>NC_090392.1:64959526-67837806 GCF_036365525.1 Heterodontus francisci
CAAGCTAAGCATTTGTGAATGGAAAGTCATAGGTGAAAGCTTGCATACTGCACAGGACTGTTCACTGGCGTACCAAAGATCTTGGGATAAATTTTCAGAAACTATTCCAGCACAGTGTCTCACTTGATGGCCCGACAAATCAACAATAACAAGTTGCATTGATATAATGCCTTTAATGTGGGAAACGTCCAAAGATTGCTCGGACAAAAATGAACGCTGAGTTAAAGGAGATGATATCAGGAGTGGCAGCTGAAAACTGGGTAAAAGTGGTGGGCCTTAAGATGATGAAGGAGAAGGTGAGGTAGAGGGTTTAGGGAGTGAATTCCAGAGCATGGGGCTTAGTCGGCTGAAGGCATAGCTGCTAATGATGAGTAAGGGAGAAGACAATGCGCAAAAGGCCATGGTCATAGTAATGGAGAGTTTGGTAAGGTTGGAGGAAGGCGGGGAGGGTCAAAGTTTTGAAGGGGTTTAAACATGAGAATGCGAATTTTAAATTTGAGAGTTGGGGGATCAAGAGCCAATGTAGGTAAGCAAGGACAAGAGCGATGGGCGAGTAGAACCTTTTGAAGGTTAGACTATGGGCAGCAGAATTTTGGATGAGCTGAAGTTTACAGAGGGTGCAGTATGCCAGCCAAGAGGGAATTGGAATTGTCAAATCTGGAGGTTATAAAGACATGGATGAGAGTTTCTGTCGCAGATGGACTGAGACAGGGACATGGGCAGGTGATCTTCGTGGTGGAGGATATATGGGGTCAGAAGTTCATCTTGTCTTATTTAGGATGCCATGATTGAGAGTGGTATTGTTGGGTCTAAGACAGGGCCTAAGAGGGAGATGGAATCAGGCTAGAGGTGATGGCTTCAGTCTTCCCACTATTAAATGGGAGGAAATTGGGGCTCATCCAAGACTGGATACTGGGCAAGTAGTTTGAAAACGCAGTGGCAGTGGAGAGGTTGAGAGTGGTAGAACTGAGTGTGTCAACCTACTTGTGGAAACTAGCCCTGTGTCTGTTGATTAAGTTGCCAAGAGACAGCATGCAGAAGGAGAGAGAGGATAGATCCCTGGGATACTCTAGAGGTAATAAATGTGGGGGCAAGAAGAGAAACCTTGGCTGTAAATGGTCTGGTTGTGATTGGAACGGTAAGTGTGGAAGGAGGAGAGCAATCCAATTGAGCTGGAAAATGCAGGAAATGGAGTTGGTCTGACCAAACTCGTCCCAGAGTGCAGAAGTCAAGGAGAATAAGGAGGGATAATGCACCATGGCCACAGCCATCAAGGATGTAATTTGTTCTGGTTAAGACTGTTACAAGGCTGTGGTGGGGATGGAAACTTAATTGAAGAGATTCAAATATGGTGTTGCAAGAAAGGTGGGATGGATCTGGAAGGCAGCAGAACATTTGAGAGGGAAGGAAGTTTGGAGATGGTTTGTTAGGTTGCAAGTACAGAGGGGTTGAGAGTGGGTCCTTTGAGGTGAGGATCATGTGTTTCGGAAAAGGAGGGGAAAGTATCTGAGGCAAAGGTACTATTTAAAATATGAGCGGGCCCAGTGGCCAGGTGGAATGATGGGTGGTCAACAGTTTAGGGTTAAGTGAGCAGAAAGATGGGCAAGATGAGCTCAGAGCAGGAGGTAGTAGAGAAACTAAAAGAAGCAAATTCAGGGTTAGGGAAAGGGGAGGGCTGAGGAGGGAAGTTTTGTCTTGGTGGTCAAGGAGAAGATCGAAAGCAGATCAGGCACGGTGATCTCCAACCCATGGTCTCATAAAGTGTTCTGGGAGATTTTTTATTTACTCGAGGGATGTGGGCATTGCTGGCAAGGCCAGCATTTATTGTCCATCCCTAATTGCCCTTGAGAAGGTGGTGAGCCATTTTCTTGAACCACTGCAGGTGACATATTGTACATACACTCACAGTGCTATTAGGGAGGGAGTTCCAGGAATTTGACCCAGCGACAGTGAAGTAGTGACAATATAGTTCCAAGTCAGGATAGTGTGCAGCTTGAAGGGGAACTTGCCTGTAGTAGTGTTTCCATGCATCTGCTGCCCTCGTTCTTCTAGGTGTTAGAAGCTGCAGGTTTGGAAGGTGCTGTTGAAGGAGCTTTGGTGAGTTCCTGCACTGCATCTTGTGGATGATACATACTGCTGCTACTGTGCACTGGTGGTGGAAGGAATGGATGTTTAAGGTGGATGGGGTGCCAGTGAAGTGGCCTGCTTTGTCCTAGATGGTGTCAAGCTTTTTGAGTATTGGTGTTGTACTCATCCAGGAAAATGGAAAGTATTCCATCACACTCCTGACTTGCGCCTTGTCGATGGTGGAGAGGCTTTTTGGAATCAGGAGATGAGTTACTCAGGCCACAATTCCCAGCCTCTGATCTCTTGTAGTCACAATATTTATATGGCTGGTCCAGTTAAGTTTCTGGTCAGTGGTAACCTCCAGGATGTTGATGTGAGTGGACCTTGCAAAAAAAAAAAATGAGCATTTTGTTGTATGTTAATGTGTGATTTATTTTTGTCTGATTTCAAGTGAATACTCGTTTGGTTATTCCAGTCATTCCCCACAATTCATAGGCATTTAGTTACATTCCTATTGGTACTTCGTAAAGCAAATACCGACAAAAATGATGGACTTGTTGAATGTTCTTTGTTTTTGAGAACTGTCTCTGTAATGTTACTTTGGACTACATAGGAACATAGGACTTAGGAGCAGGAGTAGGCCATTCAGCCCTTTTGAGCCTGCTCTGTCATTTGATAAGATCATGGCTGATCTGATTGTGATTTCAACTCCACTTTTCTGTCTGAGCCCCATAACTCTTGACTTCCATGCCTATCAAAAATCTATCTAACTCAGCCTTGAATAAATTCAATGACCCAGCTTTCTCTACTTTCTGCGAAAATTAATTCCACAGACGAATGACTCACTGAGAGAAAAAAAATCCTCCTCATCTCTGTCTTAAAAGGGAGACCTCTTGCTCTTAAACTTTGGAGAGGCATCTCCTGATTGCAACGCTGGAATAATCACAACCCTAGTGATAAATGATGGATAGTGTCACTTAACATGCACATAAAAATATGACAAGTTGGGCATCCAGCTGGTGCAGTGCGTTAGGTGCTGGAGATGATCTTTCTCCAATTGCTTCTGGATTTTTTTTTAAAAAGCTCATTGTCACGTTTTGTATGACGAGTTTGGGCAATCCAAATGCACCTTTTTAGTGGGCATGGGTTGCAGTGCGGGGGAGGTCACAAAACAAGACTTTCTTGAATTCCAAGTAATAAATTTGCAATCTCACTTGGGCTACAGGATGGCTGGTGTGAGAAATAGAGCAAAATGTTGTGTAGCAGCTTTACTGTTCTTGGGCAGTTTGATGCAAAGTAAAGGAAGATTCACTCTGCAGCTGTACCTGCCTTGCGAATTCTTGATGCCGAATGCCAGACAGAAAAAAGTAAGTAGAACTGAAAAGGTGAATTGGATTATAACATATATTAATAGTAATATTATATTGAACCCTTGGCTAGAAACCAGTAATATTGGAGAAAAATCTTTTGTCTGAAGGGAGCTATTTTATTGTTACCACTTAAAGTGATGAATATTTTATGAGGATCACAGTAATGAAATGAGGTATACCATATATTTGTTCGTGCAAAGGTTAATGTGAATCCATTTCCTAATGGATGAGCTTGCCACAGTTGAATCTTTTAATTGGAAAATAATTATATGTCACCTTATTGGATCAGATACACGGCTTTAGTAATATAAAATAAAGCCATCATCTACTGGGAAATTGAATGAACTTAGCTGTCGGCACCACAAAACCCCCAAACATTGTTGTGCCATCTTTAAATGTGAGATCAGCCAGGACCTTATTGATTGTTCACAAAGTTGTGAATATTTGTGTCACTTGATTATACAACAATGCCTCAACCAGATAGGCATATGCCTTTTTGTTGGACAAAGGGTACTAGAATACAATGTCTTCAAAGCAAATTAAAATTAACAACTCTACATGAGGGCATTGAATGAGTTTAGATTTTCAAAATTATTACAGCAGATTATAATTTTCTGAAATTGTAATGGAATATCAATTTATTGATCTCAATTATAATTAATTGGATTAATTCTGAAGTGCTGTATTGGTAAAAGTTAAACCAATAAAATGGTTCAGTTGCTTACATGTTTATCATATTAGTACATTAAGTGCTATTAAGTCAAGTGTATGGTTGTACAGAATAAGGAAGTATTAGTCTGATCTTCCATTGGTCAGGTTCAATTTACAGCATTATCCCATGGGGCTGAGATCGTCAGCGCGCTTCAGAGATGGCGGTCCGCCTATGTGGGCCGCCTGTCGTGCAGCCGCCGCGATATTTGCAGGGGGCGGAATGGCCACTCCTGATGACGTAGAAGGGGCAGTTGCTCCATCCCCCGCAACAGTGTCGGTGCCACCACGCAGACGCCAGCGCCAACTTTAAAGGGCTTCAGACCCTTTGGACTCATTAAAATTTTTAACGTGACAATGCTTAAAAATAGACATTTATTCACATTCTCAATTCCCCCTATCACCCCCTAATGAGTAATAAATATGTAAACTGCCCCCCTCCCCCCAAAACCTTTTTTCATGTCTTGAACTTTCCCCCGAACTCCATTACCTTTGACCCTCAACCCCTTCTCTCCATCCCTGCAACCAATAGGAAGAGTTTTCCCCACTCCACCCCCGCCCTGAAAACTTCACTCCTCTTTTCCCCCCCCTGCCCCAGCAGTGTTCTGCCTCGGATCTCTGAACGGGAGATCAGAAGGTGCGGGACTTGCAGCAACCAGCCGGAATATCGGCGTGGGAAGACCTTGTGGAAAGATAGGTAATTATTCAGTGATTAACATGGATTTTAATATTGAAATCAAGACTCTGTCGCTGATTGGCCGGGAAGGGCTGCCCTGAGGCCTTCCCGGTGTCGATGCCCGTGGCGGGCCTCTCCGGCAATATTTTCTGGATGCCCCTGCCGTGACCCCCATGGTAAAATGCAGCCCATGGTGTATCAGGATTCTGTATTTTAAAATAGAAATAGAACTTTTGGAAAGGCAAAGCCTGAAGCTTTTATTTTGCCATTTTTAAAACATTTTTCTTCTTTTCTTGTGGTTCCCTTGTGCCAAGCAGTGAACTAATTAGTATTCATTCCCCATTGAGCGGGTGAGCAAGAGGTCTATTCTGAGGTTTTTGGCAGTAGCAACATGTTTGGTACATAATTGTGGTGAGGGTTGACTCACCCAGCTTGTGCTGAATGAAGCATCTTAACTTCCCATAAACAACTTTGCCAAGATCAGGGACTCAATTTCTGGGTAATTGTGGAGCTGGCGTTCATCCTACCACTTCATTGCACAGGCACATTCTTGCACACTAGCTCCACCATTGGATAACCCTGGAAATTAAGGGACTGATGCTACATTAGCAGCAGTGTTTGTGGAAACTGACACATTCAGGGTGGAAAACATATAAACAGATGCATTCATAGTAAGGTAAATAAGATTGTTAGCACTACGCTCAGATGGGTACTGTTTGGCTTTCAGAAATCACTGTTGGCAAAGATGCTGAGTGCTGCTCAACTGAACCGGTTTCGTTTGCCTTGGGAGCTTGTAAAATTTTAACGGGAAAAATAATTGTTTTCCAGTCATCGTCCCAGGAGTGGTTACTTTCCAAAATAGTATGTTCTGGTAATGGAAACTGATTATAGTGACTTAACTTTTATGTGTAATTGCAGATGAGGTGTAATACTTACAATCCCCATGGAAGCACTATGCTGTGAACATTTGCACCCTGCACTTTTTGCCAGCATAAAATATAGTTCTGTTGATGTGAAATGAAGTAGCATGAGTTAGTCAAATTATATTTAATGGTTTGCTAAAACTAGAAAAGAACAACTCATCCTACTCAAACCAGGTTAAAGTGATTTTTTTTTTCCACACCTTTCTTTCCAAGGGTACCTCTGGTAGTCCTGACATTTCTCCCCCTCCCCAAATTTCTCTCTCTCCACCTTGGTGCACAGTTGGGTGTTGCCTCCTTTGTTCTATTTAGCTGCCTCATTCTGTCACTTCTGCCTAGAATTAGTGATTAATGCATAAAAACCTAATCAAATATTCTTGTTGAGTTTGATATGTCCTAACACATACACAGAGGATTCTGAATCTACATAATTTTGTCGAGCAGTTCAATTCCCCTTCTCAATGCTCATATATTTTTCCTCTACTTGCACAGACAAGAGCTTCCAAAGACAACAAAACAAATCCAGTACCTAACTTGACTATGGGATGAAAAAGAGTAACTATCAGTGTACGAAATAATGCGGTCTTCTAAAAACGTATATTGTGTTTTGTACCAGTTTTTCCATCCACCCGATAAAATACCAAATTATGAGAGCATCTTTTCCATGAAGTATCATTTCAAAATGAAGCACTGATGGAATGAGCAATGTTAATAATTGATTACAGACATGCAGCATAGGTAGTGAATGAAACCACATACTCATTGATATGCTGTGTGGTTGGGTATTTATTACCACAATGATACTTGGTTGCTTCACAAAGTAGATTTACATTAAATCACGATGCAAAATGAATATTAATGGATGTGGTTAGAACTTTGAATATAAATCAGATCAGTGGGCAAGGGTGGTCTTATAAATTATTGTGTTTTGTAAGGTTGATATCACACGATAAAAGGCCAGTGAGATTTTTTATTTTATTTGGACTGTAGTAAGGCAGAGTCATGCTCAGTGTGTTGATGTCTGAATTTTGCAGTCAGCAGTGAAGCAAAGGTGCTTGTCACAGACCTCAAAGCTGCCCACAAAGATCGAGTGATCTCTGTGTTGCGGACTTCCCCTTTTTCCAATGTTGGTTTGTTTCTGGTACCAAGTCGGGGAATCTCCACGTGTCCAGGAGCAGTGATGTCATCAGCAGAGTAAACAGTCAATCGCATTGAACCATTCTCACAGCAAACCAGGAAATTAAAACAACTGAATCCCTTCACTTTTAATTTGAAATTGTTAGAGTGAAATAAATGATTAGGGAAACCTGGCTGAGGGGTGATGAGAACTTCTCCCTAAATGAACCCTTCCCACCAGGCTGCACCACTTGACCTGCCAAGACTGTCGTGGTGACGGTGTGGCTCTTAACGCCAAATCACATCTTGACCTCCCTCTTTAATCCTCTGGCACTTTCTCCTCCTTTTGAGCATCACACCTTGTTTCAACCCACTTGCTTCTCATTAAAATCCTCGTTCTCTATCACCCACCTGAGTACGATAAAAAATTTTCTGACCGAGATATTCTCACTGCTTTCCTCCCTTAGCCTCTCCACTGAATGACTTCTCACCCTCAGTGATTTCAAGCTCCAGCTCAACTCATCATGCTCTCTCCTCTGAGTTCACTGCTCTCCTGTCCTCCCTTAATCCCTTCCTTGTAAATTCTCCAACCCATATTCACGGCCACCCTTTGATCTGGCCATTTTATGTGGTCTTGCTACACCAGCCATATCAATCACAGATAAGGCCATCTCTGATCAGTTCCTTGTATCACTGTCTACCCAACCCCTCAAACCCTACTTCCTTCTCTGTTCATCCTATTCCTCAATTCACTTACATGTGTACTTTCAAAATTCCAGCTGTCTATTCTTTGACCTTCCCATTGCAATGGCCTTTCTGCAGTGTTGATTTGTTCACCTGCACCCTCACCTCCACCTTTTTAATGCAATAGTCCCCTCTAAAACCATTACTATCTCTGACCCTGGCCATTCCCCTGGTATGGTCTTCACCTCTGTTCCTTAAATCTAAGGGATACAGTCATGAATGGATATGCTGGTACACTGGTTTAGCCGTTGACTGCCAGAACTAGCTGGACCACATAAAGCGCTATTGGGTCCTGCTGTCATCTGCCAAAACTGCGCCTTATTCTAGGATCATCCTGGAATGCAAAAATAACTCCTGGCTTCTTTCTCTCATGCAAACCATCTCCATAATCCCCTTTCACCACCTTCTGCAGCCTCACCAACAACAAGTGCGAGGAGCTCATGGATGATTTCGTCTGAGTAAGCCTTATGATCAGCTGCTTCTGCCACTTCCGTCCCTTCTCCTAGCCCAAGAGGCCAAACATACCTGAAGATTCCTCCCTGCCCTAGTCCTGAACTTGCATCATTCTCTAGTTTCTTTCCTATCTCCCCTCATGCTCTGTCCAATCTCATCTTATCCACAAGCCTAACCCCTGCTCTCCCTCGATCCTGTTTGTACTAAACTGCTGAACACCCAAATTCCTTCCTGTTTCCTATGTTCGCTGATATTAAAGGTTCTCTTTGTTGAGATTCTGTCCCTTTCCCCCTTCAAATCTGCCATTATCAACCCTTTCCTGGGGGGAAAAAATACAACCCTTGACCCCAGCGTCATTGCAAACGACTGTTCCATCTCCAACGTCCTTTTCCTTTCCGGTCCTTGAACATGGTGTCATCTCCTAAATCCATGATCCTCTTTCCTGGAACTCCACGTTTGAATTACTCCAATCAGGTTTCTGTCCCACCACAGTACCAAACAGCTTTTACCATAGTCACAAATAGCATCCTATGGTAGTGTGACAAAAGTAAACTATCCCTCTTTGTCCTTCTTGGCCTGTCTGTAGCTGTTGATAAAGTTGACCATGAAATTTTGTTCCAACGCCTCACCATCATTGTCCAGCAGGGTGGGACTGCACCCACCTGATTCCACTCTTATGTATCTAATAGTAGCCAGAGAATCACTTGCAGTGACTTTCCTTCCCGTTCCTGCACCATTACCTTCATTGTCCCCGAAGGATCTATCCTTGGCCCTGTCCTATTTCTCGTCTATGTGCTGCACCTTGGCAATATCATCTGGGGAAAAAAACAGCGTCACTTTTCGCATGTGTACTGACAACACCCAGCTCTAATTTAGCACCATATCTCTCGACTCTTCCACTGTCTCCAAAATGATAGACTGCTTGTCTGTCTTCCTGTACTGGATGAGCAGAATTTTTTTCTAATTAATAATTGGGAAGACTGATGCTGTTGTCTTTGGACCTTGCTACAAACTCTGTTCCCTAGCCACCAGTGCCATTCCTCTCCCTGGCAACTACCAAAAGCTGAACCAGTCTGTTAGCAACCTTGGTGTCACACTTCCAACCACGTTTCTACATCATTATTAAGTCTGCCTATTTCTACCTCCTAACATGATCCAACTCTGCCCCTGCCTCAACTCATCTGCTGAAACCCTCATCTGTGCCTTTTGTAAGAGACGACTTGATTAAAACATATAAGATCCTGAGGGTTCTTGACAGGGTGGGTGTGGAAAGGATGTTTCCTCTTGGAGAATCTAGATCTAGGGGTCACTGTTTAAAAAAAATATGGGGTCATTTAGGACACAGATGAGATTTTTTCTGAGGGTGGTGAGTCTTTGGGACACTCTTCCTCAAAGGTCGCTGGAAGCAAAGTCTTTGAATATTTTTAAAGCAGAGAGAGATTCTTGATGAGCAAGGGGGTGAAAGGTTATCGGGGTAGGCAGGAATGTGGAGTTGAGGTCATAATCAGATCAACCATGATCTTGTTGAATAGCGGAGCAGCCTCAAGGGGTCGAGTGGCCTGCTCCTGCTCCTAATACGTATGTTCGCATGTAACCTCTAGACTTTACTATTCCAACATACTCCTGGCTCACCTCCCACATTCTACCCTCCATAAACTTGAGGCCATCCAAAACTCTGCTGCCCACATCCTTACATGCAGCAAGTCCTGTTCACTCATCACCCCTGTACTTGCTGACTTAGGCTCCTGGTAAAGCAATGCCTTGATTTTTAAAATTCTTCAACTTGTTTTCAGATTTCTCCATGGTCTGGTCCCTCCCTATCTCTGTAATCTCCTCCAGCCCTCCAACCCTCAAATATCTGAGCTCCTCTAATCCTGGCCTCCTGAGCATCCCTGATTTTAATTGGTCCGCCATTGGTGGTTGTGCCTTCAGCTGTCATGGCCCTTATCTTTTGGAATTACCTCTCCTACTTTTAAAATGCTCCTTTAAAAGCTACCTCTTTGACCAAGCTTATGCCCATCTGACCTAATATCTCCCTATGCAGCTCAGTGTTAAACTTAGCTTTATGACACTCCTGTGAAGTGCTTTGGGATTTTTTTTAATGTTACAGCTGTTATATAAATACAAGTTGTTGGACATGCGCATGGGATTAAGGTAGAAGATAAAGTATCAAACTTTTTTAAATTTTAAAGATGTAGAATCATAGAATGGTTACAGCACAGAAGACGGCCATTTGGCCCACTGTATCCATGCTGGCTCTCCACAAGAGCAACTCAACTCACCAAGTCCCACTCCCCTGCCTTTCCCTCGGAACCCTGCAAATATTTTCTCTTCAGATAATTATCCAGTGAACTGTTATCAGATACACTTCTGTCCTTCAACACACCACGAATGTAACTTGCATTTCTACATGACCGCAGGACATAGCAGCAGGACTGGGCCATTCAGCTCAATCGAGCCTGCTCTGCCGTTCAGTTAGATCATGGCTGATCATCTAGCGCAACGCCACTTCCCCACACTATCCCCATATCCCTTGATGTCATTTAGTATCCAGATATTTATCAATTTCCGCTTGAACATGCTCAATGATTGATTGCACTTCTACAGCCCTCTGGGGTAGAGAATTCAAAAGATTCACCACCCTTTGAGTAAAGAAATTCCTCCTCATCTCAGTCGTAAATGGCCCACCCGTGGTTCTAGACTCACCAGCCAGGGGAAACATCCTGTCCACATCTACCCTGTCACGCCCTGTAAGAATTTTGTAAGCCTCAATGAGATCATCTCTCATTCTTAGAAACTCTGATGAAACTGGGCCTGTATTCTCTAATCTCTCCTCATAAGACAATCCCACCATCCCTTTGCACTTCCTCTATGGCAAGTATAACCTTCCTTCGATGAGACCAAAACCGTACAGAATACTCCAGGTGCAGTCTCACCAAGGCTCTATACAATTGCAGCAAGACTGCTTTACTCCTATACTCAAAAACCTTACGATGAAGTTCAGCATTTGCCTTTCTAATTGCTTGCTGCACCTGCATGCTGGCTTTTAGTGACTCATGAACAAGGAGTTGCATCTCTACATGGCCGGGCTCCACCCCTGCCTCAGCTCACCTGCCTCTAGCCTCCCACCCCCCGCGAAGACTAACACATCCAAAACCCCACTGTTCCCGAGTCCCGTTCATCCATGGCCCTGTTGCCCGCCGACACACACTGGTCCTCGGCCCAGCAATCCAAACCTCATCCCTGCTTTCAAATCCCTCCACAACCTCCCCGGCCCCTCCCTACCCCTGCAACCCCCTCCAACTGCTATCCTCCAAGTCCTGTCTCCCGCGCAGCGAGCAGACTCCCCGGCTCCAGCACAGAATCAGGGAATACAGGGTCCCCACACGAAGGGGGACCCAACAACTCCAAGGTTTGTCTGATGCATTGAAATGAGAGATGGGACTCATCCGGAGCCAAGACACCAAGAAAGGGCTATAAACCGGGACCCAACGGCCACCATGCCAACAGAACAGAGGAGCAGGCCCCATCGGCCAACCTCTCCCAGCACACCCCCAAGGGGTCGAAGGTTCCCCCCCCCACCCCCCACTGCCCCACGGAAAACAGACCAGGACCTCCTCCACCGCCACCCGAACCCTGGGCAGCCGACAGGCAACACTGAGCCACCAATGGATGGCATTGGTCCAAAGCAAGGTGGCCGCCGATCAACAGCCACCCTCCAAGTAGACCCTCCATCCCACCCCCAGCCACATCCAGGTGCGTCTGGGAGAATAAGACACCACAGTCACCAAGGGCACCGAGGAATCCACGGACTCAAAAAAGACACCAGACACCCCAACCATGACCACCACAATCCGGACAATGACCCCACGCTGACCAAACCGTCCAGACCCACCGTAACGAACTGCAATGTGGCCTCTATCACCCTGCCAACCTGCCGCACCCACACCGGGGAAATGCGCTCAACCTCCGGCCGGGGAAACACCATGTCCAACGGCATGGGATAGAGAAGGATCCGACTAGAACAAGCCAACCAGCCACCAGTATGGGCAGGGAAAGGAGGCCAGGACCCAGCAACAGGCTGGAATGCAACAGCTCTTGTGCTGAACTGTATCGATTGCAAACCTCACTCATAAATTCAGAGACTTTAATAAAAGGGCCGACATCTATGAGCCAGGGGCTCTCCCCGCCCCGAACGCCACGAGAGCCTCCCTCCACTGGTCTCCCATGACTTCCGCCAATGTAGCAGAGACTCCCGTCTCTCCCAAGCACCCCACCACCTCTCACCATCCACCCGAGCACAGAGCTGGGCTCTCGGCCCAATATCTCGTTCTTGGCACAGACCAGTCGCAGTGCAGCGCACTCTCAGCGCGTCCCGAAGTGCCAGCAGAGATCACAACTTACCGAGAGGGCCCTGCATAGAATTTCATTTTATAATGGAACAATTTGATATTCAATAAGTATTACTCTTTCACTGCAACTGAGGGTGCTTAGCAGCAATTATGAATCCCGAGCATGCTAAGAATTACAATAACCGATTTAGGATTATCAGTCGGTTGCAATGCGGCTCACTTAAGCTTGCTAGAAGCTACATATTTTTATACACAGGATCCTGTCCTCTGCAGGCAAAAGAATTTGAATTGAAGAAAAGTGTGGGGGATAATAGTTGGTGCTTTGGTCGAGGCACCAATCAGCACCCTTTTCTCATGCAGTATAAATTTTTGCTTCCTTTGAAATTTGGCATTCTTGCATCTGTCCTGATGAGTGCAAGGCGAAAAGCTTCAACAGCATCTCTTTTTTTTATCAGCAGTACTCAAATTATGAACTTAGTACACCATTTAAAAACCCAGTTACACCTCATTCAACAAGATGCAACTTTTTCAAGAATTTTTATAGCAGGACTAAAAGTATAAAAGTGGAAGTTCTCATCAGTTCATAAGTTTCCAGTTGATTGCAGTCTGGGAGGGACCTCAACAATGTAGCCTTTGGAGAAAGGTAGAATCACTGATAGTTTCTGAATTGTGCATGTGCAGGCTCCAGAAGTTGCTGTCAGTTTTAGAGGAGTAGAGATGCAAACGCTGATGATTTTGGCGTCATTACTACTGCAAAATCTAGGCTGTTGAGTTTTATTCAAGAGAGCAGACTAATCATGCATTAATGATTTTGTCAAGATTAATGCTATTATAATGCAACTTGTCACAAGAATTTGGCAGAGATTATGAAGAACTTTCAGGAATATTGATACTAACTGCCACAGGCATGATGTATGGAAATTGAAAGAAACTTACTAAACGCAAATTTGTGCTGAAGATAGTCATTGGAAGAAATACAGATTCAGATGGAAATAAATAGGTTGGCGCAAGTCGCAAACAAACTGGACTGTAATATACAAACAACAATGCTTTGATCTAACAATGCATATTTGGTATAGTTCCTAAATATCCTGGTCAGAATCTTTTTATTGCTCCAGGTTTTCTTAATGCAATATAAAAACAGTATGTAAACAGGAAGGTCAGAACACTTGAACACTTCAGTACGTGCGATAACAATGATTGGATCAGTATTGTGTTAGCATCTCTTTGCGAGATGTATCTCTTCAGTGCACATTGGTGTTCCCCAGGGACAAGGAAGAGGAAAAGGGGCTGAAATCCCTTTGTGCGACCTTGGATTTGCTGGAGCCTTGCAGCAATATTGCACTGGGCTCCCACCTGTGCAATTTTCAGGCATGAGGACCAGCAATGGCATGGGTCTATGGCAGCACTGTGCCAGATCCATGCAAATGATCTGGGATAGGAAATACATGTGTATCGGTTTCCTCCCAGAGCAGTGCAGCAAGTGCCCATGAAAGATAATCTTCAAGTGCAAGTGTCATAACAGTTAAAGAGAATATTTTGGTAATATTTTGTTACTTTTCATTCTTTTGCTATAATAGATCAGTCAAGGTAAATGAAAACAAACTGCAAGAGAAATGTCTCTTTAAAATGTCTTTTTGTTCAGACTTCATTGTCATGGGACATCTGACATGAGTTTCACCTTTATATTACACAGCTGTACTTTTCAATAGCTTAAATGCTATGTTTGTTAATATACAATTTTTCACAAAAGATTATCAGATTTATGTGATTTAAAATGTACTGAAATGTCAGGATTAAAGAAATGGGCGGAAAATATAATGTCACCGTTTATAAATGAAGAGGATGATGCCTTTGGACTCACTTATATTACCGAAGATTAAAATAATAAAAAGGACATGTTAAACCTGAACTAGTTTGTGTCATATATCCTACAACCCTATGCGATGCTTTCAAATGACACTTAGTTACGAGCACATTGGTAGTGTCAACTCTGATTTGATATTCCACAACAATTTTGCAACCATTTTCTTTTATCAGATTCATAGAATAACTATATAATTGTCTGCTTTAGAAGCAGAAAATGGTTCCCAGGTACTGGTAAGTATGTTGGTTTGTTTAAATGTAAAAGATAGTCCTAGTTTTTTGGATTATTATGCAGTGTTACAATGATTTGAAAATAAGACAAAGCACAAATTAACATCCATAGGTGTTTGTTTTCTGTTTTCGTAATTATTTACGCAGTCCATCTCAACTTGAAAGAATTCAACTCAGTATGTTCCTTAATATTTAAAACTTGATAAGTATCTAGTTGACATTGTGATATATAATTCCAGAGAATGAGCCCTCTGTACCACTTCAGTGATAACCTATTCATAAAAGAAATTAAGGACACGCCGGTTAAAATTGCACTGTGCAAAAAACAAAATAAATTAATCATGCTAATAAAATTCCTCCACGTGCTGTTTTAACAAAAGCATTTACCAATTTAAAAGGTAACATTTTCAATAAAATGGCAGACAAATTAATATTTTATGAATATGCAGCTCATTTGTCACTGATCACCTATTTCAATTTCAAACACGTCTGCTTTGAGAATCTGAATACCTTTCAAGGACCTCTGGAGACTGGTGATGGCTATCTCAAAAGAATAGAGAACATGCTAAACTTGACAATGGCAGCTCCATCCCTATGCAATTTGTTATCATCTTGGCTGGCTGACTAAGGAGCTTCCAGGGTGTTTGTGATAGATGAGGTGGGTTTATTGCCCTTCAGAATCTCTCTGGCAATCAGCCCCGTTCCAGTATTTGTTTCTTTTGAAAATATAATAAGAAATATTCCAATTAATTTGTAACTTCAGATTTTTGCTATCCTTTTTCAATCTTCGAAATTTGTATTCCAACTGTCCTTGCTGCAGATAAAGCCACAAGAGGTATTTAAACATGTTATAATGCAAACCCTGTTGGGTGCAAGGGAGCAGCAAGCCTTTCATTCAACCTACAGTGGGGAAAAAAAATTGTCTACTGATACGTTAACAGTGATTTGAATGTGTTATTTAATCATGGGGGCACTTACATTATGATGGGTTAAAACAAATATTTTTACTTCTGTATAACATTTTAAGTCGGGTCTAGAATTGGTGCTTAAAATAAACACTGACCAAATAGATGCTTTTTGTATTCAGTCGAGAAAGCAATTGTTCCTTTATTGCCCGGGGAGTTTCCTGGCTTTCACTTAGCACCTGTCTATAGTATTGAGGCTAAATCTGGGAACCCAGCAGACTGGAAAATGAAAGCTGTACCTATTCACTGTCTGAAACATGACCAGTACCACTGATTTCAGCCAGTTTCCGTCATTTCAAGCATTTAAAATTCTTGCAAGTACCTTAGTTGAGATTCACACCATGAAATCATTTGATGATCAGTCTAAATCAATTTACATTATTTTGAGTTTTCCAATAGCTTAGACTTTAACTGACCCTCCTGTACAATTGCAAACTTGAACACAACAGGATACAGAAAATTTGTTTGAGACGAATACTTTGTACTGAACATACAGATGCTTGATGTGTCATTTCAATCAGGCTAATGCTTTACTAATGCAAGACAGCTGCTGCTGCTGAATTTCACCCAGAGCAGCCATTGATGCAGCTGTCATTGACACAGCTGTTTGAAATCAGTAATACTACAGTGTTTGTAAATTTAGATACCAAGATGTTTATTTTCACTTACATCATCAAAAGAATAGCTAGGAACAGTTGTTATCAAGTCATAATTGGATTTGCATTGTATAAAGGAAAGCAGTGGAGGTGCAATTTTAACCCCACCTACCTACGGACCAGGTTACATAACCCAAACTGGGGCTGATAGTTGTCAACCTTCACCTGCTCAACTGAGCTGGTAGCAAGGATTCCTGCCCAAAGCCAGTGGGGACCTTTCTTATATAGACACGATGAGTCTTGATGTGGGACCACCCTCACCACAGAGACCATAGCATCTTTTAGAAATAAAGTAGATACACAGTTGGAGCAGAGCAGGATGTAAGGCATTGGGATTAGTTTGGGATTTTTCTAATAAAGAGCAGCCACAAACGTTAGCCCAAATAGCCGCCTACCTAGATATAAGCCTCTCCCTATGGTTCTATGGACCTTTCTGCAACCTATTGCTGTTTGATATGAGAACAGTGTTGGCAGATGACTGGGAATGGGCATGTCTCTGCTGACTTGGCTGTGGAATGATGTGCTGAATTTTATTCTCTCAGTGGGCTGGAAAGCCGGGGACGACCTCCCCTTCGACCATTTGTGGGACCTACATCTACAGGGGTCATGCAGCTAATTGGTTGTTTTAAGGACTGCTGTCCCTTTTAAAGGATGGCTGCCTTCCCCAAGGTGCTGCCAAACAATCGGAGGGTCGGCAGCACAGCTGCGCTACGTGGAGAGATGGCCACTGCTGGAACTGCACATGGAAGGATGCTGCCCTCTCAACCAGCTAAGTGGGGTCTGGGGGTCAGGCAGGCAGGTCCCAGCAAGGGTGGGGGTGGGGTTTGGTAAGAGCAGGCGACTCCATCGCTGCTGGAGCAACCATTGCTGCTGGGGCCACCTCTATGGGTCAAAGAGTTTACGAATAGGAGGACCCTCCCGCCTCTTGAGTCCGCAGGGAGGCTGGCGGTGTCTCCACACAGCAGAGGGCACTGGTAAAATGCCAGTGGCAATGGGAAGAGGAGCTTAATTAGCCACTCGAGTGGCTCAATTGGCCCATATGTGGGAGGGATGTCCTTCATCTTGCCCACTGCTGGTAAAGTGGCATGGCGGCAGAAAGACGACGGGCACTCCACCCTCCAGCCTTCCCTCATCAATTTACGGGCCTTCCCCACCTCCCAGCCTGTCATCACTGGATTGGTAAAATTCAGCCCAATGTGTAGGGTCCAAGGAAAGAGATCTGCTTAAATTTGAAAAGTGCAATTTCATCAATCAACAAATAAAGCAGCAACTCTCTGGGTATGGATTTATTAACAGATTGTTATAACTGTTATGGTAACTGAATAACACAACATGTTACTGAATATTTGGCCACTGCTCTAAAAGCAATTTACAGGTGATCACACTTAGACGAAATTATGGGTATAGTAATCAGAAGGAAGCCATTTTTTTACTTCTCTAAACTAGATGAGCCGAGGCTAGTTGTATTGATTCATATGTCCCTTTCTATTTGGTTGTGATCAGCTACCTTGGCACCAATTAGGAATTATCCTGTGACCTTCCTTCTCTGTATGGCTCAACTGCTCACTGGGTAAACTTGTCAAGCTATTGGGAAGGCCCTGAAAAAAGAGAAATTAAGATCTGTATGATTTGTTCTTGTAGAAGTGGACTAACCGAAATCCTTTTGGCCTTTGTTGGTTTAGTATTAGAATTAACAGAGAGCACTGAGCATATGGCACCTTAAATTGCAGTGCATCATTAAATGAATTTGAAACATGTTACGGCGACTGACATCTCCCAAAGGATATGGCTGTCCCATCCATCTTGGAGCATTTTCCTCATAATCCAATTTGTTGGAAAGCCTTGAAGAAATTTGATCAAGTGGTTTGTAGTGACACAGCAATGGGTTTTGTAATTTGTCTGCATGGGCTATGCGCTTGCCTTATTTAGTGACTTTCAATCTTGTTTGGGATACCAAACAACCATTTGTGTCACAGGTGGTGTACCTTCTGTAAAAAGGATGGAGTTATGTATCATCCTTCTCTATTTTGCTGATGTTACTAGATCAGTGTTGTCTAATACATTAGCCACTGACTCATCTGTCTAATTGGGAATCCAGATGTGGCAAATTGTATATTTGACTAGAAAATTTAAAAAAGTGAACAATAGAGCATAAAGAGTGGGCTGGTGGTGGGGCAGGCTGCAGTAAAATGGAGTGGGAGGCTCGGGGCCCTTCCCGACCGGCTCCTACCTCCAATTAATGGCCACTTAGCCTACGCCTGCCGACACGGGGGATTTACGGTTGGCAGGCGGTCAAGGCCTCAAAAGCTGCCTGATAAAAGTAAGCAACCTTCTGACAGCCTGGGGGCGGGCCTCCTGATCGGGCACCCTGTGCCCGATGGAGGGCCACCCCCGAAGCCCCAACTGACTCGCCATGCCTCACTGGGGCCCAACCGATTGCCCCCGGCGACGCCTCAAAAACCTACCCATTTTCCGGTGCTCCCAGTCATCTTCATTCTTTAGCTGGGTTGCAGTCCCAGCAGTGGCCACTGCTCCCAGTGACGCTGCTGGGACTAAGCTGTCAGCCCCCTGATTGGCCAGCAGATCCATTAGGTTGGATTTCCTGCATCAATGAGGTGGAAGTCCCGCCCAAGACCAATAAAGGGCCTTGGGATCCAGACCTGATTTTACAGTCCTTTTCGGTCAGTGGACGGCTCCCCCCACCCACCGTAAAATTCTGGCCTATATCTCCATTCCTGCTTGCCGACTGGCTGGTAAAATTCAGCTCCTAGTGTCTCTATGTATGGAGCTACATAAATGATTTTATTCTGCAAGCAATTGTTTTGGATTGAAGCACAAATTCTGCACTTAGATATTTATAACCCAAATATCATATTATCCCAGAATCTGAACTGTAAACAAATACTTAGGCGATTGAATGCTGCTTGTTGGTAGGTCCTGATAGAACATGAGGCATTTTGTTGTTAAGTAAGTTATGTGTTTATTGCGTTTTACAATCTCAAAACAGAGGTTTGTCCTTGTCACCAGATGCACCAGTTTGATGCTGGCAGCACTTTATACCTTATGTATGTTCTCTGTCTTTGCTGATGTGCTTTCTGGTAACATTAACACCATTTAACACTTTTTTGCTCAGCTGAATGAAGCTTGCTATCGCTGGCAATCAAATGGGTCTTAGTTCCGTCAATTCAGAATAAAATGTAGTAAAAGTTGATGTAATTAAAAGGGGGGGGGGGAGGGGGTGGGTTGAGGTGGTGGATGTGGTTTGGGTGATTATTCTCCTCCTTGCATTTGTTTTAAGTCTTACTTTCAACAGTATGTAGCTTTTGGCATAGATAGATTGTATTTGGAGTTAAACTTGAGCTTATGGATCAAAACAATGTCTCCAGCTCTGAGAGATATAATCTTACTTGGCCCTGGCTTCTCTCAGCTTTTGCTAATGACTTGTCAGAATTCTACAAATTTGTCTGAATCCTTGACATTTATTTTCCACAAATTGATAGATGATTGCATCCTCTCCCAGCGAGATGGTGTGAAGTCTTAACAGTCTCATTGAAAATCAATATATTTTTGAAGTACCAGAAAAGGAAATACCTAAGTTAATGACCAACACAAGTTGTTTGGGTGGCTTAGGAAGACTATCTGCCATTAAAACTACTGTTTAACATGTGAGTGATAGTATGAATGCTGAACAATTTCTTAAAGCTATTTTAAGCTGTGCATTCTATTTCCGCTGACTACCATTCAATCTCAGCATCTCTCTGTTCAATTTGTACATTATGCCCATCAGAAAACAATAATATTTGGAAGCTTGCTACTTGTAAGAACTGTAGCCCGATTTGAGCATATGCATAGAAAGTCCACCTCTCTACTATTGAATACAAAATACAAACACGAAAGTAAACTAGAGCTGTGGATAACCACATTTTGATATTTTATGCTCAAGTGGAATGATAAAGCTGATGTCATCCAAGGAAACAAATTTGGAAACTCAAACTTATTGCTAAAAGCACCTTTTAAAGAAGTTCAACCTTTATAGTTGTCATCCAAACATACTTAAGACTGAATACTTGGAAACGTATTAATATTTATCTGGTGCTTGCTTGTTACATCGAATTGATTCAGTACTTTAAGTAACGTCAATGCCACAAATGTCCATTGTAAAATCTATTTCTTTATTGTACTTTGCGTTATTTAGTGAGGTAAATGTATTCTTGCAATTCAAACATGAAACAAAAGTTGGTTATTACAGATGCTGTTTGGAATCAATTCAGTAATTGCTCCATTTTTGGGTTTGAGAAGATGCCAGATGGCTGCAGCTTGCTGCATGTATTTCGGCTGCATCAATTGACCTTGCAGTTGCAGTGTGTAGTAAATGAATGTACATAATGTTTTTTGTGTACAAATAGATACAATTTTCATATACTGAACTGAGCAGTACATAGTGCGGTAAATACTGTATCAGATATATTGACAAGGTATTTCGGGGTTGGGGGGGGGAAAGGAAGTCTGATGTCCTTATGGTAAATCTTGCAATAAAAGCACTGTACTGCACAATAAGCATGAGGTCATGATGGCAGCTGGCAATTTTGATTAATAGCATGACCTTGAGGTTATCTTTTATTCCTGGACGAAATGGAGTGAAATGGGCAACGCTGGTGTTCGGTAGTAACCGTTCATCACTGATGTAATTGAATTTTACATGCATATCTGTGATGGTAGAACCACTGCTCCTGCAAAAAGCACAAATTGCATTGACAGGCAAAGCAATACAAGTTATTTCATGAACATTGTGCTGGGATTCCAAATAAACACCAGATCTGCTGTAGTATGGGTTACAATGAGCTAGAGACTATGTTGTTCCAAGTGGGGAGCCGGAATAGTGCGGAGTGGGGTAGGGTGGGGGTGGAAGAATGGTGGGGGAGTTGTAAGATTGCTCCCCAGAATGGTGAAGTAAGCTTTTTTTTTGATTCCTGGAAAATAATGGGTTTTCCTCACTAGTTCCTCAAATCTCTATGTAATATGGAGGAGCAGTTGGTTTCTGTTCACATGTTTGGGGTATAACAAAGACCGGGAAATGTATAAAAATTCAACGTAATCTTTTCTATTTTGCACCTTTTATACTTTACCAATACCTCTGTGAAAATATTTGGTGCATTTAAGCAACCTTTTTTCTCAAGTATTCTAAATTCAGTGTCCTTCCGGGCCTTCCTAAAGGCCTCTATGGAACTCATGCCAGCTCAGCTGATTAGAGTCCTGTCTAGGTGCTTTAAGGCTACAAAAAGTGGAATTCCCAGGACGGCCTCAAACATGACACGTTGATGTAGTAAGGGTTGACGACGATCTGTGAACATCCACTAGAAAATGGTTAGATAGAAAAGAACAGTGTTGAATCCTTATAGAACTGGGTTCTCTCATTTTGTGAGCTCCATGCTGGAGTTCTGCTAGGTTTCTGCCCTGGCCTGAACCATACTTCCTTCTCTTTCTCCTCCATGTCTAGAAGCATGCAAGTCTCCCCATTTTATCCACATATTTTTGCATCCAGAAGATTGTGCTCTGCCTTGTTCCTGTAACCAAGAGCCTTTTTTTTTTTATCTAGGCAGGTTGCTATTCTGATCAGGGCGACTTGCTGGATGGGATGGGGTGCTGTCACTCCACTCCTGTCAGATGTTAATACCCCACTGGCTGTCAACACAGTATTCTGTGACCGGAGTGAGCACTGGTTCTGCTGGCCAGGCTACAATCTGAGTGCCTCTTCGCTCCCATCGGATGCAAGTACCACATTGGATGTCAACCAGTTATTCAGAGGCTGAAACTCTCGTCCTGCTCGCTGGGGCTGTCTAGATTGGGGCTCAAACCCATAACCTTCTGACTCAGAAGTGGAAATGTTACCACTGGACCAAGGCTCACTCCTACTCTGGTTTTGCGGCCTGAAATCTTTGCAGACTCTGAATCTTTACTTTTGGCTCCAGAATGCCTTTACTGAATCCTTCCTTTTTGATTCTAATGAAGACGCGAACAGGTTACTGTGATTGACATGGACAGTAGCCAATCAAGAGCACCGACAGTCAGCAAAGCTCAAACCAGTAATTTAAATTCCAGCTAAGTAATTTGAATTGACCCTCTAGCTTAGAACTATGAATAATAAAATTCAAAATTAAGGTTTTTTTATTACTTTGGAGTTCTTGTTTAGTGTGACTTTTCCACCAGCCGAAAATTTACCACTAAAACTGGCTCTTGTCTCTTTGGGATTTTATTGGTCTCTTGGTATTGAGATTTTTTTTTTGGGTGGCTTCAGCATCATTGATACACCAGATATTACTCAAAGAAAAGTCAATCAGTTTTGCAAGGGCCATAAACCATCGAGGGAACTTTATTGATAACTCTGCCAGTCGTCATTGATTCAGCATAGTTTGTCAGCATGGAGACCAATTGAAAGCAGTCTTCAAAGGAAAATTGGAAAGAAACAACGCATAAAGGTGATTGGCAGAATTTGACATTACTTCATTATTATCGTAAGCTAAAAGTTCACTATTATTTCAAATCTAAAATTGATCAGTTCCCATCCCACCAAGAATTCCCACATGTTCTATTCTGTAAGTTAAATAGCTTGGTTATCAAATATGTTTCTCAAGGATTATGCTTGTTGTCAGCTAGTTTATCTACTTCTGCTTGCCCTCTGAGCCTACAACAAAGAATTCACTGAACAGAAAGGGGGCTTTTAAAAGAAACAGTGGAATATATTGGCGATCAGAGTACTTTATACCAAGCATACTTATCCTTACAGTTACTGTCTGCTATAAATAAAAAAAAAATGTATAATTGCAACAGTTCATTGCTCTAAATTCATGGACTGTTGTGATAACCTTTTTTGTTCTAAGAATGTGGCATTTTATTGAGGATTTTGTAACTGGTTGTTAAACAGTCAAAGTGCTAGATTTTTATTAATTGCAGTGTTTGAGAGAATCATATATTTAGACATTCCCACACTGATGTATGTACTGAAGATAATGTTGGCTTACAGCAGTCACAATCTACTGGGGGGGAAAAAACAAAATGATGTTTTAATATAGGTAAAGAAATTTCTGTTGAATATCCTTTTATTTACACTATTTGAAATTGTAGATTACTTTCAATGGGAAAATATATTGTGGCATGAAAGTGCTTTTTAATCTAAAGTACACTTCCAAGTATAACTGCATTTTTAATTCAACAGATTGGTTTCTGATTTTATAAAATACATTTTTGAACTTTTTAAAAACATAAGTTTTGCATATACTTTCATGTCTCTTCTTTGTGAGAGTTCTTATCTTCCAAATAAAGAAACAAAACTCAACAAACCTTCATGTTGCAGATCAGGAATGAGGGAATAACATCAGAACTGGGATTTGAACCCAGGCTTCTTGATTGCGAATCAGATTGCCAGTATTGTTGTTGCACAGATAATTAAAACACTTCTTAATCCTGTTTATTGGTTTTGTATAGGATTGTATTAATAATTTGTCTTCAAATTTAAAACTTATGTACGAGTGTAATAAACACAGGAGAATTGGAAATTCACGGCATGAGGTAACCCATTATGAACGTAATGTCTCTATCACTTTAAGAAATCTACAAATTGCTTGTGCAAATGAAAACTTGGCTCCACTGTGTCCTTCAATAATAGCACCAATTTAATATAATCTGCTTTGTTTGAAGGTCTGCATTGATTTTAGTGACGTGTTTTCATACTTGACATTCAATCTATTGAAAATTCTGTAGGGATTTTGTATTGCTTAAGAATCCTAATTTTCATACTGTCTAATATTACATCATTTAATCCTGTTTTCTTTTGTGGTCAGGTTACATAGTTAAACCACATGTAATTACATTAACATATATATCACCTCAGTTCTCCAGTTCTGTGTCAAAGCACATTGTGATGAGTTCTTTTATACAAATATATTTAATTTGTTAGATGATGAAAGGTCACAGATGTGAAACATTGGGCTGGATTTAGTGCTGATGGCAGGAGTCCCATTGCTGGGCCCGAAAGGGTGGGGTGTGAACCTGTTCCGGTGGTCAGTGGGGCCTGGGGCTGCACCTTGTCAGCAGCAGCCATTCCTATTGAGGACGGCCGCCTGCCCCCAAGAGCTATCAGCCAATCAGAGGACTGGCAGCTCAGCAGTTCCACCAAGTAGCAGTGGCCATACCTGGGGCTGCCCTGGAAGAGGAGGGTGCATCGATGGCCAGTTAGGCAGGCTCCAGCAAGGGGGGGGTTGGTGAAGACAGGTGGTGCTGTTGCTGTGGGGGCTGCTATTGCTGGTGGGGGAGGGGCCTCTGTGGGCCAAAGGCCAAAGAGTGCCCAAAAAGGAGGCCCATCTCCACCACCCACCCACCCCCCCCCCCCTGCCAGCAAGCCACCAGGGTTTAACTGACCGTTTCCCCACAAGTGGAGGGCTCCTGCTCCCACCTCACTGCTGATTAAATACCAGCAGATGGGGAAGAGACCCTTAACTGGCCACATTGGCTCAATTGGGCTCTGGGTAAGAGGGCTGTCCGCCACCTTTCCCACTGCTGGCAAAACGGCATGCCAGTGTGAAGGCGATGGGCAGCTGCCAGCCTGTCCCCAACGGGCTGGTAAAATCCAGCCTCTTCACTATTTCTCGCTCCACAGATGCTGTCGGATTTGCTGAGTATTTCCAGCATTTTCAATTTTTATTTAATTTATTGAACTTTTAAAATTTTGATTTAGTTTAGGTCAATCAAAAACATGTCTTATTAGGGCTCCATTTGCTATGGTGCTGGCAGACAGCCTCCACACCCCACGATTTAGACCTGCCTGAAGAAGGCCAGCTGCTTTTTTTTTTCTGCCTTTCTGAAGGTGTACTGAAGCATGGATGTATTTGCCTCAGAATGACACAACTATTCAACTTTGTTGTGGCGTTTTGATATTTTCTAAGAAACAGTGAGTAATTGCGTTTTCTGTTTTTTTTGGGAGCATGCTAAAGAATCTATTTTCTGCACTTATATATTCTTTTGTTTTCATTAATGTGAAGCAGAAACTATGGATTAATGCAGAGAAAAATGTTGGTGCTGTGCAGCATGGGAATGTGTTACTTGTGAAAAATCTGCCGTGTCTTGGAATATGAGGTAATTTATTATCACCATGTTTCAACCAAACCCTAATTTTGAGGCCTCCAGAAGGTGTGGTAGCAGCTCAGTGGACGGTCGTGTCCATTGAAGACAGAGCCTCATTAACAAATGGTTGGCAAACTGCTGATGGAAAGGAGCAACCTGCGGATACCAAAGCATCAAGCTGGCCTGTCTCCGGGCCCAGGAAAAGGTATGACTACTGGAGTGTGTCCATTTTCGGGGAGTGGCGGACCATGTGCAGCAACAGCCCAAGTTATTTTTGTGGAGGCTCAAAAGGCACACTTACTCCTCCTGGCCCCACAAAAACTAAAAGGCTTCTCTTCAGCTGGGCTGTGATCTGCAACTGTGCGGAGTGTGCGCAGCCCATGCAATGCCCAGTTGAATCTTAGAATGATCAGGATCCTATGCATATGCTTGTACTGGATTTGTGCATTGAAAGGGCCTACTGTTTGACTCAAGCATGCAGTCCACCATCCAGTGGTACGTTCTTAGGAAGATCACATTGGCCACACCATCAACGGAAGTGTGATAGAAGGTCATAGAAGAATATGGTAGCTACGTGGTTATGGTACTGGATTAGTAATCCAGAGAACCTGAGTTCCAATTCGACCATGGCAACTTGAAAATCTAAATGCAATTTTGAAAAAAATCTGAAAATAATAAGCCAGTGTCAGTAGAAGCAACATGAAGCTGACAGATTGTCATAAAAACCCAGCTGGTTCACAAATGTCCTAACCTGGTCTGACCTATATATGACTCTGGTTACACACCAACATGGTTGACTCTTTACCTACTCTCTCAAGTGGCTTAGCAAACTACGTAGTTGTATCAAACTGTTCCGTACAGCAACTCCAGAAAATGGCCTGCCACCATCTTCTGACTTTAACTAGGAGTGGAAAAGAAATTCTGCTATGCCAGTAATAAGAACACAAACATAATTTTGGAATACTGCCACCATGGGTGGAATTTTATGTTCTCCCCCGTGCCGGGTTTGGAGGTGGGGAGAGCATAAAATTGGGTGGGATGTTGGTCGGGGGACCCGCTACCATCTTACCTTCGCTGAAATTTAGTCCCGGGCGGGAAGGCCCGTCAATGACCTTCCTATCCTGATGCCAATTGAGGCCCTTAACTGGGTAATTAACTCCTAATTAAAGGCCTCTTCCCACTGCAGCTGCAATTACCCGTGCAGTGGGTGGCCCTGTCACTGTGCGGGAAGCATGACATGGAAAACCGTGTGGGGCGTTTTCCCGGTTGTGGGAGGCGCTCTCGGTCAAAAGGACTTGGTGCCTGAACAAGGGGCCCGGCATCTGGAAGGCCCCCCCCTGCTCTTGCTGTCGATCCTCCCCTGCGACCCTGACCCTGCGAGACCTCTCCTGCCCTGACTTACCTTGAGCCTGGTTCCAACGTTGCTCCTCAGGGTCTGGTCACTGCAGCTACATCAGCCACCGCCTCCAGGCAGCTCTGCAAGGCTGGGACTCCTGACGACAAGGTCCTAAATTGTACGGAAGGCCCGTCGCTGTCCAGTTAAGTTCCTGATTGGCACTAAATTCAGCAGGCCTTTCATACAGGAGCCGAAGTGGGGATTTCGGAGTCTGTTTTCCCCCGACGTCGGGACTCCATCCACCAGCACAATATTCCACCCCATGTTTCTCCTGAGAATGGATGCCTTGCCCCTGGATCTACCTTATTCTGGATGCAGAGGCTAAACAGGCTATACCATATTGTGCTGGCTTGGGATGCAGTTCTTTGCTTGCAGATGGTTTGCTGTGTGTTAATGTGCTTGACCTGACCCTTGGAATGAACCTCACCTCCAGCCCAGGAATATTGAATGGCTGGCTGCCTCATTATGCTTGACTGATACTGGACTATCACTTTTGAAGATGGGGGGTATCTAATCCCATGTCTCACATTAACAAGAAGCTTGTAGGTGATATTGGGAAAACCTTGGTTTGGCTTTGCTCTGCTGCTGAGTGTATCCTTGAGGACTAACCTTGAAATCTATGGCTGGAATTTTAAGTGTCCAGAAAGTCCCACCACTGGGACCGAAAGTGGGCAGATGGTGGGACCCCAGGGGCAATTTTAACAACAGCCAATTAAGAGGTTGCCACTGGGACCACTGTCCAATTAAGGACAGCAGCCTGCCTCTTAAGAGCTGCCAGACCAATCAGAATTGGCAGTGCCACCGATAGAGGTGGCTGCTGCTGAGGCTGCATGGAGAAGGAGAGAACATTTTTGTGTTGAGGCATTGTCGAACCCTCCAGCAGCAGCATTGGAGCTGCGGGTGTGGCCATTGCTGCTGTTGGGCCCCTCCATAGGTCATGGAGCGACCATATGTGGTGGGGGCCCTTCCTGACACCAGTAAAATACTGGCGGGCTGGAAAATGACTGTTAATTGACCAAATAGTTGGCTGTCTGCCTTCAGTCGGTAGGTGACTGTGCTGCTGCCATTCCTGCTACTTAATATCCCCTGGTGGCAGGAAGATGGCAGGCTTCCCTCCTGACAATTCTGCCAGCATTTTACAAGGCCTCCCACCTCCCACCCAGTATGCAGAGGACTGGTAAAATTCAGTCCTATGAATTTGGCTGCTCTTGCTTAACACATATTGTACATGGGAAGAGAATAAAACAAATAATAGGTGTTCTTTTGGCCCATTTTTTCTGGGTGAGAAAGGAGATTTAAAAAAAAAATAACTAATAAACCAGAGACTTTGGCAAAGCAATACATTGGGTCCTTTAGAGCACTACAGCATGGAATGATGGAATGTGGGTTCATGCCTATTATCGTCTGAATTTTGAGTTTCTGTCATTGCTGTTCCATTAGCAAGGAGTTATAGTGTAGACATTGGGCACCGTGTTACCTAGTAAAGTTCAAGCAGATTGATGCAAGCTGTCACGGTGACGATTTGTACTAAAGCAGAATGTGAGAGGTTTAAATGGCCCCATGGGGGAGAAAAGTATAATCCAAAATAAATTAATTTGAATGCTATCACATTGGTTGAAAAACATATCTTTTTCACTTGCAATTATATGGTATAATGTTAAATCTTGAATATTGCAGGTGAAGTGTAGGCGATTGAGATGGGTATAGTTGTGTTGAGTCAGAGTATGAGGAAACATTTACCCCATGATCGTATTGAATTGCAGAGCAGGCTCGAAGGGCCAAATGGCCGTCTACTGCTCCTATTTCTTATGTTCTTATAGCTACAGGAGGGAGGGACTGAGATTAAAGAAGAAATTGTTAGTCATCTTGCATACATCTCCACATGTAGTATCTAGTAATTTAAAAGATATTTATTTTTGGTATTCATATTTAACCCTCTTTCACCAACGTAATATTATTGACTGACAAGAAAGACATAATGTGTATTGCCTTTTTTAAAAAATATACCGCAATGATCAATCAAAAAGAATAAAAACAACCTAGTAAAGTGTGCATGTTTTCTGGTGAGAAGGACTAAAACAGTCCCTGTACACCACAATGTACATTTAATGTATATTTTTGTATTTTTGTTATGTTTATTCTGTACATTACCCATGAGCCATATGTGACAAATTGTGAATCCAGATGTGGTTAGTTGCATGTCTAATTAGTAAAATGTCTGCATGCTGTATCCTTTTTGTACATTTTTGGTGAAATATTAAGACGAAAAGCAGTGTGTGCACGTTTTTTATCATTGTATGTGTTCTACATTCTTGGTTAGTGAATTGTGGTAGATGTTAAATAACTATACACACTTGAAGTGCATTTCTCATTTTGTGTAGTGCATGGAAGGCAGTAACCCCTAAAGTCAGCGTATGTGGCTTTAAATAATGCTGGCCTAACCAACCACAAGCTGTGGCTAGTCAGCACTTCCTATCAGACAATGCTGGGTTATGTGGCATCTCTGATAATAACATTGTGGTTTTAGAATACTAATGTTAATGGGATCATTCAATATCGATACAGAATCCTATTACTTATGGTATAATGTAGCCTTCATCACAGCAGGAATTGGTGACAGTAACAAATGGAATTTACTATAGCACTGAGTAGAAATGGAGGCAAAATTTTCTGCACCTCCCTCGGGAATGGTTGTTATTACTTCATAACATAAGAACTAGGAGCAGGAGTAGGCAATTCAGCCCCTCGAGCCTGCTCCACCATGCAATACGATCATGGCTGATTTCAGCTCGGCCTCAACTCCACTTTCCTGCCCGCTCTTCATAACCCTTCAACCCATTACTAATTAAAAATCTGTCTATCTGCTCCTTGAATTTGCTCAATATCCCAGCATCCACCACACTCTGGAGTAGTGAATTCCACAGACTCACGACCCTTTGAGAGAAGTAATTTCTGCTCATCTCTGTTTTAAATCTGCTACCCCTTATCCTAGAACTATGACCTCTTGTTCTAGATTGCCCCACCAGAGGAAACGTCCTCTCTACGTCTACATTGTCAATCCCCTTAATCATATATACCTCAATTAGATCTCCTCTCATTCTTCTAAACTCTAGAGAGTAAAGGACTAAACTGCTCAATCTCTCTTCATAAGACAAACCCCAACAGAATATGTCAAAAACTTAAATGTAATTTTACATTTGAATTTACATGCTTTTCTCAATTGTGCTTTTGGAATAAATGCCACCACACAGCGCATGTGATCAGTCCTATCTGCATCAAAATATTTAGTTTGTTCCACTTGTTTGAAGAAACAGTATTTTGATTAGTTGAGCCCTGTACATTCAAACTCAACTGAGGCGAGTGAGGCATAATTGAGAACCCCTTGTGTGAGACTGCAACATGTGATGCATGTCATCTGATCATTAGATTCTGCAGGTCAGCAAAAATTAAGAATATTTTGCTCACTACAGTTTTAGCCTTGGTGATTTTTAAAAAATGTGATGAGGGCTTGGAACATTGAAGATGGTCACCCAAAACATGGAGTAAGAACTGATCAAGCGGTAATAAGGAACTTTACGGTATCAGGTAGTTTTTAATAGCAGCCCTGCTGAAGGACTTTGTTTCATTGTTCAGATCAACATCCCTATTTTCAACGACCTCCTGCAGCATGTTTGTCAGCATTTGAAAATCCAAAATCTGAGTTCATGGAGGTGTTAAATCTCGGAAGGCCTATATCGAAGGATACATTTTGGCAACAACAAGAATAACAACAACTTGTATTTATATAGTGCATTTATGAACATACAAACATACGAATTAGGAGCAGAAGTAGGCCATTCGGCCCCTCCAGCCTGCTCTGCCATTCAATAAGATCGTGGCAGATCTGTTTGTGTTTTGAATTCCACACTCCCATCAACCCCCGATAACCTTAGATGCTTGTTAGGCAAGGGAATCAATCTACCTCCGCCTTAAAAATATTCAATGACTGTGCCTCCACAACCTTCTGAGGCAGAGAATTCCAAAGTCGCACAACCCTCCGAGAAAAAATTCTCCTCATCTCTGTCCTAAAAGGGCAGCCCTTAATTTTAAAACAGTGCCCCCTAGTTCTGGACTCGCCCACAAGAGGAAACGTCCATTCCGCATCCACCCTGTAAAGACCATTCAACATCTTGTACTTCAATCAAGTCTCCCCTCACTCTTCTAAACTCCAGCGGAAGCAAGCCCAGTCTGTCCAATCTTTCCTCATAAGACAACCAGCTCATTCCTGGTATTAATCTAGTAAACCTCCTCTGAACTGCCTCCAATGCATTTACATCCTTCCTTAAATAAGGAGACCAAAACTGCACACCACATTCGAGATGTGGTCTCACCAATGCCCTGTATACCTGAAGCATAACATCCTTACTTTTATTTTCAATTCCTCTCTTAGTGAAGAGCATTCCATTAACCACCTTTATTACTTGCTGTACCTGCATACTAATTTTTTGTGACTTCTGCACTAGAATACTTAGATCTCTCTGCATCCTGGAATTCTGCAGTCGTTCTCCATTTAAATAATCCTCTGCTTTTTTATTCTTCCTGCCAAAGTGAACAACTGCACAATTTCCCACATTATACTCCATCTGCAAGATTTTTGCCCACTCACTCAACCTATCCATTTCGGTCTGCAAGCTCCTTTTGTCCTCTTCACAACATACTTTCCTACCTATCTTTGTGTCATCTGCAAATTTAGCTACCATGCCATTGCTCCCTTCATCTAAGTCATTGATATAAATTGTAAAAAGTTGAGGCCCCAGCACAGACTCCTGCAGGACTCCACTTGTCACATCCTGCCAATCAGCAAAGGACCCATTTATGCATACTGTCTGTTTTCTGCCAGCCAGCCAAACTTCTATGCATGCTAATATGTTACCCCCTACACCATGAGCTCCTATTTTGCACAGTAACCTTTTCTGTGGCACCTTGTCAGATGCCTTATGGAAATCCAAGTACAGTACATCAGCGTGCTCCCCTTTATCCATAGTGCATGTTACTCCTTCAAAGAACTCCAGTAAATTGGTTAAACGTGATCTCCCTTTCATAAAACCATGCTGACTATTCCCGACTACCTTGGGTTTTTCTAAGTGCCCAACTATAATCCTTAATCGATTCTAACACCCTCCCCACGACAGATGTCAAGTTAACTGGCCTATAGTTACCTGTTTTCTGCCTCCCCCACCTGCTGCCCCCCCTACCCCCACTTCTTGAATAGAGGGGTGATATTTGCCACTTTACAGTCTGATGGAACCTTTTCAGGATCTAACGAATTTTTCAAAATTCAACACCAGCGCATCTACTACCTCATTAGCCACCTCTTTTAAGACCCTAGGATGAAGCCCATCAGGATCTGGAGACTTGTCAGCCTGCAGCTCCATCAGTTTGCTCAGTACCGTTTCCCTGGTGATTGTAATTTCACCAAGTTCCTCTCTTCCTTCCACCTTCTGATTTATAGCTATTACTGGAATGTTTTTTGTATCCTCTATAGTGAAGACAAAAGCAAAATATTTGTTCATTTCATCTGCCCTTTCCTTATTATCTACTATAAACTTCCCATGCTCACTAGAGGATTAGTACTCATTTTACTTACTCTTTTCCTTATTAAATACTTGTAGAAACTCTTTTTCTATCTGTTTTTACATTTCTAGCTAGCTTCCTCTCATACTCTAATTTCTTTCTCGATTAGCCTTTTAATCATTCTCTGCCGTTCTTTATATTCTGCCCAATTATCTGACCTGCCACTCATCTTTGCGCAATTATATGCTTTTTCCTAAAGTTTGATTCTTCCCTTAACTACTTTAGTTAACCAAGGATTGTGGGTCCTCCCCTTAGAATTTTTCTTTACAGTAGTAATATACTGATCCTGAGTATTCTGAAATATCCCCTTAATTGTCTTCCACTGCTTCTCCATTGATCTATCTCCTAGCCTAGTAACCCAGTTCACTTACGCTATCTCAGCTTTCGTGCCCAAATAGTTGCCCTTATTTAAGTTTAAAATAGTAGTCTTAGATCCACTCTGCTCTCTTTCAAACTGGATGTAAAATTCAATCATATTGTGGTCGCTGCTACCTAGAGGTGCCTTTACTCTGAGGTCATTAATTAATCCTGTCACATTTACACAATACCAAGTCTTAATATAACCTGTTCCCTGGTTGGTTCCAGAACGTGCTGCTCTAAGAAACTATCTCAAAAGCCTTCTATGAACTCCTCCAGGCGAATATTGCCAATATGATTTTTCCAGTTTATATGTAGATTTAAAATCACCCACGATTTATTGTCCCTTTATCATAAGCACCCAATATTGCTTCTTGTATACTTACTGTTAGGGGGCCTGTAGACCACGCCCCCTAGTGACGACTTTCCCCTACTATTCCTCATCTCCACCCAAATTGATTCTACATCCTGATCTCGAACGAAGTTCATCACTAACTATTGCACTGATGCCATCCTTGATTAACAATGCTACACCGCCACCTTTATCAAGCTTCCCATTCTTCTTGAATGTCATTTTCTTGAATGTAATGTAATTTTTCTTTAATCATCTGTGAAGCAACCAAATATTTAAATCAAAAATATGGGCACTGAGCCAAGTAACGAGATATTAGGACCAAAGGCTTGGTCACAGAGGTTCAGTTTAGAAGGGTTTAATGGAGGAGAGGTGAGGGTGTTTTGGGGGGGCTGGGGGGTGGAATTTCAGAGTAGGTCCTAGGTGGCTGAAGGGTAAGGCTTTACTGAGATTGACTCGAGAATGCACTGTTGAGTGATTTTTTTGCAGGATGGGGAGACATTCTTTTTAAAAAAAAAATTGAAAATTGTGTGAGCCTCAAAGTGACACTCCATTCAAAGTCAATAAAATGATGACTATTTTCCTTTTGCGTCTTGTTGCTGTGGTGCTAGTGACGATTGCAAAGTAAGTGGCACCATACGGATGATTGGCTATTTTTAGCTTGAGGCTGTTGCATTACTCAAAATAGCCATATGGCCTGTTTAGATAAATTAGAAGTGAAAACATAGGGGCTGATTTTCATTCCCTCTGCTGGCTGGAAACGGGACAGTAGCAGAATTAAAATAACACACAGCATTTATCATACTGGGCTGAATTTTATTAGCTCGCCACTGATGGCGGCGAGCTTCCAAGTTGGCGGCCTGCAGATGCGGCTTTTACTCCACGGAAGCGCTGCAATGTTAGACACGGCGATGGCCAGGGCAGATGGCCCTCCCGCTGATGTGGAGGGGGGCCGATGCTCCATCCCCGGCAATGGCATCCAGGAATCCTGAGGCGAGTAACTCACCTCCTGACTCCCCAAAGCCTGTCCAAGGTACAAGTCAGGAGTGTGATGGAATACTCTCCACTTGCCTGGATGGGTGCAGCTCCAACAACACTCAAGAAGCTCGACACCATCCAGGACAAAGCAGCCCGCTTGTTTGGCACCCCATCTACAAACATTCACTCCCTCCACCACCGACGCATAGTGGCAGCAGTGTGTACCATCTACAGGATGCACTGCAGCAATGCACCAAGGCTCCTTCAACAGCATCTTCCAAACCAGTGACCTCTACCAACTAGAAGGACAAGGGCAGCAAATACATGGGAACACCACCACCTGCAAGTTCCCCTCCAAGTCACACACCATCCTGACTTGGAACTATATCGCCGTTCCTTCACTGTCGCTGGGTCAAAATCCTGGAACTCCCTTCCTAACAGCACTGTGGGTGTACCTACCCCACATGGACTGCAGTGGTTCAAGAAGGCAGCTCACCACCACCTTCTCGAGGGCAATTAGGGATGGGCCAGCGTCGCCCACATCCCATGAATGAACATTTAAAAAAATATCCAGTGCCACTGCGCAGGTGCCAGCACCATTTGTAAAGCGCTTAAAGCCCTTCCATTGTATTTGAATTGTTATAGTTATATACATGCTAAAGTAAAACATTTAATAAAAGATTCAAGCCCTTCTTCCACCACCTCCCCAATGACTAAACAATGTTAATTGCCTTTTCTCCCCGCCCCCACAAAAATACTTAGCTTGCTATCCTGATCTTTCTACCCCCTCCCCACAAAGTTTATTACCTTTCACCTTCAGCCCCTTCCCACCATCCCTTCCAGCAATTGCAGTACTTTTCTCCACTTCCCCACCCCCCCAACCCTGAAAACTTACCTGCTCCCCCCTCCCAACCAGAGTGCTGCCTCGGATCTCCGAATGGAGATCCACAAGCACGGGAGTCCTGGCAGCCAACTGGAATATGGCAAAGGGACGGCCAATGGGAACTGGTAGGTCATTAATTTAAATATTTAAATTCTGCTCCCGTCGCTGAGCAGCGGGGGTGGCCGCCACGAGACCTCGCCGCCACTGGCTATGTGGGGCGGGGCCTTCCCGGCATCGAGGCCCGTGGTGGGCTTCTCTTGGAGGCATTTTCTGGACCCCCCTGCCATGACCCCTGATGTCAGGAGGCTGGTAAAATGCACCCCACCATCTCCACTGATATCTGGGTGCCTAGCATTTTGATTTATCTCGAATTGGACAGCCTCCTGGAAATGGGTGGAAGCATAATTAGCCCATTCAAATTGTTTTTTTTTAATGTTCAGACACCAATGGAATTTTGAAGTACAGATGGATGGACTGTGTGCTGCACATACTCCACTCATTGGTTAGGTCACTGTATGCCAAATGCCAGTGGTATTTACAGGGACTGCTGCAGGCTGCTCCAAAAAGTTAAACAGGCTGTAATTGATATTTGTGGGATCAGGACTGCTCCTCCTGGCCAGACAATAGTCAACTTTAGCAATGCCTGACCCTCCTTAAGTTAGAAAATTGAGCAAGTTTCATCTTCTTGCTTCGTTTTTTGGTAGATTTTTATTGATCTACTTATGAGGATGCTTTGAAATTTGTAAACATTACTGAGATGAACGACCTTGTAGCTAGAGGTTTAGCAGAGTTGGTGTGCCCAGTGTTTGAGCCTTGTTCTGCTGGTAGACCATTGACATTCTCATTTGGAATAATAGCTACTGTGGGAAGCTGGGTGCGGGAAATTTGATATTTTGGTTTGGCGAGCAAAATTTTAGTCTAAGGACTGAAAGCATGAATATAAAGGTGTAAATTGCCAATAATTACTGATAATTATAGTTATTTTAATGGAGCTTTTAAACTGAAATTTCAACCTTTTGAAGGCATCATTTGGTGGGCCAGAATGTCATTAAGTACTTAAACAGATCACATTTTAGCAACCTTCTCGCTTAACCGATTTGCTGAACATATGATTTGAAGAAACTTTGTTCCCATTCTTAATTAAATTGGAATAGATGGTCTCAATTACTCCCCCCTAATTTTCCCCACATTTTACTGTTCTTCAGATGTAGGCACCACCTAATTAACTTAATATGACCTGAACAGTGAGTGCTGACTGGCAATTCTACCATATGAGTCATAGGAGTAGACCGTTCAGCCAGTCGAACCTGCTCTTCCACTCAATATGATCATGGCTGATCATCCACTTCAATGCCTTTTTCCCACACTATCCCCATATCCCTTTATATCATTGGTATTTAGAAATCTGTCAATCTTTGCTTTAAACATACTCAATAACTGAGCTTCCACAGCCCTTTGGGGTAGAGAATTCCAAAGATTCACAATCCTCTGAGTAAAGACATTTCTCTTCATCTTGGTCCTAAGTGGCTGCCCCCTTATTTTGAAATTGTATCCCCAATCAGTGGAAACATCTTAGCTGCATCTACCCTGTCTATCCCTTTAAGTATTTTGTAGGTTTCAATGAGATCACCTCTCATTCTTCAAAACTCTAGGGAATACAGGCCCAGTTTCCCCAATCTCTCTTCATAGGACAGTCCCACCATCCCAGGAACAAGTCTGGTGAACTTTCTTTGCACTCCCTCCATGGCAAGTATATCCTTCCGAAGGTAAGGGGACCAAAACTGCACACAGTACTCCAGGTGCAGTCTAACCAAGGTTCGATACAATTGAAGCAAGTGTTACGACCAGGTGAGAGGTCTAGGGTTCCCTTTCAGCCTTCACCTAGTCTTATTGTGACGGTTTAATTTTAAACACACCATGTTTTTTTAGCTCCCCCTTGGTGAATCCTTGTTCACCGCTTTCCAATTATAAGGCAAAGAAACCAGCACAACAGGTTTTCTCAGGTTTAAAGAAGAGGGAAAGTTAAAATGTATTAAACTTAAACTTAGACTCTAATTCGGTTAACGCCTATGGATACACGACACGCCCACACTAGCATACATATGTGATACACACATGCAAATAGAGACCGAAAAGAGCAGAAGAAATAAAGTGGAAACGTTTGAGGCAATATCTGAAGAGTTTTTGTTATGGGTCCTCAGCTCATTGTAGAGTCCTTGATTGCAAGTAGATCTTGTTTTTCGTTGGGGCCCAGTATTCTTCTTAAAGCCTGTTTGCTGTAGGAGACTTTTCTCTCTTGGGGTTCATATGTCTTCAGTGGATTCAGAGGCTTGAGAGAAAGAGATGGGCACAGACAGGAGAGGCTGTGGTGAACCAGCCAGGAGAGGTCTTTTCAATCCAGGAGCAAACAGCTTTCCACAGACACTGTTCAAATTGTACAATTTAGAAAAAAGACCCAGCGTAAATCCATTTTGTGAAGTCACTGTTGAGTTTAGTACACAGTACTTGCAGGAGATTACATTGGGACTTAGAGGTGTTGATATGTTGAGTTAAACACTCCTCAGAATCTCGGTTTTGGAAGTTGATAATTTGGCAGTGTCACCCCCAGGTTGAGCTGAATCAGGAAAATGTCTACAGTTCTTCCTGCATAGAGACAGTTGGATTGTTCCACTGTGTGGAACCAATCTTTAGTAGCTGGTGACCATGTAACAAATTGGCCCATGTTAGCCTTCTGAGAAGTCAGTCTAGGAATGTTGACAGGGATGCCAGGATTAGTTCGGGCTCCAGGAAAGGGCTCCTGAAAGTCTGATGCTCAGAGGTGCAAGTGGAGTCTGTATATTGCCCAAATATTTGCTGTGGGGAGGATAACAACACTCAAGAAGCTTGATTACCATTCAGGACAAAGCAGCCCGCTTGATTGGCACCCCATCCATCACCTTCAAAATTCACTCCCTTCGCTATTGACACACAGTGGCAGCAGTGTGTACCATCTACAAGGTGCACTACAGCAATTCACCGAGGCTCCTTTGACAGCATCTTCCAAACCCGTGACCTCTACCACCTAGAAGGACAAGGGCAGCAGATGCATGGGAACACCACCACCTGCAACTTCCCCTCCAAACCACACACCATTCTAACTTGGAACGATATCGCCATTCCTTTACTGTTGCTGGGTCAAAATCTTGGAACTCCCTTCGTAACAGCACTGTTGGTGTACCTACACCCCAAGAATTGCAGTGGTTGAAGAAGGCAGCTCACCACCACTTTCTCAAAGGCAATTAGGGATGGGCAATAAACGCTGGCCTAGCCAGCAATGCCCACATCCTATGAATGAATTTTAAAAAAAATATCATGGGGGTGGAATGAATCTTCTGGCAACTGGCAGTGATAATTGCTTACATGTTGCCAAAGGTTTTGTTATCCAACATGTAGCTCCAACAGACACAAGACTTTGTCTGTAAGATTCATGTTATGTTCTTTGTAGCCACTGGACCAGTGTCCAGAAGAGTGGAATGTAGAATATAGAAGCATGAACAGTACACATTCAAAACTGTGCCTTCATGAGTGCTGCCCCTCCAACAGTCAGCCTAGGGAGATTTGCAACTTGTGAAGCATCTCTGGGTTAGGGTAGCATTGCAATACATTGTATTATCTTGAGTTATCTATATCACATTTTGTTCTATTCATTAATGATCCAGGGGAGTGCTTCAATAGAACTGTTCTTAATCACGGCTCCTTCAGTGCATGACAAAGTAAATTGCAAGTTTGTTTTAGATTTATTTAAGTTTTGTGAACTCGTGGTCTGCTGGAGCTTGCTTGATTGCTATCGTAAATTGGAAAGAAATTTTCCTGAAAGGGCTGCTGGGTTTCCCTTTTTGTTTTTGCTAGTCTCAGAAAACATCATAATTTCCAAAGATGGGTTAATGGTTTTTGAGGTTGCATTGTTAATTGGATGGGTGGGCATGATGGTCCTTTCTTGCCCTTTTCATGTATTCATATAGTGTCAGTGATAGTTGTCTGGTCCCATATCGCTCTCCATTCTTCCTCTGTTGCTCGATGGTCTGGGTCTTTAGTTTCCCCCTCAATCTTTTGACCTGGAGATCGATATGAAGTGAAGGGTATAAGTGTGCTTGAACGAGTCTGTTCGGAAGTGCAGGTACAACCCTGGGGGGCCAGGTGGGGTATTAGCTAATGGAACTTTTGCAGTGTGATTCAGTCCTCCAGGAAGTATTTGATTTGGAGGTATATTCTCTTGTTGACTGAACAAATTGTCTGCTTTGCTTACAAAATAATAGTACTCTTCAAGAGTAATTCATTTATTTGCAATGGGTTAATATCACCATGCAAAAAGCAAAAGGAATTTCATATGAAAGTGTTAAGCTGTAATACACTATAGATATAGCTCTTGGGTCTAAAGGGTATGGGCGAAAGTGGGAACAGGTTACTGAGTTGGATGATAAGCCATGATCATAATGAATAACGAAGCAGGCTCGAAGGGCCGAATGGCGGAGCAGGCTTGAAGGGCCGAATGGCCGCCTCCTCCTATTTGCTGTTTCTATGTACACTAATATTTGAAGAACTGCCTTACATGGCATTCAAGCCAAAATCTCAGATTGCAGCAAAATGAAAGGACACAGGCTTGCATAACATTTTCGTATGAATTTTAAATAAAGCTAGGTATTAATCTCATAAATAAAATATAAAAAAAAGCACTTTCAGGGAATGGGCTTTCAGCATTAGGCGTTATTAACTTAAGTGGTTGTGGGGAAATGGCTCAAGAAAAAGCAGTAGTGAATAGCGAATGACTGATGGCAACAGATGTCTGTTGCAGAGATTGTGCTAACTACTGTGTAATGGTGTGAGGTTGATACAGTACTTGCTAAATCTTGCAGCACAACAAAATTTCAAGGCTTTGATCAAAATGACAAAAACAGACTTCCAACCATCAATTGTTGTTTGATGTGGATGCATTAGTCACTGTAGTTTATGAGCTTAAGTGTTTTGTTTCATACCCTGCAATAACAGAATTTATTTCCTGTTTGGGGAAAAAAGGAGTTGGGTATGCTTTGTTTTATGAAATGGAAACGTTTAATCGTTTTTTTTTAAACATGGCCTCATTTTAACGACTCTCGGGTTTATGCTGCAAAGGCGAAAATATTGACAAATTATATGCCAGTCATTCCGCTAATAGCTTTTTTGAGTGTGTCTAGTAAATCTACTAGCAGTTAATGGTCACTACATCTTTTTAAGCACGGTGTGTTACTGGACATTTATGAAGATTTTTCAAAATATGTTGACTACAACCAATGCTGTTATAATTTTCTGGCTGCTGTTTTGCTCTGGAGTCAGTAGCCTCACTTGAAATCACATGTCCGATTTTAGTCTTCTCACATCAGCGGCGTGGCCAAATTGAGGCAATTAATAGCCCTAATAAGGGCTACTTCCCACCCCCGCTGGCATTTTACAGGCATCAGGAGGGGCTGCTGCTTTGTGGGGAGACCACCAGGTAAACCTGATGGCCTCCCGGCGGCTTTCCACGCAGGAGCCTCCAGGCGCTACTGGCTGCCCCATGGTTTAGGCGCTGCTGCTGGAATATGCTCTCCGTGGCTCTCTTGACCCCGACTACTACCCCCTGCTTGTCCCCGATCGCCAGGGCCTGCCTGCCTGGCTGCTGTTTGCTCAAAGATACTTAGCTTGGTTTTGTGGGTGCCATGTCATGGAGGCTCATTTGGACAGCGGTCCCAGCAGCGTCCAAATAATTGGCCACTGCCAGCAAAATGGCACCTTGGTTCCGCCGGCGCAGGTTGGCTCCCATTTTCGGATCTGGCGGTGGGATTTCTGCCATGGTGAAAAAATTCAGCCCCATTTTCAACAATTGAGGATGGTGGCCCAACTCCCTGAGCTGCTGGCGCAATCAGAGGGCCGGCAGCTTGGCAGCGCCACTGCTAACAGTGGCCACTGCTGAGGCTGTAGGGCAAGTATGAGGATGCCTCCTAAGATGAGCTGACTGTCTCTGAGCAGACCAGGCAGGCAGGCTACGGCAATTGGTTGGGTGAAGGGGAGAGGCATATTCCAGTCAGGCTGGCCCTTGCTGCCAGGGGGGCCTATTCATGCATCATGGAGCAGCCATAAAGGAGGGCCCCCTTCACCCAGGAACCTGCTGGAGGCAGCTGAGGTTTACCTGGCAGTATTCTCATGCGGTGGCCCCTCCTGATGCTGGTAAAATACCAGAAAGTGGCCCTTCAGGCAATTGATTTACCTCATTTAGCCACCCAGTGGGCAGTTCCGCCGCTGAGGTTCTCGCTGGTAGTAATATGCCATGGTGGCAAGACAACTTTGGGCTTCTCTCCCAACACCTTCCACAGCCAGATTACCAGCTCTTCCACCTCTCAGCTCATATCCCATGGAATGGTAAAAGTCCAGCCCAGTAGAACAAATATACATTGGGGGTTTAATTTCACATGGCATTGACCTAAAAGTCCTAAAAGGGGAAAAAAAATACCTGGAATTATTTCTATCGACATGACATTCTCCAGAATATAAATACTTTATTTTGTGGTGAATAGAAATGATTTTTATATACATTTATATGTATAAGCTGGATTATCTTAAATGATTGGTAAGGACCATCAGGAGAGCCATTTATCAGGACTTCAAAGAAAGTTTGAAAAACAAAAATGCAACTGCTGAAACATAAGCAAAATACTGCAGATCTGGAATAAAAACAGAAAATTCTTGAAACCTTACCTGTTTCTCCTTCTCAACAGATGCTGCCTGACCTGAGTGTTTCCAGCATTTTTGGTTTTTATCTTAAATGATTGATTTTCAGCATGCTTTTAAATAACTTCCATTTCAAATCATATCATTAAAAATGCTCAGTTTTATTTTTTGTCCGATGCTTTATATAATTTTAGGTTGAAATGTGCGGCTGCATTTGTAGAAGTACTGTATTCCTTGTTTGTGATATTACAACAATATAACATACTACTGTTTGACCCTGCTCCCTCACTTGTAATCGATTATCTAACTAGCCAGAGACATGGGACTCATAATGTTCTCTGCTTGCATCTGAAACATCATTTAATATACTTAAGATATAGGAGAACTCTATACTTGAATCAATGCTTTTGGCCACAGTCCCCTGTACAGTGCAAAGTTGTAGTACATACATATTGCTGATATGAAAGGCCACCACCAATTCTGAACACTTGCCACTATTATACAATAAGTTCTCAAAAGGTTTCCTGATCTGAGTGTAGAATGAAGGACAACTGTGTGTTTGTTTAATTCTTCCCTCATAGTTGTCATTATACATTCTGTAAGCAAATTCAAGCTAGCTGTGATTGATTGGGACAGCCTATTTTTGGCACTGGCCATTGTGTTGGGTATGGAGGAATGTGACTGCTGAACATAGGTATGTTACCGCATCTGATGGAATTAGGCCCATTACTGTCAGTATCCTAATACATACAGCACACCAAACCTCTGTCCTTCATTTGCTTGCCTTGATTAGTCTGACTCTCGCCCCCACTCCCCGCCCCACATCCGCTCTTCATTACCAGTGTCCTTTTTTTAACCAATGTTTTCTCATCCACATCATTATTTAAAGGTTATGAAGTGTCTCTGCTAGTGCTAATATAACTGCTCTGGCAATGATGGGCGTTGGAAGATCCTGTAGACCACATGATTTTTGCTCTAAGAGTAGTGGAGACATTTTTATCAGTACATAAATATACATCTATTTAGGTGCCAGGTTATTACGTGAATTCAGCTGTATTGTACAGTGAGTGAGGACATGATATAATATGTATGGCATATAATAGAAATATCATGAACACTGGAACATGCTACTTGATCTGTGTATTCATCTGCAGGCTTCATCAATTTCCTTAGGCCCAATCCACTTGAAAGCCTCCCTTTTGATTAATTCTCATCTAAGTTGATAATTTCTCCTGGTAGACCACACCACCTGTTATGTGGGAATCAGAACTGTCAAAGATTCTTTTTTGGGCCATTGATGGATGTACAAGGACAAGTTGCAAAGGACTCACTGGGTATGGCAGAAATATTGAGTATTTTGCATTGGTCTTCATTCTTGAAGACGTTCAGCTATTAGTTTTATTAAAATCATTCAATTCTATTAGTATTAAATTGCATGAACATATTGTTTTAGAATTAAGAGCTTGAAAATAGATAAAGCAGCCGGGGTGGTGATATCCATCCCTAGCCCACATTTTTAATAGCTTGCCATACTCTGGGATGGTTCCTGTAGACTGGAGAAAGGCTAATGTAGTCCGCAGCTTGAAAAAGTGACGCGGATCTGGGAAACTATATAGGCCTACTAGTTTGACATCAGTAATAGAAAATATGCCTGAGGAAATCATTAGGAATGTGATATATGATTGCTTGGATAAAGAGGGACAACCAACATGCCTTTGTTTCTTCAAAAATACAATTAGAATTGTAAGAGATATTTTTATTTTAAACAAGTTACAAAGTTGGTAGATGAGTGAAGCCCAGTAGACACTGTCTATTTGGATTTCTAAAATCTTTTGATCAGGTACCACACAAGAGGCTTTTCTATAAGATTGAAACCCCTGGTATTGGTATTCTATTGAGCTGAATTGAGAACTGGTTGGCAAGACATAGGCAAAATGTAGTTACAGATGGATTTAGATCTATTTGAAGACTGGTGACTGGTGTCCTGCTGTTTGCTATTTTTATTAATGATTTGGATGTAGATATTGGGAGCATGATCTGCAGATTTTCAGGTGAGTTTTAAGATTGTAGACAACCCTCATCTGCTTCAGATGGATCTCAATATGTTGGGAGATTGGGCGGATGACTGGCAAATGATGCTGAACTTGGATAAGTGCAGTGTTATGGAAAGGTCGAATGCTCAAATTTCATACACCCATCAGGGAAAAGCATTAAAGAAGGTGGAGAAAGAAGATTTGGGCACATGAATAATGTCATGAAGTGATAGCTAGAGCAAACAGTGTGTTGGGGTGCAGTCAGAGGACAGTTGAGTGTAAGATAGACTTGATATTTTGTCCTCGAACAAGACTTTGGTCTGGCCTCACTTGGAATCACATGTCCGATTTTGGTCTTCTCATGTTTGATATTGAGACTTCAGAAAGGGCGCAGAGGAGAGCCACTCAACTAATTCCCAGTATAAAGCATCGTAGTTATCAAGATAAGTTAAAAGACCTGGGACTCTACACTTTGGAGAAGTGTAGACTTGGGATGATGAAGAGAATAGATTGTGTTTGATCTAACAGTTCATTGTCATTAAATTGTTCATTAAATAGGCCAGATGTAGGGTAGATGTCAGGAGGTGGTTCTTTTCCCAGACAATAGTGAACCTTTGGAACAGGCTGCAGTTTTGTCCAGTAGGGACCAACTGACTGAATTCCTTCAAGCGTGCGTTGGACCTATTTCTGGTTGGGGGTACATCACCTCTTACAAAAGGTAGGTACTTCAAGGAAATCAGGGCCAAAGTGATCTAGACTAGTTTCCATCACCTAGATGGGTCAGAGAAGAATCTGCCATATTCCTCCCCCCACCCCCCCAGAAATTTGCATGTGTTTTATCTGTTTTTCACCTGTCCCAGGGGAGATCACATAGTTTCAGGTGGCTTGGGGAGTGTATATTTTGTGATACAGGTATGGCAGTTGTGTGGGACAGACTGGATGAACCAGAAGATCTTTTACCTGATTGTCATTATTCGTATTTTCCTATGTGTCTCTTTGGACAAAGTATTGTGGTATAATGAATTTATTCATTTAACACATTCAGATAGAACTAGGTCTTTACATTTATAATGATTATATTTGCCCATTGCACTCCTGTCTCCTTTATTGATAATTCACTGTAATATTGTGGGCTTTTCTCATGTTAAATATCATCTTGACCTTCTTTGAGATCCTCATTGCATTGGACCCCGAGATCTGTTATGGTTTTTGACGCCATTGCCTTATAATTGCGTGCTACTTGGTGTCACAAATAACACAATCACCTCCATCCCCATCTCGGGAAATCTGCCTTTATAATCTGGGTGGCCAACCATATTTCTGCTCATTCTTATGCAATGCACAGTTGGGTTAACAGAATGTTCGCTAATGTACCAGTTAGGTGCCAATTGATATGGCTCAAAAGTCCAAAAGGAACATTGTTAAATGTGTGATGCTAGGCTGGTCATCTCTCATTCATAATATTGAATTATGTTATGAAACTGACAGCAGGAAAAGTATGATAAGTAATCCATAATCATTGGACCACTATTAAGTTTAGGAAAAAAGTGCAAAAAAGCCCCCCATTTCTTAACCAAAAGGAAGAAATCATGATCCCTTAATTTGTAGATTTCACTGAAGCGCAACACTGAATATTTGTGACATATTCCTCAAATTCTGGTAATCCAATTTAAATCTTGGAACATACAGGGAAATAATATCCATTGTGTTGTTTTGTGCCCAGAATACAGTATTTAATGCTATTCAGGTATGGTGACATTATAAATGTAAACACTGCTTGTGATACCCTTCAGCCTTGTTAGTTGTATCCTGTATTTAAATTATCCCTCATGGACATTTCTATGTCTAGGCAGTTGGCTGAAAATTAAGAGCTGTACTGTTCTAATGGACTCAAAATCAATCACCGAGCCAAAGCATTTAAAATAGAAAATAATTGATGAGTCAATGTGATTACATCCATCACAGCATGATATAGTACTATGTTACCCACATTTTACTTCCACATATCTCCTGCATTATATAATGTCTGTGATGCTCAGCAGTGAAATAATCTCTGAAATGTATTTGAGGTCTTTAACAATTAGCTAGGCAGTTGCAAATTTGTTGGCTTCAAAGTGTAAACAAGCTGAAGTTGATTCAGTGAGACATTGGCGCATTACTATGCAAGACAATGAATCCACAAGTAACCAGAATAAGCCATTTTGATCATCATTGAATACATTTGAATATTTATTTCATTGTTTCTGTGACTGAATTAACTAGCAGAGAGTGGTAAATAAAAGTTCAGTGGTCCTACTCCTATTTTTCCCTCTACTTCGTCATCTTGTTATTATGCTTGTTCATTATTTAACGAAATAGTCATTTTTGCAGTGAGCTCTAAGAGGACTTAGTTCCTGGAACAATTAGAAACACCCTGCTCCAAAACTCATTTTGAAAACTACATAAAGAAAAAGAGCAAATGGCCTAGAAATCAGGCAGTATAGCTACCATTTTCCAGGTGATACGTGGTCTTCTGTCCCCAAAATGGCAGGCAGGATGCATGCACATACTTTCGACCAGAAGTGTGCTATCCCCTTATGGTGGATAAGGACAAACGAGGCATTCTTATCCATGCCTCAACCAGGTGCTAGGCCCTGTTATTTTTGCTGCTCCCAGCCCCCGGGTTCCTTACCTCAGCCTTTAACCCTTGCCTCCGCAGAAATGGCCCTAATCTTTAAATTGCACGGAGTTGAAATTGGTATACACCAGTAGAGCAAAACAATAGCAAATCGACAACAAATTTAACACCCTCCTGATTTTCTGTTCCATTGAAGTCGATTGTGTAAAATGAACTGCTCAATCACTCAGACCAATTTCACTTCACCACCTCCCTGCATCTCTTATTTAAAAACATTGCATAAAGTGATGTCTCTGACATTTTACCAAGACAGCAGTAGCCTTTTGGAAAATAAATTTGCTGGCTTGCACATGCTGAGTTTGATGTCCTCTGTTGAAAATCTTTTTCTTCCCCTAATTAATGAGTCCATTCGGTCAATCCATAGAACAACACTAGAACTGTGGGAGGACTTGGCAGTCCACTAATACAGCTGTTTTGCAGCAACAATATAAATTAGGGCTAGTAAATAAATAACAAAAAAATGTACTGTTATTGAAATGGAAAATGACATAGAAATATTGTTGGACTTACATTTGATGCACTTTATATGACTGATCATTTTGTGTACTGTATGGAAGGTTGCTACTTTGTTGAATAATGTTGAAATGAGGATATAGCTGGATATTTTTTTCCAGGCCTGGTTGTAAAATTAGTCAATCATAAAATGCATTAGCCAGATTGAAGTTCGTCAGATAATCCACTAAATATATAATGGTAATTCAAAACTGTACAGAGAAATGAAAATGTATTTTGCCATATAAAGCTATTACTCACAAGGGCTGTACTGTAAAAGTCAAAATGGTCCTCGCTGAAGGAAGGCTGTGTATAAGAAAATGGAATGAGTAAAAAGGACTTGCGCATTAACAAAGGCAGACGTTTAAAGTGAATGAATTAATCCTCAAAGGAACAAAGGAATTTTCTTTTTTCAATTTCCATTTGTGATCTCTGTAGCAGCGAGTCTCAGTACGTTTCTAACGTTGAATAATGTACAGTAGGACTTGAGAAATGCAAAGGAAATATTCTTTGAAAAGATTTTTTTAAAAAGCTAGTTTTGTTACTGTATAGCGCAGTATTGTTACTTCAGAGGGTTAAAATAGAAACTTGGTGAAAGAAAACTAGAAAATAAGGGAATTAGAGAAAAGAGGTAATAGTATGAGTTTCAAGTACTCTAGTTTCAGTATAAGCAAGCTGAGCTTTGAGGTGAAGGAAAAAAAGTAAGAGGTGACTTGTCAAGAGATACAGTAAGATGAAAGGGAGAGACCAGAATGGAAATAGAGATTGATATGAATGGATAATTGAAGGCACTATATAATGGTGTTAATCCCTTAGAATCAATCCCATATTGGAATTGCTTTTCTCAGGCTGCTATGCTTGACTGTATACCTTCCTTGACTTTCTATTCTTCCCTGAGGAAAGTGAAGCACTTTACTGATGCAAAGCACAGCTGAATCTCTCGAGCATTGATACTTTTTTTATTCATTCTTGATGTGAACATCACTGGCAATACCAGCATTTATTGCCCATCCCTAATTGCCCTTAAGAAAATGGAGGTGAGCCACCTTCTTGAACGGCTGCAGTCCATGTGGTGCAGGTACACCCAGAGTGCTGTTAAGAAGGGAGTTCCAGGAGTTTGACCCAGCGATGGTAAAGGAACATCGGTATAGTTCCAAGTTAAGATGGTGAGTAAATTGAAGAGGAACCTGCAGGTAGTGGTGTTCCCGTGCGTCGTCTTCCCTTGTCCTTCTAAGTGGTAGAGGTTGAGATGCGGAAGATACTGTTGAAGGAACCTTGGAAAATTGTTGCAGTGCATTTTGTAAATGGTACACGTTGTTTGGTTTTACCTGCAGCTGAAAAACTATTTTCTAAGTGTCATTCAGTGTATCGCACACTGTTCTTTAATATAGGCTATGCCCCCAAATACATCCTTCTGTGTTTCCCCTGCAATTATAGCACAGCAGGTGATTGCCAAGGAGTTTGTCGACTGCAGAGGATAAAGCCTCTTGCATTTAACCAACATGGAGTTTATTTGCCTCATTAGGAAAACTATGGAGCTGGCATTTTATTGTTAAAAATATAAGCAAGAAAATTAGGCCAAATGTTTGCCTCATTAAATCCAAACAGCAGTGTAAGCTTCTGGAAATTTGCTGATAAAAGCCCACTTGCTTATATAGATAGATTTTATACAATTACATTGTTGAAGCAGTTTTCTGTTAATTTTTTTTATTAAACATAAAATTCTAATTAAAATATATTACTTTATGTTCCCATATTGCACACTCTTTATGAATAATGAGTAATAAAGTAACAAAGTGGTCTAAGATAAAAATCGAGAGAGAATGTGCTGTTATGTTACAGGGCAATAGATCATGACCGAGATCTCAGCTTTAACTCTTCAGAATGAATCAAATCATTATTAATAACTGTTTTAACTTGCTTTAGAAAATATTGATCTAAATGTTGAATTACTTTGTAAAGGAAAATCGAAAACATTAAAAATTCTAAATCTTTAATATATATCAGTGGATAGTCAGAAAAAAAAATTGTAATCTTGTGCTTTCAGTTTCTAAGCATGTGACTTTGGTATCACAATTAGTTGCTTTCACTATAGGCAATTGCTGGAGCAACAACTCGAGAAATAGCCTGATCAATAAATGGGTCATCGAAACTGTCTTGATTTAAGAATTCATCAAAAGTAAAGTTGGCTGGATTAACACTCAACATGACGAAGCTTTTTTTGCTGATAGCCGCTCTTATTTAAAGTAGTATTTCTGTAGTTCTGGGGGTGGTACAAGTCATATTGCTTTGTAGCAGCCACATCTGGTGTGAGATTTTAACTCGTTCTAAACCCATCCACTTAGAGTTAAAATTGGGCTCCAGGAATCTGTTCTTCCTGCCTTCACTCCCCTCCAGGAGGGCCTGGAGACCTGATTGTCTTAAGTTCTGCATTCTTTTTCGCTGGTGTTTCGTGTCATTGACCTGCTACCACCACCTAAAAAAGGGAAAGAAATTGAATCTTTTACAATGAAGTCAAACTTGTACCTTGAGCAGTAAATAAACTTTGTCCCCTCCTTACACGATCTTCAATCAAGAATTCAACTCTGATAGACATCAGGGTTAGTTTCACGAAATGTGGCACTAAAGAGTCACAGATCCACCTTAGCAGCAGAATTTCACATTGTTCTTCTAAATGTGATCAAGGAGCAGATTTTTTTTTAAAGTGTTCTCAGTACGTGGATGACGTTAAGGCTGCATTTATTTTCTGTTGCTAGTTGATTTGAGAAGGTGATGGGCTGCCTTGAGCTCCTGCAGTCCTTGTGGTGATCATGCTCCCATAATGGTGTTAGATAGGATGGTCCAGGATTTTGACCCAGTGATGAAGAAATGACCATATTTGTCTGTCAGGATGGTATGTGACTTGGAGGGGGACTTGGAGATGCTGTTACTGTGTGTACATTTTGTTCTGTAACTTTCAAAAAGCTCTATTCCTGGTAAATAACCTGAGAATTTGTCAACTTTAACGACGGTTGCATCATTGATGCACTTTGCAGATAATTGGAAGAGATGTGGAGACGCATGTATAATGTTTAATCACAACTCAGTACTTGGAATTCTTTAGGGGACTTGCTGTCTCAAATCTGTACTACTTGCTAAAAATGAACAGTTGGTTTTCTTCATTGGAAGTGGCGGTGTTGTTGCCTGGTCTCATATTTTGGAATCATATTTTTGAGTAGCAATATAAGGAAATACAAAAAAAAATTCAATAAATATGGTTGAGTCCCGTGGAAATCACAAGCCAAAAGAATCCAATCCAACCAATCAACCCCAATTTAGAAAGAAAAACAAATGGATAAATTTCCCTTTTATAAATTTTGCTTTAACACTCAAACAAAAACCAACAAAATTAAATATGAACTAACAGTTAGATCATGGCCAATATATATATAGCTTAAATTTTATTTATTTATTTATTTAGCGATACAGCACTGAAACAGGCCCTTTGGCCCACCGAGTCTGTGCCGACCAAGTACCACCCATTTATACTAACCCTACAGTATTCCCATATTCCCTACCACCTACCTACACTAGGGGCAATTTACAATGCCCGATTTACCTATCACCTGCAAGTCTTTGGCGGTGGGAGGAAACCGGAGCACCCGGCGAAAACCCACACGGTCACAGGGAGAACTTGCAAACTCCGCACAGGCAGTACCCAGAAATGAACCCGGGTCGCTGGAGCTGTGAGGCTGCGGTGCTAGCCACTGTGCCGCCCCAAAAACGTTAATTACCAGATGCATGAAAGATAGTTCTCACGAGTCTTTTTGGGCAGTGCCCTCAGCAAAGATAGCATTAGTTACAGCCACAAAGTCCTTCAGGTCATTGAACTTTTCAAGTAGATCTCCAAATCCCATCTTCCAAGATGTAAACGCCAATTTCCATTTCCTAACCGTTCCCCTGCAATCCCGAACTCTACCGATACCGTCTCCACCAAGATTGCGCACCCTTCCAGAACTTCTGTAGTTTTGCTACAGCAGTCTTGATGGCATAGCTGCACAGTTGATACTTTAAGTAACTCATAAAGTCACTGAAACTAGCTGTGGCAACTTGTATTTGCCATGGGCCAGCTCCCAGAAAACATGTTCCAATTACAGCAGTTTGTCTCTTTTTTTTAATAAAAAAAAAAGCTTGCTGTTTTGCTTCAACACTGCAGTTTATAATCTTGTAAACTGAAACCTGAGCTCTAGTTATGTGTCACTGGTCACATCTCTGATCCTATGACTGTTTTTTTTTAAATTGGTCCTAACCCGTTCTGTCTTCCCCAGAACTCTGAAGCTTTCAGTTTCCTTTTCCAGTAAAGGACTGTCTCAGAAAAGAATCCAAGCTTTGAATCCAAAGTCAGTGCACCTTGCAGTACATTCAACAGATCAAGTGTTCAGATAGCAGTCTCCATCACAATACATCGTTTAAAAGTGCTACAATGATGGATTGTAATATTTACTGATAATTGCAAAAATTGGAGAACAGAAACTCTGTGAGCTGAACAATATTGATATTTTTGTTGATAGACTTACATTTATATACTGCCTTTGATGGTGTGAGGTGTTCCAATTTGCTGCACAGTGGCGTTATCAAACAAAATTTGACATTGAGCGCATAAGATATTGGGACAGGTGTCCAAAATCTTGGTCAAAGATGTAGATTTTAAGGAATGTCTTAAAGAAGGAGAAAGTAGAGAGACAGAAAGGTTTAGAGAGGGAATTTCAGAGTCTAGAGCCTCTGCACTTGAAGGCACAGCTGCCAACAATGGTGGAGCAATTAAAATGGAAATGGGCAAGAGAGCAGAGATCTTATAGGTTGTCGGCTGGAGGAGATAGGGAGGGTTAAGGCCAATGGATTTGAAAACGAGGATGAGAATTTTAAAATCGAGGCATCACTGGAAAAATTATTCATTATGTATCACCTTGACAAAAGCTATACATTATTTTAAAGCTTCCATCTGGTTTTTTTTGCGATCAATTTTATCCAAATTTTACCAGCATATGAGATTTTGCGTAGCAGTTATTAAAATAAAAGCAGAATACAGCAGCTGCTGGTAACCTGAAATAAAAACAAAGTGTTGGAAATACTCAGCAGGTCAGGCAGCAGTTCTGATGAAAGATCACAGACCTGAAATGTTAATTCTGCTCTCTCTCCACCGATGCTACCTGACATGCTGAATATTTCCAGCACTTTCTGTTTTTATTTCCGTTGTTTATTAAAGCTAACTGTGAAACCAACCAAATTTGTTCACGTGAAACCATTAGATGCCGTTTGTGGAATTTAGAACATTTTGGGCTCAAGTTTTCTTTGTCCTTTCCGCAAGTCACTGACACATGTGATGATTGGTTGCATGGGAGTCAGATACTTTTGGTATCTTGGCCCAGAGCCCAATGTTAGCGGATAACTTGACCGTGTGTATTAGTACGTTATTTAGTCATGTGGGCATTATAACGGAATCATTTTACTATCCTCATATGATATTCATACTCATGCGCTTTCCAGCAGAGTCCACAGGACTGTAGTTGGGAGTGGGACTGTGTCTTAGCTTGGCAATGTGTAGCCCATAGGTGCTGAGAACAATTGTAGCAACCTGACCTTGCCTGGATCAGCTAACCAAAGATCCGAGATCAAACCTGGGACATTCCAGGTTGAAGTTCTCTTGAAATTAAAGATAGATATAAACGCAAGGCAAGGAACATTTTGTTTCTTAAGGTATCATCCTGTAGAGTGGGTCTGAACTTTGACCTTACCATTTGCCAGTGAAATGAAGAAAGCTGAAACAAGCTGACAAGGGCTTGAGCGTTTCTCTGTCTGACTTTTTTTTTAAAATCTTCCTTTCACTTTTAAAACAAAAACACCAGTTCATGCATGAACCACCAGAAATAGACACATCACAAAAACAACAAAAGGACCATTAATGACCCATGAAAATTCACAAAGATTTTCTACCCCAATATTGAGGTCAAGTAGTTGGCATGATTTCACATCTTTTTATGTAAATGCCTGTTGAGAAATAGCTTGGTTGGTAAATGTCTATTGTTCTTGTGTTTCTTCTAGTAGTTTTTATGGACGGTTGACTACAGCGTGTACCATATTCAAACGCTGAATTTCAGTATATTGAGCCTGAATCCTTTAATTTATCCAATTAATCCTGAGCCAAGCAGAGAAATTTCTGATCTGAGGTAAAACATTCTCCTACTCCTACACAAAACTGCAGTCAGTCAGTTTTGTTTCCAACATTAAAAGTCTGATCAGTTTTGTACAAAAACATGCTTTTAGACATTTTCTGGCTTTGTTTTGTTCGAATTGTTGAATGAATATATGACTGAGTTATAAAAAAAAAATTGTAATTGGCTTTATGTGGAACTTAAAATACTTTCCCAGAAGCAAAACTTTTATACGACAAGCTACATATGTGTTTTAGAATTAAGCTGTATTGTGCATTTTCTATTTGTGTTGGTCTAGAAATTTGGCTGTACAATGCCCATTTTTCAGATATTATATGGCCTGTTAAGCCTCCAATATGGCAGGTAGGAATCCCACACTCATTATGAGCTGGAAGTGCATTGTCCACCATATTGGGTAAGGCTAATAAATCAGTGTGCAGTGCCCACGCCTCAAATGGGCATTAGCCCCATTGCATATCAAATAAAGAGTTTAATGTCTTTGAGGCCACCTCTTGGAAATTGGGTCACCCTGACTGTGCTGCCTATTTGTTAGCCTGGTTTTCCTAATGGGCAGCCTTTAAAGGCACCACCTGTTGTCTGCAACCATCAGTCTCCTCCTAATGTTCAGATGGCATAGACCACTGTCAGACGCTGGTCCTAGCACACACTTCTCCCCGATTGCCGCTGCTGCTGCCACACAAGATGGCCATGATTGGTTTTATGCCTACTTTTGCTTAAGTTGCTGATGAGAAATGATTGCACAAAGTCAGAAATTACTGAAGAAATAAAATATATTGGAGTACAGTGAGGAAAAATTTTGGAATTTACTGAAAAAGAAACAAACAACTTTGGAGCTTCACTGAATATTAATTAAGTTTGAGGATTTAAGAAGAAATTTACTAGTTCAAATTTAAATGCTAAACATGACTCCTGTTGGAGAGAAAGGAAGATAGAAGTGGCGGGGCGGGGGGGGGGGGGTACGGTGGGGGGGGGGGGAGACAGACCGAAAGAGTGAAAGAAATAGAAATTAAATTTGCAAATAAGTCGTAATTTGACACAACTGACCAGATACTGATCCCTATTTCCAACGCTGAATAGCTGGTAGTTTAGCTATCTAAAGATACGCCAGGAATAGAATAGAGTTCAATGTTAAATTATCTTTATTGTAGAGCTCTAGCAGGAGAAATATTACTTCCTTATTGTAATTCTTAAATGAAAGAAGTGTACAAAGGAAATGCTAACTTTGGTACATTTTAGAACTCCAGTTAAATCCTGAAATGTATTTCATTATTTCTTTACTAGGTCTCTCTTATTCAACAGTGAGCAGAGACCCACTGAAGACTAGTGTAGGTTGGGTCTGAAGTATCTTTTTCCCCTTATGGGGGAAAAGGAAATAAAAAGATGTCACACAGGGAAATACAACTGATTTAAAGACATGCAGCTAGTTTCCTCGGACCATAATCAAAATCCTGGAACTCCTTACCTAACAGTACTATAGGATTAACTCCACCATCTGGACTGCAGAGGTTCAAGAAAGTGGCTCTCCATCACCTCCGCGAGAAATTGGGGATGGACAATAAATGCTGGTCTTGCACCCATGAATGAATATATAATTTTTTAAAAGTTCTCAGCCTCCCTTTTGGGATAAGACCATTCTGACAACCTGATGAGATTTTAAGGTGAATGCAAAGCAACTAAGCAAAACTCAAGATACAAATCTACCAGATTCAATCGTTCGGGAACTCTGAATAGTTCGCATAGAACCATAGAAAAATTGAGACACAGAAGGAGGCCATTCAGCCCATCGTGTCTGCGCCAGCTGAAAAAACTAGCCGCCCAATCTAATTCCACCTTCCAGCACCTGGTCCGTAGCCTAAGTTCCAGCACTTCAGGTGCATGTCCAGGTACCTCCACCACTGATCCGTCAGTGAATTCCAGGCACTCACCACCCTCTGGGTAAAAAAGCTTTTCCTCATGTCCCCTCTAATCCCTTTATCAATCACCTTAAATCTGTTACCCGTGGTAATTGACCTCTCTGCAAGGGGAAATAGGTCCTTCCTGTCTACACTATCTAGGCTCCTCATAACTTTGTACACCTCCATTACGTCACTTCTCAGCTTCCTCTGTTCTAAGGAAAATATCCAATCTTTCCTCATCGCTGCAACTTTCAAGCCCTGGCAACATTCTTGTAAATCTCCTCTGTACTCTCTCCAGAGCAATTATGTCCTTTCTGTAATGTGACCAGAACTGTATGCAGTACTCCAGCTGTGGCCTAACCAGTGTTTTATATAGTTCCATCATTACAAGCCTGCTTTTGTATTTTTTTTATTTGCATAACGTGCTGTATGAAGCATCAGTACTAGTAATTGAAATATTAGCATGCTAAGGATGCCTTAACCTAGATTTTCTAATCTGCATTATTTTAACATCAGTGAAAAACTGGGCTTTTTTCTAATTGCAGCAGACTGTAGCCACTTTGACTGTTGGGGCAAATACTCAGGTTTAAATGAACATGCAGCTACCAATCTGAGCATGTTTTTTTTAAGATGAGCCAGGGCAGTGAGACAGGAGGCACAGTTTCAGGACAGATGTGATCAGCACCTGAAATGGGTTGCCAGGAAGAGTGGTTGAGGTTAGCACACCAGCCTCAATCAAGAAATATCTGGATATTGAACCAACTGTGTTGGTATTCTGGAAAGTTGAAGCCAAATAGGCTAAAGTGCTGTCTTCACCAAACATACCTCGTGATCTAGTGAGTTATGTCGAGAACTGTTAAGACATTAAGTTGGCTTTCTCACTAGGAACTAGTAGGTTTCAGGTAAACTAAAACCGTGAAATACATAGATAATGTTAACAGGGTTGATTGAATGCTTTGTGGGCCTCGAGGCTGGTGTATCATACTTTGAATTGTCATCAGTCTTGGGCATTTTTGGGCCTGGTATAAAAGGTAAATGATTTTCTGTTCTTTGCAAAGTGTCAGTTGCTCCTGATGTATTTGGCCCCGGAACTTGTTGGAAATGCTGTACATTAATTTTCAGATATGGAGTAGCTGTTTAAGCTCTAAAAATGTTTTGACTTGAGGTTTGTGCAAATTGAGGAACATTTTAGCATGAGCATGTTTTTGGTTGGACATTTTTCAGGTGCTGTTGTTGGCAAAGCGATCCGGGTTCAATTCTGGGTACTGCCTGTGCGGAGTTTGCAAGTTCTTCCTGTGTCTGCGTGGGTTTCCTCCGGGTGCTCCGGTTTCCTCCCCAGCCAAAAGACTTGCAGGTTGATTGGTAAATTGGCCATTATAAATTGCCCCTAGTATAGGTAGGTGGTAGGGGAATATAGGGACAGGTGAGGATGTGGTAGGAATATGGGATCAGTGTAGGATTAGTATAAATGGGTGGTTAATGGTCGGCACAGACTCGGTGGGCCAAAGGGCCTGTTTCAGTGCTGTATATCTAAATCTAAATAAAATCAAAGGAACCTGTTTTATGTTGACTCTTCCTTGAACAATCTTAATTTTTATTTATATGCCGATGTGACTTTGGTTGATTTAGGTGTTACGTAAAATCAAGGTTCTAGATTTTATATTTCCAGCATGTAGTTACATTGGCAGCAGTAATGATCAACATTCTGTGTGGTGCTAAGTAAAAGTTTAGAATTCATGTATATTTTTATATAGCAAATTATCTTAAATTGATTTAATAGAACAATCCATGATCTTTAAAATAGAGCATAAAATTCCTGCGGTTTATTACTTTCATAGTCATGCAGTTTGCTGAAATTCTGAAACGGTATTGGAATCCGGATTCTGAAAATACGAAATCATTAAGCCTTTCATGTCCAGTTTTCAAGAATCCAATGTGGGATTTAAGACACTTGAGATTGCTGTTGCTGGTGTTAGCGCATGGTGGTTAATGGATTTGTATGAAATTCCTTTATCCATATTTTAGTGCAGGTAATTTGGCCTAACCATCAGCCTCAAGAAAACGAACATCATGGGACAGGACGTCAGAAATGCTCCATCCAGAATGTGGTCGCCGATGGAAGTGGTTCAAGAGTTCACCTACCTAGGTTCAACTATCATCAGTAACCTGTCTCTCGATGCAGAAATCAACAAGCGCATGGGAAAGGCGTCCGCTGTCTACGTCCAGACTGGCCAAGAGGGTGTGGGAAAATGGTGCACTGACACGGAACACAAAAGTCCGAGAGTTTCAAGCCTGTGTCCTCAGTACCTTGCTCTACAGCAGCGAGGCCTGGACAATGTATGTCAGCCAAGAGCAACGTCTCAACTCATTCCATCTTTGCTGCCTCCAGAGAATCCTTGGCATCAGGTGGCAGGACCGTATCTCCAACGCAGGAACACAAAAGTCCTTGAGGCGGCCAACATCCCTAGCATATACACCCTACTGAGCCAGTGGTGCTGGAGATGGCTTGGCCATGTGAGCCGCATGGAAGATGGCAGGATCCCCAAGGATGCATTGTACAGCGAGCTCGTCACTGGTATCAGACCCACCGGCCATCCATGTCTCCGCTTTAAAGACATCTGCAAACGCGACATGAAGTCCTGTGACATTGACCACAAGTCGTGGGAGTCTGTTGCCAGCGATCGCCAGAGCTGGCGGACAGCCATAAAGGCGGGGCTAAAGAGTGACGAATCAGAGACTTAGCAGTTGGCAGGAAAAAAGACAGCAGCGCAAGGAGAGAGCCAACTGTGTAACAGCCCCGACAACCAATTTTATCTACAGTGCCTGTGTAAGAGTCTGTCACTCTAGAATTGGCCTTTATAGCCACTCCAGGCGCTGCTTCACAAATCACTGACCACCTCTAGGCGCTTACCCATTGTCTCTCGAGACAAGGAGGCCGAAGAAAGAAAGATTAGCCAATATAAAATAAATGGGTTAATACCAGTATTGTAGACTATGAAATTTCAAAATGGTGTAGTGGGATTTACTTACTAATGTTCCTCAGTTATGGATAAAGGAGTTGATATTTACTTCTGGCCGACTGGCAGATTGCTCTAGTTGATGACCTGTACCTGTGGTTATGAGGCACTGGCATTGTAAACATCGAGTCCATAACATGGAGCAGGAGGCAAATGGTCATTGTGATCCAGCTCACTTGTTTCAGGCCTTCTAATATTGGCTATTCCAGCCACGAGCATGGTCAGTTTGAGGGGGGAGGGGGAAATGTGGGGAGTGATGTTGTTCTGGGGTAGCAGTGGGCCAGATGATTTTTATGGGGTCCAGAGAAGCACTCCTGTTGTCCAGGCCCGACAAAAATAATTCTGAACTTGCCTTGACCGGGGCTCCTCAGCTACATTGACCTTGGAACTGTTTCGGAGTCTGCACCATGCACACTCCAAGCAGCAGTGACCTAAAATGGCTATAGGGATTGTAGGATCTCTTTCAAAATTTCACCAGCTTCTCTATCCGTGTTAGTAGAGCGATCAGAGTGATGGAAGTGAAGATTGATCCCCTTTATTCTCGGTATAAACAAAATTGATGTAATGACTTTGTTCTGCCCCTAGATGTCTTTAGCTTCAGAAATCCTGTCTGGTATTGCGGCAACCAGATATGCTATTGCCACCCAGTGGCAGAATACCAGTACTGCATCAACAGTAACTTGTATGTGTGGGTTTTTTTTATTCATTCATGGGATGTGGGCGGCGCTGGCTAGGCCAGCATGTATTGCCCATCCTTAATTGCCCTTGAGAAGGTGGTGGTGAGCTGCCTTCTTGAACCGCTGCAGTCCATGCAGGGTAGGTACACTCACAGTGCTGTCAGGAAGGGAGTTCCAGGATTTGATGCGACAGTGAAGGAACGGCGATATAGTGCCTAGTCAGGATGGTGTGTGACTTGGAGGGGAACTTTCAGGTGGTGGTGTTCCCATGTATTTGCTGCCCTTGTCCTTCTAGTTGGTAGAGGTTGCGGGTTTGGAAGGTGCTGTCTAAGGAGCCTTGGTACATTGCTGCAGTGCATCTTGTAGATGGTGCACACTGCTGCCACTGTGCGTCGGTGGTGGAGGGAGTGAATGTTTGTAGATGGGGTGCCAATCAAGCGGGCTGCTTTGTCCTGGATGGTGTCGAGCTTCTTGAGTGTTGTTGGAACTGCACCTATCCAGGCAAGTGGACAGTATTCCAAGACACTCCTGACTTGTGCCTTGTAGATGGCGGACAGGCTTTGGGGAGTCAGGAGGTGAGTTACTCGCCTCAGGATTCCTAGCCTCTGACCTGCTCTTGTAGCCACAGTATTTATATGGCTACTCCAGTTCAGTTTCTGGTCAATGGTAGCCCCTAGGATATTGATAGTGGGAGATTCAACGATGGTAATGCCGTTGATTGTCAAGGGGAGATGGTTAGATTCTCTCCTGTTGGAGATGCTCATTGCCTGGCACTTGTGTGGCGCGAATGTTACTTGCCACTTATCAGTCCAAGCCTGGATATTGTCCAGGTCTTGCTGCATTTCTAGACGGACTGCTTCAGTATCTGAGGAGTCACGAATGGTGCTAAACGTTGTGCAATCATCAGTGAACATCCCCACTTCTGACCTTATGATTGAAGGAAGGTCTTTGATGAAGCAGCTGAAGATGGTTGGGCCTAGGACTCCACCCTGAGGAACTCCTGCAGTGATGTCTTGGAGCTCAGATGATTGACCTCCAACAACCACAACCATCTTCCTCTGTGCTGGGTATGACTCCAGCCAGCGGAGGGTTTCCCCCCTGATTCCCATTGACCTCAGTTTTGCTAGGGCTCCTTGATGCCATACTCTGTCAAACGCTGCCTTGATGTCAAGGGCAGTCTCACCTCACCTCTAGAGTTCAGCTCTTTTGTCCATGTTTGAACCAAGGCTGTAATGAGGTCAGGAGCTGAGTGGCCCTGGCGGAACCCAAACTGAGCGTCACTGAGCAGGTTATTGCTAAGCAAGTGCCGCTTGATGGCACTGTTGATGACACCTTCCATCACTTTACTGATGATTGAGAGTAGGCTGATGGGGCGGTAATTGGCTGGGTTGGACTTGTCCTGCTTTTTGTGTGCAGGACGTACCTGGGCAATTTACCACATTGCAGGGTAGATGCCAGTGTTGTAGCTGTACTGGAACAGCTTGGCTAGAGGCGCGGCAAGTTCTGGAGCACGGGTCTTCAGTACTATTACTGGAATATTGTCAGGGCCCATAGCTTTTGCAATATTCTGTGCCTTCAGTTGTTTCTTTATCACGCGGAGTGAATCGAATTGGCTGAAGTCTGGCATCTGTGAAGTTGGGGATTTCAGGAGGAGGCCGAGATGGATCATCAACTCGGCACTTCTGGCTGAAGATTGTTGCAAATGCTTCAGCCTTATCTTTCGCACTGATGTGCTGGGCTCCCCCCATCATTGAGGATGAGAATATTTATGGAGCCACCTCCTCCAGTTTAATTGTCCACCACCATTCACGACTGGATGTGGCAGGACTGCAGAGCTTAGATCTGATCCATTGGTTATGGGATCACTTAGCTCTGTCTATCGTGTGCTGCTTACGCAGGTTTGGCATGCAAGTAGTCCTGGGTTGTAGCTTCACCAGGTTGACACCTCATTTTGAGGTATGCCTGGTGCTGCTCCTCGCTTGCCCTCCTGCACTCTTCATTGAACCAGGGTTGGTCTCCTGGCTTGATAGAAATGGTAGAGTGGGGGATATGCCGGGCCATGCTACTAAGTACCTCATTCCATGACAATATGAAAGGCACAATTCAACATGGTGGCTCCTCATCAGACCCCTTTCCTATCCTGAGTGGCGTGAAACAGGGCTGTGTCCTTGCACCCATACTTTTTGGGATTTTCTTCTCCCTGCTGCTTTCACATGCGTTCAAGTCCTCTGAAGAAGGAATTTTCCTCCACACAAGAGCAGGGGGCAGGTTGTTCAACCTTGCCCGTCTAAGAGCGAAGTCCAAAGTACGGAAAGTCCTCATCAGGGAACTCCTCTTTGCTGACGATGCTGCTTTAACATCTCACACTGAAGAGTGCCTGCAGAGTCTCATCGACAGGTTTGCGGCTGCCTGCAATGAATTTGGCCTAACCATCAGCCTCAAGAAAACGAACATCATGGGGCAGGACGTCAGAAATGCTCCATCCATCAATATTGGCGACCACGCTCTGAAAGTGGTTCAAGAGTTCACATACCTAGGCTCAACTATCACCAGTAACCTGTCTCTAGATGCAGAAATCAACAAGCACATGGGAAATGCTTCCACTGCTCTGTCCAGACTGGCCAAGAGAGTGTGGGAAAATGGCGCACTGACACGGAACACAAAAGTCCGAGAGTTTCAAGCCTGTGTCCTCAGTACCTTGCTCTACGGCAGCGAGGCCTGGGCAACGTATGTCAGCCAAGAGCGACGTCTCAATTCATACCATCTTCGCTGCCCCAGAGAATACTTGGCATCAGGTGGCAGGACCGTATCTCCAACACCGAAGTTCTCGAGGCGGCCAATATCCCCAGCTTATACACACTACTGAGTCAGGGGCGCTTGAGATGGCTTGGCCATGTGAGCCGCATGGAAGATGGCAGGATCCCCAAAGACACATTGTACAGCGAGCTCGCCACTGGTATCGGACCCACCGGCCATCCATGTCTCCACTTTAAAGACGTCTGCAAATGCAACATGAAGTCCTGTGACATTGATCACAAGTCGTGGGAGTCAGTTGCCAGCGTTTACCAGAGCTGGCGGGCAGCCATAAAGGCGGGGCTGAAGTGTGGCGAGTCGAAGAAACTTAGCAGTTGGCAGGAAAAAAGACAAAAGCGCAAGGGGAGAGCCAACTGTGTAACAGCCCCGACAAACACATTTTTCTGCAGCACCTGTGGAAGAGCCTGTCACTCTAGAATTGGCCTTTATAGCCACTCCAGGCGCTGCTCCACACACCACTAACCACCTCCAGGCGCTTACCCATTGTCTCTCGAGATAAGGAGGCCAAAGAAGAAAGAAGAGGTTACAGAATGTGGTTGAGTACAATTCTGCTGCTGTTGGCCCACAGCGCCTCATAGATGCCCAGTTTTGCATTGCCAGATCTGTTTGAAATCTATCGCATTTAGCACGGTGATAGTGCCACACACCACGATGGACGGTATCCTCAATGTGAAGGCGGGACTTCGTCTCCACAAGGACTGTGCGGTGCTCACTCCTACCAATACTGCCATGGACAGAAGCATCTGCGGCAGGCAGATTGGTGAGGACGAGGTCAAGTATGTTTTTCCCTCGTGTTGGTTCCCCCACCACCTGCCGCAGACCCAGTCTAGCAGCTATGTCCTTTAGGACTCGGCCAGCTCGGTCAGTAGTGGTGCTACCGAGCCACTCTTGGTAATAGACATTGAAGTCCCCCACCCAGAGTACATTTTGTGCCCTTGCCACCCTCAGTGCTTCCTCCACGTGGTGTTCAACATGGAGAAGTGCTGAATCATCAGCTGAGGGAGGGAGGTCGGTGGTAATCAGTAGGAGGTTACCTTGCCCATGTTTGACCTGATGCCATGAGACTTCATGGGGTCCGGAGTCGATGTTGAGGACTCCCAGAGCAACTCCCTCCCTACTGTGTACCACTGTGCCACCACCTCTGGTGGCTCTGTCCTGCCGGTGGGACAGGACATACCCGGGGATGGTGATGGCAGTGTCTGGGACATTGTAAGGTATGATTCCGTGAGTATGACTATGTCAGGCTGTTGCTTGACTAGTCTGTGGGACAGCTCTCCCAACTTTGGCACAAGTCCCCAGATGTTAGTAAGGAGGACTGTGCAGGCTCGACAGGGCTGGGTATATAGTATATCAGAAGGGACAGGTGAAAGTTGCCACTAAAATGGTTTGAGTTGTTGGTGAATACTGTTTACTGAAGTTATATTATCTGTCAATGTCATGTTGCTGTATAATTGCGAAATATGCAGCGATTTTGGTTATAGCTATTAATTTGGTGTACACCTGTCCAAAACATAGTGTCAAGATGGTTGTGTTAATTATTGTTGTTGGATTAAACACAAGGTTTTGACAGTACTAATGCAGCAATGAATTGCATCTTGTATTCAGCCAGCCAGGAAAAAATAGACAGGTAATATGGTCCATATAAGTACCAGTCATACCACAGCACATGATCTGTAAAGAGTAAAAAGGGAACCCAGCCAGGTTTCAAGTTGAAAAAGGGCTGATGCTACAGAATTTTGATTAATTTTGAAAATAAGAACACCATTCTAATTTGCCATGTAAAGGATAATTAGCACAGCCCGATCAGTGCTGAAAATAGTGCTATATATTTGAAGTAAATTAATGTATGCCCCGGGCGTGTTTTGAAGCTGTGGCGTAACACTGTCTGGGTTTTTCATATTCAAACTGTAATAACTACATTTTATTTATCTTGTTACTAGTGAGAGGGAAGTGGGATTATTTGGGGTAATTTTTGTTTGCCAGTTTTAACTTTGTTTAACTTGCCTGTTTGAGCTATAACTATACAATTCTGATAAGCATTTCTTTCACATTAAATATTGTTTACATTAAATATTGCATGCCATACTTACAATGTGTTATAGGCGGATAGACAATAAGATTAAATAGAATACATTATACAACATTTCACACTAGCACTGGAAAGTATAGCTTCATTGGGGACATTGAAGTCAGTGGAGAGTCAAATTGGATGGAGTGCTGATCTGCATACCCATTTTACACCCTAGAATTGGTTTGCAAAACAGATAAATTAAGAAAAATATTAAACTTTTGATTGCAAAATTATTATACTTAAAATATTATTGCTGCTCCTGGACATTCCACCCCTCCCCCTCCCCAACGAAGGTTGTCAAATAATTCTTCATAATGTATATAGTATACCAAGATAGTTACTTTAAATAACGTAATTTTTGAATTAATTTCAATGGGAGAAATCACAGTATGGAACAGATGTCTAGAATATGCATTTTTGGGGATTTGAGTACAATTAGTGATAAAAACATTTAAAAATTGCATAACACTTAGTCAGACTAGCTAATAAAATTAAATCTGAATAAAGTATAAATTCTGTTGACTTTGTTGCTATTTTTTCTAAATGGCAACTGGTGACTTATATCAAAAGCAGACTTAAAGTACAGATGCTCATCAATACTTTGGTTAAGTGCAGATAAATTCTAATTCTGGTGCCCTGCAATATCTGCATGGTACTTGCATATGACAGCATTTCCAGTTAGTAGTGTCATTTTCCGCTGTCTTCGTCATCTTAATTAAACAGTGGCCTTTTTTCTCTGTATCTGGCATTTGTGCCACAATCCTGTGAAATTCTTATTTTTGCCATAATCTCCATCAGAAATGGTTCTTGCTGTTGTCTGAGCCAGTGAGTCGATGTAAGATTTCACTCTATACACCCAGCTGCTTTCCACTTAAAATGCCCAGTGGAATTCTTTCAAAGTTTAATTTTTTTTTTTATTTGGTTATCCGGATTGGAAATGGTGCTTTAACATTTAAAAATGAATTGCCATGGTCTAAATTTGGCTTCTTTTATTGTATTTGGATTAAACAACCTTTAAACCAAGTTGGAGGAATTTGCTGCATATATATAGTTGGAGATATTCTTAATTTGCTTTCCAAAATTAGTCTTTTTTTCAAACTACCTTTTCAATAATTTCTGCTACAAATCTCCTATGAAGTTGCCCAGTGTAATAAAGCATTCTTGTTCCAATAAAATATTTATTCAAGTTTCTTCTATTTGAACTGAATAATCATTGACTTATAGTTATAGGCCTCTGAAATTGGTAGGACCTACACTTGATTTGATGGAGAGGAATAGATTATTGATGGGAAAGCAAGCAACAGATATCCTATGTGCTTGGTTACACAGGACTGCATCCTTCTGTGTTTGGAAGAAATTCTGTTTTAGCGAGATTTAATAAGTGTGGAAATTAAATCTTCGGGAGGATTGGATGAAATATATGGGCATAACGTGAAAAAGGCTCTTTTAGAAATAATAACATAACTCTGTTTCTAGAGTGGATAAAATGTAAGTTTATTATAAAGGTCAGGGTGTGTTGAGTTAGAAGAATGGATTGAAAGATGGCTACAGTGCAGACAACAGAGGGTGGGTATTGAGAGAGGTTTCGCAGAGTTGTACAAAGTGGGAAGCGGTGTCCCGGAGGGCAGAGAAGCACGCGGGCAAAGACGTGCGATTTGGACTCCGAAATTAGAGGAATGGTGTCAAAGTTTGTTGATAACAAGGTGGGGTGGGGGGTTGGTGGGTATAGTTAACAAAATAAAGGAAGACTTAAATAAGCTTGCAGAGTTGGTTGATAAATAGCAAATTACATTTAATATAACTGTGTGTGGTAATTCATTTTTTGGTAGGATGGAAGGTAATAAATGGAGTAGTGGCGCAGAGATCTGGGAATATGGATACAAGTCACTAAAAGTAGCAATGCAAGTTGATAAGGCCACAGGGCATGCAAACCAAGTACTGGGGTTTATTTCCTGAATAGAATACAAAAGCAAGGAGGTACTAAATTTATATAGAACCTAGGATAGATCACACTTAAGAGTAGTGTGTGCCGTTCTGAGCTTCATACTGCAAATCGCGTATTAATGCACTAGAGAAAGAGCAGAAAAGATTTATGAGGATATTACTGGAAGTGAGAGAATGCAACTATCAGGGACGATTGAGCAGGCTGGGGCTCTTAGTCTTCTCTTTTCCAGAGGAAAAAAAGAAGAGATCTAAGAGGTTTGATAGGGTGAATGTGGAGAAACCCATTTGTGGGTGAACCCAGAACAAGAGGACATAAGTGTAAGATAGCTACTAACAAATCAAATAAAGAATTTAGGAGGAAGTTCTTTGCAGATTGGTGAGAATATGGAACTTGCTGCCGCATGAAGTGGTTGAAGCAGGTGATATTGATGTACGCTCAAGCCTCCATTAAGTGCATGAGGGAGATAGGAATAAAAGGATACGAGGGCAGGGATGGCAAGAGGTAATTTGTGAGATGAGGCTCTTGGGGAATAATAAAGACTGGCATAGACCAGTTGGGTTGAATGGCCTGTGTCTGTGCTGTAGGTTGTATGTAATTCTGTGTAAGTAGTCAGATCAGTCTTGATTTGCTGAGTATGATTTTGTGACAGCAAATGATTGTGAACTTTTTCAAGGAAAACTGATCAATTTGAACAAATTTATTTGATTTTTCCTGTTGAAGATCTTTAGATGCTCTTGTTACAACCTCAGTGAGACTATTAACATCAAGACACAGGATATGAACTCCCCAGAACAAATTAAAGAAATACACGACAAGATTTCACATTTGAAGACTTTTCCTACAACTAAACTAAAAGTCTATACTTTGTAAGTAGCTAATATACTAAATTACAGAGAAATGTATTTCCCTTTAACTTATTAAAGCACTTGAAAACCCCACACCACATTTATACGTTATACAATGTCCTCATTGGAACAATATCTTTGCAGTTAAAAGTCCCAAACTCCTCCCACTTGCAATGAGCTAGATCACCCAGCCCTTATCAAAGTCAATGTCCGCTTCGCTCACTTCTTCCAAGCACTTCTAACATAGATTTCCTTAAATAAAGCAATCCCTGGTGACCTCATTGGTCTTTTATTCCACTGCTAACATCAGCTTTTGAAATGGGTTCAAATCTTAGTAGCCTTTCGCTGTATCAATGTTCTGAGAGCAGATCTAGCTCTCGCTCTTGCGCCCCACTGAGCTGCTACTGCTGGTCTGTGTCTCTTCCGGTCGTCTTTACAGCCTACAGACTTCTGAGAGCCTGTTGAATTTATCCAGAATCAAAAATCAATAGCCATTTCTCTTTTCCAATATGCAGAATCCACAAGTCTGGCCACAGCAGAACCGCCCGGGTCTTCCTTTGTTTCAGCTGTTTAAAAATTGCAACTCGAGTTTGCATCTTCAGAGCCCCTGGCTCCCTATTTACAATGAGAGTCTGGGAGAGCGAAACCCATTGTTCTTAAGGTGTTACAACCATGCATTCCGCTTTCCAAGGGGTCTTTGATCTAAATTCCTTGTTCGCATGGTAACCAGGATCCTTGTCTTGTCTCTAGGTAGAGTTGATGTGAAGTAACATGTCTCCCCGAGTCCTCCTTACACTACATTAGAAATCAGTTTTTAAAAAAAAAAGTCATACTACAAAGTCCAGCGTTCATAACACTTGTCCAGACGCAAGCTGAAAGGCCTCCTTCTGTGTTGTAACAATTCTGTGATTATGCTTGTTCAACCATTGCTAAAACTGAGCTTAGATCTTTTTTGAAAATCTTCAATACTTAAATCAGAAAAAATTACATTTAATTAACAGAATTTCTACTTTAATCTTTCCAATTATTTTAAAAATTTTTATCAAGTAGAATTCAACATCTTTGTGGATTTTATTTGAATAATTGTTATATTCAAGGGTGAAATGAGATAAAATACATACCAGACCTTGAACATGTTGAGAATATTGTAACCAGTGTAGCTGGATAACTTTGTAGAGTAACATTGACCCATATAAACAGGGCCAAAAAAATAAGATCTGCTGACACTGGTTGTGGGCCAGCAAGTAATAAATGCATGTGGCTTCCAAATTATAGAACAAAAATATTTCAAGGTTAACGGCACAATAGTTGAACTGTGCTTGAGTTTAATGATCTGATATTCCAAACTGCTCTATTTTATTACACTAGTAAAAGAAAATCTGTCGATCAAGCGTTTGCAAGGCTGAATTTTATCAGCCCTCTAGGGATGAACTGGGAGGTGGGGGAGTTCGTAAAATGGCAGGGGGTGGAGTCCCCATCGCCTTGCTAATGTCATTGAACTTTGTCAGGGGCGGGGAAGGTTGAGGAGGACCTTCCCGCCCAGAGGCCAATTGAGGCCTTTAAGTGTCTCTTCCCGCTGCCGCTACTGGCATTTTACCAGTGCTGGTGGGTCCCCTTCCACGTGGGGAAGCTGCCCAGTAGAATTATGTGGCTTCTCTGCTGGCTTTTTGTTGGTGGAGGTTGTGGGGGGAGGTGCCTGCCTGCGTGGCAAACTTGGCCCATGGAGGGACCCCTGGTGGCAAAGGCCACTCCTGCGCCGACCCCCCACCCCCATCCTTTCCAACCAACCCTCCACCCCCACTCTTTCCAACCAACCCTCCACCCCCACTCTATACCTCACCGGGGCCTGTCTAACTGGCTGTGGTGAACCCGTCCCCGCTAACCTGCTTTAGAGGCTGGCGTCTAAATTGCCTCTTCTAGCTGGGTGCAGTCCCAGCAGTGGCCACCACTGCCAGTGACACCGCTGGGCTGTCAGCCTCTGACTGCCTTAAAAGCATGGGAACCCTGGCACCAGGTATTTAACTGCCTGAGCACTGTAAAATGTGGCTAGAAGTCCCCAAACAGCCGAGATGGGGTTCCCCTGCCTTTTTGGCCCAGCGTTGGGAGCCCTGCCACGTACATAAAATTCATTCCCAAATGTGTAGGGTCCAATGTAATGGCAAACTAATGTACCTTGGAAGTGAATTGAAATGCGTGTCAAGGTTAGAGTTCAACCCTACAAAAACATCTGCTATAATACCCAAAGCTTCGAGCAGGTAAGGTGAGGTGGGGGGCATACCACTGGATCTCCAACCCATAAATTGCCATTAACAAGTTTCCAGCATCTTCCCCAGTCAGACTCTTGTTTAACTGGCCCTCACCAATTAAATAATGCAAGAGCAGCAGGACTAGAAAAACCAGCTGATTTCTCTTTTCCTGCTTTTGTACTGCTGGTAAGAGCAGAAGTGAGGTGGTGCTAGAAGTTGAAGTAACAGCAAATAGACTGACAAAGGGGCAGAATGAGGATCTAGTCCAGGCCACTTTCCTGTTGTCTTAGTGGTCCTCATGTGGTTTCCTGCTGAGCTATTTGAGGCACAGATGTTTGTTTACTTCCTGGGACTCGTTCTTTGGGCTGCAGCAAGTGTCCTGTTACAGAAACCCTGTATTTTTCATGAGCAGGATGGACTCCCTTTGATACTTGTAGAGTGGAGGTACACTGGGATCTTAAGACCCAACACAGGAAAATGGGTTTGGGATGATGTAGGCTGGGACAGGTTAAGATCCCATCCTGGCCCACCTTCAGAGTTGAAACTGCCACAGAGGAAATTCCCAACCCTCTCATTCTTTTGATGGGCTGCTTTGTGCATCCTTTTAAAAACTACCTATCCAAACACTCTAACAGTCTCTTGTATAACAGCTTAAGCAGTGATTGCGTGACCATCAATGAAAAGATTATCAGCTTGCTTCACTGTCAATTCATAGTCTAGTGTTGTTTGTCTTGCCCTACGTATATTTTGCCTCCCATTGGTTGATGATGAGTGGCATTGATCTAACAACAGGAAGGTTGAAACCGGGTGAGTGAAAGCCTAGTCAATCACACTCGTATTCTGGGAGATGGTGGCAGCTGTACCCTTGTAGTTGGATGACTGCTATTCTGCTGATGGGCTGGTAGGGATTGGAACACAAACCACTTCATACAATGCCATCAATGGCATTTATGATAATTTTGTGCTCCAGCGCTTGCTTTCTTTTGGAAGAGGATACGTGATGGAGAGCTTTAGTAAAGGATGAAACTCTTCCCTTATGGGGAAAAACACTGTTCACAATATCTTTCTTGGCTTTGGGCTTTATTGAAATTTCAGTAACACTATCTGGTAGTATTAATATGAGGAATTCATTACCATTTGAAGCAGCAATTCATGGTATCATGGAGAGATAATTGAACTGAACATTGGATAGATATTGCTAATGCATCTAAGCATGGGTAGTATGCCAGCTACTCCTCACTCACAAACTCAGGAAGATCATACCCTGGGTGACCTGTAAAGGGGGAAAGAAAACATGAGTCAGGCTCTGGGGGGAACCAGTGAAGGGGAAAAACTTAAGGATATCCTCAAATGAATTCCACAGTTGGCTGTCTGGAAACTTGTATGGTTCAAAATAAATTATTGAAAAATAAAAACTTATTTTGATAGCTGTGTTTGATATTTACATCGGCTTTAATTGTTGGTCATCAACTTTCAATCGTCTATAATCTAGAAAATACATGCAAATGTTTTAGCTCCTTTTTGACCTTTTGACTCAGCTTTTATTGTATTGTGAACTGGAATGACTTATCGGGTGCATTAGAGAACACTGCTGAGAGTTTAAAACATGTTTGAAAACCTTTCGAAGATCTAAGCAAAAGAAGCTGTTGATGGGAGTAATTATGGGAAGTTACTTTGTGTTTCTAAGACAATTTTTCTGCAGTTCTTGTACAAATATATAAGTTGCTCATTCAACAGTTGCTTATTCTTGACCTTTTACTTCAAGATGTATACTTTCAGGGACTATCATATGGTCTGATGTCTCCATGTACCCAAATAACATGGACTAATATAAATAAAATCGTTTGTGATATGGTAGGGTTATTGAAATTAATGGCTGTGTTCATCTCACTTTTTTATCATAAGGATAGAAGTGAGATGTAATGTAATAATGTCAGGAACCTGTTACTGATGCTATAAAGAATGTATGGTAACCTGCAGTGCTTGAATAATTGTTCTAAAAACATTTAGCACTTTTTTTTTTCCCCTATCCCCCTACAAGCTATCCAAAATCATCTTTGGATTGCAATCCACCCACTGAGCTAGATTTCACAGGCCCCCTGATGTCGGGGGTTGTGGCAAGGGAGGACTGGATATCTCTCTGGGAGAGGCCCACTACGGGCCTCGACACTGGGAATGCCCGGCCCGATATTGCTGGTGGCAGTGAGGTCCCATGGCGGCCCCCTCCCCACACTGCTCGGCAACGGGAGCAGCTTTTACATAGTCAAAAAAAGCAAATAAATGAATTCAAATACTTAGCCACTCCCACCATCCGTTCCGCTGCCAGACTGGTGGTGGCGGCCGGCACTGTCACGCCTTCAGATCCCCATCGATGCGGGGCGCTGGTTGGAAGGCTGGAGCACCTAAGTATTTCAGTACGGGAAGTGTGGGGGAACGAGTCAAACTATTCTGATTGGTGGAGGGGATGGTGGGAAAGGGTTGAAGTTAAAAGTTTATGAACTTTAATTGTGGGGGTTGGTGGTGGGGGGGAAGGTCAGATACACAAGTATTTTGGGGTGGGTGGGTGAGAGGGCAAGGAATGAACTGAATGGATATTGGGGGTGGGAGAGGGGATAGAAACATTAATTTTTTTTACATTAACTTTAAAATGCCTATTCCTTTAAATATTTAAATGAAATGCAAGGGCTGGAAGCCCTTTAAAAATGGCATTGGCACCTGCACCACGGCATCGGACGCCATTGCCAGGGACAGACCACCTGCCCCCTCCACCTCATCAGGGGAGGTGTGGCCCGCACCGGCCATTTTAACGAGCAGCTGCGTTTAATATACCAGCGGCCCTGTGACGAGCGGTCTGCACGGGCGGAGCGCCATAGTTTACGTCTGCCCCTGATCTCGGCAGTGGATATGTAAACTTTAGCCCACTATCACTTCATCTTTGAGGGCGAGAGAGAGACAAAATTACCCCATCACCCTCCTCACTACTCTGTTTTTTTAAAAATGTGAGCTGTCCACGGTGCTGATGCTAACAAAGTTGTTGATCAGGAGAAAAATCCGTTTTTTAATTTCTGTTTAAAATCGGTCATTAAAGAAAAGTGTTGGCATTCCATTATTACCTTGACTTGAATCCATTATAATTTGGGTAGCTTTAAAGTGTGATTTTGTATAATCCGTGTCAGAATCGGTCTGGATTAAGCTAACTTTGGAAAAAGAGTTTTGTAGAGTACAAAAACAAAACATTTCAGATGCTGGAAATCTGAAATAAAAGCAGAAAATGTTGGAAATATTCAGGTCAGGCAGGATCTGTGGAGAGAGAAAGAGGCTGGAATTTTACGGCCCCCTAACGAGCGGGCTGGTGGCGGGGTGGGGGGTGGGCATGAAACGGTGGCGAAATGGCCTGCCCGCCCCAGGCCAATCAGGTCCCTTAAGTGGCCAATTAGCTGGCACTTAAGGGCCTTCTCCCGTCGCCGGGGGTATTTTACCCTCTGCATCCAGATGGCAAATCCAGGTGGCCTTTTCGTGGGCTTGGGGGTGGGCTCTCATCAGGCATCCTGTCCCCCATGGAGGGCTTCCCCTGAAGCCCCAACTGCCCCCAACGCACAATACTTCCCCCAGCCCTCCCCTCAACCAGCCCCCCCCCCCTTGCCTTGCTGGGGCCTGGCCGATTGTTCCTGGTGAGGCCCAAAAAAGGTACCTGTCTTTCAGTCCGTCCTTTATCTTGCTTGCGATGGCTGGGTGTAGTTCCAGCAGTAGCCACCGCTCCTGCTGCCGCTGCTGGGACTAAGAGCTGCCGGCCTGCTGATTGTCTGGCAGCTCTGTTCGGCAGGACTTCCTGCTTCAAGGTGGCAGTCACGCTCAAGACCAATTAAGGGCCTGGGGATCATAAAATCCTGGCCTGGCTCCCCAGGTCCAGCAGAGGCGGGCTCGCCACTGGCATTTTCGGCCGGTGGTCGGGGCCTCCCGCCTCACGAAAAATTCCAGCTAGAGTTAATGTTTCAGGTTGATCTGACAAAAGATCATCGATCTGAAACATTACCTCTGTTTCTGTCTCCACAAATGCTAACTGATATTTTAATGCGTAGTATTTCTTTTTGCGTGGTTGTGCATGCGCAGTATCATAAATGGAACCGCTTGTGAGTGGGCTGCGCAGTACCTACTGGGTTATTGCATCTTCATACACATGCACCGATGAAGAACATTGCTATTGAATGTTTCTGGCATTTTCTGCTTTTTTACAGTAATTGATGGTCATGTTAATAAAATAAAACTAAAGTTAGTGTGAAATGTTGGAAACAAGTTTAGTGGTCTGCCTAATATTTCTCCCTCGTTTTCTGGAGACAATGATTCACACCACAGTATGATTCTACAGAAACTGGTAACCCTCCGGTACCTCACCTAAGTGGCTATTTGTCTTGTATGAGTCAATACAATTGAGTGCCAGCAGGCTATAGAATCATGAGGCAACATAACAGTTCTGGAGATCCACACATATGCACTTTACAGCATGGGTTACTGGATAATAATCTGGAGGGTGGCAGTGGAAGGAATGACAGTCCAGGCTGTGAGATTTAACATTGAAGCTGCAAGATACTCGTAATGTCTTTTTTTGATTACTGATTTAAAAACGAGTTGTGGCTTCTTTTAATTAACCCACATGAGGAGCTATTTTAAAGTAGTGCCCAGAATAGACGCACAGTCAGTGGAACAGTGGTTCTGCCCTCCCGCCCTCCATTCTGTGCCAGCACGAGGCCCAAGCCATTTCGAGGCCTAGGCCTGATGAGCATGCTGCCATTGAGCTAAGGAGGTGCCCTGCTACATTTTGCTGGTTCTGGAAATCAGCTGGCTCCCACCCTGAGCTGATATTCAGCTTGGGGCATGGGTGTTTTTTTTTAAGAGATACAGCACTGAAACAGGCCCTTCGGCCCACCGAGTCTGTGCCGACCATCAACCACCCATCTATACTAATCCTACACTAATCCCATATTCTTACCACATCCCCACCTGTCCCTATATTTCCCTACCACCTACCTATACTAGTGACAATTTATAATGGCCAATTTACCTATCAACCTGCAAGTCTTTTGGCTTGTGGGAGGAAACCGGAGCACCCGGAGAAAACCCACGCAGACACAGGGAGAACTTGCAAACTCCACACAGGCAGGACCCAGAATTGAACCCGGGTCGCTGGAGCTGTGAGGCTGCGGTGCTAACCACTGCGCCACTGTGCCGCCCTGGGAGGGCTTGGAAGAGGCAATCCTGGGTTATAGGGCCTCACACTTTAACTTTTAAGAGTACTTTACCACATTAGTTTGCCCTGCTATTTTTTTCTCCTTCCTACTCCATGGCTGAAGTTGTTTACTTCAGTTTCACGGCAACTGGTTGCCTCCTGGGTAGTTATTACTGACATGGAAGTCTTGATGTGTATCACTATGCTGATTGACTCCAGAGGACAGCACAGCTGAGCTAGAGCCTATGACTGACCTTGCCCAACATCCACACATGCTCATTTTCAATAGGGATTGTTGAAAAATAATCATGAATCTGATCCCTCACTGATTATTCTTCCCCCTCCTTTAAGCTGGAAATGACCACTTGTAGCCTTACTTCTGCTTCCCTGATTGAGATCAATAAATTAAGAAATAAAATTATTGAACTTTTTTCTTAAGGGAATTGTTATTCTTTTGGTGCGGTACAATCCAGTACCATATTCAATGTTGGCATTTTATATTCTTTCATGCAAGAAAGACATTGATGTTTTTGCAGTGCAGTCAAATTTTCTTGGTAAAATCCACACCATTTTGTTATGCTCTGAATAATATTTCTGAGCAATTTAGTAATAATGGTACGCCATTAAAAAAATACATTTGTAATTTTGTTTGAAGTCAAAGATGAGGGATGTCTGTGTTTGGAATGGAAACGTTCACCATTTATAGCACTATGGTTTCAATGTGTTCAGCTTTACCTTTGTACACCCGTTCCTTAGGCATTTAAATTAGATGTGCATGGCACATGCATATGAACTTTATTTTTTCTGTTTTAATGGAGGTGTCAATCCATTTCAAATAAATGATCAGGTAACAAAATTAAAATGATTAGGTTATTGTCTCAAAATGGCAGAGCAAAACATTTCAGCTGTACATGTTAGTGTTTGCATCTATTGTCTTGCGTGTTAAAGTCTTAATGATTTGCTATGATAGTTCTACTTCTTCAATATGGTCTCTCTGTGGACATTTGATTGCGAAACTGTGGGCATTTTTTTTTGCTGTAGACTCCTCTACCTATCTGGTAATGGATTGAAGTTGTCGACACTTTTACCACTTAGAACGCCAATGGCCATCAAAGCGAAGAGTCTTTCATCCCATCATTTTGGACTAAATTTAAGGCTAGGTTCTAGAAGGTAGTTTTCAAACCTACTGTCACCCAGTCTCGAGTGCATCCAACTACCTAGTAGGAAGTTGACACAGCAAGTAGCAAATCAGACAGTCTGCGAATACATAGTAAAAACAAAGGGTATCTATGTCAATAGATGTCACTGGCATATTTAGAAAAGCTTTTTTTTATCAATATAAGCTAATGGTAGAAGATTGTTACTGTCAGAATTTGTGTAAAATGCACTAATCCATTGGAAACATGACACAAAACTGGTCATGTCATAAATGAGCATATACTACACACACACACACACACACACACACACACACACACACACACACACACACACACACACCCTTTCTATGGAAAATGGTGGTACATGAACATTTCTGCACCTGGTTTTCTTAGAATCTAATAAATTGAGAACTGAACTGTTCAGAATCCTAAACATAATAGGTACTGAGTCTGTAAAGTTGTTTTAAAATTTCATTGTTTCGCAGAATATTCACTGAGTTTATGAATTATGTAAATAATCTTGTCTTCAGTATAAATTCTGACAATGGTTTGGAATTACATGACTGTTAATTTAACCCATTGTCTGGATTCCTGAGTGTAATTTCAAAATATAAACAAACCATTAAATGCTCAGCAAAGATGATTTTCCAAAGGGGTATACTTTCATGAAAGCGGGCTGATATTTTCAGGTCTCATTTTCTGCGGTGTTCACTGTGACAGCAACTATTATTATATTATTCATCAGTTACTCATTGCAATGAATTCTGTGTCACACCTATTTTGGTATATGAAAATTAAGCAAACCTATCCAAAATTGCATCCTTACAACAATGATCTGAGAAGACAAATGGTAGGCTTCACCTGTTCGGAGATGTGGCTTGTGCTGTTTTAATCAGATTGGATGTGTCAAGAAATGTAGCTTGGTGCTCGCGTTTTTATTAAAGCAGACTAAATTGAGTTCTTTTTTTTCTCTCTTCCCATTTCCTTACCCACTCAACTATAACCTGACTACATCTGTCAAATAATCCACTGGTGAATGAATCGTGGCATGTCTTCACATTGTCTGTTGATGTTGAAAAGGTAAGTGAAATTTTTTTGGCCAGTTTCCCAAGCTAATATCTGTGCAACCGATGTGAAATTAAAAGCATTACATGTTATTTGCACCCTCTGGAGAGGCTTGTGCAGTTTAGACACTGCTTAATTTTGGCTTTTCATTTTCTGATGCAACTTTACTGACTGCTGTACAGCCAGTTGTATTTGAATGTGTTCTTGGTGAATGCATCATTGGCAATGTTACCAGGAAACAAAGAACATCTATTCAAATGGATGAAATTACTTTCTCTCCTATTTTGAAAGTATTTACTTGTTTCGCTTGAATGAACTAATTACTCCATTGAAATAGCCAATAAAAATAAGTTCACGTAAATGCATTGTTTGTTTTCTAATGATCACAGTGTAATTCATGACAAAGAGTAAGTTTATACTTAGTAACAGTTGTAAAAATCAAACTGTTAAGTTCACATATGAACTTAAAATGTGCGGTATCATTCATATGAGACCAGAACTGCTTTGGATTTGCACCATGTGGGTGAATTTCTGTCAGAATTCTCCTGCTCATCTGCCATAACTTTGGTGGAAAAGTCACAACCCAGGAAAACAGCGCTGTTTATGCTGTTTTCCTGCAACTCCTCTGCCAAAGTTATGTTAGATGATTGGAAGAACCCCTGGAAATTCACGCTCCCCACCGCCCACCACCTCTACCCCCACCACAGTCCATTGGTGTAGCTGGCCTATAAGTCAGTTGCTGCTCAGCTAGAATAAAAGTTGCTGAGCCTGATTTTCCAATTATCTTGAGTAAAAACAACCACTTTTTATAAACAATGAAATTTAATAATTCCTTGTGACTGATGGTGAAATGCATTTGCAAAGTATGTTCCGTGCATCAGTAGGTCAGAATTGGTCAGCTTGTGTGGTATAACTAACTTCCAGGATTAATTACACTGCACATTTTGGAAAACATATTGCACTAACAGCTAATATAAACCTCATTGGTTTTCAAAAGATTGCTTTGTGTAAGATGTACAGCTGGAATAATTTAGTGACAATCATCATTTACTCATGTAAACGTAACTTGAATGACTTACTACATTAAACTTTTGCTTGCATAATGCGAATGTTTTTTTCTAGTAAAGATGGATTATGTTGTAGGAAAATGATATTTCTACCTTTTTAGTTTATTAGCATTTTATAATTTGAATTATTAATCTGTACAACACACTAGCTACTCTTGGTGGGTTTATCTAATCAATAGCTGAGCCATGGGTGACATACTTCCATCTATGAAAGATGATGGACTTGCAGCAAACAATCCATTTAGGTGATTTATCTTTTCTCTTGGTGCACTTTTGCTGATGGTTATGAAGGCCAGTCTGTGAGAGGCATGTTCTGCCACTAGTGCTGCACGTGAAGTTACCAAATGGTGCTGAGAGTTGTTGTTTCTGACGTTGACCAGTTGCTACGGCAGCTTGGCAACAGGTGCCATCGTGCTAGTGCACACCAATCCACAGGATGTGTTGCCATTTCCCTCTTTCGCCAGCTCATGACTAACAGGTCCGATAGTCGACATTTAGCGCCTTCATGCCACGCTTGCAAGCATCTTTTAAAGCGGAGCATTGGGCGCCCCACTGATTGTCTGGCCCCGGCTACCTCACTATAGCGAAGGTCCTTGGGCGTGCGACCATCTTCCATCGTAAGGACGTGTCCGATCCACCAAAGCTTGTTTGATTAGTGCCAACACATTTGGGAGCTCTACCTTTGAGAGAACTGCCACAATTGTGATTTTGTTTCCTGCCAAGATATACCCACAATGCACCGCAGAGAGCGAAGATGGAAATTATTGAGCTGCTTTTCCTGGTGGCTGAGCCATACAGACCAGGAATATGCCAGATTTGATCAGTGCTGAGTTAGCTACAACAGTGGTGGTATTGGCATCAGCACCCCAGGGGTGAGGGAAATCAGTTACATGCATGTGGAAAGGATTGAGCTCAGCCTTGATGTCACCCCTGGTGAATAGTCTGACTATAATCACTGCCAGGACTTTTTTAATAGTAATCTCTTTGTTGGGTTACTGGATGATGCCTTGGCACCTGTGGACCTAAATTGCCAACAAAGAGTAAAAATTGCCGGGAATAAAGTGGAGTCAACAAAATTGGCGAGGACAATATTAAAGTAGAGTCGGCTACATTTAAGGTGTGAAACATACGCTAAAGGCCTGCTCAAATGACAAAAAAAACCCCGACCCAAACCCGACTGAACCACATGGGACCTGAGCCCGACCCAACCTGGGTCCCTCAGTTTCCACCGCACCCCCCCCCCCCCCCCCACCACCAGCCCAGCCCAGCCCGACCCGACCCAACCACCGCAATTGAGACATAGTCATACAGCACAGAAACAGGCCCGTTGTGTCTGTGCTGGCCGTCAAGCACCTAACTATTCTAATCCTGTTTTCCAGCACTTGGCCCGTAGCCTTGTATGCTATGGCGTTTCGAGCGCTCACCTAAATACTTCTTAAATGTCATGAGGGTTCTTGCCTCTATCACCTCTTCAGGCAGTGCATTCCAGATTCCAACCACCCTCTGAGTGAAAAGATTTTTCCTCAAACCCCCTCAAAACCTCCTTACCCCTTACCCTAAATCTATGCCCCCTGGTTATTGACCTCTCAGCTAAGGGAAAACGTTTCTTCCTATCTAACCTATCAATGCCCCTCATAATTTTGTATACCTCAGTCATGTCCCTCTCAACCTTCTTTGCTCTAAGGAAAACAACCCTAACCTTTTCAGTCTCTCTTCATAGCTGAAATGCTCCAGCCCAGGCAACATCCTGGTGAATCTCCTTTGCACCCTCTCCAGTGCAATCACATCCTTCCTATAGTGTAGTGCCCAGAGCTTTACACAGTACTCCAGCTGTGGCCTAAATAGCATTTTATACAGCTCCAACATAACCTCCCTGCTCTTATATTCTGTCTTGGCTAATAAAGGCAAGTATCCCATATGCCTTCCTAACCACCTTATCTACCTGTGCTGCTGCCTTCAGTGATCTATGGACAAGTACACCAAGGTCCCTCTGACCCTCTGTACTTCCTAGGGTTTTAGCATCCATTGTACATTCCCTTGCCCTATTAGTCCTCCCAAAATGCATCACCTCACACTTTTCAGGATTAAATTCCATTTGCCACAGCTCCGCCCATCTTACCAGCCCATCTATATTGTCCTGTAATCTAAGGCTTTCTTCCTCACTATTTACGACACCACCAATTTTCGTGTCATCTGCGATCATACCTCCTACATTCACATCTAAATCATTAATGTATATTACAAACAGCAAGGGTCCCAGTACCGATCCCTGGGGTACACCACTGGTTACAGGCTTCCACTTGCAAAAACAACCCTCGACCATCACCCTCTGCTTCCTGCCACTAAGCCAATTTTGGATCCAATTTACCAAATTGCCCTGGATTCCATGGGCACTTACCTTCTTAACCAATCTCCCATGCAGTGTTCCCTTCACTTACCTTCCGACTCCCAATCTGCTGGAAGCTGCAGCATGAGCGTGATGACATCTTAGAGACGTTCACTGCGCAGATTCAGTTTCCCTGCTTGACGTCCCGGACTTGCAGCTCAAGCAAGTTTTTAACTTGCAACACTTGCCTTGCTGTGTGTGTCCGACCCGACCCGACCCAACCCGAACCCGACACATATCGGTCCCGTCGGGTTCGGGTCGGGTAGCAGGCCTTTAACATACACTAGAGCAGAGATGAATTAGGAACTCGGTAAAGACTTGAATGGGAAAAGAGATTTGCAATCCAAATGAATATTTGTCACATTGTTTAGATTTCATTTGCATTTACGTCATCTGATCTTATGCAAGCAATCAGACTTTGGTAAATCTAAAATAGATGACATTTGTGTTATGAAGTCTATTTCTAGAAACTGATGCCTGTTGATCTTCCAGATACTGTGTAAAAATGGTCAGTTGGTCAAGGTGCAACAAGATCCGTTTGAGGATTAACTGCATCCATTGGGAGAAGAGTTCAATTGTATTTACTTTTTACTGAATGCTGTAGTAATTGTGTCTTGTGACAAGAATGCTCAGCACAAACAACTCAGACTCTCAAAAAAAAATTGAGTAAATTTCTCATTATTTGCTGTCGGCAGACGAGGCTTTGTGCGAGATACAGCAGTTGGTAAATTTACATATTTAAAACTTTTTTTTAGTTAAAGCACACTAGCAACATCTGTTAGAAAAAGATAGTACTTCTATCCTAGGTAACAAATATCTGATTGAAGATTTTCAGTTTAGGCTTTTGTAGAGTATGCTTTTTGTACACCAGTAGTTATCTTATCCTCCTACATAGCATGGGCACTTCAAACAATCCTGTGGATGAATCATTAGAGTTTCAATTCTGAAATTGAGACGCCATAGATGCATTTCTGCACACCAACACATTGGCCAGAATTTTAGCCCTCCCTCACCCAAGTGTGGGAAGGTTGTGGGGGGGGTGGGGGCGCCCTTCCCGACCTGCTGCCGCTACTTTATGCAGGGCGGCGGTGGCAAAAAACGGCCCGCCTGTCCCAGGCCAATCAAGGCCCTTAAGTGGTCACTTAACAGCACTTAAGGGCCTCTGCCTGCCGCCAAGGCGGCCCAAGGGCGAGAAATGCTGCCTGACAAAAGCAGGTGGCCCTCTGACGGCCTGGGGTGGGGTGCGGGGGGTGGTGTTGGTGCTCATGATCAGTCACCCTGTGCTTGACGGAAGGCTGCTCCTGCTGCCCCAACCACCCGCAACACCCAACACAACACCCGTTCCCCCAATCAGCCACCCTTGCCTCGCTGGGGCCCGGCTGATCACCTCCGGTGAGGCACCAAAAACTTGCCTTGGTTCCGGGGCTCCCTGATATCGTCTTTGCGATGAGTGGGTTGCAGTCCCAGCAGTGGCCACCACTCCCAGTGGCGCTGCTGGGCTAGAGCTGCGAGCCCTCTGGCTGGCAGCTCTATTAGGTGGGACTTCCTGTCTCAGAGGTGGAAGTCCCACCTCAGCCCAATTAAAGGCTTGTGGACCACAAAATGCGGATCTGATCCCCAGGCCAGCGGAGGCGGGTTCACCAGGCTCCCGTCCACCAAGGGTAAAATTCTAGCCATCAGTACACAAACAAGAATATGGGGCTGAATTTTTCCAACATAGCTGAAGTCCCACCTCCGTGGTTGAAGCGGGAGCTAACCCCACGCCGGCGGGTGGCGGCATTTTACTGGTGGCGGCCTGGACTGCTGTTCAACTGAGGATGGCAGGCCGGCTGCTTGGCAGCACCACTCCTAGTAGTGACAAGGAAAAGGGTGCCGCCATGCCGATGCACCCTTGAAGATCAGATAAGTTGTTTTCCGGCAAGCCAGGCAGGCCCCAGAGATCGGGTAAGGTGGGGGTGCGGCAAGAGACAACATTTTCCAGTGGTGGCGCCTTGGCCATGGGGCAGCCAATGCCACTGGGTGGGTCCCTCTATGGGCCATGAAGCAGTCATTAGTGTGGGCTATTCCCCCCCCCCCCCCCCCCCCCCTACCCACAAATCCCAGGAGCCAGAGTTGAATGCCATCAGCATTTACCTGGCGGACTCTTCACACGATGGTGCCCCCTTCCAATGCCAATAAAATGCTGGCATGGATAGGTAATGGCCCTTAGTTGGGCAATTAATTGCTTCAGTTGGCAACCTGGCAGGGAGCTATGCCACTGAGGTTCCCATCACTGGTAATATGCCATGGTGGCAGGAAGACATTGGATTCCCCTCCTGACTCCTTGGCCTGCCATATTATCAGCCCTCCCACCTCTCAGACTGTCTCTAAAGGACTGGTAAAATTCAGCACATAGTGTTGCAATTATATTGCTTTCTTCATAGACTGTGTAATTTTAATAATGTAGATTTCTGTCGGTTTCTAACTTCAAAATCAGTTAAGGCTTTGGACCTGTTGTGTATCTGCACTGGTCCACGTGTCTCAATATCAACCATTTTACCACAGATTGGAATTCTGCATGCTATAAATGCAGTCTGCCTACCAAAGTGAGTTTGAAAAGATGACTCGTGGCTTGAGAAGCTTAAAAATTCCATATGCTCTCTGCTCAAACACTGAAGCATGCAGAATTGTTCCCTTCTCATGACTGTTTCCAGAAAGTAAAATAATTTTATGAAAAATTGGGAAGATGTTGGTTTGACTTTGATGAAGTGGTGTTTCTGCTTTGGGTGAATTCAGCGCAAATAGTACCCACTCCACCTTCCTGCCAGTTTTCAAACTCGTCTTTGCTGACGTTTTTTGTTCTCATTTCATCCTTGTGGACTTTGAATTTAGTGGCAGCTGTGGGCCTCCCACGGGAATTGGTGTAAATTTCCCAACTTAATTTCTGTTGAAACCCTTGCAGACAAAGGGAAAATATTTATTTCATGAGCCTGAGCTATATTCTCATACGGGACTAAATGATGAAGAGACAATGTGCTGACCCATTGTGCTACCAAGAGCCAACAGCGGGATGTAGTTATGTAGAATAACACAAACTAGCACTATTGTCCTATCCAAGTGTATTTATAGAATTGCACTGCATGATGAAATTATATTAGTGGGACAAAATAATGTCTCTGGTACCTTATTCACTGCTACCCATAAGTGCAGGGTGGATGGATTATGTGACCGCTGTTGCATTGCCTTGTTTTCTTTGAGCCATTGGCAATTTGAGGATCATGTGGAGTTTTATAAGTGCCAATTAAGGTATGGTGGAAACCTTCAGACTGGCTGGTGAGTCTGAATTTAGCCAAATTGGTGTATCTAGAATCTGAATTCGTTCACCCTCTTCACGTATCTGGAGTCATGCAGCATGCAACTCTCATCAGCGTTTATGCTCCAACCCTGAAGCCTATCCCAGCTGACAAAGATAAGTTCTATACAGATCTCCGTGAACTCATCCAGAATGCTCCTCCCAAGGACAAAATTGTCGTCCTTGGCGATTTCAATGCTGGAGTGGGCTGTGACAGCTTGGCATAGAAGGGAGTGCTCGGAAACCATGGAGTTGGAGTCCTCTTAGGTCCTGGTATTTGGCTGGTGTTAATGGCCAGTTGAGGTTACTATAGTTTCAATGCTAGCGAATGCAGGATTGGAAACTACTTTTGGAAGCTAGTGAGATGGTCTGAATTTCTATTTCCTTAGCTAGCTTTGAATAACTTGAATAATTTGCCTTTTTTCAAAAAAGCAAATTTCTGCAAAATGTCACCTTGATTTAAAGATTAAAAAGAACAGAAAGGCTTAAACTGTGATTGAAGGGTCTATTGGAGTACAGGAGTAAAATTAGTTTGTAATGAAGTCTAAATTGATGGGAGAGGGTACAAATGAAAAACTATTAATTACTTTTTGTAGCTTGCCATGGTTGCTGTTATAATTCTTCATTAAAATGTATGCAGTTGGTAACACCTTTGTAAGTGTTTTGAAATGTAAATGACTTCAGCATCAAATGCTTGAATTTTATGGGTTGAAAATATGTTAATTTATCTTGTGTTAATACATTTTCTGAGAGCAAGCACAAGACTGTTGCTGCCGCCTCACTTATCAGTAGGAAAAGGTGTCATTAATAGTGGAATTTGATGGCTGGAATTCAATAGAGGGCCAGATTAATATCACAGTAAAGCAGGAGCTTAGCTCTTATTCTAGGCAAGAATATAATGTGAAATTGGGTGAAAAAGGGGTCAGTACTGAAGGACATTTTAAATTGCAGAGATCAGATGGCTAACTGCATGACCTTTGAACACTGAATAAGGCATGTGTTCCTGAGCACTGTGTGCACACATCCTGATGCAAAATTACTACTTGACAAATGCTGTATCATTAACAGCTGAAAGCTTAAAACATTGACAATTTTAATCAATAGTGATTTGGTATTGCATCTATTCATGCCTAAAATTAAATTAATCGGCCTATTCTTAATTACTTTACGCAGATCATGAAGCCTTTCAGGCGACGGTTGTCTCATTTCAAGGGACTGACAACAAAAATTCTAAATTATCAGATTTAGGATTGAATTGTTAAAGTAAATTAATTTGAATAGATGAAATGACTAATGAACACCTTTTGCTGCAGGCTAAGAATTCTGTAATTGTGTAAGTATTTTGACTCTTCAAGGAGTTTTGCAAAATAAACTAAAATTGTTATTCATTTCCAGTTAAAACACTGAGCACATTTACATTGCTACTAATCTGAATTTCTCAAACTTACTGCATCCTTGATCTGTAGCAGTAAAATGGAGGTAATTTATATATGCAAATAAAAATCACTTTAACATTCAAAGATAAACCCTTTTTAATTCCACAGCTCCTGTGACTACTTTAAATTTATTCCAGAATAAATATTGAAAGAGACGAATGGTTTAAGTCAGATTTATTAGAATTTTAGAAATATAATGAATTAAAATAAAGGGCCCTTTGGATTTTTTAGGTCACACATCACAAAGGTGAACTCTTAGTTTAATAAAGCAATAATGAAGAAATAGTGGATATGTTAATTAGAGCTGACAGCTTGGCTAAAGTTGGATGACATTTTACCCATGGAAAATTTCATCATGGTCATTATGTGCAGCTAATGTGCAAACTATATTAATTCAGAAATGCAATCTATGAGGCATTGTGCAGTCGTAAATCTTTATTTTCCATTTGATTTTGAGTAGCCCAATTCAGAAAGCAGTAAGCATTGCTAAATGTTAAAGTGTTGATCAATAATTTTGCCACTTCAGCCCTGATTAACAAGAGGAAAGTTTGTCCTGTCTGAAGGATCAAAGTAAAATGAATTTGGGTAATCTTAAACCATTTCTTAGTACTTATAAATGTTTTGTGCATTGGATTCTAACTAATTAACTTGCACAGGAGATCATAGAAATGTATAGAAAATATATTTTGGCCAGCAAGTCCACCCCATCCAAACATGCAGCAATGTACATCATTGTCACCCTGCCCCACCACACCCCCATCTATCCTAAGTCTCTCAGAATAGAAACCTAAAGCCTAATTAGGAAAAAACTCTGGAAAATTCCTCTCCGACCCTCTAAAATGTTCAAGTACCTTTCAGGAGACCATAGTAATTTGTGTATCCTTCTGTTTCTGCCAGCAACTTACCCCATATAGCAGGAAATGTCCTTTTGTCACGAGTGCTTTTTATTGAAAGCTGAAAGTTCTGCGTATTTTTAAAAGATTGAGAAAAAGGACTTTCTGTGAACAGTGAAAGCTGAGGCTTGGTGTTTGAAGAGTGTAGACTACAAGACTTGTTTCCAAGCAACCAGGAAGATTTATGATTGCCTTGTGAATTGACTGTTGAAAGTTTTAGTTTTGTTTTGGGATTACAAGAGACCAGTGAACTCTACAAGGAACAGGCTTTGAAATCTTTGCTTTGCCTTGCCTGGAAAGCGAGGAAGACCCAGAAAAGTGTTACCACTCTCTGCAAAAGAAGCCTTGCATCTTTTAGAAAGAAATTCTACATCTAAGGTGTAGTTTTGACCTGCCTGAAGAGAGGGAAAGATCCAGGAAAAGAGGGGTTGCTGCACTCTGTGGAGGAACACTGCTTTGGAGAGAGGAAGCCTTGTGTTTCGGGAGTGGCAGATTACTATTGCCTCTAGTGTGTCAAGAATCCCGGCCTCGAGTGATTCCTGTTACTCCTGTGTTTTTGGGAGATCTTGGAATCTCAAGAAAGCTTCTATTGCTAGATTGCTATTTCAAAACCAAGTAGACCTGTTGCTACACCCTTTGCTGAATGATCTGTGTGACACCTGCTGTAGACGAAGTGCCTTAAATGCCTACCCATCACAGACTATTCATTTATCTCCGGAGAGACTTCAGGTGGCATCTGACTATTCGACTTTGGGACACCTCACTGATCCGGAAATATCCTACCAGACCGTGACAACTAATTATTTTATCATTCCTAAGAAACAGTTGTAATTCAAAACATCCTTTCAAAATTGGGTAATTGATTTTTGAATGTGTGTGTGTGTGCGCATGAGGGTGAGGAAGAAAAAGAAGTTATAAAATCTTTCTATATATAGATTTATCTCATCGTTTAAAACTTAATTTCTTAATAAATAGTTTTGTTTAAAAAAACGTGCTTTGGTGTACTTTATTCTGGGGGACAATTAGTGTTTAATTTGTCTATTTTCCAGTAGGTGGGAAACTTTACTAATATGCTGTGACCTGTGGAGTAGTGGGACTGAATTAACAGTGCATTACTCCCACCTTGGTCATAACACCTCTTACCTCATGAACTTTTCCAGCTCTCCTTTTAAAAGGCAGTGAGGAATGTTCACATATCAAAATAACGTGAAGGAAATAGAAAATAATGACAGTGGGTGGTCACAACATCTTTCCTTCAGTTAAAGGTTAAATATAATTGGGAAAGATCTTATACTTGCTGTTTATGGCAAAGTAGTGAATGTTTTTGGTATGCTCATATTTACATATGTGGAATACTCTCATTGTTGGAATTGCGTATAAGAAGCTTTGCCTTGCATCCAAATAATGTTACATGAACTTGATTTAGATACTAAAAATAGAAACCTTTCACCTTCCTCATAATATTACCACCTTGAATAGAAAATTTGTCACAAATAAATAGAAGTCTTAAATATTTTCTAATTTTGGGGCTGAGAGATGTACTTATTGGCATGTATAACCAAACAATATGAAAGTTGCTAATTTCCTATTATATTAATAGTGAGTATTTGAATCACAGTGAGGAACAAAAGTGTGTGGTCAATAATCAACCAATTTCAGACTTCTTTGATTATTACTGGTCTACTGAGAATAATCTTAGCATGTTTTTCTACTGTGTGCATTTAAGTTTTAGGCATGGCATTGGAACAGTTTTGTTTTAATTGAAAATGGTCACATCTTTATTTAAATTTGATTATAACATAATTCTAACTGGCTGGCATTCTAAAAACAGAACTATATTGATGATGGGAAGTTAGTTTGAAATCTGAAGATCATCCAGAGTTAGAAATAACTGTTCATAATGGATTTGTACGCACCTCGGTGCAATGTTGAGCTCAAAGGAGGGTGGCGCAGTGGCTAGCGCCGCAGCCTCACAGTTCCAGGGACCCAGGTTCGATTCTGGGCACTGCCTGTGCGGAGTTTGCAAGTTCACCCTGTGACCACGTGAGTTTTCGCTGGGTGCTCCGGTTTCCTCCCACAGCCAAACACTTGCAAGTTGATAAGTAAATTGACCATTGTAAAATGCCCCTAGTGTAGGTAGGTGGTAGGGAATATGGGGTTACTGTAGGGTTAATATAAATGGGTGGTTGTTGGTCGGCACAGACTTGGTGGGCCGAAGGGCCTGTTTCAGTGCTGTATCTCTAAATAAACAAAATAAAATTTAACAGGTTCTGAATACTTGTTAAAAAGGAATACAGTAGGTCAATCAGCCCATTGAGCCTGTCTCTTCTCTCCCCACCCCCCACCTTCCCCATTTAAGTAAATTGTGGTTGATCAGTATCTCAACTTTGTTTACTTACCTTTACTTTACATCACTTAAAAGCCCTTAGCTAACTACCTGCTTTAATAAACGGCAAAATGGAAAGGTTACGTTAAGCCTGTTGAAACCTATGAAAGCCCAGAAAATTAGTTATGAAGGTTGAGAGTTAAGCCCATGATCACTGTTTCTGCATTTTGTGGATTATGAATTTCATTTGTAAAGTATACTTTTACTGTCACGGAAGGCATTCTCAGAATCGGTGTTGCTTTTAATTATCCCAAATATTGTGCCTGTATGATTGTGTTTACCAATTTCTTTCTCATAGATTAGTGTTTATTATATGAAGTATAAATCACTTTTGGCTCATCAGATTCAGATGACAAAGTTTAACCTGTCAAACAATTTTATTGGAATATATTAGAGATAAGGTACAATTGATACCCCTCTGATAGAACAAAAAGACGAATATAAGACACTGATGTTTAAGGAAGTAATAGTTCATGTTTTGAAAGCTACAAGATCTGATTTCATGTTTTTTTTTATATTGACTTGAGTTTTCTTGTCAATACTAAAGAGCCTGTCACTCCAGAATTGGCCTGTATAGCCACTCCAGGCGCTGCTTCACAAACCACTGACCACCTCCAGGCGCGTATCCATTGTCTCTCGAGATAAGGAGGCCCAAAAGACTAAAGCATGTAATAACTGCCTTTTACACATGATTAAGCATGTTTACTTTCTGGCAAAATTAGGGATTTTATGTAGCATATGCTTCAGTCTCCAACTGAAGTAGCAACTCAGCATGGCTGATTATGAACTGGATAAGGTAGTATAGCACAACATACCTAACTTTCAATCATGTCACTGACTCATTAGATGTTGGAATCCAACACCGGAAAGGAAAAGCAGAGTATTGTTTTGTTTCACTGCTTATCTCTAATAAATCTGTTGATGAACGAATACTGACTGGTTTCTGGCTGGAGATGATTTCAGTTTGGAAGTGAACAATGTTGCAGAGGACTAGGTCATTTCACTCCTCAGTGGATAAAGATATAAATCTCAGTGAAAGTTGACAGACCTGTCTTCTGCTCAGATAATTGAGATAAGCTTCAATGTGTTTCTGTTTGGCTGTAGATTGTGACATCCCACCATGCCTAACACAATAGATCAGTATTAGTGGGGTCTGGATTGTTTGCCTATGGTCCATGTTATAGCTGGAATGAGATCAGAAACTTTGAAGGGAAGATCAGGTACTATAGCCAAGTAAGGTAATGCATCATTAAAGTTGAGAGCTGTTATTTTTGCTACATTCATTTGCTCTTTTCTCCATTTAATTATTAATGCATCTCAGCTGTTTCTTATTCCTCTGCATAGAATATTCTCCATTCATTTATTTAAGGCATCTGAGTTACTATGACATCATTCTTTCCTGCTGAGGAATATGGGTAAATGATATAACACAAACAGAGGTTAGATACCACTGTAATGTACCTGTTGGGAGTTGATCATGGAGCAATATTTATGTTTTCCGTGAAGGTGCCTTCTCAACCTTGCAGTAGCAGTTATACCATCCATTTGAGCTACATGCCCAGTTCTCCCAAAAGAGGAATGCGCTGAATGCATTGGGTGGTAGGAACAATGGACAAGAAAAAAGTTGTCATCCAGCTTGGGTGAAGCAGATTGCTATTTTCAAAGATGGTCTTTGAGTCCTTTTACTTCAGCTCCTGACATTTTTATTAGTCTATCCCTCTGCTGAGTGTGTAACTGATAGGATTGAATGTTGTGCTTTACTGTACTCTAAAGTAAATAAAATAGTCATGGTTCACAGTAACAAATAGGCAATTTTACAAGTGCTATCAAGTTTTTCATGTAAATGTTTTACTTCATTTCTCATAAGTGCCCCTACTACTTACTGCAGAGATATAACAGCAGTTAAGGTCACTCAAACTATTAGGGATTTCTTTGAGTGGAAAGCAACTTTAGTTTTTATAACCACATAAATTCCCATTTTTTTCTTTTCACCAGACTTGAAATTTAAAAATCAAGTCACATTTGCTACATGGACATTACCCATTACCACATCTCCCACACTGTGATAACATATGACCTAAATATGAGCAGCACAGATGGACCCTAGAGCTCCTCTGTGACTGACTGGAACTAATCTCTCGTCCCTTGGATTTAAAATGGAATGAAAATAGTAGCTAGCGTTAATCAAACTGGTGACCTGTTGATACAGCACTTTGCTAACCTGATGTTGAAAGTACTCTGAAGAATATGGATTTCTATTCTAATAAAAATCACAATGTGTGTAATATGAAATAGAATCACACTGCAATTAATATTGCCTGAGTAGACTTTTTTCCTACTACCCTACTGCCTCCTAATTTTGAATTTATTAAGGGGATAAATCACTAAGCAAGAATTTGCATTTTCCTCGCTTTCTGCTCGAGGAGCAGCTGTTTTATATTGGCAGTGCCACCCAAGCATGGCAGAATGGTTGGTTCAAAAGACAAATGGTTGACAAATAGTGTGGATGTGTTAATTTTACTCATTTCTTACAGTTTGTTTGGCATTATTATTACTGTCTGGAGACAATGTAAGCAGAGTCTTTTGCCACAAGTAATTTGGAGCTAGGCAATGTTATAAATCTTTTGCAACTTGAAATCAGTTCTTAACTGCATAAAATACCATATTCCCCATGAATTATAGTATTATAACATTACAAAGAATATTTGTCACAAGTAGATTTAAAGATTTATTTTTGCATGCTGAACCTTGTCATGCTAGACCCACCACCTTCCAAGAATGAGGCATATTAATTTTGTTGTATGAACATTGATTTTTAAACTGTTGCTGTAGTGAGGAAATGACTTGTTAAACAGATCAGCCATGGTTGGAAAAAAAAACATTTGCGTACTAACGGACGGTGCTTGGAGGGACAAAGGGGCTATTCCCTGCTCCAGTTTAACCCACAATGGACTTTGAGCACCAAGTATTGTGTCTAAGAAGGGACATTCCAGGGTTGGCTAAGACAAGAGAATCCACAAACATACGTGGTCAGACCAGCTAGTCACATGACTGACTTGCTTGGCAACCTGGGTTTTTTCTGACTTGTACAAAGAGTTTGAAAAAGAAGACTGTTTGTTCCTGGAGTGAGAAGACCTCTCCTGTCTGCTCCCATCTCTTTCTCACAAGCCTCTGGAGCACTGAGGACACATGAACTTCAAGAGAGAAAAGTCTCCTACATCGAACAAGGTTTAAGAAGAATACTGGGCTCCAATGAAAAGCAAGGCCTACCTACAATCAAAGGCTTCATAGTGAGTTAGAAGAACAGTAACCATAACCATCTTCAGATATTGCCTCAAACTTTTCCACTTTATTTCTTCTCTTTTCTGTCTCTATCTGCATGTGTGTATCGCATATGCATGCTAGTGTGGCGCGTTGTGTATCCGTAGGCATTAACCAAATTAGAGTTTAAGTTTAATAAAGTTCAACTTTTTTTCTTTAAACCTAAGAAAACCTGTTTGGCTAGTTTCTTTGCCTTATAATTGGAAGTTAGTGAACAAGGATTCACCAAGGGGAGTTTAAAAAAAAAAGTGTTTAAAATTAAACCTTGTTATGGTAAGACCAGATGAAGGCAAAATACTGGGTTAACGGTAGGGTTCTTGGGCATGTGGAGGAGCAGAGAGACCTTGGGGTCTATGTGCATAGATCGTTGAAAGTTGCAACTCAAGTGGATAGGGCTGTGAAGAAGGCATATGGGGTGTTAGCGTTCATTAGCAGAGGGATTGAATTTAAGAGCCGTGAGGTGATGATGCAGCTGTACAGGACCTTGGTAAGGCCTCATTTGGAGTACTGTGTGCAGTTCTGGTCGCCTCATTTTAGGAAGGATGTGGAAGCCTTGGAGAGGGTGCAGATGTGATTTACCAGGATGTTGCCTGGAATGGAGAATAAGTCTTACGAGGAAAGGCTGAACATTCTAGGCCTCTTCTCATTAGAACGGAGAAGGATGAGGGGTGACATGATAGAGGTTTATAAGATGATCAGGGGAATAGATAGGGTAGACAGTCAGAAACTTTTTCCCCGGGTGGAGCAAAGCGTTACAAGGGGTCATAAATTTAAGGTGAAGGGTGGGAGATATAAGGGGGATGTCAGGGGAAGGTTCTTTACCCAGAGAGTGGTCGGGGCATGGAATGCCTTGCCTGGGGAAGTTGTTGAGTCAGAAACTTTAGGGACTTTCAAACGGCTTTTAGATAGGTATATGGATAAAGGAGAATGATGGGGTATAGATTAAATTGTCCTTGACAGAGGACAAAGGATCGGCACAACATCGTGGGCCGAAGGGCCTGTTCTGTGCTGTATTTTTCTATGTTCTATGTTCTATGTTCTAAGGCTGAGAGGGAACCCTAGACCGCTTCCTCACTGGGTCATAGCACTTGTCTCAAATCCCAAACTCTGTCATATGTTTCTAACAGGTTACAGATGTCAGAGCTTTAAAGCTCGGTGACTTCGTTATTGATCTAGTTTGTAGCTGGTCTTTCCAGAGCCTACAAGTGCAAGTTGTATAATTACCTCAGCATTAGCTGTGATTGTTTATTATTGGCTGATGAATGCCGTAATGTTTAGCTGTTTGCTTCTAGTGTCCACAAATCACTCACCAAGTATTGAAGAGAGGGTAGGTACGTGGATAATGTCCCACAACGTTATAAATTTGGACCTTCCTGGAGTTTGGTGATGCCAGTTGCTCCTGTAAGTGGTTTGATTATCATAGGAATTCATTCATTCTGCTCTATAACCATTTGCGTATTAGCATGGTCTAGGCATGTAGTAATAGTACCGCTAACTGATCAGGTATCCAAATGCTCATTGGTATGATTCTAGGCCATCTAGCTGAGAAATGTCCAAAGTTTTGCCTTCACAAGCCACACCACAGTGGAGCCACTGAGGCCACAAATAAATTTTAAATCAATTTTAAAGCAATTTTCTGAACAGTTTGCATATCTCAATTGTTATAACCAGGTGAGAAAGGTGTCTGGGGTCTTTTACTTTCTTCACCTGGTCTTACTGTAACAGGGTTTAGTTTTAAACACCGTGTTTTGAGCTCCCCCTTTGGTGAATCCTTGTTCATCACTTTCCAATTATAAGGCAAAGAAATGAGCATAAATAGGCATTCTTGGGTAGAAAGAAGAAACGTGAAATTTATTAGACCTTAGATTTAAACTCTCATACGCTTAACATCTACGGATATACAATGCGCCCACGCTCGCATGCACACGTGATACACGCATGCAAGTAGAGACAAAAGAGAAGAAAAAATAAAATGGAGAGGTTTAAGGCAGTCTCTGAAGAGTTTTTTTTTTAAACTGTGCTTTGAGCTCGCTGTAGGATCCTTAATTGTAGGTAGTCTTGCTTTTCGTTAGGGCCTAATATTATTCTTAAACCTGGTTTACTATAGGAGACTTTTGTCTCTTGGGGTTCATGTGTCTTCAGTGGTTTCCAAAGCTGATGAGAGCAGACAGGGGAGAGGTGTTCTCAGTCCAGGAGAAAACAGCTTTCTGAGTTTTAACCCTGGCCAGTTCAAACTCAAAAATCTCCAAGTCAGTTAGCCATCTGTCTAAACTGGTCTGACCACGTCTGTTTGTGTACTTGGCCATCTTAGTAGTTAACCTGGAATGCTTCAACATTTGGTAATCAAAAATCTATTGTGGATTAAATTGGAGCAGGGAATAGCCCCATTGTCCTTTTGAAGTACTGTATGTTGATATGCTAATGTCTCTCTCCAGCCAAAGTCTCCAACTATTTTTTAAAGCAATTTCTTCAGTTTAAAAATCAATGTTCATGTGACGAAATTAATTTTCCTCATTCTTAGCAGGTGGGAGGCTTGTCTGACGCAATGTTGCTGCTGTTAATTTTGGTGTTCTGTTTGAGGATCTATCCACCAATAGGAACAGTCCTTTCCAAAAAAATTTAACAAACCATTAAATAAGTATAAACACAAACAAGATTGTGTTGCCAGGGCTGAGACCAAATTGCTCGTGCTCTGTGGCTGTTTATACACTCAGAGCCGTAGGTCAGAGACCTCTGGGCAAACCCATGGATTATGAGGCAGTAGTGATGTTTTGACTGGTCAGTTATATTGGTTACACAAATATATTTTCTCTCTGGGAACAGAGGCAGTATTGGACTGGTATGGTGCGTTTTAAGACTTTTTTTTTAGTCCAGTAAGAGAGAGGCTTGTACTGACAGCTAGCTCAAGAAGTATTCAGTGAGAGATTTGAAAAGAGTGGGCTGAATTTTTCCAGCTCGCCGGCGAGCTTCAAAAGCGCACGCGAGATGTGGGCTCCGGAGCCGCTGTGATATTTTGCGCAGTAGCTCATTTACATGTCCAGGGCGGACTGTCTGCCCCCAGTGACGTAGAGGGGGCGGGCATTCCGTCCCCGGGAATGGTGTCTGGCACCACCGCGCAGGCGCTGGCGCCATTTTTAAAGGGTGTAAGGCCCTTCCGAAGCATTTAAATTTTTAAAGAGGCAGTTAAAATTTTTTGAAAAACTAAAATTTTGTTCGAAGTTCCAATCCCCTGTCCCACACCCCAATGACTAATCCGTTTTCTTCCGATCCCGAACTACCTCTCCCGCTGAACTTTATTAACTTTGACCCCCAACACCTTCCTACCATCCCCTCAACCAATAGCAAGAGTTTTCCCCGCCCCACCCACCCCCCCCCCCCGCCCCCCAACCCTGAAAACTTAACTCCTCTCCTGTCCCCACCAGTGTTCCACCTTGGATCTCCAAACAGAGATCTGAAGGCACGGAAGTTCTGGCAACCGGCCGGAATATCGGCATGAGGCGACCATCGCAACAAGGTAAGTAATTATGCATTAATTAACATTTATTTAAATATTTAAATTAAGTTTCCGTCGCCAAGCGACCGGGGGGCTGCCACAAGGCCTTGCCGCTGCCAGTAATATGTGGTGGGACCTTCCCAGCATCGAGGCCTGTGGCAGGCCTCTCCTGGAGGTATTTTCTAGGCCCCCCGTCATGACTCGTGATATCAAGGGGCTGCGGAAAAACACCTTTGACCACCGGTCCATCAGGCAGTGGTCTGCACGGAATGTCCTCAAGGCCCTACGGGAAAAGGAAACGGTGGATCCTGTCGGATGGTTCCCCGAGCAGACCGTCAAAGTCATTTGGCGGAATGCCTCATCACCAGAACTTTCAAACAAGCACCAAGACGTAGCTTGGCTGGTGGTGAGAAGGGCCCTCCCCGTCAGATCCTTCATGCACACCCGAAGTCTCGCCCCCTCCGCACAGTGCCCCCGCGTTGGCTGTGGTGGGGAAGAGACGGTCGCCCACCTCCTCCTGGAATGTGCCTTTGCAAAGCAGGTGTGGAAAGAGATGCAGTGGTTTTTGCCAAGGTTCATCCCAAGCAGCTCTGTAACACAGGAGTCTGTGCTCTACGGGCTGTTCCCAGGGACGCACACTGAGACAAACATCAACTGCTGCTGGAGGACTATCAATTCAGTGAAAGACGCCCTTTGGTCTGCCCGAAACTTGCTGGTCTTCCAGCGCAAAGAGTTGTCCACCACCGAATGTTGCAGACTGGCACATTCCAAGGTCCAGGACTACGTGCTGAGGGACGCACTAAAGCTTGGGGCAGCTGCAGCAAAGGCTCAATGGGGAAAGACCACAGTGTAAGGTTCCCCCACCAAGCTGGACTGAGGGGCTGGATCCATGGGAAACCCTTCGAACTGTATTGTTAATATTCTGAATTGCTGTAAATGTAAAACTGTAATTGACATGACAATTGTGAAACGGAAGGGTTGGGAAGAAACTCATGACAGTATTGAAGGAAACTGATCTCCCTTGCAATGTTTGTATTTTTTGGTGCTGTTTGGAAACTGTTTGGCAATGTAATTTTTACAGATTTTTATGAATAAAGTATATTTTGGAAATAAAAAAAAAATAAAAAATCAAGGGGCTGGTAAAATCCAGCCCACAGTTTTAAGGAGTGATCAATGAAAACTTCCTCCATTCTCTCCTTTTCATACAATAATTAATCAGTATAGTGGTCTCTTTTACTACTCCCGATAATGCAGACTGCTTGTCTTCCAACTCCTATAACTTGTGTGTTGGAGAAATTACAGATAACGGGAGAATGGATGGATGTCTTTTTGTGAACCATTGGCTGAAAGCACAGTTCAGGTACTAGACTAGCTAATCAGGCTTCATCCTCATGGCTTATGACGTTCAAACCCTTCCATTAGAGTGCTAGCTTCTAATTCACTACTATTCATCCAGTGCACTCTCAAAATAAAAGAATCAACCATGAATTGTCTCTTGGTAAATATATTAGTGACATTACAACAAAGGCTCACAACTGTTTCAGTATTGCATATCTTGAAACAGAATTAAAAAGAAGCCATTTGTTGGGCAAGATTGCAAATTTAATTATAGGAGAAATACTTCAGATTTCAAGGTTGCAATTACATGAATTTGTAACAGTCTACCTGGCCAATATATTTGTAGAAGCAGCTTTGATACATCAGAAGTCCTCCAGTATAAATGACCACAAGAGATTGTTATTTTTGTTCATGTAGTTTGTTTATATTTAGGAAACACTTCTTCACACAAACTGATTAATACCTGGAATTTATTTTTTGCAAAATACTTTCAAGGTGCGGCAGTGGATTGTAGATTTCTTCGGAAGATTCAGCTAGATGAACAGAACCATCTTTCACATCTATACTTATCTTTGAAATATTAATATAGATTAATAATAACATTAGGTGCACTGTTTATTTAATGAGGGCAGTCAGTGGATTTACAATGCAGCAAATGCTATAGCAATAAATGCACACACAGCACTTCTGGGGGAAATTTAAAGATGAACACATGGAAGTATTTTTTCATTCAGACCATAAGTCTGGAGTTTTTTTTTTGTTCTGAGGATTGTTGGAAGCAATATTACTTTCATGTAGCAGAGGAAATATTTAGAGATGCACAGAAATCACTGTTCTGCCAGAGAAGTTAATGTTGGTTTGAATTTTGGGGAGTGGCCCTGGCTCAGTGGGTAGATGGATTCAGTTTTCTGATACTGGGCATCAAAGGCTAAGAAGATGCAAGGTTTGAGGTCAGATCTGTTACACTTGTCTGATTTTAAACAGGCAATAACAGGAGAACTACAATTGCATTGTGTACTTGGGGAAGGCAGTTCCACGTTCACTATCTGGTGACCCCTGCTGGAAACTGACTTAAGTTTATCTAAGTTTGAATATGTTGGGTCTTGACTGTGCTGAAGAATGTTTTGACATTCTTTGTGAAACCTCAAGTATAAAGAGTATGTATTTTACTGCAATATGGGAGAGAGGGGAAGGGTTGCATGGTCTTTGGAACCATATCTCAACATGATTTGGAGGGAATGGGGGAGAAAATGGAGGAAACAAATATTTTGAGAGCAGCTCTAGCTTGTTTCAGTACCATGATTATGCCACCCCAGATCTGTTGTTGTTAGATTGTGTGCAGTCAATGCTATGCTTTAGTGAGTTTGCATTCTGTTCTCCAAGGATACAAAGGTTATTTAAATAATGCTGTGAAACTTTTTAAATTATGGCAACGTTTCTCAATTTGACTTGTAAAATGTCTGAAGGATTAGTAGTGTGACTTCCCCTTGTTTCATGCATACAGTTAAATGGAAAAAAAAATGACTCGCTATTTCTTGAATCACATTTGAAAGTGATAATGAGCTCATTGGGAGCCCTTTTAAATCCATTCTTTGTGGAAAATTCAAGATAAGACAATGCTATAACTTAGTAGCACTCGCAATTTGCTGGGCAATTATGTTTCACCAATCAGTTTCTATCATAGAAAAACTTCTTGCTAACCTGTAATTTGAAATGTTAAATTTGCATCTTCAAACATCCTTTGGTCATTGAGAAAGGCTGGAAATGCATTTTGAGCTTAGCCCTGATTAAGTTTAAGTATTTGCAAGGTTGGCTTTCATGTTTTTAACTAATTCTTTTAATTGCAATTCACATTTATGCTGTGTCCTGAATTTTAAATGAATCTTTCTCCCGTAGGGATTTTGCATAGCATAAAATGGACATATACATGTTTCAGCTGTGGATTAGTGAAATTTCCCTTAAAAATTATTCCTTCCCCTAGCTATAGACTGGTTACCTGCTGTCATTTCAACAAGAAATTAAAAATTTCAGCTCAGGCTTATAATACAAGATCCTCTGTCTTTGTCTCTGTAGCTTCCAAAATAATTTAAAATTTTAATCTTAAAGGTGACTTTGAGTCAGGTTTAACTGTACAGCTTGGATGAATTGTTGGAAATATTGGTTGCCATGATTTCCCTTGGATTTCCACAAATATTTCAACTGTGCTAATGCCCTGCATTTGGTCTTGAGCCAAAAGTATGAATGCAGCAATCTAAAGGTAGATTTTCAACTTTACAGCCTCGGTGCAAAGCATTGGCTGAGTGAGCACAGAGAGGATAATCAGACGTATAGTGGCAACTACCCAATTTTTCTTCTAATAAGGGGGGAAAAAAAATTGGTCAGGCTCTGTTGTGGGCATGTGATCCTCTTGACTTGATAATCTATCTCTTTGCTCTACCCAGGGCATGCTTTATCTCCATGAAGTAAAGATGATGACCTAACTGTAAGTGCTACATTGTCACTACTAAATTAGTGAATTGATTTGTCGTTAGCTGTTCTTATTGGGGAATATGTTCTGTCTAAATTTTTAATGGCATTGAATTATTTCTTAGTTTTGAGAAGTGAAAATTATTACTATGTAATTTGATTTGTTTTGTGGCCAGTAGAATAGAAGAATCACACTGTAAATGATAAGTACCAAAGCAAAGCTTAGCAGGAAAAAATGGACTTCAATTGACTATTGCTCCAGACTCCCGACTGGTATTTGAGAGGATTGCCACAATTTGAATACAAGTAGAAAGATAATAAGTCAGTGCTAGAATCCTAAATATCAAAAATGATGATTGTCGCTAACTACAATGCATATTAAAGTTGTTTCTTGAGTCAAAATAAAACAGATGTTAATGAACAACCTCAAATCCTAGAATTTGGGGGAAAATTGGAAACTTGCAACCTAGAAATCTGAGTCAGGAACCAAGAAAAAAGGATTTTTTAAAACCCCACAACAGGTGGAGTGAGAGTAACTGCCTTTGACACCAAGACAGCATTTGACTGAAGTTGACATCAAGGAGCCTCAGCAAAATTGAAGTCACTGGAAATCAGGAGGGAAACTCTCCACTGGTTGGAGTCATACCTAGCATAAAGGAAGATGCTTGTGATTGTTGGAGGCCAATCATCTCTATCCTAGGACATGGTTGCAGGAGTTCCTCAGTGTAGCGTCCTAGGCCCAACCATCTTCAGCTGCTTCATTAATGACCTTCCTTCTATCATAAGGTCAGAAGTGAGGTTGATTGTGCAACCAGCAATGTTCAGTACCATTCACAACTACTCAAATGTTGAAGCAGTCAGTGGCTGCATGCAGTAAGACCTGGACAACATTCAAGCTTGGCTTGATAAATGGCAAGTAACATTCACATTACACAAGTGGCAGACAATGACCATCTCCTCTTGACATTCAAAAGCATTACTGTCCCTGAATTTCACACGTCAACATCCTGGGGGTTACCTCTGACCAGAAACCTAACTGGACCAGCCATATAAATGCTGTGGCAATAAGAGTAGCGAATAAGAGCTGGGAATTCTCTGGTGAGTATCTCATCTCTTGACTCCCCAAAGCCATTTACAAGGCACAAGTCAGGAGTCTGATGGAATATTGTCTACTTGCTTGGATGAGTGCAACTCCTACAACACTTGAAGCTCTACAGCTTCCAAAGCAGCCTGCTTGATCAACATCCATCCACCACCTTCAACATTCACTCCCTCCACCATCGGTGCACGGTGGCAGCAGTGTGTGCCTTCTAAAGGATGCACTGCATCAAATCACCAGGGCTCCTTCGACAGCACCTTCCAAACCTGCAACCTCTACCACCTAGAAGAACAAGGGCAGAGGATGCATGGGAACATCACCACCTGAAAGCTCCCCCACCCAAGTTGCATACCATCTTGATTTGGAACTATATTGCCATTCCTTTATTGTTGCTAGGTCAGAATCTTGGAACTCCCTCCCTCACGGCACTGTGGGGGTGCCTGCAGCACATGGACTGCAGCGGTTCAAGAAGGTGGCTCACCACCACCACCTTCTCCAAGGCAATTAGGGTTGGGCAATAAATGCCAACGATGCTCACATCCCATGTATGAATTCAAAAAAAAAAGTTAGAGTCTGAATTGTTTCCTAAAATTTTTGAAAAGATGCAAAATAAGTAACAGCATTGTTTCTGCATTCAATGAATGTAATATGTTAGCTGTGTTTCAAAAATATAACTCCAGGGTACGTGGACTTGTTTAGATTCAAACTGTGATATGTTAACCACAAAGGAAAACCAGCTGAAGAGCATGTTTACATGGATTTCTTATAGATAGAAAAACCTCCCTGTCACCATTAGAAAATTCAAGGATAAATGCACGCTTGAAACTAGTAAACATCATGACCAGGTCCTGTGACAAAGGACCATCCATTGATGATCACATTGAGATCTTTCTATTCATTGGAAACTGTTGAAAAACTGAAGATTGTCAGAATGGATGCTCAGGTTTTAATCACAAGGTCAATGTTGCAGCTCTATGTTCTAAGCAATATGTAATCAATCGAGAGTGGTACATAAGGCTGAATTTTCAGACCCCGGCAATGTCGGAAATAGAGGCGGACAAGGCCTGAAAATTAAGAGGCCGGCCAGTGTGCTGGCTTCCTGACTCAGTTCCCGACATCGGCCATTTTGGCTATACAGGTTTGGGGCCTGGGAAGGCTGCCGCCCTCACGAGGCGGGCAGGCAGTTAGGCTCATTAAAAGCCTTGTTAAAGATATGTAATAGAGGCTGACAGGAATTTTTCAGTCGTCCTTCAGTTTCCTGACATGATGTGGGGCAGGTCAACTGTAGAGGTGGGCACCTAGTGGCATGTTGGGGTGCTAACACTCCTGGCAGGCCTATAGGCTCTCCCTACCTGCCTGGGTGAGGATACAGCCAAAGGCTGCCCTGTAGAGTATTCCCCCTCCCCCCCACCCCACAGTGGTGGTTTGGCTGCTTTTTGTAGATTTTTAAAAATAAAGTTTGTAAAAAGTGGCTGACAAGGCACCTTTCTTGTTGAGGTGTCCTCCCAGTTACTTACCTTGCACTGTAGCCAGATGCCTTTCTGAAGCTGGAAAGTCTCTGGCTCCCCCGCTTTGAGAGCCTGCCTGCTGCCCTTAATTGGACTTGTCTCCATGTCAATTAAGGACACACCCACATGAAAATCCTGACTTTAATCAGTTTCCCACCAGAGGCCTGGTTCAGGATCTGAAAACAGTCCTGACTCCTCCTGCCTCCATGGGGAAAATTTAGCCTGTAAGGCATTGGCTCAGATAGTATTTGAGAAATTGACTTAGAGGTGGTAATGGTGTAGGTTGAGCTTTCATCAGTGATGTATATAAATGGGGACAAGGTGGCTGATGTTGTCATGTTCTAATGAGCTTAAAAAAAATAGTTACAACCAGCCTTGACCAGCATCATGCATTGTGACTGCATGTGTAGGTGAAGATAGGGTTGGTTGTCTGTAATAGTTTCTATGGTAGAATAGCATGCTGATATTCAGTAATCCGTCTTGCACATGAGGAATAGCTAGTGGTATGGATCCATATTCTAGCATGAGCTCCCAGAAAACTGGAGGAGATGAAAATTAAGCATGCTTTATAACTTGCGTTTGAGATTGGTTATTAAGAGTTGACTTTGCTGTTTACAAAAGAAAGTCTAGATTAGTTTCATAGATGGAGGTTATAGTGTAGTGATTTCATAAATGCTTAAAATGAAACTCTGAAAACCTTAATAAAACCAAAAGTACATTACCGATAACTCAAGCCAGCCATAAAACATATTTATTAGATCCAATATCTAAATTTTGGTATGAACATTTTTGTCAGATTACTCCTAAATTTTTTTTTTTAAACAAGAAAGCTATCTAACTCGGTCACAGGATGTTGAATAAGAAGAGAACTTTATTAAAAGTAAAGAACAAACATTTAGGACTTTTTGATGAATTATGTTCGCAGTAGATTCACTTGCCACAAACTGAGTCGTAATGAATAAATGTCAGTGTGCGCTTTGTCCGGAAGCTATTTTTCTCAAATGAATGGACAGTACCTTCAAAGCTTCAAAGGAATTTGGAGATGAAATGTGAAAGATGTTTTGAAAACTCAATGAAGTGTTTGCACTGATAATTAGCAAATCATGATGTTGCCAAAGGAAACTAAACCAAAGGCAATGTAAACATAAGTAATTCTTGGATTCTGCCTATTCAAAGTGCACAGTGAAAAAAAATCATTTGCATGTCCCAAATTTTTGCCTCAAGCATAAATGTTTATAAAATGACACAGGAGAAGTGAGTGCCTAAAAAACTAACATGTCTCACTTTTAGACAACATTTTTGCAGCAGAATTGACAAACTAGTGGGAAATGTTGAAAGCCACCTAAGTTAACAGACTTCAGAATACCTGGCTATCTGATGTAAATTGAGAGCACCGATATTTCTGGTGCAGCACAAGTGCCTCTATCTTTTTGGTATTGGCAATGAATAGCACCAATTTGCATTTATACAGTGTCTTTTTACTGTAGGAAAACACCAAGTGCCTCACAAGCATAACGAGACAAAATTAACACTGGCCAAAGAAAAACATATTAGAATAGGTGACTAAAAGACTGGTCAAAGAGAAGTTTTTTTTTTACAGAGAGTCTTAAAGCAGGAGAGAGAGTGATAGTGTGAATTCCAGACCTTAGAATCTGGTAGACCTGGCTGCTAGTGGTGGGAAGGAAGTGGGGGATGCACAACAGGTCAGAGTTAGAAGAACTGAATTTTGGAGGGGTTGTAGGGCTGGAAGAGGTAAGAGAAGGGGAGTGGTGAGGCCATGTAGGGATTTGAACATGAGAATGAGAGGTCTGAAATTGAAGCATTGGCGACTGGGAGTCAATGTAGGTCACCAGACATAGGGATACTGAGTGATTGGGAGCGGGTGCACATTAGAAAATGGGGATCAGAGTTTTGGATGAAGCTCAAGCTTATGGATGCTGGTAGATGGGAAGCCAATCAGGAGCACATTGGAAAAGTCGGGTTTGGAGGTAAGAAAAGCATGGATGAAGTTTTCAGCAGCAGATAAGCTGAGGCAGAGATGGGTGATGTTAGAGGTGGTGTAGATGGTCTTTGATCTAATGAGACATGGACCAGGGAGGAGGATTGATTCCGTGGTGAGGGCATGAGTCTTCGCAATGTTTATTTGGAAGGATAGCCAATCAAAAACTTAAGAGTTTGAGGGGCTTTGTGAAATAATGTCAATTAATGGTGCGAGTGTTGAAAATTTTCTCCAAGAACCTCAATGAATTAAGTGTCTTAATTGTAATCTTCACAAAAGGAAGATTTTTGCATTTGCATAATTGTTTTTAATGACTTGAACATAAGGAGCTAACCCTTACATTTAAGGAATGTTGGCATTTGACTTCTACAATGTTGTGTTCTTATAATGCATATCTCCGTTTTCTGAATGCTTTTAACTTGGTAAGTGGCCAACAAAAAATGTTTATCCGGCTGATCTGATTGTAGAGCCAAAGCTGCGTATTAGTATATAGGGAATAGACTCCAATATATTGCAGTTAATGGACAAAGTTGCAGTCTTTAAGAAAAGTTTGTTGAAGTGAAAAGAATGGAGAAGAGCACAATCAACTCTTCCACCTCTTGCCTGTTGGTGCTGTTTGAGATTGTCAACTTAGTTTCCTTGGGTCCCAAGGAATCCATCTACACACAAGCACCCCCTGAATCAGCAATTAAAAATGTACTTTATGAAATCAAGAGCAGTTGAGAAATTATATTTCAGCTGACAAAATTGATACAGATTTCAGTCGAAGGGCTGGATTTTACCGAACTCCCAATGTCGGGCTCCGTGGTGGGGATGGGGTGTGGGTGGGGGGGCGGAAAGTCATTCCAGCAGTGGCCCGCAATGGAGGCCCACACTGAGAGGGCTGGGCCCAATCCTCCCAGCAGCAGTGTGGCCCAGTGGCTCATCTGCTAGGCAATGGGACCTGGATCTAAATATGTAAATGAATATAATGAATACATTAACATGCACTTATCTGGGATCTTATGGACCCGCTGTGATTTTCAGAGTGGCTGCTGGCACTCCTGTGCCTTCAATTCCCCACCTGGGAAAGCAGGTGTGACACGGGTTTGGGGAGGGGTGGGGGGTGGGGGTTGGTGGTGGTGGAGGAGGAGGGTGGTGAGTTAAGATTTTTAGTGTGGGGGGATGAAGTCAAATAATCATAATCACTGTAGGGTATGGTGATAAGGGGTGAACTGTGAACTTTGTACAGTTTTTTGGGGGGGGGGGGGTCAAATACCAAAGGTAAGTGTTTTGGGGATGGGGGTGCGGTGGAAGAGCAGATACTTAACTTTGATATTGGGGAGTGCGAAAGGGGCATTAGAATTTTATTCCGTACATTTTGGGGGCTTATTTAAAAATTATAATTTTAACTGCAGGGCTGGCTGCCCTTTAAAAATGTTAAAATGTTGTCAGCGCCTGCACATAGGCAGTTGACGTCATTGCCGGTGTCGGACGGTCTGCCCCCTCCAAGTGATTGGGGGTTGGGCCGACCTGGGTATTTAAATGAGCCGCTGCACGGTAGATCGCGACAGCCTGCATTTTTTGCCGCCTCCAGGAACGGGCTGTTAAAAATCCAACCCTAAGATTGTAAGAAGTGGAAGAGTGGATAAAATTTGGGAGTGATACATTTTTAAGGAATATACAAACTAGTCCATGATGTCTTTAAGTAACATTTTGGCTTGATAAGGCACCTGATTATCCAAAGCTATCACAAAGAAAGGAAGGTTATTTAACCTGATGACACTATTTATTTTGCAATACTGCTTTTTTCAGGACTGTGTGGCAACAAGATCAAACAAATTCAGGTTGAGAATGAAGAGTGGATTTCGGGTTACTGTTGAATGATCTATCAAGTAATCATCTTGTGTGGAAACTATCAATTTATCTCATTGAATAAACAACAAAAACAGCAATCTGCATTTATATAATGCCTTTAATGTAGATAAATATCACCAGGCGCATCACAGAAGCACAACAACTTGTATTTATATAGCATCTTATAAAGTAATAAAACATCCGAAGGCACTTCACAGAAGCAGTATAAAACAAAATTAGATACATAAGCTACATAAGGCGATTTTGGGGCAGATGGCCAAAAGCTTGGCTTTAAGGAGCATCTGAAAGGAAGAAAGAGATGGAGAGGCAGAGAGGTTTAGGAAGGGAATTCCAGAGTTTGGGCCAGGGCAGCTGAAGGCACGGCCACCAATGGTGGAGTGATTAGAACTGGAGATGCTCAAGGGGGCAGAAATAGATGAGCACAGATATCTGAGGGTCGTGTGGGGGAAGGAGATTATAGAGCAGGGGAGGGGCAAGGATATTGAGGTATTTGAAAACAAGGATGAGAATTTGAATATCAAGGCATTGTTTGACCAGGAATCGGTGATAGGTGAACGGCACTTGGTGGTCGGAATCATCTGCTGCCGCTGAGGTCAGTAAGTCGCCGCAATCTTCAGCGCGGCGGCTTATTTGAATGGCCTGTGCGCAGGTGCTGACGCCATTTTTAAAGGGCTTTGAGCCTTTCCGACAGATTTTAAGATTTTTGAAGACAATAATAGAAACAGGTGGAGGCAGTACTTTTGGCCTTTTCCGCTTCTCTTTCCCCCACCCCCCCCATTGATTATGAAATTGAATCGTTGCCCCCTCCAGCCCAAAACACTTCCCTTTTTCAAATGACCGCACCCCTCATCCCGCCCCTGTTCAAAGTGCATAAACTACAAATCTTACCACTTCCCAACATCCCCTCCACCAATGAGAAGACTTTATCGCTGCTCAGCCCCGCCTTGCACAGAAAAAATGACCTGCTCCCCCCTCCCAACAAGTGTGGTGCCTCGATTTCCCCGGATGGAGATTGGAAGGCATGGGAGTGCCAGCCAGTGGCACGAAGATTGCAACAGGACCAGAGACGGAGGCAGGCTTGCAATTAACTCAGGTTTGCAAATTTATTTAAATATTAATGCTGGGCCTGTCGCCAAGCGGCGGGGGCCTGCCATGAGGCCTCTCCGCCTCCGTGAAGATCGGGCCGGGCCCCCTCAGCGTCGGGGATGGGTCTTCTCCGGAGTGATCTTCAGGCCTCCCCCGCCATGGACCCCGACGCCTGTTGGGGAGGTGGGGAGAGAACTAAATTCAGCCCGGTGTGTGTAAGGACACAGGCAGCAGAATTTTAGATGACCTCAAGTTTAGAGGGTAGAATGTAGGTGTAGGAGGCTAGCCAAGAGTGTTGGAATAGTTAAGTCCCGAGGGAATAAAGGCACGGATGAGGGTTGCAGCAGCAGAGGAGCTGAGACTGGCAAAGTCAGGCGATGCTATAGAAATGGGAAAGGTGCTCTTTGAGACTGCATATCCATGCCATCACTTCAGACAAATATTGACACTGAGCCAAAAGAGATCTTTGGGCAGGTGACTAAAAGCTTGGTCCAAGAGGTAGTTTTTAAGGAGGGTCTTAAGGAAAGAGAGGGAAATCAAGAGACAGAGGGGTTTAGGAAGGAAATTCCAGAAATCGGAACCTAAGCAGCTGAAGGTTCAAATACCAATGGTGAGGTTATGAGAGAGTGGGAAACAGAGGAAACTGGAATCAAAGGGACACAAAGTTCTTAGAGGGTTGCAGGGCTGGGGAAGGTTACAGAGATATCAGTGGATGAGGCCATGAAGGGATTTGCACACTCAGATTAGAACTTTAAAATTGAGACTTTGGTGGACTAGAAGAAAATGTCAGTTTGTGAGGGATGATGGACATGGTACAGGTTAAAATGTGAGCAGCAGAGTTTTGGATGAGTTTAAGGTTAGGGGGGATAGCAAGCTGGCCAGGAGAACATTGTCACCTCTAAAGAACTATTCCAAACTTATGTAGAGGGTTTTGTTAGCAGATGGATGAGGTGGGATGGAGATGCGTGATGTTATTTAGATGGAGTGGGTGGTCTTTGTCCCGTGCCAAGCTTACAACCCCATATACTCTATCACAAATAGGACTCGTAAGGTTGTGAACAGTGTGGTTCAAATCGAGACAGTGGCTGCTGAAGTGAATCACTGACAAGGGTGTGGGTGCAGAAGATTGAAGGTGATGGCTTTGGTCTTACCAAAGAGCTGGGTGGGAATGTAGAAGTGAATTTTGTTGGTGTACAATTGGAATCTGACACTGTGTTTTGATAGGGGGTGGAGGGGGGTGGTGTGCTGTTTGGGCAATGGTAGTTTTAAAATAGGTGAATGGGATTGGGTGTGGGTTGGGTGTTAATTGGCCAAACACTAGAAGCATGTCGGGAAGTCGGTTCCAACCTGCCAACTACTAGTGCTTAGTCAGGTGGGACAAGGGATGGGCAGCCGTGTTCCCAGGAGGTGGGTCAGAATTTTAAACATGTTTTAAAGCCTCAGATTTAACTTGCTTTGCTGGCTGGCTGGGTTTCCTGGGCATTAGGAAACCCAGCAACTGCAGTGAGGCAAGGACAGCTGTGGAGAGCATTCCTCTTGGGCCAGGAAGGGCAGGGGTACTTCCTCCTGGCACCCCTCCCCCACCAGTAGAATCCCTCTACACAAAACCACCCCTGGATCAGATCAGGCTGACTCCTGGATGGGGAACTCGTCAGTGATATAAGATGCATGATGAGTTAAAACTTTGCACTCCTACCCTTCCTGGCCTACAAGGAGTGCTCCCTGAGCCTCTCCTTGCCCCACTGCAGTTGCTGGGATTCCCAAGGCCCAGGAAACCCAACCAGTGCCAGAAAGTTAAAATTTGCCCCCACCCTCTGTTCAAATGAGTTGCCTAGGGGGAAGCTTGTATTATGAAGAGCATAGTGGTCCAAGGATAGATTCTTGGGGATTCCAGAGGTACTGGCGTGGGAAGAGAAGCCATCACTCAAGGTTCACTGACTATGATTGGAGTGAAACCAAACGAGAGCGGTTCCACTAAGCTTCACAACAGAGGAGAGGTATTGCAGGAAGATAGCGCCATTGACACCAACTTTTGACACAAGGAGGTCAAGAAGGATGAAGATTTATGTGCGACTTTGATTAGGATGATTTTGATAGGAGAAGGAACCATTTAGAATATCAGCTAACATGCAGTGGTGACTGGTGCAGGAAAGAAGGTTTGGTATAATAAAAGCATTTGTGCTTTTTCAATTTGTGAACTGCAAAATATCAATTCCACTGTAAGAAAATACAGTTTGAGTTATTTATTTAGGGTGGGGATGAGGGGTAATAACAACAGACCTTCCTTCCTAATCTGAGACTCCTTATCTTAAAACCCTCACATTCACAGAGTAGGTTTCCATGCATTGACAAGATCCCTAAAGCAGGCAATAGTTATACTATTTAAAAACAGCATAATGCAGCAATTTAATTTACAAAATTGACAGTATTTTCACCAATGCCACTGGTATTTCCTGATGCTCCACATCTTAATGGTGGCTCCTTAACATTCATTTTTATGGGTGACATAGCAAACGTACTATGACACGGAATTTTGGTGTACTGATTCTTTTTTTAAATTCCACATGCGCTTAGTCAATGATCTTTGTTGTGGGATGTAGTGGGACGTTGTGGAATGGGAGATGAGATTTCTCCTTGAGAATGGTGGGGAAATCAAAGCTCTCTCAGGGATCACATTTGCATATCTTATTTTTATTTTATTTTTTTTATTTTTTTATTTAGAGATACAGCACTGAAACAGGCCCTTCAGCCCACCAAGTCTGTGCCGACCAACAACCACCCATTTATACTAACCCTACAGTAATCCCATATTCCTTATCACCTACCTACACTAGGGGCAATTTACAGCGGCCAATTTACCTATCACCTGCAAGTCTTTTGGCTGTGGGAGGAAACCGGAGCACCCGGGGAAAACCCACGCAGACACAGGGAGAACTTGCAAACTCCACACAGGCAGTATCCAGAATCGAACCCGGGTCCCTGGAGCTGTGAGGCTGCGGTGCTAACCACTGCGCCACTGTGCCGCCCACAGTGGCATTTGTGAGGTTCTGCGAAAAGACTGGCAAAGGCTGATGCATACCATCAGAAATCCACAATGAGGGTAAATGGAAGAACTGAAGACCCTTTCAGTATATTTTGTCATTTGGCAAACTTAAAGGTATTTTCTTGACGATTAATGACCAAGTTTTAGTCATTCTTTGTTAGTGTTGTAAGACAAATATATCATTAACCAGAAGGAGATGGTGTTTACTTATTTCCTGAGGATATAAGGAGGAAGCTGTAGCTTTGGTGGCTTTTTCTTTTACATTCAAAAATAACTAACATTTTCTAACATTAGTAGCTAGACGCAGTGTCTATGACACTATTGAGTTTGCTTCATTCTGACCTATTGCACATTAGAAGTCAGCAGCAGTCCAGCAATATGCGCTCCATATATAGATAAGAGCAAGAATCCCGATTAACCAGTACTTTGATCTTGATGCAGATGCATTTAAATAATAGCTGGCAGAAGATTTGAAAGTATGTTTCGTGTAGCCGAAGTATGCAACTTTCTCACCCAACATCTCGGGATTCTTGTAACGAAGTGCCTTGTGATGGGGATTCACATCTGCTTTTTGCCACACTGTATTGGCAAAGGTCCAAGGATGTAGAGCTTGGTAGTGAATTTAGGAGTCATAGTTTATTGTAGCTGTGCGTTTTCCAAACTTTCTGGTCAAAAGTGAACTGTATTTTATACGAGCTATTCTTGAACCTGGTATATTGAACAGAATTTACATTCATTTTATGTTTATCATATATATGAATGCTAAGTTCATCTCTGCACATTGTATGGTACAGCCTCTGAAGTAACATCCATTTAAGAGGGTCAATTGTTTTGTTTATTGCTTGGGATTTTTCACTGCTGTCAAAATTGGCATTCAATGCCCACCCCACAGTGTTGGGAGTGGTTTGATGCAACTGAGTGGCTTGTTAGGTCACTTAAGAGGGCAGTTAACAGTCAACCATGTTGGTTTGGAACTGGAATTACATATAGGCTAGACCGTATAAAGATGCTAATTTTCCTTCCCTGAATGATACCAGTCAACCAGTTTGGTGTTTACAGCATGCTCATGTTCTCAAACTGGCACATTCAGATTTGAAATGACTCTCTGGATTGTTAGTTCAGTGACATGAGCACTACACTACTGTCTGCCAAATCTGCTGCTGTCCTTGGCAGTTGAAGTTCTCTTCATGCCTCCTAATTGATCATTGTGGCATTCCGCTTGGAGGTCTAATCAATAATTACTTTATATCAGTGAGGCTAACTGGGTTTGAATGACAATTGAGGTTGATTTTGAAACTAGGGCTGCCGAATAGGAACCTCACATTCCACTACCAGAGGTACTGGGCTATGCTTACCACTTATTTCAACTTATTTATGTATTAACAGAAATTTTACTCTAAGTTTTATGTTGCTGTTAATGTTTTTTGTGCAGTGACCTACTTTGCCATCTACCATTATTAGATATTGAAGTGAATTTTGCAAGATATAATTTCTGTAAAAAAAAACTTTGAAAAATGCACTTTTTGCAGTCCTGAGTTCTTCAGGTTGTTTTTTTCTTAACATTTTTGTTGGAAATGATATAACTTTAGTTGATGTTGGACCCCCTTGATACATTTTAGGGCTGCCAGATGTGGATTGTGAAATCCACTGTCACATTGCAATAAAACCTACCAGAGCCCGCTATGGATAACCTGAACAGTAAATCTTTTCCTTTTCAATGAAGTAGGTCTTTGTTATGCACTTTGTTTTGGTGCTTTACCTCAGCTATTCATTTCGGAGGAAATGACAGAATCTCCCCCTTATGCTGATAACTTGGAATTGCTCTTTTTAGTTCAGCTTCATGTCTCACAGGCTATGAAGTCAGCAGGATTGATGCGGGAGAAACTTGCTTTCAATCACAATGTGTGGCAAAAGAATGCGATATATCTCACAAGCTTGAATGATCTTGAAAGCTGAGAATTTTTTCCACGTCTGTGTAATTCTGATTTTCTCACTTTATTTTGAAACGATAGCTTTTGAAATTTGCTGTTGCACCAAAATTGCCCTTGTAGGATTTTTACATTAAAACCAATATTTTGTAGGCTGACAGACTCAAACATCTGACGAACATAACTGGTCTCACTGCTAATTAAAAAGAATCTGTTTATTGATCACTTGTGTAGGAAAAGGGGAGGATAATTGGAAATTAGATTATTTACTATGTGTTCGATTTTACCCTTATTCATAAAGACTGAAAATATGCCATGGGATACAACCACAGAAACTTTTAACACATTTATTTCTCTCTACGATATTTTAGCGGTAGTATTAAGCTACTTAAGGCAAATAGGTTGACAATTCTGCTAAAATAACATATTTTAGATGTCTACGTTGAGCATTTGTAGGCTAGTATCTCATGATGTAATGTCAAAGCCAAAAACTAGGTATGTTTTTCGTTGGTATTCAGAGAATTGTTATTGCATATTTTCTCAAATCAATGCACTGGGAGAATTGTTATTGCTTAGTAATCAGGGTCAAGTGTACAATGTTACTCGGCAATACAAGTTATTTCAGTACTGATCAGACATCTATCTACTGTATTGCATGTCAATACCTTTCATTTTGCTTTTACGCTGAAAGTACAGAAACATTTTGTTGCACGTTAATTGAATCTTCTTTGCTTGTGCCGACAATAACAGATGTATGGCAAATGGGTGTTCAAGAACTACTGAACACATAAAAATAAAACCAGTCCTTGTTGAAATTATCCATAATCCTACTAAATAATGAGCAACACCATTCAGTTAGCACAACAAATTATGTGACTAAAATTTCAATTGGTTAGCTTCCAGTCAAGTAGAGAAGTTCTGCTATAGTATACAGGGATTAGAGCTTTTGTTATCATCAGCGTGTGACTCTAATATCAGGTGCTAATCACCAGCACACATTTTCTGCATGAAAGATGCTTTTTAAGCAACAATGTCACCCATTTGGGGATTTTTATATTTAAAAAACTGAGTTCCAGTAAACTACCTTGATTTTTTTTTTCAAGCTTTTAACAGTCCTTCTTAAATTGGTAACCAGTTAGTTATTTCTGGTGGGGGGGAAAAAAATTCATCCAGTTGCTTTGCATGCAGCGCAGCAAATAGTGAGATGAATGAGTGTGAACCAACTGCAGAAATGGTAGAAATTAACTTAACTCAGTTCAGTTCTCTTGAGCAATCAACAAAAACAGTGCTATTGGCAACTGTGGGATATAGAAATACTAATGAGGGCAAAATAAACTGGTGCTGGATCTCATGGTAATTCTTCTCTCAAGATTTTACGATGAAAGCTTATTTCAGCCTTGAGCACTTGAGAGTATGCTGAAGCAGAAATGTTTCATAAGTAGATGCATTAAAAAAAGAGAAATATTTAAATTAGCCAAATTTGACAAAATAAAACATCTATTTGATATGAACATGACAAGTACTTTGATAACGACTTGACCATAAATATCTAGAAGGACAAAGGCAGCCAACGGATGAAAGCACGGCTACCTGCGAGTTCCTCTCCAAGTCTCACACTTTCCTGACTCAGAAATATATCACCATTCCTATGGGTCAATATCCTGGACCTCCGTGCCTAACAGCACTGTGGAAGTACCTTCATAGACTGCAGTCATTCAGGAAGGCGGCTCACTATCACCTTGAGGGAAATTAGAGAGAGGCAATAAACACTGGCCTTAATTGTCACTCCCACATCTCCGGAATGAAGAAAAAAATCCATAACCTGGAGCAATTTTTTTAAAGGTTTGTTTTAAAATTGCACTTTCCCATTTTACTTGTTCCACTATCGCTTCTTGAGGCCTTAGTTCCACTTTTAGACAACTGTTGCGGTGTAGTTGGTTAACTGGAGGTTTGACTCTATGGGCTTGTACTGTTCCAGTCAGTGTGTTGTAGCCATATTCCCTCTTGCTGACCAGCAATGGCACTTAGAAACTCAACCAAGAACTGGAAAAGGGCAGTCACTCCAGGGAGGTGAGACTGTGATTTGAACAGTCACTTCTCTGATTTAGACTGTAATACTGTGCAGGAAAAGCTGCTAGTGAGCCTCTACAACATTTTAAATTCTAAAGTAGACACTAACGAGGAATAGTCTATTTGCAGGATTCAGATGATATAAACCACGAGTGTAACCGGACTGTTTTATAAACTGGCGTCTAAACCCTCAGTTTAAAAACTCAGTTACTGTCCTGATGTCACTTCATTACTTTTGTAATGGCTACAGTTAATTTATAGTTTAGTCTGTTTGAGTTTGTCTCTGTGCCATTAGTGGGTTGTAATGTAAATTCAAAAAGCATGGGCATTTCCTTGTAGGGAGGAATGGACATCACTATGGGCATCACTAAAGTGTCTTTTTTGGACCTCACCTGAGGGCACTGAGTCATTCCAGAGAAAAGTTTCAGGGGTGCTAGTAGCACTGCAGAACCATTTTACATGTATGGAAGACATTGATGTTTAGTGAGTATCAGCAAACTCTTTTAATTGGAGAAAGAGCAAGTGGAACATGACAGCCAGGCACATGGGCAGGGTTTTGTCCTTTGGGTCAGGACCGCGATGTGAGGTTCAGTTGGGGGTCTTAACCCTGCACTATGTGGGGAAACAGTCACTTGCAGTGATTTTCCCCGAATTTGCCAATTAGTGGCCAGAGGATGGGCTTGCCATCCAAGTAAGGATGGTGGAAGGCCGTCCAGCACTGAAGAAGCAGCAGTTTGCTGTTGAATTAAGTGGGAGAGAGGGCTTCCAACTTTTTAAACTTGTAAATTTAAAAGGGTCTGCAGCAACCAGCCCACCATTGCGGAGGGGGATCGACTGCAAAATGCAGCCTATGGCTGCAGCTGTGGCTAGGTAGGCAGGGAGGGCCTCAAAGCCTGCCTGGAGCACTGACCCCTGGTCTGCCGCCTCCAGGCAGCTGCCTTGTCCCTAATGCCACGGGGCCCCGCAGACTGACTGGAAAATTCCAGTCTGCCTCTAATAATAGGTGTCTAAAGACGTTTAATTGGCTATTGGCTACGTTTCCCCCTCCCAACCATTTATGGGAAAATGACCCGGGGGCGGGAAGGCCGGTAGCACAAATTTTCTTGCTCGCCTCCGTACTTGTTTCCATGGGGGCGTAAGAATATTGCCCCATATCTCTTTACATGTAATGTTCACATAAGTATCATTCCAGCAGAGGTCTCTGCACAACAATCAGGAGTAGGAACATGGCTAATCTTTTTAATTTTTCTGTAGCCCTGGGTCATGAGACCAACTGTAGCATCCTCATTGGTAATAAGGAGTAGAAATCGACAGTTTCTATATTGATACATACATGCCATGCTGGCTTGCTGACAGATTTTACTATTTATTTATGCTGTCGTGCAAGCCCCCACCTGCCAAGAATGAGGCACATTGGTTTTGTCATATGAACATTGATTTTTAAACATTACTGCAGCGAGGAAATGACTTGTTAAACAGATCAGCCGTGGCTGGAAAAAAACATTTGCATACTAACAGATGGTGCTTGTGTAGGCAAAGGACCATTCCCTGACACATTCAACCTACAATGGACGTTAATCACCAGACAGAGAAGTGGTGGGGAAATGCATTCCAGGGCCTGCTAGGGTGATGCAATCCACAGGAGCCAGGACTGGTTGGACCAGCTGGTCACATGACTAACTGGCTGTTACAGGGTTTTTTTAAACTAGCCACAGAGGGTTTGAACGGGAGAAAGACTGCTCCTGAACTGAGAAGATCTCTCCTGTCTGCTCCCATCTCTTTCTCAACCCTCTGAATCCACTGAAGACACATGAACCCCAAGAGAGAAAAGTCTCCTGCAGCGAACAAGGTTTAAGAAGAATACTGGGTCCCAACGAAAAGCAAGATCTACCTACAATCAAGGACTCTACAGTGACCTCGAAGAACCGTAACAAAAACTCTTCAGATATTGCCTCAAACTTTTCCATTTTATTTTTCTTCTCTTTTCTGTCTCTATTTGCATGTGTGTATCGCGAATGCATGCTAGCGTGGGCGCGTCGTGTATCCATTGGCGTCCACCGAATTAGAGTTTAAGTTCAATTTTAATAAATTTCAACCTTCTTTTCTTTAAACCTAAGAAAACCTCTGCATGCTGGTTTCTTTGCCTTATAATTGAAAAGCAGTGAACAGGGATTCACCAAGAGGGAGCTAAAAACACGGTGCATTTAAAATTAAACCCTATTATGGTACGACCAAGTGAAGGCTGAGAGGGAACCCTAGACACCTTTCTCTAGGGTTGTGACCGGGTCGTAACAATGCGTATAACAAATTAGATCAGTGTAAATATATTCTTTTGCCATCTGAAATGGACAAAAACCTAAATCTCAGAGCAGGATTTTATTCTGCCCTTGCAGACGGGCACGGAGGTAGGGGGCACCATTCCTGACATTTCCTGGGCCCCAAGCCAATTGAGGCCCTTAAGTAGTCAATTAATGGGCACTTAAGGGCCTCTTCCCACCTCCCTTCATTTTTAATGCTAGCAGGGTTGGCTGGGATTCCTCCTTTGGGGGCAATCCAGGCCCCCACCTGGCAGCTATGCCCACCCTTACCAATCATCCCGTCACTGGAGTCTGCCTGAATGGTTCCTGCGACCCCGACCGCACTTACCTGTCCTGGGACCATCATCTTCAGTACTGAAGGGCCTCCTGCAGTATTGGCAGTGACCACCACTCCAGGTGGCGCTGCCAGTACTGCAGAGCTGCTGGCTCTCCAATTGGGCAGCAGCTCTGGAGGCGGGAGCTTGCCCTTAAGGAGATAATGTCCCCGATGGCAGTTAATTGGCTGCCAGCCGTGAGATAGCAACATGGTCCAACAGAGGGCCGAAGGTGGGTTCACCTTTGCTTTCTGGCCGGCTGCTGAAATAAAATCCGGCCCTTAATCTCTGAATCCTCAAGTTGACCCAAAAGGTGTGACATTTGACAGTGAGCAATACTGGTAAATGTTGCTTTCAACCTTCACTAGAAAAAATATTTGAATAAAATATTTAAACATTTCGTTGCCTGGGGGAGGGGAGGCAGGTAAGTTGGAGAAAGAAAGTGAGTGCAGATAGACATTTACAGGGTAGAGTCACGAGCAGAGGTCTCGAAGAGGTTTCAAAGGTAGTGTGGGGTGAGGCCATGGAGGATTTTAAATGAGGATAATATCTGTTCAGGTTTCATTCAAGTATCAGTAGACCGTGTCCTGTACAGAACTCTTTTTCTCTGTTTTTCCTACTTGAATTTAGAACTATTTCAAAAAGCCTACAGTAAGGTACAGCATAGTAGATTCATGACTAATGTCAGAACATGTAGAATCAGGACAAGTAGCAGAATAGGTAGCAAGCTGGTGACTAAACAGTGTAGAGAGTAAAGTTACTCAGACTGACAAAATGTGAGAGGTGCTGTTCCGCAAGGATTGATGTTGGAATCACTGTTGTTCACCATTTACATAAATGATTTGGAATCGGGAATTGGAAGTACAGTTTCAAAATTTGCAGATGGTACCAAATTGGGGGGTATAGTTTATTCAGAGGAGGATTGCAGTAAAATACAGAAACAAAGCCGCAGAATGGGCATGTAACTGACAAATTAACTTCAATATAGATACATGTGGGTGGTAAATTTTGGTAAGAAAAATAAGGAGGCCACTTACTACTTGGGAAATAAGTGTCTAAATAGAAGAGCAGAGATATGAAGGTACAGATCACTAAAAGTAGCAGGCAGGCTAATAATATACAAAAAGCAAACAAAGCACTGAGCTTCATCTCTAGATGGGTAAAATTAAAAAGCAGGAGTTATGCTAAACTTGTACAGATTCTTGGTTAGACAATACTGGAGTAGTGCGAATAGTTCTGGTCTCAATATTATAAGAAGGACAAGGGCAGCTGACATATTGGAGCACCACCATATTGGAGCAAGTTCCCCTCCAAGCCACGCACCATCATGACTTGGAACAGCATCGCCATTCCTTCACTGTCGTTCGGTCAAAATTTTGGAACTCCCTTTCAAACAGCACTGTGGGTGTACCTATACCACATGGACTGCAGTGTTTAAAGAAGGCGACTCACCACCTTCTCGAGGGCAATTGGGGATGGGCGACAAATGCTGGCCTTGACAGCGATGCTCACATCCCAGGAATTAATTAAAAATAAAAGGATTTGGAGTTACTGGAGAAGGTGCAAAGAACATTTACTCGAATGATACCAGGATTGAGGTTGTACCTGTCAGGAAAGACTGAGGCTGTTTTTCGAGAAAAGAGAATACTGAGGGATGACTTGATAGAGGTATTTAAGATTATGAAAGGGTTTGATTGGGTAGATGTAGAGAAGATGTTTCCACTCGTGGGAGAGACCAGAACCAAGGGCCATGAATCTAAGATAGTCACTTGTAAATCCAGTAGGGAAATGAGGAGAAACTTTACCCAGAATGTGGTTAGAATGAGGAATTTGATACCACGTAGTAGTTGAGGCAGATAGCATTGATGCATTTCAGGGCAAGCTTGATAAACACATGAGGGAAAAAGGAATAGAAAAATATGTTGCTAGCAATGAAGAAGGGTAGTAAGACGCTCTTGTGTAGCATAAACACTGGCATGGGCCTGTTGGGCCGAATGGCCTGTTTGTTCTCCCAATACTGTGTAATACTCTGTAACTTTGCTAGGTTTCCTGTGCGTTGATACCAATTTCTGCCAGAAGACCAGAAGCCATTGCTAATGACTTTCTGTGTGTTTCAAATAGTCTCTAAAATTTCTAAATTACTTTCCCATTTATATATCTTGAGTGTTATTTTGCAGGGACCAATATAAAATTTGATAATTATTTTGATTTTATATTTAATTTGTTCATAATATTTTGAGTGTGGATGAAATCAGCTGACCTTCTACTGCCCAAATTGCTTTCGTTTTAAGTGAGACGGAGAGGAAAAAGAGGGAAAGACGAATGGGATATTTTTGATCCAACCCGTCCAAAGGGAAACTGATTGGATCAGCCATGACTTCTAGACCCTACTTAAATTCACTTTCTATTGACCAACACATGGCATATTCAATCTAATCAGTTTTCCACCTGGCAGGTTAGGTTAAAATTAACCCATAAGAATTGGAGAAGGGGAGAAAGATGGTTGGAAAAAGAGACTTTTTAGGTCTGTGAGCACTGTCTCAGGAGATGAAATTGCATTGGAAATAAAGAATGGACTAGTAAAATTCTGTTGGCATTTCCCACAGTCAGTTTATGAATAGAAGTTGTTTTTAAACCATGCAGCATGGTGACAGAGTTGGATGAGCAAAGTCAGAAATTTATTCCTCATCCACCTTGTGGGCAGAGGCTGGGGCTATATCGTGACAATTGACATAGTAAAATTGAATGGGAAATGTTACTATTAAATTTACAGTGTTAAAAGATGACAAAATCATGACCAGAATTGCAAAAAAAGGAAATAATGTTTATCAAAAGGAACTTGCAATAGTTTTTGTAATAAACGTATGGATTTTTTCATCATTGATTAGGGAAAAATTGTAGAAATCAATATTAATCATATGGTTAGCAGTATTTGTTGTTCAGTTTTACTTTTATTTTCAGTAGAAGCCGTAAAGAGGAATCTATAAAGTACATTGGTATTGAAATGGGGAAAGTGACAGTTTTTAACTTGATTCACTGCAAAGTTAAATGTCAAATGGGGTTGTGAAAATCCATTTTGGGGCTTTCCTGAGGTGTGGTAATGCATTACTTTTGTACTGATTGAGACAGATGTTTAATTTCATCAATACATACTTTGGATCAGTGATCCAGACTCTGAAAATCACTTGATAATTTTGATTCTTATGCAGCCAGTTGCATTCAATTGATTCTTTTTCTGCTTGAGAAATTAAAATTAAAAACCTTTCCGATTCTGTACAGCAACTTTAAGTCCTAGAAGGTCCAATCTACCTTATCTGTGATTGCTTCGAAAGAGAAATCCAGGAAAATCTGCTCTAGTTTAATTTGATTTATTTTACTCAACTCTCTCTCTTAAACTAAAAGAGTGTGGGGAAGATTCAAGTGAAGGGAGATTTAGAAATCAAAAGAAAAAGGGCGAGACAATAGAACAGTGTAGCCATTTGGATTAAGATGAGCAGAGTGGGACAGGAAGGCATAGAGGTTTAACAGTGATAGTGCATTGGCAAATAAGGTCCAGGCAAATAGTCAAAAATGAAAATTAAAAGCGCTTTATCAGAATGTCATAAGATAAACTTTCTTTTGGGCCTCCTTATCTCGAGAGACAATGGATACGCGCCTGGAGGTGGTCAGTGGTTTGTGAAGCAGCGCCTGGAGTGGCTATAAAGGCCAATTCTGGAGTGACAGGCTCTTCCACAGGCGCTGCAGAGAAATTTGTTTGTTGGGGCTGTTGCACAGTTGGCTCTCCCCTTGCGCCTCTGTCTTTTTTCCTGCCAACTACTAAGTCTCTTCGACTCGCCACAATTTAGCCCTGTCTTTATGGCTGCCCGCCAGCTCTGGCGAATGCTGGCAACTGACTCCCACGACTTGTGATCAATGTCACACGATTTCATGTCGCGTTTGCAGACGTCTTTATAACGGAGACATGGACGGCCATAAACTAGTGTCACAAATAGAGATAAATGGTTTAGATCTAGTCGCCATTACAGAGACATGGGGCTGGATTTAGCATGCCAAAGAGCTGCCGCAATCTCTCGCGCGGCGGCTCATTTAAATAGCAGGGGCTGCCCCCCCCCTTCCCCAATCACGTGGAGGGGGTGGGCTGTCCGTCACCAGCAATGGTTTCAGCTACTGGTGCACAGGCATTGGCACCATTTTTCAAGGGGCAGCCAGCCCTGCCAAAATATTTAAATTTTCAAGATACCCCTCCCACAAAATTTATCAAATAAATTTCTAATGCTGCTTCCCCCCCATAACAATTACATGAACTATTTGCCCAACCCCCCCAAAAAAACTTAACTTTTAAATCTGACCTTCTCCCTCCCCCTCTCTTTTCTTCTCCCCCCCCCCCCCCCCACCCCACCACCACCACAAGACTACACAAAGTTTAAAGTTCACCCCTTCCCACCATCGCCTAAACCCATTACATTTATTCAACTCCGTCTGCACTGAAAATCTTAACCCTTCTCCCATCCCTACCACTGTCACGCTGGCTTTCCCAAGATGGGGAATTGAAGGCGTGGGCGTTCTGGCCACTGCACTGAGGATCGTGGCGGGCCTGGAAGATTAAAGGTAAGTTTATTTAAATTTACTCATCCCGTTCATTTAACTATGGTCACCACGGAGCCTCACCCCCGCCAGGAGGGTTGGGCCGGGCCAAATCTTCCGCCCCCCCGTCAAAATCTATGGAGCCCAACGTCGTGGGCTTGGCAAATTCCAGCCCATGGTTACTGGGTGACCAAGGCTGGGAAAAAAATTCCAGAGTACACAACATTTTGACAAGACAGACAGAATGTAAGAGGAGGAGGAGTAGCATTGATAGTTAAGAGTGACATAAGGACAGTAGTGAGAAAAGATCTTGGCTCAGTAGATCAGGAAGTATAATCAATATGGGTGATTAGGAATAACAAGGGACAGAAAATGCTGGTGGGAGTTGTTTATCGGCCCCCTAGTAATAGTTATACCTTTGGACAAAGCATTAAGCAAGAAATAATTGGTGCTTTTAACAAAAGCAGTGTTATAATTATGGGAGACATTCATTTTCCCGACCACCTTTGCCAATTGGATTGTTCCAGTCTATATGAAGATTGGTTTGTAGAATGCTTTCATGACAGTTTCCTGAAACAATACATTCTGAAGCCAGCTAGGGATAAAGTGATTTTAGATCTATTATTGTGCAATGAGGCAGGGTTAATTTGTAATCTCAGTAAAAGATCCTTTGGGGAAAAAGTGATCACAATACAATTGAATTCCATATTAAGTTTAAAAGTGACTTATTCCAGTCCCAAACAAGAATCTAATACCTATGTAATTGGCTTTAAGTTTGAGGGCAGAGCTGGCTCAGGTTAATTGGGTAAAAGGTATTGTGGTAAATAAACAGTGGGAAACATTTAGAGAAGCAATTCAAAATGCTTAAGAAAAATACATCCCATTAAAAATGAAAACTCAACGAACAAGATCGATCTGTGGATTACTAAGGAAGTTGAGGATAGTATTAGATTAAAAGAAGTTTATAATGTTTCAAAGAATAGTCGTAAGCCTGAGGATTGAGGTCATTTAGAAACCAGCAAAAGGCCACCAAAATGTTGATAAAAAGGGAAATATTAAATGAAAGTAAACTAGCCAGGATTATAAAAAACAGATTGTAAGAGCTTTTACAAGTATGTAAAAAGGAGGAGAGTAGCTAAAGTAAATGTTGGTCCCTTAGAGGCAAAGACAGGAGAAATTATCGTGGGGAATAAGGAAATGGCAGAGACATTGAACAAATATTTTGTGCCCGCCTTCACAGTAGAAAGCACAAATTACATGTCAGAAATAGAGGGTAAGCAAGAAACTAATAAAGTAATTATCAGCAGAGAAGAAATATTGGAGAAATATAAGGGCCTAAAATCTGACATCTAAAGAATCTGATGGCCAATGCCATCTAGTTCCAAAAGAGATGGTGGATGCACCGGTTATGATTATCCAAAATTCTCTACATTCTAGAATGGTCCCAACGGTTTGGAAGTTAGCAAATGTAACACTGCTATTCAGTAAAGGAGGGAGAGAGAAAAGAGGAAACTACAGGCCAGTTAGCCTGACCTCACTTGTCTGGAAAATATTGGAATCTATTATTAAGTCTTAATGCACTTAGAACATCATCGTATGATCAGACAGAGTCAACATGATTTTATGAAAGGGAGGCAGTGTTTGACAAATTTATTAGAGCTTTTTGAGGATGTAACTGGTAGGGTAATAAAGGGGAAGCAGTGGATGCAGTATACTTAGATTTCCAAAAGGCATTCGATAAGGTGCCGCACAAAAGGTTAATAGACTAAATACGGGTGCATGGATTTGGGGGTAATATATTAGCATGGATAGAGGATTGGTTAATGGACAAGAAGCACAGAATATGGATAAATGGGGCATTTTCAAGTTGGCAGGCTGAGACTAGTGAAGTGCTGCAAGCATCAGCTATTTACAATCTATATAAATGACTTGGATGAAGAGATCAAGAGTAATGTATCTAAGATTTCTGACAAAGACAACATTAGGTGGGAATGTAAGGACACAAAGGATGCAAGAAGATGTGGACAGGCTAAGTGAGTGAGCAACAAGGTGTTGGATGACCTTATGAGTGGACCACCTTGAGAGCTGTAAGTGAAGATCACCAGAGGAAGTCACATTGTGTTACACATGACTAGTTAGTTATGGGTAGAGCCCAACAGAGTGAAATGTGTTTAGATGTGCTTGCGCAGTAACTATTTGTATATATATGTTCTAGTTAAGTTATAATAAAATCCATGTTTCTTTGGCTATTGCTTGTAGTCCTGTGAATCTTACAATAGTTCACATATTAAAGGGACAAGTAATATTAACACAAGGTGGCAGATGGAGTATAATGTGGAGAAGTGAGGTTATTCACTTTGTAGTAAGAATAGAAAAGCAGAATATTTTTTTAAAAGGCATGAAATTTGTAAATGTTGATCAGAGATACTTGGGTGTTCTCATACAATGAATGCACAAAGTTAGCATGAAGGTACAGCAAGCAATTAGGAAGGCAAGTTGCATGTTGACCTTTATTGCAAAGGGATTGGAGTACAAGAACAAGGAAGTCTTGCTACAATTGTAAAGGGCTTTGATGAGACCATACTTGGAGTACTGTGTGCGGTTTTGGCCTCCATATTTAAGGAATGATATACTTGCATTGGAGGCGTTTCAGGTGATGGTTGGTTCCTGGAATGAGGGGGTTTTCCTATGCTGAGTAAATTGGGTTGATAGTCTTGGGAGTCTAGAAGAATGAGAGGTGATCTCAGTCAAACATACAAGATTCTTAAGGGAATAAAAGCAAAATACTGCGGATGCTGGAAATCTGAAACAAAAACAAACGCTGGAATCACTCAGCAGGTCTGGCAGCATCTGTGGAAAGAGAAGCAGAGTTAACGTTTCGGGTCAGTGACCCTTCGTTCCGAAGAAGGGCCACTGACCCGAAACATTAACTCTGCTTCTCTTTCCACAGATGCTGCCAGACCTGCTGAGTGATTCCAAGATTCTTAAGGGGCTTGATAAGGTAGACACTGATAGTTTGTTTGCCCTTTGGGGAAATCTGGAACACGAAGGCACAGTCTCAGGATTAGGGGCTGATAATTTACGACTGAGATGAGAAATTTCTTCATTCAAAAGGTTGTGAATCTTTGGAATTCACAATCCCATAGGGTTGTGGATGCTCCATTGTTGAATATGTTTAAGGCTGAGATAAACGTCTCTGAGCGGGAATGGAAAAAGATTTTTTTTCCTTTCGAGTTCTGTTACAAAAAAAAAAGACAAAGAATACTTTGGCCAAAAATTTGCTAATTCTTGAAGAAATAAAGGGAAGATATGGAAAGATGTCAGTTGTCCCTTTTTGGTTTGGCGACCCAACTATGCATATATGGCTGTCGTTGAGATCTTTCTAGCACAGTTCTTTTCAGGTGATGTTGAAGATCAATTTAGCAGGTTTTCCAAAAGAAATGCAGCAACAGGAGTTTCTGGCAGGCCTTTCAGGAGGAATGCATCATCAATTTCTCTCTCTCTTATGCTGACTTCAAAGAGATGGAAAATCAGGCAGACGTTTCAAAGAGATGGAACAGAGTGCTGATGGTGACTGCTCCCTTGGCTGGTTTTCTCCAACTACCTTCAAAATAGTTCACACCCCAACACATTGTCCCAAGCAAAACCAAAAACAATATTTCAGGAGTCAAGCCTCTTGACCCCTATAAATCGTGACCTGTCACTTCCCTGTAAACATCTCCCCCAAGTCAAAAAGCCCCTGCTGGGTATTCATCTGAAGACAGGTGACTTCCAATAAGGGTTGTTTACAAACAAGACTTCAGTCCTTTCAATGACCCCAGTAAAAAAAAAATCATCATCCATGGAATCCTTTTCAGTTTTCCCAAACAAAACAATGTCCATAATTCTAAAATAAATGAGTCCTGAACATATGTTTGGAGATCAGTGAAAGCGAGAACTATAATTCTGCAGTGTATGGTGCCAATTGTATAATTGCACCATAAATTTCCAGTACTACTCAATCTCATTTTAGTTCCTTAAAGTATGACTGGAGAGTCTTTAGAAAAGCATTTAGAATTTCCATTTCCATTGCCTTGGTGGATGTCACTACAATATGCATCTAGTATAAGGCAAAAGGAATTTAATTTTAGATTTTTGATGAAGCAAAACAAAGACACTCAATTATACATGTTACTCTCCACAGGTTATGTCTCTATTTTTTTAAAAATTGATTCAACGTTCATGCAATACTGTTAAACACACTGAGGTATAAATTTTAGACTCAACAGCGGTAATGCAGCTGTAATCAATGCCCGGACCTGGAGGCCCGAGGACAGCCCAAAATTGGGCTTCACTAATATTAATTGAGAGAGCTGCTGGCTCCTATCACGCCTCCACAGGCAGTGTGATGATTATCGTGTCACTTGCATCGCCGGCAGGGGTCTGAAGTTAAATCCCAGGGTGGGGAGGGTGATAGGAATATTGTGGAGTTGGGGGTGCACTGTCCCTCCTAACTCGACAACAAATTTTTTGGTGGTGGTTTTCTAGAGACTGCTTAAAAATACCAAATGGAGCAGTCCTAGCACCTGCTCCACTCAGTATCAAATTTAGAAGAATGGACCTAAAACAGACTTTAGACTCTTCATTTATGAGGACTCAGTGCATTTTAAGCTGGCCATAAAGGAAGATGAATAAAAATGCAATCCAATATTGTGTTGGATATCTTTCAGGCATCCTTTGGGCATGGGATGTTGGTTCTTGTAGCCCTTTTTACACCCATGAGGTCCTGTTTATACACTGATGTTTTTAATTAGTCATTCATTTGTTCTTAAATTTTTGTTGTGACATGCTGCTTTATGGGATCTTATTCTAGCTTGCTGAGAGTTTTGCAGTTTTTAAGGCCTTCCTGTAACTGGTTTGGTATTGGATTAGCATTACTGGCTACCTTTTTTCAGTAGCATCACCTACATGTTAGCAAAGTGTTGTGTTTGATTGTGATATACTAAGATGTTTATAGAACCAGGGACAATGGAACACACGTCAATAGTATATGTACACTGTTCTAGATCTCAAATCTGCTACAGAAGCTCTATCTTAAAAAAACTGATCTCTTCTTCGAAGCTGGACAGGCAGCTGTCCGTAATTAGGAAAGCTAATAGAATGTTATTGTTTATCGCGAGGGGAATTGAACACAAAAGTAAGGATGTTATGCTTCAGGTATACAGGGCATTGGTGAGACCACATCTGGAGTACTGTGTACAGGACTGGTCTCCTTATTTAAGGAAGGATATAAATGCATTGGATGCAGTACAGAGAAGGTTTACTAGACTAATGCCTGGAATGGGCGGGCTGTCTTACAAGGAAAGATTGGACAGGCTAGGCTTGTATCCTCTGGAATTTAGAAGAGTAAGAGGTGACTTGGTTGAAACATACAAGATCCTGAGGGGTCTTGACAGGGTGGATGTGGAAAGGATGTTTCCCCTTGTGGGAGAATCTAGAACTAGTGGGACAGTGTTTAAAAATAAGGGGCCGCTCATTTAAGACAGAGATGAGGAGAAATTTTTTCCATGAGGGTTGTGAGCCTTTGGAACGCTCTTCCTCAAAAGGCGGTGGAAGCAGAGTCTTTGAATATTTTTAAGGCAGAGGTAGATAGATTCTTGATTAGCAAAGGGGTGGAAGGTTATCGGGGGTAGGTGGAAATGTGGAGTAACCAGTTCAGCCATGAATTTATTGAATGGTGGAGCAGGCTCAAAAGGCCGAGTGGCCTACTCCTAATTCGTATGTTCGTATGTACCATTATCATGTCTAAAAAATTAAACATGTGAAAGGGAGAGTTAGGACAACATTCTTTTTGTCTTCTGTTCTGACTGCTTTCAGATTTCCTCTTTCTGGAATATTTTTGCTTAAATAGTGATTTTTAAGGATGAGTAGAGAATTAGTTTAGAGAAGTTATTAATCCTGATGATGTGTGCGGGCTGAAACATTCCACACAAATGAAATGACTCAATTCCCAAGGCACTCTGGGTTAATGTCTGTGTTTCTGCTCATAATTCAGCTCTAACATGCAGCCAATGGGCTGAATTTTATGAGCGCCCTCAGGATAGGAACAGAGGCAGGGAGTCCATAAAATTGGGTGGAAAGGCGGGTGGGGGATCGGAGGGCCCTATACCTTCCAATTTAGTCTGGGTTGGTGACAGCCTTCCTGACCAGAGGCCAATTGAGGCTCTTGGGTGCCTCCGCTATGGGAGAAGGTAGCCCAGTAACTCAAAGGCAGCGTCCTTGGCGGGGGGAGCGCGGTGGTGAGGAGGTGAGTGGGGCCTGTCTCCGTGGGCAATCTGTGGTCCACGGAGGGCCCCAATGGCTAGGGCTGCTCCTGTCCCATCAGTCACCCCCACCCCTCGCCGAGGCCTGCCTGAGTGGTCTGTTGCCACTTATCTGCAGTTCAGGCTCCATGGCTGCTCCTCTGCCACTGTGGGCTGCAGTTCCAGCAGTGGCCACTGCTCGTGGTGCAGCTGAGCTGCTCGTGGTGCTGCTGAGCTGCTGGCCTTCTGATTGGCTGACAGCTCTTGGAGGGATAGGGAACCCGGTGCTGGGCAGTTAATTGCCCAAGCGCCTTTAAATACAGCTGGGGTAGGCCTCCAAAAGGCAGGGGTGTGGGGTACCCTCGCATTTTGGGCCTGGCATTGGAACCCCTGCTGGCTGCCCAATATCAGCAACTTATCCAAAACTGCTTCCTGATGGTGCCATCAGTATTTGCCGTTCAACAAAAATATTGAATGAAGAATTTAAAAATGTGCATTAGAGCTAATTCTATTTTAGCTATTATTTCATAAAATTGGCCTAACATTTGTTCTGTACATTATTTGTAAAAATGTTAATAAAAAATGCATTGACAATTTTGATACAAATCAAGAATAGAGGAACACTGAGAAAAAATTGTTTTAAATTAGAGATTTTTTTAAAAGTGAAACTGAATAGTAGATGCAAATGAAATTCAGTGTGCTGTGCACTTGAGACATTCCTTCCAAAATGGGCTGTTCTTGAAGGAATTTTTGTTTTCAATTATTTGGAGAAAAGAAACCTTTGTGGTCAGTAATGGAACAGAAATGTTTAAAGGTAACATTTTACTACAAAAAGTATTGAATCATAGTAGCGTTCTGAGCAGCATTTTTATGAAACAACTCCGATAATCATTGCAGAGAGCTTCATAGGCACTTGTCAGCAGGTATTTCAAGAGCAGAAGGAATGTGTTAGTCCTTCACTCCAGATAGAGCTGATTCCTGTTTACTTGCCAGGGCGCCCATCAAATCAAAACATAGATAATACATACTCTTCATTGTGTTTATTGCCTTTAAATATTATTTATATGCTACTGTTTGTAATATTTTCTGCCTTTTACATTTTCTTGTCTTCAACCTTGACTGCAGCGATACAAAGAGCATGTCTTAACTCCTTTTTGATATAAATATTTAATTATGATACGCTTAGAAACCATTTTGATGCATTAGCTGAGCATTTTGCTTTTGTACAAAGGAAATGGTCTGTAAATGAGGTTCAAAGTCTCAATTCAGATATGGAATTTTTGCGGTTTTTTTTTTTAAAATTCACTTGCTGATTAAATATATGAAATACTGACAGATTCTGCAATGGAATTTTCATCAGTTCTGAGGCAAAGACATAAATGGTATTTAGTTTTCTTCCGGTTTTCCACATTTTATGTTTATCAAAAAATCCATAATCAAAACAGCATGACCAGAGCAGTGTAGATGCCGTATTGAATTTTGTGCAGTGTCATTTAGGGAGTTATTAGAGGCTATAAATGATACCTGTGGGTATGGTTTTCTGGTCTCCGTTGACTCCATGCTATGGCAAAAAGTTCCATCAGAACTAATTATGCAGTTTGTGAAGAATCAAGAGATTTCCAATTTTGCGAAGTATTCAGCATTCTTCTTTGTTGGGTGTTTGAGGGGCATAAAGGTGGTATCATTGCTACTGTTGGATTAAAAAAAATGTAAAATTTAACAAAAATTGGAAATTTCCCAAATTGAGGTTTTTATTGGTTCACTTCCAGATTTTCAGTTTTTCATGCAATGTAATCCACTTCACTAGAGTCTTCTAAAAAGAGATACCAAACCAAATATCTCAAATTCATGTAACTGTTAATATTTTGGTGTTAATTTTTTTTTCTATATTCAGAACTAGGCATTCAATGTCAATGCCAGTACTTTTTGGACATAAGGATAGAATTATTGAGCAGATTAATGGTTAAGATCTAGAAATCATCAGAGTCTAAACTGCATCATCAAGCTGAAATGGGACATCTCAAATGGAAAGACCTGACTAGTTAATGTTACAGCTCACTGGAGACTATAGATTGGTTGACCACATGTAGTCATGATTTTGATTAGTAATGACCACATAATGACCAGAGAGAGTAGATATGTAGACTTTGATGAATTTACTTTGAGGACAGAACTGCATTCGATGTTAAAAAGAACTATACAGGCCTCTGGGGGAATTCTGTAAAATCCTTAGTACAGTAGAACAATGTTTGCAGTTGACTAGGTGTGATAATAAAGCTACTTATAATTAAATTGCAAGGTCAGTAAAACCAATGCCAGGATTGTACTGTATTTGCTGCTTGTATCATACCAACATCCAAACACATTTGACAATATGATATATAGGTTCCAACATAATGTAGTTTGTTCTGCTTTGACACACACAGCAACTTTCAGTTACATTTGATTGCATAATTACAGCTGTAGATTTCCTAACTTACCTTTTTGAGTTTAAACTAGTATTTATTGAGAACTGTTTCATCCTTGATTTTTTGATTATATAGGACAACATATTTTTGATGGAGTTTAACAAAAAGGGGTGATATTTTACTCCACCACTGGACTGATGGCATTAATCCAATTTGAGATACATAGTACTGTATTTTACTATTGTGTATTCAGCTTGTCTTTGATTATCACACAGGAATGGTCACATGCTCTTGTTAATAGTGTAAGAGAATTCAAATCTGGTTGTAACTTGCAACTCTTATTGGGTTCAACCAGGCCTTGATGCATGCAGGGTCTCTAAGTCGTAGATATAGAAATAAAAGTAATTACCCCATTTTTCCTCTGGGTACAGACGTAAAGTTCATTGAACCATTTGTACTTATTTCTCAACAAATTGTGAAGGAAAGCTCACAATCACTACAGGCCCTTAGTTGTGCATATTGACCTTCATGATTCATTTATGGAATAACCCCATATTGTTACCAAGACTCCAAGAAATTAGGTAATTCCTACAAAACACCTGATGCTAATTTATTTATCATTAAATGTGAAGCCCATTGTCCTGTTTCCGATCACGGCTATCGGCTATCTTACTTTCCAGTGTATTGCCAGAAAAAGGTCAACAGGCATGAATCACAGATCCTGCACTTCCTGCACCTCAGCAGAGAACAAACAGCGCAGTCAGATAAATTGTGCATTGCTGCGTTAAGCCCTAACGCATCCTGGGAATGAATAATTTAGCAATTTCATTATTTTTAGCTATCGTACAAATTCACAAGTTAAAAGAAGGCAAAAATCTTGATCATTTGATTAAACCCAATCCTAATCCTCTGTATATTATGTGTAGGTGAAGAGGGTACCTTACAATACTGAAAATAGATGTGTAGTGTCACCACTATTCTGGCCCCGAGATAGAGCTGTTGTGGCATCAGGCTCTGCTGTCAATTGCATTTAAAAAAAAATAAATAAGTTGTCATTTCCCATCTGCAATCACCATTTAAACTCCGTACAAAGTAATGTGAAACTTGGAACTGTTTATAAACCTTGGAGACACAAATAACTGCTGCTGCTTTTGCACAGTTGAAATGTGGATCAAATTAGATCAAAGGGGATTTGATATATTGGGAATGAAACTAATTATAAATAATAGGATACTTCATCAAGAAAAGCTGGCCTTAAGATGCGAGCTTTCATGCCAGAAGTAGTAATGGTTTTTCTTTGCCATGGTTTTGTTACCATCCTGTCACAGGTATGATTTCACAGCAAACCTGATTAGTGCAGTGAGCAAGGTTCCAGATGGAATTGTTTACTAAGTAACAGGGATTGACCGGGGCAATAATATGGTATGACCTTAGCTAAAGTTAATTTCTTGGATAGGAAACTAAATTGAAATGCAGTGGTATTGCCAGTTAGAGTCTAACTTGGTGCATCATGACATATAATCTTTATTTTTGTATTATGCTGGTCTTCAAAGAGTTGAAATACAAATCTACCAAGTTGTTAAGACTATCATCAAAATCCATAATTTTCCAAAGCATGATTATATATGTAAGCAGTAATAGGATGATAAAATTATTTCATAGTGGCTGTAAAATAAGAATAGATCTATCAACTACCAACATGCTTGAATAAACGTACATATTGAAATCTTATTAGATGTTGCTTGTATTCAATTGCATTCTGCCACCGTAAAAAAAAACCTGGGGCTGACCCTTCATCGGATGAAGGGTCGCTGACCCGAAACGTTAACTCTGCTTCTCTTTCCACAGATGCTGCCAGACCTGCTGAGTGGTTCCAGCATTTCTTGTTTTTATTTCAGATTTCCAGCATCTGCAGTATTTTGCTTTTCATTAAGAAGAAGATGATTCTCTGGACCAAAATTACAGGAATCCTGCTCCACAGAGGGAGGTGCAGCAGCGCAGAACGCTTGGCAACTGATTAAGTGGCGGAGCTCACCCCAAATTCTATGAACGCTGTCGCTAGCCGACTAGGGACGGACAGCCCAGAGACTCGCCCGGTTGGCAGGAGGGTAGATTGTTGAGAGGAGTGGGTGGAGGTGCATTCTGTGTGCAAGGAGGGGTCAGGTGCCAATATCTTTGTGGAGTCAAGAGGAACATTCCTGTCTTTCCTGGACTCAGAAAAATAAGTGCAAACTTAACTTTTTGGTGCCTATTTGGCTGTATCGCCGGGTGAAAAGTTGGCAAGAAGTAATGTCAAAAGTAACTATGTAGACTTTTAAAAAAAAAAAAATTTGCTCCAGTTTTATTACTGTCCAGTCAGAGGCATGTTTTAACAGCAGACATGATTAGTGAAATGAGCAAGATTCCAGTTAGGACTGCACTGCCTGGTGAAAATGGACGGGGTGTGCACTCCCCAGTTATCTGCCAAAGTTGCAGTTGCATCCTACATATATGATAGGATCCCAGTTTTCATATTAAGGGGGCCCACTGCTGAAACTGACCAGTGAAAGTCGGGCCATGAGCCATTTTGTTTACGTTGCACAGCCCAAGGTTCTAGATTCAATTTCCAGTCTACAGAGTTACCTCAACTCAGCTAGGGCATCAACTGTTGTAAAACCATTGGCCTTTCTGCCTCGGGAGTAGAAAAATCAGCCAAGAGCAGCACTTCCAATCAGTGTCCAATGACTGTCAAATGCTGTACATGTTGCATATTGAGTGAAGACAGAACTGCACTTAGCTGTGTTATTGACCCTGTTTCCACAGCCTTTTGGTCCTCATTCTCTGTTCATTTGCAAAGAGTGTATACCTGGGCAAATATGCTGAGGGGCTTCTGGCACTCGGGGGAACTAATAAGAGTCAATATCTTCAGAGTAGCATGGGAGGAAAATCAAATAATAAATAAATAAAACTCTGAATTATCATGGATGATCCTGTGTTCCTTTGAGGTAGCCAGCTGCATAGGACTTGGAGGGTTGTAGACTAATGTAATGATCAGTGACTTGTGATCCACTGGAAAACAAGCATAGCAGCAAAAGCTTCCAAAGTTAGCATTGGATGGATCAGGAGCAGAAGTGGGTGCTAAGCTTTTCCCACTCTTTTTAAGGCCACCCCCTCTGTTTCCACCTGGTGGAAAATCTGCCCCCGATCTTTATTCCTCAGTTCGTGAACATTTCAGCTATTCAGCATAAATAAGTATAATTAACATTTCTATCCCTCATTGAAGGCATGCTGCACTTAAATATTTTACGCTCAATTGTTCTGCATTGTACTGAACAGTGGGGAAAATTCAAATGATACAATTGTTTGCCATCAATATTTTATAATTATTTTTTAATTGAAATTAAACAGTAGCAAACAAGAAATTATTCCTGTTGGAGTTTAATACAGCGCAAAGTCAAGTGTTAAAATGTTATTAGATTGAGATATTTTAATTGGATCTTTTTGTTTGCAAATTTGTTCTGGCAACATAATTGGAACGTGTACTTCACAACAGAGTGGCTCTCGATCTGACTCCAAGGGTTGCTTATTACTCGTATGTCTGATATTACTCAGAGAGGATCATCAGTTCTCTGATGGGGGTCAAGATGGATGTGGATGTACAGTTACTGTGCTGCAGTGGTACTTTGCATTTTACAGCAGGGAAAAGTCTGAAAGTTTTATGCCACAAGGGAATCATAGAAATGTATCTCATAGAAATAGACCATTTGACCTGTTGTGCCTGTGCTGGTACTTTGAAAAAGAAAGGTTTGCTAAGCCCCCTGTCCCTACTACGTTTTGTCTGTAACCATGTAAGTTCCTTGTCCTCAAGTACCTGTCTAACTCCCTTTTTAAAGTTCTATTGAATTAGCTTCCACTGTTTTTTTTTCAGGTATACCATTCCAGATCCCAACAACTGAGTAAAAAGATTTCGCCATCTCCCATCTAGATCTTTTGCCAATAATTTTGAATCTATGATTTCTAGTTTTTGACCCACTTGCCAGAGAAAATAGTTTTTCTCTGTTTACTTTTTGCCATCCTGAAAACTTCTATTAGGCCACCCTCTCTTAACTGAAGTCCTTCATCCCTGGTAACATCCTGACAGACCTTCCCTGTACCTTTCTAAGGCCTTCACATTGTTCCTGAAGTGTGGTGTGCAGAATTGTCCATGGTACTCCAGCTGAGGTTTAACCAATGATTTTTAAAGTTCTAGCATGATCTCTTTGCTTTTATATTCTCTTTCTCTATTTATAAACCCAAATAACCTATATACCTTTTTTTTTTTAACTGACTGCAAACCATTTCTCAGTCTGAAATATATCCATTCCCCACCATCCATTTCTCCCTGCCATAGCAATTTTGTATCCATACTGCCACTGTTCCCTTAGTTTCATGGGCTTCTATCATATTGACAAGCTTCTTGCATGCACTTGCTATCTTGACATCGAACTAGGAATTACACTGATGGTGGTTGAGATGGTGGCATGGACCAGGTTAGCATCTTGACTGAAGAAGGCTTGAGAAACAGCTGCTGTGGACAATTCAGGGCTGATTTATTTTATTAAATGATGCTTCCAAAATAAATTGAAGGTTAAAATTCAAAATGTGTTTTGTGTTATGGAAGAATGCAATATTGCAGTTTGCATTCATTTATCACGAGTATTTCTTTTTAGATATTTATGAAAGTTGGCTATGATTATTGTAAGTGACGATGAAACTTAAGTTACACAGAAAACATCAGGTACACAATTGTGTATTCTACCCTCTCCGTATTTTGATCTTAACAATGTCATTCACTGGTGATTGGGGTCTTGGCATAATCAATATTCTTTCATGATTTCAGAAAGGAACAAATGGATTGATGTTTTCTAGTCACAATAATGGCTTTCGGTACATTAAGGTCAGATATCAATAAAGCTGTAATTGGAATCTATGTTGATGGATGAATTAATAAAAGAATTTAATGTTGGCATAGTGTAACAGTTTTATAACTAGGCCATTAAAAAAATTCAGAAGAAGTGGACATATTGTAGACATTTTCCTGTGGTGCAGTATGATTTATTGTAATTAATTCTAGAAAGAGTCTGGGCACTCTTCACGGTGACAGTTGATATAATTCACACAGCTAAACAGTATTTTATTCTTTATTTGAAGTTATAAAAATATCCAAGGTCACAGTCCTTTGGAGATTAAGCATAATTCTGTTTTCGGCTGCAAGTAATCCTTTGTTTCATTGCTGTTCAGAATATGAAGGGAGTTGAAGTGGTCAAACACATTTTATTTTCTAAGTAATCTAAATTAGTGGGAAGGAATATAAATACCTTGTTTATAATGTCTTCATATATTTACGGAGAATATGATAGTGTATAAATTAGATTTGTTTGTTATATGTATGATCAGTAATATCTTGGGAAGGTTTGGATAACTTATACAACCTTTGATTAATTCAGTCTTCTTTCAAATCACTGCAGTTTTGCAGCTATATTAAATTTCCACCATAATTTGCCTTTATTAGGAGTTGCAAATTTACAGCTTTCCTTCATGGAAATAAAACTTTTGCTAAATTATATGTTAAGTAGATGTCATATTTTGTTTTACTGAGGGGTTGATTTTTAACCGTCCTCTTCTTCATCTAGATCGTCTGACTTGGGGGGTCAGCTTTCATTTATACACTGTCACCCAACACCTATTTGGTCTCTCCAATACCTACTTCTGTGCTGTCAGAATGCTTGTCTGACATTCAGTCATGGCTGATCCATAATATTCTCCAGGTAAGCATTAGGAAGACTGAAGCATTCATCTTTAGTCTGCACCACAATCTTTGTATTCATGGCAATAAATCCATTGTCTGCTCCAGCCACTACCTCGGGCTAAGCCAGACTTCTTGGAACCTCTGCGTCTTATTTGACCATAATGTGAACTTTCAAACTTATGTTCTCGGTCACAAGAATGCCTACTTCCATCTCTAATCTCGTTTGCCTCCATCTTAGCCAATCTTTGGCTAAAATCTTTTCTCATCATCTCCAGACTTGACTTTTACATTGCCCTCCTGGCCAGTCTCCCATCCTCCATAAACCCCAGCTCATCCAAAACGCTGCTCTTATCCTATCTTGCACCAACTCCTGCTATCCATCAGCTATGACTTGCATTGACTCCTGGTTCCACCAATACCTCAAATTTTAAATTCTCCTATTCATCAAATTGCTTCATGCCTTTGCCTTTCCCTTTCCCTATCTCTGTAACCTCCTCTCACCCTACAACTTTGTCCAAGGGCTCTGTTTCTCTGACCTTGATGCGTGTGCGCATCTTTCCTTACTTAAGGGCGGCACAGTGGCGCAGTGGTTAGCACCGCAGCCTCACAGCTCCAGCGACCCGGGTTTAATTCTGGTTACTGGCTGTGTGGAGTTTGCAAGTTCTCCCTGTGTCTGCGTGGGTTTTCTCTGGGTGCTCCGGTTTCCTCCCACAAGCGAAAAGACTTGCAGGTTGGTAGGTAAATTGGCCATTATAAATTGCCCCTAGTATAGGTAGGTGGTAGGGAAATATAGGGATAAGTGGGGATGTGGTAGGAATATGGGATTAGTGTAGGATTAATATAAATGGGTGGTTGATGGTCGGCACAGACTCGGTGGGCCGAAGGGCCTGTTTCAGTGCTGTATCTCTAAAACTAAAACTTAATTCCACCAAATGTGACCAGCCTTCAGTTGCCCAAACCTCTCACCTTGGAATTCCTTATCTAAACTCTGTACTACCACCTCTGGCCTCCTTTCGCACTCATCTAAATTCCACCTTTTTGACGCTGTTTTTGGTCGCCCCTCCTAATACGTCCTTCCTTGATGGGCACCTTTTTTAAAAAAAAATTAATTTATGTCTCCATGATGCACTTTGGAATGTTTATCTATACATTAAAGACACGATGACCGGAATTTCTCCCCCGCCCGAGCGAGCGAGCTGATCACTGGGGTGGGGAGCCTGGAAAACTGAGGGGGGAGGCCATTCCCAATGCCTTCCCACCTCTGCTGCAATTTTACATGGGGTAGCAGTGGCGAGAAATGGCTCATCCACTCCAGGCTAATCAATGCCTTAAGTGGCCAACTAGCTGCCACTTAAGTGCCTCATCCTGCCGCCCTGGTATTTTATCTGCAGCGGCCAGATGGCATAGGCCCCCAGAAAACCGCCAGGTAAAACCTGGTGGCCTCTTTATAGTCTGGGGTGGGGGGTCCTGATTGGGCACCCAGTGCCCCATGGAGGGCTGCCCAGAAGCCCCAACCGCTCCCAACGCACAACACTTTTTTTCTTCCCCCCTCCCCACCTTTGCCTCATTGGGGCAAGGCCCCAAAAACTCTCGATCATTCGGGGGGCATCATTCCTCTTCCTGCTGAAGCTGGGTGTAGTCCCAGCAGTGGCCACCGCTCCTGGTGGCTGCTGGCCTGCTGATTGGCCAACAACCCCATTAGGCGGGACTTGCTGCCTCAAGGAGGTGGCAATCCTGCCCGAGATCAATTAAAGGCCTGGGAAGTGAAAAATTATGACGTAGCTCCCCAGGCCCAGCTTTTCGGCCAGTGGGCGGGACCTCCCACCCAACGTTAAATTCCAACCTTTTATGAATTCCTGCAGTTGACGATTGTAAAAGAAGAAATTTCTTTGAGATGTATGGCTTTTTGTCAGTTGAGGTCCTGGGCAAGTGGAGGAATCTGTGCAGTGAGTCTAGCTGCTCCTGGCACTGCAAAAAAATGTTAACTTTACTTTTTTGGGTGCCTCTTCTGGTTTATTGCCAGTAAAACTGATCAAACAGTGCACTACCAGTTCTTTCTGTTTCCTCTATCATGTTCAAAGGAAAACTAGCATAACCTGCACAATACCACATGCTGTTTAGTTGGTATTGTGAAAAAATGTTAAAAACTTAGCAAGATATATGAGCTAAGAAATCCTTCATTTTGAAAAAGATGACTTGAACATTTGATCTTACTTGACAATTTTTTCAAATATTAAATACTATACCTTCCAAATATACCTGCCTTTATCAGAGAAATCTAAAAGTTAAGACATGGATATATTTATGACATTCACAATTTATAATTGCATAATCAATTTGGGAAAGGAGAGAGCCACAAACTTGACATAGTAATTAGTTACAAATGCGCCGTGTCACCTTGTTCTCACTGCTATTTCTGGTGCTGAATACGTATTGGTACCCTTCCATCTATGGAAGATGATGGACGCGCAGCAAACAATCCATTTAGGTGGGGTGTATCCCTTGGTGCACCTTTTGCTGATGGCTGTGAAGGCCAATCCTTGTGGGGCAGGTTCTGCCACAAGTGCTTCACATGAAGCTGCCAAGTAATGCTGAGAGTTATTTTCGGTGTTGGCTGCTGTTTCTAAGCTGCTGTAGTAGCCTCTAGTCATCGTGGTAGTGCACACCAGTCCACAGGATGTGCCACTATTTCCCTCTTTTGCCAGCTAGTGACTCCTAGGTGCGACAGTCAACATTTAGGGCCTTCATGTCACTCTTGCAAGCATCCTTGAAGCGGAGCTTTGGGTGCCCCACTGGTCGTCTGGCCCCAGCTATCTCCCCATACAGAAGGTTCTTGGGTATGTGACCATCTTCCATCTGGACTAGTACATCCACCAATTAGTACCATTTGGGAGGACTGCTGCATTTGTGATTTTTGTCCTGCCAGTATATACTCAGAATGCACTGCAGACAGCAAAGATAGAAATTGTTGAGCTTCTTTATCTGTAAGTCATCCATGTTTCACAACCATACAGCAAGGTGCTGAGAACACGGGTCTTATAAACCATCAGCTTGGTCCTAAGGGTCAGCCTATGTGTGTTTTGCGAGTCAACTAAAGGTGGAAGCTGCTTTCTCTATGCATGTATGGAGCTTTGCATCAAGGGACAGATTGTCTGTCACCATGGACCCAAGGTAGCAGAATTTGGGAGCCACTTTCAGTTGGGTGGGTGTTCAGTGTGATCAGAGGCGAAGGTGCAACACCTTGTCCCATGACCACGTTTGTTTTTATGCTTATAATCAAGGAGAACTAATTATAGGCATGGGAGAGACAGTCCATGAGTCTTTAGAACTGAGTTTCCATGTGTGCAACTAGTGCAGCATCATCAGTGTAGAGGAGTTCTCTGATCAGGACGCAAAGTGTTTTTGCCTTCACTTTCAGCCTTGATAGATTGTAGAGCTCGCTGTCTGACTTAGTGTGCAAGTAGACTGCTTCCATATCTGCAGGGAATACAGTGGTCAGAGGCATGGAGAAAATGCTGCCAAATACTGTGGGGGCTAGGACACAACCATGTTTCACTCTATTCATCACTCTGAAACTGACGGAAGTGGAGCCATCAAACTGTACCGTGCAGTGCATGTTGTCATGGAAAGAGTGGATGAGACTGAGGAGCTTTGTTGCACAGCCAATTTTTCCCAAAATCTATTGTGTTGCATATGGTAGCGGCATAAATAGGGAGTGAAACTAGAATGTAGTTCTTCATCATTACTGTACTTTGATTTAATACCACCTCTTGTTCATTCCTATAACTGTGTTTGCAATAGAATATGATAACTGAGTTTGGAAAGAGTAACAAATGAGAGAAAAGATAACTTTATTTTGTAATAAAAACAAAAAATGCTGGAAATACTCAGCAGGTTTGGCAGCATCTGTGGAAAGAGAAGCAGAGTTAACGTTTCAGGTCAGTGGCCCTTCATCAAAACTTCATCAACCAGCTCTCATGGGTCACTGACCTGAAACGTTAGCTCTGCTCTCTCCACAGATGCTGCTAGACCTGCTGAGTATTTCCAGCATTTCTTGTTTTTATTTCAGATTTCCAGTATCTGCAGTATTTTGCTTTTATATAACTTTTATTTTATAATTGGAAACAATACTGAAGTTAAAATGCTTTACTTGACTTGATACCTTATGTGGGACTTAAAAGTTAAAAATTTACATATGAATTAGGAGCAGGAGTAGGCCACTTGACCCCTCGTGCCTGCTCCGCCATTCATAAGTTCATGGCTGAATTGGATGTATTGCAGCAATTTTAAGTGCTGTGCAGGCTATACATGGACCAGATACTTCTAAGGATGAATAAATTAATGTTTTTGCCCATGTGCATGAGATTATAAACTGACTTAATCGATCCCAGAATGAACTGCCCACTGAATGAAGTGCCACACCTCTTTGTTTAACAATGGTGTAGAACTTAATTAGAGGTTCTTCCTAAGAGAAAAAAAAGCACTCTAGAGGAAGCTACATGGTGTGGCAAATAATATGAGGAAAATTTGTGAATATTAAAATGACCTTATGAATTCAGTGGGAGTATACGTGTGTGTCAACAGCCTGTCGATTCTAAAAGAAAGAAAAGGAAGACGTAGATTTGTATAGCACCTTTAACAACCTCAGGACATTTCAAAGCACCAATGAAATACTTTTGAAGTGTAGTCACTGTTGTAGGAAATGCAGCAGCCAATTTGCGCAGAGCAAGCTCCCACAAACAGCAATGTGATAATGACCAGATAATCTGTTTTTGTGATGTTGCTTTGAGGGATAAATATTGGCCAAGACACACATCTGCTTTTTTATGAAATAGTGCCATGGGATTCATTATGTTTGCTTGAAGAGCAGACGGTGCCTTGGTTTAATATCTCATCTGAAAGAAGGCACCTCTGACAATGCAGCCACTCCCTCAGTACTTCACTGGAGTGTCGGTGTAGATTTCTGTGCTCTAGGCTCTGGACAGGACTTGAACCCAGACCTTCTTGGACAAGAGTGCTACCAACTGAGCCACAGCTGACGTCATACCACTGATTGAATTGACCCACATTAAAACATAACTGGGTGAGATTCTATTCCCTACTTGTAATGAAATTCTAAAGATATTCTAAATAAATGTGCTTCAGTAGTTAACAGAGGAAGTCATCCTCTATGGCTGTGAATCTCATTCAAATTTTCTACCTCAATGTATTGCAAGTCATTAAAATGGATTCAGCCCAGTATATATTGTGTATCTTGTTCAATTGACAAGATTTTACGAAACAATGTGGTATCAGAATTGAATTTTGTCATTTGCACATGATTCTGGGGTTATTTTGGTGGAAGTGAAATGCTGGAAACACAAAAGCACTGCCCCTCTCAGGTAAGTGTTCAACCTGTCTGCCAAATGGGAAGTTGATGCAAGATGTGTAATATCTAGGTTTTATGATCATTCAAGAGCAATCACAATAGTCTGTGACACAGGAGCAAACTTACAGATAGCGAATCAGTTCCTTGCCTCCAGAGAGGTTTAAAAATATTCAAGCGGAATGCTTTTTTTTCCCAAGCATTGTCAAGGGCACTGACATGGCCCATGTAACATAGCTCTCTTTGGGTTGACATATATGGTTATCCATGCTGCTTCTACAACTGATCAGAGTACGTATTGTTCCTAAGGGCTGATCATAGATCAGAAATCAGTCAGTGCCCTTCACTGGTCACCAAATGTTACTGTGTGGACTGGACTGTGGTTTACAGTTTCAACTTGTATAACTGGCCTTAAAGCATGTGGTCTAACTAAATGAATATAGTCTTCTACATCAGTAACCATGAGTGAGGCAGATAGAATAGGAAGGCATATATAAATTATATAATTAATTGTTTCATTGGCTTACTACTGAATGTTCTCTACATTTAAAAAAAAAAAGGACAAAATGAATGACTATTATGGAAGACTATAATACCATAATGTAACAAACTCAAAGAAATATGGAAATGTGACATGCCTAAATCAAGCTACCTTTTACAGATTATCTACATAGGTGCAAATGAAATTGAGTAAACAAATAAGTCAGCGTATAAATATCTAAATAAGCCTCTAGATAATAATTGTAACAAAATGCAATGGGTAAGCCTGACATTTCAAGGAGCATATATATACTCTGCTAAAACCAGGAGGGGAGAATGTTGTTAAAATTAGTTCACTTGTTCAAACAATACAGAAACTGCTTCAAGAAAATGATCTTGTTTTGAATGTAACGGCACTGAACTGTGGTGCAAAGAAATTGCAGGTTTATTGCTCTGTGCCAGGGAAACAAAGGCATGGGTTACTGAAGCGAAGTGATAGAAATGCAAATGTGCTATTCAAATTGGCTCCTGCAGCAGTGTTCTTCCCATGAGTCTGTAGAGAAAATTTCATTCTGCAAGCAGCTAGTGGAGACAAAGAAACAGCGGGCCAGGATCATTGTTTCTGCAGTTCATCCCAATCTATGACGACACCGACTTTTTCATCCCCTTTGAACTTTGAAGTGACCAATTTCTGGTCCAAGTAATGTGTAATAAAAAGAATGGACAGCTAATTTGATATGTGAATCCATTTGCAGCTTTATGATAACATTGCTTAGGATGGATATCTCAGCAGGGGTTAATCACATGACCCTCTTTGCGCTGTGGAAATAGAGCTTCATTTTACTGATAGCTCAAAGAAGGAAGCAGAAAATTATTATGGAAATTGGCCACAGTTCATTTTTCTCACTTGCACTCGCCAGATGGAAAAGTGCCACAGAACCATTTGTTTTTATATGTTTAACTTTCTGACCTATGTGCAGTATTGTGGCAATTATTAATATTGCACCACTTTGTTAGCACTCACTTTAATTTTTCGTTAGTTCTCTTTCCTTGCAGGTTGCTTGTCACCACACACCCCCTCCCAAACAGATGGGTTGGGATGGGGACTTGATTAATGTAGAGTAAACTGAATTTTTGTCTTACTGTTTTCTTCAAGTTGGAGCGAGTCACGTCTTTGAGCTGCCACATCCTGCAGAGAACTGGCAAGACTTAACCAACTGGAGGAAATGATAGGTAACTTGGAACTCAGGCCCTTGACCTTCTAGTTGATAGTCAAGTACACAACAGCTTGAGGTACCAGGCCTACCTGCACTACATTTAAAAAAAAATCATAAAAATGTTAATTATTGTAGCAATAACATTATAGACCATCTTTAGCATGGTTAAAAAGTCCCGAAGCACTTCATGGGAATATTATCAAACGAAATTTGGCACCGAGCCACATAAGGTGATGAACAGGTGCCAAAAGCTTTTCAAAGAATTAGGTTTCGAGGAGCATCATGAGGCGAGAGAGATGGAGAGTTTTAAGGAGGGAATTGCAGAGTTAAGGGCCCAGGCAGCTAAATGCATGGTTGCCCATGTTGGAACAATGAAAATTATAGCTGGGAGTATTACAAAAGCTTTGTAACGGATAAGACCATATAGCTGAGTTCTTAACATTTAGTTTTCTATATCGTGCATGTTCGTGAAGTGTTCTAGGTTGGTAGTAATTCCTCTAAGTAAACTCAAATCATAACTTACCTCTAACACCAAATTTTTATGAAGAAATCTTTGACAATTTTCACCAAATTCCAATGTGACTCAGACTTAAGCAGCTCGAAATATTGCTCAGAAATTGCTTGGGATTGAGATTGTTTACAGTGACTAAAATGGAACATGATGACATGAACAGTTCAATTATCATAATCTACTGTTTGTAGTAGTTGCCGCATGAAGCCATCCTGCTGATGAGTTGTTTTGGCAGCCATAAAATAAAATTGACAGCCCTGCAAGAGTTCAATTTAAACATAAGCTGCATTTATCATTCTTAGTTTTCTTTGATAATTATCTTCATTACTATAATGATATTTCTGCACTGGAAATCTCCAAGTCCTTTGGTGTCCACTCTGTGGGATTCATAAATAGAGACATTGAATACAAAAGCAGGGAAGTTATGCTGAACCTTTATAGAGCTATGGTTAGGCCCTAACTGGAGTACTGAGTACAGTTCTTGTCCACCACACTTCAGGAAGGATGTAAGTGTGTTTGAGAGAGTGCAGAGGAGATTTACCAGAATGGTTCCAGGGATGGAGAATATTAAATGCAAGATTAGGTTGGCTTGTTCTCCTTGGAACAAAGGAGGTTGAGGAGATTCAATAGAAGTGTACACGATTATGTCTGGCTTAGATAAGTTAGGCAAGGAAAGGTTGTTCCCATTAACAAATGGTACAAGGACGAGGGAACACATTGAAAGTTTTGGGCAAAAGATATAGGGGGAATATGAGGAAGCACTTTTTCAGGCAGCAGGTGGTAATGACCTGGAACTCGCTGGTGGAAGTGAAGATGATCAGTGACTTAAACAGGAAGAGAAATAGACTTGCTGGGCATTGGGACTGACTGCATGGCGCCGTGGAGATCTGGCATGGACTTGGAGTCATAGAGTTATACAGCACAGAAACAGGCCCTTCGGCCCATCATGTCCATGCCGGCTATCAAGCACCTATCTTAATCCCATTTTCCAGCACTTGGCTCGTATCCTTGTTACTCCCAGGAGGAGCATCTTCCATTTATTATAATCTTCTGTTTTCAATCCAGTTAATTATGTGCTGCTAATTCTGTAAATCATAACTTTCTTGAAAAGCTTCCCATGAAAACCCGGCCTGGATTTTACAGTAATAACAGTGAGGTTATCAGTGTGCATCCTTATTACAGAGTAAATCAGACAGCAACTTCTGGTGTCCACACATGTGCAGTTAACTGCAGACATCCAGAATTGCAATCAGAGATGCATCACTCCTTCACAGGATGCATTGTTGTAGACCTTACCGAAAGACTTAGCATTGAAATGACTGCATAGTGTGAACTTGCTGTACTTCCTCACTAAAGATGGCTGAAAACGTTAGTGCTAGTGCATTTACAAGTAAGTTGGCTTTTAATAGCGTGATAAGTTATTGTTATTACTGTTGAATGACTTCCCAGGCCCTGAAAAATTAATTTGACAAGTCTCATTCCCACAAAAGAAAATTAGTGCTAGAGATTTAAAAGGTAATTAATGGTGAGGCTCAGCGCCACCGTTATTACAGCGTAAATTGGACAGTAACTTCTGCCATTCAGAAATGCACAGTTAAGCGTGGCAACCTGGAAGCTGCTATCCGCTTCAGAAACTTTTTCTGTCTGTCTCTGTTGTTTTGATTGAAGCAGGTCTGCACTCTTAAAATTAGGCAAAATTGTGTGGCCAGCTGTAGGTCAAATGGCCTCCTTCTGTGCCGTAAATGGCTCTATGACTATGTGGGACTTGAGGTAATACAGTGGGCGAAATGTTCTGAACTTAGTCCCTGCTGAAACGGCGGGACCATTATCTGTTGGAATCTGCAGCAGGAACTGCAGTGGCTCTTTAACTGAGCCATAGCATTCGTATCCCTGCTCTGGGCTCCCCGACCAATCGGATTGTGATTGTGGGTGAGATGATGTGCTGCATCTGTCATGGGAAGGATTTCTAATTGAATGGACCCTGGCATGAGTTACAATGGCTCAACTGCATATGGATTTTTGAGGCTTCAGCAACCATGGGAACAGAGGAGACCTGGGAAGGCTGCTCCCCAGGCGTCCCACTCTTACCTGGAGATCCTGCTGTGGGATCTGAGGGACTACAGTGAGGTCATCTTTTCCAGGGATGGGAGGAAGAGGACAACCTCTCCATCTAAGCAGCTGTGGATGGAAGTGCATGAGAAGTGTTTTCCCTCCAACCTGGAGACAATGTACCTTGAGGATCCAAAGGCCTCAGGAGGGCATGACAGATGAGTGGCATAACAATTTCTGGTGCCAAGCCCCCAAACTCTGATTTTACCAGCATTCTCCTGCACACCATTCAGAATGTACTTTTCAGCTGCACTTATTCCTCTCTCCAGGGGCCTCCTCACATCCCTATCTAAGCAGCCAACACTCTCACTCCGGCTCATCCTAATGCCTTCTCGCACCCATGCCTCACAATCACCCTCCACAAATGTTATCCTTCCCTGCTACCCACACAAGCCACAGTTAACACGCAACTCCGCGTGCTCTCCATGCAGAATAGAGTACACGACCGCAAGGAGTGGCAGAGACCTGTCGTGGAGGGGCGCACCTATGACAGGCACCTTGACGGCCAATGAAAATGTGTACCCATCTGACCGAGAAGGAGGTCTTGTTGACTGCAGCTGTCAGTGATGGTGTGCCATGAAAAGCTGAACCTCCTGTGGCTCTGGTGCTCACATATCGAGAGCTGATCCTCTGCCTGTTGACCCAGTGTTGTGGGGCAGTAAGGGAGAGGGTGGGTGTCTCATCTCCTTGGAGCTGGATCTCTGTGTCCATCCCATCTGCCCTGTGGAGTGACATGAGGCTGAGGAGAAGCCAGATTGTGCTGCTGGTGATGTTGCTCCTGGTGTTTGTTGCTGCTTCTCTTGCTCTTTGTCAGGGGTGCAAGGTGAAGTTACATAAACTGACCCCATGTCATGGTGAAGGCTGGCAGCACGGAAGTGCAGCTGAAGGCAAGTGAAGTGCAAGACAGATTAAGTGATTTGTCATGCTAGGCCCCTGACTGCCAAGAATGAGGCACATTAATTTTGTCATGAACATTGATTTTAAACTGTTACTGGAGTGAAGAAAGGACTTGTTAAACAGATCAGCCATGGCTGGAAAAGACATTTGCATATTAACAGACAGCGTTTGGAAGGACAAAGCAGCCATTCCCTGACGCATTCAACTCGCAATGGACTTTTGATCAGCAGATGTTGAAGATGGGGGAGCTCACATTGCAGGTTGACTGCTAAGATGGCTGAATGCAAAAACGGACAGGGTCAAACCAGCTAGTCACATGACTAGCCTGCTGGGCAACCTGAGTTTTTTTGAATTTGTACAGTTTGGGCAGAAAGTCTGTTTGCTCCTGGACTGAAAAGATCTCTCCTGTCTGCTCCCATCTTTTTCTCACCAGCCTCTGAATCCACTGAGGACAAATGAACCGCGAGAGAAAAGTCTCCTACAGCGAACAAGGTTTAAGAAGAATACTGAGCCCCAACGAAAAGCAAGATCTACCTGCAATCGAGGACTCTACAGTGAGCTCGAAGAACTGTAACAAAACCTCTTCAGATATTGCCTCAAACCTTTCCACTTTATTTCTTCCGTTCTCTTTCTGTCTCTATTTGCATGTGTTTATCACGTGTGCATGCTAGCGTGGGCACGTCATGTATCCGTAGGCATTAACCGAATTAGAGTTTAAGTTTAAGTTTTCATCTTTTCTTCTTTAAACCTAAGAAAGCCTGTTTGTGCTGGTTTCTTTGCCTTATAATTGGAAAGTGGTGAACAAGGATTCACCGAGGGGGGGAGCTAAAAACAGTGTGTTTAAAATTAAACCCTGTTACAGTAAGACCAGGTGAAGGCTGAGAGGGACCCCTAGACACCTTTCCCACCTGGTTGTAAGAGATTCCAAGTTGGCAATCATCTGTCAAGCACTGAAATCACTCTAAGGAGTGCGATGAGCAACAGCCTCTCACCTGCCCATGTCTGCAACTCTTCATTTTCACTGATCAAAGGGTTCCCAGCCTGTCAGTTTCACTAAAGTAGCACTCCATCCTGTGCACTTGCCTCTGTGACCCTGGCGAGTTGCTAACAGCTTGGGAAATAGATCCACTAACTGTGTTATAACCAAGGATTCTAACTTTAACAATTGTAATTACTTATTCAACAGCTGCCTTCAACCACGTCCCCCACATCCCCGGGTGAAGACTGGAAGGGGGTGGGATGATGTCGGGACCCTGACCCAACATTACTTTTAGGGGATTTAACTCTCCTCACATACCAAAATCATCCTCCCCTTGCCTGGGAGAAAATAGAGATTGATATGCTCTGATCCAATGAGGATTGAAAGGGCTCACTTTTAAACTGCTATTGTCCATCTGATTGAATGTACCTTTAATTTTTGAAAAGAGGAGGAAAGAACTTTTTTATTAATTCATGGGATGTGGGCATTGTTGGCTAAGCCAGCATTTATTGCCTATCCCTAATTGCCCTTGAACTGTGTGGCCATTTCAGATATCATTTAAGAGTCAAACACATTTGCATTTATATGGTGCCTTTCATATCCTCAGGACATCTCTAGGTGCTTCACAGCCAATGAAGTACCCCAGTTTCCTCCCACAGCCAAAGACTTGCAAGTTGATAGGTAAATTGGCCATTATAAACTGCCCCTAGTATAGGTAAGTGGTAGGGGAATATAGGGACAGGTGGGGATGCGGTATGAATATGGGATTAGTGTAGAATTAATAAAGTTGATGGTCGGCACAGACTTGGTGGGCCGAAGGGCCTATTTCAGTGCTGTATCTCTATATAAAGCTTCTCAAACAGCAGTGAAATAAATGACAAGATAATGGGGTAGTAGTTATCACATCCCCTGCCTGATATGTCCCGCCCAAAGGACAGTTCCATTGAAAGCAGCAGTTTTTATTTCTTTCATCACTGTTCCATTGTAATGCTACAATCTTTTAATCTTTCAGCTCTTTCTCCAGTCCTTTGCCCCTATCCTTTCTCATTGAGCCTTAGGTTAGCTTGCCAACATAGACAAAGGGGCATCACAATCATTGCTGTGCTCCCAGAAATACTATAGTATTATTTTACATCAATTGTAAAGATTATTTATTTTAAATGAATGAGAGCCACTAAATTAATCCTAAAACTGTATTTTGCATTAATTATAATGAGGTAACTATCAAACCAATTTGAAGTGTCAGTCTTGGCTCTGTGAGTCAAGGCCAAGGATTCAAGCTCAATTCCAGAGATTTGAGCAGCTAATTTAGGCGGACATTTCAGTCCAATACGGAGGGGTGTGAGATGCTAAGTTGAAATTTATAGTCCCGCCGCTGAAAACAATGGTGGCTTGCCCATCACAGAGCCGCCGCAATATTAAGTGCGGCGGCTCATTTAAATAGCCGGAGCGGACTGCCCACCCCAATGGTGTCGGGAGCGTGGGCTGTCCATCCCCGGCAATGGCATCCGCTGCCTATGCGCAGACGCTGGTGCCATTTTTAAAGGGCTTTGAGCCCTACATTTCTATTTGAAGAGAGGGTGAATGAAAAAATCTAAAACCATTTATTTCACCCCTCCCACATCCCAATAACCAAATAATTAATTATTTGCTCTCTCCCTCACACCCCCCCAAAACACTTACCTTGTCCACTTGACCTCCTCTTTTTTTCCCCCCCCCCCCCCCCAATCCAAATGTACACAAACTTTAAACTATAACCCTTCCCACCATCCCCTACACCAATGATACTACTTTGACCCGGCTCCCCCCCTCCTCCCACACTGAGAAACATACCTGCTCCCCCATCCCCACCAGCATTCCGCCTCGGTTTCCTCGGACGGGGATCCGCAGGCGTGGGAGTGCTGGCCACCAGCACTAATATCGAACCGGGACTGACGGTGGGAGCGTAACGGTAATCAATTCATTTAATTACAGCAATTTAAATATTCAAATTGGGTTCCCGTTACTGAGCAGTGGGGGGAGGGGGGCAGCCACGTGGCCGCTCCAGTGCTGGCAGGACTTCCTGGCACGGGGTGCGTGGAGGCCCTGTCGCAGAGGCACTTTCCACCCCCCGCCACATCACCCGGGGGGGATACGCAAGATTTAGCCCACTGTCTTTCTCGAGACTTTTAAGCTGAAGACATGGTTAATAGTTATCTGCATGCAAGAAATGGTACTTTTGCTTCCAGTGTATGTGATGATGTCACTGTCTGATAAATTTCAAAGTTTTAATATAAAAGGTCTGAAACTCTTAATTTGCAAATTTTGAATCTAGTGAGAAACTCACAGGATTCTGTTATGCAACTTCTGCTTCTCTAACAGTGTGAAAGGACACTGGAATAAAGGTCTTAAGGTCAAGTGACAAGCAGTTGTTGTCAGTCACATTTTTTAAACAACTGCTGTATGATTTAGCAAAGCATTTCTTAACAACAGGAGTCATTAGCATTGTAAAGAGCTGCGTTCTGATCTGATCATGGAAAAACCATATTACAGGGCATTGCTAAAAATCTTGAAATAAAAAAAGATTGAAAATGAAACATAGTTGATATTGCTAAGAGTGCGGAGTGGTGCTCTTTTTCAGTTCCAGGGTGACTGGGTTCTCTACTCCAAGAGCGAATGGTATGTTATAAATACAATAACACACTTATCCATTTGGGTGATTCATTGTTATTATGCACTATTATCCACATGAATTCATTGTGTGTAATCAGGCTGATGTAACATAATGTGTAAATCGTAGAATCTACCAAGATTCTGTCCTAGTTTTCCTTGAACCACTGAACAATGGCTTTCCTGTAAGTACATGTTGGAGGCTGAGATATCTGACTACATGACAGCTTAATTTTTAATTTCTTTCCTTTACCATCATGGCATTTATAGCGCAATTTTTACAACACTGCTTTCTTTCTTACATTCTTGCTAACAATTTCATGCAGTAAGACTTTTTTGCACATATTTGTAACAACCATTGCTTTCCTTCATCTGTGTGCCTATTCTGTGCTGCTACTTTCTAGTAACATGACTTTGTCCTTTATCTTTTACAGTATGCAATTGTCTGTAAGGTCTTCAGAATCATGGAATCATTAATTTTGTTCATGATTATTGCCACATCAAGTGGTGTTTTGCTTTGTTTGAACCTGTCTATCAAAAATCTGTTCATGCTTTGTAAATTGGGCTCTTGGGTTTGGCATCAATCCATTTTTCATAAAACGTCACATTCCACAGTTGTATAAATAAACTTCTGCATATTTAAGCTGGATAAATGGCTCTTCAGCTCCATGAAAAGTATTAAAAAGGATCATTCATTGTTGAAGGTGCTTTCTGATTAGCTGGAATGAAGAAAAACGTGGCCAATGATATTGCATGCTCAGAAATCCAGCGTCCCTGCATGCACATTTGATTAACAGGCTGTAAATAATGAAAAATGGTCATTTCTCTGTTTTCCTCAGAGTGAGAAAAAGGTGGTCGGCTATGGGTAATATAAGCAATGCTGTAATTCGGTGGTGATATAGGGAAGAAAATGATGGCTGGAGTTAAACAAAATAAATCGCATGTTTTTAAAGCTAAATATTTATGGTTCAAATAATTTATCAAATATATATAAGTGGCAAGCAAAGTCGTAACAGCAACAACGTGCATTTATAATAAAACCTTTAACGCACACTTCACGGGAACGTTATCAAACAAAATTTTACACTGAACCTCATGAGATATTGGGGCAGATGATCAAAAGCTTGGGCAAAGAGGTAGATTTTAAGGAGCATCTGAAAGGAGAAAGAGGTTGGGAGGCAGAGGGATTTCAGGAGGGAATTCCAGAGCTTAGGCAGCTGAAGGCATGGCTGCCAGTGGTGGAGCAATGGAAAGCTGAAATGGGTAAGAACAGTGTCAATAGAACCTAAATCAGTTGTTTTGCATCCCTTGAGCTGTTATCATAGGATCATAAAATAATACAGCACAGAACAAGGTTATTTGGTCCATCATGTCTGTGCCGATGCGAACATCGTATGTTCAACAGTTTTAATTTCATAAACCTTCAGTCAGATGTGTTTATTTTATGCTGTTAGCTCTCCTGTTATTTAAATATTAGTGTGGTTTGGTTTGTGCCAATTACAACAGCAAAGTTATTTTCTTCAAGTAATTGCTGTCTTTTTAGAATAATGAACTATAGTAATATAAACTAATAGATGAAGTGCACAGAATCCTATTATTCAAACTCTGTGGTGAAAATAAAGCATAGTTTGACCTGCATTGTTTGAGAGAAAATTTTAAGGTTCAGAATATACAGCATGATTTCAGTAAATTGGATCCATCTTTTACTCAACCTCCCCAATAATTGGCTGAATTGGTATTTTTCCATTATCTGATTTTAAACATGCTTATTTCTTTTGCAACATGCAAAATGTTACCAATACCTAAAGAAGTACTGTCAACAACAAAATTGCTAATGATTAGAATATAATCCCCATTACTCTTTTTGTATAAAAGCTTTCAAATCACCACACAGATCTTTTCCTCTCCCCACCTCCCATTGAGATATGCTGACAAGAGAATATCTTTTGCATTTGTCTACAACACTAAGCAAACAGAGAAAATCATCTCTGCTAGTTGCTAGGACCTGTGCAAGAGTGGTGATGGTTAACATAGTGTTTTCCCTTTGCTTGGTACCTATAAGGGCAGCCTATTGGGACTGAAAAGCTGCCACGTGGAAAATTGTGAGCAGTTGAGAATACAATGTATATCATAATATTCGTAGAGGCAGTCAGAGAAATTTGACTTGCACCCAAAATGTGCACAAAATCGGTGGAGCAGCTGATCTGCCTGCTATTTTGTGCTGGTGTGAGTTCCAAACCAAATCTGGGTTCAAGCCTTACTTAAAAGTTGCCTGAAAGCTGTGCACCTAGCTGAGAGGTCAGGAGTTTTTGCAGTATGAATCCTACAACTAGAGTAGGACAAGGGAAACTAGATAAGTATATGAGAGAGAGGGGAATAGAAGGTTATGCTGATATGATTAGAGATACAGCACTGAAACAGGCCCTTCGGCCCACCGAGTCTGTGCCGACCATCAACCACCCATTTATACTAATCCTACACTAATCCCATATTCCTACCAAACATCCCCACCTGTCCCTATATTTCCCTACCACCTACCTATACTAGTGACAATTTATAATGGTCAATTTACCTACCAACCTGCAAGTCTTTTGGCTTGTGGGAGGAAACCGGAGCACCCGGAGAAAACCCACGCAGACACAGGGAGAACTTGCAAACTCCACACAGGCAGTACCCAGAATCGGACCCAGGTCCCTGGAGCTGTGAGGCTGCAGTGCTAACCACTGCGCCACTGTGGTTAGATGAAGATGACTGGGTGGAAGCTCAAGCGGCACATAAACACTGGCATGGCAGTAGACCATTTGGCCCAAGTCGTCTGTTTCAGTACTGTGTTTTTTTAATTAATTCACAGGATGTGGGCGTCACGGGCAAAGCAAGCATTTATAGCCTATCCCTAATTGACTTTAAGAAGGTGGAGCTGAGCTACCTTTTGAATACAACTGAATGGTCTGCAAGCCCGTTTGAGGGTAGTTAGGAGTCAGTCATTGTTGTGGGTCTGGAGTCGCATGTTGGGCAGTTCCCTTAAGATGGCATATTTCTTCTCTGAAGGACATTCATGGGCCAGATGTTTTTTTTATGATCTGGTGGTTTGTGGTTACTGTTACTGATACTAACTTTTTATTCCAGATTTAATGAACTGAATTTAAATTCCACAATTGCTGTGGTTGGATTTGAACTTGCATCTCTGGATTTATCAGTCCAGGCTTTTGGATTGCTACTCCATTAGCATAACCACTATGCTACTGTATCCTGTGTACTACGTAGATTTGCTTATTTAAACAGCCTTACACCTGTTTCAAGGGGTCTGGCTGCTCATCCATTTGCAGGCCCATCTGAATATTGTATTTGATAGGACTTGAGTGCCAAAGAGTGATTCCTTTCTTTTTGCTCAAACTGGACAGTCGTGAGCTGAATTAATACCCCAGCAGGTTGGACCATTAAAATGCAGCTTTAGGATGTTCCTGTTCTACAAAATGTCGATAAGTTTAAACAACATTCCTGGAATTCATTATCCTTTGGCAAGTTTAATTAGAAATGAAATGAAAGAGTTTTTCTATTTTTGTGTCTTTGCTGGTCAAACCATTGGGCATTCTTTCTTCTGCCACTTGATTATCTTTTATCTGTTCAGAGACATGCATTTGCCTACTGATCACTCTGCTCAAGTTTAAACCTTTAGAACTGTAATGAAGTATCTGGATGCTGTAAAGTTGCAAGATTACGGAGAAGATATGAGTATGAAACATGAAAAACAATCATATATACTCGCACACGTATCCACACTCTATAGTTTCACAGCTGAAATTGTTCAAAAATGGATGAGTGGACTTTTATAGACCCAGTAACATCAAATCTAAAAATTTTATTCCTCCATCAGGCTCTTTAATAAATCTATCAATTGAATGTCAGGACTGAATTGTCCACCTGTTGTGTTAAAATTACTTTATAAACTTAGCCGTTAAATTTTAGGAGTATGAGACAGAGAGCAGTTGCCCATTATACCACCTGCCTACGTTTTACTCAAGGATCCTGCTGATTCCAGGATGATTTAAACATTTGTCTTCAGCTGTCCCAGTTGTCTTTTTCTCTATAATATTTTGAATTTTAAGTGATCGTGGAAGCAATGACACCTGCCAAAGTGGTAGCTGAGGTTGTTATTAACAATGCCATAACAGGCTTTTAATACCTAATTTATAGTAGTAATGGAGAAAGTTCAAGTGACTCCACACCTGCTTTCTGTTGCAAACTTGTAATAGTCACGAAAATCTTATTTAAGAGTTGAAGTTTACAATTCTATTTACCCAAAATTTTCTAATAGTTCTAAATTACACTTCAGTCTTGACAGGGACTTGTAGAATGACATTCAATCTTATCAGCTTGAAAATAAAACTGAGCTTTGCTACGTGGCTCACAGGATACCTTATTAACAGGAAGTAAGGATGCTAGGTGAGCATAGATTATTAGGATGCACACTGAATGAAAAGACTTTGTAACAGGAATTTAGTGACATTAACAGAGTGTGTTACGTAGGTAGAAGGGCGAAGCTTCGGATTGGAAACATGGAAGTCTGTGTTTCCCCGTATGCTGTGGAGTTTTAACTCCATGGTGTGCGTCCTTTGCCCCTGACAGATTCCCTGCCCAGAGGTCAGGATAATTAACAGTCTTGGCTTTCGGTTGGGCAGGGAGGATTTTTCAGCAGGCTGCAGGACCATGAAGCTCCGATCCACAATCCCAGGGTAGTGGAGGTAGGCAGAGGTCCAATCCACGACCTTTGGGGGGGAGGGGGAGGTACTATTCCGAGCCCGCAGAGGTTTTTATGGGAGTAGCTTGGGGGTGCATGGGAAGCATTCCTGCTCCTCCAGCTGGAAAGGCACTTGCCTCTTCCGGAAGCTGTCCTTGCCTCCTTTCAGCTGCTGGCCGGCTGTACAGTTAAACCTGTAAAACTGGTTAAATCAGAGGCTGCCAGCCTCATTAAAAATATGTAAATTGCCAACCTACCTCCTGGCAGTTTGGATGCTCGCCCCTTGTCTTGCCTCTGTTAAACTTGGAAGTGGGTAGGTTGGAGGAGTGTTGGGAATGGATGAGGTTTTTAAAATTTTAACCTCTGACCCATCCCAACCACCTGTTTTTGGGTGTTAAAATCCAACCCTTTGGGATACAGGTACTTAATGTGTTTGTTTGAATTTCCTTTTCTTGACATAGGTGATATCATCGCTTAAATGGTTTACTGCTTCTGGTTTTAAAATATTTTCATATGAATATGTTGAGTGTTAATGTCCAATGGCATAATTTCAAAACTTTAGAAATTGAAGGTAGGGGTAGAAATCCACAAATGGAGCAAGTGCAAGTTGAGTCACCTGATTTCAGTAAATCTACTTGTCACAACTGCCACTAATTGGCAGTGTTATTCAGAATCTAACTAGGCATTCTGAATTATAGCATTTATCTTTTAATAAATTGGGGTCAAAACATTGTATGACGTCTACTGTGATCAATACATGCCTTTACCAGAGCAAAATTAAAACAAAATGTTCATAATCAGAACACTTTGGGTTAAATCTGCAAAACATGCTGGGTCAGAACAACTAAATTAACTAATAAGTCTTAACAAATTACATATTAATATGGTTGACATGCATTGTTAGGTACATCTTTGAGGGACTTTCACCCATGGAAATGATTCCAGGTGCCTGGTCATAATGCAGCTGACTGAAAATGTGCTCTATGCCAGTGGTGCCTGTAGATAAAAGAACATGAAATGCTTCCTCTGTCAAACAGGGAAAGCTTTTGCTTGCATCACATCAGAATTGTTGTGTGCCAATTTTGACACTACATGCTTTCATCAAATTTAGCCTTAGTTTTGGAATTTATCTTTTTGAAGGCTAATTGTCAGCTTTAATCCGAAAATCAGATGGAAAGGAGATCCCCCTTCCTCTTTCAAACAGCAAAAAGGAACTTAAGTGTAGTTAAATTTAGTTAATGGTTGTGCGTATAAGGTTATATTACAATGTTCCAGATGTTTCAGCTCGTGAGAATGTTTTGACTGGGTATGGCTAATCTCTAACAAATGAAAGACTCAGTAATAGTGAGTGTTGATTCTGATTGTTTTGCTTTCTATGTTTAGTGCAGTGCATATGGGATGAGGGAATGACAGGCCTATGGAGACAGTGACCTCATTGTGACATGGCTCTAGAGCTCCCAGCTTGTTAGCACAGAGAAAAATCTGATGAAAAGATGCAGGGAGACATCTCTTTCAGAACAAGAGAATTATTGCTGTCAACACTGTTTAATAAAATGTGCAGCCAGTTCTTTCCTCAAGAGCTGTATGGTTGGCCAGTGTCTGAACCATTACCATTTGGATGAGATGTGCTCAGACATGCATAAATAAAAACCCAAGATGCCCAGGGCAGGATAGTTAACTGTGGAAAAAAAGTTATTTTGTTTTCAGGTCAGCTACTTAAGCAATGAAAAGGCCCTGAAAACTTTACCAGGGAGGACCAATCTGCTGTATAATATTATTGGTTGTAAACACAGGAGCAAGTGAAACAAATACAAAATAGGCAACAATATAAAGTGACAATTGTATCCTGAGCTCAAATAGAAATTTAGATCATGCAACATGCTTATGTTACTCTCATGAGTAGCCACACATGACCTACATCCAAGAGGGCTCTGAGGCCAAGGGAAAATGTACAAGGATAACCTGATAGAAATTTCCCACCTGATTTTCCTATCTCGCTAGTAGGAGGTTCCTGGCCTCAAATGATCATCTGTCTGCTCCTACAGTTGGGGAACTTGGCTGGTTAACTAGCTGGTTCTGTCAAAATGGGACTATTGAACCAAATGCACTTGCCTTAATCCCAAGATGAAAAACTTACAGGCACAGTTCTAATCTGAAATAAAAGCAAAATGCTACACATGCTGGAAATCTGAAATAAGAACAAAGACTGGAAATACTCAGCAGGTCTGGCAACATCTGTGGAGAGAGAAGCAGAGTTAACGTTTCAGGTCAGTGACCCTTCATCAAAACTGGCAAAGGTTAGAAATGTCATAGGTTTTAAGCAAATAAAGCCAGGGGTGAGGCAAGAGATAACAGAAGTGAAGGTGTTGACAGGAAAGGTTCACAGAGAATAACTGACCAGAAGGTCGTGGAGCAAAGGCAAATGGTATGTTAATAGTGTGTTAAAAGACAGAATTTGTGCAGAGAGGGTGTTAATGGACAGAAAAATGAACAGCCCTGGCCCAAAGTACAAACATGAAAAAAAACAGTGGGCAGGCACATGGTAAGAAAAATGAATGATGAAACAAACTAAAATAAAATAAAAATAATAAAAGAAAGAAGAAAAAAAATAACTGAAAATAAAAAGGGGAGCCCGTCATGCTCTGAAATTACTGAACTCTCATCTAGTTGGGACCTAGCTTGAGCAAAACAGGAAATCAGATTTGTGTGAAACTTGAAGGAAAGTCTTTCTATTTGGGAGATTGCTTGAACAACGGCAGTTATTGGATTTTGTTAAAGCCACGTAATAATCCTGCATGGTTTCTGAATTAGGGCAGCACGCTTGCTTTGTGCAAAATAAATTGATTAGATTTTTTTGATGGCGGGGAGGCGGGGGAAGTGAGGTGATGGTCTTTATGTGGGTAATTATGACAGTTGTGGCTATTGGCAATAGTGTTTTAATGAGATGTAGCCTGTGTGCATTTTTAACTTAAGTAATTTACAGTATGTGTTAATAGCACAATAAGATGCCAAAATGTTTTGTTTACAGTGCTTAAGCTGATTAAGCTTTGTTGTGCATAATGGAAAAGACTATTAATGTTTTTTTTTCCATTGGTGTGAATAATATCAGGCAATTATAGAACAAAAGGGTAACTGTTGAACCTCCAGATCTTGTAATTTCCTTGTTAAAGAAAAGTGTAATTTACTTGGTTCCAGAAACAAATCTGCTGGAGATCTCGTTACTGTCTCTATCCAGATGAAATTAAAAGGTTAATAACGTTGACATGGTTGTAAAAAGTTTTTCCTTTATTCACTGGTTTTGGGCGACACTGGCAAGGCCAACATTTATTGCTCATCCCTAATTGTTTTTGAGAAGGTGGCGAGCCGCATTCTTGATCTGCTGCAGCCCGTGTGGTGTAGGTACTCCCACTGTACTGTTAGGGAGTTCCAGGATTTTGATCCAGCAACTGTATTGTCAGCATTGTATTCTATAGTTAATTGTATGACTAGTAACATCATTCTCTTGTGTAGAGCTACTGTTGACGATCCTTTCTGATTCATTCTCGAGGGTGTAGCAGTTACTGGTCTGTTGCTTGAGCCTTCAACCATGTTGAGCTTATTCCCTAGAGCTGTACAGTTGCATCACAATCATTATAATAGAATGACTAGAATCTCCATGGCAACTGTTAGTGAGAGCTAGCCTATGTAACTAAGAATCAACACCCTGCTGTCACCGAGCAGTATCACAGCATATGTCACCGTGACCAGGCTCATTTAATTGGATTTTTTTGTTGTTCCTCACATTGCTTTCCAATGTTCAAGCTTTATCTGCAATATGTATACAGATAGTTCAGGATGTGGCAGACATTGTTTATGCAGGCCTCAATTACAATTTTGAGAATGTGAAATAAACAGAATATAAAAATGAGGCAGAAATATGTGGAGCAGATTGCGAAGGAATGTTGTTTAAGAATCAACTATTCTGGCAGACCTTGGAAAAAGGCTGATAACACAACCTTGAGTAAATCTGGCTTTGCATACTGCTATTCTTTCATGTATGTTGTCAGTCTCTGGATTACAATGGTAACCTCACCATATTTCATAGAAGGAGGAGGATTTAATGGCTTAAGGGATTTTGGGGTTGTGTACCATATCATGGACAGTAAATTCAGCTTGCATAGGAGTTGCACGACAGTGAATTCATGCCACTATGTGGTAAGCAGACGTGAAAGAATTTGGGCATTTGTTCTGCGGCCACATGTGGAAGTGACAGAGTTCTTATTTAAGTATTAACAGGTGATGAACACGGAATTTGATTCATGTTTCAGTTGCACAATGGGTGCCATCTGCCTGCTGTTAATTCTGAGGCCCAGGACTTATTTGCATGCGACACTGGCGTAGAAATTACGGATCCAGTCTGGTTGGTGCATGTGCATTTATCCCAAACTGGAAGGGCAGTAGCTACCACATTGGCCACCACATTGGCCACAGCTGCTCAGACATCTAAGGACACCACCTGAAGCTGATGTTGGGCCCATTGCATATGCAAATCAGGGGCTTAATGCTTGTTTCAGGACCCCATTGCCAAATGGGTCTGTGACCACAGCACGTTTTTTTAAATCCCAAAAATGTACTTTATTCATAAAAATCTGTAAATAAAAAAAAATTACAAAACCATTCAAAACATCACCAAATTGACATTTCAGAAAGTGCAAAGGAAATCAGTTTTCTTCAATACAGGAGTGAGTTGCTTCACAACCCTTCCATTCCATTTTACATGCCATGTACATTTTACAACAAACCCATATTTGGTGTATACAGCCCGAGGGGTTTTCCATGGATCCAGCCCCTCAGTTCACTATAGTAGGAGGACCTTACGCAGTGGTCTTTCCCCATTGAGCCTTTGCGGCAGCTGCCCCAAGCTTTAGTGCGTCCCTCAGCGCATAGTCCTGGACCTTGGAATGTGCCAGTCTCCAACACTCGGTCGTGGACAACTCTTTGCGCTGGAACACCCGCAAGTTTCGGACAGACCAAAGAGCGTCTTCCACAGAATTGAGGGTCCTCCAGCAGCAGCTGATGTTTATCTCGGAGTGGGTCCCTGGGAGCAGCCCATAGAGCACAGATTCCTGTGTTACACACCTGCTTGGGATGAACCTCGAAAAAACCACTGGGCGGCACAGTGGCGCAGTGGTTAGCACCGCAGCCTCACAGCTCCAGTGATCTGGGTTCAATTCTGGGTACTGCCTGTGTGGAGTTGGCAAGTTCTCCCTGTGTCTGCGTGGGTTTCCTCCGGTTTCCTCCCACATGCCAAAGACTTGCAGGTTGATAGGTTAATTGGCCATTATAAATTGCCTTTAGTATAGGTAGGTGGTAGGGGAATATAGGGACAGGTGGGGATGTGGTAGGAATATGGAATTAGTGTAAGATTAGTATAAATGGGTGGTTGATGGTCGGCACAGACTCGGTGGGCCGAAGGGCCTGTTTCAGTGCTGTATCTCTAGAAAAAAAAATCACTTTCCACACCTGCTTTGCAATGGCACATTCCAGAAGGAAGTGGGCAACAGTCTCTTCCCCACCCACCTCAGCATCAGCGTGCGGAGGCGGTGATATTCCGGCCGTGCTGGAAGGATCTGACTGGGAGGGCCCTTCTCACCATCAGCCAAGCTACGTCTTGGTGCTTGTTTGAAAGTTCTGGTGATGAGGCATTCTGCCAAATGACTTTGGCAGTCTGTTCGTGGAATCATCTGACAGGATCCACCATTTCCTTTTCCCGTGGGGCCTTGCGAACATTCCATGCAGACCACTGCCTGATGGATTGGTGGAAAGGTGCTTTTCTGCACAAACTTTTCCATGAAGGATAGGTGGTACGGCACGGTCCAACTGGATGGAGCGTTTGGCGAAATGTGGTTAGACCCATCCTTGCAACACCGGGAACAGATTGAACCTCAGCACATACTGACACTTGGTGTTTGCGTACTGAGGCTCTACACACAGCTTGATGCAGCCGCACACGAAGGTGGTCATCAGGATGAGGGCAACGTTTGGTTCGTTTTTTCTGCCTTTGACCAGATGGTTGAACATAGTGTCCCTCTGGACCCGGTCCATTTTGCATCTCCAGATTAAGCGGAAAATGACTCGGGTGACAGCCACGGCACAGGAGTGGGTTATGGGCCAGACCTGCACCACATTCAGCAACAACATGATTGCCTCGCACCTGATAACCAGGTTCTTATCCACAATGGAGAGAGAACGCTGCTCCCACATGCTCAGTTTATGATGTACCATGGCTACACGCTCCTAAGTTTTGGAGCACGCCCTGGCCCTTCTGAACCATATCCCTAGCACCATCAGGTAGTCTGACCTGAAGGTGAAGGGGACAAAGGATCGGTCAGCCCAGTTCCCAGAGAATATGGCCTCGCTCTTGCCGCGATTTACCTTGGCTTCTGAGGCCAATTCGGACTGGTCACAGATGCTCATCTGTCTGCAAACGGACAGCGGATCCGAGCAGAAGACGGCGACATCGTCCATACAGGGAGGCTTTGACCTGAGTGCCTCCGCTGCCTGGAATTGTCACTCCTGTTATGCCCGCATCCTTCCTAATGGACTCAGCAAAAGGTTCGATACAGCAAACAAACAAGACAGGAGAGAGAGGACAGCCCTGTCTGACTCCAGATTTGATCGGGAAACTTTGATTCCCACCCATTGATTGAGACTGCACTACTGATGTTTTTGTAGAGCAGTTTGATCCAATTCAGATTCCCTCCCCAAACCTCATTGTGGAGAGCACATCCATCAAGTATGTGCGCGATATTCTGTCAAAAGCCTTCTCCTGGTCCAAACTGATGAGGCAGGTGTCCACCCTCCTGTCCCATACATAGGCAATAGTCTTGCGCTACTCAGGGATACGATCAGAGATCTTCCTGCCGGGTACAGTACAGGTGTGATTGGGGTGAATCACCAACTCCAGAGCAGACTTGACCCGACTGGCGATGGCTTTGGACAGAATCTTGTAGTCTACATTAAGCAGTGAGATGGGCCACCAATTTCTGATTTCCGCCCTCTCCCCCTTCCGCTTGTAGATGAGGGTGATGATGCCTTTCCTCATGGATTCTGACATGCTGCTGGCCAGAAGCATACTGTCATACACTTCCAGCAGGTCTGGGCCGCTGCAGTCCCACAGAGCCGAATACAACTCAACCGGTAAGCCGTCGTTTCCGGGAGTTTTACAGGTCTCGAAGGACCTGACTGCCTTTGTCAGCTCATCCAGAGTTAGCGGTCTGTCCAGGCTCTCTTGCATGCTGTCATCTAAGACCTCCGTGATAGATGACAGGAAGGACTGGGAGGCCATGCTGTTCGTGGGCTTCACGTCGTACAGTCCAGCATAAAAGGATTTGCTGATCCTTAGTATGTCAAACTGCAAAGACGTTACCGAGCCATCCTCTTCCTTCAGGCTGCAGATCACAGAGAGAGCTCTGTGTACCTTTTGAACAACAAAGAAGAAACCCGAGCACATCTCATCCCGCTCAACGGAGCGGACTCTGGACCGGAAGATGATCTTGGAGGCCTCCGTGGCAAAGAGCGAGGCCTGCGAGCTCTTCGCCTCTTGGAGACCCTCCTTGACCTCGACCCTTATCGACTGCAGCCGGAGCAGATTTTGCATTCTTTTTTTGGAGTCGGGACATTTCCCTCTGTCTCTCTCTCGCCCTCTGAACACCCTTTGAGGATAAAGAACCTCTTGATGCTCGCATTGATTGCTTCCCACCAGTGTACCACAGCACGCACTGTGCATACAACAGTCATTTTCTCCAGGCACTCAGCAGCCAAACAGTGGTCCGTAAACAGATGTATGGAGGCTGCTACCTTAAAGTAATGTTGACTGTTTTTATTTACCTTATTTTGCAGCCACATTAGAACTACATCTACTATCAACCACCACTCGACCCCTCCAGAATGCCTCCTCTCTTTCCCCCCCCCCCCCCACTACTCCCCCTGGAGTTTCTCCTGCTCCCTCATGACTGGGGAGACATCTCTGGGGCTGCTAATGGCGCCAGTCATTCTATCCTAATTAGGTTGGGATAGTGGGAACACCAAGACACACATCATCCTAACGTAGACATATGCCACCATTCTTACACTGCAGTCGGGTCAAAACCCTGGCATTACCTATCTAACAATATCATTGGTTTGTCATCAACACTCGGACTGCATTGGTTCAAGTAGAACTCTCACTGACATCTTTTCCGGGCAGCTAGTAATGGACAATAAATTATGCTTTGCTCAGATTCTGAGACAAAATAAGTAAAAATTAATGCAGTGGAAAGCTCTTTTCAAAATGTTAATGTTGGAGTAGATCTTGGTTCAGTAATATTTGATTTATTTTAAATGAATTACCATCAATTGATATTTAAACCCAATGTTTAGGATGTGTCTGAACATCAAATAAAGGTTTGTGATTTTGATTATAGCATTAAGTTTCTTCACTTTTTTTTGTATTCTGATACTTTTAGGATTGCAGTATTGCTTTCATACCACTGAAAAACATATCTCATTAGATTAATTGAGTTTTATAATATTTGTCTCATTAACATTGTGACCTGGATGTTTAGGGTTGCTGTGGTGCAGGGATGTTTGTTTTTGCTTCTGATTCACTTGAGCATAGTAAGTTTCGAGAGAGAAGGCGCCAGGTAGGCTGGAATTTTCTCCACAGGGAAGCAGAGTCATCCCAGGCCAGTATCACGCACCTTCTCATGGCATAGACAGAGGCCTGGAGCAGATCACCTGCCTGCTCTCCCCTCTAGGGAATGATATGTGGCGCTGGGGGACCATTAACAATGGAAGAGAAGATAAATAATTAAAATGCAAGGTGTACGGCTTGTCACAGATAGTGATGTCACCTCTATTGTTTGGTACTACAAGGGTGTGGAAGTTATTTAAAGGCTTTAAGAAATAGATAGGACTATCTGAACTTTTACCTCTAATTAATTGGTAATTTGACATGCTGTCATTCCTCTTTCTCTGCTTTGCATTGGGACAGATTATTCCTTAAAACAAAGCTGTTCAGTAAGATCATACTGACCCTGTCTTTTCCTCTTGTGTGTGAAGTAAATTTTGTTTACTGAAAATATTTGTAGAAATTGGAATATCTTTGGAAGAGGAGCTCAGTAACATTTCAATGTTGCATGTTCAGTTCATGTAATGTAGAATTAATGCTGGCAAAGAAATTTTGTAGATATGCTTATGGCAATAGCAAATCTTGTTGAATTGAAACAGAAAGGAAGTTATGGAAATTGACAGAAAGCGAAAGACTTGCCTTTTCTCAGTTATTGAATTCACCCTCCTTACAGCTTAAAGAAATTATAAATCAGAGGGATATCATTCACTGACATTCATTATTTTGGGTACATTTTGATTACAGGATAATTATTTATCTTCTCTTATATTGTTAATGGTCCCCCAGCACCACATTATCATTCCCCAGAGGGGAGAGCAGGATAAAGGTAGCTGAGTGACGGTCAGGGGAGGGAAAGGGAATAGGCGCACAGTGCAGGGATCCACTGTGGCCGTCCCCCTCAATAATAAGTATACCGTTTTGGATACGGTTGAGGGGGGCGACCTACCAGGGGAAAGCCACGTTGGCCAGGTCTGTGGCACTGAGCCTGGTCCAGTGGCTCAGAAGGGAAGGGGGGAGAATAGGAGAGCGATAGTGATAGGAGATTCAAAAACAAGAAATGCTGGAATCACTCAGCAGGTTGGCAGCATCTGTGGAAAGAGAAGCAGAGTTAACGTTTCGGGTCAGTGACCCTTCTTCGGAACTGACAAATATTAGAAAAGTCACAGATTATAAACAAGTGAGGTGGGGGTGGGGCAAGAGATAACAAAGGAGAAGGTGCAGATTGGACCAGGCCACATAGCTGACCAAAAGGTCACGGAGAAAAGGCAAACAATATGTTAATGGTGTGTTGAAAGACAAAGCATTAGTACAGATTAGGTGTGAATACACTGAATATTGAACAGCAGCAAGTGCAAACCTGAAAAAAACAGTGGGTAAGTAAACTGAACAAACGAAGATGAAATGAAATAAATGCAAAAAAAGATTGTAAAAAATGTAAAAAGGAATGTAAAAAAAAAAGGAAGAAAAAATAACTAAAAATGAAAGTAAAATGGGGGGCTGTCATGCTCTGAAATTATTGAACTCAATGTTCAGTCCAGCAAGCTGTAGTGTGCCTAATCGGTAGATGAGATGCTGTTCCTCGAGCTTGCGTTGATGTTCACTGGAACACTGCAGCAATCCCAGGACAGAGATGTGAGCAGGGGGGAGTGTTGAAATGGCAAGCAACCGGAAGCTCAGGGTCCTGCTTGCGGACTGAGCGGAGATGTTCCGCAAAGCGGTCACCCAGTCTGCGCTTGGTCTCCCCAATGTAGAGGAGACCACACTGTGAGCAGCGAATACAGTATACTACATTGAAAGAAGTACAAGTAAATCGCTGCTTCACCTGAAAGGAGTGTTTGGGGCCTGGGATAGTGAGGAGAGAGGAGGTAAATGGGCAGGTATTACACCTCCTGTGATTGCAGGGGAAGGTGCCCTGGGACGGGGACGAGGTGGTGGGGGTAATGGAGGAGTGGACCAGGGTGTCGTGGAGGGAACGATCCCTTCGGAATGCTGACAGGGGAAGGGAGGGGAAGATGCGACTGGTAGTGGCATCACGCTGGAGGTGGCGAAAATGGCGGAGGATGATCGTTTGGATATGGAGGCTGGTGGGATGAAAAGTGAAGACAAGGGGAACCCTGTCACGGTTCTGGGACGGAGGGGAAGGGGTGAGGGTAGAGGTGCGGGGAATGGGTCGGACACGGTTGAGGGCCCTGTCAACCACAGTGGGGGGAAATCCTCGGTTGAGGATTTTTTCTTCCTTTTTACATTTTTTACAATCTTTTTTTGCATTTATTTCATTTCATCTTCGTTTGTTCAGTTTGCTTACCCACTGTTTTTTTCAGGTTTGCACTTGCTGCTGTTCAATATTCAGTGTATTCACACCTAATCTGTACTAATGCTTTGTCTTTCAACACACCATTAACATATTGTTTGCCTTTTCTCCGTGACCTTTTGGTCAGCTATGTGGCCTGGTCCAATCTGCACCTTCTCCTTTGTTATCTCTTGCCCCACCCCCACCTCACTTGTTTATAATCTGTGACTTTTCTAATATTTGTCAGTTCCGAAGAAGGGTCACTGACCCGAAACGTTAACTCTGCTTCTCTTTCCACAGATGCTGCCAGACCTGCTGAGTGATTCCAGCATTTCTTGTTTTTGTTTCAGATTTCCAGCATCCGCAGTATTTTGCTTTTATTTTAGTGATAGGAGATTCAGTGGTTAGAAGAACAGACAGGAGATTCTGTGGTCGCGAACGAGACTCCCGGATGGTATGTTGCCTCCCGGGTGCCAGGGTCAGGGATGTCTCGGACCGAGTCTACAGGATTCTTAAGGGGGAGGGGGAGCAGCCAGAGGTCGTGGTACATATCGGTACCAATGACCTAGCTAGGAAAAGGGATGAGGACCTGAAAAGCGAATATAGGGAGTTAGGTTGGAAGCTGAAAGGCAGGACGAGCAGAGTAGTGTTCTCAGGATTGTTACCGGTGCCACGTGCTAGTGAAGCTAGAAACAGAGAGCGAGTGCAGCTGAACACGTGGCTACAGAACTGGTGTAGGAGGGAGGGATTCAGCTATGTGGATCATTGGGATACCTTCTGGGGAAGGTGGGACCTGTACAAGAAGGACGGGTTGCATCTGAACTGGAGGGGCACCAATATCCTCGGGAGGTTTGCTAGAGCTCTTCGGGAGGGTTTAAACTAGTTTGGCAGGGGGATGGGAACAGGGCAAAGTTGCAGCAAGTATGATGGGTTGAAGTGTGTCTATTATAACGCAAGAAGTGTCAGGAATAAGGGTGATGAACTTAGAGCATGGATCAGTACTTGGAGCTACGATGTTCTGGCCATTACGGAGACGTGGATATCACAGGGGCAGGAATGGATGTTGGATGTTCCAGGGTTTAGATGTTTCAAAAGGAATAGGGAGGGAGGTAAAAGAGGTGGGGGAGTGGCATTGCTAATCAGGGATAGTATCACAGCTGCCGAAAGGGAGGTCGTCGAGGAGGGTTTGTCTACTGAGTCAGTATGGGTGGAAGTCAGAAACAGGAAAGGAGCAGTCACTTTGGGAGTTTTCTATAGACCCCCCAATAGCAACAGAGACATGGAGGAACAGATTAGGAGGCAGATTTTGGAAAGGTGCAGAAGTAACAGGGTTGTTGTCATGGGTGACTTCAACTTCCCTAATATTGATTGGAACCTCCTTAGTGCAAATCGTTTGGATGGAGCAGTTTTTGTCAGGTGTGCCCAGGAAGGTTTCCTGACTCAATATGTAGATCGGCCAACTAGAGGGGAGACTATGTTGGACTTGGTGCTTGGCAACGAACCAGGCCAGGTGGCAGATCTCTCGGTGGGAGAGCATTTCGGTGATGGTGATCACAACTCCCTGACCTTTACTATAGTCATGGAGAGGAACAGGAGCAGACGGGATGGGAAAATATTTAATTGGGGGAGGGGGAATTACAATGCTATTAGGCAGGAACTGGGGAGCATAAATTGGGAACAGATGTTCTCACGGAAATGCACGACAGAAATGTGGAGGTTGTTTAGGGAGCACTTGCTGCGACTGCTGGATAGGTTTGTCCCGATGAGGCAGGGAAGGGATGGTAGGGTGAAGGAACCTTGGATGACAAGAGATGTGGAACAGCTAGTCAAGAGGAAGACGGAAGCTTACTTAAGGTTGAGGAAGCAAGGATCAGACAGGTCTCCTGAAGGTTACAAGGTATCCAGGAAGGAACTGAAGAATGGACTTAGGAGAGCTAGAAGGGGACATGAAAAAGTCTTGGCGGGTAGGATTAAGGAAAATCCCAAGGCGTTCTACAGTTATGTGAGGAGCAAGAGGATGGCCAGAGTGAGGGTAGGGCCGATCAGGGATAGTGGAGGAAACTTGTGCCTGGAGTCGGAGGAGGTAGGGGAGGTCCTAAATGAATACTTTGCTTCAGTATTCACTCGCGAGAGGGACCTGGTCGTTTGTGAGGACAGCGTGGAACAGGCTGATATGCTCGAACAGGCTGAGGTTAAGAGGGAGGATGTGCTGGAAATTTTGAATGATATGAGGACAGATAAGTCCCCGGGGCCAGACGGGATATACCCAAGGATATTACGGGAAGCGAGGGAAGAGATTGCTGCGCCTTTGGTGATGATCTTTGCGTCTTCACTGTCCACTGGAGTAGTGCCGGATGATTGGAGGGTGGCAAATGTTGTTCCCTTGTTCAAGAAAGGGAATAGGGATAACCCTGGGAATTATAGACCAGTCAGTCTTGGGTCGGTAGTGGGCAAATTATTGGAGAGGATTCTGAGAGACAGGATTTATGATTATTTGGAAAAGCATAGTTTGATTAGAGACAGTCAGCATGGCTTTGTGAGGGGCAGGTCATGCCTCACAAGCCTTCTTGAATTCTTTGAAGATGTGACAAAACACGTTGATGAAGGAAGAGCAGTGGATGTGGTGTATATGGATTTTAGCAAGGCGTTTGATAAGGTTCCCCATGGTAGGCTCATTCAGAAAGTAAGGAGGCATGGGATACACGGAAAGTTGGCTGTCTGGATACAGAATTGGCTGGCCCATAGAAGACAGAGGGTGGTAGTAGATGGAAAGTATTCAGCCTGGAGTTCGGTGACCAGTGGTGTTCCGCAGGGATCTGTTCTGGGACCTCTGCTCTTTGTGATTTTTATAAATGATGAGGAAGTGGAAGACTGGGTTAGCAAGTTTGCCGATGACACGAAGGTTGCTGGAGTTGTGGATAGTGTGGAAGGCTGTTGTAGGTTGCAACGGGACATTGACAGGATGCAGAGCTGGGCTGAGAAGTGGCAGATGGAGTTCAACCTGGAAAAGTGTGAAGTGATTCATTTTGGAAGGTCGAATTTGAATGCAGAATACAGGCTTAAAGACAGGATTCTTGGTAGTGTGGAGGAACAGAGGGATCTTGGGGTCCGTGTCCATAGATCGCTCAAAGTTGCCAGCCAAGTTGATAGGGTTGTTAAGAAGGCGTATGGTGTGTTGGCTTTCATTAACAGGGGGATTGAGTTTCAGAGCCGCGAGGTTATGCTGCAGCTCTATAAGGCCCTGGTTTGACCACACTTCGAATATTGTGTTCAGTTCTGGTCGCCTCATTATAGGAAGGATGTAGAAGCTTTAGAGAGGGTGCAGAGGAGATTTACCAGGATGCTGCCTGGACTGGAGGGCATGTCCTACGAGGAAAGATTGAGGGCGCTGGGGCTTTTCTCATTGGAGCGAAGAAGGATGAGAGGTGACTTGATAGAGGGGTACAAGATGATGAGAGGCATAGATATAGTGGACAGCCAGAGACTTTTTCCCAGGGTGGAAAGGGCTATCACCAGGGGGCATAATTTTAAGGTGATTGGAGGAAGGTTTCGGGAAGATGTCAGAGGTAGGTTCTTTACACAGAGAGTGGTGGGTGCGTGGAATGCACTGCCAGCGGTAGTAGTAGAAGCAGATACATTAGGGGCATTTAAGTGACTCTTGGATAGGTACATGGATGATAGTAGAATGAAGGGTAGGTAGTTAGTTTGATCTTAGAGTAGGTTAAAGGTTCGGCACAACATCGTGGGTCGAAGGGCCTGTGCTGTACTGTTCTATGTTCTAAAACGAAAGGTGTTATTGATTTGCAGAGCGACTGTATGCATGATCTAGGTTGTGCCAAACAAAGAAAAATGCAACCGATAACCTGCCACAGTTGTGTAGTAAGCAATTATTAGCCAATCAATCTCATGTGTGCTTAAAAACAAAATATTGTAGGTTGACCTGTTTTGGCTGCAATAACTCATTGGTTGATTTCACTATGTTTTGATATTAGTTTTGTTTGAAATCTTATTTCCATTGATGAAAGTCAAATTGCTTCTGTGCTGATGCATATTTAGGCATAATACATACCAGGCATTAGGATTTCACTGTAGTCAACTGCAGAGTATTTTCCAATAACCTACTGTTAATGCCACAGACTGTTAATACCACATGTTAATGCTATCACATATCAAGGACATGTACTGACAGCTACAGTCTGCAGAAAAAGTGATAGTAGAATCATAGCTCTCTGCTTCCATACAATCAAAGGAGTATGTGTGATTTTATATATAAAACATATGATGTGTGTGTATATATTAGAAAGTGATTTCATGGATGTCATCAAATTATACTTATTATCCATTCCTGTTCTGCTCTTTGTTTATTGTATAATATATCTTGATTGGGGTATAGTTTTGTGGGCACACCCAAATATCCATTGTTCTATATGCAGATTAATGAACACAAATCTACATGTCAGCTATCATTTGTTTTTGTATTTTGCAGTCAACCTTGCCACTTTCAAGAACATTGCATCAAAATGCTTATCATATTTATTTTAATTATATATTTTTGTTATTCCTTTTGCTTTGATAACTGATTTACTGACTTTGATTTTTTTCCTTCTCATAAGTACAGCCAAGCGCAATCTTATCCTTGTGTTACATCCACATACATGCATACGTTCAGCAAGGATTACTTGATAACTGTCATGAATGGCAGGAAACAAAGCTGATTTTTTTTTCTCCTCACTGCCTTAGCTTGGACCACAGAGGTCAAATATAGAACCTCCATCATTGCCCTGGCTGAAATTGGCTAACTCAGTGTGTGCCAGGGAGAAATATGAGGCCTAGAAATTCAATTTGTTAATTTCTCAGATACAGAACAGGTGCCTAAGCATCCAATATGGCAGGTAGGGTGCAGCAGTCACTATGCGCCAGAAGAGGCAGTGAAAGAGATGCCCAGAGCAATTATCTGAAATCGGTGTTACGCCCTTGCATATGCACATAGTGAGCCTACTGCCTCTTTGAGGTCTCCTTTGCAAAGTTATGCTGCGCTGAAAGCAGCTGATACTGGGTCAGCTGCAGCCACAAAAATGTGGTCTAAGCAGTGATTCTTAAAGGGCCGCCAGCTAAACGACAAGTGTCTTCAAAAATACCTACCTGAATGTAGAGCCAGTAAGAGTAGCAGCAGACCTCAGCTAGGTCTTGGTAGTGATCTGGAGAGGGGATAAGTGGTGCAAAGAGAGGAGGGAGAATGGTTGAGGGTGGGGAGAACAGTTGAGGGATGGGTAAGCCTTTGAGAGGGAGGGCATGGATGGGAGCATCTGGGAGAGGGTGCAGGCAGAGTATGGGATTGCGATAGAGGAGGTGACTGGATAAGTGACAGGAAAGGAGGGACATTCAGAAATTGACGGGGGATGGTCAGTGACCAGTGGCTGTAGTTCTAATGTGGTTGCACAATATAGTAAGTAAAAATGGTTTTATTTTGGGAGGAGCTTCCTAGTGGCAACCTGTAGTGGTCCCTTGAGGGCCACTGTTTGGACAACATCCCAAAAGATTTGACAGGTTAAGTGTCAAATTTTGGAAGAGGAGGAATGGAGGGGTGAAACCTGGTAGAAAAAGGAGAAAGAAAGCTCATTCATTTTTTTCCCTTAAAACAGTTGTATGCTACACTGGAAATCAAATCAAGTTCTGCAGTGATGGCATGAGGGGCAATGGGACTGAAGGTCATTAAAAGTGCCTAATTTGGAAGGCATAAAAGTTTGGCATAAAATAATTTTCTTTCATTTAGAGTTTCATACCTAAATAAGATTCACATTTAACATGGCTGAGCAGTGTAAGCTTTCAAGCATCTTAATGTGTGTATTATCAGGAATGATGATAGATGCTTTTGATTCTTTAATTTGATAACTTAATTTGGCAGAATCCTTTAGATACCCTCGAGTATGCCAGACCAGCTGGATTTTGCTGATTTAATAAAATCTGACAGTATTAATACATACTTTCTTTATTTGCTGTGGGTAAATTGGATGGTATTGTGGAAACTTTGATGACATTTGTAATTAGAATTGTGGATTCTTCATTGATCATGTATCATAATGTGGAATTATTTCATGTCTAAGGAATTTAACAAATGCCCAGGAATGGAGTTTTAATTTTGTATTTTTATGTATTACAATTGGCACTGGCGAAGCAGCTTGCTGCTAAGTGCTATGGGTGCACTTAATGACAAAGCCTGCTAGAGAGAGATAATGAGGCAGTGCTGTATTCCTCAGCATGGTATAAACATTTAGCAGTAAATTAATCTGCATCCTTTCGACCTGAATACCTATTCAAGTGTTTGAGAATAGGATCTTCTGATTAGCAGGCCACTATCAATTTAAACTCAATTTGAGCACATGGAGGCCTTATAGCTTATTAGTTGCTTTTAACATCTGATCTGTTCTAAACCAATCATCCCCTTCAGCGTTTTACTGACAGTCTAGGGTCCTCCATTGGCATTTGAACACAGGTAGTAGTTTTTAAAAGCCCTATAGGAACATTGGACTGCCACCTTTCTCAAGTCATAAAGTCTTTAGAATTGAAATAACCCACTGTGTGTATCCACTTGATCTGTGGTCTCGCCTTTCAGATTGACGCTCAATCCTCAACATAGGATGGACACCCGCACTTGAAGGCCACAGAAGGTGCAAATTACATTATTTTAGAATGACCCCTTCAATAATTCATATGGACAGGCCTGCATCTCCTTTAGTACCTGTGAACAGGGGGCTTCACTGCGACTGGGAACATAGTGTGTAGGGAATTACAAAGGCACAGTAAGAAAACAAATCAGGGCCTGAATCTTAAAAATGTGTCATTTGAGTGAAATTAATTGTTTAGTTTTCACTAATTTGGACAAACTGACTTACTTTCAACTGACTGTACTGCACGCTTTATACCGCCTCCTGTTGAGATGGGCTGAGAATGATTTTGAGTTTGCCCCAGATCCATGCTAAGTGGATTCTGCAAAGAGGCAGTAATTGCAAGTTTGGGAGAATCTGCTCCCCTAGCAAATGGTTCATGTAAGGTATTAAAGATTTTGAAGTGAATCAGAACACCCAAGATAGTGTCCATATAATTGGAGAAAATTTGCATAGCAATTAAGAAAAAATCTTGAATATAAGCTTTCCAAACTATTAGATCCAATGAGCATTGTCTTTCCAGAAATTGCTGAATATGTCGGGAAAGGCTTACATGCTCAAAGATGACATTTTTGTCTTCAGTACCTCTGTGAGGGCTTCACTTAATAGGAGCGCATATGGAAGTTTCAAGCATGAACTAAATTCATGATTTTCCATCCATTATGGTCACACAATCAAGGTTACCAGAAATCAATCATGCCCCAATTCCCAATATGTGCTGCTGCCATTCAGAATAACCATAGTGAATGATAAACTTTTTTTATGACGGCTGTGTATTACATATATCTTATACATATGAATGTTGAATTTGTAATTGAATAGGCTCCTCTTCAAATTGTGTTGTGATGTGCTTTCCCTTGGACAGCAATTTAATTATCTCACGAGTTTAAAAGTATGATACTGAAAGAAGATTAAAGATATTGATGGCGCTTCAGCCAGTAGAATTTGTGTTGTGTGCTACACGTACAAATCAATTTAAATTTCTCTAAGATGATCAGTTTCTTTAGAATGACAGATATATCACTATTATGTTTAAATCTACTTTGAAAGCAAACTCCTAAGTCAACCATAAAAGAAAGTTAATAGATTGGGTCTTTTCATTAGGGTGGAGAAAAAAGGTAATTGCAAATGTGCCATACGCACAGCCCTGAATGTTGCTGTTGTGTCACTAACATGCCATGTGTAATGCTAGATACGAAAACAGAAAATGCTGGAAATAATCAGTAGGTCAGACAGCATCTGTGGAGAAAGAAACAGTTAAGGTCTCAGATCTTTCACTGGAACTAGTGCCAAGCTCAAAATTCATTGAGGTGGCAGTGTCATGGGATGAAGCTAAACCCTTTGCTGAGGGCTGATCTTTTATATTCCCAGCCCAATGTGCTGATGACCCCAGTCTCATTAATATTATTGTAGATAGCTGCTGAGAAGAGGCAAATCATTTGTCTACGGAAAGGAGGTGAAATTACAAAGACTCACCTTGCTTATTCATGCTAATCTACCAGCACCCAATTGCATGTCGGCCTCCCATCCTCTCTGCTGTAGATGGTATGCAGAGACTGAGGAAACAGAAGGGAGGAGAAATTTCACAAAACCTCAATTTAAAACTGAATTAATTTAAATTATGTTAGCATATGTTTCGGGTATCTACAAAATAGAAGAACAATTTAATTTAAAAGGCAATTTAGTTCAAATAATTTGAGGGAAATTGAAAATTTAATATTTTACCACAGCAGTAGTTAACGCATAAAAATGATTGCTTTGTCTTAGCTCTTAGGTAATTGGAATTTGTACAACTGCACATTTGTAGGTTTCTTCATTTTGAAGTATTTTATGAACCGAATACAAATCGGTTTGGTAATTCTCATTGTTTTACTGCTTTTTTTCTAGGCCACTTTGAGCAAAAGCCAAAATCAATAGTGAAATACAGTATCTGTGACAAATGAGTAATCCCGTGATCTGTATTTCAATTCTATTTATCGACTGTGCAGTATAAAAGAATCAGAAGTATTTGTCACAAACAATTATTACAATTTCTTTAATGAGCAGTGTTTATTTAACATTAGTGTCATGTTGAACTGTACTGTCTTTTCTGTTGCACCACATTTATAAAGGGATAGATCAAATAGAATATTTAAGTAATATTCAAGTTTTAGATAAGGAGGAGGTAGGAATACATTGCAAAATAAATGTAATTGCTGGTAATATGATTAGATGGTGTTCCTGCACTGATCATATGCTATGAATTTAGCATATTTGTTAGCAATGAGCATCCATTAAAAAAAAACTATTTTGAAAAGTGTTCATGTTGTGATTCAAATTGTATACTGTATTGAACTGGCTGATTGTATTACGATTGCAAAGCATTTGTATACTTCGACACTACCTCTCTGCTGCCTTCTTTGTTGGGAGGTGTAAATAAAGTTTTCCAGCATGGCTGCTCCCAGTAAAGATCTCATGTAAATTTACTCTGTGAATACACAACAGAAACATGGTGATAGGTGGAATTTAATTTTTTTACATTTATTTGAGAAATTAATATCTGAAGAACATTGTGATGCACTTTTTGGAACTCCCAAGTTGATTTTGAGGAAGTTTGGGTGCTTTGAAAGATTGCTTTGGGTGTGTCTGCAATTCGTGTTCAGGTACAACTCTGAGTCAGCGCGGTATGTAATTGAAAAATTGCACTGAAGATATATTTTGGGACAATGGGGGAATTCATCCCTAACAAAGAGGACTGGTGTAGTTATGAATGAAGGTTACGCATTTGGCTGCAAGCTAATAAAATAAGGAATGAGGATAAAGTGAATGTTTTCCACACCATGATGGTGCCAGATGCTTTTGAGGTTGTGTTTAGCCAGTGTCGCCTGCGAGACCCTTTGGACTATTCAGAAATTAATCAGGTTCTGGACTCATATTATGGCATGACTGAGAATGAAATTGCACTGTGAATTGCATTTTCTGGAAGGAAACCGTTGCCATGTGAATCTATTACAGATTATATTCTTGAATTAAAGAAACACTCTCGTCACTGTGGTATTGGCGCAAACTTAGAAGTCAACGTTAGTTGGAGGACTACAGAACAGTAAAATCCAGGCCAAGTTTTTGAGTGAAGACAATAAGCTGACGTGGAAGGAGGCCACAGACATGAAAATGACAGGAAGAAATAGTTGCACATTGTAAGGAAGGTCTTTTCCTGAGCTGGCAGGGGAGATCCACCAGCTTTCAGCGGGAACCAGGCCATGGCCAAGTTCACAGACTCAGTCAGAAATTTTGATGCTATCTTTCCCTTCTAAATGTTCCCATTTCCAGTCAAAGTGCTATGCCTGTGGGAAAGTTGGTCATATCCACATGGCATGCAGGAGTAGTATAGGAAAGTCAACATGGATTTATGAAAGGGAAATCATGCTTGACAAATCTACTGGAATTTTTTGAGGATGTAACTAGTAGAATAGATAAGGGCGAACCAGTGGATGTGGTGTATTTGGACTTTCAGAAGGCTTTCAATAAGGTCCCACATAAGAGATTAGCGTGCAAGATTAAAGCACGTGGGATCGGGGGTAAGGTACTGAAATGGATAGAGAACTGGTTGGCAGACAAGAAACAGAGTAGGAATAAACGGGTCTTTTTCCGAGTGGCAGGCAGTGACTACTGGGGTACCGCAGGGATCGGTGCTAGGACCCCAGCTATTCACAATATATATTAATGATTTAGATGAGGGAATTAAATGTAATATATCCAAGTTTGCAGATGACACAAAGCTAGGTGGGAGGGTGAGCTGTGAGGAGGACGCACAGAAGCTCCAGTGTAATTTAGACAGGTTGAGTGAGTGGGCAAATACATGGCTGATGCAGTATAATGTGGATAAATGTGAGGTTATCCACTTTGGTGGCAAAAACAGAAAGGCAGATTATTCTCTAAACGGTGATAGATTGGGAAAGGGGAAGGTGCAGCGAGACCTGGGTGTCCTTGTGCACCAGTCGCTGAAAGTAAGCATGCAGGTGCAGCAGGCAGTTAAGAAGGAAAATGGAATGTTGGCCTTCATAGCGAGAGGATTTGAGTACAGGAGCAAGGATGTTTTGCTGCAATTATACAAGGTCTTGGTGAGACCACATCTGGAGTATTATGTGCAGTTTTGGTCTCCTTATCTGAGGAAGGATGTTCTTGCTAAGGAGGAAGTGCAGCAAAGGTTCACCAGACTGATTCCTGGGATGGCAGGATTGACGTATAAAGAGAGATTGGGTCGATTAGGCTTGTATTCACTAGAGTTTAGAAGAATGAGAGGGGATCTCATAGAAGTCTACAAAATTCTAACAGGACTTGACAGACTAGATGCAGGAAGGATGTTCCCAATGGCATGGGAGTCCAGGACCAGGGGCCACAATCTAAGGATAAGGGGAAAGCCATTTAGGACTGAGATGAGGAAGGATTTCTTCACCCAGAGAATGGTGAACCTGTGGAATTCTCTACCACAGAAAGCAGTTGATGCCAAATCATTAAATATATTTAAGAAAGAGTTAGATATAGTTCTTAGGGCTAAAGGGATCAAGGGTTATGGAGAGAAAGCGGGAACAGGGTACTGAGTTTGACGATCATCCATGATCGTATTGAATGGCAGTGCAGGCTCGAAGGGCCGAATGGCCTACTCCTATTTTCTATGTTTCTATGTTTTGAAGGAAACAATAATGCTCCAGGTTGCAGCAATGCACCAGACCAAGATCATGGTAGACCTAAAGCTAGTTCAGGAACCTGGAAGTCCTCGAATGTGCACACGATAGATATGGAAACACGTTGTGGTTATCAAGCAGGAAGATTGAGTTGTACTCTGTCAGAGAGCAAGAAAAACAGCACATGAAAGTTGAGAGAAAAAGGGCTGATATAATTCCAGCACCCCACAGTAAAAATGAAAGTCAGAGATTCGCAACTTACTTTCGTGATTGATACAGCTGCAGCAGTGTCTGTTATCTCAGAAGGAGAGTACAAGAAATCCCTAAGTCACATTCCCATTGGAAAAACTGGTGTGAAACTGATTAGTTATAACAATAACAGTATTCTAGTGTTAGGTGAAGTTAGTGTTAGAGTAGAAAACAATGATGTATATTACTTGGCATTGATAGAAGTAGGAGGGAACAAAGTCTCCGGAATGTGAAGAAATTGGCTTAAGAAAATACAGTTAAACTGGGATGAGTTATTTACAGTAGGGGTAGTATGTCTGACATTGAGGAAGTGCGACGAGTGCACAAAGTGGTCTTTGAGCAAGGAGGATCAAATAATCCAACCAAGGTTCCTTTCATTCCACGGTCAAACACAAGAAAACCGTGGGAACGCGTACATGTCAATTTCTTTGTCGTGGAAGGAAAAGAGTATTTTGTTTTGGTTGATGGCTATAGCAAGTGGGTAAATGTTGAGTCTATGCCCAATACCACATGTGCCAAAACTGTTGAGGTTTTGAGAAGTTGGTTTACAATTTATGGGTTGCCAGAAGTGTTGGTGGCAGATAATGGTCCACAGTTTACATCAGAAGAGTTTGAAATAGTTGAGTAAGAGTAGAGTCAAACATACTGTAATACCATCATATCACCCAGTATCAAATGGTGCTGCAGAAAGAAGTGTACAAGTTGTGAAGAAGTATTTGCTAGGTAACATGCAAGGCAATAATTTTCATGTTTCTCTTCAACACAGGCTAGACAATTTTCTGTTCTCTTACAAAATAACCACACAGTCTACAACAGGTTGCTCACTTACGAGTTAGAGTTTAAACACACTAAACAGGTTTAGTTCGCTTAAGCCTGACATCAATAGTAAAGTAAGAGAAAAGCAAGACAGAGTGAAGATGAGTCATGATACTGAAGGCATGAAACTTAGTTCAGTGCTGGCCAGAAGGCCATGGTATAAAACCACCGAGGTGATGAGAAGTATATGTTTGGAAATGTTGCAAAAAGACTAGGTACATTCATATATCGAGTCCATCAGTGTCATGTCGATCATTTTTATGAAAGAGGAAATCTGACAAAGGGAGAGCATGAGAAACCACCTTTAGTACAAATTCCTACAGCCCCAAGTGAGGGTCACGAAGAAATTGAAAGTTTGCCAGTATCTCAATCCACTGGTAGAGCAAAGTTTATCAGGGTCTTTGATTAAGACTAATTAATCAGTTTCACGGTCCCACCCATTAAGTGGAATTGGTGATCAAAGTCAAAATTCAGGGTGGACGCAGTCTGAGATGTTCAGAGAGCAGAGTCAAGCTAATGGAAATGGAACAAGATACCCAGACAGAAAGAGAAAAAAGCTATTTAGGTTAATTGAAAGTATATAGAAAGGAAGAAGAAATAAGTTCTTTTCATTACTTTTTGGGAAGTATTTTTGTTAAAGACATACTGATGTTGAGGAAAAAACATTTTTTAACCTGTAAATTACTCTGGAAGTTTCGGTCATATAATTTTAAATTCAGTAACATAGGTTACAGTAACAAGCATGCAACCCAACCTGTTAAATTTCAGGGTGGTATTGTATTCTGGTAAATGATCATGTTTCATTTTACATTTACATTTTTTTTTTAAGTGGGGAGGGAGTGTAGTGTACTGTAGTGAACTGGCTGATGGTAGTCACAGAATTGTTACAATGCAGAAGGAGGCTACTCGGCCCATCGTATTCGCACCAGCTCTCCAAATGAACAATTCATTTTATGCCTTTGCACACCTTCTCCCCGTAACCTTGCACATTCTTCCTTTTCAAATAACAGTCTAATTCCCTTTTGAATGCCTCGATTGAGCCTGCCTGCACCACACTCAGCCAGTGCATTCCAGATCTTAACCACTTGCTACGTGAAAAAGTTTTTCTTCATGTCTCTTTTGCTGCTTTTGCCAATCACTTTAAATCTGTGCCCTCTCATTCCTGATCCTTTCTATGTGTGTGTGTGTATATGTAATAGCTAAGCATTTGTATGCCACCTCTCTGCTGCCCTCTCTGGGAGGTGTAAATAGTTTTCAACATGGCTGTCCCCAGTAAAGACGTCATGGAGATTTACTCTGACTACACAACACACAAATGAACTGTCATTAGATGTTCCATTGTGGGGACTACACACAATTGTTTTGTCTCTGGGACTGGGCACTTTTTAAGACAGGTGAATAGGATAAAAGTCCTCTTTGGATGATATGTGATGTCACGGCCCTCCCACCTCATTTTCTGGAAGGACTGCTGGAGAAGCAGGAGTGCCCGAATAAAAAGTTGCCAGCCCTCCTTCCTGGATCAAGTCCTCAGATTGCAGTGTCTGAGAGGGGTGAGTAGCAAGGCAAAAAAAAAAGGCCCGACAATATAATTTGACTATTAACTTAACTGGAACCATCATATCCTAAGGGCTGGAGAGCTTCTGGCTCTCTATCTTTGGACAGCTGCCAGTTTGCACCACAGCCGGCAGAGAGTCTGCCCCTCAGACCTGCATCAGCAGCTGACTTTCTCCTCATTCTGGGTGCAGGCCAACTGGGCTGACAGCACATCTGAGCCATGAATGTATCCTAAGCCTGAAAATCCAGTTGAGTGTAGGCCAGGGTGGGCGCAACACACTTTGGGTGGCAGTTGGAGGAACATGAGGGCTGCAGACCACTAAAATCAATGTTTACAATCATTATCTGAAACAATATCATTCACATTTTTCTGTGTTAGCAGATAATGATCCTTTGCTCACAAACAGTACAAGCCACGCGTCATGAAATGAAATTACTCCATAGAGTTGCCATTGAGGATTTAAATTTAAGTAATTCATTCTATTGTAAATGCAATAGTGCAGTTAGACGATACAAATAAACTGCGACAGGTTTTTGTCATCAGGTGTTTACTTACTATTACAGGATAAAATTGATTTAATTTTCTTGGATGACTAATCATCATCATTAAATATCTATGGAGATTTATTATTTAATCAATAATTTCACATTTTTGTTTATCGTGCCAGGAGCAATGAAAGAGAATCACACCTAATACAAGAATTTAGAATTAAACACACTATCTTTATTATGGGAAAGGGGCATTTTAGAGAACTTTGAGAGACTGTTTCCTACAATTAAAAGTAATTAGGATCCTTTATTAAACAGTTAAAAGTTGAAAATTTCAGAATGTAAAATGGTTGTGGTTGTTGGAGGTCAATCATCTCAGCTCCAGGACATCACTGCAGGAGTTCCTCAGGGTAGTGTCCTAGGCCCAACCATCTTCAGCTGCTTCATCAATGACTTTCCCTCCATCATAAGGTCAGAAGTGGCCATGTTTGCTGCTGATTACACAATGTTCACCATTCGTGACTCCTCAGATATTGAAGCAGCCCAGACAACATCCAGGCTTGGGCTGATAAGTGGCAAGTAACATTTGTGCCACAGAAGTGCCCGGCAATGACCATCTCCAGCAAGAGAGAATCTAACCATCTCCTTGACATTCAATGGCAGCACCATTGCTGAATCCCCCACTATCAACATCCTGGGGGTTTACCATTGACCAGAAACTGAACTGAACTGGACTAGCCACATAAATGCTGTGGCTACAAGAACAGGTTAGAGACTAAGAATTCTGCAGGGAGCAGCTCACCACCTGACACCCCATTGCCTGTCCACCATCTACAAAGCACAAGTCAGGAGTGTGATGGAATACTCTCTACTTGCCTGGATAGGTGCAGCTCCAAAAACACTCAAGAAGCTTGACACCATCCAGGACAAAGCAGCCTGCTTGATTGGCACCACATCTACCACCTTCAGCACTCACCCCTTTCACCACAGACACACAGTGACAACAGTGTGTACCATCTACAAGATACACGGCAGCAACTCACCAAGGTTCCTTCGACAGCACCTTCCAAACCTGTAACCTCTACCACCTAGAAGGACTGGGGCAGCAGATACATGAACGCCACCACCCGAAAGTTCCACTCCAAATCCCACACCATCCTGACTTGGAGCTATATCGTCATTCCTTCACTGTCGCTGGGTCAAAATCCTGGAACTCCCTTCCTAACTGCACTGTTGGTGTACTTGCATCCCAAGGACTGCATGGTTCAAGAAGGCAGCTCACCACCACCTTCTCAACTGTAATTAGGGATGGCCAATAAATGCTGGCCTAGCCAGCAACACCCACATCCCATGAACAAATAAAAAATGAAATGTAAATGTGTCTTGAGCACGTGAGAAACAACTAGCATTTTATGATTTTTGTGTTCCAAGGCTATGAGCTTGGAGTGCCATTAAACCAACAAAGTTCAATTAGGAGTAGACCATTCAGCCCTTCAAGCCTGTTGCACCATTCAATTAGAACATGGCTGATCTGTATCTCAACTCCATCTACTTGCCTTGGTTCTGTAACCCTTAATATCCTAGCCTAACAAAAATCTATGATTCTCAGTTTTGAAATTTTCAATTGACCTTACTTCAAAAGCCTTTTGGGGAGAGTGATCCAGATTTCCACTCCCTCATGTGAAGTGCATCTTGACCTCACCCCTGAATGGCCTAGCTTTAATTTTAAGGTCATTTCTCCCCTTGTTCTGCACTCTTCCACCAAAGGAAATAGTTTTTCTCTCTCTACCTATCAAATCTTTTCATCATCTTGAACACCTCAATTTGACCACCCCATAATCTTCTATACACAGTGGAAGCTTAGTATGTGTAACCTCTTCTCATATCTGGGCTAAAAGGGTTAAGGTTATCGTTTTGATGGAGCTATGCTGTACCCCCTCCAAGCCCGATATATCCTTACTGAGGTGTGGTACCCAGAACTGAATGCGCTCCTCTTCAGTATTTAGATAAATTCTGCTTCTTTATACATGTTAATTCTTTTCTCAAAATGTCTCAGTAGCAATCTAACAGACTGCTGTATTGGAACAACACTTGCATTAATGTATACGTGCAGATAGGTGGATATGTGCATGTAAAATAAAGTACCAGTAATCTTATCTCTCTCATTCTGATTTGCTCAGCAGCCCCTCTTACTTCAAAAAGGCCATAAAATACACAGTGCAGCTTGCTTTTAAAATCATTTGGAAAACAAACATGAAAATACTGTTACAGTCTGAGCGAATCATAACGATACACGTGGAAAGACTCTCCTCACGGCACAAGTTCAAATGCCAATGCGTAGATGTCATTGGTAATTCCTGACAGTTGATAAACTGATAGCTCTGGGAAGATTATCAACTCCAACTTGGACTTTGAGAGAGATGAGACCCCCCCCCCAGTTATTCACTTCCAGGGTTAATGGTTATAGCAGAAACTAAGAAGAAAAATGGGAATAAAGGGATATTGGAATAAGGCAGATAAATGTGGTTAGGACTGTTTGGTTGCATGGAGGATAACCACCAATATGGACTGGTTAGCCTGAATTGCCTGTTTCCATGTTGTACCTTATGAATTTTTGTATAACCGGACAATGCCCTAATCGTAACCTCAACAGTCATTTTTGCCTGTCACAGTCGCTTCCCCATTCCAACTCCTTCATAGTTCAAAACCACTCCCTGTAACCCACTCGCGTAGTTCAGATACACTCTTTCCCACTAACATTTGCCCCCCCTCTCCATACGCAGAGAGGTTGTCGCACTTCAACAGTCCCTAAATCACAGATCTGATTCTGATCCAGTCCTCCACAGTTCAGACGCTATCTCCTTCAACAACCTCCAATTCTCAGACGTACACCCTTCCTCTAACTTTACCAATTTTTGAGCAATTCTCCATTGCTGAATTCATGCTCCTGCTGTTCTAACCCCAACAATATTCATGTTGGTACCATCCCTATCTCTCAATTTCCTTGGGCTACTTTTTGGCTCCCCTTATTTGCCCCTTTTCTCTATCCACTCCCATCCTGCTGTTGAACCTCCTCCTTCCTCTCCTCACTTCTTCCCTAGTGCCATTCTTTGACTTTCACTTCATGTTTTCACTCTTGGACCTTCCTTCATTCTTCCCCTTCCAGCCCCCACATAAGTACCAGTCTGATTTTTTTTCCTCCCTCTTCTCCCCACCCCCCCACCCCCCCCCCCCCCCATTACCTCACAGCATCAGTTAAATTTTCTTTTACCTCAACCTGCTCTCCAAACAATGCTGCTCCAAAGCTCTACTGTTCTTGTTGCTGCTGATTCTGAACACGTTGTACACTCTGGCATCTGATCATCCAAGAATACCTGACCTGGTGTGCAGTGATGTCTGAAGCTGGAGCAACAGATAGTATGGCTAAAATGCAGTTTTCCTGTGCCAAATACAGATGTTTGAAGTAGACATGGCTCTAAAATAGGTGAAAGTAATTGGGCATGAAAGATTCCTGTTGCATGCAACACTGAAGTTTTTGATCTTGGTGAAACAAAAACATTATTGTGAAGTGCTTCCCATAACATGACTAAAATTATGCTATTCAAGCTTTGTATTCTTCAAAAAAGAATTAAATGCCTTCAAATTGCAATGAAATTGTACCATGTATTCATGGTATAAACGAGCAATGACAAGTGATATTTCTAGATACACAATACAAATAGCTCATCATTGTATCCTGCGGTGTAGTTTTTGTGTACTATTCAATATTTTACAATGAAGAAACTTCATTATTTATCCCTGATAATTCACAAATTTGACTTTTTTAGTTTTGTAAATTTGTTAGCGTTTCACATTAGCTGTAGAACCTTGCATTCTGAAATCCAGTGCACTCATAACCATTGCAGCAGCTGTTGATCCTTTCAATGTCATTTTAAGGAAACATTTACACTACTGTTGGTACAAAGTGGTTATAATGTAAATGCAGTCTGAACCTAGAGCTGATGCCCAATCTGGCATCTGCATAAAAAAGTGGTTATTTCACTCCACTGTACTTCACAAGTTACATTCGATATTAATTCGAAATTATTGGGGCCAGAGAGGGAAGAAAGTGTATATTCTCCCACAGGGATTGATGGGAGTCAGGAATTTAGGACAGGACCTATTTGCTGAGATCTCACCCTTTACACTAGCTCTTTAAATTCCAGGAGTGGAGCTGTGAGCTGATGCCTCTGCTCTTTCCCTCGGTCATGCAGGTGTGTCTGGGGAAGTTCCTGTCCTTCCCAGGCAAATTCCATCCTGAGAGCTGTGTGAGTACAGCAAAAACATCAGAATCTATTAAACTTAGAGCAGCTGGCTGCTCTTCCAGCATCAGTCAGCGGATCAAGGTGGCCGCTTTTTATATGCTAATACCGAATGTATAGAGTAAAGTTTTGTCTTTACCGTCTGGTGTTAAGCATCCACTGGTGAAGAGGCACAGAGGAAAATCTGCCTCTGAAGGATCGTACATCATTAATAGAATTATTCTATTTTCCATTTATTTAATTTAAAGAAAGCTATATCAAGCAGGCTCGAACAGGTCTGTAATCTCCCCATCCATTTTTTTTTCCTGCTCCACCCAGGCAGTACAGATGAAAATCTATCCTGATAATGTGAATGTAATGCCAGTGAATCTGGTAGTTGAATTTGGTTTTCTAAAAATGGTGCAATATCCTTTTATCTTTTTTAATCAAATTCCTTTATGATCCCTTCCAGTGCAGGTGGGATAGCACCAAACCTACTTTGCAAGTTACTAGGTAGACAGTTTTTGGTTTGATGCTAATCTAAACTGTGTGAATGATGAGCAGAATAACCAGTGTGAATCATTGGTTGTGAGATAATGTCTTTCAGTGGTCGACCTGTGGACTTATGCTGAAGGAAAATCTCTGTTAGTCTCACTAGTTTTGGCTGGAATATGTCAGCAGCAGAGAGGGATCCTGTGCAGTGTTTGAAGGTGATGGCTATCAAATTTCTACTGCCCCTTGATGTATGTGGACAAGCTGTGAAAAAATATTAAAGATGCATCAATCATTTTTGCCCTGTTCCTCTATTACTTTTCTACGTGAACGGTTGCTGTTCAGTATATAAAATGCAATAGGAAAGACCATTGTGCTCAAGGAAATCATTAGAGAGCAGTGAAATTTACAGGATGGCTAGAAACCTTGAACTGACATTATAGTCAATTGCCTTAGAAAGGCTTCCTACAAATCTGTTATTTGATTATTAAATTATAAAAATTACCTCAGCCATAACAAGCTGTAAAATAGAATGGTGGGTAGGCTTCTGGTTAACAGGTTTGGGAATAAAACGAACATCACTGTTTATCTATGTTATATTTAAAAATTGTGGAGGTGCCACGAACTAGACCACTAAAATATATGATGTGTGAACACATCCTTGGAATTTAAGAAACTACTTTCATGGTCAGATGCCTGCTGCCCTTTCCTCCACTGTTACATTCTGTATTATCAAAGTACATGTTATCTGTGGAATATTTATGTAGGGGGTCTTATCTGTGTTATGTTGTTAAAGAGTCTGTTTATGTACAGCTTGAATTGTTGTTTATATGAGATTTTTGGGCAAATAAGCAGCTTTTTAATCTTGGATTGGGATGACATAATTGTAATTCTATATTAATTCACAATCCTTTTTGTATTTTGAATTTTTTGTTCAATTTGTAATGTGTAATGTTACAGGTGGCTTTTTGTTTGCTATAAATTCTGAAGAGAGCCCTGAGTATCAAACACCAAATGTACTGTAGTGTTTTGGTTTTTATTCGTAGACATCATCAAATTTGAAATGTGTCTCCAACAGCTATGAAAACAACAACTTTCATTTTTGTAGCGCTTTTAATGCAGCAAAAGATCCCAAGGTGCTTCATAAAGGTGCAAGAAAAATAGTGGCCACAATTTTACAGAAGTCCCGGGGCGGAAACCAGAGTTAACCCTGCTTCAGCAGGCGGCGGGACTTGGAGCCTGGCTGCTACTGTGGCTGCCATCCTGTTAAAGACAGCAACCTGCCCCCGAGAGCTGTCAGCCCAATCAGAGGGCCTGTAGCTCAGCAGCCTTAGCAGCGCCACTGCTAGCAGTGGCCATTGCTGAGGCTGCAGGGAGAGGGTGCCTCAATGGCTGCGTGCCCTCAAAGATAGGTGAGTTGGGTTGAGGGTGTTGCTGAGGGCAGGTGAAACTATTACTGCTGAGGGGTCCCTCTGTGGGCCATGGATTGACCCTAAAGGGGGCCACGTCCATTAGGAGGCTGCCAGGTTTCACTAGGCAGTCTCCTAAAGTGGCAATGGGCCTTCCTGACGCGGCAGGAAGTGACCTAAGATTGGCATCGCGGCGGGCGACCAATCTGCCAACTTTCCCATTGCTGGTAAAATGGCACAGCAGGAAAATGTTGGGCACCCCCCCTCATCCCCACCAAACCCGATTCCTTCACATACCATTTTGCTAGCCTTCCTGCCTCTCTCAGCCTATCCTGAAAGGGCTGGTCAAATTTCAACCCATTGACACTGAACCAATGAAAGAGATTAAAGGTGTGACCAAAAGCTTGGTTGAAGAAGGCCTTAAAGCAGAAGTGGAGTGGTGGAATGGGAAAGGAAATTCTAGAGCTTGAGGACTTTAGCTGAAAGCATAGTCTCCATGGTGAGTAAAAGGGCAGGGATGTTGCATGAGGCACAAGTAACAGGAATGGAGAGTTTGAGTTGGAGGTTTAGGTCTGCAGAAAGTTAGAGACCAGGATAAAGCGAAGTCATGGATTGATTGAACAAATATGAACATTATAAACTGAGGTGCTGAGGGATTGGGAGCCAGTGTAGATCAGCAGGGATAGGGGTAATGGGCACGTGGGACTATGATATGAGAGTTCGGGTTTTGGGTGAACTGAAGGTACTGAGAGTGAACGATGGAAGGCCAGACAGGAGACTGTTGTAGCAGAGTCTGGAAGTGACAGACATGGATGCGAATTTGAGCAGCAGATGGGCTGAGGTAAGAATGGAGATATGAGCGATTATGCAGGTGAATGTAGGTAGTAGTTGTGATGAAAAAATATACGGTTGGCAGTTCAGTTCAGAATTTCAGTAGGTCCCTGAGGTGGTGAACGGTCTGATTCAGCCTGAGACACTGAATCAGTGGCAATGGTAAAGTGGTTGTGGTAGGAGCTGGGTATAATGGCTTCAACCTTTTCATTGTTTACCTGGATGAAATTGCTACTTATCCAAGTATCATGTTGGACAAGCAATTTGATAGAACAGAGGCAATGGAAGGCTTCAAAGAGGTGGTAGAAAACTGGAGCTTGTATCATTATTGTACATGTAGAAGTGGATAATGTAGGGTTATCCAGACTGGAGCCAGGGTTTCAGAACCAGACGTGGCATTGGCACTGCTTGTTCTGTTTAGGACCCCAGTCCTTGCTATGTTGCTAGTCAGTCACAGCTGCTCTCTGTCTTGAACAATGGAGGGCTTGTCTTAATATGACACTGTCAGATGGCTAATATGTTTTGTGAGAGTTCAGCGTGCAAATATGAGTGTGATAGGCTTGTTTGAAAGGTAAGAGATGTATATATTCTGCACTGAAGTGGAACATTATATATCTTGAGTTGTCTGTACTTTGAACTTGGTGACTGGAGCTTAATAAATGCTTTGATGCTATTATTTCTGTATTTACTTTTTGGAGTTGCATTGAAGTGGAGGAGCATCAAAGGAATTCAACTGTCACTGATCACTAGTGAGCAGTTGTCCTGATACAGTGCCTTGTTGTGAGCTTTGTAATAGAATCATAGAAGTCTATCACCTATAACTGAGCTCAACATTAACTACTTGGAAATCAAATCCTTGCATGCCTGGTTGAATTATTGAGTTAATATAATTGACGACCCCTCCCAACAAATGCCACCTCCGTTGCAGTGTCACCCTCGGGCATGTGCACCATAGTTTCATAATACATGTCAATTTGAATTACTTTGGTAATTTTACTTTGAATTTGGAAGGGGGGGTTTACACTTCACAGTAATCCAGAGCATTTGTTAGTTGATCTCCGTATAACATATATACATCTCAGTGACCCGAGTCAGGTTCATATTTCATACCCTAAATATCTTAATATTAAAGCTGAAGGTGTGTTTATAGTCAAATTTGCATTGAAGTATTTGAAATTGTGCAGGGCAATCCACTTGTCATAGTAATTAAAGACCAAATATGAGGCCAGTCTGTAGTAATCCAACAATCCTCTTGTTGGCAGTGTAGAGTTAGTATTGCAATTTAAAACATGTCCATTTTATCCACAGCATGTAGCAACTGAGCTTTTTTACCAGATAACTTCTATGTCCACAGCATGAGGTTTCTTACACTGCTCTTCACAGAGCCTTTCAGGAGGCTAGAATTTTTTTTAGTGTCACTGGCTTTGGTTTTGCATGCCAAAGCTTGTTACTTGCAGAGAAATACTGCAGTTTTCTTTTTCCTATATTTCAGGTTCAAAAATGCCGACCAAGTTTGAAAATGGACGTGTGTAATTTTTTTGGTAATTCTAGAAGTTATCTTATTTCAGTTTGTCAAATGTTTAAATTAGTTTTGGATGTGTTTTACTCACCAATTATCTTAAGCCCCAAGGTTGATTGTCAGAAATGTCAATGTAAAAATTTAGAATCCAACAGATTTATTGTAATTGTGAGAAATTAGCTAATTTGTAGTGAAGTAAGTAATTGTTTTGCAAATGTATCATATTGCTGGCTGGATATTCTGTGCCCAGGAATAACATTTTAAATGTTATCAGATGTGGAAGTTAATATGAACCCTAGCATTACATCAATGAACAGTTATTCTGCTGACAATGCAAAGCTATTAACTTCTATTTATTTCGCGTGAATTCTGCCATCAGTTAACAGAACTCTTTAGTTGTATAGACCACTGTAGCTGGCCAGGTGTCATAAAGGCCTAGATTTTGCAGTTGTAATGGCAGTGAAACGCTGTGTTTGCTATTATTAATAGTTGTGAAACTGACAGCAACTTCTGGCGTGCGGATGTGTGCAGTTCAGTGTGGAAATCCAGAAGTTTCTGTCACTAATTCCCTACTCCTCCACAGGGTGCGCTATTGAAGTCCCTGCAGACAACAATCTTCCAGAAATCACTGATCTGTCGAGAACTTTGCCTTTAACGCAGTAATATCACTATTTGAAAGCCCCCAAAAAAGTTACTACTTGGTAATGAGGTGCAACTGGGGTTTTAACAATACACTAACTATTGCTGAAGAGCCCTTCTGGCCCTGGTAAACTAATTTTATATTTCTCTATTCTCAATTTTTTTCTTTATGATAATTCAATAGCTTAAAAATATTTTTTAAAGTTTGTTTGATGTTTTAGCTTCTAATGTGTCTGTCCCAATCTTAATTTCTCTCGGTAAAATTTATAAAAGTTGAAGGATGTTCTGCATTTATTTCTTGGTTTTCTGTCTGTGAGAATACTTCAATATGGTTGGCTTCTTACCATGCTCGATGACATCCTGATTGCTGGACACCTGGAAATCCCCTTGTCTTGGCACAAGATTTAAATAATTTCAGGAAAGGTGAAATTCATGACAGATCACTAGATTTGTAAAATTCTTTCATGGTGTGTGGGTGTCATTGGCAGGACAGCATTTGTTGCCTATCCCCAATTGCCCTTGAACTGAGTGGCTTGCTAGGCCATTTCAGAGGGCAGGTCCACCACATTGCTGTGGGTATGGAGTCACATGTAGGCCAGATAAGGACGGCAGTATTTTCTTCCCTAAAGGACATTAGTGAACGAGATGGCTTTTACAAAAATCAGTAGTCTCAGTAATGGTGCCATGAAACTAGCTTTCAGTTGCAGATTTTTAATAATTTTAATTTATTAATTAATTGAATTTAAATTCCACCAACTGCCATGGCGGGCAGCTTTCTGAGAGGTCAATGGCAAGCACTGTATGTAGCTTTGTCACTGACCACAAGATACCAGTCAGTATTTTTCAGGTACATTGAAAAATGCATCTTTTGTATATTAAACTAAAAAAACAATTATGGTCAGGGTATGATTTCTATCATGAAACCATCTATTTTATATATTATAAAAATTTACTTCTATATATTCCTTCTTCCCATTGTAGAAGTTAATTTTCTCATAATATTTTAGTATGTTACATTTTTATGATATAAAACAGTGAAAATGAAAATAGTTTAAGCCTCTTTGAGTCTTGTGTGGTTTCCCCAACAATTAGCTGGCCAGCCAGCCTGCCTTTTCCTGGATCTTTACCAATGCCTGTAAGGTGACACAGCAGTCAAGGAAGTTTACTTTGTCTTATATTTTACTCTTTTTGGGGAAGAGCTTAGTGTCATGGCTTCTTCTACAGATGTTTCAGCTCAAATTGGGATTCGTAAAGAATAACTGAGGAACCATGACTCATTTACATGGTATCACTGGACTGTTGTCTCAGATTTTGTCCCACAAGTTGTTATTTTGTTTAATCAATCAGGAGTATTTGTTAGAGCCTTATCAATATGTAATTCTATAATTGATGCAATAACTTGTATACATTTAATATTAAATATGATTCACCTTTAAAATGATGAACGTATCAGTTTTAGGTTAATACTGCTCTGACAATTCCATTTTTTTTCTGACTCTCTTCCAAGTCACTTTCTTGTTGACTCAACCATACAATAGAGTAAATGGGAGAAAATACTGAGTATACTATTGCTAACCTACTAGGCCTACCTACAATAAATGTGTAAATTGAACACTAATTAAAATATAAAAGCTGCAAAATAATTTAAAATTTTATGTCGGTTGTGTGGAATATTCGGATTGATTCTGATTCAAAAATTCACATGATTGATGTACTGCAGGAAAGGGTTAAGCTGTGACGGTAATGGTTGTCTGCACATGTTTAATCTGCCATGCACTACACTTTTTCAAATGCCCATCAGATAATACAAAGGCTTCAGATTATCCTAAAAGCCTTTTCAGCAGTAATGCTTAATTTATATAGTCATGAGAAAAGGAGGGTTGATGGCAGAAAAGATTTGACAATTACTAACAATTGCTCTGGAACATTGTGGCCCATGTCAAGATGGATTACTCTCACATTGTGGAACATTTTAGTAAATTGGAAACAGCATATTTTCTGAGACTTCAGGACTATTAGAAGCAGTTGAGCCACTGTACTATATTTCAGGTGCCATCATCTCTTGACAATTAAATACCAACCGCTGTGCAGCTTCATATTCTCTATTGTTAAGTGCATATTTGCTGCGACATATGCATTTAAAGTGAAAGCTTATTTGTTCATGTGTATTTTCTTGAAGCTATGAGAATAATTTCAAAACTAATAAGATTGAGGAAGACCATTTCGGAACTTGTTTTTTTCTTACGAGCGTTAACATGGGAAAGGTTAGAAAGGTTTGTTTCCATGTCTTCTCCGATAAATCCCCTGTTCTTGGGATTTGCCAGACCATCAATATGTAGCAGTCTGAACAGAGTAATGCCATCGCAAACAATAATGGACCAAACATTCCATACAAGAATCCAAGACCAAATTTACAAGTATAGTGTAACAAAAAATCCATGTGTAAAGAGAGCATGAGAGATCACACGTGTGGGCAGCTGTATTGCTATGAATATGAATTATTGTGCTAATGCAAACGGCGGGGGAAAAAACTGTGATTCAGCTTAGAATTGTATTGGCAGTCACACAGATCACAAAAGATTATATTCTTAACCCTGCAGGGAGCACCATTTGCTCAGACATTAACATTTTAAAAATCACTCTTGCTCCATATGAATTTGTATCTGGAAATTGTTTGCATCCACTGCACACATTGGGCCTGGCCGCTGCTTAATGCAGAGAGGATGTGGAGCGAGTAGTTCAGCAACAAAATGATTTGAATGTTGGATTGTATGGCAACGAGATGTGTGATCGCACCAGTAACATAGTAATGTGACTAGTTGTCGCTCATATTGTGATGTATAATAAAAGATACAAACACCAGCAAATAGCATAGTCTAACCTAACTGATCAGAACGGATCAACTTTCAGTTGTTGCCATTTTCAGTCAGCACCATGTAGGTACTGGTATTGATTATAACTAAAAAAAAAAATGTTTAATCGAAGTTTACATTGGGATTACTATGAAGTACTTCTCCCTACACAAAACAAAGTCATAGTACTTGTAAAAAGGCCATTTTTCTACAGTGAAATGTTCTTGGACATGCACAGTTAGAGCCTGATAGCCTGCTGGGAGAAGAAATTAGGCCCAACCAGTTAGAACAGATGGCAGTAGCTGTTTATTCAGATGAAATCTTTAGGAATCTTTGCTTTTAATGACTTAACCATTTCAATATTGGATAGTGAGTCTACCTCTGAGATATAACACAAACTATGTATTTTTCCTTTTCTTTAAAGACTGTAGAACATTCATTAAATAATGTTCAATCTGTGGAATCTGCAAACAGTGTTATCTGAACTATACTTTCAAGAATTTGACATTTAAGACTCTTTCAGTCCTGTGAGAGAAAAATACTTGCCTTCTGAGCAGCCCGTTATATGTGTCCATTGAATCTGGAGAAGTCTAGAGCACGTTTTTGTTTTTGGAGTCCAATTTGCACTTTTTGGACTACTTTCACAGGAAGTAATTTTATTATATGAATCTAAAGTAGCTGGATGAATCAGTAGGGCATCTCTTCTCATTAGCAACAGGACATTAATAGCAGAATCCCTTTGGAGACCAGGAAATGTATTTGGGCAGGTCCGTAACACATTAGCATTGAAGAATTGAGTTGTCTCCAGTACAAATATTTAGAGTTATTTTACTCCTACACACTCTCAAATACATAAGAGAAGCAAAGCTCTAAGTAGCATGCTATTCAGTCATTTTTGTGATTATTGCAAAGTGTACACAAAGATTGAAGAGGATTCTAATATGCTTTTTGCATGCCCAGTTTTTCTGGTTGTATGTCTGAAGAATACACTCTAGAGTGGAGCTAGCAAAAACTGGCTTTTTTTGCTGTGGTATATCTTTTAATATAATTTGAAACAAAAAGAATATAGTAATATTATTCCAACAATTTTGCTGTGTATGTATCTGGAGCATCACAGACACTTTATTATTGTCTCCAATGGCATCTGATATTCATTTTAATGTTTTAGAAGGTCCCCTGTGCATGACTCATTGTTAGATGCTGGGCAATATTTAAAATAACATTTGAATGCCAGTTTGCATTGTGTTGATAATGCAGAGAAGGGCCTAACATTATGAATAGATTTAATTATGCTATGTGGCTCCAAAACACAAAGTTCAGCAGTGAATATTATTGCCAGTAATATACAGAATTACACTCTGAAGATAATGTACTATTTCTTTAGAATGATCATACAGTAATGCAGAGATTGTCATTTGACTAGGCTGTAATAGCCCTAGGAAAAATGATTTGGGTGCCTTAATCCAGTTCCTATTAGGTCCCCAAAATAAAACTGGCTCCAGTTTGATACGAATTGATACAAACTGGCAATTAAAAGTCCTATAAATTGGGTTAGAAATGAAAAAGTATTTCACTTTTTCTTCTCTGGTTTGGCTAAAGTGCATTGTTGGGACAGAATAGAGGCTCTGCACTCTGCTATCCTGAACTTGATAGTGTTCAACACTGACACTGGGTACTTGGATTGAAGAGTGTTGCATTCTGCAGCACCACCATATGCCACTGTGATGGGCACAGAATTACACACAGATCAACCCAGTAACTAAACTGAATGAGAGGGAGTTTTGGAGTGCAGAGTGAGAATAGAACTTATGGGGGTATTAAGATATTCTAATTAACTAGACAGCAAGAATATTTTTAATGCAAGATGTTTGTATTTGGGAAGAGGACGACTGTAGAAAGTAATTTCTCTGACGTATTAGATTTAGTACATTTAAGATTAAAACTGATCAAAGTTTAAGTGTAGTTGCATCCCCACCTTATGAGGTCTTTAAGACCTCTGAATAGATGTAGATCAAGGAGATGATCTTGTCACGCCATTTGCTTATTGAAGTATGCAGGTATAAATGTAATCACTTCCTTGGATTATTGAGAAGGCTCCTGAATGCATTTAGCTGTTTAACTACAGCTATAGTGTCATGCCCCTTCTGGTCTCCAGTGCAGTTAAGCACTTTGTGGGCTCTTTTTCCTATATAATGGACATCGACTAGTGTATTGCCTTTTATTTTTGCAAACCTCGTAATTGCTCCAGTTCTGACAGGATAATTCTAGGGAGAATATGAGGCAAATCCCAAGATGTACATCGTATCAAAGCAGCAAATGATGAAACTCATGCAAAATCCTTTTGCAGGATTGATGGAGGACCTCTTCCTGTAAATTGAAATTCCTATTGAAAGACTTGCATGTGGCACAAACATCCAGTCGACATTTAATATAGATTTAAATAGAGACATGCATTGCATTTGAATGATATCCGTGTTGGAGCTGAATATCAGCTTCTGATCACTCTGTTAACCGCCTCTCTTTGTTACTAGTAGTTCAATTAATTAAAAACAAATTAAAACCAAGAACAGCCCTGCTGTTTTGCCTAGGTGTTCTAGGTAGTTCTGTAACTGAGTACATACTCAGTGTAACTTTGAGCTACAACTAACCTGGTGAAAGCTAACAGTAACTTAGTAACAGTTTAAGTCGGGAGATTACCTCCAGTACAGCATTCCCACCAATTTACAGTATACCCATGATTCATTTTTAGCAACCCTGAATCCTATTTGTTGAGCAGAATTTGTTTAGTTCCTTCTTGGGACCATTAATACTTCTTGTTCCAGTAACTGTGCTGGTAATCCACATATTTACCACCATTTTATTAAAAAGTTGTATTTTGTTCTTAATTTGTAAATATGACCTGCAAATGAAGAAAAGTTTACTTTGATTCAATTTGTCCAAGTCTTTCATAACTTTTTAAACACTTCTAATCATATTCCCTTTCAGTTTTCTCTTTTCAAGATACTTCAATTGAACTAAATATTGGGTGGAAAAATCCCAGAAAATTCTGGAAATGTGTCAGGCGGCATCTGTGGTTAGAGAAACAGAGTTAAAATTTGAGTCATAGGGCCATTGCAGCACAGAAGGAGGTAATTTGGCTGACTGAGTCCATGCCAACTCTCTGTAGAGCAATCCAATCAGTCCCAATCCCCTCCTTTATCCTTGTAGCCCTGCAAGTTTATTTCTCTCAAGTGCCCATCCAGTCTCCTTTTGAAGTAATTCATCATCTCTGCTTCCACCACCCTCGTAGGCAACGAATTCCAGGTTATTACTACTTGCTGCGTAAAGAAGTTCTTCCTCACATCCCTGCTGTATTTCTTGTCTAAAACCTTAAATCTGTTTCCCTGTTAGTGCTTGTACCGTCAGCTAATGGGAAAAGATTTTCTTTGTCTACCTTATCTAAACCTGTCATAATCCTGTAAACTTCCATCAAATCTCCCTCAATCTCCTCTGCTCCAAGGAGAACAGCCCTGGCTTCTCCAACCTAACCTTGTAGCTAAAATCCTTCATCCCTGGAACAATTCTGGAAAATCAAGCACAATCTGCCTTTTACAAATCCATTTTGACTCTCCATAATTAACTCAAACCTCTCAAAGCGCCTGTTGATTTTTTTCCCCCTGATTGTTTCTAAAACCATACCCACCACTGATAAATTGACTTCACTGTAGTTGCTAGGAACATCATTACCCCCTTTTTTAAAATAAGGGTGAGACATTTGGCACTCCCCAATCATCTGGCACCTCCCCCATATTTAGGGAAGGTTGGAAGATTATGACGAGCCCTTCTGTTGTCTCCACTCCCAATTCCTTTGGCAACCTGGGATGCAAGCCATCCAGACCAAGCGACTTATTCCACTCAAAGCATAGCCAGTCTTTCCAGTGCATCCTGCCTAGCAATTTTCGTGCCATCCATTACCCCTACCATCTCTGCTTCTACTGATATTTTGTCAGCATCCTCTTCCTTAGTCAACATCAATACAAAGTGCTCATTAAGTATTCTAGCCTTGCCCTGTGGCTGTAAGCATAAATGACCCTCTTTGTCCCTAGTATGCCCCACCACTTCTTACTGCCCATTTACTATTTACATGCAGGTGGAAAATTTTTTTGGATTCCCTTTCATGTTGACTGCCATTCTATTCTCATTCTCTCTTTGCCAGCCTTATTTTCCTCTTCACTTCCCCTCCCTCGCATTGTATTTAGCCTGGTTCTCGCTTGAAAAATTCACCTGACATGTTTCATACACCCTCTTTTTTTGTTTCATCATATTCTTAATCTCCCTCGTCATCCAAGGAGCCCTGGTTGACTCTCTTAATTTTCGCCCTTTTTGGAATGTATTTAGCCTGTACCTGAAACATCTCCTCCTTAAGGATCATCCATTGTTCTGTTACCATTTTTCCAGTCAATGTTTGGTTCCACTTTACCCTGGCTAAATCCCCCATCATCCCATTGAAGTTAGCCCGCTTCCAATTTATAAGTTCTACTTTAGATTGCTCCTTGCTCTTCTCCATTACTGATCTAAACCTTATGATAGAATGATCACTCTTTGCCAAGTGTCCCCACAGACACTTGGTCCACTTGACCCAACTAGTTATCCAGTAATGCTTCCTTCTTAGTTGGACTGAGAACGTACTGGTCAAGGACATTCTCCTGAACACATTTCATAAATTCCTCCCCATTCTTGCTCTTTATTCTAACATTATCCCAAACAATATTTGAGTCATTAAAGTTCCCCAGTATCACCACGCTTATAGTTCTTGCATATCTCTGTGATTTCCCTGCAGATTTTCTCTCTTGTCTCCCTATCCCTCTCGCTTTCTGCATGGGCCTCTCGCTCTATCTCTATGTATATATGTAGACCCTATAGAATACCCCCAATAGTGTGATCATACCCTTTTTGCTTCTGAACTCTAAACAAATGGATTTTGATTTTGCCAGCTAAAGGACATCCTCGCTTTTCAACATTATATTGTCTTCTCTAATCAGTCCTGCCACCCCATCCCCTTTTTTTCCCTTCCCGATCTTTTCTGAACACTTTGTATCCTTGAATATTAAGTGCCTAGCCCTCAGCACTTTTAAGCCACGTTTCCGTTATTGCCACTACATCATGTTCACACACGGCTGTTTGTACTTGTAGCTCAGCAACTTTATTCACTACACTTAGTTTACATACATGTATTGTAAACCTGTCTTTGTATTCCTCATAGTCCTTAGTCTGCTCCTATCTAATATGGTACTACTTCCTTCTCTAGTACTGTCCAACGCACTCACTCCTTTATGCACCTTATCCCTCTTTTCTGCTTCTATATGCTGGTACCTATTCCCCAACCACACTAGTGAACTTCCCTGTGAGGACTTTGGCCCCGGTCTTGTTGAGGTGCAACCTGTCCAAGTCAGTGACCAGAACTGGGAAAAGTTAGCGATGTAGCAGGTTTTAAGTAAGTACAGAGGTAGGTAAAGGCTGGGTGGGGGGAGAGGAGAAAGGAAGGAAAGAACATAAGGGAAGGTTCCTTTTGCCTGTTTCTGGACTTAAGACTTGCTACATCTCTAATTTTTCCCCAGTTCTGATGACAGATCACTGACTGAAAAGTTAACACTGTTTCTCTCTCCACAGGTGCTGCCCAACCTATTGAGTATTCCAGCATTTTATGGTTTTATTTGAGATTCCCAGCACCTACGGTATTTTGCTTTTGTGTAAATGTTGGGTGAACCGTATAATAGGCGGCCAATGTAATACCAATTATGCTCTGGCTCCCAAGACAAATTTGTACACCTCGTTACCCCTGGGGTAAAATACAATTTTAAAATAACCTCTATTGATTTGAATATAATAACCTGTTGTTACACCTGACCCAGAGACTTGGAGTTCAGGATTAGGGATGGTGGGCAGAGGTAATGTTCTCTCAAAACTGTGTGGCCCTAACAACCCAGAAGTTACTGCATAGGCTGTGCACAAGTCATCCTCTCTAAGATACTGTGACGTGCCCGTGTGCAGGAATTTAAAGGTACTGTGCACTTAAAGGAATAGACAGCGCACAAAAATTAGAGGGGATGTTGGTTTGGGGTGGTAAACTGGATTAGAGGTGCATCACTCACACACTTTTTCATTAAATAGTCTTCCAAATTGGAGGGATTAAAATTAACTTTCCCCCACCCCCCCAAAAAAAAAATGTTTTTTCAAATCATTCACCACCCTTAAATTTTAGGAAGTGAAGTATCAGGTACTGTAACCTAGAGAAGAACAAAGCCTCCCTATCAAAGCACAAGATTTACAGTGTTTTTATCACATGTTTGGTACCTTCAGTATTCCTCAGTAATATGATTGCATCATATGTTGATAGTTGAGCTTACAACTTCAGGAATTTCTTTAAATGTCACTCTTGTCAATCATTTAATGACCTATTTTTGCCTGGTATCTTTTTTCCCCCCTTTGCGCTGTCTTGTCCAGAAATTAAGGGCTAAAATCATATCCTTGTGTGCCATTATGAAGTAATTAGCACTGAGGAAATATACAATCATTTTTAGTTAGGATCTCAGATTTTGTTCATTTATTTCAGTATCTCTGTAAATTGCTCCATACTGAATTGGAATTCATTATTGAGCAGTAACATTTTAGCAGTAAATAAAGACACATCTTGGGGGAAGAGAAAGCTTGTTGGATTATCTACAGTTTCCAGTAAAGATTTGCAATTAAACAGAATTAAGTGGCTTTTTGGAAGTGAAACAGAGGTAGCAATTCCATTGGTGCTGTAGCAATGCAACAGGGACACCCACCCAGTGTTGCAGACAGAAGCTTTGAGTGGTACCCTTCAGTTCAGAGACTGAGGAACCACAGGGCAATCCAGCCGAAGGTTGGTGCCCTCTTCAATGGTACGTATCATTGCTGCCATGTCAGCAGGTCTTCAATCATGCAGCAATTGCAACCTGATCCCTGTATTTGCTGGCTGCCAAGGCTGGTATTCTATGAGGTATTTGCAAAGAAGGTTGCCATTTCAAAGGTACAATTCCCCTAGGTAGGTGTGCCATTGACTGCAGAAAAGGTTCATGGGATCTTGATAAGAATGGCCAATCAGGCAGTCTTGCTTCTTGAAGATCCTGGCATGCCTACTCTTGTGTGATATTGTGTAAATGTTTTGGTCACAGGGCACCAGATGCACTAAAATTGGCCCCAAAGTCTGAGAAATTGAACAGGTATAAATCCTGGAAAAGAATGGGTTCAAGCTGAACACTGTGTAACAAATCTTGATTTGAACACAGTGGTACTCAGTCATGCTGCCTGCATAGGATGCTGTGATGGAATCTAGAATTGAAACAGAAGCTGGAAAAACAATTTCAGGTTTCCAAGGAAACTGACACTGGTTAGAACCAGATAAAAGGAGACAGAGTCCTCCCCAGACCAGGCAGATTAGGCAAGAGTGGAGCGCCGACAAGCAGAAGACTGAATCCAGAAGCTGTTCCTGTTATTTAAAGTAGCTGACTAACCAGACCCGGCCATACAGTGCACAGTTGTCACTGAAGAACTCGATAATGGGAAGACTGGTAAATCCACACCATCAAGACTGTCGTGAGCAGAGCTGACGCGGTTTGGGAGAAGCGCACCTTGTGGTGGACTTTGGATTGAGATGAAACTGCTGTCAGAAGAAAAACAACTGCTAAATCCGAGAAGAAAGGATCTGAAAATCTGCCCAAGGAACTTCAAAATTTTAAAGAACTGTGTGTCTGATTGTTGCCATATATGCTGGATGGCCTGCCCAGTGGAACTGAGAGACCCATCTTTGCTGTATCTGATAGTTGAGGTTTAATTTGTAATACAGTATATTATTTAGTGTGATCTGTCTGTTTCATGTTTAATTTATATTGGTTTTGGTTTGAGTGTTAAAGTGAAATTCCTAAATTGGGGTCAGTCGGTGGATTTGATTCTTGCCATTTGTTGGTCTGCACGGGGATCATAACAATGCTCCTTACTATTCCTATCTTACTATGTACTGTTCACACAAAAGAGGCAAAGAAATATCATCTGTAGATAGACTTAATGTGTTTTGGTTGGCTGACTAGCCATTATCAATGAGGCCCACATTCTAAAAGGCTGCTTGAATTATAAACCAGTACCGTAAATAGTTTCATAATCATAAACCTGCTGAATGGTTCATGATGAAAAGTCCCATTTAAGAGCTATTGTTCGAACAACTAAATCCTCCATAAATCTGCTTTGAAATTCCTCCATAAAAACTGTCAACAATTTTTTTAATGCAATAGAAATTAAGTGCTAGGAATTTTTGGGCTATACTGCCAATTTTGTTTTCATAAGCACCAAACTAATATTGCATCAACCCAAAACTGTGAATAAAGCCTTTTAAGACCTTTACAATACTGAATACAAGAAAAATATCTATAATTTTAAATTCAAGGACAGATCCAAATCTGTTAATAGCAACACTGCAGTCTACATCAGGTTCGTTAGAAGAATAGGAAGATTCCAAGGTTGTTAATGCAGTTACGTGTCTTCCCATCCTATAATTGGCTATGACCCCAGCCCCACATAAGAGACTGTGGGTTGAATATTACCCTGGTCAGATGAGAGCCATCCACCAACCGGAAAGTCGGTGGCGATCCCACCTCCGCCTGGCCGGTGATCCAGTCTGGATTTTACAGTTCCCAGGCTCTTAATAGGTCTGAGGCAGGACTTGCACCTCATTGAGGCAGGAAGTCCCACCTAATGGAGCTGCGGGCCAGTCAACGGGCCGGCAGCTCTTAATCCCAGCAGCGTCACCGGGAGTGGTGGCCACTGCTGGGACTGCAACACAGCTTTGTGAAGAAGAGGAAGGACGGCCCCGGGACAAGGTAAGTTTTTGCGGCCTCGCCAGGGGTGATCGGTTGGGCCCCAGTGAGGCAAGGGTGGTTTGGGGGTGCAAGGGGTGTGCTGGAGGTTGGGGCATCGGGGGCGGACCTCTGTCGGGCACAGGGTGCCTGATCAGGAGGGCCCGCCTCCCAGGCCGTCAGTGAAAGGCGGCTTTTCTCAGGCCTGGTCTACCTAACCTGCCAAGGGTAAAATCCGGCGGGTGAAGGCTTTTAAGTGGCTGTCAATTGGCCACTTAAGGGCCTTGATTGGCCTAGGACGGGCCGTTTCCTGCCGCTGCCCCATGTAAAATGTTGGCAGGAGCCGGTTGGGCAAGGGCCCCCCAAGCCTCCCACTCCATTTTATGGCCCCCGCCGCCACCATCCTACTCTTTGCACGTGGGGGGTGGCGTATAATTCCGGCCTGTGTTTCATAGCCATATTAAATATAAGTGCCACTGATTGGGCCATTACTTCATTTGCTACAAACTTTATTACGCTGCCACTTGCTCCAGCAATATTTGCTCACCACAACTGCAATAACATCATCTGCCTGCTCCTCGGTTGGGATTGCAGTTGGAAAGGTACCAGATTCCACTTTGCTTTTTTTAAAAAAAGTGTTATGATGCACATTACCTCTTTACTTTGTCAAGTTTGTTCAGCTATCATTAAATTGTTTTCTTATTTTTTCCGAATGATATGTTGAGGGTGCATTTTAATTCACAGGTGGCAAGTTGATAAACCTCCCACCTGAGAGCCTCAATAGGAGGCAGTTGTAACCAGCTGACCTCATTTACTGGCCAGTTTCATGCTTGAAACAGGCAGTTTTTGACTAGCCAAAATCGCAGGGTTGATTGGACCAAGGTACGTTGCAGGGAAGTAGATCAGGTCTGTTCCATGTGTGGAAATTTGGTGGGGGGTGGGGTGCATCCCAAGCTGGCAAAGAACCAGACTTTCTGGCGCAGCTGACCCTTTTACATGCATCTAGTCTTTTCACTCCACCTGGATCCCTCCCTCTGGCCTCTTCTCTAGATCTTAGCATTGAGAATTGTTGGTGTGACATCACTTGTCTCAATTTCTCTACTCCCCTCACTCACTCTAACCGGTCTCCCTCTAAACCTGCAGCCGGAGAGTCTGGTTCTCAGCCAGCTCGGGGTGCCCTCTTACCCCTGACTTTCAACCCATGGAACAGGCAACCTTGCAGCAATCAGTTCTCTCTGGTCCAACCCAAACATTTTCATCAAACCTGCTGACAAAGGTGGTGCTGTTGTTGTCTTGACCTCTACCTAGCACAGGCTGAACGCCAAGTCTGACGCTTCCTACTACTGCTCCCTGGGTCATGACCCCACCACCAAATATCAAGCCATTGTTTCCAGGGCTGTCATTGACCTCATCATCTCTGAAGATCTTCCCTCCGTGGCCTCCAACCTCATAGTCCCACAATGCTGAGCAGCTCGCTTCTATCTCCTTCCCAAAATCCACAAACAGGACTGACCTGGCAGACCCATTGTTTCAGCCTATTCTTGCCCAACTGAACTGATTTCTTACTATCTTGACTATATTTTTCTCCCCCGTCCAGTCTCCTCCCACCGATATCAATGAGTCTTTGATGTCCTCTGTCATTTTCAACAGTTTTCAGTTTCCTGGCCCTAATCATCTCCTTTTCACCATGGACGTTCAATCCCTCAAAACCGCTATCCTCCACCAGGATGGTCCGAGAGCTCTCCACTTCTTCCAAGAACAGAGGCACAACCAGTCCCCATCCATCACATCGAACAACTTATCCTTCAGCTGTATTCAATTCCTCCATATAGAAGTGTTGCTATGGTACCTGCATGGGTTCTAGCCTGCTATGCATGCCTTTTTTGTGGGATATGTGGAACATTCTTTGTTCCAATCCTATTCCGGTCCCCTCCCTCACCTCTTTTTCTGGCACATTGATGGAGTGGATACCGGGAAGGTGTTTCCTCTTGTGGGGGAGACTAGAACTAGGGGACACAGTTTTTAAGACAGAGCTGAGAATTTTTTTTTTTTCTCTGTTGGTCATTAGTCTGTGGAATTCTCATCTCCAGAAAGCAGTGGAAGCTGGGTCATTGAATTTATTCAAGGCTGACTTAGATAGATTTTTGATGGACAAGGGAGTTGAGGGCTTTGAGGGAAGACAGGAAAGTAGGGTTGAGACCATAATCAGATCAGCCATGATCTTATCGAATGGCAGAGCAGGCTCGAAGAGCCAAATGACCTACTGCTCCTAATTCCTATGTATCGGTGCTGTTTCCTTCTCTCGCCCTAAACTGGAGAATTCATTGACTTTGCTTCCAATATCCAATCTTCTCTCACCTTCACATGGTCCAGCTCTGACTGTCCCCTTTCCTTCCTTTTCTCTGTCTCTATTTATGGGGATCCACCAATATTCACTATAAGCCTACTGACTCCCACAGTTATCTTAACTACACTTGTTCACACCCTGCTTCCTGTAAGAACTCTATATTCTCTCTGTTTCTTTGCCTTTGTCATTACTGTTCAGATGATGCAACCTTCCAAACTAGCACTTCCAATATGTCTTCCTTTCTCCTCAATTGAGGATTCCCCCTCTCTCAGAATCACAGGAGGGTTCCATTACCCTCACCTTCCACCCCACCAGCCTCCATATTCAACATATCGTTTTCTGCCATTTCCGCCACGTCCAGTGTAATGTCACCACTGAACACATCTTCACCTCCCCTCCTCTTACAGCATTCCAAAGGGACTGTTCCCTCTGCGACACCTTGGTCCACACCTTCGTCACCTTCAACACCCCTTCCCTTTCCTAAAGCACCTTTTCATGCAAGCGCAAGAGATGCAACACCTGTCCTTTTACCTCCTCCCTTCTCACTGTCCAAGGTCGCAAACGCTCCTTCCAAGTGAGAGAGATTTATTTGTGCTACCTTTAATTTAGTATACTGTGTTCATTGCTAACGATTTGATCTGCTCTATACTGGGAGACCAAATGCAGACTGGGTGACTGTTTTGCGGAACACCTCTGTTCAGTCTGCAGGCGTGACCTGAATTTCCAGGCGCCTATCATTTTAATTCTGCACCTTGTTCCCACTCTGAACTTGCTGTCCTTGACCTGCTGCAATGAAGCTCAACACAAGCTCGAGGAATAGCACCTCATCTTTCAACTGGGCACTTTGCAGGTGTCTGGACTCAACATTGAGTTCAAGAGTTTAAGATCGTAACCTCTGCCCCCTTTTTTTCTCTTTGCTGGTTTGCTTTTGTTTCCCTCTCACTTTGCTTGGACGGCAGCTATTCAGAATCCTGCCAGTCACACCACCTCTAGATGTATTTTGTTTCCTTACTTGTCCCGTTCCCACCCCTTTTGACTTGCACAATGAAGCCTTTTGTAATTCAATTTCTCCTCTTCTCCACCCTATTACAGACCTGTTGTTCCTCTTTCCACCCTCCCCCTTTCATTTGCTCAAAATCCATTACATTTCTAACTTCTCCCAGTTCTGATGAAAGGTCACAGACCTGAAATGTTAACTCTGTTTCTCTGTCCACAAAGGCTGCCAGAGCTGCTGAGTATTTGCTAAGCATTTTATATTTTTATACCAGACTCTCTACATAGGTCCTGGAGGTGCACTTCTACTCCTCCTGGCCCCACTAAGGAATGTTTTAGACCTAACCTTAAGAAGGCCTCCTCTGCATTCTTCCGCTCCCCCCAGCCCCTACCACCATCGTTTACTGAGCAGGGCGGCTGCTGCAGGTTCCCCCATTCATTAGGCTGGTGAAATGCCATCGAGTTCCAAATGACACAATAGTACCCCAATTTGCATGTATTCAGGAGGCTCTCACCAACTTCTAGTGGATGCTTCAGCAGCCTTCTAAATCGCCGAGCTAAAATGGCGCTGGCAAGAAACAAACCAGAATAGGGCCCTAAGTACTTCCATCTGTTTGCAATTTCAAAATACATCATTTTAAGCACTTGAAAAAAATCACATGTCCATTTGCAATTGAATAACGGTTAAACTTTCTGAATTGGAAATACATTTCCAACAAACGTCCACAGTTAACTGAATTATTTCTTAAACTCATGGGAGAAATATGGAAAAGGAAATGATTTATTCCTATATGTAAGACAAAAATCTTGATACCAGCCTGTAAGATGTAGTAGTTATTTCATTGCTCTATGCTGGCACCGAGCAGACATGAGTTTGCAGATGGCTGGAGGTTCATGTACTGCATGAAAGGGGTTAACTCTTCAGTTTGTAATGCTGAAATGTGCTTTGACAGCCACGAAGCCTTTACATCAGCTTAATTTTTGCATTCTGCAACTGTACAGTTTATAAATGCTTGCATGAAAACTGACCTGTACAAATGGGAAAGGATATGTTGATTTTCACACTGAAGGGAAGTATACAGGATTGTTCCTCAGTGGTCAATATTAGGGCCACTACTCTTTTCGATTTAATATTAAATTATAACAATATAATATGGGGCACAATTTCAAAGTTTGCAGATGACGCACGTCTTGGAAATATCAACAGTGAGGGGGATAGTAACAGACTTCAGGAGGACCTAGCAGACTGATAAAATGGACAGACATATGGCCGATGAAATGTGTAAAGTGAAAACAAAGTGTAATGTGATGCATTTTGTGAGGAGGAATGAGGAACGACAATGTGAACAAAATGGTGCAATTTCAAAGGGGTGCAGGAACAAGAAGACTTGAGGGTTCACATATGGACATCTTTAAAAATGGCAGAACAAGTTTATAAAGCTGTTGAAAAAATCATATGGGATCCTTGGCTTTATAATAGTTATAGAGTGCAAAAGCAAGGAGGTTTGCCAGACATGTATGAAGCACTGGTTAGGCTTCAGCTGGAGTATTATGTCCAATTCTGGGCATTACACTTCATGAAGGATGTTGAGGCTTTGGAGAGAGTTCAAAGGAGTTACCAGAAATACAATTAAGTTCTGTGGAAAGACTAGAGAAGCTGGGATTGTTCTCCTTCGAGCAGAGAAGAATTCGGAAAGATTTATTAGTTGTGCTCAAAATTAAGAGGGGCTTTGATTGTAAGGTAGGGAGAAACATTGGTGAGTGGGTCGGTAATGAGAGGACACAGATTTATGGTAATTGGCAAAGGAACCACCAGGGAGATGGCATTTGCTTTACGTAGCAATTTCTCATGATCTGGAATGCACTGCCTGAAAGGATGGAATATGAGGGCCAATTTTCCAAAGGTGTACTCCTGGCACAAAGCCTCCTGTGCTGAAAGTGCATTTTGGGAAATCATGGGTGCGCTTTCATGACTTTCCGTCCATTACAGATGGAAAATCGTGGGGAGTGCACCTGCTATTTCCCAATACATGGTTCCAGAGGGGAAAACTGCACACTGGGAGTCTTCACTTGCAAAATCAGTCTTCTAGATTCCTTGAAATTGCATCATTTTCACACAACAGGAGCACCATCTGGAATGCAATGGCCTGCCTCGGCAGCAGCTCTAATTTTCTTTCTTTCCAAAGTTTGATTTTAGCTTTAGGAATATTATATCTTGTACACAAGTTATATTAAAATGTGTGAGACCTGTGAAATTTTTCTAGGTTGAGCTGTAAAAAAAAAAATCCGTCATTGTAGAGGGAAGCAAATATTTGGAGGTAGCTTCATCAAAAGTAACATTTGAAGGCACTTTTAAAGCAGTTGGATGATTGTATCTGTAATTACAGTAATCCAGCAGATGAAAATTAATTAAACTTGTGAAGAAATCAGCAGCCAGTGGACAGTGTTAATTTGTCTTTTTTTAATCACGTCATATGAAATGCTTAAACAGTCTTTTTTTATGCAAATGACAGTAGGGAAAATTATTGGAACTGTACAAGGGTTTATCATGACAATTCAGAGTATATTTAATGAACAAACATACCTGCTGTTGTCCTCCACAAGTGAAAGGATTACGAGTAGCATGACTTAAACTTCAGGACATTTACTTTGTATTTCACCTTTGAAAAATCATGTTGCTTCAACTAGATTTTACTTAGCACTATCTAGCCTGTTTTGTCAGCTTTCATTTGTCATGTTTAATCACTGCCATTTTTCACCCTAGAAGTCTGCTTTTAGTATTAAGACTTCTAGGCAATAACATTGTTCTAAAATAGCTTTATGAATTTTACTTAAAGCAAGTCTAGGAATCAAGGAGACTTTTGCAGCATTTGAATGTATTAATTGCTTCTGTTGAACAACATGCAGAGAAAAAACGAGTGCCACAATCCCAAATTATGAAGATAAACCTCCTGTATAAATTAATCTTGTATGGTGCTATAACATTTAATTATGGGTGGATGGTCTACTGGGCTTTTGTTGCAGTGGTCGCCATAAAATAGAGTGAGTTATGCTAAAGTGTGGCTTATACACAAGTTCATGTGAACATCTCCTAAACACGTGTAAACCAAAACAGAAGAGTTTAGCTCTGAAATCCTTTGCGCACCCTGTTTTGACTAAAATTACAGGACGATGCTTTCCAAGTGATGTGGGAATTACCCTGTGGGTGGCTGAACCATATTGACTAGAAAGGTGCCAGGCTCAAACTCCAGCTTGCTGAGTTAGCTGATCTTGGCTGGAAAGCAGGGCTGTGGGGTGGTGGATTCAGTCAACTTTCTCACTCCTGATTATCGTGCAGGTGCATATGTCAGGTAAATACAGCATCAAGCTCAACTGTGAAGCCCTTGTCGATGAATAGCCTGCTGACATTCACTGTCCAGGCTCAACTGTGGATAATTATCACCAGAGGGTACGTGGTTTCGATAAAATTATACTCCAATACACAGTCCACAGCTTCAGAAGAGAAGGGGAAGGAAGGAAATTGTCAACAAAAACTACAGAATGGGAAATCACCTCATTTGGAAGTCTAGCAGTACAAGCTGCTGATAAGTTAATTTGAGTATTTCCAAGAGAGGACTAAAGCTTTATGGTCACGTGTTTCTATTTCATAAAGTATTTCTTCAACTAACTCTTTAACTTTGATTAGATGATCTTTAATTCCTTGGTAGTAGTGATGTTGTAATCTGCTGTTTGTGATTAGCTATTTCCCTTTTGGTGCTGTTGGTGAATCACACCAGCCTCTCAAGTCACACCCATGTAGTTGACTGGATGATTTAACGGTAACGAGCTACAACATACTTTATATTACTGCATCTGAGAAATTCAGTTAATTTTGGAACTGTGCCTCCTCCTCCTCCTCTTTAGTTACTTTGAAAGAAGCTGAAACAAAGGACTCTATATCATACTTTACAGTGCCTCTTGCCTTCAAAATAATACATGAATTCTGATATTTTTCAATCAGCAATTCATTAAAGTCAAATGCTACTTGGAAGTTTCTAAAAATATACTCTCTGAAAAATATTAACGTGATTTACAGATCATAAAATTACTTGATGCTAACACTTGAAAGTAAAACTTAAAACTATAAATCAATGAATAATATCCTTATGAGAGGGTTATAAAACAAGTAGATTGTAAGGAGCTCTTTGACAGAAGACTTAAAGCTAATAAGATCAAAGTGAAATTAGTATTTTAATGAGAAAAAAACTTGTGTTGGGGAGATAGGCAATGACCAGCTCTACCTTACAGTACTCATTTTTAAGTTGGCTCCCGTTTTTCGATATTTTCTCCTATTTCTCTGTTTCTGGTTTTTCTGTGCAAAATAGTTGACATCTGTGGCTGAGATGCGAGGTGACTGGTTCCAGACTTCTGCTGATGCTGATCTGAAACTAACACTGGGCGATGTGCATGAATGACTTGGGGGACTCCACCTTTTATTTTTCTTCCTTCCTCCTGCCCCCACACCCCCCCCCCCCCCCCCCCCCACCCCTTTGAGGTGGCCCCTGGCCTTCACTCATTGCCTCTCCATGATGGCATTACTGAGGTCAGTAGCTCACGTCGTGAAAAATTCAAGCGTGACTTTGCAGCTTTTCACGTACAGTGAAGCTAAACAATATAGTAGAGTGTACTGTACCCATCAAGACAAACATATCTGCAGTGAATGTGGTCTTAACAAATGTGGAAAAATAATGAGCAAGTTTGTTTCAATCTTGCATTGGCTTGGACTTCACTCTCTTCCTTGGCTTGGATGTTTTGTGCAAGGCTGTTAACACATGTTGAGTATCCATATTCAACTTGTCCTATCGCAGGCAGAAATTTCAGAGAATCTTGCTGATTTGAGTTGTTTTAGTGGTTCTTTTATTTAAGACCAGGCTGCAAGGCTGAGCTGATTGTTCCAGTTTCTTACCCTTTCTCATTTTGTCAGGCTTTACCAAAACCTGAATTTATTTTATCTTTCCCAGTGGAGAGGTTCATTTGCATGAACCACCCTTTGGATAATCTTTGGGTTGTCTGGAGTCATCAGTAGTACAAAAGCTGCATGTAGTAACTGGATGGAGACACATGGGGGGCAATTTTGACTATGTGATAGTTTAAAATGGGTGACAGAGAATCAGCAGCTGGTTTGACTTCAGTGGAAATAAAAATCAGGAGAGATATAAAACAGGTGCCGGTTCACTATCATCCGTTTTACACTTGAACCATGGCAAAATAACCCCTATTTATTGTCCTTTTCTCTGGATGTATTTCTCTTTATATTTCCCAACTTATAAAATTAATTTATTTCCTTTGCTTGTGCAGCCAAATAGAGTACCTCACTGCTTGCATTTGTAAACACCAATAATCAAATATGATCGACTGTGTTCTTTCTGTACCATTGGTGTTGCTTCCTCTTGGCTGTTCCAGAACTCTTCAGTAGAATTTGGATAAAACTTGAATGTAATTTAGCACTTCATCAACAGCTAGGTCAATTCCTGTGAGTCTGACGCTGTTTTCTTTTCATTCTTAATGAAAACATCACACAGGAAATAAATTCTGCAGGATTGTTTTGACGAACCTTTGTGACCCTTCAACATTAATCTTTCTTGTCTGCTTCCTCGTGATGGATTTGTGTTCCTGAAATGAGGGCAGTCTCGGTACTTTGGTAAATCAGAATACTTTTGAGAATTACTGCATTTCATGTCTTGTAAGCAGATTATTTGTGACCAACATCAGAAGAATATTAACTTACCTGTACTGAATAGATTTTTAAAAAATTTGTCAGCAATTGTCATTTAAGTTTTTAATTAAGAAAATTCATTTTGGGATGCAGATTGAGTGATGCCACCTGTGCTCATTCCTTACGAGATAAATTAGCAAATGAAGTATAGTAATTAGTGAGGAAATCTGGAGCAAACAGGGTAGTTTATCCATAACCAACATTGATTTTTATCTCTGCAAAAATTCTGAGTACAGCAATAAGCAAGTAGTGTGCATAGTCTCTGTCATTATGGCACAGAAGGAGGCCATTTGGCCTATCGAGTCCATGCTGGATGTTCATGATAAACTTTATTCTGCTAAAGACTGCTTGGACAATTTTGACTTTAAAATATAATTTTCCAGCTTGAGTTTTAACAGAGGAAAGTATGATAAAGATGAGAAAAGTTACTGCTAAACAAAAGAAAAGTGAACTGGTGCCTTTCCTCTCATATGAACATGTGTAAATGATCAGGAGAAAAAACAGTTGGTCCATCCAGCCTGCCCCACACTTATGCTGGAGCATCACAACTAGACACATTCTAACACCAGCAGCCACACAATATCCTCGGAGAAGCAAAAAGAATAGAAAAAAATTAGGGCAAATATGGAGAAGGGAAAATTCCCCTCTGACCTCCTCTGGTGATCAAAATCAATGCAGGAGATCACATTAACCATGTGTATACTAACTAGTAGAACAGTTACCTTTTATATGGTGTAATCTCTGCCCCAACCCAGAGGTGTTTTTGCTCCTTTTTGAAGGCATGCAGAGAGTCAGCACACACTGCATAGCTGGTAAAGTATTCCAGAGGCTCACTACTCTTTGGGTTAAGGAAAGCCATCTAAAATCTAGCCTCTTCCTACTCCTTGAGCAGCTTAAACCCATGGCCCAATGTTCTCTCCAGTCTGTCAAACTGAAATAATCTATCAATAGGTACGCTACCAGCCCTTTTGTTGTTGTGTATGCTTTCATCTAGTCTCCTCCAAATCTATGCTGCTGTCAAGTAAATACACCTAGCTTGTTTAGGCTATCTTAATAACTAAGCTTCTTTACACTAGGAATCATTCATGTAGCTCTCCTGAAACTTTTCCATTGCCGTTAAATCACTCATGCCTGTCTTCTGAAAACACTGATTCTTGCTGGAGCATGATTCCCTGAGTGCTGGTCAAGGACCACTATTCAGCAATGGTTGGCATTACAGCAGAGCCCAATCCTGTTCTCACATGGGGCTGACTTTTACAGACCCTCTGATTTCAGAGGACATGGCCGGGGCGGGTGGGGGGGGGTGCCCAGAAAATGCCTCCAGGAGAGGGCTGCCATGCACCCCGACACTGGGAAGGCCCAGCCTGATATTGGCAGCATGGCCTCAAGGCTGCCCCCTCTGCTCAGTGACAGGAGCCTTATTTAAATAAATTAAAATCATTGATTTAATTATGTTTATGTTCTCACCATCTGTCCCAGTGCAATATTTGTGCCGCTAGCCGGCATTCCCACACCATCGGATTCAGTCTGGGGAGTCGAGGTGGAACATTGGTGGGGAGGGGGGAGGAAGTAAGTTTCCTAGTGTAGGGTGGTGGGTGGGGTGGGGGAGAAGGGTCAAAGTAATATAATTGTTGTAGGGGATGGTGGGAGGGGTTATAGTTTAAAGTTTATGTACTTTGTGGGGGGCGGGGGCAGAGGCTGGGAAGGTCAGGTGGACAATGTAAGTGTTCTTTGCGGGGGGGGGGAGTGAGGGCGAGAAATTAATTTAATTGTTAATGAGGGGTGGGAGAGGGGCATAATGCATTTAATTTTTTAAATAAAATTTTTCTTAAAATAGGTAAATTGAAAATTGGGGCTCAAAGCCCTTTAAAAATGGGGTCAACGCCTGCACACAGGCAGCTGACACCATTGCCGGGAACGGACAGCGCGCCCCCTCTACGTCATCAGGAGCAAGTGGGGGGGGGGGGGGGGGCTGGTCCCGCCCCAGCTATTTAAATGAGCAGCTGCGCTACATGTCACCCGTGCCATTGCCATTGTTTTCTGATCTCAGCGGTAGCACTATAAATTTCAGCCCATTATATATACATGCACATGCGTACGTCTACACTTTCCAATAATAACGATTTGGAGCAAGCACCCAGCTTGAATTATTCCACGTCCTTGGCTCCAGGTTGTTGAGGCCAATTTCAGAAATCCAACTATTGGCCCAGATTCCGGCAGCACCAAAAGAATATGGATTAATACAAATGTCACTGACGGCAAAATTACATGATTGCTGTGAAGTTGATGGTCTTGCACTTGCAGAATCAGTCCATTGATCTGTAAGAAGAGCTACAGATGTGGATGGCTATTGCAATATCCACAAAAAGTGGCAGTTTGACTTCTCAATTTTCTCTGACCACACCGCCGCTGCCTTTTCTCACATTCCACCACTGCCATGATTTTATGTAGTTTTGTTTTGCATTATAGAATTCAAAAGCAGAAGCAATTTCATACTATGCGAGTTGCCTGTGTTCAGAGTGATGCACACATTGCCATTAAGAGCATTAGGCTGCTGACAGAAATACAATACATAGCAATCAATTATATTAAGCTGCAAAAAGCCACAAAGCAGAATCAATAGATTCTTAAAGCAGGTTTTGTAATGAGCCATCAATTTTTAGATAGCTATATTAAAACAAAAATATTTTTTGTTTGGTAGAAGTGATTTTTCTTAATATGATGTGATTGTAGCAGTGCCCATAGAGATGGATGTAATCTCATTTATTTATTTTGGAATGTTAATGTCTACATTGATGTTTAACCCTTAAAGGACAGCAGTATTATTTCTGCAACAGTTTTTTTTTCTGGAATTGTTATTGTTTTTCTATTCTGTTTTGGTATTTCTGTAATTTATGTAGGCAACATGATTACATTTCACAATTAAATATTAAGAGGAAATGTTTGTTTGAATATGTTACGTGATAGCTTGAGGGAAGGTTATTTTCAAACCTATAATTGATGTCCCCTAGCCAAAAGGTTGAAGATTTACAGTCTGCATAACAATTCTCAGTATGTGGCATGCCAACTCAATAGGGTAGATTTTCACATTCATTGCCTGGGCAGTAATCTGATGGGTTAGATCAGTCACCCTTTATAACCCTCCTAATTTTTACTCTGTTGAAATCCATGGAATGAATATCAGATGGGTTTTATGAATAGCATATGATCTGCCTTTCCAGATTATCACAGGCAGTGAAGGCAAAAATCTACCCCAGTACATTAAATGACGGGGTGTCAGTTCGTCTTGAGGAAGGTAGGTGGGAATACGACGAGCTTCTTCAAGGGAAGTGGGAATGTCAATGTCTGCTGTTCTTCACGTCCTGCAGGCTAGTTATAAAACTGCACTGACGAGCCTTAAGTATTCTTCATATATCCTTCCTCTCCCCATTCTTACCTGGGTTGCTGAAGAGAATATATTTTATGCACATGCACATTTATATTTTTGCACCAATCAGTTAAATTTTACAAACTGCTTAAAAATAAATAATTCATATATAACTTTTATCATTTATCAGCTTTCTTGGCTTGGTTTACTTGAAATTAATTTTCAGCTGGCATGCTGTGATCCAACCATAATGATGCAGTATGGTGAGGTTCATAAAGAACCAGAACTGTAGCACTAAATAGTAGTTATATTCGACTGTCAATTTTTTAGACCTTTTTAATGAATAAACTTGATGAAATCAGACAGTGAAACACAAAAGTATCTGTCTGTAATGACAGTTTGTTAGTCTTCACTTAATTTATATTCTTTGCACAATTTAATAAATTCACCAACTTTATTTGATAGATTCCTGTCTATAGCAATGAAATCCAGTTAGCTATGTTGACCAAACAGAATGCATAGAGTAGTTAAAACTAACCTCTGAGGGATAGTGTTCATTTAATATTGAAAACAGAAATTATGCAAGCTATAAATCATAGCCATTTAACACTTCTAATTACAGCTTTCTTTGGTTGAAGCATTTTAGTTATTCTGAACATCTGTCACTGTTGCTTCAAAGCAAATTAATAGATTGACACATTTGCCTCCTCACCTTTTGAGTTCAGTTATTAAATCTTTGCACAAAGATGATCATCTTTTGGAAGAAAAATGATCAATGTAGCTTTTGTTTTAAAATGAGACAGAGGCCGGAATTGTACGCTCTCCCTCCCAAAAAGCAGGAAGGTGGCGGGGGAGTGGGAGGCTTGAGGGGCCCTTCCTGACCTGCTCCCCCTCCACTGCCACTTTACGCAGGGCGGCGGCGAAAAATGGCCAGCCCGTCCCAGGCCAATCGAGCCCCTTAAGTGGCGGTCTAGGCCCAAGAGAAGCCGCCTGACAAAAGCAGATGGCTCTCTGACAGCCTGGGGGTTGGTGGGGTGTCCCTCACGATCAGGTACTCTGTGACAGCTGCCACCCCTGCCCCAACCACCTCCAGCACCCAACACGCCCTCCACCCCCCCCAATCGACCACCCTTGCCTCACCGGGGCCCAACCGATCACCCACGGCGAGGCACCACAAACCTACCTGGGTTCCAGGACTCCCTGACATCATCTTGTAGAAGCTGGGTTGCAGTCCCAGCAGTGGCCACAGCTCCCAATGGCACTGCTGGGACAGAGAGCTGCCGGCCTGCTGATTGGCTGGCAGCTTCATTAGGCGGGGCTTCCTACCTCAATGAGGTGGAAGTCCTGCCTCAGACCAATTAAAGGCTTGGGGACCGCAAAATACGTATCGGATCCCCAGGCCAGCCGGAGGCGTGTTTGCCACTGACTTTTCAGTCCGTGGACAGCTCCCGTCCGCCAAGGGTTAAATTCTGGCCAGAATTTCATTCTGCTAGTAATAGTCTACGTTTAATGTTGAAACTTTTCTAAGAGCAAACAGCTTCTGAAATGATTGCTGATATTTGTATTATACTTGTAGGTCTCGGTGGTATTTGCCAAGTATATTCAGTAACGTGAGATTGAGGACAAAATTAGCGAAAGACCATGCACAATTAGAGTAAAATACTTTTCTTTAATGTTTTCTGAATATTTCGGTGCCATTCACGTGGGAGCTGTAAACTCCATGGGGCTAGATTTTCAAAATGGAGGCGGGAAACGGGACCATGGTCAGGCTTTTGGGCTGAAATCTGCCTCCACTAGGAAGCAGATTCAGATTGCCATTTTCAAGCCTTAATTGGTATGTAAACGAGTTTCTTGTCCTGAGGGGGAGATTGTCTTTCACAGCACCAGAGGGAAAAGAGATGTCACAGGAGAGTTGGAGGCCTTGCACTAGTGGCAGGGCAGACCTTCACTTAATCGATGCCCTCCAGGATCTAATGCTGGAGGCCGTAAGGGAGATTTGGGAGGGGTTCTTCCCAGAGGGTGGCAAGTGGAGGCCACCTTGTCGTGCAGCAGGGGCAGCTCTCTGTTCGTTGTTATCCCCCTCTCCTCCCTCTTCCTCCTCCTTTCTCATCTCCTGCTCCTCCCATGATGAGCTGTCTCCTTCCAGGGCCTCATTGTCTTCAAGGTCCACACCTCTTTGGAAGGCCCTGTTATGGAGACTGCAGTAGACCACCACATGACAGGGACCCTCGCATGAGGGTTTTGGAGGGTGCTATCTGACAAACATACGAATTAGGAGCAGAAGCAGGTCATTCGGCACCTCGAGCCTACTCCGCCATTCAATAAGATCATGGTTGATCTGTTTGTGTCTCGAATTCCACACTCCCATCTACCCCCAATAAGCTTTGGTCCCCTCGACTAACAAGAATCTATCTACCTCCACCACCTTCTGAGGCAGAAAGTTCCAAAGTCTCACAACCCTCAGAGAAAAAAAATTCTCCTCATCTGTCCTAAAAGAGTGCCCCCTAGTTCTGGACTCCCTCACAAGAGGAAACATCCTTTCCACATCCACCTTGTCAAGACTGATCTTATATACGTCAATCAAGTCTCCCCTCATTCTTCTAAACTCCAGTGAAAACAAGCCCAGTCTGTCCAACCTTTCCTCATAAGATAACTCACTCATTCCAGTTATCAGTCTAGTAAATGACCAATCCAGGTACCAGAATCGTTTCTTCAGAAACCCGTTGGTCTGCTGAACAGGTGGCATTGATTGTTCTGCCTCTTGTTATGATCCTGTAGTTTTTTTTTATGGGTGTGCCTTTAAGGCCGTGGAAAAGGATCAGTACTGCTTTAAGGTAGCAAGCTCCAGGGACTGAGGCAAAGAATGCATTCTCATTGCCGTCGGATACAGCCACTCAGGACCAAGGGCATGAGATACAATGTTGCTGATTGACATTTGAAACTAGCTTAAAAAAAAACTGGATTTTGACACACACAGACAGCTTGACCAGCATGAATGGAATAGAGATCTCTGATAATTTAAACTGAAGGAAGGGAAGTTAGACTGTCATATCCTTTTATCCCTCAAAAATTCTAAAGCCAAATTGATTCATTAAAAAGAGTTTGTAAGTTGTTAATAGCTGAATTCATCCCTGGAGAAGAGAAGCATCACTTCAACTGCTGAACTAAACTACGGACTGTTCTACTGTTGAAGAACCATTTTTCCCCCCCATCAGATGGCTGTGAGGACTTCAAGCAACCTCGTACTGATCCACGTTGGAAGATTCCACTTCAGGAGTGTAAATCTGCAAGGACACTAATTTTTTTCTATTTTAAACGTTGTTTATATCTTAGTGTTTAAGAATTTAGTTTTTGTAATTAAATAGTTAATTTGTTGATCTAAAGACACCTGGTTTGGTTAGCCTCATTTGGGGGTTAATAGGTGGTACAATTTGGCTGGGTCTTCCTTTAATTTGGCAAGCTTAAAAAGATATGTTAGACAATCTGTGGAGTGGCGGGACTGAATCAACAGCGCGTTTCTCCCACCACAATCAGAATCATATATTTTGATTGGGGGCTTTGTCTTGAGCGGTCGGTTGTAAAACTCTGTCTGGGGCTCCTGTAGAGGGGTCAGTAGCCATCTCTTCAAGGAATTTCCTTTGTCCCCTTAGAGCCAGCCATGCACGGAGGGGTGGGGATAGAGTGAAGGACTGAGGCAGCCTGGACTGCAGGAGAATGAAGGAGTCATGGCAGCTGCCAGGAAAGGAAGTGCACACATATAGGAAGCTCTTGTGGTTGCAGACCAGTTGGACGTTGAGGGAGTGGAAGCCCTTCCTGTTGATGAATCTCCCTGGCCAGTCGCTATGTGCCTTGATGGCCATGTGGACGCAAGTGGTGATGCCCTGCACTTGGGGAATCCACAATGGAGACTGAACCCAATGCCCTCTGTACCAGTGCAGGCCCATTTGTGTCACAGTTGGTGTAGTCCCCGCCCTTTTGAAAATGACATCCGTGACCTGCCTGATGGCCTAATGCGCTGCCGACTGCAAGATGCCACCTAGGTTCACACCTGATCCCTGTAAAGACCCAGTTACGTAGAAGTTCAGGGCGCCCGAGACCTTGACACTGTAGGTGGGGGGCTGTACAACATCAGGTCATTGTAGATCAGAGCACACAAGACTGAGACCGTTCTGCCTGCATTGGCACAGCCTCCTATGGTACTGGCACTCTGTCATTTGCAGGTAGTTGACTCTTGGACTGTGCACCCGATGTCTTGGATACTGACTTCCTCCCCTTGCAGCAGCCCCCGCCCCGCTGTGCTCCTCTGGCCTCCAGCTATCCAGAAGGTTACATGCGCTGCAGATCATCCTGGCTGCTCTGTCCAACATCAGAGTAGCCTATTCCCATCTAAACTCCCTCACCTGGGCTCCGTATGTTCACTCGGTCTTCCCCTGCCAACCCCAGTTGCCACAGTGATGCCAGCAGCCTCACATCCCTCTCTGGTTTCCTGCCACTTAACAGTGAGAAATTCAACTCTTCCAGCTGCAACAGTAGCCACATGAGGCACATCTGAAGCAGCTGAGCTTTATTTGCTCCCTCTGGCTTTATTTTAATCAGCCCTTCCCATAGACCTCATGGCCCTCCATACTATTCACATCTTCACAGCCCTGTCATATTCCCCACCATGGCATCTTTGCCACCGTGCCATCTTCCCCATTCCCAGCCTTTAAAAATTGTTCTCTGAAACTGACGAGCCTGTCACTGAGCTCTTTAATGAGCTCAACAGGCAGTTAACTGGACGTGGCAGCCAGACCCGTTCTCTTCCCCACCGACTGCACTTTAAAAATAGAATCGCGTTCCGGAGGCGGCAGGACCCAGTGCCGACCTCAGAACGCAATATGCAAATCGCATTCTCAGCCGTTCCTGCCTCTAGCGAGCTTTGACAATCCGGCCCCATATGTAACAATGATTGTTCTATTTTAAATTCTCCTCAGAGCATCAGTTGTTAAACAGGCAGATGTCCAGCCATCAAAATGAGGAAGCCAATGACAGTCTCTGATCCACAACTGTTTTATTGGCAATTCATAGTTCAGTCTAAACATCAGTTCTCACTCTTTCCTTCTGCACTAACTCTCTGTTCAGAGGCAACTCCGCAACTGGGCAAAGACCCAGCCCTTAAATACAAAACTATAATGAGCATCACCTGCTCTCTAACCCTGAAATGAGTCCTGTTTAATTAAAGGGACCAGCATTTTCAATATTGTCATCAGTGACCTTCCAGCTGATGGTTTCAGTTTAGTTGGTGCCTAAAATTGTTTATACAAAAAATATAAACTGTAAGAGCTGTGGCTTCAAAAAAACTTACTGAACTTGACTACAGTTAAGATACAGTCCAAATACAGTCCAAAGAGCCAAGTAAGTGTGTAATAAAGCTGATATTTTCAGCTTTTAGTTTCATTACCCTGAGCCTTTGAAGCCTCAAAGCACTGTTGACAAAGGTGCCCAATGGGGAACTCTGAACTACAGTCTAGGGAACTGAAAGAAAATGCTACAAAGGACTGGAAAAGGTTGTAATTGAGCTTTTGAAGCTGATTGTTCACATGACATTGCCTGCCTTACAGGCCTGGCGTTTTGTTATTACCTTAGTGGATAGCCTGATTTATAAATTAGCCCACCTAAAGTATTTCTCGTAAGTACTGAAATGTAGAGAGAGGCCTTATGCTCATAGAAAGCTATTACTCTGCTGCTAAGAGTTTTGTGCCTTTAAAGGTAACAAAAATATACCAACAAAGCCACCCTATATACCCAGTTGAGGTAGTGCACATCAGCATCATACTTACCATTAAGACAAAGCAACTCTCAACCCTTCAGATGTAAGTTTATAAGCAGAGTTATGAGATTGAAATGCTTCTAATATTCTTGTAATATCCTAAGGTTGATTATCAGCCAGTTGGTCCTCGAGATTCTGGCTTCTAAGGTCAGGGGAATATTGTGTTGAGGGAGAAATTTATTTGTAAACTCAGAATGATTGGTCTTTTTTCTCATTTTTCTATGCTACAAAGTATAAAAACAAAGAGGGAAACACATCTAGCCCCTTTCATGACTGCAGGATGTTCCAGAGTGCTTAACCAATGAAGTACTTTTGAAATTTAGTCACTTGCAAACAAACACAGCATTTGATTTGCACACAGCAAAGCCCCACAAATGACACTGATAAATGACCAGATAATCTGTTTTCATCTCATTCATTGAGTAAGAAATATTGGCCAGGACATGGGGAGAACACCCCTCTCTTCAAATATATACATGTAACAAAATGTGCAACCTGAAGTGTGATAAACACGTGCTGGATGCAGGATTTGTTTTTAAAAAAATTGCACCAACTAATCTCTCACAGCTTTACTTTGGAGAAAAGTCAAGAAATAGCATTTATTTTTATTTGTAAGTAAAGCACAACCTAAAGGTGTGACATGTAATTTTAAAGATCAGTTTTGTCATTAAACATTGGAATTCGTGTTGGAATGCCATCTAGTGGTGTTACAGGTAAGTGACATTTGAAGATTACAATTAAAAGTGTTTTCATAGTATTTTGCAATGTAAAACAGTGACCTCGATAATGTGTACCATATACAAGGTTTTTAATATATAGGTAGATAACTTCTTAATAAAACGATGACATTCAATAAATGTGTAATGATTGTCACAACTTTTAATTGTCATCGTTCCCATGACATCTGGTCCATAAAACAGACAAACAACCTCGAGCTCGTTTTATTTATAAAAATAAGAATTTTGTCTGTAATTTCATCTCCGATTTCAGATGACAGTGATAAATTAATTGAATTTTGCTCTTGTTTGCGATCTTAAGCCTTTGAGATTACTTTCTAATATCTATTATCTATTTAATGAACTTTTCTTCTGAAAACAGTGTCACAGAGAAGCTAAGTATTGATCTTGCGATGTTTTCCATGCTTCAAATATCAGGTTTCTGTTAAAACAGTGAGATGATCCCAAGTAACTAAAACTGCAGAACAATACCTTTTATAGCAAATACAACAGTATAATATCTCAGTTCACTGGAGATTAATTTCCTGTAATTTTGCAATGTTATCATACATAATCTATAATTAATGGTCCGCAAATGCTTGAGTGTCTCTTATTCCCACTGTTTCTTACTCTGACTTTCACGAGAACAGTGTGCATGTGTGTTGCCCGCAAGTGTGCGCGCACACCTGTTTTACTTGTGTCAATGTAGTGACGTTGATATGGAACAAAGCAACCTGATTGGCTCAAATCCGCCATTAATTTAATAAAGACTTTTGAAACCATTTACTCACTTCCTCTCTCTTTCCTTCACTAAAACATAGCTATCATGCAGGGCCCCACCTGCCAAGAATGAAGCATATTAATTTTGTCATATGATCATTGATTTTAAACTTTCTGGTAAGAAGAGAAGGCCTGTAACAAGGGCTGCCAGACACTTCGCTGAATAATATTTGCATACTAACAGACAGTGCTTGTGGAGACAAAAGGACCATTCCCTGACACATTCAACCACAGTGGAATTTGATCACCAGACATTGAAGGTGTAAGGAAGAGCATTCCAGAGACTGCTAAGGTGATACATTCCACAAAAGCCAGGACTGGTTAAACCAGCTGGTCACATGACTAACTGGCTGGTCCAGAGTTTTTTGAACTCAAAGACAGTTTGCTGCTGGAGTGAGACCTCTCTTGTCTGCTCCCATCTCTTTTTCACAAGCCTCTGGACCCACTGAGGACACATGAACTTCGAGAGAAAAGTCTCCTACATCAAACCAGGTTTAAGAAGAATACTGGGCCTCAACGAAAAGCAAGACCTAACTACAATCAAGGACTTTGCAGCGAGCTCAAAGAACAGTAACCAAAACCATCTTCAGATATTGCCTCAAACTTTTCCACTTTATTTCTTCTCTTTCTGTCTCTATCTGTATGTGTGTATTGCGTTTGCATGCTAGCGTGGGTGTGTCATGTATCCGTAGGCGTTAACTGAATTAGAGTTTAAGTTTAATAAAGTTCAGCCTTTTTTCTTTAAACCTAAGAAAACCTGTCTGGCTAATTTATTTGCCTTATAATTGGAAGTTAGTGAACAAGGATTCACTAAGGGGGAGCTAAAAACACGGTGTTTTAAAAATTAAACCCTGTGACGGTAAGACCAAGTGAAGGCTGAGAGGGAACCAGAGATCCTTTTCTCACCTGATTTTAACAGTAAGTAATCATCAATTGGGAACCAATACAAAAATAATCTAAATTGCTTTCAGCAGTCTTATTATTTCCTCGCACACCCACTATTTGCCCCTAAAACTTGAATATATAGCATAATAAATAAATTCTTAAAATCCCTAAACCTGTCTGTTAAATTATTTAGAAATTTTCCAGAGGTATGAAATAAACCAAATAAATTGTATTAAATGTGTGCTTGAATTATTTTTTGAATTTGTATCACTTACTGGGAAAGAATATCAGAAATTGAGATATGTGCTGTGCACAATCTTTCATCACCAGCACAACATTGTCTCATCTGTATATCCTGTGCCTTATTGTTCCCCATCTCTTACTGACTTCCAAGTCCAGCTCCATGTTTCTGCCCAGGCTTCTCCATCCTAGATCCCAGCCCCCATCTCCTGAAACCTCTTAGCCTGAACCCCTTACTCGCACATAGCCCTCAGCTCTTCTATCACCAGTACATTTTTGAAAATGAGGACGGGATGTTGAAATTGGTGCACTGGGGAGATAATGGAAATAGATGAGTGAAATGTTACATGGAGCAAACTTACGAGTAAGTGGGAGTTTCTGTATGATGGAGATGACGAGGCCAGTAAAATGTGTTATGAAAATGCTTCTATTTTTTAAGGATTTTTTTTTGAGGACTCATTTAAATTGTGGTAATGGATTCATTGGAAGGCTGAAAATTTTATAAATGCTGGACTTTGTTTTGTTGTTGACCGTTCACTGAACGGACACTGAGATGTTGTTTGAAAACAACCTGTGCTGGAAATCATGTGCTTTAAGCTCAGTAAACAACAGTAACCTTGGTGACCTGGGGAAGATGTTTACAGAGAAGCCACATGTCAATATTCATGGAGGTCAGAAGGTTGACATTCTGTTTGTGGTTTAGGTTGTCATATTATTTTGGTTCAGTTGGGATGTGAACTCTTTTGAAGACAGTTGGAGATCACCTTGCCAAGGAAAAAACACCCAGCTCACCTCTTTCTCTACCTCTTTGAAGAAACCCTGCAAAGATCCAGTGTGGGAGAGCTAAAATCCCTGGTGCTGCATCTCTCCTGCGAAGCTGGAAAAACCTGCCAGATTAATTCTCAACGCTGCCTGAAAAGATCCCAGTGGCCCGTCTCTGTATACTGGGACACCAGACCAAAAGGGATAACTGACTTTCTTCCATATCCTTTTATTCCTTCAAGAATTAGTAAGTATTTGGCCAAAGTATTCTTTTTCTGTCTTTTTTTTAAAATAAAAGACCTCTGCGCGGAGAATTTCTGTATTCTGTTTTGAGTGTGTGTGTGTGGAATTTAGAAATGGAACCTTCATATTTCAAGCTGTGGGTTAATGCTTTGCTTTGTTGCTGGATAAGTCTTGTTTGATAAACTGATAATTTTGTTTTTTTTATTAACGAAAACTGGTTGGTGTATTTTATTCTGGGATAAAGAGTGGAGTATATGATTGACCAAATCGGTAACTGGGTAAACATTTTAAAAATATATGTTGTGACCTGCGGAGAAGTGGGACCAGAAAAGACACTGCACTCCTCCCACCTCGGTTGAAACATATAATCGGGGGCTCTGTGCAGGATCACCCAAGAGCCGACGATGTACAATTGTAAGTGGGGTAATAATAATTGAAAAGAGGAAAAGAAAAAACAAACAGGTTTCTTGTGCATTAGAGTAAAGTTTACGCAACCAGAATGTTTTATCAGTTGTTACAACCCTTCTGGGGAAGGAGGATGTATCCCTGAGTGATTTGAGAAACTTAACCAAGGTTGGACTGAAGGAATTGGCAGAAAAGTTGGTGTTAGAGTTAAAATCAGGAACAAAAAAAGCAGAGATTATTGGGGTAATAGCACACCATTTGAAATTGGAAGAAAAAGGCGAATCAGATGATAGTGCAGTTGACTTAGCTAAAATTCAGTTGAAGTTGACAAAGAAAAAGAAATAGAATTGTTAAAACTTAAGCTTGAACAGGAAAGAGAATTGACCATGAAAAATTTGAAAGAGAGGAAAGGGAAAATGAGAGAGCATTTCAAAGAGAAAGAGAAAAAGGGAATTCAAAGTTTAAAAAGCTGGAACTAAGACAAAAGAGTGGCCTTGACTCCAGGGAAGATTCTGGTGGGGAAAGATCTGACTCCAGCCCAGGACCCAGTGGAAAATTGCTTAAATTTGTGCAAGCCCTCCCGATGTTTGAGAAAAGGGACGTAGAGGCATTTTTCATCTCTTTTGAAAAGATAGCCAGATGAAATGGCCATAGGAAAGCTAGATACTGCTTATGCAAAGCAGGTTGATGGACAGAGCTCATGAAGTTTATGCCATACTTTCTGAGGAGGCTTCTGCAGATGGAGATGGCAAAAAAGGCTATTCTCGCTGCTTATGAGTTGGTTCCCTGAAGTGTACAGTAGAAATTGCAGAACCTCTGGAGGCAGCCTTGGGTGAAGCAAATTTATTTTGATCGCTGGATGTGGCCGCTAAAGGTAGAGGCCATGTATGAGAACCTCAGAGAAAATTCTCCTGGCAGAATTTAAAAATTCAGACTCTCTATTGGTAAGAACCCATTTAGAGAAGCAGAAGGTTTCAACAGCCAGACATGCAGCAGAAATCGCTAATGATTACGAGCTTGTTTACAAGCCTAAACCCTTTGTATGTCACTCCCACAAACCTGAGAAGGCTAGAAGGTGGGACGGTGAAAGGAAGGCAAGTAGCCAGGGACAGGAGGGACAGCTGGGAATACTCTTGGTTCTCCTCCTCAGGCCAGAAAGGAAGATGCTGAGGGTGTAAGTGAGGTCCACAAACCTAAGTTTTACCATTGTCACAAGATGGACACCTTCATGCAGAATGCTAGAAGTTTTGGGGTAAACCCATGGGACTTATTGGGGTACACAAGGCCAATGTAGAGTAAGGAGCCCTGATTGAGAGTACAACAGATCAGGCTGTGGCTCTGACTGCAGCTGTAAGGCCAAGTACAAAAAACGCTGAGAGTGTGGGGGACGTGAATAAGAGAGTTATAGGGAATTCTTGTCAAACGGAAAAATAACTCCTTAACCCTCAAATGAGGCAGGTAAACCTATAGTTATACTTAAGGATACAGGAGCGACACAAACTATTTTGCTGGGGAAAAGCATAACTTTTCCACCAGAGAGCGCACTGAATGCCAAGGTTTTAGTGAATGGTATCGGCAGGGAGTATATACCCGTACCTTTTGTAACTGGTGCACCTAGAGTGTGACCTAATGTCTGGCACGGTAACTGTAGGAGTTGTCCATAGTTTGCCTGTAGATGGAGTTGACCTATTCCTGGGGGATGATTTGGCGAGAGCAAAGGTAGTAGATTCTCCAGTAGTCACGGAAAAAACAAGTGAAGTCAAAGAGACAGAACTGCTGCAGGAAAAGGTTCCAGGAGTTATTCCTTCATGTGTAGTGACCTGAGCAATGACTAAACAAGTTCCATTGTTGGATTGGCACCACAACAGATAGCCGAATATCTGAAACTTTCTTTGCGGATTTGGATAATTCGAAGGAAATGTTCAGTAAATCTTCTCTGATCAAGGCTCAGCAAGCTGATCCAGAGTTAAATAAAGTGTCACAATTGGATCTAATTGAAGCTGAGGCAAAGGGAGTTCTGGAAGGCTACTACATTAAAACTGGGATTCTGATAAGTAAGTGGAGACCTTCTCACAGATCTGCGTGTGAAGAATGGACATTAGTTCATCAGATAGTGGTATCGCCCGTGTATCGCTGGGAAATATTAAGGATAGCACAGGAAATTCCTATGGCGGGACATGTGGGGATCTGGAAGACCCAGTCGCATATAGGTTGCCATTTTTACTAGCCAGGACATGTCGGAAGACCAGCAGCTAAATGCTTGAAGGAAGGAGCTGAAAAAATACCCGAGGAACACCAGAGTTGTGAAGAACTGTGTTACTGTAATTGTTGCAATATATACTGGGTGGACTGCACAGTGAAACCAGGAGACCCATCTCAGTTGTATCTGATAGTTAGGATACAACTTGCAATATATTGACCGTGATCTGTCTGTTGCTTTGTGTTAATCTCTGTTGGCTTTGGTTTGAGTGTTCGAGTAAAATTTATAAATGTGAAATCTTATCTGGTTTGGTTTCCTAAATTGAGGTCAGTTGGTGGATTCAATTATTTTCATTTGTTGGTGTCTCCACAGGGATCATAACACAGAATGCATGCTAAAGCTGAAATAGTGCAGATGGAAGACTGTGGGGAGTTTGTTTATAATTTCCTGCCAGTAGGCTAAGCTTCTACCAGGCCTAAAGCATCCTAAAAATGCCTAAATACATGTATTTAAATATCTTCAGCTTCGCTTCATTTTTGAATAGCAATATATTGCAGCTCTTTTAATTTTTTTTTTAGTGACCAAAGATTTAGTTTGAAGCTCCATTCTTCTCCACTTGTTTTTATCATAATCCTGGTATTTGCCCCTGGTCAAAACCTCCTGACCTTGATATTATTGTAACGAGCTGTAATCTTGTTTCCTTGCTGAATGCTTTGAGGATTGGCAATAAAATCATAAAGCTACCAGCTTCATGAGATTCTTAATTTAATTGCCTGTATTGAATTACAGCCTTAAAAAGCTCCCTCAAGCATTCATTATTCTATTTGTGCCTCCAATATATTTATTAATTATTACTACCCGATTTCTTGTGGCATTACTCCTATTGAATTGGAGGAAATGCATCTTGCAATCTGTGTATTCTCTGCTCAGTATGTCACTGATGGTATAGCTGAGATTAAAGTTATTTTGGAGGGAATTGTAATTATGGGTTTGCTTAACACTTGGTAACAAGTTGGAGCTGCAAAGTGTTACAGTATCTCATTATCTGGACCTTTTATTTCTGATACTATATTAGGAGCTATTCATGTCCAATCATTATGTGCATCCATTTTTGGGTCAGGCAATAACTACAGCCAAGAGACTGGAAGAACATTTTTCACTCAAACCTCCACCAATGTCACTTTAAGCTAGCTGCTCAGAGCCAAGTGACAGCGCTTCAATAATGGATCAGCAATCAATAAGTAGCTGAGGTACACAGGGGTGTGCTATGGTCACTGATATCAGCTATGTTATGGTAGAGTTGCTACAATTGACCTCAGTACCCCTGGATAATGGTGTGAGAAATCAATCAGGGTTTTCACACTTGATAACTATTTGGCAACTCCTGCTGGAAGTGATCATGTGTGGGGGCAAGATTGGTTTCTGATGTGATGCTCCCTATGTTCAATATTCCATCAGCATTCAGTATCAAGATATGCATATTAGAAATAAACACTTTGGTTGAGGATGGCGAATAAGGCTCGTAGAACCATGCCCTAGAAATGAATTAACACCTGCAGTAGATGAGAGCAAAGGAGGAAATAGGTGAGGAAAACAGAAGAGAGAAACTCATTTATATTATACCTTTTGTGGGTAGAGTTACACCTGCCCGTTTAACTAATCTTAAACATTCTAGCTGCTGTTATAAAAAAGTGACTCTTTTACTACCTATTTTTTAGCACCAGAAGAATGAATTTTCACACACTGGTCAGAGGTACTTTGAGATGTATCTTTACAAAAGATTGTGCCTTTACTGAAGTTTAGGACTGTGAGAATACACCAAGTTTTTTTTATATATCAGTTGTATATAAATGATCTGCATACTCTAAATCTGGTCACTGTAAGCTTTTCTCTCTCTCTTTCATTGCTTCTCTTTTGATTTGCTGAATGAAATCACTGTCCTCATATTCAGGCTCTGAGTTCTGTGGAAAACCTCACAGAGTGAAGCTGTATTAATCATAAAGAGGGCTCTGTGCCCCTTGTTCAGGGTTAGCAACTGAAGGCAATGCCAAGAGCAAAACAATTTGTGGGAATGTAAAATGGTCAAAAACACAATGGGGCTTTGTCACATTTTGAACAAAACTGAATTTCCTTTTCCAGTGACTTTAGAAAAGTGGGTGATAGTTATGTTAGAAGTGTGTTTGCAACTCACTCAAAAGCAGTTCAGTACTTCTTGCTGGCTTGCTGTTTTATGTTTGTTCATTTCCTCATGAGCTCCTGCAACCACATGACCTCTTTCATGTCCTTGGGTCGGACACTGCGTTGCAGCCTTCCCTATAGTCAGCATGATGTCTGTTTTGCCTGATATACTTGTAAGTGGAAGGAAGAGAGAAAAATTGTTCTTTCATAACCACACCATTTTCACGAGCCACCTTTTCACATACAGCAGCACAGTGGCGCAGTGGTTAGCACCGCAGCCTCACAGCTCCAGCGACCCGGGTTCAATTCTGGGTACTGCCTGTGTGGAGTTTGCAAGTTCTCCCTGTGTCTGCGTGGGTTTTCTCCGGGTGCTCTGGAATATAGGGACAGGTGGGGATGTGGTAGGAATATGGGATTAGTGTAGGATTAGTATAAAATGGGTGGTTGATGGTCGGCACAGACTCGGTGGGCTGAAGGGCCTGTTTCAGTGCTGTATCTCTAAACTAAACTAAAAATTGAAAATCAACATCCACGCTGAATTTCCTCAGTGTCAGTTACGCTGCTGTTGTGTCAGAGTTTTGCAATTCACCAGCAGAGGGAGTTGCACATCTGTTTGCTGGGATAAGGCACTTGAAATGTTTTCCATGCATCTCTAGTGTAACTTGAATGTAGAAACAATGTAAATTGTTAATTTCCCCCCCCCCCACTTAAACATACTCTTAAAGCCTGGCTCGGGTATAAAATTAAAACCCGACCTGGGCCGGATTGCACGTTTCCCGCCTTGACGTCCTGAATGTTCATTTGATGATTATTTCCTGGAGCAAGGCAGCACATCCAGCCCGAATGCTGGACCCAGAAGAGAGACCCGACTCGACCCAAACCCGACTCTTGTCATTGGGTCTGGTCGGGTTCGGGTTGGGTAGCCACGCTTTACCTTCTCTACAAACTGAATTATTTGACAGCATCTCTCACCCACTGCATAAGCCTAGATTGACATCATCATGGGCACTTAGATGCAGCTGTTACCACCATCAGTTAGATAAGGCTCAACCTCTTCCCTGTTTAAAATCTCCCAATCCTTCTGACTAAGACCTCACCACACTCTCCCTTTCCTCCCTGGACACACCACAACCTTTACCCTCCTAAAGCATGATTCACATTACTAAGCTTTCATGCTCTGCTACTGGTAAGGGCGCTACATAAAAATAAAGTACAGGCATTGGTAATTTAAAAATGTGAACGGGATTAAAAAAATATTCCTTGGAAGTATAGAATTAATAAGTGAATTGGTACCCTCTTCAGCTCACCAATTTCTCACTTATGCTTGTTGGAGAACAAGTTAGACTTTTTTTTTCAGGTGCAATGTTATACCAATTGTCGGAGCAATGTAAGCATGGCAAAGTCCTGTATACTTGTACAGTGCAACTATCCAAAGAAACTGAGGGGCTTTAACAGGCATATATTTCACGCTGTTTGAAAAAAAGAGAATTTACATTTAGCAGCTCATTGGCCATCTATTTGTCCTGCCCTTGAGGCTTGTCGCAGCATTTCCCTGGCCCCAGACTGGTGCAACTCCCCACTAAAGACTGGAGAGCCTGTTTCCCATATTTAAAAGACCCATGGCCTGGAAATGTCAAGAGATTAGGGGAGCACCTCAGAAGGGGACAGCAGTTCTACCCTGCCACAAATATGCCCCAAATAACATGACATGCAAATCTGGACCGCCATGTCTGGATGCTCGATAAATTGTTGTTTGCATGCTAGTGGAATTTGTTTCCAAATACAACACCTGTGAAAACACCAGCTAGTGAATTTAGAAACAGACCATATATTACATTGAAAGGATATTTTAAATTATCCCATGTTTATCTTAGTGCACCAATAGAATGATTAACAAGAATTTTTTTCCAATGCATTTATGTGAAGCTGCTGACAAATTCAATTTTTTTGAGCAGAAGAAATTTACCGTCCTTTGGTCACAACATTGCTAATGAGGGCAGATACAGCCTGCACTGTGGCAGCTTGAAACCACACACCCAACCGTTGTATTTTTAGCTTTAACCAAATTCAATTAATAGGAAGAAATGTATTTTGTTCCTCTAACTTTGATAAAAGACTTATCTGTGTACATGCAGCAAGAGTGATAAAATAAGGCACATTGTAAAATGTGATGGAGCTCAAATTTTGGGGGCAGCTGTTTTGATCTTCCCTGGTTGTAGTGAAGGGCTGTACCTGAATGTGAAGCTCTTTCAGGAACTGATTTCCAGGATTATGTTAATGTTAGCTTTCGCTACCAATAAATTCTGGTGTGAAAAGTAAATTTTCCTGTAGAATAAAGAAGGTATTTAAGTCCTGAGAACCTCCAACATAGTCACATTTACTGATGCTGTGCTCCCTATGTATTCAACAAAAAAGGCAATTTTATGTGCCACTTTCCAGCTCAGTTTGCCTTTTCATGCTGTTGCCTCGCAAGGCTGAACGTGGACCATGCACTCAGACCATCACTATGCACAGAAATTGGCAATTTAATTTACCTGTGCCTCAGATTTCTAGTAGTCAACAGTGCAATTATATGTGAGAACGAGGTGGGAATTGAACCTTTTGACCCCTGTTAATAGTTCCATTAGTTGCTGAGCTGTCCTGGCAGCTGGGGCATGAGCATTCTTCTTTTGTTCCTTAAAATCTCTTAAAAGTGCTCAATTAGCTTTAATGGGATAAGCGCTTTTGTGATTGTCGAAGAATATAGACCTATACCAGAATAGCATCAACTATTTTTGCATGGCTATCATCGTTTAAAATTTCAAAACTGTTGGCTATTACCTTTTTATCTGCCTGGCATTAAAATACACCTCCGAGGTTTACAATATAGATCAAAAAGAAAATGAGTAGACAAAACAGTAGCTGCTGCCAAGATGAGATGATATTTGAAACATGCTATAAAGGTTCTGTATACGTAAAGTGTGTGTGTGTCATCTAATCATTCTGATTCAACTAATGTTACTTATGGTTAGTTTCAAACGACAAGAGGATTTGTTTTGTTAGCTAAGATTGTACTAACTTAAATATTAACTAAGTATCAGCTGTCATCTATCCAACATTTTACTATGTTCTTTATTCAAAATGTAATACTAAGGTAAGGACAAAACAAGCATTTGAATATTTTCTAAGGATTTGAACTGTTGAGGCTCTTCCCACTGGAGCAGATTGAATTATGAAAAGGTTTGATACAGTAAATAGGGAAAGACTATTTCCTTTAGGGAGTCAGTGACCGAGACATCAATTTAAAATAGTCAGAGAATGGGAATAGGGGTGAGGAGAAATTCATTTATGCATAGAACTCTCACTGTGTGGAATGTCTTGCCATTGGATGTAGTTGAGACACACAGACCACTGCATCTTTTAAGGGAAAAATGGATGAGCGCATGAAGCAACGGAAGATACAGGACTAAGGGGAGCACACAAGCAGCGGGATATGCTCTGGATTGTTCCAACAAGTAGCTGACATAGACATGAGGGATGAATGGCCACCTATTTTGTAAACTGTGGCTCAGATCTGTTGTTCAGACAAAAGACATGTGCACCTGTTACTCTTTGTTACTGCTTGTTATCAGCAGTGTGGCCATTCTGTTGTAAATGATTTCCCGTAGCATAAATGTCACAGCAAGCTTCTATTATTTTCATTTTTTTCCAAGTAATTATTATAAAAGAGATGAAAAACAGCACTATGGAGACAATATGGACATAAACATCCTCTGTAATTCTCTTTTTCGTGGAATTTAGATGCCTCAGAGGTCTGGAGCTAAAATATGACATATTTGTTCCTGTTGATTGTGAAGTTGCCATGGGGGAAGATTTCTTCGTTGTACTGTGTATAAGGAAATCCATAATGCCAGGTTTATGAGGTAATCTTCCCCCTATGTTTTTAGTGGTCACAAAACATATATATAGTAAATCTAATCAAAAATATATTTCATTATATATAATTAAAGATGAAGTGATTAGCTATAACTTTAACTATTTGTTTGCATACCGATGTTTGGATGTATGCAACACAAGCTTGGGAGCTGATGTGAGTATTGTTGTACAAATGGACAAATTTTTCCTCCCCAGTGTTTAACAGAGGTGCTAACCTATTTAAAATAAATAGGTTAAAACGTCTAAAATTAACAGAGGAATTTGATATGACTGCATTAAGCATTTGTACACTAATATTCTTAGATTAATTTTCAGATCACAGTTCCTAAAACCTTAGACTTCCCATGCATCTATTCCCCAATTCTCCCTTCAATTTATAAATCTTATTTAAAACATTTGTTAAAAGATTGCTGTCACAACAGTTGGCATTTGTTTGGTGCTTTTAACATAGTAAAACGTCCCAAGGAGTGACAGAGGAGCGTTATCAAACAAAATTTGACACAGTCAAGTAGGGAAATATTAGGACAGGTGACCAAAAGCTTGGTCAAAGAGCTAGGTTTTGAGAACATAAGACAGAGGAGCAGGAGTAGGTCATAGCACCCCTTCAGCATGCTGCGCCATTCAAGATGATCATGACAGCTTCTACATCAACTCCACTTAAGGAGCGTTTAAAGGAAGAGGGAGGTGTAGAGGGTTGGAGACATATAGGAGGGGAATTCCAGAGCTTGGGGCATAGGTATCTAAAGGCACGGTCGCCAGTGGTGGAGCAATTAGAATCATTAAGCACGAAAGGCCAGAATTGGAAAAATGGTTAATCAGCTCTGCCGCTGAAGTCAACTGCAAGTAGAAATGTTAGTTAGCATGGAGAGCTTCAAAGAAAGGGCGCTCACACGCATGACTTGTGCGCTGCCGACCGCTGCGATATTTCGCGCGGCGGCTCATTAACCTGGAGGGGGTGGATCGCCTGCCCCCGATGACGGGGCGGGGGCTCCATCCCTGGCAATAGCATCTGGCACCACCACGCAGGCGCCGGCACCATTTTTAAAGGGCTTCAGGCCCTCCCAAAGCATTTAAATTTTTAAAGTGACAGTTTTTAAAAAGAAAATTAAAATTTTACTCAAAATTCCAATCTCCTCTCCCACCTCACCAATGACTAATCAGTTTATTATTGCCCTCCCCCCCCCAAAAAAAAGTCTTTTGATCCTGAACTCCCCCCGAGCTTTATTAACTCTGACCTTCAACCCTTTCCCACCATCCCCTCAACCAATAGCAAGAATTTTCCCCGCCCCACCCTGAAAACTTCACTCCTTCCCCCTCATCACCAGCGTTCCGCCTCAAATCTTCGAATGGAGATCCGAAGGCGCGGGAGTTCCGGCAACCGGTCGGAATATCGCAGCGGGCTGTCGCAACAAGATAAGTCATTGTGCATTAATTAACATTTATTTAAATATTAATTTTCCGTCGCCAGACCGGGTTTGGGGGGGGGGGCCACAAAGTCTCACGCCGCTGGTAATATGGGGCGGGGCCTTTCTGGCGTCGAGGCCGACGGCGGGCTTCTCCCGGAGGTATTTTCCAGACCGCCTTGCCACCACCTCTAACGTCAGGGTCTGGTAAAATCCATTAATGTTATTTGGGTGAGCTGTTGGCACCTATTACACCTCCACAGATGGGTCAACCATTTTAAGAAAATGAACATCTCTCAAAACCTATGTCTTTGAGCTAACATTTGGTTACCTCTACAAATCTTATTCCCTGCCTTGTCATCCATATTTCATCTGCCTATCAGTAAAATGCCTAGCTGAATATAAACAGAAGTCATTGTATCAGAACGATTTAACCTGTCCAATATACACGTTCTTTGACTACAGTTTAGAAGCGAGAATCAGTACACATGTATTCTTTGTGTTTTTGAAACTTGCATTATAGACATTGTTTATAATTTTATCTTCTGTAAAAACAGCATCCCATCATTTCATAATTGTTCAGTTGATGGGCTGGTAAGAATGCAAGATATCCTAAGGGAATGCTGATCGCCTCAGGTATAATGATGTGGAATAGTAGACTGAAGGTTCTGAACACTAAAAAGAACAAAAACTTATACCATTTGTTTTCTTTGAGTTTGATGTGTGCAGAATGCATGTTATAATAAGATGACAGTAATGGTGATAAAAGTAGAAAATGGACCCAAATTCTTTGTGTAGCACCATTTACAGTCAGTGTAGAGAGTCATCTTTGCAGCATTCTGATACAGCACATTCAGTAGTATATTGACACTTCAACATTTTTACCGACATGTAAAATGTTCCTTGTTGCACTTTCTAACCCATATGCAGTCCCAGCGTGAATGGGACAATTTAACAAAGGTAGACACGTTCCTGAAAGGAGTGGAGGCAATCCTATGCATCTCCTGGTACCTGCTTCAGTAATACACTATCAGAAGCCTGGAAGCAGGTCAAAAATTTCCTCTTTATCTCTCAAATGGAAAATAATCGGCTGGCTTTTACATTTCGACAGCGGACATAAACAATGGCAGTGCGCCCGCGTGGACCGCATGTCGTGGGGCCGCTGCGATATTGAACGCAGCGGCTGATTTAAATGGCCAGGGCGGACAGCCCCCCTACCCCCGGATGACTTGGAGTGGGTGGTCCGTCCCCAGCAATGGTTTCAGGCACTGACGCCATTTTTAAAGGGCTTCGAGCCCAACATTGCAATTTAAAATTTTAAGGGACATTGTTTTTTAAAAATTAAATAACTTGATCCTGACACTCCCACCACCCCCAGTAACCATAGAATTAAGTACCTGCCCTCTTTTCCCCACCCGCCAAAACACTTAACAGGTGCACCTGACCTCCCCCCCCCCCCCCCCCCCCCAAAGTTCATAAACTTTAAACTTTACCCCTTCTCACCATCCCCTAGACCTGATGTCGCTCCCCCACCTCCTGCACAGAGAAACATACCTGCTGTCCCCTCCCCACTAGTGTTCCTGCTTCAGATCTCCAAATGGAGATCTGAAGGCACAGGAGTGCCGGCCACCGCCACGAATATCGGAGAGGGACGGATGGCGGGTTTGGCGCCACGATGCCTCACCACCGCTGGCAATATTGGGCCGGACCTTCCTGGCGTTGAAGCCCATTGCTGGAGGTATTTTATCTCCCCAACCACCCCCACCCCTGCCAAGACCCCCGACATCAGTGGGGGGGCGGGGGGGTTGCTGTAAAATCCAGCCCGCTGTGCATTTGAAATGGGAGGCAGCTTACAGAGGAGGAAAATAACCTTTACAATAAAGTGACCTGCGTGAAGGAGAAAATCTATTCTTGAGAGTTTATGACTACAAACTTGAATTCATAATTAATAAATGAAAACATACCATCTTAATTCTAGCGCCTCTTCTAAAAACTTTAAATCATAGTCATGGAACAAGAGTTATCATCCATTGCGAACAGTTATTGATGAAGTGTCCTGTCAAATCAGTGCATGAGTGCCATTTGTGTGTGTGCACTGATGGGCAAAAAGCCCAAACCTGGATGCACACATGCAGCTGCACATATCAAATTGGAAGCCGGATGAGGCGGGTAGGCGAGTTGCCTTGTGTGAGAGGCGCTTGGCAGTCAGATCTTACAAGTTCATAACCCCAAATTCATTCAAACTGAGCTGACGTAACACCATCACAGTCTGTTGGTTTTTTCTCCCCACGTGTTGAAGTTAATATTGTAAGACTGTAAGGTAGCCTTAAGCATATTTTTAAAGTGTTTTCTTCTATTTGTTTAGGAATTCTGAAATTATTTGACAGAAAAACAGTCATAAATATAAACCTGCCTACTTTTAGCAAAATAAACTATTCTCTGTTCCACTAGTTCCCTGTCTGCCTGCAATTTAAACAATAAGAATTCTTAAAACAACATGCAGTGCCCCAGATTAGATTAAGGATGAAATTATGTCTGTGGTAAGAGATGATATAATGAGAAGTAGGCAGTGGAGACTTTATGAATAGAATTAAAAAATAGAAAATAATTTAAAACTTCAGTGGGAGTTGCATATAGGCCCCTTGGTAACAGTCGTGAAGTGGCAGAATGCATTAATGCAGAGGTTAGACAAGCATGTAGTAAAGGCAGAGTGGTTTCAATAGGGGATTTTAACTTCCATGTAGATTGGGTTATTCCGATGAGCTCATGTCAGAAAGGTAGCAATTTTTTTGTTTACAGCAACATGTCCTAGAATCAAGAAAGGGCAAGGCCATATTAAATGTAATAATGAGTAATAAGATCTCGTTAACACGCTGAACATTTATCTAATAGTGACCATAATATGACTGAGTTCAATGTTGTGTTTGAAAGGAAGAAAGGCAAAACAGCTAATATTCTAGATTTAGGTAAGGCTGACTTCAAAGGGATAAGACAGACTGTCCACAGTAACTGGGTATGTCTGTTAATGGGTAAAATGACAGAAGACTAGTGGGAGGAGTTGAAAAAGAATTTAACATGATAGAGAACCAGTTTATATCCGAGGAGCAAGAACTCTACTAGCCATGGATGATTAAAGAAGGAAGGGACAACATAAAATGAAAACAAAAAGCCTACAAGCATGCAAAAAATAGCACAGACCCTGGCAAATGGGAGAGATACAAAAGTACAGCACAGGATGACAAATGCAAAGAGCTACAAAAAAGGAAGTATGAAAAGAAACATGCAAGGGATATCAAAATCGGCACAAAAAGTTTATAATTATATTAGACAAGAAGAAGAGTGGTTAAGAGCAATGTGGGCCCCTTAAAAACTGATGATGGAAATATAAATAAAAGTAAGGTAATGGTGGATGTTAAATAATTACTTTGCATCAGTATTTACAAATTTTTTGAAACCGTGCTTAAAGTAGTGGACAGGGGAATGTCTATTGATACTTATATGGATTTCCAGAAGGCATTTCATGAAGGCATTTCAATAAGAGACTGTTAGCTAAAATTGAAGTTTGTGGAATTGAGAACAAATTATTGAGCTAGTTTGGAGATTGTCTCTTGCCATCAGCCAGAGAACAGGGAGAATGGGTAGGTACGCTAATTGGCAAGATGTAACTAGTAGCATCCCACAAGGATCTGTTTTGGGATAGAGAGTCACATATCCAAGTTTGCCGATGACACATGGAAGCATAAAATTGCAAAGATGTTAAAAGACTTAAGTGAATGGGCAAAACTGTGGCAAATGGATTTCATTATCGGCAAGTGTGAGATCATCCACTTTGGAGCTAAAAGGGGTAGATCTAAATGCTGAAAAGCTAGAGGCAATGGCAGTCCAAAGAGACTTTGGGTCCATGTACATAATTAAAATGTGATGGACAAGTGTGAAAAATAATCAAGAAGGCTAATGGAATGATCTCTATAGCTAGAGGACTAGAGTACAGGTGGTTAGAAATCATGCTATAGCCATTATAACAAAGCCCTGGTTACATCACACCTGGAGTACTGTGAGCAGTTTTGTGCACCATAACTTAGGAAGGATAGATTGGCCATAGAGGGAGTGCAGCATAGATTTACTAGAATGATACCTGGAATCCAAGGGTTAAATTGTGAGGAGAGATTATGCAAACCAATGTTGTATTCTCTGGAACTTGAAGATTAAGGGTGATTTGATTGAAGTTTACAAGATATTTCTACTCTCTTGGGAATCTAGATCTAGGGGACATAGCCTAACAATTAGAGCCATGCCTTTCAGGAATGAACACAAAAGCCGAATACTGGGGATGCTGCAAATCTGAAATAATAGAAAATGCTGGAAATACTCAGCAGGTCTGGCAGCATCTCTGGAGAGAGAAACAGAGTTAATGTTTCAGGTCTGTGACCTTCCATCCATTCCCTCCAGAGCATTTCTCCACAGATGCTGCCAGACCTGCTAAGTATCTCCAGTGTTTTCTGTTTTCTTTCCGGATTGAAGTTAAGAAACACTTTTTTACATGCAAAGGGTGGTAGAAGTATGAACCCTCTTCCTCAAGTAGCAATTGATGCTGGGCCAGTTGATCATTTTAAATCTGAGATTAATAGGTTTCTGTTAACCAAAAGGTATTAAGGGAAATGGAACAAAGACAGGTACATGGAGTTAGGTCACAGATCAGCCCTGTTCTCAATGAATGAAGGGGCTAAATGGTATGCTCTTTGCTCCTGAGCTCCATCCCCGACAAACTGAAACGCATCCAAAACTCTGCCACACAAGTCCCATTTTGTGTTAAGCTCTTCCTACTTATCACCTTACTGACTTACACTGGCTATCTGTCATCCACTGCATCAAATTTATAATTGCCATCTAAAATAAATGCAAAATGCTGCCAATGCTGGAAATACTCAGCAGGTCTGGCAGCATCTATGGAGAGAAAGAGAGAGAGATAACATTTCAATTCAGATATTATTCTTGTAAGTCATATTCAACTCGAAATGTTAACTCTGTTTCTCTATTCACAGATGCTGCCAGGCCTGCTGAGTATTTCCAGCACTTAGTGTTTTTATTTATTATAATGGCCATTGTTAGCTACAAGTCCTGTGACGGCCTTACCCATCCGACTTATGCAACCTTCTTTTAAGCCTCCTGCGGTCCTTTGAATCTGGCTTAATGTGTATCTCCTCCTTTATGCTCCATCATTCAGCCCTCTTTGCAAAGCTCTGGAGCTTCCTTCTTAAACCTCTTCATCCACTTTTTAAACCTTCTCAAAGCCCATCAATTCCACCAAGCTGTTGGGCAACTCTGCTATAAAGGCTTGTTCCTTTGTCTGTGAAGTATCTTATTTTTAAAAGTCTTTTTAAAAGCACTATATACATCTAAGCTGTCTGTGAATTCTTTATTTGCAACTATGATTGCGATGTTTGTGTATAAGTTGAGGGGTTGCTATACCTGTTTTTAGTACTCAACCAAAGCTAAAATGGGCCAAACTGACCAGAAGAGTGTGTTGTGTTTAACTGATTCATAAATTCCAATTACATTATATTGCAATAATTGTATAGAAAAAAATGTGTAAAAAGTATGGATTTGGTCAAATTTTTTTTAGGTCATTGAAAATTCTGTGGTTGGTTGCAATTAACGTATTATTGCAGGAAACCAGAAAACACAACTGTTATCTGCTGTGCATTTTTGAGTGTCACATATCCTGGAAATGACAGTGCCGTTATCTACAAATGTTTAATGAACACATGAAATTTCTTTCTCCACCCCCCATTATCTGAAGAGGCATTAAACACTCTCATGATAATGTCACTCATAATTTCTAGGCTGTTGTTTCGATGGAATTTCAAGTTTTATTAAATTGAAAGCAGTGAACATTTTTTCTTACAAAAAAATTAATTATTAATCAAGCGCATTTTATTGTGTCGACAAATTAAAATGGTAACAAATACTAAATCCCATGAAATGAAAGTATTCTATAGTAGGTGAAATATTGGTCAGTATGTGTTATTTTTCATTGTGGAACAAATTATAAATAGCAATTTTATGGTCAATTTTAAATTTTAAAAAATGACAGTGAGGGGAGGGCGAGTGATGCTTCAGCATTGCCTTTTCTTCCTCCTTGTGGAAGCTCTGTAGCTTCTGCTTAGAGTCTCACCCTGCACATGTTGCAGAGGTCAGAAACTCAATATGAGTGAGTGTCATGGATGCAAAGAAATTATACATCAACTGATGGCGGTGCTAAGTGTTGTCATTTGAACAAACCTTTCTGTTCATGCAAATCTTTGCAGATTTTCAGAGTGGTTTATTTTGTGAAGTTGTATTTCTGCTTGTGTTTGTGGACCTACTTGGAAACAGTATGTGAATTGTATCCTGTAGACGAGGTGCTTATAATTGTCTTTTTGTAATGCTACACATATTAGTTATTATTTGAACTGACCATAACGTTTATTAATTCAAGTATTTATGACTCAGCACAGCTAATACAATTTCAGCTGTAGTTAGTTTTCACCGTTAACAGAACACTTTGTGAAATATCTTGTGAGCTGAAACATTATAATAACCTGAAATTACAATGAATTATGAAGAATCCTTTTTTTTTGCCCATGTTAGATTTGGGATCAGAAGAGACTGTTGTTTTCTAATTGCTATGTTACCCTCTCTCTGTAGAAGTTAATTACAGTACTTAGTTGAGGAAAGTAGCTGCCCTGCAAATAAATGAGATCAGAGACCAAGTCCTTTCATTGTACAGGTTGAAATAACAGTCACTACAGCAACCAACAGCACAGAAGAATCGCTTTACCCAAGGGAGAATGTACACATACCCTCATTACACATTCACTGAAGAAATAAAGGCATCATACCTATCCCTGTTGCCTTGGCTAAATAGCCAGTATGATGAAATGAAAACAGAAGACATTCTATATGTTGTTGAAAGAAGCAATATTCCTTCAGTCAGCTTATGCAGGCTAAATGGTACATCTGAATTGTATGTTTCATGAGTAGATTATCTGAGCAGCACTGAGACTCTATGCTGTAGCTGAGCTCTGTATCCTATATTCAGAATATTAAGGCAGATTTAATGATTTATAAAATGATATTTAATTGAAAAAAGATATTTTCAGAATGCTGAAAACAAAAGAGAAGAAAATTGCTGAGCTACACAACACTTGCTGTGTAATGGATGTTTTCTACATCATCTGGCCTGAGCTGTCTTAAAAATTACAGTTGGTTCAGCCGTAAGTAGATCATTAGATTTGATCACAGTATTTCCCTTATCAAACCCGCTTCCTTCCTGTAAGGAAATGACATTAATGAACAGAACCAAACCAAAAAAGGATTGGCATTTGAAATAAAGTCCCTAAATCACTTCTATGTGAAGTTTATATCGAATAACATGAAAGTTAAGCATCAGGATATTAAAACATAATTTGAAAGGTCGTTTGCTAAATATAAGTAAATGGTAGAATTATGCTTTATAAATAATATTTCTGCCATTTTTATCTCCTGCTGTATTGGTTTGCCATCTCCGCACAATTATGCTATATCCAGAAGGGGGAGTGATGTAGCTGATGGTTGTCTGCTGTTCATACCATTAAAGGTCACTACTTGTTGCTTTTGTGCTCTTCTTACAGAGCAGGATTGCAGAGGTTTGCCAATAAATTCCCAACTCATTTTTAGACCTGGCAATAGTATGTGGGAAGAAAGTATATATTATCTGGAATTTCCAAGGGAGTAACCTCTTGGGAGATCAATTGAACTCCCAGAAATAGTTTAAAATGGCCATTTCTCCAGATTTTCTGCCAATCTTCAAGAGATCTGTTGGAAATCAGAAGAAATCTACAGAATTTCATGGTTATATATAAGTTGGAAAAAGATTCTCTCCTGAAGAGCATCTTTACATAACATTTAACATGATGCATTGCCTTTTGATTTCACATGAGTAACGTATCAAATCCATGGTCAGTGAAATCAGCAGTCACAGTGGAATAAAATGGAATAAATATCAATGGAATAAAATATCAAATACTAATAAACATCTTTAATTTGTACATATAGGAGTAAATTTATTGATTCAGTGCTCCCTGTTTGAGTCAAGCTTGAAGGGAGCACGGGTCAGAGATGAGGGCTGTAGGTGTTGCAGCCCTATAAAGACCATCAGGTTTTTTCCCCCTAATTTGTGTATTTGTGTGTTTACTTACCAAACTGGTAGTCTTTGTTTATTTGTGCCTCACTGGTACATTAATTCTTGTGTCTAGCCTTTTGCCTTCCATTCACAATGGAACATCAGATGGCATCTTTTTAACGGTAAAACGGCAATCGTGCGCGTGTGTTTTTCACATGTCACTGTAGTAGCCTGTGCATGTCTAGCTATCACGCTGGTAGTGTCGGCGTTTGCTCATTTGTCTCACTTTTGTTTTTCCTCTTTCAGCTGCACTGCAAGTTGATATCATGCCTCCCCAAGGAGAAGTCAGTGTGGGAGAGTCCAAATTTTTTCTATGCACAGGTAAGTTATGGCATGTCAAATACTTACACTAAGGTGAGCAAAACGCCTACTATAAATCTATAGCACACAATAACAGATTATTATAACTGTAGATATTTCTACAGTAGCAAAAGTCAAGTATAGCAGCATATCCAAAAAACGAGGCAATGTACTCTTAAATTATTTGATGACTGGTCAGCACCACAAAATGTGTGATAGTGTGAAGTGAGATCTGTCTACCCCGCTTCAGTGAGCAGGCCACCTATCTTTTGTTTGATACTATTTGCTGACTATGTACATGTTGCTGATTTTTTTTTTACCAACCCAAGGCTATTTGACTCACTACGGAAAATGCATCCTCTGTGTACAATATGTAACTACATCTTCAACTTCTTCTAAAGAATGGGTTTATAATTTAGATGCACTGTTTTCCCTCTGTGAATCTTAACTGAATGTTAAGTGTTGTCTATAATAACGAGGCATAGTTTATCAGCACTTGTTCATCACCGTGTACTTGCTGTAGATTGATAGACAGCACTACGATTGTAAATAACCAGTTCAGAGTAATTCCAGTACAGAGATATTGATTATAGTGCTGCGCTGCCCTTCTGGCTCGACACGCTGACACACACTTATTTTATAACCACAAGATAGATTAAGATAAAGAAGGTTATTCAACCCATTTTATCTTACCCTTCCAGAATACTAACCTTCCCCTCTTCCACAGCTGTGTCTAAATGTTTCTTAAATGAATCCATCGCCCTGGCCCCAACCACAGTTCCTGACAACCCTGCACTGTATTTGATCTGTCTTTGTAATGGAATGCTACCTGATGTCTCTCTCAAATTTGCCCTTCACAACCTTAAAACTGGTCTCCTCCTACTGCCCTGGCATAGTTCAAAGTACTGTTTTTGGTTTACTTTCTCTATCCCACCTTTTTGCTGTTCTCTTGCAACTGGGGGCATAATGTCAGCTGAAGCAGCGTGTGGACCTTGGGGCTCATGTTTCAATCGTAGCATTTGCCAAGGACAAGCTGAAGCTTGAGCTGGGTTCAAGCCAAAGTATGTGAATCCACGTGGCAGGGATCTGAGTGGCCAAACCTCCTCCTCCTACTGCAGCGAGTGACACGCAGCAAAGGCTGGGGCATTGGTTAGAAACCAAGGCATGCATTGCTTTCCCAGCATGGAATGAACACAGACAAATTGTATGGGAACCTTCAGCAACTTTTTTTTGCCAAAAACAGGCACTGCTCGATCCAATTTCCAGGCTAAAGACTTTCTCCATAACTAATATTGTATTGCTTCATCCTGCCACGTGATTCAGTTCTCAGAATTCTAGGGTTGAGGACATTTGCATCTCCAAAATATATATAAAATGTATCAACAGCTCCTACTTCTGGTGAAGTGCCTCACTTCAAGCTTCTACATTTCATTGTATTCTCTGACCATCACCATGGGAAATTTGCTACTAATAAATTGGACATTTTGTATATTTATTTTAAGATACAGCACTGAAACAGGCCCTTTGGCCCACTGAGTCTGTGCTGACCCATGACCACCCATTTATACTAACCCTGCAGTAATCCCATATTCCCTACCACCTACCCACACTAGGGGCAATTTACAATGGCCAATTTACCTATCAACCTGCAAGTTTTTGGCTGTGGGAGGAAACTGGAGCACCTGGTGAAAACCCACACAGTCACAGGGAGAACTTGCAAAGTCCGCACAGGCAGTACCCAGAATCAAACCCGGGTCCCTGGAGCTGTGAGGCTGCGGTGCTAACCACTGTGCCGCCCTTTATATAGGAAGTATTTCCTCAAGTATGCCACTTCCTACAACTGCTACTGTGCTTCCTGTCGCTCCTCTTTATCACACATCTCGATCGCGCTTAATCACAGCCAGGTATGCTCGAATGCAACCAAATGTATTTGATTATACCTGTTTAACTCATTTTGGCACGTGATTAATTCCTAGCTGTGGTCCTCTCAAAGTCCATCTCGAAGCCCCATTAGGTGCGCTGAACCAGTGGGAACAAAGATGTTGAATTGAAAATAATCTTGCATTCAACAATTTTATCAAGCTTCAAATAACATAAAATTATTTCAAAAAAGGGTCCATATGGCCCTTGTGTTTTTTTTTGCCATACTCTGCAATCCTAATCTCTCTCAGCTTGCTTAGTTTGGGCCGGTCGCTTTTAAATCACTTTGCTGTGGCCTGTGGTGCTTTGAACTGCCTTACTGTGGCCTCGAGCCACTTCCCCTGTGGTCGTCGTCTTTTTTCAACTCACTTATTGTAATCCACACTAACTTGAACAATGACACAATTCTTGGATTGATATGACGTTCACAAATATCTCAAGCTTCACTATTGTAGTGTATGTCATTTTCATTATGTTAGGAGTTTGTATCTCAGTCCAATTCTATTGTTTATGTAGATCATTTTATTTGAATGGACAGATCTTTGCTCTCAAACTGCAATCTGTTAAGCCTATACAGAATACCATTACCAGGGTCCTATATTTCCCTGGCCATTGTGCACTCATTTATTTTCTTTGCGCCCCTGTTGCATTTTAATGAGTTCATAGATTTTCACACTGTCTCTAACGGGCATTAGCAGCAGTAATTCACATTGCATTCTGATATTACAGGTAAGCAACGCCACTAAAAATATAAAGACAAAGGATACAGTAAGCGAAGCTCTATAAGATAATTCACAGCAACATGTGCAGTCAGAGATTTCTGCAACTTCTACAATGACACTGATGGAGAGAACACAATAACAGATAAAACACATTATCAATCATATACTTAGACCAAAAGCATAATAATATAAGTAGGATCAATAGTCCAAAAGCTAGTAAAGCAAATAACATACACAGGCCATCCTAAATAGAGAAAAATAACTTGCTTCGAGCAGAACAGACTTCTCACTAAATGAGGAAGTAATGGGCACATAAGAAAACAGAAGCATCTTTCATTCAACCAATAAAGAAACCACAATGTCCTCCAAGAACACTATCAGATCAGCTTGTTTTTCCCCCTTGACCGCACTCTAAGTAATAAATGTTTATGAATGAGCTGTAGACGATGACACAATTCTTGGATTGATATGACGTTCACAAATATCTCAAGTTCACTATTCTAGTGTCTGTCATTTTGATCACAAGATTATGTTAGTTTGTATCACAGTCCAATTCTATTGTTTTATGTGGAGCACTTTATTTGAAGGGACAGATCTTGGCTCAAAAACTGCAATCTGTTAATCCTATACAGAATACCATTACCAGGGTCCTATAAAGAAATTGAGGATTTATACTAGTGGTTTTAATATTTGTTGCAATCCAAATTTTGCTCTCTTGAACTTAACCAAATGTTCAAACCCTTGGCAGGTCTAATCTTAACTTACAGTGAAATAAGAGAGAGGAGAAGACCCAGGAAAGAGCAGGCTGTTCTTGAACATCATTCAATTCCAGTTCTTTCGCACAGGCAAAAATAGGAACGATAAGTTACACGATATTTAACACTTAATCAGAAAGTGCATGTGGCATTCTAGCTCATAAGCTATTCCACACACGTGTGAAAAGTCTGTAAGGGAATGCAAACCTATAGCATAAACCAAATATCTCACTTGGGACTGTAATTTACAGGCACTTTTATAGTCACACAAGACCATAATTCAAGAGTTATAAATCATTTGTACTCCTCGAGGAATACCCAACATTTTAATAGTGAGGTTTCCTCTTCAACATTGATTAACGAGAACCCAAAGAAGACATTTTCTCCTTTTCTCCTCCTTTAGCTCCATCTGTTCAATTTTCTTTTGTGCTTTTGAGTATTGTACTAGACAAGATCACAGCACAGTGCTGTACTATGAGATATCACAGTGGTCACTTGGTTCATTGATATCGACAAGATATATCCGACATTGAACCATCTGTAGGAACTGCCTCACATCAAAAACACACGCTTGAGACTCCTGAAAATCACATTATAGGAAAGGTTTTCTGTTTGGCATTCCTGAAGCATGCTGGGAATATACATCAAGTGCACCTCCAGCCGTGATTTTCTGGTCAATAAAGTTAATGGGTGGAAAATCGTGGACTTGGGGTGCATAATTTCCAGATATGCATTCCTAGCGTGTGCTAGATGTGCTGAAGTGGAAAATCTCCCTATATATGTGCTACATGTAATTAGATCTAATATAAACAATCAGATTGGCCATGTGAGATTTTGGCGTAATTTATTATTGATCCAGTAGTGAAATTTAGGAAATTTTAAAGAAAAATAAAGCTTAAGATTTGGTGCATAAACATGCAGTGAATTATGTTTATTCAATATGGGATGAATTAAATTAGGCAGAACAGAACTACAGTTTGAAAAATGACTGCGAAATTTCAACTGAAGGTTTGCTTATGATTGAACAAAGCCTGTTACATGTTCAGCAAATTAGTTAGAAAGGAAGTAGTGATTTTGTGCATTAAATGCAATGCTCAAAACATGGAAATTGCTCATTAATTTAGAGGTTTTTTAGAATGTTTGATTGTTTATGAAGCAGTCTTAAATTGGACATCACCTTCTCTAAATATCCCTCAGTTTCCTTAATCCATATTACAAAATTAAATAATTTAAAAAATGTGTTTGGTGAGTAGACAGTAAAATATTTTGCCATATTTTTGAATACTTCTAATTTCAGTTTACGATATTCATCACAATGCATTTTTCAAATGCTCTGCCACAAAATCCGTGGCATATTTTAAAAATTAAAAGGCACATGGCATGCCAGATATAGGGTTGACAAAACCTAATGAATCCCTTTCTCCTGAAGGCACTGACAAGGCCAGTGACACTACAATCAGTACTTTCTACTTTAAGAAACAGTCTGATTGTAAATAGAGATTCTGAGAGACAGTCTAAGAACCTCTACTTTTCCCCAGTACTGTTAGGCTGTTGGAACTTGCAAGCAAATATGAAAGTATTTGCTATCCTCTTGATTACCAAACCTTTGTTGAGCAAATTGCTTCAGAGTTTTCATAATACATTGGATTGCTGCTACACCACTGCCTGATATAATACCATTAGTCATAGAGCGATTTGTGTTCGAATCAAAATGTTTCTTTTGATCTTCACTGTCAAACGCCTGGTGCTAGAAGATCAAAGGACAACTTTTGTATGGACTACTAGAGTGGCATCAAACAGTGTGCCTTTAAGCTTTGGTATTTCAAATTCATAACTTAATAAAAGATAAAGGGGGCTAAATTCAATAGCCCCCGTAAAGAAGCATGGGGAACACTAAGCATGATCAACCCACACCCGTCCAAAGTAATGCAGGCAGCATGCTAACTTAGTAGTGCCTACTCTGTATGTTGGCTGCATGCATCAGTAGGGGCCCAAAATCATAACTTCGTAGCACCACATAAAGCCAGCCTGCACCTCTTAAAGGGTAGGTGCATTGTGGCTGGAGCTGGCCCTTGAGCAGGAAGTACCATATGGTAGCATGATACTGGGTAGTAATCCAGAGGCTTGATCTAATGATGCAGAGACAGAAGTTCAAATCCCATCATGACAGCTGGAGAATTCAAATTCAATTAAATAAATCTGGAATAAAAAGCTAGTATCAGCGATGGTGATCATGTAATTACCAGACCCACAGCAATGTGGCTGACTCTTAACTGCCCTCCAAAATGGCCTAGCAAACCACTTGGTTGCATCAAACCGTCATGACGAAATTGTGATAAGGATACAACTGGACGGAGCACCCGGCATCAACCTAGCACTGGGCCCGACAAACCTGCAAAGCCCTCCTCACCAACGTTGGGACTTATGCCACAGTTTGGAGAGTTGTCCCACTGACTGTTCAAGCAACAGCCTGACATAAAGGTTCAGGTAGGAGAATTGCTCCCTGAACACCCTCGAGCACCCCCCTCCCTCCCCTCAACCATCTTCCAGCAGCTTATGCTATTATGCTTGACCTCTGTTCATTCTTCAAGTCGTGCTGTATACCAAGGGAAATGCTTAATAGTGCTTGTCTGGGAGCAACTGGTTTGTAGAGAAGCCTGCCACTCCCAGTAGACTTTTGCGATTTGAAACAACAATACAAAGCACCAAACACTTGTAGAATTATCACAACAACCAGAAGAAATCAACTAGCCAGAAGCCTATAAGTAGTTGATGATCCCTTTAAATAGCACTGGTGGTTTTGGGGGTGTTGGGAGTGGGGGGGGGGGGGGTTCCTTCCTGTTCAGCTGTGTGAGATTAAGAGAGAGAGAGCGTTAGCTGGGGCATTGAGCTCTAAAATGGTACTTCTGGCAACAAATCAGCATTGCACACTTCTAGAAGTAGTGATCTGCCTGCTCTGCATATCTCCAGCAGCAATTCACTCCGTGCATGCTACCGCCTTCACCAAATTGGCACTCGTCTTGATTCGCCCCACAGGTGTCTACGCTTGTCATGGATGCCATTTTGGAGTTCTAAGGACACTCGTAATGCCCAAAAAAGAGCCCATTTATCACTGGAGAGGAGCACACTGAAGAATGATGCAGAATTTCATTGATTCAAGGAAATATGTAATACTATGAAGTACAGACTAGGAAAGTCCTGAGTTTTATCACTGGGCTGTAACAGAGTGAAGTGGAGGCACGGTGGTTGATTCTGGTGTTTGTGAACCAGGGTCCCTGATGGAATTTTGTGTGTTTGGACACTACGAGGACTGGTCAGGGCTTTAGCCTACCATCTCCTCACCCCATTTGCTCCCCCCCCCCCCCCCCCCAAACCACCACCCAGCTGCACTATCAAATGCCATGCTGGTATTCATTGTGAAAATTCTTACATAAATAATGCTTGGCGACTGATGGCTCCTGTGGATTCAGGCTGCTGCCTGGGTCATTTGTGGGAGAGGACAGAAGAAATTTGGAGAACATTCCATTGCCTAATTGCTTCTTTTGTGAGTGAAAAAAGTATCATATGTAACACTAGAATATGTACATACAAACGTACGTTAGGGCATTCAACCACAGGAACAGGAATCCGCCATCAGCCCTCAAACCTGTTCTGCTATTCAGTTTGATCATGGTTTATTGGTACCATAACTCCATTTTTCTACCTTTGTTCCATATCCCTCAATAACTTTACCTAACAAAAGTCTATCAATCTGTCTTGAAAATTTCAGTTGGCCTCTTAGGGGGAATAACTCCAGAATTTCCCCTACCCATTGTGTGATAATTGTTGTCTGTCTTGGTGCTGTGCACAAGCTCACCAATCACACAGAGATGACTGATACGAATAACGTAGGTTCTTTTATTTGAAGACTCGGACTGTCGCATATAGATTACAGGAGAGTCCGCTACGCATGTAACATTGGAATCCAACACTCTACAGCTACAGGGAACATGCTGTGTGACATCACTTCCTTCTGCAATAATCACGCCCATTTTTCATACGTTCCCTTAAAGCCCTAATACAACAATAATGTGCTTCATAATATAATATTGCATACTAGACATAAACCTTTATAGTAAGGCAATTAAAATATTTCTAGAAACTTGTAAAATGGGTTTTCCATTATGCAAATCACCTTCATTCCCTACACTTCCAATTCCATGTTGTCAGTTTTTTAACTAAAAACAACAAACTCAAGGAATTCTAAACCAGGCTCCATGCAATGCTTCAATATCTGAGACCGAAAGAATTGCCTTACAAGAGCTGATCAATACCAATTTCTGTAGAAAATTGGCTAGTGTGGATCATTCAGTGATGAAAACCTAAAATCCTGGGGGAGGTTCGGAAATTGTAATTTCTTTTGCTGCAAAAGTGTTCTGAGATCCAGCTGTGCTATGCTCCTTCATAGCTCTGCTAGCAAGAAGCTTTATAATCAAAAAGCTTGGCCCCTAATATCTGCAGGCTGTAATCCCAATTACTCTAGAATTTGCTGGTGGACTCTCCATGCTAGGAGTTACCCTTAAGAGCTGATCTTGCTGGAGGACACTCAATTTACATAGGGCCAAGTTACGATGGCATGCAGGTTGGCGTGCATCTCTGGCATCCACTGAGTGATTTGCCAGATCTGGCTCTCTGAGGACGGCCAGTCTCGATGGAGAAAGCCAGCTGTGTATACACCAGAGCCATGGCAGCAGTCATAACCTGGATGGACTGCTCCATTATCCGTGCCAGGATGCACATAGCCACTGAAGGCTCTGCTAGATGTTTCCTCACCTGCTGCAGTGCCAGCATCTGCCGCCTTGGTGACCACTCCAGAGGCATATCATCAGCCCGTGGCTCAGCATCACTGCCGTCCCCCCACAGTCCTCCAAATGTTGGTGGCCTAGGCGCTCTCAGCATCTGACAGCTCTCTGGCTTTGTCAGCTCTCAGGCTGCGTTCACCAGATTGTGGTCCTAGGTCTACTCGTAAACAGATACCCACTGATGTGAGAGTATCTGTGCTGGTGAAAGTTGCGGGGGGAGCGATGTGACAGTGCATCGTCTGAGGCTGCCTCCTCCTCCAACGCACCAACCTGCATGCCATTTCCAACTCCATGAGCTTTGTGTAACAATGGCTTGGCAGGGTCGAGGCGTCTGAACTCTCCACCAGGTCCCCTCACTCCTCAGGTGAGCAGGTACAGGTGTGCCTTGAAAGGGCAGAGGAGTGGCTGCCTGATGCATCTGGGGGCGCCTCACAGGGCACTCCTGGTGTGAACAGGGGCCATTCAGCATCTCCAATCAGAAGCGATAGAAGAGGCTCCTGCACTTGTGCAGAGACCCTCAATGTGCCAGGTGTCTTCATGCCTCAAACAGCCAGAGGACAACAGCCAAGGTCATCTCAAGCCACAGGGCAGTAAGGTCAGCAGACTGCCCCCACCTCAGCTGATAGTGCAGGGGGAGCACTACATAGGAGCACATGGAAAAGATTTAAGAGGAGCACCTAACTGCACTCAAGCTTCACAGGTTACTTTTTGGCGTCAAGCAGCCTTGCAATCTTTTGTATCGGTTATCCCCAATCTCTTTGCCTGTTCTTTCTCATACAGGTCAAAGAGAAGATGATTAATTTGAAGATAATGCACATTCTATCACGTCCTTCAGTCCACCCCTAGTGTGGAGCTCCATGTGGCATGTTGTGGATACATGAACACTGCTTCGTGTTCGCCAGAGGCTCTCGTTTGCCCATCCATTAGGCCACTCAGTCTCTTGTATCTCCACTCCTGTCTCACCATCTGCGATGGGGTGGTCCCCATGTTGTCCTCCAAGTTCCAGTGCCACCTCAAGAGGGGGTTTGGGATGCCACCCTTTCGCATTGTGGGCTGTCTTTTCCTCCAAGCACATAGATGAGCATTGTTAGTCGCCTGACAAACATAAGCATCGCCTATGCTGTTGGTCACCAGACTGTCCATGATAGTGCCACATAAATGCCTCCTGCATGCAACCTCTCAAAAGGCAGTGCAGGAGTCAATAGTGATGGACCGAGGCCGTTTACTGATATGCTGCCATGCCTGTGACAGCCAATGCTGCTGCCTGGCTGGGTGGGCATGCCTTTTGTACTGATCTTGCATTTATCCCTAGTTACGTGAAACTGCAGAGTTAGCTGTGTGCTACACTCACCTTGGCAGAATGCAAAAAGTCATTGACCCTCTTGTGGCACTGAAGCCAGGTTTGAAGGACAACCCCACAGCTACTGACCTCCTCTGCAATCTCCATCGAGGCTTGCTTGGTTTGATGGGCCGGTCGTCTCCTCCCATCACAGGGGACGAGGACCTCCCTCCTTGCCCACGCAGCCTGGAGGAGAACCTGTAGGGAGGCACCAGTAAACCATCGGCCACCATGGTTCACAGTTCCGCCATGCTTATGTCTCCAATGCTGCTTGGGTCTCTGTTTTGGCACAGGCTGTTTCCAATGTTCCCTTTTATTCAGTGATGGCTGCCCTTTAAATATGGTGCCAGGAAATTGAGTGGTGTGACTTGACGCTGCCCACACCACATGAGTAGATGGCACCTCCATCTCCCGGCTGTTGTTTGGCCACCTGCCACGTAAATCGATTCACTCAGGTGCCCACCACCCATGCGGGAACAGCTTCTGCTTCCAGTGCCGAAGGCGGAACCTTGGGTCCGCTGGCAAAATTCAACACTTAATGTCACTCTGGTGAGGCTGAATAACCATGAGGTCTGCTATCCCTTTCAGCAATCACATCACAAAACTCCAGTCAATCAGACCTCATATAGTTCTTTCGACCAATTCATTCCAGAACTAACTCTCTGGTGTAATTCCTAGTCTGTTCAGCCACAGCAAAAACTAATCATTTTCAATCAAGATTATAAATCTATATATAAGTAACATATAACCATAACAATCCTTAGTCATTCCATTAGCATGCCTAAAATAACTTTTATTTCATAATTCACTCAGTAAATAGTTTAGGATTTTATAAATGTAAATCACCCTACTGCTCAGCACTCCCCTGATACTTCCCATTCAACAATGAATTTGGATGCTCCTTAGTCTTCTGCTTACTCCCTTCTGTGTTTCTTGTTTCAGTTCCTCTAACTCTGTTCTTTGTGAGCTGTCACGGGGGAAAAGGATATAGCCGGCAAAAATCACAAAGTAACAAATCCACAGCAGCAATGAACAAAGAACAGTACAGCACAGGAACAGGCCATTCGGCCCTCCAAGCCTGCGCCGATCTTGATGCCTGCCTAAACTAACACCTTCTGCACTTCCGGGGCCCATATCCCTCTATTCCCTTCCTATTCATGTATTTGTCAAGATGTCTCCTAAACGTCGCTATCGTATCTGCTTCCACCACCTCCCGTGGCAGCAAGTTCCAGGCACTCACCACCCTCTGTGTAAAGAACTTGCCTCGCACATCCCCTCTAAACTTTGCTCCTCACACCTTAAACCTATATCCCCTAGTAACTGACTCTTACACCCTGGGAAAAAGCTTCTGACTATCCACTCTGTCCATGCCGCTCATAAGTTTGTAAACCTCTTATCATGTCGCCCCTCCACCTCCGTCGTTCCAGTGAAAACAATCCGAGTTTTCCCAATCTCTCCTCATAGCTAATGCCCTCCAGACCAGGCAACATCCTGGTAAACCTCCTCTGTCCCCTCTCCAAAGCCTCCACTGAGCTCCAATGAGCGTTAGTAGATAAACAGAGAAATAGGGACAGTGACAAAGACAGAGCAAGAGAATAACAAAGAAAAATAGACAGAAAGGAGAGTTATAGACACAATAAGAACGTAACACAAATTAACGCACACTGACCACGGTAGAGCTATTCCAAGGGCCTCTAATTCACTTTGCAGTGCAGTGGGCAGATGAGTTGCAGCAGTAGTGAAATTTTTTTGACTCCCAAATGTGCTAGATATAGAAAGCACAGTGCTCCGCAAACAATACAGCTGAACTGTCTAACCTCAACCTCATGTGCCTGTAGCACACCCTTGAATGCTTCCAGGCTCCATGTCCACTTTCACAGATAAATAAAGCTTCAAAAACAACTGAATGACTTTGATGAGAAACAGAGCAGTAACATCTGTGCAGTGCAGGTCACCTATGCGAAACAGTACATTCTCCTCTCCTAATTATCCATGAGCAATGTCAGAGTGAATCTGCTAGAAATCATCAAGCAAAGCTGAATTTGCATTAAGATTACAAGGAAAGAAGCACTCTTGTATAAGACGAGTCCCATTAAATCTCCAAATACGTGCAAGTTACAGTAACTCAGATTTTCACTATAATGAGCATCTCACTATATCATGTTATTTGTGCACTTCAGTCTACCTTGAAAAATGGTAGATTGTGCCTTTTTAACTTCTTTAATATGCACCTTGCTAGACAATATTAGTCAATGCATCTTGCTGTAGATTGTTTACTATAGAAATTGATGTGAAACTCCACTATACAAATCTCATTTTCTTTTGCTCTTTTTCTCTCCTCTCACCTCTATGAAACTATCCTCAAGTACTGTTCTGAACCAGGGACAGGCACCAACATCCCCCTCTGTCTTCCTTTCTCCCCCTCCTCTCTCCCCCGCATTCACTAGGAACAGAAACACATTGCCGCTCAGCGCCGGCCCCAAATTCTGAGTGAAACCAGGGCGTTTGGAAAGCTGAGAAAGTGGACTGTCTGTCTTATTAAAAAAAAAGCTTGCTCTGGCTCAAAGTAGTCTTCCCTTTCCAGTTTTATCATTTGTTTCTGTGCACTATCCCATCTGTTCAGACATGGGCAGTGAGCAGCTGATTGAAGGCTCCAGTCTTCCCAGCATGCCCCGCATCTACCGTGCTCCGATTGGATGGAGGGTCCTGCGCGGGCAAACCATTTGCACTTTTGATTGGTGGGCCGGACACAAAACCTTGGCGGGCTGAAGGAACTAGCCCGATGCTCTGATGCCCAGATCCTCTGTAATTACTTCCGCTCTTGATAATTATAAATGTCTTGCTCCAAGTATTTAAACTTGGGTTTTAAACACAAGTTTAAAAACTTGGAGCAAGACATTTAAGATTACCACCGACCTCAAATTTTTACCACAGACATGCACGTTGCCGACCCCTGTTTTGAACAGAGTACCAGTTAACAAAGTGTTCGTGGCTTTTATTTTATATGATGTTCGGTCATTAAAAAGAATAAATCCAACATAACTAATGCATCAAAGTAAACAAATTACTGTTGGAGTACTACTTGCTTTGAAACCTATTATCATCGCTGTTGCTTAAAATACGGTTTAACTCGCTGAAATCTACAGAGCATGCCCAGGGCATTTGCTTGTGTGGCTATGGTCTGCTCTGATTAAATCCCACATGGCTTCACATAAAACTAAACAGAGTGGTTTTGATTATCTTGTTACCTCGACTTTCTTGCACGTGAAAACAAGAACCACAGGAAATAAGATAGCTGAGGTTGCCAGAATGAATTTTGCTGATATTTAATTATGAATTTCCTGAAAAAAACTAATGAACCTTTCAACAAAGAAGCACACTTTCTTTGGTAACACTAAGATGCAAATAGTAAACTGAACAGCCTTATGACCTTTCTTGTGTGGATAATTTTGATTGAGCAGAGTGTTTGGAGTCCTGCTATTGAGCAACATTTTCTGATAATTGCTGATTTTCTTCTATCTCCTTTTTCATTCTTCTGTATTTCTCAATCAGGGCAGATGGCCTACTAAGCAGATAGGCATCTCCATTGATGCCATCTCCTGGGGGAAAGATTGCACCTGGGCAATTTCCTCTACTGGAAGGAGGTTGAAATAAGAAACCACTTCTTCTAGTTAACAGATCAGTACTACTAGCCTCTCATACCTAACACATTTAGGACTGTTTCCATAAGGACTTCTCTTTTTTTAATATGCTCATTTGTTCACAATATGATGAGTTTATGTTCATGTACATATTGTGATATGCGACTAACAGTACTGCTATATGATTATTTCAGTTTTGATGAATGTGGTCTTGGCTCAACCTTCACGGTGATTTTTGCCCTGGGGAGAGTTAATGGTACCGATACTGTTTTTCCCACCAGAATTTTACCTTTATACTGCATTTTAATTTATTCTATTTAGAACTGGTTGTGTATCCATCAGATGTATATGGGCAGGATTTAGTGGAGTCAGCGGGGCTCCTGGTAGTGGGCCAAAAAGGTGGTGGAAAGCCTGTCTTGGCCATTCGGAGCACCACCCCCCCTCCCAGCTCTATTTAATGGTGCCCAGGCAACTAACAGTCCAGCGCCAGGATCCCCATCCTTTTAAGGACGGGGATCCCACCTCGAAGAACTGCTGGCCAATCAGAGGACCGGCAGCTCAGTAGTATTGGCAGCACCACTGGGAACGGTGGCTACTGCCTGGACTACAGGAGGCCTTGGAACCAAGCCCATCGCTGGAGACCCGGACCAAAGGAAAGTGAGTCGGGGCCAATCCAGCAGGCCCTGGCAATGGGGGGGAGGGAGGGTGAGCATTGAGTGAAGGGGGAGAGGGGTTCAGGGAGGTGAGTTGTTTTCTGCCAGGGATCCTTCGTGGGCCCCCCTCTCCCAAGCCTGCAGGGAGGTTGCCTCGTTTTACTTGGCAGATGCCGCCCCCCCCCACCCTCCACCCACCGCCCCCCTACCCTCCACCTGCCGCCGGCCAGCAGGAAGAGGCCCTTTATTGGCTAATAATAGACCTCTTAGGGGCCTCAATTGGCCTCCAGGCAGGAAGGCCATTGGCAGCCTGTCCCACCCCCAACTGAATTGTGGTGCAACAGACATTCCGCCCCCTCCTCCTGCCACAATTCCTTTGGCCCCCTTGCCTCCTAGCTTGTCTCCAGGGTGCCCGTTAAATCCAGTCCATATCTCTGCAGTGTAAAACACTCCTGGGCAAGATGAGTTGTACGAGGCCCACTGTCAAATCCCAGATATTTGGACTGTCGCTATGTAACACTCCGAAAGCAGAGAGCCTGAAATATATCTATTTTGGTTATAGTCTTTTGGTGCCTGTGTAGATGTGGAATTGACAACAAAATTGCTTTCGTGAAAAATGATTCCAACAGCTGCTGTGTAGATATAAATTTGTCTCTATTGTGTTCTTGCCCATCAAATCTACAATACTTTAGTCCAGTGAAAATTTAGGTTTAACAGATTTTAAGAGTAAAAATAATTTCCAATTCTAATCAGGAAACAGTTTCCATTTGCACTAATACTGAATGGCCCACAGTTGCACCCAGAGAACATTTATCAATGTAGATTGATAAACACGACATACCTTGTTATGTTCACTGTAATGCTAAATTCCAGAATCATATTAGCATTCTACAGATGTGAATCTGAAAATATTTAGAGTTGAACAACTATAATTGCATTGTTCCAGTTGTAATGTGGCACCTTCACCTAGTAAGTTAGGCATTTGTATTTTCAACAGTATTAAAATATGGGAGATTGCAACAGTGATTATTTTTGGTGATATCAGCAAATAAAGGTTTATTGTGTTCCTATGGGATTTTTCTATCCACCATTTAAATGGTTTGTCTACTGCTTTAAAATAATGGACAGAGGAATGTCATACAAAGGTTCAAAGCGCATGTCTTCTGATATGATGAACAATCATTTCTCGTCCAGGTTCTTTAATTTGAACAATATGTAATAAAAACAAACTATTCAACTATTTTTACATTCAAGTGATCATTATAACTGAGCAACAGAGGCACTGTAGATACCTTTTAGATGGAACCAGATTCCAGGCCACCTATTATTTCTAATGTTTCATCTGTAATTAATAATGAAATACTTTGACCATATCCATATCAATTATTACCTAAGGTAATTAACTAGAGCTTGATGCTAATCTAACATTTAAATAGTTGTTTTATTTTGAAAACAACCAAGTGGTCATATACTGATAAATATGTGTACTTCATTAATGGATTTAATTTTTTATTTCAGTGACTGGAGATGTCAGCACCATTTCATGGTATCTGCCTAATGGTAACAAAATTGACCCAAATCAACAACGGATTGCTGTTGCAACAGTAAATGAAGTATCTTCTAGTCTGACCCTCTACGGTGCCAACATCGATGATGCTGGCATTTACAAATGTGTGGCAACTTCAAAGGACGGGAACGAATCTGAGGCCACAGTTAATGTTAAGATCTACCGTAAGATATTCAGAAATTATTTTTGTATTTGGATAGGACTGCATTTAAAAATAAATCCTTTTGAATTTATAATCAACCCAATCTTGAGGCCCTGATCTCCTACCTGACCCTCTGATAGCAATCTCAAGGGTCCTGACCCACTTGACCTGTGGGCCGTTGCACCAAATCTTTGGCTTCTTAACTGATGCTGCCTCCTCTCTCAGCACCATCGCCATTATAAGGTCCGAGGCACAATAACAGGGCTCCTAGAACCTCACTATTTGTGCGAGGGTATTTACGCTGTTCAGGGGTAGGCCTTCCCAAATTTATACCTCATTGCAACTATTCAGGAACACAGGTTCCTGGAGGCTTTGTTTATCCAAAGTGAAAGTTATGAAGTTCTTCTTGAACAATTCAAAGGCAGCTATGAAAACCTCTGCATACACTCATTGAAAATAGTTCTTGCACTTTTCACTGCCAGCTAACACAAAGCTGCCAACCTGATCGGCACTGGCTTTCTTTCTTCAGTCTACTGTTATTTAACCTATTCAGGGTTGTAGTGATTTTTTGGTAAATATTGAAAATCAAAAAAGAATTTTCCTGAGTCACTGAGCAGGAGTAATAAAGGGAAAGAAACTTGGTCCAGGAGGAAGAATAAATGAACAAGAAAAATACAACCTTACTTAGTGTTTTGCACCTTTTGCTTTATTTTTAACAGAAAAACTTGAGTTCAGGAATGCTCCTTCACCACAAGAGTTCAAAGTGGGTGATGATGCAGTTGTCATTTGTGATTCTGTCAGTTCACCTCCACCTACCATCACATGGAAGCACAGAGGAAGAGACGTTGTACTGAAGAAAGATGGTGAGCTAAAAATAATGAGTGATCACTGTTTTGTGAAACATAAATCTGGCTAAGTAATATCTGTCACGTCATCAGTTACTGACCGACTAACTGCAAGTGAAAGCAAAATACTGCGGATGCTGGAAATCTGAAATAAAACCAAAAATCGCTGGAAATACTCAGCAGGTCTGGCAGCATCAGTGGAGAGAGAAGCAAAGTTAACGTTTCATGTCCGTGATCTTTCATCAGAACTGGCAAAGGTTAGAAATGTGAAAGGTTTAAAGCAAATAAAGTGGGGTTGGGGCAAAAGAGAGCAAATGGGAAGATGTTAATAGGACAGAGGGTCACAGAGAATAACTGACAAGGTGGTCATGGGGCATGGGCAAAGAGTGTGTTAATGGTGTGGTTAAAGTCAAAGTGTTAATGCAGAGAGGGTGGTAAATAACAGAAGAAAAGCAAAAACATGAAAAAGAACAGTGTGCAGGTACATGGTTTAAAAAAAAAAGTGTAATGATGAAAGAAACTAAAATAAAATGAAATAAAAAAAATACAAAGTAAAACTAAAAAAAAAAGGGGGGGGCCAATCATGCTCTGAAATTATTGAACTCCATATTCAGTCCGATAGGCTGTAGCGAGCCTAATAGGTAAATGAAGTGCTGTTCCTCGACCTTGTGTTGATGTTCATTGGAACACTGAAGCAATCCCAGGACAAAGATGTGGGCATGAGAGCAGGGGGTGGTGGGAGGGGTGGCAGGGTGGTGTTGAAATGGCAAGCGACAGCAAGCTTGGGGTCATGTTTTCGGACTGGGCGGAGGTGTTCCACAAAGTGGTCACCCAATCTGCGTTTGGCCTCCCCAATGTAGCGGAGACAGCGTTGTGAGCAGCAAATACAGTATACTAAATTGAAAAAAATACAAGTAAATCGCTGCTTCACCTGAAAGGGGTATTTGGGGCCTTGGATAGTGAGAGAGAGGAGGTAAAAGGGCAGAGATTACACCTCCTGCGATTGTATGGGAAGGGGGCGAAGTGTCGGGGTAATGGAGGAGTGGACCAGGGTGTCGCGGCGGGAATGATCCCTTCGGAATGCTGACAGGGAAAGGGAGGGGAAGATGCATTTGGCAGTGGCATCATGCAGGAGGTGGCGGAAATGTCAGAGGATGATCCTTTGGATGTGGAGGCTGGTGGGGTGGAAAGTGAGGACAAGGTGAACCCTGTCGTGGCTCTGGGAGGGAGGGGAAGGGGTGAGAGCAGAGGTGCAGGAAATGGGCCGGACTTGGTTGAGGGCCCTGTCAATCCTCGAGGATTCACCCCCACTATGGTTGATAGGGCCTCCTTGACACACTGATCCACTCCTCCATTACCCCCAACACCTCGTCCTCTTCCCATGCATTTGCAGCAGGTGTAATACCTGCCCTTTTACCTCCTCTCCTCACTATCCAAGGTCCCAAACACTCCTTTCAGGTGAAGCAGCAATTTACTTGTACGTCTTTCAATGCAGTATACTGTATTCGCTGCTCACAATGCGGTCTCCTCTACATTGGGGAGACCAAACGCAGATGAGGTGACCACTTTGCGGAACACCTCAGCTCAGTCCAAAAATATGACCCCAAGCTTCCTGTTGCTTGCCATTTCAACACACACCCCCTGCTCTCATGCCCACATCTCTGTCCTGGGATTGCTGCAGTGTTCCAGTGAAAATCAACGCCAGCTCGAGGAACAACACCTCATTTACTGATTAGGCACACTACAGCCTATCAGACTGTACATTGAGTTCAATAGTTTCAGAGCATGACTGGCCCCCTTTTTTATTTTGTATTTTTTATTTCATTTTATTTTACTTTGTTCCATCATTACACTTTTTTTTTAACCATGTGCCTGCCCACTTTTTTTTCATGTTTTTGCTTTTGGATAGGGCTTTCATTATTTTGTCATTTAACAGCCTCTCTGCACTAACACTTTGTTTTTCCCCACACCATTAACACACTTTGTCTTTGCCGCATGACCTCCTAGTCAGTTATTCTCTGTGATCCTCTGTCCTATCAACACCTTCCCATTTGTTCTCTTTTGCCCCACCCCACTTTATTTGCTTCAGACCTATTACATTTCTAACCATTGCCAGTTCTGATGAAAGATCACTGATCTGAAACGTTAACTTTGCTTTTCTCTCCACAGATGCTACCAGACCTGCTGAGTATTTCCAGCACTTTTTGGTTTTATAACTAACTGCAACTGTTCTCTTTTAGAAATCTGGCTAGCATTCTTAAATACTTGTGGTTGCGATATTCAATTTGATTTCTTCATCCTGCTTCTTGGGCTGGGTTCATTATTAATCAGAGTTGATTCTGATTGAAGTAGCTTTGAATAACTGGCAAATAATGAATTTTTTCTACATTCTATACACACAGTAAGACTTAATAGGCTCTGGTTAGACCATCACATGCAAATATTGTCACGATGTTAAAAATTGGCAGTGTACTCCTTTGCATTCAGCTAGTATAGCGGTCAGGGAAGTAAACCGGGCAGTCAGGAGGTTCGTGGGAATGGGAGGGCTTGGCTTGTTGTGCAAGGAGAAAGGTTGCAGAGGCAGATAAATTAATAATCTCTTTCTTGTTAATGAAGAAACATGAGCTTCTCGTACTTTTTAGAAGTCACGGAAGATAGGTTTAAGGTAGCAGTAAGTAATGGGGGAAAGAAGACTGAAATATGTTTAATTTTCAACATGGTCTTAGAACATTGTGTGGTTTAGCAGAAGAGAGCAAGATCCAAGAGACCTTAATGTCAAAACAGATCCATTGAGAGGTAACTGATGGTTGTGTGTAGATATGATCACGATTGCGTTCCTCGCCCTTGACTAAATGAAGATGGTGACCTTATTGGGGGTGGGGAACACAAAGGGTGGGTGACCATCCAGTTTTTGATGGGAATGACATAATTGAAGGTGAAAGTTAAAAAGTGCTTGAGCAAATCAACACCTGAAGGAAGTGATGTTGAAAGAGGTTAGTGTTTGTAGGGTAGTGAATGATGCAAGCAAGTGGTCATAGTTAGCCTTGTCAGTGATTGAGATCACAGAAATAGAGAGGCTCTAAGAGATGGTGCATTCCATAGGGTGGCTGTGAATATGAGTAGTTGAGTTTCTATAGCAGGAAATACTTAGGATGAATGGGAAGGCCTTAATTTTAGAGAGTGAGGGGAGAAGAGTTAAATATTGAAGTCACAGAGGCTGAGAGAAAAAAACTCTGGAAGAAACGTGAGGTGGGGTTTGAGGGGAGCAGTAGACATGAAGGATTTTAAAGGAGCGATGACACATGCGGAAGAGAGTAAGGTGTTTGAAGGAGGAGAAAGTGCCAGAGAAGTATGGTGAGAGGACAAGCTATGAGTTGGTGTTAAGAGTCATGTCAACATTGTGGCAGTTTGGGTGGGGCAGGTGGTGGAAAGTATAGCCAAGTGAAGCAGTTTCAGTAAGGGTGTGGCATTGCCAACAATAAACCAAGTTCCAGTCAAAGTCAGAATGACAGTTAACCTACTCAAAAAGTTAGCTCCTGTGGTTGCGCAGGGTGAGGAGGTTGATGAGAGGGGAGGGTGGAGCATTTGGAAGGGTATTGCTGTTCAGGAAACAGCAATGGGCCAATTGAGAATGTTCGGAAAGGCACAAAATGTAGCCCTGGGGTGTTTAGCTGAGCTTTATGCTTGTGATGGTGGCAGGAGAAGAAAAATGGAGAGAATCAAAATACCTCAGGGAGAGTAATTAAAAATGACACAGTCAGCTGACAGAGGAGAGAATGGCAAAGAAAGACAGATAATGGGCCTGGGTCTGAAGTAATAGCCAAAATGCACAATCAAGGTAGTGCAGTAGCTGTTGTATATGTGGACTTTCAGAAGGCATTCAGCAAAGTGGCGCACAGGAGGCTTGTTAATAAGATGGAAGCCCATAGAATTAAGGGTGAAATGATAGGACAGATAAAGAATTGCCTCAGTGACAGCAAGCAAAAGCTGGTGGTGGTGGCGATAAATAGATGTTTTTCCGTATGGGAAATGGTTTGCTGTGGTAGTCCCCTAGGGTCAGTTTTGTGTTCCATTACTCTCCTCCATTTTTATTAACGACCTAGACATGGCTATGGGGAGCAGCATTGTAAAAATTTGCAGATAATAAAAAACTTGGCAAGCTATTAGATAGTGATGAGGATGGTTATAGACTTCTGGATGATATAGACAGGGTGGTGAAATGGGTAGAAGCATGGCAGATGGAATTTGATACAGCTAAGTGTGAAGTAGTATACTTTGGGAGGACTAATGTGGAAAAACAATATGCTATAAATGGCACGATTTTGAAAGGTATAGATGAGCAAAAAGATCTTTGTGTCCATATGTATAGATTCTTAAAGGTGGAAGGACAAGTTGATAGGATGGTTAGAAAAAGCATATGAGTTACTTTAGTTTATAAATAGGGGAATAGAATATAAAAGCACAGAGATCATGCTAGAACGTTATAAATCACTGGTTCGGCCTCAACTGGAATTTTGTAGACAACTGTGGGGCACTACACTTCAGGAAAGATGTAAAAGCCTTCAGGTACAGAGACGGTTGACTAAGGTGTTACCTGCGATGAGGGACTTCAGTTATGAGGAAAGGTTGGAAAACTTAGGGCTATTCTCCTTGGAACAGAGAAGGTTAAGAGGTGACCTAATAGAGGTTTTCAAGATGGCAGCTTTATATAGAGTATATAGGGAAAATCTATTCCCTCTGCCAAATGGGTGAATTTGATTCTAAAAGGACACCAAGGCAATTCCGGATTACATAGGCAGGGCAGAAATTAAGTGAGACATGTCATGGTCATAAACAGAGGACAGGGAGGAAAAACGATGAAGAACACGGTAAGTATGGTTCTTATCAGCATCACTTCAATGGTGCCAAAAAAGTGGACCATCTCTGTGTGGCAAACTAATGTAGTGGAATGTAGGATTTGTCCAGTTTCAATTAATAAGGAATTCTGTATTTGTAACTTGGTCCAGACATTGGAATGTTTAATGTGAAAATCGTGGCAGCTGTGATCATTCAGAGTTAATTTCCTAAGCTTGAGGGCCAGCAGCCAAAGCGAAATATAAACCTCTGTCTGGGAGCATTGTGTATTAATGACAAATTAATTGGTGTGTTAACTGCACTGCTAAATAGATATGATTCATTTCTGAGTCATACGAGGCAATTGTACAAAGAAACTGAACCCCCCGCCCCACCCCTGCCAAAATCTAATTAAGTCACATTTTGCTTTGCAAGGTTCATTTCTGGTTGAAATTGTTTACATCTGTGGATTCCATTTGTCTTTGGTCTTTCACTGCAGGAAACAACCCAAAGTAGGTTAGTTTTGATTAATATGGAAGACTACATGTTCTAATTTTTTTTCCTTTGTGCCAGCTTGGATACCAAAGCAAAGAGTGCCCCAGGTTCTCTAGTTTTTTTATTTTCATGAGTCACCATGCGAGTTAGGGGCTCTGAAGTTCCAAGTTAATTTCTTTCATTAAGTTTTTCATCATGAACTCTTATTTAGTAGTTACTAAGGAAAATTTCAAAATTTTATTGTTTCCAAACGTATTCGTACCAGTTTGCAGGAGCCGACTAAGTGATAGGAAAAAAATGAAACCCAACGTGTTTGCAAGATGCACAGTATCCCAGCACCTGTACCTGTCTGTGTTCTGAAGTGAAGGCAGTGCTGCATAAGATGTTGCAGAAGAGTGGCCCGGTGACCAAGTCCATCGCCACATCCCCATAATGTTGATTTTGCAGCTTGCCTGGAAGGATGTGGAGGCAGGCTAGAAGCTGCTGCCAACGGTCACTGTCACTGGCTTCACATTAGCTGCAGGAGTCCCTGCAGCAGATGGTGTAGCGCTGTATCTGCTTATTTGCTGTCAAGGCAGCTCCCGCTGTTACAACCAAGTTGGCTAGGCTTTACTGGCTGTTAAATCACCCTGGCATTCATTTTATATGCAGTAACACTGAAGGAATGACCAGTTGCGATTGGGCTCTTGTGAAGTATCATCCAGTATTATGGCTAGTCAGACCTTTTAAGTATCAGTAGCTTAATTACTATCACCACATACTTGGGAATATGAACCTTAGCATCTCCCAGTCCTCTGTGAAAGCGGTTATGTGTATCTCTGCCTATAACTGTAGGCGTCGGGGTACAGTAGATCAGCATTTAACACTTGGTGCTGGCATCCTTACTTTGATCCTCTTTTTCTTTCAAAATGATCATAAAGAGGTTCCCATTGGTGGCACTAATGCTTGTGGGAGGAGCATGGGAAAAAGCCATTCTAACCTATTACTAAACAGCTCAGCAATTAGCAATGTCTTTTTTTTATTCACTCATGGGATGTGGGCGTCGCTGGCTAGGCCAGCATTTATTGCCCATCCCTAATTGCCCTTGAGAAGGTGGTGGTGAGCTGCCTCTTGAACCAGTCCATGGGAGGTAGGTACACCCACAGTGCTGTTAGGAAGGGAGTTCCAGGATTTTGACCCAACGACAGTGAAGGAACGGCAATTATAGTTCCAACTCAGGATGGTGTGTGACTTGGAGGGGATCTTGCAGGTGGTGGTGTTCCCGTGCATTTGCTGTCCTTGTCCTTCTAGTTGGTAGAGGTCGCAGGTTTGGAAGGTGTTGTCGAAGGAGCCCTGGTGCGTTGCTGCAGTGCATCATGTTGATGGTGCACACTGCTGCCACTGTGCGTCGGTGGTGGAGAGAGTGAATGTTTGTGGATGGGGTGCCAATCAAGCGGGCAGCTTTGTTCTGGATGATGTCAAACTTCTTGAGTGTTGTTGGAGCTACACCCATCCAGGCAAGTGGAAAGTATTTCATCACACTCCTGATTAGCTGCTTGTAGATGGTGGACAGGCTTTGGGGAGTCAGGAGATGAGTTACTCGCCACAGGATTCCTAGCCTCTGACCTGCTCTTGTGGCCGTGGTATTTATATAACTACTCCAGTTCAGTTTCTGGTCAATGGTAGCCCCTAGGATGTTGATAGTGGTGGATTCAGCGATGGTAATGCCGTTGAATGTCGAGGGGAGATGGTTAGATTCTCTCTTGTTGGAGATAGTCATTGCATGGCATTTGTGTGGCGCGAATGTTACTTGTCACTTATCAGCCCAAGCCTGGATATTGTCCAGGTCTTGCTGCATTTCTGCACGGACTGTTTCTGTATCTGAGGAGTCGCGAACAGTGCTGAACATCAGCAAACGTCCCCACTTCTGGCCTTATGATTGAAGGAAGGTCATTGATGAAGCAGCTGAAGATGGTTGGGCCCAGGACACTACCCTGAGGAACTCCTGCAGTGATGTCCTGGAGCTCAGGTGATTGGCCTCCAACAACTACAACCATCTTCCTTTGTGCTAGGTATGACTCCAACCAGCGGAGAGTTTTCCCCCCATTCCCATTGACTTCAATTTTGCTAGGGCTTCTTGATGCCATACTCAGTCAAATGCTGCCTTGATGTAAAGGGCAATCACTCTCACCTTACCTCTAGAGTTCAGCTCTTTTGTCCATGTTTGAACCAAGGCTGTAATGTGGTCAGGAGCTGAGTGGCCCAGGCAGAACCCAAACTGAGCGTCACTGAGCAGGTTATTGCTTAGCAAGTGCTGCTTGATGGCACTGTTGATGACACCTTCCATCACTTTACTGATGCTTGAGACTAGACTGATGGGGTGGTAATTGGCCAGGGTGGTAATTGCCGGGTTGGACTTGTCCTGCTTTTTGTGTACAGGACATACCTGGGCAATTTTCCACATTGCAGGGTAGATGCCAGTGTTGTAGCTATACTGGAACAGCTTGGCTAGGGTCGTGGCAAGTTCTGGAGCATAGGTCTTCAATACTATTGCCGTAATATTGTCAGGGCCCATGGCTTTTACAGTATCCAGTGCCTTCAGTTGTTTCTTGATATCACGCGGAGTGAATCGAATTGGCTGAAGTCTGGCATCGGTAATGCTGGGGACTTCAGGAGGAGGCCAAGATGGATCATCAGCTCGGCACTTCTGGCTGAAGATTGTTGCAAATGCTTCAGCCTTATCTTTCACACTGATGTGCTGGGCTCCCCCATCATTGAGGATGGGGATATTTGTGGAGCCACCTCCTCCAGTTAGTTGTTTAATTGTGCACCACCATTCACGGCTGGATGTGGCAGGACTGCAGAGCTTAGATCTGATCCGTTGGTAATGGGATCGCTTAGCTCTGTCTATCACGTGCTGCTTACGCAGGTTTGGCATGCAAGTAGTCGTGGGTTGTAGCTTCACCAGGTTGACACCTCATTTTGAGGTATGCCTGGTGCTGCTCCTCGCATGCCCTCCTGCACTCTTCATTGAACCAGGGTTGGTCTCCTGGCTTGATAGTAATGGTAGAGTGGGGGATATGCCGGGCCATTGAGGTTACAGATTGTGGTCGAGTACAATTCTGCTGCTGCTGATGGCCCACAGTGCCTCATGGATGCCGAGTTTTGCATTGCTAGATCTGTTCGAAATCTATCCCATTTAGCACAGTGGTAGTGCCACACAACACGATGGAGGGTATCCTCAATGTGATCACCTTTCGGTTTTCTGTCAAGATATTTGGAAATTGTGGCTAGTTAAGCTTTTGTTGGTTCCTATTTGATTAGAGATACAGCACTGACACAGGCCCTTCGGCCCACCGAGTTTGTGCCGAACATCAACCACCCATTTATACTAATCCTACATTCCTACCAAACATCCCCACCTGTCCCTATATTTCCCTACCACCTACCTATACTAGTGACAATTTATAATGGCCAATTTACCTATCAACCTGCAAGTTTTTTGGCTTGTGGGAGGAAACCGGAGCACCCGGAGAAAACCCACGCAGACACAGGGAGAACTTGCAAACTCCACACAGGCAGTACCCGGAATCGAACCCGGGTCCCTGGAGCTGTGAGGCTGCGGTGCTAACCACTGCGCCACTGTGCCGCCCACTGAGACCTTAACTGGTTCTGCACAGGTTAATGTTCCCACCAAGTGAGCCCCTATGAATGTGAGCTTAATTTCTTCATGTCATGTCAGCATGAATTATGTTTGCAGACCTTCTTGTACATGAGCTGTATTTGATTTTCCATTTTAACAGGTCATCCTTACGGCTCACCCAGAGATTTTATTTGAAATTACTTCCCAAATAATTTGAACAAGAAATTACCATCTCATTGTTTTATCCACTGCTAAGTCAGTGCTGGCGCATTGTTTCCCAAATGTAAGTGTTCACTTTATGCCGTCTGTTGCATAGAACAACTTAAGAAGTCTTGACAGCTATTAATTTCCTATGATGCAAAGACCCAAGGCAGCTGGTACTTAAGTAGCAGATAGCTAAATGGATGGCTCAATGCAACTTATCCTGCTGTCATCTTTCAAGGAAGAAGCCCAGTGCGAAGATTGAAGACCATATTCTGTCCTTCCTATGCCTGCTTCCTGAGCATCCTTCACAATCGGTATCCAATTGATGCCACACACAATGCAGTAACTGTCGCATTAACCAAGCATTACTGTCCAGATTTAACCATAGTCTATGGCGATGGCTTAGAATTTCTTCAGGGCTTGGCCCCTTTCATCGTCAGAGCTTCACCAGAAGTGTGGCAGAAGTTCAATTAATGTGCACATTGTGATGTCACTGTCATGTACCTGGTTAGCCTGTATTTTCTCCAGAGTTTGTCAAGCTAAGCTATACTTTTGTAATGTGTGAAGTATGCATATCATTTGAAGAATGAATAGGAACAGTTAGGGATCATTTCCAGGCCTATGCTTGTGAAACTGTTTCCAGTGTCAGCCAAACATTGCATAGGCATTGAGTGCTTCCAGATTCTAAGGCTGATTGGACACTAGTGCTGCGATTTTGGAGCTCCTGCTCCAGCTAACACCCTTTCCTAACCTTGCACAGCTGAACAAATGTTCAGCAGCTGGAAGGAACCTGCACCGGCGCTATGTAAAGGAATTATCAGCTACTACCAGATTAGTTGCTGATTGATTTCTGCTGGCTCTTGCTGTAATTATCAAAGTGTTTGCTGGTTTCCAAAGTTGATTAAAATTGCTAAAACCAACAGGGAGTGGTGTGGCTTGTGCTGCAGGACCGTGTCCTGACTTCAGGATTCTGCACAGACCACTTGCTCTACAGACATGTTCCACATGTTTGCATTCCCCTTAGCCTACGACATGGTGGAGAATGAGCAGCGTCAACAAAGAGCAGGACAAGCTGCGAGAAAAAGGGAGAGGAGAATGTGGGGGAGAAGGCTGTCAGCACGAGTCAATATCTGTCCATAGTGTTCAGGGAGCAAATCTCCAACTTGAATCTCCCATGAGAACATAAGAAAGAGTGCCTCAGACGTCTCTGCTTCACTAAGGATGAAATCCTCAATGAAATCTACCACCTGCTACTGCTACAGCCACAATTGCAGCCTCACAGCAGGGCAAGGACAGCATTGCTAGTGGCTATGAAGGTGATCTTTGTCAAGAAGGTTTATGTATCAGCTCCTTTCAGGCAATGTTTGCAACATCTCCCAGTTCGCAGTCCACTGTTTCAAAAGGCAAGTCAATGAGGATCTTCATGCCAAAAGAGCACTGCCAGTTAGGTGCTGCTGCCTCCAGTTGGGTGCCACCTGATCCTGCAAGAGAGAGGGAAGTGCATCAGTGATTGTGATACAATGGCTGGAATTTTATGGCCAATTAATGACCATTTAAGGGTTTCTTCCTGCTTTCGTTGGTAAAATACCAGCAGCGGATGGGCACTTGGGCACCAGAGAGGGTCGCATAGTGCTACCTGATAGCCTCCTTGCAGGCTGGGGGGCAGCGCTCCTGATCGAGCTCCCTGTGCCCCACAGAGGCCTCTTTTTCCCCCCCCCCCCCCCCCCCCACCCCCAAAACCCCACAGCAGCACAGGCCACCCCTGTTGAAACAACTACACGCCAACCTCCAAACCACCCCACCCCCTCCCCTGCCCCCGGCAACCTGCCTCGCCAGTTGTCCCCAGCGAGGCCCGATGCCGCTTGGCTTTTCGGAGGCCAAGGTCCATGTTCCCCCTCTCGCTGGGTGCAGTCTCAGCAGTGGCCACCGATGCTGGTGACGCTGCTGGAACTGAAGAGCTGCCAGCCCTCTGCAGCCACTTAAGGGCTTGAGTCAAGTAAAATAGCAGTGTGACTTGTAGGCCTGGCGGAGGTGGGCTTACCCTAGCTTTCCAGCCGGTGGGCAACATTACCACCTCATTGTTAAATTCCAGCCAATGTGTCTGGTTGATGTGGCTGTCATGCTTGAATAGCTGGCAGTGTGTGAAAGCTGTGTGATGTATAGCTTGCAGCAGTGCAAAGTATACATGGGTGAGTTGAAGCTTTGAATGTTAGTTATGAGTCATTATTGATAGCGGTTGTTGATAGGTGAGTGATAAGGTATGATTCATTGATCAGTGTCTGGAACTCATGGGACAGTTGGCGGGATTTGGATTTGAGGATGCATTTACTGACCTTGACCACTCACTGAACTTCTTCCAGCACTGCATCCATTTCCTCGGGGGGCTAGACTGTTGGAGTTGACTGCCATATCTATTTGGTCCCACTGCCTTGTTTGTCCGGAGGGCCTCTTACAGATAGTTGACCTCTCTCTTCCTCTGCACCTCTTCCACAAAGGCCTCCAGTGCAGCATCAGAAAACCTTGGGAGTCTGCTCTCTGCTGTATTGTGCTAAAATTCAGTGTTTCTGTTCTGCAACCAGTTCCTGCTCCAGCCAGAATGAACCTCACCTTTAAGAAGTGCAGACTGACTTGAAGTGGTTGTAGCCCCTCTCAATTTTGTACTCCCTGCTCAGGCGAGCAACCACTTAACTGTGTGCTTAGTGCTGACTGCACACTACTGTCATTTAAATGAGCAGACATCACAAAGTTTGCTTGCTGCTTATATCAAAATCAACAGACACTGTATAATCAGGCATTGCGAACTCCACACCCATTTTCGAATTTTATCGCATCTCGACGCTTGGGAGTCTGAATACCTAAGAGAAAATGTGTTATTTCTTACTTTTGAAATCCTCTTAGTTAATTGCGGTAGTCATTTATACACCGTGGCAAAAAATGAGTAGACTTTGCAGATTCGGTTGACGTTTTAACAACAAGAACTTTTATTCGTATAATGCCTTTAATGTAGAAAGTTACTTAAACTGCTTTGCAAAGGATTTAGAGAAGCATTTATTGAACTTCTAGCTGAAGTAAATTGAAATAATCATTCCCAAAACTGAAATATGACAAAGGAACTCTGTAAATAGAAATGGAAATTCAACACGACATGGAAAAAAAACGTATTTTTCAGCTCTATGCAATACAATAACTGGTTTGGGATCAAGCATATAGCTGTCACAAAGTGGTAGTGAATAGAAGTGATTGGTACTGTGCACGATGAAGTAGCACTGTGAGTGAGCTAAAAAGAAACGCTCACCGAGTAAGAAAGAGGCAAGCTAGTTTCAAAACAATTGCAGGAGTTGTCAAGCTGCAAACTAGGTGTTCTTTTTTTTTAAGTGGATGAGATCTTCATTAATTTGAATACTTTCTCTATAGACTTTGTATTCAAGTGAAGTATTTTTAACTGTGACCTTCATAAGGATGTCACTCGAAGAGGTAATTTGGAATGGAAATTCTCCTGTCAATAAATCTAGCAAAATATAGTCACTGAGAGTACAACACCAGATTTCATGTTGGTGCTTATGCCAACAAATGGTAAAATGATCAACTGGTGGAAATTCATCCTCGGGTTATCTAATTTAAAACTTGTGGTATTGCAATTCTGTTCCCTCTATCATCCACATATCTAGGCATCTGGAAACTCAATGGCAATTCTTGGGAATGTTAGAACAGAAAAAAAATCTGTATTTAAATGGGAAATGCAGATATCACAAGCAAGTCTATGAACTAACAAGAGGAATAACAGCATAGATATAAAGAGATAAATATTCTGCTGGAGAACATCTTAAAGTTAAACAAGCGGACATCAGTCGGCTATAGATTTCATGAGTTGATTTACGGGCGGCGCAGTGGTTAGCACTGCAGCCTCACAGCTCCAGTGACCCGGGTTCAATTCTGGGTACTGCCTGTGTGGAGTTTGCAAGTTCTCCCTGTATCTGCGTGGGCTTTCTCCGGGTGCTCCGGTTTCCTCCCACAAACCAAAAGACTTGCAGGTTGGTAGATAAATTGGCCATTATAAATTACCCCTAGTATAGGTAGGTGGTAGGGAAATATAGGGACAGGTGGGGATGTGGTAGGAATATGGGATTAGTGCAGGATTAGTATAAATGGGTGGTTGATGGTCGGCACAGACTCGGTGGGCCGAAGGGCCTGTTTCAGTGCTGTATCTCTAAACTAAACTAAACTAAAACTAAAAAAATCTGATTAAATAATAGAAGTTTAAAGTACAAGTACTGATGGTCTGTATTTTTATTGCTACAGTTCGTTTCACTATGTTACCCAACAACTACTTGCAAATTCGCAACATTAGGAAGACAGATGAAGGTACTTACAGATGTGAAGGAAGAATCGCTGCCCGTGGTGAAATTAAATTCAAGGATATAAAGGTTATTGTTAATGGTAAGTTTTTTAAAATTCTCAGTATTTTGGTAATTGATCCGATTTGGTAAATTATATATCCCTTTTAATGTAAACAAAACACTGACCAACGTAACTATATATGCAGTTGTTATTTACCATGTCATCTCAGTTCCACATTGTCAACGAAACTGTTTTGCATATTAAACAATGGCTTGCATTTATATAGCACTCCATAAATAAGAGTAATGAAAAGAAGACTGAAGTCAGAGAAACAGAACTCTCTGGAGGGGCTATAGGATAAATCCTTGGCGCTGTGGAGGTAGTGATGTGGGAAGATAGAAAAGCAATTACTGGATGTGCACTACGTGTGTATGTGTGCAGAGAAATGAAACCATGAATGGGCAGTCACATGGAGCTCAATAATGGAGGTGGACGTCATGGTAAACATACTGAACGCTGTGGAGGATAATGAGGGATAATGCACCACAGAAGATGTTCATGACTTTGGCTCATTGCCTTATATTATCACCTCATCTGGTATTCATGCTTCCTCTTGTTACAGTTCCTCCCAGCATCCGTACCCGGGAAATGGTGGTGAACGCCACAGCGCACAGTGGTCAGTCTGTCATATTGACCTGTGATGCGGATGGCTTCCCAGAGCCAGAGGTGACCTGGAAGAGGTAAGATGTATGAAGAATTCAAACAGGAATAAAATTATTCCTATTGCTTTAATCTTCTATTCGCTTTCTCACTAGCAATGCTTGAAGTTGTCTGTTCAGCCAGTTATCACTGGCTCACTGTGGTACTAGAGATCTTTTCCATTGAGCAGGTTCCAACTTATTGCTCTTATGATTTTACTCAAAAAGTTTGTTATAAAATGAAAAATTGGTTTCTTTGACCATATAGAAACCAATAAATATTTTTCTCTCTTTAGATTAGTGATTGATTTGTCAATTAGTCTTGTATCAGGAAATAATTTGTTGGTATGTTGCATCAATTATTGACCAGTTCAGGAATTTCCCTTTATCTGGTGTTTACATGAAGCCAGAAACAAAATCAGTCCAAACATTAGTTTGGTGACCGGTTTCCAAGATTTGCTGACCATGTTTTCTGCTGTGCTTTTGGATCAGCGATTACTGCTGTTGATGCTAACCTCTGTGGAACACAGTGAAATGGATACCTAAATCATTTTGCTCCTCCACAAATCCTAATCTTCCACCAACAAGAAAGTACTCCCAATTTACCTTTCGCAAATCCCCACATCGGTACAGCGAACTCTATCTGCCATGTAACCTTCTGCTCTCACCCACATAACTTGCTGTACTTCCTAATTTAGTACCCTTTGCAACTTTTGAAATAAATCTATTCCCTCATCCATGTCATTAATATATGTGATGAAAAGCTGAGGCCCCACTGCAGAACCCCAGGGAACACCTCTTGTCACATCCTGGCAATTGGTGGATGAACCCTTTATCCCTACTCTCTGGGCTGAATTTTCACCTCGGGGGCAGGAAATGGATTGGAATCTGGGTCCTGAACCTGCCGCAAGGGGGGAAAACAGTCACTGACCTTTTGTTTTTACAGAGATGCTCCCTTAATTGGAATAGAGAAAGGTTCCCTGACCAATTAAGGGCAGCAGATAGGCTGTAAAAGCTGGAGGGTCAATCACAGGTCTTCCACCTATGATTGGCCCTCCAGCTTGAGAGAAGCTGCAGTAAAGGGTAAGTAACTGAGAGACTGCTTCAACATGAAGATGTCCTTCACCAACTGTTCTAAAGCTTTAAATAAAAAGCAACCAAGCCAGCACTGGGGGTGGTGGGGTGCGGGGGGGAATACCTCTACAGGGCGGCCTTTGGCTACACCCAGGCAGGCGGGGGTGGAAGGGACTGTAGGCCTGCTTGGAGTGCTGGTACCCTGGCTTACTGCCAGGTGCCCATCTCCAGGTAGTTGAACTGCACCCCCTCCTCCCCACCCCATTGCGTCGGGAAACTGGAGGCTGACTGGAAAAGCCCAGTCAGCCTCTTTAACCCTTGGTTAATAATGCTCTTAATGAGCCTAATTGGCTACCCACACCCTGGGCCGGGTAGTCTTGCCAGGTCCCAAACCTGCCTGGACCAAAATGGCCGGCACCCGGAATGCGGTTGTAAAACTGGCACGCCAATTGGTACCATTATTTTCAGGCCCCGTTCACCTCCATGCCCAACCTTGGGGCCTGAAAGTACTGCCCTCTGTCTCCTAGCCCCAACAATTATTGACTTGTGACAAAGTTACCACCAATTCCGTGGGCTAATGTTTGCAAATAATTTCTCGTGTGGAGCCTTATCAAATGCCTTCTCTCTGTGTAGAGACTCCGCTATCCATTGTGTTAATGACCTTAAAAAATTCAACAAGATTAATCAAACATAAACTACCTTTCACAAATCAAACAAAACAAACAAATTTAATACAGGTGGATGGGTGGGAGTGGGGGTTCAGGTTAGCTTTTTGTAACTATCAGTGTCATAAATGAGCACAACATGTCAGAAAAGAACTGGGTATCGTGTAAACAAACAGTTTGTTTTTGAAAGATCCAGTCAAGAAATCTTTTCAAATTAGCTGACAAATGTAGATAAATCTCCTGATTTTGATGGTGAAATCATCTTCTCTTCTAAACAATGAAAAGCAAATTTGTCACTGCTGAATTTCAGGCAAATAAGGCTGTGTATAAATTACTTTTTTCTCCTAATTCTAACCCTCCGCCTGCAGTTATGAAAGAACTGAATCATGTCTGTACAGTCCTTTCTTCATCTTTTGCACTTTAACAGCAAGAATCGATACGGTTATTGAACACTGCACAACATCGTAAAGGAATCTGACCCATCTTTCTCGGTGTCCGTATGCAAGCAATTGGCAGCAGGGATCATTGGGTAGCGATCAGCCCTTGACTGATTTCTTATCCCTCACTGCACCCCCCCACCCCCCCCCCCCCCCCCCCCCCCCGCCCCACTCGAAGCCTGGGGGCATCTGACCAATTGCAGTGTCTCACTGATGACGATGGGCTGAGATCACCTGATAAACCTCTTTCTCCTGATCAGTAAGGCTCAGTACCACTCTGCTACACTCATCCACCAAACCATGAAGAAAGTTGTTTTTTTTTCATAAGCTGTTTTAACTGTAAAACAAACAAGCTTTCCTTGACAGGACAGCAATTTAAATACAAATCTAGGTGCATATTAAAGAAAAAGCTAGTGATTGTGACTTGAAGTGAACACTGACTTGCCAGACTGAGACTGGTACACTTTCCAGCAGACCCATAGGAGTGTGAGATTGGCTGGTTGCAAAGCCAACACAGTTCACCACAGGAAACTATTGTGCAGGAAGAAACCCGAATGAGAAAGATATATTCCATTTCTCGTTTATACAACAAGGGTAATGGGGTTAATTCTTCTGAAGAGTGGCAATATTTTTCAGTTACTATCACTGTTGGCCTTGCACTGTTCGTTTCAAGCTCAAGAATGGTAAATAGTTTGCATAAAGGATAGAACTCGGCCTAGCAGCAGTCTGTCAAGTATAGAATAATTGCAGTCAAGTACTAGAAACATTTTGTGTGCCTTGAAATCATGTTTTCCCTCTTTCTACTTCATTACTAACGTTATTAAGGTATAGTGTGAACACAAACAAACTGACTTTACATGGATGCAAGCACATAATTGCAGTGTAGAAAGTAATTATTCTTAACTTTTTGAGGACTGCACCAATTTTTGTACATTCAAACTAAAAATCACATTGCAGCTCTGAAATTATACTTATGGGATGTTTACGAAGAGATGTGTAACATGCTTATCTGAAATCCACTATTTTAGCAGATGAATTAACTAATTTAAAGTAATAAATGAAATAGGGAGAGGAAAATTTCAGATACATTTTTAAGTGTCCATCTGTTAGTACCTCACACCATAATTTCAGGGCCAATATTTTTCCGTCTTGTTACAGGAAAGTATGTATTAAAATGATCTGGGGTTCTACAGACCCCTCATCCTATTGTATATTCAAGTTATTTTGCCTTTTGTTACTTAACAGAGGACGTACATAGTTTAAAATCTCCAAGTCATTTAGTGCTCAGTTAATAATACTTGTCACTTGACATACACAAGGTTTTTTCCTTGAGTTTATAGAATGGGCTGCACAGTGGCGCAGTGGTTAGCACCACAGCTCCAGCGACCCGGGTTCGATTCTGGGTACTGCTTGTGTGGAGTTTGCAAGTTCTCCCTGTGTCTGCGTGGGTTTCCGCCGGGTGCTCCGGTTTCCTCCCACCTCCAAAGACCATTCTTGATAGGTTGATAGGTAAATTGGCCATTGTAAATTGCCCCTATTGTAGGTAGGTGGTAGAAGAATGGTGGGGATGTGGTAGAGAATATGGGGTTAATGTAGGATTAGTATAAATGGGTGGTTGTTGGCCGGCACAGACTCGGTGGGCCGAAGGACCTGTTTCAGTGCTGCATCTCTAAATAAAATATGTAGTAATTTGAAAACTGAAAGAAGACCTTCTAGTATTGAATGGTCACTATCTGTATGATGTCTGAAGCACTTTTTTTTTTACAGAAAACTGTTTTATGTGTTGTGCTTAGTTCATGCTTAAGGGCTGACAAAAGCATAAGTCACTCTATTTAGCCAAGTACAAATAATAGCTTCTCTTGAAATTTACCTCAGTAAATCTAAATTAATTTCAAGCCAGTTTTATTCTTTGCCATTCTACTTGGAAAACTATTTAAAAATGGGAAGCAAAAAATGCTTTGTTTACAATTGATATGCTTTTATGATGCACATGAGGTTTTTCTATATAGCGTGTTAAAAGAAAAAGGTTTAAAAAAAAAATGTTTTTGCTGTGAAATAGATCTATTCCGTTGAAATGCTCCCCCCCTCTCCACCGCCCCCCCCCCCCCCACTCCAGTACATGGGTTGAGTAATTTTGATTTTTTTTTTTACTGCTACAGTAAAACTTTATGAAAAATGGGGCCTGCATTGTTTCAGATTTTTCAGTAAAGTCTGCTTTGGTTCTTCATGTATAGAATGGTATAGCGAATTGTGTCTATTTAATAATGGTTGCGTTAAACCATACTAATGTCCATAGATAGTAACAAGGTGATATCCACTGAGTGTAAAATTAATATTTTTTAGGAAGCTGTATCTCTGTCTTATGTGTGGATATATATTCTATAACTTTTGATTTGTAGTTATTAGTCCAGCACAGTTAATTTCCCTCATGTTTTTTCAGAGATGATGTGGTAATTGAAGCAGATGGAGATAAATACATTATGAATGAGGATGGCTCTGAGCTCACAATAAGCAAAATCGGAAAAAGGGATGATGGAGAATACCTCTGCATTGCACAGAATAAGGCTGGAGATGTTGAGCTGGAGATCACCCTCAGAGTTTTCGGTAAAGCTCTTCGCATTTTAGAGTCTGAGTGTAAAGCCCAACTCATCAAGGTAGTCCATTCTGCCTATTTTCCAATGGGTTTAGAACAGACAAGGCTGCAAGTGTGTTTGATGGTGCACTCCACCATTCTTCCATCTCCCATTATGCAGACAGCAGTATGGAATATACCTGCCCATTTGATGATGGACACATACAAATCATAAGTGAATGTGATTTATTTGGTTTGAATGTTGCACCGTAGGATCCACCTGTTACACTCCAGTGGGTAGTTAAGGTGGCAAGATCAAGATGGGGCCTCCATGAGGCTCTGTGTATAATCATGCATAAGCCCCAGCAGGAGCAGTGCAAAGTTTGGTGCACAAAAGTAAATAGATTTTGATCAAGCAACTGAGGCCTGCCACAGCATGTCTCCATCTCCAATCCAGAGCAGCTCCTCAGCAGTCCAGGGAGTCTGCTTCTCACCTGCAAGTTAACCTGGAGCCTGAGATACATTGGGGTCTGTGGGGCATCTCCAAAGCAGGTGGAAGCCCACCCTTCTAGAGATGCCCCCAGATCTGAAAGCCTAGAATGCATTTCTTTAGGTACTGGTCTATGCATTGTTAGTGTCAAAACATTTCCTTCAATGCCTTCAGACATTTAAATGTGTCTGCATTGAGCTGAACATCTGAAATACTGCCCTCAACCACTAGAGGCCCAAAGTGAGTTTTGAAAATAGCAAGGCTCCCTCTAGAGGCAGAATATGCTGCTAAGTGAAACGTTCACTTGAGTCCAGGAATTGATTTGTTTTTCCTCCTATTCATTTGAGTAGCACAGTATTCAAGAAGCATTTTCGATTTTGTGTTAAGTTTTCTTTTCCATTTGTTTGCAAGCACATCTGATACAATCATCAGTCTGAATACAATTTATATCAGATGTGCTGTCAGTCAACATGTCAAAAATAGCTGTCACTGTCCATGAAAAAATGATTGATTAACATTTTATCTTAAAGCACCCTTTTTAAGTGCAGATAGATCTGCTTAGAAAGCAGGTTGTTGGGGATTTTTAAAAATGTATTTGAATGCATTTCGATGTAATGGAACCTGACATCTCCCTGTAACATTCATCACCCAATAAGGAAGGGAGAATCTTAAGGAGAAGAACCGACAACTCAGCCTTGGGATAAATTTTATGGTTTAATGCTCCCGATTGAGAGCTTGGCACAACTGAGGCACAAATTGAAAATTCTGGTTCAGAGATCAGCACTTGTGGCCTGGTGGTTTATTCAGTTTACTTTAAGTAATAACTTAATTCATTTTGAAGGATGGAACATTTGTACAACTATAAATTGGGTGCAGTGATTTCACCCCGAAATCCCAGTATACACTACTGTTTTGTGAGGGACAGTGCTACATCTGAAAATTGATCTCTATATTTAGTATTAATAATTCCTTGTATGTTAGAAAATATATTTGTTCCTACCCCGAGCTGCACCATTGTAGAGAACTGGCCTGTGAAGTGAAGGATCTGTACTCCGCTGATCAAGTTTATATTTCCCCCGCCAATTTCAGATCCTGGCCTTCTCCAAGACCTACTCATTTACATTTTTCAGGATTCATCAGATAGCATTCAAGAAATAAAGGACTTGCAGTTACTTAGCACCTTTCATTATGTCTCAAAGAAAATTTGCAACTAATGAAATACTTTTGAAGTTTTATCATTGTTATAATGTAGGAAAACATGGCTGCCAATTTGTACACCACAAAGTGTCACAAACAGCAATGTGATAATTGAACAGGTAACCTGTTTTAGTGATAATGGTGGAGGTATAAACATTGGCCAGAATCAATCCTCCGTTCTTCAGTTAATGCCATGGGATATTTTGCATCCACCTGAGAAAGAAGGCAGGGCTGCAGTATTACATTATCTGAAAGACAACCCTTCCAACGGTGCACCACATTATGTGGTCAAGTTGAATGCACAATCTTCTGACTCGGAGGCATGAGTATTACCACTGAGCTAAAGCTGATGAACAAGCACAGGAGCCATGGTAGAGTGCCTACCCCATCCTCCTTACCTGGACTGCTAAGGCTCATTGTAGAACCTTATCTGAGATGTGTCAAGTTAGATACATAAGGGGTGAAATTCAACTTCAGTGGTGGCATAAAGCAGGTGGTCACAGACACGTTGCCTGTTATTCACACTTCCTGGTTTTTCCCTTCCATTGACTTATGTTACTGTCTATTTTACGTAAAGCAGCATTCAAGAACAAACGAAAAAAGAAAGACCTGCATTTATAAAGCATTCTTTATGACTTCCAGGTGTCCCAAAGCACCTCACAGTCAATTAAGTACTTCTGAAGTTTTATTGTAGGAAAAGCAGCAACCAATTTCCACACAGCAAATTCCTTCAAACAGCAAGGTGATAGCCAGATAATCTCTGTTTTAGTGGCATTGATTGAGGGGTAAATATTACCCAGGACACTGTGAAGATGTCCCTGGCTCCTCTTTGCAATAGTGCCATGGGATCTTTTACCTCCACCTGAGGGGGCAGATGGAGCCTTGATTTAATGTCTCATTCAAAAAAGGCACCTCCAACAGTGCAGCATTCCCTCAGTACTGCACTGAATTGTCAACCTAGATTTTGTGCTCAAAACCCTACAGTGGGGCTTGAATCCCCAACCTTCTGACTCATGGTCGAACCATTGCTGACACAGCATGAACTAGAAAAACGACATACCTGATGTCTGCTTACTGCTTGAGGGCCTCCAACTGACTTAAAATGAGAGTGCAGTGGGTTGCTAAAAATTATTTTTCCTAACATCGAGGAGCTTTTAATAAATATTCAAGTGCACATCAGGGAAGCATTTAACATTGTGAAGTACTTCTCCTCCCCCAAAATAATTTTAACGATGCACATTTACTTAAAAGCTTCTGAACATGATTGCCTAATTGTTTCACTTCATACCTGCAGGCTCCTAGAATTTCCCCAATTGGATAACTGTCAACTACAAAATAGAGTTACCATTTTCTTTTTTTAATAGTTGTGTTTTATAGGTTAATCCACTTGGGATTCACCAGTAATGGCCTCACATGTAGCAATTTCTAGCTCAGCTAATGGCAATGGAAAGGGAAATCCCAATCAGGGCAATTTCATTTAAAGTCATGTTTGTGTTGGAAATCCCTGTTTCATTACTTAAGCACTGTAATCACTAACTAAAATTTCAGTCAGTTTCAATGATTCCTTGTTAATTGGTGCCAGCAGTATCATTAACCAGGATTTCAAATTATTTTTGTTCTTTAGTGAAACCTGAAATTACATATGTAGAAAACAAGACTGCAGTAGAGCTTGAAGAACAGATTATATTGACCTGCGAGGCTAAGGGTGACCCCACCCCAACCATCATCTGGATGAAAGGCACCCACACTTACAGGGATGGAGAACAGGTAGAAAAAAATTTAATGAAATCTAGCTTGATCCAAATGTGGATGAAATTGTACCACCTTCACCCATACGGAGATGAGCACAGATTTCATCATCTGTATGTCATTAATCATAGCCACTTACTTACAAAAGTCAAGCACAGTTAATAGTTTTAAGTCTACTATCTCTTGCCTGCCTCCATAATTGTTAAGTTGTGCATGATTTTGTTGCCTGCCTGCCCTGAGGATTTTAAGGAACTAAACTGTCACAACTGCTTGGAATCACCAGTTTCCATAGAGAGATTTACACACATTTCTGATGCCGTCCTGATCCACTACAGACAGACAGACACATCCACAGTTACCGAGGCCAATTGTAGCATTAGCAGGGATCACCTGACCTAGTACAGACTGGTGATTGAACATGGCACCTTCTGGACTGTATGGCTTAATACCAAACCATGTGGTGCATTTATTGATTTAAGTCTTTAGGAGAGCTACGTTAGCAAGTAACCCAATTAGAGAGAAAAAAAAGCACCCCGCTAATTTGCCAAAAAAATCACTTCTCAGTGCACTCTATCTTGGAAAAATAGCAAAGCTATTTTGTTTCTGCAATTAAAAACTCAGTGCAATGTAACATTCAGTAGAGACTAAGATTGAGTAATGACATACAATCATTAGTGGCAGTCACAGCATAATTGTGCTCCCTGTTCACCATGTGCTCTGATTCTATGAAAAGTATTTGGAATTCAAATCTCTTTCGCTAGGGCTGTGATATATCATATTTGTAGATTATAGAATCCTTGTGATTCCATTGTCTAAGAGTAGGTTTTATGCATGATGTAAGCTCACATTCTGACAACATGCTCTGCTGTTGTAACTGATAGGCACATCACTTTCCACCACAAATGCTTATAATGAACATTCCCATATGCTTTATGCTGGAAAAGGGGCATCTTCAATTGATTATAAACATTGGCTATAGTGGAGCACTGTAATCAATTTACATACCTGCTAGCCATTAAAAAGCCTGCAGGGATGTTCATTATAAGTAGGATGATGCATGCATAAGTCACCCATCCTCTCCAGGTTTTAGTTATTTGTATGTGAAACCTTCTAACCCATTTAATTATTCATGATTTTCTGGATTGTGGCCCCATCTCATCTGACTAAATTATAAAGAACTGGGAAGAAATATGTATCCTAACATCTTGTTGAACATGTCAGCATGCTATGTGTTTAGGCCTTGCAGATGAACATAAAAATATATATTTATGTGGAGTAAAAAATTTTTCTGTGCTCTAGTTGTAGTGAAATTATATATTCATCTATAAAGTTTACAATTTTGCTACATCTAGCATATCTAGAGCAAATATTTGCCCCAATTGTCCTTTAATTGTAACTTCAAATTTTGAACAGCTAAATCTGCTAATTATCTTTCTCTCTTACTAGAGTCTTGTAGAGAAAAGCAGGAAGATAAATCATACATATTTCCAAATCTGGGTCACAAAAATCCATTGTTTTCTAAGACTTTGGGCTGAATTTTTAAAGTGGGGTCAGGAACCCAATGCCTGGATGATTTCTGGGTCTCAACCCCACACCTCAACTGTGTCGCTAACATGACACATCCATCAAATGTAAATGCCCTAGCCGGGCAGAAGGCAAACTCAGTGCCCAATTAATGGTGCTGAGCGTCGGCAGGAGTTGCCTGCAGAGCGCGAGCGGCAAAGGCAGGTGGCAGCCATGATGGGGCCAGCTGCTGCTTTGCCAATGTGAGCAAGTAGCTCCGGGGGGGAGTGGGGGGTCCGTAGGATACAACAGTGGGGCAGCACTTCCAAAATAAAAAGTCCTGTGGCTGGGCACAGCGCAAGATTCCTGTGGGCCCGAAACATTTCATCTCCCACCAAAAATGTTTGTTGCTTGCCTGCTGCGGGCCCAACAGCTGTGCCTGATCGTGCACCAGACTGGTCGGGTTTGGTGGAATCTTCATTGAAAATTGTAGTACAGACCACCCTGGCCCCTTAACGGGCTCCTCCTTGAGCTTAATGGGCTGTTAATTGGAGGTGAGCAGCTTCCCTGTTTCTCTTCTCCCTCCCCCCCCACCACCACCACCCTCACATTGAAGTTTACGGACTGTCCCTTATGCGTCAGGCTTCTGGAGATGACCTAGGACTACGATTTTCGAATCGTTTCTGCACTGGGCTGACTCAGCGACCTTTTGAAAATCCAGCCCTTTGTGTCCATTCACAACGCATCACTGAGTAAATGTAAATGTTATGTTTCTCATCCATTCTTTCTAAACAAATACAAGGCTTGAAATTACTCCAAGGTTACTAATGTATTATCACTTGCTGAAATCATGCAAAGTCCCTCTCCTCGCTATTTTAGCATTTGGGAGTGCGGAATTTCAGGTAAACTTGCTAACTGTTAATATGTTATCCCACCATGTAACTTCAACACCACATGGTATTGAGTGCCTCCATTTCATCAAAACAGTTTTGTACTTTCAAATTTAATAATTGTTCTGAACTGAGACAAACAATTAAATTGATTAAATAAAGAATCATCACCATAAATATGTGTTTACTATTACTGCATTTGGATTTCATTAATTTTAAGTTTTAATTAACAGGAGTAATACAGATGATAAAAATTGACAGTGGAATGCCTGAGAAACATAATTACAGAAAAATTCACAAGCGCTTGATTTCAGCTTAATAAAACTAGTGTAATGCACAGTCACTCTGGTGAGCCATATATTTCTCATGTATGCAAAGGCCTGCTTTCACCAGTAAAATTAGCATGAATTTACATAATTAATATAAAATGGAATTAAAATACTAGCACATGTTGAAAAATGACCTACTTTGGTATGCAGTGGGCACAGACACAAATGTTAATAGCTTCTATTTTGGAATAATGCCAACCGCAAGTAATTCTCCTGCAACAATAACTACTGTAGTGGAAAATGCTTAGTACACAATGAATGGTATTTGAAATGAGCATAAACAGAAACTTGGATGTTTATCTGTGAAAACAGGCATGAGTTTGACTTGTGAATCTAATGTTGGGGCTCAATGAGGGCCTCAACTCATTTGGTGTGAAGTTGAATTCACAAACTAACATTGGACAAATGCGATTTTTATGTGTGTATATATATATATGTATATGTATGTATATATGTATGTATATATATGTATATATAGTGGAAAATTTGTAGTTACCTAAAATGCCTTACTTTTGTGAAATGGCTCCTTCCTGTTTCCACATTGGATTCATCAGTTTCATGACACTTAACTGCCATTACTGTCATTCCTTAGCACTTAATTAGTCTTTTCCAGTCCATAGCTCTTCCTATAATAGCACTTTAGAAGTTTAGGCCCATTGCCAAACAATCTAATACATTTGAGTGCGCTCAGGATCACTCTGTTGTTTTGGGAAGTTGTTTGACAGTTTAGGTAATTTTGAGGAAGACATACGATGCTACAATACGCTGATAATTTCAAACATGCCAAAATTTGTCTTTAATTCAGATACTCATGAATGTTCTAAAGAGAAGTCAGAAGTAAAACAATTGATAGCAGTGTATTTATCTGTTAAAAATCTTGAATAGACAGAATATTTGTGGTCCATTGAACCACTTCTTTCAAACTGAAATAGTGAGACTTAGAAAAGACTGCAGTAACTGTTCTTTTATCCAACATGTTAGACTCACTGATGATACAGTTCCATACAAACATAGATCAGGTCTAGCTTTTGTCAGCATCTTGGCAAAATGCTAACAATTTCCACTTTTGTTTTTAGTACTTTTGTAATCTTTTAGCCAGCTTGGCTGATGATTGCATTTCAATTGTTAGCTGAAGCTGATGATGGACAAATCCAATTTCAGAAAATGGCTACAGATTTTCAAGTTTGCTTTTACAAGAAAGAAAAAAAGAAGCTGTCAAAATGATGTGTTGCTTTAGACAAATTGGACTGCAGACTGTGCATCATTCTTGCTGCACAATCAGTAAAATCACATCTTTCCTATATCGGTATTTGAGCCTAGTCTCCAAGGACTGAGAAAGACTATTTAAGAATAAGTTGTATTATACTAGCCCTACACACTCGCTCCACTTCTTTTGCACACCACTATACTATCTGGTCTGTGCATTGCTTGTCTTCTAACCTGCTAAAATTAAAGCACATTTGATTTCTGTCAGTGACTGATATTGCTGAGGCAAATGAGGCAAGCAGAGCTTGTCTTTTATCATCTGCCTTTTTTGTTGCTTGGTCTTTCTGTTCATCTGAGTATTTAGTAATTAACTGATTATGTGCAGTAGTTACTATCGTACACGCTTGTATCTGTTTGAATTCAATGGTTAAAAAATGGTTCCACAATATCGTGATAAAATAAGGTGTGAAATGAATGTCATATTTTCATCAAACTTATTGCATTAATCATTTACTGTACATTTTCCTGTGTATTTCTGGTATGAACACAGATCCTAATGTGGCTAGAAAAAATATAAAGGAATCCTTATTTGTACTTTACTTTTCCTTTCCACTTGTAAACAGGAATACTTTAAATCTTGAGGTTATGAAAAAGACTTGCAACTTGCTGTTTTCCCTCATTACTTTTCCTAATGTTTTGCCTTCTGTGCCCTCTATTTTCTCCTTGGCTCTTTGTTTGGCTCATAGGTTCTGTTTTCTTCTTTGCTGCTATTTTTATTTCCCTTGTACAGACCCTGGGATTATTACACTCGATTGCAGTTTCTTTCATAAAATTACTTCTATCCTTCCCTGGTTGTACAGCTTCTTAAATATGTATTCTGTCCTGCATATGTTCTTACAGCAGGGGTCATAGAATGCTGTAGCAACTAGTTTATTCTCATTGTAGGAAATAGTGATTTCTTAAGAGTTCAAATTTACCATCTAGTATATTATTTTAGAGTCACAATCTTGGCATGATAGAAACCCTATTGGAATAGGAGTGCTATTAAATATAGAATTTGATAAAAGATAGATTGCTACTTGTAGAAATAATCATAAATTGCCTTGTAAAGAATGTGTTTATGATATTGCTACAAATAGTGAACAGAGGAAATCTTCCCTGTCGTGATGCAAGTTCCAATGTAGATTAGAGGATTTGATGGAATCCAAAAAGAATTTCATTGGTAGTTTATTAACCAACTGACAGCTTCCTCTAGGGAGCAACGTTAAAGAATAGAAATCTGGAAATTATGTTGCATGGCATTATCTTATAAAGAGTTAACATGTTCATATCAAATCCCTTTGCCTGGTATTTTAACTGAGGAACAGCTACTAAAATCTCTACTGAAATAGCAGGAAGCGGTAATCTTACACAGTGTAATTTCCAGGTTGAAGTCAAACGTTAAGGTAGGTTTAAAAGTATAAAGTTTGCCAACAAACTAAATCCACACTTTCAATCACTTAGTAAATATTGTAGGAATGTTTAATTATTTTTCTGGCTATTACACTTGACCCTACAGAATTGGGAGGGCCACATCAGTCAGTCTCTATCTAGTTGTCTCTGGAGGTGGAGAAAAATCTAGCTTTAGAACATTTGCTGTGGAGCCATTCTGTGCTATAATGTGAAGTTACCATTAATTGCTTCTCTCCTCTCATAAGATGTTAATTGGTGGAATTCTGTTCTGCCCACTGCCTCATTTTCAGATGATTCATGTAAGATACTCAGAGGATGAATAAATCAAGTGTGGAGAACTAATTTAACTGGACCTCTCCTGCACCAGTCTCAAGGGAGTAGATTTTAAGTTTCCCCATCAGGCAGAAAACTGGTGGTGGATCAGCTGACCGTTATACACCCAGCCCTGTTTTCCTTTCCAGTGACTTGCCTGCTGGTGGAAGTTACAGTTTACTCCAAAATTTAATTTGTTTGTCAAACAACATCACGTGGTCCATTCTCACATGAGAAGCTTGGACCAATCCTTACTATTATATATCAGAACAGTATGCTTTATAACCCTGATAAAATTCTTTCTGGGTTAAAAACTTGAATGGCACCTGTGATAAACTCACTTTTTAAATCAGGGTCTTGCTTTCCAGTCTGGGCAGCAACTGTGGTTTAGATTCTGGCTGAGCTTTATGTCTGCCACTTTTCAGGTCTATGACCTTTCATCAGACTATCAAAAGTTAGAAATGTAATACGTTTTGAGCAAGTGAAAGTGAGGGGTGGGGGAGAAGAGCAAAAGGGAAGGTCTGTAATAGGATGGAGGGTAGAAGAGATTAAACGACAAAAGGTTTCATGGTACAAAGCCAAAGGGAGTAATAATGGGACAAGTAAAGAAACAAAAGGTGTGTCTGGATGAGGTGTAAATGGCAGGATAGCAGCGTCCGAATGCATTGAAATGGCTTGACAGGGTGGATGCTGAGACAGTTTCCCTAGCTGGAATATCTAGAACTAGGGGTCATAGTCTCGGATAAGAGGTCAACTGTGGATTCTGAGTTGTTGAGTATATTCAAGACTGATAGATTTTTGCTCAATAGATCAAGGGATATGGGGATAGGGCAAGAAAGTGGAATTGATGTCAAAGTTCAGCTATGATATATATTGGCAGAGCAGGCTTGAGGGGCCATATGGCCTACTCCTCTCAATTTTTTAATGTTCTTATGACCTTTTATCATTTAACCCATATAACAATAAATTAAACATTTTCCAAGCTATTTTTTAATTTGTAGTTGCATCATCACTAATCAGTTTCAACTCCATGGAATTAACAGTTTTGCTAGATAATGATGCAGATAAAAAAATTTTAAAAATATGTATTAAAAAAAAAAGTTCGACCAGCCTCCTCCTGCTAGTGTCAAAAATCATCATTTCTGCACCATTCTTGAATCGAAAAGTCAGGGCTGTCATTTTCAGCATCAACATAAGCAGTACCTTGTGGGCAAATTGGGGTTTGCTATGAAGGAATTCAACAACTTGAACAAAGTTTTTAGACGTTTATAGTATTTACATGGCTTGTTAGCTGCATTAAAGGTTCATTATCGCAGGTACATTGTGATTGGCTGATACAATTGCATTGCTGCTTAACAAATTGCTCATTCAGGAATTGCTCGTTTCAGTTGTCTGTATTGCTGTGATTTTGTTCTCAGCCTGTTAAATTCTACCAAATACTGTCAGTTTTTGCGAAAACAGGGAACTGTTATTCAGTTTTGAATCTTCAGCCACAAACATCTGACAGATGTTCCACAGTGACAGAAACAATTAATGGGAATTGCACACTTCATCAGTGAGGGGCTCCAGACCACTCAAGTACAGTAAACACAATGCAGCATTTTTTATTCATATATTTTCACAATATAAGTTTGTTTTGAAGTGACCATACCACCTCTTCCCAAATTCAAATAATCCATGGGGAGGAAGATAATTTTCACTTGGGTTGGGGTGGTAAACTGGTTGTAGCAGATTGCCTGCCTGTTATACACCCCACCCAAATTTCCTCACCCACACAAGTGGAAAATTACTCCCATCCTTATTTGTGTGCTTGCGAGTGGCACTTCATTATATTGCCAAAAAAGATAGTATTCACTTACCATTTTGATTAGCACAAAGTGTGTTGCTAGGCATTAGCCTTACTAAGGATTACTTTTCGCATTGTATTGATTTCAATAGCTTGTTTATTATAGCCCATACATTAGCCCTATAAAGTATTTTATCTGGTTTTCCATAGAGTAGACAAAAGCAGAATTTCTGCTAGCAGTGTTGAAAGGAAATCAGCTGGTGAAACATGAAGCAATTTATATCCTGTTTTTCCAAATAGAAAATATTCAAGCATTAACCTAGGTGACAGTGCAGGTTACAATTTGCTAGTCCACCAACAGTATGCATTGGGCTGACAAGTCATCAAGTGGTGTATATGTTTTTTTTAAGCAATACAACAAATTAGAACCCCTGACCTTAAATAAGGTTCCACCTGGACAGTTCTATCCCCTCTGGTGATTACATTAGAACAAAAAAGGTTGAAGTGGTTATCTCAGTAGTCATTGCTACTAGTTTTTCCAGAGTGTAAAACTAGGTTAACATTGGCAGAAGCACTTTTCCTTGTCTGTCTTCATGATCAAGGACATCAGAAGCTGCTAAATAATTTTAGTGTGCTTTGTAGCTTTTAGATAACTCTTATTTGGTGCCAGAAAAGTTCATTTTGCACATTGTGCATAAACTATATGCAAATCATGAGACCAAAAATACAATGATGAATGCTCAATATGCTGCTGCCCAGAAATTAAGCAACAGAATCCTGAGGCCTACATAATGCCCAGCTCATTAGGCCTGTAACTTCTATATTAGGTATGGATGCTGAAGGAGAGGCAATGTTTAAATATCAAGAGAAATTCATACACCTCTGCCTTTTCACAGTGACACCTCTGACACTAGTGAGCCCAATGGCTAGTACCCACCTTCCTCACCTGATCCCTCTCCCTAGGAAAGTGGCTGCTGTGCAGCTGGTAACCAACAGCCTTTCACTGGCTGTTGACACCTGTTAATGTATTCCTGGGTCTTCCAGCAAACCATGAAAGGAACACCAGTAAATTGTGCTAATGGTATAACCTTGCATTACCCAGTAACATCATCCCATCTCTGGACAGGTGCACATAGCTTCTGCTTAATGATCAAGGTGCTGCACTCAAGTCACATCAACAGTCCCACTCTAAATTTTTATGGAGAGATTGAAAAATAAAGTTTGCATCAAAGGATGTGCAGAATATGGGGCATATTCTAACAATTGTGGAAGCAGCATAGTTTCTTACTATTTTAAAAATATCGTAAAATCCTTCAAAAAAAATTTTGATAACTAGGTGAATTTCATATGTTAAGTAAATGCTTATTACTCCAGTTGAGCCTGGTTATTGCACACAATGTTTATCTTCCAAGGTTTGGGCATCTTTTCTGATAATGGAATTTCTGCCAAGATCAATGGAAAAAAACTTCGTGGTGAGGACTTACTTTTTTTTAGTAATGAGGTTCCACTGTATTTGCTTTATAGACATTATTGCCTGCACAAAGCATCTTTAAATGTAACACATTTAGCTGCCTGTGCATGTTCTTTATGTTGACCTATATCTAAAGTACTTGTGTTTCATGTTTGTTTTCTCCAGGCTTCATGGACACGGCCCGTGACGCTAAAGGTATGGCTACTTACCTGTAGCCAAACTCTCTAACTCTCTTAACAAGCACTAGCACAGAGAGCGAGTTTCCACAATAGTCACTTAAATTAGCCAAACTAACCCTTTTGATACAGATTGTAATGGAGAAGTGATTATTAATGGATAGCATTTACAGAATTGAAAGTTTAAAATTCAGGCAAACATTTGCATGTGAGACTGTTGCGCAAGTCATGTATATTTTGACAAAAAAGTGGTGATGCAGATATGCTACTGCCAGGTGCCATTATTTATAAAGAAGTTTTAAGATATTGAGTATTGAAATCATTTGATTTATTTCTGACTGAGCTGTACATTCATCAATCTGAGGACTTTTCAGATTTAATTTTGAAACTTTTCACTCTAACTCCCTGTAGTTGGTTACTTTTTAAAACTCATATACAAGCTATTAAGGATAAGCAAATGAATTTAGATCATTTTACTTATTCTACCTCTGTGATTTGAGGTGAATATATCTATTATATAAATGTCTATATGTGTGTGTATAATATGATAAAAATCTGGTTTAAAAATGATCAAATAGCGAGCCACCACACCAGGAGCAGGAGTAGGCCATTCAGTGCCTTTTCCCCATACTATCCCCATATCCCCTTATGTCATTGGTATTTAGAAATCTGTCAATCTCTACTTTAAACATACTCAATGACTGAACTTCCACAGCCCTCTGGGGTAGAGAATTCCAAAGATTCACAACCGATCTGTTTACTGTTAATTATTGAAATTACACTTTGAAAGTTATACCATATTATGTAAAAATGGTAAATATTCAGTGTTCAATAAATAGGATGGTATTTATAGGATAAATGTACCTTTTTTTTAGATAAGTTCACTTGACATTTAGAAAATCATTTTAGGGAAGTACTTGAAAGTCACCTGGGTACTATGCATCTGTTGCTAGTTGTAAGGACAGGTCGAATTCTACTCCCAGGACTATGCCAAATTGACTGTATAACTGACTGTTATGAGGTGGATGCACAAGAGTGGCCGAGGATAACTGGGCCACTAATTTGTTTCTGTGCTTTCCAGAAGACACAGCTTCCACACAGTGTCCTCTGCGCAGTGATGTACCTGAGGTTGGGAATCATCAGTGCCTATCATTCCATAACCTGCTGTCTTGGTTCAGCAGTATACAATGCTGCCTAAAAATGCATTGAGCTGAAATTCAGAGTGTCAAGTGTAAAGGCAATTTGAGTAATTTTCTTGTGATGACAGTATGAGTCATTTAGCACTTTAATATTTTGATCTATTGCATCTGGCAATAAATTAAGACATTTAATTAGGTGTTTGTTGAATTTATTCAAATTTACCACTTCAGACAACGACTTGACCTTTGTGAATTAGCATGATGTTTACTACACTGGCAAAGGAAAAGAGAAGTCATGCAGGCAATCCTGTTTGGTAAAACAGTACATGTTCAAATTCATACATTTGGCACCGAGTAAGCTCTGCTTAAAGCGGGAGGCCATTGAAAAGCTTGGACCAGCTTGCCTTAAAGATTAAAAACACATTTTCTAACTTGCTGAATAATACAAGGGACGTCTAGGAAGTGTTTCAATATATTCAAGTGTGGATTTAAACGACAAATAGAGTTCAATAAAAATCTTCAAACAGGACCCATATAGTCGCCAAAAGAGATCTCTAAAGCAAAATTGCACAATACAATGATATTATGTATCAGAGAACTGTCAGTTCTATAAAATCATCTTATCCTGCTAAGTGTTGTGTACATTACTTGTTAAAATTAATCATTATCAATGCTAATAAAGCCCTTAATTATAAGTTTGCCAGGCCACCCACAGTGGACAGGTGCTGACACTTCACTAACAGCCCAGGTACGCTCAATGATGACACCTGGCTGCTTTTTCAAGTGGCTCAAACTGTCAATGACTTTGTGTAGTTTAATCACATAGAGTTGCTGCAGTGACATATGCACAGATGGCAGAGCAGGGTGGGTGCCCAGTTAACCACCTTGTCACGGTGAGCAGAAACGTTAATAAGCTCTAAATTGTGGCCATCCAGTGCTGCTGCTTGACTTTTGAAAGCCACGCTGAAAGATTGTGTAGTCACCATTTGGCTATTCTGTGGCTGATGTGTTATTTAGAGTTTGACCCTGCAGAGAATCCTTCCAGTAACTTTTGTTGTAGAATTAGCAACCAGTCCTCATTATTTTCTGTATTTGGAGAAAAAATGTACAAAATTCTGGAACAAAGAAATGTAAATTTAACTACACTCCTTAAGTGCCATCTTTTTACTATTTGTGCACACTTTGTGAAATAATGCACATAACTATCCCTTTGTGAAAGGAATAAGTACTTCACTAATGTATTTATTTGACTTAATAATGTAGTGAGGGTTATGATGGTTTTCCTCATTTATTCAACCTCTGTATACAAATATAAATTTCATCACACATGGAAAAAAATGTCTGCAGTGGATTTTGTTGATGCAATGCCAAGAATTGCTATCATTTTTGATGCTAATTTCTTTCAAAGCACTAGAAAGATGTGTAATAGCTAAGCTAGCATTTTATGTATATAAATTGAGTGACAAGGATCGTTGTTATGTAGCTGTCCAATTGTATTTTTTGAATTGACTTAAATGGCTCATGTAGCTAATTTTTCATCGTGTTGTCTTCTGCTCAATGTCAATCCATTATTGGCAATTCATATACAGATTATAAGTTTCCCACATGTCGCCAACTCATCCTACTCCGTGTAGCTCTTGCAGTTTGTGGAATTTTTTGTCAATGTGTAGTGCTATTTTTTTTCTGCGAGTCTTGCTTTCATTTCTTTATTCATGTGAAGGTTGACTTGACTGATGCATAGAAAATTGTTTGCTTTTAAAAATGCAGTAGTTACAATGCCCATTGTAACATTGAACATAAGAAATAGGAGCAGGAGTAGGCCATTCGGCCCCTCACGCCTGTCCCATCATTCAATAAGATCATGGCTGATCTGCTCCAGACCTCAACTCTTTCATACCAGCTCCTCGTAGCTCTCAACTCCCTGATATTTCAAAAATCTATCTGCCTCCTTTTTAAATACTTTCAGTGATCTAACTTTCACAACTGTCCTGGGGTAGAGAATTGCAGACATTCACTATCCCCTGAGAGAAGAAATTCCTTCGCATCTCCGTTTTAAATGAGTGTCCCTTTATTTTGTAACTGTGTCCCCTAGTTCGAGATTCCCCCACTAGTGGAAACATCTTCTCAACATGTACCCTGTAAATCCCCCTCAGAATCTTCTACGTTTCAATAAGATCACCCCTCATTCTTCTAAACTGTAATGAATAAAGGCCGAACGTGTTTAGCCGTTCTTGTTAAGTCAACCCCTTCATCCCAGGAATCACCTAGTGAATCTCTTTCGAACTGCCTCCAATGCCAGGTATATCCTTTCTTAGATTAGAGTGCTACATTGCACTGCAAAAATGTACGTAGGTTTGTTGCACATATTGGAAGATGTGGCAGTATTGAGAAATGTATTTAGTGTTAAATGTATTTTGTCTTTATGATTTTAAACTAGGGAATATAGTCATGTATTTAAAAAGAAAAAGGCATCAAACAGATTGAAATAAATGCCAATTCAGAGACTGGAATCAGAGTTCTTAATTTATTTGAATTTACTGCCAAATAATTGGCAATTGGCAACTATTAATTTCAGCCTCTTACAAGAACTAAAACTGCTACAATAACCATGCAAATGGTAACTTTGTAAACTGATGTTTTAAATGACCCCAGAATGATGTGATTGAACAAAGAAACAAGGGAGGGAGTTGCCCTGGGAGTCTTCAATATTGACTGTGGACCCCATGAAGTCTCATGGCATCAGATCAAACATGGGCAAGGTAACCTCCTACTGATTACCACCTACCGCCCTCCCTCAGATGATGAGTCAGTACTCCTCCACGTTGAACACCACTTGGAAGAAGCACTGAGGGTCGCAAGGGCACAAAATGTACTCTGGGTGGGGGACTTCAATGTCCATCACCAAGATGGTAGGACCACTACTGACCGAGCTGGCCGAGTACTAAAGGACATAGCTGCTAGACTGGGTCTGCGGCAGGTGGTGGGGGAACCAACACGAGGGAAAAACATACTGCCGCAGATGCTTCTGTCCATGACTGTATTGGTAGGAGTGACCACAGCACAGTCCTTGTGGCGATGCAGTCCCGCCTTCACATTGAGGATACCGTCCATCGTGTTGTGTGGCACTATCACCTTGCTAGATGGGATAGATTTCGAACAGATCTAGCAATGCAAAACTGGGCATCCATGAAGCGCTGTGGGCCATCAGCAGCAGCAGAATTGTACTCAACCACAATCTCTAACATTATGACCCGGCATATTCCCCACTCCACCATTACCATCAAGCCAGGAGACCAACCCTGGTTCAATGAAGAGTGCAGGAGGGCATGCGAGGAGCAGCACCAGGCATATCTCAAAATGAGGTGTCAACCTGGTGAAGCTACAACCCAGGACTACTTGCATGCCAAACTGCATAAGCAGCATACAATAGACAGAGCTAAAATGAACGGATCAGATCTAAGCTCTGCAGTCCTGCCACATCCAGTCGTGAATGGTGGTGGACAATTAAACAACTAACTGGAGGAGGTGGCTCCACAAATATCCCCATCCGCAATGATGGGGGAGCCCAGCACATCAGTGCAAAAGATATGGCTGAAGCATTTGCAACAATCTTCAGCCAGAAGTGCTGAGTTGATGATCCATCTTGGCCCCCTCCTTAAGTCCCGAGCATTACAAATGCCAGACTTCAGCCAATTCGATTCACTCCGCATGATATCAAGAAACGACTGAAGGCACTGGATACTGCAAAGGCTGTGGGTCCTGACAATATTCCAGCAATAGTACTGAAGACCTGTGCTCCAGAACTTGCCGCAACCCTAGCCAAGCTGTTCCAGTATAGCTACAACACTGGCATCTACCCTGCAATGTGGAAAATTGCCCAGGTATGTCCTGTACACAAAAAGCAGGACAATTCCAACCCGGCCAATTACCACCCCATCAGCCTACTCTCAATCATCGGTAAAGTGATGGAAGGTGCCATCAAGCAGCACTTGCTAAGCATTAACCTGCTCAGTTTGGGTTCCGCCAGGGCCACTCAGCTCCTGACCTCATTACAGCCTTGGTTCAAACATGGACAAAAGAGCTGAACTCAAGAGGTGAGGTGAGAGTGACTGCCCTTGACATCAAGGCAGCATTTGACCAAGTATGGCATCAAGGAGCCCTAACAAAACTGGAGTCAATGGGAATCAGGTGGAGAAAACTCTGCTGGTTGGAGTCATACCTAGCACAAAGGAAGATGGTTGTGGTTGTTGGAGGTCAATCATCTGAGCTCCAGGACATCACTGCAGGAGTTCCTCAGCGTAGTGTCCTAGGCCCAACCATCTTCAGCTGCTTCATCAATGACCTTCGTTCAGTCATAAGGTCAGAAGTGGGGATGTTTGCTGATTGCACAATGTTCAGCACGATTGCAATGCCTCAAATACTGAAACAGTCCGTGTAGAAATGCAGCAAGACCTGGACAATATCCAGGCTTGGGCTGCTAAGTGGCGAGTAACATTTGCGCCAGACAATGACCATCTCCAACAAGAGAGAATCTAACCATGTCCCCTTGACATTCAGTGGCATTACCATCGCTGAATCCCCCACTATCAACATCCTAGGGGCTACCATTGACCAGAAACTGAACTGGAATAGCCATATAGATACCGTGGCTACAAGAGCAGGTTAGAGGCTAGGAATCCTGAGGCGAGTAACTCACCACCTGACTCCCCAAAACCTGTCCACCATCTACAAGGCACAAGTCAGGAGTGTGATGGAATACTCTCCACTTGCCTGGATGGGTGCAGCTCCAACAACACTCAAGAAGCTCGACACCATCCAGGATAAAGCAGCCCACTTGATTGGCACACCATCCACAAACATTCACTCCCTCCACCACTGACACACAGTGGCAGCAGTGTGTACCATCTACAAGATGCACTGCAGCAACGCACCAAGGCTCCTTAGACAGCACCTTCCAAACCCACAACAGCTACCACCTCGAAGGACAAGAGCAGCAGATGCATGGGAACATCACCACCTGCAAGTTCCCGTCCAAGTCACATGCCATCCTGACTTGGAACCAAATCACCGTTCCTTCACTGTCGCTGGGTCAAAATCCTGGAACTCCCTAACAGCACTGTGGGTGTACCTACCTCACATGGACTGCAGCGGTTCAAGAAGGCAGCTCACCACCACCTTTTCAAGGGCAATTAGGGATGGGCAGTAAATGCTGGCCTGGCCAGTGACGCTCGCATCCCATGAATGAATTTTTAAAAAAAAAGTAATTTTAAAGGTTGGTGCGGCAATAAAAACTTAATGGCCAGAACTTTACACCTTCCCAGCGAGCCGGGTGGGTTGGGGGCGGGGGGTGGCTTAAAATGGAGCGAACGGCTCTGGGAGGCCTTCCTGACCCGCTACCACCTCCGCTTCACTTTACATGGGGCGGGTGAAGACGGCCGCCCGCCCCAGGCTAATCAAAGTCCTTAAGTTGCCAATTAACGGCCACTTAAGGGCCTTCGCCCACCTCCATAGGGATTTTACCAGGGGCAAGTGGACGTCCTGGAGCCGGGAAAGGTCACCCGGTGAGAGCTGCTGGCCTCACCATGCCCCGGGGTTGTGGTGGAGAGGCCTGATTGAGGGCCACCCCTGCTTCCCCAACTACCCCCAGGACCCAAGACATCCCCCTTCTCCCCACCACCCCCCCCCCTCCACCAACCAAACGACCACCCTTGCCTCACCAGGGCCCGACCGATCACCCCCTGGCAAGCCAACACATAGAAAGTAGGAGCAGGAGCCGGCCATTCAGCCCTTCGAGCCTGCTCCATCATTCATTATGATCATGGCTGATCATCCAACTCAGTAACCTGTTCCCACTTTCGCCCCATACCCTTTGATCCCTTTAGACCCAAGAACTATATCTAACTCCTCCTTGAAAACATACAATGTTTTGGCCTCAACTGCTTTCTGTGGTAGCGAATTCCATAGGCTCACCACTCTCTGGGTGAAGAAATTTCTCCTCATCTCAGTCCTGAAAGATTTACCCCATATCCTTAGACTATGACCCCTGGTTCTGGACTCCCCCACCATCGGGAACATCCTTCCTGTTCTACCCTGTCAAGTCCTGTTAGAATTTGATAGGTTTTTATGAAATCCCCCCCTCACTCTTCTGAATCCAGCGAATATAATCCTAACAGACTCAATCTGTCCTCATATGTCAGTCCCACCATCCCAGGAATCAGTCTGGTAAATCTTTGCTGCACTCCTTCTATAGCAAGAGCATCCTTCTTCAGATAAGGAGTCAAAAACTGCACACAGTATTCCAGGTGTGGCCACACCAATGCCCTGTATAATTGCAGCAAGACATCCCTGCTCCTGTACTCGAATCCTCTCGCTATGAAGGCCAACATACCATTTGCCTTTTTTTACCGCCTGTTAACACCCAGGTCTCGCTGCATATTTCCCCCTCTCAGTTTATTGCCATTCAGATAATAATCTGCCTTCCTGTTTTTGTAACAAAGTGGATAACCTCACAGTTATCCACATTACACTGCATCTGTCATGCATTAGCCCACTCACTCAACTTGTCCAAATCACCTTGAAGCCTCTCTGTGTCCTCCTCACAACTCACCCTCCCACCCAGTTTTTTGTCATCTGCAAATTTGGAGATATTACCTTTTAGTTCCCTCACCTAAATCATTAATATATATTGTGAACAGCTGGGGTCCTAGCACAGATCCCTGCGGTACACCACTAGTCAACTGTCTGCCATTCAGAAAAAGACCAATTTATCCCTACTCTTTGTTTCCTGTCTGCCAACCAATTTTCTATCCATCGCAATACACTATCCCCAATCCCATGCACTTTAATTTTACATGCTAATCTCTTATGTGGGACTTTGTCGAAAGCCTTCTGAAAGTCCAAATAAACCACATCCACTGGCTCCCCCTCATCAACTCTACTAGTTACATCCTCGAAGAATTCTAGTAGGTTTGTCAAGCATGATTTCCCTTTCGTAAATCCATGCTGACTCTGCCCGATTCTACCACTGTTCTCCAAGTGCTCTGCTATAAAATCCTTGATAATGGACTCTAGAATTTTCCCCACTACCAACGTCAGGCTGACTGGTCTATAATTCCCTGCTTTCTCTCTACCTCCCTTTTAAATAGTGAGGTTACATTAGCTACCCTCCAATCTGTAGGAACTGTTCCAGAATCCAAAGAATCTTGGAAGATGACCACCAATGAATGCATCCACTATTTCTAGGGCCACTTCCTTAAGTACTCTGGGATGCATACCTGGGGATTTATCGGCCTTCAATCCCATCAATTTCCCCAACACCATTTCTCTACTAATACTGATTTCCTTCAGTTCCTCTCTCTCACTAAGCCCTGTGTTCCCCAACATTTCTGGTATGATATTTGTGTCCTCCTTTGTGAAGACAGAACCCAAGTATGCATTTAGTTGATCAGCCAACTATTCCCCATAATAAATTCCCCTGTTTCTGACTGTAAGAGACCTACATTTGTCTTCACCAATCTTTTTCTCTTCACATACCTATGGAAACTTTTACAGTCAGTTTTTATGTTCCCCGCAAGCTTGCTCTCGTACTCTATTTTCCCCTTCTTAATCAATCCCTTGGTCCTCCTTTGCTGAATTCTAAACTGCTCCCAATCCTCGGGTCTGTTGTTTTTCCTGGCAAATTTATATGCCTCTTCCTTGGATCTAGTGTGATCTCTAATTCCCCTTGTAAGCTATGGTTTGGCTACCTTTCCTGTTTTACTTTTGCACCAGACAGGGATAAACAATTGTTGCAGTTCATCCATCCACTCTTTAAATGTTTGCCATTGCCTATCCACCATCATCCCTTTAAGTAACGTTTCCCAATCCGTCATGGCCAACTCGCGCCTCATACCTTCGTAGTTTCCTTTACTAAGATTCAGGACTCTAGTCTCAGAATCAACTACGTCACTATCTATCTTGATGAAGAATTCTATCATATTATGGTCGCTCGTCCCCAAGGGACTAACGTCTCACACCACTAGATTGTCAATTATTGCTCTCTCATTACACAATACCCAGTCTAGGATGGCCTGTTCTCTAGTTGGTTCCTCAACGTATTGGTCCAGAAAAGCATCCCGTATACACTCCAAGAATTCCTCCTCTACGGTATTGTAACTAATTTGATTTGCCCAATCTATATGTAGATTAAAATCACCCATAATTACAGATGTTCCTTTATCGCATGCGTCTCTAATTTCCTGTTTAATTCCATTCCCAACATCACCACTACAGCTTGGGGGTCTATATACAACCCCCACTAATGTTTTTTGCCCCTTAGTGTTTCTCAGCTCTACCCATACAGATTCCACATTGTCAGAGCTAATCTCTTTCCTCATTATTGAGGAACCCAAACTTAGCTGCACTTCTGGCTCCATGCCCTCAGATGGTATGCAGTCCGAGCAGTGGCCACCGCTCCCGGTGGCACTGCTGGGCTAAGAGCAGCTGGCTCGGTGATTGGCCGACAGCTCAATGAGGCGGGACTTCCTCCCTCAAGCGGGTGGAAGTCCTGCCTCTGAACAGTTAAAGCCCAGGGACCCGTAAAATGCAGGACGGTTCCCCGGGCTAGGCGGAAGCGGGTTTGCAACCAACTTTTACGTCGGTGGACAGCTCCCGTCCACCCAATGTAAAGTACAGCCCAATCTTTTTTTATTGATCTCCAATGAGGTGTTTGGAGAAAATATTTGATAAGTTTCTTTCATTAGTTGCTTTGTTTAGTGTTCTTTATTTATGCTGCCAGATGAGCTACATTATATCTGTTTGAAAATATTTGTTTGGTATCTTAGGTGGTCTTTCAGATTAGAGATACAGCACTGAAACAGGCCCTTCGGCCCACCGAGTCTGTGCCGAACATCAACCACCCATTTATACTAATCCTACACTAATCCCCTATTCTTACCAAACATCCCCACCTGTCCCTATATTTCCCTACCACCTACCTATACTAGTGACAATTTATAATGGCCAATTTACCTATCAACCTGCAAGTCTTTTGGCTTGTGGGAGGAAACCGGAGCACCCGGAGAAAACCCACGCAGACACAGGGAGAACTTGCAAACTCCACACAGGCAGTACCCGGAATCGAACCCGGGTCCCTGGAGCTGTGAGGCTGCGGTGCTAACCACTGCGCCACTGTGCCGCCCTTTTAGTGCAGTGTGATGCATAATTTTCCCTTCCGCCAAACATTGCCTCAACTATTTCAACTGTGATCTCCAGAGCATTGGCTTTATACATAGAAACAGGATAATTAAATGATTGGCAAGGCTTGATAATGTCATCTTAAAATAGACATCTCAATGTAGGGGTATGAGAGAGTTCAGTGTCACTATTGTCATAGGTTAGAAATCTGTGCTGGAAACACTGATGCAGAAGGCAAACAGACACTGGTAGAGTGTCATTTGAAATATTCTTTGGTGTTGAATAGAGGAGTGGTATCTCTTTAATAACACATTAATGTGGAATGAAAAGTGTTGGAGGATAAAGAAAAAATTCTATCTTAAAAAGAGAAAAAGTCACAGCGCATTAATTGAAATCATTCACTCGTAGAAAATTTAAGACTTTGCTGAGTTCAGCTTGTCATACAGACAAATCCGATGATTCAAAAATGTTTTATTCAATTATATTCAGGTTTGCAGCAACACAACATTGGGAGCAATTTCACTCCTAATTTTGATGCTGATATCCATTTTATTATGCTCAGTTAGCTAACTGTAGGGGGCTGAAAATTAGTGGCCCTTCTGGTGCACACCTGCTTTCACTCCAGTGGAATCACACCAGAAATAACCTGTTAGAGAAAAAAATGCTGTATTGAAAGGTCTGTGGTGATATTCCTATTCAATCAGGGTTGTCCAACCTTTTCAGGCGAAGGGTCGCATTATGGTTTTTGCTTGGCCTGGGGGGCCGGTGAGCAAATTTCAAAAAATAAAGGCATTAAAAATTTATTTTAGTAATAAAAACAACAACAAATGTGCATTTTTGTGAAGAAGCTTTAAATAAGACTAATTTATTGATTACTTTCTTTTCAGTATTTTGATTTTGTGACATACATGGCATTGTTTTAGCTTGCATAAGTAGTCAATCTCTGCCTGCACACTTGATGTAGCAAGGCTGAGTATTCTGGATAGATGTCCATCTTTCAGGAGGGCCATTGATCTCTCTCCCCCCTCTCCCCACGCTGTGTGTTTGTGTCTCCTCCACTCCTCTCTCCACCCACCTCTATGTCTCTATTGGTCACCGCCTGCTCTCTGTCCCCGCCCTCCCTGCCTGCTTTGTCCCCGCCCCTTCACCCCCTCGTCCTCCCTGCCCGCTCTCTGTCCCCGCCCCACCCCTTCGCCCCCTTGCCCTCCCCGCCCATGATCTGTCCCCGTCCCTTTGCCCTCCCTGCCCCCTCTCCCCCTCTCTCTTTCGTTCCCCACCCCCCTCCCCCCCCGCAGTTGCAGAGAATGGGGATTGCTCAGCAGATGTTTTGTCAGTTGTTTTAAAAAGGATCGCCGTCAGTTTCACAGATGACAGCTGTTGACTTCAGGAGCAGCGGTTTCCCAACAGACTCGGGGTTTTTCCGAGGGCTTTTTAAAAGAAACACAGAACCCACCGGAAAATCTGGAGTCGGTTGGGAAACCGCTGTTCCGGATGTCAGCAGCTGTCAGCTGTGAAACTGACAGTGCAATAGTTTAAAAGCCTATCTGATGAAGAGAAATTTCTCATCTCCAGTCACGGTGAGGATGAGGAAAGACCCTGGGTGCAGTTTACATCCACGAGCTGGATGGAAACGTTTGGCAGACCAGATACTGGCTCATGGATCGTATGTTGCACAACCTTGTATTACGTTTTCTCCTTTTGGGGGAATGTCCTGGAACCTCAGAAGCAGCAACTTACACCACAGTAGGAGATATGTTGAGGAAGGCATGTGCTCTAGTGTCACTGGTGGCATAGGCAGCTGTCATTGGTACGAACATACAAATTAGGAGCAGGAGTAGACCCCATCGAGTCTGCTCCGCCTTTTAATAAGATTATGACTGATCTTATTGTGGCCTCAACTCCACTTTCCTGCCTACCCCGATACCCTTTGATTCCCTTGGTAATACGAACGTACGAATTAGGTTTCTAAATTAGTGGACCTTGTCAGCTTTGGCGAGGTTAGAGGCTGAATTTGAATGCTCCATGGATTTTTTGTCCCAGGTTGAATTTAAAGTGACAACTTGAATCAACAGATTATTGTTGTTCAGAGTACCATTGAAAGGAATTGTACCTGTCCAGCCTTTGCCACTTCTTTTAAAAAGCACTACAGAGCTTACAAAACACAAAATCATATTTTTCTTGTACAATAAATATAGTTTTCATTAATGAGTACAAAATTATAACGTCAAAGGATGTTGGAGGGCTATTTTCTGAATATTGGCAATTTTTATGCTGACATAGGAAAATAGGGGACGTGACGTAAAAGTGTATCTATATGTTCATGTCAGTTTCTACTTTTTGATAAACTTATGGAATTAGAAGGAAAAGAAAGAGCTTCCATTTATGTAACTGCTTACATTTTCTCAGCACATCCCAATATGTTTTACAAACAAAGGATTTCTTTTGAATAGCCATTGCTCCTGCTTAGCAAACACAGTAGTCAATTTGTGCAAAACATCATCATTAGTCAATCATATTACTCATTGTGGAATATAAGTCTTGTACTGTGTTTTGCCATTGAATTCTGTTTTGGGCATCCGCTTCCAACTGATCTCATATGTAGCTTGTTCTTTATACTTCAGCATCTAGATTTCTACACCAACTCTATAGGTGCGTTTGGTCTTCCTTATCCTTGAGGATTTCATTTCAACAAAAGTTAGTGACACAAGTTTGGGAATTTCTAAGGGTATGCCAAATGCAACTTGGTTTTCATCTTATTTGCGACTCTATTCTAATGTCCTATGTTTCCCCACATCTCTGCATTATTGATTGACTCTGTCCAATGAATGCCCAAGATTTCTTGTAGACATATATTAACAAATATTTGTAACTTGTTTGGCATGGTCTTAGTTTCTCTGCAGATTTCAGGTCTGTACAAAAGCATAGATTTGACATTGGTGTTAAATCAAGGTTCCACAAACTAAACTACAGAAGACTGTTTTGGTGGTGTTGGTTTAAACTTGGTTACTGGAAAGATTCCCTCCTTCGATTAGTGCAATGGGATAATTCTACCTGTGCATAGACAGTGTCTTGGTTTAATGTCTCATCAAAAGATAGAACCTCCAATAATGTAGCACTCTCAGTACTGTCCTGAAGTGTCAGCCTTGATGTACTCATGTTTAGAGAGATTTATGCTGGTAGATTTCAGAATCCAATTGAGCCCATTAATGGGGTCAATTGGATTCTCAAATCTACCAGCATAAATTAATGGGGTCCATTAATGGGGTCAATCTAATTTACTGAAATAACTAATGTTCGTGTCAAACAATACAGAAGCTTCAGCAAAACATTCAAATTACAACAAAGGTTCAGCATTGCACCTGAAGAAAGTAGACCTTGTCCATACAAAATAGATGTTATGGCATTGAGCATAGCAAAAATGAACCTATCCCAAGAGGTTGAAGGAGGAAAGAGTGATGCACCAATGGAAAAGCAGGAGAACCAAGGACATTCTCGCCAAGAAAAGGAGATACCAGGTTCAGCTGAACTTTTAGGTTGTGTTCGAGTAACAATGTGGAAGGTGTTTCAGGCTAACCTAGGATATAATAATTATGAGCCCATTGGATTGTGACCAATGGGGTCCTTAGAGCCTGCACATGTTCTGCCTGTGGATATGAAATTAACTGCAACATTCAATTTGCTGTTTATGGGTTATTCCAGGTGCAGGAGTTGATTCTGTCAGTATTAATCAGAGCACTGTGTACCCCTGCATTCAACACGTGACTGATGAACTATGCTGAAAACCTGGCAGGTTCATTCATTTTGCCAGAAATCTTGAGTTTTATGTAGTTGCTGGTTTTCCCAGGGGTTTGTTTGAGTGTGGTTGGATAGATATGGAAAGTGCATGTCGTCAGTGCATCTAATCATATACATCAACCATAAGAGCACAATGTTCAGGCAAAATGCCCTCCAAGTGAAAACTGATTTTGGAGAACAGTAGCGTAGTGGACTAAGCAACATTATTCATTGAGTCATCACAGTCATCCCTGCCTATGCTCATCTATGATGAATTAAATTTGAGGATCTTATTTGATGCTGTTAGAAGTTGGTTTCGCTGCTCTCCACTATGAAACTAAATTAACTGGAGTCCAAGGTCAATGGGTCTACAGAGAAGTATGCTGTCACTGATCTGCAATGCTGCTGTCCAGAAACTTGACACTTTCTCAGGTTCAATCTTAAAATGCTGAGAGTCAAATAATGAGTTCAAATCCCACCATGGCAGTTAGGGAATTTAAATTCTGTTAATTAAGTAAATCTGGAATAAAAAGCCAGTGTCAGTAATGGTGACTGTGTAACGATCAGATTGGTGTTTTTAAAAAAAAAAACATCAGGTTCACTAATGACCTTTAGGGAAGCAATTCTGGCTATATGTGACTCCAGACCGACAGCAATATGGTTGACTTTTAACTGCACTCTGAAATGGTCCAGCAAACTACTCATTTGTCAATAAGGCATCTTACTTTACAATAAATGCTGACATTGTCAATAACCCCCAAATCCCATCAACGAATAATACGAAAAAAGTCCTGAACAAGACTCGATCACAATCAATATTTCAGTTTATCATAGATGCGTATAGGCAGGGGATTATTCTGATGCCTCAATGAATAATGTTACCACCATGGCAGAATTTGTTCTTCTTAAAAGCATAGTGGATAAGTGACACAACTTGTGGAAGTACCAGTATCCTCCAGGCTTCCAAAACAGAAGAATTGAGCTACACATCCTGAAATCCGTCCTGGCTTTCTGGTACACTGTATTGTTCTCCTGAGCTGATTTCTTGTTAAAGCTTTTGTACGCCCCCTGCAAGTTGCCCCTGTACCTTGCAGTACATTCAACAATTATGTGATCTTATCCAAAACCTCCGAATTGAAACTTGGGTTGATGGCATTAAGTGCACTGCTAAAGATTTGGGTGTGCCTGGACATCACCTCATCTACCAAGTGTAAAGGATGACTTTTTTTCTAAAGTATCCAGGCAGTGGTATTAACCACTTTGTTACTCATAAAAATTATTTCTGGCTTGTACGATCTGAATCCATACTCCGTGATCTGCAGACCTGTCATCCTTGAACTCCAGTTAATCTGATTTCATCAGTGAAGCCAACTTCTAGCAGCATCAGATAAATCCTCAAATTCAGTTCATTATAGATGAGTATGGACAGACATGTAACTGTGATAATGCTCAGTGACTGTTAGTTGGGTACTATGATATAAGCATTTTTGTCCATGATGAATATTTATTGAATTTTCTTCCTTGTTAATCACATTATACATTAGGTTAAAATTGCTTACTGCATATCTCTGTCTGGCTAATACACGTACCTACCAGACAGAGATAATGCACAGTGCGGGAAGGCCTTGACACGTGTACATTGATTGGTAGTATTGTCCATGGATTGGTGCTCATTTCCACACATCATTTGAAATGTTTGAAACTGATCAATGCTTCAATTCCAATCCATTTAATTAAAAGCATCCTACGGACTGTTTGGCAGCCTTACTTGTGTGGGCAAATGCTGTTATGAATCCTGTGAATGTCTCAATGTCTAAGTGTCATTATAAGGAATACAGTGTCATGTTCTTTGTTCTGTGTAGCTACAAAGAAATTTGGAGTTGCATCTTGTACAAATAGAGCAGCCAGACTGAAGCCAGCAGTGATAATGGGCATGTCAGCAGGTCTGTGTAATATACAGATACATAAATAATGGAACAGTATTTTGAAGGTTGGTTGTATATTCAGGGTTAGTGAAGGAGAAGCACTTTTCTAATTTTGACTGAGGAGAATCATGAAATCTGTATTGCAAATCTTCTTGTATTATAAACTATTCATTTACTTGTTCAATAGTCAAAACATTTATTTAGTGGTTCAGGTGTTGAGCTGCAGCCCTGCTAATGTATATCCTTGCTCTTAAAAGAGATAGGTTGATTATCTAGAGGTATGTGATATATTCCTGTAAACTGGAGGAAACAGGGATTTCTGTTCAATGGTTGGGGTTCACTATATTTACCTAGATATCTGGCACACTCTGGTTCAAAAAACCTGCTTATGGGATTGTTCATTGATGCTGAAACAAAGGAAAATATCTGAGGTAAAAACCCCAATATGTAAAAGCGGCCTTTTAAATTTTCATCAGCATAATAACAATCTGTGGAAGCCAGAAAAGGAGCACTTTCAGTTTAACAGTAAGTAAATGCAATTATTTTACCTCAGAGTCCCAAACTGTTCCTCCACAGTCTTCCTCGTGCACAGTGTTATGCAGGGAAGAAGTGGTACTGACCAGGGGAGGTGAGAGGTCATTTGTGACACAGTGAGATGATATGAAATTAACCTCCGAGGAAAAATAGCTTGTGTTAGAAGTACACTTATTAAACATTGCAAGCATATTTAATAATATTATCACGTAGCAAATGTTTTTTTTTCTAACAGGACTGCAACCCCTTGATATTTGCTACAATTATAGTTTTATTTTTTATGACCTGAAGTTATGGTATGGGATATTGGGCTGAATTTTACGCCACCCCAGTGGGTCGGATGGTGGCATGGGGGCAGCGTAAAATTGGGAGGCTCCGGGAGGCCTTCCCGCCCATCTCCTGCCTCCGGTCAACTGTGAGGGGGGGGAGGGAAAATGGCCCACCCACCCGAGGCCAATCAAGGTCCTTAAGTGGCCACTTGCCCGTCTCCAGCGGTATTTTACCCATGGCAAGCGGGCGTGTTGGGGATGTGAAAGGCCCCCCAGCAATAGTTGCCAGCAATTCCACACGCTGGTGGGGGTGCCCGATTGAGGGCTGCCCCTGCCTCCCAACCCACCTCTGATACCCAAGACGCCCCCCCCGCCCACCCCAAAAGACCACCCTAGCCTCACCAGGGCACGACTGATCACCCTGGTGAGGCATGCCCAACTTACTTTCCCTCCTGGCTCCATGACGTCGGTTGGGCTGTGGTCCCAACAGTGGCCACCGCTCCCAATGGCACTGCTGGGACTAAGAGCTGCCGGCCCGCTGATTGGCCGGCAGCTCACTGAGGCGGGACTTCCTCCCTCAAGTGGGTGAAAGTCCCGCCTTGGGACAGTTAAAGCCCGGGGACCCGTAACATGCGAGATGATCCCTGGGCTAGGCGGAAGCAGGTTCGCCACCGACTTTTACATCAGTGGCAAATTCCAGTCCACCTAAGGTAAAATCCAGCCCATTAATTTCAAATGTTGGCATATTTACCTGAAATCCATTTTAGCAGTGGACTATCCTTTTTTAAATTGGTTAGACATCTCTCAGTATTTTTGGCAAATACGTTAGGAGCTCAACCTTCTGTATCACACAGTCCATTTTCAAGTCCACTGTGTCATTGAAACACTTGAAATCTATGGTGATTGTTTTTCCAAAGTGTCTAAAATGCCTACTCTTTAGAATTTTTAATTCAATCCTTGGAAACATTATTGAAGGGTTATAAAATCAGGTAAATGATTATTACAGTTTAACTATTTCAGGAACTCAGTGTAATGAAGATACGAACATGACTGCTGTACGAGTTATTAATGATGTTGCTTCTGTTTGCAGAATTAAAGAATGGATGTTGCCAATTTTCATTTAGTTTATTGTGACCATTTAGAAATAATTCAGCCACATACAATTTTTGTGAATTGTATTTCAGCAAGCAAGATTGATTTGACATCTGGGGGGCTATGTTTGATAGCACTCGAACGAGCATGGGATCGTGATGCACAATTAACCTGTACCTGTTGATTGTGATGCAGGCAGCATGCCAACTTAGTGCTGCCTGCTCATTTAAATGATTTTAGCATCCAGCCAGTGCTAACCATGCTCTTGATTGCTGGCAGTTCAGCAGGGAGCCAATATCATGAGTGGCTAGCACCACATAAAGTTAGCCTTTTTTTATTTAAACACAGTCGGCGGCTTCATCAGAAAATTTGCATCCTGACTGGAGCAGGTTCTGGCAGTCATGTGGGAAGTTACTGAGACCTAGGAACCATTGAAGAATGACACAATGTGGGAGAGAGTGGTTTTGAAGGTTTTCTGACACTGCACAGGAGGACTTGGTGGAGGAGGTAGAAAGGAGGAGATGCTCGTATTCATGGGGGGCCTGCAATATCCTGCACCATGGGTAAGCCTGAAATCCTAGTAAAGCCACATGCTTGCTCCACCTGCTTCTCTCTGGCAAGAAAATATGAAATGTGGTGAGCTTTCATTGACTAGAGAGCCTCAGTGACCTTGCAACAGTGAATGGCAAACTGAGGTGTTGCAAATATCTGCAGCTCCAGCCTGGAAGGAGTGCGATGCATTGATATTTATCCTCTCAGTTCCCTTCACAGCCACTGGCAGTGTCGTTCTTACCCTTCTCTGAGGTTACAGTTGTGGTTGCAGCAGACGGCAGATTTCAGTGAGGATATCGTTACTGAAGTGCAGACGTCTCGCACATTATTCCTTTGCTGAGGGCCAGGTAGGATAATTGCTCCCTGTACACTGGGTAGGTATGGCCTCCTGCTGAGAGCCCTTTTCCCCCTTCTCCTCCCTCTTCCAGCATCTTGTCCTGCTCTGTATGACCTCTGTTCATTCTCCAAGACATGCTCTGTATTCCATGGGAAATGCCTGCTCGTGCATTCCTGTCTGGGAGCAACCGCTTTGTGCAGAAGCCTTGAACTCAGCAAAAAATCATTCAGTACCTGCCATGCCAGTCTTTGTAGACTTTTGTAAGTTGAAATAACTATAAAAAGCACCATACACTTGTAGAATCATAGCAACAGCCAGAAGGATTCAGTCAGCAATTAACCTGTAAGTATTTGATGATCCCTTTAAATAGTGCTGGTGGTATGATCCTTCCTGCTGTTGAGCGCATGTTCAGCTGTGCAAGGTTCAAAGAGTGTTGCATGCTGATTGACATCAGGATCTACCTGCTGTGCATACTTTGGCTGCCGTCCATTGCATGTGCATTAATGCCCACGCCAATTTGGCTTCTGGTGCAATTCGCCACGAAAGTGTGTGTGTGTGCGCACCCAGATGCCATTTTGAAGCTCTACGGGCACTAGTAGTGCCTGAAAAATGGGAGCAAACAATTTCAATTCCTCGCCAAGTGACCTAATATAATTGTTATATCATTGAAGGTCCCATAAGTATGCATTAGTATTGCCAAGAGTCATGCATGAAAATTGGACCAGAACCAGCACAAATTCTGCATTAATGCCATCAGACACTTGGGTTTTCCTCTCAGTCCAACTTTGTAAGAGGTTCTATATTTCCAGTAATGGCCTTGTAAATTTTGACACCTATTACCTTCCTATGTAAATTGGCATTTATTTTGAATTCACCAATGAAATAATTACTGGTAAAACATGATGTCTTATGTTCTCTGCATTAGTACAGAATCTTATTACTTTGAAAATGTATACACATGTACACCTGTCAGTAGTCCCTCTCTTGCCTTGGGGAGACAAATATGTGGACATAGAGCAGCCATACATCCCCTTTGAATATGTTTACCCTTGGCTGAGCACTCTTGTAATTCTACTGCTGTAGGTGTACAAATCCATCCCCGAGCCCATTTGATGTGCTTCCATCTCCGTAACATCATCCAACTGCACCTCTGCCTCAAATCAATTGCTACTGAAACCCTCACTCATGCCTTTGTTACATCTAGATTTGTCTATTCAAATGCTTTCCTGGCTGCCCTCCCATCTTCCATCCAACATAAATTTGAGCTTATCCAAAACTCTATTGGTATCTCTGTAACCTGTTTCAGCCCGACAGCCCTCTGAGCTCTCCGTGCTCCACTTGCGCATCCCTGATTTTAAATACTCCACCATTGGCATTAATGCCTTCAGCTGCCTAGGCCGTAAGCTCTGGAATTCCTTCCCTAAACTTCTCCACCTCCCTAGCTCCTCATCCTCCTTTTAAGATGCTTCTTAAAACCTACATTTTTGACCAAACTTTTGGTCATCTGCCCTAATATCGCCTCATGGCTCAGTGCCAAATTTTTTTTGATAATGCGCATGTGAAGCATCTTGAGACATTTTACTATGTTAAAGGCGCTATATAAATGCAAGCTGTTGTACTATTTGATAAAGTAAAAGTACATCCTGTGCTACACTGCCATACTTATCATTTGGCTAATGAGAAGTACTGTAGGTGGTTTTTAATTATCATGAGAAAAATCATACCATTAAGGAAGTAACCAAGATCCTGTACATTGCCACAAACCAATCTGTATATACTTAAGCAACCGAGGCAAATAAGATGTTACACAATTGGCCCAAATTGAATCACAAGCATGCAACTTACTGTTCTATGGTATGCCGAAGTAAGAAGGGGTGTTTCTTGAACATGCAGTCATGGGTGGCCTGTGCCAGAAAATAATGCAAAGAATTGGATGCTTCTTTGGGGGCACATATGTTACTTTCATTCTGAGTTTGTCAAACATTACACAGCTCTTTGAAACAGAAAGAAGGATGGATGGATGGCTGCTCTTTGGAGATACAGGCTCTGTAGTGATTCCTTTGGATAACTGCTATACCCAAATGGAAAACGAATATAATGAGGCACGTCTGTCCATGTGTATGTTGTGCAAGTGTTCGCTCTTGATCTGCTTTGCTCACTTTTTGTTCAGTTGTGAATTTTCAACTGAGCATAGTATATGTGTTTTACTAAGTACTAAGTGCTGTCTTCGCTGTTGGAGTTAAATTGCTTCCCTGGGGTGAGTTGCTACTAAGCCAACTGGTAGATTACATCAGTTAAAGAAGGCTTACTGCACATTACTGTGACTAACCCTGATGTACTGCCTTTGTTGCTGCCATTTTAAGCTTATTGTTGTTTATGTGGTGGTGCATGACCTGACTGGCTGCTGTTTCACATGTGACTCTCCCGGAGCCATTTTCCCACAATTGTGACTAACCTGTCTGCTCAACACTCGGTTCTTCATGTCCTCCGTGGTTGTATGAAAAGTCTTATAAACTGTTACTTAAATAGTTTAACTATAATGAGCAGTCTTTTCATGTTGAGTAGCATAGTTTGCGGACTCTTGGTGCATCAATTGCTGGTGCATTCCTGTTGAGCCTGAGTTATGATTGACAGCACAAGAAATGTACAGAAAGTTCTGAATTCCCAATCAGATATCCCTGTAAAATTGTATTTTTAAAGTACTGTTTCCTGTGCCTCTTTGTTCATAAGATTTTGAAGTCATTTCCACATTCTTGTTAGAAGTGAACATTTTGCTTATAAATTTTTACTGACTTTAATTTTGGTTTGATAATGACCATTTTAGATGTGCATATTCATAGAACCATGAAATTATATAGCACAGAAGGAGGCCATTTGGCCCATCGTGGCTCTGCCGGTTCTTTGAAAGAGCTTTTTTCCCATACAACCTTGTAAATTAGCACTTTCAAGTACATGTCTTATTGCCTTTTAAAAGTTCCTATGGCATCTCTTTCCACACCCTTTCAGGTACTGCTTTCTAGACCATAAAACTCTGAAGAAATTTCTCCATTTCTCCTCCAATTCTTTTGCCAGTTGTTTTAAATCTGTGGCCCACTTGCCAGAGGAAACAGTTTCCCTCGACTTGCTCAATCAAAACTCCCCAAAATTTTGAATGCCTCTATTAGGTTTTCCCTTAACTGTCTTTGCTCTAAGGAGAAAAACACCAGCTTCACCAATCTCTCCACATAACTGAACTTCCTCATCTCTGGTATCATCCTGGTAAACCTCCTCTGTATCATCTCCAAGTCCTTGACATCCTTCAAAAAGTGTACAGATTGTCCACAATGCACAATGGTCTGGATTATGCAGTTGGTGGCAAAGTGACAGCATTAGCCACTGGCCTCGATGAAAGCACCCACAAAGATCTCTGTGATGTGCATTTTCCTTTTCCCAATGTTAATTTGAATCTGATGGCAAGTCAAGGGATCTCCAGGCTTCCAACAACTTATTCAAGCAGGGTAAGCAGCCAATCAGATTGAATTATTCTCAGACAGCAAACCACAATAAAAGGCACTTTTATTTAAATTTTACAGGGAGCAAAATAGTGATTTGAACATATATATGGGATTAAGGTAGAAGCGGAAACATCAATTTTTAAAATTATTTTAAAAATGTGTCATTTTCTTCATAATGGAGAAATTTGCCATCCTACAGATGTCAACTTAATTTTTCAGTTTGCCATATGGGCATTAAATTTCAAACTGTTATTGAAATGAAGAAAGGACTTGATTTTAAAAAAATTGTCAGATCTTAGCTGGAAATAGCTTTGCATATTAACAGACCATGTTTGGAAGGACAAAGGACCATTCCCTGACCCATTCAATCTACAATGGACTTTTGATGACCAGACGTTGAATGTGGGGGGAGCTCGCATTCCAGGTTGCCTGCTAAGATGGCCGAATACACAAACGGACATGGTCAAACCAGCTAGTCACATGACTAACCTGCTGGGAAACCTGAGTTTTTTGAATTTGTACAGTTTGGGCAGAAGTCTGTTTGCTCCTGGACTGAGAAGATCCCTCTCCTGTCTGCTCCCATTTCTTTCTCACAAGTCTCTGAATCCACTGATGACACATGTACCCCAAGAGAGAAAAGTGTCTGACAGCGAACAGGGTTTAAGAATAATACTGGGCCCCAATGAAAAGCAAGGTCTACCTACAATCAAGGACTTTACAGTGTGCTCAAAGAACCGTAACAACAACTCTTTAGATATTGCCTCAAACCTTTCCACTTTATTTTTCTTTTCTTTTCTGTCTCTATTGGCATGTGTGTATCGCATATGTATGCTAGTGTGGGCGTGTCGTGTATTCGTAGGCTTCAACCAAATTAAAGTTTAATAAATTTCAACTTTCCTTCAAACCTAAGAAAGCCTGTTTTGTGCTGGTTTATTTGCCTTATAATTGGAAAGCCGTGAACAAGGATTCACCAAGCGGGAGCTAAAAGCTTGGTGTGTTTAAAATTAAACCCTGTTACAGTAAGACCAGGTGAAGGCTGAAAGGGAACCCTAGACCTCTTTCTCACCTGGTCATAACACTAGTTACACCTCATTCAACAAGGTGTAACTTTTCCAGGGTTTTTACAGTGAGACTATTAGTGTAAAAGGACAAGTTCTCATTAGTTCAGTGATTTCTATTTGATTGCAGTCTTGGTGGACTTCAGAGCACCCTATAGAGAAGTGTAGAATCACTGACAGCAACTTCTGGATTTCTGCTTTTAACTGTGCATCTGCAGACTCCAGAAGTTGCTGTCAGTTTCAGAGGAGTAATGACAGTGAATGCTAACAGATTCACCGTCATTGCTACCACAAAATCTGGGCCAGTGCACCAGCTGAGGTCTAACCAAGGATTTGTAAATGTTTAGCATGACTTCCTTGTTTGCGTTCAATACCCCTATTTTACAAAGCCATGTATCCCATACACTTCCTTAAACACCTTATCAACTTGCCCTGCCACTTTCAAGGATTTGTGCATTTACGCCCCTAGGTCGCTGTGTTCTTGCAACCCTCAAAATAGTACCATTTGGATTATACTTCTTCTCTACATGAAATATTCTCATAGGTGGCAAACCAAGAAGTAAAATGCATTGGTTATCATTCACTTTTAATTACATTTTACAGGCAAAAATTAAATGATTGGGACATACAAGCAATTAAGGTAGAAGCTGAAATATCATAAAATTAAAATAATGAATTATTTTAAAAATACGTGGAATGTTTTGTACTAATGGAGAAATTTGATGTTTCACAAATATTAAAATTGTATTTCAGGGCTAGTGAGGCTGTTGAACAGTAATTATGAACTTAGTACATTGTTTAAAGATCTAGTTACACCTCATTCAACAATTTTTTCAAGGGCTTTTTACAGCGAGACTAATAACATAAAGGGGCAATTTCACACCAGGCTAGTGATTTCTAATTGATTGCAATCTTTGAGGGCTTCAAACGTGCACCCTCTGGGGAAGTATAGAATCACTGACAGCAATTTCTGGATTTCCGTTCCAGTTTAACTACACATGTGCGGACTCCAGAAGTTGCTGTCAGTTTCAGAGGTGTAATGATGGCGAACACTGACAGATCTGCCGTCATTCCTGTCTCAAAATCCGGGCTGCTATTACAGTTTAGGACACACACCTAGGCTTCCTACAGCACTGCAAACCTAAAATTGCTAATAAGAAAACACAATTAGCCTTACATCTTCAGTGCAAGATACAACAGCAGCAACAATGTCCTACATTTCTATAGTATTCCTTATTGACAGAGCTTTTTCAAAGCATTTTACAAGATGGTGCCAAACATTGTACACCAAGCAGGAGAGAATGAAGGGACACAGAAGAGTGTTCAGTTGGAGCCAAAAGCCCGGTTGAACGCCTAACATTAATTTAAAATTAGACAATGCAACCAGTAACAGAGTTATCATGGAGTCCAAATTTTTAATTTAATTCAAGTCATTTACATTTTGCTATTTGAAATTCTATGCATGGGCAGGAAGATATTAAAAGGATGTCAAGAGATTAAAAACATGCCCAACTCTGTAGCTTCATGGCACACTACCTCCTGGTTTTCAAGATTTAAAGAGGGAAGAGCACATTAGTCAGGCCTGAGAGTTACAAAATGAAGTTCAACATAGTTGAGCCTGTTTTTTTTGATGGGCATAAACTCAGATGTGTGCCAGCTACCGAGTGAAATTGGTCAGCAAATAGGTTGAGCTTGCATTGGAAACTGGCGTGAATTCAGTTTCTCTCCCTTTGCTTTTATATAATACTCTATGTTGAGCCATCTTTCTGTATGAAGGAATTAAAGTGGCTGAGGTAAGATAGTTATTTATCAGACATTGCTCTGCATATTAGATTTGTCCAGCTGTGTAAGATAATAAGTATCATCTTTTAGTATTTGCTTGCTGTACAGAGGTAAAATACAACAAAATGTAAGTTGAGCTACTTCATTAAATCTGTATTTTAAAAAAAATTATTGAAAATTAATTTCTGTGCAACCTGATTTGCTCTTATTTCTTCCCGTATCTCTGTATATTCTTCACATCTTTTGCTTTTTTTTTACAAAAAAAGGTGGATACTGAAACACTAATTATGAAAGATGGTTTCAGCTGGTTAGAAAATCATTTGAGAGCTGGAAGAATTGCCTTCACACACGATTATTGAGTGCTTTGTTGCACATGGATGTTGAGGTGGATGCGAAAACATTGTTTAAATGGAAATTGAATATAAGTATTTGAAAAGCAGAAAACATTACCAAGAAATTACAAAGCCCGAGTGGATAGCTCAGTTGAAGAGCTAAACTTGACATAAATGCAATGGCTTAAATGCTTTCCTTGTGCTTTCTAAGAATCTTGCACCCCAGTGATATAAGCTAATCCAGCACAAACCAAGGACTGAGCCTGTGGATTTCTGATTCATATAAGCAAAACTTCCACTGATTTAGATGTGCTTAGCAATTGAGGGAGGGTATAGGGTATGTTTACTTTCACCTTTGTTATCCTCACTTGTTTCTGACTCTAAACTCTGCTGTGCTAGATTTAAAGCCTAAACCACTTCATTCTCCAAATCTAACTTAAATAAATCTCAATTTATGTATCCACTTGAAGGCAATGTTTTTTTTTACACTACACAAATTCTTTATGCTACTGGTGTGCACAAAAGGGATGCCTTTGTTAGAAAGGATTTCCAAATGGCCTATGGGAGCAAGACTAATACTAATTGAGTGCCTGGAGCTAGTTGGTGGATACCAGCCCAGTCAATACAGGACAGTATATCAGTTCAGCTGAGATGTGTTTTGACTAAATTTTGGATTATTAGCAATCCGGACTGCCAATTATTTTCACAATTGTTGTCAGTCTGACACAGTACATATTCGTTTATGTACTTGAGAACCCAGATTACGATTTATGTGTTGGAGCTCCAATAGCCTAACGTTTTTGGCAGCTGTATCTACTCTGCTAGCAGTCATTGCTACTAAAACAACTACAGCCAGTTGCATCTGTGAATTGCAAGAGCTTGTCTTGGACCTTCATTTTTATGTCTGTCTGGCAGATCAAAGTACCACTTGGGAAGTGTATAATGTTTAATACAACCTTTCATCTCAGCCCTTTGCAGTAAAGTGCTAATATACTGAATATCTTACAACCCACTGGATCACAATCATCAAAAAAGAGTCGACCATCGAATTGGAAACCCAGCAAGTTGAAGTCCTTGCCAAGATGGCTAGAAGTGAAAGCTGACTTTATAGTAATTTGGGCCCATTACTGGTTCTTTTTCTAGTGGCTACAGAATTTATGCTACATCATCAGTTCTGATGTAGGGCATGGAATATGTTTGGGAATTAGCGAAGTCATTCAGGGAAGGCATACAAGTCAATAGAAAATAAACTTGATGCTTGCTTTCTAAGTCATCAAATATGCCAGGGAAATGTGAAATTTGGGAACGAAGATAAAGAAAACAAGTCCTAGATACACTATGCCCTCTTACTTTAACTCTTCCTACTTTCCCACCACCTGTTGGACAATTGCAATACCGGTTTCAGGTTTTTTGTCCTTGTGTCCTCTCTCTATCTGGATACAAGCCTTTAAAGCCCTTTCAGAAACCATCGAGAAGCTCTTGTCTTTTAGCCATGACTGCAGATCCTCAGCAAAAGCCAATAACCTTGATGAGAATTGTATGAACAGGCTTTTGTGTTTGTTCTATTGAGATCTTTCTAGTTGTTCCTTGGTGCTGTCTGTAATGTTTATTTGTCATGCATTTTGATGACTTTGGGGTATTGTGTAGCTGTTCCTTTGCTTTGTCAAAGCTGTAGAACGGGGTATCCTTTGCTTTATGAAATGACCTGTGGAAGAATGAAGTGGATATATGGACATGGGTTACGTCCCTACTAAAGAGGAAACAAGGTATGGCCTTGGCGTTGTCACGTCCTATCAGAAGTAGTGTTCTGTGAACTGGATGCTCATCAATTGAATACTGATGAAGGGTTGGATCTTCTGTAAGAATTCTTGGATGACACTTACAAGAAAGATGGCCTATTGAATATGTATGAGACATCGTCAGACTTTGGTTATTCAATGGAGGAATATATCATGGACTTTAACACACTGTATAGAAGATAGAGGAAATTTAATTTGGAGATCCCTTGTTCAGTGCTAGCATTTAAGTTGCTAGATTGTGCTCGGTGTCGCATATGGACAGTCTCCTGGTTCTAACTGGGATTTGGTTCTTGGAAAAAAGACTCCCTGTTAGATCAGATGTCAGCTGCCTTAAAGAAATTCCTGGGGAAACGGTCATTATCTGCAACCCTGGTTGAACAAATAGCGCATTCTGTGGTGACACCAAGAAAGGAGGACTCGATGCTTACTGGATTTTGCATTGGTCCAGATACTGGATGCAGGCATACGTACAGTGGAAGAATTAAAGAGAGGAGAAACGATGATGAAAGCACCTTTATCAGGTCCGACTATTACAGTGGACGACAGAATTGGAACAACAATCATAAGCGAATAAATCCCAGGAATGCCCAAGGAACTGTTAATTGGTGCTTCAGGTGTGACTCAAAGTATCATTATGCAGTGAACTGCCCAAAGTGGAGAGGCAGAGTCCTCGAAATAACACATGGCGCAGAGAATTCTGAGACAGAAGAGGAAGATAATGATGTATCTGAACAAATTGTACTAGTCACAAGGAGTTTTAGTCTTGTGATGTATGTATTAGTTGTGGATTCGTTCAACTGTGCTGTATTAGATGGTGCTTGTACATCGACAGTATGTGGAACTGATTGGTTACAATGTTATCTGGTTTCATTAGTAGTGAGCATTGATGCAAAGTTAAGGAGTATAAAAGTACTACCAGCTTTAGGTTTGATAGCAACACATTGAAGTCACTGAAGAGGACAGTGATTCCATGTAAAATAGCTGGATTAAGTCACGTTATCCGAACTGATTTAATTTCTAGTGAGAACTTTTACTGTTGAGTGAACCTTCAATGGAAAAGGCACAAATGAAACTTGATATGGAGCATGATAAAGCTATTGTTTTTGGAAAGTCAGTGAATTTGCAGTTTACCCAGTCAGATGGTTATTTTATACCCTTAGCAAAACCTGATATTTCTAGTCAGGGTGTTCGAGAAGTATTAATGGAATGAGGTGATAAGAATCAGAGAAATAAAAAGCAAATTGTCCTAAAGTTACACAGACAATTTGCTCACCCTTGTCAGAGATTAGAAACCCTGCTAAAGGATGTAGGTGTGATTGATGAGTATACGAGGACAATAGGGTGGCGCAGTGGTTAGCACCGCAGCCTCACAGCTCCAGGGACCCTGGTTCAATTCTGGGTACTGCCTGTGCGGTGTTTGGAAATTCTCCCTATGACCGCATGGATTTTTGCCGGGTGCTCCGGTTTCCTCCCACCGCCAAAAGGCTTGCAGGTGATAGGTAAATTGGCCATTGTAAATTGCCCCTAGTGTAGGTAGGTGGTAGGGAATATGGGATTATTGTAGGGTTAGTATAAATGGGTGGTTCTTGGTCGGCACAGACTTGGTGGGCTGAAGGGCCTGTTTCAGTGCTGTATCTCTAAATAAAAAATAAATAAAATAGAAAATAGAGATTAGTGAAAAATGTGAAATCTGTAAAAAGTATCGGAGGACACCATCATGTCCTATTGTAAGACTTCCATTGGCATGTAACTTTAATAAGGTAGTGTGGTGGATTTAAAGGGATGGGACAAAGACGAGAATATTTTCAGTCTACATTTTATAGACCTAGCAACTAGATTTAGTCTTTCTACAATAATAAATAGCAAGGACAAAAGGATGATTATAGATAAAATCATGGAAAATGGATAGGGACTTGAACCACCAACTAAGTTTCTGACTGATAATGGAGGAGAATTTGCCAATGATAAGTTCAGAGACATGTGTGAAATCATGAACATTATGGTTATGAATACTGCAGCTGAAAATCCTTTCAGCAATGGGCTCTGTGAAAGGAATCACACAGTGATTGATGAAATGCTGCCCTGGCATGGGTGGTTCAGGCAAAGAATTCGGTTCAGATGATTGGAGGATATAATCTCAATCAATTGTTCTGTGGGCAGAATCCCAACTTGCCTTCTGTACTGTGCGACAGTTCTCCTGCTCTGGAAGGTACTACAATTAGTTCAGTTTTTTCTTCACATGTGAATGCTTTACATGCAGGGAGATGGACTTTCATCAAGGCTGAGGTCTCTTAGAAAATTCAGAGATCTCTGAGATATCGTATAAGGCCATCTGAGGTGGAATTTAATTCAGGAGATTTGGTGCATTATAAAAGAGAAGTTCATAGGGAATGGAAGGGCCCTGGTAAGGTAATCGGTCGTGATGATAAGTCAGTAGTTATCGAGCATGGAAATCAAACTATTGAAGTTCATTCCTTGGGGTTGATTACAAAATCTCACAATCTGAGCAGCTGATAAAGGGAAACGAGGCACCTTGTACCTCAAATGCTTATGTGTTTTGAACGGAATATGGTAGATCAAGGGTTGGATAGTAATGTGAGCGATCATAGTACTCCGGAAAGAGCTATCACATCAAAAGGCCAATTGCCCCGACCAGGTAATCAGGTGACATATATTCCAGAGGGGTCTAATTAATGAGGGATGCAAGATTTGTGGGACATGCAGGAAAATCTACTGGCAAGTTCAAGTATTGTCTGAATGTCCAAGATGATGGCCAAGAAGCAAGATCCGTGGACTGGCAGAATGGAATGAAAGAGTGGAGAGTAAGAAAGTGCAGTGCAGGTTCTAAATAATGTGTCTGGAAGTGACTCTTGCGTAAGGAAGCGATCACATACTGGAGAAAGAGCCTCCGACAGTCTGCAAGAGAGATCTTCTAGCAGTGGGCCCGAAAGACATCAAAGTGCTAATTGAGGCCGTAGTTTGAACAAATTCCACAATGAAATGAAGACTAGAGGGCAGTCTCAGAATAGAACTAGAAGCAGAAATCCTCTTGACCGTGGAGTTTTAGTGGCTGCCAATAAACTTGAGGATAAACTTATAAGAGAAGCTAAACATAAGGAATTAGAGAGTTGGAGAGAGTTTATTCTGAGGTACCAGATAGGGGACAGCCAGCCTTGTCACATTGATGGATTTGTACTAAAAAAAGACCTTCCCAATGGGACTTACAAGGCTAAAACGAGGCTAGTTGTGAGGGGTTTTGAAGAGCAACTGGGTGATACTGATGTTAGAGTGGACTCTCCCATAGCTGGAAAAGTAATTTTGAAAATCATCTGCGCTCTTTTGGCCACATATTCATGGGAATGTAGATCTATTGACAGAAAAGGTGCATTTCTGCAGGGTGATGCTTTTCAGAGAGAAGTGTTTCTGAAACCATCTAAAGAGGCAGCAGATGCAGAAGGAAAACTATGGAAACTGAACAAATGCATCTATGGCCTTAATGAAGCGTCCAGAGTGTGATATTTCTTGGTGAGATCTGTTTTGTTGAAAATTGGTTGTGTTCAACTAAAAGCAGATCCTGCAACGTTTTGCTGGTATAAAGGGAAACTTTCAGGCATTTTCATGATGCTTGTTGATGATCTCTTATGGGGTGGTACTGCGGATTTTGAGAAATATGTTATGAAGCTTAGGGCAGAATTTAAGATTGGGAGTCAGGCTTATGGGGCCTTTAAATATATTGGTTTAGATATTAAGCAGACTAATCTGGAATAACTTTAAAGCAGCAATCCGATTTACGGAGTGTTACTCCCATCCCGGTTAATTGTGCTAAGTTATCACAGAAAGATGATATATCTAAAGCAGAGATTGAGCATGTTTTAAGGGCAAATAAAACATTAAAAAAATAAATCTGGAGAAATGTGTACTGATGTTCCCATCCTTAGGTGACCCAAAGAACATGAAGCTAGTAATTTTTAGTGATGCTTCAGATGCTAATCTTCCTGATGGGTATTCGAGTGCAGCTTGCTTTCATAATATTTCTGACGGGTGAAGATGGGAAATGTCCTTTAGCTTGGGAGGCTAAGAAAATAGAACGGGTTGTTAAAAGCACTTTAACTGCGGAAACACTGGGTCTTGTGGAGGCAGTGGATATGGGGTTCGACTTATCAAATATTTTGGGTGAAATTGGACATTCTGAAGATAGAATACCCATTGAATGTTATGTGGATAATCTTTCTTTGTGGGACAGCGTACACTCTACAAAAAGGTGTGAGTGAGAAAAGACTACATATTGACCTTGCTGGATTGAAACAAATGCTGGAGAGAGAGGAAATGATGCAAGGCATCATTTATCTGATTGTGAAGCAAAGAAATTTTTAGGGGTGCAAAAGGAGAGGTGTCTCGCAATGTAATACTTTACACTTAATATGGAATCTATTTTGATTTATTTTGAAATGTTCTTTGGGCATGTTAATACTCTGTACATAATATGGAATTTATTTTGAAATATTGTTTGAGCATGTCAATCTAAGTTTTAGTATAAAAGAAAGGAATCTGTTAATTGTGTATCATTCGTTGTGTTATATGCAGGTGGAGGAGGTTAATTGGGGTCTTACTTGAGCACTTTATAAGCAGACACTTACTGAGACTGGTTGAGGTTTTTGAGTGAGGAGCTACATGTTTATAATCCTTTTACTCTGTACAATAAATGTGAAACTGAGTAAAGATAGAATCCAGCATTATCCTTCCACAACATGTTTTCTGGAATTTAACTTGATCTCTTGGTGGAATGGAAATAGAGGTTACCTGATGCCACATTCAATTTTCTATTTTGATGGAGATCTTTTTGTTATTGTACTTAACCTACTGGAGTTTTGGATTTACACTGAAGATGTCACATGCTACATGCCATTTGTCTGCACGCTTGAGTAACAGTGAAGAGACATTACTTTTTTTTTTATTTCATGGGATGTGGGCGTCGCTGGCTAGGTCAGCATTTATTGCCCATCCCTAACTGCCCTTGAGAAGGTGAGCCACCTTCTTGAACCGCTACAGTCTATGTGATGTAGGTACGCCCACAGTGCTATTAGGAAGGGAGTTCCAGGATTTTGACCCAGCGACAGTGAAACATGGTGCGTGGCTTGCAGTTGTGTTCCCATGCATCTGCTGTCCTTGTCCTTCAAGGTGGTAGAGGTTGTGGGATTGGAAGATGCTGTCGAAGAAGCCTTGGTGAGTTGCTGCAGTGCATCTTGTAGATGGTACACACTGCTGTCACTGCGTTGGTGGAGGGAGTGACTGTTGAAGGTAGTTGGGGTGCCAATCAAGCAGGCTGCTTTGTCCTGGATGGTGTCGAGCTTCTTGAATGTTAGAGCTGCACTCATCCAGGCAACTGCAGAGTATTCCATCACACTTCTGACTTTATCTTGTAGATAGTGGACAGGCTTTGGGGTGTCAGGAGGCGAGTTACCCACTGCAGAATTCCCAGCCTCTGATCTGATCTCTTGTAGCCACAGTACTTATATGGTTGGCCCACTTCAATTTCTGGTCAATGGTAACCCCCCCAAGATGTTGATAGTGAGGGATTCAGCGATGGTAGTGCTATTGAATATCAAGAGGAGATGGTCAGATTCTCTCTTGTTGGAGATGATTATTGCCCGGCACTTGTTGGCCCGACTGTAACTTGCCACTTACCAGCCCAAGCCTGAATGTTGTCCAGATATTGTTACGTGTGGACACGGATTGCTTCAATATCTTAGGAGTCGTGAATAGTGTTGAACATTGTGTAATCATTATCGAACATCCCCGCTTCTGACCTTATGATGGAGGGACGGTCATTAAAGCAGCTGAAGATGGTTGGGCCTACCCTGAGGAACTCCTGCAGTGATGTTCTGGAACTGAGATGATAGGTCTCCAACAACCACAACCATCGTCATTTGTGCTAGGTATGACTCCAGCCAGCAGAGAGTTTCCCCTCTGATTCCCATTGACTCTAGTTTTGCTAGCGCTCCTTGATGCCATGCTCATTCAAATGCTTCCTTGATGTCTAGGTTAGTCACTCTCACTTCACCTCTTGAGTTCAGCTCTTTTGTCCATGTTTGAACCAAGGCTGTAATGACATCAGGAGCTGAGCGGCCCTGGGGGAATCCAAACTCAGCATCACTGAGCAGGTTATTGCTGAGTAAGTGCTTTTTGATAACACTGTCGACGACCCCTTCCATCACTTTGCTGATGATAGAGAGTAGACTGGGGCAGTAATTGGCTGGGTTGGATTTTTCCTGCTTTTTGTGGACAAGACATACTTGGGCAATTTTCCACTTTGTCGGGTAGATGCCAATGTTGCAGCTGTACTGGAACAGCTTGGCTAGGAGCGCGGCCTGTTCTAGAGCACAAATCGTCAGTACTATTGCCGGAATGTTGTTAGGATCCATAGCCTTTGCAGTATCCAATGCCTTCAGCTGTTCTTGATATCACCTGGAGTGAATTGAATTGGCTGAAGCTTGGCATCTGTAATGCTGGGGACCTCAGGAGGAGGTTGAGATGGATTATCCACTTGGCACTTCTGGCTGAAGATGGTTGCAAATGCTTCAGCCTTGTCTTTTGCACTGTTGTGCTGGGCTCCCCTATCATTGAGGATAGGGATATTTGTGGAGCCGCCGCCTCCTAGTAGTTGTTTAATTGTCTATTACCACTCACGACTGGATGTGGCAGGGCTGCAGAGCTTAGATCTGATCTGTTGGTTGTGGGATCGCTTAGTTCTATGGTATGCTGCTTTCGCTGTTTAGCATGCATGTAGTCCTGTGTTGTAGCTTCACCAGGTTTACACCTCATTTTTAGGTATGCCTGGTGTCACTCCTGGCTTGCCCTCCCGCACTCCATTTGACGATAACCATTTCTGCAATTTTTCTCTTTTAACACATTAAGTACGTACTGGGCAGTTTGTGAGCATGTGCAGATTATCTGTTTTGTGTATTTCATGACACAGGATAAACTTGAAGGTCACTGGTACCCACGGGTGACAATGATATTTGCTTAGAATCTAGCGGAGACTGAGGTGATTAAATTCTTCAATTGGTGGTTGTGAAGGATCTGAAGTGAAGTTAGTTTGGCCGGTCTTGCATCATTTCAGTGCAGATGAGTTCACAGCACAGAACTAGACATGAGCAAAATTATAAGAAGTTATCCCGTAGTATATGTTCATAAATGCTGATAATGAGATTCATTTGAAATTAACTATGTTCCTAAATTAACAGAAAACTATTCATAATGTGACCCTAACAAAACAAGCAAAAGGCTCCAAAAATAATTGATGTGGGTTGAAGAGCAGTACAGGATTTTTTTTTTGACTAGAAGCAAGTATGTTGCGGAATAAGCTGTGCGTAACCTGCACTTGCAACTAAATTAATGCTGTGACTGGGTGTATTAAATGAAAGAATGTTATTTTTGCCATGGTGTTATAAAACAATCCCTAATGTTTGTTTATCTCATAGTAACTTAACATTTTATTCGATGGAGCAATGAGGAGAAAAAATGTTTCCTGAAGTTTCATTTTAAAAATGTAATTATTAAAAATTGTTTTTGTTTACAGTGTTCATTAGGGCCACTTTTTTGTCAAAATTGAAATACCTAAACATCTATTTTAGCATTAATTCTGAAAGCATCCAAATTACTCAAAGCACTTTATTTCCATGGAGACTTTTAAGTTTGCTTTTTTCATGAGTGAAAATGCAAAATTAGAATTTCATATTCTTCCAGTTTGCTGCTAATGCTTACTCAATGAAATTAAAATACAATGAAAATTAAATCCCACTAAAATTGTTCTACAGTAACGGCTTATGCTTAAATGAAGGGATTCCAATGAAACCGTTCTGTGACAATTTTAGGCAGTGGTAATGGCTGAAATGATTAATTCTTTCATTAATTGAAGAACAATGTGTAGGGCTAGTCCAAAGAAGTGTTATTTTTGAAGTCGAACTAAAGAATTCTTTGGTCCTGTTAATGAAACACACAATTTTCCATGCATGGTGGCACTTAGATATCTGCAAATGATGAGCTAATTTCAGAAATAGGGTAAGCTAGCTGTTACTATCATAATCAATTAGCTGTCATTTATATCATTTTACAGAGTTTACGGAAAAATAGATAACCTCAAGATGGGAATGAATTCAGAATGCAGGGTGGAGGATTTTCAGGAAGGGTAGAAGAGAGGGCAGAGCAGGAGAGATAGCCTAACATGTTCAGGATGAATGGGAATTTTTTGATGTCCCGGGGAAGAAATAAAGATTTGCTTTTATCGAGATAGTTAATGTCATAAAAACCATTACACAGTGCTCCAATTGACTAGCATAAATTATTTGCATCCTTTAAGTAAATACATATATAATGTAAGTGCACAAAAAAACCCATGCACCTTCACAATCTCTCATGAATGTAAGAATTGTATGGATGTGGTGGGAAGTTGGTATGATTTTGCTTCTCCTCACCTTAGAAAATAAAGTGAATATGTGCGAAGAAGAATAGAAGAGAATAGATCCCCTCCCCCAATGTCCATTTCCTTTCAGTAGCATTAACATTATCTTGACTCATCATTGCAGGTGTAGACTGATGAGAATGAGGAGATGCTGACACCTGGTACTGATTTCTTTGGAGGCGGCAGGGGTCCTGACACTGGGCCAGAAAGGCAGAGGGAACCCCCGCCTCAGCCGTTTGGGGTTCCCTGCCACATTTTACAGTGCACAGGCAGTTAGGCCAATTAGAGGGAAGGCAGCTCAGCACCAGTGGCCACTGCTGGGACTGCACGCAGCTAGAAGAGGCAGAATGGACGCCAACCTTGGAAGCAGGTAAGTTGGGGGTGGGTTTGCCAGGGCTAGTCAGGCAGGTCCTGGTGAATGGTGGTGTTTGGCGATGGGGGGGTGGTGGGGGGGAGGGAGGGGCGGTGCTTGTTGGTACTCTACTGCCTACCTTCCTTAGCAATTCCATGGGCGCCTCCCTGCTTATCCCTAGAGCGCTGATAAAATTCAGCCCCTGATTATCCTTTCGGAAACTATATTACTTGTCTTCTATCAGACATGAGTGCACTGTCTGCAAACTCATTCCTGCTGCCCTCTCTAAAAGTCTAGGGTCGCTCACTTTCTGCAACATTTTAAGTGACAAAGAATATCCTTTATTGCTAACATTTAGCATCTATATTTGGGTGAGTGCACCAGCTGAAGTTCTGCAAGAACATCAAAGAGCTATTCGTTAAAATTTCAAGGGACAGTCTAGATGTGATTTTATTTGATGTGATGGTTTCAGACAGCTGGAGCTGTGCAAATTTGTTAGTGGTTCATTTATTTGTCATTATGTGTGATACATCCATGTGCAGAAACATTCATTTGAGGCTTGCCACCTTTAGATGTGGGCCCATATGTAACACCTTTTACTCATAAGCCTACAGTAACTGCTTCCTTAAATTGTTTTTTTCATTAATTAAACCCAATGAATTAAACATAGCACTTCTATACAAAAATATCTTCGTCAGTATCTTAGTTAATTCATTGAGCATTAAGTTCAAAATATTGTTTGGTCCTTATTTTCTATAATTGTTTTTTGATTTGTAATAGCACTGAAAATGAAATTTCTGTATCAAGTCATTTAATAATCAATGGCTTAAAAGTATGATTGCAATTGTCACTGTAAGGGTAGAGAAACAGGATTAAAAACAGAAAATGCTGATGTATTCAGCAGGTCAGGCAGCATCAATGAAGAGAGAAGCAGGGTTTGTTTCAGGTTGTTGAACTTTTATCTGCATTCCTTTTAAGAACCTGAGCAGCTCTATATAAAACAGCTAAACATCAGTGCACCCTTGGAACTTTTATCTCCCTGTCATTCAGGACCAAATGCCATTGCAAGGATATCTTTTGGAGAAATAGGGCAGATTGTGAGTTGGTGCAAAATTGAAGATAGACTCTTAGTGATATGACTTAAACTTAACAACTTAACTGACTTGGGTGAAAACATTATTATATTTAGGAACCTTAGCACAGTCAACCAGTAATGCTGAAATCTAAGGTTTCTGATGTTTAATGTTTAAGACTGAATTCTAATTTAAAACCTAAAAAAGGTTTTTTGTGAAAACAGAGCAAACTAGTGAAAAACAAAAGAAATAACTTCATTCATTGGATGTGAGCATTGATGGCAAGGCCAAGAATTGTTGCCCATCCCTAATTGCCCACAACTACCAGGAGTGAGATTCAAACTCATACAAGACACATCTTCATTTAATCTCAAGTCCAACATCTTAACCTTTCAGTCACCCTGATATGAAATAATGCTTTGAGATCTTTTATGCTCACCTGAGAGGGGCCTCAGTTTAGCATCTCATCCAAAAGATAGCGGCTCCAACAATGCAGCACTCCCTCAGTACTGTACTGGAGTGTCAGCCTTGATTTTTGTGCTCAAGCCCTGGAGTGGGACTTGAACCCACAACCTTCTGGCTCAGAGGCAAGAATGTCACCAACTGAGCCATAGCTGACACTGATATGGTTAAGTATGTGAAATTAGTTTACAATTATTTTACTTGTGTGAACATGTTTACAAAAGTGATGAAAACGTTAAGGGTTTTCTGCACACTAAAAAGTCAAAATTGTATGTTACTTAATTACTGATTCATGGTACAAGTGTAGGGTAACAGGAAGTTGAGGGCCGTGTAATTTCAAAGTGTAAAAGCTATCTGTATGCTGAGATGTTCCATTCAACTCAGCAAGGCAGGGCTACAACCTGAGTGGAAAAACAATATCATCAGTCAACATGGGTGAACACAGACAGATTTTTAATTAACCTTCTCACTGTTCATGTCACTGCACAATGACCCATAGCAGGGAAGCAGCAAAACACAGTTGTATAATTTAGTCACAGTCACTTCAATTTCACTAGGTTACTGTTGGAAATAAAAGCATTACAGAACTGTGTTTCAATTCATATTTTTGCAGTGTTCTCAAGTCAAGATGCCTTTACATTTAGTTCCTACCTAGTAATGTGCCTGTAGACTGTAACATGGACAAAAAAGCTAAATGTTGCAAAATGATCAGAAGTAGATGTGAATTTTGATTTTTATAATTACTTCATGACAAACTGCATCAAAATGCAAACTATAATGGTCAAAATTCCAAAACGTTGCTGTCAGGAGATTTCAGGCACTTTGTCCTGCAGCTTCACTTCAAGCAGCTGCACTTCCAGAATGCATAAATCTAGGGATAAAACTGCCTGGTTGGTCCTGGTCACTAAGCATTAGTGACTGCTGCTGTGTGGAGTTTGTCATTCTTTGGGCCTCCTTATCTCGAGAGACAATGGATACGCGCCTGGAGGTGGTCAGTGGTTTGTGAAGCAGCGCCTGGAGTGGCTATAAAGGCCAATTCTGGAGTGACAGGCTCTTCCACAGGTGCTGCAGAGAAATTTGTTTGTTGGGGCTGTTGCACAGTTGGCTCTCCCCTTGCGCCTCTGTCTTTTTTCCTGCCAACTACTAAGTCTCTTCGACTCGCCACAATTTAGCCCTGTCTTTATGGCTGCCCGCCAGCTCTGGCGAATGCTGGCAACTGACTCCCACGACTTGTGATCAATGTCACACGATATAATATTTAGCTTCACTTTTTCTTTATTTATTTTTTGATCAATAACTGACTGACCCAGAAGCATTGGTGTCTCATAGGGCTGAATTTTGTCATTGTGACGGGTCCCGACAATAGGCCGGAAAGCAGGGGTGCGTTTTACTTCTCAGGCAACTGATTAGTTGCCGTCAGGGCTCCTGTCCCTTTGAAGGACAGCCACCCACCCCTAGGAGCTGCTGACCAATCGAAGGGCCAGCAGTTTCGCGGTCTCAGCAGAGTCACTGGGAGAGGTGGCCACTGCCGGGATTGCACCTAGAAGAGAGGACGCCATGGGCGCAGGCTGTCCTCCCAATCCTAGGTGAGTGGGGTCTGGAGGCGCCAGGGCCAGTCAGGCAACACCCGGCGAGATGGGGAGATGGTAGCTGAGGGCAGGGCAGGTGGGGGATTGTCACGGGTGGCCATTGCTGCAGGAGGAGTAGCCCCTTCCTGGGCTACAGAGTGCCTGAAGCAAAAACCCCCAGCCTGAGCATGGAGGGAAGCTGCCAGGGTTTACCATCTCCGCATCATTACTAGTCTCCCCTTGTGGCAGAGGGCCCACTCCCCCACTGGCTGAATGCCATTGGCGGCAGGAAGAGTCCTTTACTTGGCCACTTAATTGGTTCAATTGGCCCCTAGGTGGGAGGGCTGTCCGCCATCTTCCTCACCACTGGTAAAGTGGCATGGCGACAGGAGGACAATAAGGCACCCCATCCCATGCCTTCTCTCGCCATTTTATACCGCCTCCCAGCCAACATTGTCCCTCAGCTATCCATTATTTTCAATACACCAAGTACTTGTTCCTCTCTTTGTCTCCTTTAATAAAAATAATGGTTCACATTGAGTAAGTGACCTTTAAAGTCAAGATGCTATGCTGATGAAAAGCAAATGAGTGATTTTAGATGTCTCATAGCACAGTAGACATCAAATGTTGAAGGTTTAATATTCAAATAAAATATAACCTGTACTTTATGGCATATGCCACAAATAGGCATAATTTTCTGAAAGTACAGAAGTAAAGTATCCTGTGAATATTTCGTACACTTTCATATACTTTATATAATACATGTAAATAAAAATGGGAGTGGTCACACGCCTTTGCTATCGCACCTGTAGGTGATGCTGTGAGGGTGGTATTACGTAATCCGGTAAGTGCAGATCCACTCAACTAATGTATATTGGCAGGCCTATGTACAAATGCTTAAATTTCTCCATTTGCTCTTTTATTCCTTTGTTGTCACTTCACAGTTCATTTCCCCATTTTATTCTGTAAACTGCTACCCTCACATTTTATTCAATACACCAAGTACTTGTGGCAATCTTGACTCCCCATTTGTAATACCACAGCAAAACGACACAAAATGGAAAACTTCCCATACAAAGCTATTCATCTTTGAAAACAAGGGAAGATTTTTCACTTCACACCTGATAAGCTAATCAAGGAATTTAGCACCCAAGCCCCTCATTCGCCATCTGATATTGTGCTGTGTCAATTTCTCAATTTTATGAGACCCAAATGCAAACTTACAAAATCCATATTATTGGTTCTGATGGCAGATTTTAAAATAATACATGCAATTGCCTGTTCTCTGTAGGTTAAATTATTTTACAATTTTTGGCTGTGTGCAAAGTAACATAACTAAGCATGGAATCATTTTTTATATAATTACTGGTTGCAGTTTAGTTCCAGAAAATGTAACAAATTTTAACATGCCAATGGTTAATATAGGTGTGCCAATGTGATATCACTGCTAAGTTGTCACATTTCACAATTTGCTGGATGTAGGTTGATAGACTATATAAATCAATGCCTGTGGGTGAAAATGATTCATTTGATTTTGCAGCTTACCTGGGTTTAAGGAGAGGAAAGCCTGCATGCTGACAATGATGAGCTGCTGCTGAATCTGATTTTTCTTTTTTGTTGGTGTCGCTACAAAAATCCAACAAATCCCATGTTAAAAACCAGTTGTTGTATGCTGATGACTACTCATTTAAAGAGACCACCTAACATTCTTCTTGCATTAAAGCTGACCAGTTTGTATTCCCAGTATTTCATGTGTAGCTCATTGTACAGCTCATGCCATATCAAGTACATGAATTGTTCAGCTACATACTACGCTGTCATTTTATTTGCTATCACAACGTATATGCTTTAAATGACGTGAACATTGTGCACACAATTCAGTAGAAAAAGGTCTTCTATAAATGTATCTCAAAATTGCTGTCAGAGTGGATGACCTTCCAATTCATGATATATAAATGAAATTCCTTTGTATTCTAACTAATTCATTTTCCTGCTGACATTAGCTAGGCTTTTATCTTATTTAACTTAACTATATCCAGATAATTATGTTATTCAATCAAGTGTGCAGTAATGAAGTTTTTGAAATGCAGGAACTTTGTGTAATATTGTCTGGTCCATTCACAAGAAAATGTTTTGAATTTAAGTGGCTAATATGTTGCCTGTAAAACTTTTTGAATAGTGGCAGGAAGTGAAATTAAACATACTAGATTTGGAGATCACAGAAATATCTTTAGCAATTCCTGGGAATGCTAATGGTATTTCAGAACTACTGTTTTCCTCCACTTTGCACTCTGATTCCCGATTGCACAAATGGAGCTGAATTTTATGGGCCCCCAGGAGATGGGCAAGGAGGCGGCATGCCCAAAGAATTTTGGCAAGGGGCAGAGGGCCCATTGCCTTGTTAATAGGCAACTTAAGGGCCTCAATTGGCCTCTGGGTGGAAAGACTGTTGTCTGCCTATCCTGCCCCCGGGAAGATCGCTGGGTGACGGGGAGGTGACGGGCCTGTAAAATCCAGCCCTGGGATTGTCAATCAGGAAATCAGGTGAACGGTTTTTCATCTGACACTCTGAGCCAGGTGTTCAGTTTCATACAATTACTACCACAGGAAGGAAAAACCTGTACAAGAGAGATATGGGGGAAGGATTTTTCATTTCAATGCAAGGGCAGGAAAGGGGACGGGTGGTCACGTAAACCCGTCCCTTAGGTCGGCGTGCTGGTTTTCCAACGCAAAACTCCTTTCCCACACTTGCGTACCTCCTCACTCTTGACCAGGGCACTTTGGGTGGTGCAGGTGGACAGGTCCCTCTGCTTTATGGGCCTCATGGGTTCAAGAAAGAGGGATTCAGGAAGACTGTATATTCCAATAGAAAGGAAGGAAGGACATAACAGGAAATGGGAATAAGCTACTCTGAGATCAGGTTGACTGATGATGAGCAGCATCTGCAGGAGCAGAGGCCGACCCCTGGGCAACAGGGGTGCAGAGGTAAGGAATGAGGGGCAGGAAGGCAAAGAAGGCGATACCCTCAGCAGAGGGTCTATCATGAAAGGAGAAGCTACCTGGACATGTCGGAGCGTCAGTGTTACAAGGCTGCGCCTTTCCAGACAGATGGTTGCTGATTTGGGTGCCCTTGTTGGGTTCACAGGAACCATCGCCATGGCCTTCCCGTGGCTGTAAAAGTCACAATGGCCTTGCACTTTTTTGCAGTTGTGTCCTTCCAAGCAGTGGCAGCAGACATTGGTGGCATCTCGCAGGCAATAGCACGTCATTGCATCACGAAGGAGACGGATGATCCGTTCAAGAGAATAGGGGATTACATTGAATTCCAGGTGGATAGCTGCACTCAAGCTCAAAGGGTAGTGGGATTTGCCTCAGTTGCCCAATTCTCTCAGGTTCAGCAGATCATCGATTGCACCCATGTAGCATTCAAGGCACCAACTGATCAGCCAAGGAGATTTCTCAATAAGCAGGGATTCCACTCCCTAAACATTCAACAGGTATGCGACCACAGCAAGCACTTTCTGCTATCCTGGAAGCTGCCATGACGCCTTTATCCTTCGGCAATCGTAGATGCCACAGCTCTTCATAGTCATTGGAAATCCATGGATGGCTGTTGGCGATTAAGGCTTATCCCTTGAGGCTGATGACACTGGTTCATACCCAGCCACAGAGGCTGAGAGACATTACAACCAATGCCACCTGAGCATAAGGGTTAGCATTGAACAGTCCATCGGCCTCCTGAAGATGAGGTTCAAGTACTTGGACTGGTCCCTCTAGAAACCTTGAAGAGGGAGAAGCACTGGAATGGCACAGCTCCTTGGAGGAAGAAGATGATGATGAGGAGGAGGCTGAAGGAGAACTGAAGAACAGCCCCCATTGCTTTGCAGGTTTGTCGTCATGGTAGGCTTAGTAGATGGAGCGTTTATCAGGATGGCAGGGACACTAGGGCCATTTGATGCAGACAAGTTTCACCTGAGTCTTGAAGTCAATTATGGCGCAGAAGGAGGCCATTCAACCCATTGAGCCCGTGCCAGCTCTCTGGAGTAATCCATTCAATCCCCCTCCCCAGCTCGATTACCGGAGCCCTTTATTTCCTTCAAGTTCCATCCAATCTCCTTTTGAAATCATTCATTGTCTCCGCTTCCACAACCCTTGAATGATAGTCAGTGTGCAGGACATTTGGAGAGGAGATTCTCCTCTGAGTGAGAGCAAGCATCTGTTCAGAGCTAAAGTCAGTAATTTTCCAATGGCACAATCACTGCAAGGTTCCAGATTCTTCACCTGACACACTCTCAAAGTGCTCAAAGCACAGAGACGTTGTGGAGCACATGAGATAAATGAACTCATCCATTTGAATCCTATGACTCTGCAGCACCTCAGGTAGCTCCTACATGTGGGCGCGTATCTCGCGCTGATTCTCCGGGTAGAGCCGACTGCTTCATGACACCCGAGGCTCTGCATCTCTGCACCTGTCCTTCATCCTCCAAAGGGAACTGGCCAAGCTGACACTGCACCCCCCTCAAAAAAAAAAAAAAATTCTCGTGCTCTGATGTAATGTGTGGTTCACCCTCTCTGGTAATGCGTGAGCATCCACTGAGATGCAAGTATCAGTGCTGGTGGATGGGGTGCAAGAAAGATGAGATGGTGTAGGCTCTTGAGGCGTCATCCTCCTCTGACTCCTCGGGAACTTGTTGGCATTGTGTGGATTCCTGTCCCTCTGCAGCTGAGAAGGTGGTGATGTGAGTTTGGGACAGTCAACAGATGTTTATGCTACTTAAATAATGAGATCACAACTTACGCATTGACAGCCTGTTGCACAGAGAGCTTTGCCATGCATCCCCTGAACCTGGAGATATTTTTTCTTTTTCATCCTGTCAATGGTGGATTCCCATTTCTCAATCTCCAGTGTCCCTTGTGGCTTGCCGCTCTGGCCAGGTCAAGGCCCAGCTCCTCAATGTGTTAGTGATGGAAGCTGGGGCACCACCATCCAGAGGTGCCATCTTGCTCTCCCTGGCTTTCATCTCCCATTTGGCCTGCAAAGTGAAGATGCTGTTAGGACTATGCCTTTCTCACTCACCACTTGCTGTTTTTCATTCACATGAGATATTGCAGTCTGTATTTCAGCCTTCTATCCAACAGCAGTAGGCTTCTGACCTATACTTATGGATCATCAAGGCTGCTGAGCACACGTTTCTCCCATGGTCAGGAGAGCTCTATGCACCCTCGGGATGCTCCTCTCGTTCAGATTCTGGTGACTGCTGACCAGGAGGCATGTCATCTGGGTCGATCTTTGGACTCACCTTGCCACACATAAGCAGGTTATTGAAAAGTTTCCTGTACTGGACCCAGTTCCTCCTCACCACTCCTCTGCTGCTGATCTCATAAGCCACCTCCAGCCATGTCTTCTTGGTACGCCTTGCAGACATTCTGTTGCCACTGGCAGGAAACAGGATGTTGCCCTGTTCAGTCACTGCCTCCAGCAGCACCTTCAGTGGCATCAGAGAAATGGGGAGCTGCCCTAGCACGGGGACCCTCCCTACCCTCTGCTCAGCTTCTCCTTGCATCATGGGGACGAATGGCAACCACAGTAATAGTTGCCGCTTGCCCTTTAAATCAGACCTGCTGCTGACTGTGTCCCACCTCATTCTCTCCTCCGCTGCCACTAATTGGGTGGCGAGCACAACTTTAGGCCAATTACCGACTTGCCATATTAAATTTACAACACGTGTGCATTGCTGACCCGGTGTGAGGTCAAGACCCAGAAATGAATGCACTGTCTGGGTCACAACACTGGAATTGAAATCACTACCAATGTGTGCAAGATACAATGTGTAAGGAAAGATAAGGATATAAAGTTGTGAAGTCATACAGAAGACGAGACAAATTGAGAGACTTGCACAAAAGAAGAATGAGAGAATCAGAGAAGATACCAATTTTTATTTAAATTTTGCCACACCAGCATTGATGAGGGTTTCCAACTGATTACTATAACAATTAACTGTACAGTCAGGTCTGCTAATCTCTCTGTTTAAAATTTACAACTTGAACAAGAGTGTTGGTAAGCAGAGTGTGTGCCGATTAGATAAGCAGCTGTTTCAGTAGCCACCTGGAAACCTCCTTCACTCTTAGCTGGCTTGAGAGAAGCATTTTAAAAGATATTATTGATTCAAGTTTCATGGTATTGTGTCTCTATTACCAAATGCATTTCTTTTGACTTAACATCAGCAATGGCACAAGGAACTGTTCGGTATTTTCTAATATATAAAGTCGACCAAAATAAAATGAGATTTAATATGCCAAATACATCTGGGAAAAGTGCTTACTTTTGCCAATATTATGGAACATAAAGGAATATTTTATAAAGGGCATTGATCAATGTAATCTAATAATATTGAAAATAAGGACTCTATGACATAAGACTCCAGTTTAACTTGCTGCAGAGAAATGTAAAAAGGCAAAATGCGGGCTTCTTGTACATATCAGTTTCTGTTACTAACCTGCAACATGTAATTACTGCTTCAACACAAACATTTCTCTAACTTAATACCATGCTTTCTTATCTGGCAGACTATGGATGGACGAATTCAGGTTCACAGCTATGCAAGAGTTTCTTCTCTGACTCTCAAGGACATTCAGCACACTGATTCTGGTGAATACATCTGCAAAGCTAAAAATTCAATTGGCCAGGACTCGGAGTCTATGTACCTGGAAGTTCAGTGTAAGTTAGCATTTAGTGCAATTTGAATTCCACCTGCTCGTGTTTGTTTGCATTAGTTATTGAGGAGCTGATTTAGCACTGAACAAGGGAATGAAACTGAACAGATTCCTATAAAACATAGAGCAATTCACTGTGTTTCTTACTAGTGTTGTTTTACCTTTCAAAAATACACTCTGGCTTATATGGCTGCTGTTAATTTATTGGTTAAAAAAAATCCATTCCCAATTTATCTCCCTATTAGCACATATTCGTTGAAACTGTTTTCTGACTCACAGATCAGGTAGATTCTACAAAAGCAAAATACTGCAGATGATGGGAGTGTGAAATAAAACCAGAAAATATTGGAAATACACTGCAGATCTTGCAGCATTTGCAGAACAAGAAGCGGAGTTAACAGCCAGGAATTTACCAGCCCTTGGGAGGCTGGCAGGGATGCTGGTAAAATTGCAGGGAACCGCATTAGATTGGCTCCCTGGCGGCAGGACCAGAATGGGAGAGGCTGGCAGCCAATTACCATCAATAAAGGCCCAATTAGAGGCCGCCTAAATGGAGGAGGCCTCCCAATGGTAGCCCAGGAGAGCTAAGCTCAATGGCCCAAAGAAGGGGCCGTGGTCAGAGAAGGCAACCCCAATGATTTCCTTGGTGGGGTTTCCCCTCGGCCGCTGAATTTTAAAATTTTTTAACTTGCCTACTTAGCTGCCGAGGTTTTCTGTATTCCGCAGAAGCGAGCACCACTCCCAGTGGCACTACTGAGGCTTCAGAGCTCCCACCCCATCTGCAGCCTGCACGCCGTCTTTAATTGGACAGCAAGCCCACAGGTGGCCAATTAGGAGACCGCCTGTGGTAAAATTGCTGAGGTGGTCCCACTGAAGGCAAGTGCAGGCTCGGGACCTGCTTCTTAGCTTGACGTCGGGGGTCCCGGTGGCCTTCATAAAATTCAGCCCAGCGTTTCATCCTGTGACCTTTCATCAGAATTGGCCCATAAAACCCTTTTGTTCTTTTTCCACCCTCTCCCATTTTGCTTGCTTAAAGCCTGTTACAAGTCTTAACTTTTCCCAATTCCGATGAAAGGTCATGGACATGAAACTTTAAGTCTCTCTCCTGACAGATGCATGCTGACCTGCTGAGTATTTCCAGCATTTTCTGTTTTTATTAGCAAACAGGCAGGTCAGCCAAGTGACAACTTAAATTTAGTATCGCTTGCCAGAGCACTCCTGCTTCTCTGGCCTCCAAAGGAAGATTTATTTTAAAATACTTACCACCTAGCTATCATTGGCGACAGCAACATCCACTGAGGAATCCTGAGCAGGGAAGGCCTGAGGCCTGCTCAGTTGCCAAATTTTGAATGCTGGCTTTAGGCATCCAACCAGGACATCTAAAAATGGGCCCACATTTTAACAGTGGAATCAGTGATGTAGGGAACAGGCCGTCCCATAGCTGCTACATTGGTACATTTTGCACCCAAAGATCAAACATGTACCAATTTTTATCCCATGAGCCATCAGAAAGCACAATTAATATCAGGATGGGCTTAAATTTCATCAAAGTGGACTCCTGGCGCTGGATTTTCAGCCCTGGCCAGGATCGAAAGCAGGCGGAAGCTAAAAATAGCCCTGCGGCCGGCGTGCTGTTTTCCCCATCTCCATCTTACTCTGGGCTGTTTTTGTGGAGGCGGGTTCAGGGGTGGGCAGGGCTATCCACCTGCATGTGACAGGTAGCTGATCAGGCTCATTGGCCGAACTGAGGCCAATTAAAGGAGGCCGACTGGAATTTTCCAGTCTGCCTTCAGGTTCCCGCAGGTAACGGGCCAGTTTACGTGCCTGGAGGTGGCCTCCCAGAGCAGGCTGGGGTTGGGGGTGGGTGGTGTTGTGAGGTCAGTGCTCCAGGCAGGCATAGAGGTCTGTCCTGCCGCCTTTTGTACAGAAGTAGCATTGGCCACCCTGTAGAAGAGTTCCTGTCCTCACAATGGTGGGCTGGCTGCAAAAGCCATTTTTTTTAAATATAAAGTTTAAAAGATTTGGAGAGAGGGTGAATCCATCTTGAAGCTCCATCTTAAAGCGCCCTCTCTCTCTCTCCTACCTTCCATTACAGCCTGCTGCTCCTTTCAGGCTGTAAGAACATAAGAAATAGGAGCAGGAGTGGGCCATTCAGCCCCTCAAGCCTGTCCCGCCATTCAATAAGATCACGGCTGCTCTGTCCCAGTCCTCAACTTCTCTGCGCTGCCGAACCCTCGACTCCCCGAGATTTCAAAAATCTATCTACCTCCTCCTTCAATACATTTAGTGACCTAGCCTCCACAACTCTGAGGCAGAGAATTCCAGAGATTCACCACCCTCTGAGAGAAGAAATTCCTTCGCATCTCAGTTTTAAATCTGTGCCCCCTTATTCTATAACTATGTCCCCTTGTTCGAAATTCCCCCACTAGTGGAAATATCATCTCAACATCTTACCTGTCGAGCCCCCTTTAAAATCTTATGTTTCAATAAGATCACCTCTCGTTCTTCTAAACTCCAATGAATAAAGGCCTAACCTGTTTAGCCGTTCTTGATAAGACAACCCCTTCATCCCAGGAATCAGCCTAGTGAACCTTTTCTGAACTGCCTCCAATGCTAGTATATCTTTCTTTAAATACGGGGACCAAAACTGTACGCAGTACTCCAGGTGTGGCCTCACCAACACCCTGTACAGTTGTAACAGGACTTCCCTATTTTTAAACTCTAACCCCCTAGCAATAAAGGCCAAAATTCCATTTGCCTTCCTAATTACTTGCTGCCCCTGCATGCTAACCTTTTGTATTTCATGCACAAGAACACCCAGACCCCCAATACCCTGAACTCCTGTTTTGTGCAATAACCTTTTATGTGGCACCTTATCAAACGCCTTCTGAAAATCCAAATGCACAACATTTGGGCAGCGCAGTGGTTAGCACCGCAGCCTCACAGCTCCAGTGACTCGAGTTCAGTTCTGGGTACTGTCTGTGCGGAGTTTGCAAGTTCTCCCTGTGACCGTGTGGGTTTCCGCCGGGTGCTCCGATTTCCTCCCACAGCCAAAGACTTGCAGGTTGATAGGTAAATTGGCCATTGTAAATTGCCCCTAGTGTAGGTAGGTGGTAGGAGAATGGTGGGGATGTGGTAGGGAATATGGGATTAATGTAGGATTAGTATAAATGGGTGGTTGTTGGTCGGCACTGACTCGGTGGGCCGAAGGGCCTGTTTCAGTGCTGTATCTCTAAATAAATGAATAAAACATCTACTAGTTCACCTTTATCCACTCTGCTTGCTATATCCTCAAAGAACTCTAACAAATTTATCAAACATGATTTCCCTTTCGTAAAACCATGTTGACTCTGATTGTTTTTCTAAATGTCCTGCTATTTCTTCCTTAATAATTGACTCAAGCATTTTCCCAATGACTGATGTTAAGCTAACTGGTCTATAGTTTCCTGCTTTCTGCCTCCCTCCTTTCTTGAATAGGGGTGTCACATTAGCGGTTTTCCAATCCGCTGGTACCCTACCGGAATCCAGTGAGTTTTGGTATATTATGACCAATGCCTCCATTATCTGTCTTAAAACCCTTGGTGCAGGCCATCAGGTCCTGGCGACTTGTCTGCCTTTAGTCCCATCAGTTTGTCCAGCACCTTTTCCCTTGTGATAGAGATTGTTACAAGTTCCTCCCTCCCATTTACGCCTTGTTCATCTGTTATTGTTGGGATGTTTATAGTGTCATCCACCGTGAAGACCGATGCAAAATATTGGTTTAAATTATCTGCCATTTCCCTGTTCCCCTTTATCAATTCTCCATTCTCATCCTCTAAGGGCCCCACGCTTACTTTAGCTACTCTCTTCCTTTTAATATACCCATAGGAGCTCTTACTGTTTGTTTTTATATTTCTTGCCAATTTACTCTCATAATCAATTTTCTCCCTCTTTATTAGTTTTTTAGTCATCTGCTGCTGGTTTCTAAAACGTCCCAATCCTCTGGCCTATCACTCGTTTTCGCTGCATTGTACACCTTTGATTTTTGACTTGATCCTCTCCTTAACTTCCTTTGTTAACCACAGGTGGTTCATCACTCTCTTCGTGTTCTTCCTTCTGACTGAAATAAATCTTTGCTAAGTGTTATGAAATATCTGTTTAAATGTCTGCCACTGCTCATCCACTAACTTCCCCTGTAGTCTATTTTCCCAGCCCACTTTAGACAACACTTTCTTCATACCTCTGTAGTTGCCCTTGTTTAAGTTGAAGACACTGGTTTGAAACCCGAGTTGCTCACCCTCAAACTGATTGGCTCTGATTGGTCCTCCAGCTTCGAGAGCCTGCCTACCATCCTGAAATAAATGGCGAACCTGTCTCCAGGCCAATTAAGGGCCCCCAACCCCCGAAAATCCCAATGAGTGACCTGTTTTTTACCCCCACCCCATGGGTGGGTTCTGAACCCAGAAACAGTCCCAACTGCTGTTTCCTGACCCCAGAGGGAAAATCCAGCCCCTCATTGTTAAAATAACCTTAGTGACCACAGGTTTGTAATAAGCAGGTTTGCCTGCTTCTATCACACTGCCGCAGAGAGGGTGCCTTAGACTGCATTGTCTTCCCACTGTAACTCCATCCAATAGAATAAAGAATCTGCTACAGTGAAACTTGCTCTGCTTCAGATGTTCAGTTGCCTAAAACTAGTAAATATGTCTGGATTGCTCCCTTCAGCTCAATTGCATCTCGTTCTTTGATGCCCAATCCTTCAGATTTTTGGCATGACATTTTAAAAGAAACATAAATTTTTACTGCCTTATTTTGTTTCTTTAAAGGCACAAATCAGTTCAATTGTACCTTTCCGAAGTAGCTTAAAAAAAAATGGATGAATGAGAACATCTGGATTTTATGGCTAGCAAATTACAGTGTGAATCTAATTACCTGTGTTCTAATTTTTCGACACAAAGAAAATTTTGCGCTTCATTATAATGCTTTGCTTAATTATAGTACTTACTAATGAAGTTTCAAATCATATTTCACTTTACAATCTAAATTTGGATATAATTAAAGAAATTAATATAGCAGTAGCTTTGTGGTTGGACACCAACAATGAATATTGCTAATGTGGGAAAGGACACACAAAAGTTGGCATGAATTAAACATTTTTGGGAAGTAATTCATTGATGGAAATAAAAAACGAGAAATGACTCAATGAATGTTGTAACATAAGACCACAAGCAGTTGAAAAAAAACTGTATAGTATTACAGCCCCATTCCAATTTGATCAAGCAGAACACAGCTATCATTGATACATTTTCAGAAAGTTCAGTTGGTAGCAACAGGACATGGTTTGCATCAGGGTAAAACAAAGAGTGATCAAACCTGCCTTCGTGTTGTCTCTGCATCGTGTGTGTAGATGTTTTTTGCATATAATATCCGTCTAAGCTACTACAGTTCTGTGGTATTCATAACATATTTCCAGATCGCTATTGCCCTTTCCAAAGCAGATGGTCTATTGTTGGACAAAGGAACTGATGCTCCAAGACAGACTAATACTGGACCGTCACTCTTTGATATCTTTAATGTATATTGTACGGACATAAGGTGGTCCCTGCTTCAACATAAGGGAGTTTTTGGAAACTGGTATGGCTTTCTAGTACATAGGCATCATCGTTGGTGCAAGCATACCCCATTGGAGTAGATTTAAATACAACACAATTATCATCAATATAAACAAACATGCTGACAGTCCGTTTTAAAATTTTCTTTAATTAATCAGACATATTTCCACTCATGAAGTTAACATTTCAGGTCGATGACTTTTTATCAGAACTCCTGTTCAGGTTATCAACCTGAAATGTTGGAGAGGGTATTTTATGCTGGCGGCGGGGGTCTCTGCGTTGGAGAAAACAGATGTCGAGATTCCCGCATCACCTCTTTTCTGGAAGGCCTGTCATATTTAGTGCCAATCAAGCACTTAACTGGATAGCGGCGGGCCTTCCATAGGATTTAGAATCCCGCCGCCGGATGTCCCGGGTTTGCTGAGCTGCCGGTCAATGAGAGGCTGGTAGCTGCAGTGCCACGGCAGAGGTGGTGGCTGCTGCTGTAGCTGCAGTGACCAGACACTGACAAATTACGCTGGAACAAGGTTTAAGGTGGGGAGCGGGGTCAGCAGTAAAGGCAGGGGGGTGACCCACAGCCGTCCCCCCACTTCCTGATGCTGGGTCGCTGGTTCAGGCACTAAGTGCCTTTGAGCAAGGGATGCCGGCCCCTGCCCCCCCCCCCCCCCCCAAATCCAGAGCCAGAAAGCAGCTTGCACTGTTTTTTGTGCCGACAGGGCCACCCGCAGCGTGGGTAATTGCGGCTGCGGCGGGAAGAGGCGTTTAATTGGGGGTTAATTACCCAGTTAAGAGCCTCAATTGGCAGCAGGGTAGGAAGGCTGTTGACAGGCCTTCCCACCCTGGACTGTTCTGGCAGAGGCGGGTAGGTGCAGGGTTCCACCGCCCCCTCCTTCTCCCCACCCCCCCGCCACCATCCCACCTGATTTTATGCTCTTCCCCCACCCCCCACCCCCCTCCAGACCCACCACGGGGTAGAGCATAAACTTCCACTTGCTAACGCTGTTTTTCTTTCCACAGATGATGTTGGACCTGCTGCGTGTTTCCAGTGTTTTCTCTTTTTATTTCAGATTTCCAGCATCCGCATTATTTTGCTTTTATAGTTCCACCCAATACTGTTAATCATTTCCTGAAGTTGCTTATTTTTTTAAAAATTAGATGATTTAGACTTCAAACTCAAAAATATTGTTCACTGTTCATTTAACAGCACTAATTGTGTAGATTACTTAAGGTAGTAATTTCTGTATGATTCAGTTAAATTTTGTTCAGAAGGCAATCATAACACAAACTTGCTCCATGACACAATGTGAGAGGCACCATTAGGATTTGACTCTTTAAAGTGCTTTGATTATAAGTGGCAAGTGTCAGCAGTCTCAAATATCATTAGCATGAGCAGGATTTTATTTTCATTGACAATTAAAAGGCACAATTAATTTGGCCAAAATGGAGCCCATCACAAAAATATTTTTTTTTCTTAAAGAAAAATGTTGTTGCTCCTTTTCATTATAGGAAAGCTGGCATCACCAATAAATTGGCAACGCTCAGGTTCGACCAATTACTCTATTGTATATATTGCATATATATATATATATATGTAAGAGGTAATTGGCACAAGTTACATGGCATAATTCTGTACAGTTGGTCTGTAGACTTTATGAACTGCAACAGCAAAGGCTGATTACAATTCATCTGTTAGTCTTTCCATTACATTCAGTAAATTTTATATTTAATTTTTTGACATTAATTTTTGACATTATCTTTGTACAACCGGAATGCTAAGTGTAGCAGAGATAATATGTGGATTAGAGGTTAATAATTATGATAAACATGTAAGAGATGAAGATATATGGCATCTTTTGCATCAGAATATATTGTTTGTTCAATAATGGAGTAAGAAAAGGTAAATTATAGCTTGTATAATTTATTAATAACCAATAACTTGTGAAGCATAGTATTCATATGCAACAGTACAAATTGTGAGAAATTTATATGATTTGTTTTGTAGTAATATCCCGTAGGTCATAATTGTACACAATTCACAAAACGTGTTAATAAATGCATTTTTGGCTACCTACTTTGTCCCAAATCCACTTAACAGCCTTTATGCATTCTGCTTTCCACCACTGATTCTGTTAAGGTACTCTATGTCCCAAGAGCTCCATCTACATTTAAAAAAAATCTTCTCAGCTCTCCCTTCATTATTTTTCTGACAAACTTAAAATTCTGCCCACTATTTACTGACACACCAAACCATTGTTAACATTTTAGTATTTCCATGAGATCTCCTCTTTTTTTTTAAATTTAGAGATACAGCACTGAAACGGGCCCTTCAGCCCACCGGGTCTGTGCCGACCATCGACCACCCATTTATACTAACCCTACACTAATCCCATAATCCTACCACACCCCCACATTCCCCTACCACCTACCTATACTAGGGGCAATTTATAATGGCTAATTTACCTATCAACCTGCAAGTTTTTGGCTGTGGGAGGAAACTGGAGCACCCGGCGGAAACCCACACGGTTCACAGGGAGAACTTGCAAACTCCGCACAGGCAGTACCCAGAATTGAACCTGGGTCGCTGGAGCTGTGGTGCTAACCACTGCGCCACTGTGCCGCCCCTTCTGATGAAAAGAATCCTGTTTCTCTAGTCTCTCTTCAAAACTAAAGCTTCACGACTCTGGTATCATATTAGAAAAGTTTTTATATACTTTTAGCTAACAGGCATACAAAAATGATGAGCAGGAAAAGACCAGCTGTTCCATCATGCCTACCTCACAGTCGTGTTGGCTGCAGCATCATGACCAGACACCTCTAACACTCCCCCCGCAGCTATGGTTGGAAGTGCCTGGTCATCTCCTGAGAGAAACAAAAAATAGAGAAAAACGCAGAACCAATGATAGAAAAAATACTCCAGAAAATTCCTCTTCGACCCCGTCAGGTGGCCGAAGGCATTCCAGGCGATCACATTGATTATGCATGATTTATCTGTAAATCTACTTACCTTCCATATGATGTGATCTCTGCCCTAGTCAAAAACCAGTTCAGTTCCCCCTTAAAGGTATGCAGAGAGTCAGTACCCACCAAACCAGCTGGTGAAACATTCCACAGGTTTACTACGGTCTGGGAAAAGAAGAACCGCCTGACATCCAGTCTGTTCCTACACTTGTGTTGTTTAAACTCATGTTCCCCATCCTCCCCAAGCTGCCAACCTGGAATAACTTAGCAATAAGTGCACTATTCAGCCTTTTCCTCCTTGACAACAATGACTGCGCTTCAAAAATACTTTATCAGCTGTAAAGTGCTTTGGGACATCCTGAGGTTACGAAAGGTGCTATATAAATGCAAGTTTTTCTTTTTTTTCATTATTTTTGTACACCTCTGTCTGTAGTTACTTCTGAGTAGCATAGACCTGGCTACTTAAGCCTATCTGATTAACTAAGGTTCTTTAAGCTAGAAATCATTCTCAAAGCTCGTTTTCAAGGCCACTAGCTCACTGTGTGGGGTCAGCATATTGCTGATGCTATGAATTATCTCTATCCTAACCGGAAAGGTGAGGATGGTGATGACTTTGACCTTGTCCTTATGTTGGCTACAAGTCTCCTTACAGCTCTCCAATTGACTCCAACCAGTTAAGGGCAATGTCACACTTAGCCTTATCCATTTAAATGCTTTAAACAAAGTTCTTACACATTATGCATATGATCTCTTCAGGGCAACCAAAAAGACCATCCAGGAGATGATTTGCAAATGTGAATCAGGCAAAGACCCGCTATGTGGAGACCACCAGAGTTCCAGGCTCTCCCGCACCCATTCGATGCCAGCACCATCAAGCAGAGTAGAAAATTAGCTTTTATATCTTTTTAACTATTTTAAGTGATAGGTTACAAAAAGCTTCAGTTTTTAAAAAAAAATACTTACCAGTCCATTTCTCTCTCAGATGCACCAAAGCTGCAGGGCACAGTGACTGTTTACACGTGGGAGGGAAACCCTGTAAATATTACCTGTGAAGTTCTTGCTCATCCTCATGCCCTTGTAACCTGGTTTAGAGATGGACAACAGTTGCCGAGCTCCAACTACAGCAGCATAAAGATCTATAACACACAATCCACCAACTACCTTCAGGTAAAAGAATTAAAACTGAAAGCTTTCATTGCAAAATTGATACTTTAAATGCTTTTTGGCTGGGGAGTGTAGTTTGAGTATGCAGACTAATCTCAAGACTCTGCTGTACACTTCTGAAGATTATTTTGGGGAAATAAAACAAACTCAATCAAGAACAAAATTCTGTTATTGGATATGGGCTTAAAATTCAAAATTAAATCAGTAGATTTTATATGGCATTTGATGTACCAGATTATTTTTGAAACGCTTCATTAGAAAGCTTGTCATGTGTGTATTTTTTTTAAATTATTCATTATACTGTGGTTTTGTGGTATGAGTGGAACTTAACTGATTTCTAAGAGAATCAAATGCGATAGTTTTTGGAAATATACCATGTTTGCTAATTTGAGTGAAAAGTTGAATGAGTCTACTTTGTCAAAATTAGCAAATGGAGGAACAATATACTTAAGTTACTCCCACCAGATCAATTTTGACAGCCATACATACAACCTTCTGTGGCTAGTGGAACATGACACATTGTTCTGAAGACCCTCATTGTTCTCAGTACCATAGCGTAATCAGCTGGAAACAGGCACAATTCAATAAGGTGCAAAAGTTATTGCTAGCATTCGTCTTCTGGCTGCCAGGTTCGCAAGTCACTCTATCCAGAAACCCAGTTAAGGTCTGTAAATTAGAGTGACAGCAAGCCTGGAACCCCTGGGTGTGATATTTATAGTTGTTACTGGGCCTTAGATACCTGATTCTGATACTTATTCAACAACTCCCTCCTGATGGAATTTGTAAGGACATGGTCGGACTCATTTGCAATGGGCTAATCAATGACCAAACAGCTCATCAGCATTCCCTGGCCATACATGAAGATTGTCACCTAAGTAAGGTATTGAGAGCTGCCATTGCCTGAGAACTTGAACAACCAGCCCCTGACCCATGCATGCTTTCAGGAAAGGAGTACATGGTTTAAAAAGTGAACTTTGATCCACATGGTCCATGGTAATTACAGTGAAGTCTGTATTTAATTACTGATGTGTGATTGCATATGCTTCCTCTAGGTCACACCTGATTCAGAAAATGACTTTGGTCCCTACAACTGTACAGCTAGCAACCGTGTAGGTGTGGAATCTAAAGAGTTTATCCTAGTGCAAGCTGGTAGGTATTAGTTTTGCAGCTTTTTTAATTCAGAAAAAGTTCAACCATCCCAACCATATATTTATTGCGGTTCTCCACAACAGCTCATTGGAGTAATATAAAAATAGTGTTCAGCATGAATTTGTGGACTTTTGGTATGCAGAGAGTTACAGTTGTCATTGGCACTCAGGATCTTGTTTCAGAAAACTTCGTATGGATGGGATGCATTTAACAGCAGATTGGGGGACCTGAGTGGTATACTATGCTAACACATCACTTCTGGAACTGCCCAGTTTGATGAGATGAACTTCTATGCTCACTGTGTGGATCCTCTTTAATGGACTCTCTAAAATCAGAGTTCAGTTGCCAACCACAGAATGTAATTTGGCTTATTTTGGCACTAAATTGGAAATGGAAGTTAAAGAAATTGATTAAAGTGGAAAAAAATTACACTGGTGCAAGGGAGTGTTTTTCCGAAGTTGACATTGAGGCAGTGGAAAAGGAGCTTTGTGTACCTTTGTGTATTGCATCTGTCTCAAATGTTCTTCATCGAACGTCTTGCTGCTGTCACCGAGTGGCAAAGTGACTCCCTTGGTGAGCACACAAATTCTGTTTAAAAATGCACTTTCTGTGAATGCCAGCTGACAGCTTCAGAAATCTGAGGTAAACCGAGGTACTCCCTTGTGCATTGTGTTGGCAAACTGCGAAAGGTTATTACATAAGGATGTATCGAAGAAAGGTAAAAGCATTCATCCAATCAAGTCATTCTCATTTCATAAACCATCTCTAATTCTTATTTTTATGCCTCCTTCGCAATTTATTTAATTTCCTGGGGAATTAAATAATCACAGGTAGAACTCCTGAGGAAATTGCATTTTTTTCCCTGACATCTGAAGGTAGTTAACTGAAAGCACTGTGACACTTGTCTTAAAATTACATTCTACACTGTTCAATCTTGGCTGGCTAAATCCTACAGAGGTAATTGCTGTTGTCTCAGCAGAACTGGAAACATGATTCTCCATCATCATTGTCTATTGTTACTGCATTTTTAACCAGTTATTTACCCAGCATCATCATAAAGGACTTCATCCATAGAAATCTATTCTGCAGATGTGCTAACTGGTTGAAGAAAAATATTTACTAATCTGTAGTTTTGCTTAACAGTTGTTCATTTTGTACTCCTGTCCCTTATGAAGCAGGCAAAATTTGAGAGCATTTAAATAGTTCAGCTAGAGGTAGCAAAAACATGGATGAGGGTTTTAGTAGCAGATGTATTGAGGCAGGGCTGCAAATGGGGATGTTATGACGGTGGGAGTAAGTGATCTTTGTGGCAGATAAGATATGGGGTTGGAAGCTCAGCTCGGTGAAATATGACATCAAGGTTACAATCAGCCTGAGATAGTGGCCAGGGGCGGGATGAAATCGGTAGTGAGGAACGGAATTTGTTGCTCAAGCCAAGTCTTTCAATCGTCCCAATATCTAATTGGAGAAAATTACACGCAGCGTATCCAGTCTGACAACACAGACAATGGAAGTGGCAAGAGAGTTGGGTTAGGTGGAGCGTGCATATGGAACCTGAAATTGTGGGTCCAATTTTAACCTTGTGCAAGTCAGTTTTCACAGTCAAATATCATAAGATTTTTTTTAAAACAAAGGGAAATGGCGAGTAGGAAGCTTTTTTGTCATACAGTAGTCAAAATAACATGAGTGTGCAAAAGACTTGAGAAAAATTGTGCATGGAACAAAATGGAACATGATTGGTGGAAACATCAGAGATCTAATCTACTGACAATTATAAGTGACAATCAAATCACTGCCCAAATGAACAGCTCTTTTCATCTACAGTGGAGAACTCATTCCCTTGTCCATCCTTTGTTTAATTAGAGGATGCAAGCTTTCTAAGCACATAGGTTGGCATTCAGGTTGGTTTAAATATTAAACAGCATAAAAGTAGATAAGGTGCATTTGAGCTCAGCAGAAGCTCATTTAGAATGGACTCAGCAGGGATTTAAAAAAAGGTTTATTTTCTGTGTGAAAAGTCTGTATGCAGTGCCTAGTTCAAATGCTGCTGTTATTACAGTGCTATGAAGCCCATATTTATGCTTATGGGAGATTTCACACAATACACAAGGGTTGGTAAGTAAACCAGACATGCTAAATCACATCAGGAAGAAATGGTGTTTGTCAGCAGCAAGACCACCGAAGCTTAACTATTGCCAACACTGTCAGTAGATGCACCATTACTTTGATGCTCAGCAGCTTGTGCCGTCGTTGATAAAGCAGTCATTTTCTTGTATGCCATTTTCAGGTTTATGTATAGAGAATTACTTATTGCTTGCCCTTACCTTTTAGAAAATGAAAATAGATGAGGCATATGTTCGTTAAAACTCATATTCTCTTTTCCACAGGAATTAGTCAACGGAAGAAAATATACCCTGTTCTTAGAAATTAGGCAAGCCCTTTAAAAGTACTCAGTAACTGACATGCTTTTTCTGATTTATTACTGAGCAAATATAAACACACTCTTCGTGTGGAGTAAATAATCTCCTAACGGTTGCCATTAATTTTGGATTGAAATCAAGGATATTACTGTATCTTCATCTTGGAGAATGGTGTAAAGCAGTGGAAATATTCACAGGCTGATTACCTGTCTGACAGGCCACAGTGTGAATGTTTCTTCCACAGTCATGACCATCTTTGTACCAGCTCATAGGATGATAAACCCACCTGTGTATAGGGCTATATGGGCTCCCATAACTCATATGATAGAAGGGGCAGCACCCACACCCACTGGATGTTAACCCAGAATTGCTCTCTGGGACTATCTGGAGCAGGGTCCAAACCCCACATCTTCTGATGCAGTGGTAGGAATGCTACCAGTAAGCCAATGGCTCACTTCATTAGAGTTTTTCGACAAATATTTCAGAAAATAATAGTAATCTCAATCTTACTTTTCCCAGTTTATCACAAGGCTTTGCTTCTTGATCTTAAAATGCCATTTACAACCTTTAGCAACAAAGACAAAGCTGCTGGATGCTGGGTGAGATTGATGATGGCTACTTGCAAAATTGGTTGATATTTCTTTAATTGAAACCAGTATTCTGTTTTCAGCAGAAGATGACAAAAAGGTGTACGAGTAATGTGCTTTGTACAAGTGTTAAAAATAAGAGCATGTAGGTGTGTCTAGTTTTCAGAGACTCTAGTCAGTAATGCAGGTATTTTATAATTTTTGTTCTTACTCTTCCAGAGACCCCATCTGCTCCAACAGTCCTGGATACCATACCCTATTCCAGCACTGTGCAGGTCAAGGTCGAAGAACCAGAATCAACTGGTGGTGTGCCAATTCTGAAATACCTAGTGGAATGGAAAGTCAAGGATACTGAAGAATGGTTCACTAAGAATGCTGATACAAGGGAAGGTAAGTTGAGAAAGACAACAGCAATATGGAGTAATGGGTTGTGAACTTGGTCTCACAATTTCATGGCCTTTGAAGGAGTTGCGATGAAAGGCACTGCTGCACAGGATGGGAGAGAGTATCAGTTGGAGAATCATCCCTGATCTCATACTTCCCATGCAAAGCCCAATCCTGTTGGCACCGAATAAAACCTTGAAGCAAGTTTCCTGTCTACCAATCCACTTGCCAAATTGTACATTGCAAGAGGTGTTCTAAAGAGGAAGCAATCTATTTATTTTCTTGTCACTTCTCCCTGCATCTCTCCTGGAGTTGTTGATTCCTTGTTTCAGAGCTTGAGATATGGTTCCATAGACCCCAGTTGGTCTCCTATAATTCACTTCGGCCTAGAAATTGAATGACATTGGACCTGTTTTCTGGGCATTAATTGGGTGCTAAAGTAGCAGGCAGGCGTTAGACTCTTCGCATATTCAAATAAAGAGACTACTTGTTTGATATTCGATTGCCCAGAATGCAGCCGGCACAGGGCTAAGTCACCCCTACCTACCCTTCTTGATCCCAGTCACCATGACCCAGCCTTCCTGATCCTGGCCAATGCTACCTTTCCTTTCCAGTCACCTGCCCACCCCTTACTTCCCAGTCCCCTTTATGGACATATGTGAGGATTTCTGCTTGCGTTGTGATGGCCCAAACTTCAAGCCCTCTTCTCCCACAAGGTGTCTGGCAATGCTCATTAGGCACCTCACTGGCTCAATGATGATGAGGTCTGAACCTCAAAAGTGCATGCAACTCAGGTCTATCCATTCCAGTGCAGGGATTGTTCCCTTGTCCCCTGTTTTGGGACATGGTGGAATTTCTAGACCCTAGGATGCCATTATTCTTGTGTGAGCCTTAACACCATGTTGGAAGCTTATTCTATCATGCGGAATATCACAGCCATGCCCAATCTAGCCCACACCATGCGTGCTTCCAGCAGAGATTTGCTAGAAAGTGTACAAGAACAGGAACCTTGGTGAATTTTTCCCTCGCTACCTTGAGAATAACAATACTAAATATAGTGTCTCTATTGTTACCTCAGCTGAGATCGGCAAGCTCAGTGCAGACCAGGGATCATGTCTCGAGTTCTCTTGATTAATGCTCATTTGCTGCCTGGACAAACTCTCTGAACTTTTGAGAAGCTGCAGAATATCTTTTGAGTAGCAAAATATAATGAAGCATTCTTATAAAATACAAGATTTAGATTTGGTACTGCATGTGGTAGGGCATGCATGCTAGTTAGTTTTATTATCAATACAGGATATTTGTGAGCAGGATGCCATTTACTAGCTCTTGACCTCCATAAATGAAAGGTGGCTAATGACTCAGAATTTAGTACACTGCCTATTGAAATTATTTTTAAAATATACAATTTATATTTAACTCTTAAGCCTATACTTATGTGTGAATATATAGGTATGGTATGTTCTCAATTAATAAACATAATTACAGGCACATGGAATATAAATGATTAAATAAATATTCAATGGGGCTGATATTGACTAAAATGATGACACTTGATGTTTTATTTTTAAGGTGTTTGCAAGAAAATGATACAACCTGTAATTGATGGGAAACGCAAAGAGTAATGGGGATAGTTATATAATTGCACACAAACACATCTGGCAGCATAATTCTAGTGAATTAAGCTATCCTGGCAGTATAAGGTAATATCCTAGATACTCAAGAAAAAAAGCACAATACTTCAAGGAAACTCAAGATAGGAGTCCAATTCACATAATGCTCATTATAAAGCTATCCATTATAAAGTATTGCTGTCACACAGCTGTTCTAATTAGTCTACTACTTTTATCTGTTGTTTTGGCATTGACCTAGAACACCCAGTAAAATCTCATTATAATGCTTCAAATGCATAGCTTCTAAGGTGGCCTTCAAATTGAGAGTAGAGAGGTTATGTTGATCTGAATAACATTTGAACAGGTCCATAGATTTAAAATGTACTCCAGCCATTCTGATAATTAATTAGCTAATACTGTTATGTTTAGTGCTTGTTGTGTTGAGTGTCCTTTCCAACTCCTTGGAATACTTTTCTTGGCAACTAGTCTAACCAACAGAAATCGTACCTTAGGCCACATGCATTAATCAGGTTGCCGAACATCTCTGCTGCTGAATAAGTGAAGGACATAGATCTTCAATGAAGTTAACAAGGTTTCAAGAGATTTAACCCAGAAGGAACAAATCTCTTATGAGGCCTAGGTTAGTTCATATTTCTGTCCACAAACACTAAATGCAATTCCCATGAAGACAAGTCCAACTTCAATAAGATGTACTCTGTTCAGCAATTCAATCTGACTGCTTTGTAGGCAGACATTTTCACAAAATTATGCATTTCATCGGCCAAACATATCAGTCTCCAAATCTATTATCTGTTCTCTGTAGTACAGAGAGAACTAGTTGATGAAAGAAAGTTTTGATCTAAAAAGTTCTTAAATGATGAAAAAGAAATTAAAATGAATGAATGGCACTATGCCCCTAAATCTCCCCTTTGTGGTGCCGTCAGACAAAGCGTTTTGCCATTGTTACCATAAAATTCTCTCTCTCTTGTGATCTGTAAAAATTTCAAGCACAATGTCTGAAGTCAAAGCACTTTTCCTGAAATTAATGTTTGAAGAAACTTTTGGGCTGCCAAGTTTTACTTTATTTGAATTGAAAAGCAACAAGTATTTCCCAGGCAAATATAAAAGGTTCCCATTAGTGATTACACTAGAGTGAATTATGAACACAAAGTGACATCCAAGTTACTTCACCTAAAAGATATCAATTTCATTCCTTTTTAAGACAGTATCATGGTCAAGTAAGAGAACAGCGTACTCTTTGCATGTACGTTATACTATTTTGGGGACCACAATACCAAGGACATGTTATACAAATCCATTTTTGTTGTTGCTCCTTGTCAACCTAATAAAAGCCTCCAGTCATAGGGAGACTGGTAGGATTGGTAAGCCTTTTGATCCCTAACAACTGGATGGTCAAGATGAAAACAGTTGCTTGTTTGAATGTAGTAGAGGTTCAGTAAATGTTGGCAATCCCAACCAAAAAAGGAAAAAGGCAGCTGCTTTCTTCATGATTTCATCAGAATTATTAACGTTGCTTTGTGTTTCTCTCAGTGTTGCCCAAAAATGTTCTTTTTCTGTCAAGATAAAAGTAACATTTTCCATTTAAAATGTCATTAACAGCATTAGAATACTAAGATTCGTTGTTTGTAATAACCTTTTCACGAAGATGGATCTTTCTACACTTGAAATAAAACAATTAGCACATTACAAATTAATTAGAATAAAAGTTAGATTAGATTCGTTTTGATTAATCCGATGATGTAACTTCATGAATATTATTAATACTACATTAGTATTGTATAGTCTGAATTATTGACCCTTCGATCACTGGCACGATCAGGAAAAAGTTTTACGCTCTAGAGTATCCAGATTGACTTTGTCTGGTTTGCACAAGAGCTGAAAACAAATTGAACACTGAGCACTATGTTCCACGGTGAAACTGAGAATGAATCAAGACATAGAGAAAGCAAGGACTTTCATATTTGCATCCTCAGGATATACCAAAGTGTGTCGCAACCCATCTTTTAAATTTTCTACATAACATTCTTTGTCCAGCACTCCAGGAGTATCTACTTGTATACTTTTCCCATGTCTATTTGCTACCATTCAATTCTCAAAGAAATTCCGTCAAACTTTTTAGTAACTGTGGTAGATCTAGGAAATGTGATTCTGCACTATAAATTCAGGGTTATGAGGCATAATCGCATAACAGTATTTAATACTTTGACAGTTCTAGGTTCAGACAATGTCATTACGGTCAGTGGACTAATTCCAGAAACCATGTATAGCCTGCGGTTGTCTGCTATCAATGGAAAGGGAATCGGTGATGCCAGCCAGATCACTAAGTTCAAGACAGAGCCAGTTCGTAAGTACAAGATGGTTCTTTCATCATAAAGTTTAAACTGCTTGTTGCAGTGGTATTTTGAATCAATAAGGAAATGAGAATTGAACCTTTGGACTCATTAGCTTTATCCTTGTTCTTGAAAGGAAATATTTTAAGGGACCATTACTCTGCGATAGAATTGACCCCTCCCAATGAATTGCTGTTGGATTGTAATGTCAAATATGGCTCAGAATGCTGCTACTTTTTCAGTCATTATGTATTGCAGCAAAATATATTGCTAATATTAGGGTTGCTATCTTTCCTGTATTATTTAAAGATGAACTAGCTCAATGTTATTCATGTTTAAAATGTTAGCCCTTTGAAAATAGTGAGGTTCTTTTCTATTAAGAGATCAGGACAGAATGAAGACTGAAGCCCACAGCCAATGGAATGGATGGAAGATATTCTTTGTTATATGTTCATATCCCTTGTATGAATAAGGTATTTGCTTTGTGTCATAAGTACCCTCAAAGAATTTTATTATTCGGGAGACTTCAAATGATTCTGGTTTAGGTGCTTGAGATAAGTAGTTATTTAATGTCGCTGTCATTCCATCTGAGATTCTGGTTTATAACCAATATTGAGAAAGGAAATAAAAGACTTTCCTTCCTGATGTAAATCATTTTATGGAAATGAATTGCAAATTAATAGTACTGATCACTAGCACTAATTTCACATCTAATTTGGATTTAGCTCTGAGAAATACAAAGTTTTTAATGTGTAAATGGCATTTTTGTTGTGTTGATTCAAGAAGATGCATTCTTCTGAAATTAGGTCAGATAGAGGGGTCTAGCAATGACATTCACCCGTGTTACAATTGGCCTATAAATTCAATGCATTTATAACCATGCCACATTTTTAAAAAAAAGTGATGAACATTTTGGTTTCCTTCTCTATTGAAAACTCTGTTCAATTTGTTTAACAGCACATGCAATTACACAAAGGAACTGTTTATTACTTAGTAATGATTGCATGCTATAAGAACAGCCAACAAAAGAACTGCTTTCAGTGTTTTTTGTTTCTAATTGTGGGTACAGTAAATCTGGTTTAAGAAAAACTAGGTATGTGATTAGCTAATTTCTAGAAATACCTTTTCAAACACTTCAAACAAAAAGGGCAGAAAATTAGTTATGCATTATAGCAAAAGTGCTGCAACATTTGTTGTTTTACTGGGTATATTTTATGGGTATGAAAACTTCAAAATTTACCAGCATGAAAGCAGAAAGTGAAATGAACCCAGTATTGCAAAGCTGCAGGTCCAATATCCCATTTATTGTATATGTTATATATTATGTACGTTAATTGTGTGCAAAGGGGATGGCAAGAAGCAAATTTAAAGAAATACACAATGTTAAATCAATCACCTATTTGATGTGACCATGAATTAGGGTGAGGAATAATGTGAACAGGTTTCAGTTTTGTTGGTAATTTTTTGTTCTTGTGACATCTATATTCAACCCAGAGAAGTGCAAGGTGATGCATTCGGGGAGGTCAAGCAAGGCAAAGGAGTACCAGATTAATGGGAAAAACCTGAGGTGTGTAGAGGAAGTGAGGGACGTGAGAGTAAATGTCCACAGATCCCTGAAGGTAGCAGGACAGGTCGATAAGGTGGTTAAGAAGGCATGTGGAATCTTTTCCTTTATTAGCCAAGGTATAGAATATAAGAGCAGGGAGGTTATGCTGGAACTGTATAACTCATTGGTTAGGCCACAACTTGAGTACTGTGTGCAGTTCTGGTCACCTCATTACAGAAAGGATGTAATTGCACTAGAGAGGGTGCAGAGGAGATTTGCAAGGATGTTGCAGCTATGAGGAAATATTTGATAAGCTGGGGTTGTTCTCCTTGGAACAGAGAAGGCTGAGGGGAGATTTGATTGAAATGTACAAAATTTTGAGGGGCCTGAATAGACTGGAGGTGAAGGGTCTATTCACCTTAGCAAAGAGGTAAGTGATGAGGGGGCATAGATTTAAAGTGATTGGTAGAAAAATTAGAGGGGAGATGAGGATAAATTTTTTCACCCAGAGGGTGGTGATGGTCTGGAACTCACTGCCTGAAAGGGTAGTTGAGGCAGAAACCCTCAACTCATTCAAAAGGAGTCTGGATATGCACCTCAAGTGCTGTAATCTGCAGGGCTATGGACCAAATGCTGGAAGGTAGGATTAGAATGGGTGGATTGTTTTTCGGCCGGCACAGACACAATGGGCCCAGTGGCCTCTTCCTGTGCCGTAAACTTTTTATGATTCAATGCTGAAGACACCTGAACCTTTACAAAGTGAAGTAGTTTCCCCAGTCCTTTGTCAATCACAATGAAAGCCATGGAGAAAGTAGCTGGTGGGAAGAGAACATGTGTTATAATTTTAGTTTCCACTGATGCTGCGCAGTGTCATGTACAACTAAGCTGAGTCCTATTTAAACCTCACGTTTTAGCTTTTAAGTACATGACAATGCTTTCCTCTAATTTACTACCATCATTAGTATGTATTCAAAGCAGCAAGTGTCAGTACAGTTGTCCTAGATAACAAACCACAAATCTGTCTGTTGTAATCACTGCTGATCTCGCAATTATTGTGGTAAAATCTGTTTCATTTCTTTAAATCTTCACTCTTTTTTGGTCTCGATCATTTGTACTTCATCCCTCTTCACGCCTTTTCTTTTTCTTTCCATTCCTCTATTCTCATCTGTACCCATTACAATGGAAGCAGTATTCACTGGTGAGCCAAGTAAGTTCATCCCTAAATCCTGTCTCTGTCTCTGTTCATTAAGATTTTACTTGTTAGCCTTATGGTGTTTTTAGGCTATGCCTATACATGTCATGAGACTTAGTGACACAGCAGGTTGGCATGCCGATGTGCTATGTTGTAGAGCAGGTTCACACTTTGCCATTTTTCAGATGGTGAGGTTGCCGTCTTGGTACAACCACACAGCGGCATGTGTGGTTCCCCAGGGGAAGAAAATTAAAAGGACTTGGCACTCTCCAGACTCCTATGTATGTCTTCGCGGCTAGTTACAGAACAGCATGAATTGGTGCCAGGCAGCAGGTCATCTGCCTGCCCTTTTCCCCATGATTGATGTGTGGTTTGGGATAAACAAATAGCCAAAAAATATAAACGAAATCCAACAATGAACCAATCATCAATCATTTGACATTTGATCACTGCAAGTATGCACAGACATAATACTAATTGTCTTGAAAACTGTTTAATTTTACAATTGTAACATTTTTGTTACTATATTTTCTTGTTCTTTATCTTAAGCCTTTGGACCAAGAATTCCTCCTATAATTCTTGTCAAAATCACAAGTAACAATTTTTTTTAAAATTGAGATAAGATGTACCAGATGACAAAACAGCAGAGTGCTCTAGTCAGATGGTAAAAGTGTTATATTTTAACATTTGTAGGTATGGGAGATATCACGCCTGGCAGCATCAACCTTTGTAGAGATCAACTCTAATGCAATATATTGATCCATGTACCAGTGTAGCAGGTTAATCTTAAATTTTCCCCAATAACTTTGTGATCAAAAAGTCACGACTGAAAGTGAATGATATCTCTTGTGTTTTGTTGCAATTTGGGTGTTTTTCTCTTTGTTTTAAACAGTGGTAAACAATTACAAATGATTAGCACTGAAACAATGCAACTTCTCTCCCTGCCTTCCCCCAACCACCCCCCCAACTCATCCACCTTAACTTTGATGTTACAACAGACAAGAGGGAGAACCCCTGTGGAAATTTAGCCCCTATGACATCAGATCTAATTATGGCTACAGATGTCTGATTTCTTGAATCAGTTACATTTTTGGAAAGCAAAGACCTTGGTTCTGCTGAAGTGATGTGCCAGTATCCTAGTTTATACATTTGGTAACTGTTAAACCTTCCCATTTTTAAAAATCAACTCAAGTTGTTAAAATTGATTTTCTGTTAATTGAGTTTGCACCTGTTTAAGGTTTGTATTGACAAATTGTCTATTTGTTCTATCAGTTTTGAATAGTAATGTTTACCATGGAGGGTAGCAGTGAATCTGAGGGGGCAATTAACATCAAACTCTATGGAAAGTAAAACCGGTAGGTTATCTGATGGTTAGTTTCCTGCTGAACAGGTTAGATTAAAAAATGACCCCCACAGTCTTTATAAGGAACTCCTTTTGCTTAAGTACCTAGCCGGACATGAAAATGTAAAGAATTTGAATGTAAGGAAGTGCGTGATAAACTAAGCAATAACTTGGATGCAGCAGCCAAAAGAATATTTTCTTTGTCAAGTAAATGCAACACTCCGGTTTGCCCGTGGGTTAGCATATAAATATATGCATTGATACCAAGTGTAAGTATTGTATGTTAGTTTAATATTTATATGCACTGATTTTGATATATTTGATTTATTTTATGTTCTGAGAGCAGTAGGAGTTACTGTAGTCTAATTGAACATTAAGCAGAAGAAGTATGTGAGTCATCAGTATATCGGAGAATAATTTGGATCTACTTTCATGGAACATGCATGTTTGTAACTAGAGCAGCACAAAAACTGATACTGATAGGGATTCTGAAGGTAGGCACTTAACCTTGCAATGAATTAGCATGACCTTGCCTCAGGGAAATGATGATTGTCTTCATTTAGGGTTTGAACTCATCCCTCATCATGGATGTCTTTTCTGCATTTTTGCAGATGTTAGAAACCCCACAAACACATAAAAAGCATAAATAATGCATCCTCAAAGTAATTAGAGGGAAATGCCTTGTTACCAGTAACCAGTTAATTGATGGTTCTCTATAAAGGAGCAAGCAGTACAACATTCAGACTGGCTAGTCTCATTCTTTTTCATTTAAGATTAGCAATTTACACGATAAAAGGTGGAAAATCACAGGACACCTTATCAAATCTGACTCAGTAACCTCCACTTTATCCCTTCATTTCTTTTATGCCCCAACCTACAACATGTCACACTTATAAGCAGCTCTTTTTTTTCTATCTGATCAGCTATAGAGACACAACATGAGAATAGAACTCTAAGTATAGATTAGCTGATGACCTTTTAGAGCTATAAATGCAGAACATCAATATTTCTTTCTATCTCAGGATATAATGAAGTACTATTGTAAATATTTGACATACCTAGTTGAATTTTTTTCTTGGGGCATAATCATCATTCTACACCCTTGAATGACAATAGGTAATTACCACAGAATGTCTGCAATAACTGCAGACTTCCAGTAGGTGAATCCTTAAGTCGCACCATGAGTTTATAATCTAAAGTGAGATGAATGCATCAGTTTTTGGCAAGACCAACAAGTGTTACTATCGTAGAAACAAAATTAGCCCTCAAGTGCCATGTATCCTGAAGACTTATTTCCTATTGTATGACTGATCAAGGAGAGTAAATAATGGATAAAAGATAATGGGGTAGAATTTCCACTTTGGGCACAATTGCGGGGACGGAAATTGCGCCCATATATTTTAGTTCTTATCGCTGAACACATAATCTGCCATGAACGAGCACAATCTGGCAGCATTTTAAAACATTTTTTTAATTTGGCTTTAAAAAAAAAATTCCTAGATGTATATGAGTGGTAACATTAGTCCAGTTTGATTAATAAAGCTGGGTTTATCACAGAAGTAAGCATTTTTAATCAGTGTCAACCACCAACTCTGAGTAACCCAATTTTAAATTACTGAAAATCACTTTCTTTTTAAAAAAAAAATACAGAACGACTTGCTAGTTATATTGGGATACACTAGTCTGTCTCCTCAAAAATTGCATTCAAAAGTCTTTAAAACATTCTGTTAGTGTCCTTGCCCAAAACAACCATCATAATTTTAAGAACCTCGTCAAAGGCCCATAATAGAGCACAATTAGTGGAAACACCCAGGGTTGAATTTCACGGCACCCCAGCAGGTCGAATGGTGGTGTGGGAGCAGCGTAAAATTGAGCGGGAGGCTCCGGGAGGCCTACCCGCCCCACTCCCGCCTCTGCTCAACTTTACAGTGGTCGGGGGGGCGGGGGATAACCGCCTGTGGCCAATCAAGGCCCTTAAGTGGCCATATAAGGGCCCTCTCCCGCCTCCATGGGTATTTTACCCGCGACAAGTGGGCATGCTGAGGGCGTGAAAGGCCGCCCAGTGATAGCTGCCAGCCTTTCCGCGCCCCGGGGTGGGGGCCACGTCAGTCAGGCACAGGGTGCCCGATTGAGGATCACTCCCAACCCAGCCCCAGGACCCAAGACGCCCCCACCTCCCCACAAATGACCACTCCGGCATCACTAGGAAAGGACCAACCTCCCTGGTGAAGCATGCCCAACTTACCTTCACTCATGGCTCCATCTGGTCAGCTGGGCTGCAGTCCCAGCAGTGGCCACTGCTCCAGGTGGCACTGCTGGGACTAAGAGCTGCCAGCCCGCTGATTGACCGGCAGCTCAGTGAGGCGGGTCTTCCTCCCTCAAGCGGGTGGAAATCCTGCCTCGGGACAATTAAAGCCCGGCGACCCATAAAATGCGGGACGGATCCCCGGGCTAGGCGGAAGCGGGTTCGCCACCGACTTTTACGTCAGTGGCAATTTCCTGTCCGCCTAAGGTAAAATGCAACCCCCAATGGTGATTCATTCATTCTGGGGATGTGTCCAGTTTTGTGGATGGCTATTCGAATGATTCTTTTTAAGCCAGCACAAAAGATTGTGGAAACTGAATTTGCGCTGAATGTAATTTGTACTTAAAATTCCGAGATCTTTTCTGCTGCTTACACCAATTTCAGGCAGATTGTGGTGAAAATAGCAAATCCTAGTCAAAACTCGACCCCTAGTAGATATAACTTGCTATAAAAAGAAAGGATGAAATGTTTAATGGAGATATATGGGCCGGAATATTGCGCTAGCCAGACGGGAGCTGTCCACCGACAGGAAAGTCAGTGGCAGTCCTGCCTCCGCCAGGTCTGGGGATTCAGTCTGGCTTCTACTGTCCCTAGACCCTTAATTGGTCTTAGGCAGGACTTCCACCTCATTGAGGCAGGAAGTTCCGCCTAATGGAGCTGCCGGCCAATCAGCGAGCCAGCAGATCTTAGTCCCAGCAGCGCCACTGGGAGCAGTGGCCACTGCTGGGACTGGAACCCAGCTTTGTTATCAAGATGACTGAGGGGACGGAGAAGAGCTAAGTTTTTGGGTCCTCGCTGGGGGTGGTCGGTTGGGCCCTGGCAAGGTAAGGGTGGTCAGTTGGGGGGATGGGGGGGGGTACATGTTGGGCGTTAGGGCTGGTTGGGGCAATGGGGGCAGCCCTCCGGGTGCCCCCACCCCCACCCCACAGCCAGGCCGGCAGAAGGCCACCTACTTTTTACAGGCGGCTTTTCCCGGGCCTGGACTGCCCACCTGCCAACAGTAAAATCACCGTGGCAGCGGGTGGAGGCCGTTAACTGGCCACTTAAGTACCTTGATTGGCCCGGGGCTGGCAGGCTATTTCCCATGTAAAATGGCAGCAGCGGCGGGAGTGGATCGGGAAGGGCCCCCGAGCCTCCCACCCCACTTTACGCACCCCCGCCACGAGCCCACTCTTTCAAGGGGGTGTAAAATTCCGGCCATGGTCTGAGGTAGAATTTAGACCTACCCGTGAACAAAGCTCAAAGCCTTTTGCTTTGACTTTCATTGTGGTGAGTAGAATAGGCTGACTGCTGTTGGTAAACCATTAAGCTAACTACTGCAGGTACAGGAGGGAAAATTTATTCATTTTATACAGACTTACAATGATTCCCTGGGGGCAAGCTGAGCTGTGAGCTGCTACCTGCATAGCTTGCGCAGCGTTCTTCGTTGACATCAGTGAAGAGCACCATGCAGGTAGCGGGCTGCGCAGTGCTGCTGGAAGCTAAGTAAATGAATTTCTCCCCCACGATATGTTATAATGCTGAAGGAAAAACCCATATTATAGATATTTTAACCGCTTGCTGATGGTTTTCACTAATTTCTACCACCATAGCAAAGATAAAGAGGGAGATTTGTCTGACTCCGGCATGAATTGTGAGCTGTATGTACATAAAAATAAAAATCTTCTTTGCTACTTGCAAACTCCTGGTGGTGGTCTTCTGCCCACAAAAACTATATGGTGACCAGTAAATTCCAAAACTGGGCAATTAGCACGGAGGTCATGCACAAATCCAGGTCTGGTTTTTATTTTCTGAAGGCCCCACTTTTGTGTCAGATGAATCCACTATAAAACAGCAATTTGTTAATGATTTTGTATTTATAGAATCATGGTTGAAAGCTGGAATGCACTGTTCAAGTCCTAAATATTTTGGTGCAGTTTCAAACTGCAGAATAATGCATTAAAATATGTATTTGAAATAACTAGAAACCGCATCAATTCATATGTCCTGCCAGTGTCAGTATAGTTAAATGCTATTATTGGCACTAATGTCCATTTATCTGTCAGTGTAAATGAGTTATGTTTCCAAGATAGACATGTTGCAAATATTTCTTAGCTTCTATTGAAGTGTAATTTACTATCTCATTACATTATAAACATCTTAGACAACAGAGACTGTGATTTATGTTTGGTAAGAGTTATGTGGTGTCTGGTTCATTTCATTTTCAATCACCATCCTTATTTACATTGGTAAACACCAGGATGGTAATTAAATACATCATTTTCAGCAGTTTGTAGTGTGTCTGCTGATGATGGTGGGGAGGAAACCTTAGCTGAAAATTAGTACAAGATGTGTTTTGGTTCAGTAGGTTTCATAAGCTGCATGTCCAGTGATAGAAGTTACATTCTTTTTAATTGGAATGCTGATCATTGTCCTATTAAGTTTAATTTGCCCCTCGTCACCACAAAATGCCTGTCAACCTTTGAATAATAGCAATAAGCCAAGAAAGAAATGGAAACAATTAAAGGCTTTAATTGAACATTTTCTTCCATTTGGTCTGCAGTATATTTGAATAAAATGCAGAGTAGAATGCCGTTTGAGCCATCATGCGCAAAAGCATCAGCGAAGTTCGGACAGTACATAAATGTACAGAGGGAAAACTGAATCAGTGGAGTTGGTTACCAGCAATTCTATTGTTGGAACTGTACTGTGAATATAGCCATGTTTGCTGGCTGATTTTGCATTGTTCTCTGGTTCGGGGGTCTGCAGAATGATGATATTTAGTTGCTAACTTGGGCTTTGCTTTTGTAGTTACTGTGTAGGAACTCCCTGTGAGAAAGTAAAAAGATTGCTAAATCCTACAGCTACTAATTATTGATGTTGAAAGCTCCTCTAGATTAGCAGCTGCTTGTCTCCTTTCAAGTTTATCTCAAGGTCAGAATAAAACAGCAAACTGTTTTTGCTCTGTGCCTTTTTTGAAAAATGTTCAGTTATGATTTGGTACTTTAGATAAAATGTGGGAACTGAATCCTGATGGAAGCTCTCTAAATTTTGTATAAATCAATTGAACTTCCTTGTCACTCGGAGATCAGGATCAAATACAGGATGATCAAGCAGGATTAGAGGGCCGGGGAAAAGCAGTGATTGAAAAGGCAATTGAGAGGGGTGGGGAGGGGGATGGTGGGTAGGGCCAGACGGGAGGAGTAGGTGAAGGAGAGGAAGGATAGGGTGAACAAATTGGAGAAGGAGGCTAGGAAACTCTCCATCTACCAAGCCCAGAATTTCATCTCAGCAGGGGAACAGGTCCTTACTTTGTTTCAGACTCATATTTCTTTACAGGAAGGGGAAGAAGGGGATATGGTGAATTGTTTTATAGTTTTACCCTCTCAGTAGGATTGGGGAGGCATGCCCAGGTGGTGATGGGATCTTCAATGTGGCAAGGCCAAATTTAATTCTCAGATTCATATCTGCATTAAAATAGCAGACAGAAAATATTATATGCACGTTTAAATCATTTCTCCATTAAATCACAGTCATTTCTAGACTATTATGTTGTATGCGAGAGTGTGGCATTTTTCAAGCCACTGCATGTTAGCATAATTCAATTAACTGCTGGAGGAGTAGAATTTGGTTGACTGGTTCTTAGGAACCATTTGACAGATCAGTTTAATCATGATGACTTCTCTGTCGGCCATAACTGCCCCGAACCCTCCCCATAGTTATATCCAGTAATGCACAGCAGATCATGCATTAACTAATATGAGTATTTTTTCCTGATGTGATAATCAGAGTACGTTAAAGTCGAAGTAAAAACCATTTCCATTTTTCACAAATTTTCAGATCACCTACTAAATGTACCAACTTTATATACATCTTGCAAGACACTTTGTGGGTAATTTGTTTTTTAATGCTTGCATTTGCGGCATGCCACAGTAGCTTGATCAGTAGAAGTTGTGCAGTCTGATCTATCTGTTAATTAGTTGCTAATGTATTTATTCTAGAAACCAGCTTTCAGTAAATGCTGCTCTAATGACTGCATAATTCAAAGTAGCAGTGGTAACCTCAATGAGTGATTAAGTCTCAAGGGAGTAAAACAGAGAACCTGTTTTTTGTACCCCTGCTGTGATGTTATTGATAGAGGGAAATTAAATTGATAACAGTGTAGAGGCTGTTCAACAGATAGCAAAATAATAGATCTGATGGATACAACTATATTCAGATACTGGGAATAGGGACAAATGTCACTGTCAAGCATTGCATACGCTGCCTGATTTCCCATTGGTGCTGGAATATGAATGGGCTTTGTTCCCAAGGCATTTTCTACCCTCTACCATGAAAGGCTGAAAAACTGTAAACAATCCAGAATAGCTGCGAAAGCTCTGCAGATCGTTTTTGAAACAGCTTTGTAACCTGTATGAAGAGAGCAGTGGCCATGTTATTTTGCTGCCTCTACTTCAGCAACCATAAAGGTGGGGCTAAAGTGTGGTGAGTCGAAGAGACTTAGCAGTTGGCAGGAAAAAAGACAGAAGCGCAAGGGGAGAGCCAGCTGTGGAACAGCCCCGACAAACAAATTTTTCTGCAGCACCTGTGGAAGAGCCTGTCACTCTAGAATTGGCCTTTATAGCCACTCCAGGCACTGCTCCACACACCACTGACCACCTCCAGGCGCTTACCCATTGTCTCTCGAGATAAGCAGGCCAAAGAAAGACTTCAGATAGCTGCATTTTTAACCTTCAGTGTCTGGAGACCAGCATCTCAAGCAGATGCCACAGAATTTTGGGTAACATCACATTTATAGTGGACACCTGCTGCCAGTTTCAGAAGATAAATAAGGAGCAAATATGTTTTATAAATGCTTTGTATGCTAAGCAATGCTATTGAAACCAGTTTGAAAGGAGAAGGTTCAATATTGGATATAACCAACTGTGAAGAATTTCTAGGTAGCAACAAAAGCTGTTAAAAAATACGTATAGCAATGGATAGAACAAATAGGTGAGCTGCAAACTGGCATATGATAAAATCTCCACAACTGTTCCTCTGTTAGTTGTAACATTGAAACCCACCATTTAAATTGCACAACCTTGTAACTCAGTCCTAGGGAGCTATTTCTTATTTACATAAGTATGAATTGTACAATTGCAGTCATTTATCAATAGTCTATTGTCTGGATATCAATGCATGAAATAAAAAAAAATAGTTATGTTAGTACCAATCAAATGCCCTCATCCTAGGTTTTGAGCTGAAGTTCTCCAGTAACAGCAGAATACATCAATTCACTTGCAACTGTTAGCTTTTGAAAAGCAGATGGAATCATGCAGCAGATGTCTGCTGTTATTTTGTTTAATTGCTTCTGCTTCATATAATGTCATATTTTAATGACACTCTTAATTTCTTCTCCATGTAATACCTCTTCCACTTACGATCGTGTGGTTGAATAATGGATTCTCATTTTCGAGGGCTGTTCTTGATGTTTGCTGTGTCAGTAAAGACAGGAATTAATTGCGATAAAGAAACTTTGGTTAAAAGAAACATGGTTAATTTTATAAATACTTGGCACTAATGGGGAAAGCTGTATTGGAATTGTTGTCTGCTGCTATTTGAAGTATCTTGCCAGCAAGAGGGCTAGGACTCATTAACATGCCACCAGTGTGCTGCTGGTGTCGCAATGCAGCACACTGGTACTGGGAGGAGGGGAATCAGCCATGCAGGGCTGGCCGGCAGGTTGAGGTTGCGGTGGAGAGGTAACCTGAGGGTAGGGTGGGGTGGGGGACGCATGGGGAGGGGGCCTTGATTGGGCCAAGTTTTTTGGGAGAACTTGGAAAGCATTCCTGCTCATCCCGGGCACACGATGTAAAAAAAAATTGAAAGCTTCCTGGACTGTCTTTTGAGTAGTCTCCAGCAGTCCCCAAAGGGCAACTGGTTAGACTCGCTCAATGTCTAGAGTGAATAGGCTGAGCAAGCATTGCACACGTTCCACCCAGTTGTACCTAAAAATTGTAATCATGATTCTACAACTGCTGTACAATTTCAATTTGTTGAAATTGAACATTAAAGCAACCCACTGCCTCTTTCAGTTGCTGCCTCTAGTTTCTCGGGTAAGAAAATTACCTCTCCCTTATATCTTAAGACAGTTTAAGACATAAATGTTTGTCACACATAACAAAGTATATAATAGCCTTAGAAGTTTTGCGAAGTAGTTCTTAAAAATGTGCCATACAGTTTTGTTGATTGTAGCATTTGAAAAGACTTTCGACCAACTACTGAGCAGAATTATTCACCAGACACCAATACTTCCCTGTTAACTGAAGCCCTTATTGAATGCAACGGCTTATTTCTTCGGCGAAGTTGTTTACATGAATGAAAGAGACCAGTATTCCCTTGTGTGTTTTTGTGATACCTGTGACAGAGTGCAAGACCCTGAGCCTACACACGAAAGCTAGAAGAAAAGCTAACAAAGAGTAGGTCTTACTGAAGACTGAAAAAGCACAAAGTATGGAACAGGAAAATGCATTTAGCTCCTCAAACGACATTCCAACACATCGGATACAGTTTACATTCAATATCGGGCGATATAATAGGTATTGATTCTACTGACCATAAAAACTGTACCAGGGCATCTATTGATGTAATTTACGTCCTATCAGTTTAAGGTCACAAAGAATATCTAACAACTGAAGGGAGAAAAAGTTGTTTCCACTGCAAATACCTATATTGCCTCAGATCTAATATACTCTGATGTCTGAATTGTTGTTGCGATGTCTTTGAATAAGCATAATCAAGATCCATAATCATAAGCTTGATGGATTTACAACTATATTTTCTGTCTGCAAATGGATTGTTAAATTTGTTTTGGAGAGAGGAAGATTGAGTTCTATAGTGAGAAGGCAGGTAGTTGGGTTTATCTATTGAACAGGGCAGTGGACTCAAATGGCATTTTGTTACCAAAAATCCATGTATTGTGCTCATGTCCTCTTGTAATAATAAAAAAACAAATTATATTCCATTTAAAGTTAAAGAATCCTTTTGCTAAATTGTCACTGTATGCCAATGGAAGCTTAATAGGTTATTTTTTCAAAAATTGGGCTAGGCTTTATTTTTAAGGTGAACCCTGACATCAATCTGAAGCGAGCGCAGACCTCATTTCAATATTGGGTACGATTCGGAAGAAAGTTGGTTGTCCAGGCTTTTTCACTCCAGCCAGTCCTCCCTTTACCCTGGGATTGGCCTTGAGTCCCAAGGAAATCTGGGACCATTATATCAATAGGGATGTCACAGTAAAATTTACTGATGGGATAATTGGTTCTATAAGAATTTACAATGCATCAATTATTCAGGGAAATCTATTTACTGGAACTTCATCCAGATTATAAAGAAATTAACACGATAAATTAGTTATCTAGATTTTCTTTTTTGACCAGCATTGTTATCAGAGTTATTCTAGTTTGCAATTATGTTGTGTTTTCTTTTTTTTATTTGTTCTTGGAACATGGGTGACTCTACCAAAGTTGCATTTACTGTCCATCCATTTTTTTTTTTTTACTATGCATGGGATAGGTGAGGCAATGGTGAGCTGCCTAGTCTATTTCAGAGGGCAGTTAAAAGTCAACCATATTACTCTGGGTCTGGAGTCATATATAGGTCAGACCAGGTAAGATGGCAGATTTCCTTCCTTCAAGGACATTGCAAATCAGATTTTTTTTTACAACAATCTGGTAATTTCATAGTCACCATTACTATACTCGCTTTTAATTCCAGATTTTATTTAATTTAAGGCAGTGTTTGCTGACAACATAACCACTAGGTGACGCAGTACTGGCACATGCGCAAATGCAACCTCATCGACGGAGATGTCACTGTTTGTGACGTCTCAGGTAGCTGCGAGTAATAAAAATGACACTGCTCAATTTGACACATAATAACTAATTGAGCCCAAAACCCCTCACCCCTTAATGACCGTGATTGCCACATTCAGTTTCCTGCTCCTTCCTGCGATCGCCGCTTCTCTTCCCCGCTCCCTCCCTTGCCCGCCTTCTCGCCATTTCATCCTGCCGTTCTCTTCCCCATCTCACCGCCCGGAAAAGCGATGGGGCGGGGGGAGGGGGCAGTAGGCTGCTAGCACCAAGGGGGAGGGGGGAGGCAGCAAGAAAGAATGGCGGGAGGGAGCAGGGAAGAGAAGCAACAATTGAAGGAGGGAGCAGGAAAGAGAAGCGGCGATTGAGGTACCAATTGTGGGAGAGAGCAGGGAGCTGTTAGCAGGAATGGTGATCACAGCCATTGAGAAGTGAAGCAACACTCGGGCGTCATTGCGTTGACACCTGCATGTGCAGACACATACTGGCAATCTGGCAAATATACAGACGCACTGATGACGTCTACAGTCACTGTGCTGTCAGGAGACACTCTGTTAATTTAAATTCCTTAGTTGCTGTGGTGGGATTTGAACTCATGTTCCTAGGATATTAGTCCAGGCCTCCAATTATTAGTCTATTTACATAACCATTATGCTACCATACTTGTATGCCCTGTGAAGGTTCTGATGAGCTACATAGGATGGCATTGAAGTCACCTGTTGGCTAAACTAGGTGGGGTTGGTAGGTCCCAGTCTCTGCAGGACGTTGGTGAACCATTTGGATTTTTATGATAATCAGCCAACTTTCGTGGTTATTCTTTCTGGTACTAGTCCACATATTGACTTAGATTGAGGTTTGAACTCACTGACACTAAATTGCCAGTCTGTTAGAATAATCATCATACAATTCTAGTTGATTTTAATATGTTATAATATTGTGACATCCCTAGAAAACAGCATTACCAGATTGAAACTTGTACTATTGCTTCCAGTAGGCTAGCTACCTACCTGTTCAAGTTCCTGTACCCTATCTTCTCCACTATACCACAGGGATAATTTTATGAGTCTGTACTGCCAGTGGGGAGCCTTAATCTCCAACAGCACAAATAGGGAAATTGAGCACATAATACCCACAATTCACTAATTGGAAATGGTTGGAAAATCATGAGTGAGGGGTGGCAAAATCTCCAACTGTTGCAAATGGTTGGCATGGCCTTTTTGAACTACCCCTGTAGCTACTGAATTGTTGACATTGTTGACAGCTTGAGTTCAAGACCTATTGATGCTGGTATTTTCCATTGTTCCCCAAGTTTGGTTAAATTCCATTATCGTAGCTATTTCATACTTTGTTTAATCCCTCATTTTAAGTTCATTTTTTTGTTTGTTGTAAATCATTATAGAAATGTTATTACAAGCCTAGCTAAGTTTGGGAAATGTATCCTGTAATTTTCCTGTGTAGAAGACAGTGAGTGGAATATTATTATTGTGGCCTAATCAAAATGTGAATGTAAATTGAGTCTATCTGGTATTTTAATTGAATGGGATATTGCAGTTACAACAAATTAAATTTGAAGCAAATAAACAGATTTTTCATCTTTGCTGCAGGGTTTTGTCAGGAAAACAAAAGCAAAATTAATATCACTGGTAATTTGCATGCTCCACAAATATATGAGCTGGGCTTCAGGCAATAAGATTTAGATGTGTTTATATATCGGTGCATCATATCTCATTGTAAAAATGCTTAATTTGAATTATTTGAAATAGAGCAGAAAATCTGTTCAAGTACAGAACCTACGGGTAAATTACAATGTGCTGATTGCAATTGAAGATAAAATATTTAATCATTGTGGATACTGTGCAAGCTCAGAGTTGAGCAGGGCACCTGAATAAAGTAGTTCTAGACAAGGGAGCTTGTTGTTGATTCTAAGATTTTATAAACGGTGAATATAACACTGTAGTGAATTTAGAGTTTGTTGGTTGATCTTAATCTAGCTTATATAAAAATGATATTTTTGTAATTTTCCCTATCAGGAGGTTTCCCTGGTTGCTGTTTCCAGCAAAATCATTATTTTGCTATGCTTTTACATTGTCATAATAAAAATATTCACCCACTGGTGAATTATCATAATTGTATGAATGACATAGAAATTACAACAAAAAACATTCATTTAAAAAAAATTAGGATAGCAGCTAGTACAGGGAATCTCTTAGATTTAAAAAAAAAGGCTGAAGATTCATCTCAAAGATAAATTCAAAATATGTTTAATCTAGAGAACTAAGTGAAAGAAAGAACTTAGCATTTTCTGGCACTAACATTACTCTCCTGGCAGAGGGTTCACAGTCGGTAAGAGTTTGTGGAAAAAATCCCTTGCGAGAGTAGTAGTTTTGGTTTTGATTTTTCTGACAGAGACCCGGTGTCCAGTAGTTGTGGATTTCTCTGCAAGCATTTTCATGAGCAAGTATGCATTTTTGACATTTGCCAACTTGAAACAAATGCATCTATGAGAAAAGAGCTTATTGAGCTGAAAAGTTGTTGATCTGTGCATAATATCAGATATAAATATACATTTTTGTAACTAGGTTATCTTAATTCTGCCATAATAGCTTGACAGGAAACTGGATACAACTCATCACATGGTTCATGTAGGCCTTGTGTGTAGCTGACTTTTGACCTAGATTTTCTGCTCATGTCAACACATCAATATCTTTTTATATCACACTATATATGCTTATTAATTTGCCAGTTGCTTTAGAAATCTGCTGATTATCTGCATTTTATTGAAGTGCATGCTTTAAATTAAAGTTGATGCTGCTCATTGATGCCTATCATGTACATCACTGCCCTCTTAGGGTTTCGTGAGTCATTTGAGATTTCAAATCATATCATTAATGAATTTCTCATTGCCTTTTCTTTCTTTAGCTACTTTGTCTCCATCTTCTTTTCCATCACTTCATTCAGCTAGTGAGTATTCTTGCATGCAGCTTTTTGTTTTACCAAGCCATGGTTTTTGCCCCTCAGTAGCTGCTAGCAACTGTGCATTCAACGGCAGATTTGTCCCAAGTACTGTTAAAGATTAGGCTGTAAATCTTGCAAATCAGTCACTGCAATATTAATTTGACAGCTAAGAAAATGATTTTATTTTTTACATAGTAGGAAGTAAAAGGTTTGAAATTTGATAACATGAATTTATGCATAGACTGTTAAATTTTGTCCCTTTTTAAATGTATAATTTTGATCTTGAAGGTTAATCCTGAAAACTCCCCAATGGCATGATTTTAGTTTCAGCTGACTGCTGTGTTAGCGAAGATGTTTAATCTGCACACGGTGTTTTACTTTATAATCAGCTATACACATGCCATTTCTAGTTTAGGTATTTATAGTCTATTAACCAACATATCTCAATTGAATTACAAATAATACTGAACATTGCTTCATTTGAGAATAGTTTAATACCTTGTAGGACTTCTCATTTTGGACTGTTCTGTTCACCTTGATTTGTAACCCATTCTTTATTATTCCTTCCAGAAGAAATGACAAGTCAATAATCAGCATTCACATACTTGCTGCTGTAGGGTAGCTGCCCAATTTTATTGTAGTCTTGGTTTAGTGCATGTCAACTTCGATTGAACATGAATGTGTAGATGCAGCAGGTAAAATCTCTGAATTTTGTGCAAATTTAGAATAATTTATTTCAAGCAAATTAATTACATCATGTATATCACTCAGCTCTGCAATAGTACTATTTTGAGCAGTAATTATACTGACATAAATGCATTTTTTAAATTAAAAAGGTTGATTTCATCTATCTTGGAGCTGAAAATTTACAGGCAGCTGCCAGTCTATAACCCCTTCGTTTAAAAGTTCCAAATTACCTCCAGCTTCTGTTTAGGAAAAAAGGTGTAGTTTTTGAAAGTTCCCAAGGAATATAATGGTCCATTCTGTTAATGCTTTCTTGTTAGTTTAGATTTCATTATCAGAATTATAAATTTCATAAGCAGCGAGGGATGTTAACAGATAAAGTAATTACTTCCTTGGTTTGCAAGCCCTTCATTTTAAAATTACTACCTTTAAGAAAATAATAGCCTTTCATCACTTAATTTGTGGAGCAAAATTTGTGTTTTCAGAAATAGAGGTTTATGTTTGCTGACATCAGCATTAACTAATCTTTGCCATACTAGTTTCAAATGTGTCATTAACTAATATGTACTACATATTTTCAGATAGTATAATTTGAACATAAATAATTTCAAATCCGCCTCCTAGAACTGAACACAATTCATAATCAAAGTGATGGAAGAAATTCTTCCCTTTAATAAGGAGGTGATAGACTAGGCATGTGATTAGCAGGTTTCCAATGCAGTGTTTCCAGAGCAAATAAAAGCATGCATGACCAATGTTTTGCAGATCTGCAATGACTAGAGACAGAAATGCAGTGATACAATCTTTGTCCCACTAATATCTGTGTCTCTGTATAATGTTGATGTCTTTTGGTGTCTTGATCCATGTGTGGGGAAATCTGGTATATAAGTCACACGTTCATGCTCATTATTATGTCTTGTATAGATAGGATTAACTTTCATATATTTGTAAATATGCAAGCAATATATATGCTAGTTCAATTTATGACACATTGTATGCATATACTTCTTATGGAGAAGTCAAAAATAATTCTGTTGGAGTGAAATATAGCACTAGATTTCTAGCATGGTGCAGCTCTGCTACATGCCCTGTGGTGACCTGATATTTTGTATTTGTTTGTAATTCATGGCTAGCGATAAATACTCGAGTGTCTGCTTCTAGTGACTGATATTGGAATAATTGTATTGATTTCTGACTGAATTTTATCAAACATGTTGACCACATCAGCATCAGTTTAATAGGAAACAGTTCTGTTTTTCATTTGGCGTGTTGTTTGTGGAATATCATTGAAATTAAGCAAGTGAAAAAAAAAGTGAGATTATTGATACAAAGCTAAACTAAATCTCTTACTCGGAGAATTTGTGAATCTTGTCCAGTGTATTTGATACTGCAAGGAAAAGTTATTTTTGTTCCCATAACATTAGACACAAAATTAGACATGTCATACAAATATTGGTCATGTTATCAAAAAAATGTTATTAACAGAAAGTAGAAGGCTATTGTTAAAGGCAGTTGAATGGTCTGATGAAACTGTGTGTGGTTTAAAATGTTTTTGTCCCCCATACATAATATCCAAAATATATAAATTTTGGCTTGCAATTGAGAAATTAGATGAACAATCTAACTATCTTAATTTGTGTTAGCATCTTTGTAGAAGGGGCTTCAGGCCTCAAGTGCATTCTCTGAATATCTAGTGTCTTCAGTTCAATTTTCACTGGAATGAAAATATCAATAGAAGGGTGGCACAGTGGCGCAGTGGTTAGCACCGCAGCCTCACAGCTCCAGGGACTCTGGTTCAATTCTGGATACCGCCTGTGCGGAGTTTGCAAGTTCTCCCTGTCACCACGTGGGTTTTCCCCGGGTGCTCCAGTTTCCTCCCACCGCCAAAGACTTGCAGGTGATGGGTAAATTGGCCATTGTAAATTGCCCCTAGTGTAGGTAGGGAATATGGGATTACTGTAGGGTTAGTATAAATGGGTGGTTCTTGGTCAGCACAGACTCGGTGGGCTGAAGGGCCTGTTTCAGTGCTGTATCTCTTTTTAAAAAACTTTAAATTGTCTGCAGTAATCATGTGAAATTTTCCTGTATGCTGCTCAAATCTGTGAATGCTAATATTGCTTCAGTTATATTGATAGTGTCTCTGAATCCATTGCTCACTTTTGTTCTTTTAAATACCATAAATAAGTTGGTAGATAGTTACAGTCTACTCGTGATAATTGGGTTATTTCTTGAGCTATAAATTTCAATTATCAAATAATTTGAATTAAGTAAGATAACTATAGCAGCAAATTGGGAATTTAGTGCTCAAGATATGCAGTTACTGTGTCTGATATTGGATTGAACAATTCTGAATTGGGAACGGTAGACTCCATTTTACAAAATTAGAAATTATCAATCAGGGCTCAACTGTAATTATTTTTTGATAGTGACTTAACACAATAGCAACATGTATTTATATAGCATCTTTAAAGTAATAAAACGTCCCAAGGCACTTCAGAGGCGCCATAAAACAAAATATGACACTGAGCCGTATGAGGAGAAATTGGGACAGATAAGTAGTAGGTTTTAAGGAGTGTATTAATGGAGGAAAGTGAGGTAGAAGCTGAGAGGATTGGGGAAGGATCTCCAGAGACATGAGGCCTAAGCAATTGAAGGCACAGCCACCAATGGAAGGGTGATTTAAACCAGGGATGCTCAAATGGCCGGAATTAGGGTGCAGACATCTCGGAAGGTTGTAGGGTGGGAAGAAGTTGCAGCAATGGGGAAGGGTGAGGCCATGGAGTTATTTGAAAACAAGGATGATGATTTCAAAATCAATGCATTGCTTAACCGGGAGTCAGAGTAGGTCAGCGAGCATAGGAGTGACGGGTGAACGGAACGTGGTGTGAATTAGGACACAAACAGCAGAGTTTTGAATGACTTCAAGTTTAAGGAGGATATTATGTGAGGCTGACCAGAAGTGCATTAGAATAATCAGGTCTCGCAGGAATAAAGGCATGGATGAGGGTTTCAGCAGAAGAAGGGCTGAGACAGGGGCGAAGTCAGGTGATGTGTGGAACTGGAAATAGGCTGTCTTTGTGAAGGTGTGGATTTGTGGTTGAAAACTCATTTCAGTCAAATATGACACCAAGGCTGTGAACAGTCTGGTTCAGCCTCATAGTTGTCAGGGAGAGGGATGGAACCGGTGGCAAGGGAGCGGAGTTTGTAGCAAAAACCAAAGACATTGGTTTCAGTCTTCCCAATATTTAATTGGAGGAAAATTCTGCTCCCAGTACTGGATGTCGGACAAGCAATCTGACAATTTAGAATGGAGGAGTCAAGGGATGTGGTGGAGAGGTAAAGGTGGGTGTCATCAGCGTACGGTGGAAACCGATATGTTTCCTGATGATGTCGCAAGTGGCAGCATGTAGATAAGAAATAGCAGGGACCAAGGAGGACACTGGAGGTAACTGCAAGATGGAAGGAGAAGCCATTGATGGTGATTCTCTGACTATGATTAGATAGATAAAAATGGAACCAGTCAAACTCAGTTCCACCCAACTGGACGACAGTGGAGAGGTGTTGGAGGAGAATGATGCGATCAACTGTGTCACAGGCTTCAGATAGATCACGTTGAGGGATAGTTTCCCTTTGTCATAATCACAAAGGATATTATTTGTGACTTTGATAAGGAGCTGTTTCAATTCTGTGGCAAGGGTGGAAACCTAATTGGAGGGATTCAAACATGGAGTTCTGGGAAAGTTGGCACAAATTTGGGAGGCAACAACACGTTCAAGAACTTTGAAGAGGATGGGAGGTTGGAGATGGGAAGGTAATTTGCAAGGACGGAGGGGTGATGTCGGAAGATTTGAAGTGGAGATGGACAGAACCTGAGGGAAATGAACCGTTAACAATGTCAGCCAATGTGGGAGCCAGAATGGGAAGTTACGTGGTCAGTAGTGGGAATAGGGTCGAAAGAGCTGGAGGTGGGTCTCATGGACAAGATGAGCTAGGAGACGGCATGAGGGGAGATAGAAGAGAAACTAGAGCAAGATATAAGTTCAGGACTAGAGCAGGGGGCAAGTCTTAGATTAAGCCTAGTGGGCTAGGGGAAGGAAGTGGCAGAGGCAGCTGATTGGATGGTGACAAAGAAATCCATGAGCTCCTCACATTTGTTGTTGGAGGTGAGGGACAGGGGTTTAAGAAGATGGTGAATGGCTTGTTGTAGAGAAAATAAGTCAGGGGTTACCTTTGCATTCCTGGATGATCCTGGAATAGTAAGCAGTTTTCTTTGCAGACAAGAGCAGGACCGGAGAGTGCTTTATGTCTTTCAGCCAGATCTAATGGTGAATGGCTAATCCAGTTATCCGTCACATCCGTTTAAGTCTACGTCCCTTGGACTTAAGGGAGTGAAGATGAGGGCCGTACCAAGAAAGTGATTCTAAATTTACACTCATTTCACCTAAGAAAATGCCTCAGATCTGATAAGATCTGCTCCTTGAAAGGCTGAGCAAGTTTGTTCTGAGTAGCTGAGCATTATAGAAGGTCATCCTTTGATCCATAGTCTATGCTCAATTAGCTGATCTTAGAATAGGTTTTAGTGGTATTACAAGAAGCCACAGATGACCCTAGATTAGAGAGGGCAAGTTTCTCCAGATATCCTGCTCCTGGTCAACAATTCTTGCTGATGGTGTATGTGTGTCCATGATTTAAGATGTCAAGAATTGCCTTGGTTGTGGTGTCCTCTCCTGTGAATTGGGTGAGTTCCTGTAGGGGCCCTGGTACCTGTTGAATTACATCTAATAAGGAGGGGAGGAGAGAAAATTGGTGAGAAAACCAATGCAGGTTCAAGATGGAACCAGAGCAGTGACTGAGTTTGCTACTTGTCGCTACAGAATCACCAGTTATTTATAACTTACAGGAACCCAACAAACAATATTACAGTTTAAGTAACTTCCTTACAAGTGTTGATAACTTTTCTCCAGCTAATCAGGACTCTACACAAGATTTCATATTCAAAAATTCAATTTTTGTTTTAGTTCTTTTTCACAATGACAGTTAAGGATTTATTTTGCACAATAACTGGAATCACTTAAATATGGAAGATGGAATTAACCCCAAAGACAATTGACTGGTATGCTTAGTTTGTGAAAAGTAATTTCAAAGGCTTTGGAAAATAGAGAACCTATTTTACTACAAAACATGACTTTATTTCACAGTGCGGTTATGACTTGAAATTTAATGCAGCAAATATTAATCTAATTTCTGTTTTAGTGCAATAGCACAATATTAACATTACCTTTCTTTTAGTAAAGAAAATATTAATCCAACTTTTGTAATGCAGCATTAATACCATTTTATTTCAAGATAGAAGACTATCAATGCAACTTTTATTTTGATGCAGCACTAATACCATTTTTATTTCAAGATAACAGAATATTAATGCAACTTTATTTTAATATAGCAAAATGTGCTTGAGTGCCACCTATTACTACCTACTTAAAAATCATTCAGGAAACCATTGATCACTTGTTTAGGTTCTTAAAATACGAAGTTGTGGAAGCAACACTGGAGTCGACACAATTTCTTTTGTCTCTTTTAAACTTGTCCACCCACATATTTGTGTTCAATAATTCCACTCAAATTTCAGAAATTGATCCTTTACTCTCTCAATAGACTTCTGCGAGGCATGTCTGCAGGACCTGACTGCCGAGGGATTGTTACGGTTGCCTATTAGCATATTGTGTGCCCCGTAATGTTTCAGGCTGCAGCAAAACTGAAACTCCCATTGCAGTTTTTTTAAAACCTTTTCCACATCATCTCACGTTCATACCACAAAATTGCTGAATTGTTGCCCTAGCATCATGCTATGTAAGGGAATAAAATTTATGTCTGTACGCACATTTTCCATTTGTAGTTTTCCTGAATCAAATGGAAATAGCTTGTGCTAAAAAAATATGAAATTCCGACATTGTTGTGAACTTTGTAATGTTGAAATTCACAACATGTGATGGAAGTCTACTTAGAAGGTGTTTGTGAAAAGAGGTGCTACTGTTTGTATTTGTAAACCTGCAGAGTTTCCTCTGAATTATGATTGTGTGGGGAGAGCACAGACAGGTCCTTCCTGGAAGAAACTGTTATTCCATTTTGAGCAGTTTTACTGAGGAGAATGATCAAGCTTTGCCTGATACTAATTGCGTTTCTATAACAAAATGCTTTGCATTTAAAAAAAAATTGTTAACAACTAAACATTCTCATTTACAATTACAGCCAGAGGAAATACTGCTGATCTGTGTTGCCACCAGAGAGTTTGATTTTAAATATCCCAACGTCCCATTTGTATTTTAATGTTTTTGGTTTGATTTTGGTTTATTCAGTCTGTAACTCTATTCCTGCCCATGTTTACATCAGCTTTAATTTTGTATTTTTCATGTGCTCTCCTCCACTTTCCTTTCAACCAATCATGTACGTGCGTATCATGTGACTTTGTCATGTGGCTTGCATGGTGCTGATGATGTCGTCCACGCTGGTGAACAGAAGGTAAAATCTTTGTTCTGATTGGTTGAATAAATTGAACACACTGAACACGTTTCTTAAAAAGGTTCAATATGGTTGAGCGTTACAGATATTTTATAATTGCCTGATGAAAATACATATTCATGTATTTACTAAAATGTTGCAGAACAAATCATCTGTTTCAAAAACAAATGCTATGGTATCAAACTAAATGGTAGAGGCATAAAAGGCAAAATGGAAAAATGTTCAATTGAATCAGCCAACCACTTGTAATCTATAAAGGCATTAACCAATTGCTTATATATAATAATATATATAATAAATTAAGGCATTAGTTTATTTAGCTTCCATTCAATTAATAGAGTTTAACTGTTAAAACGCCATCAATCAGTTTCCTTTCTGCGCTGCTGTCCTTCAGCAGCTCCTCCCCCTGTTTGATACATCAAGGATTAATCTGGTCCCATCTGTAATGTGACTGTGTCAACCTTACAAGCTTTTGCAACTGTTTTTTAACTAATAGAATGACAGTTTATTTCTCAAACTGCTCTTACCATTAAAATAGATATTTGGAGCAGAAGAAATAGAATCTTTTTAAATAGAAAAGCAAAATGAACAATGTTTTAAATAGGTAAAGTAAATTATATTGAGGTTAGTAAGTAAAAACATAAAGATCTTGGATGGAGAGACAGTAGGAATGAATGGGGGTGCAACTGGTGAGCAAAGAGTAACAATGCAAGTACAGGCGTTTAAATGGTTTTGTTTCTATTTAAATTATATTTTAGTGATTCCATCAAAGGCTTGGAGAATTTATCCAGCAGCCAAACCATGCATTCTTGCAGAGACTTGGATTTGATCTGGTCTCTGCCGTCTTGCATCATCTCAGCCCTGGTGGTGTAGGAGCCTTACTTTGGTGCTAAATTTTCACCACAGAGGCAGGAAACATGGGGCTGGATTTTCAAACAGGAACTGAAAAATGGGGGCTGGCTCCGGGTTCCAACCCTGTACATTGGGATTTTCAAATTTTCACAGCGGACAGGCTCCCGAAGCTGATGGGCCAGTGGGAGACCCTCCAACACTCAGTGTTCAGCAGCCTCACCGGCAAGGTGGGAGCTGCTGCTCTGAAGATGGAGAAGCCGAACGAGAAGGTCAGGTTTATGTTTTAAAAAGCCACAGCTGCCTGGCCATGATCCTGATGGAACAACTCCCCCTGGGGATGGCCAGAGGCTGCAGCTGTGACCCGGTGGCCATTACACTTCCGGAGGTTTGGGGGTGGGTTGGGGATGGGAGGGGGGAGTCCCTCGTGGCCCAGGCTGATGTGGGCTGCCTGCATTGCCGATTAGAAATTCCAAACAGCGTGGGAACGATGCCTTAATATGTCGGCACAGAGGCCAGCGGTGCCAAATTGCGCACCTGGACGCCTTTGACCTCAAACGGCTTTAAAAATCCAGCCCAGGAGCTGAGTTTGTTTTCGGGTCAGAAACCCGCCTTTGGTGAGAAACTATTTTAAGTTAACATTTTGACAGGGTGAACACTCAATTAATGTGGAGATTGGTTTCCTGTCACCGTGGAGCCAATGGAGGGGTGGGAATGGAGGTGGGTCAGATGAAATGTGGGACTCATTTAGACACCCACTGGCAGCCATCACTGAGGCTGCTTGTTGTCTTGAGGGAGAAATCTACGGTTAGTGCCAAAGCCTTCCTTTCACTTCACCAGAGGGAAGCGAGATGTTGCAGGAGGCCTGGAACCCAGGGCAGTGTAGCCCCTTGCTTCTTCGATGCCCACCTGGATCTAATGCTGGGGGGAAAGGAAGGAGGTCCTCTTCCAGGAGGGTGGCAGGCATAGGCCACCTCATGATGTAGCAGGGGCTCCTTTCTGTTCAGCGTCATCTCCCTCCTCTCACAGCATCTGTTCCTGCTGCTCCCCTGATGAGCTGTCTCCTTCCAGGGCCTCACTGTCCTCAATGACCACATCTCTCTCTGGAGGGCAGTGTTATGGAGAGAACAGCAGACCACCACAATGACTGAGACCCATGCAGGAGGTTATCAGAGGGTGCCACCCGACTGATCCAGGCACCAGAATCACATCTTCAGAAGCCCAATGGCCTGTTCAGTGGTTGGCCTGCTGACCATTAGTTGCAACTCCTTTGTGCCTCTGTCTTGGGCTCCTGTAGAGGGGTCTGTGGCCATCTCTTCAAGTGATATCCCTTTGTCCCCTCGGATCCATCCACACACTTTGGGGGTTGATGTGAAGTTCTGGACTGGCAGAGGATGAACGAGACATGGCAACTGCCAGGAATGTGATTGCACACATAGAGGAAGCTGTTGTGGTCACAGACCAGTTGGATTTTGAGGGAGTGGAAGCCCTTCCTGTTGATGCATCTCACTGGCTGGCCAATTGGGTGCAATCGATGTCCTGCACCTTGGGGAATCTAGCGATGGAGGTGAAACCCAATGCCCTCTGACCCTGCGAGGCTCTGTCTGTCATTAAATGAATGTGCTGTCCAGCTCTGGCAAAGAGGGCATCAGTGACCTGCCAGATGCAAAGGTGTACAGCCATTATTGAGATGCCACTAAGGTCAGCAGCTGATCCTTGGAAGGAGCCAGAAGCAAAGAGGTTCAAGGCCACAGTGACTTTTACAGCTGCTGGCAGGGCATGGTGACCAGTGCTGCAAAATGCGAGGCCTTTGGCTATGAGGGCACAGATGATCTGCCTGAAGAGTATCAATCTCCTGCAGCACTGGTTCTCAGTCATCTCCATCTTCAGTGGTAGATCCTGTATTGAAGGTTTGGCCCCTGTTGCCTTCCTGCCCCTCTTTCCTCTCTCGTGCCCTCCTGATGCTGGGGGTTCTGCCCTTCCTGTGGAGGATGTTGCCCCTTATCGCCACTGGGCCCAAAATCTGATAGTTGTGCCCCCATTGCCAGCTGGAGCCTTCCTTCTGGGCAGGTGGCCACCCAGTTGTCCTTGGCAGTCTTTCCCCCTGCTCTTCTGCCCCTGCAATGCCAGGGGAGGTGTTGATCTCATTCCAAGCATGGGTGCTCAGTGCCCACTCTCTCTGCCATCTGTGCAGTGCCAAGGGCACCCCTTTACCAAATGCCTTGCTCTTTGCACTACTGACCCTCTTATGGGGCCGGGCTGATGCGCTGGGGCAGCCAGAAATGGCTGCCCAGTTTTTACCTGTCTCCCTTCAGCTTGGGTCAGTTTTAGAAGGCGGGGGTAAACTGCCACCCCTTTAAAAATGCCTTGACATGTTCTTAAGCTTTTAAACAGTGTTAATTGGCCTCATTTGGAGGGGGATTGGGATTCCTGTCCTGATCTCCCTTCCCCCACCCCTCTCCCCCCACGCTGTCCTGGTGACTATTGCCAGCGCCTTGAAATTGACACACCGTCCAGTGTCGGCATTTTCAGACCCCCCCCCCCCCCCCCACCCCACACCTCCATTCCTGACTGCGGGAGTTGGGGTGGTGAGGGTTGCCCAAACATTCAGCCCTTGATCACTGGTCCTGGATAAATGAGAGGACACTTTGACCACTGTGCAGTGAGCTTTGATGGAAGTATGTGTGCGAGCATTAGATACGGATAGAATCAGGCTTGGTCATGATGCTCCCTCGCCGCCCACCTATGTTGAATAGTTTATTGACACTCTCAATATAAGGGCTCACAGATGAAGAACTGTACCCCAGAGAGGACTCAGTGGGCTGAATTTTACCAGCCCCTCGACATTGGGGCTGGTGGTGGGGGGGACCCGTAAAATATTTGCGGGACCGACCCACCACGACCCCCAACGCCAAGTAAGACGCGCCGCATTTTACCGGCTGTGATGAGGCCTTGATGCAGCCCCCCACCGCCAAGCAGTGGGGCTTTCATTTAAATATTAAAATTAATTAAGATAAGATGCTAATCAATTTACATGGACCCGGTGGCCATCCCACGCCAATTTTACGGTCACCAGCTGCAACTCGTGCGCCTTCAGAACTCTGCACGAAGTTGCACGTCAAGACATTAGTGGGAAGGGAGGAGGACTGAAATGATCAGGGTGGGAGGAGGAAGCGGGAGAAACCTTTTTATTGGCTGTGGGGATGGTGGGAAGGGGTTGAAGGGCAAATGTGACGAAGTTGGGGAAAGTTCGGGGTGGGAAAAAATTTATTGTCACGCTAAAACAACCATTTTGGGGGGGGGGGTGCGTTTGTGAAAGGGCCTCCAGCTTTTGATTTTTTTCATATGCATTAACATTAATTTCTCTTTTAAAAAATTCTAATTTTGCTCAGGGCTCTAAGTCCTTTAAAAATGGCGCTGGTGCCTGTGTGGTGGTGCCAGACGCCATTGCCGGGTCTGAAGATCATCCCCCTCCATTTAAATAAGCCCCCGCGTGAAATATTGCGGGGGCTCAGCGGTGGAGCTTTCATGTTGGACGGCCGCCGAGTTCAAAGCGCGCTGACGCAATGTGTGGCGGGCTAATAAAATTCAGCCCTGTATCTTCAACAGAGAGAAAAGTGTCAGACTATTTTCGTTTAGTTGACAGTTAATATTCTAGTTACAGAAACATCTGACATTTAAGCAGCTCATATTGCTGTATTATTAGTGTTTCTTTCATTCTCACATCACAAACTGATATGCTCAGAGACAGGAGTTTTCTGGGACTGATTGGCAGTGCAAGGTCTAATGTAACACTGTAATTTTTTTGCCACCTAACCTAGTCTTATTAAAAAAAAAATCCTCCCTTAAACAGTTGAATTACATTTGATGTATAAAAACTGTTGGAAAATTAGGTTCAATAAGGAGTATTGACTTTGTTTTGTTATCTACTTTACCTTAAAATGCTAAAGTAGATTTAGATCATTGATATAGTTTGTCAAGAATTAACTTTAGTGCTGTTTTTGATTTTCTAAATTCTTCTTGATTTTGGTATTGATGGATTTATAATAAAAGAGTACAAAAATAAAAAAAAGTGCTTAAATAGTAAACAACTAAAGTTAAATATTACGACGTAAAAATAAGTTTCAATCTTATTGCCATTTTAAGCAAATGCAATTAAAATACTATAAAAATCAAGGTCATCATCATGATAATTAGACTAATGTGGACTTAATGTCTTGTTAAACTAAGTTTAGAGATATGTCACCCCTGTAAGAGGGTGCTGAAAAAGTCAACACATTTTGAAGCTAGATGTTAGGACACTTTACAGTTGATGCCCATGTTATTAGGTTTAAAAAAAGAAGCAAATCGATAAATTGAACCTAATAAGATTTCTGCCCTGCCGACTGCTTTGTGTTTGCACAAAAAATAAATTTCACTCTTGTTGTCATTTCAAGCAAATTGTTAGTCCTATGTTGTTTGTACTTTCACAAAAAAAAAACAAAATGAAGCTGTGTGCTGGTGCCAAATATACAGGGTTAAAAATCTGTGATACATTAATATTACTAACACTAACACCTGCCTTAAGCTGTACAAACATTTGACAAGCAAATATTTTTTTTCTGCAGTGCTTCCCTGCTAAAAATAAAAATCATTCTTATTGTTTCCTAACTATAATTCCCGTACAGTCATTAACCATGATAGAAGGTTGCGTTGGGTTCTGTTTCTTAATTGTTTTTTTGGTTTTTTTTTAAAGAGGGAAGCTTCTAGGCAGGTTAGAACACAGATCAAGACTAACACTTGTAACTCACAAGCATTACTGCATGTGCGCAAGTAGTTTTATTCCCCTCCTGAAGCCTATTGGGCGACATCCAGAAGGATAAAAAGAGGCTGAGATTTGTATTTCACCCCCCCATGCATGCCATTGGTGTAGTGGATGCAGCTGGTTTTGCCATGGGTTTTTCACCTGTTTGTCTTTCACTTCTTCCATTCTCATTTATTCAGTTACAACTGAATAGTTTTCTTGCACTCAGCAAACAATACGCAACACTTTTTCATCTAGGCATTGTCTTTGAAGTTTTTAGTACCATTTACACTTGGTATGAAGGCAGGATGGAAAGGATACAAAAACAAAATTCTGCGGATGCTGGGAATCTGAAATAAAATGCTGGAAAAACTCAGCAGATCTGGCAACATCTGTGGTGAGAGAAACAGAGTTCACATTTCAGGTCTGTGACCTGTGGAATGGATGACTCTTTGAACTTTATTACATGTGTCATGGTGCTTTGATGTGGCTTGGTGTCAAATTAAATGCTACTCCCTGAGAAAAATTAGACATTCCTCTAGGTAAAATATCCCATTCTCATTCTATAGATTAATGAATTAGACCTTTCCCACTGCTATTGGATATATTTCATTGGCCAGAGAATGGGATTTGGTAAAACCAGCAGAATGCCAAACCAAGATTATTTGCTCAAAATCTCTGCATTAAGCAAAGAGTTATTGGTGAATATAAGAAGACACTTGGTGTAAATGGGACTGTCACATGCATGCTAACTGAGTCTCTTTCTTCATTTAGAGGCTGAAAATCATGTAGTTACATAATCCATGCCAATATGATGTACGGAAAATTGTTGCATGACTGAGCATGATTTGTGTTGGTGTTTCTTTCTTCTTTAACTTCTTTATTTTGCCCAGAAAAGGAGTAAACCTGCACTTAGTGATTGGATTGTGTAGAACTGTCGTACCATTTGGAATCAGCCTTCACAAGGAGCAACTGTTTTTCTGTTTCTTCCTTTTGGAATGTCACTAACCTGTTAAGTTACAGCAGAACTCCATTTATTTGGATTGCAAAACTATTCTATGATAAGTTAACCAGTATGGGTTCATAGCTTCAAATGAATATAATCATGAAAGTGTAATATTTTGATTACCCTTGATAGTCTAACTTAAGTTAGACACTAACAACAGAGTGAATGTTTGGTGGTGACTCTTATACTGGAGACTCAGTGAAGTCAGAATAGCTTTATAGTCTTTTTTTATTTAATGCGCTCTTAAATGATACTATTTATTGTAGTGTCCTGCACATTCTTTATATAGTACAACCGGCAAATAACATTTATTGAAAACAGTGACTGTACAAATAGTTTTATCTAATATCATTAGATGGATAAGTGGTGAATAAAGTTATGACTGGAGCTTGTACAGAAATGATTATATAATTCTCAGTAAATGTTACAGCATTAGATTTGTATCCCCATCTCTCCCACCTCTAGAATGCTGTTCCACTGACTAGCTACTACTGCATTCTCCCCTCCCTTTCACCTTTCCCATTGTCAGCTGTGTCCTTAGCCATCAAGGCTCCGTGCCCTGAACCTCTCCACCTTTCTATCCTCCTTTGACCCTCCTTAAAACCTACTTCCTACTCCTGATAATACCCCTTCCTTTGGCTCAGTCTCATTTTCTTGATTCTGCCTCTATGGGATGGTTATCTACAGATATTTAAATGGAAGTAGCTGGCACTGCCAGGCTGGCAAAGGCTGATTCAATCTCCATCATGTCTGTATTTCAGTTGCTAAGCTGTGGTGAGGTATTTAGGAAAAACCAGGAGCTTTACCTTGAGTAAGAAAGAATAGGAGGGTCACCAGCAGTATGCCAGTTCCATTCCCCTTCTCTCCCCACCAACGCCCCCCCACCCCCCCCCCCCCCCCCAATACTGGTCATTGCAGGAAGGATTCAATAGAGGCCACGGACAAGGTCACTTTTGTATGTTAGAGAGCAGTTGATTTGTGTTCTTGGAAAACTAAGGAATAGGAAAAAAATCAGAGCAGGTTTACCATCAAAATAATACATGGAACTACAATCTATCTCCATTTCAGTGCATAAAGCTATCAAGTTGTCACTTAAGCATTTATTTTTTAAATTTATGTTGCAAGGATCTTCATAACAACTGGTCTCCTTACAAGAGCCACCACTCCACATAACTGACCTGTTAGAGCAGAACTGCATTATTTATTTATTTAATACTTTATCATTTTAATGTAATGCATCATGCAAACTGGAGCTCTGAAGGATAATTTATAAATTAAAAATGTAGCATTCAGTTTCCTCTCGCATTCACTAGCCATATCTGATAACTTATTGATGCTTTCCCATCCTATCGGGTTTCCGAGACACTGGAGATTAGCTGCTGCTTTTGATCAATCTCTCACAGTAGTGATATGTTTAGCACCAAACTTCAGAAATGTCTGCATTTTTAAACCAAAAAAAACAGGTTTTCTTTCTTTTATTTCAATTTACTTTGCAGTCAGGTGGAAATTTTGGTATCTCAAGCGCTGATGCCCAGAGATTAATTTTGCCTTCCTAGATTTTAATCTGATTTCATAAGAGTTGAGAGAGGACATTTTTCAAGATTTCATTGTTCCCCCTCTGAAATATAACACTTAAAATGAATTTTACTCAGATATATCAAATTATACATTTATCATTCAGCATGGGTGGCACAGTGGTGCAGTGGTTAGCACCGCAGCCTCACAGCTCCAGGGACCCGGGTTCGATTCTGGGTACTGCCTGTGTGGAGTTTGCAAGTTCTCCCTGTGTCTGCATGGGTTTTCCCCGGGTGCTCCAGTTTCCTCCCAAAGCCAAAGACTTGCAGGTGATAGGTAAATTGGCCATTGTAAATTGCCCCTAGTGTAGGTAGGTGATAGGGAATAAGGGATTACTGTAGAGTTAGTATAAATGGGTGGTTGTTGGTTGGCACAGACTCGGTGGGCCGAAGGGCCTGTTTGGGCCTGTTTCTGTGCTGTGTCTCTAAATAAATTTTTAAAAAAAAATTTTATGTTTTTGGGCCGTTGGTTTTTTTTCCTGGCTCATTCATTTTATTATTCAAATCCTAAATGCTGTCTCTGATACCTGCACTATATTATAAAGCAAAAATATAAGCAGTATTCTTTTCCTGACTTTGATCAAAAATAGTAGCATAAACATCCAGAGACCAATGATCAGAGTAATCTCTGCAGATAGCCTAGCAGTACCAGGATGTTGCAGCAAAACTTTCTATGATCTGCTATTACCTAATAGCCTGCTTTTTTTAATTTAGATTATATACGACAATAAACCAAAAGTATGACCTTTTCAATGATTAACAGCCATCATTTACAACTTTGAACAGCTCATCTTAGAGCCTTTGCATGTAGCTTTCGAGCAGATGAGTGTGTGTGGGTGGCAGTTTCATGTCAGAATCTGCTCAGACAATATATTACTAGCTGTGAATTGCATAATTCAGTGTCAAGTACTTTTCAAACTTAGCAAGTTGGAACTTGAAAACTGAAATTTATCTTGACAGTTTTGAATATTTTTAATTCAATTAAAATCTCCAAGCATGGCATTGTCTGAAGTGCAATTACTTTCCTTATACCTGAGTAACTAAGTAAACCAATTACTACAACGCAGCAAACACTATCATTACAAATCACTTAAATGCAGTTCTGTTCTCAGTAAGTTATTTGAATGCAAAACTTTTTTTTTTGCAAGACATTGTCTAAAAAAAATTATTAATCAACATAAAGCTAATGATGTCTAATGAGTAAATGCAGTGATGTTATTAGATAAGAACATTTGGATTATTGGATAAGAAATATGCTGTTACCAACATTAACTTGTAGGAGAACCAAGTCCACCAAAACTTGAAGGAAAAGTACTTGGAAATGGAAATGTCTTCAAAGTAAACTGGATCAAGCAGGATGATGGTGGCTCCCCTATCCGACATTACCTGGTCAGATACAAAGCTGTAAGTACAGAGATATACATATAATAATGTCACACCAAAATATTACAGGCAAATGTATCAATCTATTATGTTATTTTGCAATAACGTTAGAAATTTCCTGCATAAAGCTGACTATAAATTAGATTTATTTTTCAAACACCTTATAAAAGTGACTGGAAGCCAGAGAAAATATGCAGGAATAGAAACTTTCCTACAATTTGAGTGAAAGAGTGCTGTAATCAATGTTTGTTGTATCAGAGAACATTGGATTGGGTTCAGTATATCTCATCATGTAATCTCCGTGTACAATTACAACCATCTAACAGATGAGGAAAAAAATCAGGTAGACACATTGGGGTAAATGTTCAGCTTGCTACCTAATGCCACTGGCATTGCATACCAATCATCTATTATAGAAGCCATCTGATTTTCATTACCATAGAAATCAGTGGTAATGAGCACCAGGTAATTTCTAGAATGAGCTGATCCACACTTCCCATTTTACATGCAGGCACAAGTTGAAAGTTTACCCTATTGTTCAATTGAAATTGGCATTTTCCACTTAAATTGGCATCATTATTCTGTCAAGATTATGTGCTGAAGTTTCTGCATGACTACATACCTTCTGATTCATAAGCACGGATTCTATCATGGAGTCAAGGCTGAGACAAATAATGCTGTCTGAAAAGGTGTTTTTAGAAAGCTTACAGAACTTCTTAAAACCAATATTTTTAATTTTACTTAATCTTAAATACCAATTTCTGCAGGCATTACCCTCCTTAACATTACTCCCAGCCCACTGGGATCTATCACACTGAACAACTATTCCTCTGCCTTCAGTAGATCTATGGGCTGAATTTTACCAGCCCCTCGATGCCGTGGATCGCGGTGGGGGGGCCGGTAAAATTCTGCGGGGAGAGGCCTGCCTTGACCCCCAATGTCGAGAAGGGCCTGCCGCATATTACCAGTGGCGGGGGAACCTCGGTGCGGCCCCCCCACCGCTGCTTGGCGGGGCCTTCATCTAAATATTTAAATTAACACAAATTAGATGTAAATGAACTTACCTGATGGCGGCGGCCATCCAATGTTGATTTTACAGCCGCTGATCGCACCTCGCGCGCCTTCCTGTGTTCCAAGACGAGAACCTGGTGGGGAGGGGGGAAGAATAAAATTCTCAGGGCGGGAGGGGTTGGGGGCGGGGAGGAGCGGGGAAAACCATTTTTATTGGCTGTGGGGATGGTGGGAAGGGGTTGTGGGTCAAAGAGAACAAATGTCAGTGGGGGAATGTTCAGGAGATCAATAAAAGTTTATTATGGGGTGCGAGGGCAATTTATATATAAATTACCCACTGGTGGGGTGGGAGATGGGATTTAGAGTTGAAATAAAATTTTATTTTTATTTCCCGAAGAGCAGGACCTTTAAATATTAAAATGTTACTGAAGGGCTTGGAGCACATTAAAAATGGCGCCTGCGCGGTGGCGCTGTTGCCCGGGACGCAGTGGTCGCCCCCTCTACATCATCAGGGGCGGCCGCACCACGCCCTCTATTTAAATGAGCCCCCCCCCCCGCGTAATATCGCAGGGGCTCGGCGGCGGCACATCCGTGTCGGAAGGCCACCGATTTCAAAGCGCTCCGCCGCAGAGCACGGCACGTTAATAAAATTCAGTCCTATGTTTCTGTTTCAAATTCTACGTTGATTATCATGCGACCATCCCAATGACCAAGACCCAAGATACCTGTTCCAAATTGTCTTCCAGTGTCACACAACATGTGTTAAATCACTCATTGTGTGCAGAACAACTTTTTAATATGAGTCCTAATTTTGTGTTTTACTCATTTGAATCTGCTTCCTCTTGTTGTCTTCTCACAATTTAGTTGGAGGTGCTTTCTCCCCCCACCCCCCCCGCACCCCCTTCCCAGCTCCCCTTTCACACACCCCCTTCCCAGCTCCCCCCTCACACACCCCCTCCCTTCCTGCAACCCCTCCGCCTCTCACCCCGTTTCCCCCTTCCCTCTTCCTCCATGAAATCGCACAGTTTACTTGTTAGGGCCCCTGCTCAGGGATAGGAGCTAACAACCCCACTGCCTTGTGGGCATCTCTGGAGCAACCAAGGCTACGGGAGTAAACCCTAACACAAAATCCGGAGCAGAACACCTAAGGCGGTCATATGTCACCTTTGGAATGTTTCCGGCAGTTCCTGCAGCCATACCGGTGCCAAACGTCATGCTCTTCACTCCTTTGGACCCCACTAGGAAGGCTGAGAGGGGGATTTTGACGCTTGGGCAACTCACAACCTCCATACATCCGCCCAGACATGCGCCATGGAGAGGTCACTCCATAGTCGCTTCACAGCGACCGAAACAACACGGAAGGCAGCAGTTACGGGTTATAAGTCCAGCTCAGTTAGTGTAGAGATTGGGCACCACGGGTTGCCTTTGTCAGTGGGAGAGGTTATCGCAACTCACTGGACAGCAACCGCCCACCTCAAACTGGGCAGTCCATGGTCAGTAAGGTTCTGTCTCACCACAGTCCACCTGCTTCAACGGGTGCTTGGAGCTCAGGGTCATTGCCTGACAAGTGGACTGTAACACCGCACCAAACAGCACGACAGAAAATGGAAAGAAGGTACCAGCCCTTCGTTTTGCAAGCTGGAATGTCAGAACTATGTGTCCTGGCCTGTCGGAGGACCTTACACATATCAACGATTCTCAGAAGACTGCCATCAACAACGAGCTCAGTAGACTCAATGTGGACATTGCAGCACTGGGAGTGGATCTCTAAGGGAGCAAGACTATACCTTCTACTGGCAGGGTAGGGATCCTGAAGAACCAAGACAGCATGGAGTGTCTTCGCCATCAGAAACTCTTTGCTCAGCATGGTAGAGCCACCTTCAAATGGCTCGGAACGCATACTGTCCATCTGACTGCTCACCGCGTCTGGACCAGTACACTTACTCAGCATCTATGCTCCAACACTCTGCTCCGCACCTGAAGTTAAAGACCAGTTCTACGAGGAACTCCATAATAGCATTAGTAGCATTACCAATACCAAGCATTTGTTCCTGCTGGGGGACATAAATGCCAGGGTTGGGGCTGACTATGACTCATGGCCCCCCTGCCTTGGGCGCTATGGCATTGGAAGGATGAATGAGAATGGATAGAGACTGCTTGAATTGTGTACCTATCACAACCTCTGCATCACCAACTCGTTCTTTCATACTAAACCCTGTCACCAGGTTTCAAGGAGGCACCCAAGATCACGTCGTTGTCACCAGCTGTACCTCATGGTCACAAGGCGAGCCTCTATAAACAGTGTCCAAATCACACGCAGCTTCCTGAGTGCGGACTGCGATACCAACCACTCCCTGGTGTGCAGCAAGGTTAGACTCAAACCAAAGAAGCGGGCCGCCCGCACTTCAACACGAACAGAATTTCTTATCCACAGCTGTTACATAAGTTTCTAAATTCACTTGAAAAAGCCCTTCAAAACACTCCCACAGGGGATGCAGAGACCAAGTGGGCCCATATCAGAGACGCCATCTATGACTCAGCAATGACCACCTATGGCAAACATGAGAAGCAGAATGCAGACTGGTTTCAATCTCACTTTGATGAGCTGGAACCTGTCATAGCGGCTAAGCGCATTGTACTGTTGAATTACAAGAAAGCCCCCAGCGAGTTAACATCCGTTGCACTTAAAGTGGCTAGAAGCGCTGCACAAAGAACAGCCAGGCGCTGTGTAAATGACTACTGGCAACACCTATGCAGTCGTATTTAGCTGGCCTCCGACACCGGAAACATCAGAGGAATGTATGATGGCATGGATGAGCTGGACGTACAACCAACAAAATCGGAACTCGATGATGGTATTGATTCTTTAGCCAGTGGAAAATCCCCTGGAAAGGATGGCATTACCCCTGATATAATCAAGAGTGCCAAGCCTGCTATACTCTCAGCACTCCATGAACTGCTTTGCCTGTGCTGGGAGGAGGGAGCAGTATCACAGGACAATATCATCACCCTCTAGAAGAACAAGGGTGACTGTGGTGACTGTAACATCTACCCTGGAATCTCCCTGCTCAGCATAGTGGGGAAAGTCTTCACTCGAGTCGTTTTAAACAGACTCCAGAAGCTGGCTGAGCGTGTCTACCCTGAGGCACAGTGTGGCTTTCAAGCAGAGAGACCCAGCACTGACATGCTGTTGTCCCTTCGCCAGCTACAGGAGAAATGCCACGGACAACAGATGCCCCTCTACGTTGCTTTCATAGATCTCACCAAAGCCTTGGACCTCGTCAGCATACGTGGTCGCTTCAGACGACTAGCAAAAATCGGATGTCCACCAAAGCTACTAAGTATCATCACCTCATTCCATGACAATGTGAAAGGCACAATTCAGCATAGCATTGCCTCATCAGACCCCTTTTCTACCCTGAGTGGCGTGAAACAGGGCTTTGTTGTCGCACCTACCCTGTTTGGGATCATCATCTCCCTGCTGCTCTCACATGCGTTCAAGTCTTCAGAAGAAGGAATTTTCCTCCACACGAGATCAGATGGCAGGTTGTTCATCCTTGCCCATCTTAGAGCAAAGACCAAAGTACGGAAGGTCCTCATCAGGGAACTCCTCTTTGCTGACGATGCTGCATTAACATCCCACACAGAAGAGTGTCCGCAGAGACTCATCGACAGGATTGCGGCTGCCTGCAACGAATTTGGCCTAACCATCAGCCTCAAGAAAATGAACATCATGGGAAAGGATGTCAAAAATGCTCCATCCATCAATATCGGCAACCACGCTCTGGAAGTGGTTCAAGAGTTCACCTACCGAGGCTCAACTATCACCAGTAACCTGTCTCTCGTTGCAGAAATCAACAAGCGCATGGGAAAGGCTCCCACTGTCATGTCCAGACTGGCCAAGAGAGTGTGGGAAAATGGTGCACTGACACGGAACACAAAAGTCCGAGCGTATCAAGCCTGTGTCCTTAGTACCTTGCTCTACGGCAGTGAGGCCTGGACAAAGTATGTCAGCCAAGAGCGATGTCTCAATTCATTCCATCTTTGCTGCCTGCGGAGAATCCTTGGCATCAGGTGGCAGGACCGTATCTCCAACACGGAAGTCCTCGAGGCGGCCAACATCCCCAGCATATACACCCTACTGAGCCAGCAGCGCTTGAGATGGCTTGGCCATGTGAGCGGCATGGAAGATGGCAGGATCCCCAAGGACGCATTGTACAGAGTGCTCGTCACTGGTATCCGACCCACTGGCCGTCCATGTTTCCGCTTTAAAGACGTCTGCAAATGCGACATGAAGTCTTGTGACTTTGACCACATGTCGTGGGAGTCAGTTGCCAGTGATCGCCAGAGCTGGCGGACAGCTAAAGGCGGGGCTAAAGAGTGTCGAGTTGAAGCGACTTAGCAGTTGGCAGGAAAAAAGACAGAAGCGCAAGGAGAGAGTCAACTATGTAACAGCCCCGACAACCAATTTTATCTGCAGCATCTGTGGAAGACTCTGTCACTCTAGAATTGGCCTTTATAGACATTCCAGGCGCTGCTCCACAAACCACTGACCACCTCTAGGCACTTGCCCATTGTCTTTCGAGACAAGGAGGCCAAAGAAGAAGAAGAAGCTTTTCCAGTTGTACATTGTCCATAACATTTACTCTCTGATATACCCCTATAAGATCACATCTGATATGGAGGGAATCCACCCTGTATGATCTCTGGTGCATACATATTTTCTCCCTTTTGTCTGAGTTAGTAGACAGAAGGAATAAAAATAGTAGAGGACAAAAAACAAATAGACCAGTTATTACCTGGGGGGAAAAAAAACAGATGATGAAACAATGCTATCTTTGACAAAGAAAATTAAGGGAAAAGGAGTAGCTTTAAATACAAATGAAAACATATAAATAGGCAATAAATGCATGCAATTAGAGGCCATTATGCCTAAAGAAAACTGTAGATTTAATAGCACTAACTGAAACAGATTGGGAAGCGAAAATAAATCAGGTTATAATGTTTTTAGAAGAGACTGACAAGTAAGGGAGAGCAGGAGTGGCAGTATTGGTGAAGAAAGGAATACATGCTGTTGAAAGAACTGATGTACAGAAAAAACAAGTTCAGACAAATTAGAAAGCAAGGATTAAAAAATATATTATTACATTAATGGGTTTTAGTACATACCCCCTAATTGAAGCAGCGAAGTGGAAAGCACACAGGACTATGGCTTTTGTGGAGGATGAACAGCAGCACAAACTGGTTTGGTCAAATGATCTGTTACCACATTATAGTTCCAAAGTAATCTTCATTATGCTCTCAACAAATGTTCCTTTACCTATGTTACTTTCACCTCCAATTGAACTGCCAAATTTAACCATGCCTGTCACTGGTTAATACAATATCTAACACTGTATGAAGAACAATTTCTGGGCCCAGTACAACTGAAATGATCCTGCATGACATCCTGATATTTCCACTTCATGGCGATTTATGACTAATGTTCTCAGGACTTTATCTAATGCTTCTCCTGTTTACTGTCACAATGGCAGGATCGTTTGGTGATATCACATATTGGGCTGGATTTTATGCACCCGCAGTCGGGAGAGACGGTGGGCAAAATAATGGCAGCCCACATTGGCCCACGATAATGTGTCGGTTGGGCCAACCCCCCAATCAGTTGGAAGGGGCGGGCTCTCCGATGCCAGCCTGTGCGCAAGCAGTGATGCCATTTTGAAAGGGCAGCTAGCCCTGCCGGCTAGTTTACATTTTTCAAGTTATATCCCGCTCTTCCACTCCCAGCCCACCGCCCCCCCCACCACCACCACTGTACCGATCAAAAATCTGTCGCCCCTTTCCCACCCACCCAAAAACAATTGCATTCAATATTTGCCCTATTTCCCCCACCCCACCCCAAAACATTTGCCTTGAACACTTGACCTCTTCCACCCCCAAACTGAACAATGTGCAGAGGTCACCCCTTTCCACCATCCCCTACACTAGTACTGTAAATCTGACCCCGTTTCCCCCACCCCACCAGCACTAAAAGTTCTCTCCTTCCCCATCACTGCGGTGCCTGCTTTCCCTGGACAGGAAAGTGAAGGCGTGTGTGTGCCGGCCGCCACTCAGATGATTGCAGCCTGAAGATAAAATTAGAGTGAATTTTATTTAAATCTATTCATGTGCTTAATTTAAATAGTCAAAGCTGGGTCCCGCCATCCAGCAGCAGGGGGACCGCCACGGAACCTCGCCGCTGCCGGGAAGTTCAGGCCTGGCACTCCTGGCGTCGGACTCCGTGGCAGACCGCTACCGGAACGATATTCCGCCCCCCCTGCCACGGAGTCTGATGTCGGGAGCTCAGTAAAATCCCAGCCACTATGTCACAGGAAAATATAGGGCACGGTTTTGACCTGTTCAAAACCCAATCAATTGCACTGATTTAAATTTTAGATAGATTTAATAGCACTAATGTTATCGTTTGTTGAGTTGTCAGTTGCTGCATTCCACACAGTTTCACAGTACAATGAAGAATCAACGTGAATCTCCCAGAGGTGGTACAGAGAGGCTGAAACTGCAGTCTCCAATGACAGTAGCAGTCTTTGATGCTCCTTTGCAAAGCAGAATCTCAAGATGCTTGTCCTTTATCAGCTGTTGCAAAATGTGCACTGGTTCATCTTTGTTTGCCATCACCTTTGGCTCATGCTCTGTGTACCACCTAATGCACTCTTTCCCTGTGGCCGCCACCTCCCCTTCAAAATCCATCATGCTGGATGTACCTGAGCTGTTACTTTGCAGCGTTATACTGAAGGACAAAGCTTGCTGTGAGATGCAGTTCCTTGGACTCTAACTCAGATTCATCTGGCACCCCAAATGAAAGAGAATAGGGACAGCTGTTGCAATGCTGTCCTGATAACACCTCTTGAGATTTAGAATTCTGCTAAACGACTGACATGGAAATGCACTTCAGCTTATGCTTTGGTTCCCCTAAATGATTAGGATGAGAAAAAGGAGTTTGAGGAATTTGGAACAAACTGAGTTGAGACTAAACCTGCTGCTTCTGCACCCCTGCTTCCACTTCCTCTCAGCTTTTGAGTTCAAGGATTGCCAAGAGGAATGCCCATGTATCAGCATTCAACATTCACACCACACAAGTGCCAGGCAATGACCATCTCAAACAAGAGAGAATCTAATCATCTCCTTGACGTTCAATGGCTTTATCATCGCTGAATCCCCCACCATCAACATCCTGGGGGTTACCATTGACCAGAAACTTAACTGGACCAGCCATATAAGTGCTATGGCTACAAGAGCAGGTCAGAGGTTGGGAATTCTGTGGGTAGTAACTCGCCTCCTGGCTCCCCATTGCTTGTCTACCATCTACAAAGCACAAGTCAGGATTGTGAAGGAATACTCTCCTCTTGACTGGATGACTGCAGCTTCAACAACACTTCAAGAAGCTCAATGTCATAGAGGACAAAGTAGCCTGCTTGATTTACACCCCATCAACCACCTTCAACATTCACTCCTGCACAGTGGCAACAGTGTGGATGCATTGAAGCAACTCACCAAGCTTCCTTTGGTAGCACCATCCAAACCCACAACTTCTACCACCTAGAAGGATAAGGGCAGCAGACACATGGAAACACCACACCTGCGATTTCCCCGCCAAGCCACTCACCATCCTGGAAATATATCACCGTTCCTATCCTGTTGCTGGGTCAAAAACCTGGAACCCCCTTCCTAACAGCACATGGGTGTACCTACACCACATGGACTGCAGCAGTTCGAGAAGGTGGCTCACCACCACCACCTTCTCGAGGGCAGTTTGGGATGAGCAACAAATTCTGGCCTGCTAGCAATGTTCATATCCCATGAATGAATTATTAAAAAAAAGCTTAGTGGTGTGATTGCATAAGCATGCAATGTGCAGGTCAATAGATGGAGGAATATATCAGAGATACAGCAGTTGAGGAAAGGGGCATTTAGAGGAGAAAGGAGTTGTGAGCATTCAAAGCATTGTAAGACTGGTATAGATGCATACACATGCCATGCATTCTTAATACATAGCATTAATACAAGGTTATGGTGCAATCTCCTATTTTGGGTGCAACTTGTGGCCATAATTAACTTTTTGCACCTCTACAGCCAAGTCCACTGAATTGTGCATTTGGCCTTGATATGTGTTGCTACCTCCTGCCAGGCACCCTGAGTCGCTCATCTCCTTTTGCTTCGTGTCAGGGTAGGAAATGTGCTTGGAACGTAATAAAGCATAACATGAAATTTAAAAAGATATGAGCTTATCAGGGACTGTCAGCATGGATTTGTAAAAGGCAAATCATACTTGACTAATATTAATCAAATTATTTAAAGGAGATGTAGTACATAGGACAAAGATGTTGAAATGGAGTTGTTGCTTTTGAACATCCGAAAAATATTTCAAGTGCCACATAAAAGATATTTTGTAATGTCATGCAGACCCCCCGCCACCTGCCGAAAATGAGGCACATTAATTTTGTCATATGAGCATTGATTTGAAAACTGTTGCTGAAGTGAAGAGAGAGAACTTCCAGAAAGAACGTGGCGCAGTGGTTAGCACCGCAGTCTCACAGCTCCAGCAACCCGGGTTCGATTCTGGGTACTGCCCGTGCAGAGTTTGAAAGTTCTCCCTGTGACCGCGTGGGTTCCGCCGGGTGCTCCAGTTTCCTCCCACAGCCAAAGACTTGCAGGTTGATAGGTAAATTGGCCATTGTAAATTGCCCCTAGTATAGGTAGGTGGTAGGAGAATTGTGGGGATGTGGTAGGGGATATGGGATTACTGTAGGATTAGTATAAATGGGTGGTTGTTGGTCGGCACAGACGCGGTGGGCCGAAGGGCCTGTTTCAGTGCTGTATCTCTAAATAAATAAATAAAAAAGAAAGACGGGAAGGAACAAGAGAGAGAATATTCTGGAAGGAATGCAAAGAGAGAGAGTTGAAGCGGCTTGAGTTAACTAGGGGTTGACCGAGTAACCCCAGTGAATGTATGGCCAATATGGTACAAAATTTTTAAAACTAGCTCAACTAATCCCAAAATTCAATGAGGAAGATGTAGAAGATTTTTGTATCCTTTGAGAAACTGGCAAGGCAGCTAAAATGGCCAGCTGAGACCTGGCCTCTTTTATTACAAAGCAAACTAACCAGAAAAGCCATTGAGGTTTATTCCCTGTTGCCAGATGAGAGTTCATCAACTGACAAAAAATGCTATCCTCAGGGAATATGAATTAGTACCCGAAGCCTATTGCTAAAAGTTTAGAACCCTCAAGAAGCAAGCGAATCAAACTTATCTGGAGCAAGCAGCTAGCTTTTGACCAGTGGCTGAGGACTCTTAAAGTTCAGCTCAGCTATGAGAATCTCAGAAGTAATTCCGTTAGAGGAATTTAAACACATTCCCACTCTCAATGAAGGCCCACGTAGAGGAGCAGTGGGTTCGGAGAGCCCGACATGCAGCCGTTCTGGCTGATGTGTTTGCTTTAATTTATGTCTGTTTCCCAGGGGAGAATCTTTTGTAATCACCCCCACAAATCCGAAAACGACAAAAGGGGGGACGGTGATAGGAGCCCAAGCAGTCCTGGGAGAGAAGGAAAAGCAGGAGACACAGGGGGTCCTCCTCTCGCCAAAAAGCAAGTACTGTGAGCAAGTGTGAGACCCGGAGATCTGTGTGCTTCCATTGTAATAAAGCAGGTCATCTAAAAGCTGACTGCTGGAAATTAAAGGGAAAACCTGTAGGGTTAATCAGGGCACATCAGCTCAGTGAAGAAGGGACCCTGATGAAAAGCACATCAGAACAAGCTGTGGCTTTGACTGCAATAAGAGTGAGACCCAGGAAGCTCACGGCTGCAAGTGCAGGAAAATTCAGTAGGATTCCTGAAGGTTATCAGGGTTTTGTCTCTGAAGGGAAAGTAACCTCATACCCTTCAAGTGGGGCAAGCAAACCCATAGTAATTCTCAGGGATACAGGGGCCATTAGATCCCTTTTACTGGGAAAAGGCCTGATCTATCCCCCAGAGTGTGCAGTGAACACCAGAATGGTAGTGAATGATATTGGAGGGGCACTGTATGCCTTTACCTGTACACCGTGTGCACCTGGAGTGCGACCGAGGTGATGATGAATCTTCAAAAGACATTGGGCTGAATTTTACAGACCCCTGACCTCGGGGATCTTGGCTGGGGGTGGGGAGGGGGGTGGTGTGGAGAGCTGGAAAATGCCTCTGGGAGAGGCCCGCCATGGAACTCGACGCCGGGAAGGCCCGTCCCCATATTGCAGGCGGCAGCGAGGCCTCGTGGTGGCCTTCCCGCCACTTGGTGACGGGAGCCCAATTTAAATATGTAAAATAATGTAAATAAATTAATTAATTACTGTCACACTCGCGCCATCCATCCTGGAGCGATATTGGTGCCGGTGGCCGGCATTCCCGCGCCACGGGGATCCGAGGCAGAACACTGGTGGGGAGAGGAGAGCAGGTAAGTTTTTCAGTGTAGGGATGGGGGAAGTGGGGTCAAACCCATCTCATTGGAGATGGTGGGGAAGGGTTACGGTGCACAGTTTATGAACTTTGGGGGGGGGGGGTGCGGGTAAGGGTCAAGTGCACAAGGTAAGTATTTGGGGGGTGGGGGAAGAGAGCAAGGAATTAATTCTGTGGTAATTGGGGGGCTAGGAGAGGGTCAAGATCAATTAATTTAATTTTTTTAAAACAATCTCCCTTTAAATATTTAAATTGAAATGTAGAGCTTGAAGCCCTTCAAAATGGGCGTCGGCGCCTGCACAAAGGCAGCTGATGTCATTGCCGGGGTCAAACAGCCCGCCCCCTCCACGTCATCGGGGTGGGTGGTCCACCCTGGCTGTTTAAATGAGCCACTGCGCTGAATATCGCGATGGCTCCATGACGTGTGGTCATTGCTTACGTCTGCCGCCAATTACAGCGGCGGAGGTATAAATTTCAGCCCATTGGAGGGTAATGTCTGCATAGCATTTTAGAAATGAATGTGGAGTGCAGATTCACTAAAATAATACCAAGGATAAAAGGATGCAGTTATCCTGAGATATGTAGAAAAGTTGGTACTATGTACTCTGGTTAGTGTAGGGCAATTAGTGAAAAATCAGTTCATGGTCAGTCAATTGATACTAAAAGAGCATGCATTTATGATTAGTACCAGAAGCATAAATGGGTAGGTTGAAATTTTTTCATCATAACGGTTTTTAACCTATCAAATGCACACCCCACACTTCAAAAGAAATTTGCAAGCTCAGGGTTAGGAACAAAATGGAATTAGTGTAGTTCTCTGAAATGCAGTTCGTACAGGGACAGTGGGCTGAATGGTCTCCATCTGTGCTTAAATTACTATAATTCTATATGGAAAATACTTGTACTTTCCTATCAAAACTACAACTATAGAACCATAGAAAAATTACGGCACAGAAGGAAGCCATTCAGCCCATCGTGTCCGTGCCAGCCAACTAAACTAGCCACCAATCTAATCCCACCTTGCAGCACCTGGTCCATAGCCTTGCAGGTTACAGCATTTCAGCTGCAGGTCCAGGTACCTTTTAAATGAGTTGAGGGTTTCTGCCTCCACCACCAGTGAATTCCAGACACCCACCACCCTCTGGGTGAAAAGGTTTTTCCTCATGTCTCCTCTAATCGTTTACCAATCACCTTAAATCTGTGCCCCCTGGTAATTGACCTCTCTGCTAGGGGAAACGGGTCCTTCCTGTATACCCTATCCAGGCCCCTCATAATTTTGTACACCTCAATTAAGTCACCCCTCAGCCTCCTCTGTTCTAAGGAAAACAACCCTAGCCTATCCAATCTTTCCTCATAGCTGCAACTTTCAAGCCCTGGCAACATTCTTGTAAACCTCATCCGCACTCTCTCCAGAGCAATTGTATCCTTCCTGTAATGTGGTGACCAGAACTGTGTGCAATACTCCAGCAGTGGCCGTTCCAGCATTTTATACAGTTCCAGCATTACATCTCTGCTTCTGTATTCTATACCTCAGCCAATAAACGAAAGCATTCCATATGCCACCTTCACTCTATCTACCTGTCTTGCCATCTTCAGGGACCTATGGACATGCACTCCAAGGTCTCTCACTACTTCTACCCCTCTCAATATCCTCCCATTTATTGTGTATTCCCTCGCTTTGTTTGTCCTCCCCAAACGCATTACCTCACACTTCTCTGGATTGAATTCCGTTTGCCACTTTTCCGCCCACTCAGCAAAACCATTGATATCATTTTGGAGTCTACAGCTATCCTCTTCACTGTCAACTACATGGTCAATTTTTGTGTCATCAGCAAATTTCCCCATCATGCCTCCCACATTGAAGTCCAAATCATTAATATATACCACAAACAGCAACTTGTTGAAGCATAATATCCCAATTATTTTATCTTGTTAAGACATAATGCTAGACCAAGATCTCTTCCAGCACTTTAAAAGCTTATGTTACTATATCTGTTTATCTTTGTGTTAATTATCATAGAAATTTAGAGTAGTACAGCATAGGAGGAGGCTGCTCAATTCGCTGAGTCTGCTCTTTCAAAGAGTTAGTTCGACTCCCCCACTTTATCCCCATAACCCTGCAATTTTTTCTCGAAGTATTTGAATTTTATTCTAAGCAAGATTGTGTCAAAACCATTTGAACATTTGGCTTTGTATGATTATTAAGTGGATTTGTTAGTGGACCTATTTTGGCATACAAGCCATGGGTCCCATTCATCCTATTCACCAAAAATTGTATCTCAATTTTACAGTTGGAATTTAAGGTTTTATCCATCGTCTGCTTTTATTCCATTGTGTTTACAAAGATAGAAAGAAAACTTCACAACAGTTGAGACAAATGCATGTTTCTTATGGGAACAAAGCCCTGGATAAATGATCACTAAAAATTAGCAAAATTGGTAATTGAATGTATCTCATTCTGTTCTGTCGTAGAACATGGCCTACCATATAAAATCAGAAACAACAGTGGCATCCTAAGTTATCTGTAGGCCAACCAGGTGGTGTAATTTACATGCTTTCACCAAACATTATCATTCCTTAATTCATATCTGAATGATCCATCCTGCCCTAATTTGCGGTTCTTGAATCCTATCCGCAGTTACTGTATTTCTTTGTGATGGATCCTTTTTATGTGGAAGTTGAACAAATGAAGTATCTTATTTTGTCTAAAGGGTCTTATTCCTTTTAAAAAGTTCAACTTTCACACCCTAATCTCTACCCCTTTATTACCAAGCTTACCCCTTAATTTTATTTCTGGCCTGTATGCTTTGAGGAGCTGCTTTAGCTTGTTAGTGAGTTACATTGTTTTTATTGTTGAACCCAAGATCTCAATACCACTACTTCCATCCAAAATCTCAAGTAATGGAAAAGCCCAGAATACAGTGGAAAATCACCTGATCAATCAGTAGATGAATGATGGTGGAAGGTATCCTTGGGGTTCAAATCTGCAACATCTCCTTTTCTGGATATTGTTGCTAAATCTGTACAGCATTTATCTGTGCCTCCAAATCAGAAGTGTGAAGGTCAATCATTGGCAGACATTACATTTTCTGAAACTGATGAAAAATTGGCTAGGTCATATAGCAATGACATAGCTTTAACTTGTGTATATTTATCTACACAAATCAGTTAGGTTGAAGCTCTAGTATCTCTTTGTTCAAAAGTGGTTTACTTCACAGAAACATCACTCGGACTGGAAACCTGAGATGAGATTACCATCTGATAGTGAATATGTTATTCTCGCAAACCTGGAGTGGAACTCGGAGTACGAAGTTTATGTCATGGCTGAGAACCAGGAAGGCAAATCAGAGGCTGGTTCCATCTCCTTCCAGACCTCGGTAGAACCCACTGTCATTCCAGGTACAATTTACAGCTGCTTTCAAGTATTATTTGCATTAAATCTCGCAAAGACGCTGCATCCCCAAATCTAATCATGCTCGTAAAATTGAATACTGCATGATATGATATTCATCTGTCTGTGTGTCAGGTATATTCAAGTTAATTTCTTTATTTCATGGAAAAATTTGTACCAGCTTGTACTTTTCTACACATATTAAAAAATAAGTAAATAAAGCACTTCATTTTCAGATCATATTTTTGCACGTCCCGATTAGTTTACAGCCAGAAACTTTGGCTTGTAATGCAATTTCATGGGTGCAGCCATTAACACAATGTGAAATTGTAATCTTAGATTGAAACTGAGTGCAAGAACTGTGCAGTGAAGGGAAATTGCAGCAAACTGTAATACTCTTCGGTGCATTGACAATTAGGCTTTCTCTATCAGTTTATAATAATCCCACTTAGGATTTGTGCACCATCTAAATTTCAGAACCAAAAGTCCAGCCATCAGCAGTATAAAATTATACTAATTAAAGACCGATGCCTGAAGTCTGTACAGCAGTAAGACGGGTTTCTTAAATTCTGGGATTAACTACCATCTACCTGACTGGGAGCAGTAAAGGAACAGACTCCCCTGAGGTGGAGTGTGTCTAATCTCTACAGTAGCAACAGTAGGTTTTTTTATTTCATGGGATGTGGGCATCACTGGCAAGACCAGCATTTGTTGACCTTCCCTAATTGCCCTTGACAACTGAGTGATTTGCTCGGCCATTTCAGAGGGCAGTTGAGAGTCAACCACATTGTTGTGGGTCTGGAGTCACATGTAAGCCAGACCAGATAAAGACAGCAGATTTCCTTCCCGAGAGGACTGAACCAGATGGGTTTTTGCAACAATTGATAGTTTCATGGCACCATTACTGAGACTAGCCTTTAATTCCAGATTTTTAAAATTAATTAATTGACTTTAAATTCCACCACCTGCTGTGGTGGGATTTGAACTCATGTCCTCGGGCATTTGGCCTCTGGATCACTATGCCACTGTCTGCCCACCAAGTTATGGCAGCTTGCACTATTATTGCAAGCAGTACTATCAAAATAATGAATTGAGGACAAAGAAAATCCACAGAGATGTTGTAAGATTGTCTTGATTTAAAAACTTGCATGATCAAGATTTTTTGACAACTCTTGATTTGCGGAGCATACTGTTCTTGTTTTCTAAATTGCCATCAGTGTTAAAAATTTAATTGCAGTGACATTCCAAATTTTAAATGATGCAGTTTTCCTAATCTCACTGAACTGTAGTTTGCTGATGGTCATTGGATCAGTGGAGTCTCACTGATATGAAGTCTCTGCTGTGCTCTGCATGGCAAATTTTATATTCTCAACAGTCCTCATAGTGGTTACTGATTTCTGATGCCACCTAAGGGTATTAATGTTACTTCAGTGGTGATATTTACCAAGTCACCAGAGCTGTATCCAGCTGAAATAAATATTCTGATGTGTTCTGTTTTGGAATAAGAAATGTTAGTTTACATCTCATGCTTCAGTTAGTTTGCTGAGGCACCCAGTTTCAATGTAAAACCTGTTGGAATGTTTATTTTTGCAAGTAGCAAATGCTAAGATTGCAGTTTTGACACACGTTATTGGCTGCTGTCCCAGTCCCTTGGATTGCTTGCTATTGGTTCTTGTATATCTGTCCAGCAATACTGGTTATCTGTGAATCAGATCACAGGATTTTCATTGACAGAATTAGACCAAAGATAATTTTATTATTATTTTTGAAGTTTACAGTGTGCCTGGATGATCTGAGTGAATGCCAGATTTCCTTAAAATATAAAGGACAATATTTTCCTCTGCATCTAAAATTTAACAAACAAGGTGATTTAAATAAACGAGAGCAAGGCAATATGGTAACAGTCTGTTCTTGTGCTTTTATTGCTGCTATAATTTTGCTGCAATGGAAAAATGTTAGAAAATTAGCAGCAAAAATAGTTGTAAAAGATCAACAATACAAAATTATTTTAGAATTAGTAGATAGAGCTGTGAGTTAGTTCTATAACGATATAGATATATTTGTATTAGACCAAAATGCAAAGAATCCATGTTGAAATAAATAACTTTGAAAACGAATTAAATATTTGAATAAAAAGTATTTTTCCCAAAGAGAAAATTTAAGCAGCTCTGTTATAACATGTCATTGATGTGTGGATATATTTTACTAGCTGTGTAGCTCTCATTTCAAGTTTCAATAGAATGTGATAAATGCAATATGTAACTAGTGATAGCATAAAAATGATTAACATAATATATATATAGGAGCGGCACAGTGGTTAGCGCTGCAGCCTCACAGCTCCAGCGACCCGGGTTCAGTTCTGGGCACTACCTGTGCGGAGTTTGCAAGTTCTCCCTGTGACCATGTGGGTTTCAGCTGAGTGTTCCGGTTTCCTCCCACAGCCAAAGACTTACAGGTTGATAGGTAAATTGGCCATTGTAAATTGCCCTTAGTATAGGTAGATGGTAGGAGAATTGTGGGGATGTGGTAGGGAATATGGGATTAATGTAGGATTAGTATAAATGGGTGGTTGATGGTCAGCACAGACTCAGTGGGCCAAAGGGCCTGTTTCAGTGCTGTATCTGTCTATGACTCTATATATCTGAAAACCACAATATGCCATGCAGTGATTGCCTTTTGACATACAGCTGGTTTCAGTGGCAATATGCCAGATCTCTGATGTCATAGGTCGAGTATCCTATGAAATATCCATCAAGGATATAATAGAAACTTTGCAAAAAAAAAAGCAATTCCATAAAGTTTGAGTATCTCATTTCATAGGGTTGTTCACACCATGTAACATAATGGAAGCTTCCCAGCAGTATTTGTAATCGATTAATAGTACTCAGTTAATTTCTGTTTGCTAAATGATGACTACTATGCAAAAATGTGGCCTTCCATTGGTTTCAGGCCCAATGTCCCTGGAACATTATACAGTTGCATTCTGGTTGGCTGGTTTTCTTGCATTCTTGGAAGCAGATTAAATAATAAATTTCAATGGGGAATTGGATAATACTTGATGTGGAAATATTTGCGGGGCTATCGGGAAAGAGGAGGGTAATGGGATTAATTGGTAGCTCTTTCGGTGAGCTGGCACAAGCATAATGGGCTGAATGGCCTTCTGCGCTGTGTTATTATAATTCTATGTTGATTATTTGCAGCAAAATACCTTTCCATTTTGATTTAGGTCCATTATGTTGTTGAAATAATAGCAATTAACACTTAATTTGCAATAAGAGGAAAATATGGTCCTAAATGTATAGATATATGCTTATTCAGGCAAAAGTAATGCTTTTCACTAATAACTATTCATTTTGAAATGTCACACATACTATTGCATAATTCTTGCAAAGTAAAGCTTCCTTATTTCTTTGATAATATCAATGAAAGCACTGTACTGACTCACTTCATTAATGGCACAAGAACTGATTAATTGGACTTTTAAATATTTAAAATGTTCTGTAGATGTATTCTTGCGTTTAGTAGTTGATGAATTAACACATGAATGTTTTATGGGGATGCAGCAGAGAGTGCTGCAGTTTGCATGACAAGGCTGAAAATGTTAACTGGCCTATCATTAAGGCAGTTACTTACACCAACAGCTTGGAGCATGGGCGAGTGAACTGCTTTTCCATGCAATAGTTGCAAGTCATTTAAGTGAATGCAGCTAACATATGGCAGTAAAATAAAACATAGCATTAATTTCAAATCCTTTCTTACCAGCCTTATTCCAGCTTCATGTTTGTCTTTCATTGAAACTACTTACTGCTTTTTTTTTTGCTCTCTTCTGTACTCGCAACCCTTTGGGTGATCATTTCCATTCTCCCAGCTCAGTTTTGTGCCCTTTAACCCTGTAACCATGAAATACGATCTTTGACCAGTGTGCTATTCATACTCTGCTTACAATTAAGCATATTTACTCTTTTATGTTGCGCAGATATTTCTCTAATCTGTTTTATTTCAATTTAACATTTACACTTTATTTACCTTAAATTCTTAATTTAGTTTTGTATTTATGATCTTTTTTTTTCTCTCTCTCTTATCCCACCCCTTTTTTCCTCCCTCCCTTTCTTCCACCTGTCTGTCTACATATGCATATGTTTCCATTACCCTATGCTTTCTATGAACACTGAATAATTGGATTGGCCATTTTGTTTCACAACCCTTTGCTGCCCTTGGATGGAAATACTTTGGCTACAACAGCAACTTTGGGTGGTTCATCAGTATCATACACACTCTTCTCATTACTCTTCTCTGCAATTCTAGTTGCTTTGCTGTCTTAGACCCTCAATAAAGACATGCTGTTTTCTCCCCAGATGGTTCAACACATCATGTTATGCCTTTGCAGTTGCATCAGATGTATTTGAGCATTACTCATAAACAGAATTGTACCATTTTTGTTCAAAACAAATGAGCTGTTTAAGCAACATTTCAATTTAAAATCCATTCTCCTTCCTATAGTTTTTTGTGCATGTACATTTAGTTTTCATTTTATTGAAGCTAAGATTGTCTGCCTATTTCTACATTCTCTTTAGAAGACTATTTCTGTTGACCTGTAGTTGCCTTGGTTTGTGAGAATCTGTCCCTTCCTACCTCCCTATCCCTTGATTCTATAGTTAGGCATTTCTTCAAATTTCGATCACCTGCCTTTTCCTCTTTCATCCAACAAATCATTACAGGCCTGGCAGCCTGATGAATGGAACAATGGCTCGAAGGAATTAGCAACTGTATGTGTGTGAACTGAAGTAAAACCGTGGTATAAATATTGTATATTGTATATCTGGAACAGCTACAAAAGAATTTCATACAAGTTATTGTCAATTTAAAGTTTAATTGAAGAAAAATTAAAATGTAATTTTTGATTTAAGAAACTAGTTCCAAAAATGATACCTAGGTTTTTTTGCTGTATTTTGTCAATTGGTATTTTAGTGGTATGCAAGCACATGCAAAGAAAGCTAATCTCAAGCACACAGCTTGGTTAAATATGCTTAATTTTGTACAGCTATGCAAGCATGCACCATACCTATACAGGAGACTCCTGAAAGTGTGTGTAGGTCGTGGCTCTAGATATTTTTTCCAGTGCTTTCTCTAAGCCATTTGTAAGCAAATTAATGTAGATTCATAAGGTCTAACTGCAGTATGGTAGAGTTGCCTTAAGGATAGAGATTCTAACTTGATCGTTCTTAACAGATGTAAAAAATGTGCCATAGATAACTAAAATATGGAGACATATTGTTACAATTTCCTCGAGACACACAATTGACTAAATTCTATTTCCTTATTAAAGAATTTTCATTAAGAGGAAGTTAAGTTTTTATACATTTATTTTTTCTGGTTCATAATTACATCTATATTGACGCTACTTTATGTGGTCACGAATTAGATTTTCAATTTCCTCTAAAATACAACACACATCAGAGATAAAAGCAATCTGAAATAAAATTGTTGGAAATATACACAACAAGCCTGTCAGCATCTGAAAAGATGTGTTAACATGTGGATATGAACTTCATCAGAACTGTAAAATAAGCAAATCCCTTTCTAGAACTGAACAAAGTGATGGGAGAATTTGGGTTAGTTCTCCCCTGAAATCTTAGCCCTTTTTTTGGCTGCAGACAAGCCTGCTGTGTAATTTTGTGTTTACAATTAACATTTAATGTGGGATGTGGTCAAAGCAACATTTTATTGGTAATACATTTGAAAATGTAGCCATTTATGCATTGTAATCACTATGCACTGTAACTGCATTGTTCACATTCAGAGTATGTGACCAGTAACTTTTTATAAGTAAGTTTTCATTGAAAAAAGCTTTACATACTTACATATTTTCATAGAAATGCAAACAGTAAACACCACAAAATTAAACTAAACATGACAACCAAATAGACAGGATCAGGCTCATTTAAATGTCTAGTGCTCAATGTTAATAAATGTAACAATATTTCTAAGTGGTACTTATTCTCTCAATACCTGTACTTTAATTCCTACATATCACCCAATGAATTTAATATAATAAGGAAACCAACAGCTAGTGGAGTCCCTATTAATTGCCACTGTTTGAATTGTCTGATAGCTTAGGGTGTGGCAGGACAGTTAAACCAAATGTCTTGTGCTCTGCCATTTTCCTCTGTTGTTGTCAAAGAGTTGCACATGCTGAATTTAGCAATGATATTAGTTCTAAATGATTCAGTACTTTTGCCACAGAAGTGGTCAATGTTTTTGTGGTGAAATTTCATTCATTTGCTACATGTGAGTTGCATCTAGTCCATATTTTGTTATTACTAGGCAAGAATGATTGCTATTTTAAAAAAAATTGAAGTTACTAGTTACTAGAAAGAACCTCAGTTGAGGAATGTCCATGCTTGAATGGAAAATAAATTTGCATTTGGCACACAAAACCTTGCTAAATATTTGTACTCTGTTTTATACAAAACAATTAAACACAAGTGTTTCTTTTGTCCGAAGTAAATTTACATAAATTCAGGCTTGTAGATGCTATACTCAATGAATATATGAAAACTTCGCACCAACATCACTTTTGCTGCTTGATCTTTGCTTGGTTTTGAAGGTACTCATTTATTTTGCATGTTGTCATACTCCTAGATCTATCCTTTTCTGTCTTTTATGTTTCCTTGTTGTGTCTCTTTATTGCAAAATTTTTTGTACAACTTGTGGGGTGAAATTGTTATTAGTGTTGCCACCTTCAGATAAAATTCCTCTGTATGCTATTTTAACCTATTCAGTAACTCATTTAAAGTAATCAAATGGGCAAATACATTAAATAGTACAGATAAACTTCATATCAACATCATCATGCATTTGTTACAGTTAGAGCAAATTTTTACACTTTTCTTTAAATGGTTTGAAAAGGTTATTCTGGTTGGCACTAATAAGCACGAGCAAACATTCTTCAGGAATCCGTTAGCTCAGTTGGCTAAATGGCTAGCGTGTGGTGCAGAATAACGGCAACAGCAAGGATTCAATCCCTGTACCAGTTAAGGTAGTATTTGGAGCCTCCTCCTTGCCTTTCCCCATAGTGATATCATGGTATAAGCCATGATAAGCAACCCTTGGACAATGAAAACGCTAAATAGGAAGAGAAGCGTTCTTCTTATCTGTCTATTGTTATACCATGTGTAAATTCTATAGAACAGATAGTGCAGCATTTTTTCAAAAGCATCTGTATCTCACATTATCAATATACTATTGCAGGCTTTTGGCAGTAGTGCAATAGTGTGATTTAATAAGTGAACATTATAAACTTTTTTCAGTATATATCTCAATTAATGAACTCTTGCATGTAGTACACTACACTGTGTAATGAATTTTGTTTAGTAAAAGCTGAACTTTTCATTCACATGATCATCAACCCTAAAATAATGTTTTTAGCTTTCAAATCTAGAGATATATATTTGGAATAAAATCTTATTTCAGAGTTGAAAAGGTTTGTTGGATTTGGCACTAAATATTACTTTGTACTTTGAGACCAACAGTGAACAAATTAGATGAGTGATCAAACCTGGTCTCAATAAATGCCCCATTTTGTGCATTAAGTTCACTTTGTAGCACTAGCATGAACAATGCTGAAACGATTGTCAGAGATATTTAAAAATACCGTATTTCCTCGAAAATATGATGAATTTGAGAGTGATTCCTGCTTGAAAAATGAATGGGAAATTATCAGATTCACTTAAGATTTCTCAACCTAAAGTTGAATGTTTTTATTTGTGCGAAATACATAATAGGCAGCCTATCGTGTTTGGGGCCTATAGGATTGGACTTTACAAAACCGACAGGACTTTTCATACTACGGCCTGAATATTGTTAAAATTGTACTAATCTTTCTAAATGTAAAGCTTAGTTGACATTAATTGTCTAAAAGACTTATCAAAGCTTTCCCCAAAGTTAATGCAATATGTTGCATCAAGTTCCCATCAACAGATGAATAGTTCTGCAGAATTTTATTACAAAATAAAGTGTACACTTAACAGATTTTTGATGTGTATATTTACCAAATATTTTAATTCAGATTTATTTCAAGCATTACAGATCCACACAGCAAATTGGATTTAGTCTCATGACATTTTCATAAGAAAAAGATGAAAATGATCATTTAATCAGCCCATCCCATCATATAATCCAGATGCCAATGTCAGTGATAATGCTATCTATTTAGATCCTGACCCTCCTCACTAGAATCAGGCTGTAATTGAAATATTGAGAATAATTAGCCTAATTCCCATAATATTGGTTTAAATTTATTAGAGGAGAACTTAACTAGTGGCAGGAAAGAACTTTTAGCTGTCCCATGGACCCATCCCAACTCAAGTTCCAGACTCTCGTTGACATACTGCCAATGTAACTTACTGCATAAATGGAATGCCTGCCTTAAGTAGGTGGTAGGGATTTAGCTGTGGTTTCCGTGCAATGATCCTGCACTGCCAACCCAACATGCTAACGAGTTTAAAATGGTGGTGTTTTTTGCTTAGGACTAGTTCTCTGAGAGTCTCTAGCAATTCTTTGTGCCAGGAATGCAAAGACATCCTTTGCACCAGCATTTCTAGGACACAAAAGGTAAGGAATGCTTAATAGAAAAATGGAAAATTTATGGCAAAGAAGGAGGTCATTTGGTTCACTATGCCTGTGGGAAAACAACTATCCAGCCTAATCCCACTGGCCAGTTCTTGGTCTGTAACCATGTAGGATATAGCACTTCAGGTGCATATTCCAGTATTTTTTAAATGCAGTGAGGGTTTCTGCCTCTACCATGCTTTTAGGCAGTCCCAGACCCCAACTACACACTAGCTGAAAAAGTTTCTCTTCAATCCCACCACCCTAATCCTTCTACCAAATACTTTAAATCTTTGCCCCCGGTTATTAATTTCTCTGCTAAACAAAATAGATCCTTCCTATCCCCACTCTAACTAGGCTCCTCATAATTTTATACATCTCAATTAAATCTCCCCTCAGCCTCCTCAGTTCCAAAGAAAACAACTGCAGCCTATCCAATCTTTCTTCAGCACCATTCCTGGCAATATCCTTGTAAATTTCCTCTGTACCCTCTCTAGCGCGATCACATCCTGCTTGTAATGCGCTGACCAAAACTGTACGCAATACTCTGCTGTTTAACTAGTGTTTCATGCAGTTCTAGCATAACCCATATTCTGTGCCTCGACCAGTAGACGAAAGTTTCCCACCTTATCTACCTGTCCTGCGACCTTCAGGGATCTGTGAACATACAGTCTAAGGTGTCTCTGTTTCTTTACACTTCTCAGTGTCCTACCATTTATTATGTATTCCCTTGCCTTCCCCTCTCGCTTCTCCTGAGTGATTTCCATTTACCACTTTTCTGCCCACCTGACCAGTCCATTCTTTTGTGGGATGCACCATGTCTACCCACATCCAGCAGATTTTCTGACAGGTGGAAGAAGACTCTGAACTTAGCATAACAATCTCCTGCCACAAATAATCCATTCATCAATGCCAAGATCGCATTACTTTTGTGGCCCCAAGACAGAATTACTTAGAGTTGGTTTCATGAAAAATTACCATCTACCAAAAAAAAAACTAGTAGTGAGCTTTACCACAAACACCTGTAAAGCTTGAGGAATATGATTAACTTCAGCATCATTTTGTTTTTTTCCTGTCTCTGTCTCGAATTTGTCTTACAATAGATGCTGACAAAATGTTTCCCCTGGCTGGGGAATCTAGAACGTGGCATCGCAATCTCAGAATAAGGGGTCAGCCATTTAGGATTGAGATGAGAAATTTCTTCACTCAGAGGGGTGTGAATCTTTGAAATGCTCTACCCCAGAGAGCTGTGGACACTCAGTAGTTGAATATATTCAAGACCAAGGTCAATAGATGGTTGGGTACTAATGGAATTAAGGGAAATGGAGATAGTGCAGGAAGATGGATTTGAGGTAGAAGATCAGCCACAATCTTGTTGAAGGCTCAAAGGACCAAGTGGCCAGTTCCAGCTCCTATTTCTTATGTTCTTATGTAATAGTACTATTTGAACAGTGAAACTGGTGCAATCATAAAAGATGGCAGCAAGAAAGTTAAAACTGGGTGTCAGAAAATACGAATGCGCAGCTTATGATTAATAACACCAAGGGGCAGCCTGTAAACCAGGAATATAAAAGGACCAAGCATGAAGAATTGGGATGCACAGCCACTGTGCTGGAACAGTTGGAAATGAAATCAAGAGGGCATCAACATGGAGGTGGACCAAAGAGCAGAGATGGGGAAGGAGGATAGAGGAATTGGCCATATCCAAGGCCACAGAGAGGTCATGGCAAACATGGTCACAGTCAAAGTTGGTGACTTTGAACATTGATATCTTGATGCTGTTAGCAGGTGGAAACTAAACTCATCATTTGAACAGGGAGAGGTGGAAAATATGTGCATTGACTTAAGGTGGTGACTGTGCTTTTGAGGGCCTTAGAAAGGATGAACAGATAGCTGTAGACAACAAAGACACCCTTTATAAAGCTTAGTAGAGATAAACAATAACTAAATCACTATTCACAGCAGGCAAAGGAAACAAATAGTGCTCCAGTCATTGGTGGAATGCAGTTTTATTCCTACAACTTTCATTCATTAAGCTATCAATTCAACCCTACTGTCATGGGGCACACTAAGTGGAGGATACCACTTTCTGGCTGGTTCCAGAGCTGTATTTATGGCATTTTGCAAACCACTCAGCCCTTCACCTTGTTGGCTAAAGAAGGGGAGGGAAGCACAAACCAGAAAAACATAATTCGTTTTTAACAGGGAATATCACCCTCAATGGAAAGTCAAAACGTTTGAAGTGTATATTGTTTGCGGTCTTAGTAAAAGGAGTGTTCAGAGCACTAGGTCTATCTGTTCCAATTCAATCAACTTCAGTGTGAAACTGAAGTCACACAAAAACAAAGTTTCTGGCTATCTAACAACTTATTTTGCCTGGAATTTCAGGATTCTTTCCTCTGTCCACTGTGAATTTCACCCAACATTCATTATTTTACAAATTGGGCTTCTCCCTATTGGTGCACCATTCATGTATTGATACTTGTCGTTCGGTTTGCTTTTGTTTTGTTCTCAACATTTGTACAAAAGAAAATGTTACTCCCATTTTCAGATGTGCCTGTGGCAGAACTTCCCATATGAAAATAGCACAATGATAGAAGAAGTGGCACAAGATGGCCACTCCTACATGAAAACTACAAGTGAAAGTTTTAGTTGGTGCATTTCATTCATACTAGGAATATCTCGGACATACACCTACATAAAACCAAAGGACACAAGAACATTATCAGCTTTTGCAGTCTGCTTTGGAGTTGTTAATGCATTCTGATCATAGGACTGCATGGTGCTATTCTGGTAAGATTTTGTTACACTGAGTTCTGTCTGAAATGAGGCCCAAAAATACCCCTCATACCAGATTATTAGAGAGACTTCTTTACAACTTATTTGTATTAAAGAATTTTTTAAACGTTATACTCATTGCAATAGTTTTTGTGGGATCAACCGGTTTTTAAATGCAAATAATCTAATATCCAGGTCATTTCTACCCAAGTTTAATAGAAAACATAGGAAATAGCTTGTGAAAACATTTCAAAATGCATCTCAAGGTATTGAGTACAAGGCTCAAAATCAATTGACATATTTATGCTATGTCATAAATGGCTGAATATAAACACCTGAACCCTGATATTAAATGCCAACCTTGAAAATATTCCCTAGAATTTGTTTTTATTTATGATATATATGTAGCTTTAGCTTTCTGTAAGCATTTTGGCAGTTGAGGTGAAGCTTGCTGTAATCTCTTGCAAATTGTATCTTTGTACACATGCAAAAATACTGCCAAGATTAAGTATAATTTCCTGATAAATTTCACATGGTGTAGTCCACCTTTCCATTTATAATTCCAATACAGCTGTACATGCAGACAAATTAGCCTGGCAGCAAGAAATAAAAGGAAGTAGTATTGCATGGAAGAGTCTTGTAGCAGAAATGATGAGATGGTGCAAAAGTTATTTTGGAAAATTCTTAGGAGCTGTGTATATCAGGAGTGAAAAAGGAAAACAAGGTACTGAACTACAGCATTGGCCGGGATTTTGTGAGGCCCCCTGAGGCGGGGTCGGAGGTGGGGCGATCACGGAGTATCGCAATGGGGTGGGTGGGGGGGGCTCCGGTGGGGGCCCATTACCTCCCCGTCACTCAGTGATCTTCCAGGGGACGGGATAGGCCAACTATGGCCAATTGAGGCCCTTAAGTGGCCTATTAAGGGCCTCCCTGCCACCTCTGGGATCTTAAAACAAGCACCCTGTTTGCGAGCTTGGTGGGGGTAGTCCCTCTTTCATGGGCAATTTGTGGTCCACAGAAGACCCTCATTGGGAACAACTTTACCTTACAGGACACCCCTCCCCTAGACTGCACGACCACCCCCACACACCACCTCACCGGGGCCTTGCGGACTTGCCTCACCTACCTCTGTTCCAGGTTTCCACCTTTGGGCCTCTGATTGGCCGGCAGCTCTTGGAGCCGGGATAGTGATGGTTGACATCAGCAATTACCTGCTCACCAGTGCTAAGTTTGGATTCCGCCAAGCCACTCAGCTCCAGATCTCATTACAGTCTTAGCCCAAACATGGACGAAAGAGCTGCATTCCAGAGGTGGGGTGAGATTAACTGCCCTTGACATCAAGTCAACATTCAACCAAGTGTGACTTCACAGTGAAATTGAAAGAGGGAAACGGGGAAACTTTTGAGTGGCTGGGAACATACCTAGCTTAAAAAGATGGTTGTGCTGGTTATTTGGCCAGTCTCAGCCCCAGGACGTCGCTGTAGAAGTTCCTCGGGGCAAGGCCCTGGGCCCAACTAGCTCCAGCTGCTTCATCAATGATATTCCCTCCACATAAGGTTAGGTTTACTGATGATTGCACAATGTTCAGCTCTATTCACAATTCCTCAGATAATAAAGCGGTCCCTGCTGGCACACAGCAAGACATGGACAACATCCAGGCTGGGGCCGGTAAGTGGCAAGTAACACTTGCACAACTCAAGTGCCAGGCAATTACCATCTCCAATAAGAGGGAGTCTAATTACCTCTTCTTGATATCTGATGGTGCTACCATAATTGAATCCTGCACCATCTTCATCCTGGGGGCCACCATTGACCGGAAACATAATGGACCAGCCAGAAGCTGGGTATTCTGCGGTGAATGGCTCACCACCTGACTCCCCACAGTTTTCTCCACCTGCAAAGCACAAGTCAGGAGTGCGATTGAATACTCTCCACTTGCCTGGATGGGTTCAGCTGCAATGACACTCAAGAAACGCAACACAATCCAAGACAAAAGCAAAACACTGCAGATGCTGGAAATCTGAAACAAAAAGGTCACAGACCTGAATTGTTAACTCTTTTCTCTCCACAGATGCTGCCTGACCTGCTCAGTATTTTCAGCATTTTCTGTTTTTGTTACAATCCAGGACAAATGGTCTGCCTAATCAGCAGTCCATCTACCACTATAAACATTAGCATAGCATGACTGTGCTCAGTACGGGTTAGGGGTTGCATGCAGCAACTTGCCAAGTCTTCTTTGAAAGCACCTCCCAAACCCACAACCTCCAACACCTAGAAGGAGAAGGGCAGCATGGGCACACCATCATTTCCAATTTCTGCTCCCAGTCACAAACTAGTTCCTCCATATTCGTGGGCCAAAATCCTGGAACTCACTACCCAACAGCGCTGTTTGAAGTACCTTCATGGACTGCAGCGGTTCAAGAAGGTGGCTCACCACCATCTTCAGGGCAACCAGGGATGGGCACTAATTGGTGGTGTTGTCAATGCCCATATCCCATAACACTGAGGATCGAGTTTGCTCTTGGTGTAATAATTTGGGGCAGGAGTGTGGGTGGCAGGGTAGCCTTACCTGTTGTGCATCAGACAATTGTGGAAATGCTACCCAATAGTTTTTATTGGCTAAAATTAATGGGCAGAAAATCATGAGCAGCACGCTTGTGATTTTCCCATATGCAAAGGCAATGGTCAAGGCTCACTGATGGTAGCACAAACTGAGAAAATCAAACTCCTGGATTACTGTTACTGCAGAGGTCCAATGATGCAAATATAGGCAACTAGATATATTGGGGAAAAAAGTGAGAGTCAGGAACGTGAGAGTGAATTTTAACTCCCACCGCTCAGTAGAACAGGAGTAAAATGTAAGCAGTACACATTACTGTTCCTCTTCAACACCCCCAGCCATTTTGTTTATTGGCTGAGGCACCTGCTCTACTTAGCCAGGGGCCCCATAAATATATTCATAAATATATTGGGATCCTATCACTTAAGTATGACTTGCACGACCTGATAACTTGGGTTTCTCTCATATCAGTAAAGAAATAATGAATTTGCATATATAATAGTGCCTTTCATGATCTCAGGACGTCCCAAAGTGCTTTACAGCCAATGAAATACTTTGGAGGTTTAGTCACACTTGTAATGTCAGAACCACAGAAGCCAATTTGCACATTTAAGTTTCCACAAGCAGCAATGAGATAATGACCAGATGATTTGTTTTGGTGGAGTTGATTGAGGGATGCATGTTGGCCAGTACAACTTACAAGCTCCACTGCTCTTCAGATAGTGATACACGATCTTTTACATCCACCCGAGAACAGTGACTTGGGCCTTCATGTAACATCTCATCCAAAAGACAGCACCTCCAACAGTGTAGCACCTGCTCGTTATTGCACTGAAGTGTCAACCTAGATTATATGGTCAAGTTTCGGAGTGTGGTTTAATCCCTTAACCTTCTAAGGCAAAGGTTAGAATACCACCATTGACAAAGTTGCCATCATAAACCTGAGTATAGGTGGAGCTATGCTGTTTTGCTTCATATATTGCTTTCCAGTGATTATCAATTTATTTACAAAGGCCCTCCCTACTGTAGTTGCCTATACCATGCTATAAAAGCGATTCATTATTATTAAATGATAAGATTAATATGCAAAGAAGGCACCGTCAGCAGATTAAAGAAACTTTGTAACTCAGAAATCTCCAATGATGCAATTTCTATCAATCACCTTGGAGATGAATGTTTTCATAAAAGTCGACAGTAGGACTAATTCTTCATCCCTTCACTTGGCAGTTTCTAAGTCCATTGCCAAGGAAATAACAGTTGCCACAATGAGGAAAGCATTACAAATTGACCTGCCAATGGTTTGAAATCTTTATCTGTTTTGCCATCTCGCAAAATTTGCACTGATTGAGAGTGAATCCATTCAGAGTGGGAGAGCTATAGCAGGTGATCCAAGAAGAGTTCCACAGCACACTTGCTCACCAGGCACTGCCTGAGATGTACTTGGATGCAACCCAATACATACATGTGCATCAGGAGAAACCAGATGCTGTGTATGTTGTCTTAAAGATGCTGATCCTCTCAAATATGCTGTCAGACCCTCCTGGTGGGTGTGACCCAATGATTCATATCAGCCCATAGTACTTCCAAGGATTCAGCTGTTCGCTTTATTAGGAAGGCACTTTACAATGAACGTGTAATTGCTCTGCCAAGGTAATGACTTGGCTTTGTAGCAGTTTGTTCAGTTATGCAGTAATACCTAGGGTTGGTAAATAGAGTATACAAGTTATCCATTGCTCAGAGCCACCAATTATCCAGACAAGATCTGGCATTTTGCTCAATTATCAGGATAAATAATTAAGTGGAATAGATGGAATTCTGTTTTGTGTCTCCATGCTGACAAATACCAGACGTTGTACTTTTGATTACTTGCACCTTGGGGCTATTCCGGATTGGCGAGGTCAAAAAGTTGCCCATGTAAAAGGATAAAACGATAACAAAATTTTTCATGACTTGTTTTGGCAGACGGAGAATTAATTATTCAGACCATAAATTTTGATCCACTGAAATCTAATTAATCCCAGTAATGTATTTCATGATGATTTAATCAGTGACAGTGGAACGTTTTGTTTACCAAAGCTGGTCTGAGTGAAGAATCAAAGACAACCTGTTACGCTCCAGGAGTCGTCATCCTGTTTCATCAATGGGTCTTAGAAAATTAAGTTAGATAAATTTTGTAAGGCTTTCTGAATGTTATTGCTTGACATTTTGTTACCTTCTACTTAGTCTGGTTATAATTAACCAAATATTATTGAATTATTGATATTTGCTGTGAGAGAATTTCAGAATGGTTGGCTTAAGCCTCTGGTTAACTCACCTGATAAATTTGGACACTACCATTGTGACAAGCATATACAATAAAATCTGATCTAAATTGTGAGTATCAGACTATAATCTATGCATAAACCTATTTACTTTTTGGGTTGTGATCCATTTCTAATGGTTTATGAGAGAGCAGTTCTTTTTCACTGCTACAGATTACCTTGATGTAACATTATAATATAAAACTAAAGTTTAATTTTCAACATATACTGTGGGACGAGAAGGCCAGGATCAGGCTATAAGCCACAGCACTCATCAGTGACCTTGAAGAAAGCTGCCCACAAAGATCTAATAATCTCTGGGATGTGGATTTTCCCTTTCCTGATAGTTTGAATCTGGCGCCAAGTTAAGGGGATTTCCAGGTGTTCAGCAACAGTGATGTCATCAAGTAGGGTAAGCAGCCAATCACGAAGAAGTATTCTCACAGACAGTACATCAGGAGGTAAAATACACTGTGGTGGTTCCAGCATTTCTTGTTTTTATTTCAGATTTCCAGCATCCGCAGTATTTTGCTTTTATTTTAGGGTAAAATACACTGATTGTCCTTCACTGTTATTAATTTTACAGACAATAAAATAAAGTTTGGGATATACACATAGGATTAAATTAGAAGCTGAAATATCATAAACTTAAAAGTGGAATTTTTTTATCATAATGAAATTTGATGTTTCACAAATATAAAATTCATTTTTTGGATACAGAGAGGTTGTTCTTCTGTAATTATGAGCTTCGTATGCCATTTAAAAACCCGGTTCCACCTCATTCATCATTGTGTAACTTTTTCTCTAGGTTTTTTACAGCCAGACTAATAGCATTAAGGGGAATGTTTTTGTCAGTTCAGTGATTTCTAATGAATTGCCATCTGGACAAGCGTAGAATCACGGACAACTACTTTTGGATTCCCATGTTTTACTGCGCATGCGTGAACTTGAGAAGTTGCTTTCAATTTCAAAGGAGTAATTACAGTAAACGTTAACAGTTTTGCTGTCATTGCAACTGCAAAGTCTGGGCTAATAATTAGATAAAAGAAAGTTTGTCCCCACTTTTGAAGATCCAGCTCCCTAACTGCCTATACAGCTGACCTCTGAATGCAAGACTTTAGTCAGATCATTTGTAGATTACATTGTGTCTGTCTTAGGTAAGTCAGCAAAAATAAATCTCTTTACTCAGTATGCAAGCATACATGTTATTACAGCAAAGGATAGATATTTGCAGCATTCATGAAGGTGAACTTGGTTGGGAATGACTTGACCAAGGAGCTTGGCATGGTTTTTAAATTTGTTGTTGTGTTCTGGGTAATGCTGCATTTATTGCCCATCCCTGCTTGCCCTGAAAAGATAGTGGTGGGCATTTGTGGAATACTGCTGCAGTCCCTATGGTGTTGCCGCTTTCACATGATACTGTGATGGATTTCCAGGTAGATTTTAGGTAGTTTGCTAAGATGATCGGACAGCAATGGTGAAAGAACAGCAATATATGTCTATGTCAGGATGGTGTGTGACTTGGAGGGTAACCTAGAGGTGACGGATGGGTAGGGAAGGAGGATTCAACATTTAGCAGGAACGTTATAAAAAACAAAAAAAACGAATCAATGAGTTCAGAAGCCAACAATTCAGGCTTTGTGTTTCATGAAGTTACACACTCCCAGCCTTCTAATATTGAATAAGAAGATTAATGTTAAAATTATTCAAAGAAACCAGAAGAATTATTTGAAAAATGCTAATTAATGGCATTGGTGTTGTAATTCCACAAATTTGTTTCCACAATAATCTCAAAGCTCAAGATCATTCAATTATGTCAGCTCTTCAATCCCAATATAACAAGCCATGTTAGTACTAGTAGGTTTGTCATAGAAATCCATCACATTATCATGACTTGCATCTGTAGAAATGAAATAATTGTGGGTTTCTTCACCTTCTAAAACACACCGTCATTTTTGCAGTGCTGCTATCTACACCAAATCCAGGAATAAAATACGTTAATGAACAGGAACAAAAGAACGAATGAGTGAATGAGAGGAAGGGAACACATTTTTTTCTGTCATCAAAGTTTTCCTTTAATTTTATTCTTCTGGCACAAGTTGAAAATATTTGAGACTTTGATTTGATGTGAAGTATTTGTGTCTATAGAGTTATACTCCTTCGCTATTTTCAGCTTATTGACAAAAGCACCCTCTGGCCCTACAACCTTGAAATTCTGATTCACGGTACCATGTTGGCATAAATTATATCAAATTGTTTTATTTTACATCAACTGTGAAGTTAAAATATGTTAAATTAATCAGAATGCACACTGTTCAATATAAATGTAATTTTTTTCTAGGGTGTCATTCCTCTAGGCCCCACTAGGAACTGTGCATAGTAATTGCTCAGGATTTAAAATTTGCTGCCTCAATCTCTGACTTGTTAATACTTTATTAGTTAGTATTGGAACCAATAAAACCAACAACACTCCCCGAATCAAGGAATTATTATAGGTCCAAATTAATGTACACAATAGTTTTTCTTGTATTTGTATGGTGGATAAGTTGCAACACTAAGAGTGACCGATGGGAAAACTGAGAGCACAGAATTTGAATAGCTAATTAACGAAAAAGTGGCCCAGTTTAATGCTAGGCTCCCACCTGCCAAGAATGAGGCACATCATTTTTGTCATGAACATTGATTTTTAACTGTAGTTGGAGCAAGGAAATGACTTGTTAAACAGATCAGCTGTGACTGAAATAAAATTTGCATACTAACAGACATTGAAGGGGAGGAAGCACATTCTAGGGCCTACTAAGGAGGATACAATCCACAAGGGCCAGGACTGGTTAGACCAGCTGGTCACATGACTACCTGGCTGTTCCAGGGTTTTCCTTTGAACTGGTCAGAGTTTGAAGGCAGAGTGTCTATTTGCTCCTGGACTGAAGAATTCTCCTGTCTGCTCCCATCTGTTTCTCACAAGCTTCTGAATCCATTGAAAACGCATCAACCCAAGAGAGAAAAGTCTCCCACAGCAAACAAGGTTTTAGAATACTGGGCCCCAATGAAAAGCAAGATCTACCTAGAATCAAGGACTCTACAGTGAGCTCGAAGAACCGTAGCAACAACTCTTCAGATATTGCCTCAAACCTTTCCACTTTATTTTTCTTCTCTTTTCTGTCTCTATTTGCATGTGTGTATCGCGTATGCATGCTAGCATGGGCACATCGTGTATCCGTAGGCGGCAACCAAATTATCGTTTAAGTTTAATAAATTTCAACTTTTCTTCTTTAAACCTAAGAAAGCCTGTTTGTGCTGGTTTCTTTGCCTTATAATTGGAAAGCTGTGAACAAGGATTCACCAAGGGGGAGCTAAAGCACAGTGTGTTTAAAATTAAACACTGTTACAGTAATACCAGGTGAAGGCTGAAAGGGAACCCTAGACCTCTTTCTCACTTGGTCGTAATACCCAGTTTATCTGTTATGGCCTATTTTTTCATCCATTTACCTGTCTCATTGAAATTGTTTGCTTACTGTCACCAGGACTCGAAGAAAGCATTGTGGGTGAAGGGATTTTCCAGACTCACATTTAATTTCCTCTAAGACAGTACCTTAGGCGACAGTAGCCTGGAGGCCTGCACTAACAATCCAGTGAATGAGTTAAAATCCTACCATGGTAGTTTGAGAGTTTGAATACAGCTCTTTAAAAAGTATCTGGAAATATAAAGATGGTGTCAGTAAGAGTGACCATGAAGCTATTGGATTGTTGTAAACTAACTCTAGTCCCACACCATTGCAATTGACTCTTAACTGCACCCTGAAGTGGCCTAGCAGTTGTATCAAAACCACTGACAACATTGTGGGTGCACCATCAACACAGGGACTGCAGTGGTTCATTCTGAAGGTCCACTACTTCTCAGAGCAACGAGGGATAGCAATAAATGCCAGTTTGCCAGCAAGGTGCACGAATGAATGAACAAAAAGAAAAATGACAATGCACATGTGCAACTGCCTTGTTAAAAATATATTGCAATAATCTGAATAAAGCAGAAAGTCAAAAGGCTTTTGATTACAGCTGAATAGGGTTCTTTAAAAGACTGCAATGTGTCCTCCACTATTCAGAAACAGAGTGAAATAAATATCTGAATGGATCTGAAGTAAAGTTGTTCCTAGGTTTTCCGTAGAGGCTTAATAACAGTCAAGTGTTGTGGAATCAAACAGAACAACACATGACACTATTAACATAAGTGAGAAGGGTCTGCATCCACTGTTTAATGAGAATTTTAGTCCAAAATACTGCAAACACTGACACACTGTAAACCTGCCTCTTCTACGTCATTTCAAGGTGATTAAAAAGGGAACTAAAATCCATTTCTGTTTTATCAAACAGTCAGGAGAAAGATTTCCTGTGTTCTATGTGTTGCAAAATCCTAAACAGGTTCTTTATAAACGTTTGCAATTTTGCTACACATAGTGCATTGAGGATATATTCCCCCAAGGTTTTTAACTTAGTGAATTATTAATGTAGAATGACTAGATAATTTCATCTCTAACAAACTGGTATAGTATGAACCAAACAGATCAGCTTCAAAGCCCTCAGGTGAATATTTTAATATTCTTTGCTAAGATGATTGACAGTGAATTTTGAAAATTGCTGGCATAAATTTTAAAAGGCAATATCGAGCAAATTCTAACATGCTGCAAGGTTTGGCATAAGTGTGATGCAAATACACAAAGATCATTACTCAATATGTTTTAATGTTTAAAACTCCAAATACTGAGTAATGAAAAGTATATTTAATGTTGAAAAGCTGGATAGAAGTATCAACCTAATCAACTGGTAACACACATTGACATTGCAACACACTGTGGCAGAGAGTAATAGGACACAAGCTTGTGGCAGAGAGTAATAGGACACAAGCTTGCACCAGCGATTTCTCAAACGTTAAATTCCCAATCATAGGACTATTCAAAGAAGATGCCATTGGAGTGGTAGAAGCACCTTGAAGCTAGTGATACCCTACATGGCAAAGGCAAACTATTTCCCATAGAGATGAACCTAAAAAAAACTAAAGGGTCCGTTATCTTTTGCACACTTCTTGGGTAACTACAACCCTGACGTTGGCAAAATTCAAAGAGATGATCATCTATCTATCTGTTCTCTTAGCTGGTGAAATGATGCCTGGTGCAGAAAAAAGATGAATACAAGAGAAAAATTACAAAAAATATGCAATTACTTTCCCGACATGCTGAGACAACTTTATATTACTAAATTTATTTCGATGCCATTGCCACTGAGCTGTCCAACACTATATTGGACAATCTTTTAAAAACGAAACTTGTTGGAGCAACAACACCACTTGCATTTAAAGTAGAAAAACATTCCAAGGAGTTTCATAGAGCTGTAATCGTAAAATATGAAAGCCAAGCCATGGAAGGCAATATTATGAGGGATGCCTGAACATTTGGTCATAAAGGTGGGTTTTAAAAGCATGAAATGAAAGAGATGCATAGGGGCTTGTGGAGAGAATTCCAGTGAATTGGCCTAGGTGACTGAAGGCACAGCTGCCAGTAATGGAGTGAAGGGGGGGATCAATGCACAAGAGGACAGAATTGGAGGAACAAAATGTTGGGAATGTTGTAGGGCTAGAGGATGTTAGAGATAGGGTGAGGCAAGGCCCTGGAAGGGATTTAAACATGAGGATGAACATTTTTAAAATGAGGCATTGGGGTTTTGGGAACTAACATAGGTCAGCCAGGACAGGGGTGATGAGCGAGCAAGACTGGTACTGGGTAGGATATGAGCAGGAGAGGCTTGAATGAGCTCATGTAGAGGGTACAGAAGGGGACCAACCAAGAGAGCATCGAACCAGTTAAATTTGGAGGTTACAAAGATATGAATGAGGGTTTCAGCAAAAGGGGCTGAGCTAAAGATTGAAAGCGATAATGATGTGAAGGTGGAAGTAGGTGGTCTTGGTGATTGGGGGGAAGCTTAGCTTGGGTTTGAATAGGATGCTAAGATTGTCAGCAGCTTTTTTCAGCCCAAGATTGTGACCAGGAAAGGGGATGAAATCAGTGGTAAGTGTGTGGAGTTTGTTAAAGGGGCCAAAACAACAAATTCGGGCTTTGCAATAATCAACTGGAGTAAATTACACGTCACCCAAGACTGGGTGTTGAAAAAGCAAACTTACAACATCAGGGCAGTGGAGTGAGCAAGAGAAGGAGTTGAAAGGCAGACCTGGGTGTCATTAGCATACGATTGAATGCTGATGGCATATCTGTGGATATAAAAGGATTGCATGAGTTTTTTTGATATACAGGATACCACTGAACAGGTACAGGGGAGTATTGCATCCAGAGGTAGAGATGAACCAGAAACCATGAGAGAGAAGTCCAAATACCTTATTAGTGTTATCTCAGCCCAGAGTTGTGCTGAACCCTCAAAACCAACGTACGCATGTTGATACAGTAGGCAAAAAGAACAACATTACTCAATTGCCAGTCATAGATGTAGGAGCAGGTAATAACAGATAAAGAGGTTCCCGCTATGTCATATGATTTGAACTAAAGTGTTGTATTGGATGGTTTGATTGAGGTGGCACAATGACTCCATTGGATGTTATTGAGAAGTAGCATACTTTGATATAATATATTGAACATATTGTCAGGGCTTAATTAATTTCCCACCTAGAGAATACAATGCTTCCCAAAACCAGTGCAGTATTTAGCTTTGAATATTGGCAGATTATAAAGCTGACCTGCAAGTAATTTAAAGTCTCTCAATATAGTGTTTCCATTTTGCACAGAAGGCACCCAGACTGAGCTGAATGGCTATATTAATTCTTAATATGAATTAGTAACATTTTCAGACGTAACCGTACGTATATTTCAAAAATCAGTAATCTAAGAATTTTACTAGGCACTATTTTACATGGGAAACAATAAGGTAAAGAGCACTAGAATAGTTTTCCAAAATTCTTCAGTCACCCTGTACAAGTAAAATATTAATATTCCATAATGTAAGACTAGACTTGGACATCTAGAACACCAAGTTAGCTGGCATTTTCAGACTCCTGTATTGGTCCTTCTACCAGTTGTCCATCATGTATCAGATGAGGAAACTAAGTCTTGAGACAATAGCCGCTGTAAGATAAAAATGACGACAAAAAATGCTGGAAACACACAGCAAGTCATTCAGTATCTGTGCAGAGAGAAACAAAACATTAACTCTGTTTTTCTCTCCACATGTGCTGCCTGACCTGCTGAGTGTTTCCAGCATTTTCTGTTATCTCAGATTTCCAGCATCTGTGTTATTTTGCTTTTGCTTTAGCTGCTGTAAGATGTTACCTGCTTTTTGTATATTGGAACATGCGTTCCTATAACTAAGTTTTGCTGGTTAGCATAGATTGCAGAGCGGTATGCAGTTACTGCTGAAGCTCCAAATGCTGGAATGACTGTTCAGTGGGGTATCATGAGTCTATTCTGTAATTCGATGAATTGTGCTGCTCATGAGGGCTTTTTTCTATCTACTGCCTGCCAACTGAGGGCTCAGACCTGCGCTTATCAGTTTCTAATAACTAAATAGTCACTACCTCCTTTGAGGGAAATGGGACCTCGATAATAAAAAGAAAACTGGAACAAAGTTAATCCTCAGATTTAATAATTTGATACGAAAATTAGAGTAATGCAGAAAACTGTTGATTATTGACTAATGGATCTGATATGTGAATGGGACCTGGACTGGGCAGTCTGTCATGAGAGACTGAGATTCTTACTCTTTGGGCATTAGCTTTCTGGATTATTTGTAGCTAACAGATTGGGTGGTCCTAGCTGGATAAGCAGCATGAAACTCTATGCTAGTAAGCTGCAAAACTTTAGCTATGTCACTCCAGCAGTAGAACAGTGCATATTTGAAGTGCCTGAGCATCAATTCTTTCCAAAATGTGCTTAGGCTTTCTACATTTAGGTACATAGGATGTGTGCAATTCACATTGAGCAAGCAGAACTCATCCTGGGTGGCTTTCTTGGAAACATCATTGGGAGATCAAGTACAGTGATGTGTATCTGTGCATTTCAGAGACTCAAGTGACCAAAAAGAAATCCCTGAGCGCACACCTAGGACCTGTCGGAAAATCATACAAGTGGTTAGATGATCTTCGCCTACCCTACTGTGTAAAAAGTCACATTCTGACATTTGCCATCAGTATTTTACTTTTTTAGAGTTCCAATTCAAAAACTATATTGGGCTGGATTTTAAGGAGCCTCAAGTCCGGATCCATGGCAGGGGCGGGGCCTGAAGATGGCCCCGGATGAGGCCCGCCGTGGACCGAGATGCAGACAGGGCCTGGCCCGATCCTCTCGGCAGCGGCAAGGCACTGTGGTGGCCTTCCCGCAGCTGGATGACGGGACCTGAATTAACATATGCAAATGAGTAAAATTAATAAATTAACATGCACGTACCTGGGATCTTACAAGCCCGCCTCGATCTTCACAGCAGTGGTCAGCACTCCCACGCCTTGGAACCCCATCCGGGGAAATGGGGCGCAACACTGGTGGTGAGGGGGCAGGAGGTAAGTTTATCTGTGCCGGGAAGATGGGACAGGATCAAATTAATGTCATGAGTGTAGGGGATGGTGGGAAGGGCTGTAGTGTAAACAGTGTGCAGTTTGGGGGAGGGGAAGGTCAGATGGTAAAGGTAAGTGTTTTGTGGGGGGAAAGGGCAAATAATTTAATTGTTATTGGGAGGTGCGAGAGGGGCAAAATAAATGTTTCATTTAATTTTATGCCATGTATCTTTAAATATTTAAAAAAGCACAGGCAGCTGACGCCATTGCCAGGGCGGACTGCCTGCTCCCTCCACGTGATTTGTGGGGTGGGGGGCAGCCCTCGCCGGCTATTTAAATGAGCCACCGTGCTTGAGATCGCGACGGCTCTTTGGCGTGTGACCCTCCCATTTTTGAAGCTTGCCACCAAGCTCAGTGGCAAGCTTATAAAGGCCAGTCCATTATGTCTGAAAATTTCGCCATGCTAACTCAACTGTCCACTATCATCTCAACTGCTCGCTTAAGACTCCAACCATATTTGTACAGGCACTTTTGTACTTATAATTTGGATGCCAGGAGACAATCTATGAGCTGTCTGTCAGTATTTATGTTACTACGATCCAGTTCCTATATCTCAGCAGTAGAGTCTAGGTCTGCTATTCTGCACTGGAATAAGGGAGCATTATTTAGTAGTACAGATGCCAGGGCTGCCTCACAGGTTCTATCGAGTCTCCCGGAATCTGAACGAACTGTAAAAATGGTTTAAAGTTGCTTTTACAATACTGGAGTACAGTGCACTGCACACATACAAGGGATGATTTTCAATTGCCACCCGGCAATTGGACCAGGCAGTTGACCGCCCGAGGCTCACTGAACTTGTCGAGCAGGCCAATGAGTGGCTAGCGTCTCCGCACAAAGTAGGTGAGTACCTCATTAAGCGTTTTAAATCGAGGTCTTAAGCCAATTGTGGAGCATCTCTTTCCCCACTTCCCCTCCCACCCCCCCCCCCCCCCCCAACCCCCGCAAGCAGCAAGCTGCTTTTGTGCACTCCATGAGTCATGGCACCTTGCTGAAAATAAGAGGCCTGGCTGTAAAATGGTTCAGGTATTTTGCTGGAGATATTGATGCACAATGTGAACACTCTCCCTATTTCTTGCCCGATATGAGCTCCAGTTGAAAATTGCCTCTGGTGGTTGCCACTCCCAAGTGCAGAGGGAAAGCCTGAGTAGAACCTAATGTAGTTTTGTTCTCAATTTTCAGTGAACCATAGGGTGCTTTCTTAAAGGGAATCATCTCTCTCTGGTATTCATTATATTTGGCAGTCACATTTCCAATTCTGTTTGGACATATTCCTGGAGGTTTCATCACATGATCTCCTGTCTCTAACCACCCTGCACAGTCCAGCACCCTTTTTTGCAATATCTTCAATATTTTTGTAATTAATGAAAGTGTTCAAAAATATTAATCCCCTGTTTTTTCCCCCCTGAGTTGATCATAGCAGTGTCCATGAGATTACACTATAATTCTTGGGGACTCCAGGACAATTCTGGAGGTCTGCAACCTGCAAATTTATGATCAAGGTCTTTCCCTGGGACTCAGCAAGCTCTCAGCTCCCCAAATGTTGTGGGGTGCTGGGTGGAAAATCTGCCCATGGCCACACACCAGAAAAAGACTGCACAGAAAACACAGGGTAAAATCCTAGTGAAACTGAGTTGCACCCCATTTCTGGTCCCAGTCACATGATCCACCCAGTTCTATTCAGATCCTAAATCTCTCCAACGCTGGAAGTAGCCAAGTCCCTTGGTAGGAATGGGAAGCATCCTAGGTTGCTGAGGGAACTGAGTGTGAGAATAGCAGGAGGCTATGGCCATAATATGTCAGTTCTCCTTTGATATGGGAGTGGTGCCAAAGTTGTGTGTTGTAAATGTTACACCCTGTTCCAGGAAATCTGCTGGAAACGCTAGTCGGATCAGACAGCATCTGTGGGGAGTGAAATAGAGTTAGGAGTAGAGGTTAGTGTGGGGCAGTGGCTAAAAAATGAGTGGTATTGAATAGGCCACTTCTTCCACTCTGCACCTGATATACAGTTCCACTGAAGTCAATGAAAATGATTATCAAATGTCAACATTCAGCTCCGCAGCCCAAGATAAATTTCTGCCACTTAACATTTCAGTTCGATGACCTTTCATCAGAACTGATCATTTATTGTGAACAAACAGAGCTGTATCTGACCAATTCAGCCTCTATATTGTGCTGGTACTTATGGTTTCGTCAAGTGCTATCTCATATAACTGGCTGAATTGGAAAAACTAATTACCTTAGAAACTCCAAACTCTCTCTCCCTCATTAAAAGTTGGTGCACATGTTACGCACACATTCCTGGACCCTATTTTAAGCAAAAAAAAGAACAGAAAATTGGAATTCTTTATTAGAAGAGCTGGATCTTCTTGACACAAACCGCTTTGAGCTTTGACTTTTTTGGCATCATTCATTACTCTTAGAAAAACGATCCCGTGAATATGGGTGAAATAAGTTTTTACAAGAGCCACCCACTATTCCATACTTCTGTGCACCATTCAGATTCACTAGATATTTCCCAATTTTCCTTTCTAATGTATCCATGAAAGCATTTCATCTGAGACTCTTAGAAAAGAATCTGGAATGTTTATTAAAATGGCAAAAAACTTACTAGATACTAGGGGCTGAATTTTACTAGCCCTCCAACGTCGGGAGTCATGGCTGGGGTGCACGGAAAATTCTTCTGGGAGAGTCCCGGTATGACCCCTGACGCCAAGAAGGCCCCACCACATTTTACCGGCAGCGCAAGGCCTTGGTGCAGCCACCCTGCCACTCGGCAGTGGGGCCTTCATTTTAATATTAAAATGAATTGAAATTAATGCAAATCGACTTACCTTGTCCCGGCGACCGTCCCACCCCAATATTCTGGCCACTGGCCAGAGCTCCTGCGTCTTCGGAATTCCATTCGGAATTCCGAGGCATGACGCTGGTGGGGAAGGTTGAAATAATCAGGGCGGGGGGGCGCGGGGAAAACACTTCGTATTTTCTGTGGGGATGGTGGGAAGGGGTTGAAGGGCAAAGGTAACGAGATTGGGGGGGGGGGATGTGGGGAAGTTCAGGTTGGGAATTAAGTTAATTTTGCAGCAGTAGGCCCAAAAACAAACATTGGCGGTGTGGGAAAGGGCCTCCAGCTTTTACTTATTTTTTGAATGACTATGTTAAACACTGTGCCTTTAAAAATTCACATTGCTTCCAAGGGCTTGAAGCCCTTTAAAAGTGGCACCAGCGGTCTGCGTGGTGGCGCTGGATGCGTTTGCTGGGGATGGAGCGGCCAACCCGATGATGCGCGAAATATTGTGGGGGCTCAGCGACAGCTACTCCGCATGGGCGCACCGCAACAATTTGTGGTGCGCTAGTAAAATTCAGCCCTGGATGTCAGCTCAGTGGTAGCACTTCACCTGAGTCAGAAAACCATGATTTCAATTCCCACTCCAGAGACTTGAGCACATAATCCAAGCCAACTCTTCCGTATATGTAATACTGAGGGAGTGCTGAAGTATCAGAGATGGTGTTTTTCAGATGAGACGTTAAATCAAGGCCATGTCTGCCCACTTGGGTGGACATAAACAATTGCATGGCATCATTTGAACAAGAGCAGAAAAGTTCTCCTGATGTCCTAGCTAATATTAACCCCTGAACCAACAAGGTAGTTGGCAAAAGAACCAGAGGCAAGGCTAGATTAATTTTTAAACAGCAACTTGTAATGATCTGGAATGCACTTCCTGAAAGGGTGATGGAAACCGATTCAATAATAAATTTCAAAAGGGAGTTGGATAAATACCTGAACGGGAAAATAATTGCAGGGTGATGGGGGAAAGGGCAGGGGAGTGGGACTAACTAGATAACACTTTCAAAGATCCAACACACATGATGGGCTGAATGGCTGCCTTCTATGCTGTAAGATTCTATCACCAAAAACAGATTATCTGGTCAGGATCTGTTTGTGGGAGCTTGCTGTGAGCTGCATTTCCCTAAATTAAAACTTTAAAAGTACTTCATTGGCTTTGGAATGTTCTGAGGTTGTTGCATAAACCCAAGTCTTTTCCTTTCCTGCCTGTTTACTGCCAGACAGAACCAAACAATGCAAAACCTTGAAATCCGATTTGACCATGAGCTGAACATCAAACCATGCCTCCTATTCATCACCAGCATTGCTCACATCCACCTGAGCACCTTGGTCCACATCTACTCCAACCACACCCCATTGACACCATTACCCATTCTTTTGTTACCTATAGACTTGATTACTTGCAGATCGACAATGCAATGCGCTTAGCAGCTGTGACAGGTACCACTCTTCAAAGTGAGATTGAAACCAGTCTGCATTCTGCTTCTCATGTTTACTGTAGGTGGGCATTGCTGAGTCATAGATGGCGTCTCTGATGTTGGCCCACTTGGTCTCTGCATCCCCTGTATGGGTGTTTTAAAGGGCTTTTTCAAGCGAATTTAGAAACTTATGTAACAGCTGTGGATAAGAAATTCTGTTAGTATTGATGCGTGGGCGGCCCTTTTGCTTGGAGTGATGTAGCTTCTTTGTTTTGAGTCTAACTTTGCTGCACACCAGGGAGTAGTCGGTGTCGCAGTCCGCACTGTGGAAGCTGCGTGTGATTTGGACACTGTTTATAGAGGCTCACCTTGTGATGATGAGGTCCAGCTGGTGCCAACGACGTGATCTTGGGTGCCTCCAAGAAACCTGGTGACAGGGTTTAGTATGAAAGAACGAGTTGGTGATGCAGAGGTTGTGATAGGTACACAACTCCAGCAGTCTCTGTCCATTCTCATTCATCCTTCCAATGCCATAGCGCCCGAGGCAGGAGGACCATGAATCATGGTTGGCTCCAACCCTGGCGTTAAAGTTCCCCAGCAGGAACAAATGTTCGGTATTGGGAATGCTACTAATATGGAGTTAACATCTGTAGCACTTAAAGTAGCCAGAAGTGCTGTACAAAGAACAGCCAGATGCTGTGCAGATGACTACTGGCAACACCTGTGCAGTCGTATTCAGCTGGCCTCTGACACTGGAAACATCACAGGAATGTACGATGGCATTAAGAGAGCCTTTGGGCCAACCATCAAGAACATCGTCCCCCTCTCAAGTCTAAATCAGGGGTCATGATCACTGACCAACGTAAGCAAATGGACTGCTGGGTGGAGCACTACCGAGAACTGTACTCCAGGGAAAATGTTGTCACTGAGACCGCCCTCAATGCAGCCCAGTCTCTGCCAAACATGGATGGGCTGGACGAACAGCCAACAAAATCGGAATTCAGTGATGCCATTGATTCTCTCGCCAGTGGAAAAGCTCCTGGAAAGGACGGCATTACCCCTGAAATAATCAAGAGTGCCAAGCCTGCTATACTCTCAGCACTCCATGAACTGCTTTGTCTGTGCTGGGATGAGGGAGCAGTACCGCAGGACATGCGCGATATCAATGCCAATATCATCACCCTCTATAAGAACAAGGGTGACCGCGGTGACTGCAACAACTACTGTGGAATTTCCCTGCTCCGCATAGTGGGGAAAGTCTTCGCTCGAGACTTTTTAAACAGACTCCAGAAGCTGGCTGAGCGTGTGTACCCTGAGGCACAGTGCGGCTTTCAAGCAGAGATATCCACCATTGACATGCTGTTCTCCCTTCGCCAGCTACAGGAGAAATGCCACGAACAACAGATGCCCCTCTACGTTGCTTTCATAGATCTCACCAAAGCCTTTGACCTCGTCAGCAGACGTGGTCCCTTCAGACTACTAGCAAAGATCGGATGTCCACCAAAGCTACTAAGTATCATCACCTCATTCCATGACAATATAAAAGGCACAATTCAGCATAGTGGTGCCTCATCAGACCTCTTTCCTATCCTGGCGTGAAACAGGGCTGTGTTCTGCACGTACACTGTTTGGGATCATCTTCTCCCTGCTGCTCTCACATGCGTTCAAGTCTTCAGAAGAAGGAATTTTCCTCCACACAAGATCAGATGGCAGGTTGTTCATCCTTGCCCATCTTTGAGTGAAGACCAAAGTACAGAGGTCCTCATCAGAGGGCTGCTCTTTGCTGACAATGCTGCATTAACATCCCACACAGAAGAGTGTCCACAGAGACTCATCGACAGGATTGCGGCGGCCTGCAACAAATTTGGCCTAACCATCAGCCTCAAGAAAACGAACATCATGGGACAGGACGTCAGAAATGCTCCATCCGTCAATATCGGCGACCATGCTCAGGAAGTGATTCAAGAGTTCACTTACCTAGGCTCAACTATCACCAGTAACCTGTCTCTCGATGCAGAAATCAACAAGCGCATGGGAAAGGCGTCCGCTGCTATGTCCAGACTGGCCAAAAGAGTGTGGGAAAATGGTGCACTGACACGGAACACTAAAGTCCAAGCGTATCAAGCCTGTGTCCTCAGTACCTTGCTCTACGGCAGTGAGGCCTGGACAATGTGTGACAGCCAAGAGCGACGTCTCAATTCATTCCATATTCGCTGCCTCCGGAGAATCCTTGGCATCAGGTGGCCGGACCGTATCTCCTGCGCAGAAGTTCTCGAGGCGGCCAACATCCCCAGCTTATACACCGTACTCAGCCAGCAGCACTTGAGATGGCTTGGCCATGTGAGCGGCATGGAAGATGGCAGGATCCCCAAGGACGCATTGTACAGTGAGCTTGTCACTGGTATCCGACCCACCGGCCGTCCATGTCTCCGCTTTAAAGACATCTGCAAACGCGACATGAAGTCCTGTGACATTGACCACAAGTCGTGGGAGTCAGTTGCCAGTGATCGCCAGAACTGGCGGACAGCCATAAAGGCGGGGCTAAAGAGTGGAGAGTCGAAGAGACTTAGCAGTTGGCAGGATAAAAGACAGAAGCACAAGGAGAGAGCCAACTGTGTAACAGCCCCGACAACCAATTTTATCTGCAGTGCCTGTGGAAGAGTCTGTCAGTCTAGAATTGGCTTTTATAGCCACTCCAGGCACTGCTTCACAAACCAATAACCACTTCCAGGCGCTTATCCATTGTCTCTCGAGACAAGGAGGCCAAAGGAGAAGAAGACGACTTGATTATTACACTGTCTTCCTTTCTTGCCTCACTCTGCATAAAGTCTAACTTGTGTGCAATTCAGCCGCCAGTATTCTGTCCTGCACAAAGCCCTGCTCAACCATCACCCTTGTCATTGATATGTACCGGCTCCGTGTTCCCACCAACATATTAAATTTAGCATAATCAGCATTGTCTTCAAAATACCTCAACTGCTTCCCCATCTTACATTTGGAATGTCTTCCAGCCTTATATCCTTTTCATATTTTCCTGTTTTCAGATTCTGTCCTTTTTGCAAGTCCCATTGTTCCTTTGAATGCACTGCAAATAACAGTGGCCAGTCATTTTGGCTTCATTCTCTAGAACTCTATCCTTAAAACCTTTCTCTTTCCTCAAAAGCCTTCTCTAATCCCAATTTTTGATCAAGCTTTTGTTATCTGTCACATTTTCTGCTTCCATGACTCTGCTATTTACCATTATACTTTGTAAAGAACCTTGGGACAGTTTTTAAATTAAAGTTGCTACATAAATTGAAGTTGCTGTTGCCACTTGTTTTGGTCTTATTAATTAAAACATTATGCTACAGAGGTAGAAGTCATAATTTTGCTGACAAATGTGACATGCCTAAATATAAAATTTATGTAACCTTTCTACTTTCAGTATTGTATACTGTCCAATTTTAATAACAAAAATCATAATGAACATGTTCATTTAAGTTGACAATTTGGTCTCCCCTACCATCATGCAATGTTCTGGCTGTCTCATTGTGTATGTCATTATTTCACCACGATGTTAATAAAGCCTCATAGCTGTCTTTTCGCAATCGACAAGATTTAGGAAACCTTTTTTCCTTTGATTTGACTAAGATTTCTAATAATCATGAAAAATGTCTTGCTTGGCCAGATCATTCTAACCTCTCAAATGGTAGCCACCAAACCTTGTGATGGTGTATACTTCTAGGTAAAACCACAGACCAATATTAAATATGTTCAAGGTTCAGTGCTATTTTGGCATTTTCATACTTACACAAAAATCTGTTCCAAATGAAAACAAGTGAACTAACCCTAACCCTTTTCCTCAGACTGTGGGGGAGGAGTCTTTGCTACTCGTCCCTTTGTTCTCTGGGACACTCCTATCTGCAGGTATTTGTGCAGACTTAACTGCACTCTCCTGTGACACTTCAACTAGGTGAGGAACTACCCTCATGGTTTCTGTGCCCCCAGGAAGTCTCTCTGTCTCTGCAAGTTCCTGTAAATGCTGTTAGCAACTCTGGTGGGGTGCTTCTCGAGTTTGTATTTACATAGGAGGATGTGGGGTCTAATTTATCACATTTTTCGGGGTTGGTTGACCAGACAGTAGGGGTTTTCATCTGGGATTCCTCCTGGACTTCCTTTAACCTGCCCTCTTGGTCACTTTTCCCCTTCTCCTTTCTAAACTTTTGCCAGCATGGTGCCTGCCTAAGGCGGGAGGAGTGCACTGTTTTCTTAGTTCCACTTTTCCACAGGTCACAACATATAATTAAATGTTTACCCAGTTACCGATACGATCAGTCATATACTCTATTCTTTATCCCAGAATAAAATACACCAACCAGGTTTCTTTAATAAGCAACAAAATGATCAGTTTATTAGAAAAACAAGACTTATCCAGTAAGGAAGCAAAACATTAACACACAAATTTTTATATGAAAGTTCCCTTTTTAAATACCCCCCCCCCCCCCCCACACACACACACACACAGGTTGAAGACAAAATAAAACTCTCTACAGAGGTGTTTTACAAAAAAAAACAGAAAAAGAATACTTTGGCCAAATACTTGTTAATTCGTAAAGAAAACCGATGAGATATGTTGTGTCCAAAATGGCATATGCGTTCGAGAACACGTGGACGGGTCACTGGGATCTTTTCTGGAGCAGTTCTTTTCAGGCAGTATTGAGAATTAATCTGGCAGGCCTTCCAGGAGAGTCTCAGGAGAAGTGCGGCATCAGGGGTTTTAGCTCTCACACACACTGAACTCTCAGAACTTTTCAGAGAAGTGAAGAAAGAGATGAGCTGGGTGTTTCTCTCTTGGCAGGATGACTTCCAACTAACTCAAAACTGTATTCAAAAATGAAACCCACTCTTAAGCACCATAAATCTTGACATGTCACTTCTCTTGTAAACATCTTCCCCAAGTCACCAAGGTTTCTGCTGTTTATTGAGCTTAAGGCATGTGACTTATAGTAAAGGTTGTTTTCAAACAAGACCTCTCAGTGACCCTTGTTTAAAAATAAAACACATTCATGAAATCTTTTCAGTTTCAAACTTAAGTCTTTAAAAATATTAAATGGAAATACTTTCATAAAAACATGTTTCAGTGTTCCCATTGTAACTCTTCCTTTTCATGCATCATGCATGAGACTTTTGGGTTTCAGTTTTCACAACAAAAACTAATGAAATTTCAAATTCCACGGAATAAAGCGGAATTTAACTTAATTATTTCGAAGCAGTGAACTTGGTCATATGCCTGTATTCAGGGCCATTTTCCAATTTTACATTGTTTTTCAAGTTGTCAGCATTTTGGGGGTCTGTCAGCTTTTTTGAACTGGTTCAGCTTTACCACATTTTATATGTTGGCATCTGTTCAGTAAGTAAAATGCAACTGAGTTGTGGGGTCTAGCCCACGAAGACCTGCAGAAACAGTTAACAATTTTCAGTACACTACCTCTAGCTGCAAAGGTCAACATTGCCCTTAACATTTATAATGCATGGGCATAGCATAGGGTCAGATTCACAGAACGTTACAACAGATTGTGAGAGGGACCAAAGATGATAACTCTTCCAGAATTGGATGTAGGACAAACAGTCTGACAATATACAGGGAATGGAGGAGTTGACAGAAGTTGTGGAGAAGTAGAGCTGGGTGCTGAATATGTACGTGTGAAACCTAACACTGTGTGTTTGCATGATGCCACAGAGAGGCAGCATGCAGATGAGAAATAGAAGGGGACTGAGGATTGATCCTTGAGGATTCCAGAGGCAATGGTGTGGGTATGGGAAAGAAAAGTCACTGGTCTGAAAGTTATACTCCCATCGCCGAAAGCGGCAGCAGGCGAAAACAACGCCGGCCTGGCCACATGTTGCGGAGCTGTCGTGATATTAAACGCGGCGGCTCATTTAAACAGCCGGGGCGGAACGCCCCCACAATGACGCGGTGGGATGGGCTGTCTGTCCTCAGCAATGAAGTCAGTTGCCTGTGTGCAGGCGCTGATGACATTTTTAAAGGGGCTTCGAGCCCTGCCGTTCAATTTAGATGTTTAAAGATATTTCTGTTGAAAAAGAATCCCACTCTCCCAATAACCATAAAATTACTTTCCCTCTCCCTCTGCCCCAGAAAACACTTAGCCTGTCCACTTGACCACCTCCCCCCTCCCAAAGTGCATAAATGTCACACTATAACCGTTCCCACCATCTCCTCCACCAATGATATGACTTTGACCCCGCTCCCCCTCCTCGCACTGAGAAACTTACCTTCTCCCCGCTGCCCACCAGTGTTCTGCCTCAGTTCCCCAGACAGGGATCTAAAGGCACACCGGGACAGACAGCAGGAGCGTAAAGGTAATTAATTAATTCATTTAAATATGTTAATGGTGGGCCCATCGCCCAGCGGTGTGGGGGATCGCCACAAGGCCACGCCGACGACGGCAAAATTGGGCTGGGCCCTCACGGCATCGGGGTGTGTGGAGGCCCTCTCCCAGAGGCATTTTCTGTCCCTGCCCCCTGAGGTCAGTGGGTCTATAAAATTCAGCCCATTAACTCTGCCAATGAGGCAGCAGTGCTGAGAATAGAGATTTTCTCTGCCACTGTGCCTGCCCAAACTGAACTGAGCAGCATAAGGGCTACAGTGATTGTCATTCCAACTCCCACTCTTGTGCTACAGAACACTGATACTGAAAAATACTGTAAGACACCACCAATGAATTCTACTCTGCCTGAGTTAGGACAGATTCAGGAATACAGGTATGTGAGGAAAATGCATGCAATGTGTGACCAATGAAAGGAGGGCAGGAGATAAATGCTGGAACGTTCAAGTGAACAGGACTGGGCTTGGAGCAGGTAAGAACAGCTGAGTGAAGCTGTAAAACTCATCTCATGTATTGAGGTTTACTTGAATATAATTTGATGCTGGGATGTCAGCTAAACCAAAGCGTTGATATATTGTGATTCAATATATCGAAGTTCATTGGCCCGGATTTTGCAATATAATGACAATTAAATTATCAGCATTTGCCGTCATCACTTCTCTGAACCCGACAGCAACTTCTAGCATCAATATATGTGCACTTAAATAGTGGAAATCCAGAGGTTGCTGCCATTGATTCTGCACTGCTCTGGAGGGTGCACTGTTGAGATCTCCCCAACTCAATCAATTAGAAATCAGTGAACTGACTAGAACTTCCACTCTGACGCTCTTAGTCTTGTTGCAAATACGCTTGAAAATGTTGCACCTTGTTGAATGAGGTGTAACTAGGTTTTTAAAGGAATACTAAGTTCATTTTACTGTTCAATAGCCTCACTGGCATGAAGGCTTTGTTGAAGCTGTTACAACTAAGGTGGGAGGAGTGCACTGTCTTTTCTAGTTCCATTTTTCCACAGGTCACAACATATGATAATGTTTACCCAGTTACCGATGCAGTCTATCATATGCTCTACTCTTTATCTCAAAATAAACTATGCCAATCAGATTTCTTAAACAGATGATTTTGTTGTTTATTAATTATAAAACAAGACTTATCCAGTAACGAAGCAAAGCATTATCTCACAGATTGAAATATGAAAGTTCCCTTTTAAAATTCTCCACACACACTGAAAAAAATACAGAAATTCTTTCTCTAGTGGTCTGTTGCAAGAAAAAGACAAAAAAAAAATACTTTGGCCAAATACTTGCTCATTCTTGAAGAAAAAAAGAGAAGATATGGAAGGATGTCAGTTGTCCCTTTTGGTCTAGCGTCCAGGTATATGGTGACAGGTCACTGGGACCTTTTCAGAAGCAGTTCGTTGCAGGCGGCATCAAGAATTAATCTGGTAGACTTTCCAGGAGAAATATGGCACCAGGGGTTTCTGCTATCACGCTCTTGTTTTGCAGGGTTTTTTCAAAGATAGGATAAAGGAGCTGACACACTGGACCCCTCAGGGTCTATTGGAGAGGTGCAGGAAAGATGAGCTGGGGTTTTTTTCTTTGGCTGATTTTCCATTCTTTTCAAACACTATCCACACCCAGCTGAACCAAAGCAACAAATCAGAAGCAAAACCAAACAGCAAGTCAGAACCTCCTGACCCTTAAATCTTGACATATCACTTCTCTGTAAACATCTTCTCTTGGTTAACAAGGTTTCTGTTGTTTATTGAGCTTAAAACACATGATTTACAGCAAAGGTTTTCAAACAACATCTCGTGTCTTTTCAGTGAACTTTGTATTTAAAATAAAACACATTCATGGAATCTTTTCAGTTTTAAAAAGAAGTCCTCAAAAAATGTAACAAAATAAATTGAAGCACTTTCCTAACAAAGGCCAGATTTACACACTATGATATAGAATTGCACAAAAGGAGATGGGGGGAGGGAGGGAGGAGGAGACCGCACCTGCCACCACCACCGAGGTCTTCGGTTGCTCTCCTCCGGCTCCCCCCCCCCCACCGCTTTCCACCCATGCTCTCCCTGCTCCGCCCCCCCCCCCCCCCCACCCCATGCTCTCCCTGCTTCCCGTCCCCGGTCCCTCCCCAATTCTCTCCCCACTTCCCCCACCCCGCCCCCACTCTCTCCCTGCTTCCCCACTCCCTGCTTCCCTGCGTTACGCGATGATGTAATCTGCGCATGCACCAACCAGTCCTGGCAATGCAGAACGCTGTGCATGCCCAGAGAGCAGGAGCCAGTTTGTGCATGTGTGCAGCTTGGCGCAGTCTGATGACGTCAGCAGCCGGCTGCGTTATCAAGAATCACTATGTTTAATTTTATACCCGAGCCAGGCTTTACCACTGCTGGGCCTGGGTCCGAGTTCTCTGCAGTACTGGTAGTGGCCACTGCGCCCAGTGGCGCTGTCGATACTGCCGAACTGCTGGCCCTCTGAATGGCTGGCAGCCCTTGGAGGCGAGATCCCATTCCCTTTAAAGTCTTTAAACGGGTGGGGATCCTGCCTCCTAAAATTTTGAATCAAAAAGACTGGAGGATCGCTCCTTGGGCGGGTGGGGGGCACAAAAAGGCAGAGTTGAGGTTCCCCCTGCCTTTTTGGCCTGGCGCTGGGAGCCCCGCCTCCAGCACAAAATCCAGCCCAGAGTGACTAAGCAACTGGATGCTTTTTTTGTATTCATTCACAGGATGAGGGGGCTGCTGGCAAGGCCAACATTTAATTCCCATCCGTAATTACCCTTGGTGGTGGTGAGCTGCCTCCTTGAACTGCTGCAGTGCATGTTGTAAAGGTACTCCCACGCTGCTGTTAGGTAGTAAATTACGTAGATGGTAGCAGAAAGTTAGAAATGTAAATAGACAGACGAAGTGACTTGGCAAAGCTGTGGCATATGGAGTTCATTGTGAGGAAGTGTGAGCTCATCCATTTTGGATCTGAGACAAATATATTGGAATATGCCCTTAATGTTGAAAGACTAGGAGCTGTGGAGAAACAAAGGGATTTAGATATCCTTGTAGACAAATCACAAAAGTTAGTGCATAGACAGAAAAAGTTATCAAAGCAGCCAATGGAATGTTGTCCCTTATGTTCCTATCTTCTCTGTGTTAGTGTTAATGACTGTTTGTTTATGTCAGAATTACCGCAATGGCTCCAAAAGAGACAAACCCAAATATCGAATGGAAGATGCTGCATATCATAAACAATAGCTAGGTCTGTGTGCACTGAATTAGACATTCTCAGGTATCAACTTACTTTAAGATGTCATCTCTTCTAAATACATGATAGGTATTTGACTCCTGTATCAATCTGACTAGCAGGTGTGTCCAAGCTTTGTTTTCTTGAAATACACAGTTTCAGACCAAAAAGCCTTATGGCTAGCATAATGTTTAACACAGTGTTGCTATTATGCTGCATATGTCTTAAGCTGCAGAGACAAATAAATCAAGCCACTTTGATTCAAGATTTATTTACCTGTAAAACAATAGCACTCAATCGAAGCCTTTCAAGACTCTGAAACCCATGACCTGCAAACTCTCTCAACTAGAGAGTGGAAACAAAGCACAAGTATAACTGAGTTGCCTGGGCTTTATGGCTGGATTTCCATGTCTTCTATAATGAATAATGCATGATAGGCTGCTCTTTAGACACCATTGCTATACTGTGTTTTTTTTCTTTAATCCGACTACACCATGCATACCATCCATAGCTGAGATGACAGGTAATGGACCTACTCCCTAGCCTCTGCTAGTGACACTTTATAAATGGCAGCTGGGAGATGGAGAAAGCGGTCGGGGCTTACTTTGCCTCCCTTTCTCATCATCTTGACCCCTCTCTCGAGCAGTATCTGCATTACTAGCAGCAAGTTTATAAAACATTATTAATAAATATACTTAATTATGTCCAGACCCTAACCTTGAGACAAACAAAGCTGTGATCGTCTTTGTGTTGTATATCATCACCATTTGGTGCCAACTGTGAAACTAGAAAATTATGTTAAAGCATTTTTTTTGCAGTCCCAATAAGCTATCAGTATGTGTATGGCTGTGCCACCATTTGCCTTTGTAATAGCAGAAAAAAGAAAATAAATCCCTTGTCAGTTTTAGCAACAGCTCACTTAACTTTACTCCTGCCTAATATCCACGCTGAGTTAATGCACTATTTCCATGAATTGTATCCAGTGGGGTCAATTTTAACTTGGCAAAATCAGTGTTAATGGTAGTCACTAGTCTATTAATGCTAATGCTCTGCCCGCTGCTACTTTTACAGGGGCCTACAGCTGGGCAGCCAAACCACCTGCCTGTTTCAGGAGGTGGGCTCTTTATTAAATGCAATTTGAGGACCTAGCATACATAGGATCCACATTGCCATTTTAGAACAGAGCTGTTTGGAATGTGCGACATGCGCTCTCCATGCAGCTTTACTGGCAATAGAGCCAAAAAGGCCCAGATCAGCTATGTTTTAAATTACTTTTGTGGGACCAGGAGCAGCAGGCGTGCTCCTGCAGGCCACATAAAAATAATCTGGGCTGCTGCCACCCCAATGCCATTTGCCACCTCTCATTTACCAGTTGAATTTAAATAACCTTGAATGGCTCTGGCCTCTTTGCTAATGGAAAGAGCGGCTGCTGGCATATTTTGATGATGAATAAAAATTAAAATCGACTGTACTACTATATTTTGGGATTGTAATTATAGCAGCTACAACTTGCTGTGATTTAATGAATGCACAAAGCCTCACGATTAATTGGTGCCTGTTTGAAGCTTCAATATATGAAGTAGAAAGAAAGACTTTCATTGATATAGCACCATCCACAACCTCAGGATGTCCCAATGTGCTTTATGCCCAATTAACTACTTTTTAAAAGTGTAGTCATTGTTGGAATGCAGGAAACGCAGTAGCCAATTTGCACACTGGAAGATCCAAAGTTTTCTTCACAACTTTGAACTGCGTGTCCAAGCCTAAAATTACATCACAAGATCTTGGCTACATTAATGATATCCTAGTCTGGTTACATATTTTGGACACACTTAATTGTATTTCTTTGTTGTTTAATAAATTATCAGAGCCCTTTATTTACTTCCAGAATTTACAGAGAGGCTTGAAAATCATTGATTTCAATGGACCGCACCACCCTTGCAAACTATTGTCCCATCTCCAACCTCCCTTTCCTCTCTGTGTTGTTGCCTTCCAAATCCATTCCCACCTTTCCTGGAACTCCATGCTTGAATAATGTAGTAATGATCAGATAACCTGTTTTACAAATAATTATAAGGTCATAAGAATTAGGAGCAGGAGTAGGCAATTCAGCCCCTTGAGCCTGCTCCGCCATTCAATATGATCATGGTTGATCTCATCTTGGCCTCAACTCCACTTTCCTGCCCATTCTCCATAACCCTCCAACCCTTTACTAATAATTATTGCAAACATTTAAAACACAGATTTTGTATGGGTCATATTTAGGCTGTTGAAATGAATACAGTACAGGGATAGTGTGAAACCTTTTTCAAATGCTGAAAAGGATGTGCATTTGATAATGCCATTGGTTAGTTCACTACAACTAGTCCACTAACAATCTAAGTTTTTTTATTTTTTTTTTATTTAGAGATACAGCACTGAAACAGGCCCTTCGGCCCACCGAGTCTGTGCCGACCAACAACCACCCATTTATACTAACCCTACAGTAATCCTATATTCCCTATCACCTACCTACACTAGGGACAATTTATAACAGCCAATTCACCTATCAACCTGCAAGTCTTTGGAGGTGGGAGGAAACCGGAGCACCCGGAGAAAACCCACGCAGACACAGGGAGAACTTGCAAACTCCGCACAGGCAGTACCCAGAATCAAACCCGGGTCCCTGGAGCTGTGAGGCTGTGGTGCAAACCACTGTGCCGCCCTATGTAGCAATTTTTTCTTATGGTTTATCAAATGCAAAGCATTACCTGATAAATTTGCAGCATCTCTTTTCTTCAACCTTACCTGTGGCACTTCAAGAATTAGTGAAGTGTTCCACTTAACAGGACAGTAATTGTTTAAAGGTACACTGCAGATTTAAATGAATCTAAATTTTCAACACAAAACATCTGATTTCTTATGTTTCTGACCAGATTAGATCTAAGCTAGTATTTTGCACATTTTAAAAATTTAATGAAATTAGGTAATTGTTGAATGTTGTTTCGTGCTTAATTGATTCCCTTTCTTCTAGAAGCTGATCCATCAAATGGTTCAGGACTGGGGACTGGTGCCATTGTTGGCATTCTTATTGTCGTCTTCCTCATCTTGCTCGTCGCTGTAGATGTCACCTGCTACTTCATTAATAAGTGTGGCCTGTTGATGTGCATAGCAGTTAATTTCTGTGGACAGCCTGGTCCAGGATCTAAAGGCAAGGAGATTGAAGAAGGAAAAGCTGCTTTCTCGTAAGTGGCTTAAATCTTTAATTTCTCTGAAATATAATCTTTGTGGAGTAGCAGCAAAGATAAAGTGTCTAGTGATTGGTGCATGACTGTACCTACAAGATCACCTGAATCAGTTTCATGCCTTTCATTAATCATTTTTGCCAGTACTGGAAATAATGTGTGAAACCATGTTAACAGCTCCAAATAAATGAACCAGCAAAACATTAATTGGAAATCACAGAGCTTCACCATGGAAAGTCGTCCTGACATTTTTCTGAAGTAAGGTGCCAAAGTTGAGTACTGAAAGGAAAAAAGTCACAACACTAAATCGAGAAAATCTTGGGGTCCTATTGTTTTCTTCACAACTTTGAACTGCCTGTCTACATCACAAGATCTCGACTACATTAATGATATCATAGTCTAGTTATATATTTTGGACACACTTAAATTGTATTTCTTTGTTGTTTAATAAATTATTGGAGCCCTTTATTTACTTCCAAAATTTACTGAGAGGCTTGAAAATCATTGATTTCAATGGACCCCACCACCCTTGCAAACTATCGTCCCATCTCCAACTTCCCTTTCCTCTCTGTGTTGTTGCCTTCCAAATCAATTCCCATCTTTCCTGGAGCTCCATGCTTGAATCCCTCCCATCTTGTGTCTGCCTCTGCCACATTATCAAAACAGCTGTTATCAAAGTCACTAATGACATCCTATGTGACTGTGACAAAGGTAAACAGTGTCTCCTTGTCCTCCTTGACCTGTCTGCAGTCTTTGAAACGGTTGACATCATCTTCCTGCACCGTCGTCCAGCTGGGTGGAACTGTTCTCACCTGGTTCCATTCTTATCTATCTAATCGTAGCCAGAGAATCATTTGCAATGGCTTCTCTTCCTGATACCACATCATTACCTCTAGTGTCTCCCAAAGATTTATCCTTGGCTCCCTCATATTCCCCATCTATATGCTGCCGCTCAGCAACATCATCCAAAAGCACAGCATTCATTAGTTTTCACAAATATGCTGATGACACTCAGATCTACCTCGCCACCACTTTTCTCAACTCCTCCACTGTTGCTAAATGATCAGACTGCTTATCCAACATCCAATACTGGATGAGCAGAAATTTCCTCTAATTAAATATTGGGAAGACTGAGGCCATTGTTTTCAATCCCCGCTCCAAATTCTGTTCCCTAGCTGCCGACTCCATCTCTCTCCCTGGCAACAGTCGAAGATTAAGCCAGTCTGTTCGCAACCTTGGTATCACGTTTGACCCCGAGATGAGCTTCCAACCTTATATTCGTGCCATCACCAAGACTGGCTATTTCCACCTCTGCAACATCGTCCGGCTTCGCCCGTGTCTCAGCTCATCTGCTGCTGAAACCTCTAGGTTTGACTATTCCAATGCACTCCAGGCTGGTCTCCCACATTCTACTGTCCGTAAACTTGAGGCCATCCAAAACTCTGCTGCTCGTGTCTTAACTCTCACCAAGTTTCATTCACCTATTACCCCTGTGTTTGTGGTCCTATATTGGCTCGTGGTCAAGCAGTGTCTAGATTTTAAAATTCTCATCCTTACTTTGAAGTGTCTCTATGGCCTCGCTCCTCTCGATCCTGTAATCTCCTCCAGCCCCAAACCCCCCAAGATATTTACGCTCCTCTAATTCTGGCCTCCTGTGTAGCCCTGATTTTAGTAGTTCCACCATTGGTGGCTGCGGCTTCAGTTGCCTAGGCCCCGAGCTTTGGAATATCCACCTTGCCACCTCGCTTTCCTCCTTTCAGACACTCTTTGAAACCTACCGCTTTGACCGAGCTTTTGGTTTTTTGACCTAATATCTCCTTTTGTGGCTCAGTGTCATACTTACTTTTATAATGCTTCTGAGAAGCACCTTAGGACGTTTTATGATGTTAAAGATGCAATATAAATATAAGTTGTTGTTGAATGGATGTCAAAGTGAAGGAGAGCCCCTTACAGTGATGCTGTTTTCATTCTCTATACTTGCACCAATATTCTTGTTTCATAATATCATAGTAATAGGTTCAGAAGACCTTCGCTGCAACTAGCACACCTATTCACAGTATTCCCTTGATCCATTTCTAAAAAGCATGAATCCCATTTATTGACAAGAACCTGTTAGAATCCTTTCTTGAAACCCATTAAGGTTTCTTGTTCCACCATCCGTGCCCGTAATCTGTTCCTCACTTGGTGACAATTTTGTTGTGATCAGTCTGGTTGATAGAATATCCACAATAATTCTACCTTTGCTTTAGCATTTATTTTTGGTAACTAATTGGTCACTAAGAGTGCATCAAAATTTGTCCTTAACCACTAGTATGAAAATTAATGTCTTGCATTTGCTTACAGGAAAGACGAATCAAAGGAGCCCATTGTGGAGGTGCGGACTGAGGACGAACGAACTCCTAATCATGATGGTGGAAGCCAAACAGAACCCAATGAAACCACTCCATTGACAGAGCCTGAGTAAGTTGCATTGTGTTTGAGAATGTGGCTGCTTTGTACTGTGTTCTCAGCTGGTTTTATGCTTAATGTTTTTGTTTATATGGTTGGTTAATTTTTGCTTGCTTTATGACTTCTGTGAATTCTGTGAGCTACTGTGCAGTGTTGAGTCTAATTTGGCTTGTGTTTTCTTTATGGTGCTTCCCAACCTAGAGTTACCTTAACATAATGTTATTGAATGTTTTTGAAGGACCAGACCAAAATGAGGAAAATTAAGGTCCACAAATTATTGACTTGAGTTCTAGCCGGTCATGAGTTTCAAGGAACCAATAAGGGTCTGCAAGTACAGTTTGAAATGAACTTAGTGAAAATTTCAATTTAACAGGTGCTAATAAAATAACTTAATTAAGTTTATCAGTAAAATTCTGGCCTCCATCTCTATTTATGATTGGCTACACTGGCAGGAATATTGGTGAAAAAACAAGTTTTTTACATTTAACAAACAGCACTGTTAAGTTCTTAATGCAGTTGCACATATATAGTAACTCAAAACTTGAATCTTAGCGCTTTACAATTTTGCAAGAGGACATACTGAAACAGTAAAAGAGTTTCATTGTGAGTTTTGCTTTAAATTAATTTAGGGACAGAAAGGAATTATGCAACCACCTAACATTGTGGTTTACTACAGTTTAGATTTTGGTGATCCAGATTATTGAAGCTTAAGTCGCTTTTCATCAGTTTTCTGCAACATCTTAGTCATTTACTATTCTAAGAATGTTATTGTAAGACAATCCTATTTTCAAAACCAATATATAGTGCTTATTTAATGTTATATGTCGCCTATGTGGCAGCATGATATAGTTGTTATGTGTGCTTTTGCTTCTTTCTGTCACTATTGCTATATTGTCTATCCATTTTCTACTCCTGTTGTCCTCACAGGCACGCAGCAGATACCCAGGCTACTGTCGAGGACATGTTGCCTTCTGTCACCACAGTAACCACTAACTCTGACACTATCACTGAAACTTTTGCCACTGCTCAAAACAGTCCAACGAGTGAAACAACTACACTCACTTCCAGCGCTGCACTCCCAGCCTCAACCACATCTGAGCCATCACCTGCTTCAGCTGCACCACCTCACTCACCCAAGGCAGCTGTAGCATCTCCCACTTCACCTTCCAGCATGTCTCAGGTTGAGGCAGCTGCCAAGGTTGCACCCCTTGTTGATCTTAGTGATGCCCCAGTTTCTTCAACTCCTTCCTCTGCCCCAGTCTCTGTTTCTTCACCTCCTTCTTCTGCCCCAGTCTCTAGTAATCCAGTCGCAAACAACAGCTCCAACCAAGCCTCTGCCCCTCTTCCTATTGCTGGAACAGTAGAAGAGGCCACAAAAGCTCCTGCCGATAACAGCAAACCTTCTGGCCCAGTTCCCAGCTCTGGAAACGCAGCCAGCCCCCCAGCTACATCAGCGCAACAGCAGCCTAAGCCAGAAGCTCCAACGACTACCAAGAGCCCAGAAATAGAAGCTGCAAAGCCTAACCCAGTGAAGAGTTCCGTGGAGCCGACAAATAACTCCACCAGTGTGAAGAACGAGGCTGCTACAGACAGCAGCAAAAAACCCTCCCAGGGCGAGGACTTTCCAGTTGACGGAGGGACCTTCAAGACCTCAGACATTGACCTTGCAAAGGATGTTTTTGCAGCTCTTGGCACTTCTTCTCTTCCCACTATGGCTGGTGGGAAAGCTGCTGACCTTGCTGCTTCCATTGCAGACGCCGCTTTACCATCTGCTCCGGCAAAGGAAGAGTATGGGCATTTTTCACACTAATGCTACTTGCTTGTCACTGTGTCTTTGTTGTGATGCAGCTCTGCTTTCATGTCCTTTCAGCTCCTGCATAAAACCTGGTCACTAACATTGCCAATTTTATGAAAAATAAGACAATTTAAAGGATACTTTTCTAACAGATTTTTAAAGTTACACCTTGCTTTAACATACTTCAGAGAAAAATCCAACGTTGTTTGAGGTTTAGATATGGCAGATTGTGTGATATTAGTTTGATGGCTTCCTTAAATAACAGAATTTCTGAAAACTTGTAACTGAAATTTGCAAGAATTTTTTAGTGAAACAACAACTTGTTGCACTTTTTACTGTTTTTATTCAGCATGAACCTCTCCAATTGAATTGTAAAATTATGTGCAATTTAAATTAGCTTTAAATTGTACATGGATAAGGAATGTGCCTTTATATTGGCAGTGTTTTTAGTTAGTGTTTACACAATTTTGCAGTTCAAGTGTGCTGGATTAAAGAGACCAATGTGAATAAAATGATTAGCAACAATGAGTATAGCTTTTAACTGATGAAGAGCAGCAAATAAACTTCCTCCAGTGGGTCTGCCTCCTACAACATTTGCCTCTTGCAATAGCAGGAAATAAATTTACATATGTAAATGACAGCGAAGCAATTTTACACATTATCATTGCCACTTTTTACCCTAACAGTACCTGGTTCTGTTCCTCTGAAAATGTTTTAATTGGTGTCTCATTCAAATTTAGCTCCATGTGAACCAACACAGCAGATTAGATAGGATAATGACATATGAATGTCACTACTTTAAGCACTACTACCATTTTTATTTGGAAATGAGTTGCTGTGATAGAACCTGGTTACTCACAGTATTACAATCAGAGAATCTGGTGACACAGCCAGAGTATTATACTATAAGACACTGCTGCTTTTCCTTGAACAAATTAAAATGACATTTATTAAGGGATTCCTACTCACGAGATAACAAAAGTCCAACAACCAGCAAATACAGTTTAAATCTTTGTGTCTGATTAAAAATATATTATGCTTTTGGGGGCCTTTATTTGCTGGTGCTGATGGTGATTTTTTCCCCCCCCAATGCAGCTACCAAACAGTGCTGCAGTGAGACTGTAACCACATAAGTAAATTTGTGCACACATTGTGCTTTCCTCAAAACTGCACCAAGTAAGAATTAGTCACTGTCGATGAGGCTGAATGTAAAAACTCTAGGTTCTGCATTAGCAGTACAAATTGATAACAGGACTTAATATACATACTCTGTTTCCTGATACTCAATAATTTCCAAGTTGACAGAAACTGTGTAAATGTGTTCATGTTTTATCTAAGTTTTACAGAAAATTCCTCCACCTATATCACATGGTCAAATAGCCAACTGCCCCGAAAATATTCTTAACATGGATCAAAAAATAAAGACTTTCGTTTATATAGCGTCTTTCACAACCTCAAGATGCCCTAAAGCGCTTTACAGTCCATTAAGCACTTTTGAAATCTAATCTCTGTTGTAATGTAGGAATCGCAGCAGCCTATTTGCACACAGCATGGTCCCACAGACTACGATGAGATAAATGACCAGATAATCTGTTTTAGTGATGTTAGTTGAGTGACAAATATTGGTCATGACACCGGGGAGAGCTATCCTGCAATTCTTCGAATAGTGCCATGTGATCTTTTACATTCACCCAAGAGGTTTAATGTCTCATCTGTCAGGCGACACTGCTGACAGTGCAGAACTCCCTCAGCATCATATTGGAATGCAAGCATAGATTTTGTGGTCACGTCTCTTGAGTGGAGCTTGAACTTTCTAACTCAGAGGCACAGCTGACACAGGATCACCGGGAAGTACATGAGGATGGCCTAGAAGACTTGGCCATGAATGATTCTCTCCACAACCTCCCCTCCACCCACGCTCCCCCCAACCATCTTAACCTCCATTCTGCAACTCCCTTTAACACCATGGCCAAGGTTACAAAACCATTGTAGCAAACTCACATCCTGCCAACACACCACAACCTAGTACAGATTTATTATCACAACCCATTGTCTCAATATACAATCCAATATCATACAATATGCAGTCCAATATCATAACTAGTTATTAATTTTAGGCTCTGCAGCCATCATATCTTTTCAGTTGTGTGTTACTTCCACTCCAGAACTGGCAAATGTTCCTTTGAAGTACATATTCAGCCCAGTTTCTAACTGCATTTCTTTGTTCAACTGAGAAATCAACATTTCAAAGTGATTTCAGACCTGCTGTTCGAAAGAATCTGTTAATTTTCAGACCAATAAAGTGAGATGAATCCAAATTGAAATTATTGTAGTCAGCTCCAAATTAGCCAAGTTTAAAGACAAACTAGCTTTTCAGTTACCTGGTGCCATTACTGATTTTGAGAAAAGTTTTGATTCATTGCCATAAGGTTCTGAACACATTTATATTTGAAGTTTTTTTTTGTTGAAAATTAATGTATTTCAAGTGAATCTTCCCTCAGGTTTTACTGACTTTTCTTAATGATGACCAAGTTTCATGCATGAGTTTTTTTAATGTGCATGTGTTTTGTTTAAAGAGAGATAATTTTCTGCTTGTGGATGGAGGTGGCATTGGGGGGATGGGGGGTGCGTGCAAGAGTGGTTCTGCTTTTTAAAAGATCTAGTTAATGTGTTTTCCATTTGCTGCTGGCCAGTTACTGCAATAATTTTATATTCTTTTGGAATCTCATTTTCTGCATGCAAGGACTGTGCGGTAAAGTAATCTTTAAAAGTGAACCTAAGTGTTGACCCTGAAGGCATCGTAAGCACTGACACATAAGATGCAGTGATTCTAAACCTTTTCATTAATGCTCTGTGTCTTATTCTAGTGTTTTCTTTTTGGACATGGTGTAGTTAATGCTGAAAGTTCAGTTAAGATTTGTAAATGAGACACCATTATTAATCTTTACTTTATTCCACTTTCAATATGATAGTCTTTTAATAACTAAATATATCTATCTTTTCCCAGTTATGGAAACCTTTTTTTTGTCAGATTTCACGGAGTTTGAATTAGCATGCCTTGGGCCCATTTTTCAGGTGTTCCTTGAATATGTTAATAAGGGGCTTAATGTCTGTTGAAGGACCTCTTGGAAAAATTGGTTCTCGATAAGCAGGGTAGGTGTCGGAATTCCATTTGGGATTCTTCAGGAGCCTTTGTGGAGTGCTCCCCAACTCCAAAGGCACCACAGTCACCCCCACCATTCGCAGCCACTCCAACTCCTGTTCCAAGGACAGCTATCGGTGAGGCAAGTGGTCTTAAATTGACATTTTCCACAGGGCAAAAATGAGCCTAGATGAATTTTTACCATCAAATATCCAATGAGACTCAGATTTTTGTTCTGATTGCATATTCTACTCTAAAGTTTCTAAAGAAATGGGCTCATATACACGAAGGTTCAGTTGATATAAGTTGAAATTATAACCAAGACTGAACATGTCTCAGCCAACTCTACATGCACATCTTCTCACTTTCTGTCAAAGCTCACGCATGATAAATGATCACTTAGGTGAGATACTTAAGGCCTGATACAGCTGTTCTCCAGTATGCATGATTATCTTGAGAAAGAGAGGAGGGAAGTAAAGTCGTCTCTCTATTGTCCAGTAATGAACATAATTGTCCATTTATAAAGTGATTTGTTAATCTGTTAGAAGTGTTTCACCGAATTTGAAATAAACTTCCTGTGTTCTCCCATCTTCAAACTTTTTTATGAAATGGGATCCCTTAAAACTGTTCACTTGTCGCATATTTACACTTAAGAAATCTGCCGTCACCTCAATAGCAAGATCTAACTAGTTGGAGCCACCACAGTTTTATTTTCTCCAGTATGCTCTTCTCTAGCCCTCCTCTTTTTCCCCCCCCCGAAAGAAAAGCTTCCTCATATGGTACAGTTCAACTTTAACCATAACTTATTCATATCTTATCTCAATAGCCATTGTTAGGTGCAAGTCTAGACAGTGAATGTCAGCAGATTGAGCAGCAGTAGAGGGCATGGCAGCCAAGAGCACAATGGTCTTCACTTGACAATCTGACACTTTCAATGGTTACTAGATAGTGATTAACAGCAGAAAACGATGAGTTTTCCCATAAACTGTAACTTATCAACATTGCTGTGACTGAGCTAATTTAACAGACACTAAGGATTAAACTTGTGACCTTCCTGTGCTTTATGGGACCCAGTTCCACACCATACAGTCCATTGAAGAAGCCATTGTTAAAGCAAATTGTCAAGTTAAATTACCCCCTGGGTTCTTGTCTAAAACAACCATTATGGGCCTTGTCAATATTTTGACCATGTATCTAAAAACGTCCTACATAAAAACTTAACAAAGGATCCTTGTTATCTTGCTTGGTATCGTCATCCAAATACTTATCACCTTTTGAGTAAATACATTTTTCCGAATTACAAGCCTGAGGGAAAAATTCCAAATTAACTGGGGGGAAAAAAGCTATTTGAGTGGGGATATTGTTCGAGAGACTAGATTTACTTATATTTATGTTTTATAGTAATGTTTCAGTCCGAGTTTTCATTTATTCAGGTAATGAGAGTTACCCCACAGGAAGATTGCTTTGGTGCACATCCTTGAAGTTGTGTAACGAAGCAGGACAGTGCTTCAATTGCACTAACTGGCATTTGTTATTATCTCTGCTTTACTTTCTACTGGGTTTGTAGTTTCCATAACTATGATTCTTTCCGTAAGTGAAGTCTTGTGCTGTTTTCGTATTTTAAGCATGTTTAATGTTAAAGTAGTAAGTATTTAGAATTACAAGATTCCTTTGATATAATGCTGTAACATATTTTGTTCTGTTTCTTTTCATTTGTCATGTTTTCTAACAGTTTTATGTATTTGATGTTAAAACAATTTATTAGAAATTAATGCAAAAGACATATTTTAAGAAAGTAATTAAATTCTTTTCCAATTCTGGGATCATCCTTGTTCAGAAACTTGGGAAAATTGAAGATCCACCAAAAGTATTGATTTGTGGTGGTATCTGGTTGATTCCATTTATTGCTAATTTGCAAATGTGCAGGAGAGGAACAAATTCGCTGTTTGGTCACAGCAAAAGTAGTTTTGAACAAGGTGTTAAATACTTTGGTGAAAAATTGTATTTAGTGTAAGATATGGATGGCACAATCTTGTATGCTTTATAATATATCTTCTGGTTAAGGAACAGTTTCAGTGTCATGTGTAGTTTCTGATGCTCTCACCTACTGCTGTGCTTTCTTTCCCTGTTCGTTGTGCTCATTGAATCATATTAATTCATGTTTTTACTCACTTTCTGCTTGACAGGAAGGTCCCATTAGAGGACAAGCCCAAACAAGAAGGGACAGAAGTAAAGACGGTTCCTAATGAAGCCACACAAACAAATGAGAATGAAAGCAAAGCATGATTTAAAAAAAAATACAAACCGGTTTCCCTTCAGTGTCTCTTTTATTATTTTTGAACATGTTTTCCTGTTTGTAGATTTCAGCTGAGAAGGGGATCAATTGTGGCACACATGCTTTTTGTAAAATTCCTTCATTAAAGGGTTGACCACATAATTAAAATTGGTACTTGTTGAAAAAAAAATACCTGGATACTTTAATTGTAGTTATCATTTTTCACTGCGCTTAGTAAGAATTGTGATTTTTAGATAACGTGTGAGTTCTTCAGTTAGAAAGCACTGAGATACTCCTTCAGTTTCTCCCTATGTTAGTAAAGTGAATAGTTGAAACAAAAGAGTTTTCAGTACATACCTGTAGAAATGGCCACAACTGATTTTTATCTTCTTACTTTTTTCAAAGTTAAAAAATATACTGAATAAAACACAGCTTTATAAATTACCGTTGTAAGGCTAGAAATGTGATTGCTTCACCGTTCATACAAGTACTTTATGTGCACAAAGCATTGCTATCTTAACCTGTTTATAATTTTTTTTATTTGCAAGTTTTGATCCTGAGTTAGCTGTTGACTAAACAGAAGGTTTGTAAATTTGCATATGTGAAGTATATTTCAATTTGCAGTATTCAATTTTATGAAATGAATATTAATTTTTGCCAACTTTTATTTTCAGTGTTTATTGGTTTAAGACTGCAAACCATAATTGTTTAACCTTTACATGTTATAATTGTGTGTAAATGTAACAGGCTTTGTAATTTTCTTTTCAAAGCCTGTTTAAAATGACTATAGTTTAGCCTGCTTGCTTTTGCCATGATTTTTTTGATTGGAAGTGTTTACATTGCCTTCCTTTGTTACGTTTTGGTTAGAATATGCATTGCTTATTTGAGCTATCAGAATAAACGACCTTAGTTATACCATATGATTGCACACCATATTAAGACCAGTTTACTTCATTAAAGTCTGATATACATTTTTGTTAATTGTTCCTTGTTTCCATTGCAAAACACCTTCCATTCTTGCAGCTATGAAAGGGATTATGTAGCGCATTTCTGTTTCTGAAGCAATGTTTCAACTTTTTAGACTGCAAGCTTGTGCACTGTGAATGCGTGAATATTATAGTGTGTTTTTTGTCATAGTATTTCAAAGAAATTCAGCATAGCTTGGTTGTGAAAGGTGTAGCAGGTAGTTCTGAAGATTGTGTGGGAAAATGCCATCACTGTGGTGGGGGGAAAATTAAAAAAAAAAGGAGACAAACATGTTTGGGCATGAATTCCATGTGTGTTATAAGTTTTATTGCCTGTAATGTTTAACAATGATGGTAAGACTGGGAGCATTCCCCATTAGCACAATCCAATGGGGCTTTACTCTTTCATGTACTTTTATTTCATGTGCAGTCTCAGTCCAGTAATAATCGCATTGCTAATTTGTAAGTTCAAACTGTGAAATACTGGTCTTGTCATTTGCTTCAAGTGTTTGCATATATTCAACTTTAGGGATGACACTGGAGGCACCTTTTAAGTCACACGTTTAATAACTAAAGTTTGTCCTATGTATTGATGTGACTTGAGGCTGCATCAGAATACCTAGTTTACTACTATAACATCACAGCAAAAAGAAATGGCATTTTTATTCCAGTGCTGCCTTAAATCAAGCCCTACCACTAATATAATTATCCAGTGACATTTAAACCCATTACTTGCTGTAATTTTTGTGCTGGCATTAAAATGGGACCAAGTTTACACAGATCATGCAATGATCTCGTAACGAAAGGATTGAATGTTTGTTGTCTTAACTGTGCCATCTTACAAATATTCAGTAAACAGTTAACTGAATATAATCATTAGGGCAGAGGATTTTTTTCCTGTGTTGCTTGTAGTAAAATCATAGATGCATTTATAAAGAGCACATTTGCCATTTTGCGTCAAATAGCCAGTAGAGGAAATCGTCCCCCAGGTCCTCTTTTAGAATTTTGAATGCAGTTCACATTGTAGGTACACTGGCCAAGGTTTTCAACTTCTGCACTCAGCCGTAGCTCTGCTCCCTAGTCACGTCAATGGGCAGAAAATCAGTGGCTATCAAGCACAGAAGAGGAAAAGCCTAGCCCTTGTGCCTTGACTGAATAAGGAGTCACATATAAAATAGCCTTACAACTTTAGTGTAAATCTCAAAGGCTGGACTTCATCTGTTATATTCTCTAAGGATTAAAGCCTCCAACCTCCACTGTCACCCCTAATTAGAATATCCTGCATTTAGGGCCTTCTCTCCTGTTGCAGAACTTTTTATTGAGTGAAGATTAAACCACCTTTCCGCTATCACTGGTGTAAATACTGACTACTAACCGAGATTTTTGAATTTGCATTATGTCAGATACTTGTGTTCAATAAAAATTACAAAATAAGATGATGACTGCTGTGTCCGTATTTTAAGCAAACATTTTGCTCCCTAATTAAGAAGCCAATAGTAGCACCACTACTGGTACCCTGGCTCACATCAGCCAATTCAGTGATCAATCCTGAAAAATTTCTGGCCTACATGGTTTAGCTACTCACTGCATAAACTAACCAACTCATTAGAAGAGCTGGAAACAAGACAATATTGAAATCTATTAAGGATGGAATTTAATAACCTCATCATCTCTGTTCCTTTTAAAGAGGCAATCCCACCATCTCTATTCTTTTTAAAAAGAAGTCGGACTTTCACCATTAGGACTTAAAACAAAACATGTTTTTTGCAGTGGGGATTTTATTCATTTAAGCAGTGAGTACTGATGCAGAATGACAGGAACTGGCTGAAAGGGGTTACATGTAGAGCCCCGGTAGTTCCACTCAGCCAGCACCTCTGGTGTGCCCAGCATTTGGCTTTTAACCAAAAGCATTCTTTCCAGAAGTCAACAGGAGTAGACCAAATATGCACATCACAGGGATAAAGGACATAGAATGGTGGGATTTGGTTTCACATTTGTGTGATCTCACATCCAAAGGTTTGCTAAGCCTTCACTCTAAATTTAAAAAAAATTCAAAATGGTCACCAAAACGCAAATCATGTTGGCACAATAGCCAGGAGACTGACTAGCTACAGCAAATCTGAAGGACACTTATATATAAGAGAAGCCCATAGAAAATGCCTCAAATTCAATGGGTGAGATTTTAACTCGTTCACTTAGAGTTAAAATCAGAACCAATGTCTATGGGATTTACTAGAAAGTCTTGCATTGATGTAGTGCCTTAGTGGTGTCTCAAAGTGCTTTCACATACCGTGAATTACTTTGAGAGTGCAGTAACTGTTATGTTGCTAAATGCAGGAGCTGTACGCAGAAAGAACCTCCAGCAGTGGGATGAACAATCAGTTTCTGATGGTGTTTGCTGAGGGAGAATGTTGGCCAGAAGGCTGGAGGAACACCCTGTTCTTCAAATTAGGCTAAATGATATTTACCTGAACCTCCAGAGCAAAACCTCATTTTATTGTTATATCTGAAGGACAGTACCTCTACCAATGCAGCACTCTGCCAGTACTGCACTGGATGCACCCTCGCTAGCTCTGTAATCTCCTCCAGCCCCATAACCCCCCAAGATGTCCTCTAATTCTGAGCATCCCCAATTTTAATTGCTCTACCATTGGTGGCTGTGCCTTCAGCTGCATAGGCCCTAATCTCTGGAATTCCCTTCCTAAGTCCCTCCCCTTCTCTAACTCATTCCTGTTTGAAAACTCTCCTTAAAACGTACCTCTTTGACCAAGGTTTTGACCATCTGCCTGAATATCGCCTTATTTGTCAAATTTTGCTTGAGAAATGCTGCTGTCAAGCAACTTGGGGCATTTTATTATATGAAAGACACTCTAAATGCAAGTTGTTGTTAAAGTATCAGCCTAAATTATATGCTCCAATTCTGAAATGGGCTTGAACCTAACAACCTTCTGATTCAGGCAGCTATCAATATCTGTTCCGCCCCGCCTGGCTCCTGCAGTTTTAACTCCTGTCGAGCGCAAGCAGCTTGTGTACAACCAGGCAGTTCAACAGGGAAGATGCTTCGAATTATCTGCCACTACCTCATCAGCAGAGGCCTCAAGTAAGTTGTTAATGAGAAAGGGAGGGGCAACCATGAAAGGGAGGGCAATTGGGAACACGGGGCCCTGGGTGGCAGTCAGAAGAATTTGTGGTGGCAACCAGGAGGGGGTAATCAGGAGGGAGGGTAGTGGAAGCGGTTGAAGGAGGGCTAATAATGGAGTATCACTGAGTGCGATAATATTAGATCCGATTTAAGCATCATGTTAGTAACTATTAATTATGTCTTCATCTCTCCTACTCTCGGCCACTTACAGAATGGTGAGAAAAATAATGAATATGTTGAGTGTGCATTAAGTTATGGAAATCCTTTAAATGGAGCCACCAGATTATGTCAGGGGTTAACTCTTGTGCCTCAAATTTTAAAAATAAATATATTTTTATATATTACTAGTTTCATAACATAAAATCAAGAAGTTCAGCCTATTATAAATCTGGGATCCTTGCAATATATGTTTGTTGCACAGACATAGAAAGCTTTTTGGGATGTGTCATCATGGCACTCAGCCAATGCAGTAAAACTAGTTGACTTGAGCACTGTTACTCCAGGCTGTGTGGTGTCATTTTGAAATCTGTGGCATAAATAGAAACTGACAGCAAGTACAGACCAAGATAAACCTTACTAGTTATAAATGAAAGTCACTAACTTGGTGACTAGAGAAGTTTCATGTTTTTGTGCTTCTCGTTAAAAAAATAAGGTAATGGTGTATTACCCAATTCAGTTGTTTTGTCGCCTTGGACACTTGCTTAAAACAAAATCTCACTATTGGTAACTATCTGGTTTTACAGTCATGCAGCATTGCGTAGCTTTTCCTTCCACTATTTTCATTCATACTGTGATTGACTTTAACTATATTCAAACCAGTTGGCATTGATGTATTGCAGGTCTTGCAGGCTAAACACTGATACCACATAAAGTGAAGTACACTTGCCCAACAAACCATTTATCTACAATAAAAGCAAAATTCTGCAGATGCTGGAAATCTGAAATAAAAAATAGAAAATGTTGGAAATACTCAACAGTTCAGAACCATCTGTGGAGAGAGAGAAACAGGGTTACCATTTGAGGCCTGTGATCTTTCATCAGAAATTATCTTTAGTGATCTTGGATAATATCAGTGGGCTTTGATCAGGAGGGCCATCACCACTAGAATTGTTTTCTTTTGGCTTTTCGCTTGAAATTAGACTGAATATTAACATATGAACACCTAATACATATGTATGAAAATCATTTATCTGTTATGCCCTTTAATTTAAATGGATTAGGGGCAAGAGGTTGGGAGAGAAGAGTGAGGAGTAGTAATGGGAGTGGCTGGAGATTGGAGCAAGGGGAGAGAGTGATAGTGGGTTGGGGAATAAGAAGTCGGTGGGCAGACTGGAATGGGCTTGGGGAGAGATGGGAATGGGGGGGGGGATAGGTAGAGTGATACTGGCGAATGGGGAGATTGGGGGGCTTGGGAAACTGGGGAATGAGGGATTTGGAGGAGAGAGGAATAGAGGTCACAATGTGATGGAAAGTGTACTCAGAGAAGATGGAACTTGATCTCCACAAGGGTTGTGTGGTGGTCATTCCTACTCTTGCTGCCACAGACAGATGTCAGGTAAGTTATTCCCTCGTCGTTTCTCTCACCACTTGTCGTAGCCCAGTCTGGCAGCTGCTTCCTTCAGGATAGCCAGTTGTGGTCCTACTGAACCATCCTTGGTGAATTCCATTGCCCTTGCTGTCCTCCACGTGGTGTTTGACATAGAAGTGTATCAATTTAGCAGCTGAGAGAGGGCAGTGGAAGGTAATCAGCAGGAGGTTTCCTTATCCATGTTTGACCTAAAACCATGAGACATGAAGTTCAAAGATAATATTGAGGATTCCCAGGGCCATTTCACCCCTCCCACCTCTGGTTGGTCTGACCTTATTAAAAGATACTTGCGATCCAGTTGACTTTTTATGATCATCCAGCAGTTGAATGATGTCTTTTACTGATGCAAGCTTTTTATTTCCAGATTTGATTTTAAGCTGAATTAAAATTCTCAAATTGCCAGGTTGGAATTTGAACTCGCGTTCTCTGAATTTTTAGTCCAGGTCTCTGGGTTACCAGATGACTATGCTACTGTACCCATAATGAATGAAGTTATTTTGTACGAAGCAATTGTACATTATGCTCAAAAGACGCTGGTATTTACACATGCATGCTTCTAGCAATCAAGTACTAAATAGGAATTAGGAACAGATTTTCTGATGATTTTCCTTCTCCCTTCAGGGTAGCTGAAACTATTGGGAGCACAGCACTATGGTCCCTGTGAGATTGGCTCATTTTAGACTGACCTAAAATCAGACCTGAGAGGTTTGGTGTATGTGGGTCTGTACCATGCTGTATCATGCATGTGTTCATAGTTGTTAGGGGAGAAACACATTTATAGTGAAGGTGAGAGAGTTTCTGTAGCTGTGCTGTGTGCTGCATAAATGAAATATAAATTCATGTTTTTAGGTCTTAATCACAATTGTTCTTTTAAGCTAATATCCTCTTCTATAATTAAACGATGAGGCATCTAAAAATGTTCTGAACTTGATTATACTTGAAGCTGCAAATACAGCAGCTGTAATAATACACACTTGAGCCCAAATTTTAAATCTAGGTGTATGAGTTTTGGGGCTTGAGTAACAGTGTGAGAAAGAAACTCACTAGAAATGCTGCCTGGGATGTTTTGATTCCCAAGCCTCATTGAAGTCCCACCTATTGACAAGCAGGAAGCAGGGGTCAGCTTTGGGGGTCATCACTCATTTGAGGGATGGGGGTGATGTTGATCAAAGATTCCACAGCTGAGGAGGCCTAATCTGTTCTTGAGGGGATCGGAGGAGGATTCCTACTCCTCCAGGCCCCACAAGGAAAGCAGAACTAAAACATTTGCTGTTTGGGCCTCTTCTGGCTATGGCCCCTATTTCTGCTGTCATCACCTGGTGGGGAAGATATAATTGTTTCCATGCTCAAGCTGTCACTTAAAATTGATGATATGAGCTGATGACATTGCATATATTGTTACAACTGAGGTGGGAGCAACGCACTGTCAATTCAGTCCCATCACTCCACAGATCGCACATATTAACAACATTTTCCCACCGAACCAGAAAACAGCCAAATTAACCACCAGTAACCCCCAGAATAAACAGACCAAACCAGGTATCTTTAAACAACAACAAATTAACTATTTATTAAAACTAAATCTTAAACACCTTATAACTTCTTATTTTAACCTAACTTCCCCCATTCTCTCTCTCACACTCAAATTCGCGGTTGACCGGTTTCTTTAAAAAAAAAAGATATTTTATAAATTAGCTGTTTAAAAATAAATAAATAACTGGCATATAAGTCTTTGTGCATTGGAGTGCCTCATCCATCAGGAACGTAACTCACAATCAAATGCCACTTGAACTCTCCACGTGGATCCAATGAAACAGTTTCCTAGCACATAGGCATCCAAAACACTTCGGCTGCAGCAAGCATCAAACAGTTCTTTCAACGATGAGCAAAGCAATCAGTCAAATTGAATTTTAAAAACTGACAGTCTCTCATTCGAAACTTTACTTCAACAATACAAATGGTCTCTTCAAAGGGTTATTTTCCTCCTTAGGCAATTAATTCAGCCTGTAGTTCCTTGTAAGAATTTTTGCTGAGAGAGCTCTTTTCTTCAGTAGCACGCTTTGTTGGTGTCTTTCAAAACTGGGTTCAGCTGGTTTTTACACACAGTTAAATTGTTACAGTCCACCATGTGACCTCTCCTGCTGTGGCCTAGGAGCAGGTGCAGCTGGCACACTGTGCCTCAGTTTTTAAAGGCACACTGTTTTTAAACAGAGTCTTAAAGGCACACTGTTTTTAATCAGAGGAGGAAAAAAAAAACAGATCCATGACAATATAAAGAAGGACCCCATTTAGCTTTTGGGAGTGTCCTTGGTGCGTGCTCAGTAGAGCAGGTTAAAACTAGGGACAGGGAGCTCTTGGCAATTTTCAAGTGGGCAAATTACCTGGGCGATTTTAAGTGCCCAGCCACCCAGTTTCCACTGACCAGTGTTGAGAAAATGCCTCTGTTTTGTTAAATATATTTTTTATAGATTCATTTTTGAAGGATCGAAGAAATGTTAAACTTTGGAGTTTTCAAAAGGGATCATGGAAAGGCCACTTGATTAGAATAAACAGTGCACTCCTCCCACCTCGGTCGGAACACCAGCTCGTGTTAAATTGCCCTATATTAACATTTCCTGCTGTGAAATCTTCTACCACCCCCAACCCTTGAATAACAGGTGATCCTCAAAGCTGACCCCTCCACTTACCTGGTGTCACAAGGTTTTCTGCTGCTTCCTGCTTGTTTCAGATGGGAAATCAACAGGGAGTTCTCAGTGAGGCCTGGGAGCCAAAATATCCCAGGACAGCACATTATATTATATTCACATTGATTTCAGTTTTATGGGGGAAGGTGAGAGTTCAGGAAAAGGCAGTTCATGGAATTTGTGAAAGGGATTCCATTAAGAGCCTGCACAGAGCTGTGGTGAAGAGTTGCTGCAGGGTACAGATGTAAAGGACAATTATTACAGTTACAACAGATATGAAGGTTGGTATAAATCTCTTCCCATAATAAAGGTGGAGATTTTATCTTCAAGCTAATAGCTGGGAATGAAATTATTGGTAACAAAAGCATTATAGTTTATGTTTGAAATTTCTTTGTTGACAATTGTAACAAATACATGATGTTCAGAAAATTAGTCTGTGTCTATGGAGTGAATTTTAAGTTGCAATCGCTAAGGGTGGGGAGGTGGTCATAAACGTGTTCGCGTCCAGATGCTGCCCTAACGTTGTGGTTTAACTTGAGTGTGTTCAGTTGATTGTGCGTAACCCCCCTGCGGAGAGGTGGGTTTGCAATTTAAGTTAGTTAATGGATCGATTCGAGCGATATTTTAACCTGCGTTCAAGTTTAACGGTGTGTGCACGGGCTACCCAGGCTTCCTGAAACTCATCATTGAAACCAATGTAAGAACACAACAGCAATTCATGGAACTCATTAAAAATCATGCAAATGTAAATACTCAAAGCTCACAACTTTCTTACCTACCACAAGGAAAGTGTTTGTTGAGAGTACTTGTGGGGTGGGGTTACTTCTGTACTTTGGATGTATTGAGACTCAAGATCAGGATGGGTGGACCCATGGCTGCCTGAGATTGGACCTCAGATGAGGAGCAAAATGACCACGAGCATCCTGGTGTAGATCGACCTGTAGGTGGTCAGCACAGGGGAAAGACACAGCAATTGTGCTCACATGAGGCACTACCCGCCTAACAGTGTTTAGTTTCCCTGACCCCTCAATAGAGCAACGTTTCCGGTTGCTGAGGTCATGTCAGGTAGTGCCAGAGATCTGCAACCTCTGACGAAAACCTTCTGGACCTGATGGCATGCGTTATTGGTGGCTGTGAAAGTGAACAACGCACTCAATATTTTTGTCTCCTTCCATATCCAACATCTCCCAGGCAGCTGCACATAAATGTATAAGACAGATGACTGATGGGTTGTTTGCCTGGCCCAGAAATTGTCATCTTTGCCTGTGATGATGCTGGTCAGAATGAGAAGGCACTTGGGTTTATGTCTCTGATTTGCTTCCCACAGATAAAGGGCATCATCAACTGCACACTCCTAGGTCAACTAGGTGAAAACCGCATGGAATTCAATTCCATTAAAGTGCAACTGGTGTATAACCACAAGGAAAGGTTTATGCAGATGTGTGGCAGATTCCCTGGGAGTTTCCATGATCCTTTCAACCTGCAGCAGTCCAAGCACCCTGACCTCTGGACCTTTAAACAGACTTGAGGGATGGCTGCCAGGAGCTCAAAGATATCTCCTTCAGGCTTAGCTGATGGAACCCATGAGAAGTCCAATAAATGAAGCCCAAGAGTGGTACAATGAAAGCCATATGACCACCAGATGCGCCATTGAGAAAATGATCAGTAAACTCAAGATGTTCTTCAGGTTCCTGGACTGATCTGGAGGCACCCTTCAGTGCTCACCAGCCAGGGTCTCCAGAATAATTGTAGTGTGCTACACTCTGCACAATATTGAACAGTAGCCAGGATTGGAGTAGCAGGAGAAACAAGGCATTGAGCACACACTATTTGTGAACAAATCCAAGGAGGAGGATAAGGAAGCTGCTCCCCCTGTACCTTCGAGGGACTGTAATGAATGTAATATTTACCCAATGGAAGCAGTGCATTTAGTGAGAGTGACAATTGGGGAGAGGCATCAAATTGCATATGGTTCAGGGTGAGTGACAATGGTGGCTGGATGAATGAGGAATTGCATAGAAGGAGAACAAGGGGTGCATTTGCAGGGTAAGTGAATTTGAGGAGTACTGTGATAGGCTAGGCTCAACAAGGCATAAGGATGATGTGTACACCAGGGTGTAGGTGAATATGAAGCTGTACTGACCTTTAGTAACCTGATTAGATCATTAAAGCACATCCTGCACTGAATCCACGGACATGACACAATGGTCCTGCTGCTGACCTCATCGGCCACCTCCAGCCACACCACCTTTGCTGCAGCAGTAGATTTCTTCCTCCACATCTCTAACCTCCTCCAAGATATCTGCACTCCTCTGATCCTAGCCTCTTGTGCTTTCTCCATTGTAATCTCTCGACCATTGGCAGTTGTGTCTTCTAAATTCTGGATTTCCTTCTCTGAACTTCTCCACATCTCTACCTCATTCCTCCTTTAGGTAGCTCCAAAAAACCTACATCTTTGACCAAGTTTTTGGTCATCTGCTCTAATGCCTAATTTGGCTGGGTATCAGATTTTATTTGATATCACTAAGTGCCTTGGGTCAGTTTTCTGCATTAAAGGCAGTATATGAATGCAAGTTGTTGTTGGAATATTATGGCACAGACGTGATGGGCCAAATGGCTGCCTCCTTCTGAGCTGTAAAATTTCTATATTTATGTGAGCATCTTGCTCAGGGAGGTGCTGTTAAAGCAGAGCACAGCCTTGGAGCATTGATTCCATCCTCTGGGTGTCTCTGTATAATACCTCCTCTGGTAAATCCTACAAAGTCCGTCTTTGGATTGGCCCTTTAAACATTGCAGTTGTGATTACATCATGCGGGTCCACGCCATACCCACTGCCATATAGACTACACCAAACTCGGAAGTAGTATAATAGTGAGGTGGCTGTGTTAAATGCCGCAGACAGAAACATTGCAATTACTTTGGGTTCCCCACACGATATCGGACCATGCACCACCACCTGCTTGCAGTTAAAATTGAGGCCTATGTCTATTTTCCAATCTGGCAATAAAAGTGCCATTAAAATATTTTACTTTTGTGTTGGTAACAGTTACGTTTATGTCAGCTGAATTGGAGTGCCACACCACTACACGAGATGAAGAGACAAACCTGAGAGTGAACCATAAAGCTGGATGCAATTATAACATGAAATATGACTCTGTATGTAAAACTATGTTAGGCACACACTACTATAGATGCGTATCAAAGGTACAGATCCATTTACCCATTGCCAAAAAATCTGGCCGTCAGAATAGTTTTAATGAAGCCGTGGAATTACTTTACGGTGATTTAGAGACAGACTGCCTGTTTCCTGTGGTGTTCTTGATGTGCTGGAGAGGGCACTCGTCAGTGGTCCAGCTTCACACAATCCTACCACATCTTCCCAAAATAGTACATTGAATCTGCATGAAAGTCCAGCTGCCAGTATCTACTACATCAGCTTATTCAGTCCAGAGCTCTTTTGAAAACTCTTTCTTTCCCCTCTATCGTTCAGCTGACCAGCTCGCCTGTGTCATCAGCGTACTTCACAATTTAACGAGAAGTTCTCCGCTCCAATTCAATTTTCTATATTGTGGCTTAAAAAATTAAAATACAATTAAAAAGGTTTCTGATATAAGAAAACTGTAGATTGTATTCTTTGATGTCTAATTGTGAATTAACTTAGTGTCTCTTGTTAAGGTCCTCTCCTTTAGTTTATTACTGCATATGTAGCAGAATATTAGCTAATAACTTGACTGTGTTTTATGATGATTTTCTTTTTAGTCTGGGGGTGCGCCTCAAATCAGAGATGTTGGGTCGGCCCATATTTCAGGCGATACTGGTAGCCACCTAAAAGAGGTATTGGGTCCTTTATGAATGTAAATCGGGGCCCAACGCCTGTTTTAGGCCCTCTCTTAGAAAATGGTCTGTGATGAGCCGTGCAAGTATCGGGCCTTCCTTGCTCAGGATTTTTCAGCAGCTGCTGCAGTCTCAGTATTGGCTGCCAATGGAAGGTAAGCTTATTTCAAAACAAAATTTAAAAAACTTCCCTGCAGAGCCAGGAGGAACTTGCCTGAACTTTACTGTATTCCTGACAGTTGCTGCCAGCCATGATCAGCCCTTCATCCTGCTGCCCTCCCGCCAACACTCAACACTTATGAGGCCTCTGCCAGCGAGGTAGACAGCTGGATGATCTGCCTGTGAAGGCATGATGGGTATAGGCAGCTCACCCACATTATTTGCATGCGACCTGAGGCCCAATTTCAGGCCAGCCTTGGGCTTCCTTTTCAGGCACATTGATGCTGCATAACAACCCTCACCCGAAGCTGAGCGCCAATGAATTGCCAGCCCACCTTCTCCAGAATTGTGGGTAAAAACTCAAATCCTGAAAAATGCGCCAACAGCTACTCTCAGTTTCATGGCATCATTACTATCATCGATTTTTGTAAAAACCCATCTGATTCACTAATATCCTTTGGGGAAGGAAATCTGCCATCTTTATCTGGTCTGGCCTACATGTGACTCCGACCCACAACAATGCGGTTGATTCTTAACTGCCCTCTGAAATGGTCTAGCAAGCCACTCAGTTGTCAAGGGCAATTATGGTTGAGCAACAAATGCTGGCCTTGCCAACGATACCTACATCCCATGAAAGAATAAAAAAAATCATTTTCTAGCCTTGAGTCTGTCTTATCTCTATATGTCTTACATTCTCTCCTCCTCACCTGTTATGAAGATATGAAGGAAATTAGGAAGAGTGAGGCTAGAGGCAGAGACATGGCAAGGAACAAGCTAATATACGTTAATCACCTACATGTTGAAAGAGAGCATTTATGATATCTGTTCACCGAACCTCTTGGCTGGTCAAGTAAAAGCAGGGAAATAAAAGCAGAATACTGCGGATGCTGGAAATGTGAAATAAAAACAAAGTGCTGGAAAAGTTCTGATGAAAGGTCACCAACCTGAAATGTTAACTTTGCTTCTCTCTCCATTGATGCTGTCTGACTTTTCTGTTTTTATTTAAATAGAAGCAGGGAACTGCTTAAAAATACTGGAGGCGACCTTGTAATCTGGAAGTACTTTTATTGACATGCTATTTTTCTCATGCAAGCTCAAAAGGCAGGAAGCCAGGAAAGGGAATAATGAGATCCCTCGATCATGTTTTCTTCCTTGATGTATTGTTCATATCAAGCTGGTGTATCAGGGGAACGTGTGCCTGAGGTCAGGCGTCCAAGCGGTCTGGCAGGATACAGTGGATTGAGTGGGAAAGGTTGTTGAAGTGATTAGAAGATGGATTGGATAAATTTGTGATTAATTTTCTGAATTGTTCTGTTTCTATGTATCAGTGAATTTCTTTTTTTGGAATATAAATACTTTAAAAAAAAAAGCTGATTTTTTTGCCGGGGTACGTAACTGACAAGGAAATTGAAATGGAGGCAGAAATATTTTATGCAATATGACAGTGACATCCAATTAAACATGAAGTCATATCTAAAGGGAGGAACATTTCATTTAGAGTCTAGTGACACTGCTACTTCACACAGCAACTTCTCTGGAAACTTCTCATCTTCCTTCTCCTGCCCCGTGGCTTGTTGATGCTCCTCATCCTCAAACAGGTGGAATGCACTTCTCATGGCTATGTTGTGCAGCATCTGGGATATATTATCAAGCTTCCATAGTACAGACCAATCATTTGAACCATTGCTTCAACACTTCAAATTTCTTTTTGATTAAGTTTTTACTTTTCACAAGCTTTGTTGGAGGTGTTTTGCTAAGGGAAACTGGAATTACATAGCGAAAGCATCAGCCACATTTTGAACTAGTGACCTATATCTCCAAAACTCCACTGTGTAACTTGCTACTTTGGAATAAGTAGGGGACCATACAATATCGCTTTTGTGGGCACTGCCTTGATACTGTAATTGACAAGCAAAATTCTTTGACAGCACCCATACCCCATTTGGACATTCTTAGTTGATATAATTTTCTTAAATGTGCATCATGGATATTGCACAAATGCTTGAATGCAACTCCTCAGATTCTGAACCATTCCATCCCCACATGCAGCAAGACCTGAACAACATTGAGGCTTGGGCTGATAAGTGGCAAGTAACATTCGTGCCACACAAGTGCCAAGCAATGATCATTTCCAACAATAAAGTATCTAACCACCTCCCCTTGACATTCAATAGCATTACCATCATCGAATCCTCAACCATTGACATCTGGAGGGTCATCAGTGACCAGAAACTTAACTGGACCAGCTATATAAATACTGGGGCCACAAGAGCAAGTCAGGGGTTGGCTATTCTGCAGCGAGTCATTCACCTACAGACTCTCCAAAGCCTTTCCACCATCCAAAAGGTACAAGTCAAGAATGTGACAGAGTACTGCCCACTTGACGTGATGAGTGCAACTTCAACAACATTCAGAATCTTGACACTATCCAGGACAAAGCAAGCCGCCTGATTGGCACCCCATCCACTACCTTTAACATTCAGTCCCTCCACCAATGGTGCACTATGGCTGTAGTGTGAACCATCTATGAGATGCACTGCAGCAACTCACCAAGGCTTCTTTGCTAGCACCTTCCAAACCCATGACCTCTACTACTGAGAAGGTCAAAGATAGCAGGCAGACAGGAACCACGACCTGCAAGTTCCCCTCCAAGTCACACACTATCGTGACTTGAAAATATGTGGCTGTTCCTTTATCGTTGCTAGGTCAAAATCCTAACTGCACTGTGGGAGCACCTTCACCACATGGACTGCAGCACGAGGGCAGCTCACCACTACCTTCTCAAGGGAAATTGGGCAATAAGTGCTAACCTTGCCAACAATGCTCACATCCTGTGAATGAATAAAAAAAATTAAAATGGCCAAATAGATTACTGAGGCCCTCTTGGGTGGATGTATAAGATGCCAAGGCACTGTCTGAAAAACAGCATAGACATTCTCAATGTTTATCTCTCAACCAACATCACTTTAAAAAGAAGACAGATTATCTGGTCATTATCACATTGCTATTTGTGGGACCTTGCTGTGCACACAATTTCCAATTGCGTTTTCGACATTACAACAGTGACTATGCTTCAAAACTACTTAATTGACTGTAAAGTGCCTTGGCACTGTAAAGTGCCAAGGTCATGAAAAGCGCTATATAAAAGTCTTTCTTTCTTTCCTGTATCCTAAGAATATCACATCTTTGATTTAAAAAACTGCAGCATAACCTGCTGCTTTGCTCGAGTGCTGAATTTAAGTTGATACAGATCAGCTTTGACCTCAGTCATGTGTTGGTGGTCTCTTTTAACATGTGGGTGATTGGCGTATATTAGGTTGTTCCTTGCCATGTCTTTGACAAAATAACGAGTACTGCAATCACTTTTAGCACTACTAAAGTGCAGTGGTGAAACATGTTCTTGACCTCAGGAAATGGCATACTTCCTTTGTTTGTTCATGTCATTACAGTTCCTCTTGACAAGCTATTGGTAAACTATATCATGCTTCTTGACTCCAGCAATGATTACCAGTTCATACTTTATTACTGTTTCTATTTCATTGCAGGGAAATTGTCCTGTTCTATATCTGCCAATTATATATTAGTATTATTAGGGATTGCGTCTGTAATATATTTTGCAGTGCTCTGGTTTTTAAACTAGTTGCAGTTATCTCCTGCAGATATGTTTATTAAATACATCTAGGTTACTTCTGACTACATTAATATATTTTTTGATGCGCTGGTGTGCTATCCTATCAGATTATTAAATTGGCTAATTAACTCCCAATCTTACAGCCAACTTGAGTCACTTGTAAACTGCTGGAAAGGCACAGATGCCAGTGACTTTAACTCTACAGAAAAAAAAAACCTTGTAATTAATTTATTAAGACAATAATTGTATAGCTAGTGGAGTTGACTGGTTTCTTTTTTGTGGTGGTCTATACCTAATATCATTTCAGGAGGCTAAACTAGCTTGATGGGACCTTTTTTTTCCATTTGGAGCTCGGCAGTACTGAGTCCTTTCTGAGTCGAGAGTGGCTTTGTTCCTTTAAAATGATTCAGTATGCTGGAGTGGAGCGAAGTGAAGGGAGTAACCTGAGCTACATTGCATATAACAGAAATATCGCAAAATAGCAACAGCTTTCCAGCAGCTTGAGGATATCTGCTATATACAGATATTTAATAGACCTTGCCCAGATTGGCCCCTCTGCAATTTTCTTTGCCCTTAAAGTTTAGTAATTTGGTAGCTCAATGGCCTGTGATTCTAGGGGTTCTCATTATTAGGTTAGTTCAACTGTAAATATACACAATTCACACATCTTTACCATAAAATAACCACTAGGCAACCAGTAAAACATACTTCTCCAAATCTTTTATTCAGTAACCTACTGTAATGTTCGATTAGACATATAACAAATACATTTCTAATGCCTTTTTATTCCTGCTTCCTTCTCTCATCAAGGATAGAATCTTAACCTATGAAGGACAGGACTTTTGTATGTGTTTGGAAATCATTTTCTAAAAATATGATTTATGGCTTTGTAGTGCGCAGGTCAACTTAAAGTTGAAAATATTGCGCAGGTCAGTATTTATGCCCCGATTACCCTTTTCAATATTGCCAGTAACATGACAACCATGGGATAGTGACAAGAACCAGTTCATTCAATTTAAATCTAATTAAAACTGTGCTGTAACATTACTGACAAGCTGAGACAGTCTTCAACATCAAACCTGTCTTAATTTTCCCCTGCATTAGGTGAGCTGCCCCTATACCTCTGCATCTTCTATCCTCTAGCCAGGTGTTGTGAAAGAACAGTCCAGCATGACACGTTTGCTTTTCCCCTCTCTTTTTCATAGCAAACAACCCAGCTTCAACTCAGCTGTTCTCATGACAACTTGACAGAAATTAGGATTGTATTGTTGTATTGAACAATTGGTGTCCTACATTTCAACTTTGCACCACTGTGAGCTCATTTTTCAAGAGGCCACCTCTGCAAGGTTATGTGATTGACAACACTGGAAAAAAAACATCCAAAGCATTTTTTTGCACAACATTCTTTTCTGAATGAACTTCTGCTGATTCCCTGTTTTCTTCGAATTGAACATTACTTGATGTCACACAGTAACAGTTACTTATCACTATCAGAAAATCAATTGCATTGTACATTTAGCTTATTTTATCTTTGGCTTTGGCCATGAATACTAGTTAATTAACCAAAGCATTTTCTTAATAAACTTTAACAAGCATCATAAACGCTTTAAGACTAGCTGTCTGACTGCTATGACTGATTTGGAGCAGGAATTCTTTCTCCCTATCACTGACTGTCCCCTTCGCATGATCAGTGAAAACTCCACATATCGAGTTGAATTAAAGAGATGTTGTGTGGCTCAGCTATTCATTATATATACATGTCGAGACAAGTTGAACTCAAACATTCAATAATTCTGGACTCCCTATGCTTTGTAGCTGATTTACAAGACTTTCTGTCAGATTTTGGTTTGTAAATAAAATGTATTTTAACCAGACATGTTTATGTGGAAAACTACAACACTGGTAGAGATCAAAATGATTCTATAGTGAAATAATATTGCCCACCATGTGCTGCAGGCAAGAAAAACAGTCTGGTTATGAAAAAGTCCAATGAATTTGGCCAAAGTTCAAGCATGGCTTCAATTACTTCTCAAAACTATTGCCAGAAGGAAGGGAAATGCAATATAAATAAAGCAAAAGTGTTTTTCAAAATGTTCTTAGTGCTTTTCATATTTTTAAATCCTTTCTGATGAGGTGTAACGGACATATTTGACTAATCAAGCAGTAGATTGCCTGTAAAATCTGAAGCACAGTTTAAATATTGCTGTTCAGTACTGAGCTACGTAGTTATAAATTTAGGATTTTGTGCACACCATAAACTGCTGCATGTTCTTTTGATTAATGAACTACCTGGAAAAAAGTTCACTTCTGCATATTAGCAATATGATTCAACAGGACGGGATGAATGCAAATAGTGTATTTGTTTCAATTGTCTGTAATCTGTGGGTGGATTGTAGTCTGTGACTCCACTCCTGTTTTAGCTCATCTGCTGCTGAAACTCTCCATCCCTGCTTTTGTTCCCTCTTTACTTGACTATTCCAATACAATCCCTGCAGCCTCTCACCTTGCACCCTCTGTAAACTTGAGCTCATCCCAAAACTCTGCTGTCTGAATCCTAATTCTCACCAAGTCACATTCGTTCATCAGCCCTGTGCTCACTGACTTATATTGGCTCTGATCCTTGTTTTTCAAATTCTTCCATGGCCTCGCCTCTCCCTATCTCTGTAATATCCTCCAGTCCTATAACCATTGGATAGATCTGCAATCCTCTAATTCTGCTCTCTTGAGCATCCATGATTTTAATCGGTCCACCATTGATGTTGGATGTTCCTTGAAGTGACAATACTTTCCTCATGAGCAGCAGAAAAGTTTTAGGACGAAGGTCATTGATATTTGGTCCCTTTTAATGAAGTCAATTATATGATAGTAATTTTAATTTAAAAGTGATTTCAAAAGTCTTTTGATGCCACAATAAAGATTGGTATTTGAAGTTGTTAAGCTAATCCTCATCTCAACTCCTATTTGTCTTAATTTCTGTTTTATATTCTATGCTTGTTCAGAAGTTCACCCAATGCATAAAAATATTTTTAGATCAGCCTTAAAATCTCATCTTTCTTTGTTTGATCAACCTTAAATTCACTGAATTCTTAAATTTTGCATTCCAATAAATCTGATCATAGAATCCTACAGCTGAAAAGGAGGCCATTTGGCCCATTATCCTTGTGCTGGTTCTTTGAAAGATCAATCATGTATTTCTAATATTGTATGTTAATTGAGTTACCTTTAACTGTAAGTTGCTTGGACATTAGGGAGTTGGGAATATTACCAGATTGCTGTAATGTTGTCAACAATCAAGTCCCAAGGATCCAAATGTAAGAGATTACCTGACAATTTAAAAAGGGAAAAGAATCAGCCTTGTCCCAATTACATGACTTTTAACAATCCCGCTGTTAGTACAAGTTTAAAAATGATTCTGAATTATTGCAAAAATGTCAGGAAAGTAATTTACACCAGTATTTGAATCTTTCCTACTTGTGTACATCAAATAACTTGAACATGCAAAAGTAAACTCCAAGAAAAGTTGTATTGCAATATATGTGTGGTGTACTTGAAATTTGATATACATATTACAGAAGAACATTACTATAATAGAGGATGTAGTTAAAATAACAGTTACATTTTAGTACAGTTCATAATACAGAATTGTTCAATGCAAGTCAGCCATGAAATAACATTTAATCTTCCATGTTTTTCTTTCCAGTTGGATTTAGTCACCCTTAGGAAAGAGAGCAATAACGGGGAGATGGTGTTGTAGTGGTAATCTCACTGCACTAGTAATCCAGAGGCCCAGGCTAACAGTCCTGGGGACATGGGTTCAAATCCCACCCTGGCAGCTGGTGGAATTTAAATTCAATTAATTCATAAATTAATTTAATCAATAAAAAAAAATCTGGAATTAAAAGCTAGTCTCAGCAATGTGGCCATGAAACTATCATTGATTGTCGTAAAAACACATCTGGTTTACTAATGCCCTTTAGGGAAGGAAACCTGCTATCCATACCTGGTCTGGCCTATATGTGACTCCAGACCCACAGCAATGTGGTTGACTCTTAACTGCCCTCTGAAATGGCCCAGCAAGCCACTCAGTTGTCAAGGGCAGTTAGGGATGAGCAACAAATGCCAGTGGTGCCCACATCCCATGAAAGAACAAAAAGGCATTTGTATATTAATATTACAAATATTTATTTCTGGACTCTATTTTAGTTCCCTGAAACTGTTACATAGGTTAATGCATTTCCAATTTGCTTGATTTTTTTTAAAGATAGTTAGAAAAAGGTAGTAAAACAGTGACCTAGATGGAGTACTTCCTCTCCTTTTGAACAGTTTTAAACATTTGATCTAGTTAGTTCGGCTGGCTCCCATGGAACTGATCTAAATATTCAATGATCAACTATTTGAGTAAGCAGATGATTACGTAGACTGGTAGAAGCGAGTCTGTGCCGACCATCAACCACCCATTTATACTAATCCTACACTAAGCCGGAGAGGTGCCAGAGAACTGGAGGACAGTAAATGTACCATTTTTCAGGAAGGCAAGGCTAAGGGAGTAAACCCTAACAGAAAATCCGGAGCGGAACCCCGTAGGCGGTCATGTGTCACCTTTGGCATGTTTCCGGCAGTTCCTGCAGCCGTACTGGTGCCAAACGTCGTGCTCTGCACTCCTTTGGACCCCACCAGAAAGGCCAAGAGGGGGGTTTTGACGCTTGGGCAACTCTCAACCTCCATACATTCGCCCAGGCATGCGCCATGGAGAGGTCACTTCATAGTTGCCTCGCAGCGACTGACACCACTGACCACCTCCAGGTGCTGACAAGAGGCCAAAGAAGAAGAAGAAGATGATTAATTAAGTTGCCTGTAGTTAAAAAATTGCTTTTTATTTTTGCCTTTGTACGTGGTAGAATCTAGATGGAAAAATGAATCTATTTAATGTTTTGTCTCACATAGACTAGTTATGGTCAAGTTCTCCTTCCTAGGCTCATAGCTATATTGTCCAACACTATCCCTATTTGCACTACCTCCTCAGAGCTCTGTTCAACTACCTCAAATGTTAAACTTTAATGTTAGCAAACTCCAACATTAGATACAAAATGAAGTTTTATTTCCTGGCAGTTTAGTTTATTTTATTCTTTCTCCAGATACGGGCATCACTGGCAAAACCCTTCCGAATTGCATGATTCTAAGCTGATGTGGGACTGGAGTCACATAGTGGTTTGGGAACTTTTCAAACTGACTTCAAACTGTACAGGGGTTATATTACATGCAGTAGATACTATAAAATTATTTTTTGCAGATAGCGAAATAGACAGCTTAACTTCAGATTCAAGAGTACTAATTTTGCATTGTTGTGTATCTGCAGGGACAGAAATGATGGAAAAAGTGGCCCATTAATGTTCTATTTGTACTGTGAGAGGATTAGCATGAGAAAATCTTTATCGGGTTCTTGAGGGCATTTGAATGTTTTGACCGATGTGAGGTCATTTTAATGGCAGTAAAATTGCTTGTGATGGAAACAGTGAGTGAATTGTACTATCTTTATTTTCTCTGTTCTAAAATGTCAGGGCAGTTTTTACAAAATACCAATGGTGGAACTACAGTGAAGTGCATTCATTTTAATATTTCGATGTCTTCCCCCTTACTTTGGAACTTTTCCATCCTTTTCTGACTAGCCTCATGCACTTATTCAAACTACATACTAAACTAATGTGTGAGATGCCTGATTTTGGGTCCCTATATGCAATTACAAGATTTATTTCACCCAGTCACTCAAAGTTGATGGTTGAATATTCAGGTTGGCTAGTGTCCAAAATGTGTACGACCATCAACCCAAATTAAATACATCAGATTTTCTTTCTTTTGGAAAATATTACTGCACCCAGATTGCACAATTTTTTTCTGACTGTTCCCACTTTGTTTAAAAATCAAATTACAATAATGAAATTCCAACTGGATTCTAATGTAAGTAAAAACTGAAAGTGCTACAAAATAAAACCACATACACATGGTGTTAAATGGTCGGATGTGGTAACATTTGTAAAGCCCTTCGACCAAATATATTTTTTTTAAATTCAGTTTCGGGATATGGACAGTGCTAGCAAAGAAGGAAGGGAAGACTTGCATTTATATAGCACCTTTCAAAACCACAGGACATCCCAAAGCACTTTACCATAAATGAAATACTGTTGTACTGCAGTTATTGGCCATCCCAAGCAGCTGCAATTAACTGGATGGCCATTTAGAATAGTGCCCTTAAAGGCACAAATCAGCTAAGCTGACAGTAACTAATGCCACGCGTTTATAGAACATATGAGCACAAGAAATTCCCAAATAAATAAATGATATTTTCATATTAATAATTGCATGCATCAGCTTTTCACGATTTTGCCAATTAGAAGGGAGAGATGTACTTTGTGTGAATAGTGTAGTGAAATTGTAAAGGTGTTTGTGGAGAATACGTTGCTATTTTGCTGCACCTACTGTCTAAAGAAAGCTGTCCTTTCCCCAGGGTAAGTTCAAATATTCTAAGTGCATTCATATTCCTTAACAAATACACTTTAAACATTCAGATCAAAGGCTTCATATATTCAAAATATTATTTCCTTCATTTGTACTTTTTAAAACAGCAATTAAATAAAATGATGTGTTAACTAATGATAAAGATATTCAGACTTAATTAAAAGTAGCATGGTGGATGCATTCAGTTTAAAGGTAAGTTTTTTTTTCATAACCTGAAATTTAGAAAATTCCTACGAATACCCTCACAGGAATAAATTACTACTGATATTCCAAGTTGAAAACAACAGCACAGCAATTTGAAGGTGCACCAGCCTAGCTGCTCCAGTCAGGCTTTCCATGAGTTTTGCATCTTCAGATATTCTTTCTAGTGATGCTGAATATGGAATTCACAGTTTTTCGAATGCACTAAGCAGATTATTTTCATTGTCAGTTTTGAACACATAATTCCCCAATCTATTTTTATGTTCTATTTCGTATTACAGTGGCTGGGTCTGAATGTAAATTTATGAATATTTAAAAAAGGGGGTGAAGTGATCAAAACGTACAAGGCTATTGGGAGTTGGGCAAACAATCGAGAAAGAGGGGTGATCGGGAGGTAGGGGAATGATCAATGGGCGGCAGTGAACTTTGGCACTACTGTGGATTGGGGGTGAGCACTCCTGGTTTTCCTGGCTCTATATTCAGGTAAGTACCTTTTTGATAGCAGACTCCAGTGGTCCCTTTAAGGCCATTGATATTCCAAGGGATCTGTTTCCACTCATCAGCAGGCTGGTTGATCTACTGACAGTTATCAGATGAGTTAATGGTTTGGTTGTGCCACAACAGATTGATTTTCTGCTATACCAGTGCTGTTTGTGTGGCACCTTTCTCCAGCTTAAGAATTGACTCAGTTGTAGCATGCTTACCTCTAAATCAGAAGGTTGTTGGCTAAAGCATACAAGCTAGGCTAATACTTCAATCCAGTGTTGAGGGAGTGCTGTATTGCCAGAGATGCTATCTTGTGGATGAAATGTTGCACAGATGCCCCATCTCTCGACCTGAAATGATGTTACAGAACACTTGGCATTGTTTCATAAAGATATTGTGCCGGAAACCACACCTGCCAAATGGAAACTTATTAATTTTGTCATATGGAACACTATTTGAATGCTTACTGGACATTGAACATAACTTGTTTTAAAAAGACCACAGAGCAGTGGCTGAAAACATGGCTGCACATTTGCATCCTGAAAGACAGTTACGTGGAGAGACAATGGGAGTACTCCCTGATTCAATTAGCCAGATGGGTTTTGTCAAAAGTGATGATCAAAAGACATTCAGAGTCATTGTCTGTGTAAGAGCCAGCACTCCGCCCACCCCCCCCCCTCCCCCACACTGAGAGTGTCTAGTAGGCTTTGAAGAATTAACAAACTTGGCAGGCAAACCTGTCTTAAACAAAGAGCTAGTCACATAACTAACCTGCTGCCCAGATGGGGAGTTGATTGAATTGTGCTCACAGAAAAGTTTTGAAGCAGACTGCATTTTGAAGACCAAAGAGAAGCAAGGTCCCCCCTCTCTCTCTCACACACACACAAAGTTCCAGAAGTAACTTAAGCCACACGACAGAAGATCCTGCAGCTTTCTGGTACCAGCAAAACAGGTTTGAAAGTGTGCACTGGGCCCCAACGAGAACTGCAAGACTCAACTTCAATCAAAGACTTTACATTCAACCCAAAACCAGTAACTGAATTCCATCTACTACTTCAAACCTTATACCTTTAATTCTTTCTCCTCCCCTGCATCTATTTGTGTGTGTGTTTATCACGTATGCATGCTAGAGTGGTTGCGTTGCGCATTCTTAGCAATTTTAACTGTTAGAATTTAAAGGTTAATAAACTTAAGCCTTTCTTGTTTAAATCTGAGAAAACCTGTCTGGTTGATTCCTTTACAATTACAATTAGAGAGCAGTGAGCAAGGACTCACTGAGGGGAAGTTAAAAATACTCTGTTTTAAAAGTTAAACCCTGTTACGGCCAAACTAGGAAAAGGCCGAGAGGGGAGCCTGAGATCACCTTCCTCATCTGGTTGTCTAAATATTAAGAGATCTTTCTGGTGGTGAGGTTCAAATGGACACACAGGTCAATAGAATTGATCCAATAGTTAGTGATTCCCAAGGAATAATTAATTCTTGGTAATAACTGTGTCATACTCTGGGGGGGTGGTGGGTGGGGGGGAAAGACTCATCACTTTGGAGGATACTCGCCTTTCTTCTTGTTGACTCAAATAAAATGAATGGTCTGATTCAGCTATAATCATGCAGCACACGTTTAAAAAGCGTTACTTAATTATTTGTTCAATTACAAGATCTCAAGACCTTATACTGTGTTTGATTAAACAATTTATTTTTTGTGATAGATATAGTAATAAGTTAATGAATGTGATTACCAGAATTGAAATACTGCAAGTTGCTGTGACATCAATTAGCATGTGATCTGTTTATGCTGTTGATAAATGGATGACTTGTGGGCACAGTTTAGTTAGTCTTCCAGTCCTTTGATAAACAACTGATGATCAATGTCAGCATGGTTAATGTAACAGTCTGTTCTTCAGTAATGATGGGGGGAAAAAACAAGTTCCAAGGATATTGAAGTTAGTCTCTATCGAAGTTGTGGCTGTTCCGTTGCTATATTAATATATTTTGCATTTGATAAAATGTCTTTAATGCTAGGCTGAAAATCAGCATTTAAACCCATTCTAGCCTCAAATTCTCTTTTGTTGAGGATCTCCATCATATTTACAACAAATGCAGGAATGCTGTTTTAGATTTGTACCTGTGCTTAAAAAAAAAACCTATGGTAATTCAGATCTAAGATGGATTCCAGTAACATTCTTAAATCTAAACTGACAGCATAAAAACATCATCTGCCTAACAGTTACTTAACAATTTGATGTAGGGTTGAATTGAATTAAGCATTTTAGGTTATTGTGAGCTAGGGTAAGGTGGGGGTTTGTTAGAAGGAGTGTTACAAGAGTTTCTTTTTTTTTGTAAAACTTGGGAATCTATATTTTTAAAAACTAGAAGAAGGATTTCATGGACATTGAAACATCTGGAGATAGCTGAACTTTATGGGTATTTTGGAAAAAAAACAAGTTCAACAAGAGGTTCCTGGTTTTGACCAGTAAACAAATACTGATTTCAAGGAAACCACGGTGGGGGGTCGGAGGGGGGGGTGGGGGTGGGGGGTGGGGTTGACCTAAGAGCTGCCCTTTGTTGTGATGAGAGAGAATTTATGAGTGGCATGAGACCTGCTTGGAAGTTTAATTTCAATTTGAACTGTTGAAACTGTTAGTTGTTATTTCTGCCTGGAGAGGAGGAACTGCCCACCTTTCTCTTTGAAAAGGAATCCTGCGTCTCTTGAGAAGAAACCCTGTATTTCAAATATGGCAGCTTCCTATTTCCTCCTGTCTCTGAAGAATCACGCTCTGGAAAAGCAAAAGCTTGTATGAAGTGGTACTGTTGCCTCCTGTAATTTTGAAGACATCCTGAATGTTTGCAGAAACCTTGCATTTTTTAAAAAAAAGAACTTTTGCATCGAATGTGTGAGTACTGACACCTCTGTTGCTGCACACCTGATGGAAGACCTATGTGACGCTGCTACAGTTGAATTTCTTTGAATGCCTACCCGAACAGACTGTTCATCAACCTTGCCTGGAAAATTCTGAGTTGCAGCCAACTATTTGCCTTTGAGATACCTCGCCAACCCAAAGGACTTCCTTCTATATCTTATTTGTAAAAATTTTCTTTATTCCTTCTATTTCTTTGCAACAGCTGTAAACAAAAATATTGCATTTGCAGACAACGCAACCACTAGAGTCATAGAGAGATACAGCACCGCAACAGGCCCTTCGGCCCACCAAGTCCATGCCGACCATCAACCACCCATTTATACTAATCCTATATTAATCACATTTTTCCCTCTCACATCCCCACCTTCCCTCAATTCTCCTACCTACACCAGGGGCAATTCTTTTTACAATGGCCAATTTGCCTATCAACCTGCAACTCTATGGCATGTGGGAGGAAACTGGAGCACTCGGAGAAAACCCACACGGTTACAGGGAGAACTTGCAAACTCCGCACAGGCAGTACCCAGAACCGAACCCAGGTTGCTGGAGCTATGAGGCCACTGTGCCACTGTGCTGCCACTAGGTGGTGTAATACTTGCACATGCACAAATGCACTGAAACGTTACTGTCTACGACATTTTTGGCTGCTGCCAGTAGTAAACATGGTGCTGCTCAATTTATCACAAAAACAAATGAAACCCGAATCCCCACAGCGGCTGCGATTGCTGCCTCCATCCCACCCGCAACAGTACACTGTTCCTGCCATGGCCGTTCTCTTCCCCCTTTCCCTCCCCTCCCCTGTCTATCTTATCACTCTCTCTCTCCTCCGTTTCCCCGTGCAGGGAAGGGAAGGGGGGGCAATCACAGGAGGGAGCTTGGAGCGAGTGGCCGACAGGTGGGAGTGGGGTTGAAATGGGGAGCAAGCGGCCGAGGGGAGGAAGCAGTGAGGTGGGGAGCAAGTGGTGAGCAGACATTGCAGTGTGTGATGATGTTTTTGCGTGCATGAACGATTTAGTCCGGGCAAGCAGGGTGCTGACGTAGGCTGCGCATGTGCAGCACCATATTGACAACAAGGGTCTGTTCTGCACATGTGTGAAGCTGGGAGTGTTCTGATGATATCGGCGCTGGGGCTGTGTTGTCAGGAGTCACTTTGAAACAAAAATCCCCTTTTTTACTGGCTAACTGGTTTTTGAGTGTGTGTATGTGAGTGTGTGTATATTAATAATGCCGCAAATATATTTACTTTATTATTGGTTAAGACTTGGTTTTGAAATAAATGGATACTTTTGTTGTTTATTAAAGAAACCTGGTTGGTGTGCTTTATTCTGGGACAGATAGAGTATCTAGTTGGCTATTTCAGTAAATGGGAAAACTTATTGATGAGTTGTGACCTGTGGAGAAGTGGGACTGAATTAACAGTGCACTCCTCCCATCTCAGTCATAACAGGAGTTATAACTCCTTGGCTGCAGACACCGAAGAATCCATGCGGAAGGGAGATGTTCACTAAGTTGTAATGTAACCATACACCAATAATAAGAGAATCTGGATGTATCAAAATAATAATGCTGTGTTCATTACAATAGACAGATCTAAAGCAATGGATATTTTGGCGTACTCCTGTTCTTGTTAGGTTCATGAAGTTATTCAAAATAAAGAGATCCATGAGAGTTTGCTTGTGTATTTCAAATGAAATTCTCTAACTGGGCTGTGGTGGGAGTGGACGAAAAATGGCATCAGGTCACAAACCCTTCTGGATGCCATCATTTTGGGTAGGGTTCTCACAGCACCTAGCTATTTCAGACAGGAGGCGATTTGTAATAGGCAAATTCGGGTCTATGACATACCTCAGATCCTGATTGCATTTTTAAAAGGTATGAACATGTCGAGTATGTATATCACGCACTCAGCCCATTTGTACCAAGCTTTGAATGACTAAACCAGCAGTCCTTAAAGGGACCACCAGAGGCATCTCAGAAAACAGTAAAAGCGTCTCTTTAACTTTTATGTTTAAGGGTCACCCCCACCCCTGGCTGCAATTTCAGGCCTAAACTGGCTTGGGCCTCTTGACTGTACCAACAGTCGTGTAGTGAGTGCACTTTGCTTGTTGACTGTCTGCGGTCTACCTCAACCTAAATCACCCCTACAGTCTGCATATCAGCTGTCTGAGATTCCAGCATAACTGCAAATCATCCTAGCATGGACTCGTGCTGTGAGGGCCTAGCTCCAGCATCTCTGGAGCTTGCTACACTCTCCAGGCTAGTGGTGCCATGTGGGATGATGCAGACTCATCCACTCTCTCAGCCTGGGAATACAACAACTGCTACCAAGCCACGAGCTCTGTCCTGTTGACAACAGTGAGGACCTGTTGTACTGCTCGTCCCTGACAAGAGGGTGTTGTACTGCTCGACCCTGACGAAGAGCTTTCTGTTGCTATGAACTGCAGACTGGGAGCTGTAATGAGAACAACAGGAGGCGCAGCTGATGCGGAATGCCATTGGCATGGCATGTGCCCACCCCCTCAATAGCCCCACCCCCAGTACAGCAGGCTCTGTTGCAGGGGAGGTTGTAGATGCCTATTCCCGCCTGCCTGGAGAGGCACCACCTCCTCTAGTATTGCTCCTCAGTTAGATGCAGTACTTCCTCAGGTTGTCTTGATCTGCAACTCTGTGCTGAATATGTTCTCCTGGTGCAGTGCCACTGCCTCCCCCCTTCCCCCAACCCCCACCTCTCATTCCTATCTTACATTAAGCTGCTGCTGCTGCTCCAAGTCGTCTTCTATCTAGAAAAAAGAAGCAGCTCCTCTAATAAGAGGTACCTGACCAAAGGAATGTAATGCAAACTAGGTCTCGAGGTTGCGATCTGGAAGCTGAACATACTGTTGCCAATCCAGGCACCTGAAAGTTCCTGTGATTCAGTGAGCTGCAGCTGAGAGCCTATTTTGATGGTGTTTCAGGTGCCCTCAGACACCAATCCCATGAGATCTTGCTAGCAAGTTCGAGACTGCGTGGAGCAACCGCAAATCTGAGTTAGATTAGATTAGAGATACAGCACTGAAACAGGCCCTTCGGCCCACCGAGTCTGTGCCGAACATCAACCACCCATTTATACTAATCCCACACTAATCCCATATTCCTACCAAATTTGCAGTGGGGGCAGGTATGATGTTACTGGTTGCTGACTTTCACCTTTTAGTTAGGAGCCTGCAAGCATCTGGCACACAACCTCAAACATGGTGCCTGGCATGGATACAATGGGCTAAATGAACTCTTTCTGTGGTGTAGGCCAGAATTATATGGTCCCCCCAACGTACAGCCTGGTGGCAGAGGTGTGGGGGGTCGGGGGCCGTAAAATTGAATGGGAGGCAGGGGTTGCCATTCCCGATGCCTTCTGGCCTCCACTGCAATCTTACACAGGGCAATGGCAGCAAAAAATGCCCCCCCTGCCCCTGGCCAACCAAGGCCCTTAAGTTGCCAATTAACAGCCACTTCCTCTGGCTGTCAGTATTTTACCATGGCGACCGGATGGCAAAGGCCCCAAGAACACTGCCAGAGCCTTCTTGCAGGCTGTGGGGGGGAGAGAGACCACCTGATCGGGCACCTTGTACCCCACGGAGGGCCGCCCCTGAAGCAGCCACTGTGCAAAGCTCCCCCCGAGGCCCAGCCAACTGTCGCCAGTGAGGTCCCAAAAACTTATTTTGGTTCTGGGGACATCCTTCCTCTTGCTTGCGATGGCTCGGTGTAGTCCTAGTGGCGCTGTAAGAGCTGCCAGTCCGCTGATTGGCCGGCAGCTCCATTAGGCGGGACGTCCTGCCTCAAGGACATGGAAGTCCCGCCCAAGGCCAGTTAAGGGTCTGGGGAGCAAAAAATCCCGGCGTGCCTCCTGAGGCCCAACGGAGGTGGGTTCGTCCCCGACTTTCGGCTGGTGGGCAGCACCTCCCACCCAACATATAATTCCAGCCATAATTTTTGTATGTTTCTATTATGCCAGTTAAAATGGTGGAAGGTGAGGTCTGGGATTTTGGGAAGGCTGCAGAGTGGATCCACAAATGTGGCATTCAACCCCTGCTTGGACTGCTGGGCTGTTCTTGTTGAGTGGGAGTGGGAAGCAGTGGTGAGAGTGGTTAAAATTGTCCCTTAATATTCAAATTAAAATTAGCATTCAGATAATCTAGGCATTCCCAATTAACAATTCTTCTCAATGGCTTTAAATATGCAATCAAAGAAAAGATGAAAATGCCATTAAAATAATCAGGTTATTATGATTTTAAAATTATATACTAATCCAGTTACCTGTCCTTTTGTAAACTGCTTACATATTTGGGTGGGTGAGGGGCCGGAGGTTTGGACTGGTCAGGGCTGCGTAACGTTGGCAGCAGAATTCCCAAGAATTCACCTGCATAATATTATTTGATAGTCTAAATAAGGGAAGGGAATCAACTTCGTCCCAGCTGTATTACATTATTAATGCAAATCAAGTTTTTATTCTAATCATTATGTATATGTTTACATAAAATAACCTGCACTGTACATTGAATATTCTGTATGCATGCACATATTAATTAAATCCATTACAAAAGGGAACCGTGAAAGCACAAAATTACAACTGCTATCACAAATGAGCAACTCCTAAAATGTTGATACAATATTCTTGATTTTAACGGACATTTTAACTCATTCATTACCAATAGTAGCTATATATAGTTATATAGCCGTAAAAGTTTTGAAGTCATATCAGCATAATATAGCAGATGGATTTACATTTTAACAGATGCAGATGCATTTTATGCAAGCATAGAATGAATGGAACATGCCACAAGCAACACAGACAAATTAAAAAATCAGAACTTCATAGTATAATACATTCCACCGCACAAAATTATTTGGTATCAGCAAGAAATGAAATGGCTGTTATTCTTCCATACATTTCTTTCTAAATAAAAATTGTTCCCTGGACAATCTGTAAAGCATTTTAATGATTTGTCGCAACAATAACAACAATTATTATTATTAGAATGATTCCAAGTACAGTTGCTGCTATGTTCAATTTTTTGGCAGTCGAGGATGCACTCCTGGCTTTTTCAGCATTTCCCAGTTCAGCAGCATTTTGAGCCTGCAAGGAGAATTTAAAATTATTAATAACAGTAAATAATTGATCTTTGCAATTTATAGATTAGAAATGACTGTCTGAGAATGACTACTCCTCCTTAATAGATTTCCTACTGGTACTGGGGAAAGAGTTTGCTTCGATAGGAAGTTTGCAATAACAAGATTTGTTGTCACAAGTCTTCATTGTATGAAAAGCAATGCTGAATCTTCCAGTTAGATTCGACAATGGAATTTCAGTGGTTAAAACATTGGAGCAATACGTTAAAAAAATTTATGACAAGCTGATTTGAAAAATTGCACAGAACAGGGCTTAAGTCACACGTACTTTTATTCCAGTTGCATTTATAGACAAAGTAAAAATAGATTATGTCACAGGATAAAATATAACTGTTGAGTAAACAAGACCTAATAATTTAAGAGATTGTATTTAGGCATCTTTAAATCTTATCATAGGAAACTGATGCAAAGGTTGCACAATTTTTACAGCTATTCCTTTGTTTCTTTCTTTGATTAATTTAGAAAATAACATACTATTATAAATAACAGTCAATGTATGCAGGCTTAATTTTTGTTTTGTTAAAATGTGATACCTACAGAATAATATGTTCTGTTTAAATTTTAATCTTTTCAAATCTTTTTAACTCTCTCAAATTCTGAAAAGTCAGAGCCATGGATACTAACCTGAGAGGAGTAAATGGTTGCCGCTATTCCAAGGGGAAGACAACAACAGAGCAAATTAAAGATGGACCATGGCAAATATGAATTGGGCTGTGAGCTCGGCATCTTGTTGACCTTCCCAACAATGTCGAAAGTGAATTTCTATCTTCATTCCGTCAGCCACTCTTTATAATGTTCCATTTCTGATTGTGGGCGGGTCCTAATCAAAAACATTTACAAAAACTGTTGGCAAAGCACTAGACAGTTCTTTTTCAAGTCACAAAGGGACAAACTCATAGAAAGATTTTATTGGTGGATTTGGAAGCAATAAATACCTCCATTTTAAAAAAACCTCTTTACAAACACAAGAAATAACAAGCCTTCAGGGAATGTGTGGCAAAGAGAATAGATTACAAGAGTTCTGAACAAACCCTTGGATATTTTACTGCTGATGTAAGGATGCTGGCACACCCATGCTCACAGGCAGGGTCAAGCCCAGCTGGGCTGAAAGCTAATAAGGTAGTAAAGTCCCTCGAGGGGAAGGATATTGCATGAATTCAACTGAATATGTTACGGCCAAGTTGGGAGGAATGGACTGTTTATTCTAGTTCCATTTCTCTTGATTGGCCTGGGGCGGGTGGGCCATTTTTCACCCCCCCCCACCCCCACCCTACGTAAAGGGGAGCAGAGGTGGGAGTGGGTCAGGAAAGCCTCCCGGAGCCTCCCACTCCATTTTACGCCCCCCCTCCCCGCACCACCACCATCTGGCTTGTTGGGGTGGCGTAAAATTCCAGCCCATGTCTTAACCAGTAATGAAGTAAAGCATAAACACACAGATTGAAATTATAATGTTCACTTTTTACCTTAGCCCCTCTCACTCACTCAAACATACATACACTGGTTAACTGGAAAAAAATAAATGGGATTTTTGTTTAGAGCTCTGTTACAAACAGAAAAACACTTGGGCTGAATACTTTTTCATTCTAAAAGAAAACAGCAGATGAGAAATGTTGTGTTCCAAAACTGGCATACAGTCTAGCCTCTGAGTACATGTAGATGGGTCACTGTGATCTTTTAGAACAGTTTTAGAATGGCTCTGTTGAGATGTAAGTTGGGTAATAATAATTTTTACAAAAAGAACCAGGTTTCTTGTCTAATAGAGCAAAGTCTACATCACTGGAATGTCTTTAACAGTTGCTGCGACTTTTTTGGGGAAGAAGGATGTATCCCTGAGTGATTTGAGACACTTAACCAAGGTTAAACTAAAGGATTTGGCAGAACTGTTAGTGTTGGAGTTAAAACCAGGAGCTATGAAAACAGACATAATTGAAGTAATAACACACCATCTGAAATTGGAAGAAAAAGAAAGCAAACCAGACAGCAGTAGAATTGAATTCGCTAAAATTCAGTTACAAATGAAAAAACTTGAGCAGGAACAGAAAATAGAAAAACTTAGGCTTAAACAGATAAAGGAGGTAAAAGAATTGAAAAAAAAACATGAGCTTGAAAGAAAATTGAAAACAACGAAGCTTGGATTTGAAAGAGGGAAGGGAAAAAGAGAGCATTTCAAAGAGAAAGAGAAGGAACTAAGATAAAGGGGTGGTCTTGGCTCCAGTGAAAATTCTGGTGGGGAAAGATCTGGCTCCTGCCCAGGACCCAGTGGAGAGCTATTTAAATTTGTGCAAGTCCAAGTGAGGCAGGTAAACCGATAGTTACACTTAAGGATGCAGGAGACATCGAAACTCTTGTGCTGGCATGACATTTCCACCAGAGAGTGCACTGAAAGCCAAGGTTTTAGTGAATGGTATTGGCAAGGAGTACATACGCATACCTTTGTATTGGGTACACCTAGTGTGTGATCTAATGTCTGGAATGGTAACTGAAGGAGTTGTCTATAGTTTGCCAGTAGACAGAGTTGACCTACTCATGGGGAATGATTTGGCTAGAGTGAAAGTAGCAGCTTCTCCAGTAGTCACAGAAAAACCAAGTTAAGTAAAAGAGACAGAACAGTTTCAGGAAAAGGCCCCAGGAATCTTTCCTTCATGTGTAACCCAAGCAATGGCTAAACAAGTTCAATTGTCAGAGGTAAAATTGGTACCACCGTCAGATAGGTGAATATCTGAAACTTTCTTCGGGAACTTGGATAATCTGAAGGAAATGTTTAATATGTCTTCTCTAATCAGTGCTCAACAAGCTGATCCAGAGTTAACTAAAGTGGCACAATCAACTCTAACAGAAGCTGAGGCAAAAGGAGTTCCAGAAGGTTATTATATTAAAAAATGGGATTCTGATGAGGAAGTGAAGACTTCCTCACAGACCTGCGGACAAAGAACGGCTGCTTATTCATCAGATAGTGGTACAGCTAAAGTATCGCTGGGAACTATTAAGGATAACGCAGAAAATTCCTATAGCAGGACATGTGGGAATCCGGAAGACCAAATCATATATAAGTCGACATTTTTACTGGCCAGGCCTTTCCAAGGACATGGTACAGTTTTGTAAAACATGCCATATGTGCCAGATTGTGGGAAAACTGTAAACTGACATAAAACCAGCACCTCTAACTCCCATACCAGTTTTTGGGGAACCATTTAGTAGGGTGTTGGTAGACTGTGTAGGACCTTTACTGAAAACAAAAGTAGCACAGTGGCGCAGTGGTTAGCACCGTAGCCTCACAGCTCCAGGTTCAGACCTGGGTTCAGTTCTGGGTACTGCCTGTGTGAAGTTTGCAAGTTCTCCCTGTGACTGTGTGGGTTTCTGCCGGGTGCTCCGGTTTCCTCCCACAGCCAAAGACTTGCAGGTAGATAGATAAATTGCCCATAGTGTAGGTAGGTGGTAGGAGAGTTGTGGGGATGTGAGAGGGAATATGGGATTAATGTAGGATTAGAGTAAATGGGTGGTTGATGGTTGGCACAGACTCGGTGGGCCGAAGGGCCTGTTTCAGTGTTGTATTTCTCTATGAATTTATATACTTACTATCATGGATACAGCTACTCAGTTCCCAGAGGTTATTCCCTTGACAGCACTTTCTGCTTAGGTAGTGGTAGAGAAGTTAACCCAATTCTTCATAAGATATGGATTACTGATTGAGATTCAGTTGGATCAAGGTTCCAACTTTGTCTAAATTTTTTCAGGAAGTTATGGGTAATTTGGGTATAACACAAAGTCTTCAGCATACCACCCACAGACACAAGGCGCTTTAGAAAGGTACCATCAGTCCCTCAAAATGATGATCAGGGCCTAGTGTCATGAATATTGCCATGATTGGGATAAAGGGCTAGAATTTCTTTTGTTTGCCACTAGGGATTCACCTAATGAATCTACAGGTTTTAGTCCTTTTAAATTAGTTTATGGACATGAGATAAGAGGTCTGCTAAAACTAATTAAAGATAGGTTTTTAGAACAGAAGGATGAATGTTCTGTGTTAGATTATGTATTTGTGTTCTAGGAGCAGCTCACGAGAGCCTGTAAAGTTGCTCAGGAGCACCTTAAAGCTTCCCAAACAATTATGAAGAAATGGGCAGACAAGCATGCTAAGACACGACCATTTCAACCAGGGGATGAAACGTTAGTGTTACTGCCTTTACAGTGTGAACCATTGAAAGCATGGTTCAGTGGTCCATATAAAGTGTTCAAGAGAATTGGTAAAGTAAATGATTTGATTGACACCCCAGGTCACTGGAAAAAGAATTGGCTGTGCCATAACAATATGTGGAAACAGTATCATCACTGGGAAGAGGATAAACAAGCACAGGTATATCAGGTAGGAGGGACAGGGAAGGATGAAATGGATAGTGAGGATGAGACAGAAGGGGGCCCAGACAATTCTCAAATTGAACCTCTGATGAACTAATATTGAATTGCTAGGGAGATTAGACATCATATTTAAATGCAGACCAACGAGAAGACCTAACAAGGCTATTCACAGCATTTAAAAGAGTCTATAGGGATAAACCAGGATGTAAAACCTTAGCCACACATGATGTGGACGTAGGGGAATCCATTCCTATAAAACAGCATCCTTGCCGCTGAAGTCCAGAGAAACAGGCCCAGGTAAAAGCAGAAAACCGATACATGGTAGAAAACAACCTAATTGAACCCAGTCAAAGCAGCTGGAGTTTGCCAGTCGTGTTTGTACCTAAACCTGATGGTTCAACTAGACTCTGTATAGACTACAGAAAGGTAAATGCAGGAACAAAGGCAGACTCCTACCGAAATCGTTGCTTGGAAGACTGTATTGACAGAGTGGGCAGTGCCATGTTTCTTACAAAAATAGATTTGTTGAAGGGTTACTGGCAAGTTCCTTTAACACCCTGAGCTAAAGAAATATCAGCCTTTGTCACACCAGACAGTCTTTTCCAATAACGAGTGATGCCATTCAGGCTATGGGATGCCCCAGCCATTTTCTGGAGACTAGTAAACCAAGTGGTAGCCAGTGTTCCTAACTCTGTGATTTATCTTGATGTGCTGATCTACAGCGACACTTGGAAGGACCACTTGGAACAACTGTGGGGGGGTGCTATGTTTGAAAGGTTGCCGTTAGCTGATTTGGTGATAAGTTTTTGTGGAAAAATTAAAAAACCGGTGGAGTTTTCTATTAGAACCTTATCTTTCTTTCTTTTCTTTTGGGCCTCCTTATCTCGAGAGACAATGGATACGCGCCTGGAGGTGGTCAGTGGTTTGTGAAGCAGCGCCTGGAGTGGCTATAAAGGCCAATTCTAGAGTGACAGGCTTTTCCACAGGTGCTGCAGAGAAATTTGTTTGTCGGGGCTGTTGCACAGTTGGCTCTCCCCTTGTGCCTCTGTCTTTTTTCCTGCCAACTACTAAGTCTCTTCGACTCACCACATTTTAGCCCCGTCTTTATAGCTGCCCGCCAGCTCTGGCGAACACTGGCAACCGACTCCCACGACTTGTGATCAATGTCACAGGATTTCATGTCGCGTTTGCAGACGTCTTTATAGCGGAGACATGGACGGCCGGTGGGTCTGATACCAGTGGCGAGCTCGCTGTACAATGTGTCTTTGGGGATCCTGCCATCTTCCATGCGGCTCACATGGCCAAGCCATCTCAAGCGCCGCTGACTCAGTAGTGTGTACAAGCTGGGGATGTTGGCCGCCTCGAGGACTTCTGTGTTGGAGATACGGTCCTGCCACCTGATGCCAAGTATTCTCCGGAGGCAGCGAAGATGGAATGAATTGAGACGTCGCTCTTGGCTGACTTACGTTGTCCAGGCCTCGCTGCCATAGAGCAAGGTACTGAGGACACAGGCCTGATACACTCGGACTTTTGTGTTCCGTGTCAGTGCGCCATTTTCCCACACTCTCTTGGTCAGTCTGGACATAGCAGTGGAAGCCTTTCCCATGCGCTTGTTGATTTCTGCATCTAGAGACAGGTTACTGGTGATAGTTGAGCATAAGTACTTGAACTCTTGAACCACTTCCAGAGCGTGGTCGCCAATATTGATGGATGGAGCATTTCTGACATCCTGCCCCATGATGTTTGTTTTCTTGAGGCTGATGGTTAGGCCAAATTCATTGCAGGCAGCCGCAAACCTGTCGATGAGACTCTGCAGGCACTCTTCAGTGTGAGATGTTAAAGCAGCATCGTCAGCAAAGAGGAGTTCCCTGATGAGGACAAGCAGAAAACCGATACATGGTAGAAAACAACCTAATTGAACCCAGTCAAAGCAGCTGGAGTTTGCCAGTCGTGTTTGTGCCTAAACCTGATGGTTCAACTAGACTCTGTATAGACTACAGAAAGGTTAATGCAGGAACAAAGGCAGACTCCTACCGAAATCCTTGCTTGGAAGACTGTATTGACAGAGTGGGCAGTGCCATGTTTCTTACAAAAATAGATTTGTTGAAGGGTTACTGGCAAGTTCCTTTAACACCCTGAGCTAAAGAAATATCAGCCTTTGTCACACCAGACGGTCTTTTCCAATAACAAGTGATGCCATTCAGGCTATGGGATGCCCCAGCCATTTTTTGGAGACTAGTAAACCAAGTGGTAGCCAGTGTTCCTAACTCTGTGATTTATCTTGATGTGCTGATCTACAGCGACACTTGGAAGAACCACTTGGAACAACTGTGGGGGGGTGCTATGTTTGAAAGGTTGCCGTTAGCTGATTTGGTGATAAATTTTTGTGGAAAAATTAAAAAACCGGTGGAGTTTTCTATTAGAACCTTATCACTTAAGGATTATCCACATTGTGAGCAAAAACAATGCTATTGCAGATGCTTTGTTGAGAACCTAACTTTGTTTTGAGTCATCTGAATGAAAAGAGGGTACAGAACAGAATTGTCTTCACTACAAGAAAAGAGTGAATGTGTATGAGTGAGAAAATATGTTTTAAAATTTTTCATTTTCTATTTTTCCCACACTTTGTAATGAAATGCATTTAAGAATGGTGTTTCATTCCTCTTAGGGTGGAGGTGTTATGAAAGTGATTCTGTTTTTGTTAAAATATTTTCTGAGGAATTCATAGTCAAGCTGAAGAAATATTGGACCAGTTTTTTTTCAAAAGGATCGTCAAGAGGACACTGAAAGATCATAAACTGTGCAAGATCTGGTAATGGGGTTAGAAAGGGAGGGAGCTGATCCTCCTTAAGGTACAGCAGGCCAGGAAAAGAGGAACTGCTGACCAAACAAATTATGTTTAGCCTGTTAACAGGGGCAGTGTAATGTGATTTACTATTTTCCATTTTATATGGAGCAACTGAATTAAGTTGAATTAAGGTAAGAATTGCTATAAATGTTACTTTCGGCTGTAAAATAAAATGACCACTGAAACAGGCCCTTCGGCCCACCGAGTCTGTGCCGAACATCAACCACCCATTTATACTAATCCTACACTAATCCCATATTCCTACCAAACACCCCCACCTGTCCCTATATTTCCCTACCACCTACCTATACTAGTGACAATTTATAATGGCCAATTTACCTATCAACCTGCAAGTCTTTTGGCTTGTGGGAGGAAACCGGAGCACCCGGAGAAAACCCACGCAGACACAGGGAGAACTTGCAAACTCCACACAGGCAGTACCTGGAATCGAACCCGGGTCCCTGGAGCTGTGAGGCTGCGGTGCTAACCACTGCGCCACTGTGCCGCCCAGTTACATCTCTCCGAAGTATTATTCAATCTGCCATGCCATTATATATTGCTGGGTGGCTGCCATTAGACAAGTGTCAATCCCAAGAGACTCCTTGAGGAACACAACAACCAGCCAACTCACAACTCTACTGGTATCATCTAAGTGAAGTATAAGGCTAGATTTATGAAGCACCCATTACACAGTTACACCAAGGGAGGACAATGAGGGAAGGAATAGTAGACCCACCTCAACTATGTTTATGAATTAAAATTATGGTTGCACTAACATTGACATTGAGTGCCATGTGCTTCCAGTGGTGCCCAATTAACCTGTACTCCCTTTGCTCCTCCTCCTTTCCTCCTCTGTATAAAAAATACAAGGCATTCTGAAAACCCATTGTAGCTTCCTTGGAGTGAAGGAGGGGACACAAAGGTAGATGATGAAGCAATTTTGAGGAATTAAAAAGCAGAAAAAGAGTGCAGAAGTAAGGATTTTGAATTTTTTTTAACAGAATCTGCTGTGACCCTTTAAATTCACTTTTTACTTATTACTTATTGCCTAGCAACACTGGATGCTTCTTTTATACAGCTGTGTTTAATGTGCAGTGTAAATGAGGTGGTGATGGTGCAAAATGCAACATTTCATGTCAGCATGTAATTACTGCCTCAGTTAAATATTCCTTCCAATTCTTTTGGGTAGGGGTATCCAGTGGATCTTCTGCTGGAAAATCTGGATGCAAGAATAGGCAGGAATTTGGAAAAACAAGTCCACCCCTCATGCCCATTGGAATATCTCTCGAAAACCAATATTCAAAGGCAAATACACCCTGTACTTATGGGAAAGTGAGGTAGTGGAGTGGACCTAAGCTTCTCTTTGATCATTGGTGGTAGATATGTTGCTGCATTAGATGATGCAAGGAGGGTTGCTCTATTTGACACTATCAAGCATCCTCCCCAGAATATTGGAGGTATAGCATGCCCAGCAGAATGCTGCAACTACATACAGAACCTGCAGGGCCTGGGAACAGATATAGAGGATGATGGCAGTCCTTAAGAAATATTCAAGATATGGCTACTCAACAGTACTATATATCAGGTAAATGGTCCAAGTATACATGCCACAAAAGGTTACCTAACAGTCTGCTACGAATGCATAACTGTGTTTGTCTTATAAATCTTACTTACCGTGTCTATATTCAAAAGGGCGCACATTCAAATTAAAACTTACAACTGAAATTCTTGGCACACCTAAAACTTAAAATGACGATGCAGGAAATCATTCTAACATAATGCATGATGTGTGTTCAGTCACTAACACGGAGGGTGGGCTACAGGTTGGATATATAATCTGTGCTCCTTCAATTTGCAATGTCTCAGCTCTACTTCCTTATTTGCATTGTATAATGAAACATATGGGTAGAGTTTAAACATTTGTTTGTGCATAAACTCAGGGCTGGATTTTACGTCGGGCGGATGGGAGCTAGCCACCAACGTCAAAATCGGTGGCAAACCCGCTTCCGCCCGGTCCGGGGATCCGACCCGCATTTTACGGGTCCCTGGGCTTTAATTGTTCCGAGGCAAGACTTCCACCCACTTGAGGGAGGAAGTCCCGCCGCATTGAGCTGCCAGCCAATCAGCAGGCCGGCAGCTCTTAGCCTCAGCAGTGCCACCGGGAGCCCAGCTGAGGACATGGAGCCAGGACTGGAGGTAAGTTTGGTTTGCCAAGCAGAGGTGATCGGTGAGGCCCGGCGAGGCAAGGATGGTTGTTTGGGAGGAAGGTGAGGGAGTGCATCTCGTGTCCTGGGGGTGGTTGGGGAAGCGGTCGGCCCTCAATTGGGCAGCCTGTGCCTGTTTGTCAGGGCCCACACCCGGGGCGCTGAGAGGCTGCCAGCTTTCACTGGGCGGCCTTTCATGTCTCCTGGACGCCCACTTGCCACGGGTAAAATCCCCGTGGCAGTGGGCGAAGGCCCTTATGTGGCCACTTAAAGGCCTTGATTGGCCTGGGACGGGTGGCCTGTTTCTCACCGACCCCCCCACCCCACCCCCGGCCTGTGTAAAGTGGGGCGGAGGCAAGAGGGGGTCGGGACGGCCTCCCGGAGCCTCCCGCTCAATGTTACGCCACACCAACGCCCCCCTCCACCCCCCCCCCCCCCCCCCCCAGCACCATCCGACTAGCTGGGGTGGCGTAAAATTCCGGCCACAACCACAGATACAGCAGAGTTCTTGGTACAGCATTTGAGTATTTATTTTGTCACTGTAGAGCTGGATGGACAGCAAGGCAGCATTGTCAATTCTCCAGAAGGTAGCACCTCATTCTTACCAATGTTTGCAACTGCCAACACAATTACACACATCTAGTTAGTGTGCTTAATCAGGTAGCACGAGGTGAGTCATAGTCTCTTTTTCTTCTTAGGCAGTTCCTTGGGAGCGAAGATGACTTTCTTCCACTCCAGGATTGTGGGTCCTTAGGCGAACTGAATAGTCCAATTCTGGATCTGCACACTCTGCCACAAGTGGGCCAGGTGGTGTTTGGTGAGGCGAGTGAATGGGATGCTCAAATTTCCGAACGCTCCTTCCGCTGTTTGCACTTGATCGCTGCCTGGGCATGTCGATGTTGTTCGAACTGGCTGGCACCTTTGCGGATGCTTCTTCTCCATTTTGGGCGGTCTTGGGTTAGAGAGTCCCACAAATCAGTGGAGATATCATATTTTTTCAGCAAGGCTTTTAAGGACATCCTTGTAGCGTTTCCTCTGCCCTCCTGGTAGCCTCTTGTCGTGACGGAGCTCAGAGTAGAAAGCTTGTTTTGGGAGTCTTGTGTCAGGCATGTGGATGATGTGGCCTGCCCAACATAGCTGACTAGTCATAACCAGTATCTGAATACTGGGGATGTTAGTCTGAGAGAGGACACTGATATTGGAGTGCCTGTCCTGCCATTGAATTTGCAGGATCTTGAGGAGACATCGCTGGTGATATCTCTCCAGGGCTTTGAGATGTCTACTGTAGAGTGTACATGTTTCTGACACATACGGGAGGGCAAGTAACACTGCGGCCCTGTAGAGCTTGGTGCCAGGTTTGAGGTCTTTGTCGTCAAACACTCTTTTCCTCAGACGACATACAGGTGAGCCAAAGCAAAGAGGTACAGGAAACTGATGTCTGGATGAACACACAGTTGCCATCAATGACTCCCTTTAATTTGGGAATATCTACAGTTTTCTGAAATTGAGCAGTCAAGTTGTGCTGTCTGTTGTTGTGTGGAAAGAAAATGAAAGTCTTGGTTATACTGATCAATATGTTGATTACTCATTTAATACGTTGATGAACAGCACTTTTATTGCTGCTGCAGGTGAGCCTGATGCTCATTTGGAAGAACCCAGAGGTATAAAAGCTGAGGTGGAGGGGGTGCAGTGAGCTTGATTACTACTCATTATGCCATGCCTATGTTGCTAAGTGGCTCAGGTCTCCTTGCAATAGATGATGTAGCATTCTCCCCTGCTGCCCTGGAGCATGTGGAGGCAGTTGTCATTGATCACTGCTAGAGCTGTATGCCAAGGCTGGAAAATTTAGTTGGTGACAAAACAGCAGATGTGACCAGTTTAGGTTTGTGCAGGCTGATCTCCTTCCTCTTTTATCGTGTATCACATCAGTCATTAAATACTGCAATTGGGGTATTTCAAAAGGAACTTTCACTCTTCATTTTAAATTGAATGGCCAACTCACATGTAGTAAGATGCCACTCCTTGGGCTCAAGGCTAGTCATTCCTTTTCAGATCCTGTCCTCTTTAACATTTTCCTTTTTGCTGAACTACTACGTGTAGATATTTAATTTATAGTTAGCTTTCTGGTGATTTTGCCGAAAATAGTTGACTGTTTTTGCAGAGATACAGTAAAGTGACAAACTGATTTAATATTCCCTTACGTTATATATTTCTTGATCCTTGCTATAAAAACCTATACCTTGACTGAGTATGGAGTTCCTGTGATCTGCATATTGCAAGAAAATTTTTGAAAGCAAATGTAATTTGTACTATATCTGTGCAAAACATTATGATATATGCCACCAATCGTGAAGAAAATACAAAACATAGTGAAGTCAGGATATTAATGTTTAAAACTGTGTTTAAAATTGAAAGAAAGCTTTCTGATTCACACAGTGAATGGTTCCTGTGATAAATGTGTCTTTTTATATTTACTCTGTGACTTGATTTCTTGAGAAATTTCCTGTTCTCTAATCAGTCTATCGATTTAAAATACAAGCTGTTATTATTGGCCAAACTTCGATGAAACCACATGTGTGGCTGAATAAAAGTCGTTATTTAAATTGCAAATAGTTGATTTCCATGGCTAATTGTTTATGTGCAAGTGTGTGAATGAGAGAAAAGAAAGGTGGTTGTGTGCTGAAAGATGATGCAAAGAAAGAAAGGTAGCACATAATACTTGTGTGGCAGGTCAAACTTGTGGAAGTATCTTTTCCCTCTTTGACATGTCGGAGCATTTGATTTGAATTTATATTTATGATTCTTCATATTGTGGTCCCAATTGCTTACATAATAGTCATTCAAATAAAAGCACTCACGGACAGCAACAAATACAATTATAACAGCACTGTTAAAAGTTACTACTTAAGTCCGGTGAGGACATGGCACAGAAAGTTGGCTACAAATAAAACACAATTTATTTGTCATAATAGATATAATATGGTAATAAATTTGATTAAGACACAATCATGTAACAAAATCTAGTTCCTACAAGTGAAGCTTTGATGTGTTTACATTGTTGATAAATTGATGACATGGGTACAGGTGAGTTGCTCATCTGGTCCCATGTTGGAAATTGATGATTGATGTTCACCAGCCTAATGTGACGTCTGTGACTCAGGAGCAATCGATAAACCAGACTCCAAGGCTGTCAGGATTTTGGTCTCTTTCATAAAGTTGTTATTTCTCGGTTATAAATCTCATGCAAAGTTGTTTTTGATACTGTAATTAAGAAAGGCATTTTTGGCTGTTTACCCTAGTTGTACCTCGAACTGTGGGTTTAGTCACTTTAAAGGCCTTCACCTCATTATTCTCTGAATGTTTGTTCAATGTTTGACTGTGGAAGGGTGAAATTCCTCCCGTGGATAATTTTAGCAGAGAGGTTTATATGAGCACAAAGTTGGAAATCCAGTTTTGTACTCCTATGTAAAACAAAATGAGCCATTTAAAAAATATACCAGGTTTTCTTTGAAGCATCTTTAGTTGTCAAATAATTTCAGTCATAATCAACTATTTACTTTTCAGCATCCAATTAATATGGCAATATTACTTATAAAATGCTAAGTTTCATGTTGAGTATTAATCAAGTTACCTGTCCCTCTAACTTGCTTACATATTTGGGAGAACCTCCAGAGTTGCACACCAGTATTCATAAAAGACCTTATAGTGGTTCACATGCACAATATTATCTGAATGTCTGCATAAGAGAATTCTGTCCCCATCACATCACCTTAATCATTATAGTATTATTACAGGTCAAGAATATTTCCAATTATTTAACAAACATCAGATAAAGGTAAATTATGTAATGGGATATCTGCTACACATGTGCACACCAACTAATTCAAATCTTCTGTCCTAAGAAAAAACAAAGCATATCAGCTTTTTTGTAAGCCTTCATTTTAACATTTAACATTTGCAGGAAATCGTAATCAATAAAATGTTTATTAGCAAGGAAATAGAGAATTTAAAATCAAAAGTTCCTGCAGGTAACACACATCAGAATGCAGATATTTGATGTAACTAGGAATTGCTCTCTTGAACAATTTTTTGTTTTGGCTCTACAAATCGATATGCGCAGCATTTGTATTAATAGAAAAAAATGGGTGTTATTACTTGAAAAATCACTCCAATCACCGTTGCTCCTATGTTTAATTGTTTGTATGTTTCAGATCCAATTCTGGCCGTTTCCATGTTTCCCAAGTCAGCAACATCACTAGCCTGAAAACATAATGACAAATGGTAAAGAACTGACCTGCACAGACTAGGTTGAAAAAAATGTGGATGTCCAACATATTTATGTTTTTAGTTTAAGCAACTTCACAGGAAGAAAGATGATCAATGAATATAATCGGAATTAATGATTGTATTGGCATTGCACAGTGAGATCCAGATAATGCCTAACTTGCTTTTTCTGATCATTTTCCATTCTGTTCTGAGGACAATGGCTTTTCTGTTGCACAGCCTCTGGAGTATCAGCAGCCATTGGGATGCATTCAAGTGTCCATGCTTCATGCTTGAACCTAGATAGTAAGTCTTGGCAAGGCATTGAACTTTGGGGGGGGGGCATCATAGCCAAGGATAATCCCAGCATTGCCCCACATCCACACATGCAGTAGTTAAATGGTTGTAATCTTGGAGGGAGACACTTGGTCGAGTTATTCTGTTTTGTAGTCTGGAGGCAAAAGTTGAAAGTAGTGCTCCATGACTGCCCTAGCTGCTGTCAGCTAACTCATCACCTTTGTTGGTTTGGCTCAGTACCACGTACAACAAGGTACTTTGTGGAGTCCTCACTAACATCAAAGTGGGATTGCTGCAGATGTATTAGGAACAGTTGAAAAATATACTGGACCAAAATCCCCATCCATACCATACAGCCATACGAGTTTATAATACAAAGCAAATTGTCTGGGCATACATAAGCAAATTTTGCAGCAGATGTGAACTTTCAGCCAATATTTCAAGTAGCTGGACAGTCCTGCACAGTCTTGCCTCTAGTCAGTTCTAGATCCTGAATTCTATCCTTTTTACCATGTTCCAACCTGAGTGCAAACCAAGCAGGTGTGTACCTTCCTTGATTGACAGCTGGCCCTTAGCCTTCTACAACCAACACCACCAGGCCTAGATCTACATCAACCACCACCAGGTCCTGAACTCTTTTCAACCCTAGGATTCTGTGAGTTCTGCATTTCAGATGACCACCTTCAAATGTGGACTCTACCACCAGCCTCTAGATCCTTTTCATTCCCTGAATGCAACCACACCCAAAAACCATCTTGTTGGCAGCTCCTTCCACCTTCCACTTTGGTAACCATTACCCACCGTCATTGTCAGGCAACAGTAACCCAATTTGTAGGTGCAACCCATAATTACTTGTCTATGTCTATTGTGTGTGCTTTCTGATCTATAACCAAACTCTCAGTCCAGCCCTCCATTTTTTACCTAATTGCCTCCCCTATTGCATGTTTTCTTGGCTCCTTTAGCAGTCACTTCCCATTTTTCAACTCCATTGCCCGATGTTCAAAACCAATTGTCTGCTAGTCTTCTTGCCTGCCACAGCCCCAGAATTGATTCTATTCTGGTTGGGTCCGAAACTTCCCTCTGCTCCACTGTAGTCAGATTTCACTGCTCCCACTGCTGGCTCTTTCACTACGGCATCCATACTACCTCAATCCCCCACCTCAATATAAAGGCTATCTATCTGAGAATAGAGCTATCAAACCTTTTGCTCCCCTTTCCTCTGATCTCCCTCCACAGTCAGAAGTCAGAACAAAGTGTAGTGTTTTGCTGCATTCTTAAGTCTTCTTAAGTGATAACTGCAGGCTTTATATTCGGATTCAACACAAACACGATTTATTGTCTTTCTTATTCACATTGCATGATCTCAGGTCCAGGTCTATTCCTTGCTGATATGCGTGTGTTCTCTGCAAGCCATGTGATGACTGTGTCTCTGAAAATGGTGTCTCCTCCTTATATATGTATGATGATGTCATCAGTTACATAAGTGGCCTGGTTTCTTAAAGGTAAAGTCATTATTACACTACATTACACCAAAGTCAACTTGTCTCCTCACTGCTTTGATACTTTCTCCTTATTTGAGCACCTAACCCTCTCTACCACTTTTTCACTTCCCTTTTCAAGTGCTTCTTCCTCCCAAATCCTTTGACAACTTGTTAGCCAAAATCTTTCCCCTCCTCTCCTCGCTCAGCCTCTCTATCAGATGACTCATTCTCGGTAGCAAACATCATCTAAATTCTCTAAACCCCTCTTTTCCAACTCCTCTCTCAGTCTCATCCTCCATAAAAACACCAATGATCTGCTCCTTGACTTGGTCACTATGACAGATCTTGCCACCTCCAAGGTTTCTATTTTTAACAATCTCATCTCCTTCCACTTCATATTGCCCGACCTGCTTCAGAATCCGGTACAGCCTTTGCCTTAAGCAGCTGAATTACTGGAGAACCTCAGAACTGTAAAGCCAAATTTTAACTCCTGGCATGAATAATATGGGTGGGGGCCAAGGGAGATGGAAAACCATCTAGCCCCCACAATATGAAACTCAGGCAATTTGAACTGCTAGGTCTTATCTGGATGGTCCACATCAGTCTCCCATTCAGAATAACCAAAAATAAATGCTTACTGGAAAAAAGGAACAAATTTTCTATTAAGAAAATGATGGCCAGTTATAAAAAGCCAATTTCTGTAGGCCAGGCCAGTGGTGCATTTATGCGCCCATTTTATACCAATAGGCTGCACATCGGGGAGAGCCAACCAGAACAAGTTCAAATTCAGTGTGCAACCAATTTAAATGTATTTTATTCCTTATGTCAGACTAATGTTATACTGCAGTGGTGCCTCCTTCTGTCTGCCCATTTTCTTTGCTAAAAAAGACATCATAAGGCAGTCTTATGCCAAATTGCACATTCTCGCATCAGCCAGCTCTTTGGTGGATTAGACCTGTTAGTCCATTATAAGACCCTCCCAAAATTGAGTATTTGGAGTATTCTTTTCAGTTTCCATCACCATGCCTGGCTTCAACCTTTCTCATAATTTACATTATTGATCTTTGATCTTCATTCTTGAGCAATCTACAATTATTCCAAATTGGATCTAACAACTTATGCATCAACTAAATTGCAACGCTCTGTTATTCAAACCCTGTAACTTAATTCAGTTTTTTATACTGTAATTATGCATTGGGTTGTTTGTTTCTTAAATTTATCCACTGTATCCTTTAAATTTCTTTCCTAATGCAGTCCGATTTTACCACTGCAAGTGGGTTTTGAATGAATTACAGTCTTGTCCCACATGTTCCAACTACCACATTCTCTTTCATGTTTCCTTGTTCCCATAGCAATGATTTATTCAGATTGAACTGCATCTGTCATCTTTCTTTTATTACCTGCTTACTTGCAAACATGAACATTTTATTAATTCTCCTCATCTGAGTCCTTGATACATATTTGCATATTAAAAATATCAGGTATGCCAGGAGAGATCCTAGGGGTAATCTGCTTTTAATCTCTTTCCAGCCAATAATGATTCCATATATGGCTCTCCTCTCTTTAACTAATCAGAAACATTCCATAAAGACGTGTAAAACAGATTTTGATTGAATATTAATTAACCAAAAGATGGAGGAGGATCTTACTCAGCTGATTTTGCATCCATGCAGAAACATTTCCACAGTTCCACCCATTGCAGCATCCGATTGTTACTGAAGTGATTCCAGCAGTTTTGCCTCCATTACTCTACCGAATATCCATTCTGACTGTTGCTCATTCATTGTATGAAGAACTTCTTGACATACATCCGAAATTTACCATGTACTTGTTTGAACCTGTGTCTCCTTTTCCTGCTCTTTCAATTTAAAGTAGTATTTGTGCTTTACTTTTCCATTCTCTTTAATCATCTCATACATCCATAAGGTGAAGCCACAACCTTTCGTTGAAATATTCACATCTTTCTCTTCTTTATTTTGTACTCATTTGAGTGGACATGATTACAACAAGAATATTTTTTAAAAATCTTCCTGAGGAGCTAGGCAGAGCAGGAGTGTTCCCCCAACTCTACAGTCATCGTGATTGACCTCCCCACTGGTGCACCTCCACCCACCTTCCTCCAACCCCGTTCCAGCAACCTGACATTTAGCATCTGCCTTGTGCAAGCTGCCTATGGAGGCACAACAGGCATAAAACATAAATGAAGCCCAAGGTCTAATTTCTGGCCAGCCTTAGACCTCCCAGTTGGGATCCGAGCTGCTGGAGCAAATTTATGTTTGGTGATCCTCTTAACATTTCTTTGCCTCCTACAAGGCCTATTACAAAGTGCAGATGGTATTCATCCATCTTGTTATTTCCTTGCATGTGGATTGTGCAGGTTACTTCTCTGGCAAAAAGTATTGCTTTCTGAATGGTTCCTTCTGAATGACAAAGGGCATGGTTGTGCCTTTCTTGTTTTAATTTGCAAATTTCTAATCCTCTCATCTGGATTACCAAAAAAACCTGTGAGTAATAGGAATCAAAGGGCTCATTTCTACTTAAGGTACCGAACTAATTCCTGAAAAGCTGCCGTCATGGAATTGTTGTTTTCCATTGTGCTCTGCCTCCAGTAGCAACACTCAAAATTGCCTCCGCAATGTGGTATCCATCTAAGAGTTACCTTTTTGAAGCTCCTACTGCAACCTAGATAGTGGTAATAATTATTTGAGGTGGAAATTGGAGGAAATGAGTTGGAGGGGTTAGCCACACCTTCCTGACTCTATTTACATTTGGCAGATTAGGCCCCCAATGGCTCTTAAAGGCGATGGGCAATTTCTTTTTAGCAGGATAGAAAACTGTCAGAAAAATAGCAGCAGTGTGAAAGTAGTAGCCTTCAGAAACCATTTATTCCACACTACACTCTAAATCGACCCCAAAATAGGTGGTGGATCAGAGGAGAATCCAGGCCACTTAGTTTCAAGGTTCTTGTCAATTTACTCTCCTTAATGAATTCAGTTATTTAGGAGCTGCTATTATATTTTTCAAATAATATTAAAGCACATTTCAAATGCCATAATAAAGATTTGCATTTGAAGCTATTAAGCATAGATGTCAACCTGGACTGAACGATAACACTTTTGCTTCAGAGTCAGAAGTACTACTCCAGACACTTGAACACATAATCTAAGGTGACACTTAAGTGCAGTACTGCGGGAGTGCTGCACTGTCAGATGTGCCATCTTTCAGATGGTACATTAAACTAAGGCCCATTTTGTTCTCTCAGGTGGACGTAACAGATGCCAAGACTCTATTTGAAGAAGTGCAGGGGAGTTCTCCCCGGTGTCCTGGCAAATATTTATCTCATTTTACTTTGCTGTGCATTTTTAAATCTCATATATCCTCAACGATCAACCTTAAGGTTCTTGAACTACAAAATTGAAGTAAACACTTGGAAAATCTAGCCAATTGTCATGAATGTGCTTCCATTGTTGATATTTTTTGAGGGCTTATGTTCAAAAGACTGTGGAAATACTTGAGGAGATGCTGGACTTGATTTTTTTTTAAAAAGTTCACTGGAAGGACACTTGGGACTTTGTTTAAAACCGAACGCTTACTGGAAGTCACATGTCATGAGCTAAGTAAACAGCAGGAGCCTTGCTGACTATTGGCGTTATTTACAGAGAAGTGACATGTCTAGATTTATGGTGGTCAGGATTGGTTTTGTTTTTGAATGGTTTGAATGGGCAGTTGGGATGTAAGCCTGCTAAGCGAGAGAGGCTACCATCTCATCCTGTTCCACCTCTTTGAAAGACCAATCCAGTGTGAGAACTGGAGAAACTAATGCAGCATTTCTCCTGAGAAGCTTCTGCAAGACTTTCTCTTGACATCTCCTGAACGAATTGCTTCTGAAAGATCCCAGTGACCATTGCATGTATCTAATGGCACCCGTTTATGTGTACCTGGACGTCAGAACAAAGAACCATCTGGAAAATTCCATATATCATCCTTTTTCTTCAAGAATTAACAAGTATTTGGCCGAAGTTTTTGTTTTAGTAAAGTTGATCTCTGCACAGAAAGCTTCTTTATTTTTCCTTTAATCAGTGTGTGCATGCATGTGTGTTGGGTAATTTAGAAGGGGAATATATTTATATTTTCACATTTCAACCTGTGTGTTAAGCTTTGCATCTTTATTGAATAAGTCTTGTTTTATAATAAATTAATAATTCTGTTGTTTATTATTATGAAACTAAAATAGATCAAATATAGGGTTATCGGCAACTGGGTAAAACATTTAAATATATGGTGTGATCTGTGGAGAAGTGGAACTAGAGAAAGACAATACACTCCTCCATCCTCTGTTGTCACACAATCATAATCAACTATTCGACTCCATTAGTGTACAGCACCTAATTTAGCACTAGGTGAAAATGCAAACAAAAGTAAATGTTTCCTAATATGTATATGTTTAAAATAATCCACAAATGTATCTTCATAAATTGGATGCATGTTTGGGAATGTTAAGAGTTTCAAGGACTCACATATATATCATACTTAGGGCGGCACAGTGGCGCAGTGGTTAGCACCGCAGCCTCACAGCTCCAGCGACCCTGGTTCAATTCTGGGTACTGCCTGTGTGGAGTTTGCAAGTTCTCCCTGTGTCTGCGTGGGTTTTCTCCGGGTGCTCCGGTTTCCTCCCACAAGCCAAAAGACTTGCAGGTAAATTGGCCATTATAAATTGTCACTAGTATAGGTAGGTGGTAGGGAAATATAGGGATAGGTGGGGATGTTTGTTGGGAATATGGGATTAGTGTAGGATTAGTATAAAATGGGTGGTTGATGTTCGGCACAGACTCGGTGGGCCGAAGGGCCTGTTTCAGTGCTGTATCTCTAATCTAATCTAATCTAATTAACTGTTTGCCTTAACCGCAAAGGAATTGAATCAATTTTGTGCCATCACATGACTTTAACCATCATGTGGTTAGAGTAAGTCAAAAATGATTCCCAATTATTTCACTGGGTTGAAATTCCCCAGCCCAAGATGGCAGGCTAAGGGGCCACTCCCCCAAAGAGGGGGCTGCCATCGGTAAAGGCCGCACCTGAGGCTCAATCTCTATTGTGTGAAGGGGTTTCCCCTCTGCTCCAAGGGATGTGCGGTCTGCTTACTTGGCCTCTCTGAAGTTATAATTTAAATTTCTGCCTTGAGGGTGCCTCCATTTTGAGGGGCTCTTGAGGTCTCCTACTTGCCTCAGCTGCGCCCACCTCTCCCAGTGGGGCTGCCGAGGCTCTAGAGCTGTCCGGCCTCTGATCGAGAGCCCGCCACGATCCTTAATATGATGGCAAAGAGAGGGCCTCAGGAGAAAATAGCTCTTCTAGTCAGGCTCCCGCAAGTACGGACTTGGGACCCCCATTTGCTTCCAACATTGGGGTCCCAAAGCCCGCTAGAAAATCCTGCCCACAATATCAGGTGATATATTGGCACTGTAATTTGTATGTCTCCTACGTGTGCACGTACCAATTAATGCACATCTGTTGTACTATGCTCTGTCCATTCAATGTAGTTGGAGAGAGACCTGAAGCATTTGGACAGCCAAGCTTCATTTTATGGAAGTGGGGCCAGTGCAATCTGAGTGCTGATAGGCAGTTTGTTTTACTGTAAGGGCAGGGCAGGAATCAGAAAATTGGGCAGCCCATCCATTATGCTGAGCCAAGGGGAATGTCAAACCAGTTGAGGAGTGTTGGAGGGGAGGTTCATGTTTTAGATGGATTTTTAGTGAGACAATTGTTACGACCAGGTGAGAACGGGGTCTAGGGCTCCCCTCTCAGCTTTTTCCTGGTTTGGCCACAACAGGGCTTAATTTTCAAAACACCGGACTAAATTTTATTCGGGCACCGCGCTCCGTGGCGGCGCCCTTTGAACTCAGCGGGGTGCCCGCATTCAGTGACTGCCAAGGAGCCCCCGCAATATTTTGCGCGGGTGTTCATTTAAATAGTGGGGGCGGAGCGGCCACCCCAGATGACATTTAGGGGCAGCCTCTGCAGCCCCAGCAATTGCGTCCGGCGTCACTGATGCCCAAAATGACCAATACATTCCTTTTTCCCTACCCGAACTTTACCCCCTAAAGTTATAACATTTGGCCTATAACCCCTTCCCACCATCCCCACATCGAATAAAAATTGATTTCCCCACTTTTCCACTCCTCCTGCCCTGAAATTTTTATTATTTCCCCCTCCCGCCTCACCGCCAGGTTCTTGCCTCGGAACTCCGTGTGGAGTACCGTAGGCGCACGAAGGCCAAACGGAGGCCATAGAATCGGCGTGGGACAGGAGGTAAGTTAATTTGAATGTAATTGATGTCAATTTAAATACGCAGATGAAGGGCTCGCCGCCAGGTGGCATGGGGGCTGCACTGACGCCCCCCCCATCATTGGTAATATGCGTTGGGCTCTTCTCAATGTCGCGGATTGAGGTAAGCTTCTCCCCGCAACATTTCCAGCCCCGTGCCATGACCGGCAGCTTCGAGGGGCCGGTAAAATTCAGCCCACCGTGTTTTTTTTCGCTTTCCCTCAGTGAATCCTTGCTCACTGCTCTCTAATTGTGATTGAAAAGGAATCAACCAGACAGATTTTCTCAGATTTAAACAAGAAAGGTGTAAGTTTATTAACCTTAAAACCCAACTCAGTTAAAACTACTAAAAATACGCAATGCGACCACGTTAGCATGCATACATGATAAACACGCAAATAGAGACAGAAAAGGAGAAAGAATCAATGGGGAAAGGTTTGAAGGAGTAGATGGAATTTAATTACTGGCTTTGGGTTTGACTTAAAATCTTTGATTGAAGTTAAGTCATGCATTTCTCGCTGGGGTCCAGTGCTCACTTTCAAACTTGTTTCGCTGGTCTTGTCTAGTGGCTTAGTTACTTCCGTGGGTCCCTGGAACTTTGTGTGAGAGAGAGAGGTGCTCTCTTCTTGAAGTTCACTTGCAGTCTCTTCCAAAACTGTTCTGTGTCAGGCACAATTCAAAAAAAACCCTGGTTGGCCAGCAGGTTAGTCATGTGATTAGCTCCTTATTTAGAGCAGCCTCACCTGCAAGATTTGTGGATTCCTTCAAGCTCACCAGACACACTCAGTGGGGTGGGGTGGGATGCTGGCTCAATGACTGTCAATGTCTCTTGATCATCTCTATTGACAAAAATCCATCTGGTTTATTGAATCAGGGAATACTCCCATTGTCTTCTTCATACAACTGTCTTTCAGAATGCAAATGTGCAGCCATGTTTTAGCCACTGTTGTGGTCTTTTTAAACAAAGTATTTCAAATCCAGTAACAGTTCAAAAATAATGTTCCATATGACAAAATTAATATGGCAGGTGTGGTTTCCATCACACAATAGGCTGAATTTTGTTATAGCGGTGGGGGATCTTGTTGACGGTCTTGAAAGCCAGAGATGACCCTGCTTTTGTGGTTTGCAGCAGCTAACTCCTGCCGGAAAGGCTGTCCTGATTAAGGATGGCTTCCCTCCCCCCGCCCAACCAACCCCCCTGCCAGCAAAGGGTGCTGGGACTAACCTAGAAGAGAGGGCACAATGGAAGTTAAGTGGGGTCTGTGGGCATTGGGGCCAATTAGGCAGGCCCTGTCGAGGTGAGGTGGAGGGTTGGTGAGGGCAGGTTGCATTGTTGCCGCTGGGGAAGCCATTGCTGTCGGTGGGAGGGGCCCTCAATGGGCCCAAGAGTGCCAGAATAGGAGGGCGCCGCCTCCCCCAAAGCCCGTTGGGAGGGCTACAAGCATTTTCCTGGCACTCTTCCCACTTGGTGGATGACCCCCCCCCCCACACCAGTAACGTCAGGAAGAGGCTGCTATTGGCCACTATAAATATTCATATGGCTGGGAAAGCAGTTATAGTTCGATGCTGAGGTTAACGATCCAGTCAATGACTTCAGCTGATTCATTGTGACTGGTTGTGATGCCAGCAGGAATGGAGATTTCAGGGCAAGAGTTCACTATGTGAGCGATGGTCTGACTTGGATGGCCACAGTCACAGTTTGAGCTGGACCTCGTGCTCCACTTGTTCCACTCATTTCCCTGGCCCATCCTCAAGTGGTTGACGGTTGTTCGGATTTTCTATGGGAGGTTGAAACCTGGGACTTCACCACTCGGGTCAGTTAGCACGTTGCAGGTGGTGATGTTAGAAGTTAACTAGGAGGTGTGCCATCGATAGGTAGGGCTGACGTCTGTTTGTAGGGTGTGGAGTGTGTTCCAGTAGGGGCTATGAGATTTCAGGCAAGTGCGTGTTTTTTTTTTAGGTCCTGTATATATGGGAGTGCTTCATTAGCAGTCAGCTGGTGGTGGTCTTTGAGGATAATGTTTTGCCTGTGGACATCAGGTTCAACGTGTGCTAGCACAGGAAGCCACTTGAGCTGTGTTGGTCCCAACGTTCCAGAAATAATCCTCATGATTTCCCGGAGGTGGATATCTGTCAAGTTTGTATGGCAGCGGTTGAGCAGCAGTACCCTTTTTGAGATTTGTTCGTGGGATGTGGACGTCGCTGACTAGGCCAGCATTTATTTTCCATCCATAATTGCCCTTGAGAAGGTGATGGTGAGCTGCCTTCTTGAAGCGCTGCAGTCCTTGCTGTTGTGTGGACAAGGGCAATTGAAGCAATGCGTAATGTGTCGGCTCTGCTGCCCCAGGTGGTACCCGCCAGTTTCCTTATGAGGTTCACTCCCATCTTGACCTTGGCTCCAGTGTTCTGGAGGTGTTGCCAGTAGGTCAATGTACAGTCAAGAGGGATGCCGAGGTATTTTGGCATTGAATCGTGGGTGAATGGTCTGCCGCAGAACTGGACGTGAAGTTCTTCCCTGGTCTTCAAGTTGTTCAGGTGGAAGGCTGAAACAACAGTCTTGGCATTTGTTCAGAGTCTACATTTTCTAAAATAGGCCTGCAGAGAACATAGATCTCAAAGTCCTGAAGGTCTTTAACCTGGAAAGCCAGGGCCAAGTCATCAGCATGTACAAAGAGCCTGACATTGTGTGAGAGTGGTCACTGGTATATATGTTGAAGAGGGCTGGTGTGAGAACTGATCCCTGTGGGTTATGCGTGGGTGGCTGATTTGGTCTCCAAGGTGCTGATCGAGGAGTTGATTAGTTGTATGGTTATCACACAGCAGATCATGTAGCAGAGTTTTAGGGCTGCACAGTGGCGCAGTGGTTAGCACCGCAGCCTCACGGCTCCAGCGACCCGGGTTCAATTCTGGGTACTGTCCCTGTGTCTGCGTGGGTTTTCTCTGGGTGCTCCGGTTTCCTCCCACAAACCAAAAGACTTGCAGGTTGGTAGGTAAATTGGCCATTATAAATTGCCCCTAGTATAGGTCGGTGGTAGGGAAATATAGAGATAGGTGGGGATGTGGTAGGAATATGGGATTAGTGTAGGATTAGTATATATGGGTGGTTGATGGTCGGCACAGACTCGGTGGGCCGAAGGGCCTGTTTCAGTGCTGTATCGCTAAACTAAACTAAAGTTTCAGCAGCATGCCTGTCAGCCACACTGTTTAATAACACAGGATAAGTCATCAGAGGTGGTTCCTGTCTTCAGGACTTTCTGAAAACCAGCCTCAATATGTGAGATCATTGTCAGGACCTGCTTGGAGCAGTTGCTGCCTGTTGTGGGGGAGCTGGGTGGGGGGGGCATCATTGCTTCCAGGATGGGACTTTCCCTGTTTAGCAGAAGGCATTCCAGGACCTTATTGTTTATCGAGAGCCAGGCGTTAGGGCAGTAACTGTTTTACCGGCTTGGCAATGGCCACTGTCTTAAATTGGTGCCAGATGTTTGGAATGGTGCCTATGGTAGGGATGTTGGTAAACAGCTTTGCTAGCCATTTCCTTCCCTGTGATCTAATGTTCTTCAGGAATTCTCAGTAAATCCTATCGACTCCTGCTGCTTTGCCTGGCTTGGTAGCCGACAGGGTGCTGTCCTCTTCCTCTTGTGTGTAAGGGCTTGAGAAGACTGTCTGCCCTGGAACAATCTTGAGAGACTGTTATCAGGGCTGCTTTTACCATCCACTTATCTTTCCTGCTGACCAGTATCTTTGAGGTTATTAGGAGTTGTGAAGCTACAGCATCAGCGTTGATCTGGGCCACTGGTGTGGCTGTTAATTGGCCACATAAGTGGTTCAATTGGCCTCTGGGCAGGATGGCCTGCCGCTGGCAAGATGGCATGGCGGTGGGAAGGTGATGGGCACTCCACACCCCCCCAACTTTCCTTTGCCATTTTACCACTGCACCCCCCTCCCAAGACACTTCCCATCCTCACTGCTAAAATTCAGCCCAATAGTTTTGCACCAAAAAATCCTCACCAAACCTAATATTTAGGTCTCCACTAATTTCTTTAAGGAACTTTGGTCATATCGCTCGGGAGCAGTGGATGGCATGTTCCCAGACTAAAATGTGGTCCTATCTCTGTCATAGGACTCTGACTTTCATGGTTTAAAGGGACCTGTTTCCAACGAGATCACGAGCCACTATCCCTTTATTTCCTTTCCTTTAATCATCTACCTGATTCTTAAATGTTGGCAGTGACTAGCCACCTAGATTGAGGCCTGCTCGAAAATGGCCGCAGGAGGGAAGGTGGTGGCAAGTGTTAGTTTGTGATTTTGGTCTTGCTACTGCCCCATCCCCACTGAAAATTAGGATGATTAAGAGACCAAAATCAAGGCCAGGTATTTCATGAAGGTGTCTTTTAGCAAGTATCTATATCCATGGTAGAAGAACAGAATTAACCAAGTATATAGCATGCAGAACACAGATGAACCAAAGAATCAAAAGTTCCTGGACAAAATATATTTCATAATTATTTGATATAATAAGTAAGATGTGAGATTAACAAAGAAAATATTTTATGAATGAGCAAATATCCTCATGCCACCAAGACCAGTAAAAATTAGTAGAAGCACCAAAAGAAATATTCCCGTCACAGTCGCTGCCATGTTCAATTTCTTGGCAGTCAGAGATGCACTTTGGGCTGTCTCCTTGTTTCCTTTACCAAGAGACTTGGTAGCCTGAAAGCACAATTAAATACATTTTAATGACAGATGATAAATAATTGACCCACACAATCCACATACAATATATTATAATGCCCAGTGTACTTGTGTCAGTTTAAAATTAATTTCATAGTAATAAGCTGATCTTTAAGTATAGCCTCAATTTGCTATGGAGTTTATATTGATGTTTTTTTTGTTGCAGGCCTTGGCTCAGTAGTAGCATTTTTGCCTTTAAGTCAGAAGGTTATAGTGCCAAGCTCTGGGCCAGACATTGAGCATATAATCTAGCCTGATTCTTTAGTACAGTATTGCGGGAGTGCAGAAACATCAAAGGTGTCACCTTTCGGATTCAACAATAAACCAAAGCCTTATTTGCCCTCTCAGGCAGAAGCAGAAGATCTCAAGGCACTATTTGAAGAAAAGCAGGGGTGTTTGGCTGGTGGCAACACTTAACCTGTAACCAATTCTACTAAAACCTAGAAATTACTGTTGCAATATTAGGAGATGAAAGTTTAATGTGTACATACAACTTTTCTTTCTCTGTTATTTTAACCTATAGTTATCGCATCTGCTAAAATAAAGAAAAATAAATTGCATTTATTTTGTGCTTTTCACAACCTCACGATGTCCCAAAGCATTCTGTGGCCAATGAAGAACATTTGAATTGCAGTTACCGTTATAATGTAGGAAAATAGCAGACAACAGAATTTCATATGCAGATGTTAAGTGTCTGCTAAGCTTTCAGGAGTCCTTTACCTTTGCAATTTTATAATTTGTCCACATCTAATATTTTTAGTTTTTATCCTTCTTTGTTAATAGTTTCTAGAGCAACTAATAGATTTTAAAAACAGATATCTGGAACTTCCACTAATTTCTTCTGAGCATATGCCATAACTGCAGCAGAACCCCTGGCGAAGCAGTGTAAATGGCTAATTGGTACGTGTGGCATTATTGGGAGGAACAAATGACTTTGGACCTCTGGTTCCCAAAGCTTTCAGTCAATGGGGGATTTTCTCATTTCATGTCTGAGTGTGTTGTTGACTAATTGATAGTAATGCCGTGATTAGTTAACTGCTCCAAAATCATTGTATCATGCGGCTACCAAGATGGTTGGTAGGTAAATTGGCCATTAGCAATTGCCCCTAGTATAGGTAGGTGGTAGGGAAATATAGGGACAGGTGGGGATGTGGTAGGAATATGGAATTAGTGTAGGATTAGTATAAATGGGTGGTTGATGGTCGGCACAGACTCGGTGGGCCGAAGGGCCTGTTTCAGTGCTGTATCTCTAAACTAAACTAAACTAAACAAGACAATCTAAATGGACCTTTGTCTTTCTTTATCTAGCAATTCCAATGTTCCTGTTGGCACCATTTCTCCACCAGTATTCCGCCAAAGTTGATTGAAGCAGAGACTTTGCTAACATTTTTGAATCAGGTAGATGATTAAAGGAAAGGAAATAAAGGGATAGTGGCAAGGGTGAGCATATGAGAGCATTTTAAATTAATTATTAAGGCCAATCTAAAAGATTATTTTCCTTTACTAAACATCCTTTTAACAGCACTTCAAATGCTCGAACTGTGTAAATGACAAGTTATTTATTTTCTAACCTGATCAAAAAATGCTAACTGCTTGGATGAATTGCAGTTCATGTGGGAAGGTTTGATTTTCATTCCGTTATTTCATATTAACACTCTATAGTTTGGGAAAGACATACATGTCGGAGCACTAACCTTACAGGAGAAAAATACTGCAACTAGTCCAATTGGAAAACAGCAACAGAGCAAGTTAAAAATGGACCACATTAAATAGGTTTGCACCAGTGGATCTTTAGATTGTTTTGAATCTGTAGATTGTTTTGAGCTTTTCTTCATCTTTCAGTTATCTTCACAATGTGCTGTGTGCCACGTTTTAGTTCCTCTGATCTAAGTAGGTTCTTTACAATTCTAGTTTTTTGGAATTGATTCTCCAGTCACTCTTTCTATTGCTCCATTTGTTATTGCTACAGGTGGATTCTGAAAAGAAAGGTGTGCTTAACATGGTGCAGACAATGGTCATGCAACTTTTTAAAGCAATATAAAGACATACCTATATAAAGGAAAACAAAAGTGGAGATTAGATTTGTTTAACTCAGATAAGTAAGTACAAAGTTTAAGCTCAAACTTACATTTTAAATTTAATGGTTAAAAATGTGGTAAATCTGGTGATGCCACCAAGAAAACAAACCATTACACTGTCAACTCTGGGTTCCATCGAAATGCACATGACAAGTCCTTTATTTTGGTTGTCATTGAATTATTACATCCTGTGAAGGTTGGCTACTTCCTGTAAGGAAGGGAGTTAGGAGGGGAAAATTGGAAACCCTTATACAGTTTTGTGTTATAGTGGCTATGTCAGGAGTGGAATAGACAGAGGGCAGAGCCAGCACCCACTTCCATACCCAAGGAATAGTTCAAGGACACTGAAGACCTAAAAGGAGGGGGAAGAAAATATTAAAGAGAACTTATAAATAATCCAAAGACAAATAAATGTTCTTTCTATTTCAACTATCCTTGTACGAGTTCATTTTTTAAATAAAATTTATGTCTGTTAGAACTTGCAACCCGAAGTTTCCTGGATCACAATTACACAGAAATTACGCCAAAATTTTTACCTGTTACTAGCATGTACTCTCTGATAGGACCTATGCAAAAATTTCCTGCAGCGTTCGTTTGTCCACACCACTGTAAAAAAAAAAGCATTAAACACACGCAAGGGGCGGCACAGTGGCGCAGTGGTTAGCACCGCAGCCTCACAGCTCCAGCGACCCGGGTTCAATTCTAGGTACTGCCTGTGCGGAGTTTGCAAGTTCTCCCTGTGACCGTGTGGGTTTCTGCCGGGTGCTCCGGTTTCCTCCCACAGCCAAAGACTTGCAGGTTGATAGGTAAATTGGCCATTATAAATTGCCCCTAGTATAGGTAGGTGGTAAGGGAGTATAGGGAAGGTGGGGATGTGGTAGGAACATGGGATTAGTCTAGGATTAGGACAAATGGGTGGTTGATGGTCGGCACAGACTCGGTGGGCCGAAGGGCCTGTTTCAGTGCTGTATCTCTAAATAAATAAAAATAATAAATAAAGTGCAGCACCACCAGTGGGAGCAGTAGTGAGTGGGCTGCTGCCTTCTGTTATGGTGCCTAACTTTTGGAGCCCCTTGCCTCTGCTGCTCCACTTCCTCTGCCAGTATTATGCAGAACAGGGGTATGTCTATTGGGATGGTCACTCCAACTGCTTAGTCCTTCTGAATGAGTGGGGCAGGATGAGGGTTTTAGAATAGTTTGGATGTTCGAAGACTGACGGCACTTTAAGTATAGTGCAGATCTCAGTAAGAAAATGTTCTTTTTTTAAATCGTGAAGAAAATCGCTATCAAACTGCAGAAGCTTCAGTTATCTGGTGACTTCAGGTTGTGCTGTCTTTCAAATTTTGGGGTAAATCTATGCTAGCACATTACTGGCATAATTTCTGGAAACTCACGAGAAATGATCTTTTGTATAGGGGTGGAGCTATGTAAATGAGCATTAGAGGGTTTCAGGCGACATATCTCATAAGTGGTGCAAACAATCAAGGAAATTTGCATGTACCAATGTTTTATTGTAAAGCTGGCGGAAATCAGTTACGTATGAATTTCCTCCACTGTAATGGGAAATCGCTTATGGTGTAAAACAGTCAACCAATCCAATCAGTCAGTTTCCCAGTGAGTGCATTAGATTAGAATTATGCACAATGGCTGTGAAAACTTCAGCATTTCCAGATTAAGATTTGATTCTCATGTACAATACAAAACACACAAACTTTTCCAGTATTGCTTTGTTGATTTTGTGTACATTTTCTGCAAAAAGGAAAAGTGAGCACACAACAGAAGACAAACTATGGAATTATGTTTTCTATTACATATTCCTACACTGTGAATATGTTAGCACCTCCAGATGAGGTTGGGCTGCCAGCTCCATGGACATGGTAACTTTTCTTGGAGTATTCTTTCCTTTCATTGACGTTTGAAAAGTTAGCCTGAAAAATGCAGTTGAGCTTGAGAACTTGATTGGCTGAAAAACTACCTTGTAGAGAAGGCTTTCAGTCAATTAAGCTCAGTTTTACAGTTTGGGGCTTGTCTTTAGTTATTGAAACTTCATCTTGGACAGAGGGCATGATTATGTAAGATTTTCCACAATTTCTCTATGTCCTTTATCCTGGCACCTGGGAGCCAACATGATTTAGGACTTCAAATCGTGAATGCAGAAGAGGCTGTCTATTCCTCTGATTATAAAATCTTCTACAATTAGAATTTTTTTTAACTGTACATACTTTTCCTCGCGCTCCACATAGTTTTGCTTATGATTGACTTCCCCTGAGATGTCACCTTGTTTGAATCTTCGGTATTCCACACCAGGAACCTAATGACAAGTTAATATTCACGGGGGCTCCCTGCACTGACACCTTCTCCCTTTTTATCGGATCCAGAGGAAGGAGGGATCATCACTCACTTTCCCTCCTGTTGCAGAGTTGGAAATTCTAAGCGTCTGCTCAGCTAGCTTCAAGCTGGTGTTAGAGCCAGACCAGAAGCACCTGAGTTGGAAAGCCTTCCTAAGGACTGGGAATGCAAATTTCCTGTTGTTGGGTGACTCGGGGGTAATTACCTTAGTCTGGTTTGAAATGGCCTGCCTACTATTTGTAGCAGAACTGCTTTCATAAGAACAGGGATGCTTTACCATAATTAAAGTCAGCATAGCATCCTAGTGGAGTGGAGACTCCCTCTCTTAACAAATATTATACAGTTTACGTATAAACTGGTTTCTTTACAAATGTCCACAGAACGGTTTAACCGTAACGTCATTGTCTATATTACTCCAGCTACAGTTGTATCAATTTTAATATTTAATTAATGATTCACTCTAAAATCACCATTAACTGATTGGAATAACGTTTTCCTTAAATTAAACTAGGAAACAGGTTTGTGGAATCAAACACATTCTGTGTTATTTCTATTCTCCAGTATACTCTTTGGTTATATGTTACATGTACTGCTTTATTCTATACTTCAATATAAACTTTCAATCTAATCAGTTTCTCACAATATTTCCTTTGTCTTTTCAGTTTAATGTTCTGCCTCTGAAATGGCAGCTTTATGTTTCATTGCTGTTTCTCCACTCTGATTATTTGAGTTACTCGCCCTCCTATTAGTTTTATACTTGCTTTCTATTTTCTGCACTTTCCTTTTCTTAATAAATAAAACTTCCCAGTCTTTTGCTTTTTCCTTCTTGTTTTCCACTTCTCTTCAGTCTGCCCACCTTCATTCTTACAGATGTATCCATTTACCTACCCAACTGCCACTCATTCCCCTTATTATTACTTCTTCCTGCACATTCTAGAACTTGCCAGTTTGAATGTGAAAGCTCCAACACTTTACATAGAATTTACAGCATGGAAACAGGTCATCAGTGCAGCTGTTTTATGGCCGTGTTTGTGCTGTACGTCAGCCTCCTTCCACCCCTTTTCATGTAACCCTATTGCAAATCCCTCTGTTTCTTTCTCCTCCATGTGCTTATCGAGCTTCCCCTTAGGTGCATCTGTGCCATTCGCTTTAACTACTCCTTGTGGTAGTGGGTTCCACATTCTCACTACTCTCTGGATTTATTGATGGCAAAACTAGTGCAGCAGGCAAAGAGAAACTCATATTGGAAGATGCAGCTGAGAACGATTGAAGCACTAATTATTTTCACAAACAATTGACAATGTATACATACAACTGACTCAGTCAATTCTCAAATATTCTGTAGACAAAGTATTTCACATCCAGGTACACAATGCATAAATTTCTGCATACTGCTACAGGCTAAAATACACAAAGAAAGACTTGTGTTTACATAACGCCTTTCATGACTTTAGGATGTGCAAAAGGACTTGGCAGCCAATGAAGTATTATTTGCTATAGTCACTGCTGCAATGTAAGAAACATGATAAAACTCCACTCATTCAATGTCTGTTTTCTTTTCTTTCAGAAAATACTAGGTACAGACAGATGGAGGGATTTAGCAGGTTAAAACAGAACTGTTTTGATGAAAGGTCACAGACCTGAAGCATTAACTCTGTTTCTCCCCACAGATGCTACCTGGCCTGCTGAGTATTTCCAGCACTTTCTGTTTTTATTTCAGATTTCCAGCATCTGCAGTGTTCTGCTTCTATTATACCAGAATCTCTGTGTTCTCTGTTGACCTGACAAAATCATTTGAGTCATTGAATTATGTAAGGAGTTGTTATACAGATTGGTGTAAAACAATGCCCAATGAAAATCCAAGAGTTACATTTAGAGGACCTCTTCTCTTTGATTGTCCAAGGAACTGATCTCTGACAGTTTCCAACCTAAAATGGCATCCAGGGTCCTATTTGTGCCATAGGACCCCAATTTCCATATTAAAAGGGACCTATCGTCTGAAATAGGTAAGTGCTTTCGACACCATATTGCAGGTAATAATGAGGTAGTAAGACAACCCATTTTGAGGCCATTGGCATGTCCTTAGCAGATGAGGGCAGTCAAAAATTACTCATATTTTCAAAATAAACAGCAGTAATAATGAAAGTTTGTTTAGAAAAGAATAAATTCCATTAGAATTCCTTTTCTCCTCCAACATCACTATAATATATTTCTGGATGAGCTACTGCTTGTTTTTTTGAAAGCATTAGTTCCCTTTTCTGTGTTATTTTCTCAGCATCTGATCCTAATATCTGAATATTCTGTTGCCATTATGCCAAGTCAGTAATGTATAAAAAATAGGTGAAAAGGACAAAAATAGTGGCTGAGAATAATTTATTGTGCTCTGTGAATGACTGGCAAATGTGTCTATTGTGTATACTGTATTTATGTTATCCTGCAGTCATGGTATACAGCATGCTTAATGTGAGTGAAAGATTAGCATGATGGTTTAGTGATCCCAGTCTGGCATTAGCAGGGCTTTGCCACTAGACATACCTTTACACTGTGCAGTCAAGCTGGCAGAGAGTGGCCACAGAGCAGTTGGGAATATAGAAATTGATAGGAGGGTCTTTTGAATCCTACATGGGGAGAGGATGTGGCATGGGACATTTTTTTTATTCTTTCATGGGATGTGGCTGTTGCTGGCAAGGCCAGCATTTGTTGCCCATCCCTAATTGCCTTTGACAACTGAGTGGCTTGCTAGGCCATTTCAGAGGGCAGTTAAGTCTCAACCACATTGCTGTGGGACTGAAGTCATACGTAGGCCAGACTATGCAAGGACAGCAGATTTCCTTCCCTAAAGGACATTAGTGAACCAGATGAGTTTTTATGACAATCAGTGAGAGTTTCATGGCACCATCTGAACCCATGAAGCTTTGTACTACTTCTTACCCTGTGCCTCAGTTTCTCAATCAGCTCTCCTTTTAGCAGTGGTACCACTGAGTGAAAGATGGTTCATCCAAATGGGGACTCTTTGTTGTGAGGGAATGGGGGAGGTGGCATTTGCTTGGCTGGTTATTTCCTTCCAAGATCAACATCCATATAATGCAATGGTATGCCGCTAAGGATATTAGTGCTTCATTCTCTTTAAGAGTCCAATTACTATGTAAATGCAAGGGAAAATTCATATTGTAATCTGAGTATCTCATTGGGAACAAATGAATTTCTAAACAAAATACTGTTATGTATTTCACAAAGTTGTATATCAACAGTTATGCATGTACACATAGAGGAACAGAATGAATAAAGACTATTTAATAAAACACAGGTAAATAAAGAAATCAAAATGTCCTGAACATAATGTACTCCATAATACATATTTATTTGGTATAAATTTGATACAATCATTAATCCTCTATGTAATTCTTTTCAACTGAAACAATCTCACACTACTAAGAATAAAAAAAATTATAAAAGAAAAAATTATTATTGTTCCAATTACAGTCGCTGCAATGTTTAACATTTTGGCAGTCTTTGAGGCAGTTGAGGCTCTTTCCAAGTTTCCCATTTGGATAGAACTACGAACCTAAAACATAAATAATTGTCAATGATGAATGATAAATAATTGCACATTTTATACAGAAACACACTCAATATCCAGTGTTTTATGCAAGTTTCGAAGTGAAATCCAGTCAAATCAATGCATAATCTGTTTGTTACTCAGTTTGCATTGCACAGAAGTAATAAAAGTAATTCATGACTACTGTCTCTTTTGTAAGTTTTCTCCCCTTGAAGGCTGTGACTTATGTTGAGCTACGATTCCATGTGTACTGCAGATCCTCCAATATCTCATACTTGAGCTGACAAAGAGAAGCATGCCAGATTATTCATTCATTCATATTCATTCAAATGTTGTCGAGGAGAATACTGAGATTCAGGCTACTAGGCGAGATGGGATTGAGGTTCACAAGGAGGAGGTGTTAGCAATTTTGGAAAGTGTGAAAATAGATAAGTCCCCTGGGCCAGATGGGATTTATCCTAGGATTCTCTGGGAAGCAAGGGAGGAGATTGCAGAGCCTCTGTCCTTGATCTTTATGTCGTCATTGGCGACAGGAATAGTGCCGGAAGACTGGAGGATAGCAAATGTTGTCCCCTTGTTCAAGAAGGGGAGTAGAGACAGCCCTGGTAATTATAGACCTGTGAGCCTTACTTCGGTTGTGGGTAAAATGTTGGAAAAGGTTATAAGAGACAGGATTTATAATCATCTAGAGAAGAATAAGTTCATTAGCGATAGTCAGCACGGTTTTGTGAAGGGTAGGTCGTGCCTCACAAACCTTATTGAGTTTTTCGAGAAGGTGACCAAACAGGTGGATGAGGGTAAAGCAGTGGATGTGGTGTATATGGATTTCAGTAAGGCGTTTGATAAGGTTCCCCACGGTAGGCTATTGCAGAAAATACGGAAGTATGGGGTTGAAGGTGATTTAGAGCTTTGGATCAGAAATTGGCTAGCTGAAAGAAGACAGAGGGTGGTGGTTGATGGCAAATGTTCATCCTGGAGTTTAGTTACTAGTGGTGTACCGCAAGGATCTGTTTTGGGGCCACTGCTGTTTGTCATTTTTATAAATGACCTGGAAGAGGGTGTAGAAGGGTGTAGTAAATTTGCGGATGACACTAAGGTCGGTGGAGTTGTGGATAGTGCCGAAGGATGTTGTAGGGTACAGAGGGACATAGATAGGCTGCAGAGCTGGGCTGAGAGATGGCAAATGGAGTTTAATGCGGAAAAGTGTGATGTGATTCACTTTGGAAGGAGTAACAGGAATGCAGAGTACTGGGCTAATGGGAAGATTCTTGGTAGTGTAGATGATCAGAGAGATCTTGGTGTCCAGGTGCATAAATCCCTGCAGGTTGCTACCCAGGTTAATAGGGCTGTTAAGAAGGCATATGGTGTGTTAGCTTTTATTAGTAGGGGGATCGAGTTTCGGAGCCACGAGGTCATGCTGCAGCTGTACAAAACTCTGGTGCGGCCGCACCTGGAGTATTGCGTGCAGTTCTGGTCACCGCGTTATAGGAAGGATGTGGAAGCTTTGGAAAGGGTGCAGAGGAGATTTACTAGGATGTTGCCTGGTATGGAGGGAAGGTCTTACGAGGAAAGGCTGAGGGACTTGAGGTTGTTTTCGTTGGAGAGAAGGAGGAGGAGAGGTGACTTAATAGAGACATATAAGATAATCAGAGGGTTAGATAGGGTGGATAGTGAGAGTCTTTTTCCTCGGATGGTGATGGCAAACATGAGGGGACATAGCTTTAAGTTGAGGGGTGATAGATATAGGACAGATGTCAGAGGTAGTTTCTTTACTCAGAGAGTAGTAGGGGCGTGGAACGCCCTTCCTGCAGCAGTAGTAGACTCGCCAACTTTAAGGGCATTTAAGTGGTCATTGGATAGACATATGGATGAAAATGGAATAGTGTAGGTCAGATGGTTTCACAGGTCGGCGCAACATCGAGGGCCGAAGGGCCTGTACTGCGCTGTAATATTCTAATTCTAAAAAAAAAATATAGGGGCATCACAGTCAAATCTTACACTCTCCTTCGGATAGTCCTTCAGAGGTCAGTGTAAGTGTGGGCCTGTGGTGATTTGTTTTATCACCTGTCTTCGGAAAATTGAGACCAATTGTAGCAGCCACATCGCCCTGGCTGAGTTAATTCAGCATAGACATTAGATAGATCGTGGGATCTTCCTGCTATGTATGGCTTAGTATCACACTGTGCAGTGGATTTACTCTAGAAGGGTATGGAAATGTAATGGTTATATTATTGCAATAATAATCCAGAGAATGAGAGTATAAATCCAACCATGGCAGTTTGATCATTTGAATTCAGTTTTATTTTTCAATCTGGAAATAAAAAACCTGGTATCAGTAAAATTGACAGGAAAACTGTTGGTTTTGTCATAAATACCCAGCTGGTTCACCAATACCTTTTTAAGGAAGGGAACCTGCTGTTCTTGCCCAGTCTGGCCAATATGTGACTTCAGTCCCACACAAATTTGGTTGATTCTTAAATGTCCTCTAATTGGCCTGGCAAAGCCACTCAATCAGGACAACTAGGGATGGACAATAAATGTCAGCTTTGCCAGTGATTCCTATAATAAAAGTTATTCGGCTACAAAGATTTTTTTTTACAGAACTTACGAGTCACTTACACAACACTGAGAACTGGTAATAATTTGTTGTAGAAAATAAGCATAACTAAAAAGCTACATGTATATATAAATTACATTATGTTTCAAAATGTTTTCTAAGTTGAACAGAAGACAAAGCGCTATATATATATAAGAATCATTTCTAGTTTTATAAAGGTGGAGGGGGATATAAGATGTCAACTACCTGAGCTAACAATATGTAAATCAGATAATAGGACTGCCCTCCTATGAGGGTATGCAGTGGCATAGTGGTAATGTCACTGAACTAGTAAATCCAGAAACCCAGGCTAACACTTCGGGGACATGGGTTCAAATCCCACCATGGCAGATGGCAAAATTTGAATTTGTTTAATAATTCTGGAATTACAAGCTAGTCTAATGGTGACCAAGAAACCATTGTCAATTGTTGTAAAAACCTATCTGGTTCACTAATGCCCTTTAGGGGAGGGAATCTTCTGTCCTTACCTGGTCTGGCCTACATGTAACTCCAGACCCACAACAATGTGGTTGACTCTTAAATGCCCACTGAAATGGCCTCACAAAGCCACAGTTCAAGGGCAATTAAGGATGGGCAATAAATGCAGTGATGCCTAAATCCCATGAATGAATAAAAAAAACATGCAGATGTAATGTCTTGTATTTATTTTATGTTTGAACTCATCTTTTTTGAGAGATAAAGAGATTTTCCTAAAATAAAGCATCAGGGGGACAAGCAAACAACAAACATTGCAATCAATATACTGTCCAGTAAGACTTCACTCAAAGGCCTCACTGAACTATTAGTCTGCAGTGCGATAGCAGGGCAACAAAACAGATTGCACACTGCATTCTGCAAAACTAGTCTTAATTCAAATAAACAACCTGAAGTGCTCCTTTTCTAGATCAAGGTGTTAGCCTTGGCTCATTGGTAGCACTATTACCTCTTAGTCAGAAGGTGCAGTGGCTAGCACCGCAGCCTCACAGCTCCAGCAACCCGGGTTCGCTTCTGGGTATTGCCTGTGCGGAGTTTGCAAGCTCTCCCTCTGACTGTGTGGGTTTCCTCCCACATGCCAAAGACTTGCGGGTTGATAGGTAAATTCGCCGTTGTAAAAAAATTGCCCCTAGTGTAGGTAGGTGGTAGAAGAATTGAGGGAAGGTGGGGATATGAGAGGGAAAAATGGGATTAATATAGGATTAGTATAAATGGGTGGTTGATGGTCAGCACAAACTCAGTGGGCCGCAGGGCCTGTTTCAGTGTTGTATCTCTCCATGACACTATATGAGTTCATGATGCATCCCAGAGACTTAAATACATAACCTGGGCTGATGAAAGGTCACAGACCTGAAAGGTTAACTCTGCTTCTCTCTCCACTATTGCTGTTCTTTAGCAGTTGTCATAAAGGCTTGTTAATAGTGGCTAGATTTGGTAGGAATTTCCCTACCTGGTTAACCATACCCATGAATCTGTAATAATGATCATTCTTGCTCTTTAATAAAAGCAAAATACTACAGATGCTGGAAATCTCTGCTGGTTTTGATATCTTCTGTCTTTACCCTACAAAAGTTGTTTTTACCACTGCCACCATATACTATACTGGTCAGTGTGCTGTTAATATTAAATGAGGATAGTAGACTTTGGGTCAAAGTAACAGGAGTTTATTTAGTGGGGTCTTATCTCTAAGGCATCTACATTAACACTGAGCAACATGAGGTTCAGACTCATGACATCACATCTTGTGATGATGCTTAAGGTCTAGATATATATCTATATATATATATAAAATCTACTCAGAAACAGCGTATATACACTATAGAAACATAGAAAAAATAAGGAGCAGGAGTAGGCCATTTGGCCCTTCGAGTCTGCACTGCCATTCAATACGATCATGGCTGATCATCCAAACTCAGTACCCTGATCCTGCTTTTTCCCCATATCCCCTGATCACTTCAGCCCTAAGAACTACATATAACTCTTTCTTGAATATATTTGATGATTTGGCCTCAACTGCTTTCCGTGGTAGAGGATTCCACAGGCTCACCACTCTCTGGGTGAAGAAATCCCTCCTCATCTCAGTCCTAAATGGCTTACACCTTAACCTTAGACTGTGACTCCCTGTCCTAGACTCCCCCACTATATAAATAAATGGAAGTTTTTACTTTTTTCTACACTACATCGGCTATGAATAACAATTACAGTTTGTTATTTTCAACTAGTTACTACTAGCAGCGTGAGACCATGTTGAGAGAAAATTAAAACAGAGCACTCAGGAATCAAGGAGTAAGAAAGGGAGAAAAGTAAAAGGCTCAGACAGCATCTGCAGTTCAACTCAGTGGTAAGTCTATCAGGACAGCTCAAAAATGTGCTTTGAGTCTAAGCTAGTATTCCATGTTGTTCATAGACAAATATAGTAGCAGATTTATAAATCTTCCATCACATTGCATTCCTAAGTAAAGAACTCCCATCAAAATCCTCCTTGTGCAAAGTATAACTCTCCTTATTTTTAGCCTACATAAAACAAGTCAATAAGTAATAGTTCATGTAGTCAAGTTTAATTTGTGCTCATTTTTTTCCCGTAATGCTGAAGTTTAGTAAAGTCATACATAGGGAGCACTAACCTGACAGGAGTAAAACATTGCGACTATTCCAATTGGAAAACAACAAAACAACAAACTGAAAATGGACCAGCCTAAATAGGTTTTCGGCTGTGGAGCTTCATAACTTTGGGAGTTCGACCTCAGGGACATCTTCAGATAATCCGTTCAAAGTTGTTAAGTGCCATGTTTTCAATTCTGTTGCAGTTCCATTGGCAATTTTCGTTTTTGACATATGATTTCACAGTTGTTCAATTTTCTTTTGCTGTGAATGGATTCTGAAAATGAAAGGATTCTTAATAAAATGGTGGCAGCAACAGCCATGTATCAACAAAAAAAATCACCAAAACAAACATCTAAAACTGGATAAAGCTTGAGATTGATTCTGCCAAATCACATTAAAGTCCAACTTGTTCTAATAATGCAGGGGTGCAACTGTGCGATGTGGTACCAGCATCTAAATATACGAATGCAATCCTTTTCCTGCTTATTTAACCAATACAAATAACAGATACGTGAATTTCTGCTCCATGGCACACTTTGTTCCTCTGACCTCTGAGTTGCGTAGTCTTCGGCAGCAGTCCTTAGAACTTGCAGGATGCACTTGCTGGAGAAAACAGACTCATTAAGAAGTTCTGACTCTTCCAGCATCATCTATTTGCATAAAACCTGCACTGGGCACGAATCTCGAGGCGATGGAGCCCTGCTCATAACAGTGATTGGTCTCAACCCAGCAGCAGTTTGATAGGTTTTCTTTGCCCCAAAAGCACCTCTCCTCTCTCAGTCACACTTCAAGCCCTATGATGAGTTCTTTCCTCAGACTTTGTATTGGGACCCTCCAATGCATTTGTGAACTGATGGTTTAGATAAGGTAGACAAAGAAAAGCTGTTCCCATTCGCTGATTTTGCAAGGACTAGGGGACACTGATTTAAGGTTTTGGGCAACAGATACAAAGAGGATGTGAGGGAAGAACCTTTTTACGCAATGACTGGTAATGACCTGGAACTTGCTGCCTATGAGGGTGGTGGAAACAGAAATGATTGATGATTTCAAAAGGAAATTGGATAGGCACTTGAGGAAAATACACGCTACAGGGATAGAGCCGGTGTGGGGGTGGGGGGGGGGGGTTAGTGGTGTAATGGGGGGCAGGGGGGTAATGGGACTGGCTGGATTACTCTATAGAGAGCGGGCATGGGCTCAATGGGCCGAATGACCTCTTTCTGTGCCGTAATGACTCTATGATGCTTGATTCAAGTACTGGTAGTGTGGATTCATTGTTTAGTGCTGGGTGAGTTTGCTGGCAGGAACCAGGCTCAGCCCTTTGACATTTCTGTGAAAAGAAGAAGGTGATATTTGAGCACATAGTCTCAGGAAATCCCTGGCAACAGCAGTGGCAGGACATGCTGTCTTAATATGTATAGCTGGCTGTTTCATTTAATTACAAAGTTGCACAAAGTGAGCATAATAAGATAAACCTTGACTATAGTCACCACTTCTTGCTTCGTTGCCTTTATCTTCTCTGGGTTGTTTCTGCCTATGATGAAAACTGCTACTTCTTTGAAAGGATATGCTCTTAGTCTGTCTAAGCTGTCCACCAGTCTAGACTTGGGAGGAAAAAGATATCTGACATGAATGAAACCATTAAGGTAAGAAATGAACATTAATATGAACAGCATAAACATGCCATATTAGTATTAGTGCAAGAGATTCTTCTTTTGATAGAAGTGCTTCAGTCAAAGTTTATAAATTGTGGAGAGAAAAGCAGAGTTAACAAGCTGAAAATTGGTTTGCCTCATTTATTGTCACAGGGTTTGTGATTCGTGACCTTCCCATGCCAGTTCTGATAGATGTAAGCAGCATGCAAATTTGGTGCTGCTATCTCATTACCTGATAGTAGCACTGCTGGCTGCCTCTGCGCACAGCAGGGAGGCAAGCAGTATTGTGCTGACTGCACATGGTGCAGTCAGCCTTCTGTTGTTAAAGGCAGTCTGTCCCTCTTAAAGGCAAGCTGCACTGAATTACATGAGGCAGCTGCTGAATGCGATGGCTGCAATTTTAAACAATGAAAATTGAACACTAAGGCAAAGAGAGGGCTCCAGTGTTACAGATGCAGTGCTGGAGGCCTTGATGAGGAGCTGGATAGGAGTTGATGGTTCTGTAGGTGGCTAGGAGGCCCACAAGGAGCACCTTCAGAAGGGACTGGGAGCAGGTGGCCAAGGAGGCCAATTCCTGATGTCTGAATCTGAGGATCTGGCAGCTGTGCCACAAGAAGCCTAATGACCTAACGCAGGTGGTCAAGTTCGATGAATGCATCTTCACATCACATCTCCTATACACTGCTCCACAGGCCTCTCATGGCACTCAGTGCACCACACCCCATCGCTCACCCAGCGCCAACACCTGGCATTCAGGACTCATCCAGAAACCCCACATCATTCTCACACACCTATCAATGCTGCCAGCCTCGTACCCATCTCTTGCTGCCTCCACACAACTCCATCCGAACGCAGCGCTATACAACCACTCACATTCTGCTCTCTCTCTTGCAGGACAAGGTAGCACACAATAGAAGGGAGCAGGGCAGAACCAGGGTGGGACAAGGATACCTGCATCTCCTGAGCCGTACGGAGGAGGTGGTTGTCCACAGCATGGTGCTGGCCGCAACAGAGGCTGTTGCTTCCAACATCGCTGAGAACATTGAGGATGATGGTACCCTCCTGCCTTATGCCCTTTCTTAACTCCTAGCTCACCACCCCCGTCCTGCTCTCTGGCATGATGAGCAAGCTGCAGATGGTGTAACCATGGACCTATTGCTTTCCACCTCACTCCGATCCTCCCTTCTGGTTTTCTGCTTTCAAACACCCAAGAGCTGCCTAGCCATAGCAGGCCAAAGAGGAAGAGAGAGAGAGAGCAACAGCACAGCACTGATGAAGGTGCCCTGTCACAATCTGACACTTGCAGCCACCAGCTCAGATATTGGCACTGTATCTACCTTGGAGGCAAGTATATAGTTGGGATCTGCATCGGTTAAGACACCAGTTATGCGCGAGCTGCATCCATAGCAGGATGGTTAGTTTGCCAGTTCACTGGAGGTTACATTGTTGATGAGTTCTGCTACAGGGGACTCATATGAGGACTTCAATGGGGCGACATAAAGGAGACCGCTGACGGGCATACCCGCTGAGATGCTGGGTGCATTGTTTGGCCTACCGAACAGCCTCCATCACTGTCAAGGAGCATGGAGGAGTCCAGCTCCAAGTTGGCAAAGGGCGTCGTGCAGAACTTGTCCTCTCTGCAGCTTCTGCTCCATCTCCCTGTCACCCCGCAGACCCAGAGGTAATGCATCTGCAGCCCCCCTACCTGTTTCAGCCTTTGTGTGGACAAGCCACCTAAACCTTGCCATCTCTGTGAGGATGCAGCAACACCCCCTGTCAACTTCAGGAACTCACCACAACTCCTCCAAAAACACTCCAGAGTACTTTCATAAACTTTGCAATAGCAGAAATTCTTCAAGTTCAACTTACCTGCAAATTGGGTGCCTGGTCCTTTAAATAACAATACTGCTGGGCCTCGCTTGCAGCTGAATGTTTGATATTTGGGGAGTCATGTACAAATTCATTGAGTGAACCTGCATGGTCAAAATTAGGACAATGGGCACCACACCAGCTGCTAAGGCTAAACGGCCTTAGGATAGCACTGGGGGGTGGGGGGGGGGGTGTTCAGCTGCTTTCTGACATATGCAGGGGATGCCCGCATGATCACCCTTTGCAAGAGGGCAAGCCGGAAATAGCTGGCAGTGCAGTGCACACCCCCAAGAGAGCAATTGGCTTCTGTAGCACTGCTGATATGAACTTCGCGCCCAACGTTTCAGGTCAATGACGTTTCGTCGTTCAGTTCTGATGAAAGATGAGCGACCTGAAACATTAACTCTCTTTCGCTCTGCACAGTTGCTGCCAGACCTGCTGAGCATTTCCTGAATTTTCTGTTTTATAGTTCAGATTTCCAGCATCCGTAGTAATTTGTTTTAATTTATAAATTGTGTCCACATGATAAAAGCAACTCAACGATACTAATATTGCATGTTTATGCCATTTAAATTAGTTTTAATTTCTTACCATTATGTTTTATTCACATCAGACACCTTTTTTCTGGACTTCCTTGTGTGTGACGCCATGCTGACATTCTTGTTTTTTCCTTGCCATCGTTGCCTTCCTCTCTATATAAGGGATGGAGGAGGAGGTCCCCATCGGTCCTGCAAGTTATATCATTACTGCATAATATCCTTGCAGGAATACCAAGATGATCATTTTCTGCTGCCTCCTTTGCTCCATCAATGCATCAACTTACTCCTGCATCAGCTATATTATATTATATATATATAGTATATATGACAGGAGTTAAGTGGTTACTTTCCTGATGGGTTTGTGGAGGTTTGTTCTTTTTTTGTCACTTTTGTTACAAGAAGTTCAAGCTCACCATTAAGAAAGATGATGCATGCCTGCATGTGAGCTACCATATAACTCTCAGAAAATAACTAGGGATTGTTATCCATTTATTTCCATTCTATTAGTATCTTACTTTCTTTCTATTTTGTTTCTCTCCTTTTCTGATTAAATATTCCCCAATCTTTTTGATTTTTCCTCTCAGCTGTTCTTGTGGTTTTCACCTCTCTTCAGTTTGACTAACTTCATCTTCTGATTACAGGTACATCCCTCAACTAACTGTCACTTAACCTCCCTCCCACCCACTTCTGCTAACATTCTAGAACTTGTCTGCTTCAAATCAGAAGTCCATCCTTTATGATGATTGGCCTTACTGCAGTAGTTGCTTCCGTTACTGCTTTAACACAACAATTGGCTAGATTCTTCATCCATTAGTTAGTGGCAGGCTGGGATTTCCATTTGTCCATCCACATGTCTTTACTGTTAACCTGGTCAAATTTCCTCTGAAGGGCTTCATTAAAAAGGTTGCCTATCATGATACCTCTATCCCTGGCCAAAAAGGAGATGATTGGGTAATGCCCCCATCAATCACGCTTGGAGACCACATTGCTGTTAGTGACTGGGATTGATTTTCTGCTTGCCAAAGTTCATAGAGGCTCTTTTTAAATAGACTCTGTAAATAGACTTTGGTTAATTTGCTGTTTGCGGAGTAATGAATGGGATGATAATTGGTTTCTCACTGCTTGCAAGGAGGGAAATTGAGTTTTGCTGCAGTGTTCAAAATGCTGCAACTGGTTTTGGCAAGGAAGGGCAGAACAGTGCACCAATGAAGCAGGAGCATTGAGGGGTGCTCAGCAACAGAAAGAGCTGTCAGATTTATTAATGCTTTGGTGCATGTCCTTCTAGCAGAAATGAGCTTCAGAGTGGAATAAAAGTCCTGTGTAGCAATTAGGACCACATAACATTTTAACTCCCTAATTTTAATATTATTTTCTCCTGGGCCAAGTTGAATCTTTTTCCAGACCTCACAAGGAAACCTCGGATCTTCCCGGTGCCGTTTCCTGCTCCCTCCCCAAACTGGAAAACTTTATCAACTTTGCTTCTAATTTCCACCCTTCTCTCACCTTTACATGGTCCATCTCTGACACTTCCTTTCCCTTCCTTGACTTCTCTGTCTCAATCCTCTGGAGATAGGCTGTCTACTAATATCCATTATAAGCCCACCGACTCTCACAGCTACCTCGACTACACTTCTTCACACCCTGCCTCCTGTAATGACTCCATTCCATTCTCCCAGTTTTTCTGTCTCCGACGCATCTGCTCTGATGATGCTACCTTCCATGACATTGCTTCTGATATGTCGTCCTTTTTCCTCAACCGAGGATTCCCCCCCCACTGTGGTTGACAGGGCCCTCAACCGTGTCCGGCCCATTTCCCGCACCTCTACCCTCACCCCTTCCCCTCCCTCCCAGAACCGCAACAGGGTTCCCCTTGTCCTCACTTTCCACCCCATCAGCCTCCATATCCAAAGGATCATCCTCCGCCATTTCCGCCACCTCCAGCGTGATGCCACTACCAAACGCATCTTCCCCTCCCTTCCCCTGTCAGCATTCCAAAGGGATCATTCCCTCCTGGACAACCTGGTCCACTCCTCCATTATCCTCACCACCTCATCCCCTTCCCATGGCACCTTCCCCTGCAATCGCAGGAGGTGTAATACTTGCCCATTTACCTCCTCTCTCCTCACTATCCCAGGCCCCAAACACTCCTTTCAGGTGAAGCAGTGATTTACTTGTACTTCTTTCAATGTAGTATACTGTATTCGCTGCTCACAATGTGGTCTCCCCTACATTGGGGAGACCAAATGCAGATTGGGTGACCGCTTTGCAGAACACCTCCGCTCAGTCTGAAAGCATGACCCCGAGCTTCCGGTTGCTTGCCAATTCAACACTCTCCCCTGATCTCATGCTCACATCACAGTCCTGGGATTGCTGCAGTGTTCCAGTGAACACCAACGCAAGTTCGAGGAACAGCATCTCATTTACCGATTAGGCACACTACAGCCTGCCGGACTGAACATTGAGTTCAATAATTTCAGAGCATGAAGGGCTGCCCCAATTTACTTTCATTTTCAGTTATTTTTTCTTTTTAATATATTTTTTGTGTTTATTTTATTTTATTTCATCTTAGTTTGTTCAGTTTGCTTACCCACTGTTTTTTTTCATGTTTGTACTTGCGGCTGTTCAATTTTCAGTCCATTAACACCCTATCTGTACTAATGCTTTCTCTTTCAACATACCATTAACATATTGTTTGCCATTGCTCCGTGACCTTCTGGTCAGCTATTCTGTGACCTTGTCCTATCTACACCTTCTGCTTAGTTATCTCTTGCCCCGCTTTACTTGCTTAGAACCTTTCACATTTCTACTATTTGTCAGTTCTGAAGAAGGGTCACTGACCTGAAACGTTAACTCTGCTTCTCTCTCCACAGCTGCGGCCAGACCTGCGGAGTATTTCCAGCATTTCTTGTTTTTATTTCGGATCTTCCCTGCCCTGGCTTTCCTTCTTCTCCCCAGACTGCAATGCCCTCCAGACCATCTCATCAATAGCCACTTACCCTAGTGCCAGGGACTGTTCCCTCAGGTATCCAGAGGTGTTCTCCTCCCGCTTGATATCCCATTCCTCCCCACCGGCCAGGTAATGATTCAAATCAGAATCCAACATGGAAATGAGGTGTGAAAATGCCTGGGCCTCCTGCTAAAAAAATCATGGAGATTTAACATCCCATTGGCGTCCAGAGTTTACCAGAATTATTCAGAACAGCTCCAATTTTTGGCAAGCCTTGGACCTGCAACACTATGAGTACTTTGTATATTTGGGGCCTAAAAATGGGCCTAGTGTCTGCATCTTTAAGGCCTCGTCCCATGCCAGCACCTAAGACCCAGTGGCAGCACAGTGGCGCAGTGGTTAGCACTGCAGCCTCACAGCTCCAGCGACCCAGGTTCAATTCTGGGTACTGCCTGTGCGGAGTGTGCAAGTTCTCCCTGTGACTGTGTGGGTTTTCGCCGGGTGCTCTGGTTTCCTCCCACAGCCAAAGACTTGCAGGTTGATAGGTAAATTGGCCATTATAAATTGCCCCTAGTATAGGTAGGTGGTAGGAATATGGGGTTAATGTAGGATTGGTATAAATGGGTGGTTGTTGGTCGGCACAGACTCGGTGGGCCGAAGGGCCTGTTTCAGTGCTGTATCTCTAAATAAATAATATAAATAAGACCCACACTAGTAAAATCCTTGTAATCCTATGGGCCTCATTGAACTTGTTCTTCCCCTCTGTTTACAGATGCCTAACCATAACAATAGGACTACAGGAGTGTTTCTGATCAATTATACTGACACACAGTTCTGAGTCAACAAGACTGGCATGGTGAATGGTCACATGATAAAAGTACCATGACAGTTTCCTGGGTAATGGGTATTAACATGCATGATAAGATCATTGGCATAAAGACACTAACTGGACATTTATCCTTGATAGGGGTGTGGAGTTCAGGTTATCTGGACTGGCAATTTTTCACGAGCATTTTGGTGAGCATTTTTCAGATGGATTGTAGTGGGGACATTTTATTACTTTTATTGTTGCAAAACTATTGGGAAGTGGGTGGGTTTGTTTCTCCAAAGGAAAATTGAGATCTGAACTGTCAGATGCAGCGAGACCTGGATGTTCTCGTACACCAGTCGCTGAAGGTAACCGTGCAGGTCCAACAGAGGGTAAAAAAGGCAAATGGTATGTTGGCCTTCATAGCGAGAGGATTTGAGTACAGGAATGTCTTGCTGCAATTATACAGGGCCTTGGTGAGGCCACACCTGGAATATTGTGTGCAGTTTTGGTCTCCTTATCTGAGGAAGGATGTTCTTGCTATAAAGGGAGTGCAGCGAAGATTTACCAGACAGATTCCTGGGACGGCAGGATTGACATATGAGGAGAGATTGAGTCGGTTAGGATTATATTCACTGGAGTTCAGAAGAGTGAGGGGGGAATCTCATAGAAACCTATAAAATTCTAACAGGACTTGACAGGGTAGATGCAGGAAGGATGTTCCCGATGGTGGGGGAGTCCAGAACCAGGGGTCATAGTCTAAGGATATGAGGTATCTGGACTGAGATGAGGAGAAATTTCTTCACCCAGAGAGTGGTGAGCCTGTGGAATTCGCTACCACAGAAAGCAGTTGAGGCCAAAACATTGTATGTTTTCAAGAAGGAGTTAGATATAGGTCTTGGGTCTAAAGGGATCAAAGGGTATGGGACGAAAGCGGGAACAGGTTACTGAGTTGGATGATCAGCCATGATCATAATGAATGGCGAAGCAGGCTCGAAGGGCCGAATGGCCGACTCCTGCTCCTATTTTCTATGTTTCTAGGTTAATTGTCAGTGAGAGTCACCCTCAGGCTGACCAACTTCCTTTCTCTTAACTGTCACGGAATACTGTTGGAGTCTCATCTGCATGCCCGTGGTTAGTTGCTGGGAATAGTCAGTTGGCCAGAAGTAGGGCTTTTGGGCACTAGGAGGCTGCCAGCGGGAACCAAAGAAACAATCACTGGCACTCAGGTAAGTCCCTGGGCGCCAGGATGATTGACTAGTGATCAGACATATTTCCTGCGGTCCTGGCTGTTATGATTCCATTTCAGCATCTGCAGACAAAGGGGGAGAACAAGTACAATGGGATTACAAGGAATTTAATAGTGTAGAACATTGGCCCAGGTCCGAAAGTACCTCAAGTGCTGGCATAGGGGAGATCCCAGGAATGGGGTTGCAGGAGGATCTCGTGTTCAGGAAGGGGAGGGAGCAGAAAGAGTACTCCTGCTGCTCCTAGGCCCACAATAAAAGTTTAAAAAAAAGTTTCAAAGCTTACTTGTTTGGATCTCTTCTGATCCCAGCTCCTCTTCCCACTATCTTCACCTTGTGGGAAAGCCACAGCGACCTCCCCACTCAGGCCTCTGACTAAAACAGCAGTCGGGGCCCGATGACATCATCGGATCAGCATATTTATGTAGGACCCACTTGTTCACTAGGTTAAGACTGTGGGAACGAAGTGGGACATTGGTGGGTTAGCCTCCCTGGCAATTTTAATGGCCCACCCACCCAGCGGGTCAGGTTAAAATCTCCCCTTCAACAACAGTAAAGTTAGAATTACAAACAAGAGGGAGAAAATGTGAAAGAGATTGTGTAATGAAAGGGAAAGTAGAAAGGTACTGGTAAATCGCTTATTATACCATTAATATTGCTGATATAAAAGTGTGCCTGAAATTTGAGCAACTTTATAACTTAAAGACTGGAATTTTACAGCCCCCAACTTGAGCGGGATGGTGGCGGGGGGCTGTAAAACTGAGTGGGAGACAGGGGGTGCCGTTTGCAATGCCTTCTCACCCCTGCTACAATTTTATGCATGGCGGCAGTGAGAAACGACCTGCCCACTCTAGGCCAATCAAGGCCCTTAAGTAGCTACTTAATTGCCACTTAAGGGCCTCCTCCTGCCACCACTGGTATTTTACTAGCAGCAGACAGGCAGCAAAGGCCCCCAAAACACCGCCAGGTAAAACCTGGTGGCCTTCTTGCTGGCTATCATGATCGGGCTCCCTGTGCCCCATGGAGGGCCCCCCTCACGGCCCAACCACCCCCACTGGACAACACTCCCCACCGCCACCCCCACCCCCACTTCTTAAGCGACACCCCCTTGCCTCGCCAGGGCCTGGCCGATTGTCCACGGCAAAGTCCCAAAACCTTACCTTGGTTCCGGGGCCGTCATCCCTCTTGTTTCTGTTGGCTGGGTGCAGTCCCAGCAGTGGCCACCACTCCCAGTGGCGCTACTGGGACTAAGAGCTGCCGGCCCGCTGATTGGCCGACAGCTCCGTTAGGTGGGACTTCCTGTCTCAAGGAGGTGGAAGTCCCGCCCAAGGCTAATTAAGGGCCTGGGGAGCGAAAAATCCCGGCATGGCTCCCCAGGCCCAGCGGAGGCGGGTTCGCCCTAACTTTTCAGCCGGGCCTCCCACTCAACATAAAATTCCAGTCAAATGTTCATGTTTGTTTTAGTGTCACAAGGTATGAATGAAAAATTGAAGTAAATGACTAGTCCGTGGATAATGGATTCCCTGAGTTTACAGACAGTTCAAGGGTTTACAAAGCAATATATTATGGAATGAACAATGCTCCATTTCAAAAAAATTCTGATCCTGAATTAGTTTTTTTCTATTTCTCCGTTTGGTCCAACAGCATTTGTTCCCATTACCTGAATTTATAGTTGCTTCAATACTAAATGCTTAGAACAATGAGGTCTAATGGAAAGATAGTGATATAAAACAGTCTGTGCTTGTTGAATGAATGGACAATTAATTTCTTTGGAGGAAGGTTGGTGTTATGGTTTGGTATTTGTGACTTGGCATTGTAACAGCTTTCTCCCCATGGCATGTTCTGCAAAATGAAATTGGCAGAATCTGGCAATAGAACAAGCATGGATGAAAGTAATAGAGATCTGGGAGCAGAATAATTGGTTGTAAAGTAGGGTGGAAACAGAATGGGAATGTAAACCTGTGAAACCTGTAAGCATCTTCCTATCCTCAGGCCCCCTGCTTGTGGAGGTCCTTTCTGTACTTCCTGTCATGGAAGGCGATTCATCAAAGTGAGAATGGTCTCTTTTTACTGAGGGCGAGATGGCATTCTTTAAACTGGCTATCGATTCCCAGGCAAGCTTCTTACTATGTTGGTCACAGGCTGTATTCTGGAGGTGGAAACTTCCACCCTGCAAGTCAGTGCTCTGTGACAGCAGAAGAGACTTCATTTTATGTGAAAAGGTCCTTTTTCTGTGGTTTATGGAGCCACCATTGACTATTTGTGATTAGAAGATCTGCATTGGAAGAATTACAAGACTGAATTCTGGCCAAAGGATGAAAACAAACATTGATTGCGTGCTGTGTTAATAAGACTAGACTATTTGAAAGTCTAGATTTAGCACACAATTTTGGTCCTAATTGCTGATGACCATAAATTGTACTTGCCTGCAAGTGTAAATCCGAAACCTGCAAGTTAGCGCTGATTTGATGCAATTTTTGTGGAGCAGTATTTGTGGGCTCCTCGCACCCATTTCCATTGAAAGTGTGAAGTGCACAGTGGCACGTTGAAGAATGGCTTAGGGATCAAGAGAGGGATTGCACAGGTTCTCCGATATGGTGCTGGAGGCCCTAGTGGAGGAGGTCTAGAGGAGGACGGATGTCCTCCGGGGGTATGAACGCCACCTTGCCCTCCTCAGCCGCCTGTCCCTCTCTCCTGTAGCAGCTGGTGCTGTTCTCCTTGGCCTCATATCCACCTCCCATGCCTCCTCCTGACCAAGAGGGACCTTAGCAAGATGCCCATGACCAAGCCTTTTCTGCTGGTTACTCCTATAGGGTGCCCAATAAGGTGGAGTAGTCCAGCACTTACTCAGAGAATTTCTGGTATAAATATTGCTATTGTGTTGAAGACGTGACAAAGTGTCCCAGAAAGTCTCATGTGTTTCCGTGGTCCTCTTCACAGCTCCAGCAGAATATGAAATGGTCAGTATCGCTTTAAGTAGTGCTTGAAATTGATATCAACGCTGATATCTCCCATACAACAAGTCATTTTTAAGAGAGGGCGTTAGTTGAAGCACTAGCCACTAAAATGCAGCGCAGCCTCTTTAGTGAGTACGTGCAAGCATTTTAAGTGGCAATCAACTGTTTAACAAGCCTCTGTGGTCATTCCTAGCAGAAGCTTCAAATCCTTTACCAATATGGTGTCTTGCACTAAATGCAAGCTAAAACCATTGTTTCAGCTCAAGACCCCATCTTGGCCAACTCTTTAGCATCTAAAATATTTGGTGAAAATCTCTTCCTATGTGTTAAAGAGGTCTACATGCCCATTCTTTGTCCCACTTATTAACGTACTAAACTGTGATTACATTGTGATTAGAGGTTTAAATTACTGAATAACAGGTATCACACCATCTTTAGCTGCTTCATCAATGACCTTCCCTCCAAGGATAGGCACCTCCATGTTGCACCATGGACATTTGACAAAATTATTCGCTCAGCCATGGAAATGGGGCAATTAATCTGTATATAAAGTATATAGCCAACTGAGTGCCATCAAAACACGGTCCAATTTAAAACATATTTTCCCCTATAGATAAGGTAGCTAAGCATGCAGACATCAATGGAGAGCAACACAACTGCATTAGCTAGACAGCAAGCAAAATAGTATGCAATGCCAATGCGAATTACTTTTGTTGACGGAATAGAGCTGGCTATACCATGTCACGGGGTGATAGATGGACTTTATTGGATGACCTTTGTAGATTCACACTGTGTCAGGAGTACAAATTCATCCAATAAATCATGAAACCTAAGGAGAGGATGGTTATTGTGGTTACTGAGGTGAGACAGTAGAAAAATCAGCAATAGGAAGAGGGACCATTTCTTACACTCATGTTGTCACAAGACAATTTAACCCGTGATGGTCAATATTAGTGTGACTTCTCCACCTGTTTGCAATATGTGTCTGAAGACAGGGCAACACAAGGGCAGTGATCTCCAATTCAGGAGAATTTTATAGGATGAAGCAGATTTTACTTCAGAAAAGCCATGTGAAACAGAAAAGCAGAGTGGGACAGGGAGATTAATGGTAGGTAGTTTATTCATTTTGACAGACTGTTAAACTAGGTCCTGGATTCTAATAACAGAAACAACAGAATCTTTCATGGACAAAATGACATTTGATCACCAAAGCTAGTGACAAAATTAGATAAACACAATTACAAATAAAGAGCACCCTTCAGTCACTCCAATAAAGCAATTCTCTTAAATTCACTTTGTCTATATCTCAGTCTATCACTGTCGATTCCAATTCAGCTCTGACAAGCTAATTATTAACAAAAACCTTTTCTGCAGAAAGTTGAGCGGTTGTTGCAAGTATTATTGAGTGACAAAATGCTTAGTCACTACCTGTAAGATTGTACTCCAGACTAACCAATTTATATCCATGCCAAATCTCTTACTTGTTAGCAAAGGTGCACTTTTAACATAATGTAATTATATGATAGACAATTTTAAAATGACATTTGTCACTCAGGTTATCTGTCCTCAAACTGGATAGTAAATGATGCACATTGCAGTTACTTAAAATACTTGTAAAATTTGTCCTTTAATCCAATTTGCAGCAAATAAAATCAGTTAATGACTGTTTCTAACATGGTTATTAAAACATAATAAATTTTTACTATGTCTTTCCTGACAGATTTTAAAATTGCAAATACAGCATCAATTTTGTTAAGGAATCGTAAACAGTTCATCATAGATTAAGGTTTAATAAAGCTATCCATTACATTGTATTTACTAAATATTGTATATGGGTAAGAAGCATCCTGTTTTTGCCAATAGCACTCAGTCCCATTATGCTGTACTCTTGTACTCATGAGGAACTTACAGTGCTGACTTCTGGAGATTTCTTGGATTTTGTTGCCTGTTTTCCCCTCAATACAAGTTCTGGAACAATGTGATTCCAAATGGATAGTATCAGAATTGTGACATTTATATAGAAGTAAAAGTCCAGCAACTTTCAGCATGCCACTGAGCTTGTGTCCCAGGTGAAAGTAGTGCGTGCCAGAGTGTAGAAATCAAGGCATTCCCTAAGTGACTTTTGCCATTTTAAAAGAAGTTTACGTAACACAAGCCTTTAAACTTGTGTTTTAAAATAATGTAGCTGCGAGGTTATTTTAAAACACAAGGTTAAAAGTTTGAAGCCGGGTGTCCAGCCATTTCGTGGGGGTGCGGGGTGGGGGTGGGGGGAGCACATTGCAATTTTTGTCTTAACATAGGGGGCTGGTGAGACAATTTCAGAAAGATAAAGGCATTAAAAATGAATCTTGCTATTAATCAAAACAAGAACAAAGGTGCATTTTTGTGAAGGAGCTTTAAATGAGAAGACTAATTTATTGACTTACTTTCTAGTCACTATGTTGGACACGGATTTAGTGAGATACCTGGCATTTTTTTTTGCTAGCACAAGTAGTCATTGTTTGCCTACATACTTCTTGTAATGATGTGGAGTATTCCGGATAGATGCCCATCTGTCAGGAGTGATCTTGATTGCTCTCTCTCCCACCTCTCTCTCTAGGTGTCTGTCTCTCTGTGTCCCCCTATCTGTGGTCCCTCCCCTCTCTGTGTCATCCCCCTCACTGTGTCATCCCCCATGTCATTCCCTCTCTGTCCCCCTCTCTCCCTCTCTCTCTCTTCCCCATCTCTCTCTGTCCCCCTCTCTCTGCATCCCCTCACTGTCTCTCTGCTGCTGTCTGTGACAGTTGCAGAAAACAGGAATTCTCAGCTGAGCAGCTTTGTGGTTGGTCAGATTTTTTAAAAAAAATTGCAGCTGTCAGTTTCACAGCTGACAGGTGCTTAGAGCAGAGATAGAACTTTCAAACCTCGGACAAGTTCGGGGTCTTCTGGCAGGTTCCTTTTTTTTAAAAAGGTTCGGAAACGCTGTCTCTGCTTTAAGCATCTGTTAGATGTGAAACTGACAGCTGCAAATACTTTTAGAAGTCGGACTGGTCTGGAAGAAGAAGCCAATGGGAAATTTCTCATCATGAAATTACCAGTCATGGACCTCAAACTTTTTACCACAGACACTGGTGTCCGTTTATGGGAATGTTGCCAACACCTGCTTCTCTCCTCCATAAGGTCAGAAGTGGGAATGTTCGCTGATGGTTGCACAATGTTCAGCACCATTCACGACCCCTCAGATACTGAAGCAATCCATATCCAAATGCAACAAGACCTGGACAATATCCAGGCTTGGGCTGATAAATGACAAGTTACATTTGTGCCACACAAGTGCCAGGCAATGACCATCTCCAACAAGAGAGAATCCAACCATCTTCCCTTGACATTTAATGGCATTATCTTTGCTGAATCCCCCACTATCAACATCCTGGGGGTTGCCATTGACCAGAAATTAAACTGGACCAGCCACATAAATACTGTAGCTACAAGAGCGGATCAGAGGCTGGGAATTCTGCAGCGAGTAACTCACCTCCTGACTCTCCACAGCCTGTCCACTATCTACAACGTACAAGTCAGGAGTGTGACGGAATATGCTCCACTTGTCTGGATGGGTACACCTCCAATAACATGCAAGAAGCTCGAGACCATCCAAGACAAAGCAACTGCTTGATCGGCTCCCCATCCATCACCTTCAACTTTCATTCCCTCCACCACCAACGCATAGTGGCAGCAGTGTGTACCATCTATAAGAGGCACTGCAGCAACTCACCAAGGCTCCTTAGACAGCACCTTCCAAACCTGCGACCTCTACCAGCTTGAAGGACAAGGGCAGCAGATGCATGGGAGCATCACCACCTCAAGTTCCCCTCCAAGACGCACACCATCCTGACATGGAACTATATCGCCGTTCCTTCACTGTCGCTGGGTCAAAGTCCTGGAACTCCCTTCCTTACAGCATTGTGAGTGTACCTACATCATATGGAAACAGTGGTTCAAGAAGGTAGCTCACCACCACCTTCTCAAGGGCAATTGGGGATGGGCAATAAATGCTGACCTAGCCAGCGATGCCCATATCCCATGAAAGAATACAAAAAGACACCTCCACTGGCAAGAACCTCCTACAGCTTCACGTTCCTAAATTGTGCAGTTTGCCTGGGGCCTGTGCACCAGGTGTGTGCTAGCTCATTAAGAACTCAAAAATGTTAATGCTGTCTTTTCCCTTATTGCAGTTTCAGTGTCTGAACAGTGCTGAAACAGGTGCTGGATGGTTGGCTCATTTAGCAACATTTTTTTCTGCTCCTTAAAAATGGAGTGGGAAGATGGGAAGTCATGGTTCTCAAAGTGGGTGAGGAGGTGGGGTTCTAATCTTGGCTGGTGCAGTGACTTGAAATGCAGCTTAAAAAGGGATCTGAATCAAAACTTGTCCCAGATGCATCAGTTTTACTATTATACAGTTAGTGCAAGTCATGGATTATTTTTGATTGCCAGACAAATGTACAATGAAGATAACTAGCACTACAATTTGATCATTGGCTATGTGTGCAAATATCAGTTACAGTATTATTTTTATTATTGGTTTAAGCTTTTTTTATTCGTGCATGGGATGTGGGCATCGTTGCAAGGTCAGTATTTACTGCCCATCCCTAATTGCCCTCGAAAAGATGGCAGTGAGCCATCTTCTTGAACCGCTGTAATAAGTTTGTGGGGTAGGGACCCCCACAGTGCTGTTAGGGAGGGAGATCCAGGATTTTGACCCAGCGATGATGAAGGAATGGCAATGTCTTTCCAAGTCAGGATGGTGTATGACTTGGAGGGGAACTTAGAAATGGTGGTGTTCTCATGTGCCTGATGCCCCTGTTTGTCTCGGAGGAAAAGGTCAGGGGGTTGGAAAGTGCTATTGAGGAAGCTTTGGTGTGTTGCTGCAGTGCATCAGGTAGATGGAACGTACTGCAGCAATGGCGCACTGATGGTGGACAGAGTGAATGCGTTTTTTGAACTAAACTACAAGATAAAAGACAAGAAGTTCTACACCAGATTGTATTGCCATTATGTATTTTATGAGGTTGCCTTTAACAGATACCCAAACATATTTAGTTGAGTCAAATTAAGTCCATATGATACGCAACACAGTGAATCAAAAATCTGAAGTTCCTGGGCATGTTTTTCACAATGAAGAATTATTTGGTGTACAAAGCAACAATTTTTCTTTCCTACCATCCTTTTTAAACAGAGAATAGCAAAATAAAATATCTGTAAAATGCTTTATATATGAGCTTTTTCTGGTAGATTATGAACAGCAACATAAATGATTACTGCTGCAATGATAATGATTCCAAATGCAGATGCTGCTATATTTAATCTTTTGGCAGTCCTAGAGGCACCCCTGGCTTCTTCCATGTTTCCATAATCAAGAGCTCCATTAGCCTGAAAGCACAGTTAAATAAATTTTAATGACAGATGATAAGTAATTTAAATATATATCTCCTATGCATTGTGCCAAGATTTTAATTACCTTCACAATAATCTAATCAGTAAATATGATGGCAATTCATTATTCAGATTACACTGTACATTGTGGTGCAAATGATCTCTGATTCCTGTTTTATTTTGTTCAATTTTCACCCCATCTTTCCGACAGGTGGCGACCGATGCTGTAGCATTGCTTCGGAGTGCTGATCGGCCCCCTGTGGTTTGTTTTAATGACCATTCTTCAAAAATAACTTTATTCAGTGAGTGCTGGCAAGCTATTTGAGGCACATCACAACTGAAACCATTTGGGCATGCACTTGTTGTACACACACATACACACACACAATTTCCCAGCAGGGCTCACTGAGTAGTGATTGGGAGAATTGTGTGTGACATTGCTGACTGATTTGCTGCCCCCTGGTCCAGGATTCCTGAAATCAGTGGCTGAGCCTCCACCACCTTTGGGCTGAGATCAGATAATTCAGCACAAACTAGGAGTCAAGCCTAGTACCTATCTTGCATTTCTCAGTATCACACCTGACGGTATTCCTACAGACCCATCAAATATATCCAAATTTAACATGGAGAAGAAGCACAATAGCCTGGAGTTGCTGCTTTGGGCACAATTTGCAATCTGGTCACAAATTGCACTCAGAATTGTGCCTGTTTCTAGAAGTGTTTTTTTTTCCAAGTTTCTGCTCAAACATATTTGCATGTCGGCGGATGTAAAATCTGCCACAAATCATCACAATGAGGCAATGTTTTAGATATTCGTTTTTTTTCTATATTTTGTTTTTTAAAATATTCCTTGATATATTTAAGAGTCGTAACTTAGTGCAGTTTTATTAATACTGGTGAAAATGGGCTTATCAAAAAAATAAGCATTTGAAATCAGTGTCTAGTTCATCGCCTGTGAGGAACCTCATTTTAAATAATTGAAAATGATTTTTAAAAACTACATGGATTCATGTACTAGTTATACTGGTTTACAGTACAGTTTCTTAATACATTAAAAAAATTAAAAGCCTTTAAAAGTGCCCATTTGTATTTTTGTGCTTGAAAAAAGCTTCATTTTAAGAGACTCCTCAAAGTTCAAAATGGCATCATTAGTGGAACCTTGTGCTGATGATTAATTTATCATGGGGATGTGGCCAGTTTTGTGGGTGGGGGCCAACTTCTAATGAAATATCTTAACCTAGCACAAAGGAATGCAGAATCTCAAGTTGCGCTGGTCGAAACTTGTGCTTGAAATTCCACAATCATTTGCACTGCTTTGGCCCATTTCAGACAAATTGAGAAAACAATGCAACCTCATGAAAACTCCCTGCCAGTGTCTTTTAAGGTATTTTCTGTTTATATTTGAAATGGTGGATGAATCATTAAATGAGCTGTGGTACAAAAGGTTTGCAAACAGTTCTTTTATACATGTGATGAATAGAAATCTAGCAGGGACTGGAAACATGATCAGAGTTTGCTGAGTGTATTTGGATACTGTGTGCTGTGAGAGATTTATGTAATGAGAAAATATTCATGGAGGCCTGAACAACATTTGAATGGTTTAGCATTTGTACAGCTGCTGTATTAGTAGTGAAGCAGCGTGTGATAGGAGCATGAAAAGACAGGCCCAGGGGATTCCTTATTGAAGTTTCCACAGCATTGGATAAACTGAACTCTAATTATTTTTTCCATGTAAATCACAAACGAGGGGCACTAGGAGACTGGAGAGTAAGAAACAAAGAGCTGAAAAAATTGTGAAGAGATAAGATAAAAAAAAATTGAATATAGCAAAAGAAAAATATATGATAAGAAAGACAATATAAAATCCAGTTTTCCAAAACCTCACTGGTGGCATGGAGTCTTCACTGGCAGTGGGTACGAGTTGGGAAGTCGGGCTTTATGCACTACATGCTTAACCTTGCCCATTTTTCTAATGGGTGACTTAGAAAAGAAAAATTAGGCTTCAGTGCAAATATGTAAATTCACTTTGCATATCAAAATTATTCATATTAGGTCCAATGTTGAGTTTATTGATGACAGGTGAGCGGATCTTCATGATGCTTTCTTTGCCGATACAAATCTGATATTTTCCTGGAAAACAGAACTGGCCTGATCTTGTTCTTAAATCTAGGTTACATTTGGCTAGTGACTGTTGATTTTTGGGTTGTTTTGGAGGACTGGGCATTTGTGCATTGCTGTATAGCTTGCATATTTGCAAAAACCTCCATTTATTGTTTGTTTTTTGGCTGCAGGCCGCATTTTACCAAGGCAATTGCCTGCAGTGTTGCCGCACTACATGCTGCTAAAATGGGAAAGCTGGGATCCGTTTGGATATTCAAACAGTAGTGTGCGATTTGGATGAAGAGAAAACAAATCCATGAGTGGTCATTTCTACAGGAGTAAAAATACCTCAGCGGCTGTGTACACTCTTGGCAATACCCCAGGACCTGAATCTATAGACCATGCCAGTCATAGCTGGAGATGTCAGAGGATATCTATCTCTAGTGTCTATGGGCTAAAAATTGGTCTGTGCCATTTTTTGGGCACAAGAGTCACAAGTTACAACCTACCCATGCCTATTGCAGTGTAGGTAGGCAGCACACAAACTCCTTATTTACCTGATTGTAGCATTGGTCTGAAAGGGGCCCATGCTACTGGCTGCCTGAGTGCTCAACAGGGAGCAAGCATCGTTCGCAGAGAGCACATGGTGCAGACAGCCTGCTCCTCTGACAGGTGCTCTCGCCCTCTTAATGAGGAGCTGCATTCACTGGAAAGGAGCTGCTGCTGGCTGCCTGTACTGATACAGGCTGCATGTAGGAGCTACACAAGTGGAGCACCAGGGAAGAGAGAGAGTTTCTAGGGTCACAGATGCAGTGCTGGAGGCCCTGGGGTGGTAGAGATAGACAGGAGGAGAAAGGCCATGGTTCCATGGGTGGCTAGGAGGGCCTTAAGGACCAGCCTCCGGAAGGAAGGAGATTCTGGCCCCAAGGCCAGGCAGTAACGTCACAAGTAGTTTAATGATCTCTCTTGGGTGGTCAGGTTGAGTGAATGCATATTTAAATGACATCTCCTACTCACTACTCCACCAACCTTTCATTCTGCTCAATGCACCCTACCCCCATCACTCACATAGCAGCAGTTCCTGGCACTTAGGACTCATGCCTAACATCCAGATACTCCACCTCATCCTCATTACCTCATACACAGATGCAAGACTCACGCCCACCTCGCACTGCTTCCATATACCTCCATCTATTCAGCTGTGGCAGGCACATCTCCCAAACACAATGTACCACAATTACTGATGTTCTGCACTCTCTCTAACAGGACAAGGTCACTCGAAACCGCCGGGAGCAGAGCAGAACCGATGGGGTACAAGGACACTTGCATCTTCTGAGCCCTACGGAGAGATGGTTCTCCACATCATGAGGCTGGCTGTGACAGAGCCCATGGCATCTGGCATCACTGAGAACATTGAGGATGATGGTATGTTATTGCTTTATGCCCCCTTCTTAACACCAGCACATCCTCATCTTGCTATCTGGCATGGTGAGAAAGCTGCAGACTGTGTGACCATGGACTACTTGCTTTCCACCCCAACCTTCCTCTTTTTGATTTCTTGTTTCAGACACCCAGGGACTGCTGCCTGCCCAGCCACAGCACACCCAGGAGGAGGAGGAGAGAACAACAACACAGCACTGATGAAGAGGCCCAGTAACTTGATGTGACACTTGAAGCCACCAGCTTAGATATTGTTTCAACAAAGAGATGGAGGTACTACTTGCTGCAGGCTGATCTTCATAAACATCATTTGATTGGAATGGTGAAGGTGACAATACCATTACCTTTAAATACTACAGAATCCTTCCAAGATTGTAGCTCATCGTCGGTGGAACCCATCTGGCTATGAGGTTTCACCATGAAACCCCACATTTATATGAACAATGTGCTATTTTTATGAATAAAAATAAATATATATCTTGTATGACTGTTTTCCTGAAAGTAGACATGGCTCATTCTACAGAGGTTCACCATGTAGCAATTATGTGAGGGACAGAATGGAATTAATGGATGGCATTTGAAAGACTTGTATATTTTATATTGTAGCCATCAGAAGAGGATTTACTATGCAGCAATCCAAGTGGAAGTAAATCCCCCAGTAAAAGGAGGCCCATTTAGAGAAAGGGAGGGAATTGATAAATAAGTGGGGCAGAATGGAGTGAACGGCATTGATTGTTAACTACTTTCAGCAATGCATACATTCGGCCACTGGCCAGCTGTGGATGTACTTTCAAAGTAAGCACATCCTACCACTCATAGAATAGAATCATAGAATGGTTACAGTACAGAAGGAGGCCACTTGGCCCATCGAGCCCATGCCAACTCTCTGCATGGGCAGTTTAGCTAGACTAACTCCCCTGCCCTTTCCCCGTAGCCCGGCAGTTTATTTTTCCTTCAGGTCCTTTTCCAAATCCCTTTTGAAAGCCACGATTGAAACTGTCTCCACCATCCTATCAGGCAGTGCATTCCAGATTGTAACCAATCGCTTCCTAAAAATGCTTTTCTTCATGCCACTTTGGTTCTTTTGCATTAAGTCTATGTCGTCTGGTTCTTGGCCCTTCTCCCAATGAGAACAATTTCTCTCTATCTACTCTCTCTAGACCCCTCGTGATTTTGAACACCTCCGTCAAATCTCCTCTTAACCTTCTCTTCTCCAAGGAGAACAGCCTCTACTTCCCTACATTAAACCTCATTCACCTCTTTCTGCCCTGAATGAGCACTTCCATGAACTCTACCAACAAATGGTGTCCAGATACTGAGAAATAACGAAGGGTGGATTACCAAAACAAACTTGCCTGCTGATGTTCCTCTTGCGCCCCACCATTGCTTATCTTTACAGACACTCCTGGACAGTTGGTTAAGTCACCCAATCAAAGCTGGTAAAGTCCTTGTTTAAATATGTAGATCAAGTTTTGATGATGTCGTTGGGCCCGAATGCGATTTTATCTTTGGCCTGAGTGAGGAAGCCACTGCAGTTTTGCCACCAGGCGAAGGCCGGTTAGAAGAGGATCAGAAACAGAAGAGGCCGTTCAAGGCAAATTCTTTACTTTCCTTGGTAGAGTCAGGAGGAACAGGAATGCCTTCTGGGACCCACAAGGAAAGTTTTGGCCTCCCGTGCCTCAGAATATCCCACGTCCCCACCCAACCCCACCTTTTCTTACCACGAGCTATCTCCAGAACTCCTGTTCCACACTGCGTACTCGCATTTAATCAAGGGCCGCTTGGTTATCTGCAAACCAACATCTGCTTATCACTTGTTCCAGGGGTTTAAAAGTCACCATAGCCTCATTGTTCCACAGGCAGGAAGGAAATGAGCTGACTTCCCTGCCAGAAAGCTGCTGAGAGGTTAAAGCCTCCCAAAATTTTTATTTAATATATGCTGTTTCCATTGTGCCAATTGATTAGTTGTCCGATTCTGCAACCTTACACTGTGGCAAAGAACTCCCAGAGTAAAAGGAATTAACTCTAGCTGCAGGTGTCTCTAGGATGCTGTGGATTCATTTAAATGGTCACAAGCCTAGAACCTCTGAAGGCAGATCTATACAATGTCAGCACATTTGGTGATGCAATGGTCAATAATGGCTGGGAACTCCAGCAGTTCCTCACTCTCTTGAGGAACTTGGCTACAGTAAGAACTTATGCCAGCTCCTTGAAAGAAGGCTAACTCCTTGGATCTTTCTCTTGCCATAACTTTGGTAAGGGTGTCCCTATTGGATGCCTATGATCTGCATGAGAGCAGTCCATATAGTGTGTCTCATATGATGGAGAGAACACTTACAGCAGATTTCAAAGTGCTCATCCATTAATTCCCATAGTTACAACGTCCTCTGAGTGTTCGATATCTCAGTGGCATCAGTCACAGTGGTGATGGAGCTCTGCCCTATGCTTGCTCCATCACTGTTTTAAGCTCCCTTGCAAAGCACTGTCAAGGTGCCGCTTGCTCCATGGTCTTCGACATGCTAATAAATCTTTTCTATGTCACAGCAATAATGGAAGAAGAGCACATTATAGATCTCGGGCTGGTTACAAATGCCTTTTGTTACTGTATTATTTCCCATCTGAAGGCAGGCCCAGTCGGAAACCAATTCCTTTGATTTGGATCACTCCCCTGCAATGTTGGTATGGATGCAGATTTAAAGATTTAGGATTATTCAGCTAAAAGAAACAGTAAAAGAAAGGAGTAGAAAAAGGAAACAGAGAATGACCAAAGAAGAAATCTATTCTAATTTCAGTGATGCAAATACACCAGGCAGTAAAATCATGGCTCTGTATCTTAGGGAAGTTAGACATATTTAGACACATTGCTCATTGGCCTCCTGCTGCGAGTGTGGCACCTTCTTTTCAATCATTAAAATGTGAATTACTGCCCTTCTCAACTTCTTGTGCTGGTGACAGTGGGCTGCATTTTATATTTAAGCCACCGGTGGTCCACCCGTGCGGACCGCAGGTCACAGAGCCGCCGCGCTGAATTTAAGTGGCCAGGGCTGACCGTCCACGTCATCGGCGGGGAGCCACCATGAGGCCTCACTGCCGCCAGCAATATGGGGCTGGGCCTTCCCGGCATCAAGGTCTGTAGTGGGCCTCTCCTGGAGGCATTTTCTGCACCCAGCACCCTTCCCCGCTTCACCCCTGCCAGGACCCCTGATGTCGGGGGGTCTGTACAATTCAGCCTGCTATGTTTTCTTACTTATATTGTTCATTAAAATTTCTATCCAGTAATGTGCATTGGAAATCATAACATTGCAGAGAGAACATTTATTGCAACCAGTTATGTACACACCCATATTGGTTCCTGCTATATTATGAAAACTTTCCAGGATGAACAACAACACAATTGTTCCTGGTACGTCAGAACTTTAATCTCCCATGGGCAACTGCCAAGAATCTTTCAGTGTCAAATGTTAGCTTTTGTTCATTTTACTTGACGTTATGCAGACTTCCTGACAGGTTTTATGAATAGTGAACAGTGGAGTGAACTAGCTGGTGATCTCCTTCCTAGTGTAATTTCTTGCCTTTTGCTTACAAGGGTGGGTTTGGAGGGGCAGTTCCAGCCAGGGCTGAACATTGTTACCATCCAGGTCAATACCTCTTCTAGTGCACTGCTGAAATACATCTTTCTCTTCATAATTAGGCGCCTTTTCAAAGTTACTCATAAGCAACCCAGATTGTTATTTTTCAGGGTCCACAAACTTATTTACTCTTTGTTAAAGTGGAAATATAACAATTGTGATTACAGCTATGATTAGTTACTTGAACTTTGCAGAACGTTACAAGCAACTGAATTATCTGTCAAATCATGTACAGATATGGGGCGGCGCAGTGGTTAGCACCGCAGCCTCACAGCTCCAGCGACCCGGGTTCAATTCTGGGTACTGCCTGTGCGGAGTTTGCAAGTTCTTCCTTGTCTGCGTGGGTTTCCGCCGGGTGCTCCGGTTTCCTCCCACCTCCAAAAGACTTGCAAGTTGATAGGTAACTTGGCCATTCTAAATTGCCCCTAGTGTAGGTAGGTGGTAGGAGAATGGTGGGGATGTGGTAGGGAATATGGGATTAATGTAGGATTAGTATAAATGGGTGGTTGTTGGTCGGCACAGACTCGGTGGGCCGAAGGGCCTGTTTCAGTGCTGTATCTCTAAATAAATAAAATATGCCTTCTTACATATTTGTACAATTAGATCCAACAGAGAACCATATCCAGAAATGTAAATCTTTTTTAACAAAACTTTCTTTAAATGTCAGTTAATGTATATGAAGTACACCCATATTCTTCATTTTGTAATTTCATTGAAAAACCTAGGCTAAATAAAACGCAGAGGTATAAGTAACAGTGAATTCTGAATATTTAAACATGTTTAGATTTCAGTCTTTTTTCCGATGGCAACAGTCTGAAATTTATAAATGTCATGCAGTTGGATAACTAACCTTACAAGAATAAACCACTGCTGCTAGTCCAAGTGGAAGACAACAAAAGACTGCACTAAAAATGGACCAGCCTAAGTAGGTTGCTACTGGCTCATCCTTGGGTCTTTGCGAGCTCTTCATCATCAGGCTCCAATGAAGTTGTGTGGAGTTCTCAGCTTTTCCGATGCACTAGGTAAGTTCTACAGTAGTGCTTTTCTTGGTAACTGGTTCTTCAGTGAGTCTTCAAATTATTCCACTTTCTACTATTGTAGGTGGTCCCTGGAAATAGAAATATGCGTAACGATATAATTCAGGATTGTATGGTTCTCCAAAGCAGGGGTTTTCAACTTGTAATCCTCAAAGTGCAGTTAATTCATTATTCTTTGCACTTATATTTTTTCTATTGTTTTGTACTATTGAATTTTGTCTGTTGAAGTTTGAAAAGGTCTGTTTAGCCCTGTTGTTCAGTGGTAGATAAATCCAAAATCATTAACTCCAAGACCTAGTGGTATTATCAACTTTAGATATATGCAGACTAATGAGAAAATGCATTTAATTTATGTGGCCCAATCTATGCACCTTTGTGGTCCAAGAGATATAAGTGGGCATTCCTGTTATAAAGCCAGGACAAACGCTGACTTTAAGTTCAGAACTATTTTGAATAGTTTGATTATTAAAGATATGGCAATGTGTTGTTTTCAGTAGACACTCAACAAAATGGTGGTTCACTGGTTTATGCTCGTGACACCTATGTTCCAGATCTTCTTGTGTCATCCAAGTATGGCCCTAATGATGACGAGTGCTTCCCAAAAGTAAGGAAATCTGGGAGGGGAAATTGGAAGCCCAGCCAAGCTGGAGCATTTTATGGTAATGGCTATCTCAGGATTGGAAATGGTACACTTCTTGAAGCATGTCAGCTACCTACCTTTCGTACCATTGAAATGGTGCATACATTGGGAGATGTAAAACGAAGGGAAAGAAAACTTTTGAAGGAAGTACAGTTAAATATTCATTTCTTTCCGATCAACAGACGATAAGGATATTAAGGCACGGGTTTTACCCTAGGCGGACAGGAGCCGTCCACCGACTGAAAGGTCGGTGGCAAACCCGTCTCTGCCTGGCCTGGGGATCCCACCTGTATTTTGCGGGTCCCCAGGCTTTAATTGGTCTGAGGCAAGACATCCACCCGCTTAAGGTAGGAAGTCCCGCCTAATAGAGCTGCTTGCCAATCAGTGGGCTGGCAACTCTCTGTCCCAGCAGCACTACCAGGAGCAGTGGCCGCTGCTGGGACTGCACTCAGCATCGAGAAGACGCCATCGGAGAACCCCAGAATGCAGGTAATTTTTTGTTGCCTCGCTGGGGGTGATTGGTTGGGCCCCGGTCAGGCAAGGATGGTCGATTGGGGGAATGGGGAGGGGCGCATGTTGGGGGTGGTTGAGGCATCGGGGCTGGCCCTCTGTTGGGTGCAGGGTACCCGATTATGAGGATAATTATTCAGAAACTTGTGTAGCATTCCACAGATATAGAGGCAGGAAATATGTCCAAGTATTGGCCATGTTGGTGCTCCACTCAAAATCTCCCTCCATTCTGACTCTTGGCATCACACCTTTCATGAGTATGCTTTGTTTTCTATTTCTTGACCAATTTCTTTTCCATATTTTTCAAAATCTTTCATGAGACCTTGTCAAATGTTTTCTGGAAGTTCAGAGAAACCGTATCACTGGGTATGAAACTATCTACTTGGAATAGCAACTAGGGAGAAGCAGGATTTTTATATTCTAAATCCTTGCTGGGCATTTTGTAATAAGCTGTTGACATGAAGGTAGTCCTCCAAACTGGAGAATAATTTCCATTATTTTACCTGCTATTGATTTTAGGCTAATGGGCCTGTATTCAGTTGGATTAGGTTTGCATCCCTTTTTCACGTATAGGTATTACATTTACTGGTTTCTAAATCCTTAATACTATTATATACAAAATAATTTCCATTACAAATGCTTACAGAAAGGTTTAATCGCAATAACACTAATTGTATTACTTTGGGTAAAATGGACTAATTTGAATACTAAATTCACAGCTAATTCCCATAACAACTAAAATGTATTTAAACAATATATTACTTCCCTTAATGCAATATTAAACCACCTAAATTAAGTAACTTAGATGAAATAACAAAGAATTTTTTTTTAGGAATGTACAATTCCCTAGAAAAATTGTAGGCTGATTTGATGAAGCAATGTAGAAAGTGATTTTGTGTTTACATTTTTCAATAGAAATTTGTAATATGAACTGATTATTTTAAAACTATAATTAGGTTATTTTAGCTATGAGGTCTTCCAAATCTTGCTGCCCTTCTTTTGATTGACCCCCTATTCTGAAAAGGAGTTCAGTTTTTCCATTTCTAATATTTCCAGTGTGTATCTGTTCAATTTGATCATAATTTGCTTTCAACAAGGCTTTTACAAACGATAACAAGCCCTGAATAAGAAAAGTTTTTTTTTCTTTCTCTTCACTAATTTCTTTGTAACTATTTCAGGTTGTGAGCTACCGCATGGCAGTAAAAAGAACAGTCAAGGTGTCTGTTATTGTTTTCTACTAGCCCTACTGGCTGTTTTTCATTAAACTTACATCCTAGAGGAAAATACGACCCTAACTCTCTTTTATATAAGTTTCAAAATATTTGCTGCCTCTCTTTATTACAAAATACTTCCTACTCTTTTGCTTTTGTCTTTCACTGTTGTGCCGATTTCCATTTAATCTCGTCAATCTGCCCACCTTCATCCTGCCTTTACAGATGCATTCCTTCAACTGCCTAAAACTGTCAATTGTTTGCTCCCTTTATTCCTCACATTCTAGAACATGGCAATTTCAAATATCTGTGCTCTATTCCATTAACTGTTTATGTCAGCAGCTGAGCTTTTGCACTATGTTTATGTCATTTGGATGCACATTAACCGTCAGTGTGAACTATCCTCTGAATCATTTCAGTACAAATTGACATAAGAGATTGTCTGACAGGAGTTGATGGCGTATATTTCAATGGCAGATTTTTTAAAAATCCAACATTGTTTCCCATTTATATTAGGCTCTAATAGTTAGAAACTACATAATAGCACAGCCAAAATAATAAAAGGTGTCAGCCGCAGCTTAGTGGGTAGCACTCTTGTACTCTGAGTCATGAAGGTTATGGGTTCAACCCCTATTCTGGAGACTTGAGAACAAAATCTAGGCTGTCACTCCAGTGCAGCACTGAGGAAGTGATGCACTGTCGGAGATGCCATCTTGCAGATGAGATGTTAAAGTGAAGCCATGTCTGGCTTCTCAGGTGGACGTAAACAATCCCACACCATCATATCAAAGAAGAGTTCTCTATAGTGCCCTGGACAATATTTTAGCCTGCAGCCAACATAACTAGAACAGATTATCTGGTTATTATCACATTGCTGTTTGTCATACCTTAATGTTTTCGAACTGACTGTCGCATTTCTTACATTGCAACAGTAACCATGTTTCAAAAATACTTAATTGGCTGTAAAGCACTTTTGGGAGATTCTGAGGTTGTGAAAGGTGCTATATATAAAAAAAAATGTTCTTTCTTCAAAATAGCCTAATGTATTAATGTACGAATGCTGTATGCTGTGTTACAATGAAATCTTAAAATGCAAAAAAGGGACATTTCAAAAAAATTGTTTTAAAGTTCTTCTATTCTCTCTAGTGTCACAGCTCATTTACTGCCAGATGGACTTAAAAAAAAAATTGTTATCCATTCTTTTGTTTTCTTTTCTGATTTTGCTATTGTTGCTTGAACTTGCTGTTAAATTTCTGATCAGCAAAGCTTATACTGAGGCACAATAGCATAAATGGTTCTGTGCCGGACAGAATTGAGAGAGAACTGAAACCTCAGTTATTTTCCCTTAACTGTCTGTAATCAATGTATTTTTGACAAGCAAGATGTGTATGTTTCTTAACCCGTGAGTGTATGGACAATTTGGGTAACCAGCTGCATGCTTTTTGTGCATTTAAATAGAGGATTATTTTTATTCACACATTCAACCCGAAAGTCTAACGCTACATCACTCGCTCACCACTCACACATTCAAGAAATAAAGCCATTAAAAGGATAGTGCACTTTTACAAATGGCAAACAAAGGAATAGTTCATAAGTCACATGATGTGGCTCACCTTGGGGAAAAGGCATGTGTTGAGGGTCCAGTGAAGAAAGTGTTTTCACTGCTGCAATGTAGTTAGGTGGATTCAATAGCCGGAGTCATATATCAAAGTCGTTGCAGGATTTTCTCAAAGAGGTGGATTTTCAGCAGGTAATGAACTTAGTTGCTTGTAGTGTCCTCACTAGAAGGTTGGTTTTCTGTACTGGTGGACTTGAAAAAGAACAGGGTTGGAGACCTTAAGATGTTACAGCCTCCAGTTCTTTTAAACCATGATGGTTCTGCCTTGTCTGCTTGCTGCTTTTTCTGTAGTCTGTATTTTAAAAGATTTTTAAAAGATCAACATGGCTTCCCCACCACGTGACTTCTCCGTTCCTTTTCCAAATATGGTGGGGATGTTGGTTGATCAGCCCCAACCTGGTTTATGGTTGCAAGACATTCATCCTGAGAAGGGTAAAGACAATCAACTTGATAGTTTCAGGATCAATTCAGGAATGTCTCCTGATGATTTCAGGATGGGCGTTGATGACACCTCTTAGTCTGGAAGGTATCCTTTTGCCCTTTGGCGACAGTGAATCAGTTTTTGAATACGCAGGTCAGGTCAGCTGACCATCAGCGGCCATCTCTGCAGCCCATGCCCATTTTAATGTCCATTGTGGTTCATTTAAAACAAAGGAAAATTCAGTTCCAGAAGATGCTATGCTGAATATAGTCCTTGTTTAAAGTTATGAATAGGAAATGCCTTTACTAGATATGACAGTCATTTAAACTATGAATACTACACTCTATGTCTTCATTCCTAAGTTGAAAGTCATCATCCTCGAGCAACTACTTCATGTGTTTAGTGTACAGGGGACAGGCATGTTTTGTGGTTTAGTGAGGCACAGCAAAGGCAGAATACGTTCGATGCTGGACATTAAATAATAACAGAAAATGCTGTAAGTACTTCATGAGTTTGGCAGCGTCTGTAGAGCATTTCAGGTCACTGAACATCAACTCTGTTTCTCCATTGATGCCGCCCGACCTGCTGTGTATTTCCAGCATTTTCTACTCATAAGTTTCTATTCAGTACATCTGGAGTAGCAGATGAATTGTGATTTATGGTGGCTCAGGGGCTCATTTCCTGTCCCATTTATTAAGATATTTTAGCAGCTGTAGTAAATAGCAAATTTCATGATCTTAGTACCTCAGGGCAAGTGAATCTGAATTTAAATCTCAATAGACATAAACAAAGGGCTACAAACAGATCAAGAAGAGTTTTTATTTTCTCTTCAAGCTGTAATGACCTTTCTATCTGGGGCATCCAAAAATGTACACATTACTTTAACGTGACCTAACGTTTTGAATGAGTTCATCATTGGCCCATAATTTGCTGCAGCAGCACAAGAAATGGCATCCACTTGTCCTCACTTAATCAGGATGATATTTTGCACCAGAAGTGTGAGCTGACAATGTTGCATTGAGGGAAACTAAGCATCTGGAACCTAAGTGAACAGGGCAAGCAACTGTATATCTCCTTGACCAACCAGATTGAAGGATTGTGAAGTTAACAACAAAGGACAGAGAAAAAAGTAAAGATTAATGTGGGTGAATTTAATGCTATATTAGGTGCAGACAGAAAAATAAAGAGAGGGAAAGATTGGAATAAGAGTAAGAGAAAAAAATCAAAAAGGAATTTTTTTCAATCTCTAGCAATTAAAACCTGCAGGAGTGAGGCTCCATATTTCTAATAGTTAATTATCAGTGACAGAGAAGTGGCTTGGCAGTAATTAACATTGTCACGTTGTTAGATGGGTACTTAGACTAAAATGGACAAGATTTAGCTTTCTGTGGTGGGTTTAGTTCATATCTGTCTCGCAAAATACAGTGCAGGCAAGTTTTGGCAGTGCATTTGGGTGCTAATGATCCTCCAAGGTTGCCGAGTTGAGGTCTTGAGCTGAAACGCTAGTTTAGCCCACAGTTAACGGAAGCCATCAAGCTGGATTTTGTATTCCGGCTGGGCCATCCCCCACAGAACCCGCCTCGATGCGATTATGTGGCGGGTGGACATTTTACATATTCACAGCGCCCGTCCCCCCCAATCATGTGGCGGGGACGGCCATTCACTGCGTCACCTGTTGAAGGAGCAAATGCTGGTGCGATTTTTTAAGAGGCTGTCAGCCCTGCAAACAGTACACCATAACACAGAGTTCATCCCTTCACCCCCCCACCACCCCCCCCCCCCCTCCGTCACCTCACCCATCAGAGTGCAGAGTTCACCCCTTCCACACCTCGGTGACACCAGCTTTCCCTGGATGGGAAAGTGAAGGTGCGAGTGCTGCACATCGTGCTGAGGATCAGGAACTGAATTTTAGATCACTGCGATTTAGATTTTAATTCATGCAAATACGTAATTTAAATATGTTAACCAGCGTCCCGTCACAGAGTGGCAGAGGGCCCACCATGGAGCTTCCCAGCTGCTGGGTAGATCAGGCCCGGCAATCCCGGCATCAGATTCCATGGCGGCCGCTGCACTCTGATTTTCCGGCCCCCCCTGCCAAGTAACCCGATGTTGGGCTGGGAACAAAATCCAGCTCCCCACCTTGATAAGCGTTGAAGCTTGATCTTGGAAAGGCCACTCGGAGGATCATTAAGCAGCTGATTGCAGTTAAATTGCTGAGTCCGTTGAAATGTTCAAGACAGAAGCTGATAGGTTTTAGTTTGGTAAGGCTATCAAGGGATATGGTTCAAAAGTGGTTAAATTAAGTTGCGGTACAAATCAGCAGGCTCAAAAGCTGAATAGCCTACTCCTATTCCAGAAGGGACAAATTGTGCACACATCATAAACACCAGTGGATCAAAACTACAGCGGCAGAAAGGACGTTTGAGGACTCGTCTATTGAGGTAGTATGGGCCGAGGTTAGAAACAGGAGAGGAGAGGTCACCCTGTTGGGAGTTTTCTATAGACCTCCGAATAGTTCCAGAGATGTAGAGGAAAGGATAGCGAAGATGATTCTCGACAGGAGCGAGAGTAACAGGGTAGTGGTTATGGGGGACTTTAACTTTCCAAATATTGACTGGAAATACTATAGTTCGAGTACTTTAGATGGGTCTGTTTTTGTCCAGTGTGTGCAGGAGGGTTTTCTGACACAGTATGTGGACAGGCCAACCAGGGGCGATGCCACATTGGATTTGGTACTGGGTAATGAACCCGGCCAGGTGTTTGATTTAGATGTAGGTGAGCACTTTGGCGATAGTGATCACAATTCGGTTAGGTTTACCTTAGCGATGGGCAGGGACAGGTATATACCGCAGGGCAAGAATTATAGCTGGGGGAAAGGAAATTATGACGCGATTAGGCAAGATTTAGGATGTGTAGGATGGGGAAGGAAACTGCAGGGGATGGGCACAAACGAAATGTGGAGCTTATTCAAGGAGCAGCTAATGCGTGTCCTTGATAAGTATGTACCTGTCAGGCAGGGAGGAAGTTGTCGAGCAAGGGAGCCGTGGTTTACTCAAGAAGTTGAAGCGCTTGTCAAGAGGAAGAGGGCGGCTTATGTTAGGATGAGACGTGAAGGCTCAGTTAGGGCGCTTGAGAGTTACAAGCTAGCCAGGAAGGATCTAAAGGGAGGGCTAAGAAGAGCAAGGAGAGGACACGAGAAGTCATTGGCGGATAGGATCAAAGAAAACCCTAAGGCTTTCTATAGGTATATCAGGAATAAACGAATGATAAGAGTTAGAACAGGGCCAATCAAGGATAGTAGTGGGAAGTTGTGTGCGGAATCAGAGGAGATAGGGGAAGCGTTAAATGAATATTTTTCGTCAGTATTTACAGTAGAGAAAGAAAATGTTGCCGAGGAGATTACTGAGATACAGCCTACTAGGCTAGATGGGATTGAGATTCACAAGGAGGAGGTGTTAGCAATTTTGGAAAGAGTGAAAATAGATAAGTCCCCTGGGCCAGATGGGATTTATCCTAGGATTCTCTGGGAAGCCAGGGAGGAGATTGCAGAGCCGTTGTTGTTGATCTTTAAGTCGTCATTGTCGACAGGAGTAGTGCCGGAGGACTGGAGGATAGCAAATGTTGTCCCCTTGTTCAAGAAGGGGAGTAGAGACAGCCCTGGTAATTATAGACCTGTGAGCCTTACTTCGGTTGTGGGTAAAATGTTGGAAAAGGTTATAAGAGACAGGATTTATAATCATCTTGAAAAGAATAAGTTCATTTGCGATAGTCAGCACGGTTTTGTGAAAGGTAGGTCGTGCCTCACAAACCTTATTGAGTTTTTCGAGAAGGTGACCAAACAGGTGGATGAGGGTAAAGCAGTGGATGTGGTGTATATGGATTTCAGTAAGGCGTTTGATAAGGTTCCCCACGGTAGGCTATTGCAGAAAATACGCAAGTATGGGGTTGAAGGTGATTTAGAGCTTTGGATCAGAAATTGGCTAGCTGAAAGAAGACAGAGGGTGGTGGTTGATGGCAAATGTTCATCCTGGAGTTTAGTTACTAGTGGTGTACCGCAAGGTTCTGTTTTGGGGCCACTGCTGTTTGTCATTTTTATAAACGACCTGGATGAGGGTGTAGAAGGGTGGGTTAGTAAATTTGCGGATGACACGAAGGTCGGTGGAGTTGTGGATAGTGTCGAAGGGTGTTGTAGGGTACAGAGGGACATAGATAGGCTGCAGAGCTGGGCTGAGAGATGGCAAATGGAGTTTAATGCGGAGAAGTGTGAGGTGATTCACTTTGGAAGGAGTAACAGCAATGCAGAGTACTGGGCTAATGGGAAGATTCTTGGTAGTGTAGATGAGCAGAGAGATCTTGGTATCCAGGTACATAAATCCCTGAAAGTTGCTACCCAGGTTAATAGGGCTGTTAAGAAGGCATATGGTGTGTTAGCCTTTATTAGTAGGGGGATCGAGTTTCAGAGCCACGGGGTCATGATGCAGCTGTACAAAACTCTGGTGAGGCCGCACCTGGAGTATTGCGTGCAGTTCTGGTCACCGCATTATAGGAAGGATGTCGAAGCTTTGGAAAGGGTGCAGAGGAGATTTACTAGGATGTTGCCTGGTATGGAAGGAAGGTCTTACGAGGAAAGGCTGAGGGACTTGGGGTTGTTTTCGTTAGAGAGAAGGAGGAGGAGAGGTGACTTAATAGAGACATACAAGATAATCAGAGGGTTAGATAGGGTGGATAGTGAGAGTCTTTTTCCTCGGATGAGGATGGCAAACACGAGGGGACATAGCTTTAAGTTGAGGGGTGAAAGATATAGGACAGATGTCAGAGGTAGTTTCTTTACGCAGAGAGTAGTAGGGGCGTGGAACGCCCTGCCTGCAACAGTAGTAGACTCGCCAACTTTAAGGGCATTTAAGTGGTCATTGGATAGACATATGGATGTAAATGGAATAGTGTAGGTCAGATGATCGGCGCAACATCGAGGGCCGAAGGGCCTGTACTGCGCTGTAATATTCTAATTCTAATTCTAAAATCTCAATAGTTCCTGGACATATTTTTCATAACAGAGACTATTTGGTGTAAATACATAATGGAAAATTCTCTTTCAAACTATCCTTTAAAAAAAAACACACCAGAGGAAACTATCTGTCAAACATTTTATACATAATGACCCAGAACTTGCAATTGAAATGATGGTGAAACTGTCAGTGCTCGCCAACAGTACTGTGTAAAACTGACAGCAACTTCTGGCCTCTGCACATGTGCAGTTAAAACCGAAAATCTGCATGTTGTCAGTGATACCCTGCTCTTCCACAGGATACACTGTTGCTGTCTTCTCAGATGCAATAAACACAAAATTAGTGATTTGACATGAACTTCAGCTTTTTATACACTAATCTCACTGTAAGAATCACTGAAAATATTAAGCCTTATTGAATAGGTGTTAGTGTACTAATTCATAATTACTAAATAACCTCTCTGGCCCCAAAAAACCCCCAAATTTTATAAAATATGGAGTGTCAATCCCTCCATTCTATGCTAAAAAATCCATGATTTTTTAAGTTTATGATATTTCAAGTTCTACCTTAATCCCATGTATATGTACCAATCTTTATTTTGCAATGTTTAAAATGAGAATTATAATCTGTGCTTTTTACTTCCTGCTTTGCTCTCTGTGAGAACTCTTCAATCTGTTTAGTTGTTCAGCCTGCTTGATGACATCATAATTGCTGGATGCCATAGAACCCCTATAGATGGGCTTATATTCTCTAGAGTTTAGAAGAGTGAAAGGTGATCTCATTGAAGCATACACAATTCTTACAGGGCTCGACAAGGTTAATGAAGGAAGAATGTTTCCCCTGGCTGGGGAGTCTAGAACTAGGGGACACAGTCTTAGAATAAGAAGTAGGCTATTTAGGACTGAGATGAGGAGGAACTTCTTCACTCAGAGAGTGGTGAATCTGTGGAATTCTCTACTCCAGAGAGCTGTGGCAGCTTAGTCATTATGTTCAAGACAGAGATTGATAGATTTCTAGATATTAAAGATATCAAGGGATATGGGGATAGTGTGGGAAAATGGCGTTGAGGTAGAAGATCCGCCATGATCTAACTGAATGGCGGAGCAGGTTTTGAGGGACCAAATGGCCCACTCCTGCTCCTATTTCCTATGTAGGTTGAAAGTCATCTTAGAATAGGGAAATCGATCCTCCAGAGCATTGTAAGTCTTTGTGAGCAGCTTTCTTCAAGGTCATCAGTGAGTCACTGACCACAAAACCCAGGCCAATGTTTTGTTGGAAGACTGTTAGCAGTGACATACTACCACAAAAATAATTATTCCAAATATGGTTTTACTAGAGTTATTTACTTCACAGTTTTACGGATGCCTCGGTTTCTTCTATCTTCCCATGAAAAAAGCACAATTAGTCTAAAAGCATATTTAAATAATTTGTAATGCAAAATCATAAATAATTGTTCAAAACAACCTATCTGGAAGAAACATGTATTCAATGTATTGTTGCAGTTTTAATTAACTTTACAATAAATAAGCTGATAAATGATGGGCATTAATTAAATCATATTCATGCTGAAATTATCCAACCTCATGATTGTCAGCCAGAAATCTTGAGACAAAGAAGTCATCTCGTGGAGCCATCTGCAAACAGCACCTCATCTGGTTTGATGAAAATCAACAGCATGTTCAGAAAATTAAGTTTATAAGGTTTGTATCAAATGTGCATTTCACTGTGAGTGTGGGGGAGAGCAGGGGGTTGGTGGTGGCTGTTGGGCTGACCTTGCCCATACGTGACATCCACATACACTTTTCAGCAGAAGTCACTTATTCACAGTCAGCAGTGGTGAATTGGTATCAATTTCCTCTCTCAGCCCCATTTCAGGACTTGAGCATATAATCTAGTCTGACTCTTCAGTGCAATACTGAGGACGTTCTGCACTGTCAGCTGTCTCTTTCAGATGAGATGTTCAATGGGAGACTTGTATGCCTGGTTTCCTAGTTCACGGAGATGTAGAAGATGCCAAAGCATTATTTAAAGAGCAGTAATTTCTTCCAGTGTCCTGGCCGATGGTCCTCTCCCAACCTAAAACCAGCAAAAAAAAAATGGGGCCATACAACTCATTTGCTGTTTTTGAGATCTTGCTTACCTGTATAACTGACTGCAATTCAAATGTAATTAATTGATTGTAAAGCAATTTGGGATGTGATCGTGTAACCATACAAACCAGGCATCAGACTTGTTTCCTTCCCAGTCTGTTTTGAGCATCACACAAGTCTGACATACAGTGGGATCAGTGGAATTAAAAAGTCTATTTTTAAAAAAATATTTAATTATAAGTTGTTTATGCAACAATATGGATATTGGTAATAACCAAATATAGAGGCTATAAGCATATAATAGCTTGGAACACATGTAAAATAAACTAGACCTGAAATTGCACCCTGAAAGAATGAATGCTCAACATATTCATCTGAATTTACCCTTCATGTTATTTGAATGGAGACATTTTTTAAATGGGCTAAATTTGGAAAGGAAATTTAAACAGGAACAAGTGTTTATAAGATAGTATGACATGATATAATTTCAGGGCCATTACATTTAAAATATTAAATGTGTATGGGGGGGCAGGAGTTACTGTCAGCAAATATGGCAGCTAATTTGAACATAACAAGGCTTCTTGAACAGCAATGAGGTACATAGCCAAATCAGTGGTGGGTGGGCTTCTGGAATCTTGCCAGTGTAATGTGGCCAGAGCCCTCTGGCACAGCTGATTAGGAAATGGAGGGGGGGGGGGGGGGGGTGCGGGGGGAGCATCCAGTTGTGCTATCATGCTAATGTTAATGCATTTCTATCACTAACATGATTTGAATATGCCTGCTGTATTTGGGAGGATGCATTCGGTGTGGCATCGGTGCTGGCGAGCAATCCCTAAATTACGCTAGATCATCAGGAGATGATGAACCAGCTCCCTGCATCATTTCCTGCCCAACCTGCCTTGCAACTGCCCAAAATTAGGTGGGAGAAGTGTGGAGAATCTACTCCTTAATGTGTCTTAGGGATGCTTTGCAAATGCAGACTTTGCTATATGTAGAAAGGAATTCACAGCCAAAAAAGGATGAGTGCCATTTCTTCAAACTCTGACAAGTCATGACTGGCCCACTGCTTGTCCTGGTTCCCTTTTGATGACCTTGAGCAATCTTGGTCTGCAAGCACAGCACCTTTATGAAGATGTTATGAAATGCTTTAGTACCTCAAGCAGCAACCGTGACCCGACAACTTCCCTCCCGTGGCACGTCTTAGCATATTAGCAGGCAGGGTATTTTTTTTCCAGTCTATACTCTTTTTCATGTGACGTGTAAAGTGTTGTGTATAGTATTATTGTTTGTGACTGTAAATGTTCAATGCAGCTTGTATTGAATGGACAGGCGTTACAAAAATCCTCTATGTGCTTTTCAGGTTATCTCCATGAGAGTGCAATAGATGAACATTTACTTTGGGTTTGTACCATGTATGAAGGAAGAGTGTGCATGTGTAAAAAGAAGTGGCTACACTGAACTTGGCTTTTCTTCCTGATGCCATTGAACCTTTTCCTCATTTGTATCCAGGTACAGTAGATCCAGAAGACTGCATTCACTTTCTCAGGCAATTCCCTACATGCAGCTCAAACCTGGAGCTTTACAGATGTGTACCCATCAGCAACAAAGGATCAGCCTCTTTTGTTGTCCACCATGCAAGAAACATCTCTAATGAATTGTTACTGAAGGCAGGGGTCTTTGATGCTGCTGTCATGCATATGCTGCCACTAAATTTGTTTGTCTATTTAGTTGAAAAATTTCAGGAAATTTCCCTTTCAGGGCAAACAGAATCCTTTAAGAACTGCTGGCTCAGCCAACTTTGTATGCAGACATCCATTTTCCAGGCTTGCCTCTTTATGCATGCTTTTCATGCACAAGGGCTAACCTTCTGTGCCCGCCACCAGTATCAGCGGCGGGTGAAAAAATGGCTGCCTGCTCATTTAAATGGTCGGGACGGGCCACCCCCCCCCAACGACATGGAGTGGGCTGGCTGTTCGTCCCCAGCAATGGTGTCAGTTGCCTATGCACAGGTGCTAACGCCATTTTTTAAGGGCTTTGAGGCCTACCAGTAAATTTAAATGTTTAAAGTGCATAAAAATAAAGACATTTCATCTGCCCTCTCCCACCCCCCCATAACAATTACATTAATTATTTGCCCTCTTCCCCCCCAAAACATTTACCTTGTCCATCTGACCATACCCCCCCCCAAACCGCTTAAACTTTAACCTCAAACCCTTCCCATCATCCACTACACCAATGATGTTACTTTGACCCCGATTCCCCCACTCCCGCACTGAGAAACTTACTCCTCCCCCCCAGTGTGGCACCTCGTTTCCCCAGACAGCTATCTGAAGGCACGGAAGTGCTGGCCATTGGGCTGAAGATCGGAGCGGGAACTCAGGCGGCGACGTAAGTATAATTAATGAATTAATTTTCATTTATTTAAATATGCAAATGGAGGTCCCATCGCCGAGCGGCGGTGGTGGTGGGGGGCTGCCACGAGGCCTCACTGATGCCAGTAATATGGGGCCGAGCCTTCTGGGCGTCGGGGTGCATGGTGGCCCTCTCCCAGAAGCATCTTCAGGCTCCCCCCATGCCACAGATCCCAGCACCTGGGGGAGAACTAAATCCAGCCCTAAGTGTTTTCAATGCAGGCTAGGGACTTGCCTTGAAAAATGTCATAATGCCAGCCTTCCGTGCTACTAATGTGGGCTTGACTAAAAAAAAACAAAAATAGAAAAACAACAGTGAATGGGTCCAGTTCAATAGCTATTTGATTTAAATACAACACATGGAGGTGCTTTGTTTAAATCTCAGCTTTTTTCATAATTGTACTTAAGTTTAGAAAAGTTGTGGGGTACATTTTTGTCTTCATCACCCTTGTGGTATCTTAGGGGGTATCTGAGGAAATTTCATAAGAAGCTGTCCTTGAGTACAAAATAGTGCTCTGTTCCTTATGCAGCAGCACATTACCTTCAACCATCAACCAGGGGATTTGGCTAACATTATTTCCTGCCTCTGCATTTATTTTCCAGCTGCTAGATTTAGTCAGTCACTTTTTTTGCATAAAATAGCCTTTTGCCTGCTTAAAATAAACACATTTAAGGCTTTAAAAAAAGGTTACATATAGATGGCTGCATTCCTAAAACTTTTGCCAGTCGCCCTTTGGGGACTGCTCAGTCACAAAACATCCCACCCTGAATCTTGGTGCAGTCCCAACATTAAGCACAATATCAGCCATGAGCCTGACGTGAAATATTAATTAGTGCTGGCCTCAGGATAACAACCTAGCTTGAAATTAGTCTTGTATCTAGTTTTCAGATTGCAGAAAACCAAGCCTTTCATTTCTACTGCATGGGAAACATTTAACAAATGCTTGGTAATTACAGTCTTCCAATCAGATATACAAACAGACTGAAACCCAGAATGTCACTGTTTGGAAGCCAAATACTGATGTGTCAAGGGGTATGTATGAAACATATTATTAGGGCCCTACCAAATTCATGGTCAAATTTTACAAATTTCATAGTCACAGCATTTTAAGAATCGTGAATTTCACAAATTTAAATGGTAAATTTCACGGTGTCGAAACAAACCATGAAAATGACCTATTTAAAACAAAAATGGTTTCAAATGGCATTTATTGTATACTCAAAAACTATTGTAAAAATCTGACTATAAATAGGTCACATTCCTCACTGAAGTCAGTGGTTGAATATGAGCATGCAGCAACTGTCTCTTTCTTCACTCCGTCTCAGCCCTGTGAACACCTGTCTGTATTTAGACACAGCTCTCTCCGCGTCCACAGAGTTTGTTGAAATTGTCAGGCAGCATTGTGCTAGCCTTACAAGGTGGAGGAATTCTGTATTCCGCAGAGTTCCAAAACTGCAGCACAGGCAAAGTACAATCTGCTGCTTTTGCAATGCATTTATAAACAGGAATCTTCAGCCTACAGTTCTTGTCAAAGGCACGAATCGCATCAAACGAGTTTAAATCCACCATCAACCGGTGCATTTGTGCAGGGTCAAAGATATGCAGCCTCCAGGAACACTGCAGAAGTTTTTGAAACCTCTGAGATGCTTTTTCTTCACCGCTTGACTCTTTCCCATAGCAGCAATATGCTGTATAACTCTATCAGGGGCAGGAGGTTTAGAGGGAATTTGAGGAAAAATGTTTTCACCCAGGTGGTTGGAATCTGGAACACACTGCCTGAAGGGGTGGTAGAAGCAGGAGCCTTCACAACATTTAAGTATTTAAATGAGCACTTGAAACGCCATAGTGTACAAGGCTACGGGCCAAGTGCTGGACAATGGGATGAGAATAAATAGGTGCTTGATGGCTGGCAGGGACATGATAGGCCGAAGGGCCTGTTTCTGTGCAGTATAACTTTATGACTCTAGTAATATTGTTTGAGCTTCTTTGCCATGCAAAAAAACACCTGTTGAGCACAGGCATTTAATTCAGCATCAGAGTGTTGATCATTTGACTGTGCTTCAGCCCAGAACAGTACACCTTTATTGTAAGCTTCCTGGATTGTGATGTGTCGAGATTCAAACCAAGTGATTAAATCCATCAGTCTCATAGCATTCTTGGCAACAAATTGTTACAATGTCTGTTAAAACCTGTGTTTTCGGTGTCAGTGTGAACTCTTCTGAGACAAAGTCTGAGTAGTATGTCAGGTGAGCTGCATGATGCTGTACTGCCCGAAATCAAGAATTCCAATGTGTAATTACTGGCTCTGGAGGAAGGATGATGTTTTGCTCCCCAATTTCAGCCGCATTTGCAATGTGTTGCCTGTATCGAAGCTTGTGGCTAGGGCAGTGTTTGAAGAATTATTAATGTAGCTGACCAGTTTGTCAACTTTACCAAACTAGCTTTTCCACAGCTCACTGACAAGAGAAATTATATGTGCATTACATGTAACTTAGTAGTTGGCAGGAAAAAAGACAGAGGCGCAAGGGGAGAGCCAACTGTGCAACAGCCCCAACAAACAAATTTCTCTGCAGCACCTGTGGAAGAGCCTGTCACTCCAGAATTGGCCTTTATAGCCACTCCAGGCGCTGCTTCACAAACCACTGACCACCTCCAGGCGCGTATCCATTGTCTCTCGAGATAAGGAGGCCCAAAAGAACATGTAATATGGACAGCACTAGGCATTATACCTTGAAGCAAACAATTGAAAGATTTTGTCATGTAAGTTGCATTGTCACTAATGAAAGTGGACACTTTGTTGAAATTTGCACCGTATTTTGAAACAGTTTTGATTAGCACTTGGGAAACTGTGATGTAATTAACAGCTTCTAAGTCTGTGAGCACTGTTATTGACTTTCCTGACTGTACATCTTCGGCCTTACCAGACATAAAATCAAACAAAACATGCAGCACATAGTCGTCTTGCTCATCAGTGGACTCATCACAAATAACTGCAAAAGATTTACATGCGTTAATCTGAGACTTCATCGCCTCACAATGTGTAGCAAAAACCTTTGGTAGATAGTCCTGTCATAGTTTATTTCCACTTGACAAGCAACCACCATTTTGCACAATACATTGAATGAATACCTGCAGCTTTGGGTGATCAAGTTTTTCCAATGGTATGTTGGCGCCTGCTAAAGCATCCACAAGTTCCATTGTAATCAACTGACGATTATCTGAGTTCTGTTGACTTCCCAAAAACAGATGAATCGTTGCTTGTTTTTTTTGCATGTTCGTTTTCCAGCAGTGCAGTGTCAGGTGCTCTCTTTCTGCTGCGATGGCTTTCTAACTTTAAGTGACGCTGAACCGTTGCCGGCCCGTGTATGATCCAATGAAACATTACAGCTGTACAAACAATATTCCACTCTTGGCATGCAGAATTTGGCTTCCAAATGTTCTTTCACTCAATGTGTTGCAGTAATGGTTGTGACTATTTTCGATTTGATCATTCTGGCATTCTCACTTGTCAGCTAATACTTGAGACTGTTTCTCTCAAAACTGCACCAGAAGCCTCCCTCATCTACCAATCAACGAGGTGAGCCTTGTTTCAATCACTAAAACGCACCAACTTTGACATGCCCAGCAATCAGCAAGGTGAGCCTTGTGCCAATGAATAAAACATGCGAAATTCGCAAAATGGCCAATTTCACAGAGGACTGAGATTTCATGGTCCGTGATGCATTTTTACGGCCATGTATTTGGTAGGATCCTAACTATGATTCATTAAAAACTGTAATGATTTTTCCTACAATTATCACACAAGAGCATTTTATGCATTCCCAGTCAGACTAAAGATAAAGTACATTTTGAAAAAATTATATTGCCATTATGTATTTATGGAATTTTCATTTTAATAAGTTGCAAATGCAGAAGTTACAAAAAGTTGAAAAATACAGTAGTTGTAGAATAATATAGTTAATAGTTCTGTGCCAATAAAAACACAGTGTTTCACAGGAGGCAAGTTACTAATGTGAGCTATGTTATTGGAGGGAAGTGCCAAATGTAGCTTCAGAAGAAGCATTCACAGGGAAGGAAAACCAAAGGATGAGTTGCTTTATACCTCCTGGTGACTAGTTAACGGTAGGTTGGATACTGATTTTTGACAAACAGTAAATTTTCTCTATCCATTGGCTACATATGTCCTTTATGAAATGAGTTTGTATCAGTTTCTACATCAAATAACTAATACCAATAGGCACTAAATTAGGCACCTTACACAGAGGTCACTGACCAGCTGGTGTAGAAAATGTCACACTGGTGCAGAAAGGACTGTTATTATGAGGATGGGCAGAGTAGTGGGAACTGAGTCTAATCATCATATATTTAACCTGGGAGTGCTTGATGCTGATGATGAAAGCCTAAAGAGCAAAGCACTAACTTCCATCAGCTTGATAAGCATAAAATTCAGAAAAGAACTTGTGATGAAACAAATGTTTAATAGTGAGAAAGGGGTCTAGGGACCCTCTCAGCCTTCAACTGGTCTTACTGTAATAGGGTTTAATTTTAAACACACCATGTTTTTAGTTCCCCCTTGGTGAATCATTGTTCACTAACTTCCAATTATAAGGCAAAGAAACTAGCCAAACAGGGTTTCTCAGGTTTAAAGAAAAAAAACTCTAATTCGGTTGACGCCTACGGATACGCAACGCGCCCACACTAGCATGCATACGCGATACACACATGCAAATAGAGACAGAAAAGAGCTGATGAAAAATAAAGTGGAAAAGTTTGAGGCAATATCTGAAGAGTTTTTGTTACTTTTTTTGAGCTCACCGTAGAGTCCTTGATTGTAGGTAAATCTTGCTTTTCTTTGGGGCCCAGTATTCTTCTTAAACCTTGTTCGCTTTAGGAGAATTTTCTCTCTTGGGGTTTGTGTGTCTTCAGTGGATTCAGAGGCTTGTGACAAAGAGATGGGAGCAGACAGGAGAGATATTCTCAGTCCAGGAACAAACAGTCTTTCTCTCTCAAATTGTCTGTACAATTCAAAAAAATGCAGGTTGCCCAGCAGGCTAGACATGTGACTAGCTGGTTTGACCACATCTATTTGTGGATTCAGCCATCCTAGCAGTCATCCTGGAATGTGAGCTTCCTCACCTTCAATGTCTGGTGATCAAAGTCCGTTGCAGGTTGAATTTGTCAGGGAATGGTTCTTTGTCTCCACAAGCACTGTCTGTTAGTATGTAAATGTTTTTTCCAGCCACAGCTGATCTGTTTAACAAGTCATTTCCTTGCTCCAGCAACAGTTTAAAATCAATGTTCATATGACAACATTAATATGCCTCATTCTTGGCAAGTGGGGATCTGCATGACAATAGCCTCTTTAGTAATCTGCATTAAACAAATATAATCTGCAAACTTTACAAATTGCAAGTTGTCATATTTTATGTTAGCATTTCTTCCACTGGCAAGGCCATTACATATGAAACAATGATTAACAGTGATTAAACGTAGTAATTTAATAATTCAAACAACATTACAGAAAGGACATCAGAAAAGGTACACTGTAGATTTACTAGGAGGATATCCAGAAATGAAAGGATATAGTAATGGTGATTGAGTTTTAAAATTTGTGCTGCATTCACTATAGCAACGATGATAAAAGGAACCAAACAGAAGTATAAAATTCTGAACAGGTTTAAGAGGAGGAACATAAGCCAATTGGTGAGTTGCTAACAAGGAGGCATAAACTCACGATCAACACTAGAAGCACAGAGGAAGAACGTTAGAGGTTATTTTTCCACAAAAGGGTTATTAAGATATAGAATGCTTTACAAGTGGCTAATGAAGTTAATCAGAATATTTAACAGAATTAAACAACTAAAGGAGAAACATATTATGGGGTACAGGAAAACAGCAGGAATTTAGGACAGGTAGCTCTGGTTAGGGAGCTAGCACTGCACAGGTACAATGGATTGAAATGATCACCTCCACCAAAATTTCTCTGAAATGATTACACTATTGCTCTTTGTGTATAACCATCATCTGAACCCTCTGAACCAAACACTTTAATTCAAATTTGTGTGGGTTTTATTTGCTTTTAGTTAGCTTTTGAACTAGTAGTAGTGTGGGTGTGGATGTCAGCTGTCAGTGTACTCCACATCCTGTGTGTGTGATGCTAGTTCGAGGCTTAGTTATTATGAAGCCATTACTGCATTTTAATCAGATAATGTGCAATTGATCACCTAGAAATTTTGGCCCAAAATTCAATGCTGTCACGGCTGTTTATCAGATGCAAAACAGGCAACCAAGCATCCAATTTGCATCAAGAGGTAAAAGCAGAAAAGAAGCATCCAGAGCCCACACTTTGCATAAGCAAATAGTGGAGCCTAACCCCTGGCTGAAGGTGCTTTGAAAAACTGAGCTGACTACTGGCTGCTTTCAGGAAAACGTGGACCACATGTTGCCTAACCATTAACACAAGGAACTGCTGCAAGCTGCCATCCAGAAAGTATGTTTTGCAAAAAGAAAATTTACCTAAATGTGCGAGAACTCCTGAAGCTCCCTGCTCCACGTTAAAAGCACAGGCTGCTGCCAGCCACCACTCACTGCCCTTCTGAATGCCTCCCAACTGCTCCCGGTTTGCTTCCCCCCTCTCAGGATGTGAGGGCCACGACTAGTGGTGCAGCAGCCCAAAATTCAAATGATATTTGCTGGCATACTAACTGAAATGTGCAGCAGGCATCCGCAGCTCACTGGCATCATGTAAATGAGGTCCAAGATTTGGTCTACCTGTTCCTGTGCAGAGACTGTCCTTTGTGCCAGTTCGCGCCAGCGTGAACCAATTTCTAGGCCTCTATGACCAGTATACTCGAGAAGCTATTACTGCAATGAAGATTATAATTCCAATTATTGTTGATATTAGGTTTAATAATCTGGTAATGCGAGATGAACGCCTTGCACTTTCTAGGTCGTCATTTCTAGAAGCAATGTCAACCTGAAAATGTAAAGAAGCCATTCAAATGACCAATACAGAACCAAGGGTATAAAAGTCAAATTTACAAGTTATTCCCCAATTTCTTGTCCATGTTTTTCATTCAATGTCTCCATATTAAAAAAAAACTAATTCAACAATACTGTTTACGGAATCTTTTGAGAAATATTTAGTTTCTGACTAACTGAGGGTTCTATATGAAATAAGTTTAGGAAGTCTCAGTCAGTTCAAAATGGAAATAGGCCCACAGCAAAAATCATTCATTAATTCAGCATGAATTGCATTAAAGCCACAGGATGGCTGGTGGGGCAAAATGGAAAAGTCACACTGGTGTAGAAGGCTGTGCTCTTCTGAGATTATGGCACATTCTCAAGTAACAGTAGAGGAGCTCTAATTTGCATCTAACTGTGCTATAATTGACTAACAATTGCTGACACTGGGTACTCAAAGTGAGAAGTATTCCATGAACATCCCTCACTTTTATGGGCTCAAATTTCAATTTTAAAAAATTGTCTCGAAACAACTTAAGAAAAATTTCATTAACCTGTTTTCTTTTGAAGCCCTTGTGTATCACTGTAACACCTCCAGACTTAACTACTCCAATCCTCTCCTGGCTGGCCACCCATCCTTCATCCTCCATAAACTTCAACTCATCCAAAACGCTGCCTGCATCAAGTCCCACTAACCCACTGACCCTGTGCTTACTGATCTACATTGGCTCCCAGTCCGTCAATGCCTCTAGTTTAAAACCCTTCATGGTCTCACCTCTCCAGCTGTACCATCCTCCAAGAGCTCTGCATTCCTCCAATTCTGATTTCTTATGCAATCCCCATACCCTTTTCCCCATCACTGACAGCCACAGCATCAGTCATTGAAGGCCTAGTTCTAGAATTCCCTCTCTAAGCCTTTCTCCTGCTTTAAGACCCTCATTAATTCTACCCCTTTGACTAATCACTCCTCCTAACATCTCCTTCTATGATTGGGTGTCAATCTTTGTCAGATTATTCTTCTGTGGGGTGCTATATAAATGCAAATTGGTATTGTTGTTGTTCCCCCCCCCCCCACCCCCAAGGTTTTCTTTGTTGTTCTTCAGAAGGTAATTACATGTTTTCTCAGTTTATGGTTTGATACAAAGTACATGGTATCTTATAGACTCTGTGATACTTGTTGGTACAGGCATTGAGGAACATGGAAATTCTAATTTTATGAGGCTAATCTTGCGCTTGTATGCAAAATCATCTCACTTACATACTGCAGTGTTCCTGGCACACAGTCAACGCAATATGGGTAAAGATGTGGGTTATCTGGCACCAGCAGCTCTTAAAAGGCTGCTGGTTGCATTTAAAGTTGAGGGAGAAATGGCTAGAGCAAGAGGACAAAGCAAAATGGCACACTTCAGGATGCTTTGGAGGTCCTGCTGAGAACAGTGATTCTTTTCAGTTGCATGACTTCAGTCTGAGCTTCCAGTGCAACATCCAGATGTTGGGTGGCTTCTGCTTATGCTGCAATGGAAGCTGAAACATTGGCCATCAGATGCAGCTTCATGGAAGGATCCACAAGTGTTCTCAGAGTTGGCCATGAATTCCACACTGGAGAGGATGGGTTCCAAGCTCTGTGAAAGCCCTTTGCCAAGTAGGTGCCAGATTCCTCTACACTACTTGACACTGACTACACAGTTTCTGGCTGGCCTGCCAATGCATTGTGTATTCCCACACGCGTATACATATTCTTCTGTATGCCACTTTCCACTGAAGTTCTCTTCTGAGTCCTCTGCATCAGAATTCGTGTGCGACTTTGTCCTCTGGTGAGCCGGAACCTGTGCTATCCTTGTCCACTGCCTGGGCTGCAGGCCACAGTGACTCATCATGTGCAGAACCCACCTCTAAGCTATCCTCTAAAGCATGCAGTATCAGTACCTTTTTTTTTATTCGTTCATGGGATGGCTAGGCCAGCATTTATTGTCCATCCCTAATTGCCCTTGAGAAGGTGGTGGTGGGCTGCCTTCATGAACCACTGCAGTCTATGTGGGGTAGGTATACCCACAGTGTTGTTAGGAAGGGAGCTCCAGGATTTTGACCCAGTGACAGTGACGGAACGGCAATATAGTTCCAACTCAGGAAGGGGTGTGGCTTGGAGGGGAACCTGCAGGTGGTAGTGTTCCCTTGCATCTGCTGCCCTTATCCTTCTAAATGGTAGAGGCCGTGGGTTTGGAACGTGATGTCGAAGGAGTCTTGATGAGGTGCTGCAGTGCATCTTGTAGATGGTACACACTGCTGCCACTGTGCGTCCGTGGTGAAGGGATTGAATGTTTAAGGTGCCAATCAAGTGGGCTGCTTTGTCCTGGATACTGTTGAGTTTCGTGAGTGTTGTTGGAGCTGCACTCATCCAGGTAAGTGGAGAGTATTCCATCACACTCTTGACTTGTGCCTTGTAGATGGTGGACAGGCATTGGGGAGAACGCGCCGCAGAATTCCCAACCTCTGACCTGCTCTTGTAGCCAGTCTTTATGCAGCTGGTCCAGTTCAGTTTTTGGTCAATGGTAACCCCCAGGATATTGATAGTGGGATTCAGCGATGGTAATGCCATTGAACATCAAGGGGAGATGGTTAGATTTTCTCTTGTTTAAGATGGTCATTGCCTGGCACTTGTGTGGCATGAATGTTACTTGCTACATTTCAGCTCAAGCCTGAATGTTGTCTAGGTCTTGCTGCATCTGGACACGGGCTGCTCCGTTATGTGAGGAGTTGTGAATGGTGCTGAATATTGTGCAATAATCAGCTATCATCCCCACTTCTGACCTTATGATGGAGGGAAGGTCATTGATGAAGCAGCTGAAGATGGTTGGTTCTAGGAGATTACCTTGAAGAACTCCTTTAATGATGTCCTGGGACTGAGATGATTGACCTCCAACAATCACAATCATCTTCCTTTGTGCTAGGCATGACCCGAATCAGTAGAGAATTGGTGGGATTTGAAGATACATTCACTGAATCTGACCGCTTGTGTGAGGTCATTGAACTTCCTGCGGCATGCATCCAGGTTCTCAGGACTAGACTCCTGGCATCGACTGCCACATCTACCTGGTCTCGTTGCCTTCTGAGAGTTTGTCTGGAGGGCCCCCTTGGCTCCCTGTGAATATCTGAGCTGGTGGCTGTCAGTGTGAGAGCGAATGACAGTATTTCTTCATCATCATTATCTTCTTGCTTTTCTACCTATTTCTCTTCCACCACTGCCTGGCCAGGTTGCAGTTCTTGAATATCTAAAGGGAGAAAGACACAAGGCTAGGGTTGTGGTAAGGGAATGGGGAAAAACGCAAGAGGTGCCTGTTGCACGACGTGCAGCTTGCAAATCAGAAAAAATTGTGGGATGAGGAAGATGTGGTATATGAGGAGGAGGATTAGGTATGAGCATATGTTCAGCTTCAATGGTTTTAGCCCCACTGCTGGCCAAGCCTCAGTCATGGCTGCTTTCAGGATGGCAATAACTGTCTCTTCCACAGGGTAAGGGCATGCAGCAGTGCCTGTCCCCCGCCAGTTATGTGGTGCTGCCTTTTGTTATGTACCACCATGTCCTGTAAGAGAAAGGGAAGTGTTCAGTGAGTGGTGCAACATGTTTAGGTGATGTGGCTGTCATGGTTGCATAGCTGGCAGTGTGTGCCAGCTGTAAGATGTGGGTGTGAGACTTTCAGCTAAGTGTGTGAGGGTGAGGTGAAACTATGAATGTTAGGTATGATCCATGATTGTTGGCAGGTGAGTGATCGGGGTGTGGTGTACTGAGCAATGTCTGAGGCTAGTGGTGGAGTTGGTGGGATATGAAGGTACATTCACTGACCTTGACGACTTGTGTGAGGTCACTGAACTTCTTGCGGCATGCATTCAGGTTCCCGGGGCTAGACTCCAGGCATTGACCGCCACATCTACCTGGACTCACTGCCTTCTGAGAGTTTGTCTGGAGGGTCCCCCTTGGCTCCCTGTGAATAGATGTCATCTCTCCTCCTCTGCATCTCCTCGACTAAGGCCTCCAGCACAGCCTGGAAAAATCTTGCTCGTTCCCATTTGTGCCATCATTCAGTGTCTTTGCCAGGTCAGCCTCACCTTTACAACTGACTTCCAGCACCTGCTCCAGCTAACGTGCAGCTCCCCTTTAAAATGTGTAGGCTGACTTTAAGTAGTGCCGACTAGCTTTGACTCTTTCTAGCCTCTCACGATTTTGTGCCCCTTGTTCCTGTGCAGAGTCACTCAACAGCACGTTTGGTGCTGGCTGCATGCTATAATTATTTAAAAAAGTAGGGAGCACAAAATTTTTTGTGTTGCCTGCATCAGTTCTAATGGGCGTGGGCATCATGATCCCTGCAAACGTTTTTGAATCTTCTTCAATGTCACAATAAAAATTTTCAATGGACTTATCTGGCTGGGGCCACATTGAAAGCAGTATATCTTTTCTGGATTCACCAAGTTGGGAAAGCAGATTATCATAGACAATAAACAGGTTTTAATAACCATAACACTGTCTAATGATTTTCTCCCATACAGATTTCTAAGTTGCAGTCGGAGAAAGCCACAGCTTGGCGTCAATGATTTAAATGTCTCACCGGATATCTCCAACTTACAGTAAAAAGTACCTTTACTGTAAATGCAGTCCTCAAGAACCTATAAATGCTCTCTGTATAAATTTCACGGCCTTTATCAATACTTGTTCAAACTTGTTCAAAAGTCTTGTACTTCAACCAACCTTGCAGGAGAAAATCAGTGCCACTAACCCAAGTGGAAAAAAGCAGCATAGCAGGTTAATAACAGACCAGGTTATATAAGATTCCACCCGTTCAGATTCAGATATTTGTATAGTTTGCATCTTGAAGTGATTTTCCCAGCGTTATGTGGCTTCTCTTCAGTGCTGTTTCATGTAGTTTACCACACGTCAATTGCAAGCTATTGGTTCTCCAGTCAGCCTTTGTAATGCTCTAAAGTCCACTGTTTCCTTAAATGAATTGGTAAAGTGTGAAAAGCAAACCCTGCAGAACAAAAGTAAAATTTACTATGCAAGTCATACCTTTTCAGCCCCTGGTAAGTTATGCACCAATATTTTAAAGTGCTACTTTGATTGGACTTTGTGTTCTGCCCTACATGTGCATTGATGCTAAGCATAATTTTATAGTGGTATAATAAATGACAGCAAATGCATTAATCAAGTTACTTGAACGAAACCAGTTTAAATTTAGGTCACCTTACCTAAATAATTATTTTGCTTTCCACCAATACTATAAACCCACCAATTTCAGAGACACTGCTGTATGGAACACATAATCTCATGAGAAGAGCACTCCAAAATCTTATTAAACCTAGTATCCCTCTGGGATGTGGAGTGTATTCGGCTCATTTCCCAGAAACAATCATGCAAAATCCCACATCAAGGCAAAATCTATGGACCACAAAGCTGTCCTTCCACATGGAAGAAAAGGATTCTACGGGCAGGGGCTTTACAGACTATTGTGTAATCTCATCTACCTCTATAGTTAACCTCTAACTGGTCATGTGGCATTTTATCATTTCATCTGAGTAATGTGTCTTTTTTTATATTCATTCCCGGGATGGGCATTGCTGGCAAGGCCAGCATTCATTGCCCAATGTGGTTAGCTGTGTCAGTCATCAGCTCTAACTTACCATGAAGCTCTTTATCAACAATGTCAATCCACTCATTTTTCCAAGTCAAATTCACAGTGTTCAGCCACGTCATAGAGATTCCAGACAGATTATTTTTGTTTCTCTTGCTTTTTTGATTGTGCTGGTGGGAAAATGTCCATTCTCAAAGTAGGCTGCCATAACTGATTTGCTAATGAGGGGAGAGTGTGGCAGGAGATTCAGAGGTCATCAGAACTACTGGAATTTATTGCCCATCCCTGGGCACTTTTGAGATGGTGATTGTGAGCTTCCTTCTTGAATTGCTACAGTGGTGTGGTGAAGGTGCTCCCATATATTGATGGGTAGGGTGTTCCAAGATTTTGACCCAGTGAGATGCTTTGGCCCTGCTGCTGCATTCCCCCCAACCCCCAAAGTGCCAGAGGAAGACCATTATGGAGTCCCATTGCCAGGTATTCACTGCCATAATCATGAGCAGTGCCTAAAACTCCTTAGGAATTGCTCTTCCACCCAGGTAGCTGACTCTGATAAATGGATTATTACCAGTGTGAATCATGTCTTTCCTAAGTCCTCCATGCTTTTAGAATACCTTTACTTTCTGCTCCACAGCAGAATTGGCAACAAACATTCATAGTCTTGGACACAAAAAAACTTCTTTATGGTAATTAGTAGTTTCACAGCTTTGGTAACAGTTCCAAGACTTCCGTTTTGTTAAATTCACTAACTAGGACTTCCCTGGAATAAGCTACCCACTTATCAATTTAACTTGTGCAGCTGTAGAATATTATCACCACCCAAGACCTTAAATAAATAGAAATTTGATTTTATTCACTTTTTACTAATGTTTATTAATTTCTGGAATGGCAGTAATTCTAACAGCAATACTTCCTACTCATATTGCACTACTTTTTGCTCAATGCTAATTCACTAAACCATACAATTCTTTTAGTAGGTATTAAAATAAATTTACAATTAGATAGAAATACGAAGCACTAGTTTGGCAAATACTAACAACACTATACATAAATATGAGTTAGGTCTACAAGATATGAATTGCCCTTCAAAATAACATATGCCTGTTTCCAAATCTGTTTCTGAATGGCACATTCCACCTTCTTTTATCCTTTTGTATCAGTTTCGATATTGGTTAAACTTTTTAAATGTTGTCATACATGCAACATAATGTATATAGTGAAAACAGAATAGAGGGATGCCAGAATTTGGAAGTAATTCTAGTGCTGGCTCAATAATCAGTTTTTAGGCACTTAATGCTTTTGAAGTCAGACCTTCAGACAATAATACTAATCATTCCTGAAGCGACATACATATGTATACTTTTTGCCTGTGCAGAGCTCCTGAAACACATTTTCGTGGTGGTTGGTATATGCTGCATTTCCTCAAAGCAACCAGATCTTTATATCTTTTTAAAGGAATGGCCTTGGTTTTACAGCTAATTTTCAAGGTTCTGGAGACTTTCAGAACCTATCTATAACTATCCAAGCAACAGAAAAAAAACTATATATCTTCCACCAATCATGTTTTTTTCTGAGTTTAGATAGTCACACTGGCCTTCAAGTTCATTAACAAATTGCCAAAACTGGACTAAAAATGGCAGTAGTCTAGTTTCTGAGAGGCCTACTTGGAAATATCTAAAAGACAAACCATATATCAAAAACCCTTTTAAAAGCTTAAGTGTGTTCCGCCCTTGCTTTTCCCAACTTTGCCTGAAGATACAGACATGATTTATTAAAGCCTGTTACAATGAGAAGTCACCATAATTCATGATCCCATTCCCATCCCCCACTTTCGGATTTCCCATTTGGCCAAAGGTAAGAATAATTGAAGCAGTCAAGGATTTCCAGTGGAAACACTGACATAAAACCCACTAATATTAAGAGCTCCATTTAAGCCAGAGGTTGCAGTGTTCCCCACAGAAAAAAAGACGTTGACCTCTTTAACTGGGGGTGGGGGCCTAAGTCTGAATATGTTAGGTGGAAATACCTAGAAATATCAAACACCACTCCCCATGTTTATTCACAGAGGGAAGGGACCCAATGAGCAGTATTTCAGGCGGTAGATCCACAAAGGGCCTAAGAATTTAGCGAGACAACGCGCCTCACTCACCTCACCGGCCGGCCCAGCACTGGCCCCACATCGCATGCGCAGCGCGCCCAGCCGCACGCGGCAGCTCTGCGCCAAGTGTCAATCATCCCGAGTGCTGCAAAATGTACATGTTCATCAGTGCACCCAAAATTGGCCCGTTTTCTTCACAACCGTTCCGTGCTGCAAATCTGAGACGAGTACTGAAATTGCAACAAATGCACAGGACAGTCAGCACCTTTAAAAAAAAATTTGCATTATTTGTACCAAAGCAAAATACCGCAGATGTGGAAATCTGAAATAAATGCAGAAATTGCAGCAAATGCACGGGTCAGTCGGCATTTACTTAAAGAAAAACAAGTTCCAATATTTCTGCAAAAGCAAAATTATGCTGGAAATCTGAAATAAAAATAGGAAATAGCAGATCAGGTGTGGAGGAACAGAACGTTTCAGGTCGATTACCTTTCTCTGGGAATGGGGACTGACCTGTGTATTTACAGCATTTCACTTTAAATAATTTGGGGATTTCTGTTTAAGGGTATAGTTGAGTTACTGGATGTCTGTGTGGATTGTTGCTGTCAGGTTATGTCAGTGGTCAGCTTTTTTGTAAGATTTACCAAGAAAAAAAATTTGTTACTGAACCATAACGTTGCGAGATTCATAGTTTAGATTCCCCCTATGTAAAGCTGTCAACCTGTTAGCTGCTGCCCATAGAAATGATTGAAGAAATACAATTTGTGTGAAAACAGATCTGTTTCAACCTTTTATCAGGATATTTATTCGTCCAGGGTTTCATCTGAATAGGTTAAAGTATGAAAATGATTTGCTGGAGTTCAGGCATTTTTTAAGGCTATCTTGTCAGTGGCATTCAGATTGTGCTTTTGAAAAATAATTATGAAGATAATAATGCTGATTCCTGTTTTACTACAAAGCTTAGAGAATAAATCACTATGAAGTAATGGCTTAGGTCAAAATATTTAACAATTGGTATTTCCATTTGCCCTAGAAGCTCTACTTTTGTATAAACTACATTTTGAGAATTTTTAAACCACACTTAATGTTTACAGTAACAGCCACAAGATTTTATCTCCTTTTTATATATATATATATCTCTTTGAATATTTTCATGGACGAAGATTTTGGGAAGGTTGTAGTCATCGGTTGCAGACCTGCTGGTGGCCACTCAGGCCTATCCGTGACCGGCAGATTCTCCCACAGTGGGTACAAATGAAGGTGTAGTCGCTGCTGGGGGCAATTGGATCTATCCTTCTCTTCCTTTTCTCTTTCATGCTGGTTCGTTGCTCAGTCTCACAGGTGTCTGCAGCCCTCCTGATGTAGTATCTCCAGGCATCACGATCTATGGCCTGCGCTTCCCACTGGCGATGGTCGATGTGGCGCACAGAGAGGGACTTCTTCAGGGAGTCTTTGAAGCTTTTGCATGGGGCCCCTCTGTTCCTTTTACCCGTGGTCAACTCTCCATACAACACCATCTTGGGCAGGCGACTGTTGTCCATCCGGGCAACTTGACCCGCCCAACGCAGTTGGCTTTGCAGGAGGATGGTCTAGCTGTTGGTGATGTTGGCTGTTTCCAGGACCTCAATGTTTGAGATGCGGTCCTGCCAGCAGATCTTGAGGATGCTGTGGAGGCAGCGCTGGTGGAAGTACTTTAGAAGGCGTACATGATGGTGGTATTGGACCCATGACTCGGCACCTTACAGAATGGTGATGAGGACTATGGCTTTGTACACTTTGAGTTTGGTCTGTGCTCTGAGGCTGTGGTTGCTCCACACACGTTTGTAGAGTCTGCTGAGTGTACTGTTTGCTTTTGAGAGCCAATGTCCAATTCCTTGTCTATGGTGGCATCAAACGAGATGACAGTCCCCAAATAAGTAAATTGCTTGACAGCATTTAGCTCGGTCCCCTCGATGACAATGCTTGCTGGTCAATGTTCTTTTCCTTTAAAACTCTTACAGTGGAAATCGCAAAATGTGTCATTGGAGGGGAAAAGTGGGGTTACAATTCCTGACCCCCCCCCCCCCCCCACAGTAATGGTCTTTAGTATCACTACAGGGGTAAGGGCCCAAACTGCACTTAAGGCCAACTTGGAAACTATGCCATCATTTCCATTTTCATCCAGCAACAAACGGCTGGATTTTCCTGTCCTGTAGAAATGGGGTTAGAGGCAGGCGGACGGGAAGGGGGGAGCCAATGCGTGTACTGCAGACGTGAGCAGGCTTGGAACTCCCATATGAGCCCAATGTCGGGGTACTGATGCCCTCCCAAAAATCCCGCCCAAAAATGCAACGCTACATATTTTTGAAACCAATCTGGCAGCGTTCTTAAGACCTTTGTTCATTCTTTTTGCAAGTCACTGTAATCATGCATCAAGGAATTTTTAAAAATTCATTCTTAGGATTTAGCATTTATTTCCCATCTCTAATTGCCTTGAGCAGGTGGTTATGAACCACCTACAAATGTCCCAGATAGCATTGCACTGATATCAAAAGTATAACATAAAGGCATATTAAACATTAACCCTATTCCTATCAGCCTATGGGTGGCAGGAACGGAAGTGGGTGGGGGCGGTAAAATGTTGGGGAGCTGCGTCAGGCTAGCCCCCTCATGCAATTCCACTGCCAGTGCGGACTGTTTGCTGGATTGACTCCCACCGCATGGAGGCGGGCAGCCAATTGAAGCACTTAAGGCCCAATTCGATGCCGTTAAGTGGGGCTGCTGGAAAAATGCCGCTGGCACGGCTGCTTCATGGAGGAGGCCTCCTTGCGGCTGTCTGGGGGGTCATTGGAGCTGGAGGCTCCATTCACCAAAGTGGGGTTGTGGGCAGGGAAGGTTTTTCCTGAGGCCCCAATACGCCATCCAGAGAGGTCTGCCTGCTTCACCCCTCACTATTTTTTTTACTCACCTCTCTGAGCCACCTCAGCAGCGCTCACTTCTCCTGGTTGGGCTGCTGAGGCTTCAGAGCTGCTGGCCCTCTGATGCTGGCCTGAAGCATTTACATCCCGCCTGCTGTCTTTAACTGGACAGCAGACCTGGAGGCAGCCAATTAGGAGGCCGTATCTGGTAAAATCACCGAGCCAGTCCCACTGCCAGCAAGTGCTGGCTTGGGATCCCCATTTGGTCCCCATATTGGGGCCTCGAAGCTCCTGGGAAAATTCAGCCCTAAGATTCCAGTGCGCTCCTTCACAGGAGAAGGCAGCTACTGGCCTTCTAAAACTTTTTATGAAAGTATACCCATCACATTTTCAATATTAAGCTTTGTTTAGTTGTAATGTGTTGGCATTCTATACAATCTTTAAAAATGCACAAAAGAGGATGAAGGTTAGTCATTTCTTGCTGCTATTTATCGCCACCCAAAAGCCTGGCTGTTCCCTAAAAAGAGAAGCCGAGCAGCTGCCCATCTCGAGCAAAACCACCAACAGTAGCAATGAACTTATAATTGAGTTTAGGGTGTGCCTAGACAGACCACTTCTCCAAAGGGGTTACTTGAGCAGAACAATGAACAAGGCACAGGCTAGATTGAAGACAGCTCTACCTCAGCACCTAAACAACACAATTCAGACTACCCATAGACACTGCGACTAGAAATGAGCTGGTATGTAACAAAATATAAAGATGTTACAAAGACAGAGAACAAAATATGATTCAGCATGCTAAGCGCTGATAAAGAAAGTGTCTGCCTTCAATTCTGTCCTGGGTTTGTTGAAATTCTTCTTCATTAGAATTGAGCTTGACAAGTCTTAAGAAATAAGAAGACATAAAGTACAGCACCGCTAAATGATTTTGTCGGGTATCTTCTCTTGCTGTCTATTCTGCAGAACACCATTAATATTGTTGCATGCTGAGGAATAGCTTTTACGTGACAAGTGCTAACATTCTTGAATTCAAGGCTGCCACCCTGTTGCAGGGTGACATCTAGTGACTGTGACCTGTATGGCTGCATATGCAGAACAAACATAACAATTTGTCACGGATTTCTGGACTCTCATGCAGCCAGCTACCTTTGGATTTTATCAACACAGGATTGTATAATGGAAGCATGACCTTTCCACTTCTCATATCAGTCAGCCAGGTATGTCGATTTGAGTGGAAATTGTCCAATTAGAACTGAATAATTATGTTGTTTTATTCTGTGGCATGAATCAAGGTGAGGGATGAGAGTCTTCACTTGAATGAAAATCTAAGAAATAAACACACTCAGATTAATTCATACATGGCCAGGTTTTTGCCACAGTTTAAACCATTCAATTTGTTTTTATACTGTCTAAATAAAGGTGTAATTGGCACATTAATTTTTTTAATCAAAATGGCAAATATGAAAACAGGAGATCAGTTTATTATAAAGAAGGAATAAGAAAATAGGCCTGCCCCATTTGAAAGTTGTTATGCTTGATTTGAAAGTGTTATGTATGCAATTTAAAATGATAATATGATTGCATTTTAAAATGGACCTTGTTGTTTGTTGTTGGCATAAAGTCTTGGTGCTGAGACCAGCCAACTAAGTTTTTTTAAATGACTATCACAGCTTACTAAATTGCATGGTATGGTGACTAAGAACAAGAACCACTTGTAGAATTCTGATGTGAGATTGTCATCATATTAGCGGCAAATGTGGCTGCATCTTGTTAGAACAATTGGTAGTTTCTGTCTAGAACTGGGCCTATTTAAGCAGTTCAATTTAAGTCAATTGTCAACCTGACCAATTTGAAACAAATATTGTGTATTAAAGGGAATATCAGTTTAAGTGGGAAAACAGGATTTATGAAAGCACAATGGGAGACTTTGATAAAATGAAAGCCTCCTCTGTTGACAGTAAAATCCCACATGAAAGCCTGGGCAATCTTAAACCAGTTCTTAGTGGGCATAATCTCACAGCATGAAACTGCCAGTAAATTCAGCAATAATTCCAATAAAGCATAAGAACATAAGAATTGGAGCAGGATTAGGCCATTTGGCTCCTCAAGCCTGTTCTGCCATTCAGTAATATCATGGCTGATGATCGTGGCCTCAACTCTACTTTGCTGCCTGCCCCCCCATAATCCTTGACTGCCTCATAGATCAAAAATCTGTTTAACTCAGCCTTGAATATATTCAATGGCCAGCCTCCACTGCTCTCTGGGGTACAGAATGCCAAAGATTAACGACCCTCTGAAAGAAGAAATTCCTCCTCATCTCCATCTTAAATGGACGACCCCTTAATCTGAAACTGTGCCCCCAGTTCTAAATTCTCCCACAAGGGGAAACATCCTCTCAGCATCTACCCTGTCAAGCCCCCTCAAAATCTTATATGCTTCAATAAGATCCCCTCTTATTCTTCTAAACTCCAGTGATTGTAGGCGTAACCTGCTCAACCTTTCCTCTTAAGACAACCCTTTCATTCCAGGTATCAACCGAGAGAACCTTCTCTGAATTGCATCTAATGCAAGTATATCCCTCCTTAAATATTGTTGTAATACTTCCCTACTTTTATATTCTATCTTTATTCTATATATATTTATATTCTATATGAAAGGCACAATTCAACATGGTGGCTTCTCATCAGAGCCCTTTCCTATCCTGAGTGGTGTGAAACAGGGCTGTGTTCTCGCACCCACACTTTTTGGAATTTTCTTCTCCCTGCTGCTTTCACATGCGTTCAAATCCTCTGAAGAACGAATTTTCCTCCACACAAGATCAGGGCGCAGGTTGTTCAACCTTGCCCGTCTAAGAGCGAAGTCCAAAGTACGGAAAGTCCTCATCAGAGAATTCCTCTTTGCTGACGATGCTGCTTTAACATCTCACACTGAAGAGTGCCTGCAGAGTCTCATCGACAGGTTTGCGTCTGCCTGCAATGAATTTGGCCTAACCATCAGCCTCAAGAAAACGAACATCATGGGGCAGGACATCAGAAATGCTCCATCCATCAATATTGGCGACCACGCTCTGGAAGTGGTTCAAGAGTTCACCTACCTAGGCTCAACTATCACCAGTAACCTGTCTCTAGATGCAGAAATCAACAAGCGCATGGGTAAGGCTTCCACTGCTATGTCCAGACTGGCCAAGAGAGTGTGGGAAAATGGCGCACTGACACGGAACACAAAAGTCCGAGTGTATCAGGCCTGTGTCCTCAGTACCTTGCTCTACGGCAGCGAGGCCTGGACAACGTATGCCAGCCAAGAGCGACGTCTCAATTCATTCCATCTTCGCTGCCTTCGGAGAATACTTGGCATCAGGTGGCAGGACTATATCTCCAACACAGAAGTCCTTGAAGCGGCCAACACCCCCAGCTTATACACACTACTGAGTCAGCGGCGCTTGAGATGGCTTGGCCATGTGAGCCGCATGGAAGATGGCAGGATCCCCAAAGACACATTGTACAGCGAGCTCGCCACTGGTATCAGACCCACCGGCCGTCCATGTCTCCGCTATAAAGACGTCTGCAAATGCGACATGAAATCGTGTGACATTGATCACAAGTCGTGGGAGTCAGTTGCCAGCATTCGCCAGAGCTGGCGGGCAGCCATAAAGACAGGGCTAAATTGTGGCGAGTCGAAGAGACTTAGTAGTTGGCAGGAAAAAAGACAGAGGCGCAAGGGGAGAGCCAACTGTGCAACAGCCCCGACAAACAAATTTCTCTGCAGCACCTGTGGAAGAGCCTGTCACTCCAGAATTGGCCTTTATAGCCACTCCAGGCACTGCTTCACAAACCACTGTCCACCTCCAGGCGCGTATCCATTGTCTCTCGAGATAAGGAGGCCCAAAAGAAAGAAAAGAACTTCCCTACTTTTATATTCTATCCCCCTTGCAATAAAGGCCAACATTCCATTGAGTCCTTAATTACTTGCTGTACCTACATGTCAACTTTTTGTGATTCATGTACGAGGCCACCCAGCTCCCTCTATACTGCAGAATTCTGCAGTCTCTCCATGTAAATAATAATCTGCTTTTCTATGCTGATGTTGGGATAAGAGGCACATTAAGACTAGAGTAGAGGCAAATTTACTCTTTTAACATGACAAAAGGATTCGATAGCATAGACATAGGTCGGCACAGACTCGGTGGGCCGAAGGGCCTGTTTCAGTGCTGTATCTCTAATCTAAAATCTAATCATATAGAGAAGCTATTTCCTCTGGTGAAGGATTCCAGAACAAGGGGATACAATCTTCAAGTTAGAATTAGTCCATTCAGGAGTGAAATCAATAAGTACTTTTTCACACAACTGGTCGTTGAAACAAAGAACTCTTTCCACCAAAAGGCTGTGGATTCTGGATCAACTGAAATTTTCAAGGCTAAGATCAATGGATTTTTATTAGGTAAGGGTATTAAGGGATATGGATTAAAGGCAGGTAAATGGAGTTGAGGTATAGATCAGCTAAGATCTAATTACATGGTGGAACAGGCTGAAGGGTCTGAATGGCCTACTCCTGTTCCTATGTTTTGAGGAAAATCTGGCATCTGTTTTGGGGAAGCTATTGGAATCTGTTACTAGGGACAGAATGACTGAGCACTTGGACTGATCAGAGGGAGACAACATGGATTTGTAAAGGTCTAGCCATATCTAACTAACCAAGTTGGATTGACAAGGTTATTAATGTTGTGGACAAGAGAGAGTCGATTGCTGTGACCTGTGGAGCAACAGGACAGAATTGACAGTGCGTTACTCCCACTACTGTCGTAACATATTAATTGGGTGGCTCGTCTGGGATCAGAATCAGAAAATTGGGGGGATGCTCGCATTTGGAATCATATTAATTGCTCGTCTCTGGGATAACATAAATTGGGGTCTTGCATCTGGTATCATATTGATTGCTCTCATGTCTGGGATCATATTAATTGTTAACTCAATTGTCTGCATTCCCCACCCCCAATTAATACGTTATGACCACAGCGGGAGCAACACACTGTCAATTCAGTCCCGTCACGCCACAGGTCACAGCATGTTGTTAACGTTTTCCCACCCAACTGGAAAACAGTCAAATTAAACACTCTAGTAACCCCTAGAATAAAACAGACCAAACCAGGTATCTTAGACAAAAACAAACTAACTATTAATCAAAAACTAAATCTTAAACACTAATAAGATAAACCTACGTATAAAGACCTTATAACTTCTTATTTTAATCTAACTCCCCCATTCACACACATACATTCAAAAATAACAGTAGTTAACTTGTTTTTAAAAGTGATGTTTCTAAATTAGGTGTTTCTTAAGAATAAATAAACAAGTAAGTCTTTGTGGGTTACGTTCCTGATGGATGAAGTATTCTAATGTGGAAATAATCAAATGCTACTCGAAGTCTTCACTTGGATTTGATGAAACAGTCTGTTTCAGCTGTAGTGGGCATTAAACAGTTCTTTGAATGATGAGCACAGCAATAGGTAACTTGAATTTTAAAACTGACAGTATCTCAGTTGAAACTTTACTTTGAATTCCAGCAAACTCAATCAGTCAAGAGAGATTCAATCTTGAAGCAAATACTTCCTGGCTTGGAAGTAAAGAAAAGGAGTTTTACTACCTTCAGCAATACAAATGGTCTCTTAAAAGAAAGGGCTTTTTTTCGTCCTCAAAAGGCAATTAACTCGGCCCGTAGCTCCCTGTAGAATTTTTGCTGAGAGAAAATAGACAGCTCTTCAGTAGCATGTCTCGCTGGAATGTCTCTCAAAACAAACTGGTTCAGACTGGTTTTTGCCAGTTTCACATACAGTCAAATCGAAACATTATACCATGTGACCTCTCTCTCCTGCTGTGGCCTAGGGTAACAAGTGCAGCTAGCACACTGTGTCTCAGAAATCCAAAACTTCTTTCCTGGTCTTAAAGGCACACTGTTTTAATCCGAGGAGAAAATAAATATGGTTCCATATCACTATGGATGTTATTTATAAGGAATTAAAGCAGCCGATAAAGTTCCACTGACGTGAGTTATCAAACATGAAAGTCAATTGAATTGGAGGCAACCTATTAACATGGGTAGGGAATCGTTTGAGAGATAGAGGTAGGGATATTTTTTTTTTATTCGTTCATGGGATGTAAGTGTCACTGCATTTATTGCCCATCCCTAATTGCCTTGAGAAGGTGGTGAGCTGCCTTCTTGAACCACTGCAATCCATGTGGTGTAGGTCCACTCACAACGCTGTAGGAAGGAAGTTCTAGGAATTTAACTCCAGCGACTGTGAAGGAATGGCGATATAGTTCCAAGTCAAGATGATGTGTGGCTTGGAGGGGAACTTTCAGGCAGTCTTGTTCCCATGCATCTGCTGCCCTTGTCCTTCTAAGTGGTACAGGTCGCAGGTTTGGAAGGTGCTGTCGAAGGAGGCTTGATGAATTGCTGCAAATGCATCTTGTATATGGTACAAACTGTTGTCACTGTGCGCTGGTGGTGGAGGGAGTGAATGTTTAAGGTTGTGGATGGGGTACCAACAAGTGGCTGCTTTTTCTGCACGGTGTCGCGCTTCTTGAGTGTTTTTGGAGTTGCGCTCATCCAGGCAAGTGTTGAATATTCCATCACACTCCTGACTTGTGCCTTGTAGATGTTGGACAGGCTTTGGGGAGTCAGGAAATGAGTTATTCAATGCAGAATTCCCAGCCTCTGACCTGCTCTTGTAGCAACAGTATTTATATGGCTGGTCCAGTTCAGTTTTTGGCCAATGGCCCAGGATGTTGATGGTGAGGGATTCAGCGAAGGTAATACCGTTGAACGTCAAGGAGAGATAGTTAGATTCTGTCTTGTTAAAGATGATCATTGCCTGACATTTATGTGGTGTGAATGTAACTTGCCAGTTATCAGCCTAAGCTGAAATGTTGTCCAGGTCTTGCTGCATACGGGCACGGACTGCTTCAATATCTGAGGAGTTATGATTGGCATTGAATACTGTGTAATCATCAATGAACATCTCCACTCTGACGTTATGTTGGCAGGAAGGTCATTAATGAAGCAGCTGAAAATGATTGGACCTAGGACACTATCATGAGGAACTCCTGCAGTGATGTCCTGGGCTGAGATGATTGGCCTCCAAAATAAACCCCAATTTCCTTTGACTTCAATAAGTATTATTTCAATTTGCAGGATGAGACTTGCGGTGTCATGCAAAGTTTTGTACTAGGGCCTCAGCTTTGTACAAAATTTATCAATGCCTTTGTTAAAGGAATAGAGAGCAATACATCAAATTTTGCTTATTGCACCAAGTTAGGTAGTACAGTAAGTAGTGTAGGTGGAATAGAAAGTTGCAAAGGGACATTGATAGATTAAGTGAGTGGGCAAAACTAGCAGATGGAGTTCAATGGCAGGTGGTGGGGCAAGATTATCCACATTGGACCTGAGAAAGATAGATCAGAGTATTTTCTAAATGATGAAAAGCTCAGAAATGTAGAGGAGCAGAGAGATTTAGGGGTCCATATACCCAAATCAGTAAAAGCTATATATAGATAACAGGTATAAAAAGTTAAAAAGGCTAATGAAATGTTAGTCTTTATCCCCAAGGGGCTGGAAGACAAAGGGGTGGAAGTTATGCGACAGTTGTATAAAGCTGTGATCAGACCTCATCGAGAAGACTGCATCCCTTGAGTATAGGTTGTGGGATCGGAATTCCTCCCCCCTCCCCCCAATCCCCCTACATCTGGACTTTAAAACTGTACTTTGTGGAGTACGGGGAAGGAACCCCCCACCCTCATGGACCCTAGTACTGTGAATAAGAACCAAACCTCAACACAAAGCACACAGAGGCAGGCTGCATTCCAATTTTCAAACATCCCAACATCACAACAGAACTGATACACTGATACTGTTAAAGGACGGAATTTGGGACATTATCATAACAGTGACACAGGAAAACTGCCATCATGTTAAGTAATCGGGGAGGCCATTGTTGCAACTAACTGGCCCCAGAGCACAGCATTCACTCCTGTCAAGACAGGAGAGAAATCTCTTTCATGGATATTAGCTTTGGAGCCTGGATTACCTCACCTTGGTGGAGTTCATTGTTCTCGGTCAGGGAAATCACATCAGCACTAAATGGATCTGTCTGAACCAGGCACGTAACATAGGAAAGAGATTAAAAGGTGCTAAGTGCTGACCATTCAGCAGGAAGGCTTCAGGAGATGTGTTCATGATAGTTTGATAAGGATCATCATAAAAAGGACAAGGTCGAAGGGTTTGGCGCTGCAGTTGTGTGAAGAAGGACGGGGACTGGTCATCTCAGGTCCAGGCCTACAATCAATATTGGTAATGACCAGGCGTGTGGGTGATTGTAAGTTTTTCAGCCAAATCTTGAAGGGGTTTGTACTGTGGGGGCTGCAGTTGAGAAGGAGGGTCAGGTATGGTCAACCTGGCTCGTGGGCCTACAAATTCTCACCAGAAGGACGATTGTAAGTTATCAGCCAAATCCAAGGGGTATTTGAGGCTGAGAGTTTTAAAACAATTTTAAATGTAGCAACCAAATGCTGGGAGGGTTTGGGTTTTGAATTGAGTGAATTTGGGGCAGAAACGTGGGGTTTTGTCTGTGTTTTTTTTCGAAAAGGTTTATTTTATAAGTCGTGGTGACTTGTGTGTTTGAGTGAGTGCCGAGGTTAAATCGTGGAGGGATTTAAATCGGACGAACCAGTCAAGGTGTCGTGTGGTGTCCTTTAAATTAGTTTAGAGGTCTTTGTGACAGGGTGTTAGGATGGTTTTTGTTTTTTCAAAGAAACAAACTTGTGGTTCAACCTAACCCTGTGTCGTGTGCAATTTTGTTCTTGTAATTCCCAAAGTCCAAGAACTGTACAAAGAACAAAAGAACAAAGAACAGTACAGCACAGGAACAGGCCATTCAGCCCTCCAAGCCTGCGCCGATCTTGATGCCTGCCGAAACTAACACCTTCTGCACTTCCAGGGACCGTATCCCTCTATTCCCATCCTATTCATATATTTGTCAAGATGTCTCTTAAACGTCGCTATCGTATCTGCTTCCACCACCTCCCCTGGCAGCAAGTTCCAGGCACTCACCTCCCTCTGTGTAAAAAACTTGCCTCGCACATCCCCTCTAAACTTTGCCCCTCTCACCTTAAACCTATGTCCCCTTGTAACTGACTCTTCCACCCTGGGAAAAAGCTTCTGACTATCCACTCTGTCCATGCCACTCATAGCTTTGTAAACCTCTATCATGTCGCCCCTCCACCTCCGTTGTTCCAGTGAAAACAATCCGAGTTTTTCCAACCTCTCCTCATAGCTAATGCCCTCCAGACCAGGCAACATCCTGGTAAACCTCCTCTGTACCCTCTCCAAAGCCTCCAAGTCCTTCTGGTAGTGTGGCGACCAGAATTGCACACAATATTCTAAGTGTGGCCTAACTAAGGTTCTGTACAGCTGCAACATGACTTGCCAATTTTTATACTCTATGTCCCGACCGATGAAGGCAAGCATGCCGTATGCCTTCTTGACTACCTTATCCACCTGCGTTGCCACTTTCAGTGACCTGTGGACCTGTACGCCCAGATCTCTCTGCCTGTCAATACTCCTAAGGGTTCTGCCATTTACTGTATACCTCCCACCTGCATTAGACCTTCCAAAATGCATTACCTCACATTTGCCCGGATTAAACTCCATCTGCCATTTCTCTGCCCAAGTCTCCAACCGATCTATATCCTGCTGTATCCTCTGACAATCCTCATCATTATCCACAACTCCACCAACCTTTGTGTCGTCCGCAAACTTACTAATCAGACCAGCTACATTTTCCTCCAAATCATTTATATATACTACAAACAGCAAAGGTCCCAGCACTGATCCCTGCGGAACACCACTAGTTACATCCCTCCATTCAGAAAAACCCCCATCCACTGTTACCCTCTGTCTTCTGTGACTGAGCCAGTTCTGTATCCATCTTGCCAGCTCACCTCTGATCCCGTGTGACTTCACCTTTTGCACCAGTCTGCCATGCGGGACCTTGTCAAAGGCTTTATTAAAGTCCAGACAGAATACATCCACCGCCCTTCCCTCATCAATCATCTTCGTCACTTCCTCAAAAAACTCAATCAAATTAGTAAGACACGACCTCCCCTTCACAAAACCATGCTGCCTCTCGCTAATAAGTTCGTTTGTTTCCAAATGGGAGTAAATCCTGTCCCGAAGAATCCTCTCTAATAGTTTCCCTACCACTGATATAAGGCTCACCGGCCTATAATTTCCTGGATTATCCTTACCACCCTTCTTAAACAAAGGAACAACATTGGCTATTCTCCAGTCCTCTGGGACCTCACCTGTAGCCAATGAGGATGCAAAGATTTCTGTCAAGGCCCCAGAAATTTCTTCCCTTGCCTTCCTCAGTATTCTAGGGTAGATCCCATCAGGCCCTGGGGACCTATCTACCTTAATGCTTTGCAAGACACCCAACACCTCCTCCTTTTTCATAATGAAATGACTGAGACTATCTGCACTCCCTTTCCTAGGCTCATCATCCACCAAGTCCTTCTCCTTGGTGAATACTGATGCAAAGTACTCATTTAGCACCTCACCCATTTCCTCTGGCTCCACGCATAGATTCCCATCTCTGTCCTTGAGTGGGCCAACCCTTTCCCTGGTTACCCTCTTGCTCTTTATATATGTATAAAAAGCCTTGGGATTTTCCTTAATCCTGTTTGCCAATGACTTTTCATGACCCCTTTTAGCCCTCCTAACTCCTTGCTTAAGTTCCTTCCTACTGTCTTTATATTCCTCAAGTGCTTCATCTGTTCCTAGCCTTCCAGCCCTTACAAATGCTTCCTTTTTCTTTTTGACTAGGCTCACAATATCCCGTGTTATCCAAGCTTCCCGAAACTTGCCAAACTTGTCTTTCTTCCTCACAGGAACATGCTGGTCAAATAGCCGCCCCCAATCTAAATTCTTCAGTTCCTGCCTAATATTGTTATAATTAGCCTTCCCCCAATTTAGCACCTTCACCCGAGGACTACTCGTATCCTTATCCACAAGTACCTTAAAACTTATGGAATTATGGCCACTGCTCCCGAAATGCTCCCCCACTGAAACTTCGACCACCTGGCCGGGCTCATTCCCCAATACCAGGTCCAGAATGGCGCCATCCCTAGTTGGACTATCTACATATTGTTTCAAGAAGCCCTTCTGGATGCTCCTCACAAATTCTGCCCCATCCAAGCCCCTAGCACTAAGTGAGTCCCAGTCAATATTGGGGAAGTTAAAATCACCCACCACTCCAACCCTGTTACCTTTACATCTTTCCAAAATCTGTCTACATATCTGCTCCTCTACCTCCCGCTGGCTGTTGGGAGGCCTGTAGTAAACCCCCAACATCGTGACTGCACCCTTCCTATTCCTGAGCTCCACCCATATTGCCTCGCTGCATGTCCCCTCTGAGGTGTCCTCCCGCAGTACAGCTGTGATATTCTCCTTAACCAGTAATGCAACTCCCCCACCCCTTTTACATCCCCCTCTATCCCGCCTGAAGCTTCTAAAGCCTGGAACATTTAGCTGCCAATCCTGCCCTTCCCTCAACCAACTCTCTGTAATAGCAACAACATCATATTTCCAAGTACTAATCCAAGCTCTAAGTTCATCTGCCTTACCTGTTATACTTCTCGCATTGAAACAAATGCACTTCAGACCACCAGTCCCGCTGTGCTCAGCAACATCTCCCTGCCTGCTCTTCCTCTTAGTCCTACTGGCCTTATTTACTATGTCCTCCTCATTTACTTCACTAGCTGTCCTACTGCTCTGGTTTATGGGAATGGAACCTCTTACAAGGTGTTTAAGATGTTTAAAGGAATTAATAGGGTAGATGGAGAGAAACTATTTCCTCTGCTGGGAAAGTCCAGAACCAGGGGGCATAACCTTAAAATTAGAGCGAGACCATTCGTAGATGATACAAATGATAGTGGAAATCTGGAAAACTCTCCCCAAAATGTTGAGGCTGGGTCAATAAAAATTTAAAAACTGAAGATTGATAGATTTTTCTTAGATAAGGATATTAAGCAATCTAGAACCAAGGCAGGTCAATGGAGTTACAATACAGATCAGTTATGATTTATTTGAATGGCTGAACAGACTCAGGGTGCTGATTGGCCTACTCCTGTTTCTATGTTCTTAAGTTGCCATTGGCTTCGCTGCTTCTGAAATGTAGCTGTGCTTGCTGAGACATATTCCAAATAGAAAGCCAGCAAATTTTGGAGTAAATTTACAATAGCAATCTCAGTGTGCTGCATGGTGAAATTTATGGTGTCTTATATCTGGGCCAATGTTTTGCAGGCTATATTTATTTCTTTCCCATCCCTTCTGAATACAACGAAGATGCTCGCTAGGCCAGTTAAGAGTCAGCTCCATTGCTGTGGGTCTGAAGTCGCATATAGTCCAGACCAGGTAAGGATGGCAGATTTCCTTCCCTAAAGGGCATTAGTGGACCAGATGGGTTTTGTTTTAGTTTAGTTTAGTTTAGTTTAGAGATACAGCACTGAAACAGGCCCTTCGGCCCACCGAGTCTGTGCCGACCATCAACCACCCATTTATATACTAATCCTACACTAATTCCATATTCCTACCACATCCCCACCTATCCCTATCACCTACCTATACTAGGGACAATTTATAATGGCCAATTTACCTATCAACCCACAAGTCTTTGGCATGTGGGAGGAAACCAGAGCACCCGGAGGAAACCCACGCAGACACAGGGAGAACTTGCAAACTCCACACAGGCAGTACCCAGAATTGAACCCGGGTCGCTGGAGCTGTGAGGCTGCGGTGCTAACCACTGCACCACTGTGCCACCCCGGGTTTTCATGACAACCTGGTAGTTTCAAGGTCATGATTATTGACGTTAGCTTTCTTTTCCATATTTTATTTAATTCATTGAATTTAAATCCCATGGTGAGATTTGAACTCATATCTCTAGATCATTAGTCCAGGTCTTGGAATTACTAGTCCAGTAGCATAACCGCTATGCTACCATATTTGGTATCTAGGTCATAGTCAAAATTACAGGTCCTTGTGGACTTTGTGGAAGTGACAAAGTTGATTGATGAGGGAAGGACTGTAGATGTCATATACTTGGACTTCAGTAAGGCATTTGATAAGGTTCCCCATGGGTAGGCTGATGGAGAAAGTGAAGGCGCATGGGGTCCAAGGTGTACTAGCTAGATGGATAAAGAACTGGCTGGGCAACAGGAGACAGAGAGTAGCAGTGGAAGGGAGTTTCTCAAAATGGAGAGGTGTGACCAGTGGTGTTCCACAGGGATCCGTGCTGGGACCACTGTTGTTTGTGATATACATAAATGATTTGGAGGAAAGTATAGGTGGTCTGATTAGCAAGTTTGCAGACGACACTAAGATTGGTGGAGTAGCAGATACTGAAGGGGACTGTCAGAGAATACAGCAGAATATAGATAGACTGGAGAGTTGGGCAGAGAAATGGCAGATGGAGTTCAATCAGGGCAAATGCGAGGTGATGCATTTTAGAAGATCCAATTCAAGAGTGAACTATACAGTAAATGGAAAAGTCCTGGGGAAAATTGATGTACAGAGAGATTTGGGTGTTCAGGTCCATTATTCCCTGAAGGTGGCAACGCAGGTCAATAGAGTGGTCAAGAAGGCATACGGCATGCTTTCCTTCATCGGACGGGGTATTGAGTACAAGAGTTGGCAGGTCATGTTACAGTTGTATAGGACTTTGGTTCGGCCACATTTGGAATACTGCGTGCAGTTCTGGCCGCCACATTACCAAAAGGATGTGGATGCTTTGGAGAGGGTGCAGAGGAGATTCACCAGGATGTTGCCTGGTATGGAGGGCGCTAGCTATGAAGAGAGGTTGAGTAGATTAGGATTATTTTCATTAGAAAGACGGAGGTTGAGGGGGGACCTGATTGAGGTGTACAAAATCATGAGAGGTATAGACAGAGTGGATAGCAAGAAGCTTTTTCCCAGAGTGGGGGATTCAATTACAAGGGGACACGAGTTCAAAGTGAAAGGGGAAAAGTTTAGGACGCATATGCGTGGAAATTTCTTTACGCAGAGGGTGGTGGGTGCATGGAACGCATTGCCAGCGGAGGTGGTAGACGCGGGCACGATAGCGTCTTTTAAGATGTATCTAGACAGATACATGAATGGGCAGGAAGTAAAGAGATACAGACCCTTAGAAAATAGGCGACAGGTTTAGATAGAGGATTTGGATCGGCGTAGGCTTGGAGGGCCGAAGGGCCTGTTCCTGTGCTGTAATTTTCTTTGTTCTTTGACTCAAATTGGACAATAATCGATTCTTTTATGATAAAATATCAAAGTCAAAGGAGATCATTGTTCACAATACAAAAGCAAAATACTGCTGATGCTGGAAATCTGAAATAAAAGCAGAAAATGCTGGGAATACTCAGCAGGTTAGACAGTATATATGAGAGAAATAGAATTAATGGCCAGAATTTCTTGTTGGGCAGGAGGCCCTGTCCACCAGCCGAAAAGTAAGTGGTGAGCCTGCCTCCACTAGGCCTATGGAGCCAGACCGGAAGTTTTGGCTCCCCAGCCCCTAAATTGGTCTTGGGAGGGACTGCCACCTTCTTGAGACAGGAAGTCCCGCCTAATGGAGCTGCCGGCCAAGAGCAGGCTGGCAGCTCTTCGTCCCATCCGCGCCATTGGGAGAAATGGGCACTGCTGGGATTACACCCAGCCATCGCAAGAAAGATGAAGGACTGCCCCGAAATTAAAATAATTTTTCAGGGACTCGCCAGGGACAATCAGTCAGGCCCGTTGGGGACAGTTGGAGCTTTAGAGGCAGCCCTCCGTAGGGCACAGGATGCCTGATCAGGAGGGCCCCACTGCGCCCCCATCTCAGACCACAAGAAGGCCACCTGGTTTTACCAGGTGGGGTTTTTGAGGCCTTAGCCACTCCCCAGCCAAGGTAAAATACCCATGGCGGCAGGCGGAGGCCCTTAAGTGGCAGTTAATTGTCCTAGGGTGGGCAGACCATTTCTCGCCACCACTGCACCACGTAAAATTGCTCCCACCTCCGTGCCCCCCATCACCAGCCTGCTTGTTTGGGGGCATAAAATTCCAGCCAATGTTTCAGGTTTGTGATCTTTCATTAGACAGGGGAAAAGTTAGAAATACAACAGGTTTTAAGCAAGTGAAAGGGAGAGGGTAAAAAAAAGAACAAAAAGGAAGGTCCGTCATAGGGTGCAAGACAGGAGAGATTAAATGATATGAGTTGGTGGTTCAGGGCCAAGGAGAGTGGTATTGGGACAAGTAAAGAAACTAGATGTGTCGAGAGGAGGTGTGAATGACAGAATGAAGAACAGCTGCTGCCTAAAAGCAAAAACAGGAGAAAAACAAGAGTAAAACTGAAACTTTCAAAGAAAAAGGAAACAAAATGAGGGCAGAGATTTTGGGCTGAAATTGTTGAATTCAATGTTGAGTCCAGAAGGCTGTAAAGTGCCTAATTCTTATTTTTCTGTATGAATTAAATCCAGTGATCTTGGTTAATAATGAAACTGTGATGCTAGACCAATGTGACAGGATTCGATAAAGATCCAGTAAACTTTTTATAATAGCTACAATTTGGCATGATTAAGTCTTGTTGCAAGTTTCTGCAGCTGGCGAGAGTACTGCATGGAACAGTCATTTGGTTGATATTTTGTACATAAGGACAGTAAGCCACATAGAGAGCTTGTTGGCGAGGTTTCACCTCAATACTAGATCTGATTGCCACATAACCCTCCCTGGATGAGGTCATAATTAAGCAGCAATGTGGTGCATGAGCTCAAATTACACAGCACTCACATTAAACTGAGGCTTCATAGGTGGTCCATTAATCAACTGGATGGTAGTGCCGGTGACTTTATTGGATTAAGTTAATAAAGTGCTAATTAACATAACTATTTTGAGCTGAAACATGTAGGGCACCTAACTCCCTAAGTGCTTGAGTGGGCACTGTTGCAAATAGTGCAGTGCTTTCCCTGATAATGTAGCAGGGGGAGTCAGTGTGCAGTTGGGCCAGGCAGCCTAGAAGGTCCGAAGTTTCATACATGGCTTATTCTGAAGTAGCTGATCTGTGTCATGATATTCATGGAAGTACTATATTTAGGCTTTGTGTCCCTTATCTAGAAGGAGGAAAATCACCAGGGTACTGTGGTTGACCCTGCTTGAACACTAAGTAACAGAATAAAAAATGAAAAGGGTTTGTTTTTGCACAGTGGTGAGAGAATGTAGAACTTGCTGCCAAATAGACTGACTGAAGCAGAAAGCATTGATGCATTGGAGGGGAGGCTTGATACATACATAGGGAGAGGGGGATAAGGGGGCAGCATGGCAAGAGTTAATTAGAGGGGGAGGAGGCTCACGTGGGGTATAATCACTGACATTGACCAGTTGATCTGCTGCTGTGCTGTCGCTTCTATGTAATTCTATGAAACAGTAAGAACTCTAATTTGCATTTAACATTTTAATAGTGCCTTTAATATACAAAAATATCTCTTGGTGCTTCATAGAAGTGTGGTGATGAATGAATGCGAAGCTATAGAGAGGGAGAGATTATGTGGGCTGACCATAGTCTTGGGCAAAATGATAATTATTAAAGAGGGTCTTAAAAAAGAGGGAGAGAGGTAGACAGATGAAGGGTTCAAGGAAAGAATTCAGCAGGTGGGATTTTTGTTGCTGAACACATAACCACCAATGACAGGTCAAAAGAAAGCCAAAATCAGAGGAATAGAGAGTTTGGGAGGGCTGGTAAGGCTGCAGGAGATTGCATTAGTAATGTAGGGATTTAAACACCAGGCTTAAGATTTTAAATTTAATATGTTAGTGGAGTGGATGTCAGTGTAAATTAGTATGGATGCCAAATGGAATTTGACGTGGGATAGGATTCGCACAACAAATCTTTGGATGAGTTGCAGTTTATATAGCGAGAAGGATGTGTACTCGACAAGGAGATTGTTGCAGTAGCCAAGTCAGGAGTTGATAAAGCCATGAGTGAGGATTTCAGCAGTGAAGAGCTGTGATAGAAGCAGAGGCAAGAGATGATATGAAGCTGGAAATAGGTGGGTTTTGTGATCAAGAGGGTATGGGGATAGAAATATGGCTCAGTTGGCAGAACTTTTTGCATCAACTTATGCCATCCTTACCTCGTCTGGTTGATATGTGACTCCAGATCCACAGCAATGTGGTTGCCTCTTAACTATCCTCTGAAATGGCCTAGCAAGCCACTCAATTTTATTCAAGAAGGCAGCTCACTACAACCTTCTCAAAGGTAATTCGGGATGGACAATAGAAGTAGCCTTGTCAGTGATGCCCACATCCCATGAATGAGCTAAAAAAAAGTAGCAGCTGAACTTAGCTTCTTGTAGATCCAACCGGTTAGTCCCTTTCTATTAAAGCTAGAAACAATTTCTCACCTACTGGTTGCCCCTTGGCGACACCACCAAAACATAACGTCAGTTTCCACCTGTACGCTGATGACACCCACCACCGCTCTCCACTCCTCCAGTGTCTCTAAATTGTCACAATGCATGTCCGACATTGAGTACTGGATGAGCAGAAATTCTCTTCAACTAAATGGTAATAAGGCAAAAACCGTTGTTTTCGGTCCCTGCCACAATCTCTGTTCTCTAGCCACCAACTCCATTCCTGTCCCTAAAAATTGAATGAGGCTGAACCAGACTGTTTGCAACCTTGGTGTCATATTTAACCCCGAGATGAGCTTCTGACCGTGTCCATGCCATCACTAAGACTGCCTATCTCCACCTCCATAACATCGCCTGACCCTGCTCCTGCCTCAGCTCATCTGCTGCTGAAACCCTCATCCATGCCTTTGTTCCCTCTGGATTTGACTATTCCAACACACTCCTGACTGGCCTCCTACATTCTTCCCTCCATAAACTTGAGGTCATTCATATTTCTGCTGCTCACATCAAGTCCTGGTCAACCATCATGCCTGTGCTTGCTGACTTAATTAGCTCCCAGTTAAGCAATGCCTTGATTTTAAAATTCTCATCCTTGCTTTCAAATCCCTCCATGGATTGCCCCTCCCTATCTCTGTAATCTCCTCCAACTCCACAATTCTCCAAGATATCTGCACCCTCTAATTCTGGCCTCTTGAGCATCTCCGATTTTAATCACCGCCATTGATGGCACTGCCTTCATCTGCCAAAGCGCTAAGCTCTGGAATTCCCTCCCTAAGTCTCTCCACCACTCTATCTCTCTCCTTTAAGACACTCCTTAAATCCTATCTCTTTGACCAAGCTTTTGGTCATCTGCTCTAGTATCTCCTTATGTGCCCTGGCATCCAATTTTGTGTGATAACGCTACTGTGAAGCACATTTTACTATGTTAAAGGCACTGTATAAATGCAAGTTTTTGCTGAAGTTGTTGATGCGGCATGAGATTAGAAATGCCAGCTTTGATTACTTTCATCTTTCAAAGTGATTGTGAGCTATGCCACTTAAGATAGTACTACCATATCAGAATGCTGGACGTAAAGCGATATATTTTGCCAGTCTGTGTTCCATGCTTTGTCCATTAGCCATCTACAAGTTAAAATTTACCCAAAATACTTATATGCCACCTTTAGTTCCATACCATTGGCTAAATATATAAAAATTATGGGAAATCTACCATACATCTATGAGCAGCACAGTGTGTTAAACAGGCATATTATTTTGAAGCCTAACCACAGGCTCTGAAGTGCCTTTAATCGCTAGGCCACTGAATAAGAGATTGATGTAGATGTGGTGGAGCATTTTATTCACAGCTCGGTCAAAGTTTTGATTTATTATGGATCATGTTTCACTGCCTTAGTTGGCTGAGTTTTTTGAATGATCAACTTTGTCCTATTTTGCCTCTCCTGAAGGCATTGACTGCTTTCTTGAGTTCAGTTCCAGGGTGCCTGACCAGAATGGGGCATGTGAGGGGGTTAAAATTGGAGCAGCATCCTACTCACTGGACCCACAGCCATTTCGTGGCATGCACCACATTTACAAATGTGCTTCAGCCAGTGTGCATTTTGGCATCATGCACGGCAGGAAATGGGCCGACAAGATAAGTAAATTAACTTAAGATTTTCTTTTGGCCAGGTGAGATAGGAGTGCTCTACCATGTCCCATAAGGCCTTCCCTGCCTTGTGTTTCATTTCTCTCCCCTGACTGTGATTGCCTGCCAAACCCCCAATCACAATGCAGGAACCTGATTGTCTGGAATCATTTCCTTGGTGTTGTATTTACGCTGGGGGTGTAATTTAATTTCGATATCCGATTTAACTCTGAGAAATGCAGATATCACACTGTATTAAATAACCAACTGGTTTATTTAAAGCACATTAGCATTAACAATAAAAGGTCTTACAGATTGTAGCACATGTCTTGACAGCAGCCTCTGTCTGTGAAACAGATTCAAAATGTCTCCCGGAAGCTTCCAGAAATCTTCCACAGTTACACTCCTGTTCAGTAGTTCCACCCGGAGGTCCACGCAATTAAAATTGATCAGTGAAATACTACACTTGGGTCCCTGATGGGGGGCTTGCAGCATGCAATTTTACACTTCCACCTGTGGGCCTCCATGTCATTCCTGCCAGGTTTCGCTTGGTGTCCATTCTGAGAGATTATAATGAGGCCTGGGTATTAAAGTGGGCTTGTTTCTCACTCTGTGCTGTTCCCACTGCCCCCCTTTGACAACGCCACACTCAAGTAAAATTTAAATTGGGACTTAAGCTTCAGACTTAGTTAGTTGCAATATCACATGATCCCATTATAATCCTCACTAAATTAGCTAAAAAATAATATTTATTTGGGTATTGTGAAATAATGTATCATATCATTGTGTATCATGAAAGAATTTGTATTTCATGCTCAACCAGAATATCAAAGGCATTTTTCATTGTCAGAATTATGGGTTTGTTAACTAGATTAGAATTAACATAGTTTGTAGATCCAAGTTGAAGTTAGATATTGACAAAAATACTACAATTGAAGGGTAATGGGCCATTTCTCCACAGGTCACAACATATATTTAAATTTTCCCACTTACCGAAACAGCCAAATTTCTCCCATAATAAAGCACACCAACTAGGTTTCTTTAATAAACAACAAAACTATCCGTTTATTATAAACTAAGTCTTAACCAATAATGAAGTAAAACATACATACAAATTGAAATATTAAAGCCTCTTATTTATCCTAGCCCGCATGCGCGCACACACCTACTCAACCTGTTAACCAGGAAAAAAAAGGCATTTTTTGTTTACAGCTGTTACAAAAAAAAAGAAAGAATAAAAAAACACTTAGGTTGAAAAGAAGGTATGGAAGTACTTTTTTTTGGCAAGGTGTCCCAAAGGCGATCAGGCGGCTATCAATGGGATCTTTCTAGAACAGTTCTTTCTAGGCGATGTTGATGATCAGTTTGGGTAGGCTTCCAAAAGATGTAGCACAGAAAGCTCCAGTCAGGCTTTACAGCAGGAAACAGAAACAATGATCTTCTTAGGTCTTTTGGAAGCAATATAGCAGGAAAGCTTTCTTCAAATACAGGAGGAAATAGTGCAACTTGATGGAGGATGTCTTTAAAGATGCAGGGATTCTTCAAAGAGAGAAAGATATCAGCTGTCTTCTCCTGGCAGGCACGCAAAAACTCCTTTTTTCTGGCAAAACACCAACTGGCTTTTTTTAACAGTTCAAAATGAAACTAAAACTGTTCAGCAGTAAGTCCTGTGACATCTATAAATCTTGACCTGTCATTCTCTCTGTAACCCAAAACAACCCCTGCAGTTTTTACTGGAACACAGATGCCTTCCAGTAGGACATGTTTATTAGCCAAATGTTCCGTTGTCCTTCCCTTTTTAAAATAAAACACTAAAGCTCAGCAATCTCCACATGACTCTTTGTCCATAATTCAAATATAAGTTCTCAAAACATATTTTACAAAAGAAAGAGAAGCAATCTCATAAGTTCCATGTAAAATATTATTTGCAGGAGTACAGGTATGAGGAACATTCTGGTTTTGATTAAAGCTGTTTGAATTTAATGTGGTAAACCTTCAGTTCATTCTGCTCTGAAAACAAGAGAATTGAATTTCCCATTGCCATTTAAATATTGCAGGAACAATTGAGCCCAAAATCTATCTCAGAATAACACTCCAGTTACTGGTTCCTATAGCAACTGCTAGAGATTTAAAGTGAACCAGTTCAGTTGCAGCATTTCATGTGGCTTGATATGACCATAACCATCTCTTGCAGGTACAACTGAATCATTCTCTGTGTAGAAATCATTGAAGCAGATATTACCCACGGTTGAAGTCCATTAAAGCAGGGCAATCTGAAAATATTCTCCTGTTTTAATGTCATTTAAATTTTTGTCACAGATGTTAAGTTCAGTATGGAATGATTTCTGCAGTGCTGCTACTGAAATCCACTTTTCATCCCTGACTTCTGGCTGTGTGATTGGCAGGATCTTGTGGGTAGAGAAGCTAAATCCCATCATGTAAATATGCAATCTGCGCTGTTCTGAAATTGATTTTTGCAGCAAAAACTTAAATAACTTAAAAACAGCTGTTGCAACAGTGAATGATTTTTCAAATTGTACATAAGGTTAGTTTAATTATAGGCATCTGTCAGGCACCAGAATTTAAATTGGGTTCTTTTCAGTGAAAATGAAATACTGCTGTTTATAACGCTCTCTGTGACCTTTTCTATCACCATAGATTTAAATATTTTAGTCAGCAATTATTTCAGCCCGCTCATTGCTGCTGAGCTGTCAAATGGGAATTCAGCAGTTGTAGTCTGCAATTGTTAAGATGATTGTGTGTAAAACAACAACTTGCTTTTAAAACAGTGTCTTCGATGTTGGAAAATGTTCCACAATGCTATGCAAAGGCATGGGGAAGATCAATACCAAAACAAATAGAGCGATTTGGAGGTCAAAGATTTGAGTTTTAAAGAGGTTCTTAAAGAAGGGCATGGATCTGGCGAGGTGGAGTGACGTAAAGCGGGACATGGGTGGTTAAACGTGCAGGTGCCCATGGTATACCTTTATGGGTATTGGGTAATGGTATTGCATAACTAGTGCCTCCCAATATATAACAGATTTTAGTAATGAAATGGGATTAAAGTGTAAAAATAATTTGCAGCAAATGGCAGTAGAGACTGTGATGGACAAAATAAGCTAGCTCCTAGTGACCTACCTGCTAGGATGGTGAAGATTTTCGACTAGTGTTACGACTGAGGCAGGAGCACTGCACTGTCAATTCAGTCCCAGCACTCCACAGGTCGCAGCATATTATTAAAGTTTTCCTACCTAAACGGAAAACAGCCAAATTAAACACTTTATTAACCTCCAGAATAAAATACACCAAACCAGGTATCTTTAGACAGCAACAAAATAACAATTTATGAAAAACTAAATGTTAAACAATATTAAGATAAATCTATGTCTAAAGACCTTATAACTTTTTATTTAACCTAAGCCTCCCCATGCGCACATACATTCAAAAACTAACAATGGTTAACTGGTTTTTAAAAATAGTGTTTCTCAGGAATAAAATAAGTAGCCGGGTTGTAAGTCCTGGTAAGTTACATTCCCGGTTGATGAGGTGTCCCAGAATAGAGTAACCAGATGCCACTCGAAGTCTCCAGGTGAATTCAAAACAGTTTTTAATAGATAGGCATTCAAGGTATTTCAGCTGCAGCAGGCATCACACAGTCTTTCAACGAGAAGCACAGCAATAGGTCTACTTGGATTTTAAAATTGGCAGACTTTTGATTAGATTTTTTTTAGATTAGATTAGAGATACAGCACTGAAACAGGCCCTTCGGCCCACCGAGTCTGTGCCGAACATCAACCACCCATTTATACTAATCCCATATTCCTACCAAACATTCCCACCTGTCCCTATATTTCCCTACCACCTACCTATACTAGTGACAATTTATAATGGCCAATTTACCTATCAACCTGCAAGTCTTTTGGCTTGTGGGAGGAAACCGGAGCACCCGGAGAAAACCCACGCAGACACAGGGAGAACTTGCAAACTCCACACATGCAGTACCCGGAATCGAACCCGGGTCTCTGGAGCTGTGAGGCTGCGGTGCTAACCACTGCGCCACTGTGCCGCCCTACTGAGAATTCCAGTAAACACAAATAGGCAATAGAGAGAATTACTTCGATAGCAGGGTTCTTAGAGTTTTGACGTAAAACGGAATTTACTACCTCCAGTAATGCAAATTGTTCTTTTTCAGGGGTTTATTCCTCCTTAGGCAAACACAGTCTGAGCTCAATGTAGATTTTCTCTGCTGAGAAATAGACAGCTTTTCAGTGTGCAGCACGCTTTGTTTGACTCCAGTTCAAACTGATTTTGGCCAGTTTTTACACACAATTGAAGGTTACAGTACACCATGTGGCCTCTCTCTCCTGCTGTGGCCTAGGAACAGGTGTAACTGGCACACTGTGCCCCCCCCCTTAGTTTCTAAAGGCACACTGTTTTTAAATAGAGTCTTAAAGGCACACTGTTTTAAACAGATGAGAAAAAAACAATTCCATGACACTAGACTGCATTGAGCCTCATTGTTTCTGAAAACCTGTGGCTGCACTTAGTTGAATGGATTCTGCAGGGAGCTAGTGTCTTATCTGATTCAGCTACGCACTACACTGGCCTTGGCAACCTCCTGATGGCTGCACGAAACCTTCTCTGCAAAGAACACCACTGGCTGACAGCTAATGAAGCACTCCTATTGATGCAGGACCTCAAAAAAACCCACGCACTAGCCTGAAATCTAGTAGCCCCTACTGGAACACACTCCACATGCTACAAACCGGCGACAGCCTTACCTCTCAACGGCACACCTCCTGGTTGACTGCTAACGTCAACAACCACAACCTGGTAACTGACCCAAGAGGTGAAGTCCCAGATTTCAACCTACCACAGAAACTCTGACCACTGGCAACTGCTTGAGGATGGGCCAGGGAAGATGTGGCCACTTGCTTCACAAGTGGAACATGAGGACCAGTTCAAATTGTGACTGTGACTATCCAAGTCAGAGACCATCATCCACATATTGAACAAGCCCTGAGAGATTCATTCCTGCTGACATCACAGCTATTCACACTGCATCAGCTGAAGCATTGAATGGATTGTTAACCTTGATGTTGTAATGATCCTGTCTTTTTTTTCCCGGGAAATATGCGGTGTGTCTCTAAGACAGCAATGGATCAGTACTGCTTTAAGAGCAAGCAGGCCTTAGGAGTTACCGAGAAGGTGCATTTTGGTCGCTATTGGATACAACCATACAGAGATTTTGATTGGAGGCTTTGTCTTGAGAGGTTGTGTCGTAACAACAGAACATAGAACATAGAAGCGATAGTGCGAGCGAGGTATCAGCTGGGAAGGTGAGTTTCAGCTTAAAGTAAATTACCTTTTGTTTCGGCGGACCAGGGGACTGCTGGGGAAGTAAACCTATATATTTGGGCAGTTTAAAATAACTTACCTTTTGTTGCAGCAGCTTTTTCTGAAGCAGCGATAGTGCGAGCGAGGTATCAGATAGGAAGGTGAGTTTCAGCTTAAAGTAAATTACCTTTTGTTTCGGCTGACCAGGGGGGGACGACCAACCAGAGGAAAGCCACAGTGGCCAGGTCTCTGGCACTGAGCCTGGCTCAGTGGCTCAGAAGGGAAGCGGGGAGAATAGGAGAGTGATATTGATAGGAGATTCAATGGTTAGAGGAACAGACAGGAGATTCTGTGGTCGCGAACGAGACTCCCGGATGGTATGTTGCCTCCCGGGTGCCAGGGTCAGGGATGTCTCGGACCGAGTCTATAGGATTCTTAAGGGGGAGGGGGAGCAGCCAGAGGTCGTGGTACATATCGGTACCAATGACATAGCTAGGAAAAGGGATGAGGACCTGAAAAGCGAATATAGGGAGTTAGGTTGGAAGCTGAAAGGCAGGACGAGCAGAGTAGTAATCTCAGGATTGTTACCGGTGCCACGTGCTAGTGAGGCTAGAAACAGGGAGCGAGTGCAGCTGAACACGTGGCTACAGAACTGGTGTAGAAGGGAGGGATTCAGATATGTGGATCATTGGGATACCTTCTGGGGAAAGTGGGACCTGTACAAGAAGGACGGGTTGCATCTGAACTGGAGGGGCACCAATATCCTCGGCGGGAGGTTTGCTAGAGCTCTTCAGGAGGGTTTAAACTAGTTTGGCAGGGGGATGGGAACCGGAGCCACGGATCAGCGGATGGGGTAGCTGTTGAACAGGCAGATACAGAGTGCAGAGAGTCTGTGAGGAAGGTTAGACAGTTGACAGGGCAAAGTTGCAGCCAGTAGGATGGATTGAAGTGTGTCTATTTTAACGCAAGAAGTGTCAGGAATAAGGGTGATGAACTTAGAGCATGGATCAGTACTTGGAGCTACGATGTTGTGGCCATTACGGAGACGTGGATTACGAAGGGCAGGAATGGATGTTGGATGTTCCAGGGTTTCGATGTTACAAAAGGAATAGGGAGGGAGGTAAAGGAGGTGGGGGAGTGGCATTGTTAATCAGGGATAGTATCACAGCTGCAGAAAGGGAGGTCGTCGAGGAGGGTTTGTCAACTGAGTCATTATGGGTGGAAGTCAGAAACAGGAAAGGAGCAGTCACTTTGTTGGGAGTTTTCTATAGACCCCTCAATAGCAACAGAGACATGGAGGAACAGATTGGGAGGCAGATTTTGGAAAGGTGCAGAAGTAACAGAGTTGTTGTCATGGGTGACTTCAACTTCCTTACTATTGATTGGAACCTCCTTAGTGCAAATAGTTTGGATGGAGCAGTTTTTGTCAGGTGTGTCCAGGAAGGTTTTCTGACTCAATATGTAGATAGGCCAACTAGAGGGGAGACTATGTTAGACTTGGTGCTTGGCAACGAACCAGGCCAGGTGGCAGATCTCTCGGTGGGAGAGCATTTCGGTGATAGTGATCACAACTCCCTGACCTTTACTATAGTCATGGAGAGGGACAGGAGCAGACGGAATGGGAAAATATTTAATTGGGGGAGGGGGAATTACAATGCTATTAGGCAGGAACTGGGGAGCATAAATTGGGAACAGATGTTCTCAGGGAAATGCACGACAGAAATGTGGAGGTTGTTTAGGGAGCACTTGCTGTGACTGCTGGATAGGTTTGTCCCGATGAGGCAGGGAAGGGATGGTAGGGTGAAGGAACCTTGGATGACAAAAGATGTGGAACAGCTAGTCAAGAGGAAGAAGGAAGCTTACTTAAGGTTGAGGAAGCAAGGATCAGACAGGGCTCTAGAGGGTTCCAAGGTAGCCAGGAAGGAACTGAAGAATGGACTTAGGAGAGCTAGAAGGGGACATGAAAAAGTCTTGGCAGGTAGGATTAAAGAAAATCCCAAGGCTTTCTACACTTATGTGAGGAACAAGAGGATGGCCCGAGTGAGGGTAGGGCCGATCAGGGATAGTGGAGGGAACTTGTGCCTGGAGTCGGAGGAGGTAGGGGAGGTCCTAAATGAATACTTTGCTTCAGTATTCACTAGTGAGAGGAACCTGGTCGTTTGTGAGGACAGCGTGGAACAGGCTGATATGCTCGAACAGGTTGAGGTTAAGAGGGAGGATGTGCTGGAAATTGTGAATGATATGAGGACAGATAAGTCCCGGGGCCAGACGGGATATACCCAAGGATATTACGGGAAGCGAGGGAAGAGATTGCCGCGCCTTTGGCGATGATCTTTGCGTCTTCACTGTCCACTGGAGTAGTACCAGATGATTGGAGGGTGGCAAATGTTGTTCCCTTGTTCAAGAAAGGGAATAGGGATAACCCTGGGAATTATAGACCAGTCAGTCTTACGTCGGTAGTGGGCAAATTATTTGAGAGGATTCTGAGAGACAGGATTTATGATTATTTGGAAAAGCATGGTTTGATTAGAGACAGTCAACATGGCTTTGTGAGGGGCAGGTCATGCCTCACAAGCCTTACTGAATTCTTTGAAGATGTGACAAAACACATTGATGAAGGAAGAGCAGTGGATGTGGTGTATATGGATTTTAGCAAGGCGTTTGATAAGGTTCCACATGGTAGGCTCATTCAGAAAGTAAGGAGGCATGGGATACAGGGAAATTTGGCTGTCTGGATACAAAATTGGCTGGCCCATAGAAGTCAGAGGGTGGTAGTAGATGGAAAGTATTCAGCATGGAGCTCGGTGACCAGTGGTGTTCCACAAGGATCTGTTCTGGGACCTCTGCTCTTTGTGATTTTTATAAATGACTTGGATGAGGAAGTGGAAGGCTGGGTTAGCAAGTTTGCCGATGACACGAAGGTTGCTGGAGTTGTGGATAGTGTGGAAGGCTGTTGTAGGTTGCAATGGGATGGCAGATGGAGTTCAACCTGGAAAAGTGTGAAGTGATTCATTTTGGAAGGTCGAATTTGAATGCGGAATACAGGCTTAAAGACAGGATTCTTGGTAGTGTGGAAGAACAGAGGGATCTTGGGGTCCATGTCCATAGATCGCTCAAAGTTGCCACCCAAGTTGATAGGGTTGTTAAGAAGGCGTATGGTGTGTTGGCTTTCATTAACAGGGGGATTGAGTTTAAGAGCCGCGAGGTTATGCTGCAGCTCTATAAGGCCCTGGTTCGACCACACTTGGAATATTGTGTTCAGTTCTGGTCGCCTCATTATAGGAAGGATGTGGAAGCTTTAGAGAGGGTGCAGAGGAGATTTGCCAGGATGCTGCCTGGACTGGAGGGCATGTCCTACGAAGAAAGATTGAGGGAGCTCGGGCTTTTCTCATTGGAGCGAAGAAGGATGAGTGGTGACTTGATAGAGGGGTACAAGATGATGAGAGGCACAGATAGAGAGGATAGTCAGAGACTTTTTCCCAGGGTGGAAAGGGCTATCACCAGGGGGCATAATTTTAGGGTGATTGGAGGAAGGTTTCGGGGAGATGTCAGAGGTAGGTTCTTTACACAGAGAGTGGTGGGTGCGTGGAATGTGCTGCCAGCGGTGGTAGTGGAAGCAGATACATTAGGGGCATTTAAGCAACTCTTGGATAGGTACATGGATGATAGTAGAATGAAGGGTAGGTAGTTCCTTAGATCTTAGAGTAGGTTAAAGGTTCGGCACAATATCGTGGGCTGAAGGGCCTGTACAGTGCTGTACTGTTCTATGTTCTATGTTCTATGTTCTAATGTAGATTCAGGAGAAATGAATATGCTCATGTTCTGAGCCCCCCTCACAAGTCGCACAAGTGGGATGTGGGAAATGCCATTGAAGCTTGTGGTACTAAGAGATAGTTCATTGAAATTGTTGGAAAAGTGAGACGTGTTCACATAGATGACATGATCCCAGCGAGGGGTGATCCAAAACTTGAGCATGCCCATCTTGTTAGCGAGCTTTTGCCAAAGTGAGAACCAGTTCAGACTTCGGTGTCTAAAGAACCAGTTTCAGAAAAAGAAACAAAATCTTCTTTAAGTCCTAAACTGAAACCAGACAGTCCAAAACCTGACAGTACACCAAAACCTGTGAAAAGATCAGGAAGCCTTTGTAAACCAGTTGTTAAACATGGTTTAAAGACATCGTTTAAAGAAAAAAAGTCAGTTGTTGTTTTGCTAAGTGTGCATATTCTTAAAGATTTGTTTGTTTTTGAGGTTGTATAGTGCACCTGTAAATAGTTTATTAAAAGATTTTTTTTAAGGGGGAACCAGTGTAATGTTACGAGCATGCCCAGTGTGTGATGACATCATTAAACATGTGATTTGGCTATCTTGGTATTTGTCATGCTTTACTAGTTCCTCCCAATATATAACATTTATCAGTTAGAATCTCCAAGGGGTTTAATTTCTCCTTTCAACAGCTTAAAAATAAATGGATTTATGGCTGTATTATAACGGCAGAGAAGAATTTAACTCACCTCATCATCCACTACTCTATAAATAGTGAACAAAGGAAATTAAACAGTGAGTTGGCAAGTTCTGCTGACCGAGATCTGTCCAGGAATTTGCAGGGTTTTTGATGGTTCACTATCAGTGTTTGCCATCATTAGTCTTCTGAATCTGACACAACATCAGGATTTAGTGCAAGCACATATTTATGCAGCACTCCTAAACTTGCAGTCTGTCATTCACTGCTTTTTCCAACTTTAAACAGTATAGCTTTGTAAGTGAGACATGTAGAAGTTTTATTGGCATTGATATAGATCAGTCCTGAGCTCAGTTTATATTTTGTAAACCAAGGAAATCAATGTTGGGTAAGAAGAGATCTGTTATCTCTCGATTTGACCTTTCAATTTGAGTGAATTGGGATGTGACCTTTCAGTTTGTTTCAGCCGAGAGTTTCCAGCTGCACTTCAGTATTGAGGATGAATGAACTGTTAAAATTTGATTTTCTCATTAAGGTGGCATTTTTCTTGTGATTTATGTACTCCTTTTAAAGAGGGTGAAAAGTGAAATTTTGAATTTAGGATTTGAAAATATAACCTATGCTGACACTTCAATGCAATACTAAGGGAGTGCTGGACTGTCACAGGAGCTGGCCTTCAGAGGAGATAATAGTGTATATCGTTCTAGATTATATAAATAGTGACAGAGAGTACCAAAACAAGGATGTGATGCTCAACATATACATTATTAGCTCAGCTTCAATTAAAATATTTCAACCAGTTTTGAACACCCTACTTCAGGAAGGATATTACTGGCTTTAGTAACAAGTGATACATTTTGGTAGGAAGAGTGAGGAAAGGCAATATAAATTTTTTAAAAATTCTTTCATGGGATCTGGGCATCGCAGGCCAGGCCAACATTTATTGCCCATCCCTAATTGCTCTTGAACTGTATGGCTTGCTAGGCCATTTCAAGGGCATGTAAGAGTCAACCACATTGCTGTGGATCTGGAGTCACATGTAGGCCAGACCAGGTAAGGACAGCAGATTTCCTTCCCTTAAGGACATTAGTGAACCAACAATCGACAATGGTTTCATGGCCATCATTAGACTAGCTTTAAAATAAAAGATATAATTTCTAAAGGTGATGCAGGAGCAGAGGGACCTGGGGGTATACATACACAGCTCGTTGAAAGTGGTAGTCAGATTGCGAAAGTGTTTTATAAGGTGCATGGGATCATGGGCTTTATAAATAGAGGCATTGAGCACAAAAACAAGGAAGTTATGATGAACCTTTATAAAACACTTGTTCAGCTTTAGCTGGAGAATTTTACCCAATTCAGAGCACCACACTTTAGGAAGGATGTGAAGGCATTAGAGACGGTGCAGAAAAGATTTATGAGAGTGGTTCCAGGGATGAGGGACTTCAGTTACTTGCATAGTTTGGAGAAGCTGGGGCTGTTCTCCTTAGAGCAGAGAAGGTTGAGAAGAGATTTGATAGATGTGTTCAAAATCATAAGGGGTCTGGACAAAGCAGATAGGGAGAATCTGTTCCCATTGGTGGAAGGGTCAAGAACCAGAGGACACTGATTTAAGGTGATTGGCAAAAGAACCAAAAGCATCATAAGGAAAAAACTTTTTACGCAGCGAGTGGTTAGGATCTGGAATGCACTGCCTGAGTGTAGCGGAGTCAGAGTCAATCATAGCTTTCAACAAGGAATTGGATATTTATCTGAAGAGAAATAATTTGCAGGACTATGAAGAAAAGGAAGGGGAGTGGGACTAGTTGAATTGCTCTTACAGAGAGCCAGCACGGACACGATGAGCCGAATGACCTCTTTCTGTGCTGTAATCATTCTACGAACAAGGAAAGTCTAAAGTTATTGAGGCTTTTTTTTCTTGGAACAGAGAAGGCTGAGAGGTTTTCTGGAGGTGCTCAAAATTGGAGGAGTTTTGATAAAATAAATAGCAATAAACTGTTTCTACTCATCTTATGTCTGAATGTGCTCTAAAGCCAATTAATTACTTTCTGAAGTGCAGTCACTGTAGTGATGTTGGTTGAGGGAGGAATGATGGCCAGGAACAAGTTGGGAGAACTTTGTGCTCTTCTTTGATTAAGTCCACTTCGGTAGGCAGACAGAACTTTAGTTTAATGCCTCATCGAATAGATATCACTCCATCAGCATTGCACTGAAGTGTCAATTGTGTTGAGGATTGTACTCACAATCTTCTGATTCAGCAGTGAGAGTGCTACCAAATGGCACAAGCTGACACATAAAATTAAGATCTTCATTCTATGCTCTGTATGGCTTTAATGTTATTTTATATTGGTGGGAGGAGGGAAACGGAGTTGAGGAATAAAAGCGCACATAATCCTATAACTGTGGCCTTAAATAAATTTATCATTATCTTTTTATTCTTGAACTCTATTCCCCTATATCTAAAACCTGAAGCGCTGTTGATCTTTTTTAAGGCTTTATCTACTTGCAGTCATACTTTCAGGAAATATATATTTGAACCTCTAAACTTGTCCACATTCCAGAAACTATTCATTGGTTTAAACAGTTATATCTGCCAACTGCCTGCCATTCTACTAACTTGTCTTTGTCTACCTGAAGTCTTTTGCAGTACTTCTTGTGGAGGAAGTTTGGATTGTCTGAGAGGGCAGGTTTGGGGGTGGGCGGTTCCTTAAACCCATATAACCGCCGTCCCCCCCCCACCACATCACCCCCGGGGTCAGCGTGTTGGTTTCCCAATGCGAAACCAACACGTTCAAATTTTGAAAGGTGCAGATGGGAGCTGGAAGAGGCAACCCGCCCAAGCTGTTTAAATGGCCATTTAAGGCCATTAACGAGCTTGTTGTCAGCTTGTTTAAGGGACAGACCTTGATTTTGGTTTTAATGGGTTGGGTTCTACGCACTGTCAGAACAATGACATGGAGGAGGGGGAGGCAGTGCCATAGCGGGGAACAATCTGCAGCGGCGAGACAGAGGCAAAAGGCAGCATTGAAGAGAAAAGTCCGAGAGATGGCCCTCATTCACTGGCAAGAAGTTGTGCTCGGCGATAAGAAATATCCTTCATATCTTTGTACTCTTGACAAGGCTTTTTGGAAGGACAGCCAGAGTTTTAGTGCTGTGGGGTGGGGGTTCAGGCAGACTTCACAGTCCAGTGCTAATGAAGGAAGGGCATTTTAGGAAGTAGGATCAAGCTTCTCCAAGCTTGCTCTGACCAGCGATGTGGAGCAGCATCTGCCAGAGTAAAGGCAGACCCATGGGCAAAAAGGGCACAGAAGTAAGGAAGGAGGCGGAGGAAGACTCCAGGCTCTCCACCTAACACAATCTTCACCAGCACACTGCCTCGGTCTGCCAACCCTCACTTTCCATTCTCCTGTGTCTCGCCAACATGAAATGGAAATACACAAGTCGGCCTTAATGCAACAACTTTCCCAGTGCTTTATGGCTTAACAGTCAAATGTTACTTATATCATAAACACCCAAATGACCCACAAAGTGACATTACCGACGTGGTGGCCTTCTCGGTTGGCCACCCCTACGAGGTATGCCCCCTGTGGCTGATGATGAGGTGGAGGCTGCCTGCTTGCCGGTGTTTGTCTGGACCTGAGATGCCTGTGGTGGCCATCCTCATCATGGAGGTGCTGAGGGACACCTCCAAAACCTGCTGCATCGGCAACACTGCGGTGGCAATCACAGCGCGTGACTCCACAAATGCTTCGTCCGTCAGTGGGGCCATGGGGCCAGATGATGATGACAGAGCCCCATGAGGGGTGGCCCACTCATCACCAGCTGTCACCTCCTCAGCCCTTTCATGGCGTCCTTGATCAGCTCGGGTGCAGTTGGCTTCCATGCCTCTTTGTGCCATTTGCACTACTGACTGGTCAAAGCTGCTGAGTCTGGCATGCATTGTATACAGGTCTGTGCACTGTTCCTGCATCCCTCTGAGCGATGATCCACATGGCTCTCCAAGAGGTTGGCCACTCTCTCAAGGGAGGAGCTCACACGCTCAAAGCACTTAGTCATTGTGGTGCACATGAGATGAAGACTTCTCCATTCTCATCCCAAGAGCCCACATAGCCTCAGCTAACTCCGACATGTGGGTGGGCGCACGCATGACGCAGATTCTCCAGGTGAAACTGCCTGTTTCGTGATCCCCAAGGCAGCGCATCTCCACCCTGCCAAGCAGGGCAGTGCCGGTCCTCGGAATTGGCAAAGTCTGCATGGCGCTAGGCAAACAAATGTATTCCCTTAAAATACTATGAATTGTAAAGGATAAAAATGCTTAAAATGAACCAGAATATACCACATTTCATGTAAAAATTCATACTTGTCCAGAACAGCAGGAATTTCACCACTAAAGAGTATTGAAAAATTGCAATTAGAGCTTTTTGAAAGAGAAAAGAAAACCCATGAAGGAAAATTGGGTACACCTATTGCTTCCATTACAAAGTCTGTTCAATTACTTGTTTTCTCATGCTTATAATTAAGACCATTCTTGAGCTATCAGTTTCTTGAGGGCTGTATCAACTTTTTTGGAACTGGTGGTCAGAAGCCTTTGTTCAGGTCCTAATCAGTTTTACATAGAATTTACAGCACAGGAACATAGAAGGCGAGATGTTGCCAAAGTGGTGGTGGTTCCATCTCGGGGCAGTTTTTGGGTGGCTGACACACTTGGAGGTGGGGGTGGGGCTGCGTGAAGTGGAACTTCATCCGCGATATTGCCATGAGGAGGTAATGAAGAGCTAGCAGGCGAGGGAGGCGGCCAATTAAGGCTGGTGGGCACGCCTTGTACGTTGCTGGCCCAAGCTGAGGGCCAGCAGCTCTGGAGCCTCGGCAGTGCCATTGAGAGGTGGCCGCTTCTGAAGCAGCAAGGAGAATGCGAGGGCACCTCCATTTTGAGGCGCCCTTGGAAGAATGGGCATGAAATAAATTTTTACATGGGCTAAGCAGGGGAAGCCCCTCCAGTGGCTGCTTTGGGGCGGTGAGGGTGTCATTTTCTGCTGGTGGTCCCCTCTCTGTGCCATTGTACCAGTGGCATTCTCCCCTCCCCCCATCCCCCAACCAGGGGGAGTCACTGAGAGGCCGTCTCCGTGGAGCTGGCAGCCTCTGCACGTGGTAGTGGGCCACTCCAGCACTGGCAAAATGCCAGTGGCCTGGGGAAATTGCCCTTAATTGTGCCATTAATCATTCAAATAGGCTGCCTGCTAAAAACGCATCCAGAAAGTTAATGCGAGAACCTAGTGCTTCAGTGCTGTATCTTGCATTATTGAAAGGAAATGGCATAATAGCTGAAGCAGATGTGAAAGTTCCCATTTTGGTAATGTATTTGAACTATGGTGCAACAGAACTAGTAAAGTGATGTTAAATTACTTCACTGTCCCCCAGGTAAAAAGGTTGGGAAACACTTTCTTAAAACATGATGGTGTCATTCAGATTGTGGTGGCGTCCGTTAAATCGAAAAATGTCCCTGCTAACAGAAATAATATGACTTGTTCAATATTTTGTAAAGTGGATGAAAAACATTATTGAATTTCGTTCAGTAGGCAGTCAGAATGCCAGTGATGATAGAAACATCATCCTTTCCATGACACAAACCACTTGGTTTTTACATGGGCTAGCAACCAGGGCGGCACAGTGGCGCAGTGGTTAGCACCGCAGCCTCACAGCTCCAGGGACCCGGGTTCGATTCCGGGTACTGCCTGTGTGGAGTTTGCAAGTTCTCCCTGTGTCTGCGTGGGTTTTCTCCGGGTGCTCCGGTTTCCTCCCACAAGCCAAAAGACTTGCAGGTTGATAGGTAAATTGGCCATTATAAATTGTCACTAGTATAGGTAGGTGGTAGGGAAATATAGGGACAGGTGGGGATGTTTGGTAGGACTATGGGATTAGTGTAGGATTAGTATAAATGGGTGGTTGATGTTCGGCACAGACTCGGTGGGCCAAAGGGCCTGTTTCAGTGCTGTATCTCTAATCTAAACTTGGCCGGCATTATCAAGTGAATGTGTGTGTGCTGTCAACAATCTGGCTACAGATCTCTTTATAGAAACACAGATTGCCATTGATGGAACTTTCCTTTGAATGGGAATGAGGATAGTGATGGGACATGAGAAAATGTTCTTCCAGTTGCTCTTTTGTCTTACCTCCACCTCCAGGCTTTGATAGACACCAAACGCTTTGGGAGAAAATTGTATTGCTGGCTGTCGAGCAGTCCCCTGTGATCAGATGACTCCAGCTCAGCCCTCATGTGAGTTTGAAGTCATAGCCAATGTTCTCCACAGTGAAGATGCTCCAGGATACAGGTTTCCTTCCGTCAGGCATTCATGTACTTTTATATTGAAGGAGAAAAAGAAAAAGTGAAGAACTATTGGGTAAACCTACTGTTTAAATGACAAAGTCAGTGTAATTACTGTTCACATGCTGTGGGCTTATAATCGGGACCATTCTTGAGTTGTCAGCATTTTGAAGCTGTTGAGTGAATGTTCTTGGTGAGGTCCTAATCAGTTTTACATAGAATTTACAGCAACGTAAAAGGCCATTTGGCCCAAGTGGTCTGTGCCAGTGTTTATGCTCCACACAACCTCTCCCACCCTACTTCATTCAGTTTGTGACACTGCACTTGTTACGTGATACACATGGACATAATCAGTGATTCTATAAGATAGGTTCTTTTATTGATGATACAGACATTCACAGCAATACTGGGAAAGTCCTGTACTTGGTTGTTAATGGTTTGGCTGCTTGCAATGAGTTCACAAGGGTCTGCGTATCACATCCTCTCTGGGTGATGAACAGCCATTTATGATAAGCCCCTTAAAGCAACACTAGCATTTAAAGCAATAGCACAACACGATTAATGCCTGATGAAACAATCAGCTGAGGTATATAATACTAAAACTAGTATCATCACAAAGAACAAATTTAAGCCTAAATGGTCTGGAAGATTTGAAGGTTTGTTTGCTAATCTGTCATTATGCATAACAGAGGAATGTAATGCTGCGTTCATCACTATGTTTCTTGCATGTCAAGGTTGTATAAATGAGATTTCCCTTCAGTGTATAACTAACATTTTCACAACTGTGAAAATAACCCCTTTGCAGTTGGATGTAATTGCAAGCCGATTGTGCTTGCTGTGGTGAAGATAAAAACAAATGTGAAAATTACTTTAAGCATCATGAACCATTTCAGAGAAGTTGCAATAAGAGCTTGTTTGTTGAATCATGAGAGTAACAAATTCTTTGGCCAGGATTTTACCGCAAGGAAGTCCTGCCATCGGGACTAAAAGCGTGTCCCAAGCCCGTGTGGGCAAACGGCGGCACTGCGGCGGCAGTTTTACCGGCAGCGGCAAATTAAGAGTCTGCTGCGAGAACCGCATATTGTCCGTCTTGAGGCACCCTTGAAGGGCCGGGAGAAAAAATATTGATGTGCTAGAGCCAGGCAGGTAGGCCCTGGCAATTAGAGGGCTGAACCCTCCAGTGGCAGTGTTAGGGACTTTACGGCAGCGTTTGCCACTGACAGGCCCCTCCCTGGGCCATGGAGCCTCCTGAAAGGAAAGCCTCACCATCCCCCCACCCAGGAAGCCGCTGGGAGGCCACCCCGATGAAGCTGGTGGACTCTTCATGTGGTGGGGGGCCATTCCAAAGCTGATAAAATGCTGGTGGGGTGTTAAAATGGCCTGCATTAAGCCAATTAATTGGCTGCCTGCCTCCGTTAATGAGTGGCCGAGCTGCTGCCATTCACGCCGCTGAGAATATCTCCTGGCGGTGGGAATATGTTGGGCTTCCATCCTGACACCTTCCACTGCCATTTTAGTATCTCTCCCACTTCTCAGCCTGTCTCCAAAGGGCTGGTAAAATTCCAGCCTTTGAATCTGAACTGGTCTTGCTGTAACCAAATTTGTTTCTATCATTTATTGCTTCCCCTGCTGCTGAGGAGTGAGTATATTCCTGATGTGTGAGTTATTCTTCACTGGGAACACAGAATAAATATTTAAATGAGCTGACTCCAGCAGTGAAAATGCACGTGCACAGTATAGTTTGGGCTATCCGATCAACTCCAAAGCACCAGTAAAAATCTCTGAATATCATTTAATGCAAATGGAATTTGACCTCTTCAGTGGACCCAATGTTTTCACCTCTAGGGCATAAATGCCACCTATATTATAACAACTACAACTTATAACTATATAGCACCTTTAGCATAACTAAACATTCCAAGGTGCTTTCACTGAAGCATTATAAAACATTATAAAGCCACATAAGGAGATATTAGGTCAGATATCCAAAGATTTGGTCACAAAGGTAGGTTTAACGAGTGTCTTAAAGGAAAGAAGCGAGGTGGAGAGATGTAGCGAGGTATTTCCAGAGTTTAGATCCTAGACAAATGAAGGCGCGGCCACCAATGGTGGAGCAAATAACATCAGGGGTGCTAAAGAGAATTAGACGAGCGCAGATATTACAGTATGTAAATTATAAAAGGATGTGCCCTCTGACTCACTCGGGTAGATTTTGAGCTTCCAGACAGAAATAGACTGTAGTGCCCTGAAAACATTAGGGAATGATGTACCACATCATTCCCACCATTGTGGTGGCTAGGAATGTGGTTGACTGTTAATTGCGCTCAGAAATGGCATAGTAAGCCACATAGTTGTATCGAAACAATGACGAAAAGCTATATTAACAATAAAACTGGATGGATCGAGTGGCTTTGACATAGGGAAACTGATGTGGACAAAACAAAGACACAACCAGCCCAGTTGACCTGGCAAAGCCTTCCTCGCTTACATCTGGAGACTTGTGCCAAGATTGAGAGAGCTTTCCCACAGATTAGTCAAGCAGCAACCTGACATAGTCATATTCACAGAATCACAAATCTTACAACTAATGTCCCAGACACCTCCATCAATATCCCTGGGTATATCCTGTCCCAGGAGCATCAAAGATGACAACACAGTGGTATACAATTGGGAGGGAGTGGCCCAGGGAGATTTCAACATTGGCTCTGGGCCTCATGAAATCTTACAGCATTCGGTCAAACATGGGCAAGGAAACCTCCTGCTGATTACCACCTACCACCCTCCCTCAGCTGATGAATCAATACTCCTCCATTTTGAATATCACTTGGAAGAATCACTGAAGGTAGCTAGGGCATGGAATGTACTCTGGGTGGGGGACTTCAATGTAAGATATATGATAGCACCGCTACTGACAGAGTTGGCGAAGACTTGAAGGACATAGTTTCCAGATAGAACTTGCGACAGGTGGTGAGGGAACCAACGTGAAGAAACATTCTACTTGACCTCATCCTCACCAATCCATCTTACACAGCTGAATCTATCCTTGAATGTATTGGTGGGAGTGACTACCACGTAGTTCTTGTGGAGACAAAGTTCCATCATCACACTGAGACACTCTCCATCGTGTTGTGTGACATGACCACCGTGCTAAATGGGCTAGATTCAGAGCCGATATTGCAGCTCACAATTGGGCATCCATAAGGTGCTGTGGGCCATCAGCAGCAGCAGAGTTGTCGTCGACCACAATCTGTAACCTCATGGTCTGGCATACCCCTCCCTTTACCATTATCATCAAACCAAGGGACCAACCCTGGTTCAAGGAAAAGTACAGAAGAGTATACCATGAGCAGCAGTAAGCATATGTAAAAATAAGATGCCTACCTGGTGAAGTTACAACATAGGACTTCACGAATGCTAAACGGCAGAAGCAGCTGTAGACTGAGCTTAGCGATCCCACAACCAACAAATCAGATGAAGTCTCTGCAGTCCTGCCACATGCAGTCGTGAATGCTGGTGGAGAATTAAAGAGTTAATGGGAGGAGGAGGTACATTCACATCCTCAAATTGTTTGATAATCGCTTCTGTGAAGTGCCTTGGTATGTTTTATTATGTTAAAGGCACTATATAAATGCAGGTTGCTGTAAACAAACTGGAACAAAAATCAAGATGCAATTAGACATTTGAAAGAACTGATATCCTTCTGCAACTTGCTGTCAGAATTCATCTGCCTGTCTTGTTCATCATCATCTTCTACAGTTGCTTCTCATCTGCTTGCCTCTCCTTATGACGTTCCAGTGTTAGGCATCTTTTGATGACTATTTGTGATTCAAGAATTGGAAGTACCGCTGTATGTTTGCATTTTGTTGAATTTGCTTTCCTTTGTGCTTGGTGTAATGAAATTATGAACCTGTTCTTTACAAATTTGCGGCAACTAGAATATGGAGGAAATCTTTCTCCTGCATGGTGCTTCAGTTGAGTATGGCGATTCAATGTCTCATTTATATAGCATCAGTTGTTTGTCCCAGCTCCACCACCTCCATATTGCTTGTCTTATATGCATAGAAAACTTGAAGGTAAGTATACCTCCCCTAAGCACTGCCACTGTCAAAGAAAAAATTTGAAACGTTATTACCTGCTCTTGCCAATTTTTGTCTCCTTTTTGTCACCAAGCATTCTTTCCTGCCTTTCCCTCCATGGCCCATTTTTGATCATCACTGCTCTCTACTACTGTTCATCAGTCACTCTCTACTACTGCATTCTGGCCATCACTGCATGGCCCAATCATGGTCATCACTGTCACTTATACATTAATTGCATCTTTAATTGTATTCAGGTTGTTATGAAAGTGCCACTGTGTTTTGTTAAATATATTTTTTGAGAGATTGTTGAAATGTTAAACCTTGACATTTTCAAAGGTGGTCATGTAAAGGCCACTTGACTTTGAAAAAACAGTCCCTGGAAATGTTTTTTAGAAGGTTCATTGAGAGATCTTGTGAGAAAAACAAGCCTTTTCGGGAAACCACTTGACATCCTGCAACAACAACAAGCCTTTCTGGGAAACCACCTGTCTTCCAGCTCAATAAACAATAGAGAAGTTGGGACAGCTGGAGAAGTGTTTACAAAGAAGTGACAGGTCAAGATTGATGGAGGTTAAAAGTTTGACCTCCTGTTGTCGGTTTCACTTATGAATTGTTTTGAGTTGGGGTTGAACTGTATAAAAAGGAAGAGAACTTGTAAGGAGAGAAGAGAACTTCCAATGAAGGAGACAAGACCACAACCCAGCTCAGATTTCCAGCACCCCTCTAAAAGGCCCTGAGAAGTTCAATGCATCAACAATCTCGTCTCCTGTCTTTGAAGAAAAGCCTGTTAAATGAATTCTCAATGCCGCCTGAAAAAGCTGTTCAAAAAGATCCCAGTGACGTGTTTGCGTGTACTCAGAGAATATATGCCAGTTTTGGAACACAACCTGTCTCATTTGCTGTTTCTTCAAGAATGAGCAAATATTCAGTCCAAGTATTTTTTGTCTGTGATAGAGCTCTAAAAACAAGCAAAAAAATCCCGTCATTTTCCGGTTAACCGGTGGATGTGTTTGTGTGAGTATGAGGGGCTAAGGTAAAAAGGGAACTTTAATATTACAATCTGTGTGTTTATGCTTTACTTCATTACTGGTTCAGACTTTGTTTATAATAAACCGTTGTTTATTAAAGATACCTGGTTGGTGTGTTTTATTCTAGGATAAAGATAGAGTCTATGATTGACCGTAGCGGTAAGTAAGAAAAATTTAAATATATGCTGTGACCTGTGGAGAAATGGAACTAGAATAAACAGTGCACTCCTCCTGCCTTGGTCGGAACAAGGTGGTAGGCATTAATGGGAATTCACCTGTTCTCATATACATAGGAGCAGGCTGAAACTGTGGTAGATGGATGTTGAGGTGCACAATGTGTAATGTGCATCTAAATAAAAGCTTGTAAGTGTATGCAGATAAGGCTCCAGTTCAAAAGAACATTTTGTTCCTACAATTTCCGACTCATCTTTCTTTTGTGTTCTTTCAATCAGTTAGCCATATTTAGAATCACAGAGAAGTCAGATCTATATTTAACTGGTTAAAATGATGTTTTATTTTTTAAATGTTTATATATTAGGTTCTTTGCTTGCTTGTATGGTATGTCGTTCTTTTCATAGAGCTGTGCAGTATTCCCCATATTCACAGAGAATCCTTCTAGTCTACTCCACTCCATTCCCAACAAGTATACCTAAGGTTTCTTTAAGTATACCTAAGGTTTCTTTAAGTATGCCCCTTTTTTTTTGACCCCATTTCAGTTCATCGCTTTACACATCTTTCTGCTCGGCATATATTGCAACATCTTACATTATACAGTGTAATATTCCTTCTATTATGTTCCTACATAAACCATACTATTGTATCCTCTGACACACTGGGCTGAATTTTATTATCCTGGAAAAAATGGCGACCTGCCTGTGTGGACAGCACGTCCTGGAGTGGCTCATTAGCATGCCTGGGTCGCGCTGCCCCCCCAAAATAACGTGGAAGGGGCGGGCTTGCCGTCATGCATCAGACAACAGGAAAACAGGTGCTGGCACTCTATTTAAACGGCAGTCAGCCCTGCATTCATTACAAATCACAGATCTAACATTGCGGCTGCAGCTGCAAAATGAAGATTGCAGTGAAACTTGTTACGACCAAGGTGCTTTGAACTTACAGAAGATGGCAGAGGTGCACTCCAAGGTGGCCCCTCTGTTCAACGATGCCTCCGTGCTCAGTCTCCTCCAGGCTGTGTGGGCAAGGCGGGAGGTCCTTTTCCCCAGTGCAAGAAGAGGCCCGCCTGACCAAGCAAGCTTGGATGGAGGTGGCAGAGGAGGCTAGTAGGCGTGGGACCATTCGCCGGGACTGGGTATAGTGTCACAAGAGGATGAACGATCTCTTGTGCTCCGAAAAAGTAAGAGGCATTTTGTTCATTGGCTCTGCTAAACCTGGGTGTCCCCTTGCAGAGTGGCACATGTGTGCCACTACCATGCCAAAGACAGGGAGGACGGGCAGGGAGGAATGACGTTACATTAATGGATGCATGCATGAAAGAACTCACCCTAGTCTGCTGCTCAGTGCATGGCACCTACATGACAGGCTCACTCAGTAGTGCAGACTGAGCCTTCCCCACCTTTGGGCCCAGCACCCCTGTTGTGACATGTGTCAGAGGAGGTAGGGGAGGTCCTTAATGAATACTTTGCTTCAGTATTCACTAGTGAGAGGGACCTGGACGTTTGGGAGGACAGCGTGAAACAGGCTGATATGCTCGAACAGGTTGATGTTAAGAAGGAGGATGTGCTGGAAATTTTGAAAGACATGAGGATAGATAAGTCCCCTGGGCCAGACGGGATATACCCAAGGATATTACGGGAAGCGAGGGTAGAGATTGCTGCGCCTTTGGCGATGATCTTTGCGTCCTCACTGTCCACTGGAGTAGTACCAGATAATTGGAGGATGGCAAATGTTATTCCCTTGTTCAAGAAAGGGAATAGGGATAACCCTGGGAATTACAGACCAGTCAGTCTTACGTCAGTGGTGGGCAAATTATTGGAGAGGATTCTGAGAGACAGGATTTATGATTATTTGGAAAAGTTTGATTAGAGATACTCAGCATGGCTTTGTGAGGGGCAGGTCATGCCTCACAAGCCTTATTGAATTCTTTGAGGATGTGACAAAACACATTGATGAAGGAAGAGCAGTGGATGTGGTGTATATGGATTTTAGCAAGGCGTTTGATAAGGTTCCCCATGGTAGGCTCATTCAGAAAGTAAGGAGGCATGGGATACAGGGAAAGTTGGCTGTCTGGATACAGAATTGGCTGGCCCATAGAAGACAGATGGTGGTAGTAGATGGAAAGTATTCAGCATGGAGCTCGGTGACCAGTGGTGTTTCGCAGGGATCTGTTCTGGGACTGCTGCTCTTTGTGATTTTTCTAAATGACTTGGATGAGGAAGTGGAAGGCTGGGTTAGTAAGTTTGCAGATGACACAAAGGTTGCTGGAGTTGTGGATAGTGTGGAGGGCTGTTGTAGGTTGCAACGGGACATTGACAGGATGCAGAGCTGGGCTGAGAAGTGGCAGATGGAGTTCAACCTGGAACAGTGTGAAGTGATTCATTTTGGAAGGTCGAATTTGAATGCAGAATACAGGCTTAAAGACAGGATTCTTGGCAGTGTGGAGGAACAGAGGGATCTTGGGGTCCACGTCCATAGATCGCTCAAAGTTGCCACCCAAGTTGATAGGGTTGTTAAGAAGGCGTATGGTGTGTTGGCTTTCATTAACGGGGGATTGAGTTTAAGAGCCGCGAGGTTATGCTGCAGCTCTATAAAGCCCTGGTTAGACCACACTTCAGTTCTGGTCGCCTCATTATAGGAATGATGTGGAAGCTTTAGAGACGGTGCAGAGGAGATTTACCAGGATGCTGCCTGGACTGGAGGGCATGTCTTATGAAGAAAGGTTGAATGAGCTAGGGCTTTTCTCATTGGAGCGAAGAAGGATGAGAGGTGACTTGATAGAGGTGTACAAGATGATGAGAGGCATAGATAGAGTGGATAGCCAGAGACTTTTTCCCAGTGTGGAAAGGGCTATCACCAGGAGGCATAATTTTAAGGTGATTGGAGGAAGGTTTCGGGGAGATGTCAGAGGTAGGTTCTTTACACAGAGAGTGGTGGGTGCGTGGAATGCACTGCCAGCGGTGGTAGTAGAAGCAGATACATTAGGGACATTTAAGCGACTCTTGGATAGGTACATGGATGATAGTAGAATGAAGGGTATGTAGTTAGTTTGATCTTAGAGTAGGTTAAAGGGTCGGCACAACATCGTGGGCCGAAGGGCCTGTACTGTGCTGTACTGTTCTATGTTCTATGTGTTGTATTGTTGCTTTGCCATGCTCCTCCAGGCAAAGAGGGCCCACAATTCGCGTGAGACAAACAGGACTGGTGGAGGAGTACCAGATGTACGATCACTGACACAGGCTGAGGAAGAGGCCCTGGAACTCGCTGAAATCCATGTGGACCGTTCCATTGGTGACATTGAGCTCGGGGTCCTGGGTGAACATACAGCCATTTGATTTACACAATCATTACTGTAAAAATATTATTGTTTGAGTCATTGCTCTCATAGTCATTACATGCGCACCATAAAGACTGACATTGTGCTCTTCACATTGTGCCTTGCAGGTCCATGCTCCGGATCCGACCTCCAGGCCCAGGACTCCTCCCGCATCTCTGAGGAAGAGACATCCTCAGAAGAAGCAGCATCCCATGACACTCCTGCACCTTCCACCAGCACAGATACAGTCACCTCGGTGGAAATCTGATTGACCTTAGAGTCTGGGTCACAAGCTGGTGAGAGCACTGCACATGCACCCGAGCAGCTGACTGAGGCTGAGAAAGCTGAGGCCTCTGACAGTTGGAGGACTGTGGGTATCCAGGCCCATGCTGAGCCCCAGGCTACTGATGACCCTCTGTTGTGGACAGCACAGGGCATGCTGCAACTGCAGCAGCAATCATGGCAACATCTGGTCATGCACAGCCTTGAGCGGACGATGGGGGAGCCCATCCAGGCCGTGAAAGCTGCCATGTCCCAGACTTCTGAGCGCATGGCTTCATCCATGGAGAGGATGGCGGCCCTTTTGGAAAGCCAGATTCCATTGCTCCGCGCTGACCTGCAAACACTGGCTGCGGCCATGACATCCGCGCAGCAGTGGCAAGGCCAGAGAAGGACTGGGGCATGGAGACTGCCCCTGCCCCTTGTCCTTCCCAGGAGAGCAATGAGGTTCCAACGAGCCTTGAGAGGGAAGAGGCGAGCTTGCACACCATATCTGGGGTCCCCCTTCAAGGTGATTCCAATGTGGACACCAGCCCCTCTGGCAGTGAGTCAAGCTCCAGCAGCCACGACGTCTGAGGAGAGGTCTGCACTGACACAGGAGTCCCCCAGCCAGCCAGTCAGGGCCCTTCAGGCCTCATGCGCACAGAGGACGACTGCCGAAGGCATCCACAGCCAAAGGGTATTCTGATCAATAGCTTTCCTCTAGTCAAATTGCTAACGCAGAAGTGGCACCGCGAAGGAGCAGCCGCAAATGTTTTTGAAAAACACTGTGACACAAACGGGTGAAATTACAATGTATAAAGTTATGTGTGAATGACATGTGGCAGCATGCACCGATCGTATCTCCTCTCATTACATCATTGGCCTGTCACAACTGCCAATGTTATGGAATAACATCCTTGCCATGCCAATATTACTCATGTGCCCCTCCACAAATGCAGTAACATGGACAATGGCTCATTCTGCTGCTGCCAGTAATAGTGGAGACAAAGATGTTGTAGATGCTGATGGCTGCACAACAGGTGAACGAGCAATTGGTGGCCTTCAGGGTCTGGAGAAGCATTGATCAAAAAGGCATTGCCCTGCATCCCTTGATCAGTGCTTTCCCTGCGTGCGTTGTCTGGGTGCTCTCCGTCCTCCCATGCGCCTTTCCTGCTGCAAGTCATCTGCATCCAAGGAGGAGTCCTGCTCAAGTCTCTCCTCATCCTGCAAGGCCACCCCCCTGTTTATTGCAAAGTTGTGCAGAGCACAGCAAACAGCAACTATACCTTTTCTGGTGTGCGCTGCAGGGCATACCCTATCTATCCAGGCAGTGGACTTGCATTTTCTGCATGCCGATCACATGCCCAATGGTGGATCTTGTCGCGCCATGTTAGGCATTGTATCTTTCCTCTGCATCAGTGTTGGGGTTTCTCACGGGCTTCAGGAGCCATGTCTGGCAAGGGGTAGTCCTTGTCTCCAAGAGGCTACCCCTCGATTTGAGCCAGTGAACAGTAAGGGCACCGGCGACTGGTGCAGGATGAAGGCGTCATGGCAGCTGCCTGGTAGACTTGCATAAAGCACTTACGGTGATCACATACTAGCTGCACTTTGAGTGAGTGGAAGCCCTTTTGGTTGAGGTATGCAGCTAGTCGCCCGACGGGAGCCTAAATGGCCACATGGGTGCAGTCTATGACCTCCCTGCATCTGTGGGAAACCTGTGATGGAGTCAAATCCAATGGCCCTCTGGGCCTGGCTCTCAGGGTCTATCGTGAAGTGAACATAGTCACCAGCCCTCCGGTACAGGGCATCGGTGGCCTCCCTGATACAGTGGTGCACTGATGACTGTGTGACCTCACACAGGTCGCTGGTGGGACCCTGAAATGATGCTGAGGCGTAGAAGTTAAGAGCCGCTGTCACTTTGAGGACCACAGGGCATAGGATGTCCACCAAAGTCCATCGGCTGCAGTTCATTGTTCAGCAATTCACAGAGATGTGACACCGCATCTCTGGACATCCACAGTCGCCTCTGACACTGGCGCTCAGACATCTGCAGGTATGTCATGTGGGACTTGTAGATGCATGCCAATCTTTAGTGGCGATTTCGTTTTGGGAGCTGCTGCTACTGATGACTGGGGGCTTCCACATGGGCTGCACCTATCTGTTGGTTCTGCCACCGGCGCATATGGCTCTTCACGACAAGTGGATCAATGAATACAGGGTGTACTATCCCCATTTCCAAGTTGCAATTAAACTCAGTTCCCTCAGTACTTCAAAGGCACCTAACAGGGCAAAGAATGATGTTTATTGGTACATCATGTTCGTTCATGCATCAACCGTATGGTGTGGCATGGCATTGCCCATGTTAGCTTCAACACAGCGTGACCACATTAAGATTGTTGCAGTTGCATGGATTGGCTCACTGGCCGTGCCACCTTTAACCGCCTAGCAAAGGATCACCCCCACACAAAGAGTTCCCGGAGTGCCATTGTTCCTTCACTCCCACAAGCATTCAAGCGCGCAGAGTGGCCCCCTTTAGGGAGGGAGGGTATGCGGTGTCTCCGTCCATGAATGCAGAATTATGCCCCCAGTAATACCATCCCCCCCAACTCCCTACACACATATGCAAAGTTATGCCCCCAGTAATACCATCCCCCCCACCTCCCTACACACGCATGCAGAGTTGTTCCCCCAGTAATACCATCCCCCCCACCTCCCTACACACGCATGCAGAGTTGTGCCCCCAGTAATACCATCCCCCTCCCACCTCCCTCACATGCATGCAGAGTTGAGACGCGTCTCGCCACACTAACCTTCACAGGCTCCTAGCACTGCAACCTCTGTCCTGCTGGCTTTTATCATTCGGAACGGGAAGACATGTGAGAGATGCTCGTTCCTTTGAATATTCGAAAGTGTGTGCGAATTTGCAGCAGGATGCATAATGCGGCAAGGTAAGTATCTGTATGCATATGCAAATTGGCCTCCTTTCACCGAGCAGCGAGGGGGGGCACAACTCTACAGGCATGAAGGGAGTTGGGAGGGGGATGGTATTACCGGGCGCACAACCCTGCAGGCATGAAGGGAGATGGGAAGGGGATGGTATTACTGGGGACACAACTCTGCATTCATGGATGAAGGCACTGCGTACCCTCCCTCCTTAAAGGGGGGCCAGTCTGCGCGCTTGAATGTTTGTGAGAGTGAAGGTACAGTGGCACTCTGGGAACGCTTTGTGTGGGGTGGGGGACACAAATGTGCAGCCAGCAATATGGGGCCAGGCTTCCCAGCATCGGGGTCCATGGCGGGCCTCTCCTGGAGGCATTTTATGGACACCCCCTGCCACGACCCCCAACATTGGTGGGGTCTGTAAAAGTCAGTCCACTATGAACAATGCTAGAGGAGATCTCGTTACTAAAGATGAATTTTTTTAAAATCACCATTCAGGCTTCTGGACAATTCTTTTAGACCCTTACCTCCCCAATTTGGACCCATGATATTGTAACCTTCCATTTTAGCGCACAGTTTTAAAATAACTTTTTTTTGTTTTATTTTGAAATTTCAAAACCTTTATTTCCAATCTACTTACTCGCCATCAAAACAGTTTAAATTCAGTTTGCAATCTGAAAATTGTCATTTTATTTAAGAATTGTCATATTTAGGGTAGAGAAAAGCAATACATTATATTGATTGTTGTTTGAGCCAATATCTGGTCTTTATCGATTTGTACTCAATAAGTGGAAACATACAGTGGAGTTTAGTGAAGGATTATTCTCAGCTGAATGCAAGACACATTTTATGATTAATCTAATTGACATTTATTTATTTATGTCACCAGATAATTCTATCTCGTACACATTTTGTTTCAGCATAAATGAGCCAACATTTCATCTTGTTCCATATTAGTCAGAAATGCAATTGTATCTTTAATTTGGTTTATTTGTACTTTGACATAGCTGTAGCATAGATGGAAATAACCACCACGATAAGAATGAGTCCAATCACCAACGCAGCTATATTCAAGTACTTTGCGATGTTAGATGATTTCTGTGCTTCAGTAACATCTCCAACCTTGGCGGCACTTTCAGACTGAAAAATAAATTGCACTTTGATTAGATATATTGTTCTGTTTCACTGACAACATCAATCTATTGAACTGACCAGAACCCCATCAGGACTCAAGAAAAAGATACTTATCAAGAAACCTAAGATATAATTTTAGATAGTATACTGATGTACATAATTTAAGGATTGAATGCAACGTAAGATTGCCCCATACAAAATCAACACACAGATTAAGGAAAATCTAGAGGAAGTACTTTCCTTTCAAAGTACTCTTCCCATCTTTACCTAAAGCAAGGATAAGTAAAATTACCTGTATTAGAATAAAACTGATTTTACCAGCTCATGGAGACCAACCACTTCAGGTCCTTTTCCCTTCAGAGCTGACCTCAGTCACTCTAGGGTCTGCTCAGCTGCATTGTACTAATCATTTCAATGAGCACCAGAATTTTAGTGCAGCTTAGTTGCTGATCTTTGACTAAAATTCCTGGTGTGCCTCCAAAGAGAAAGGGATCCAAAATCCCAGGACTTGATGAAATTGAAAAAAAAAAGTGATATTTTAGTCTACAGATATATTTATTCTTATGTATCCTTCAGGTAGAAATGGGATTGTCTAATCATAAAGTTCTCCTCTACTTTCCTTCAGTGCGAGATTTTTTATAAGCTGGCACAATGTCAAAGTAGAAATTTATTTTAGATAAGTAAAAGATTTAAAGAATCACATTAACTTGCGTACAGCATGGCATTGTTTCGAAGTGCTTAGTATGAATCAGATAGTTTGAGAAATGCATAATCTGCTGCATGCCAACTCTTTATAACAAACTCTTACAAAAAGTCTGCTAAAACAAACTCAGGCATCTAAACTGAATTAAAGCCAAATAAGGCAGAGTGAAAGCTGAAATCACAATCAATGTTTGACCACAAGTCATTTTGTTTATATATAAGTGAAAGGGCTGAGAAGTGTAAACGTTACCCACTTTATACAAGAGGTAAAAGAACAAAACACCAACCTTAAATGAGAAAATTGTCGCTAATATTCCAAGTGGCAAACAACAACATAGGAGACTGAAGATGGACCAGGACTTGTAGGAAGGGATGTTAGTCACGCGAGCGGTGTTACTTTCCATCTTGGGATGAGCTTCTCTTCTTGGCTTCAGTTTCCTTTGTGCTCAAGTGGTCAACCTGAAGAGGTTGCTGAATATTTTTTTTTCTTCATGGTTCCATTTTTATATGATCCCAGTGCATCCTGCACCATCTGCAAAGTTATTTCCACATATCCATGAAGAAATCTCATGCTGCTTTTGAGAAACCAGCAGTTGCTATTTGGTAAGAGCAAAATACTGCAGGTACTGGAACTCTGCAAGAAGAACAGGAAGTGCCAGAGATACCCAGTGTTCCTGTCAGCATCCGTGCAGAGAAGAACAGAATCAATGCCCAGGTCTGTGACCTGATGTTATTTGGTAATGTTTTGACTTTGTTTGTTCTGCTCCTGAAGGCATAGGAGCCAATTTTCACTTGAGGTGTGTAGTATAAGGGTTTGAAAGGGTAAATGTTTGAGACAGTGTGAGAAAACTTCCCACCGTGATAATGCAAGAAATCACATGTGAGAGGGACTTGAAGGAGAAACAGCAGCATGTCTTCAGAGAAGTCATACAGACTAATATAAAACTGTTTACAGTTAATATGTAATAAATGAGATAGTGTTAAAATTACTGAAGACAGTAATCTCTCCTAGCTAGACTAACCAAATATACAAAATAGTGGCAGACTAACCAAACATACAACAAGGTGCATAATAGCCTATCGGCTGGCAGAGCATGCCAGCTGTCTGCCCATTTTTATTTCTGTGTGGCCTGAGCCATTTTTAGATCATCCTGGCACAGCTTCTCATTAGGGATCACTGACCAGGAAGTCAGCCATTTTGTTTCTTCTTCCTCCAAGCATCTACCATTCAACCAATGAAAATCTATTGGCATAAAATCAATTATAAAAGCTGTATGAAAGAAATGATCTGTATAAACTTGTGAGGAATAATGATATTCATAGCTTCCCTCCCTACTAGACTGTATCATGGAGTATGTCAACTGCAACAGGCTCTGGGATATGACCGAACCCACCTGAGAGCTGAGCTGCAGTCATCTGATCCCAGGAAAGTGCACTATGCCCAGAATAGAACTTTGTCGTTAATCGTTGGTGTCTACCAAAGCCTGGAGGGTGAGGTAAAGCAAATGATCAGCTTGAAGAACATTTTCTCAAGTTCCATGACTAGCCTCATTCCCATTCACAGAAAGTTTCTATCAATGGCAATTTCTGCCGTCAGTTTGTAGACAGCATCCATGCAGTTGATAATCCTGACCGAATTGTAGGTGTTATGGAAAAGAGGTTTCTATCATCACTGATTTTCTGACTGGGTGTTGATCTAAATTTTACAACATTTTTCATTCCCTCTACTGAATGTCGAACATGTAATAATGAGTGGAATTTTACATTGGGCCAGGGGCCCCGCCCACTGACAGAAATAGGTGGGGGCGAGCCCGCATGCACCAGGCCTAGAAGCCACATTGTAAGTTTACGTGGAACAAGCCCTTAATTGGCCTCAGGTGGGACTTACATACCTCTGAAGCAGGAAGTCCTGCCTCCAAGAGCTGCTAGCTAGTCAGCAGGCCAGCAGCTCTTCAGTCCCACCAGCGCCAACATGGGTGAACAAGAACAAAGAACAAAGAAAATTACAGCACAGGAACAGGCCCTTCGGCCCTCCAAGCCTGCGCCGATCCAGATCCTCTATCTAAACATGTCGCCTATTTTCTAAGGGTCTGTATCTCAAAGAACAAAGATGGCCACTGCTGGGACTGTACCCAGCCAGAACCAGCATTATGGATGAGGCCCCAGAATACAGGTAAGTGTGTCGGGCCTCACCAGGTACAATTGGCTGAGCCCTGATGATGCAGGGGGGTGGAGGGGAGGTGCTCCAATCAGGACAGCTTGTGCCATAGTGGGGTGGGGGGTCCTCAATCGGGCACAGGGTACCTGATCAGGAGGGGCCACTCTCCACAGCCTGCAAGGAGGTTGCCATGTTTAACTGGGCGGCTTTCTGAGCTGCTGAAATGCCTGCCCACTGTTGGTACTATGGCGGAGGAAGCCCTTAAGTGGCAATTAATTGGACTAGGGTGGGCGGGCTGTTTGTTACCTCCCCCGCCCCTCATAAAATTGCAGGGGGGCGGGAAGGCGACAGGAATGGCAGCCCCCCCCACCCACCTCCCACTCAATTTTACGCCCTCCCCGCCCTGCCTCCAGCCCCCTCCTGTGGGGAGAGTAAAATTCCAGCCAATATTTCTGCTAAGCAGTGACATTTTCAGCTTTAAGGGATCTCACCACAATCTGAATGACAAGTTTTAACAGAATGGGAGTGAAATAATTTGACAGCCCTTTTCCAGTTATGTTGCACCATATTTCCTCTGGATTAACAAAATGCGAACACGTGGTTTCTTGGTGTGTGCATCTCATATTATCCTTCCTTTTGATAATGCAAAGTAGAGTGCTGAAATACTGTGTTCTTGCAAAAACCAAATTCTGGCTGGTTTGTAGAGAAGCTCTCTTGTTGAGCAATTACTGTAGCTTTGTAGGGTTTTGTGTCTGTTCTATATAGATTTTTTATTCTTTTATGAGAGGAATAATTTCTAAATCTGATATTTAGAAAAGTGCTTTGAAGATGAATTAATGATAAAATCAGTAGCTAATGTCAGTCAGTCCCAGCTATTGGTGGAATCAGGATTGAAACAAAAAGATACAAAAACAGAAAATCATTTAGAAAAAATAATTGAGTGCTTCTGGGACAGTTTTTCATGTGAGTACATATATTCATTGAAAAAAGTGCCGAGTGCTGGGAGTGGCTATCCTGTCCTCTATCCCATCCTCTATCTGATCCTTTATCTGATCCTGTAGACTATCCAGTTCAGTGGAACGAGCACTTGAAAGAACATCAAGTGTGACATCACAGGCAAGCAAGTAGGTGCTTGGTTAGGGAAGAAGTTGGGGACCTGTTTGGTGAGTGTCTGGTAAGTGGTTAAGGTTCATTCCAATCCTAACATTTAAAATAGCAAAGGAACTAGTGGTAAACTTAACAAAATATATATAAAAAAGAAAATAAAATAAATAATTGAATTAAAAAAATTAAGTAAAAGCAAAATACTGCGTATGCTGGAAATCTGAAATAAAAACAAGAAATATTGGAAATACTCAGCAGGTCTGGCAGCATCTGTGGAGAGAGAGAAGCAGAGTTAACATTTCAGGTCAGTGACCCTTCTTCAGAACTGGCAAATATTAGAAATGTGAAAGGTTATAAGCAAATAAAGCGGGGGTGGGGCAAGAGATAACAAAGGAGAAGGTGTAGATAGGACAAGGTCACAGAATAGCTGACCAGAAGGTCATGGAGCAAAGGCAAACAATATGTTAATGGTGTGTTGAAAGACAAAGCATTAGTACAGATAGGGTGTTAACGGGCTGAAAGTTGAACAGCAGCAAGTACAAACATGAAAAGTAACTGGGTAAGCAAACTGAACAAACTAAGATGAAATAAAATAAAATAAACACACACAAAAGTATATAAAAAAGAAAAAAATAACTAAAAATAAAAGTAAAATGGGGGGCCCGTCATGCTCTGAAATGATTGAACTCAATGTTCAGTCCAGCAGACTGTAGTGTGCCTAATCGGTAATTGAGATGCTGTTCCTCGAGCTTGCGTTGATGTTCACTGGAACACTGCAGCAATCCCAGGACAGAGATGTGAGCAGGGGGGAGTGTTGAAATGGCAAGCAACCGGAAGCTCGGGGTTATGCTTGCGGACTGAGCGGAGGTGTTCCGCAAAACAATCACCCAGTCTGCGTTTGGTCTCCCCAATGTAGAGGAGACCACATTGTGAGCAGCAAATATAGTATACTACATTGAAAGAAGTACAAGTAATCACTGCTTCACCTGAAAGGAGTGTTTGGGGCCTGGGATAGTGAGGAGGGAGGAAGTAAATAGGCAGGTATTACAACTCCTGCAATTACAGGAGAAGGTGCCATGGGAAGGAGACGAGGTGGTGGAGGGTGATAGAGGAGTGGACCAGGGTGTCATGGAGGGAACGATCCCTTCAGAATGCTGACGGGAAGGGGGGGAAGATGCGTTGGTAGTGGCATCACGCTGGAGGTGGCGGATATGGCGGAGGATGATCCTTTGGATATGGAGGCTGATGGGGTGGAAAGTGAGGACAAGGGGAACCCTGTCGCGGTTCAGGGAGGGAGGGGAAGGGGTGAGGGTGGAGGTGCGGGAAATGGGCCGGACACGGTTGAGGGGCCCTGTCAACCACAGTGGGCGGGAATCCTCAGCTGAGGAAAAAGTAAGACATATCAGAAGTGCTGTCATGGAAGATAGCATCATCAGAGCAGATGCGTCGGAGACGGAGAAACTGGGAGAATGGAATGGAGTCATTACAGGAGGCAGGGTGTGAAGAGGTGTAGTCAAGGTAGTTGTGGGAGTCGGTGGACTTATAATGGATATTAGTAGACAGCCTATCCCCAGAGATGGAGACAGAGAAGTCGAGGAAGGGAGTGGAAGTGTTGGAGATTGACCATGTAAAGGTGAGAGAAGGGTGGAAATTAGAAGCAAAGTTGATAAAGTTTTCCAGTTCGGGGCGGGAGCAGGAACGGCACCGATACAGTCATCAATGTACCGGAGAAAGAGTTGGGGGAGGGGGCCTGAGTAGGACTGGAACAAGGAATGTTCGACATATCCCACAAAAAGACAGGCATAACTAGGACCCATGCGGGTAGCCATAGCAACACCTTTTACTTGAAGGAAGTGAGTGGAGTTGAAGGAGAAGTTGTTTAACGTGAGAACAACTTCAGCCAGGCAGAGGAGGGTGGTGGTGGATGGGGACTGGTTGGGCCTCTGTTCAAGGAAGAAGCGGAGAGCCCTCAAACCATCCTGGTGGGGGATGGAGGCGTAGAGAGATTGGACATCCATAATGAAGAGGAGGCGGTTGTGGCAAGGAAACTTGAAATTGTCAAAATGACATAGGGCATCAGAAGAGTCACGGATGTAGGTGGGAAGAGACTGGACCAACGGAGTCAAGATAGGAAGAATTTTTTTTTTTTAACTAAGTAGTTAATTCAAACACATTAAGGATGGCAGGACAGGTGATGTGTCACGGCTGTAGCATTTGGGAGCTCCTGTATGCCAGTGTGATCCAGGGCAAACACGTCTACAGTAAGTATTTGCGGCTCGAAGAGCTTCAGCTCAGAGTAATTGAACTGGAGACCGAGCTGCTCACTCTGTGACACATCAGGGAGGGGGAAAGTTACCTGGACACCTTGTGAAGGCAGTCACACCCCTTAGGAGAGGGTCTTCTGATTTGGTCAGTAGTCAGGGACAGGAGAGTGTGGTTGCAGCTGAGGCAGGTAAGGGGACCCAGAGGGCAGGAGTGCAGGAGCCTCAGCCTTTGCGATTGTTCAATAGGCTTGAGGTTCTTTCAGCTTGCTTGGATGAGAGTGGGGGCTGCAGGGTGGATGAGCAACCTGAACATGGCACCATGGTACAGGAAGCCATTCAAGTGGAGGGAGAAAAAAGAAATGTAGTGGTAATAGGGGACAGTATAGTTAGGGGGATTGACACTGTTCTCTGCAGCAAAGAGCGAGAGTCCAGACGGCTGTGTTGCCTGCCCGATGCCAGGGTTTGGGACATCTGCTCAGGGCTGGAGAGGAACTTACAGTGGGAGGGGGAGGATCCAGTCGTTGTGGTCCACGTAGGTTCCAATGGCATAGGCAGGACAAGGGAAGAGGTCCTGCATAGCCAGTATGAGGAATTAGGCACTAAATTAAGAAGCAGAACCTCAGAGGTAATAATCTCTGGATTATTACCTGAGTCACGTGCAAATTGGCTTAGGGCAAATAAGATTATAGAAATTAATGCGTGGCTCAAAGACTGCCGTGTTGGTAGTGAGTTCCGGTTTGTGGGGCACTGGCACCAGTACTGGTGAAAGTGGTGGCTGTACCATTGGGACGGTCTACACCTGAACCATGCTGGGGCCGGTGTTCTAGTGAGCCGCATAACTAGGGAAGTGGAGAGGGTTTCAAATGGAATAGTTACCCCATTATGCCATTTAACGTCACTCAGGAACAAAGTGGTGAGAATGTGGAACTCACTACCGCATGGTGTAGTTGAGGCAAATAACAGATGTATTTAAGGGAAAGCTGAATAAGTACATGAAAGGGAAAGGACTACAGGAGTATGCCAATAGGGTTAGATGAACCATGGTGGGAGGAAGCTTGTGTGCAGCCTGAACACTGGCATGGACTGGATTCTGTGCTGTAACTTCAATGTAATTCTATGTGGCATATTTTTTAAAAAAAACATTTGTTACAAATTTTATGTCTTTTTTCCAGTGAAAAATGGGGGGAAAAATGTCACTTCCAACTTTTCTGGAAGTTTCAGCATTCGGCACTGTGATGATTAGCATGAAACAAAAGCAGTGGGAAAGAATACAAAAAAACTTGAATTTATACAGTGCCCCATCTCAATAATACCGAAATACTTCACATATAATAAATTATTTTTGACTGCAGTCACTGCTGTTCTCAACAACATGCCCCATTTTACTTTGCTTGAAAATTTTCTGCAGGTATTTTTCGTTTTTATTAACTGCTGGATTTCTTTAACTTTTTTTTTAAAAAGCACCTTATTAACAAGTTACTGTGCTAGTTAGGCACCCTAACAAATACACACTAAATCGAGTTGCATAGTACCACTGGTATCAGACCCACCGGCCGTCCATGTCTCCGTTATAAAGACGTCTGCAAACGCGACATGAAATCGTGTGACATTGATCACAAGTCGTGGGAGTCAGTTGCCAGCATTCGCCAGAGCTGGCGGGCAGCCATAAAGACAGGGCTAAATTGTGGCGAGTCGAAGAGACTTAGTAGTTGGCAGGAAAAAAGACAGAGGCGCAAGGGGAGAGCCAACTGTGCAACAGCCCCAACAAACAAATTTCTCTGCAGCACCTGTGGAAGAGCCTGTCACTCCAGAATTGGCCTTTATAGCCACTCCAGGCGCTGCTTCACAAACCACTGACCACCTCCAGGCGCGTATCCATTGTCTCTCGAGATAAGGAGGCCCAAAAGAAGTATCACTTCTTACAATAAATTCTACTGAGAAATGGTGGACTTTGAAAAACAGCACATAAGAAATGCAGGAACCGAAGGTAATTTAAATATTGACACAATACATACATAAATTGACATATACTGGATAGAAGCAACTGTAGATTGCATGTACATTTTGTAAAAACCATTGAACAAAAAGCCCTGATTTTAACTCCTTGGGGGAAGTCGTGTGTCTGCTTGCTGAGGCAGAGAGCAAACCATCCAGCCCAATGCAGTTCAGGAGATTTTACCTCTCAGGCCTCATCAGACTAGGCCCCCAAACCTGGCAGGAAGTACTAACTGGGCACTGGGCAAGTTCAGGATTTTGGCTGCCCGGCACTCCAACGAATGCTCCCTAGCACTCAGATAACTGGTTGGGAGCAGGATTCGGAGGACATTGGAAGGACATATCAGCCAGACTGGGCCTACAGCAGGTGGTGAGGGAACCAACAAGTGGGAAAAACCCTACTTGATCTCACCCTCACCAATCTACCTGTCGCAGATGCATATGTCCAAAGCAGGCTTGGTAGGAGTGACCACCAAAAGCTCCTTGTGGAGACGGTACCATCTTCACATTGAGGATACAGCCCATCGTATTGTGTGGCACCACCACTGTGCTAAATAGGACACATGCAGAACAGATCAAGCAACTGAGAACTGGATATCCATGAGCTCTGTGAACCATCAGCAGCAGCAGAATTATATTCAACCTCAATCTGTTAAACTCATGACCCGGCATATTCCCCACTGTACCATAATCATCAAGGCCGGGTATTGTTAGAGTGGAATTGACTAAAATGAACCACTCAATGCTCAGGTCTGTTCCAATCATCAAAAGGTTTATTTTACACCAGTGGGGAGTAAGACACTGGGCTTACCATGCACTTCTCCACTGAACAAAGGAAAATCCACAACAGGTATACAGTTACTCAGCCCATCCTGGCAGGGCACAATCCAATCATTAACAGTTATTGATTACATGCATTATATTCATTACCAATAAAATTACTAATTATGCATCATGTGGTTGTGGGGATAGCTCATGGTATGCCCCTGACCATCTCAGGATGTTTACCACACCCGCTTATCAACTATCCTTGAGTCTTCACAATGAATCTTTCTACCTTTATCAGGCCTGCATCCCTACTTGCTTTGTGCAGTCTGCAATTAGACAGGGCAGTTGTCTTATGCACTGATATGAGGGGTCCTCCTTGGTCAGGCTAGCAGTACCATTCTAGGGATGTGACTTAGCCAATCTGGTCCCTCAATGCCTTGGGTAAATACTCCATTTTGTAACAATATGTGGTTATACTTTCATCTTGTGCATGAGTATATAAGGTTAGCTGCATGGGCCACAATTTTCTCCCTACAGTATCAATGAGGAGTGTTTCAAAGAAGAGTGTGGAAGAGCATGCTAGGAGCTGCACCACGCGTACCTCAAAATGAGTTGCCAAACTGGCAAAGCTCAAATGCAGAACTACATGCATGCTGAATAGCAGAAGCAGCAGATGAATCAATGGAGCTAAGCAATCCCACAGCCAATGGATCAGATCAAAACTCTGCAGTCCTGCCACATCCAGTCATGAATGGTGGTGGACAATTAAGTAACTAACCAGAGGATGAGGCTCCACAAACATTCCCACCCTCAATGATGGGGGAGCCCAGCATGTCAGTGCAAAAGACAAGGCTGAAGCAGCTGCAACCATGTTTAACCAGGTGTCGAGTGTGTGATCCATCTCTGCCTCCTCCTGAGGTACCCAGTATCACAGATGCTGGTCTTCAGCCAATTCGATGCACTCCACGTGATATCAAGGAATGGCTGAAGGCACTGGATACTGCCAAGGCTGTGAGCCCTGACAACATTCTGGCTGTAATACTGAAAAAATGTGCTCCAGAACTAACTGTGCTCCTAGCAAAGCTGTTCCAATACAGCTACAATATTGGCATCTACCAGACAATGTTGAAAATTACCCAGGTACGTTCTGTCCACATAAAGCAGGACAAAGCCAATCTGGCCAATTACTGCCCCATCAGTCTACTCTTGATTACCAGCCAAGTGATGGAAGGTGTCGTTGACAGTGCTATCAAGAAGCACTTGCACAGCAATAACCTGCTCACCAATGCTTAGTTTGGGTTCCATCAGAGCCACTTGGCTTCACACCTCTGCCTGGTCGAAACGTGGACAAAAGAGCTGAATTCCAGAAGTGAGGTGAGAGTGACTGCCCTTGACATCAAGGCAGCATTTGATTGCGTGTGGCATCAAGGAGCCTGAGAAAATTTGAAGTCAATAGGAATCAGAGGAAAGCTCTCCACTGGTTGGAGTCATACCTAGCACAAAGTAAGATGGTTTTGGTTGTTGGAGGCCAATCATCCCAGGCCCAGGACTTCACTGCAGGAGTTCTTCAATGTCGTGTCCTGGGCCCAACCATCTTCAGCTTTTTCATCAATGACCTTCCCTCCATCATAAGGTCAGAATTGGGGATGTCTGCTGATGATTGCACAGCGTTCAGTAGCATTTGTGACCCCTCAGATACAGAAGCAGTTCGTGTACATATGCAGCAAGACCTGGACAACATTCAGGCTTGGGGTAATAAGTGGCAAGTAACATTCGTGCCACATAAGTGCCAGGCAATGACTACCTCCAACAAGAGAGAATCTAACCCTTGACATACTATGGCATGACTGTTACTATATCCCCCACTATCAACATCCTGGGGACTACCTTGACCAGAAACTTTACAGCACCAACCATATAAATACTGTGGCTGCAAGAACAGATCAGAGTCTGGGAATTCTGTGACGAGTAATTCATCTCCTAGGTTTCCAAAGACTGTCCACCATCTACAAGGCACAAGTCAGGAGTGCAATGGAATAATTGCCACTTGTGTGGATGAGTGCAGCTCCAACAACACTCAAGAAGCTCAACATCATCCAGGACAAAGCAGCCCACTTGATCGACACCCCATCCACCACCTTAAATATTCATTCCCTCCACCACCGATGCACTGTGGCAGTAGTTTGTACCATATACAAGATGCAGTGCATCTTGCCAAACTTGCCAAGATCCTTTGATAGCACCCCCTAGACCCTTGATCTCTTCCACCTAGAAGGACAAGGGTAGTAGGCACATGGGAACAGCACCGCCTGCGTGTCCTCCTCCAAGCCACACACCATCCTGACTTGGAACTATATTGCCATTTCTTCACTGTCACTGGTTTAAAATTCTGGAACTCCTTTTCTAATAGCATTGTGGGTGTACCTACACCAGATGGACTGCAGCGGTTCAAGAAGGTGACTCACCACTACCTTCTTAAGGGTAATTAGGAATGGGCAACAAATGCTGGCCTTGCCAGTTACGTTCATATCCCATGAAAGAATATAAAACATTTTTGATCATGGGTGGGAAACCTAAGCCCAGGCAGGGAGGACCAAGATTTCCTTGTGGGGCTTCTGTTCCTTCTAGCTGTTACAGCCAGGTGAGAAGTGGAAGAATGGCTCCCGTCTCTTTCTGCCTCTCGGTTGACCACAGCAGGTGTTTTTAAAAGAATTTGCTTGCCAACTTAGTGAGTGTCTAACTGTTTAAGTGCTATGACTGTAAAAAATACACGCAGACAGGTTTTCTTGTAAAAAATGAATTAGTGCTTATAGTTCTTCATACCCAATAAATAAAAATAATAAAAACGCTCCAACTCACACTCACGCATGAACCCAGAAGAGTCTCACACACACAGAAGTGAGTTACAAGGAGGGCAGATAGGTTAAAGTGTTTCAGAATTTCCAAAGGAAAGTCAATCGTGGACAGATTCTGTAGGTTGATCTGTTGGTTGGTTTCAAGCCATGTCCGGTAACTTCCTGGATTCTGCACAAGACAATTTAAAGTCTTAACCAATGATCCCTATCTTTTCCTCTGAAGTCAGCAGTTGTTTGCAATTTGCAAGGTGAAGTCATGTAAATGTTCGGTCATTTTTGCAAGCTGCTGTTTAGGCCACTTAAAAATACAGTTTGTCAGTCTTTTTTAAAACTTAGCCTGTGGTTTCAATCCACTCAATAAATAATGTCGTTTTTGATTAAACATGCTTTTATAACACTGGCCCACAAGGAAACCAAAAAACCCCCAGTAAATTAAACTCTTTTTTGAGCCTCTTCTGGCGCTGATTTGGCTGGCGGAGAAACCACGATTGCTTCCCTAACAAGCCTAAGGTTAACATTGCGGTCGGGATCTAATTATTTCACCGGAGCCCGACCTGCTTCCTTAGAGAAGGATGCACCTTCTTCCTGACATGTGTTCCTCTCAACTGACCAAAACAGCAAGTTAAAATTACAACACACAGGATTGGAGGGGGTACATTTATGCACCCATTTTAGTACCTGCAGAAACTGGAAGACAGGGTTAAAATCGGTCCTAATGTGTGTCACAAGTCGTCATCTACATACCAAGAGAAATAGTACATATTTAACTTCTTCCCTGCTATCAGTATAAGGCTATCAATAAAAACTGTTCATTGTGTAATCACTGATTTAATGAATATTCTTCAGCTGTAGGCTGCAATCCATAATGTATGACTTTTGTACAAGCACACAAAACCACAAATCTTGCAGCCAGTATAATTAGGAAATATTGCAGAGTGCTATCATTTCAATTCACGCAAATTACTTCAAGAAACGTCTTATAATTTGCATTGTTTCTGTGTCATATGTAGTTGTCACTGCGGACAAGAATTAGAACACTTTGAAGTGCTAGATTTTTGTAACACATCAGTGATTCATCTGACTCAACACATTTCTGATACCTGCATCCTATGTCACAATGATCACCATTTTCCTTGCTGACCTGCATTGACTGCTCATCCTCCAACCCATGAAATTCAAAATTCTGTCCTCGTTCCCCAATCTTTTCATGATCCTTCTGCCCAACATGCCAGTGAACTCCTTCTGCTTTTTTGACTCTTGACTTCATATACATTCTTGTCTGAGTTGTAGTGATTCTAATCTTTCCAATTTGTTGATATTAGCATTATATAATCAATCAGAATCAACTGCAACCGATGTGGTGGGAATGCTGAGTTTAAACAGAGTTTAAGATGGGATATACTGTTATCCAGCAAAAAACATACGATAATGACAGGTAGTGAGTACAAGTCCAGGTCGGGCAGGATGGCTGGCATGCGCAAACAGCTTTCTTTATTCTCCTTACTCTTTTCTTGGTACCTTACATCTTCATGACCTCTCAAACTATCCAAGATTGTTAGTATGTATCTACCTTCAAACCTTTGCTGTGCTGGAGTCACATTATCCTGGGAAACTGCACTATAGCTGGGAATACGTGGTGATACAGCAAAAGAGCAACTCAAAGAAAGTTTCCTCCAGTTCCATAACTATCCTCGTTCCAATTTTTAAAAAAAACTCTGCTAAAGGCGTTGCCTTTCAAAGAGCTAAGGGTAGAAATTTGTCTGGGCCTGTTTGAGCATCCCAACAGAGAGACCCTAGGCCAGCTCGGGCCTTGGGCTTCGTTCACATTTTAGGTGTGAGTTTCTGGCCCCTACCATGCAATCACAGGCACCTTGTGCATTTGAACAGCATAAATGTCTGTCCACTATCTTCACTGGCAGTGGCCTGAAAATTAATCCTGGAAGAGGTGTTATAGCAAGCAATGGGGCGGGAGGTTGTGGTGAGTGGTGATCATGATGACCTTCGAGTTGGCCAAATATTCCTGCTCCTACTGGCTCCAATGTCACAGAAGAGGCCTAAAATATTTACATATGTAAGGGGCCTAATGCTCATTTTAGGTAGCTGCCAGAGATGCCTGAAAAAATGGCACAATCCAGTTTTGGGTCAGCCATTTTTTTGGGCATCCTTGGAGTGCAGAATATTTGTGCTCCAAATTGGACCTCATTGTGCCTGTTTTACATCCATAAGATGTATGCAATGAGTTTCAATTTTCTACAGTTCCTACAGTTAAATTGTTGACGGCATGCATGCAGTTGATAATCTTGACCAAGTGGTATGTGCTATGGAAAAGAGATTTCTATTATCACTGGCATTGTATTGATCCAATTTTGGCAACATTTTTAATTCCGTTTTCAAACAAGGAACAACGGCCTGAATATTAAGGGTTGGGGAATGGTGGAGTGTCATGTAGGCAGGGTGGGGTGTTGGGGGGGGGGGGTGGGGTCGTGGAGATGGGATTTCAAATGAAAAACCCTGAAATCTAGGTTTCTCCACATGCTGAGGAGTTTTAACTCCATAGTGTGCATCTTTTGGACCTAAGCAGGTTCCACCGCATGAATTGACAGCCTGGCTTCCAGTCAGGTGAGGAGCATTACGGAGAAGGCTGCAGAACCAGGTAGCTCCAATCCCTAACCCGGGAGTGGGGTGGGGGTTTTTGATCAGTTGGGGGATTCTAATGAGGGAGGCCTCATTAACATACTTAAAGTGCCAAACCACCTCCTGGGAGAGGGATGCCCGCCCCTTGTCCTGCCTCTGTAAAACCCAGATGTTGACAGGTTGGAGCCAGTTTCCGACATGCTCTAATTACTTATTCCTGCTTTAGTCTCCCCTGCCACCGCCCCCACCCCGACACACACACCGCATCAAATTCCATAAGCTCATCCATGTTAAAATATCCCCCCCCCCCCAAGAATATTTCCACTAAGCAGTGATGTTTTCTAATTTAAAGGGTGTTAACACAATATGAAAGAGCTTTGCAACAATATTTCCACTGTGATGGTGAAGTAATTTAACGCCCTGTTTCTAGTTCTGCTTCTAGTTTCTAAACCATCAGCGCATCAGCAATTATCCCATTTCCTTATGATAATGTAAGGTTGAGTGCTGAAACACTGGCTTGTGGCAATAAGCCAAATTTCTGGTTGGTTTGTGGTGAAGCTGACTTGTTGAACAATCACTGCCACACCCAGGTTTCAGCCTGGATTATGTACTCAAGGAGGAGAGAATAGGAGGAGCGAACAAAACTGGGATTTTGGGAAGGAATATAAAGAAGGAGAGAGAGGTGGTGGGATTTAGAGAGGGAATATTCCAAGTTTTTAAAGCAGTAATTGCTCCAGTGCTTTGAGCATCATGATTCTGCGAAATATTGCAGATGCCTGCAATCTCAAGCCTCCATTCTTGGTCTTCACATTTAAGCAAACTACTACACAAAATGCTGATCACAACACTGATTAAGAGCCAGCAGAACACTTTTCTCTCATAGTTCCATAATTGTTTTTTGCTGGGGCTTGTAAATGGTTTATTTGTTATTTTTGTTAATGAGGCATCAACTGACTGTGAGGCAGGCTCATGGGAAATGTTTAGCTGGTGTTGTATTTTCTGCAGAATACAAGGCAGTGCCATACTCTTCACAAACATCATGATGGAGGACTGAGCTGAAGGGTAGGAAATTACCTAGTAGTACAACTTGAAATGAAAAGTCTCATATTTAGTTAAAAAAAAATGAGTTAAGTCAGATTATATAAGGATTTTAAGAAGGCTGACACTTGATGAGGAAATTATTTAGACATTGGGTTACCATCTTTCTGGATGAGTTGTCAAGAAATTTATCATTTATAAATGGACACAAAGGAGTTAATTTCCTCTGTTTGCTATTTACAATCCACTGGTAATGCCTTTCACATTAGATTCCTGTCATTTTGTGAATTAAATCATACTAATATTTCAAATATTGAAATAAAGATATTCACCAAAGTCACTAAATTTAATAACTGCATAATCTAAAAATCTAACATCTAAGTACTTTTTCCAAAGTCAGATACGCTGGTGGCTGCAGAAATGGACACATTCTTCTGCTGCAGAATTCATTGCTTTTCAAGCTGCAGTAAAGCCCCCTGTGCAAAAATACCAAAATCCATTACAAAGATCTGCAGAAAGCTTTACTAATTTAAATTGACAAAACTATACAATATTCGACTATCTTTGAGAGCAGCTGTTAGATTACTAGTCCTATCGTAATGCCTCTCATTGACTGTTGCTGTCATATTGGGGTATAAACTGGCCAAACAATTAAAGTACTTGAAACAATCTTCAAAGCTTCCATTTCAATAATCTAGCAGTCCTGTGGTTCTCCTCATATCGAATACTCCAATATAAGTATTGCTTTCGAGCAGAGAGATCCACCATTGACATGCTGTTTTCCCTTCACCAGCTGCAGGAGAAATGCCGTGAACAACAGATGCCCCTCTACGTGCTTTCATAGATCTCACTAAAGCCTTTGACCTCGTCAGCAGACGTGGTCTCTTCAGACTACTCGCAAAGATCGGATGTCCACCAAAGCTACTCAGTATCATCACCTCATTCCATGACAATATGAAAGGCACAATTCAGTATAGAGGTGCCTCATTAGACCCCTTTCCTATCCTGAGTGGCATGAAACAGGGCTGTGTTCTCCCACCTACACTGCTTGGGGTCTTCTTCTCACTGCTGCTCTCACATGTATTCAAGTCTTCAGAAGAAGGAATTTTCTTCACACAAGATCAGATGGCAGGTTACTCAACCTTGCCCATCCTAGAGCGAAGACCAAAGTATGGAAAGTCCTCATCAGGGAACTCCTCTTTGCTGACGATGCTGCATTAACATCCCACACAGAAGAGTGTCTGCAGAGACTCATCAACAGGATTGCAGCTGCCTGCAACGAATTTGACCTAACCATCAGCCTCAAGAAAATGAACATCATGGAACAGGACGTCAGAAATGCTACAGCCATCAATATCGGTGACCATGCTCTGGAAGTGGTGTGGGAAAATGGTGCACTGACACGGAACACAAAAGTCCAAGTGTCCTCAGTACTTTGCTGTATGGCAGTGAGGCCTGGACAACGTATGTCAGCCAAGAGCGACGTCTCAACTCATTCCATCTTCGCTGCCTCCGAAGAATCCTTGGCATCAAGTGGCAGTACAGTATCTCCAATGCAGAAGTCCTTGAGGCAGCCAACATTCCCAGCATATACACCCTACTGAGCCAACGGCTCTTGAGATGGCTTGGCCATGTGAGCCGCATGGAAGAAGGCGGAATCCCCAAGGACGCATTATACTGCGAGCTCGTCACTGGTATCAGACCCACCGGCCGTCTATGTCTCCACTTTAAAGACGTCTGCAAATGTGACATGAAACCCTGTGACATTGACCAAAAGTCGTGGGAGTCAGTTGCCAGTGATCGCTAGAGCTGGGGAACAGCCATAAATGTGGGGCTAAGGAGTGGCGGGTGGAAGAGACTTAGCAGTTGGCAGGAAAAAAGACAGAAGCGCAAGGAGAGAGCCAGCTGTGGAACAGTCCCGACAAACAATTTTATCTGCAGATCCTGTGGAAGAGTCTGTCACTCTAGAATTGGCCGTTATAGACACTCCAGGCGCTGCTGCACAAACCACTGACCACCTCTAGGCACTTACCCATTGTCTCTCGAGACAAGGAGGCCAAAGAAGAAGAAGTATTGTGAATGTCATTATAACAGATGGTTTCATATATTCCATTCAAAAGAACTTTGTTTCTCCCTTTTGGTTTCAAGGTAGAAGCAGCAGGACTCAGTGTTATTTTCTTCAAGAAAGTCCCTTATTGTAGGTTTTTTTTATGTGCACAGGTGACAAAGAATCTTCCACAAATCATTATAAAACTGAGAATTCCTGCAACCCAAACATTATGGGGCCAATCAGTACATTACTGTATTTGGTCTTTTGTATTGGGTCTTGCACTTCTGATAAAACAGGAGCAATACGATTTGACTCCTTAGTTATTCCTATCATTATGGAAATATTACCTGGTCTGTAACCTCTAAGTTACTATTATTGCAACTACTGTTGCTTTAAAATAAAGCTACTTGAGGAAGAATCGTTTAGCTATAGATCTATTTGATATGGAACTCTAGGATAGATAATGCTACTTGAGATCAGGAAGAATCTTTGCATGGGTACTGTTACGGCCGAGGCAGGGGAGTGCACTGTTACTTCAGTCCCATTTCTTCACAAGGCACAACATATATTTAAATATTCCCACTTACTGAAACTGTCAATCAGATACTCTATTTTTCTCCTCATCCCGCCCCCCAAAATGAAGCACACCAACCAGGTTTCTTTAATAAACAACTAAATTATCCATTTATTATAAACTAAGTCTTAACCAATAATGAAGTAAAACATACACACAAATTGAAATATTAAAGCCCCTTATTTATCCCAGCCCTTATGTACACACACGCACACACACCTGGTTAACCGGGAAGAAAAGGGATTTTTGTTTATAGCTGTTAGAAAGAAATAGAAGGAATAAAAAAAGCTTAAACTGAAAAGAAGGCATGAAAGTCCTTTGTTTTGGCGAGGTGTCCCAAAGGCGAATAGGTGGCTGTCAATGGAATCTTCCCAGAACTGTTCTTTCCAGGTGCTGTTGATGATCCGTTTGGGTAGGCTTTGAAAAGATTCAGCACAGAAAGCTCCAGTCAGACTTTACAGCAGGAAGCAGCAACAAGGATTTTCCTTAGGTCTTATAGCAGCAATATAGCAGTAATAGTTTCTTCAAATACAGGGGAAACAGTATAACTTGATGCAGGAATTCTTTAAAAATGCAGGGATTCTTCAAAGAGAGAAAGATATCAACTGTCTCCTCCTGGCAGGCACACAGCAACTCATTGGCTGAAAGGCACTTAGGATATCCTGCGGTTGTGAAAGTGCTATATGAATGCACATCTTTTCTTTTTTTAATATTACTAATTTTTGTCCATTTCAAATTGCATTGTTATTGTTATGAAGGTGCTCCATTCTTAAAATGTTTTGAGAAGCTGTGTTAATGATTATGAATTTAATCCTGAGAAGTGTGAAGTGATGCATTTTGGGAGGACTAACAAGGCAAGGGAATATACAATGGATGATAGGACACTAGGAAGTACAGAAGGTCAGAGGGACCTCAGTGTACTTGTCCATAGATCACTGAAGGCAGCAGCACAGGTAGATAAGGTGGTTAGGAAGGCATCTGGGATACTTGCCTTTATTAGCTGTGGCATAGAATATAAGAGCAGGGAAGTTATGATGGAACTGTATAAAATGCTATTTAGGCCACAGCTGGAGTACTGTGTACTGTTCTGGCCACCACACTATAGGAAGGATGTGATTACACTGGAGTGGGTGCAGAGGAGATTCACCAGGATGTTGCCTGGGCTGGAATGTTTCAGCTATGAAGAGAGACTGAAAAGGCTAGGGTTGTTTTCCTTAGAGCAGAGAAGGCTGAGGGGGGACATGATTGAGGTATACAAAATTATGAGAGGCATTGATAGATTAGATAGGAAGAAACTTTTTCCCTTAGTGGAAGGGTCAATAACCAGGGGGCATAGATTTAAGGCAAGAGGCAGGAGGTTTAGAAGGGATTTTAGGAAAAAAAATGTCATCTAGAGGGTGGCTGGAATCTGGAATGCACTGCCTGAAGAGGTAGTAGAGGCAGAAACCATCACAACATTTAAGAAGTATCTAAATGAGCATTTGAAACGCCATAGCATCCAAGGCTATGGGCCAAGTGCTGAAAAATGGGATTCGAATAGGTAGGTGCTTGATGGCCGGCACAGACACGATCGGCTGAAGGGCCTGTTTCTGTGCTGTATGACTCAATTGACATTGGTTCATTTGGAAAACTGAAAAGATGCCATGGATTTTTCTTTACAAGGGTCACTGGGAGGACACTTGAGCTTTGTGTTTCAAAACAACCTCACATGCCTTAAACTAAGTAAACAACAGGAACCTTGGTGGCCAGGGGAGTTATTTATAGAGAAGTGACTTGTCAAAATTTATGCTGATCATGAGGTTTTGACTTGCTGTGTGGGTGTGGACTGTTTTGAAGGCAGTTGGGTTCATAGCCTGCTGAAAGAAACACCCAGCTCATCTTCCTCCACCTCTTTGAAAAAAACAATGCGAATCCAGAGTGATAGTTGCAACCCCTGATGCCGAATTTCTCTTGGAAAGCCTGCCAGATTAAGTCTCGACATTGCCTGCAAAGAACTGCTCTAAAAAGATCCCCGTGACAGCAGTCTCCACATATTTGGGATGCCAGATTAAAGGGACAACTGATATCATCCCATATCTTCTCTTTCAAGAATTAACAAGTATTTGGCCAAAGTATTCTTTTTGTCTTTTTTTTGTAAAAGATTTCTGCAGAGAATTTTTTTAAAAATTTAACCGGTGTGAGTGCGTGTGTGTTGGATATCTAGAAGGGAATATATATTTACATTCATATTTCAAACTGTTAGTGCTTTGCATCTTTACTGGTTAAATCTTATTTTATAATAAACTGATAATTTTGTTGTTTATTAAGCAAACCTGGTTGGTGTATTTTATTCTGGGATAAAGAGTAGAGTATATGATTGACCATATCGGTAACTGGGTAAATATTTAAATGTATGTTGTGACCTGTGGAGAAGTGGAACTAGAGAAAGACAGTGCAATCCTCCCACCTCGATCGTAACACTATGGAATTTACTACTCTTCAGCTCAGTCCGCCATCATGCCTGTGAAGGATATGGCACTCATAGATAATGTATTTCTATGATGTTTTTAATGTTCTGCCTATAAAAAGGCTGTAAAGGAGACATATCAAGTGTCACCCTGTGATACAATAAATTGTACTTTGTGCAGTAATGATATCTCTTGTCAGTTTTAATACTGCACTGCAAATTTTAAGTGGTTAATGCTTACAATTAGTGAATAAAAGAAACAATTGAACAAGCCATGGAAGGAGGGGCATCCAATTCGCTGAAGTAAATACATAATTTTTGGATATTTGAAATTCCTTACATTTTCGATAATTCATGTTCTAACTAACTTTCAAGAGAAAGACTTTCTTAGTGCCTTTCAAAATCTCAAGACAACCCAAAATACTTGGCAGCTAATGAAGTAAAAGTGTGGTCACTGTTGTAATATAGGAAGCCAACACCCAACTTTAGATTGCAGTCAACAGAATTAATATTGGGCCAGATTTGCTGGAGTGATGTGACCTGTTAAACTTTCTCAGCAGCCTTCAGCTCAAATTTTATTTGTGGCATGACTTGCTGGAAGTGCAAACTGATAATGGCATGTTGAGGGCAACAGGGTATCAGGGACCTCAGTGAATGGCAGGACCAACAGTGTATCTCCTTAACTAATGAGACATAAGGATTGAAAACGAAACTGAGGAATAACTGAGAAGGATGGTGAATTAATATTAAATCAAGCACAGAAAGCGAAATAAATAGAGGGAAAGAAAGATTAGATTGAGAGAGATAAAAACAGAAAGAAAAAGAAAAAAGGTTTACCACCTGAACGAATGAGACTTTTAACAGTTTAAATTATTCAATTGTTATGACTGCGGTGGGAGCAATGTACTGTCAATTCAGTCCCATCACTCCACAGGTCACAGCATATTATTAAAGTTTTCCCACCCAACCAGAAAACAGCCAAATTAAACACTCTAGTAACCCCCCCAGAATAAAACAGACCAAATCAGGTATCTTTAGACAACAACAAATTAACTTTATTAAAAACTAAATCTTAAACATTATTAAGATAAATCTACGACTAAAGACCTTATAACTTCTTATTTTAACCTACCTTCCCATTCACATACATACACTCAAAAATCAATGGTTAAATGTTTTTTTTAAATGATGTTTTTAAAAATTAGCTGTTCCTTATCAATTCATAAATAACTGGGTTGTTAGTCTTTGTGGGTTACGTTCCTGATGGGTGAGGTATCCTAGTGTAAAAATAATCAAATGTCACTCGAAGTCTCCACACGGATTTGATGAAACAGTCGTTCAATAGATAGGCATTCAAAACACTTCGGCTACAGCAGGCATCAAACAGTTCTTTAAACAAGGAGTATAGCAATGAGTCTAAAAACCAACAGTCTCTCAGTCAAAACTCTACTGCGATTTCCAGAAAACACAATCAGTCAAGAGAGATTCAATCTTGAAGCAAAAACTTTCTGGCTTGGAAGTAAAGAAAAGGAATTTTACTACCTCCAGCACTACAAATGGTCTCATTAAAGGGTTTTTTCCTCCTTAGGCAATTGACATGGGCTGTAGCTTATTGTAGAATTTTTGCTGAGAGAAATAGTTCTTTCCTTCAGTAAGCACACTTCGTTGGTGTCTTTCAAAACTGGTTTTAGCCAGTTTTCACATACAGCTAAATTGTAACATTACACCATCTGACCTCTTCACTCTCCTGCTTTTGCCTAGGTAAGAAATGCAGCTGTGGCACACTGTTCTTAGAAATCTAAAAGCTTCCCTCTGTCTTAAAGGCAAACCATTTATAACAGAGTCTTAAAGGCACACTGTTTCAAACAGAGGAGAAAAAAATACAGTTCTGTAACACAATTTCTGGACCAGAGTGTTTGATTGGCACTGTATTAATAATTAGCACATTGTCGAGAAGATACTTAGGCTGTTAGTTACCAGTTTTGACTTTCTGTGCTGAGTTTAATGGGCAAATTAAGTTCTTAAAAATAACAAGGAGGCTAAGAGCAAGATGTTGTTTGTTTGAAGCAAATGGTGGAGCTGCACAAATTGACCAACAAGTTCTGGAGATTTGCAACTCACAGTGAATCCCTTAATTCACTGAACATTCAAAACGGTGTGTGCTGTTAACACATTGTTATTTTTCCAGCAAGATCCAGCCAATATATTTAACTTCTCATTAATAACAACATTTCAAATATATGCATGTTCAAGCCTTGCTTGTAAATTATGCTTCATCATGAAGCAATTCTAGTAATTTTTGCCTCTTGCTGTTCAGTCTGGTAGATGTAGCAAACCTACTTGCACTATGCAGTATTTTTATTGCAATGATGTGAAAGGACACTTGTGAAGAAAATAATTTGCTCATTTGACTTGGCATCTGCTAAACCATTATCTATATTAATTAAGGCATTAATTAACATGGGGCCCAGAGGATCAGAGGCCTATACATGAATATTCCAGGCAAGTAGACATTGTTGTCACAAAAATTACCCCATTTAATTTAAGGATGTGGTACAGCATAGCTACTTCATATTTCACATAAACCAACACTTAGCTGTGTATCAATCTGTGTATTATATCCCTGCACAACATTATAACAATGTCATTTCAAGATTAATTTTGTGTGACTCAAAATTATACACATCAGGAGAGGTTTTATTTGGAAATCAATTCAGAAAAGATAATGTGTCTTACGTACTGTCCAACAACACAATAATCTTTTCCTGAGCGCATTATTTCCCTGTCTTAACAGAAAATTTATTTTTTATGATAAATTGTGCTCCATGAACTTCCTGACATGATTTCTAAAGTGTAAAATTATTACTTACTGTAAGATCAGACTTGCCCCTGTGTTACTGTTTTATAAAAATAGCATTTTATCTTTGCAAAAGCTGCTCCTTATTCCCTATTTTATTAAGTAGTTTCTTCATAATTTTCACTTAACTATGCTGACATTCTGTTTTAGAAGATTATTCCTTGTTACATTGACTTTTTTTCTAATGTTTAGTGTGCTGTTCTAAATATTATCCTTTATGTCAACTTTTGAAAGGTTCTCTGTTTCTAAGGTTGCTTTCCCCCTTTCTCCTCTGGTCCATTCACTCCCCTCACACCCATGTCATGCACTGCACAGAGCTGAGATGCTAGATCTTGGGTAATGCTCTGCTGCATGTGGCCACTAAGAGCTCTTGGAAAGTTGTGGAGGAATTACTCTTCTTCACACAGCAAAGCACATTGTCTTTGTTTTGTATCTACCCATTCATCTACTCATTACACTGCAATCTGTCATTCCTGGCAAGAGCTTACTCTAGATTTTTCTTTTTTGTAATGCTACTGACCCATGGGGAAAATAACAGGATCTGGTGCAACACTAGCTTTATGCAGCTCTTTATTTGTATTAGTTGGGGGATAACGTTGGCTTTCCCATGGGTTTCCTGCCTTGGGAGAAACATTAAATTGACCCCCAATCATGTTTCCTTTATTTCCCTGGTTCTTCCTGTCTAAATTATTTTGTTATGTTTAGTTTTTTCTGTAAAGCATTTTTCATTTTCAGCTCTTGACCTTGATATGTGCCTAACTGTGCCCCATCAAGTTTGTCCAGATGTCAATTTGTATGTTTTTGCCCCCATCAGATGCATCCACCCATCCCAGCCACTCTAGTCACTGGTGTGATTTTCTGTCTGTCTGTGCTCTGGATCTGTTATGGATGGAAGGCTGAATTTTAGCACACAAAACGAGCGGGTTGGGTTCAGGTCAGATTGTAAACATTTTTTAAATCTGAATCCCGACCCCAACTCACCCACTTCCGGGTTTTGCCGAAGTGGAACAAGGGTGATCCCAGGTGACAGGTTGGCATTTCAAATATATGAACGAGGATGGCAGCCACTGATTTAATCTGCTTTTCAGATTAAACATAGGTGACAGGGTTTCCAGGCCTCAGGAAACCTGGCAGCTGAAGTGAGGTGAGGACAGCTTCGGAGAGAAGGTAAGTGCTTTTACAGCACAGCTTGTGAGCCAAGAGGAGCAGGAGTGCTTTTCCCAGCCCCTCAGCCTTTTCCCATCAGCCCCGCCCCCCTATACAAACGTCCCCGGGATTGGTGATCGGACTTAATAGTCCTGCAGACCGCAAAGAACGGCTCTGGAGAGCCTGTCAGTCAGGCGGACTTCCAAATGAGGAACCCATCAGGGCTAAAAATTGAATGATGAGGAGTTAAACTCCATAGCATGCGGGGAAAGCCAGTCTTCTAGATTTACTTTCCGAAACTCAGTTCCCTCCCCCCCCTGCAACAGCCTACATCAATCTGCCCAAGTAAATATCCTGGTGGTAGTCCTTTTAGTAGCATTTTAAGGAAAATGTTAAAAGAAAATTTATGAAACACCCTATAAATAGAAATAGTGATTACTAACAACAACAACAACTTATATTTAATGTATACTAAACAATAAGACATGCAATCATTTAATCAGCATTTGTTTGTTTTGATTCACTGCTCCCATTTGTAAGTTTCCCACTTCATTCAACATTTTTCCACTAACTTTACCCCCAAGATGGGCAGGTGAATAACAAAGCTGTCATGTTCTTAGTCAGGGTACATACAAAATTACAGCTGTATATTTGTAAATGATTAATGTAATGAGAATTGTTAATTATGATAATTGTAGTTTATCAATTTGCATTGTCTTATCTTGAGGCATAAATGAGTACAGGCAATTTGGGTATTTCTAGTTACTTCTTCTGCATATGGCAATCCCCCAATGTTGGCAACAAGTGTGGGCAAATGGTGAACAGTAACAGTTTAACTATGTGTGCCCCTCCATAAGTCCTGTAATCAATTTGTGTCAGCTCTAATATACCTGTACTATTTACTGGATCAATTGAAAGCTCACCATTGTCAAGACCCGAGCTTTGAGAGCAAGGTAAACTGTGTTGGTGATGAATTGTGTCACGAGTATTGCAGAGATATAAGTTTCCATGTGTGTGGTATAAATTTTCTTCAAAATTTTTACATGCACTTCTTATATGATACATGTATAATGTATGCTCCAATCTCAGCCTTTACACAGGCTATGCTATATTTCATTTAATAAGAGACAGTAATTCTGAAATATTTATATTCTGCTATCATCTCCACCAGCCACAAAAAGAATATTTATTAATATTACCAGTAATATTCTCTGCAACATAAATCACATTCATTTTTTATTTAGCAAATCAGCCCTGCACTTCCTTACCAACTTGAGTTTATGGCATGCATGGGACATACCTACTTTATTTTAAACATATACATACAAATGAGCAGGGTCGGCTCTATTGGTGATGGAGTGTAAGCTGCAGTATTACTTTCAAGATTCATTTTTTAAATTCGTCATTAATATTCAAGGGTCAGTAACCCTCAGTATATCCATTGATATAAAGAAAAGTAATTTATCATTCTAGATTTGTTTAAGAGTGAGGAGATTTTCAGGGGTCAGAAGTTTCTGAGAGTTCACTCATTTGAGGATTTGAATTAACTTCCTGTTATTAAATAGAAGTTACTTTATGTAATCAGTCACTTTCAATCTCTTTTGTGTGGGAGAATTCCCTAAAAATATTCACTCCCTGCAAATATTCACACACTCCTGCTGACCCTTTTGCAAATATTAACAGACAATCCAGGGAATCTTCTGGCAATATTAGAACAGTCCCAAGCTCAAGGTGCTTCCCCTGTGGTTTCAACTGTTGCTGATGTGTGGATTCTTGAGATGCTTGTGGCCAGCAACTCCTGCTTGCTCGAGCTTGAGATAGCTTGGCTGCAGACTTTTGCACTTTGGTTTCTGCCATGGGAGTCTAGCACCTTGGTTTGTATTGATTGAGACTGGAAGCATGACTGCTGACATCCTGAGAGAGGGCCATATGCGCTGCTTCCACAGCACTAATAGGACTCCAGTAGGCCTGTAGCTCATCACTTAAACTGATCTGTGGGAGGGAAGACTTGCAGAAGATGAGTGACTCCTTGAAAGCCTTTGTTCACTTGCTCCATCAATCTGTTCAAGGTGGATCCATCTCCACAAAGCAGAGTAGAGGTTTGAGGTCAGAGTCAGCATGGTAACCATTTGAACTTCTACCAAAGCTGCAAAGCATGTGAACATGGATTCTTTTTGTGAAGGTCTAACAATTGGATCCTTGGAGAAGGCCGTACACTGCCAGGCAGACTAAATACTGCTGATGCCATGCGAGATGATGCCACTCAGGCCGTAGGAACAGAGCAGTAAGCTATTCAGCCCCATCAAGCCTGTTTGGCCATGCAATTAAATTATGGCTGATCTGTTCCTCAACTCAATTTACCCAATGTTGCTCCATATCCCTCAATTAGGAAACAGACTTAAAGCCTGTGTTTTTTTGTAGCAATGATGGTGAAATTGTTATCAATCGCTGTCATTTCTCCTCTGAAACTGACAGCAACTTCTGGAGTTTGCACATGTACAGTTAAATGCGGAAATCCAGAAATTGCTGGAAGTGATTCTACACTTCTCTCTTGGGTGTTGAAGTCTCCTCAGACTGCAGGCAATTAGAAATCACTAAACTGATGAGGATTTTCCCTTTTATGCTGTAATATTGCTATTCAAAGCCCCCCCACCTCCCAAAAAAGTTATGCTTTGTTCATGAAAATAGTTCTCTTCACCTGAATTTGAAAAGGAATCTTAAGTCCCTCTGGTATGATAAACAAAGTATATATTTGAATAGACTTATTGCAGAATGAAAGCTATTGTCCCAATAACCTTTATTAGAGTAAAAAAAGTGGAAGCTGCTTCATGCGCAATTCTCAAATTGAACTAGGTGTACAATAACCTTGAAGACAGACAATCCACATTTCTTACACATTCCAAGGTGCTTCACAGGAGCGTTATCAAACGCAATTTTACACCAAGCCACATAAGGATATATTAGGACAGATGACTAAAAGCTTGGTCAAAAAGGTAAGTTTTAAGGAGCATTTTAAAGGAGGAGACAGAGACAGAGACAGAAATTTAAGGAGGGAATTCCAGAGTGTGGGGCTTTGGCAGCCGATAGCATGGTGGCCGCTGGTGGAGCGATTAGAATAGTGGATGCACAAGAGGCGACAATTGGAGGAGTACAGATATCTTGAAGGTTGTAGGGTTGGATGAGGTTAGAAAGTTGTGGAGGGATGAAGTCATGGAAGGCTTTAAAAACAAGGATGAGGATTTTAAAATTGAGGCATTGCCAGACCAGGAGTCAATGTATGTCTGTGAGTACAGGAATGTTGGGTGAACGGCTCTTGATGCAAGTTAGGATATGGGCAGCACAGTTTTGGATGAGCTCATTTATGAGAGTGGGTGATAGATGGACAGCCAAGTAGAATGTTGTTATTAGTCATATCTAAAGCTAACAAAGGCATGGATGAGGGTTTCAGCAGCATATGAGGTTGAGTTGGGCAGTATTACAGAGGTTGAAGTAGGTGGTCTTTGTGATGGTGTAGATATGTGGTTGCTCATCTCGGGGTCAAAGAGAGCACCAAGGTTGTGAATGGTCTGATTCAGCCTCAGGTAGTTGCTAGGGAAAGGGATGGAATTGGTAGCTAGGTAACAGAGTTTGTGATGGGGACCAAATTCAATGGCTTTAGCCTTCCCAGTATTTTGTTGGAGGAAATTTCTGCTCATCCAGTACTGGATCTCTCTTTCTATCTTCATATTTCTCTTTCTGCGTCTTTAATTTTCTTTCCTTACTTCTGGGTGGTAAGAGCTGCATGGATCTACAACGTGACTGGTTGTGGGATACATTTTCTTGCTCCGGAACTGTATGTGTAGCAATTTATCTTGACACAACCTGTGTTTCTTACCATAGTCCAATAGTTAGAGGGCACAAGTAAACTGTCGTCTAGCCTCCAGTGAGATTAGCAGTAAGGGAGTTGAAATTGTGCTGTGCCACATTAGTAACAAATGCTTTAACATGCTGTTACAAAATTCCTTTGGTTGCTGTTCTCAGGAAGGTATAAAACCATTTATTTTAAAGAGATTATTACTTTTCTTAAAATATTAGAGAGAGAAATTTCAAACATGTTAACCTCATCATTACAATGTCTTGCACAGTGTGATTTTAAATCCAAGGTGACATTTTTCTATTGATTAGTTAAATAGTCTTCCATTTTAAGTAATTGATAAAATGTTGATTAATTCCTTGCAAGAAGTAATCAGTGAGATATTTGAGAATCTATTTGAGAATATGATTTGTGAAGATAGGAATAGATGTAGATGAATAATTGGAACAGTACAATTCAGGTCTATTGAGACCTCAGAAATATGATCTGTTATAGTTATTTGCTAGAGTTGAATAATACAGATTATAATGTGGACTGATATCCTGCAGCTTTCATTCAGTTACCTTCCACAACATGTTTCTTAGAAATTTTACTGGCTAATTCATCTCAGCCAGCAGTTTCCAAGGAGCTGTATCTGTGTAAACTGTAAGTAGTTTGTTTGCAAAATCAGGAAAGAAAGGCCAAAAATCATTCACTCTTCTTGTTAAAAGTTATCCTACAGTTATCGGGCTGGTCTGACATTTTAGGATGATGAGATTTTTGGCAGATTCTGTGGTCAGCCACTCTTGGCACACACGGGGGATGTTGTACAGGAAATCATAATCCTAGTTTACCTGATTCATGTATTTAAATGAAATTCAGGCACAGTGGGCCTGCGTGTGCTGATCCACACTGGGAGCACTGAAACAGGGAATCAACCCTTTCATATCCTACAAATGTATTCAGAATCATCTTTCTATCTTTCTTTCTCTCTTCGTCTCTATCTCTGTGTCACTATCGCTATCTCCCCCTCTCTCTATCTATCTTTAACTTTGTATCTCTTTCTGAGTATTTCTCTGTCTGTTTGCTTGAGTGCATTCTTTATGGTTTCTCACAGAATAATGCAACAAAAGCTGCTATTAATATGCAAACCAGCCAGCAACTTGCAGCGAAGGACAGGCAGCCCACGAATAGAGAATCACCACAAGTTGTTGGCAGATTTGTACCGCTTTGCTATTAGCTTTGTGAAAACAACATCCCAGCCTTAACCTCCCAGTGATTTTCAGGAAGTTGTTGCATTTGCACATTTATTGTTTATTAAGCTCAGCACAGTAAGTTAAGTCTAGCAATTAACAGTGCAGGTAGCCTTTTAATGATGTGATAATTGTTAATGACTGCCAGTAAACCTCTCTTGCCCAGAAGCTGAACACTTATAAGTGTGGAATCTCATTCCTTCAGGTTTTGGAGATTTTAAAAATGTCAGATTTAAGCTTTTTATTTTTTTCCTTTTAACTGTCTTTTTCTCTTCCTTTTAATCCAATTTTTCTTTCCTTCATTTTATTTCCTAAGTATTGTGTAAAATTAATAAAACCATTCAGTATAAATCAAAGGAAATTATTCTGACATTCTACAGGTTGCTGGCCAGTCTGCATCTAGTGTACCGTGCCAGTTTTGGTCCCCTCATGTAGTGGGTGATTGAATTGAAGTGATTTATGACATTAACCCCTTATAGGGACTAAACCAAATCAAGCGTACATCCCTATAAGTCTCCTTTAATTAAGTTCAGACCAGACAGATTCCTACAGCCACTTGTTTGGGTCTGAAGAACTGAACTAGTCTTCCCTCAAAGAAAGAAAACTAACAGAGAATGTTACTATCTTTTGGATAGCCTATTTAAAAAAATAATTATAGCTGTCATAAATATCCCAGATATTATAAGGGTCTGGAAAACTTTCTTCAATAAGTATCTGCCCACTTAAGGAGACACAGAGAGGGGGTTCTTGTAGTTGTATACAGAATGCTACATGAGACGATTTATTCACTTTTATATATTTAAAGAGTTGAACATGCAATACACTTTAAGTGGCTAAGTATACTACACTATCAATGACTACTAAGAGATGTAAAACATAATCTTATTTCTAAAATAGAATCCAAAAGTTTAACCTTGACAATGTTACTGCAAAATATCTTAGAATATCCATCAAAATTTAAAGTAAACTTTTACCTTAAATTCCCTGAGTACCTTAGGTTGAGAAGCATTGATGAGGAATTCAATACTTCTGGTTTTTAGATTCAAAACTCTCATATTTAGACTGTTTCTAATCTTTCATGTCATCTTTTCGAATGTAGGTGTTACCTTTCTGTGTGTGTTTTTACTGCTTTTGAGATCCATATATGGTAATATCATTAGCTACCATTCCCGCTTAATGTATTTGCTAGAAATTCCCTTTTCTTGAAGTTGTGAGCTTTTATCTGCTCAATATGTTTATAATTGGGTTCTGGTTTTGTAAGTACCATTTCATTTTGTAATTTTCCATCTGCAATTGTCTTTTTATGGTACCTTGTACCATCCTGTTGAGTCAGTCTGTCTATATCACTAACACTATCAACTAATTAAGTTTATAGTTATCAGTATTGACCTCACATAAGATGTCCCAGTGTGATTCATCTTCTAATTCCATTGTAGCGAAGACCTTGGAATGGATTTTTTAACTTAAAAGGTGTTTCTGGTTCACATTCTATTGTAAGAGGGATGTTTATGAATTTTTAACTCTGCTCTTAATAGGGGAGATCAGTGAGTCTTGAAAACCGACCATTTGTCAACCTTTAATTCTAAAAGGCATAATGTATTAATTAGATCTAAATTCTACCTAAGAAAGCCTATTATACTTATGTTTCATCACAGAATCACCTAGGAAAAGGTTCAGAGGAGAGCTAAAAGAATGATTCCTAGCTTAAAGAACCTCAATTACTCAGTTAGGCTCAAGGACCTTGGTTTATTTACTTTGGAGCAGTGCAGACTTCAAGGTGGTCTGATAGGGATTGTTAGGACTGAATAGTGTCTCTGTTGATAGATTATTCCGGTTTAACAGATTGGGTAGGAGCAGGGGACATGAGTTTAATTTATGTAAGAGTAGGAATAGACTGGATATTAGGCAGTTCTTCTTTTCTCCAAATAATTGTGAGCCTCTGGATACATCACCGGCTGGTGTGGTAGGTGCGAACTCTCTTCATGTCTTCAAGAGGGAGCCGGACAGAAATTAAGTGTCTTTATAGGTAATGCTTCTTTCATGTGATCTCCTGGACTGGTTTTATTTGACTGAGGGGGTTGTTGATGAATTTTAGAATTATTTCCCTTCCTGGTCTTAGTTTTCTTTTTCTATTTTTACATGGCTTCAGGGCTTGGTGTAGGGTTGGGGGGGCGGTGGTGGGGGTAAGAGGCAGAGAAGTCGGGGGAGGGTAGAGGTGTTTAGCCATGTTGGTCCAGCCATCATGATGTTGGACAGGCTTGATGTTCAGATGTTCTTTTCCGGTTTGTCAATTTGCATGTTCATTTGTTAGTCATAGAGTTATACAGCCAGAAACAGGCCCTTCGGCCCATCGTGTCTGTGCCGGCCATCAAGCACCCAACTATTCTAATCCCATTTTCCAGCACTTGGCCCGTAGCCTTGTATGCTATGGCATTTCAAGAGGTCATCTAAATACTTCTTAAATGTTGTGAGAGTTCCTGCCTCTACCACCTCTTCACGCAGTGCGTACCAGATTCCAACCACCCTCTGAGTGAAATTTTTTCCTCAAATCCCCCCTAAACCTTCTGCCCCTTACCTTAAATCTATTTCCCCTGATTATTGGCACCTCTGCTAAGGGAAAAAGTTTCTTCCTATCTAACCTATCAATGCTCCTCATAATTTTGTATACCTCCCCTCAGCCTTCTATGATCTAAGGAAAACAACCCTAGCCTTTTCAGTCTCTCTTTATAGCTGAAATGCTCCAGCTCAGGCAACATCTTGGTGAATCTCCTCTGCACCCTCTCCAGTGCAATTACATCCTTCCTATGGTGTGGTGTCTAGAACTTAACACAGTACTCCAGCTGTGGCCCAACCAGTGTTTTATACAGCTCCATCACAACCTCCCTGCTCTTATATTCTATGCCTCAGCTAATAAAGGCAAGTATCCCATGTCTTCCTAACCACCTAATCTACCTGTTCTGCTGCTTTCAGTGATCTATGGACAAGTACACCGAGATCCCTCTGTACTTCCTAGGGTCCTACCATCCATTGTATATTTCCTTGCCTTGTTAGTCCTCCCAAAATGCATCACCTCACACTTTTCAGGATTAAATTCCATTTTCCACTGCTCCGCCCATCTTACCAGCCCATTTATATCGTCCTGTAATCTAAGGCTTTCCTCCTCACTATTTACAACACCATCAATTTTCGTGTCATCTGCAAACTTACTGATCATACTTCCTATATTCACGTCGAAATCATTAATGTACACTACAAACAGCAAGGGTCCTAGCACCGATACCTGTGGTACACCATTGGTCGCAGGCTTCCACTCGCAAAATCAACCCTCGACTATCACCCCCTGCCTCCTGCCACTAAGCCAATTTTGGATCCAATTTCCCAAATTGTCCTGGATCCCATGGGCTCTTACCTTCTTAACTAATCTCTCATGTGGGACCTTATCAAAAGCCTTACTGAAGTCCATGTTGACTACATCGACTGCTTTACCCCCCATCTACACATCTAGTCACCACTTCGAAAAATTCAATCAAGTTAGTTACACACGATCTCCCCCTGACAAAGCCATGCTGACTATCCCAGATTAATCCCTACCTCTCCGAGTGGAGATTAATCGTATCCCTCAGAATTTTGTCCAATTGTTTCCCTACCACTTATGTTAGACTCACTGGCCTGTAATTACTTGGTTTATTCCTGCTATACTTCTTGAATAATGGTACCACATTTGCTGTCCTCCAATCCTCTGGTACCTCTCCTGTGGCCAGAAAAGATTTGAAAATTTGTGTCAGAACCCCTGCTATCTCCTACCTTGCCTCACATAACAACCTGGGATACATCTCATCTGGGCCATGGGATTTATTTTAAGCCCGCTAAAACGGTTAATACTTCCTCCCTTTCAATGCTAATGTGTTCATGTATATTACAATCCCCCTCCCTGATCTCTACACCTACATCGTCCTTCTCCATAGTGAACACAGATGAAAAGAAATAATTTAAAACCTCACCTATGTCCTCCGGCTCCACACGCAGATTGTCACTTTGGTCCCTAATGGGCCCTACTCTTTCCCTGGTTATCCTCTTGCCCTTAATATACTTATAAAGCACCTGAAGATTTTCCTTTATCTTGTCTGCCAGTGTTTTTTCATGTCCCCTCTTCGCTCTGCTAATTATTTTTTTATGTACCCCCTACACTGTCTATACTCCTCTAGTGCCTCCGCTGTTTTCAGTGCGCTGAATCTGCCATAAGCCTCCCTTTTTTTCCTGATCCATTTCTCTATATCCCTTGATATCCAGGGTTTCCTGGACTTGTTGGTCCTACCCTTCACCTTAACGGGCACATGTTGGCTCTGAACTCTCATTATTTCCTCTTTGAATGACTCTCACTGGTCTGATGTAGACTTTCCTACAAGTAGCTGCTCTCAGTCCACTTTGACCAGATCCTGTTCTTTCAAATTGAAATCGGCCTTCCCCCAATTCAGTAACTTTATTTCTGATCCATCTTTGTCCTTTTCCATAACTACCTTAAATCTTAGAGTTATGGTCACTATCCCCGAAATAGTCCCCCACTGACATTTCTACCACTTGTCTGGCTTCGTTCCCTAGGATTAGGTCCAGTACTTCCCCTTCTCTAGTAGGACTTTCTACATACTGGCTCAAAAACCTCTCCTGTATGCATTTTAAGAATTCCGCCCCCTTTAAACCTTTTGCACTGAAACTATCCCAGTTGATACTGGGGAAGTTGAAATCCCCTATTATTATTACCCTATTATTTTTACACCTGTTTGAGATTTGCCTACATATCTGCTCCTCTATCTCTCCCTGACTGTTTGGAGGCCTGTAGTATACTCCCAGCCAAGTGATTGCCCCCTGTTTGTTTTTAAGTTCTACCCATATGGCCTCATTTGAGGAACCTTCTAAGATAGCATCCCTCCTTACTGCAGTAATTGACTCCTTGATCAACAGTGCAATGCCACCTCCTCTTTTACCCCCTCCTCTGTCTCACCTGTAGATTCCATACCCTGGAATATTGAGCTGCCAGTCCTGTCCTTCCCTCAACCATGTCTCTTTGATAGCAATAATATCATAATCCCATGTGTTAATCATCGCCCTCAATTCATCTGCCTTACTCGTAAGACTCTTTGCATTAAAATAGATACAATCCAACCTTGCATTTTTCACTTGTGCCTTAACAGGTCTATACTTGCTCTGCCTTCCAGAATGACTCCTTTTCTCTTTTATATTTGACTGAAAATCACCCCCTAATGTGCCTCCACTCTGTATCCCATCCCCCTGCCAAATTATTTTAAACCCCTCCGAACAACACTAGCAAACTTCCCAGCAAAGATGTTGGTCTCGTTCTGGTTCAGGTGCAACCCATCCAACTTGTACAGGTCCCACCTTTGCCAGAAACAGACCCAGTGAAACTAAAGCCCTCCCTCCTGCACCATCTCCTCAGCCACGTATTCATCTGCTCTATCCTCCTATTCCTATACTCACTAGAACGTGAGATCCGAGATTACAACCTTTGAGGTCCTGCCTTTTAATCTGCTACCTAGCTCCCTAAATTCTTGTTGTAGGACCTCATCCCTCTTTCTACCTATGTCATTGGTACCAATGTGTACCATGACCTCTGACTGTTCACCCTCCTCCTTCAGAATGTCCTGTAGCAGCTCCGTGACATTCTTGACCCTAACACCAGGGAGGCAACCATCCTGGAGTCACGTTTACGGCCATAGAAACACCTATCTGTACCCCTTACGATAGAATCCCCTATCACTATAGCTCTTCCACTGCTTTTCTTCCCCTCCTATGCAGCTGAGCCACCTGTGGTGCCACAGACTTGACTTTTGCTGCATTCCCCTGAGAAGCTATCTTCCCCAACAGTATCCAAAGTGGAAAATCTATTAGATAGGGAGATAGACCCAGGGGTCTCATGCACTACCTGCCTAGTTCTTCTAATCTGCCTGGCGGTCACCCATTACCTTTCTGCCTGAGCAGTCTTTACCTGCGGTGTGACCACATCCCTTTACGGGCTATCCATGATGATCTCAGCCTCGCGGATGCTCCACAGTGTCTCCAGCCGCCACTCCAGATCTGTAACGTGGATTTCAAGTAGCTGCAGCTGGAGACACTTCCTGCACACGTGTTCGCCCTGGACACTGGAAGTGTCCCTGACTTCCCACATTGCACAGGAGGAGCATTCCACATTGCTGAGCTGCTCTACCATGACTTACCCTTAATTTATCCCCATAAATTACCCAAAAGTTAGATTATTTACACTAGGGATCGTGATTCCCTTAAAAAAAACTACCTACTATATTAAAAAAAACTGTAGACCTTTCCCTTTACTTTCGTTACTTACTCAGCTATTTAGAGTTATTCCCGAACATGCAGTTACTCACCAACCAATTACCTTGCAGCTTTCCTGTGACGTCACTGCTCACTTTGTTTTCAAACTCCGGTGTGCCTGGACTGCTCTCCGCTCTGCTCCCGGAAGGTAAGTGACTGGGCCGCGATTCTCGGGCTCGATTTATTGGCTCTGCTCTCGGCATTCTCCCCACAGATCCGCTCCTCTCCGTCGCTCTCCTGGAAAGTAAGTTGTTCTCTTTCTGTACCTGATTTGAAATGGAATTCACTAACTCTAATTCACCCTCCTTCTCTGTCCTTCCTCTATTTATTTCTCAATCCTTTAATTTAATTGATTACAGAGATACATTATTTGTCCGCCACGGTTGTTCACCAAGGTCCCTGATACCCTCGCCATACCATTATTAGCTGGCACTCCAGCAGCGTTGTGGGCCGAAAAAGCTAAAACCTGACCACACACAAACAAGTTTAACAGGGCACGCTGTGAGATACCCTGCTCCGTCAAAATCAGGGCTGATGCCTTCATATTAGTGTAATCTTGTGGTTTGACCCATAAAAGACTGCTTCCTGTGCACGATCACATCAAATATCTTCAAACTAATAACAGCTGGTGGTATGACCCATTTAAAATAAAAAATATATTCCTCTTGCATGGTCTCATTGTTTTTCTCCTGTTATTTACTCTCTCCCATTTCTCACACACTGAACTCTGCCCTGCTTATGGGTTTCTGTCTGTGCAGCTCAATAAGTAGCTGTTCATGGAAAATGAAAGCTGATCTGCAGTCAACCTACAGCTGTTTCTGAATATCAGAATCTCCCCAAATTGTTCGACCGCAACATGTTTTAATATCGTATTGAATTTCACATTTACTGTTCTTTCATAGCATGCCTGTGAATTTCAAACGATCTACTTGACCCACCACTGAACTTAAATCTTAATTCATTACTTGCAACACACTTCCCTCCTTACAACATGAGCTGATCTGTAAAGAAACCCCGATGACCTCCTTCAGCATAGACAAAAGGAGAACCTATGACGACTGGGAATCTGGAAAATAAAACACAGAAGATTCTGGAAATTCACAGCAGGCCTCAGATAAGAGGTCATGACCTATAATGCCAACCCGTCTTCTTCTCTTTCCACATACCAATGGATGTGCTGTCTACTTCCAGCGTTTTGTGATTGTATTTGATCCTTATTTTCAGACACTGGGGGAATTTGTTAACAATCCTGTTGAACTAAAGTGGTTTTGCTCATGTCTAGTTATTTACCAGGCCTGAGAGCAGTGGCATTTGTGCAAATTTTTACTGTGCCGATTCACTCATTCACAGTTGGTGCTTTACTATGATGACTAGTAACTTGATTCCTCTAATATCCTTTTCTCCTAGAGCCAGAGAATGGAGACTTTCATCCAGGTTTCAGTGTTGGAAAATACAGTACCCCAGTGGCCTTATTGGTTCCCACTGAATCTGCTGTAGTGTTACACACAGTAAATTGGAGAATATAGGGGAGAATCTCAAGAGCACCCATTTTTGGAGGCATGGGCGGGGGCACAGGGATTGATCCCTGAGCCTGAATAATGAGGTCCAAGCTGCACTCACTCCTCACCCCAATATTGGGCCCTGGACCTCATTTCCATCAGGCTGGTGACCTGAGGAGAGTAACAGGTAACTCAGTGGCAAAGTGGACACAGCTCGAGCAGTGGCCCTCAGGTAAGTGCGGAAAAGGGGAGATGACTGGGAAGTGGTGGGTGGTGGGGGGTGGGGGGGCGGGTGGCGGGGGAGGCAGGCAGGGCCAAGGTGGCAACCAGGTGAGGAAAGAGTAATGGAGTCCAGAAGATGGTGATTGAGTTGGGAATAGGCTGATTGAATCAAGGGGGTTAGTGGTAGCTGGGTTGGGAGGTACTGGTGTCTGTGGAGGTGGGGTGAGATTGGAGGGGAGAAAGGAAGATAATGGTAGCCAAGGGAAAAGGGGGCAACAGTGCTGGGGGTTGGGGTGGCCCTTCAATTTATGTGTGCAAAAGTGAGGAGCGCACTTAGTCCAAATGGACGCAAGCAAAAAGACACAGAAATTGGTCAGCAACTTCCCACCATGAATGAAGGGACCAAAGGTATGGTTGCTAGATTTGCTGATAACACAAAGATAGGTAGGAAAATAAGTTGTGAAGAGGATATAAGGAGCTTGCAGACCAATATAGATTGGTTGCGTGAGTGGGTAAAGATCTGGCAAATGGAGTATAATGGGGGAAAATGCAGAATTGTCAATTTTGGCAGGAACAATAAAAAAAGCATATTATCTAAATGGTGAGAGATTGCAAAGCTCTGAGATGCAGAGGGATCTGGGTGTTCTAGTGCATGAATCACAAAAGGTTCAACAAGTAATTAGGAAAGCTAATAGAATGTTTTCATTTATTGTGAGGGGAATTGAATACAGAAGTAGGGAGGTGATGCTTCAGTTATATGGGATATTGGTGAGACCACCTCTGGAGTACTGTGTATGTGTTGGCAGGCTGTGACTAGTCAGGTACTTGAAGGATCAGTACTTGGGCCCACAATATATATCAATGATTTGGACGTGGGGACTAAATGTAATATTTCCAAGTTCGCGGATGACAGAAAACTAGATGGGAATGTGGGTTGTGAAGAATATGCAAAGCGACTTCAAAGGGATTTGGACAGACTTAGTGAGTGGGCAAGAACATGGCAGATGGAATATAATGTGGAAAAATGTGAGGTTACCCACTTTGGTAGGAGGAATAGATGTGCAGAGTATTTCTTAAATGGTAAGGGATTAGAAAGTGTAGATGTACAACAGTACCTGGGTGTCCTCATCAATATGTCACTGAAAGCTAACATGCAGCACAGTGGCGCAGTGGTTAGCACCGCAGCCTCACAGCTCCAGTGACCCGGGTTCAATTCTGGGTACTGCCTGTGCGGAGTTTGCAAGTTCTCCCTGTGACTGTGTGGGTTTTCGCCCGGTGCTCCGGTTTCCTCCCACAGCCAAAGACTTTCAGGTTGATAGGTAAATTGGCCATTATAAATTGCCCCTAGTATAGGTAGGTGGTAGGGACATATAGGGACAGGTGAGGATGTGGTAGGAATATGGGATTAGTGTAGGGTTAGTATAAATGGGTGGTTGATGGTCGGCACAGACTCGGTGGGCCGAAGGGCCTGTTTCAGTGCTGTATCTCTAAATCTAAATCAAATCTAAATCAGATATGGGGATAGTGTGGGAAAAAGGCATTGAAGTGGATGATCAGCTATGATCATATTGAATGGCAGAGCAGGCTCGATGGGCGAAAGGCCTATTCCTGCTCCTATGACCTAGTATTGGTCTCCTTATTTAAGGAAGGAGGTAACTGCATTGGGAGCAGTTCAGAGAAGGTTTACTAGACTAATACCTTGAATGGGTGGGTTGTCATATGAGAAAAAATTGGACAGGCTAGGCTTGTATCCGCTGGAATTTAGAAGAGTAAGAGGCGACTTGATTGAAACGTATAAGATCCTGAGGGGTCTTGACAGGGTGGATGTGGAAAGGATGTTTCTCTTTGTGGGAGAATCGAGAACTAGGGGCCACTATTTAAAAATAAGGGGCTGCCCATTTAAAACAGATGAAGAGAATTTATTTCTCTCGGGGGTCGTGACTCTTTGGAACTCTCTTCCTCAAAAGGCGGTGGAAACAGAGACTTTAAATATTTTTAAGGCAGAGGTAGATAGATTCTTGATAAACAAGGGGGCGAAAAGTTATCTGGGTAGGCGGAAATGTGGAATCGAGGTTACAATCAGATCAGCCGTAACCTTATTGAATGGCGGAGCAGGCTCAAGGAGCCGAATGGCCTACTTCTGCTTCTAATTAGTATGTTCGTATGATCTTTGTATTTGAATCAGTCCTAAATAGGGCCACTCTCCTTTGATCCATCTTTTTGCAACATAACCTCCAGCCACACACAATCTAAGGCGGCAGTATTGCCACATGTCTCTGTTATACCATTGCAAAATTGCCACTTTTCTGCTACCTGGACAGTTTATCCTTTAATTGCATGCTGTAGCCCTTTAAATGCTGATAACTCACTAGATTTGCAGTCAATTATGCTACAGGTCAATCATCTCTGGGCACACTTTTCATATTCCATTAAACTACTGAAATTAAAAGGAGTGCCTCTTGTTGGAAAATTTAATGTGGCCGACAGTGTTCTCCACATTCATGTGGCTGCTAATTCTTCTTAATCAATTCCTTTAATCATGTAATCAGTTTTCAGTGCTGCAGTATAAAAATGAAAAAATGGGATAAAAGATTCAGAAAGTTAATTTCAATTCCTTTATTTCTAACTTGATTCCTCATCAGGAGATCTTCTGATATCAATCACTTTGCGAGGAAAACGTGCTGAATGGAGCTGACAGTGTTTTGATGGGAACAAAATTGGCATTTCGCCCAGACCAGGTTTAAACACCCACCAAAGGTTGATTAGTGAGCTTCAGTGGTCAGCTTTTATCCTTGTTTACTTTTTTAATACTGTTGTGATGCCTAGACTCGCAATTTAGCTTGCAATTCTAAATAGAAAATTGTTTTAAATTTGAATTTACAGCAATTTTATTGCAAAATGGCTAATTGCAACAATTCTTGGAGGGAAAACAACATTGTATCAGAGGAAATGAAGTCCCCGTTATTGACACTTCATAATTTACATCAATTATTTTAGATGCCATATTGGAATGTCAAATATCATGAATTATAGAAATTTAGTGCATGGAAGGGGGTCATCTGGTCTATTGTGTCCGTGCCGGCTGACTAATAGCCATCCAGCTTATTCTCACTTACCAGCTCTTTGTCTGTAGCCTTGTGGGTTACGGCAATTCGAGCGCATATCCAACAACTTTTTAAATGTTGTGAAGGTTTCTGCCTCTACCACCCTTTCAGGTAGAGAGTTCCAGATTCCCACCTCCCTCTGGGTGAAAAACCTTCCCCTCGTATCCCCTCTAAACCTCCTACCTCTTATCCTAAATCTATGTCCCCTGTTTATGGACTCCTCAACCAAGGGGAATATGGCCTTCCTATCCACTCTATCTAGACCGCTCATATTTTATATAATTCAACGAGGACTCCCTTCAGCCTCCTATGTTACAAAGAAAACCACCCAATCTTTCCTCATAACTAAAATTCTCCAGTCCAGGCAATATCCTCATAAATCTCTTCTGTATCCTCTCTAGTGCAATCACATCTTTGCAGTGACCAGAACTGCACAGCTGTGGCCTAACCTGTGATTTATACAGTTCTAGCATAACCTCCCAGTTCTTACCATTTATTGTGTATTCCCTTGCCTTGTTAGCCTTCCCCAAAATGCATTACCTCACACTTCTCCTGATTGAACTCTATTTGCCTCTGTTCTGCCCACCTGACTAGTCCATTGATATCTTCCTGCAGTCTACAGCTTCTTCATTATCAACCACATGGCCAATTTTTGTATCATCTGCAAACTTCTTAATCATAGCCCCCTACGTTCAAGTCCAAGTCATTGATATTTATCACAAAAAGCAAAGGACCTAGTACTGAGCCCTGTGGAACCCCACTGGAAACAGCCTTCCATTCCCAAAAAACACCCATTGATCATTACCCTTTGCTACCTGCCTCTGAGCCAATTTTGGATCCAACTTGCCACTTTACCTTGGATCCGATGGGCTTTTCCTTTTGTGACCAGTTTTCCATGTGGGTCCTTATCAAAAGCCTTGCTAAAATCCACATAGACGACATCAAATGCGTTACCCTCATCAACCCTCCTTCATACCTCCTCAAAAGATTCAATAATGTTAGTCAGCCATGACATTCCCTCACCAAATCCATGCTGACTGTCTTTGATTAATCCATGTCTTTCTAAATGAGGATTTATCCTGTTCCTCAGAATTTTGCCCAATGATTTACCCACTACTGAGTTAGGCTGACTGGCCTGTAATTGCTCAGTCTATCCCTTTTTTCCCTTTTTAACCAGTGGTACAACGTTAGCTGTCCTCCAGTCTTCTGGCATCATATCTGTAGCCAGAGAGGATTGGAAAATCATGGTCAGAGCCTCTGCTATTTCTTCTCTTGCTTCCCTTAACAGCTTAGGATACATTTTGTCTGAGCCTGGAGATTTAGCCACTTCAAAGATGTTAAACCCCTTAGTACTCCCTCTCTCACTGTTACTTTCATCTAATAGTTCACATTCCTCCTCCCTGATTGCAGTATCTGTATCGTCCCTCTCTTTTGTGTATTCATTAAGAACCATACCAACGTACTCAGCCTCCACACACAGGTTACTCTTTGGATCCCTAAAAGGCACTACTGTTTCTTTAGTTATGCTTTTGCTCTTTATGTATTTCTAAAAAAGACTTTGGGTTTTCCTTACTTTTACTTGCCAATATATTTTCACGCCCTTTCTTTGCTTTCCTAACTTCCTTAATTTCACCGCTACAATTTTTATTCTCCTTTTAGGTCTTCTGCAGTACTGAGCCCTGGGCATCTGCCATAAGCTTCCCTTTTTTTTCTTTATCCTCTCCTTTAAGCCATTTGACATCCAGGATGCTAGATTTATTAGTACCACCCATTTTCTTTGAGGGAGCATACTTGCTCTAAACCCTCACTATCTCTTCCTTGAATACCTCTCACTAATCTGGCACTGATTTACCTTCAAGTAGCAGTTTCCAGTCCACCTTAGCTAAATCACATCTCAGCATTATTGAGGGTAAAAATTCCATAGGGCCCCACTGAGAGACCTGCCCATCCAGAAACTCTGGCTCATTCACTTTTTATACATGCACTGCCAGCACCAGAGACGATTCATGCGATTGAACAGCACAAATGCTGTTACTTACCTCATTGGCAGTGGCCTGAATGTAAGTCTTGGGAAGGGGGTTTGGAGGGAGCAGAGTGGGGTGAGGGTGGCGGAAAGGGGAAATCATGACTGTGCCACTGGGGAGCACACCTGCTCCTCCTGGGTCCACAGGAAATTTTGTTAAACTTACCTCTCGTTGGCACCTTCTACTTAGGCTGTAGCAGCCACTGAAGAATCGTATTGCTATTTCTTTAAGGGAGGCCAAATTAGCTATTGGGTCTCTCAAATATATAATTGATGAGCTTAATGCCTGTTTGGGTGCTCCCTAAGATGCTTCAAAAATGTCTTGATCCAATTTCGTTAGGCAGACGTCTTTGGAGCACGGAATTATTGTCCCTGAAATTGAGTATTATGGCATCTGTTTTACCCCTGTTAAATGTGTGTACCAAGATTCAATTATATTTTTTCAAAAATTAGACTAAATAATAAGCAATGGAAGAAAAAACATTTACCTCACTTCTGAAAAAAGAGCTAGATAAGCTCTGAAGTAAAAGAGATTGTGCAGCAACATTTTCTTTCTATTGAATGTAGTTTTTTTTGTCACCAGGGCGGGTCGAAATGTTAAAATCCGTGACACACTTCCTTTAGCACGAGGACACCAATGATGTTTACTTACATCATTCAGGATGATCAGTTGCTCAGATTTTATTTACAGATTTTGGTGCAGTCAAGTTCCAGTATCAAACTCAGGTTTCATATGAAGAGCAAAATATTGTGAATGCTGGAAATCTGAAATAAAAACAGAAAATGCTGGAAATACTCACCAGGTCTGGCAGCATCTGTGGAGAGAGAAACAGAGTTAACATTTCAGGTCAGTGACTTTTCATCAGAACACTTCTGATGAAAGGCCATCGACCTGAAATGTTGGGCTGAATTTGCAGGTCCCGCTAGGGGCAAGAATGGAGACAGGCGAGGGATGAAAGTACCACGCCGGCTGGCGTGCCAGTTTCCTAACGCCGTTCCCGGCTTCGGCGAATTTCACCAGGGCGGGGGAAGGGCAGCCTCGAGGTCCCACCCGATCCATTAACAAAGCCAGTTAACATTTTTAAACAGCACATTGAGAGCTCGCTATGGGATGTGTTCTGATTTTGACAGGAGTGCACGGGCTGCATTCACCGTCTGGAGCACACGAGGTGAATGGAGGTGGACACACAGCGGGAGGCCAGTTATGGCCACCTCAGTGAATTAGGTGGGCCCTGTGAAAGGGCGAACAGCGCAGAGGGGGATTCGACTATTGGGAAACAGGTGCCACTGGCTCAGTATTGGTTGCGGGGAGAGTGGGCAGTAAGCGCTTGGACAGTGCAGGGGGTTGTCACCCTGCTGGCATCATGGGGGCATAAGAGGGGCCAGCTGTTGCAAAACACAATTGGGGGGCCACCTGAGTACAAGGAAGGCAGCAGCTGGCAATGGGGACTCGACTCTAGACTTTGGGTCTAGTGGCGAATGAGGAGCAACACCCTTCACAGGAAGGGCAGAGCCTTGGGCATCAGGAGAGCGGAGGAGAAGGACACGGGGCAGGAAGGACACAGCGGTGGTACCCTCAGCATAGGATTTACCGCTGAAGGAGCCACCTTGAGATGACTGAGAATCAGTGCTGGAGGAGACTGCCACTCGCCAGGCAGATGGTCACAGAGATCTGTGCCCTCATTGCCAAAGACCTCACACCTCGCAGCACTGCTCACTCTTCCCTGCCAGTAGCCATCAAAGTCAGTGTGGTCTTGAACTTCTTTGCTTCTTGCTCTTTTCAGGTATCAGCTGCGGACATTGGTGGTATCTCGCTAATGGCTCTTCTGAGCGCTGATGTTGCCGTGCTTGGCTCGGTGAGGGTGAGGCAGTTGGTCTTATGGCCTCGACGCCTGCAACTGTGAGAGACACAAGAAGAGATCATAACAACTAGCCTTGGAGAGCAGAAGCCTCGGCAGTTCTGAGGCTTCCCAGTGCAACTCAGTCTGTGGTCTGTTGTTGTTGGACAGGATGATGTGCTATGCACCCCCTCAGTGAACACATTCCACTCTCTAATCACTGTCGCCGCCATGGATGCCCATTTTGTCTTGCCTGACTTCCTTGTGGTCCATGACCCTGGCGAAGTCCATGCTCCCTCTTCCATAGCTGTGATAATGAATAGATAGGGAACCCCTCCTCCAGTCTGGGCCCTCTTGTGGGCATTATGAGCCTGTTTCTCCTACAAGGGCAAATGAAAGTGAGATAAGGCACTGCTCTCCTCTATGGCCAATGCCAGCTGCTCCTATTCATTAGTTGCATGTTTCAGTGCTGGCAGGTCCTCAGCAGCACCATGGCTCTGAGCCATTCTGAGGGGTCAGTAAGTACCCTGGGCTCACACACCTCCCATGTTCAGGAGCAGCATGCGCCCTCAGGCTCCTCAGCTGGTGTGTCTGCCTAAGGGTGAATACCCAGAGTCTTTCCTGAGGGTTTGGCATTGTGCTCAATTTGCCAGAGCATCATTAAACCTCTTCCGACACTGGATCCAGTTGCTGCGCACCACAATCCTTCTGCTGACTGTGTCAGCGATCTCCATCCAGGCCTGCTTAGTCTGGGTGGGTGGCCTCCTCCTGCCACCCTCAAAAAAGAGGATCTCCCTCCTCATTCTTGTGGCCTTGAGGAGGTCCTCCAGATGCGCACCTATGGACCGAGTGCTGTCCTGCCCTGGGTTCCAGGACTGTGCCTCTTCTGAGAAATCTTTCAAACTGAAGGTAAAGCAGTGAACCAGCAGCCACAGTAATGGCTACCATTGTCTGTTTAAATCGGGCGTGCATTTGAACAGTCCCACTTCCACCCCGGGGTCGTTAAATGGCCACCAAACCGTCTCCAAGTCAGTTAAGGGGGCGCCCCCCGCCCAATCCCCCCCCCCACCCCCGCCCCTGACACCCTGGTGACTGTTTCCCCCTGGGGAGGGGGGTGGGGGGAATGAGTTCGGGACCCAGAAATGATGCCAACTTCCGTTTCCCGCCCTGCAGAGTACATCCTACGGGTTAACTCTGCTTCTCTCTCCACAGATGCTGTGTATCTGTTTTATTTCATCTTCTATATCATTGTTTTATGTCATATTCTCTCTTGTATTGCAAAGAAAATTAATACCACTTAACTCATACCTAAACACACAGAAAAAAACCTCAGATCCCAAATAGATCAATTCACATTATTCTCCAGATTCACTTGTTTTTTTTTAAGCACAACTACTCCTGAGCAATATCCTGAGTCAGGAGTTCCTAACATTTGGTTTGTCATTTGGCACCTCGACACATGAATGTTTTGTAAATGTATCGAGGGCACAGTGTGTGAGGAAATGTATAACTGCCATTTTATGTAACACTTTAAAAGCTCTTTGACATAATATTTCTTCAAATGAAAAAGTGCTGTTAACATGACACTTAAAAAAAAAAGAAAAACAGCCATTGTATCAGCAGGGTGTGAAGTTTGGTTAAAAAATGCTTTGAAGTACAAAAGCTGAAAATTCACTGTCGCTCTGAGCATCAGTGACTGAGATTCACTACATGAAAAAGATTGAAAGCGCCACCTCTTGTACATTCATCATCACTACAGCAGATAACTAACTTGCTGCTGCTGATGTTTCCCATTTATTTTTTTTGGTTTTAGGCTGTTAGTCAAGGGCAGTCAGCTATTGGTATTTTGTATGGACTCCAGGGGGTTTGTAGTTTAAAATTGAAGTTGAATTAATAGAAAAGTGAAAAGAATAAAGCTGCAAATGGGGTAGATTTTAACTATTGGGTGGAGCCTGCTGGCAACCAGTCTCCATTTCCAGTGGGAGGCCTAGTCCAATTTTTTGAGGCGGGCTTTGGATGTAAAACAGACATCCCAGTATAGCTTACAAAAGCAAAATATTGCGGATGCTGGAATCTGAAATAAAAACAAGAAATGCTGGAAATACTTACACAGATGAAAGGGCACAGACCTGAAACATTGGGCTGGATTTTATGAGCAGGAAGGTAGTCCCACTCCAGGGGCCGAAAGTGGGTCCCGAGCCCACGCAGACAGATAGTGGGATCCAGGCCTGCAGCTCGGTAGCCCCTGCAGCAACACCAATAGAGGTGGCTGCCCTGAGACTGCAGGGAGAGGAAGAGGGTGCCTCCATATTGGGGTCAGGGAAGGCCAGGGAAGTATTAATTTCACTATGCCGGGGCCAGGCAGGTAGGCCTTGGTGATCGGAGGGGTGAGCCCCCCAGCAGTGGCATTGGAGCTGCAAGGGTGGCCATTACCACTGGGGACGCCTCTGTGGGCCATTAAGGAAGCCCCACCCCCCACCCCAGGGAATCTGCTGTGAGGATGCCATGGTTTACCTGATAAAATACCAGCGAGGGCAGAAAGTGGCTGCTAATTGACCAATTAATTTGTTTAATTGGCTGCCCGCCTCCAGTTGGCAGGCAGCTGTGCCGCTGCTGTTCCCCCTTCTGGGAATATGTCGCAGTGGTGGGAAGAGGTTGGTCTTCCTCCCCGTGCCTTCTGCCACCATTTTACCGACACTCCCGCCTCCCAGCCCACCTCCAAGATAAAATCCAGCCCATTAACTATGGTTCTCTCTCCACAGATGCTGCTGGACCTACTGAGTATTTCCAGCATTTTCTGTTTTTATCCCAGCATAGCTTGCTGACTATGGGCTGGCACAATATTGGGGGAGCTGGAGGCTAACCTGACCTAGAAAAGGTAGGTCTGGATTTGGGGGGCAGGGGAGGGGTTGTGATTGCAGTGGGGGTGGATGAGTTTAGGACAATGGTGTCCCACAAAATTCTTGTGAAGCTCAGCGGAACATTCCTGATTCTCCTGGAAAAACAAGAATCATTAAAACTTACTATTTTCGGTCCTTTTCAGCTCAAGCGCTGAGCAAAATTGGGTGGAATGTCCACAGTGCACATTCCAGCTAGTCGTCTCTCAAAATTCCAATCAGGGTTCTATGTTGTTATGACCCAGTGAGAAAGAGGTCTAGGTGTCCCTTTCAGCCTTCACCTGGTCTTACCATAACAGGGTTTAATTTTAAACACACTGTGTTTTTAGCTCACTCTTGGTGAATCCTTGCTCACTGCTTTTCAAATATAAGGCAAAGAAACCAGCACAAACTGGCTTTCTTAGGATTAAAGAAGAAAAGTTGAAATTCATTAAACTTGATCTTAAACTCTAATTTGGTTGACGCCAACGGATACATGATGCACCCACTTTAGCATGCATTTGCGATACACACATGCAAATAGAGACAGAAAAGAGCAGAAGAAAAATGAAGTGGAAATGTTTGAGGCAATATCTGATGAGTTTTTGTTACGGTTCTTTGATCTCACTGTCAAGTCCTTGATTGTAGGTAGATCTTGCTTTTCGTTGGTGCCCACTATTCTTAAACTTTGTTCACTGTAGGAGACTTTTCTCTCTTGGGGTTCGTGTATCTTCAGTGGATTCAGAGGCTTGTGAGAAAGAGATGGGAGCAGACAGGAGAGATCTTCTCAGTCCAGGAGCAAACAGTATTTCTGAGTTCAAACTCTCTGTGACCAGTTCAAAAGAAAACCCTGGAACAGCTAGTTAGTTATTTGACCAACTTGTCGAACCAGTCCTGGCCCTTATGGAATGTATCCTCCTTAGCAGGCCCTGGAATGCGCTTCCTCACCTTCGATGTCTGTTAGTATGTAATTGTTTTTTTCCAGCCACGGCTGATCTGTTTAACAAGTCATTTCCTCGCTCCAACAACAGTTAAAAATCAATGCTCATGACAAAATTGATGTGCCTCATTTTTGGCAGGTGGGGGCCTAGCATGACAGTGTACATTATTATATCTCAATATGCATATTAAAAGGGCCTATTGGCTGAAACAGGGATGGTCCCCTGTCAGCATGGCATCATGTGTATCAGGGATTGGAATGGTTTAGTAAGAATTTAGCTGCAAGTGATTCATTTTGGTAGGAAGAACATGGAGAGATAATATAAAATAAAGGGCACAGCTTTAAAGAGGGTGCAGGAGCAGAGGGACCTGGGTGTATATGTGCATAAGTCATTGAAGGTGGCAGGACAGATTTAGAGAGCGGTTAATAAAGCATACAGTATCCTGGACGTTATTAATAGGGGCATAGAGTACAAGAACAAGAAGGTTATGTTGAACTTGTATAGACACTAGTTCGGCCTCAGCTGGAGTATTGCGTTCAGTACTGGGCGCTGTACTTTAGGAAAGATGTGAAGGTATTGGGGAGAATGTAGAAAGATTCATGAGAATGGTTCCAGGGATGAGGAACTTCTGTTATGAAGATAGATTGGATAAATTGGGACTGTTTTCCTTGCAGGAGACATAGAGGTAGAGGTATTCAAAATCATGAGGGATCTGGACAGTGTAGATAGGGAGAAACTGTTCCCACTCATGAAAGGATCGAGAACGAGAGGGCACAGATTTAAAGTAATTGGCAAAAGAAGCAAAAGCGACAGGAGAAAAAGCTTTTAAACACAGCGAGTGGTTAAGATCTGGAATGCACTGCCTGAGAGTGTGGTGGAGGCAGGTTCAATTGAGGCATTCAAAAGGGAATTAGACTGTTTTATGAAAAGGAAGAATGTGCAGAGTTACAGGGAGAAGGCAGGGGAATGGCATTAGGCGAATTGTCGATTCAGAAAGCCAGTGCAGACATGATGGGTCAAATGGCCTCCTCTGTGCTGTAACAATTCTGTGATTCTGGATTTTCAGGGTGCTATTCCTCTATCTACACCCAATGGAGCCAGCTCAATCAGTGGTCATACCATCGAGCCTCTCTTGGTGATGCACATTGGAAGTGCTTCACCCATAATATGTTTGTGTCTTGCTGCCCTCTGCCTTCTGCTGCCAAAGTGGTGTTAATTATTAAGGAGTACTGAGTGAACACTATTCGAGGTCATGTTGCACCTACAGACTTGTGTTAAGTTGCTGGCTCAGTTTGAGGCAAGTCCTGATTTAACATAGTTGAACTAAACTGAATGTCTGAAGACCAATTAAAGTTGTCAATAACAACTTGAAAAACCTAGAAAACGAAGTGCTTGAATAGAATAATTTGTGGAAGAGCTTTTTCAACAGAATTGTTTTTAAAAGAATTTGTTGTGTATATGTTAAATATAATATGCAAAATCTATGGGATGGAAAATTACTTTAGGCTTGTTTTGGGGCTGAAATGGGTGTGCGTCCTAGCCCAGAGGCCACCTCGGACATCAATAACATTATTTACCGGCACCAAGAGCTGCTTATCCATTTTAAAAAGATGAATTCCAGGCTGTTTGTTTCAACGACAATGTCTGAAGGCAAGTTCCATGAGGGGGTTTGGAGCTGCAATGGAAGAGGGGGCTTAGTCCTAGTACTGTAATATTTGGGGAGCATTCTTCCCCTAGTTTCACAGAATCCTTTTTAAAAGTTTATTTTAAAAATAAACTCACCTTTCGTTGGTAACTTTGGCTGGAAAATCCTCAGCACAGCAGGCCTCCCTCCTGCTCCTAGCCTGTGACATCCAGTTTAGAAGATGGGGCTTGAAACAGGTTGGCGGCCACCTGAAAAATGGGCTGACACAGAGTCATTTCAAAGATCTTTCAGGCATGCTTTGGATGCGTGATGTTGGTGCCCAAATTTTCTCTTGTTATGCCAGTTTAAAGCCTTTGAAACAGATGCGATGAGGTTCAATTTCCACAGCTAGATGAGAATCTTCAAACCATAGATGGAGTCATTACAGCATTGAAGGAGGTCATCCGGCCCATTGAGTCCATACCAGCTCTCTGTAGAGCAATCCAGTCAGTCCTATTCCCCCACTCTATCCCCGTAGCCCAGCAAGTTTATTTCGCTCAAGTACCCATCCAATTTCCTTTTGAAATCATTCATCGTCTCCGCTTCCACCTCCCTCCTAGGCAGTGAGTTCCAGGTCATTACCACTTCCTCACTTCCCCCATGCATCTCTTGCCCAAAACCTTATGTCTGTGTTCCCTAGCCCTTGTACCATCAGCTAATGGGAAAAATATTTCCTTGTCTACCTTATCTAAACTTGTCATAATCTTGTACACCTCTATCAAATCTCCCCTCAATCTCTTTTGCTCCAAGGAGAACAACCCCAGCTTCTCCAACCTAACCTTGTAGCTAAAATCCCTCCTCCCTGGAGCCATTATAGTTAATCTCCTCTGCACCCTCGCGAGGACCCTCACATCCTTTATCACACTCACAAAGGGAACAGTGATGAAATATGAAATGAATGGGAGGAATTATGGAATTAAAGTCAACAGTGGACCTGAACTACAGACAAAATGGAATAGAGGTCAGGTGACTCCCTCCTGTACTGTCCATAAACATGTTTGTCTGTTGAAGACGAACGTATTAACTATGTCTGAATTAACTTTGGGGAAAACATATTAAAATGGAAAACAGCCTATTCCATGCTAACAACTCTTATCTGCAGGATTGGAGCTACTTTTGCAAAGGACCTGTGCAGACAGCCTGACTCCGAAGCCAAGGCCAAAATAATAAGTGAAATAACACCTACTTATCAAAATGGACCACATTCAGACACCATCATGTAACAATGGTTCCCATATCCTGGAACATTGTATGAATCACACCGGGGAAAGAGCCCTTAATCACCTGACCAACGCCCCTACCGGACAAGTTTCTTCCTTAAAAGGTATCACTCTGGAAAAAGAGAGACAGAACAGCCAGAAAAGGCCTTTTCCAGCCAGAACAGTTGTGAGACAGTTCCAGCTAAGCAGAAGCCCTGCAGCAGAGAAATTGCAAGGTGACTTTGGAACTCCCCATCTGCAAAAGTGAACCAGGGTTTCCTCCATTGACTTTGGATTGAGGCTTAACTTAAATCATTATCTGCGGTCAGTTGAGAGGCGAAAAGTGGAAGTCACTCATACCACTTCCCACTGAATGTAACACCTTCCCAAAGCTTTATACAGATTCAGCATAAGTCCCTGCTTTTGTACTCAATCCTGTATTTATGAAGCCCAAGTTCCCATATGCTTTGTTAATTACTCTCTCAATATGTCCTGCCACCTTAAAAGATCAATGCACATGCACTCCCAGGTCACTCTGTCATTGTACACTCTTTAGAACTGTGCCATTTAGTCTATATTGCCTCTCTCTATCCCTTCTGCCAAAATGCATCACCTCATACTTCTCTATTAAATTCCATCTGTCACCTGTCTTCCCATTCTGCTAACCTATCTATGTCCTGTTGCAGGTAATTTGTATCATCCTCACTGCCACATCTCCAAGTTTAGTATTATCAGCATTGGCAAATTTTGAAATTCTGCTCGGTATTCCAATATCCAAATCATTTATATACAGCAAAAGAAGCAGTGGTCCTAGTACTGAACCTTGGGAACATCACTGTCTACAATCCTCAATTTGAGCAACAATCATTTACCATGATTTGCTGTTTTCTGTCCTTAAGCCAATTTTTTATCCAAGCTGACACTGACCCTCCGATTCCTCAATTTTATTAACCAGCCATTTATGTGATACTTTGTCAAACATTTCCTTAAAATCCATATAAACAACATCCATTGCTTCCTCTTCATTAATCTTCTCTATTATTTCAATTAGATTAGTGGAGCAAATCTGCATTTTACAAATCAGTGCTGGCTCTCCTTAATTAACTCAAATCTCTCCAAGTGTTTGTTGATCTTTTTCCCTGATTAATATTTCTAAAACTTTACCCACCACTGATGCAGTTGCTCATAATGTCCTCACACCTTTCTTGAATAAGGGTGCCAGATTTGCCACTCTCCAATCCATTGCCACCTCCCCTGTATCTAGGGAAGATTGGAAGATTATGGCAAGCCCTTCTGCAGTTTCCACTGCCAATTCATTTAGCAACCTGGGATGCAAGCCATCCGGACCAGGTGACTTATGCACTCTAAGAATTGCCAACCTTTCCAGTACATCCTTCCTATCAATTTTCACCCCATCTATTACCTCAATCATCTCCGCTTCTACTGATATTTTGTCAGCAACCTCTTTCTTAGTAAACACGAATGCAAAGTACTTATTAAGTATTCTAGCCTTGCCCTGCACCTGTAAGCATACATCACTCTCTTTGTTCTCAATCATCCCAACCCCACCTCTTATTACCCACTTAATATTTACATGCCGGTAGATGATTTTTGGTTTCCCTTTTATGTTAACTGCCATTATATTTTCATGTTCTCTTTTTGCCAGTCTTACTTTCCTCTTTACTTTCCCTCTCAACTTATTGTATTCAGCCTGGTTCTCGCTTGAAGAATGCATTATACACCCTTTCTTGTTTCATCATATTCTCTATCTCCCTTGTCATCCAAGGAGCCTTGGCTTTGATTCCCTTACTTTTCACCCTTGTTGGAATGTACCTAGCCTGTACCTGAAACAGCTCCTCTTTAAAGATCGCCCATTGTTCCATTACAGATTTTCCTGATAATATTTGACTCCATTTTAGCCTGGCTAAATCCTCTCTCATCCCATTGAAGTTGGGCCTCTTCCAATTTAGAAGTTGTACTTTAGATTGTTCCTTGCTCTTTTCCATTGCTAATCCATCACAGACACTTGGCCCATCTCACTCCCCAGCACCTGATCTAGCAATGCCTCCTTCCTAGTTGGACTGGGAACATACTAGTCAAGGAAGTTCTCCTGAACACATTTTAGAAATTCCACCCCCTCCTTACCCTTTACTCTAATATCATCCCAATCGATATTGGGGTAATTAAAGGCTCACTATCACCTCTCTGTAGTTCTTGCATGTCTCTGTGATTTCCCTGCAGATTTACTCCTCTCTCTCACTATTTGGAGGCCTATAGAATACCCCAATAGTGTGATCATACCCTTTTTGCTTCTCAACTCTAACCAAATGGATTCTTTCTTTGCTCCCTCAAAGACATCCTCCCATTCCAACACTAGAATGTCTTTCCTAATCAGTGCTGCCATCCCACCGCCTATTTTTCCTTCCCTATCTTTTCTGAACATTTTGTGTCCTTGAATATGAAGGGCCCAGTCTTCACCATTTTTAAGCCATGTTTCAGTTATTGCCACTGCATCATGTGGATATTTGTGATTGTAGTTCACCAAGATTATTCACCACAATTTGTGCATTGACATACATGCATTGCCAACCTGTCTTTATATTCTTCATAGTCCTTCTCAGTCTGCTCCTATCTAATATGGTACTACTTCTTTCTCTAGTACTATCCAACACTCTCACCCCTTTATGCACCTTATTCCTCTTTTCTACTTCGATATTTGGTGCCCATCTGCCTGCCAATTTAGTATAAACCCTCCCCAACCACACTAATGAACCTCCCTGTGAGTATGTTGGTCCCAGTCCTGTTGAGGTGCAGCCCATTCCTTTTGAATAGGTTCTTCCTGCTCCAGAACTGGTCCCAATGCCTCAATAATCTGAAGCCCTCCCTCCTGCACCATGCCTCAAGCCATGTATTGATCCTCCCTATCTTCTTATTTCTACTCTCGTTACTGCATGGCTCTGGGCGTAATTCAGAGATTACTACCATCGAGGTCCTACTTTTTAACTTGCTCCCTAGCTTCTGAAAATCATATAGGATCTCAACACCTGCTCTCTCTCTATGTCGTTGATATCGATGTGTACCACAACTTCTGCCTCACTCCCTTCCCCTGGCCGAATATTCTGCATCCTCTCCATGATGTCCTTTACCATGGTATCAGGGAGGCAACACACCATGCAGGACTCAAGATGACGGTTACAGAAATGCCTGTCTGTCCCCCTAACTATGGAATTTCCTATAACGACTGCATTCCTACTTTTTGCTGTGCCCTCCTGTGCTATCCCGTGCCATGGTCTGGACTGCACTCCTTCAAGGTGTCGTCACTCCCAGCAGTCTTCAATGCTGATTACTAGTTTGAGAGTGGCTCACATCCTGAAGACTCCTGCATCACCTGCCTCTTCCTACTCATCCGAAAGGCCACCCATTTATTATCCTGAACTCTCACTGCCTGTGGGGAGACCACCTCCTGGAACATATAATCCAGGAAATCTATTCTCCTTGCTGTTCCGCAGTGACTCCAGCTGCCCCTCAAGCTTTGAAATCCTGAGCTCGAGCTCAAGCAGCTGGAGACACTTCCTACACACATGGTCCCCCAAGACACATGACTTGTCCTGAAGTTCCCACATGGCACAGGAATTGCAAGCAACAGGTCTCAGCTGCCCATCCATGATTTAAGAAAACCATCTCTGTTCTATCTTTTATCATAAGAAATAGGAGTAGGCCATTCAGCCCCTTGAATGTACTCTGCCGTTCAATAAGATCATGGCTGATCTGATTATGGCCGCAACTCCATTTTCCTGCTGGCCCCTTATAACCCTTGACTCCCTTGTAGATTAAAAATTTGTTTAACTTATCCTTGAATATATTCAATGGCCCAGCCTCCACTGCTCTCTGGTGAAGGGAATTCCAGAGATTAACAATCCTCTGAGAGAATAAATTCCTCCTTATCTCTGTCTTAATGGGAGACCCCTTATTTTCAAACTCTGCCCCACGAGAGGAAACATCCTCTCAGCATCTACCCTGTCAAGCTCCCTTAGAATCTTATATTTCGATAAGATCATCTCTCATTCTTCTAAACTCCAATGAGTATAGGCCCAACCTGCTCAACCCTGTTCTCATAAGACAACCTCTTTATCCTAGGAATCAGCCTAGTGAAGCTTTTCTGAACTGCTTCCAATGCAAGTGTACATAACTGTACAAAACTATACAGTTACAGCAAGACTTCCCTACTTTTATAGTCCATACCACTTGCAATAAAGACCTACATTCTATTTGCCTTCCTAATTACTTGCTGTACCTGCATGCTAACTTTTTGTGATTCATGTACAATCCCTCTGTACCACAACAGTCTGCAGTCTCTCTCCATTTAAATAATATTCTGCTTTTCTATTCTTTCCACCAAAGTGAACAACCTCACATTTACCCACATTATCCTCCATCTGCCAATTTTTGCCTATTCACTTCACCTATTTATATCCCTTTGCAGGCTCTTCATGTCCTCCTCACAACTTGCTTCCCTACCTATTTTTGTACCATCAGCAAATTTGGCCGCAATACACTTGGTCACTTCATCCAAGTTATTAATAAAGGTGGTAAATAGTTGAGACCCTAGCACTGATCCCTGTGCCACTCCACTGGTTACAGTTTGCCAACCTGAAAATGCCCCATTTATCACGACTGTCTGTTTCCTGTTAGTTAGCCAATCCTCTATCCATGCTAATTTATTACCCCCAACACCATGAGCTCTTATCTTGTGTAATAACTTTTTATGTGGCACCTTATTGAATGCCTTTTGGAAATCCAAATACACTACATCTACTGCTCCCCCTTTATCCACCCTGCTTGTTATATCCTCAAAGAACTCAAATAAATTAGTCAAACATGATTTCCCTTTCATAAAGCCATGTTGATGCTGCCTTATTGTATTATGATTTTCTAAATGTCCTGCTACTACTTCCTTAATAATGGATTCTAGCATTTTCCCAATGAAAGATGTTAGGCTAACTGGCCTATAGTTTCCTGCTTTCTGTCTCCCTCCTATCTTGAATAGAGATGTTACATTTGCAGTTTCCAATGCGCTGGGAACTTTCCAGAATCTAGGGAATTTTGGAAGATTGCAACCCAATGCACCACTATCTCTGCAGCCACTTATTTTAAGACCCTAGGATGCAGGCCATCAGGTCCAGGGGAGTTGTCAGCCTTTCGAACTATTAGTTTTCCTCATACTTTTTCTCGAGTGATAGTGATTGTTTTATGTTCCTCCCTCTCTTGCCTCTTGACTTTCTACTAGTCGTGGGATGCTTTTTGTGTCTTCGACTGTGAAGACAGATACAAAATACTTTTTCAAAGTCACTGCCATTTCCTTGTTTCCCATTACTAATTCCTCAGTCTCATCCTCTCAAGGACCAATGCTTACTTTAGCTACTCGGTAAAAGAAGCTTTTACAGTTTGGTTTTATATTTCTTATTCGGTTACTATCATACTCTAATTTCTCCCTTTTTAGCCATCCTTTGCTGGTTTCTAACATTTTCCCCATCTTTTGGCCTACCGCTAATCTTTGCAGCATTATATACCTTTTCTTTCAATTTGATACCAGCCTTAATAATGCATATAATCAAGTTGGTGCATACAATATAGTGCATATAATCTAGGTGCATATAATGTAGGATGGTGCATATAATCTAGTTAGTACCTTGTATACACTTCTAATTTTAATTAATGCCTCTAGATCTGCTCTGTGACAATACTCTTATTAATTCACTTTGTGTTACACTTACCCCAATTGAAATTTTATGAATTAAGCTAAGCTGCAAATTTACTACTGTACTTAAAAGATTCCCAGTCCTAGTTTAAACAACTGCTCTCATTTAGAGAAAAAAAAAACCCCTTAAAACTCACCAAGCAGTCACCCACCTGCTGTCCTCTGAGGTCATTCCTTGTTTTTTTTGGAAAATACTGTGGAAGGTCCGCACTCTGATTTATCAGTCACCGCCGCTGCTTCTGTCTCCAAACAGATGGTTCAAAAGTTTCAGAGCTAAACTGGTGGATTCCTACTTGGAGGATTTGAGTAAACTAATATTTTTTAATGGATTAGATTTAAGAACTTTCAAGGGACAAGGACTATCAACATCAGTCCCAGCTTGAAATGGAGCATTTCTGGCTTGTCAATCATGGAGAAGATTTTTGAATAGCTGTGAGGATGTTCTAGGCCCCAGAATGAGTTGTGCATGGCAACACCAAGGAAAATACACTATAATTACAGAATGGTAATATGCTAATATTTATGCTAATGAAGCTATAATTCAGTAGATATATTCCTACCTGTGGAGATTCATCTTTGCATTACTGAAACAAAGATTTGTTGGTGTGCGCTCAGCACACAATGAGGAGAAAGCTAAAGCCTAAACTATAGAACATTGCCAATGTAGAGTCCTGGCAACTAGGTAGAGATTTGACAGGACATATCATTAATGTGAAGGTCCCAGGTCCCAGAGAGTCATGATGCCTTTTCTCTACAATCAGGGCAGATTGATTTTGGAGATGTGTCAGAATGCCCTACTGGAAAAGGAGACGGGGGATCCTGTCGGATGGTTCCCCGAGCAGACCGCCAAAGTCATTTGGCTGAATGCCTCATCACCAGAACTTTCAAACAAGCACCAAGATGTAGCTTGGCTGGTGGTGAGAAGGGCCCACCCCGTCAGATCCTTCATGCACGCCCGAAGTCTCGCCCCCTCTGCACAATGCCCCCGCGGTGGCTGTGGTGGGGAAGAGACGGTTGCCCACCTCCTCCTGGAATGTATCTTTGCAAAGCAGGTGTGGAAAGAGATGCAGTGGTTTTTGTCGAGGTTCATCCCAAGCAGCTCTGTAACACAGGAGTCTGTGCTCTACGGGCTGTTCCCAGGGACGCACACCGAGACAAACATCAACTGCTGCTGGAGGACTATCAATTCGGTGAAAGACGCCCTTTGGTCTGCCCGAAACTTGCTGGTCTTCCAGCGCAAAGAGTTGTCCACGACCGAATGTTGCAGACTGGCACATTCCAAGGTCCAGGACTACGTGCTGAGGGACGCACTAAAGCTTGGGGCAAAGGAAACTGATCACCTTTGCACTGTTTGTATTTTTTGACTTGATGCTGTTTTAAACTGTTTGGGAATGTAATTTTTACAGATTTTTATGAATAAAGTATATTTTGAAAATAAAAAAAAATCAGCTCAAAATCTCATCATCACAGTACAATCTTGTGAAACAAGGCAGAATTTGAAGGAGGTTGCAAGATGGCACAGCTGATGGCTATGCACAATGACAGTACAAGTGTGGAAAGTTCCTCGCCCTTTCCAATCTCACTAATGACCATTACTCACTTACAATTTGCCGATTCCTCTTACAGGAATCTTAAACATAAATGAAAATGGGTAAAGTAATAAAACTAACAATGACATGAGAAAGGAATCAAAGATGGAGATAAAGTGGTGAGAAATACAGCAATAAAAATTCAGCAAAATAAATGAGAAGGAATTGAGGAATTAACTTGGCAGACAGGCTATTCAGATAATTATATACTCATATGCTTAATAAATATTATATGTAGCTGGATCAGGTCATAAAGGTTTTACACAGAGTCGACGGCGTCAAAACAGGCCATTCGGCCCAACTCGTCAATTCCACTTTTATGCTCCACATAACCCTCTTCATCTAACCCTATCAACATGTTCTATTTCTTTTTCCCTCATGTACTTATCTAGCTTCCCCTAAAATGCATTGGTACTATTCATCTCAACTACCCCTTGTGGTAGCGAGTTCCATTTTCTTACCACTCTATGGGTAAAGAAATTTCTCTCAAATTCCCTGTTGGAACATAGGAGCAGGAATAGGCCATTCAGCCCATCGAGCCTGCCCCACTATTCAATACGATCATGGCTGATCATCCACTTCAGTGCCTTTTTCCCACACTATCCTCATATCCCCTTACGTCATTTGTGTTTAGAAATCTCTCAAACCCTGCTTTAAATATACTCCATGACTGAGCTTCCACAGCCCTCTGGGGTAGAGAATTCCAAAGATTCGCAACCCTCTGAGTAAAGAAATTTCTCTTCAACTCTGTCCTAAGTGACTTCCTCTTATTTTGAAATTGCATCCCCTGGTTCTAGACTCCCAAACCAGGAGAAGCATCTTAGCTGCATCTACCCTGTCTATCCCTTTAAGTATTTTGTAGGTTTCAATGAGATCACCTCTCGTTCTTCGAAACTCTAGAGAATACAGGCCCAGTTTCCCCAATCTCTCTTCATAGGACAGTCCCACCATCCTGGGAACAAGTCTGGTGAATCTTTGTTGCACTCCCTCTATGGCAATAATATCTTTCCTAAGGTAGGGGGACCAAAACTGCACACAGTATTCCAAGTGTGGTCTAACCAAGGTTCTATACAATTGAAACAAGACTTCACTACTCCGGTACTCAAATCTTCTTGTGATAAAGGCTAACATACCATTAGCTGTCCTAATTGCCTGTTGCACCTGTATGTTAGCTTTCAGTGACTTATTGACAAGAACACCCAGGTCTCTTTGTACATCTACACTTTCTAATCTCTTACCATTTAAGAAATACTCTGCAGATCTATTCCTCCTACCAAAGTGGATAACCTCACATTTTCCATATTATATTCCATCTGCCATTTTCTTGCCCACTCACTAAGTCTGTCTAAATCCCCTTGAAGCCGCTTTGCATCTTCCTCACAACACACATTCCCACCTAGTTTTGTGTCATCCGCAAAGTTGGAAACACTGCATTTGGTTCCCACATCCAAATCCTAGATATATATTGTGACCAGCTGGGGCCCAAGCACTGATCCCTGCGGTACCCCACTAGTCACAGCCTGTCAATGCGAAAATGACCCATTTATTCCTACTCTGTTTTCTGCCTGTTAACCAATCTTTAATCCATGTCAGTATATTACCAGTATATTATGTGCTTTAATTTTGCTAACCAATCTCCTGTGGGGGACTTTATCAAAAGCCTTCTGAAAATCCAAGTATACCACATCCACTGACTCCCCTTTATCAATTCTGTTAGTAACATCTTCAAAAAACTCCAACAGGTTCATCACACATGATTTCCCATTCATAAATCCATGTTGACTATGCCCAATATGATCATTATTATCCAACTATCCATTTATCACATCCTTTATAATAGATTCCAGCATTTTCCCAACGACTGATATAAGGCTAACAGGTCTGTAATTTCCTGCTTTCTCTCTCCTTCCCTTCTTAAACAGTGGGATGACATTTGCGACCTTCCAATCTGCAGGAACTGCTGGAAGATGATCAATGCATCCACTATCGCCATAGCTACCTCTTTCAAAACTCTGGGATGTAGAATATCAGGTCCTGGGGACTTATCAACCTTCAGTCCCATTAATTTCTCCAATACAACCTTCTTACTAGTACTGATTTCCTTCAATTCCTCATTCCCCCTAATCCCTTGGATCTCTAATTCTGGGAGATTTCTTGTATCTTCCTCAGTGAAGATGGACACAAAGTAATCATTTACCTTCTTTGCCATTTCTCTGTTCCCCATTATAAATTCTCCTGATTCTGCCTGTAATGGACCCACATTTGTCTTTGCCAAATGTTTCCTTTTTACGTACCTTTACGTTGGATTTATTTTAAGTTTTGTCTTATTTTTCTTGACTTATTATAGTGACTGACTTATACTTATGGCCCCCAGGTTTAGTCTCCCCTACAAATGTAAACGTCCTCTCTATGTTTACCCTGTCAAACTCTTTTCATAATCTTGAAGACCTCGATTAGGTCACCCTCAGCAGCTATTTTCTGGTAAAAGGAACCCCAGTCTGTTCAATCTTTCCTGATAAGTATATCCTCTCAGTTCGGATATCAACCTTGTGAATCCTTTTTGCACCTTCTCCAGTGCCAGTGTATCTTTTTTTATAATTTGGAGATCAGATCGTGCGTGGTCCAAGTGTGGTCTGAACAAGGTTCTATGCAAGTTTAATGTTATTTCCCTGCTTCTCAACTCCATTCCTCTCGAAATGAACCCCAGTGCTTTTTTAATGGCTGATTAACCTGTGTCAATAATTTTAGTGATGTGTATATCTGGAAGAATGAGAAGGACGAAAATCTAATCATGAGACGTTCATTGTAGTAACACAAATGCAGTGAAAAGCATTAGTTTGGTAGAACTCAGTTAAAAGCAGAGCCAGTCTTTAGCTGATATGAAATTCAGCAGCACTGTGGTTTAGCTATTGAAGTAAGGTTAATTGCACTTAAGTGAGGTGCAATAAAATTTAAAATGTATGTTATAAGCAGACTATTAGGCCATTAATGTGTGATTGTTTTGGCCATGTATTAAGATAGGCCAAGGGTTTACACTTTTAGCAGTAGCTGATCATGAAATAGAGAGAAGCCACAGCTGAAAACTGAGATCACAATGGTCCCAGTCTCTTGCTGTAAAGAAACACTTGCAGTCATGTCGTACCTTTCACAACCTCAGGATGTCCAAAACACTTTACAGCCAATTTGAAGTGTAGTCACTGTAGGAAACATGACAGCCAATTTGCACAAAGCAAACTCCCACAAGCAGCAATGTTATAATGACCAGATAATTTGTTTTTTTGTAATGTTGATTGAGGGTTAAATATTGGTAGGACACCAAGGATAATTCCTCTGCTCTTCTTCAAAATAGTGCCATGGGATTTTTTACACCCAACTGAGAGCGTAGACAGGGCCTCAGTTTAACGCCTCATTCAAATGACGGCACCTCCGACAGTGCAGATCTCCATCAGTACTGAACTGGAGTGTCAGCCTAGATTTTTGTGCTCAAGTACTGGAGTGGGACTTAAATCCACAGCCTTCTGACTCAGAGGCGAGAGTGCTACCAACAGAACCACAGCTGACATCTTAGAGGACTTGTAGCAGAATAACAGACAAAAGTGGCCACAAGATATACAACAGCTATCTCACCAGGGATGGTTAGTTACTCCCAGCTGCCAGTGTTCTTCCACAGTTTATGTTTACAACGGAATTTCCATTCAATTGCATTGTTTTTGTCGTCACAATTCCCTGATATAAACGTAACTGGTGGAAAAGATTGCAGAATTTTAAGCACAGATTGCATCCAGTGCAACCTGAGTTTCTGTGATCTTCTGTGCTAGTTTTTAAAACACATGTTAGAAGCATGCAACACCCACAGGGTTAATTAATCATCATTGGCTCTTCCGTGAATTGCACTCATTTGCAGGTCTTCAAAGAGGCTCCAAAAATTATGCTAGAATTTTTGGGCGCAAGGCCACCAAGAGCTAGGTTTTGTAAAATTTTGTATTAAGGAAGCCACTATTATTACCCTAATCTAACTAGAAAATCATTTTGTATATTCTATTAAAAGTCATTTTTAGTCATTTACTTTTTTTTATTCATTCATGGGAGGTGGGTGTCGCTGGCTATGTCAGCATATATCGCCCATCCCTAATTGCCCTTGAGAAGGTGGTGATGAGCTGCCTTCTTGAACCGCTGCAGTCCATGTGAGGCAGGTACACCCACAGTGCTGTTAGGAAGGGAGTTCCAGGATTTTAGCCCAGCGACAGTGAAGAAATGGCGATATAGTTCCAAGGCAGGATGGTGTGTGGCTTGGAGGGGATTTGCTGCCCTTGTCTTTCTAGTTGGTAGAGGTTGTGGGTTTGGAAGTTACTGTCTAAGGAGCCTTGGTGCGTTGCTGCAATGCATCTTGTAGATGGCACACACTGCTGCCACTGTGCATCGCTGGTGGAGGGAATGAATGTTTATGGATGGGGTGCCAATCAAGTGGGCTGCTTTGTCTGTGATGGTATCGAGCTTCTTGAGTGTTGTTGGAGCTGCACCCATCCAGGCCTGTGGAGAGTATACCATCACACTCCTGACTTGTGCCTTGCAGATGGTGGACAGGCACTGGGAAGTCAGGAGGTGAATTACTCGCTGCAGGATTCCTATCCATGGTATTTATATGGCTACTGCAGTTCAATTTCTGGTCAATGGTAACCCACAGGGTGTTGATAGTGGGGGATTCAGCGATGGTAATGCCATTGACTGTCAAGGGGAGATGGTTAGATTCTCTCTTGTTGGAGATGGTTATTGCCTGGCACTTGTGTGGCACAAATGTTACCTGCCACTTATCAGCCCAAGTCTGGATGTCAGCTATTTTGTCCATAAAGTAGTAATGGAGTTTCTGGAGTTGAATGGTCCTACCAGAACCCAAACTGAACATTGCTTAGCAGGTTATTGGTGAGTAAGTGCCACTTCTTAGCACTATTGGTGACACCCTCCATTACTTTGCTGATGATTGAGGGTAGACCGATGGGGTGGCATTTGGTCAGATTGGATTTGTCCTACTTTTTCTGGACAGGACATATCTTGGCAATTTTCCACATTGTCTCATAGATGTCTGTGTTGTAGCTGAACTGGAACCGCTTGGCTAGAGAAGCGGCTAGTACTGGAGCACGAGTCTTTGGCACTACAGCCAGGTCTATAGCCACTGCAGTATCCAGACTGCTCATCTGTCCCTTGATAGCACGGGGAGTGAATCAAATTGGCTGAAGACTGACATCTGTGATGGTGGGGATTTCAGAAGGAGGTGGAGATGAGTCATCCACTCAGCATATCTGGCTGAAAATGGTTGCAAATGCTTCAACCTTGTCTTTTGCACTGATGTGCTGGGCTCCCCCATCATTGAGGATGGGGATGTTCATGAGCCTCCTTCTCTGGTTAGTTGTTTAATCGTCCACTAATCATGACAAGATGTGACATAACTGTAGAGCTTAGATCAGATCCATTTATTGTGGGATTGCTTGGCTCTCCTGGTGTCGCTGTTTAGCATTCATGTAGTTCTGTGAGGTAGCTTCACCAGACTCACACCTCATTTTTAGGTATGCCCGGTGCTACTTCTGGCATGCCCTCCTACACTCATCATTGAATCAAGGGTTGGCCCCCTGGCTTGATGGTAACAGTAGAGTGAGAAATATACCAGGCCATGAGGTTTCAGATTGTGGTGGAATATATCTCTGCTGCTGATGGTTCAAAGCACCTCATAGATGCTCAGTTGTGATGGAATATAGGTATAATAGGTTTAATTAGGTCGAATTTTGATATAGTTGATATATTATACCTTTTAGAATTAGAGATTGAATAAATGGTCAGTTTTCAAGACTCACTGACATTCCCCTTTAAGAAGGTAGAGTTAGAAATGTCAAGGTCTTTCAAGGTCCCTGTTACAATAGAATATGAACCTGAAACACCTTTTAAGTTGGAAAATCCATTTCAGCATCTCTGTTGTCAGGGACTTGGAGGATAAACACACATTGAAATATCCTGTGTGACCTCAGTAAGAGGTAGCAATAAACTTAATTGATACTGTTAGTTGGTGATGTAGACAGATTGACTCAAAAGGTTTTTACAAGGTACCATAAAACACAATTATAGATAATGAAACAATAAATGGAATAGTACTTACAGGAATAAGAGGTCAAGTAAACACAATTATAAACATTTTGACCAGATAAATGCTCACAACTTCAAGAGCAGGGGAATTCCAGCAAAGAATTAAGTGGAGATGTTTGTTAATGCTACCAAATATGGATTTTAAAAGCAGGAAAAGCACACACAGAAAGGTAACAACTATATGCTAAAAGGGCAGATAATACCTCAGAAACAGTATAACCATGAGAGTTTCTGAAGCAAAAATTTGAAGTGTTGAATTCCTCAACAATGCTTCTCAACTATGGCTTACTCAGGGAATTTAAGGTAAAAGTTTATTTTAAATTTTGATGGATATTCTAAGATATTTTGCTGTAACATTAGCAAGGTTAAACTTTTGGATTCTATATTAGAAATAAGATTATGTGTTACATTTCCTAGTAATATTTGATATTGTGATATACTTATCCACTTAAAAGTGTATTGCATGTTAAATTCTTTAATAAATATATAAAAGTTCATAAATCGTCTCATGTAAAATTCTGTATACAACTACAAGAACCCACACTCTGTGTCTCTTTCAGTGGAGAGATACTTATTGCAGAGAGTTTCCCAGACCCTTATAATATCTGGGATATTTATGACTTTGCCATAATTATTTAGAAAATAGGCTATCCAAAAGATGGTAATATTCTCTGTTAGTTTTCTTTCTTTGAGGGAAAACTAGTTCAATTCTTTGGGCCCAACTAGGTGTCTATAGAAATTTCTCTGCCTTGAACTTAATTCAAGGAGATTCATAGGGATGTACTCCTGATTTAGTTTAGTCCCTATAAGGGGTTAACGTCACAAATCACTTCACAGTTTTGAGCTGCTAGATCCGTTCTTATTAGATGTTTTCATCAGCGCTTGATTTGGAAGAGGCACGAAAATAAAACAAGGGATGTCTGGGGTGGGCGGGCCATTTCTCGCCACCGCCATCCTATGTAAAATTGCAACGGGGGCAGGAGGGAGTCAGGAACGGCCCCCCCCCCCCCCCCCCACCGCCAGCCTCCCACTTAATTCTGGCCTATGATGTAGCTCCTGCCAGGGCAAACAGCCTCTCAGCCACTACTTTGTAAAACCTTCTAAGAATTTTATATGTTTCAATGAGATTGCTGCTCATTTGTATAAACTTCAAAGAATATAGGCCCATTCTACTCAATCTCTCCTCAAGACAACCCTCTCATCCCAGGAATCAATCTCATGAACATTTGTTGCACCTCCTCTAAAGCAAGTGTATCCTCCTTTAGGTAAGGAGATCAAAACTGTACACAATACTCCAGGTGTGATCTCACCAAAGCCCTATATAACTGCAGCAAGACTTCCTTACTCTTATACTCCAACCTTCTTGCAATAAAGGCTAACATACCATTTGCCTTCCATTTGCTGTCCTCTAGAACTTAATCTTCTGACCCTGCTTGGCTGCTAGGTATCAATGGGAGCATCTTGGCATTGAGGCTGCTCTCTGCCTTCTGATTTTCCGTCATGAGCTAGCCCTGTAACTTCTTGTGCCAGGTGCATACTGGCTGCTGCCTGCTATCCACCGTATCCTGCTAATTGAGTCTGTTCCCTTCCGTTTATTGCCACATTGTACTGCAAGGGAAAAAGCAGAGTTGAGATGTTAGATGTTTGAAACGCACATAGACTGACAGGTAATTAAGTACCCTTCAACAAGATTATATGTTGGTTACTGAAAATATATCAAGGTTCATTGACTTGCCTTTCAAAACGGTTAGATAACCGTAACAGCTCTTTAAAAGGACAGCACTGAAGTGTGTCTCCCTTAAAGCAATCTCTCAAAGGTAGGCCAACCCAGAAGTTAGCTATGAATAGTTAGTGAGGCCAGCCTTGGAACCTCCCACGACGAAGGTGCAACATTATATCAGTTATCATTAATTTTGTTGCTCTGTGGTCATGCCATTTTAGCACCCATATTTGGAAAACTTCACCATGATTTCGAATGGAAGTAATGATGATGCACTCATCTTGTCCAGCAGAGGGCAACGAAAGGTTGCAACAGAACTGTAATTTGCTCTACGTAATGCAACTTTCTTCATTAAAGTGTCTTTGTGGTGTAACATTTATCTGAGCCTTTTAAGAGTTTCCATTTTAAAGCATTTGAGACTTTCCAAAATACAAACCACAGAGTCAGCCAAAGCTATAATACCATAATACATAAATACAGATTAGACAGCTGAATCAAGAGAGACATTGGGCTGCATTTTAAGAGTCCACCGTCAAAGTAGGCGGTGGACGTACAAAAATGCGCCCTGCCCACACGGGAGCTGCGTCACGGAGTCACCGCGATTTCAAACGCGGCGGCTTATTAGCATGGCTGCGATGCCCACCACCGTGATGATGTGGAGAGGGCGAGCAAGCCGTCGCCGGCCACCGCGTCGAGGGCCAATGTGCAGGCCCGGTGCCATTTTTAAAGGGTTTACAGCCCTCAATGCACATTTAAAATTTAAAGGGACAGGCAAATTTAAGTTTCCTAAAACTAAATAAAATAAACGTACCATGCACCCCCCAATGGCAAATCACAAAATTCCTGCCCTTTTCCCTCCAGGAATACAGATATTTAAAATCTAACCTTCCCACCCCACCCCTCACAAAGTTTGGCACCTTTGCCCTTTACCCCTTCCCAACAGCTCCACCACAGTCCGACTAATCCACAGTGTTTTAACACTGCTCCCCACTCCCGCACTGTGAAAAAAATCCTCCTCTCCGCTCCCCACAGGTGTCAGGCCACATTTCCCAGAACGGGGGTTCAAAGGCGCGGCATTGTCGGCCGCCCGAATGAAGATCGGTGCGACAATTAAGGAGGTGACAGGACCTTCATTAAATCAGGTCTGTAAATTAGTTTACATATTTAAATCGGGCTCCTGTCGCCGAGCGGCAGGTGGCTTGCAAGATCGGCATGGGGCCTGTCACCGTCGGGGTCGGTGGCAGGCCTCTGATCTTCATTACCCACCGCCAACGTTCCCGACAGCGGAGGGGCTTTAAAATCCAGCCTGTCGTTCTTAAAGATGTGAGCACTGAAATAAGGAATTTCTTATACTGATTTCTAGAGCAAAATGTGCAATAAATTTAGATGATGCCTTCATTTACATAATTTATTCTACACCAGTAGTCTGGACCATTTTGTTAACAGCCCCGAGGCCCCGCAATTAATACACTCTACACTGAACAAAAATTACATTAAAGTCATTTGCCATGGGATAGTTGCGTTTCTAGCTCTGCGACACATTTATGAATACTTAAAAAAAAAAGGGTTTTAATATCATGACCCAACAGGTGATGGACTCCCAAATATAAATTCTACATTCAGCTGGTTAGATGAGGCTGCTAGATGGGAATGAGAAGTATAGGGCCTCTGTCTGATACTGGAGTTCAGTGCTAAGCCTATGATTTAAAAATGTGCTTCAGTTTCTGAAGTACAGTCCCAACGGGTCACACAGCTGCAACTAGCTCCAGACAGATTATTAAAGCAAAACCATTTGGGAGCTGTATTTGCCCTTAATTTGTAAGCTGAAAAATTTCAGTATTACTCCCTGTCCTGTTTGTAACTCCAATACACATCCACTGCTCCTGAATGTTTCACACTGCTCTGTTTGCATTGCTGTATTTGCTAACAATGAATGCTCCCCTGCCTGGGAACCATTGGGGTAATTTTACAAGTCTGCTCTACAACGAGGAGTTTCCCCCACTGCCAGAGCATACAAGAAATTCAGTTCTGCCATCGTGAGCAGTGAGTGCCCGTATTTCTGATGCATGCTGCCATTGGGGAGATTCGCAACATTACATCACAAAAGCAAAATACTGCAGATGCTGGAACTCTGAAATAAAAACAGGAAATACTGGAAATACTCAGCAGGTCTGGCAGGATTTGTGGAGAGAGAAACAAAGTTAACGTTTCAGGTCTGTGACCTTTCATCAGAACTGGGAAAAGTTAGCATTACCGTTGTTTATGTCTGCTTATTAAATAGACACAAAGTGTTTTAAGAATTAGTTAAAATAGATTTCCCTTTTGATTGCTATGTACTTTCCATGCTGCCTAGTCACCCATTTATGCCACTTACTCTGCAAAACAGATCCATTGCACTTTCAAACACATATTTAAATTTAATATCATCCGGTTGCTTCCTGTGCTATTTATCACACCCACCAGGGAATATGTCAGAGATCAAAGATCAAAGTGGGCACGGATTTTCCCCACTTCCATTTTCTGTTTCCAGGACCAGTGGCTGGAATTTCAAAATGGGATCGAGAACCCAACACCCGGATGATTCCCAGGTCCTAACCCTGCACCTCAGCTGCATTGCCAACGTGATGTGATCTTCAAATGGTAATACCCTAATTGAGCAGGAGGTGAGCTCGGTGCCCAATTAGCATGCTTGGTGTCTGCAGGAGCTGGAGCCGACTGCCTGGCAGCAGAGACAAAGGCAAGTGCAGCCACGGTGTGGGGCGAAAACATTTCTTCCTCAAAGAAAACATTTCTGCCTGCAGCGAGCCTGACGGCTGTGCATTATTGTGCACCAGACTTCTCGGGCTTGCAGGATTACTGTTTGAAAGTTGCGGTGCGGACACCCCCCCACCCCCACCTCTCAACCTTAACAAGGTCCGAAAGGAGCTTAATGGCCTCTTACTTTTTTAAAAATTCATTCATGGGATGTGAGCATCGCTGGCTAGGCCAGCATTTATTGCCCATCCCTAATTGCCCTTGAGAAAGTGGTGGTGAGCTGCCTTCTTGAACCGCTGCAGTCCATTTGGGGTAGGTACACCCACAGTGCTCTTAGGAAGGGAGTTTCAAGATTTTGACCCAGCAACAGTGAAGGAACGGCAATATAGTTCCAAGTTAGGATGGTGTGTGGCTTGAAAGGGAACTTGCAGGTGGTAGTGTTCCCATGTATTTGCTGCCCTTGCCCTTCTAGGTGGTAGAAGTCGTGGGTTTGGAAGGTGCTCTCTCACGAGCTTTGGTGCATTGCTGCATTGCATCTTGTAGATGGTACACACTGCTGCTACTGTGCGTCGGTGGTGGAGGGAGTGAATGTTTGTAGATGGGGTGCCAATCAAGCGGGCTACTTTGTCCTGGATGATGTTGAGCTTCTTGAGTATTGTTGGAGCTGCACCCATCCAGGCAAGTGGAGAGTAGTCCATCACACTCCTGACTTGTGCCTTGTAGATGGTGAACAGGCTTTGGGGAGTCAGGAGGTGAGTTACTTGCCATAGGATTCCTAGCCTCTGACCTGCTCTTGTAGCCATGGTATTTATATGGCTACTGCAGTTCAGTTTCTGGTCAATGATAACCCCCAGGATGTTGATAGTGGAGGAATCAGTGATTGTAATGTCAATAATGTCAAGGGGAGATGGTTAGATTCTCTCTTGTTGGAGATGGTCATTTCTTGGCACTTGTGTGGCACGAATATTACTTGCCACTTATTAGCCCAAGCCTGGATATTGTCCAGGTCTTGCTGCATTTCTACACGGACTGCTTCAGTATCTGAGATGTCACAAATGGTGCTGAACATTATGCAATCATCAGCGAACATCCCCACTAAGGAAGGTCATTGATGAAGCAGCTGAAGATGGTTGGGCCTAAGACACTACCCTGAGGAACTCCTGCAGTGATGTCCTGGAGCTGAGATGATTGAGCTCCAACAACCACAGCCATCTTCTTTTACGCTAGGTAAGACTCCAACCAGCGGAGAGTTTTCCGCCTGATTCCCATTGACTCCAGTTTTGCTCGGGCTCCTCGATGCCATACTCTATCAAATGCTGCCTTGATGTCAAGGGCAGTCACTCTCACAGGTAAGGGGCTTCCCCATTCCCTCCTCCCTCGCCCTCATATTCAAAATTGGGAACTCTCCTAGAGGTGGGTTCTGGAGAGGACCTTCAGAACCATGATTTTTAAATTGCACCCATACTGGCTCCTGATCCCTCAGCCCTTTCAAAGTCTGGTTAGCACCGCAGCCTCACAGCTCCAGGGACCCGGGTTCGATTCCGGGTACTGCCTGTGTGGAGTTTGCAAGTTCTGCCTGTGTCTGCGTGGGTTTTCTCCGGGTGCTCCGGTTTCCTCCCACAAGCCAAAAGACTTGCAGGTTGATAGGCAAATTGGCCATTATAAATTGTCACTAGTATAGGTAGGTGGTAGGGAAATATAGGGACAGGTGGGGATGTTTGGTAGGAATATGGGATTAGTGTAGGATTAGTATAAATGGGTGGTTGATGTTCGGCACAGACTTGGTGGGCCGAAGGGCCTGTTTCAGTGCTGTATCTCTAATCTAAAAAATGAGTGAATATCAGGGATTGAAACTGGAGCCTTCCTGTTCTGGTAGGATAGCACCTTTAGGCAGAACATTCACCCAGTGAGCCATCAGGATAGTAGAAATGCATTCAGATATGATAAGGTTTTAAAAAAACATTTATTTGAGTTTTGAGAATGGAAGTTGCCACCTTTATTAGGGGTTACCATTCATAATTTGGCAGTCAGCAAGTTAACTTGGACAAGTCATATTGTAAGAGATGGAAATAGAATACAGATGCAAATGGGCCTTTTGGAGCATTTTTTTTCCTCTTTCATGGGATGTGGGCATTGCTGGCAAGGCCAGCATTTGTTGCCCATCCCTAATTGCCCTTGACAACTGAATAGCTAGCTAGGCCATTTCAGAGGGCAGTTAAGAGTCAACCACATTGCTTGTCACATGTAGGCCAGACCAGGTAAGGACAGCAGGTTTCCTTCCCTAAAGGACATTAGTGAACCAGATGGGCTTTTTTTACAGCAATAGTTTCATGGCACCATTACAATTCCTGATGTTAATTTAATTTATTAATTGAATTTAAATTCCACCAGTTGCCATGGTGGGATTTGAATCCGTGTTCCTAGGTCATTAGCCTGGGCTGCTGGATTACTAGCTCAGCAACATTACCACTACACCACCATCCCCCCATGTATTTCAGGGTAACATTCCAGAGTCTTACTAGGAGGCCATTTGGTGCCCCTATAGAGAGTTTCATCAAGGAAGTGAACTTATACAAGCTTGGGGAGGAGAACAATTGTCAAAGATGATATAACTATACCCAAGTGCAGCGTTGAGTTGTGGTATCAGACATGGCTATTGTTTGAGTCTGCAGGAGCTTGTCAAGGTTCCGATACATGAGGATAGGAGTTTGATGGATGCGGTTGCACTGTACGTGGTTCCACGCTGGTGCCATTGGTATAACTCACCCTGATCAGGTTCTCGGGAGAAAGTATTACTGTTTTTAATCAGGTGAGCACAGGGTCAATTGAAAACCCAGCTGGCTGTAATCCAGCATGTAGCAATAAAGCAAGTTACATATAGGATTCTGTGAAAAATGTTTGTGCCCCAGGTCTATAATAAATCACCTGGATTTGCGACAGGAAGGCAATGTTTGAGGCAAAGCAAAACATGTACTAAGCCTCAGTACAATACTTTCAAACGTTCCCATTCCTTCTGTTTTTATTCCCTGTCCATACAGAATAAGTTATATCGACTGTTGAGCTCTAATGTACAAACGCTTAAACAAGCCAATCACCTGGCAAAGTCAGAAGAGTGCCAGAGCAGACAGAATCAGGAGAGGATCTCTGCTACACTAATCAATAAAGGTGATGACTCGGATAAGAAATGCCAATGGAGCTTTCAATCGAGGCAAAAATTGACACAATCTGACATTAATTCAGATGCTGTAAAGGGAGTTTGATAACAAGCCACGTTGGTTTGTTTAAATGTTATGGATTTTTGCATTGAGGAGTGTGCGCGGAGGAGGAGCACAAGGAAATGAGGCTAAATAATTCTTTCAGAAGCCAGTGCAGACATGATGGGCCAAAGGGTCTCCTTCTGTGCTGTAGAATTCCATGATCTTATTATAGATGTTATGTCATGGGACATGGAAGTCTTCAGATGCTGGTACATATAAAGTGAGTGTAAAATCTTCCATTGCCCAGGTATTGCCTCATCCCAATAATCTGGAATTATCTACAAATGTCATGTTGCTTTGCTATCACTCCCCCAGCATTAAATCCTCTTAAAAACTTATCTCTTCAATCATACTGTTAGTCTCCCCTCTCAATTCCTCCTTCATGCTTGCTGTTTACCTTTATGCCATGTAATGTGCTCTCTCTGATGGACTCGTTCCTCATAACTAAATGTGTGGATTTGAAGGGACATTAAGAAATGATGAGATGCTACAACAAGCATGTGATGAAAGTTTCCTTTGAAAAGAGAAGAAATGAAAGTTGACTTGAATAATGAGACACAGTGGGCAGGATTTCCATTCCGGGGTCAGGACCCCAATGTCATAGTCACTTCCGTGTCCCAACCCTGCACCACATCGGCAATGCAGACGCATTGCAGTTTTGTTATGTAAAGCAGCTAATTAGCCTAGAGTCATGTTTGCAGCCCAATTAGCGGTGATAGACACGGGGAAGGAGGTGGGACTTAGGCAGCGGTGGGCCTGATTGAAAGGGCCGACAGCAGCCATTGCTGAGTTTACCATTAGTCTAAGGGATGGAGGAAGGTAAAGAGCAAAAGGCAGTGAGAAAGGAGGCCCCCCCCCCACCCGGTGCCAGGGCAGCCCCCGTTTTTCAGATGCCTCACTAGAGGTCTGCTAGCAGCAGTAACTAAGAGAAGAAACATCCTGTATCTTTATTTACCTTGCAGGCCAAACGGGAGTTGAATGCCAGGGAGAATAGGAGGGCATGGCTGGATGGCGGGGTGCCACAGCTAGAATTGCTGACGTACTTTGAGGAGCTGGCCCTTGACTTTGCCAGAGTGTCAAGCCACAGGGACACTGGGGACAGAGAAACAGGGATCCACTATAGACAGGATGAAAACATCTCAACATCCACATGTTCAGAGGATGCATGGCAATGGTCCCCGTGCAACAAGCTGTCAAAGCGTGAGCTGCCATTTCATTCTTTTTATCAGCATGAGCATTGACTGTTCTGATATCTCATCACCATCTTATCTTATGTCTCCCACAGGGCCAACAACAGAGGGGCAGGAAGCCACACAACGCCAACAAGTTCCCGAAGAGTCAGAGGAGGAAGACACCTAGACTCTGTAGCGTCACATCTTTGCTGCATACTCTCCACCAGTGTAGATACTCGCACCTCAGTGAGTCCTTGCAGGGTGAACCTACCTCACATCAGAGCTGGAGGATTGGGGGGAGGTAGAGTCGGCTGTGGCCAGTTCCTCTCGGAGGATGGGGGACGGGCACAGGCCTGCTCTCCACGGAGTTGCAGAACTTAGGGAGTCACAAAACAGGTGGCTCAACATGGAGAACCCACATCAAATGTGTGCCTCCATGCCATTACTTGAGACTCTGTGGAGCCATGGGGTGAGAATGGAGGAGTCCATTTATCACATGTGCTCCTCAATGTCTCAGAGCTTTGAGTGCATGAGCCCCTCCATTGAGAGAGTGGTCAACCTCATGGAGAGCCATATGCTGCATCCCTCTGAGTGGTTGCTGGAACAATGTATGCTGCAGTCTGTAGCATTGACTGGTCAGTGACACAAAGGGTGCAGCGAAGCATGGAGTGGATATCAGCTGCGGCCCACATGGTGGTCCCCTCCAGAGATCAAGGGTGCCAAGAAAGGACTGAGGAGGTGACAGATGGTGATGAGGGAGCCAACCCTCATGGGGTTCCATCATCATCATCCACCTCCATGCCCCCTCCGCCAGGTGAAACATCTGTGGAGTCATGCCCTGTGACAGAGGCTGCCCCCACAGTGCTGCCAGTGTAGCAGCCTTTGAAGGTTCCCTGGGGTCACCTCCACATCCAGACCAACTGCCGCAGACATCTCAGTCCCTGACAGGTACTAGCGAGCAGTTTCACCTCATCCTCAGCCACAGGTAAAGCACCTTGTAGGAGTGGCTGTGAGCGCAGGCCACTGCATCGGTAATGACACTTTGTGGGTCACTTGGGCGTTTTTGATGCAAATAGTAGTGAAATATTAAACAATAAAGCACTGGGAAAGTTGTTGCACTAAGACTGACTTGTGTTTCCATTTCATGTCGGCAAAACATAGGAGAATGGGAAGTGAGGGTTGGCGGAGCGATGGAGTGTGTTGGTGAAGATTGTGTAAGGTGGAGATTCTGGAGCCTTCCTGCCCCTCCTTCCTTACCCCTTCATCCCTGTTGCTCAGGCATCTGCCTCTGCTCTGGAAGATGCTGCTTCTCATCACTGGTCGGAGAAAGCTTGGAGAAGCTTGATCCCATTTCTTCTAATGCCCTTCCTTTTTTAGTAATGGAATGTGGAGTCTTCCTGAACCAATCCCCCACCTCCGTCATGAACCCATGACACCCATTAGCAGAAGGAGCCACCCCTCCGCACCACCCCCCACCCCTCCGCCACCCCCAAACTGCCCTATTCAAGAGCGCAGAGGTATGAAAGGTAATTCTTTTCAATGAGCACAACCGGTTGCCTGTGAATGAGGGCCTTCTCTGAGCCTTCCCTCTTCAATGCTGCCTCTTGCTTCTGTCTTACTATCCCAGTTCGCTCTCTGCTGTGTTACTGCCTCCTCCTCCCTGTCACTGTTCTGATGGTGCAACAAACCCAGATCTTAAAAAGAATATCCAAAACTGGCCCTTTGACGAGCTGACAACAAGCTCGTTAATAGGGTTAAGTGGCCATTTGCACAGAGCGGGCTGGTTGCCTCTTCCGGCTCCCTCCGCTACCTTTTAAACTCAGAGCGTGCCAGTTTCACATTGGGAAACAAGCACACTGATCCGAGAGGCAGGACCGCCCCTTTCATGCCCTCACGAATGAATAAAAATCCTGCCCATTGAAGCTGAACTAGTCCAAGTATCAGATGCCATCAAACTAACCCTCAAAATAAAAACATCTAAAATGGTCAAGGAATTTACTCCTCCATTTGTTAATCTGCTTTCTGATTGTAATCTACCATATTCACTACAACTTTCTGACGTCTTATTAGAGACAGCAGTGACAGTCTCTTCTTGCTGTTACTGTCACCGCAGAACAATAACAAATGCAACAGGAAACATAAAAAGGCAACCTCAACTTCCCCTGTTATAATAAGATAGAAGCAATAAAAGCTTCAAGCAGTTTGCCAGCTTTAAATAAATGAGGCCTGGTCACCAGCCTGCCTCAGGTCTTTTGTCACGGACTTTGGACAGTCCAACCTGAAATCCATTTGAACTCAAAGTAACTTCCATATATTAGCATTGTTGTTCTAAATTGTTGAAAAATTTCAGATATTAATAGCTACAAATAATTTGAAAAGCCACCAGGAATAAATACAGGGGCCACTGGAGGCCGCTCAAAAAACAATCCAAAGAAATAGGCTCCACAAAAGCATCCAAGCCTCCACCAGCCTGTACAAGTGCCCACTAGAATTGCCTCCTCCCTCCAGGCTCTGATTATTAGCTGGCTTCAATGAGGGAGCGGACAATTTCCCGCCCTCCCCGCCCAACAGTTTGAGAGTGGCAGTTTGATGTGCATAGCTCACTGAATGTGTGCAAATGAAACCTAGGCTTAAAAATGGCTCAGGTCTCAAATGGGTACAGTGGGCGGGCAGTGAGGGTGCTTCATCCATTGACTGCCCATTGGGCACCATAACTGAAAATCATCCCCATCCTATTCATGACAAATTTTTAATGACTTGTTGGAAAACACATAAGGATGAATTCACCAATCCTGTGCTCCTGGGAGAGACTCGCACTCAGGGAGAGTGCAGGTCAGAGGTAATGCTGTAACACTTATCGCGCTGATTCAGCTGTTTTCTATTCAAGTATACGATTGATGAATTTGGCCCACACTCTAAGATAATATAAACAGATTCAATACACGTCATTGCATTGATTGCAGGGCTTTCCTCCTTCTCAAAATAATAATAAAAAGTTTTTCATGAAGGCAGTGTTCCTTTAAGCCTTGATCTTAAAGATATTCTCATCACTGAGTAATACTTGAATCAAATCTCAGACTTGATTGATGTTTATTCAAACTCAGCTAACCTTTTTTTGGGAAAGTATTGTCACTGAACAACTGCAAGATGGATAGCCAGTAAACAAATGTACTGGAAATTCAGAAATGGAACAATTCTAAAGATTTGTAGAAGTTAAAAAGGTATATTTGTGTACTTTTCTAGGAGGTACTTACAAAACAAATTGTCCCAATGCTTTGCTTACAGGCAACCAAATTGTGATTTATATGATGCAAGTTTTCCAATTCACTTTTGAGTGCAGTTGTGCCACTTCACTGATTTAAAGTGAAAAGGCAAAGACATTCTTTGTGAGGAAAGCAAATGATGAAGTAAAGGCTGAAATTGTGGAATGCTGTAACTGAGTGAATTGAGGAGAGGAAAATGGAATTCAGAAGTAAACATCCTGACAGCTAATATAGTGACCCAACCTTCTGTTAAAATAATGGCAAAGCCAATAGCACTCGCCGATATTTAAGCGCAAATGCTATAGCGAGTTCAGTGAGGGCAGATGCACACTTAAATGTGGAAATTGAGAAGTTGCTGTCGGAAATGTACCACTCCACTGTTAACTCTGTGAAAATGCCATCTCGCTGTCCAACTCCCCATTCTAATGTTGCCAAGTTGCTGTATTTGCTCAGTCTCTTCTCTCTTTGGCCTCCTTGTCTCGAGAGACAATGGGTAAGCACCTGGAGGTGGTCAGTGGTTTGTGAAGCAACGCCCGGAGTGGCTAAAAAGGCCAATTCTGGAGTGACAGACTCTTCGACAGGTGCTGCAAATAAAATTGCTTGTTGGGGCTGTTACACAGTTGGCCCTCCCCTTGCGCTTCTGTCTTTTTTCCTGCCAACTGCTAAGTCTCTTCGACTCACCACACTTTAGCCCCACCTTTGTGGCTGCCCGCCAGCTCTGGCGATCACTGGCAACTGACTCCCACGACTTGTGATCAATGTCGCAGGACTTCATGTCGTGTTTGCAGACGTCTTTAAAGTGGAGACATGGACGGCCGGTGGGTCTGATACCAGTGACGAGCTCGCTGTACAATGTGTCCTTGGGGATCCTGCCAACATCCATGCAGCTCACATGGCCAAGCCATCTCAAGCACCACTTGCTCAGTAGGGTGAATATGCTGGGGATGTTGGCCACCTCGAGGACTTCTGTGTTGGAGATACGGTCCTGCCACCTGATGCCAAGGATTCTCTGGAAGCAGTGAAGATGGAATGAATTGAGACGTCGCTCTTGGATGACGTACGTTGTCCAGGCTTCACTGCCGTAGAGCAAGGTACTGAGGACACAGGCTTGATACACTCGGACTTTTGTGTTCCGTGTCAGTGTGCCATTTTCCCACACTCTCTTGGCCAGTCTGGGCATAGCAATGGAAGCCTTTCCATGCGCTTGTTGATTTCTGCATCGAGAGACAGGTTATTGGTGATAGTTGAGCCTAGGTAGGTGAACTCTTGAACCACTTCCAGAGCCAATATCGATGGATGAAGCATTTCTGACGCCCTGTTCCATGATGTTCGTTTTCTTGAGGTTGATGGTTAGGCCAAATGCGTTGCAGGCAGCCGCAATCCTGTCGATGAGTCTCTGCAGACACTCTTCAGTGTGAGATGTTAATGCAGCATCGTCAGCAAAGAGGAGTTCCCTGATGAGGACTTTCCATACTTTGGTCTTCGCTCTGAGACGGGCAAGGTTGAACAACCTGCCACCTGATCTTGTGTGGAGGAAAATTCCTTCTTCTGAAGACTTGAACGCATGTGAGAGCAGCAGGGAGAAGAAGATCCCAAGCAGCGTAGGTGCAAGAACACAGCCCTGTTTCACGCCACTCAGGATAGGAAAGGGGTCTGATGAGGCACCGCTATGCTGAATTGTGCCTTTCATATTGTCATGGAATGAGGTGATGATGCTTAGTAGCTTTGGTGGACATCCGATCTTTTCTAGTAGTCTGAAGAGACCACATCTGCTGACGAGGTCAAAGGCTTTGGTGAGATAAATGAAAACAACGTAGAGGGGCATCTGTTGTTTGCGCCATTTCTCCTGTAACTGGCTGCCCAGTAGATTTGAATTAAACTCACCGCAGGAAATTAAGTTGTCATTTTAAGTCAAAGTATCCTTTTAAGAATACTGAGTGTTAATTACTACCAAGCAACTCTGTGAGACTGAGAATTACCTATTAGAAATGTGAAATCTTATTTCTTCAGGTTTTAATTGTTGCTGGAGATTAAAATTATTTTTTCTTACTGTTTCTTTCTGTCACTTCTTTCTTGCTTATTCCAATCTTTCTTTCCTCCTTCTATTTTTCTTTCTGTACCTGATTTTCCATTGAATTCAGCCGAATTTACACTTCCTGATCCAAGATGCCCTGTAGAGGGTGCCATGCCATTTCCATCTCCCACTTCCAGCAATTTACTGTGTAAAATCTCATGGAGATCAAACGGGCAAGGGCAATCTAACTACTGGCAGGCAGCATTTGTTGACTAGTTACAGAAATCTTTCAGCCAATATTGTTTTGTGCCAGGACTGTGCTAGTAATGCTTATGATATACTCGCACATTGAGTTCATTATTATACAATTAATCTTCTGTCACTACAACACACAAAAGCTGTGAAGTTATGTATTTTTGTTACTTAATTCTAATTACTTCCCTAAAAAGAACTTTATAACTTCTGTGGAATTACTGGAAAACTATAATGTTAATTTATTGAATTTGTTAATTATTAAAGCAGATGTAAGTGACAGATATTGAAGATGGCTGTCAGACTAGTGAACGTGGTTCTGTGTATGTTTATAATGTTGAACAGGAGTTAAATTCGATGGAAAAATCCATACCCAATTGAACTCAACCAAAGCTCTTTGCCAGCATGACATTTGGATCAATGAGCCCCACCTCTAGAGGAGGTTTAAGTGCTGGCCCAATTCAACAGTGCTTGGAGTTCTGCCAATATAAATAGGCAGGCAGGGTGCACTGTGAAGTCTTCAATTCATCCTAGAGAATGGGTGCTTGGGCTCTCACCACGCTCTCCCTCCCAACACCAGCTCTGTCTTTTGTTCCTTGTCTTCCATTGAAGTCAAAAATTGGGAGACACATAACAGAGGCTGCCCAATTGTCATAATTGTTATAATTTGTCAGCTCTGTGTCAGTTGGTAGACCTCTTGCCTCTGAGTCAGAAGGTTGTGGGTTCACATCCCACTTCAAAGACTTGAGCACAAATACATCCAGGCTGATACTCCAGTGTTGTACTGAGGGACTGCTGCACTGTCAGATGTGCCTTCTTTCAGATGAGACGTTAAACTGAGGCCCTGTCTGCTCTTGGTTGGATGTAAAAGATCCCATTGCACTATTTCAAAGAAGAGCAGAAGAGTTGTCCTGGCCAATATTTACCCCTCAATCAACATCACAAAAACAGATTATCTGGCCATTATCACACTGCTGTTTAGGGTAGCTTGCTATGCGCAAATTGGCTGCTGCATTTCCTATATCACAACAGTGACTACACTTCAAAAGTACTCCATTAGCAGTAAAGCACTTTAGAGCGACTTGAGGTTGTGAAAGGCACGATATACGTGCAAGTCTTTTTTATCTTTATCCCATCATACACTATTGCACAAAATGAAATTTAAACATCTATTCATCTACAATAAAAGGCAACCTCATTTCAGGGTTCAATATCTTACATAGCTGTGTTTATATCTGACTCATCTTTACAGAGACCAAGCCTGCCTGATGCCTTTATCTCTACTAGTTTCTAATCTTAGGTGAGTGTCAAGATCCAGGTTTACAATTAAAGACGTGGAACGCCATGGAATAATAATAGGTTGTGTGACCCATCAAGCCTATCTCTCATACATGGTGCACAAGCTGTTCCCAGATTCTGTCTGACCCATTTAATCCCCTAAGGAAAGATTCAGAAACGTTTCTCCCCCTATTAAAGGTAATGTGATCCAAACCCCAGAATATCAATCTGATTATACAGCTTACATTATTCTAATTTGACTGATTGCTTTCCTTGCAGTATCATTTTAATTTTCATGATCTGAGCAGCTCAGGAATGACCGTATTATATCGCGTATTTGACCTGTCTTATTTATTTGTTACTATAAGCTTCATCCCATTGCTAACCAGATAGTAATCCAACTAATTTTAAGCAAACATTAATTGCTTTTGCTGGCAATTTACTTTACATATGCACAGTTAGGGAAAAGAAATCCTTATTTCCAGTCTTGCTTGATATTGGCTATATCCTCTAGATTCGTGTTCGCAGTCCAAGTTAAATAAGCTGATTACTAATCCTCTAAGCTCATCAAAACCTTGGATCATACCTCTTTCAACCTTCTGCCCTTCAAATAAAACAAGTTCAGTTTCCCAAGTGTCTCCTCATAACTTTGATACTACAGGATTCTATTTGGTGTATGAGCTCTCTCTACACTGAGCCTTCCTCCCTGAAAGTGCAGAATGCGACATTGCAGATGTGCTGCCTCCCACGATGGTCCATTTGCTTTTTTTTAATGGACGCAAGGTCACAGGGAGTGGATGGGCTTCAGGAACCTGCGTTTATAAATTCAGAACATTCTGAGTTTTGCTCCTCCACCAAACAGTTGGACTGAATCAGTAGCAGACCAAAGAGCACCATGTTGTTTTCGAGTGCCCACTAGATTATTGGAGCACATGCAAGGATTTAATTGAAATGCTTGTGGTGTAAATGGATGGAGTGAGGGATAAGGGCTGTCATGGGTCATTGCTGATATTTGATGCTTTGGGGTACTTGGAGGAGTTATAATCAGTGTGTTGTAAATAAAATACATACGATTACTGTTGCTACATTTGACCATGGCTATCATTTAATTCCAAAATGACCCCGCTCTGCAAGTTATATGCGGTCTTTAGATGATTGCTGCATCACCTTCACACAACAACAACTTGCATTAAGATAGCATCTTTAACATTGAAAAACATCCCAAGACATTTCACTGAGGCATATGGAAAATGGGGACCAAATCAAGAAGGAGATATTAGAAGGAGTGACCAAAAGTTGGTCAAAGAGATGGGTTTTAAGGAGGGTCAAAAGAGGAAAGGAGGGCAGAAGGCAGTGGGATTTAGGGAGGAAATTCTGGAGAATGGGATGTAGGCTGCTGAAGGCATGGCTGCCAGTGGTGGGCAAAAGAAGGTTTGGATGCACAAGAGGCTGGAGTTAGAGGAATGGAGAGTTTGGGAAAGTGGGTTTTAATGTTGGAGGAAATTAAAGAGCTCGGGAGGGTGAGGCCATGAACAGATTTAAACACAAGGTTAGCAATTTTAAATTTCTGAAGAAGGGTCACTGACCTGAAACGTTAACTCTGCTTCTCTCTCCACAGATACTGCCAGACCTGCTGAGTATTTCCAGCATTTCTTGCTTTTATTTCAGATTTCCAGCATGTTTTTATTAAATTTCAGCTGTTGGAGGACCGAGAACTAATAGAGGTAGTGAGAACAGGGGTGCTGGATGATTGTACCTTTGGATGGGATATGAAACAGGCAGCAAAGTTTTGCAAGAGGTTAAGTTTATGGTGGGTGGAGAATGGGAGACCAGTCAGGAAAGCATTGGAGTAATCGAGTCTGGAGGTGACAAAGATATGACTGAGGGCTCACAAGAGCACAAGAAATAGGAGCAGAAGTAGACCAAATGGCCCATCGAGCCTGCTCTGCCATTCAATACGATCAGGGCTGATCTTGGGCTTCACAAGAACATGAAGGCACCCCATTTTGGAAAGATATGATCTCCATGGAAAGGGTGTACCAAAGATTCACAAGAATGAGACCAAGAATGAGAGGTTATAATTTTGAAGCAGTGCTTGAAAAATTTGGGGCTTTTTCCACTGGAACTGAAAAAAATAAGACATGTCTAATGGAGGTTTTCACAATTATGAAAGGTTTCAAGAGGGTGTAGTATTGTTTCCATTAGTTGGCAGATTGGTAACAAGGGGATAGCAGGACAATCACTTGAAGAACACAGAGGGGGATTAGATTACAGACAGATGGTTATTAGTACATGGAATGATCTACCATAAGTGGCTATTGAGGGAGAGACTATAATATCACAAAGAAAATTCAATTTGAAAAGGAAGAATATAAAAAAGATATGAGATTTGAATAGATAACTCCAGTTATAGACCTAGCACTGGCAGAGGTACAGTGGCTGAATAGCTTCTAATGCAACATGTAATTACAATGTTCTTTTGTATGTGTTTAATTTTGTTCTTAAAATTAATTGGCTTGTAACAGAAACATTGGAGTAGATTGCTGGTGAGAGAAGTACCGTTCAGGAGTTGTTGAGAAGACAGCAGGAACCAAGGTCATGGGTGGCCATTTTACTTTATGCCATCTTACTCAGGGAGCTGCTCTGTAGTAATTCCATATGACATGAAGCAACACATCTGAATGCTGAAATCTGATCACAGGACAGGCTTTCAGCACAAATCAGAGATGAACCAAATCCATAGCTCTAAAGATAAAAATTAGGCAAAGACTATAGGGTGCCCAGGCCACGCAAAGAAATTTTGGACCACTGCTGCCACAGGCTCCCCCTTTTCTGACCTGCAAAATCTGGGATTCTCTGCCCGAAAAGGCTGTCTTTCTGGGTCAGCTGCAATGCTCAAGATTGGCAATGAAAGATTTTTAGTATGTAATGGGATCAAGGCATATGGATAAAATGTGGGTAAGTTAAGTTGAGGTATAAATCAGTCATGAGGTAAATGATTGGTGGAATAGACTCAAGGGGCTGAATGGCCTACTCCTATTCCTATGTTCCCTATGTAATCTATTACATCCTGGATGCAAAGCAAAGGAAAATCTGTCCAGATATTTTAAATTAAGAGCTACTTTGGACTTTTTTTTTAACTAGTGCATTATGTAATCATTAAGGACACTTTAGTTAAAAGGAAAACAGTGAAATCGAAATAGAAACAGAAAATGTTGCAAATGCACAGTGGACAGTCGACCCCCTTAAAGAGGAAGGATAGATGAATGTTTCTGCTGGAGACCTAACATCCACCTAACAAGCGAACTTATCTTTTCTCTTTCAGATGCTACTGGACCTGCTGTGACTTATTAGTGAATTTTTTATGTTGTTTTTATTAAGAAAATTAAATGTCTGATATTTTGCAACATTAGCTGCTGCAGGTGATGAGTTGTCGGTTGTAATAATTATGAAATGGTATAGCAATTTTACTCATCTCTTATTGCTGTCTTTGGACAAGTCGGTGTATGCACAGAGACTTCATTCATATTCCCCCATCAATCATTCTTTCTTCACTGGAGGATAGGTGAGCAATTTAATAGGAAACAGTGTTGCCTGGTTTGGGGAATTATGTTATTTAACAGGCTGCAACTCTCTATTGCTCTAGTGTTATGAAAAAGTGCCTTTTGACAGCTCAGTGTTTTGCAACCAACCCAAGCCCCGTCTCCACATTCTGTCAGCATACATTAATTATCTAAAGGGGTTGCATGGGTTGTGTGCTGCCAACACCAGCCATGTTTGGCAGATCTGAAACATTAGTGCTTGCTGCTACAAGTCAAGTAAGGTGTTTTTGAAAAGATAAAGTTGCCTTTCACAAAACTAGCTTTACATTCTGTGCTGTTTATATTTTCAATGCTGTGATATCAGTGTCCTAGCAAATAATTTATTACAAAGTTTCTTTTAAATAAATCTTGGAAATGTTTAACAAAGTCATTAAAACACAGCTTCTATGTAACTCCAGTGCTTTTTTATAAAAGCTTGTCAGCGTATAAATGATCCTTCCTTTCCCTTTAACCTCCAGATAGTGACCTACACTTCCTACACACCTGGATCAGGAATGGATGGGAATGAAAGGATGCTTTGGGGATGCACTCTGTGTGTCCCTACCTCTCTCCCCACTTTTCTGGAGGGTTAACCCCGCATTATAAAATGCATATCCCTACACTTAGGCAGGTGTATGCAGGAGGAACATCTGTGCCATCTTTCCAACCACTTGTTTGATGTGATTCCTGGATGCAGGAGCTGCCTGTCAGGTCCTTGTGTCCAATATTCAATGGTTGATGGAGGCACCTCAGAGATGTTCTTGTATAGAGACTTGTGGTGAACGGCTGTGCCTGGCCCCAGCAACAACAGGAAAACATTAGCAAGAGATATATTTATTTTCTTCAGACAGGTCAGTGGAGCTTTCCTTAACTGAGGCAGGTTCTCAACATCTACTGCAGCAAACTGCCATGATTCCCCAGCAGAGCTTTGGGGAACGCACCTGCAAAATGCAAGTGATTCTGTCGAGCAGAAGTCCTGCCCCACTGGACATTCCACTCCCCATCCAATCAGAAAACCTTCTTTGCAATTTTTCTTGTCACTTTGTTTTACCAATATGATCTTTACTCACTTATTCCTCCAAATATGCTCATACTCTTCCTTTTCCTCAATGAAATCAATCCCTCCATTTCTATTCGACAGGCTTTTATAAAACAAGCTCTGATTCCTGACTTAATATTGTTTTGCTTAGCTCACTTCAGCCTTGATGTGTTCTGCTCTTTGGGCCGTAAGCCTTCACCTAGATTTTTACATAGAACTTTACTGCATAGAAACAGGCCATTCGACAAAACAGGTCTATGCTGGTGTTTTTGCTCCACACAAACCTCCTCCCACCTTACTTTGTCTCAGCTACCAACCAATCTAGCTTCCAGTTAACTGCATCTATTCTAAATACCTCAATTATTTCTTGTGATATCAAGGTCCATATTTTCACCACTCTCTGAATAAAGAAGATTCAATTTAAAAAAAATTGATGTAGCCAGTAGGGAGTAATATGTTACAATTTTAAAAACTTTTAAAAATTATTTCATGTGCCAGGATTTGTTGCTCTTCCCTAATTGCCCTTCCAACTGAATGGCTTGCTAGGCCATTTCAGAGGGCAGTTCAGAGTCAACCACATTGCTGTGGATCTGGAGTCATATGTAGGCCAGACCAGGTAAGGATGGCAGATTTCCTTCCCTAAAGGACATTAATTGACCAGATGGGTTTTTATGACAATCAATGATAGTTTCATGGCACCATTACTGAGACGAGCTTTCAATTCCAGATTTTAAAAAAATTAATTAATTGAATTTAACCAACTAGTAAGTGGATGATTATATACCTCATGTTGAACTACCATCTGGGGCAACTAACAACTAACCAAGAATTCACCAACAGCTTTGGTTGAGTTTGTTTCCGCTGATCTTTGTTTGAGTAGCAGCTGTGGTTCAGAGAGTAGTACCCCTGCCTCTGAGTCCGAAGGCTGCAGACTCACGTTGCACTCTAGAGACTTGAGCACAAAATTTAGGTTAACGCTCAAGTGTATTACCGAGGGAGTGCTGCTTTGTTGGAGCTGCTGTCTTTCAGAGGAACAGGAAGGGGAGAGAAAGGGAGTGCGGGAGACGCTTCATTGAAAAGAGCCTGGAGAGTGGGGAGAGGCTTCATTGAAAAGAGTGCGGAGAGCGGGGAGAGGCTTCATTGAAAAGAGCGCGGAGTGCAGAGAGAGGCTTCATTGAAAAGAGCACGGAGAGGCTTCATTGAAAAGAGCGCGGAGTGCAGAGAGAGGCTTCATTGAAAAGAGCGCGGAGGGCTGGGAGAGGCTTCATTGAAAAGAGCACGGAGAGGCTTCATTGAAAAGAGAGCGGAGTGCAGAGAGAGGCTTCATTGAAAAGAGCGTGGAGGGCTGGGAGAGGCTTCATTGAAAAGAGCACGGAGAGGCTTCATTGAAAAGAGAGCGGAGTGCTGGGAGAGGCTTCATTGAAAAGAGCGCGGAGTGCTGGGAGAGGCTTCATTGAAAAGAGCGCGGAGTGCAGGGAGAGGCTTCATTGAAAAGAGCGCGGAGTGCTGGGAGAAGCTTCATTGAAAAGAGCGCGGAGTGCAGGGAGAGGCTTCATTGAAAAGAGCGGGGGAGAGGCTTCATTGAAAAGAACGTGGAGAGCTGGGGGAGGCTTCATTGAAAAGAGCACGGAGAGGCTTCATTGAAAAGAGCGCGGAGTGCTGGGAGAGGCTTCATTGAAAAGAGCGGGGGAGAGGCTTCATTGAAAAGAACATGGAGAGCTTGGGGAGGCTTCATTGAAAAGAACATGGAGAGCTGGGGGAGGCTTCATTGAAAAGAGTGCAAAGTGCTGGGAGAGGCTTTATTGAAAAGAGGGCAGCATGCTGGGAGAGGCTATCCTATCCTATCCTCCATCCTATCCTATCTTCTATCCTATCCTATCCTATTCAATAAGCTATCCTCTATCCTATCGGATTCTCTGTTCAATGGAATGAGCTCATTCAAGAAAATCAAGTGTGACATCACAGGCAAGCAGGTAGGTGATTGGTTGGAGTCGAAGCTACCTGTTTGGTGAGTATCTGGTAAGTCGTTAATGTCTGTTCTAATCCTAACGTTTAAATTAGCAAAGGAACTAGTGGTGAGCTTAATAAAATATATAAAAAAAGGAAAATAAAATAAATAATTGAATAAAATAAATAAGTAGTTAATTAAAACACATTAAGGATGGCAGGACAGGTGATATGTCATGGCTGCAGCATGTGGGAGCTCCTGGATGCCAGTGTGATCCAAGGCAAACACGTCAACAGTAAGTGTTTGCGGCTCAAAGAGCTTCGGCTCAGAGTCACTGAACTGGAGACCGAGCTGCAGACACTGCGACACATCAGGGAGGGGGAAGTTACCTGGACATTTTGTACCACATGGGGGTCACACCCCTTAGGATAGGGTCTTCTGATTTGGTCAGTGGTCAGGAACAGGAAAGTGAGGCTGCAGCTGAGGCAGGTAAGGGGACCCAGAGGGCAGGAGTGCAGGGGCCTCAGCCTTTGCGATTGTCCAACAGGTTTGCGGTTCTTTCAGCTTGTGTGGATGAGAGTGGGGGCTGCATTGTCGATGAGCAGCCTGACCTTGGCACCATGGTACAGTGGAGGGAGAAAGGAATGTAGTGGCAGTCGGGGACAGTATTGAGGGGGATTGACACTGTTCTCTGCAGCAAATAGCGGGAGTCCAGACGGCTGAGTTGCCTGCCCTGTGCCAGGGTTTGGGACATCTGCTCAGGGCTGGAGAGGAACTTACAATGGGAGAGGGAGGATCCAGTCATCATGGTCCCTATAGGTACCAATGACATAGGCAAGACTAGGAAAGAGATTCTGTGTAGTCAGTATGAGGAACTAGGCACCAAATTAAGAAGCAGAACCTCAAAGATAATAATCTCTGGATTATTACCTGAGCCATGTGAAAATTGGCATAGGGCAAATAAGATTAGAGAAATTAATGCGTGGCTCAAGTCTGGTGTGGTAGAAGTGGGTTCTGGTTTATGGGGCACTGACACCAGAATTGGTGAAAGTGGTGGCTGTACCGTTGGGACGGTCTACACCTGAACCGTGCTGGGGCTGGTGTTCTAGCAGGCCGCATAACTAGGAAAGTAGAGAGGGTTTTAAACTCAATAGTGGGGGCATGGGATCAAATTTGGGAAGATATGGTAAATCAAGGAGTAGAGATTTGGCAAGAGAGGAAGGTATTAATATGGGAAATGATAAACAGACTGTGACAGAAAGGAACGGAGCATACAAATCTAAGAGTAAATTAACAGATAAGGCTACAGGTCACAAAAATAATAAAAGGACAAAACTAAAGGCTCTGTATCTGAATGCTCGTAGCATTCAAAACAAAACAGTTGAACTGAGAGCGCAAATAGAAATAAATAAGTACGATCTGATAGCCATTACAGAGACATGGCTGCAGGATGACAGATTGGTACCTGAATATTGAAGGGTACATGGCATTTAGGAAGGACAGGAAGCTCGGAAAAGGTGGAGGGGTGGCTCTGTTAATTACTGATGGTGTTAGTGCAATAGAGAGGGATGACCTACGTTCAGGAAACCAGGATTTAGAAGCAGTTTGGGTAGAGATGAGAAATCATAAAGGTGAGAAGTCACTTGTGGGAGTGGTGTACAGGCCACCTAACATTAACCACACTGTATGATGGGGTATAAAGGAAGAAGTAATGGCAGCTTGTCAGAGAGGTACAGCGATAATTATGGGGGATTTTAACCTACATATAGACTGGAAAAATCAGATGGGCGGAGGTAGCCTAGATTAGGAGTACATAGAATGTTTTCGGGATAATTTCTTGGAACAGTACATTCTGGAGCCAACCAGAGAGCAGGCTATACTAGACCTGGTATTGTGCAATGAGATAGGATTAATTAATGACCTCATAGTTAAGGCGCCCCTAGGTAGCAGCGATCATAATATAATTGAATTTTACATTCAGTTTGAGGGAGAGAAGAGTGGGTTCAAGACTAGTATTTTAAACTTAAATAAGGGTAATTATGAGGGCATGAAAGCAGAGCTAGCTGAAGTGAACTGGCAAATTAGGTTAAGGGATAGGTCATTTGAGATGCATTGGCAGACATTTAAGGGGATATTTCAGAATACACAGAATAGATACATTTCAACGAGAAAGAAAAATCCAAAGGTGGGACCTGCCATCCGTGGTTAACTACAACAGTTAAAGATAGTATCAAACTTAAAGAAAAAGCATATAATTGCACAAAGATGGGAGGCAGGTCAGAAGATTGGACAGAATTTCAAAAACAGCAAAAAATGACTTAAAGATTGATAAGGAAGGTAAAATTAGAGTATGAGAGAAAGCTAGCTGGAAATATAAAGACAGATAGTAAGAGTTTCTATAGATATTTTAAAAAGATAAGAGTTAGCAAAGTGAGCGTTGGTCCTATAGAATTAATAATGGATAATAAGGAGATGGTAGATGAATTGAACAGGTATTTTTTGCATCGATCTCCACTATTGAGGATACAAGTAACATCCCAGTATTAGCTATAAGTCAGGAAATGGAAGGGAGGGAGGAACCCAAGAAAATTACAATCACCAGGGAAGTGGTACTGAACAAATTGTTGGAGTTGCAGGCGGACAATTCCCAGGTCCTGATGGACTTCATCCTAGGGTGTTAAAAGAAGTGGCTAATGAGATAGTTGATGCGTTGGTTTTAATTTTCCAAAATTCCCTATATTCGGGGAAGATTCCGTTAGATTGGAAAATAGGGAATGTAACTCCTTTATTCAAAAAGAGAGGGAGACAGAAAGCAGGAAACTACACACCAGTTATCTTAACATTGTCTTAGGGAAGATGTGAGTAGCTATTATTAAAGATGTTATAGCAGAGCATTTAGAAAAGTTCAAGGTAATCAGGCAGAGTGAACATGGTTTTGTGAAAGGGAAATCATGTTTAACCAATTTATTGGAGTTCTTTGACGGAGTTACATGTGCTATGGATAAAGGGGAACCATTAAATGTATTGTACTTAGATTTCCAGAAGGCATTTGATAAGGTTATTGCAGAAAATAAAAGCTCATGGTGTAGGGGATAACATATTGGCATGGATCGAAGATTGGCACGCTAACAGGAAACAGAGAGTAGGCATAAATGGATCATTTTCTGGTTGGCAAGATGTAACGAGTGGTGTTCCAAAGGGATCTGTGCTGGGGCCTCAATGTTTTGCCATTTATATAAATGACTTAGATGAAGGGACCAAAGGTATGGTTGCTAAATTTGCTGATGACACAATGATAGGTAGGAAAGTAGGTTGTGAAGAGGACATAAGGGGGCTACAAAGAGATATAGGATAGGTTAACTGAGTGGGCAAAGACCTGGCAAATGGAGTATAATGTGGGAAAGTGTGAAATTGTCCACTTTGGCAGGAAGAATAAAAAAGAAGCATATTATCTAAATGGTGAGAGATTGCAGAGCTCTGAGATGCAGAGGGATCTGGATGTCCTAGTGTATGAATTGCAAAAGGTTAGTATGCAGGTACAGCAAGTAATTAGGAAAGCCAATGAATGTTATAATTTATCGCTAGGGGAATTGAATACAAAAGTAGGGAGGTTATGCTTCAGTTATACAGGGCATTGGTGAGACCACATCTGGAGTAATGTGTACAGTATTGGTCTCCTTATTTAAGGAAGGATGTAAATGCCTTGGAGGTAGTACGGAGAAGGTTTACTAGACTAATACCTGGAATGGGCGGGCTCTCTTACGAGGAAAGATTGGACAGGCTAGGCTTGTATCTGCTGGAATTTAGAAGAGTAAGACTTGATTGAAACATATAAGGTCCTGAGGGGTATTGACAGGGTGGATGTGGAAAGGATGTTTTCCCTTGTGGGAGAATCTAGAACTAGGGGTCACTGTTTAAAAATAAGGGGTCGCCCATTTAAGACAGAGATGAGGAGAAATTTTTTCTCTCAGAGGATTGTGAGTCTTTGGAATTCTCTTTCTCAAAAGGCAGTGGAAGCAGAGTCTTTGAATATTTTTAAGACAGAGGTAGATAGATTCTTGATAAACAAGGGGGTGAAAGGTTATTGGGAGTGGGTGGAAATGTGGAGTAATCGGTTCAGCCATGAACTTATTGAATAGCGGAGCACGCTTGAGAGGCCGAGTGGCCTACTCCTGCTCCTAATTCGTATGCTCACATGTTCGAGACTTGACATGGCTTCTTAATGAAGTCTACAACAGTGTGTTCCAAAGAATCCTTTCTAGAAATTGAACAGTCCTGTATTGCTCCAATTTCAACCATAGCAAAAAATACGGTACAATATTTAATTGGTAGCATGTGTCAGTATGCTGGGAACAACCCAGCCATCTTTCAGTGGCAATTGATTTAGCATTAATATTCACTTTGTGAGATAGGATATTGTGATCTATATATTTAAAACCTGCATATAACAGTTATGATGGAACCTTTGTCATGTTTTCTCAAATGCTGACTCGTATTTCCTCCTGTTGCCCCAAAAACCTCCTTAAAGGAAAATTACAGAAGCGATCTATGTAATTTCAAAGTACTAAATATATGCAATGTCATTAATGGCTAAAGAAAGGGGGATGAAGTTGCCTAAGTAAAGGGTTAGCGATATAAACAACCAATTTGCATCTCAGTCATTGAGATTAATGTTATCACTGTATTAATAAACAAGTATTTTTTAAAGCTATGTCACAGTTTGATAAACATCAAACTACAGTTTGTAGAAAATCCTTAAAAGCCAGTGCTCTTGCAGTCTAGCTTCATGTTGAGTGAGAAAAAGCCACATATCCTTCCCCAAAGACTAAACATAACTTGTTCAAGCACCCCATTCTTTGAAAGCTTTGTATAAAACACAGTAGCCAATTTCATACTGCAAGGTTCCACAATCAGCGATGTGATAATATGCAGATAATCTGTTTCTGTGATGTTGATTGAGGGCTAAATATTGACCAGAACTCTAGGGAAATCTCCCCCGTTCTTCAAATAGTACGATGGGATCTTTTATGTTTACCTGTGAGGGCAGAAGGGGTCTTGGTTTAACATTTCAACTGAAAGTTTAACATCTCATAGAAACATAGAAACATAGAAAATAGGAGCAGGAGTCGGCCATTCGGCCCTTTGGGTCTGCTCCGCTATTCAACAAAGATCATGACTAATGTCTAATTCAGTGCCCTGTTCCCACTTTCTCCCCATATCCCTTGATCCCTTTGGCAGTAAGAAATATATCTATCCCCTTCTTGAATATATTTAATGACTTGGCTTCCACTGCCTTCTGCGGTAGAGAATTCCACAGGTTCACTACCCTCTGAGTGAAGAAATTTCTCCTCATCTCGGTTCTAAATGGCATACCCCATATCCTGAAACTGTGACCCCTGGTTCTGGACTCTCCAGCCATCAGGAACATCCTCCCTGTATCTAGCCTGTCTAGTCCTGTTAGACTTTTATAGGTTTCTATGAGATCCCCTCTCATTCTTCTCAACTCCAGTGAATCTAGGCCTAGTCGACCCAATCTCTCCTCATACATCAATCCTGCCATCCCAGAAATCAGCCCAGTAAATCTTCTTTGCACTCCCTCCATGGCAAGAACATCTTTCCTCAGATTAGGAGACCAAAACTGAACACAATACTCCAGATGTGGTCTCACCAAGGCTCTGTATAACTGCAGTAATACATCCTTGCTCCTGTACTCATATGGTCTTGCAATGAAGGCCAACAGTGGCGCAGTGGTTAGCACCGCAGCCTCACAGCTCCAGGGACCTGGGTTCGATTCCGGGTACTGCCTGTGTGGAGTTTGCAAGTTCTCCCTGTGTCTGCGTGGGTTTTCTCCGGGTGCTCCGGTTTCCTCCCACAAGCCAAAAGACTTGCAGGTTGGTAGGTAAATTGGCCATTATAAATTGTCACTAGTATAGGTAGGTGGTAGGGAAATATAGGGACAGGTGGGGATGTTTGGTAGGAATATGGGATTAGTGTAGGATTAGTATAAATGGGTGGTTGATGTTCGGCACAGACTCGGTGGGCCGAAGGGCCTGTTTCAGTGCTGTATCTCTAATCATAATCAACATACCATTTGCCTTCCTAACTGCTTGCTGCACCTGAATGCTTGCTTTCAGCAACTGATGTACAAGGACACCCAGGTCTTGTTGCACCTTCCTCTTTCCCAATCTATCACCATTCAGATAATAATCTGCCTTTCTGTTTTTAAACCAAAGTGGATAACCTCACATTTATCCACGTTATACTGCATATGCTTGGGTGGATGTAAAATATCCCATGGTACTATTTCGAAGAAGAGCAGGGGAGTTATCCCCAGTGTCCTGGTCAATATTTATCCCTCAATCAACATCACAAAAGAACAGATTATCTGGTCATGATCACATTGCTGTTTGTGGGAGTTTGCTGTGTGCAAATTGACTGCTGCATTTCCTACATTACAACAGTGACGACACTTCAAAAGTATTTCATATAAAGTACTTTGGGACGTCCAGTAGTTATGAAAAACGCTACAAAAATGTCTTTTTATTCTTCCTCGTGAGTAAGTTCTCAAACTTTCTATATGATTGAAACATTCTAAGTGTACAGGAGGTGCCCAGTACAGATTTTAGATTTATTCATGTCGCAAATAGCTTAAGGTATTTCGTACCATTTTGTTTGGATATTATATGTTGGCAGGGGGGGGGGGGAGGGGCTGGGGGTGGGGGTGAGGGAAATTACGATAGTTACTACCTAGGTTAACATTGTAAGTGCATTCAGAACAATTTTTCTCCCATGGTAGCTACCTCGTTTGAGTTTTTTTCTTCATTATTGAACAGCATCTTTTAATATTTTCTCCCTTTCTGGTTGTTTGGTCTCCCTGCCCCAACACTATCTTTGGCCCTGTTGGAGTTATTCACTGCCCATCACTGGGGGGTGAATGAGAACAGGTTGTGGCGACTCTCTGAATATTCTTTTCCTCCCTTTGGGGAAATGTCAGACCTTTGGTACCAATTTCCAACAGGATTCAAATGAAGATGGCAATGTGTTTGCTACTAATATTGCGCAGCACAATTTCAACCCTCTTCTGTTTCCATATCAGCCACAAAGACATTAAAAATAAACAGGAGACAAAGAAAGCAATCAGGCACAAAATTAGAGAAATACAGAGCAAATGTACCATCACAGCCAGGAGCAAATAATACAGGATTACACTGATACATACATAAGTGCAAGTTACAAGTAAGTGAGTACACGGACAAGTCAGGCTTAATTGGCTCCAGGAAGAATGATGTATTCATTTTTTATCTGACATTATAGATTTATATTCTTTATTATTAAATATTCCAAGCTCCCCCAATAGTTTAATGGGTTCATATATTAAGTAGCTGAAACGTACACATTAGGAAGATACCAAGTTTGTTTTGTGTAGAGTTAGCAGATCTTGAGCGGAATGTTGGTTGGGGTGCTACAATTGTCTTTAGTGTCCACATGTTGTGAAGTGAATAATTATCCATGGGACTTGCTACCCAACATTTAGTGATCCCTGCTGGAATTGTGAACATGTGAACATCTGGTAAAGACAGGTTTGGCCTCAACTGTGATGCACCTACCATATTGAATTGCCTGCTGTTACAGCCACTAGGGTGAGGCATGAATGGGTGATTGGTATCTGTGGTGGCAATACTAAAGGGAGACTGTTACTTTCAGAAAAGAGGAAAAAAGGATTAAATTATATTCCGATTTGTTGAAAGAAACTATTTACATACACATCCTGTTCATGTAGCATATTAGATACCTTTGAGGCACAAAATCAGAATTCAGATAACATCAGAAACCACAAGTGAGAAGCACAGACTGGCTACGAATGGTGCCTGACTGCCCCTAGGCGTGAGTTACCTTCCAACACATGCTTGACTGTTTCTCCTTACATTAGGTACAATATTAAACAGAATTACTGCACAGGTCTATTTTGAAGACATTTGGAAGCTACTGAACAAATTGCTGAATGCTGCATGATTCAAACTTAATTGTTTAGGAAGAATTGTTTCACATTTCGGCACTGGACATCTCAACACCTTGTGATTTTTAAAAATAATTTATAAACTTCTGATAGCCACCATGATTTATGTTTGGCCTTTTTGCAGCTTCAATGAAAAATAAATTATTAGATTTGTAGAAGTGAACTTCAGATTTTTAATGTGCTTCCAACATTTTTATATTTCACCAATCAGGAATGTCATTTGTCAGTCACAGAAGGTGCTCTTTCTTGCCTTTATAGAGGCATCTAGGATATTAAATAATTAGACAGGATAAAAAAAATTCTGGAGCACTACTTCAAAGCTTTCCATAACTGTTGGTTCTCAATCTCAGATGATAGATTACAGAAAAAAAGAAGCCCATACCATGATAGATAAAAGATAAATGTTTTATTTTTGACAGAATAGTCTCTGATCAATACTAAAGCTACTCTGCATTATCAGTTACATTCTCATAAGAAAGTTCTTAATCAGCTATTTTTAAAAAAGGAGTTAATCAATTTATTTAAATGTGTTATCTTTGTTTAAATAGTGAACAAAAAAGTTTCATACCGACATGTTAACATTTTTGTTATTAATATTGCACATCACAATTCCAACCCCCCAGTTAGTAGCAGCAGACGAGCTTTTGCTATTTGTAAAAACAAATGTGGATCAGTTGCTGTCTTGATTCTGAAACCGTTTTTTAAATTTAGCAACTCTTGTTTACTAAGTCTCAGGTATAGTGAAACATTTCTACCATTAAATGTCTGCAGTGTACTCTGTAACTACAATGTGGCAATGTTAATGGCATCTGTTACGACCAGGTGAGAAAGGTGTCTAGGGGTCTTTTCAGCCTTCACCTGGTCTTATTGTAACAGGATTTAATTTTAAACACACTATGTTTTGAGCTCCCACTTGATGAATCCTGGTTCAACACTTTCCAATCATAAGGAACAGAAGTGAGCACACCAGGTTTTCTTAGATTTAAAGAAGAAAAGTGGAATTTATTAAACCTTAAACTCGAATTCGGTTAACGCCTACGGATACACGCCTAACCCCACGCGAGCATGCATATGCAATATGAACATGCAAATGGAGATAGAAAAGAGCAGAAGAAAAATAAAGTAGAAAAAGTTTGAGACAATCTCTGAAGAGGGTTTTTTACTGTGCTTCGAGCTCGCTGTAGTCCATGATTGGAGGTAGTCTTGCTTTTCGTTGGGGCTCAATATTCTTCTTAAACCTTGTTCACTGTAGGAGACTTTTCTCTCTTGGGGTTCATGTGACTTCAATGGGTCTTCAATGGGTCTTCAGTTCCATGAGAAAGAGATGGGAGCAGATAGGCGAGAGGTATTCTCAGTCCAGGGGAAAAAAAGCTTTCTGAGTTTCTTTCTCTCAGCAAGTTCAAATTCAAACAAACTCCAACAGTCAGTTAGTCATGTGACTAAACTGGTCTGACCACTTCTTCGGTGTATTGGGGAAGCAAGGACTGGGTCTCTTGTTCGAACACTATCTGCTAGCATGCAAATGTCTTTCCAGTCAGGGGTTTGGCAATTCCTTGTGATAGGCCCTCTTTTCTTCCCAGCCATAACTCTAAGTTTTAATGTTGATGTGGCGAAATAATGTGTGCCTCAATCTTGCAGGTGGGGGCCTGCATGACACATCCAAAGTCATGTTGAGTCTGCAGCTAATCCTGTGCAGCTGGATAGCTGTGCTTGGCATGATTGAGGATTTTTTAGTTTGGAAGGAAAATGCTACAATGTTCTTAGTTTTTAGCATTAGGAAATGAAACTGTTTCGTCAAATGATGTCCCTCACCTGTGAGGAACCCTAATAATGTCTGAACACCAGGAAGTCATAATCCATTATTACTGGGGTTTGTGTGTTTTGTGAATATACAAATGCACAGATCTTGAACTATGCATTGGATCAGGTGAATCATTCCTATTTACTGCACTGGAATGAAAGAACTTTTATAAAGCTTATTTCACAACCTCAAGATGTTCCAAAGTGCTTCACAACCAATGAAGTTTTTGAAGTGTGAACTTAATTTATTTTTGGGGATGTGGGCATTGCTGGTAATGCAGACATTTTCAAACCAGCTCACAAACCAGGTCTTTCCAAATGCCATGTAGATGGCCACTATGGTGCCAGACACATGTTATTACTGCCATTTCAAACAGGAGCTGTTGTAGCTTGACCTAAAAGTAATCTTATAAAATGACCTACCTGAGTGATATATACTAGCTGGGATGCAGGATGAATACAGAATGCCCTACATTTAGATCTTTCGGAACTGGCCATTCTCAACCTCCTCGTTCCTATAAAAACATGGCAGATGTTGGCCACGGTGAAACATGAGGCATCCTTTTATTATATTTCAATGCATCACTCAATCATACATTGCGACAAAGCACCATGCCACACACATTGCTAGCTATGTAAGATCTGTTTCTCCTTTTTGTGGACTCCTGTTGTTCTGCAACCTATTAATGCGTGTTTGTCTTGTGTTTTTATTGGTATTGCCAAAAAGCAGGTTCCTTATAGTAGTCAGGAAGCCAGTATTTCACAGCATTCATATCGCTCATTCCACTGTCACAGGTACAATAGGATTCAGATATTCAGTTCAAGTGGCTACACTGGCTGATGCACAGAGCATAGTTGATTAAGGAGCAGGTGGTGCTGACAGTAGATGAGCAGCAGAGACGGCTGGTGATCTTCCTCAGTTGCAAAGCACTCAAATTCAGACCTCACAGGACCTACATTTAAAAGACGAATTCTTTCTAAGCACCAATATTTTCTTCAGTCATCAGAGAATTTGCCAAGTACGCTACAACATCTGGTGGCGACCATGGAGGGCTCTCATGAATGCACAGAAAAGGCCCACCATCACATGTGCATCTGTATACAATAGACAGCTCTCCTTTAAATAATGGCGGGGATTTTGCAGTCAGTAGCCAACGATTGATGCCAGCCATTCATTACACTTACACTGGCCCATAGATATTCCATTGTTTTTTGCACTGGAACTTGCTGTAACTAGGAATCTATTTCAGCATGGCACCCTCTGCAGGGGATCTGGGACCTCTATGAACAGGAGAAGCAACCACCTATGTCCTTAGCTAATCAGATTGAAGATTCCTTAGCGAGATGTGGGGCTGGATTTTGTTCCCAGCCAACATCAGGTTCTGTGGCAGGGATTGGGGGGCCGGAGAATTGAAGCGGCAGCGGCCACCATGGAACCCAACAATGGGATTGCCGGACCCGATATTCCCGGGGGTGGAAGAAAGACGAGATTAAGATAGATGGATAAAAGAGACAAAAAAAATTTAAAAGAATTATTTGAAGTTTTTTTTCACATCTCCAACAATAATTAAAATCTGAAGGAATGAGAAGCCACCCTTACAAAAGTTAATTTTCAATCCCGGCGAGGTTGTTTGGCAGTTACTTATCAAACCATTAAAAAATTACTAACACTGGAATTGACAAGCCCTAACTTTATCATGTAAATACCAAAGCCTCACGCCCTTACATATGTTTCAACTGTACCAGTATGGTGAAATTTCTGGAAGAGCAGGGAAACTCAGATAGCAACTTCCTGATTTCTACATTTAACTGCGCATGTGTGGTCGCTGGAAGTTGTTGTCCAATTTACTTTTTAATAACATTGAGCACTGATAGCCTCACTGTTATTATTACCAGAAAATCTGGGCCAAATAACTTGCTGTCAGCCCAGACTGTGTCTGCCATTCTTCGTTCATTTTATATGGGTAAAACTAGTGCACAGTGCATTCATAGTGAGAAAGCCAGGAAATAGTACATATATGTGTATGTGATTTTAATTCATTATAACATAAAATGAAGCTTACTTATTTTTGGGCCAGTGCATCTCATAGCTAGATTTATAGCTTAGCTAGAAAGGCATGCATGGCAGAAACTTAGCAAGTTGGATGTCTGCCTTATTTTCTGGTCCCTAAGCCAGCACTACAAGTCACTGTGACCAGGGTTAATGGAGAGACAGATTTTCTAAGTATCATGGTTCCACTGATCGCAGATGCATTCCAACTAAATACAGTCTGACCGAGAAGACATATACAAGAATATTAAGTAAAAATAATGTACTGGAACAGACAAGAGTGGTGCATTTTATGAAGAAATTCCACTGTTTGTTACTGATCTTACAGATTTAAAGGCCGTGAGGGACTAAAGGGGACAATTTTGTTGCTTAACGTCCCCTTCTTGCGGAAAAACTGGGTGATCAGCAGATGACTTTTTTTTAAAGCTTCCAACCAGGTGGTTAAACAAGTAGTGGGCAGAAGACCTGTTCCCAATCTGCGTGGTGCCAACATCAGAAAGGTAAGTGACAACAGGCTGAGACAATTCTCCAACTTTCCTCTCCTACAGGGAGATATACGGCCTTCACTCAAAACCTTCACACAGCAAGGCAGCTGAGGCCAGGAACTCAACAATGTGGGAACTTAACAAAAATTAACATTAAGTTCTTGTGATGGTTCAGGTAAAATGAGGCAACACTGCCTGAAATTTTCCTCCATGAGTTAATCTTAACAAATCCATAAAATGTTTCACAAATAAAAACAAGAATTGCTGGAACCACTCAGCAGGTCTGGCAGCATCTGTGAAAAGAGAAGCAGAGTTAACGTTTCGGGTCATCGAGTTCCGATGAAGGGTCACTGACCTGAAACGTTAACTCTGATTCTCTTTTCACAGATGCTGCCAGACGTGCTGAGTGGTTCCAGCATTTCTTGTTTTTATTTCAGATTTCCAGCATCTGCAGTATTTTGCTTTTATTTTAATGTTTCACAAACATGTTTATGGATTCATTAAAATGAGGAAGATATCAGAGCCTGTCCTGTGATCTTTAGCCTGAGTTTGAATTCAGGGCACAGCACTGGGATGAACGGATATTCTCTCTGATATTCTGTAAGAATCTCGATTACATTAAGTTTCAAGAAGTCTCAATCAAAATTTCTGCAAGACAGGATTGGCCACAATTGGACACCAATTAGCATTAAAATGGTAGCTTCACTCAGAAGATGTGAATTGGAAATTCACGTTGCTGTTATTCTGAGGCTATTTTTAAGGTGTATTGTTGGGGAAGAGTATTGGGAGCTTCAAGAGAAGATTGTCCAAGTCCTCACATGCTGTGTCTGTATTGGAAAACCATGAGCAATAGGTCTGCGATTTCCTGATGCAAGCACACACCATGCAAGATACTTTGCCACCTGTGCATAATAGGAAAATCCACCCTTTATTCTGCATCTAAGCTGTGAAATACCTGAGCGGGGAATGCTTACTACTGACCTGGACCATTGAATCAAGCTGAACAGAAGGTGGCCATTTTGCCCATCTTGCCAGTGCCCACTCTTTGAAAGAGTTATCCAATTCGACCCACTCTAGGGCCAGAGCATAAAAATATTCAATTTCTTGGCATTAAAATCCCTCAAGAACTTCAATAATTCCTTCAACACTTGAGGTTTTTATAACAATATAATCAGTGTGCAATCATACACTAGTTTTAGCATGCACAACAGGAAAAGAAACAATATTCCTTCTTTCCTCTATTTATAGGAGCTGTTCAGTACTGAAAGGGTTAAAGCAGTTTACAGTAATCTGCAATAATTCATCCATACAGAAAACAATGAAGTGCTAAATAACCTTTGCTTTGGAATCAAATAATATTCAATAATTTTCATACAACGATTGGCACTAGGAATCACTATGCCATAAAAAAAAGGTAGAAATGGCAGGAATTATGTGGGAAAATTATTGGCACCAGCTGCAGCCAGCTCCTTCATGGGCTGTCTAAGTCCTTAAAATTCTTAGCAGTAACTGTACCACCCACAGCAGTCACTGTTACCCTTTGTAATTCACTAAGCTTATTCAGTGGCTGTAAAGCCTGAAGAGGATTAAAAGAGTTACTCAGTGCTGTCACAGAAATCTCTAAGAAACTAATGATCATATTGTCATAAGTCTGCCAGTATTAAATGTATAAAAATATCAAGGTGTGTAGTCATTGGCAAAGACACACAGACATGTTCTGTATCGCATACTCCAAATATTTTCTTTAACCACATTTGGAATATATCTTTATGCAACTTTCTCTCTTCATAATGCACCTGAACACGATTAAGAATAAAGGGATAGAATCTTGAGTGAATCAGGCAGGAGGTAAATGTATATTTGGGGCATTTTACCAGTCTGGAAATCTGGGACACCAGTGGGAGCCCACTCGATTCAGGTAAATTAAGGAATGGGGGGGTGGGGGAGCGACGGTAAGGTGACCTTGAGAAAGGATTGTGGAGAGTTGGGCATCACCGGGTTGTTTTTTTGTGGGGTCAGAAGGAGCACTAATTACAAACGTTTTATTTTCCAACTGTTTTTGGAGAGGTCCGCAGCAAGCCATTTGGCAGTGCTCATTGGTACTTCAAAATTTCATCAGGTTCCTATTGATGTCAAAGGAGGTCAATTTGGATGTGCCTGATCCTGGTGGGCTGCCCATTTGAATGATCCAATCGAAACACAAGCCATTGGTGTGAACAGGGTGCTGAGTGTTGGGCTGCCATTTTAGTCATGCTACCATTATATTCCTGCCTGGTGGAGCTAATGAAAACTGACCCCAAAGGTTTCAATTTATAAATCACCTCAAAAATGTCTCAAAGCACTTCAGTGAGTTACTTTGGGGTGTACTGACTGTTGTGTTTGCAGAAAATTGATAGCTGCATACCTGCTCTCACAATTCTCAAGCATTTGTCATTCTTAGTTCAAGTAATGACTTACAAACAAAAGTGTTTTAAAAGTGTCATTTTTAAAAGCTATCAGATTTTTCTGGTGTAGCTGCACCAATGTTACACCAGGGCTTGGTTGTGAGAAGTCCTGACATGGAGAGTTCCCGCACACCCACCACCGTGCATCCCCCCCACCCCCACCCCTCCGAACCCCCTTCACTTAGCAATCTGCTCCACCAGCTATCTTAAACACTGCGGCCGTGTTTGTGGCTGATCTGATGGACTTCCTAACTTACAATGAGAATTCTTTGGAATGGCTATGCATTTTGAAGACCCAGGTTTGGGATTTAGTGAAGTTAAATTGGCAAAGAGAATATTTGCTTTTTTTTTGTCTGGAATAGGCTTGAACTTAAAATACCTTCCCTATCCTAAAATACCAGCTTTTCTTCCACAATGGAGTATGCGCAGTCAATTCACATCACATCTTGTGAAACAATGACATAACTGCACATCTTCAAATGCTTGACTTTTCTTCTAAATACTCTCAGTTCTCTTTTAACTTTGAGACACAGTCATTGCTTATGGCGGGCGCATTGGTGGTAATGTGATTTACCCATTATAAGTGATCGGCGCTAAAACCAATGGGCAATGAAATATGGATTGCTGTGGGATGCAGCTTCCAGTAGATCCTGTACAGACCTAGAGAAGCGCCAACAAAATATGTCAGTCTGCCTGCAAAGGCAGAATCATGAGAGAAACACATGGCAGCACTGGGTGCTTTTTGAAGTCTCCATTAGAAACAAAAACTGAACATTGGTAAGTACTGGACAAGATTAATTGAGTGTGAAGAACTGCCCCAAATAGCTGGTGTACTTGATATCTTATATGGGGCGACTTTGTCATTGACTGTAATGGTACTGCCAAGTTGTTAGTGCCATTTGCCTGATATAGGAGGTTGCTCATGATAAGCATTAACAGTTTAAGTGGTGGGGACTGTATTTCAAAATATCTATATTTAGATAGATTTTTCTAACCTGTTGGGAATACTTATTGTGGCAGACAAGTGTTTAAAGACTTTACCTGGAATCTGTGGACTTAGTTTGGCCAGAGATCTCATGTGAAGGCTGCACAAACTAACTGTTGTTTGCTTTGGATCTCCAGTTGTTCTGGCAAAGCGGATAGCATTTTCCATTGTCTGGAATAAATCTTAGGTGCGTTAATGATGCTGTTAAACTTTTGCGCCAAACTTGAGACTGAAATGAATGGAAAATCCATTCAAACTATTTTTACAGCCAGCTGGGACCATTGAGTTTGGTTGTATAGTCTTCTATTTAGTAATAAACAAGGGAAATAACTGAAAGAGGAATCGGTGCTTCATGAAATGAGAACATCCCACTCCTAATGGTAATGAATGGAAAACAGTATCTTATTGTCAATTTGTTGCCAATGTTGCAGATTAGGGCATGTTGCATTTCTTATGAGCCAGTCAATGAATTCTTTATTCTATTTATATTTGCATATTAGATGTAACAACAAAGAAGGGGATACTTTATAGTAGGGTGCTTATTAACATTTTGTTGAGGCGAATAATCCTGACAACAAACTTGCTTCAGGTTCATTCTCACAGATATGCCATTAAATAATTCCATGTGCTTTTTTAATGATTGTATTTCTCTATCTTGCCCTCACCTCCTCTCTCTCTTCCCTGAATACCAGCTCCTGAAGTATCCTGAGACCAATGGGCTATGCTTGGAGTCTCAGAGATACATGGAGAACAGTAGGTGTGTTTAGATCCCTTATAGTCCCCAATCTTAAAAAAAGGTAAACTCGCCTAAGGCATGTACTATTCCATACCGTACAACACCATATTGTAGCATAAAACTTAGGGAAATTCACAAGGTTATTTGTGTGGGTAGATGAGAGGGGAGAGAAGCACTGTCTATTTTAGTTGAATGTTATTCTCTGAATGGGTAGCAGTAATAATCTACAATTTATTGATTGTGGTTCATTTATTATGGAGACAAATTCTAGATTGTATGTTCAATACAGTTGAATCTCAGCAGGATAAATGCTACTGTGCAGCAAACCATTTTAGTGGTCCCTTCTGCAGCTCTATTACAATCAATATTTTATTTTAATTTTATTTAGAGATACAGCACTGAAACAGGCCCTTCGGCCCACCAAGTCTGTGCCGACCATCAACCACCCATTTATACTAATCCTACACTAATTCCATATTCCTACCACATCCCTACCTGTCCCTATATTTCCCTACCACCTACCTATACTAGGGGCAATTTTATAATGGCCAATTTACCTATCTTTGGCATGTGGGAGGAAACCGGAGCACCCGGAGGAAACCCACGCAGACACAGGGAGAACTTACAAACGCCACACAGGCAGTACCCAGAATTGAACCCGGGTCACTGGAGCTGTGAGGCTGCGGTGCTTACCACTGCGCCACTCAAACCTCAACATGTGTTTGATTGCAATCACTCACTGCTAAAGTGTATAGTTTCAGTATGTAATATATCAACAGTCATTACTGTTCACTAAATAATTATTACTCTTCGCTAAAATGTACAGCTATTCCCAAATTTGGTTGCTGCATTCTCAGTGTGCTACGATTTTCAAGGAACATAGAAACAGGAGTAGGTCATTCAGCACCTCAAACCTACCTCATCATTCAATGGGGATTATGGCTGATCTGTACCTCAACTCTATTTACCCAGCTTTGCTCCATATCCCTTGAAATCCTGACCGAATACAAATTTGTCAAATTCAGCCAAGAAACTTTTAATTGTCCCAGCATCCATAGCCTCTTGAGGGTGACAATTCCACATTTGGGCTACTCTTTCTGTATTTCCTGATTTCACTCCTAAATGGCCAAGTCTTATTTTAAAAATGTGCCTCCTTGTTCTGGATTCCCCCATCGGAGAAAATAGTTTAACTCTATTGAATTATTTTATCATTTCAAACACCCCTTAAGCTTCTAAATTCAGTCAAATGCAATCCAAATATATGCAACATGTCCTCATAATTTAATGATTTAAGTCTTGTTATAATTCTGATGAATCTATGCTGCAGTCTCTCCAAAGACAATAATATCCTTCCTGAGATGCAGTGCCCAAAACTGAATGAAATACTCCAGATGGAGTCTAACCAAGGCCTTGTACAACTTCCTCCCCTTTCTATTCCACTCCTCTTGAGATAAAGGCTAACAATGCATTAGCATTTTTAAAAAGTATATTTCTGTACCTATGCACTAACCTAATGTGTACCTAGTCACCCACATCTCTTTGCTCCTTTCGAGTTTCTACTCTTGCCACTAAGAAAATTCTTGCTGAATACCAGTCGTGGCTTGAATGCTGAATGAAGGCCCTCTCATACAACAGCAATCCAAATCCAGTGAAACTAATTAAGTAGACGACTTGACCCAGCTCCAGTTTCCCGTGCAGATGTCAGAACAGTGCACAGATGGCAATGCTCATCAGTGATGAAGTTGGATGTTGTTGTACATTGAAGCCAAACTGTCTTCTTGCGAGCATGAGCCTGATGTTGTTCCGTTAGTTTGGTAGACCCATGCCAGAAGATAATTTATCTACGTGGGGCTAGGCAAAATGGGCTATGTACACTGGGTGCTCAAGTTTCCTCCAAAACATGAAGTACCACTGAACACATAGGGCACGCATTATGTACAAGTTGCCCATGCATAGCGTTGTTGCTACAAGTTTCAATAACAGTCAGACAGCATAACCATGCCGGCACACCCTACCGCAGAAACCAGCAAAGCTAATGGATATGTCTTGATGATGAAAACACGTTAAAGCAAGATTTTATTCATCCCAGGAGTGGGGCCATAATTCACTTTCAATTGTTGCACGGTCACACAACACTTGCTTTCTCAACTTTCTAACAAAAGCTGAGACTTCTAAACAGTGAAATAAGCAATGCAGTATCTCCTGCTCCACACTTGATCTTTTTATCTGTGTTGTGGTTTTAGGGCTGCTTAATAAATCACTATTGAGTGAAAATTCATTATAAACAAGTTCTGAGTTCGTACAATAGTAAATATTTTTAATAAGTAAATGGCTCAGTGGGAATGCAGATGACACTTGTGTGTGCGCTCATTCTGAAACTGAGCTCCAGACTTTGTCGATGCCTTCTCCGAAGCATATGAGAAAATGGGTCTTTCACTAAACACTCAGAAAACAAACGTCCTCTTCCAACCAGCTTCCACAGCACAATACCTCCCCCCTTCAATCAAGATCAATGGAGAGATCCTGGAAAATGTGGACCATTTTCCATATCTTGGAAGCCTCTCGGTGAAGGCAGACATAGATGACAAGGTAATAAAAGCAAAATACTGACAAGGTTAATCATTGCCTCCAATGTACCAGCTCAGCCTTCGGCCGACTAAGGAAGAGAGTATTTGAGAATCAGGATCTCAAAGCCGAGACTAAGATCATGGTTTACCGGGCAGCAGTGATCCCTGTGATCCTATATGCTTTGGAGACTTGGACAACCTACAGCAAGCAGCTCAAAACACTGGAGAAGTACCACCAGATCTCCAGCAGATCCTCCAAATCTGGTGTCAAGAAAGGCAGTCCAACAACAGCGTCCTGTCCCAAGCCAACCAGCACAGCATTGGGGCGCTGATCACCCAAAACCATCTCCACTGGGCGGGACTTGTTTTTTGCATGCCTGACACCAGACTCCCAAAGTAGCTGTTCGACTCAGAGCTTGGTTGCGGCAGGAGACTCCCAGGAGGACAGCAGAAGCGTATTAGAGATGTGCTCAAAGCATCCCTGAAGAGATTAAACATTCCCGTCGGCTTGAGGGAGTCCCTGGCTCGTGACCATGCTAGGTGGAGAAAGCTCATTCAGGAAGACAACATGCATTTTGCGAGACTTTGTCAGGAACATGTGGAAGTGGAGTCGAGGCGTTGGAGGGAGGGCACAAACCTCCAAACTACTCGTCTACCTGACCTTTCAAGCACCACCTGCCCCTCATGTGGCAGAGTCTGCAGATCACCTATTGGACTTATCAGCCATCTCAGAACCCATCATACTGGAGTGGAAGCAAGTCATCCACAATCCCGAGGGACTGCCTAAGAAGGAGAGTAACACTCTCTTCTCCAAGTCAAAGGTTTTGAGTTCAAGTCCAACTCCATGATTTGAACACATAATCCAGGCTGACATTTCAGTGCAATGCTGAGTGAGTGCTGCATTATAATAGGTGCCATGTATCAGAAGAGGCGTTCAGCCAAGGTGAACAAAAAAGATCCCATGGCACTACTTTGAAAAACAGTAGGTGAATTCTCCCCAGTGTCCTGCCATAGTATCATAGAATCATAGAAGGCTTACAGCACAGAAAGCAGCCACTTGGCCCATCGTGTCTGTGCCGGCTGAAAAATGTTCCACCTATTCTAATCCCACCTTCCAGCATTTGGTCCATAGCCCTTCAGATTACAGCACTTGAGGTGCATATGCAGACTTCCTTTGAATGAGTTGAGGGTTCCTGCCTCAACTACCCTTTCAGGCAGTGCATTCCAGACCCCCACCACCCTCAGAGTGAAAAATCTTTTCCTCATCTCCCCTCTAATCCTTCTACCAATCACTTTAAATCTATGTCCCCTAGTCACTGACTTCTCTGTTAAGGTAAATAGGCCCTTCACATCAACTCTATCCAGGCCTCTCACAATTTTGTACATCTCAATCAAATCTCCCCTCAGTCTTCTCTGTTCCAAAGAGAACAACTCCAGCCTATCCAATCTCACTAAAACAGATTATCTGACCATTAGCCCATTGTTGTTTGTGGGACCTTGCTGCGTGCAAAGTAGTTGCCACATTTCCTGCATTACAACTGTGACTATTCTTCAACAGTACTTCATTGGCTGTAAAGTGCTTTGGGACATCCTGAGGTTACAAAAGGTGTAATATAAACACAAGTCTTTCTTATGTTGGCCAATAGGAACTGACCATTCTCCTGAACTAGACAACATTAGGTCTATGTGCTGCTGCAGGATTTCATTGTGTGTAACTATGTTGTACAGAAGATGACATGTGATTTGTCAAAGTTGAGGATTTAACTAATATAGATTAAATCAGACAAATTGATTAATCCCTTGATCTTTAATACTTATAATTAGGCTGGAGCTAAGGAGGCCTTGTCACAGTGAAAGGGGATTAGAGATATCTGGAGTTTGTGCCCTTTTTATCAGATTAGCTGTTTGGACTCATAGGTAATCCTGGGAAAGCCATTGGGCACAGTCCCCAGGCCCTGAGGACTGTTCCAAGACAAAAACCCTTTCAGTATCTGTTAGAAATTAAATGCCCAAGACTGCTTATTGGAGTAAATATTTATTTTCTGAATTTCTCGTTCACTTTGTACTTACTTTTTATCATCAGCTTCTTCATAAAATGTTACTCCATGCATGTATATCAGCGAACGGTAGGAACTAAATGGTAATGAGAAACAATAAAAGTAATGTGCAAGGATTAGTCCTAAAAATGAAGAACAAGATGTAAAGAAGATATGTGGAGGATATATAATGTGTGCAGCAGTCTCTTTAGTTAGACCTTCACCTGAAAGCAATGAGTCCATTGTAAAAAATTAACAAACCAACTGACCAATTTATCATAAATGTATAGCAACTAGTTTGCAATCATGAACATCATCAACCTCAATCACAGAGGGTCCATTAAGCACCAAAATCCAATACATTTTGCTGGTACTGTAAGCAAAAGCATGGAGAAAAAACCCAGAAACAAGTTATTCAAACAGTTTAACAGAATTGGATGATAAAAATAATACATAATTGATTGATTCCAAGCTGGTAATCTCATCTCAAATTTCAGATCACAGTTGCCAGCAGCAAATTAAACTGTCCAGGGAGGTGAATAGAAACTAATTTACCACCTTAATGAGCTTAAGATAGCCAATATCCTCATTGCAACAATACCTGCAGGTCATACATGTTCCAAAATTCAGTACAAAATAATAAGTGCATAACCAGGGGGACTGCTTTGGAAGAATGAATTAGCTCAGCTAAATTAACATTGATAGAATGATTAACTGAAAGAGTTTCAGCAATTGTCTTATTTCAACTGTGTGTTGTTTCAACTTTGCTATTCCTGCTTAGAGCAAGTGACTTCACATGGCGTGACATGGCTAGGTGTGACATGACATGCTGTGATGACCAAAAACTAATCTTGCACATTTATAAACTGATCACAGGCTGCACAATTAGCTGTTAGACACATTCATTCTGCATAACAAGTTGAAGAATCTGTTTTTGACAAGATCTGAATAATAGCTAATTAATTACTTGGCACAATAAATCAATTGTGTTAATCATGTTAGATTCAGAAACTTTTCCAAAACAATTTCCCCAACAATATAATCTGTACCCACTATTTAATCACAATTATTTTGCAAAAGAAAATCAACAGGAATAGTGAAAATATGCTGCAATTAATCATCATACGATATTCTGGTTTGATTTTAAAAAGCATTGTTGGTGAGTTGCCTTCTTTGAAAGAAAGATTGGCAATGTGATTCAATAGAAAACAGAAAACTTAGCTAAAACATGTAAATATAGAGAAGGAAAGAAGAAAAGAAGGAAATAAAGCAGGAAAGAAAATAAATGAGACAGACTGACCGATTGACCTCAGGATGTTTCAAAAAACCTTACAGCCAATGAAGCACTTTGGAAAAGTAGTTACTGTTGCAGGAAATGCAGCAACCAAATTGAACACAGCAAGCTCCCACAAACAGCAATGAGATAATAACCAGCTAATCTGTTTTCGTTATGTTGATTGAGAAATGAATGTTGGACAAGGTACTGGGAGAACCTCCCAAAGGATAAAGCTGGGAAGAAATTGAGGAACAGTTCAAGATGAAGAAAACCAGGCTGTAGGAAACCTGATCCCATCAGTCATTGTAATGCAAACATGTTCATTTCCTGTGGGTTTTAGGAGCATACAGTTTCAAAATAAGGAAAACTGGCAGGATTGGTCATACTGGATTTCTGCTTCTTATGTAACAACCGACCATAGGTTCCATCAGTTGATTCCCTGAAATAGATGTAACTGTCAGCACCATATTGTAATGTGAAACATAAGGAAATAAAGAGAAGCAATCTGGTCCCAGTGTTTTGACAGTCTGTGTCTGGCACCTGAACAGTTCTCTGTTGGCCCTCTCCTCCAAGCTGCACCCTTCAGACCATCAATCCTGTCTTTCATGCAGAACTACTAATCTGTCAAAAAGAAACTGTAAGCAAAGCATGACAGTCCAAATCAAGAGACAAAAGGACTGTTTGTAGGCATTCTGACTCAAGGCAAAGATATTTTATATTCAATAGGAAGTCATGTCTAAGAGAATAATTGACTGACTGACACAGGCCTATCCAATGAAAAGGTTCAATAAATATACTGACAAGAGTAGCTTCACCTCTGTACCTCTGATTGTTTTGTCTTTCATTTAGATATGACAGGAATCTGACTGTATTGAATTCAGATTCTAGGCAGAGTCTCAGGTAACTTCGGCATCTCATGATTTGCAATTATAGACACGAATCATCACACTCCAAAATTCTTTAATCAAATACTTAGCAGTAAATATAATTGCTTTCTGTAAAGGTACATCCATTGGGGTCATCACAAAAATATCCATGAAGATCTTTTTAAACATAGAGGGAGATACTTTGACTTATGGGCAAGGGAGCGTGTTGGTTAGACACCCATTCCATTGGTGAAATGGTCCAAAAACAGGTGTCCCGTGCGGCATGCTGAATTGAAGCCTGGAAATCGGACGTGTCACCAGCAATGTACGTTGCGGGCTTTGGGGCGGGTGGGGATGGGGGGGTGAACGGTCTGATGGTGATGGTCATTTGTGGGTGGTCGCAATCATGGAGGGTGGGGTCCCAAGGTGATAGCAGGCCAGTTTATTTTTGAGGATCATGGTGGTGGACTTCTGTTCCTTCAGGGCTGACAAAAATAATTCAAAACTTACCTTTAGCGAGCCTTTTCTCCTCCATTGCACATGGAACTGATTCAAGTATTCATTGCACATGCGCTGACCAGTTCCTACCCAAAATGGCAATTGGGGTCATACTTATGTCACAGGATCCTGATTTCCAGGGTACTATTTTGAAGAAGAGCAGGGGAGTTATCCCTGGTGTTCCGGCCAATGTTTAACCCTCAATCAACATCACACACAAAGAGAGCTTATTGCCTGAGACTGTTGGGCACTTTGGACACTCCGTGATTGGCCTGTTTTAAAAATGGAGTCTGCCACATTGTCAGTGTTAATGGGGTGTTAAGGCTACCAACACCATTTTGAGGCCATTTCCACACAGTTAATTAAGATGAGGGGCCTCAAATCTGAAGATTTGCATTTATATAGTTCTTTTCAAGACCACCAGACATCTCAAAGTGCTTTACAGCCAATGAAGTACTTTTGAAGTGTAGTCACTCCCACAAACAGCAATGTGATAATGACCAGATAATCTTTTTGTTTTGTGTGTGATGTTGATTGAGGGATAAATATTGGCTGGGATACCAGGGATAACTCCCCTGCTCTTCTTCAAAATAGTACCCAGCATTCTTTTGCATCCAGCTGAGCAGGCAGGTGGGGCCTTGGTTTATCATCTTATCCAAGTGACAGCACCTCCAATAGTGTAGTATTCCCTCAGTACTGCACAGGAGTGCCAGCCTTGATTTTAGGGCTGAAGCCCTGGAGTGGCACCAGTTGAGCCACAGCTATTCAACCTGAGTGTTCTTAAACACAAAGAGTTGTCTTAATACATATTACAGTTGTAGTTCCCAAGTTCAATGTACTCTTGTTCAATGAATACAAGTGCATTAGAAATGCCAAGGTCTACAAAGTAAAGAGAACACTGCATTCTCCTATTGAGCAGTAAAGAAGTTGTACTGTTGTAGCATGCTGTGCTAGATCACTGTGTACAGTTCTAGTCACCTAGTCAGAGGAACAACATTATTTTTTTGAGGGCAGTCACAGAATCAAGCAATAAAGATTATTTTGAGTGTCAGGAATTTAACTTCTGAGGTAGATTTGAGGAAGCTAGGCTTGATTATTTAGTAAAAAATCTCATAAAGTGCAAATTTAAAGCAATGTGACACTTAAGAACAAGTGTGCAACAGACAGGAGAAAACAATGGCTGTAAATATTTTACAAGTGCATTTCAGTCTTCTTAAAAGGCGCTGCTTCACAAACCACTGACCACCTCCAGGCGCGTATCCATTGTCTCTCGAGATAAGGAGGCCCAAAAGAAAGAAGAAAGAAAAGGCTCTATGGGGCAAAAAATTGACGAGCAAAAAAAATGCATGGAAGGCAGCTGCATCCAAACTCCAATTTGAAGAGTAATGAAATCCAGGCACTGCTTCATGAAGTATGTTAGTCCAGTTTAGCATGTCAGGGTACCCTTCCCAGGGAGCAGAAAGGCAGTGTGCCTTGCATGAGGGGTGGTCAGAGTAACACCATATTAACAAACACACTCATTGCTAAAAGTGCCGCAGATCCAGCTATATAGTGCTAAGCCAAATTTTCCAGTTCCCCTGCACTTGTTCTGCTCCCAAGCCACTAGCCTTAGCAACCAGAAAAGATTCCCACACATCTATAATGTGTTTGCAATTTTGGTGTGAATAATGAATAGAAGAAATCTTCTTCCCAGGTGTTGCAATTAAAAAATTAGGAAGTTAAAAATAAAATGGGAAGGCAAGTAGAAATTTTCACCCAATGGACTTTTGGTATAAGTTGCCTAGAAAGTTCATTGAAGTGCATTTAAAGGGGCAATTGGATCTGTTAGTGAAGACAGAAGAGGATGAGAGAGATTGTAAGAAGGTGAGTATTAACAAGGAACACGGTTATTGAACCGAATGGTTTTTGTGCTGTCCCTTAAGATTCTTTTGTCAAATTAACTGTTCATTTGAAATGAATACATCAAAATTGAAAATATAAACAAATGTTAAAAGCATTGCCCTAGGAATTATGCTGTGGATTATAAGTGCTTGCACTAAACACATTTGTCTGAAATTTTAGTACAGTTGCTAACTTATTCATTTCACTCTCTCCACTAAATAATGCAGAGCTGAATTTCAGATCCATGCTATAATCCCACGGTGCAATTTCAAGACCATTTTTAATTAATTCCCATGCCTTTTTGGGTTTAGTTGTGTTGGAAGCATTCTAATTTACAACATACAAAGCCTTGCAAAAGCTGTTCCCAGCCTTCCTTATAGGAGATTGGTTATGAAGTGGTGTACAATACAGTTCAGGTGGAACTCGCTGGAATTAATGAACAGCTTACAATTTTCAAGAAACAATACTGTCCTCTTAGGAGAAATGTATATTAGATACCAACTGAACACAATGACAGGACTTGTTTTGGACCAGTTAAAAATTAAAGAGTCTAGGATATCAGCTTTCAAAGATCCTACATTTTCAAAATAAGATAAGGGGCTTCAAATAAAGGTACCCTTTGCTTTTCTCTGTTTTATTCCTCTGTGCCAAATTTATATCCTTCAAGCCTTGGACATGCATACAACCTATTCATTACCATGTCAGGGAGACACAGAGGTATTGTAGATGAAAGACAAGAAAAATTATGGCCAAGAAGAATGGTTCCATCACACTTCAGAAAGACTCTTTGTCAATGAAAGCTACATCAGACTTCCAAGCTAATTTTACGATTCAGACATCAGCTGTCATATAATAGCACCTTTGTCCTTAAGACATGGCAAAGTCTAAATAAGAAATAACCCCTTTGTATATTGTTTTTTTTTGCCACAAGTTTCTACAGAAATACCAGTTCCTTCAAGATACTCATAACTCAGGGGTTAAATCAAGGATTTAAGTATTTCAGGAAGATAAATCCTCAATATCTACTCACCAAATTTATCTCTACGAAAGCAACAGGATATGTTTTTGTTGAAACAAAAGATAGAGGTAGCAGTTAGCATTATAACAGATCTACACAATGAGATTTTGTACAATTTTTATATGCGATCATTTCAAAGGTTTTTCAGATCCATGTTATTTACACAGATGCATTTTATTTTGTTGTTAACTGCTGAATTTTAGTTCAAATGATTTATTATTCACTTTCCCAGCTTTCGAAGTTTCGCATAGCAGGAAATCAAATACAAATGCTTCTTGCTCTCATTTTAACCTACAAATGGTATAAAAGCCACAGTAAGAACATAAGAAATAGGAGCAGGAGTAGACCATAGGGCCCGACAAGCCTGCTCCACCATTCAATATGATCATGGCTGATCTTCTGCCTCACCTCCTCTTTCCCGCCCACTCCCCATATCCCTTGATCCCCCGAGAGACCAAAAATCCATCCATCTCAGCCTTAAATATAATCAATGATGAAGCATCTACTACCCTCTGGGGTACAGAATTGCCAAGATACACAACCCTTTGAGTGAAGAAATTTCTCCTCATCTCAGTTCTAAATGATCCTGAGACTGTGCCCCTGTGGTTTAGATTCCGCAGCCAGCAGAAACAACCTCTCAGTCTCTACCCTGTCAAGCCCCTTCAGAAACTTTTAAGTTTCAATGAGATTACCTCCCATTCTTCTAAACTCCAGAGAATATAGACACAGTTTACTTAGCCTCTCAACATAGGACAACATTCTCATCCCAGGGGCCAATCCAGTAAATCTTTGCTGTACTGCCTCCAGTGCAAGTACAATGGCATTCGTCAACTCCTGTTCCTTGAGAGATGGTGCTTCTAACACAAGTTACCTTCTGAGAGAAAATGGGTAATGCTGGTCTTTGACAACCATAAGCTTCTCTTGAGTTGACAGTGTCTCTGTGATGGTTCATTTGATGTTGTCAAGTACGCCATTCTTTTCCTGTATTGGTTCAGGTCATCGCACTTTTGTTTTGTTTTATGTTTTTGATGACCGAGTTGAAATTTTGTCAGATTTTTTCAGAGGGGGGAAACCAAAAGGCTAACAGTAGACTACTATATTCATTCCTTCATTACTCGCTCTTAAATCCTTTCGTTTCAGGATTGTGTTGTAATGTTACCAAGAACTTATATCCTTCAGCCAAATACATGGAGTAATTCCATACCTTTGGGCACCCTTAGAAATAATATAACTCTGGCGAGCGGAGTGGAAAGGAAAACAAAATTAATGATTTCCCCGACCTCAATTTTCATCTTGTCAAAAAATATCTCTGTTCAGAGAGCAATACAGTTGGAAGTGAGATTTGTGGTTGTTCTTATCTGCTTTTTTTTAATTCGTTCTTGGGATGTGAGTGTCACTGGCAAGGCCAGCATTTAATACCCATCCCTAATTGCTATTGAGAAGGTGGTGATGGTGAGTTGTCATCTTGAACCATTGCAGTCCATATCGTGTAGGTACATCCACAGTGATATCAGGGAGGGAAAGAAGATTAAATGACATTTTTTACACTATGCTTTGGCCTTCTTTCAGATAAGACTTAAAACTGAAGCCCTGTTAGTCTCCCAGGTGGATGTTAAACATCCCACAGTATTATTCAAAGGACGTGTCCTGGTCAATATCTCTCCCTCAACCAACACCACCCAAATTTTCTTGTATTTATTCATTTGTGAGATGTGGGTGTCACTGGCTAGGCCAGCATTTATTGCCCATCCCTAAATGGCTTTGGTTTATTTATTTATTTATTTAGAGATACAGCACTGAAACAGGCCCTTCAGCCCACCGAGTCTGTGCCGACCATCAACCTCCCATTTATACTAATCCTACATTGCTACCACATCCCCACTTGTCCCTATATTCCCCTACCACCTATCTATACTAGGGGCAATTTATAATGGCCAATTTACCTATCAACCTGCAAGTCTTTTGGTGGTGGGAGGAAACCGGAGCACCCGGCGAAAACCCACGCAGACACAGGGAAAACTTGCAAACTCCACACAGGCAGTACCCAGAATTGAAGCCGGGTCGCTGGAGCTGTGAGGCTGCAGTGCTAACCACTGCACCACTGTGATACAACTGAATGGCTTGCTGGGCCTTTTCAGAGGGCATTTCACACATAAGCCAGACCAGATAAGGACAGCAGATTTCCTTGCCTAAAGGACATTAGTGAACCTGAGGAGTTTTTACAACAATGGTTTCATTGTTGCCATTAGTCTAGCTTTTAATTCCAGGTTTATTAATTGAATTCAAATTTCACCATCTACCATGGTGGGATTTGAACACATGTCCCCAGCCTCTAGATTACTAGTGCAGTGACATTGCCACTACACCACCACCTCCCAGCAAATAGACTAACCAGCCATATATCTCTTTTGTTGAGTCTAGGATATTGCTGTGACCAAATTAATTGCTGCTTTTGTCACTTAACAACAGTAATTATATTAAAAATGTAATTCATTAACTGAGGCATTTTGGATGATTCTGAGGATGTGAAAATCACTGTATAAATGCAAGTTCTTTCTTTTACAGAGGAAACAAAGAGTAAAATAGATGAAAGTTTATAACACAAATTATTTGTGGCATAATGGCAGACTCACTGTTGGAGAACCTATTCATTTTCTATCAATGACACATTCCTCAGTTTAAGTAAACCTTATGCACAATCCCTAATACACGGTGGGATTTCAGTTCTTGGATCAGAACCCCAATATCGCGATGACTTCTGGGTCCCAATCCCACCAATGTGGGAACACGTACAAGCCGCTACTTTGATAAGTAAAGCACTTAATTTGCCAGGAGTTGCATCTGCTGCCAAATTAGCAGCAGCAGACGTGGGAGGGAAGCGGGACTAAGCCAGAAGCAGGCCCAATTTAAAGGGGGGTGGCGGTCATTGTTGAGGCTGCCATTCATCCACAAAATTGAAGCACAACCTGAGCAGAGGGCAGTGCGTAGGAGGGTCCCCATGACAGGGCAGCCCCCTGCAGTTTTTCAGACGACTAACTGGACATCCTGCTAGAGGCAGTCAGTGCACGGAGGAACGTTTTCTTCCCTGCCAGGGGCACCAGGAGGCCTGCAAGATTGACCAAAAGAGCATGGTAGGATGTGGCAGAGGAGTAGTGAGGAGGAACTGGGTGCAGTGCCAGAAACGCTTCAATGACCATCTTAGGTCTGGCAAGGTGAGTAGCATGAGAGACCCAGATGGTATGCCTCTCGGTCACCTGTCACCAGAGTGCCGAGCAGAGGGGCATCCTGAGGGCACATAGAGGTCTCCTCATCATGGAAAGGTGTGTGCTCTGGTGCCTTGCTGACCCATAAGCAGAGGTCAGAACCCTAGTGCTACTGGTCGGGAGTGCAGACTGCAACATCATCTGTGAATGAGAAGCTGCAAGTAGAAATGGAGGGAGGCTTTGTACTAACTGCATCATTCTTCACCTTGCAGGCCAAAAGGGAGTTGAACACTCAGGGAAGCGAGAGGGCACACCTGGAAGGTGGGCTGCCACAGCTTGCAGTACTGACACAATTCCAGGATGAGGCACTTGATGTTGCCAGAGTGCCCAGCCTCTAAGACGCTGGGGATGGAGAAGCGGGAATCCGCTGCAGACAGGGAGAAGACATCCCAACATCTCCACTAAAATAAAAGCAAAATACTGCGGATGCTGGAAATCTGAAACAAAAACAAGAAATGCTGGAATCACTCAGCAGGTCTGGCAGCATCTGTGGAAAGAGAAGCAGAGTTAACGTTTCGGGTCAAAGGTTTCGGAAAAAAGAGTCCATGTGCAAAGAACAAGTTCCCAAGGACTCGGAGGAGGAAGACACCTCGGAGTCTGCACCATCACATGGAGAGGGTGAATACCAGACTCAGCAGCATTGACCAGTCAGTTGTGCAAATGGTGCAGCGATGCATGGAGTGGATGTCAGCAGCGCCCAAGCTTGTGGTCCCTTCCAGTTGTCAAGGGCACCATAAAAGGGTTCAGGAGATGACTAATGGTGATGAGGGGGCAACTCCTCATGGGACTCCGTCATCATCTGCCCCCATGGTCTCTCTGACGGGCAAAGCATCTGTGGAGTCATGCCCTGTGATTGAGGTTGCCCCTGCAGTGATGCTGATGCAGCAGCCTTTGGAAGTGCCCCCCACCCCCTCCCCCACCAGCACCACCATGACGAGGATGGCTGCCATTGGCATCTCGGGCCCAGACCGGCACAAGTGAGTAGCCTGCTTCCACCTCATCCTCTGCCGCAGCAGGAGCACTTCATCTGAGTGGCCATCCGCAGATGCGTCGATAATGTCACTTTGTGGGTCAGCTGGGTGTTTATAATGTAAATAATAGTTAATTGTTAACCCATAAAGCACTAAGAAAGTTGTTACACTAAGGCTAACTTGTGTGCTTCCATTTCATGTTGGCAAAACACAGGATAATGGGAAGTGAGGATAGGTAGAGCGATGGAGTGTGCTGGTGAAGATTGTGTTAGGTGCAGACTCTGGAGCCTTCCTGCTCCTCCTTCCTCACCTTTGCACCACTGCTGCCCAGGGGTCTCCCTCTGCTCCGGCAGATGCTGTTCCTCATCGCTGGTTAGAGAAACTTGTGAAGCTTGATCCCATTTCCTCTTGTGCTCTTCCTTTGTTGGCATTGGACTATGGAGTCTGCCTGAACACTCATCCTCCCACCTCCCCTCAAATAAATCCCTTGTCAAGATTGCAAAGATATGAAGAATACTTCTTACAACAGAGCGCAACTTCATGGTGAGATGAAATGAAAAAAATTGAAAATATGAGAAATCTGTACTAAAATGGTAAGTGCTACAAATAGGCAGTAGATCCATAAACTTCCCCAAAGGGACAAGCCGGATTAACGACCTGGGTGTAGACCTGGTCAGTTCTAACAGTAACAAAAGCTTCCATTTATATAACACCTTTAACATAGAAAAACCTCCTAAAGAGAGGCGTGAGGAAAAATAGACACTAAACCAAAGGAGAGATAAGGAAGGGTGGCCATAAACAGGTCTACACTTTAAATATTAGCCTGTCCTTTCCTTTTTACAGATAGTAATAGACATGCCAAAATGTTACCAGAAATTTCTGTTTTTATTTCAGTCTGTAATGAATCCCATCTCTCCAGCGTGCCTTGGCAATTTGCTGCTGCTAACAATTCTGCATCATTCCTGCTGCCAATACTGTGAAGGCCATCTTACAGCAGTCTCTCTTCCAAGCTTTTGCCTCTGCCCCGGCGTTGCAGATCGCTCGCTGCTATGTCACTGCCTCCTCCCCCTCCACCTAGCGGTTCTGCCAGCATGTCAGACCTTACTCATTCAACGAAAATCTGAATCTGTTTCCTGAATGAGCTGTCCACAAGCTTGTTAATGGCTGTAAGTGGCCATTTAAGAAATTCGGGCAGGTTGCCTGTTCCATCTCCCTTCGGCTCCTTCCGAAATCTGAGCATGCCCATCTTGTGTCGGAAAACTGACACGCCAACCTGGGGGCGGGGAAGGCAGGGTTTAAGCAACCCTCTGCTCCCCAGCCCTCCCTCTCACACAATCCAACGGAAGTCTGTTTCCCTGTAATTGATGATACAACAAAGTTGTGCAGCAGTTCCATAGTGTTGCAAAGAAATTTAACAAATGGATCTTTAAACAATTAACAGCTGAGCAGATAAATGACAAAATTACATGTAACATTGAGAAATGTATGATGACTCATGTTACTGCTGAAAATCATCATTGTTATATAATGAGCATATTATTCAGTAAAGTGCAGAATGAATAATAATTAGATGAACTGGCCGACCGAATGTGTGTCATCATATTAGAGAGCAATAATTGCCAAAGCAAATGGATATCAGGTTGTATCTGATTGCCTGTAAAGTACAAGGCACTCAGATTATCTTGGCACTATAAAATATTGAGCCCTCACTTGGAGGGGTTTATACAGATTTGCTGCTACATTTACGAAAGGACATAAGGGCAGTTAAAGTTCAAAGAAAGTAGAGATGGCACTGGTTATTAATCAAAGGCAAATGGAGCCAAATCTGTTTCAATTGATTAACGAAAGAATGATTCACTTCCAAAAAGTGCTTGGCAAAGTACTACATATACAACCATTAGGAAAAATTAGATGTCATGAGATTATATGACAGTTATTCCATTGGATAAATGGTGGAAAGCAGAGGGCTGTTATTTTTGGAAATGGATCTGACTGGGGCCCAGCTATAAGTGGTGTTGCACAAGGCTCTATATTCTATTGTTGTTCACCATTTTCAGCAATAATCTAGAGGAACACTTAAATAGAACTTTTCTTAACCGCATGGGTAATATAAAATCGTGATGGAATTTATGGGATTAATTAAGAACAAATCAAATGTTGCAGGCTGGTAGTTTTAAAATTCGACCTTGGCTTGTGAGCATGACTGGCAAAGCATTTATTGCCCATCCCTTATTTCCCTTGAGAAGGCTTTCCTCTTGAACTTCTGCAATCCATGTGGTGTAGGTAGACGCACAGTGCTGTTAGGGAGGGAATTTCAGGATTTTTGACCCAGCGACAGTGAAGGAATGACGATATATTTCCAAGTCAGGATGGTGTGTGACTTGGACGGGAACTTGCAGGTGATGGTGTTCCCATGCATCTGCTGCCCTGTCCTTCGAGGTTGTAGGGTTTTGAAGGTGCTGTTGAAGGACGCTTGCCGAGTTGCTGCAGTGCATCTTGTAGATCGGTTGCCGTAGATTTTTGTATGCTGTGTCATTTAATGTGGTCGAGTGCAGTGTCATGCTCTTGATTTAGGGAACCGCAGGCATGTTTATAGCATGCGGCGGTACCCATTAAAGGTAACAGATCAAGAAATGGATCTGAGTTGATCACTTGTTAAAAGTACACATGCCGTATGAGGTGGCTATACAGAAAACAAATGGGATTTTAGGTTGTGTTAGTAGGACCATTGGGTGCAAAATGATGAGAACTCCAGGTATTTTTAAAATGTATTTGTTCATTCATGGGATGTGGAAAATTCAGAATTTGTTGCCTGTCTCTAATTGCCCTTGAGAAGGTGGTGGTCAACCACCATTCTTGAACTGTTGCAGTCCATATGGTGAAGGTACTCCAACAGTGCTGTTAGGCAGGAATTTCTAGGATGTTGACTCAGCAACAATGCAGTAATGACAATATATTTCTAAGTCAGGATGGTGTGTGACTCGAAGTGGAACTTGGAGATGGTGTGGTTCCTATGTGCCTTCTGCCCTTATCATTCTAGGTGGTAGAGGTTGCGGGTTTGGAAGGTGCGGTCAAAGAAGTCTTGGCAAGTTGCTGCAGTGCATCTTGTAGAAGGTACATGCACAACCACAGTGCAATGGTGGTGGAGGGAGTAAATGTTTAAGGTGGTGGTTGGATGCCAGTCAAGTGGACTGCTTTGCCTGGATGGTGTTGAGCTTCTTGAATGTTGTTGGACTTTCACTCATCCAGGCAAGTGGATAGTATTCCATCCCACTCCTGACTTGTACCTCATAGATGGTGGACAGGCTTTGGGGAGTCAGGAGGTGAGTTACTTGTCATGGCATATACAGTCTCTGACCAGCTCTTGTAGCCATAATATTTATGTCACTGGTCCAGTTAGGTTTCTGATCAATGGTAACCCCCTAAGATGTTGATGGTGGGGGGATTCGATTATAGTAATGTCATTGAATGTCATGGGGAGGTGGTTAGACACTCTCTTGTTGGAGATTGTTACTTATTAGTACTTGTGTGGTGCAAATGTTACTTTTCACTTATCAGTCCAAGCCTTAATGTTGTCCAGGTTTTGTTACATGTAAGCGCATACTACCTCATTATCTAAAGAGTTATGAATTCAAGAATCTGGTATGTTTTCAATTGGAGCATTGGATTGGCTGAGCACAACAAAAAAAGGAAAATTGGGTGGGAAATATCACATTCCATAATGGGTCCTAACAGATTTTCCATTCATTAATATAAATAGGTGTCAACCATTTTATACATTATTAGACTACATTGCAGTTAATTATAGCTCATATTTCAACTCACAGTATTTCATATTCTATCAACAATGAGGGTTAAAAGAAATAGAACAAATATTGCAGAAAGAATGTGAAAAATCTGGCCAGGAGTTTGAGTGCACAGTCAAAAGTTACAAGTCCCTTGTGTCAGGAATTGCAGTTAAACTGTGCAAATGTTACTCCACATTCTTCATCAGTGTTTGGAATTCAAAGCCTGAGCCAGGATTGTGTTTTGCAAATATAAACTACCTGTAAACTTGGCACAATATGTCTCAGCTGTTGGGGTGCTATTTGGGTCTGATTATGTGATAACTACCAACATTCAGCAAACCTAAAATATACTTAATTACATAATTCCTTCACTGATAAGAGAAAGACTGATTTTAAAAAAATTAAGGGGTCTTACTCCCCCAAATAAAACCTGAACAACTACAAAATGTGCCTCTTGTGAGTGTAAAAACTTCAATGTGCACAGGTACTCTCTGATAGCAGGCATGACATCTTAATAAAGGCAGTTTTATATTTGGTTTCAATATACAAGGCATAGAATATCTCTACAAGGCCTTCACCTGCATATGGAAAATTAAAGGTGCCCTGGCTGTAATTTTCTCATATGAGCTGATTGCCTGTGAGGTTTCACCAGTGATGTAGTGCACAGCAAAATTTAATGTATAGAATGAACAGTCCCATTATAGAACTGAATACAGGGGATATATTGCTCCTCAGACAAAGAATAGCTGCTATTTCACCAAATATTTTCCCTGCTTTAGGTTATTATTTTTTACAAATTGAAACCTATGTTTTCAACATTCTGTTTAATTAGTAGCATGCTGTGATGTTGCAGGCTCAATTCGGGAGGCTCTCAAAGCAAGAATTAGTCCTATAATGGAAGGTTTTAAGAGCAGCTTCAGTGACAACACTTCAAAAGTACTTCGCTGGTTGTAAAGTGCTTTGGAATGTCCTTGGATTGTGCAAAGTGGCATATAAATGCAAGTTCTGTCCTTTACCTTTCATTTCAAACTGTCAGTTCAGAGTTACAAAAGCCACAGGTTCAAGATTTTGAGTAGTTTTCTGTTACTGTACTGCCTACACTCTGCTTTTTGTGCAGTTGTGGAATTGCAATATGTATTTATTACAATTTGTTGTTGTCACAAGAGCTTCGAAAGCTGAAAATTGTTATTTCCTATTTCCTTCCCCATTTCTTCCAAATGTTTCCCTGTGCATCCCACTGGCTGAGACGACGAACTAGAGGCCTGTTCCCATCTCTATCTTGGTTGATCTAAAGCCAGTTGCTATGTTTGACGGCATGAAGAGTAGACTAGTGGACTGGATGACCCACCGTCTGATTTTACCTTCAATCTCAATAGGGTTGCACAAGACTTTCGCTCAGTGATTTCACACAATGTTAGAACTCAAATTAGAAGTCTGGTGCATCGTGTCATAGCTTAAAATCTGCATTCTGCCAGTTTATGGTGCTTTAAGTTGAACCCCTCCCCCTCACACCCCCTCCCCTCCCGCACCCCCTTCCACCCACCTCCTCCCACCGGCATCCACCTACACCTGTGCAGGGACCCTAACAACCCCACTACCTTGTGGGCGTCTCAGGAGAGACCAAGGCTAAGGGAGTAAACCCTAACAGAAAATCCGGAGAGGAACCCCGAAGGTGGTCATGTGTCACCTTTGGCATGTTTCCGGCAGTTCCTGCAGCCATACCGGTGCCAAACGTCATGCTCTGCACTCTTTTGGATCCCACCACGAAGGCCGAGAGGGTTTTTTTTGGGCAACTCATAAACTCCATACATCTGCCCAGGCATGTGCCATGGAGAGGTCACTCCATCGTCGCCTCACAGCAACCGAAACAACACGGAAGGCAGCAGTTACGGATTATAAGTCCAGCTCAATTGGCGTAGAGATTGGGTGCCATGGGTTGCCATTGTAGGTGGGAGAGGTCATCACATCTCACTGAACAGCGACTGCCCGCCTCAAACCGGGCAGCCCCCGGTCAGTAAGGTTCTGTCCCTCCACAGTCCACCTGCTTCAATAGGGGCTTGGAGCTCAGAGTCATTGCCTGACAAGTGGATTGTAACACCGCACCAAACAGCACGACAAAAAAAAGGAAAGAAGGTACCAGCCCTGCGTTTTGCAAGCTGGAACGTCAGAACTATGTGTCCTGGCCTGTCAGAAGACGTTACACAAATCAACGATGCTCGGAAGACCGCCATCATTAGTAATGAGCTCAGTAGACTCAATGTGGACATTGCAGCACTTCAGGAGACACGCCTCCCTGCGAGCGGATCTCTAACAGAGCAAGACTACACCTTCTTCTGGCAGGGTAAGGATCCTGAAGAACCAAGACAGCATGGAGTGGGCTTCGCCATCAGAAACTCTTTGCTCAGCATGATAAAGCCACCCTCAAATGGCTCGGAACGCATACTGTCCATCCGACTGTTCACCGCCTCTGGTCCAGTACACCTACTCAGCATCAATGCTCCAACACTCTGCTCCCCACCTGAAGCTAAAGACCAGTTCTATGAGGAACTCCATAATATCATTAGTAGCATCCCCAATACTGAACATCTGTTCCTGCTGGGGGACTTTAACGCCAGGGTTGGGGCCGACCATGACTCATGGCCCTCCTGCCTTGGGTGCTATGGCATTGGAAGGATGAATGAGAATGGACAGAGACTGCTTGAGTTGTGTACCTATCATAACCTCTGCATCACCAACTCATTCTTTCATACTAAACCCTGTCACCAGGTTTTTTGGAGACACCCAAGATCACGTCGTTGGCACCAGCTGGACCTCATCGTCATAAGGTGAGCCTCTTTAAACAGTGTTCTAATCACACGCAGCTTCCACAGTGCGGACTGCGACACCGACCACTCCCTGGTGTGCAGCAAGGTTAGACTCAAACCAAAGAAGCTGCATTACTCGAAGCAGAAGGTCCGCCAGCGCATCAACACTAGCAGGATTTCTCATCCCCAGCTGTTACATAAATTCCTAAATTTACTCGCAAAAGCCCTTCAAAACACTTCTACAGGGGATGCAAAGACCAAGTGGGCCCACATCAGAGATGCCATCTATGACTCAGCAATGACCACCTATGGCAAAGGTGTGAAGCGGAATGCAGACTGGTTTCAATCTCACTTTGAAGAGCTGGAACCTGTCATAGCTGCTAAGCGCATTGCACTGCTGAACTACAAGAAAGTCCCCAGCGAGTTAACATCTGTAGCACTTAAAGCAGCTAGAAGCGCTGCAAAAAGGACAGCCAGTCATGCACAAATGACTACTAGCAACACCTATGCAGTCGAATTCAGCTTGCCTCAGAGGAATGTATGATGGCATTAAGAGAGCTTTTGGGCCAACCATCAAGAAGATCGCTCCCCTCAAGTCTAAATCAGGGGACACAATCACTGACCAATGCAAGCAAATGAACCGCTAGGTTGAGCACTACCTGGAACTGTACTCCAGGGAAAATGTTGTCACTGAGACTGCCCTCAATGCAGCCAGTCTCTGCCAGTCATGGATGAGCTGGACATACAGCCATCAAAATCAGAACATAGTGATGCCATTGATTCTCTAGCCAGCGGAAAAGCCCCTGGGGAGGATGGCATTACCCCTGAAATAATCAAGAGTGCCAAGCCTGCTATACTTTCAGGACTGTACGAACTGCTTTGCCTGTGCTGGGACGAGGGAGCAGTACCACAGGACATGCGCGATGCCAATATCAAGGGTGACTGTGATGACTGCAACAACTACCGTGGAATCTCCCTGCTCAGCATAGTGGGGAAAGTCTTAGCTCGAGTCACTTTAAACAGGGTCCAGAAGCTGGCTGAGCGTGTCTACCCTGAGGCACAGTGGCTTTCGAGCAGAGAGATCCACCATTGACATGCTGTTCTCCCTTCGCCAGCTACAGGAGAAATTCCGTGAGCAACAGATGCCCCTCTGCATTGCTTTCATTGATCTCAACAAAGCCTTTGAACTTGTCAGCAGATGTGGTCTCTTCAGACTACTAGCAAAGATCGGATGTCCACCAAAGCTACTAAGTATCATCACCTTATTCCATGACAATATGAAAGGCACAATTCAGCATAGCGGTGCCTCATCAGACCCCTTTCCTATCCTGAGTGGTGTGAAACAGGGCTGTGTTCTCGCACCTACACTGTTTGTGACCTTCTTCTCCCTGCTACTCTCACATGCGTTCAAGTCTTCAGAAGAAGAAATTTTCCTCCACACAAGATCAGGGGGCAGGTTGTTCAACCTTGCCCGTCTAAGAGTGAAGACCAAAGTACGGAAAGTCCTTATCAGGGAACTTCTCTTTGCTGACGATGCTGCATTAACATCTCACACTGAAGAGTGTCTGCAGAGACTCATCGACAGGATTGCGACTGCCTGCAACGAATTTGGCCTAACCATCAGCCTCAAGAAAAGGAACATCATGGGGCAGGACGTCTGAAATGCTCCATCCATCAATATCGGCGACCACGCTCTGGAAGTGGTTCAAGAGTTCACCTACCTAGGCTCAACTATCACCAGTAACCTGTCTCTCGATGTAGAAATCAACAAGCGCATGGGAAAGGCGTCCGCTGCTATGTCCAGACTGGCCAAGAGAGTGTGGGAAAATGGCGCACTGACATGGAACACAAAAGTCCGAGTGTATCAAGCCTGTGTCCTCAGTACCTTGCTCTACGGCAGCGAAGCCTGGACAACGTAAGTCAGCCAAGAGCGACATCTCAACTCATTCCATCTTCGCTGCCTCCGGAGAATCTTTGGCATCAGGTGGCAGGACCGTATCTCCAACACAGAAGTCCTCAAGGCAGCCAACATCCCCAGCATATACACCCTGAGCCAGCGGCGCTTGAGATGGCTTGGCCATGTGAGCCACATGGAAGATGGCAGGATCCCCAAGGACACATTATACAGCGAGCTCCTCACTGGTATCAGACCCACCGGCCGTCCATGTCTCCGCTTTAAAGATGTCTGCAAAAGCGACATGAAGTCCTGTGACATTGACCACAAGTCATGGGAATCAGTTGCCAGCGATTGTCAGAGCTGGCGGGCAGCCATAAAGGCAGGGCTAAAGTATGGTGAGTCAAAGAGACTTAGCAGTTGGCAGGAAAAAAGACAGAGGTGGAAGGGGAGAGCCAACTGCGAAACAGCCCCAACAACCAGTTTTATCTGCAGCACCTGTGGAAGAGTTTGTCGCTCTAGAATTGGCCTTTATAGCCACTCCAGGCGCTGCTTCACACACCACTGACCACCTCCAGGCGCTTACCCATTGTCTCTCAAGATAAGGAGGCCAAAGAAGTTGAACACAATACAATATTGGGTGATTTTTCATTTTTTAATCTTGATGGCTTCTGAATGGGGTTTGATTTGCTTTTAAAACTTCCTATTAGGGGAATGACCACTTTAATTCCCAGTGTGCTATGTGGCAATTCTGCTTGACGCTCCATCACTTTGATAGTGGTGGCAATGCAAATGTACACTGCAAGCAATTGTAAGTTAACATTTATATATTTATTCAAGGACATAAAAGTGTGTGATACATAAATAAATTAAATTATGTGACAGGATTCTGACGTAGAGGTCCCTCTTACTTTTACATTAATTTTAATGGGGAATGATAAGAAATTCATTGTGTATAGATCTGTTCTTATACTCAACAAGTTCATTACACCTTTGAACATTGACTTTTAGCAATCAGGGCTTGACGTCATTGCTTTGTTGAATGCAATGTTGTTTGGAGATAAAAAATCTTTAAACTATGTACTGTATTTTTATAAAACTGGCAACCAGATACAGTGGAAACTTATTAATATGGTCAATTTAGACAACCCTCAAATAAGACTACAAGCAAATGATCATTTCATCTGAGGGCAGGAATTGCACAATGCCATGTCGGGAGGATGACTCTCTGGGCAGAATCTTGTGCACGTTTAAGAAATAATGGAGAGTTGGAGTCATTTCTGAGTCCTGACCCCGCACTGGTTGTCAAGGCACCCGCCTGGAGATCTTCCCAGAGGCAGCCAACTAAGAGGCCGCCTCTGGGTCCTTCATCCAATTAAGGAAGGCAGGCGGGTTCCTGTGGCCTGCAGCCTTGGAAGGAGGGCAGCCCTGCTGCCAGAGGTAGTGCTGCTGCTGAAGTGGGGGGAAAGCAAGGCCGCCTGCGTCTTGAGGTGCCTCTGAAAATGTTCGAACTTAATAAAATGATTGGAGGCTACATCTGCCAGGCCACCCCTGTGGAGGGGAAACCCGGATGCGGCTCCAGTGGGCGGGGAGGGGGATGTTAGTGTCGGAGGCCTTGTTTGCTCCCCAGGCCAGCCTCTGGCAAGTCGCCTTCAGGCACCTGCCAGGCTTGGCCCTTAGTGAGGGGGGGGGGGCCCGTCTGCCGTCGGGAAGATCCCAGCAGCATCCCCAATCAGCCCGCAATAGGCAGTTAATTATGCTGCAGATTGGCTGCTTGCTACAGTCAGGTGGGTTTCCTCTGCAGGCACTGACCCGCCTCTGGGAAGATTGCCCGGAGGCGCGAATATGTTGGCCCGCTGCCCGAAGCCTGGTCCCACCTTCAAGCCAGCCAGGGCGGTCCGGGGACATTCCACCCTCTGACTGCATCCCTACTGCATGCAAGTAACAGTACTGAACAGCCGAATAATGCTGAGAGCAGCAACTGGTGTTAAACTGCATGTTAACGTTTGGAGCTTTGGGGTACAGATTAACCAACTCTGTGCAGCATTAACAGGGCAATATTGGCCTAAAAATGGTGCTGGTCCCTTATTAACCCATTTAAACTGGCAGTCCAGTCACTGCTATCTTGGGTAGAGTCCTAAGAAGGGCAGGTGGATCAGCCACCTGTTCGAGGTGGGAAATCGCTTTTAATAGACAAATTGTGATCCCATAACCTCTGCCTACTTGAGTGGCTTAACTGACAGTCTTCAAAGGGATTGCTGCAAGCTGCTCGGAACACAGCCCAAAGGAAATGTTTAACTTTTATATCTGTGAGGCCGGGAGGAGCTGGAATGTTCTTCCTGACTGCAGAGAAATAATCTGACTCAGGACTGGCCTTAATATGGCTCCCCTGGGACTGTACTTACCCCAGGCTCCAACTTCCTGCCCTCTCCAGCCAGTTAGAGTGCTGGGTTGGCAGCTTGCCAATTATGTGTAACTGAGGCCCAGGACTCAAAATAGCTCAGGCTTCATGGTATTTACAATGGGTGGGCCTTGGGCATCTTCCACCTCCTGATCGCCCGTTGTGTGCCTAAACTTATAATCAGCTCCCTGATGCTCCCCAGTGCCTGAGAAAATAAGCAAAGAATCCCTGTATTTAATGGAGTATTGACCATAGGGCAGATATCAATGGAGCAAGTTGAAATCCAGTCCCCTACTGGGTGGTCAGTGGCAAATCAATGCTCTGAAGTTAATTTACAATTCTGAGTGTGCACCAACTGCTGAGCCGTACTCTGCTCAAAGTGCCAGCTATCCCACAGGGCATTCTAAGATTACCACTTTCTTTCCCTGATTTGATAGCTTCTAATCTGGATTTCCAGCACAAATTTATCTATACAATTAATGGAAAAAATGTAAATGACATCCATGTGACACCTCCAAGTGAGGCTCAATACAAGTAGAATCCATTGTAATAAAGTCGTTGCTGATAACAACAAAAAAGATCATTTTCTCAGTTTTTGTGCTGTAGAGCTGACGTGGACAGTATTGAACTGAATTCTCTCACCTGCTTCACCAAACTTATTATTATTATCCAAGGCTTGGCTTGGACCGTGCTCCTTGCTTAACACAACTATTTATCAAAGATGATTAAAATCATTGAGACGTAAACCCTGAAGAAACAGATTATGTGGGTAGGTCTGTGCCTGTTTGCCTGTCAAACAAATATGTCACTGATCGCATTATCATAATCACCTTATTATATTACAACTCTATTTATTAGATCCTACCGGACAGATTGTATATTCTTTTTGTCAGTTACATAAACCTCATTTAAACACCCTTGTTTTAAGACTCCTGGCCCTGGTAGTTTTCATTAATGTGGTTTGACACGGAGAACAGCACACTGCATTCACCTGCACTTAAAGTTATTTTATTTTTTAGGGATCTGGCTCAGTGGACAGGAGGCAAAATTAACACTAGCCATATTTTCAACCCCGTGCTATATTTAAGCAAAACCTAACTGAGATTTTTTAACCCTTTGCCATTGGACAAGCAGAAATGTACAATTAACAGCTCCAGAAAGTAATGCCTACTTTGACACAACAGAGTTGCTCACTCTCACACGGCAGGTACATCATTATACATTTTGGTTATTTGGGATCGACTTGGAGCGAGCCAACAGCCCTTTCAACTCCTCATTAAGGTGCATTCCGCACTCGGCTTTATTTGAAGTCTAATGACAGTAGTTACTGTATGTATGTAATTTGAAAAGCTGTGAATAAGCTGAGTATGAAGAGACACGAGGTAATTCAACACAGTTATGGTTCTTTAGGCTTCATATGGCTTGCTGATGACTTTTCACAGCTGTGACATTAATTCAGGGCTTAGAGTCAATAGGCTGAGTAATCAGTTAGTCTGTGGGCTGTGTTCCACTATCTTTTGCCTCTGAAATTGGGGTTCATATTAAGGCCAGACTGATCACATAATGGTCTCCTTTCTCTGTAAGTTATTAAAAGTCATATTTCAAATGAGTTTGGACAGTCTCAATTCAATTCCCAGTCGAAACACAAAACTGTCTTTTGGCATTTTACGGGGTTCTGCATGGGTGGGAGGCTGATGATGTAATGATAAATCATCCCTTATTACATAGCCAGCAATGTTATTTAGAAACGTCCTTCTTGGACTTTGCTGTGACTGTTTCACCATAATGTTGCAATAGGCAGTGTACAAGTGAATTATATGACAAATTATAGACAGTGAATCTATGTATAGGTCACATAGATTTAATCCACGCCAGTGAGATTTGTCACTGTTGGCACGATGAAGCAGCATATTTTTGCAGGACATACATTAGAAGGGAATAAAGCAATAGAAGCATTGCGCGCTCTCATCTTGGTCATTGTCTCAGTACAGCCCGCATCTCTGCGCCCTTATGTCTAAGGGAAGCAGACTTGAATGGATACGGTGGGCAACTAGTTTAGCCACTCACCACCAGACCTGGCAGGACCACTTAAAGCACTATTGGGTCCCACTTGCATCTTCAAAAACTGCTCACTATTCCAAGATCCTGGAATGCAAAGATAGCTCCTGTTTATTTTCTGTACTGCTCGTTCTTTGGCCTCCTTGTCTTGAGAAACAATGGGTAAGCGCCTAGAGGTGGTCAGTGGTTTGTGGAGCAGCACCTGGAGTGGCTATAAAGGCCAATTCTAGAGTGACAGACTCTTCCACAGGCGCTGCAGATAAAATCGGTTGTCGGGGCTGTTACACAGTTGGCTCTCTCCTTCCACTTCTGTCTTTTTTCCTGCCAACTGCTAAGTCTCTTTGACTCACCACTCTAGCCCCACCTTTATGGCTGTCCACCAGCTCTGGCGATCACTGGCAACTGACTCCCACGACTTGTGGTCAATGTCACAGGACTTCATGTCGCATTTGCAGACGTCTTTAAAGCAGAGACAAGGACGGCCGGTATGTCTGATACCAGTGACGAGCTCTCTGTACAATGTGTCCTTAGGGATCCTGCCATCTTCCATGCGGCTCACATGGCCAAGCCATCTCAAGTGCCGCTGGCTCAGTAGGGTGTATATGCTGGGGATGTTGGCTGCTTCAAGGACTTCTGTGTTGGAGATACGGTCCTGCCACCTGATGCCAAGGATTCTCCGGAGGCAATGAAGATGGAATGAGTTGAGACGTCGCTCTTGGCTGACATACGTTGTCCAGGCCTCGCTGCAGTAGAGCAAGGTACTGAGGACACAGGCTTGAAACACTCGGACTTTTGTGTTCTGTGTCAGTGCGCCATTTTTCCACACTCTTTGGCCAGTCTGGACATAGCAGCAGATGCCTTTCCCATGCGCTTGTTGATTTCCGCTTCGAGAGACAGGTTACTGGTGATAGTTGAGCCTAGGTAGGTGAATTCTCGAACCACTTCCAGAGCATGGTCGCCGATATTGATGGATGGAGCATTTCTGACGTCCTGCCACATGATGTTCGTTTTCTTGAGGCTAATGGTTAGGCCAAATTCACTGCAGGCAGCTGCAAACCTGTTGATGAGTCTCTGCAGACACTCTTCTGTGTGGGATGTTAATGCAGCATCGTCAGCAAAGAGGAGTTCCCTGATGAGGACTTTCCGTACTTTGGTCTTCACACTGTTTTCTTAAACCCTTCTCCCCTCTCTCCTCCACCCTTACCTCTGTCAACAAGTGCAAGAAGCTCATGGACACTTTTGTTGCTAAGATTGAGACCATTCGATCAGCTGCCTTGGCTACTTCCCTCCCTTCCCCTCACCCACTGGGCTAAACATCTTCTAAGATCCACTCCCCACCCACCCACCCCCCTCTGCCATAGCTCTGAACTTGCATCTTTCCCTAGTTTCTCTCCTCTCTCCCCTAATGTCATCTCCAAGCTCATCTTATCCATGAGATCCACCCCCTGCTCCCTTGACCCAATTCCCACTAAATTACTGACTACCCAACTTCTTTTCCTGGCTCCCGTGTTAGCTGATATTCTTAACAGTTCTCTGTCTTCAGGTACTGTCCTCCCCTCCTTCAAATCTGCTGTCATCCTCAATAAAACAACCACTGACCCCTCTATTCTTGCAAACCATCTCCAACCTCCCTTTCCTCATCAAAGTCCTTGAACGTGTTGTCACCTTCTAAATCTGTGCCTATCTTTCTTGGAACTCCATGTTTGAATCTCTTCATTCAAATTTAAACCCCTGCCACTGTACTAAAATGCCTCTTAACAGATTCATAAATGGCATCCTACGTGACTGTGACAAAGGTAAACTTTCCCTCCTCACACTTCTTGATCTGTCTGCAGCCTTTGACTCGGTTGACTGTGCCATCCTCCTCCAATGCCTCTTCACAATAGTCTGGGACTGCTGGTTGGAACTGCACTCACGTGGTTCCATTTTTATCTGCCTAATCGTAGCCAGGGAATCATCAGAAGTGGCTTCCCTTCCCACATCAAACACCGTTATCTCTGGTGTCCACCAAACATCTATCCTTGGGATCCTCCGATTTCTCATCTACACACTGCCCCTCAGTGATATCATACGAAAACATATAGTCAGTTTTCACACATACGCTGATGACATCCAGCTCTACCTCACCACCACCTCATTCGACTCTTCCACTGTCTCTAAATTGTCACACTGCTTGTCTGACATCCAATATTGGATGAGCAGAAATTTCCTCCAATTAAATAAAAGCAAAATACTGCGGATGCTGGAAATCTGAAATAAAAACAAGAAATGCTGGAAATACTCAGCAGGTCTGGCAGCATCTGTGAAGAGAAAAGCAGAGTTAACATTTCAGGTCAGTGACCCTTCTTCAGACCTGCCTCCAATTAAATATTGGGAACACCAAAGCCATTGTCTTCAGTCCCTGCCACAAACTCTGCTTCCTAGCCATTGACTCCATCTCTCTCCCTGACAACTGTCTGAGGTTGTACCAGACTGTTTACAATCTTGGCATCATATTTGACCCCATGAAGAGCTTTCAACCACATATCTGCATGATCACTAATACCACCTATTTTCACCTCCAGAATATCAGCGGATTCTGCCCCTGCCTCAGCTCATCTGCTGCTGAAACTCTCATCCATGCCTTTGTTACCTCTCGACTTGACTATTCCAATGATTCTGGCTGGTCTCCCACATTCTACCCTCTGTAAACTTGAGGTCATCCAAAACTATGCTGCCCCATGACCTAATTTGCACCAAGTCCCGTTCAAATATCATCCCTGCATTCGCTAATTTACCTTGGCTCCTAGTTAAGCAATGCCTTGATTTTCAAGTTCTCACCCTTAAGTTCAAATCCCTCCATGGCCTTGCCCCTGTCTATATCTGTAATCTCCTCCAGCCCCACAACCCTCCAAGATATCTGTGCTTCTCTAATTCTGGCATCTTATGTTTTCCCAATATTAATCACTCCTCATTGGTGGCTGTGTCAATGCCCCACCTTCTGGAATTCTCTCCATAAATCTCTCCACCTTTCTGCTTCTCTTCGATCCTTAAAACCTTTTTTTGACCAAGATTATGGACATCTTCTCTAATATTCCCTAATGTGGCTCAGTATTACATTTTTTAAATAACACTCCTATAAAGTTCCTCAGAACATTTTATTATCTTAAAGACACAATGGCTGGAATTTTATCGAAGCCCAGGATGTCCCGCCGCTGGGATCGAAAGCGGGACCCGAGTCTGCGTGGGCAGATAAGGGGGCCCTGGGTGGCATTTTACTGGCCAAATGCAGACAATCACCGGGACGGCTGTCCAATTGAGGACGGTAGCCCGCCTCCCAAGGTTGCTGGCCAGTCAGAGGGCCAGCAGCTCAGCAGCCTCGGCAGTGCCACCAATAGAGGTGGCCCCTGCTGAGGCTGCAGGAAGAAGAGAAGGCTGCCTCCATGTTGAGACCTCTCGAAGGCCAAGTATGTTTTTTAATTTAATGGGCCGGCACCAGGCAGGCCCTGCTAATTGCAGGGGTACAACCTCCAGCGGCAGTGCCATCATCGCAGGGAGGGCTGCCTCAACGTGGGCCACGGAGTGGCCATAAAGGAGGTCCCCTATCGCCATCTACACCACCCCACCCCCACCCTGCCCCCCGGGAACCCAGTGGGGTCCACCACAGTTTACCTGGTGATCTCCCCACATGGTGGCACCCCTCCTGATGCTGGTACAATGCTGGCAAGCCAGGAAGTGGCTGATGATTAGCTGCCCACCTTCACTTGGTGGGTGGCCATGCCGTTGAGGTTCTCCCCCCTGAGTGTATCCCATGGTGTTGGGAAGACATCAGGCTCCCCTCCCGATGCCTTCCGCCAACATTTTACGACACCTCCTGCCTCCCAGCTCCTCTCCAGATGGCTGGTAAAATCCAGCCCTATGTAAATACAAATTGCTGTAACAGAATAGAGTTTTTTGTATATAAGGAAAATATCAACAATAGATTAACTGATGGAAATTGTTTTCATTTTCCTTGTACTTGGAGTCTGAACAGTATATGACATGAATAGCTATATATATATGTAATATATATATATGACAAGAATTCTTTTAATAAATGCACTTACGCTGCTATCTTTAGACTCTTCTATTAGATTTATACTGTCCTGCATTTCTTCTTTTACTACAGGATACTTTCAATCATTATTAAAAATGCTGTGCTAATGTGATTCTGCGTTGTAATTCTGTACAATTCCTTTAACTACTGATCTTGCGATGTGACCAGTGGCCCTTTAATGAATCACATCTTAGATCGTCAAATCAATCAAATCCCAGAGAATATCTCATCTCAATTTTCAAATATGTTTCCACTAATACCATCATTAACACCACTGCAATTGTAACATTGTAGAGTAATGCATGTCAGTGAGCGATTATAAGGGAGTAATCTAATTGAGAGATTTCACAAAACATTATAAACATTGAGCTGTTTATAACCATCACTTAATCCCCAAGATTAGATTACCCACTCCAACCAACTATATATTTTGCAAATTGGATTCAATTAATTTGGATCCTTTTCTGTGTCAAGTGTGGCTATCAGTTGGACTTCAAATGTCTGTGCACTCAAAGAAGAGATACATGGGGGTGTTCTCCTATGCATGTTATTTTTCATGATTTGGTTTATACGAGTTTTGTCTTTTTGCTATTTTAAATGGTCAGCAACTTTATTAGAATTGACAAATAGAGACATTCCAAACACTCATTCATTAAAAATAGTACAATGTGAGGTTTCTACCACTGATGACATTCTCGTTGAAAGATTTAACCATCGAGTACCTTGGATGAGTTTATTACATAACAGGACATATAATGTACAACACAGAAACAGTCCATTCGGCCCAACTGGTCTATGCCACTGTTAATGCCCCATGCGAGCCTCCTCCCACTCCTCTTCATCTAATTCTATCAACATATCTTTCTATTCCTTTTTCCCTCATGGGTTTATCTAGCTTTTTTTTAATGCATCTATGCTATTTGCCTCATCTACATGTAGTAGTAAGTTCCACATTCTACCCACTCTCTGGGTAAAGAAGCTCCGATTGAATTCCAGGGATCAGTTAGGCTTTTGGAGTTACCAACTGTGAAGCAAAATAGGAATTTCCCTGAACATATTAAGTATTACAACTAACTTATTAAAAATGAGTTAGAGTTGATTACAGGAAATCCATTGTTGGTATATGTTATTATATGTTTTTGTTTATTATCCTTTCACCTGATGTGGTCACAAAATTCAAATTGTGAGCAATGAAAGGAGATGCAATATTGCAGACAGTGCCTCTCTTACATCAGTGACCTGGTTAAAAAGATTCAAGCCAATTTCGTATACTCAGCAGGTGCTGAAACATTACTGCCAGTCATGTAAAGCCAGCAGATGGTGAGCAGGACCCTCATTGTGCCACATCCTCACGGCATATCAGCTCCAGAAAAATGCTGCACTTCAGAAGCTCCATAAATACACAACAAACAGGGGTTAAACTAACACTAAATTTGATGTTTAAGCATTTTTGTTTTGCAGTAAACCAGTTACCTGAATCTGAATATCAGGAATCTGCAAGTTTGATTGGCTTTCTGTGGGTATTTAAGAGCTTAAAGGTGCATTTTTTTTCACCAGGGGAAAAATAAAATGCAAATAAACAGCCAGGCAAGACTGGTAGGCCAAAGAAAATGCAGTTTTTGTTCATTATTGCTGCGATTCTAACTCATTTTCACAGCCTAAAAGGGGGGCAAGAAAATTATTAGAACAAATTGCTTGTCAAGGACTGTTGGGTAGAATTTCTTAATGGGTTCTCCCAATCTACCCAGTTACTGCAACAGAGTCATAGAGAGATACAGCACTGAAACAGGCCCTTTGGCCCACTGAGTCTGTGCTGACCATCAACCACCCATTTATACTAATCTGACATTAATCCCATACTCCCTACCACATCCCTGTGCAAGTTCTCCCTGTGTCTGCGTGGGTTTCCTCCGGGTGCTCCGGTTTCCTCCCACAGCCAAAAGACTTGCAGGTTGATAGGTGAATTGGCCATTATAAATTGTCACTAGTATAGGTAGGTGGTAGGGGAATATAGGGACAGGTGAGGATGTGGTAGGAATATGGGATTACTGTTCTTTCTTTTGGGCCTCCTTATCTCGAGAGACAATGGATACACGCCTGGAGGTGGTCAGTGGTTTGTGAAGCAGCGCCTGGAGTGGCTATAAAGGCCAATTCTGGAGTGACAGGCTCTTCCACAGGTGCTGCAGAGAAATTTGTTTGTTGGGGCTGTTGCACAGTTGGCTCTCCCCTTGCGCCTCTGTCTTTTTTCCTGCCAACTACTAAGTCTCTTCGACTCGCCACAATTTAGCCCTGTCTTTATGGCTGCCCGCCAGCTCTGGCGAATGCTGGCAACTGACTCCCACGACTTGTGATCAATGTCACACGATTTCATGTCGCGTTTGCAGACGTCTTTATAACGGAGACATGGACGGCCGGTGGGTCTGATACCAGTGGCGAGCTCGCTGTACAATGTGTCTTTGGGGATCCTGCCATCTTCCATGCGGCTCACATGGCCAAGCCATCTCAAGCGCCGCTGACTCAGTAGTGTGTATAAGCTGGGGATGTTGGCCGCTTCAAGGACTTCTGTGTTGGAGATATAGTCCTGCCACCTGATGCCAAGTATTCTCCGAAGGCAGCGAAGATGGAATGAATTGAGACGTCGCTCTTGGCTGGCATACGTTGTCCAGGCCTCGCTGCCGTAGAGCAAGGTACTGAGGACACAGGCCTGATACACTCGGACTTTTGTGTTCCGTGTCAGTGCGCCATTTTCCCACACTCTCTTGGCCAGTCTGAACATAGCAGTGGAAGCCTTACCCATGCGCTTGTTGATTTCTGCATCTAGAGACAGGTTACTGGTGATAGTTGAGCCTAGGTAGGTGAACTCTTGAACCACTTCCAGAGCGTGGTCGCCAATATTGATGGATGGAGCATTTCTGACATCCTGCCCCATGATGTTCGTTTTCTTGAGGCTGATGGTTAGGCCAAATTCATTGCAGGCAGACGCAAACCTGTCGATGAGACTCTGCAGGCATTCTTCAGTGTGAGATGTTAAAGCAGCATCGTCAGCAAAGAGGAGTTCTCTGATGAGGACTTTCCGTACTTTGGACTTCGCTCTTAGACGGGCAAGGTTGAACAACCTGCCCCCTGATCTTGTGTGGAGGAAAATTCCTTCTTCAGAGGATTTGAACGCATGTGAAAGCAGCAGGGAGAAGAAAATCCCAAAAAGTGTGGGTGCGAGAACACAGCCCTGTTTCACACCACTCAGGATAGGAAAGGGCTCTGATGAGGAGCCACCATGTTGAATTGTGCCTTTCATATTGTCATGGAATGAGGTGATGATACTTAGTAGCTTTGGTGGACATCCGATCTTTTCTAGTAGTCTGAAGAGACCACGTCTGCTGACGAGGTCAAAGGCTTTGGTGAGATCAATGAAAGCAATGTAGAGGGGCATCTGTTGTTCACGGCATTTCTCCTGTATCTGACGAAGGGAGAACAGCATGTCAATAGTCGATCTCTCTGCACGAAAGCCACACTGTGCCTCAGGGTAGACGCGCTCGGCCAGCTTCTGGAGCCTGTTCAGAGCGACTCGAGCAAAGACTTTCCCCACTATGCTGAGCAGGGAGATTCCACGGTAGTTGTTGCAGTCACCGCGGTCACCTTTGTTTTTATAGAGGGTGATGATGTTGGCATCGCGCATGTCCTGGGGTACTGCTCCCTCGTCCCAGCACAGGCATAGCAGTTCATGTAGTGCTGAGAGTATAGCAGGCTTGGCACTCTTGATTATTTCAGGGGTAATGCTGTCCTTCCCAGGGGCTTTTCCGCTGGCTAGGGAATCAATGGCATCACTGAGTTCCGATTTGGTTGGCTGTATGTCCAGCTCATCCATGACTGGTAGAGGCTGGGCTGCATTGAGGGCAGTCTCAGTGACAGCATTCTCCCTGGAGTACAGTTCTAGGTAGTGCTCAACCCAGCGGTCCATCTGTTTGCGTTGGTCAGTGATTATGTCCCCCGATTTAGATTTGAGGGGGGTGATCTTCTTGATGGTTGGCCCAAGAGCTCTCTTCATGCCATCATACATTCCTCTGATGTTTCCGGTGTCTGAGGCCAGCTGAATATGGCTGCATAGGTGTTGCCAGTAGTCGTTTGCGCAACGCCTAGCTGTTCTTTGTGCAGTACTTCTGGCTGCTTTAAGTGCTGCGGATGTTAAATCGCTGGGGGCTTTCTTGTAGTTCAAAAGTGCAATGCGCTTAGCGGCTATGACAGGTTCCAGCTCTTCATTATGAGATTGAAACCAGTCTGCATTTCTCTTCGCACTTTTGCCGTAGGTGGTCAAAGCTGACTCATAGATGGCGTCTCTGATGTGGGCCCACTTGGTCTCAGCATCCCCTGTGGGAGTGTTTTGAAGGGCTGTTGCAAGTGAATTTAGAAATTTTTGTAACAGCTGTGGGTGAGAAATTCTGCTCGTGTTGATGCGCGGGTGGCCCTTCTGCTTGGAATGATGCAACTTCTTTGGTCTGAGTCTAACCTTGCTGCACACCAGGGAGTGGTCGGTGTCGCAGTCCACACTGTGGAAGCTGCGTGTGATTTGAACACTGTTTAAGGCGGCTCGCCTTGTGACAATGAGGTCTAGCTGGTGCCAACGACGTGATCTTGGGTGCCTCCATGAAACCTGGTGACAGGGTTTAGTGTGAAAGAACGAGTTGGTGATGCAGAGGTTATGATAGGTACACAACTCAAGCAGTCTCTGCCCGTTCTCATTCATCCTTCCAACGCCATAGCGCCCAAGGCAGGAGGGCCATGAGTCATGGTCGGCCCCAACCCTGGCATTAAAGTCCCCCAGCAGGAATAGGTGTTCGGTGTTGGGGATGCTGCTAATGATGTTATGGAGTTGTTCATAGAACTGGTCTTTAGCTTCAGGTGCGGAACAGAGTGTTGGAGCATAGATGCTGAGTAGGTGTACTGGACCAGAGGTGGTGAGCAGTCGGATGGACAGTATGCGTTCCGAGCCATTTGAGGGAGGCTCTATCATGCTGAGCAAGGAGTTTCTGATGGCGAAGCCCACTCCATGCTGTCTTGGTTCTTCAGGATCCCTGCCCTGCCAGAAGAAGGTGTAGTCTTGCTCTGCTAGAGAGCCACTCGCGGGGAGGCGAGTCTCCTGAAGTGCTGCAATGTCCACATTGAGTCTACTGAGCTCGTTGTTAATGATGGCGGTCTTCCGAGAATCGTTGATTTGTGTAAGGTCTTCCGACAGGCCAGGACACATAGTTCTGACGTTCCAGCTTGCAAAGCGAAGGGCTGGTACCTTCTTTCCTTTTTTCATGTTGTTTGGTGCGGTGTATCAGTCCACCTTTCGGGCAATGACCCTGAGCTCCAAGCACCCATTGAAGCAGGCAGACTGTGGCGGGACAGAACCTTATTGACCGGGGATTACTGTAGGATTAGTATAAATGGGTGGTTAATGGTCGGCACAGTCTCGTTGGGCCGAAGGGCCTGTTTCAGTGCTGTATCTCTAAATCTAAATCTAAATCTAAATCCCCACCTTCCCTCAATTCTCCTACCTACACTAGGGGCAATTTACAATGGCCAATTTACCTACAAACCTGCAAGTCTTTGGCTGTGAGAGGAAACCAGAGCACCCATCACAAACCCCACATGGTCACAGGGAGAACTTGCAAACTCTGCACAGACAGTACCCAGAACTGAACCCAGGTTGCTGGAGCTGTGAGACTGTGGTGCTAACTATTGCGCCACTGTGCCACCCCACCATGGGCTAATGGCTATCTATGTTATTTCTCTAGAGTTTCTGCCGAAGTAACGGTGGAAGATTGGGAGAATCCCCATGGAAATTTCGAGCACGTGAAGGGTCTATTAAAGGCACATTTATAATAAAAAATTGCATTTTAAAAGCAATATGCCTATTGTCAGGTCTTACAGCTGCAGTGTCCCATGATATGTGGTCAGTATTTATCAGGACATGATGGAATCACAATTCCAAGGGATGAAATGTCTAATCCTGAGTTTCCATCAGGGAGCTGTGCTTACAGGGACTGCAAGTCAGAGAATCAGGCCTGTAGATTTGTGGTCTTGTCTGCAACCTGTATTCCTTTCAATGCATGGCTTTCCTGCTGTGATCGCAGAATTGACCCCATAATTCCAAAAAAGAAAGTATCTCCTGGCAGAGTATCAATCTCCTCGTAAGACACTGGAAACTTCTCAGCAGCATCTGTACAATAGATCCATTGTATTAGAAGAGAGTTATCCTTAGATGTGTGCTGACCACTGTTCTTTGCTGGCCTTTGGCACAGAATCCAATGTCATTCAGTTCCTCTACTTCAATTCAGGGTCAACATGATTTGTAAAAGGAAAACTGTGTCTGGGTGCATCATCTTAACTTTGTGCAGAAGTGTAACTGAGGGATAATGCTATCTCAACTGGAAAATATTTATCAGAAATGCAAATGTCATTTGATAATTTCAGCATGTTTAGGCTTTCCCCTTTTCTAAAAGCAGGTATATGAGGAATACTGACTTGGATGGGTGTAGCTGAAATAACAGTCAGGAGGCTAGAACAGCAATAAGGACAAAGGAGTCTGCTTGATTGGCGCCCCTTCCACTGAACTCAATATCCACCCCCTACATCGTTGGTGGTTGCTGTATGTACTGCAGCAAATTGCCAAGCTAGCAATACATCTACAATACATCTCAGCCCCATAATCTGTACATCTGAGAAGAACAAAAGTAGCAACTTCATGTATACACCACTATCTGCAAGTTCCCCTCTATTTCAGTGCGTATCTGGTAGCAGCCTTTAGCTAGGTTCTAGGAGAGAGAAGGGCAACCAAGACTGGGGCTGGGGGCAAAAGGGAGGAGGATGAGGCTTTTGGGACAGGGCTGAGAGGAGGCTAGTACTGGCCTTCGATACTGCAAGAGAAACATTCTTGCAATGGTCAACTCCACATTCAGAATTCAGGTAAGCTTCTTTTTGAAAACTTACCTTTCTGGTGGCAGTCTCCAAACAGTTACGCAATTTTCCTAAGTGCAGCCACCTTGGCATCAGCTGCAGTCAGGGCAATCCAGCTTTGCCTCAGGGTCAGAAAGTTGTTGGTTTAATCCCATTCTGAGACTTAATCACATAATCTAGACAGACGTTTTGCTGCATTGTCTGCTGTGCCTACATTCCGATGAGATATTAAATGGAGGCCCTATCTGTCTATACAGGTGCAGGTAAAAGCTCTCATGACACTATCTGAAGAGCAGGGAGTTTTCCCTGTATCCTGGCCAATGTTCCTCCCTTAACCCTTATCACCAAAATCACACAAACTGATCATTTCATTTACAGTTGGTGGCACCCTCTTCTACATGAACTCATATTTTCCCATAGTCTCAGGCTGCATATTTCCCTCAATATTCTCTTCCTCCTACAATTTACGTGCTTTTTAAAAGCCGAACATGATGAGCTAGACTTCAGTGTGTCTAATAGGCATTGTGGATCAGCCGCCCACAGAAGAAAGTACCCAATTTTAATTTCCATTGAGTTTCATTGGAAACGAAAACCAGGCAGGTTCTCTCACTGCTGGTCAATCTGCAAGGTCAATTTTATGCATAGATGGCAAGTGAAAATCTACACTGGTGTCACTTAACTAAAACATTCTAATTCATGTTTACCTTTTCTCTTTTCAGCCTTGGTTCTTCGTATGGGTTTCTTAATTTTAAAAATCTGTGAACATTCTGAGGGACATAACAATAATTTAGAATCTAATGCAGGTCTCCTGTGATTGTGTTTTCAAAGGAGTCAGCTCGATCACAACTTGTTAATTGATTTATAGCTGTAAAGTAAAAGACACAAGAAAGAAGTTCAATTCTTGTCATCATACTTTCGTGCTGATAGTTCATGTCAGTACAATAAAAACTCTGATCATTTTTTATTTAATAATAACTAGCTCATCAAAGAAAAGGACATGAACATGAAAATGTATTTTTATTGTGTGAACACAGCTGAAATATAAGAACGAATGGGATTAAAGATAATTATTTTTTTAAAATAGTAATTTAAATGGACCTGGTTTTGTCTTACATTAGTTTAAATGCAAATTGCCTAGAGCTTTATTAGGAAAAACAGTGATGACTAATTTGAAGGAATGAATCACTGTCTGCTATCTGTTCCACAGAATTAATAGTGGGATTTTAGCCAGTCTTCTTGTCCTGGTATCCAGCATCAGCTTAAATGTTCTCATTGAAAAAATATTCTCTTAGTAATACAAAATTATAAAATATCTCTAATTTTTTCACATTCGCTCATTCACAGGATAACCTTTCTCTATCCTCAGTGACTTAAGTGGAATGCTAGCAATGTGTTTCTCTGTTGTTTCCTGGAAGACAGCTGAAATTATTACCCCAGAAGGATGAGGTCCATCATTTTTCAAACTTTGGATGGATGCCAAGAAGTGTTGCTGCTCCCTGTTACTACATAGAAATCTTAGAAAATCAGAGAAAATTTACGACAGAAAAGGAGGCCATTCAGCCCATCGTGCCCGTGCTGGTCGACAAAGAGCTACCCAGCCTAATCCCACCTTCCAGGTTATGGCTCTTCAAGAAGACACATCTCAGCATCCATACTCCCATTCAAAGTGCTGTTCTCTTTCACGATGATAGGATCCCAAGTCCTGCTGAAATAGGCTGCATAAAATGGTCCATTTGTAAGATGACCCTAATGGGGGGGTTGTAAAAAAGGGGGAAGGGGGAAATAATTGCATTGCAAACATCAGCTATTTGGAGGAAAGCTGTACTCATGTGCTCCCAGAAAACTTCCACCTACAGCTCACTATTAATTAGGATTCTGAGAACTATGAGCTGATCACAAGCAACTCAGAGGCCCAGGACTGAGCTGCAACAACCTTCCACCTCCCATACTACAGAGAGTGGGGTAAACACCTCAAAAGAGCACAAGTAGATGAAAGATCAATTAACACAGGTACCAAGAGGCTCTCACTAGGGTGATAATAAGTATTCGTAATTATTTTAAGCCAAGACAATTATAATCCATTTTGAGTCCTGCGTGCAGGCATTGGCCCTAAGATTGGTGACCCTGCAATGTTTGGTAGATGGAGTTTGAGAGTGAAAGGACTGGGAAAGATATTAGACATGGGAGCAGGGAATGTTCATCTGAGGTGTGTTCCAATCACTCACTGCAGAAAACCATAGTTGGAGCTTTCTTACTTCTCCACCATCCTCTATGTCATCAGTCTTGTCTTCCTTATGTCTAAGATCCTCGTCCAATGGCTGCTCCGTGTGTTTTCCCATCACGGAGCAAAATTATGCAACATAATCCAAGACACTCATTGGATTGTAGGAAGCCATCAGGAGTAGTTGCTTGAGGACTCCATTAGTCTGTTAAAGATGACTCTCTGACTGTAGTGCGATTCAGCTGCTAAGCATGAAATCTAGTGATCATGCCTCCTTGTCTTTGCTCTCTCTGTAGCTGCAGCTGCTTTCTCTTTCCTTCTCCTCCTTCCAGACTGAAACTGTCAAAAGGATCCCCATGATGAAAAAAGTGTGCTGTCAGAGGCTCCTGAAGAGTTCCAACGGTACTACAGACACTATAAGCACTTTGAAATCAACTGAATAGTCAAAAGCCACCATGTAATAGAAGCAAAACACCTCCCAACTCTTTCTAGCCTTTCACCTGAGTGCAGCTGAGGACCTATTTAATGAATACTGGAGATGGGCACCTCACGATTTGCACCACTCATAGTGGGTGGGTTGAGGAATTGGTGCAACAACATGGGTAAAGACCATAATGTGCTAGGGTTCTGATTTAATGATATCTATTATATTAGGGTTTACGTTAAGGTTAGGGTGAGGGTGAGGTTTAAGATGGAAGCACTGGCTGTTTAAATTGAGGACCATTCAAAGACCAGAAACGGTGGACCTCTAGCATCATATCAGCAATTTAAAAAAAACGTAATTCCACTACTATCCCACTCATGCCTAAAAACAGGACAGTAGTGCATTAAGAATCAGGCCCATTGAGTGTAAATTGGGCATTGAATCCGAACTGAATTCCGAAGCAAAGTGGAGCAAGAATACTCCTCCAGGAAGTTTTGTTTCTGTTCGTTCCTGTGCCAGTTCGGGCTGTAAATTTAGGCTATATTTGCTTTCTAACTTCAATGCCAATGCAAAGTGAAATTGCTTCACCCTGTTGTTGTAGTGTGAATGCATCCTCGGATCTCAGCCAGTGTCTAGACAGATCCAGTCCCTGAAAGAAACTGGGGCAAAAAACACAAGTCTATGTAAACAAGCGCACGAATAACCTGTACAAAAGTCTAAAATATAATTCCTGTGCATAAGGGACCAGCTAATGCAATTCTGAGGACTAAGGGAATATTAATAAGATAGTCAAATGGCTAAAAAGGTGACAGATTGAGTACAATGTCAGTAAATGTGGAGTGGTACACCTTGGTTAAGAAAGAAAATAATCATTATACTTTGAAAGGGAGAAGCAAGTAACTGAGAAAAGCTGAGGGAGTTTGGGATTCAAGTTCACAAGTTATTAAAAGGAAAGCTGAGTAATGGGAAAAAGATTGGAATTTCGGGAATGTAACGATATCTCCCAAAATTATAGATTGACTTTCATGTCTGAGTTTTTTATGAACTTTGAACTAATCTCAAATATTATGAGCTGTACAACAACCTATATTTAGGAAAATTTAAACTCCAGGTAAATGCAATAAAATAAACAGAAATTTACTTCATAATTATTTAATTATATATGTTTATCTTTATTAATGCATTGTTAAATTAAACTTTATTTTAGGAATGTATCAATAATAACTATATCATGAAAAGTAACCACTAGAGGCCACTATTATCTACATTTTGAACCATATTACTCAATTCCATTTGAAACAAATTGTAGATGATCATATATAACAACATGGCAGTATTTGAAGGCCATGTTTTAGTATTTTACTAAATAAAATACTTACCCTGTTTAGGTGATGATCAAATGTGGTTGAAATGATGAAGAATGTTCAGGTTTTATTTTTTCTTTCATCTTTAACATGACCTCTCACAATTCTCTGCATATGAACTTGTTCAGCTTTGAATATTTTTGCCCATATGTGGGAAGTGGCATTCAGAAGATACCAAGACTGGGCGATAGGTAAAGTGTACATGTCGTTTAGTGGGAGTGTACATGAGATGAGCAGATCATGGTATTCGTTCGACAATGCATTGAAGAAAATCTGGTTATTGCTGCTGTTTAAATTCATACGACTTGCTCGCCATCACTACTTACAGTTCATTCTCTGAATTTGTAAGTAATACTGCATGTTCTATTCCTATGTTACAACAGTGATTACTTCATTGTCCATAAAGTGCTTCAGGACATCCTGAGGTCATGAAGGGTGCTATAGAAATGCAAGTCTTTTTCTTTTAGGTATAGCTGAAAATTAGTAGGATGTTCTATTACTGTGGATGTAGCATGATGGAAGAATCCAAGCCAAAGATCATTAACCTTTGAAGTACATTATAGCTACATAATTTCCATATAACATGCATCTTTCCAAACTTATCAACAAAGAAATCCAGAAATACTGAAAACATGTTTACAGCAGAGTATAAATCACACAAATTAACTATGTTGCAGAGTGAATTAGCGGCAATAATTTTATCCTCAGACGAGGAAGCGTTGTTTTATGAAAGTGTGTGAATGACTTGATGAAATTAGTGTTTTGTAATTCACATCCTGGCATCATTATACATAAGATAACAATTTGTAGGAGTATAATACAAGGCAGTAACATACTGAGTACTTCAGGTGGGGTCATATACTCAGGAGAGAAGCTGAAGAAGTTTATCTGTCAGTGAGATATATGTTTGTAACACACACATATCAATGATATGCTCATGATGAGTCTGGGAAGGGTTTATTCGATTCATTCAACTATTAATTTTGCTGTTGGAATGTGTCATGTTGTACATCTATGGATAGGGTCCTACAATTGAAGTTTGTAATTTAAATTGCTGTGAAATTTATATTTGATTACATGTAGCAAGCATACCAATAATATGTAATATTCCCTCTCTTCATACAATGTTTCTTTTGCTACATTTCCCCCATGTGCAACATTATCTTACCTTGTTTAGGGCACTATACCTCATTAAAACATCAACAACCAGGTAATGGGTATGGGCTTTAATCTGGTAAACTCACCATCCTTTCCTTAGCCAATAATCCAAATATTAAGAAACCTTCCATTTAGCCCATCTCCATACCATTACACTTCACAACATGATAGCTTAAAAGCGTCACACCTCATAAGTGTCATGCATCCATAAGACTAAAATTATGACTGGTTTAGTTAACCATGATAATTAGCACAAACATCCCATTGACTGTTTTGTCTGCCCCTTTCCTTTCTCGCTCAGAAAAATAACAGACGTAGTACAATGCACACCAAAACAAAAACCCCGACAGTTTTGACAAAGAATTATCTACCAATAAAACTGGTCATTTAAATTAAGTTTACCCAGTGTAAAAGAAGGGGAGAGGTCCATCATGGGAGTTGCAGTTGTCATCCTGATCTCATGAAACTAGAATACCCAGAGTGCTCCATCACGACCCATATAACATAGCAAGGGATTATGGAGTCACAGCAACACTTTGGAAAATTGTGTGCGAGAGAGAGAGAGACCATGAAGATTGTACAGTAGTTTTTACTCTGCTTCTGTGAAACTACAATATCCAGCAGGGATTGTTGCGTGTTGTCTTTACCTCTGTGTTAGCTGTTACTATACACAAAGCACTGACCACTCAAGAAGGGATCAGTAACACAGTAACATGGACTCTTTATTTAAAGATGGTTCTGCATGTCTTCACTGTAGAGGCACTTACATAAAACTACCCCAACCCAGAAGTCACATGGTGTGTTACATCACAGCTCTTACACTGCTGGAAGGATAACATAGCCACACCTCTTAAAGGTAAGCACACACACAGGGTCTGTGACAATCCCTGTCGCTGCACAAATCAGCAGAAATTTTGCAAATGGCTGTGATGTGAACTGTCAAAAAAAGGATTAAAATTAATTTCTGTAAGTGTTTATGTTATAAAAATAAAGAAACTAAGCTAACAGTGTGTGCAAAGATGCTGAAGGGGTCTGACATTGGAGTTCATGCGAGCGAAGGCCACTTATGAAGAATTTTAATGTTGAGCTTGGACATTGCAGCTAGAATCAGTGAGGCAATCCCAGTCAATGCTGAATGGCTGTCTGCACAAGGTGCTGGTCATTGGAGAGTCAATGATAAGAAAGTTCCTGATGCTACTCTATACTAATAGTATAAGAAATAATATTTTTTCTCCTCAACACTAGGATATAAAGAACTTGAAGAGGTGGAAGCTCTTATCACAAACTTGGGTACAAACTGCTCATTGGTTTCCAGCATTTAAGATAAACAGCTTATGCCCAATTTTGCAAAATGAACTTGCAACCTACCAAGTTCTTGCACCCTGGCACCAGAGAGGAAAATCTACTCTTGTATAGCTCAGACCTGCACCTTTTGGTATCAATGAGGTGTGCAATATTTTGACATTAAGTCAGACATGTGATAAATTACTTCAGGAAGTTTGATGTATAATAGCAACGGTGAACTATTGTTGCAAGATTGCAGTAAACATAGGAAACCGCACTCCATGCCCTGGTCTTTCCATGAGGAACATCACAAGGAATTCATTAGTATTCCACCATATAATCATGATACTTTGGCATAGGTCTGTCTGAAAGCAAATATGTCTCCTCCACAGAGACTTGTCTACATTTCTCTCCCCTCTGTGGAGACCTCTCTTGCAGATCTCATTCCAGCAGTTCTCTCCAAACTTGCAATGACCTGCCTACAGATTTTCCTTCCTGGCTATGAATAATCATTTCTCCATTAGGTCGGAGTTTGTCATGTAATGAACATAACCCAAACAGCATCTGCTCAGCATGAGAATGACCAGAGACCCAGCTGTTGAAGTGACGATGAATTTATAACTTAATCCTGATGACTAACTCTGCATATCTTCCTCATGAAACTATTTTGGAACATTTTCATCTTCTGGACTCGATTCCCATTTGGAGGCTCATGTCTCACAGCTGTACAGAGGCGTTCAAGATGTGCAGATTGACATCCTTTATAATTGATATTGGGACAAGTCTATGCTTTCAGAGTTTGCTAAAGAGGTGCTTAGTGTTATCGGCAGGTCATTGTCCAAGGTAAACTTCATTGATATGTTGATATCATGGTTGATCAAGAAACACACCATTAGAATGGTTTTATGTACATACAACATTTTTGATGTGATCCATTAAATCAGGTAAAGATCTAGATAGGAAATCAACAGCACCATCTTGCTTTCTTCATGTTAATCACAAGCCCAAGTGCTTGGAATACATCATTATATCAAGGTAGATAGTTTGATGTCTACAGATGACACCTACTAAGATCACAAAATCAGTACAATGCATGTCCCGTGTGGTGAAAGCAGGTTACTAAACGATAGATCTGCTGTTCATGTTATTTAGGTACACAAAGCAATTCAACAAAGTTAGGAAAAGAATGTGGCAATAGCAGCAACATAGTCTTAAAATACCTGAAGAGGTTTTAATGTACCATTAAAATACATTTATTCAATACCATTCTGGCAAGTTGCATTGTCTGCAGAATAGCTTGTGCTAGTCATTTAAAGGAACACTGCACCTCCATCACCTGTAATCAGGGAACACATGTGAATACATGAATACATATGAGGGGAGTGTCCAAGACTTCAACTTTCTCTTCTCTCCCTCCATAGGAAAATCTTGCCCATAACTAACACCAGAGAAATCGGGTATTGGTGGTCACGTCTTTCAGAAGTAACTTCAAGCAGCTGTCTATAGCTGTGTCTGGTTGATGGAGTCATTCACTTTTTGAAGATGAACATAACTGAACTCCCATCAAACTTTATTCAGTTAAAAATTAGAAGATAAAATGGCCATAATTTCAGAATTCTTGCACCTCAATAAATTCCATTGTTGATGTCTCAAGTGGCTCAATGGCCACAGAAATTCTTTAGTAATGGTCCAGATTTTAACAGCCATTTCTGTACAATTATGGTTTGACAGCATCATTGCAACATATTTCTCAGCCATGAATTAGTTTGTTGATGCTATGATTACAAAGAGAACACATTATTGTGACTCAGCAGGGGTCACCAGCACTCAGGCCCAGCAGAGGTCTCCATGTTCACCACCTGGAAAAAGATGGGAACCAAGTTTGAAGAAAAATACCCAGGCAAACCAAAAGGAACACATTAAAGAAGGCTTTAGCAGGCTGAAAAGTATGACCATATTTATCTAATCAAATCTGCATCCTGTCACACATGAAATTAAAAGTTTTACTGTTGAAATGCTGAAACTAACATTTTATAAATAATGATGATGGCCATCTGTGGTTGTTGATTGAAAGCAGAGCCCACTAGACAGTGACAAGCTCTGCAAATCCCTCGTACATGTCATTTTCCCCAAGAGATTCAAATACATTCCTCACAACTTCTTAGCATTTGGTCTCCAGTACATCCGCTGCAGCAGACTAGTCACTTGGGATATTCTATCAATGTAGTTGCTTTGTATGTTGGGGGTAGAAGCTGCAGATGCCACAAACAGAAGAGAATTTTTTTATCTACTACAGGTTCGACATTGTATAACAAAATCTAGGCATATAGTTCCAAAAGCCACCAGTATATATTTCCAGAGTTCTGAAGAAGGGTCAGTGACCTGAAACGTTAACTCTGCTTTTCTCTCCACAGATGCTGCCAGACCTGCTGAGTATTTCCAGCATTTCTTGTTTTTATTTCAGATTTCCAGCATCTGCAGTATTTTGCTTTTATATTTCCATATACTCTGTTCAACCACAGGCAAATTGAAATCTGTAATGATAACGAATAAAGGATTATCTACAATCAGAGTGAGTCTGTGCCCAGAACTAACTGTGGCCTCCTGACAGCTTCTGCTCCCTTTGCCAAGTAGAAGTAAGCTCCTAACCTAGTGAATTGTGTTTTGCATCACTACCTTGGTGTATCTGTGTGGATGTCACTATCTTGATTCTGGCATGTAACAGGTGCATCTGTGGCAAATGTTTTCAAAGTTGCCTTGACTTGTGCTTGGGCTTCCCTTTACCTGAAGTGTGAGGAATTGAGATGTTATGTATAAAGGACATTATGTTTGTATTTCTATAATATTATACAAAAATGCATCTCTACTGTACAGATATTCTTATGTTTCTATTTACCAGTTAGCCTGCCTGGGTCTTCCACCTCAGAATGATCTATTTCTCAAAGGGTCTAAGAGTCAATAAACTCCACTTGCTTCCAGCTCTCCATTTGATTACAACGCTGTCTCAGAGATAATCCTGAGCAACTTATACTCAGCTCTTCATCTAGAACAGCATATCAAAAGAAATCAATGGATGATGTCAGAGGGAGCATACAGATCACAAGGACATGAGATGACACTCTCAATAAAGATCACTTGGGGCATTTTTCAGGCCCTACTAACAGACTCAGACATCCAAACAATTTATGGTGTCTAAATAAAAGACTTGCATTTATACAACACTCTGCTACATGTCTCATAGGCATTCCAACCACTTCACACACAATTAATTACTTTGCAGTGGAGTGAAAGTTATTATGTAGCAAAGCATGGAAGTCAATGTGTACACAGCAAAATCCCACAAACCATAATTGGATGAATTACCTCTCAATCTATTTCTTATGCTATTGTTTGAAGCAGGAATTTTGGCCAGGACACCAGAAGTCCCCACTCTCAGGCACCATCTTTGCTCAACATCCCTCTGGTAACTTAGATTGACTATTGGAAGAGCAACTGCAATCATTGAAAGGAACATTGCACCTCTGCCACCCATATGAGGGGAATGTCTAAGACTTCAGCTTTCTCTTCTCTCCCTCCATTGGAAAATTTTGCCCATAACCAATGCCAGAGAATTGCAACTGGAGAAAAACAGCATCACTGAAAAACTTTGGTACACAGGAGCTGGAAATCGCAGGTATACAGACAGGAGAGACTATGGAAGATGATGAGGTTGGATATAAAGTACCAAAACATAGGAACATACAAACTAGAAGCAGGAGTAGGCTTTTTGAGCCTGCTCTGCCATTCTATAAAGTCATGGCTGATCTGTTTGTGGACACAACTCCACTTTCCTGCCTACCCCCCAATACCCTTTGATTCTCTTGTTTGGCAAGAATCTGTCTAACTCTGCCTTAAAATATTCAATGGTCCTGCCTCCACCGGTCTGCGGGGAAGAGAGTTCCACAGACTCGCAAGCCTCTGAGAGAAAACATTTCTCCTCATCTCTGTTTTAAATGAGAGATCCCTCTTTTTTAAACTGTGCCCCCTAGATTTAGTCTCTCCCACAAGGGGAAACATCCTTTCAACATCCACCCTGTCAAGTCCTCTCAGGATCTTATATGTTTCAATAAGATCACCTCTCATTCTTCTAAACTCCAATGAATACAGACCCAATCAGTCCAATCTTTCCTCATAAGATAACCCTTTCATCCAGGAATCAGTCGAATGAGCCTTCTTTGAGCTGCTTCCAATGCAATTATATCCTTTCTTAAGTAAGGAGACCAAAACTGTGCACAATACTCTAGATGTGGTCTCACCAATGCCCTGTATAACTGTAGGAAAACATTTCTACTTTTATCTTCCATTCCCCTTGCAATAAACGACAACACTGTATTTGCCTTCTTTAATCGTTTGCTGTACTTGCAGACTAACTTTTTGTGTTTCGTGTACTGGGACACCCAGATCGCTCTGCATCTCAGGGTTCTGCAATCTCTCTCCATTTAAATAATATGTTGCTTTTCTATTTTTCCTGCCAAAGTGGACAAGTTCACACTTTCCCACAGTATACTCCATCTGCCAAATCTTTGCCACTCACTTAACCCTTTTGCCGACTCCTAATATCCTCTTCACAACTTATGCTCCTACCTATCTTTGTGTCATCAGCAAATTTAGCAACCATACATTCTGTCCATTCGTCCAAGTCATTGATAGAGATTGTAAGAAGACTGGTGAACAACAAGAAATGCTCAAAATAAGTAGTGGCAACTTTATGCACTTTTTCAAAGTTTTGCAATGCCTTAGCTGTTATTTCTTCGAAAGGCAATGTGAGCATGGGTGCAACTAAAGAATTTTGTCTGTGTTTTACAACTTAGAAAGTGCCTTGCAGGAAAAGGTCAACCATTCCAATGAACACGCTGAAGACAAGAGATTTTGACATTCAGGGCGTAATTATTACACTGGACTGGGTTGTAAGATGATTCAGGGGCATACTTAATTGGCATCTTATAAACCTTCATTGTAAATGATTTCAATTGTAAACATGGGAGAGGAGTAATGACAAAGATTAGTTTCAAAACTCTAATGCAGTTAGACGAAATATCTTAAGTTCTGGGAAAATATTTTGTGTTCATAGGACACATTCCACCATTTACACAGCAATGTGGTTGACTCTTAAATACCCTCTGAAATGGCCTAGCAAGCTACTCAGTTGTATCAAACCACGAGAAAGTCTAAGAAAAGGAATGAAACCGGATGCACCACCCAGCATCGATCTAGGCACCAGAAACGACAACGGCAAACCCAGCCCTTTTCAAAATTGGGAGAGCTATCCCACAGACTAGTCAAGCAACAGCCTGACATAATCATACCCACTGAATCATACCTTGCAGTCAATGTCCCAGACACCACCATCACCATCCCTGGGTAGGTCCTGTCCTACTAGCAGGACAGACCCACCAGAGGTGGTGGAACAGTGGTATACAGTCGGGAGGGAGTTACCCTGGGAGTCCTCAACATTGACTCCAGACCCCATGAAGTCTCATGGCATCAGGCCAAACATGGAAAAGGAAACCTCCTGCTGATTATCACCTACCGCCACCACCCCCTCGACTGATGAATCAGTGCTTCTCCATGCTGAACACTAATTGGAAGAAGCACTGAGGGTAGAAAGGGCACAAAATGAACTCTGGGTGGGGGACTTCAAGGTCCATCACCAAGAGTGGCTCAGTAGCACCACTACTGACGGAGTTTAGATTAGATTAGATTAGATTAGAGATACAGCACTGAAACAGGCCCTTCGGCCCACCGAGTCTGTGCCGACCATCAACCACCCATTTATACTAATCCTACACTGTCGGCAATGCTGCATGCCTTTATTTAAACCACTGCAAAAAAAAAAACCCTTAGCAAATGTAATCACCTCTAAGTCTGCCAAATGATGCTTCACCTCCCGAAGGACGTGGATGAGCTTTCCGGACGTCGATGGTGGGCACTGAGGAAATGGCTTATTACCTGCACCAGATTCCACCCCCCCTCCCCCCCACTTTACCCCCCTTCCACCCCCCCCCACCCCCGTCCCCTTCCCTGCTCCACCCTCTCAGCTCACCCCCTCACAACCCCGTCCCAGCCCGCCCCCCCCTCGCACCATCTTCACCCCGCACCCCCTTCCCCTGCACCCCCCCCATCCCCTCCCTCTACCCCTCCCCCTTGCATCCCCTCCTCCCACCGGCACCATCCTACACCTGTGTAGGGGCCCCAACAACCCCACTGCCTTGTGGGCGTCTCGGGAGAGACCAAGGCTAAGGGAGTAAACCCTAACAGAAAATCCGGAGCGGAACCCCGTAGGCGGTCATGTGTCACCTTTGGCATGTTTCCGGCAGTTCCTGCAGCCATACTGGTGCCAAACGTCGTGTCCTGCACTCCTTTGGACCCCACCAGAAAGGCCGAGAGGGGGGTTTTGACGACTGGGCAACTCTCAACCTCCATAAATTTGCCCAGGCATGCGCCATGGAGAGGTCACTCCATAGTTGCCTCATAGCGACTGAAACAACACGGAAGGCAGCAGTTACGGGTTATAAGTCCAGATAAATTGGCGTAGAAACTGGGCGCCACGGGTTGCCTTTGTCGGTGGGAGAGGTCATTGCACCTCACTGGACAGCTACCGCCCGCCTCAAACCGGGCAGCCCCCGGTCAATAAGGTTCTGTCCCGCCACAGTCTGCCTGCTTCAATGGGTGCTTGGAGCTCAGGGTCATTGCCCGAAAGGTGGACTGACACACCGCACCAAACAACATGAAAAAAGGAAAGAAGGTACCAGCCCTTCGCTTTGCAAGCTGGAACGTCAGAACTATGTGTCCTGGCCTGTCGGAAGACCTTACACAAATCAACGATTCTCGGAAGACCGCCATCATTAACAACGAGCTCAGTAGACTCAATGTGGACATTGCAGCACTTCAGGAGACTCGCCTCCCCGCGAGTGGCTCTCTAGCAGAGCAAGACTACACCTTCTTCTGGCAGGGCAGGGATCCTGAAGAACCAAGACAGCATGGAGTGGGCTTCGCCATCAGAAACTCCTTGCTCAGCATGATAGAGCCTCCCTCAAATGGCTCGGAACGCATACTGTCCATCCGACTGCTCACCACCTCTGGTCCAGTACACCTACTCAGCATCTATGCTCCAACACTCTGTTCCGCACCTGAAGCTAAAGACCAGTTCTATGAACAACTCCATAACATCATTAGCAGCATCCCCAACACCGAACACCTATTCCTGCTGGGGGACTTTAATGCCAGGGTTGGGGCCGACCATGACTCATGGCCCTCCTGCCTTGGGCGCTATGGCGTTGGAAGGATGAATGAGAACGGGCAGAGACTGCTTGAGTTGTGTACCTATCATAACCTCTGCATCACCAACTCGTTCTTTCACACTAAACCCTGTCACCAGGTTTCATGGAGGCACCCAAGATCACGTCGTTGGCACCAGCTAGACCTCATTGTCACAAGGCGAGCCGCCTTAAACAGTGTTCAAATCACACGCAGCTTCCACAGTGCGGACTGCGACACCGACCACTCCCTGGTGTGCAGCAAGGTTAGACTCAGACCAAAGAAGTTGCATCATTCCAAGCAGAAGGGCCACCCGCGCATCAACACGAGCAGAATTTCTCACCCACAGCTGTTACAAAAATTTCTAAATTCACTTGTAACAGCCCTTCAAAACACTCCCACAGGGGATGCTGAGACCAAGTGGGCCCACATCAGAGACGCCATCTATGAGTCAGCTTTGACCACCTACGGCAAAAGTGCGAAGAGAAATGCAGACTGGTTTCAATCTCATAATGAAGAGCTGGAACCTGTCATAGCCGCTAAGCGCATTGCACTTTTGAACTACAAGAAAGCCCCCAGCGATTTAACATCCGCAGCACTTAAAGCAGCCAGAAGTACTGCACAAAGAACAGCTAGGCGTTGCGCAAACGACTACTGGCAACACCTATGCAGTCATATTCAGCTGGCCTCAGACACCGGAAACATCAGAGGAATGTATGATGGCATGAAGAGAGCTCTTGGGCCAACCATCAAGAAGATCACCCCCCTCAAATCTAAATCGGGGGACATAATCACTGACCAACGCAAACAGATGGACCGCTGGGTTGAGCACTACCTAGAACTGTACTCCAGGGAGAATGCTGTCACTGAGACTGCCCTCAATGCAGCCCAGCCTCTACCAGTCATGGATGAGCTGGACATACAGCCAACCAAATCGGAACTCAGTGATGCCATTGATTCCCTAGCCAGCGGAAAAGCCCCTGGGAAGGACAGCATTACCCCTGAAATAATCAAGAGTGCCAAGCCTGCTATACTCTCAGCACTACATGAACTGCTATGCCTGTGCTGGGACGAGGGAGCAGTACCCCAGGACATGCGCGATGCCAACATCATCACCCTCTATAAAAACAAAGGTGACCGCGGTGACTGCAACAACTACCGTGGAATCTCCCTGCTCAGCATAGTGGGGAAAGTCTTTGCTCGAGTCGCTCTGAACAGGCTCCAGAAGCTGGCCGAGCGCATCTACCCTGAGGCACAGTGTGGCTTTCGTGCAGAGAGATCGACTATTGACATGCTGTTCTCCCTTCGTCAGATACAGGAGAAATGCCGTGAACAACAGATGCCCCTCTACATTGCTTTCATTGATCTCACCAAAGCCTTTGACCTCGTCAGCAGACGTGGTCTCTTCAGACTACTAGAAAAGATCGGATGTCCACCAAAGCTACTAAGTATCATCACCTCATTCCATGACAATATGAAAGGCACAATTCAACATGGTGGCTCCTCATCAGAGCCCTTTCCTATCCTGAGTGGTGTGAAACAGGGCTGTGTTCTCGCACCCACACTTTTTGGGATTTTCTTCTCCCTGCTGCTTTCACATGCGTTCAAATCCTCTAAAGAAGGAATTTTCCTCCACACAAGATCAGGGGGCAGGTTGTTCAACCTTGCCCGTCTAAGAGCGAAGTCCAAAGTACGGAAAGTCCTCATCAGAGAACTCCTCTTTGCTGACGATGCTGCTTTAACATCTCACACTGAAGAATGCCTGCAGAGTCTCATCGACAGGTTTGCGTCTGCCTGCAATGAATTTGGCCTAACCATCAGCCTCAAGAAAACGAACATCATGGGGCAGGATGTCAGAAATGCTCCATCCATCAATATTGGCGACCACGCTCTGGAAGTGGTTCAAGAGTTCACCTACCTAGGCTCAACTATCACCAGTAACCTGTCTCTAGATGCAGAAATCAACAAGCGCATGGGTAAGGCTTCCACTGCTATGTTCAGACTGGCCAAGAGAGTGTGGGAAAATGGCGCACTGACACGGAACACAAAAGTCCGAGTGTATCAGGCCTGTGTCCTCAGTACCTTGCTCTACGGCAGCGAGGCCTGGACAACGTATGCCAGCCAAGAGCGACGTCTCAATTCATTCCATCTTCGCTGCCTTCGGAGAATACTTGGCATCAGGTGGCAGGACTATATCTCCAACACAGAAGTCCTTGAAGCGGCCAACATCCCCAGCTTATACACACTACTGAGTCAGCGGCGCTTGAGATGGCTTGGCCATGTGAGCCGCATGGAAGATGGCAGGATCCCCAAAGACACATTGTACAGCGAGCTCGCCACTGGTATCAGACCCACCGGCCGTCCATGTCTCCGTTATAAAGACGTCTGCAAACGCGACATGAAATCGTGTGACATTGATCACAAGTCGTGGGAGTCAGTTGCCAGCATTCGCCAGAGCTGGCGGGCAGCCATAAAGACAGGGCTAAATTGTGGCGAGTCGAAGAGACTTAGTAGTTGGCAGGAAAAAAGACAGAGGCGCAAGGGGAGAGCCAACTGTGCAACAGCCCCAACAAACAAATTTCTCTGCAGCACCTGTGGAAGAGCCTGTCACTCCAGAATTGGCCTTTATAGCCACTCCAGGCGCTGCTTCACAAACCACTGACCACCTCCAGGCGCGTATCCATTGTCTCTCGAGATAAGGAGGCCCAAAAGAAAGACACTAATCCCATATTCCTACCAAACATCCCCACCTGTCCCTATCACCTACTTAAACTAGTGACAATTTATAATGGCCAATTTACCTATCAACCTGCAAGTCTTTTGGACTGTGGGAGGAAACCGGAGCACCCGGAGAAAACCCACGCAGACACAGGGAGAACTTGCAAACTCCACACAGGCAGTACCCAGAATCGAACCCGGGTCCCTGGAGCTGTGAGGCTGCGGTGCTAACCACTGCGCCACTGTGCCGCCCTATGTTGCCGCCCTGTGCCGTTGGATGAGTCCTAAAGGACATAGCTGTTAGACTGGTCTGCGGCAGGTGGTGAGGGAACTAACAAGAAGGAAAAACCTACTTGACTTCCTCCTCATCAATCTACCTATCGTAGATGCAACTGTCCATGACAGTATTGGTAGAATTGACCACTGCACAGCCCTTGTGGAGACGAAGCCCATTTTCACACTGAGGTTACCTGCCATCATGTTGTGTGGCACTACCACCATGCTAAATGGGATAGATTTCAAACAGATTTAGCAACTCAAAGCTGGGCATCCATGAGGCGCTGTGGGCCATCAGCAGCAGCAGAATTGCATTCAATCACTATCTGGCCCAGCATATCCCCCACTTTACAATTACCATCAAGCCAGGGGGACCAACCCTGGTTCAATGAAGAATGCAGGAGGGCATTCCAGGAGCAGTATCAGGCATACCTCAAAATGAGGTGTCAGGTTGGTGAAGCTACAACACAGGGCTACTTATATGCCAAACAGCAGAAGCAGCATGCAATAGACAGGGTTAAGCAATCCCACAACCAGATCTAAGCTCTGCAGTCCTGCCACATCCAGTCATGAATGGTGGTGGACGATTAAGCAACTGACAGGAGGAGGGCTCCACAAACATCCCCATCCTCAATGATGGGGGAACCCAGCACATCAGTGCAAAAGACAAGGCTGAAGTATTTGCATCCATCTTCAGCAAGACGTGCCGAGTGGATGATCCATCTTGGCCTCCTCCTGAGGTCCCCAGCCTCACAGATGCCATTGCTCAGCCAATCCGATTCCCTCCACATGACATCAAGAAACAGCTGAAGGCACTGGGTTCTACAAAGGCTATGGGCCCTGACAACATTCCAGCAATAGTACTGAAGACTTGTGCTCCAGAACTAGCTGCGCCCCTGTTACAAGGGTTTTTATTTTTGTATTAAAAACTTAGAATTCTGTATGTTTTTCAAAAAAGTGAAAAAGGATTTTTTTCAGTGAACATTGACACCTGCAAATAGCTCAGATTTTTGGATGTTTTGAAAAGGAAGCTGAGCTTGGACAAGGGCAGGAAAACAAGCAATTTCAAGGAAACCAGCCAGTGGTTTGCCCTCCTCAGAGCAACACTTTGAATGACAAGGGAGACGCTATGTTTGGTCACATGACCTGTTCAGGAAGGTTTTACTTTCACTTTGGACCTTTTACAAATCATTGAGTTGGACAAAGAGCAGGCATTTCAAATTTGTTTTTTGACCTGCCTGGAGATCAAAGAGGAAGACCCAGAAAAAGTGTTACCTCTCTCTGTGAAGGAATCCGGCGTCTTTTGAAAAGTAACCCTGTATTTGAAAGGTATCAGATTCCTATTGCCACCTGTCTCTGAAGAATCCCTGCATCCAGTATGGTTCCTGCTGCCTCCTGTGTTTTAAGAAATCCTGGAATCTGAAGAAATCTTCTACTGCTATCCTGCTGCTGTAAGACCAAAGCAGACCTGTTGCTACACCCCCACTGAAAGACCTATGTGACACCTGCTGCAGTTGAAGTGCCTTGAACACCTACCCATCACAGACTGTTCATCAACCTCACCTGGAGAGACTTCGAGTGGCATCTGACTATTTGACTCTGGGACACCTCACCAAGCCAAAGAACTTCCTACCAGTACATGACATACAAATGTTATTTTATTATTCCTTTTACTTCCTTGAAACAGCTGTAAATTAAAATCCTTTTTTTCCCTGGTTAACCATTTTTAAAAATGTATGATCATTGATCACAAGTTGTGGGAGTCAGTTGCCAGCGTTCGCCAGAGCTGGTGGGCAGCCATAAAGGCGGAGCTAAAGTGTGGCGAGTCAAAGAGACTAAGCAGTTGGCAGGAAAAAAGACAGAAGCACAAGGGGAGAGCCAACTGTGTAACAGCCCCAACAAACAAATTTCTCTGCAGCACCTGTGGAAGAGCCTGTCACTCTAGAAATGGCCTTTATAGCCACTCCAGGCGCTGCTCCACACACAACTGACCACCTCCAGGCACTTACCCATTGTCTCTCGAGATAAGGAGGCCAAAGAAGAAGAAGAAGATGTGTGTGTGCATGAGGGCTAGGGAAATAAGAAGCTTTTTGTATATAGATTTATCTCATTATTGGTTAAGATTTATTTTTCTAAAAAATAGCTAAGGTTGTTGTTGATTAAAGAAACCTGGTTGGTGTGCTTGAGTCTGGGGGATAAATAGAGTATCTAATTGGCTATTCTTCAGTAGGTGGGAAAATTTATTGATATGTTGTGACATGTGGAGAATTGGGACTGAATTAACAGTGCATTCCTCCTGCCTTGGTTGTAACATCTCTAGCCAAGCCATTCCAGTACTGCTACAACAGTGAGATCTACCTGGCAATGTGGAAAATTGCCCAGGTATGTCCTTTCCACAAAAAGCAGAACAAATCTGACCCAGCCAATTACCTCCCTCTCAGTCTACTTTCGAACAGCAAAGTGATGGAAGGTATCATCGATAGTTCTATCAAACGGCACTTGCTCAGCAATTACCTGCTCAGTTTGGGTTCTGCCAGGGCCACTCAGCTCCTGACTTCATTACAACCTTGGTCCAAACATGGACAGAAGAGCTGAACTCCAGAGTGACTGTCCTTGACATCAAGGCAGCATTTGACTGAGTATGGCATCAACGAGCCCTAGCAAAACTGGAGTCAATGGGAATCGGGGGAATACTCTCTGCTGTTTGGAATCATACCTAGCACAAAGGAAGATGGTTGTGGTTGTTGGAGGTCAATCATCTCAGTCACAGGATATTACTGCAGGAATTCCTCAGGTTAGTGTCCTAGGCAATGTACAATGTTCAGCACCATTCACGACTCCTCAGATACTCAGACAATATCCAGATTTGGACTGATAAGTGGCAAGTAACATTTGCGCCCCACAAGTGCCAGACAATGATGATCTCAAATAAGAGAGAATCTAACCATCTCCCCTTGACATTCAAGGGCATTACCATCACTGAATCCCCCACTATCAACATCCTGGGGGTTACCATTGACCAGAAACTGAACTGGACCAGCCACATAAATGCAATGGCTACAACAGCAGGTCAGAGGTTAGGAATTCTGCGGCGAGTAATTCACCTCCTGACTTCCCAATCCCTGTCCACCATCTACAAGACACAAGTCAGGAGTGTGATGGAATACTCTCCACTTGCCTGGATGAGTACAGCTCCACCAACACTCAAGAAGCTTAACACCATTCAGGACAAAGCACCCCGCTTGATTGGCACCCCATTCACCAGCTTCAACATTCACTCCCTCCACCACCGACGCACAGTGGCAGCAGTATGTACCATCTACAAGATGTACTGCAGCAACTCACCAAGTCTCCTTTGACAGCTCCTTTCAAACCTGCGAGCTCTACCACCTAGAACGACAAGGGCAGCAGATGCACGGGAACACCACCACCTGCAATTTCCCCTTCAAGCCACACACCATCCTGACTTGGAACTAAATCGCCGTTCCTTCACTGTAGCTGGGTCAAAATCCTTGAACTTCCTTCTGAACAGCACTGTGGGTATACCTACACCCCAAGGATTGCAGCAGTTCAAGAAGGCTGTTCACCACCACCTTGTCAATGGCAATTAGGGATGGGCAATAAATGTTGGCATAACCAGCACCGCCCACATCCACCTGACCATTTTATTTCCACCAGCAGAAAAAATTAACAAGACTTTAAAAAACCTTAATAAATAAACATTTATGTTTTCCTAATTTTTTTGTGAATGTTTGCACTCAGTGTTAAGGATGGATGGAAAAGTTAAAAACTCAAGGCTGCATGTATTTGCTGTGTTTTCCCATTCCAGTATCACTAGTTTTATCATCCAGCAGAAAATATGGCCTGTAGTGGTTTAATAATAGGCCTGCATCCAGATCCTTGGTGGTCTGTTAATGGAAAGAATCCAAATCTGGGGTAGTGAAAGTATGAGTTTAACTTCCTGGTGGTTTATGTAGCTAAATTTCTGGTGTTTTAGGAATGGATATGCATCCAATTCTTTATTAGACTAGTAGTAGAATGTAAAATACATTGATGCTATTCGCCTCAATGACTCCACAGGGTAGCAAGTTTCAAATTCTTACCACTCTTCGGTTATGAAGTTTCTCCTGAATTCCTTATTAGATTTATTAATGACTATATTATATTTATGACCCCTAGTTTTGGATTCCCCACAGGTTGGAACATCTTCTCTATGTCTACCTAATGAAACATCTTCATAATGTTTAAGACCTCTATTTGTTCACAGCTCAGCTTTCTCTTTGCTGAAGAAACATTGTGTCATTTGTTTTTTTTTGTCATGAAAAGTGGTAAATGATTGCAAATCTTTAGCTTTGAGCTCAGCTTAAGTTCTACTCAATTTGGTGCTTCTCCCATTGAAAGGAAAAAGCAGTATCCACTATTTTGCATACTGTGAGAGAATTGTTTATAAATAGAGTTACCAGAGTATATCACTGACTGTCCAAATCTGAAATTAAGAGCTGCTTTAAAAAAAAGTAAAGCACATTAGAGTTGCTGATTGTCTTAGCTAAAATGAACTAATATAATAATGTGTGAAACTATTCCAGTTCTATGTTAGGAACAACTAGATATAGATATATCTGTATGTCCTTATAAATGCAAATTCCAACATTCCTGTTCATTTCTCTCTCCATTCAGGCACAAATATGTATCTTAAACAAAAATGTGTTCATTAAAAAGTGTTTGACAGTTTTGTTTTTATTTGCAAAACTAACATATTGACAGAAGCTACATCAAAGTACGTTGCATCACTTGAAGATTGCAATTCACATTCAGATCTCCCAACTGTTCTCACTTTGTGGTAAAAAGTTCTCAAAGGATTTTCTCCATGAATGTTGAAGCATTTATATTGTCAAAATTATGTAGTTATCCACAGTCAGTGACCATGCTTTTACAGCAAAAGATTCATCATGATTACTAGCATATTTATATTCAGGCCGTGAATTTACTTTGCATATACTCTTCATTCTATCCCGTAAATCATTAATACTTTAAAGCACATGACACTGGCTGACATACCACTAAACATTAATGTAAACTTCTCAATGGATGGTCTCCATAGAATCTATAATGCTAACAGTGTTGCATTTATGGACAGAAGCAGAATGAACAATAATTGGCATGACTTAGCAAATTTATTTATTTCTTAGTAGAATGAGAAAATGTAGCACAGTATTAGCCTAAATATTCCCTTTATCCAAGCAATCCAATTAAATAATGGCATCATATATATTTCTTGATTGGTTGTTATTAGCAATAACATGTGTTATAAGTGTCAAGGAACCAGGATCATTACTATATCCTCTGCAATAAATTTGCATTATTTGATAAGAGGCTGCAGCTCTGGTAAAGTGAGATTAACGTTCACAGGAGAGTCTATAGAATCTACTTAATCATGGAGCTATATTTCATTTCTATTTCCACATCCTGACAGCACTTATCACAAAGGGTCATAGAATTTGGCCAATGCATCAAATGAAGTGATAACTTTCAAACAAATACTTACAGCTGATTATCCAACCAGACAGAAGTATTCAATCATTTGCAAAACATATATGCCTCTACGCATTATCAATTTTTAAAATATTTTTCTCAAGCTGTTGAACCTTCTCCCCCATTGCTCAAAACTTAGGCATTCAAAAATCTGCATTATTTGCTGGAATTTACATAGATATTGAAAAACAAGGTGACATTTTGGCAAATTACTTTTCTCAGTATCGCTTTAACATTGGCACACTGCAGAGAAACAGGGAGTGATTGGTTCACAGACTAGAAAGATAGACAATAATACTGAACAATATCACAGAGAAAACTATGACCAAAAGAACATTAACTGAGCCAGACAACACAGTATTACTTTGGATTTTCAACACAGGAGGTTCTTAGTTCAAATCCCAGCCTTGATCATTAATCATACTTGCTGACCACCATCAGCATGCCCTACCCCACCAACATCTTTCATCAGTTTCCAAATGGTTTATATTTAGATAGAACACTGCCCAACAATTGTGTTCTTTCTATCTCAAGAGGGAGGAAGTGCTTAAAGAACTTGGCCCATGTCACAGATTGGTTACTTTGTTTGTGGTTTCTAGAAGCTTATTGAACTGCATTCCCCAGCTTGCCATAAAAACTTCTCAAATTGCTTTTTGCAAAGTTTTGCATAGATTTAGGTTAAAAAACAGTACATTTCGTTTCCAAGATTAACATTCATTATGCTGATCAAACAGTTGGGTTTTTTATTCGTTCATGGGATGTGTCATTGGCTAGGCCAGCTGTTATTGCCTATCCCTAATTGCCCTTGAGAAAGTCGTGGTGAGCTGCCTTCTTGAACTGCTGCAGACCATGTGGTTAAGTTAGTCCCTGGGTGCTGTTAGGGAGAGAGTTTCAGGGTTTTGACTCAGTGACAGTGAAGGAACAGCAATATAGTTCCAAGTCAGGATGGTGTGTGACTTGGAGGGGAACTTGCAGTTGGTGGGCTTCCCATGCACTTGCTGCCCTTGTTATTCTCGTTGGTGGAGGTTGCGGGTTTGAAAGGTGCTGTCGAAGGAGCCTTAGCAGGTTCCTGCACTGCATCTTGTAGATGGTGCACACTGCTCCCACTGTGCGCCGGTGGTTGACAGAGAGAGCATTTAATGTGGTGGATGGGGTGTCAATCAAACTAGCTGTTTTGTCCTGCATGGTGTCGAGCTTCTTGAGTGTTGTTGGAGTCGCACCTATCCAAGCAACTGGAGAGTATTCCATCACACTCCTGACTTGTGGCTTGTAGATGGTGATCATGCTTTGGGGAATCTACTTGGGCCAGCTTGGAATTGTCTTCCCTCTGCCAGGAATCAATTAATCAGTCAGTGTTCTAGAAATAATCTTTTGCTTCTAGATATATTGGAGGAAATTGTATTCACAAACAATACATGCCATGATTCAAAGGTTGCAGAAAATGTTACATTACAGTTGGCAACCTTCGACTTCCCTAACTTTTTCATTACAATGATCCGGCTATTATACTGTTAGCTGTAGAATATTAAATCATATGCCTTCCATGACCTTTATCCCTAGCTGCATTAACTTCCATTAACTCAGCATTTCAAAGACTTATTTCTATAGTCAAGATCTACAGCCTTTACTCATCCTATGGTGGTCTTAAGACATAGCAGAAATTGCCCGTTGAACTACATCTTGGGACTAGGTAAATGCAACTCTTTATATTGTTGTACATGGTGGCTCCTCCTCAGAGCCCTTTCCTATCCTGAGTGGCGTGAAACAGGGCTGTGTTCTCGCACCCACACTTTTTGGGATTTTCTTCTCCCTGCTGCTTTCACATGCGTTCAAGTCCTCTGAAGAAGGAATTTTCCTCCACACAATATCAGGGGGCAGGTTGTTCAACCTTGCCCGTCTAAGAGCGAAGTCCAAAGTACAGAAAGTCCTCATCAGGGAACTCCTCTTTGCTGACGATGCTGCTTTAACATCTCACACTGAAGAATGCCTGCAGAGTCTCATCGACAGGTTTGCGGCTGCCTGCAATGAATTTAGCCTAAACATCAGCCTCAAGAAAACAAACATCATGGGGCAGGATGTCAGAAATGCTCCATCCATCAATATCGGCGACCACGCTCTGGAAGTGGTTCAAGAGTTCACCTACCTAGTCTCAACTATCACCAGTAACCTGTCTCTAGATGCAGAAATCAACAAGCGCATGGGAAAGGCTTCCACTGCTATGTCCAGACTGGCCAAGAGAGTGTGGGAAAATGGCGCACTGACACGGAACACAAAAGTCCGAGTGTATCAGGCCTGTGTCCTCAGTACCTTGCTCTATGGCAGCGAGGCCTGGACAACGTATGTCAGCCAAGAGCGACGTCTCAATTCATTCCATCTTCGCTGCCTCCGGAGAATACTTGGCATCAGGTGGCAGGACCGTATCTCCAACACAGAAGTCCTCGAGGCGGCCATCATCCCCAGCTTGTACACACTACTGAGTCAGCGGCGCTTGAGATGGCTTGGCCATGTGAGCCGCATGGAAGATGGCAGGATCCCCAAAGACACATTGTACAGCGAGCTCGCCACTGGTATCAGACCCACCGGCTGTCCATGTCTCCGCTATAAAGACGTCTGCAAACGCGACATTAAATCCTGTGACATTGATCACAAGTCGTGGGAGTCAGTTGCCAGCGTTCGCCAGAGCTGGCGGGCAGCCATAAAGACGGGGCTAAAATGTGGCGAGTCGAAGAGACTTAGTAGTTGGCAGGAAAAAAGACAGAGGCGCAAGGGGAGAGCCAACTGTGCAACAGCCCCGACAAACAAATTTCTCTGCAGCACCTGTGGAAAAGCCTGTCACTCTAGAATTGGCCTTTATATCCACTCCAGGCGCTGCTTCACAAACCACTGACCACCTCCAGGCGCGTATCCATTGTCTCTCGAGATAAGGAGGCCCAAAAGAAAAGAAGGTCAGAACTACACAAAGAACGGACAAATTTCATAATGACACAAGCTTGTTGAGCCACAAACTGCCCTTGAGGGTCTGGGATATGTGGGCATGTTTCAGATACTTGCTTCGGTAGATTTCTGCAGACATTGGATAAATCCTGAAAACAGGCATGGGAACTACAATGTGTAACTAACCCTTGCCCATTGCCCATGCAAAATTTGTACTGCCTGCTAATTTAATTGAAAGTAGGGTGCAGCCAAGTGCTAAATGCATTGCTGAGTTGCTGCACACCTTAGCAGGGAGCCCAAGTTTGTGCGAAGCTAGTACCACATAAAAGCCAGCATGCGCTACTTGAAGCCAGCCTGCAACTTTTAAAGAGGAAGTGCATTTTGGCTGTAACAGGTGCTGGAAGTGGCTGAGGAAGAGTGTCTGACCTGCAAGAGTGAATATGGCACAACAGGACAAAATACAGGCTCCAATTTTTTCTGTCACAGCACTGGAGGCCTTGGTCTAAGAGATGGACAGGAGGAGAGAGGTCCCTCTATCCACAGGAAGTCAGGAGGCCCTTCAGACAGACGCGGGGAAAGCAATGGAAGCTTTTGGGGTCAATGCCAGGGCCTGGATACAGCATTGCAAGACGTTTATTGACCTCACACTTGTGGTCAAGGTCAGTGAATGCATCTTCAAATGCCAAATCTATACAAATGAACCACGAGCCTCACAGAAGACTCAATTCACCAACTGCCCTTCACTCAACTAATAACATTCATAGCATCACATGACCGTCACACATGCACCACTGCAACAAGCCTCACACCCACATCTCACAGCTTGCACACATTGTCAGCTATTCAACTGTGGCAGGCACTTCTCCTAAACCCATTGCACCACACTTACTGGCGTATTTCCTTCTCTCTTGCAGGACAAGGTGGTGCATAACTGGAGGTAGCATCACCTAACTGGCGGGAGGCAGGTACAGATGTATCACTGCAGCAGCCACAAGTGAAGCAGTGGCCAGCAGCAGAGATGAAACCATTGAAGATGATGGTTTGTTCCTACCTAGTCTACCTTCTCACATTCCACTTCCCCCTCAATCCACAATCTCTTCTGAATTATAAGCTACAGATGGTATGAGCGTGCACCTCATGCTTTTCCTCTTTCCCTCGCCGCAACCCTACTCTTGTGCCTTCCTCCTTTCAGATAAGGAAGAACTGCTACCCAGTGGTGGCCAGGCAGTGGTGCAGGAGTCTGGAATCCAAGTGGAACAAAAGATTGATGATGAAACACAATCGTTCTAACTCACACTTGCAGCCACCAGCTCAGATACTGGCACTGCACGTACTTTCGATGGTCGGAAAGAGGCAGGATTTGCACATAGGTCACCGGGGCTGAGTGAGCTGCAGTTAGGTCAGGGCAAAAGGGTCACACAAGTGCCTGCTCCCTGGAGGGCAAGAGTTTTGCTGCAGAGGACTCATGAGGACTGCTACTGGGCGGTGTACAGGAAAAGACTGAAGGGCATGTGCAATAACATTTTTGGTGCATTGGCAGGCCTGCCAGAAAACCTGCTGTCCCTGTCAAGGTTTCCAGCTAGGAGATGTTAGAGATGTTGCCTGCTCCAGCCTGGACGCAAAGGAATTCATGGCCACACTCACCTTCACAGCCATTGGCAGTGCTGTCCTCGCCCTGCTTTGTGGCTGCAGGTCTGCCTGCAAGAGGTGGAAGATTTCAGTGAGCACCTCCTTCATAAAATGGAGATGTCATACACACTGCTTCTGGCTTAGGAAGAAGGAAGAGAAATGCTTCCTGAAGACCCTGGGTGAATAAGGCATCCTGATGAAAGCCATTCTCCCCCTTCTCCTTCTCCCTCTTTGAGCAGCTTGCCCTCCTCTACTCATTCTTCCAGTCATGCTGCAGGCCAAAGGGGATGGTAACTACAGAACCCATGACTGGGAGTGGTCTGACCAGAACCCTTGAAGTCAGAACCAATACCCTCACCAAGATGGCATTCGGCGTGGAGTGTGCCGTAAGTATGTTCGGGCAGTGCAGATACCATTTTGGTACCAAAAAGGCACCCTTAGTGCCAAAACTACATACCCAAATTTTGCAGCCAATGTCTCTTAATCATGAAATAGTGTCTTCAGTACAAAATGGAACTCAAACACCACCTCACTAAGTATAGCTTTCCTAAAAAGGAAAGCCCTGCCCAAAAACAAAATGCACTCTTTGTCCATCACTGTTGTTCTGAGTCTTAGACCAGTAAAATATCAAACTAGTTTATGCTGTTCCTCCAAACCAGCATTTAATCTATCTCAAGCAGATGGAAAACAAATAAAAACCTGATGACAAACATTTGGTAATTGGAATATTCTATATTTAGACTTTCCATTTTCTTTTAAGTTTTAAGACTTCCATTGCGCTTCCTCCTTCAGTCATAAAATTAGGATAGTATGCGTCATACAGTCATGGCCACCATCAGCGAAACAGCATGACTAACTGGCAGAATATGTATTTCTGTGGGATGTACCAGCTCCTTCCAGCTCTTCTTCCCTCTGGAAATAGAGAGCTCAGCTGCTGGAGAGTATTCCATCTATAAAAACAAACCAGGAAACTGACAAAACTCTTCCATTGAGGCCAACAAGTCTCATTACGAATCAAGGCTTGAACTCTGAGTCAGGAATCAAAGATTATATTGGGCTATGTAGCTCAGGTCTCATTTTATTTAATGTTCAGTTCTTCTTTAAGCTTATGCACAATACAGTTATTAATGTGATTTTATACATATTCTAAACTACCAGTTAAAATGACAATCCTGGGATGGAAGGGTATTTGAAACTATGACCTCGACCCAAGAATAAGGGCTATATCATATAACAATATATTTAAAGATAACAAAATTGCTACTATGTATAGGGGTCATTGACAGTGCTATTAAATGGCACTTACTCAACTATAACGTGCTCACTGATGCTCAGTTTGGATTCTGCTAGGGGCACTCGGCTATAGACCTCATTACATCTTTGGTTGAAACATGAACAAAAGAGCTGAATTCCAGAGGTAAGGTGAGAGTGACTGCTCTTGACATCGAGGCAGCATTTGACCAAGTGTGGCATCAAAGAGCCCTAGCAAAATTGAAGTCAATGGGAATTAGAGGGAACACTCTCCACTGGTTGGAGTCATACCTAGCACAAGAAAAGATAGTTGTAGTTGGTGGAGGCCAAACATCTCAGCTCCAAGACATCATTGCAGGACTTCTTCAGGGTAGTGTCCTAGGCCAAACCATCATTACCTGCTTCATCAATGACCTTATCTCCATCATAAGGTCAGAAGTGGGGATGTTCGCTGATGATTGCACAGTGGTCAGTACCATTCACGACTCCTCAGAATTTGAAGCAGTTTATGCCCACATGCAGCAAGACCTGGGGAATGTTCAGGCATGAGCTGATAAGTGGCAAGGAGCATTCGTGCCACACAAGGGTCAGGCAATGACCATCACAAATGAGAGAGAATCTAACAATCTCCCCTTGATGTTCAACGGCATTACGAGTGCTGGATACCCCACCATCAACATTGTGGAGTGTTACTATTGACCAGGAACTTAAGGGGACCAGCCATTTAAATACTGTGGCTACAACAGCAGGTCAGAGACTGAGAATTCTGCGGCGAGTAACTCACCTCTTGACTTCCCAGAGCCTGTTCAACATCTACAAGGCACAAGTCAGGAGTGTGATGAAATATTCCCCACTTGCCTGGATAAGTGCAGCTCCATCAACACTCAAGAAGCTCAACACCATGCAGGACAAAGCAGCCCGCTTGATTGGCATCCCATCCACCACCTTAAATAGTCACTCCCTCCACCACTAGTGCACAGTGGCAACAGTGTGTCCTGTCTACAAGATGCACTGCAGCAACTTGCCAAGGCTCCTTCGACAGCACCTTCCAAACCTGTGATCTCTACCACCTAGAAGGACAAGGGCAGCAGACACAAGTTCCCCTCAAAGCCACACACCATCTTGATTTTGAACTATTAATCCTAAACTATTAATGTACATTAGTAATGTTAGGTCTCCATATGGAATCTATAACTTTTTTTCCTGTACTAGTTATGCTGCCAATGTTGTCCTCTTTCAAACAATGGCATCTTCTGTGCAGGTGGACCACCTGCACAGAAGATGCTCTTGAATCTTCCCAAATTCCCAGTACATTGCAATGTGGGAGGCCGTTGTCAAGCCAGCTGTTCTTCAGTTTTTCATGAGCAGGGAGCATGGCTGGTTCACCTTGAATTCTGACATTCAGTATCTCTCCAAAAGGAAGAAAGGAAAAACTAAGCACTTCTTACTTCCCACTGGATCTTTGTCCCTCAAGAAGCTATTCTGTATCAGTTTTCCCTGTTCTTCCAGACTAACTATTTTGTGTGGAATATTATTCTGGTAATCCTGTACACATTCAAAGACAGAGTTGGACAGTACAGCTCATGTGTTATTGTGTGAACGACATATTACAAATTATTAAACAAAAAGCAGAAAATCAAGGCACTTATCTTGTTGACAGATTATGATCACAACAGTAAAGGTGACACCATTGACTTCAGTGTAGTCATCTTACAAAAGCCAGAAATCCCATTCATTTTTATATAAACCTTTTCTATATAAGATTAATCTACTGAATATAGAAAAAATGTCAGGTCAGGCCAAGCTTACATTTTGGGAAAATAAACTAATGTTTCAGCTTCCTTTAATTTTTAAAACTTCATTTTAAATAACAACCTTATCAACAGGTGCAATTCTGATTAAGCTATTAAACAGTTGCAAGTTATACTACCTGTAATTATATAGCATAGCTTGAATATAGTACTAGCATGGCAAAGCACACAGTTCTACAGGAATTATACATGCTGATGGAACAAAACTGCAAAAAGACAAGATAACAATGAGAAGACAGCCTTTTGCAGATAATAAATGGGGAATAATTGAGGTTATTTAACAGAGTAATTACCTGAACTGCTGCAGGTAAGTGCATACATTTCACAGCCTGAACCTCAAATGAGATTTGCTAATTGACATATTTTCTACTTAAAAGTTAGAACTGCCACAGGAAAGCAAGAATTGTCTAAATGATTGTTCAGATCTTTTTTCAAATTGTAAAAGCTTTATTAAAACATGAAAGCATTGGCTAACTTTTTCATTTTAACCACACTCTCTTACATTATATACAAATGACAAATTTTCAATTATGCATTTGTATATTGGTACATCAGTAGATATAATAAGATAATTTAAAGGATCAAAGGAAATCGATCACAAATTATTTGATTAGAAGTAAAGGAATCTACAACTCAGTACTTTGTGAGTAAACTAATAAACTCTATGTTGAAAATGTCCCCTTTGCATATTAGGATATAAATTCTTAATGCATTTATATGAAGTTTCTTTGATTGCAACAATAGCAGAGGCAGTATTCTATTTAAAATAAGCAGATTGATGCTTCCATTAAAATTACAGACAAAGATTATAATATGAGCATATTGAACAATTGTTTAGTAATATCCAAAGGGACTGACTTTAAGGACTAGATGCACTATTAATATCAGTTTTTATTTCTTTTGTGCATTTGCTCACAATCTGTATTTCAACAGTTTCTCTGTACAGTTCATAAAAAAGAACATCTGATGATGTCAAACAAGTGAGATCCTCACAGTGCGTTAAATTTCACATTGCAGATCAAACCAAGATATCAACAAATTCAATAACCTTTTAGAAGGAACCCAGTTGGCCCATTGTGTCTGTGCTGGCTCTTTAAAACAGCAGTCATGCTTAGTCCCAATCTCTGCTTTTTGCCAATAACCCTGTGAGTTCCTCATCCTCAAGTACCTGTCCAACTCCCTTTTAAAATTATTTATGGAATCAGCTTTTCAGGCAAAGTATTCCAGATCCAGACAACCTTCTGAGTGAAAAAAATTCTTCTCATCTCCCCTCTTGATCTTTTACCAATGATTTTTGAATCTACAACCTCTAGTTAGTGACTGACTCACCAGAGGAAATAGTTTTTCTCTATCTGCTCTATCAAAAACTCTTATCATCTTCAAAACGTCTATTTGATCATTGCTTTATCTTCTCTACTCCAAGCAGAACAGTCCTAACTTTGCCAACCTCTCCTCATAACTGAAGTCCCTCATCCCTGGTAACATCCTAGTAAATCTCCTCTGCACCCTTTGTAAGGCTTTCACATCTTTCCTGAAGTGTAGTGCCCCAGAATTTTCCACGATACTCCAGCTGAGGCCAAACCTGTGATTTGTAAAGTCCTAGCATAATCTCTTTGCTTTTATATTGTAAAATATATATCCTTTATATACTTTATATCCTTCAATACTTTAGCCATGTCCTCTGTCTCTACATGCAGATTTCTCTTTGGTTTATGCAAAAGGTCCAGCTTTTTCCATAGCTAACCGTTTACACTTTATAACGTTCGAAAATGTTTCAGGGTTCACTTTAATGTTGTTTGTTAGTCCTTTCTTGTAGGCTTTCTTTGCCTCCCATATTAAGTTTTTCATTTCGCTCCTGTATTTGCCAAAATCTTCCTGGCCAGTAACTGAATTTTGCTCCTGACATCTGACTAAGCATCCTTTTTCCGTTTTATTTTAACTTCTGTTTCCCTTGGCATCCAGAGTGCATTAGCTTTGGATGCTCTACCTTTACCCTTCAAAGGAATATGCTGACTTTGTACCTGAATTCTCTCTTCCCTGAATGCCTTCCATTGCTCCAATACCGCTTTACCCTGCAATCACCTTTCCTAATCTACCTGTGGTAGCCCCTTCTTAAATCACTGAAATTAGCTCTTCCCCAGTTAAACATTTGTGCCTTTGATGTATAATGGTCTCTTTCCATAATTGTTTTAAATTGAATTTTTTGTGGTCACTGTTAGCTAAATCATTTCCTACAGTAACACACGCCACTTGCCTTATTTCATTTCCCAGACCCAGATCCAACACTGCTTCCTTCCTTGTTGGACTGGAGACATACTGGTCGTGAATGTTCTCCTGTACACACATCAAAAATTTCTTTCCTTCCCGACCCTGAGCACAATGTTGCTCCCAGTCCATATTAGGGTAATTAAATGCTCCGAATGATACTGCTTGATTTATGTATCATGCCTTGGAAAGTTGCAGACCGATTTGCTCATCGATCTCCTTCTCACTGTTTGGAGCTCTACAAAAACCTCATAACAATGTAACAGCTCCCCCTCTGTACTGCAATTCAAGCCAAATAGATTCACTCCTAGAACCACCCAGTATATCTTTTTTTTCTAAGAATTGTAACATCATTCTTAATTCATACTAACACACCCTCTCTTTTTCTTCTCCATCATTCCTGAATGTTTGGTAACCAGGAATATTAAAAACATATTTGTTTGAGCCATGTTTCTGTTAATGCAATGAGGTCATAATACCAAGTGGTAATTTGTGTTTACCTCATCACTTTTTGCTATTTTCCTTAATTTGATATCTACAATTTTTTGGATATTTCTAATTTTACTGCTGCTAATGTCTCTCTGACCCTGATCTCATATCTCGTCTTTTCAGATATTTTTTAGTTCTCCTCCATCTCCTAAATTATTCTAAATCCTCTCTAATGCTTAAACCCACAATTTGAACATTGTTCAGGTGCCATTGGTCCATTTTGTACAGGTGCCCCTTCTCCCAGAACTGGTCCCAATTCCCCAAGAATTTGAAACCCACCATCCTGCACCACGTCTCCAACCTCACATTTACCTCCACTACCTTAATAAAAGCAAAATACTGCGGATGCTGGAAATCTGAAATAAAAACAAGAAATGCTGGAACCACTCAGCAGGTCTGGCAGCATCTGTGAAAAGAGAAGCAGAGTTAACATTTCGGGTCAGTGACCCTTCTTCAGAACTGCTTGTAATAAAGATTTGCTGATTTTAGCTCACACCTGACTCAGAAGGGACTTTAGTTCTACAACAGATCCCATTGGAAATCAGTGCTTGCTTTACTTGTTTACTGGAAACATCTCAGACTTACTTCCAAAGCTATCCGCTGACTCGCCAATCTGGATTTGGATATTTGAACGCTGCTATTCACCTCTCTTGGCGTACTATATATAAAATATATCTTTTAAAACATTTTTAACCCAGTCTCGACCAAATCCCCATGATTTCACAAGTTTTGCTAACATGCAACAATACAATGTCATCTATGATAGCTCAGCAGGTTTATTCACAAGCGTACTAGGTTCAATTCTTAATCTGTGCTGAGTTAGCATATCTCAGGTGCTAGCAGTAACTTCAGTGCTAATGGCAATGCAAATGCTAGTATATTCCTACTTCTGATCGCTATCCAGTGATCATTGCTAGGAATACAAATGTGTGGACATTGGCTACAGATTTGGCTATCAGGTCATTGAGGGTGATGAAGAACTGGCACATGGCCAAGGAGGATTGTTGGTACCACTGGAATTATAGCTGAACAAGAAGTCAATGCCTTCAGGAGAGTGGAAGGGAAAAGGAAAAAAACTGGTCGTACCTCCCATGTAAGTAAATTGCAGTGAGGATTAGATTAAAAAACTGAAGTGTAGTTCTCCCAGTTGGTTTTAGAAATAAATCAGGCAGACAGTTATAAACATTGGTTTGAAGACAGACTTTTAGACTGAAGTTCATTCTCTTGATGTCATCCTGCAGTGCAACACTTTGCTGCATTTTCTTCATTTAACTGTAAAATGATTTTTATAAAACACATTTTCAAATGGAAAAGATGTAGTCTACTTTAATTATTGATTTAATTATTGATTTAATATTAGTGAAAATGAATGTGTCAGATTGTTGGAAAAACCTAACTGGTTTACTAATATCCTTTAGCGAAGGAAACTTGCCTCCATACTTGGTCTGACCTATATGTGACTCAGGTCCTACACCAACATGATTGAAGCTTAACTGTACTTTGAAGTGATCTAGTAAACCACTCAAACCACTACAGATCTTCACCTTACCACCTTATCAGGGAAACTGGGAATGGGCAATAAATGCAACCTTCCCAGCAACATCCACGTCCCAAGAATGCATGAAAAAAAATGATGTGGCATACTTTAAAAATGGAATTGAATAACAATGTTGAAATAATACAATCTGTTCTGGTTCATTTCTATGCAGTTAATGGATTTTTGTCTTGCAGATGTGTGTAATTAATGTTGTCAGTTGGTTATAAATATATACAGTTTTCATATAGCAAAGCAGAATTGTTACTCCAGTGGGAATAATAGATGTTGCATTTTCAGCAGGTCTTCTGTAGTACATTTATCAGTCTGCCTGCCTTAAATGTATATTGAATTTGGCATAATACAGTAGTATTTAGCAGTGAGTGGGCTGGAATGTTAAAAACAGAGGGCATGCACATTGTTGAATTTAAGTTTAAATATCTCAACAAAGAATGTTCAGAATTTGACTATTTATATAAACCTTCCCCTGATGTTAATTTTGCATCAAATACCAAAATCTCTATTAACTGTTGGTTCAAGGCTCAAACAACAGCTCATTTGCCAGCATTACAAAACTGTCATGTATCTTGCTTTTTTTAAATGAACACCTTACTTGCTTTTATGAGGTTTGAATAGATAGTTCTTAATTAATTTTACTTTTACAAAAGGTCAAAACATCGCATCCAGTCATACTTGCACAACAGAAATCTTGATCAGGAAAAATTACTTTTCAAGCATCCTTGCTGTCTCATTACATTCAGATAGTTCCCTACCTCCCGAAAGGCCATGAGGGATTCATCAGACATTCGTAGCTCTCGCTCACGCAAAGAGCAATTATGAACTATAAAAATAAACAGATGAATTAACCTCCCAAAAAAATGGACACACTTTTGCTACCAGACAAAATGGAGTAGGAGGTCAGGTGACCTCTCCTGTACTGTGAATATACATAGTGACTGCTGGAAACTGAAGCCATCATGATGTCTGGACCTGATGGAAACCAAGCTTGATAAGGTGATTTTTTTTTTTAAGAAGAGACTTTGCTGTGCAGAAAGCCAGAGCAGAGATGGAAAGCCAGCAGCTAGGAGGCTGAGAGCGATCTATTCCAGCCAGGAAGAAGATGCTGCCTAATACTACTATCTTTAAAAATTACCTAGAGGCTGAGACGAAAATGTGGCCTTTGAAAACTCCTGATCTGAAAGATTGAAACAGGATCTTCACCATGTTCTGATGAAAGGTCACTGACCTGAAATGTTAACTCTGCTTCTTTCTCCACAGATGTTGCCAGACCTGCTGTGTATTTCCAGCACTTTCTGTTTTATCTTCACCATCGGACCGTGGCTGAGATTTAACCAAAGAAGTCTACAGCAAAGCATCGATCCACCTGAAACTCTCCAAAGCTTGACTCCAGTGAACCAGAAGAAAAGGAAAAACAGGACTGAATTGTTAAACTTTCCTCCTGGGAAAACAAACACGGTTTCACAACAAATTCTTTTTAAAGCTGCTAGACCTAACTGCGTGCTATCTTTTAATCTCTATCTTCTCTTCTGTGTGTGCATATGTGTGCGTGTATGTGTAGATGAAGTTGCGAATTTTCAGGTTTTGTTTAATAAGTATTTATCTTTCTTTAAACCTATGAGAAAACCTGTCATTTGTCTGTTTATTGACCACTAAAATGCTCAAGGGTTACAACACAATTTCTGATAAAACACTGCTGTCAGTTGAGAGGTGAAAAGGGAATGCACCCCTATCATTTCCTACCTGTCAGTAACAATTTTGATTCTAACTCACGAAGGAGGGAAAGGAAAAGAAAATGGACTAGGAAAAAGAAATTTTTAAAAAAGTGTCCTCAGAATATCCTGCAGCATTTCACACACAAGTTATTTTTGAATTACAGTGGTTTTTGTTATGTAGACAAACTCAGCACGTAAGTTGGTTACGGCATGGTCTCAAGAGCAGCAAATGAATGAATAACCAGCTAATCTGATTTTGGTGGTGTTGGCTGAGGGAGAAATATTAGTCAGAATGTCAGTAGTACCCTCTGTTCAACTTCAAACAGTGCCAGGGGATCTTTTACATCCTTCTAAACAAGCAAATGGGTCTCAATTTAACATCTCATCCAGAAGAAGGCAGGGTAGAATTTTAACTGTTGGGAGGCTGACCCAATCCTGCCAGCAGGAGGCCTGGTCCATTTCGAGGACCAAGACTTATTATCATGCCACTGGCAAGCTGTGTGCATCAAACGGGTGCAGATCACCAGCTCCGGGCCAGCGCAGTTTCCTGTGGCCAGGAAGTCAATCTGACTAGCAGGAGGAAATGTTTTGGAGGTGGTGGTTGTGCGGGGCAGTCATGGTTGGAGGACAAAGCCCAGGGTATTAGCAGCTAACATTATTCTTGTGGAAGGCAGAGTTCACTCCTACTCCTCCTGGGCCTACAAATATAATTTTTAAACTTACATTATTGGTGTCTCTCCTGTTGCACTACCCAGTGAAAGTGTGCAGAATGTGCACAGTGCATGCTGTGTCTGTCCATCAGAATTGCAATCGGTGCAGTATGTACGTCATAGGACCCTGATTTGCACATTAAAAGACCCTATCTTCTGAATAGGCAGGTGCTTTGGCTTCCTAGCAGTAAGCCCCCTTTGAGAATCATGGCAACAAAGTGCAAGCATAAACAGGGTGATAAAACATTTTTGGGGCACTACCACTCCATTTTCATCAAAAATCCCATTTTAACATTGTGGTGTTGTGCTGTGTTCTGAAGTCTTCATTAAATGATAACCGCAAGCTTTAAATTCAGTTTCAACACAAATGCTATTTATTGTCTTACTTATCTACATTGCATGATCTCAGGTTCAGTTCTTTTTCTCACTGGTATGTTTGTGCTCTTTGAAAGCCATGTATTGAGTGTGTCTCTGAAAATGGTGTCTCCTCCTTATATATTTATGATGATATCATCAGTTGCCTCAGTGGCCTGGTCTCTTAAAGGTACGGTTTCTTAAAAGTGACATCACTATTACATTACATTACAAACATCTATCCTAATGCCTCTAACAATGCAGCACACTCTCACTAGTGCACTGAACTTTCAGGCTAAATCATGCACTTAAGTCTATAACAGGGCTTGACCTCACAATGTTCTGACTCAGAAGCAAGAGTGCTTGTTAAGTACATGGTGGAAAGGCTTCAATCTTCAACTCAAAATAAAAAAAATGAAGTAACAAATTTTTTTGGTCCACTTCATTTCATACAGAGTCTGGATTAACCTGTTCCTTTAATCACACATACCCTGTGGGTAGAGTGCCCTTTTGTTGGATGTTGCCCCTATACGTATGCCATCTGGCTTATAACCATCCGGCAAGTGATTAATAAAAAGTTACTGTCAATATCAGATCATTAAAAGGAGTGAATTAGAACTTTGGTTAATGCAGCACTTTGGTGAAGCTCATGTTTCTTAAGAGAAGGGGCATTATCAGCAGGAAATGATCACTTTCTCATCATCAATACTCTGGCCTAGGAATTTGAATTACACCTGAAAATAGGTGCACAGGAGACAAGCCTGTTATTGTTGCCTCAGACATAACGCAATATTTATTGCCTCTCCCACCTCAAAGAAACCAAGCTGCTGATCATGGGTGGGGGAGAGTCACAGGTGTGGCGATTGTTGATGCTGGAGGAGATGTCATGCAGGGTTTCCTCACACCGTATCTCCTTTTTCCCTTCTTACTTATGTCTCACCCTACGCTCTCTGCATGGAAAACTGCAAATACTTTCAACAGTCACTTCTCTCTCGCTCTCTCTCTCTCTGCTCTCCCTTCACACTAAAAGCTAACCCTTTGCCCATCTCATTCATTTCAGGTGCAGAAGATGTGGAGATACTTTTCAGGTGGAAGAAGACCAGCCTTTCTGATAATGCAATATCACTTGATCTCGACCTCACACAAACCAGCACAAATACTGGCACCACTCATGCTTTAGAAGCAAAGCTAGAGGTGGCAACTTCACAGGTGAATCACCAGGTACACGTGCGAAGGAACTAGGGCAAGGAGATAGGATGCCACAGGTGCCAGCACGCCAGAGGGTAATAGTTCTGCTGCAGAGGACTCATATGCTGACTTTAAGGTTCCAAGTTACTAATGAAGACTGATGGGCATACATACCAAGAGTTGCTTGGTGTACAGGGCAGCCTGCTAGCAAGCTTGAGCACAATATTGCAGAGCCTTTACAAATGTAGTTTCAAATTATGTGAAGGTTTCCTGCAGAGTATAAAGAGCATTCTCTCCAAAATAGACTGACTGGAGACCAAGAGACTAGTGCTTTCCTGACAGCTCTCACATCTGCCATGGAAGCTTATACAGCTGCCAACTTGTGCAGAATTACCAGCCCTGGGTGGTGGGAACAGAGGCGGGGTTGGTAAAATAGCAGGGAGGCACACTGGGACGACTCTCGGCGCAGGCCAGCTGCCAAGGAAGTTTCCAAGCTGTGGGTCACAAGGCGGATTGGCTGCTCACTCTGAGGAGGCGGGCAGCCAATTTGCATAATTAAAGTCCTGATTAAGAGTTTTTTGGGGCCACCAGCATTTTGCTGATGGTAGGGCGGTCCCCCGCCATGTGGGAAGGCCACCAGCTTTAAGGAGGCCGCCTCCCTGCAGCAGTCTGGAAACCTATCGGAACCCGAGGTTCCATGCCCCACAGAGGGGGCCGTGGGCTGGAAAGGCAGCCTCCGCGACCCCAACTATCTCCTGGAGGGGTTTTCACTGAAATTGGCTATCCTGAATTTTAATTTGTACTTATCACTCATTTTAAAATCGCTGAGCCATTCCTCTTGCCAGTATGTGCAGGCTCAGGACCCATATTTCATCCGAGTGTCGGGGTCCTGAAGCCGTTGGTAAAATCCAGCCCCTTGCCTTTTGGGACCACAGTTGACATAAAATTCCAGAGTGTCACATTACTCCTGCACTCTGTTCTTGAGCAAAGCCACTGGAGTACTGTGGAACAGACTCAGGAGCGTGCTCGTGGTTCAATGGGAGAGGCACCTGCTAACATCTCACAGGATGACAGCATGTCTACTACACTGTCACCCACTCCACCAGTGCCTTTGCTAATGTCATATAGGCAGTTGGGCCAAATGGCCCCAGCCACACCAAAATACTGCACTTTACAGTTGGGTGCTCAAGGCCCTGACCTGTTTGAAATCGTCCACCACACGCATCTCAAGTGTCCTCAGAGGAAGCTCAGCAACCTTTCACCTCCCAGGCTCTAGTCATGGGGGAAACACTTCGTAGGAGCACTAGAGTAGATTAACAAGCATGCAAGATAGGTACTAAGGCTTGGCACAAGAATGATTCACAGAATCACAGAATTGTTATAGCGCAGGGTGCCATTCGGCCCATTGTGACGGCACTGGCTCTCTGAAAGAACAATTTCCTCAGTTCTATTCCCCCGCCTTCTCACCATAACCTTGCACATTCTTCCTTTTCATATAACAGTCTAATTCCCTTCCGAATGCTTCAATTGAACCTGCCTCCACCACGTTCTCAGGCAGTGCATTCCGGACCTTAACCACTCACTGCATGAAAAAGTTTTTCCTCATGTCACTTTTGCTACTCTTACCAAATATTTTAAATCTGTGCCCTCTCATTCTCGCTCCTTTCACGAGGTGGGAACAGTTTCTCTCTATCTACTCTATCCAGACCGCTCATGATTTTGAATACCTCGACTAAATCACCTCTCAGCTTTCTCTTCTCCAAGGAAAACAGTCCTAACTTCTGCAATTTATCTTCATAACTGAAATTCCTCATCCCTGGAATTATTCTCTTGAATCTTTTCTGTACTCTCTCCAATGCCCTCATATCTTTCCTCAAGTGTAGTGCCTAGAATTGGGCGCAATACTCCAGCTGAGGCCAAACTACTGTCTTATACAAGCTCAACATAACTTCCTTGCTCTTGTACTCTATACCCCTATTAATAAAGCCCAGGATACCGTATGCTTTATTAACCGCTCTCTCAATCTGTCCTGCCACCTTCAATGACACATGCACATTGTCATGCAGGCCCTCTTTCTTTCTTTTGGGCCTCCTTATCTCGAGAGACAATGGATACGCGCCTGGAGGTGGTCAGTGGTTTGTGAAGCAGCGCCTGGAGTGGCTATAAAGGCCAATAATGCAGGCCCACACCTGCCAAAAATGAGGCACATTGGTTTTGGTGAAGGCTGAGAGGGACCCCTAGACACCTTTCTCACCTGATTGTAACAGAAATTTGGGTGCTAGCATCCAGAATTGACCCACAGACAAACAAAAAATTGGAAGTGGGCAGCCAATTAGTTCCCAATCAAAAAAGAGCAAGATTTCAATACAGGTTTTCTTGTGGTTGTGCGTGCTTCAATACAAACATGTCTGCGATTGAAGCTAGTAGCTCTCCAAGCCAGTGTGAAATAACTTTGGATAAGTTAAAATCACTGTTTATGGAGGAGTAAAGGAAAATGGCTGAGCAGTGTGGGATCACTATACATGGCAAGGCTAAGAAGTCTGAACTCCTAAGCCTAGTGGTCAACCATTTTTCCCTTGAATCTGAAGAAGCAGAAACAGGGTTAAAAACAGATCCCGACAGGGTATTGCTAGCAAAGCTGCAATTGGAACAGAAGAAACTTGAATTCAAGGAGAGGGAGAAAGAAAGAGCCTTCCAAAAGGAACATGAAGAGAAAGAAAGAGAGGAAGTGGCTTGAGTTAACTAGGGGGTGACAGAGTAACGCCAGTGAAAGCGTGGCCAATATGGAGGAGCATAATTCAGGGCTGGGCACAGAATTGTTAAAACTAGCTCAACTAATTCCAAAATTCAAGATGTAGAAGAATTTTTTGTGTCCTTTGAGAAGCTGGCAAGGCAGCCAAAATGGCCAGCTGAGACCTGGCCTCTTTTATTACAAAGCAAGCTAACCGGAAAAGCCCATGAGGTTTATTCCCTGTTGCCAGATGAGAGTTCATCCAATTTTGAACTGCCAAAGAATGCTATCCTCGGGGCATATGAATTAGTACCCAAAGCCTATCGCCAAAAGTTGAGAACCCTCAAGAAGCAAGCTAATCAAACTTCTGGAGTTTGCAAGAAGCAAGCAGCTGGCTTTTGACCAGTGGCTGAGGGTTCTCAAAGTACAGCTCAGTTATGGAGAATCTCAGAGAATTAACTCTGTTAGAGGAATTTGAACACTCTCTCCCACTCTCCATAAAGACCCATGTAGAGGAGCAGCGGTTTCAGAGAGCTCAGCAAGCGGCCGTTCTAACTGATGAGTTTGCTCTAATTTATAAGTCAGCTTCCCAGGGGAGAACCTTTCCTAGTCACCCCCACAAATCCGAAAGGGACAAAGGGTGGGAAGGTGATAGGAGCCCAAGCAGTCCTGGGAGAGGAAGGAAAGCAAGAGACACGGGGGCCCTCCTCTAGCCAAAAAGGAACAGTGAGACCCGGAGACCCATCTGCTTCCATTGTAATAAAGCAGGGCATTTAATAGCTGACTGCTGGAAACTAAAGGGAAAACCAGTAGTGTTAATCAGGGCACACCCGCTCAGTGAAGAAGTGAACCTGATGGAAAGCACAGCAGAACAAGCTGTGGCTTTAACTGCAGTAACAGTGAGACCCAGGAAGCTTACAGCTGCAAGTGCACAAAAATTTAATAGGATTACTGAAGGTTATCAGGGTTTTGTGTCTGAAGGGAAAGTAATCCCATACCCCTTGAGTGGGGCAAGCAAGCCCATAATAATTCTTAGGGCCACAGGGGCCACTAGATCCCTTTTACTGGGAAAAGGCCTGACCTTTCCCCCAGAGAATGCAGTGAACACCAGAATGGTGGTGAATGGTATTGGAGGGCAGTGTATGCCAGTACCTTCACACTGGGTGCACCCGAAGTGTGACCTAGTTTCGGGACCGGTGACCGTAGGGATTGTTCCTGGTTTGCCTGTGGACAGGGTTGCTCCTAGGTAGCCCCCCCCCCACCCAGTAGTGAGAGAGAGACCGCAGGAGGACAGAGAGACAGGTCAGGGGCAGGAGACGGACCACTGCAGTTTCCCTGAATGTGCATCAAGCCATGATCAAATCAGCTCCCTGAGAGGAGACTGAATTGGCACTGCAGGCAGATGACCAGGTGTCTGTCTGCCTCAGACTTTCCTTGGAAAGTTAGGAGACCCAGGGAATGAATTAAATGGATTTTCCCTAGGTGAGGCTCAGCGAGCCAATCCAGTATTGCGAGAGTTAGCACAGGCTGCCCAGTCTGAAAGCAAAGCAGAGCGAGTCCCTGTTTGCTACTATTTAAAGAATGGGGTACTGATGAGGAAATGGAGTTCTCCTCACAGACCTGAGAGCAAGGAGTGGGCAGTAGTTCACCAGTTAGTGGTGCCGCAGAGGTACCAGAGAGAAATATTAAGAAGGGCCCACGAGACTACAGTGGCTGTACATGTCGGTATACGAGAAGACCAAAGCCTGCATAAGACAACAGTTTGACTGGCCAAAACTCCACAAAGATGTGATGGAGTACTGCAGGAGTTGCCACATGTGCCAGATTCCACTCAAAGACCCTAGGCAGCCATGGAAATGGGCAAACTGAAGAAACACTCCCCAAAGAATCACTCCTTTACTGGGATGTCAAAAAGGAGGCAATCAAAGCAGCACTAGCACCAAGAAAAGGCAGGCTGTAATAAGTTTTAGGATTTACAAATGAATGAGAGAAATGCATGTTTTTCTCAGTGTCTTATATTTTCTCTCAACCCTTTTAATGAAATGCGCTTTTCTCAAATTGCATTTCATTCTGCTGGGTGTGGAGGTGTCATGCAGGCCCCCACCTGCCAAGAATGAGGCATTTTGGTTTTGTCGTATGAAGATTGATTTTTAACTGTTGCTGGAGTGAGGAAGTGACTTGTTGAACAGATTAGCCATGGCTGGAAAAAACATTTGCATACTAGCAGACAGTGCTTGTGGAGACAAAGGACCATTGCCTGACACATTCAACCCACAATGGATATTGATCATTGGACAGTGAGAGGGTGGGGCAGCACATTCCAGGGCCTGCTGTGGTGATGCAATCCACAGGGGCCAGGACTGGCTGGACCAGCTTGTCACATGATTAACTGGCTGTTCCAGGGTTTTTTGAACTAGCCACAGAGAGTTTGAGCAGAAAGACTATTTGCTCCTGGACTGAGAAGATCAATCCTGTCTGCTCCCATCTCTTTCTCACAAGCATCTGAACCCACTGAAGACACATGACCCCAAGAGAAAAAAGTCTCCTACAGCAAAAAAGAAGAATACTGGGCCCCAATGAAAAACAAGATCTACCTACAATCAAGGACTCCACAGTGAGCTCGAAGAACCGTAATAAAACTCTTCAGATATTGCCTCAAACTTTTCCACTTTATTTTTCTTCTGCTCTTTTCTGTCTCTAGTTGCATGTGTGTATTGCATATGCATGCTAGCGTGGGTGGGTCGTATATCTGTAGGCATCAACCGAATTAGAGCTTAAATTCAAGTTTAATAACTTTCAACTTTTCTTCTTTAAACCTAAGAAAACCTGTTTTTGCCGGTTTCTTTGGTTTATAATTGGAAAGCAGTGAACAAGGATTCACCAAGGGGAAGCTAAAAACACAATGTGTTTAAAATTAAACCCTGTTACGGTAAGACCAGGTGAAGGCTGAGATGGACCCTTCAACACATTTATCACATGGTCATAACAACATATACACCTAGGTCCCTCTGCTCCTGCACACCCTTTCAAATTGTACCCTTTATTCTATAATGTCTCTCCATGTTCTTCCAACCAAAATGAATCACTTCACATTTCTCTGCTTTTAACTTCATCTGCCACCTGTCTGCCCATTCCACCAACTTGTCTAATTATTTCTGTTAACTGTTAGAGAGACGGCATTGAGTAATTGGATAAATTTATTTTTTGATCTGAATTTGGTATTATTGTTGTAGTGAAGTGAGGGCAACACTGATGGAAGACAATCGGTAGTAAGGAAGGTGGTGATAAGGATTGTGGGACTGTTGGTGTATTGCAGATGGGAAAGAAAGTTCATGTGCAATGTTCTTTGATGAGTTTTTCTTTCAGAGCTCTGGCAGCTATGGACACTGGTGATCGATACCATTCCTCCCCCTTTACATGTTCCTCCTCCTTGAAGAAAGGCACTTTATTTAAACCTCTGGAAGCTACTCATTACTGTAATTAATGCATAATTAAATATAGACCTAACTGGCACTCTTTGGGAAATCTGTGCAGTGAAGAATGTAAAGAGATTAGACTGCAAAATTACAGAGAAAAATGCTCACCACATGTTTAAGTTGATAAAACTGGTTGTTAATCACAGATGACAACACATGTGCATGGGGTGATAACCTCATCAAGGTTAAGGCAAACATCCTGTATTAGTTCCTTATGGCAACACCAATGAACTTGCCAAAGACCCAAGCTTTTATTGCAAGCAACACAGGACACTTTTATCCCATCAGTTTCGGCTGATCTCAGACCCAGCTTCAAGAGGTGAAAAGCCAAGTTAGCAACCAATATCAGTGGATCAGAATATTCAACATTAATGACTCGCAGAGTGTGCATTTGGTTACTGCTGGAAAACTACCTAAAGTGTCTTTATGTATGGCATTACATGTATTTGGCCTAAAATCCTCTGACTCGCTTTGCGACAAAAAACTTTACTGATCTGTAGATGTATTACAGATTTCCAAACCAGTTTGGATCTGGAATTTGTCCACGGTCGTCAATGCTGAGGAATTAATTTGACACACCTGCAATTTCCCCCAAAATATTATTACCCAACTTATGCCTTAAATGACCTAACTGGCCTTTAACATTCCATCCACTTCATCCATGGCTAAAAAAAAAATTATTTTGCTTCCTCCTGATGCTGTCCACATGCTGCATTTTTGTTCTGCTATTCTTTCTTGCATGCGATGTAGTATTTAATCACAGGCAATTACTTCAGTCTTGGTAGTTGTTTTTACATCTACTTGGGTCGTAAACTGTTGGAGTAGATCACTCAGCTATTATAAAACCCACCCAACTTTCATTTCCATCGATTCAATCAGCAGGTTCTATGTTGGGCGTGCGATCCACTCCATCGGTTTACTCCCAACTGATGAAGGTGAAAATTACCCCGAGGTGTTTTCTTACATAAACCATCCCTTTATATATTACAAAGAATTTACAGCACAGAAACAGACGCTTCAGCCCAACTGCTCCAGGCTTCACACAAACTTCCTCCCACTTTACTTCATTTAACCCTTTGTGCGTAACACTTTATTCCTTTCTCCCTCATGTACTCATCTAGTTTCCCCTTAAATGCATCTGTTTATCCACCTCAGCTAATCTTGGTGGTACTGAGTTCCACATTCTAACCACTCTCTGGCTAAAGATGTTTCTCCTGAACTCCCTATGGATTTATTAAAATTAATTTTAAAGCATGCAAATCAGCTTACCTTGTTGTGGCAGCTGTCCCACGCCGATATTATGGCCATTGGTCACAACTCGCGCACCTTCAAAATCTGTTCGGAGTTTCAAGGCGAGACACTGGTGGGGAGGATGGAGGAGTGAAATTATCAGGGTGGAAGAGGGGAGAAGCGGGGAAAATATTTGTTATTGGCTGTGGGGATGGTGGGAAGGGGTTGAAGGGCAAATGTGACGAGGTTGGGGGTTTGGGAGAGGGAAATTCGGGGTGGGAATAAAGTTAATGTTCATCATCTAGGCCAATAAAAAAAAATTGGGTGGGGGGGGGGGGGCTGTTGGGAAAGGGCTTCCAGCTTTTGATTTTTTAATAAACAAAATCCACAGTTACGTTACTTGAAAAAGCAAGTTTTACTAAGGGCTTGAAGCCCTTTAAAAATGGCGCCAGAGTCAGTGCTGTGGTGCCAGACACCATTGCTGGGGATGGAATAGCCGCCCCCTCTACATCATTGGGGGCGGCCGCTCCACCCCCTCCATTTAAATAAGTCCCCACGGGAAATATCGCAGGGGGCACAGCGACGGCACTCCGTGCCTGAATGCCACCAACTTATTCAGCCCTTAGTTTTGAATTCCCAAAAGTAATAGCTCACAGTAGACTAATTCAATATAGATTATTTAATTTTCAAATATATTTATCTTCAAGGGTAATCAAGTAAAAAATGTAACAAGTTTATTGTTTAAAAAACCCATGAAGAAATAACTAACTTGACATCTCGCTGCTATGTTTCACTGCTTTATTTAATTGCTGTAATCTGTAAACCTCTTTAGTAGGCAAGCAGATCCCAGGCCAGTCACCAACATGATGGCTAAGTACCAGTTTTAACATGTGATTGAATCTTGTTCATAAGAGGATGATCATTGGCTCACTTTTGCCTCAGAAGCTTGTGGATTCCAGATGTACATGAAGACCTGAACATATCATCTAGCCAGCATTGCACTGTACTGATGAAAGGTTTTATTTTCAGAGGTAGATAAATCAGAAGTAAAGGTAGATAACTTTCACCCCATCTGCTGTTCCAATGGATGCATAAAATCCCACAGTCCTAATTAAGGAAAAGCAGGGAGTTCCCCTGTATCCTTTTGAACATTTCTCAATCAAAGCACCAAAATCATCTAACTTGTTATTAATATAATTTATTGATTGTAAGGGAGCTTTCAGTGCACAAATTCATAGCTATGTTAGCCTAAAAAACAAATGACTGCACTTTGAAAATAATTGTCTGTGAAGCGCTTTGGGATGTGCTGAGGACATGAAAGTCACCACATTAATTCAAGTTCTTTCCTTGTCATACAATCTAAAGCATATTCGACCAAATACCAGACATTCCTGTGAGCTTTGACCCTGTCAGCTGATGGGTCAGGATGTACACTTGATTCTTTCTGCTGGTCAACAATGCTCTATAACCCGTCTTGTCCACAGCCACATTTAGTGCAATAAACCTCTGCTGTAGTCATATTCAATTACTCTCCATGAAATGAAGAGGTTGGCAGAAGAACCTGTTAAGCAAACCACCAAAATGCGTCAGGACATATTTCTTGTTAATGATGAAGAAATAACTAACTTGACATCTCGCTGATATGTTTAACTGCTTTATTTAACTGCTGTAATCTATAAACCTCTTTAGTAGGCAAGCAGATACTTTCTTTGGCTCTAGAAATTATTGTCTACCCACTTTGAATCTTATTACGTTTTTCTTACTGCTCTGTTCAGCGGATGGGCTTTCACTCTACGTGACTGGAACTAGTAATTTATTACATTAGTTTGCACAATTGAGTGTGACAGTATGTCACTATTGCTTAATTTGAAAGGAAGGTAAGTTTTATGATTAAGTTTGAGTGGATTTGACGAAACAGAAGAGGAGCTTAGTTACAGAAGTTATATTTTACTGTCTTGGAGCCAATTCAGCAGTTCTCTGTCCCTGGAGTCAATTAAAATTGTTAATGTGGCAAGAGTTGGTCCCAATTTAGGGACAAGTTACAAGCTTGCTTTCAATTTTTCCTTTCTAAAATGTATCCAGTTTGCATAACTTTCAGACTAGAAATACTAACTCCACCCATTCTGAGGAACTGCAGTTAAGCAGTGCTTACAGCAGAAAATGCTTGAAGTTACCAACAAAACTGGTATTACTATTAGAAAATCCTATTTTCTCAATGGGCTTAACATCACTTAAGTATGGTTCTGAAACATATAAATCAGTATGACCCCAGTTTGATCATCGGTCTGGGCTGAGTTAGTTTATCCCAGTTTCAGTGGTGGTGAAGGTGCTGTAATTAACCTTCGATGGACAGTATTTTTGATGTCCCCCATGTATGATTGATTGGCTTGCCACCAATCACTGTGTAGACTCAAAGGTAAAGTTCTGGTGGGGTCCCCATTGTGAGTAGAACAATATCCAAGATTGTGTCACTGGCATCAAAGGGAGACAAAATTGGAAAATATAATGCCATTTCAGGTGGAGTTGAAATACTGAAGTTGCAAGTTCAAAGTTTGAGTTCAGATTCTCACAACATGTTCAAATTCACTCCAGGTTGCCCACCATGAAGCACATAGAAGCTCCTCGATATTTTTAAGGAAACCTCTAATGTATTGACATGTTCCATAACTTATTATATCTTATCACAGTACACTATGATGCACAACACCATCCATTGTCCACTGCTTTCTTTTAAAGGACTGTAAGCATGAATAGAAATGGGTGAACACTGAAAAGATTGCAATTTGGTTTCACGAAGGAGGATAGATATAGTAGGAAGTGTGACATTGCAAATAATTTCATTTTTATTATTAGCAGAGCTTTAGATAAAGTACAAACCAGCCACAGTGGCTTCACACCACCAAGAACATACTGGATGAATGAGAATAAGTGGTGTCCCTGCTCCCCATCCCCATGGTGAAGAATAATGGAATGGGAAAAGAATAGCTCTGGTATATTGGAAAGGAAATGTGTTTAAGCTGGTGCTACATGCAATGAAGAGCAGACCCCTGCCCCTCCATAACCCATGTGGATTTTTTCACATCAGAGCAACATATACTTAAAACATAGAAAAGCAGAAGGGAATGTTTTCCCATCAGGAGGATTGTTCCTACCAGTCAAACAGGAAAACTGGGCATCGAGGGATGTTACCAACCCCCACTAGAATTCCCCTCCCTCTTGTAATTTTCTCAACATGCTTTATGTCCATGCAATTGGGCTCCCACATAATTCTGCATGAGTTTCAAGAGGAAAAACAAAGAACAAAGTTGGAGTTGAAAACTCAAGCCCATGGCTGAGATCCACAGGCACCAGAGATGGTGTGCGAAGTTTTGTTGCTTGTATTCCATGCAGACTTTTGGATTGGCACAGAATCCTGGGCTGTAGTCATACCATCTCTATATGGTTTTGCTGTAAACATCAAATTTAGCATTAACTGCTGTTGTAATGTTGCTCCGGTCATATTCCTGTTGAGGACACACAGCCCAGTCATATCTCTCCAACATTCTACAGGAAGAACCCTAATATAAAATAGATCACACTCGTCGATTACACTTGAGTTACAGCTCATTTCTATAGAAATACTGTCGACAACGTTATCAATGCTTATCGGAGTCTACTCTCCACTACTTCAACTAAGACATTACCCATTTATTTTAAATGGGTTAATGGGTCATTAAAATAGTGAAGAGACTATGGGTTGAGGCACTGTGGGTTGAGGTCAGGAACAGGAAAGGAGCAGTCACCTTGATGGGAGTTTTCTATAGGCCCCCCAATAGCAGCAGGGAGGTGGAAGAGCAGATTGGGAAACAGATTTTGGAAAGGAGCAGAAGTCACAGGGTAGTAATTATGGGGGATTTCAACTTCCCAAATATTGATTGGCAACTCTTTAGATCGAATAGTTTGGATGGGGTAGTGTTTGTGCAGTATGTCCAGGAAGCTTTTCTGACTCAGTATGTAGACTGCCCGACCAGAGGGGAGGCAATATTGGATTTGGTACTAGGTAATGAACCAGGGCAAGTGATAGAGCTGTTGGTGGGCGAGCACTTTGGAGATAGTGATCACAATTCTGTAGCATTCACTGTGGTAATGGAGAGGGATAGGTATGTGCAACAGGGCAAGGTTTACAATTGGGGGAAGGGTAGATATGATGCTGTCAGGCAGGAACTGAGGAGCATAAGTTGGGAGCATATGCTGGCAGGGAAGGGCACGGTCGAAATGTGGAACTTTTTCAAGGAGCAGATAGTAGGGGCCATTGATAAGCATGTCCCTGTCAGACAGGGAAGGGATGGTCATGTGAGGGAACCGTGGTTGACAAGAGAGGTTGAGAGTCTTGTTAGGAAGAAGAAGGATGCGTATATAAAGTTGAGGAAAAAGGGCACAGGCATAGCTCTGGAGGGATACAAGATGGCCAGGAAGGATCTGAAGAAAGGGATTAGGAGAGCTAAGAGAGGGCATGAAAAATGCTTGGCGGGTAGGATAAAAGAAAACCCCAAGGCCTTTTACGCGTATGTCAGAAATATGAGGATGACTAGGGGGACCGTAGGTCCGGTCAAGGACAATAGCGGGAGACTGTGTGTTGAGCCGGAAGAGATAAGTGAGGTTTTGAATGAGTACTTCTCTTCGGTATTTACGAATGAGAAGGGGTGTATTACTGAAGAGGACGGTGGGAAGCAGACTGGTAAGCTCGAGGAAGTGCTCGTTAGGAGGGAAGATGTGTTGGGGTTTTTGAATAACTTGAAGATAGACAAGTCTCCCGGGCCTGACGGGGTATATCCAAGGATGTTATGGGAAGCAAGGGATGAAATTGCAGAGCCGCTGGCAATGATCTTTTCATCTTCTCTGCTGACGGGGGTGGTACCAGGTGATTGGAGGGTGGCAAATGTTGTGCCCCTGTTCAAGAAAGGGAATAGGAACAACCCTGGGAATTACAGGCCAGTTAGTCTTACTTCAGTGGTAGGCAAGTTGATGGAAAAGGTGCTGAGGGATAGGATTTCTGAGCATCTGGAAAGACACTGCTTGATTCGGGACAGTCAGCACGGTTTTGTGAGGGGTAGGTCTTGCCTCACAAGCCTGATTGAATTCTTTGAGCAGGTGACCAAGCAAGTGGATGAGGGTAAACCAGTGGATGTGGTGTACATGGATTTTAGTAAGGCATTTGATAAGGTCCCCCATGGTAGACTTATGGAGAAAGTCAGGAGGCATGGGATAGTGGGGAATGTGGCCAATTGGATTAAGAATTGGCTAACTGATAGAAGGCAGAGAGTGGTCTTAGATGGTAAATACTCAGCCTGGAGCCCAGTTACCAGTGGCGTGCCGCAGGGATCAGTTCTGGGTCCTCTCCTGTTTGTGATTTTTATTAACGACTTGGATGAGGAAGTCGAAGGGTGGGTCAGTAAATTTGCAGATGATACAAAGGTTGGTGGAGTTGTGGATACCGAGGAGGGCTATTGTCGTCTGCAAAGGGACTTGGATAGGTTGCAGTGCTGGGCTGAAAAGTGGCAGATGGAGTTTAACCCTGAAAAGTGTGAGGTCGTCCATTTTGGAAGGACAAACATGAATGCAAAATACTGGGTTAACGGTAGGGTTCTTGGGCATGTGGAGGAGCAGAGAGACCTTGGGGTCTATGTGCATAGATCATTGAAAGTTGCAACTCAAGTGGATAGGGCTGTGAAGAAGGCATATGGGGTGTTAGCGTTCATTAGCAGAGGGATTGAATTTAAGAGCCGTGAGGTGATGATGCAGCTGTACAGGACCTTGGTAAGGCCTCATTTGGAGTACTGTGTGCAGTTCTGGTCGCCTCATTTTAGGAAGGATGTGGAAGCCTTGGAGAGGGTGCAGAGGAGATTTACCAGGATGTTGCCTGGAATGGAGAATAAGTCTTACGAGGAAAGGCTGAACATTCTAGGCCTCTTCTCATTAGAAAGGAGAAGGATGAGGGGTGACATGATAGAGGTTTATAAGATGATCAGGGGAATAGATAGGGTAGACAGTCAGAAACTTTTTCCCCGGGTGGAGCAAAGCGTTACAAGGGGTCATAAATTTAAGGTGAAGGGTGGGAGATATAAGGGGGATGTCAGGGGAAGGTTCTTTACCCAGAGAGTGGTCGAGGCATGGAATGCCTTGCCCGGGGAAGTTGTTGAGTCAGAAACTTTAGGGACTTTCAAAAGGCTTTTGGATAGGTATATGGATAAAGGAGAATGATGGGGTATAGATTAAATTGTCCTTGACAGAGGACAAAGGATCGGCACAACATCGTGGGCCGAAGGGCCTGTTCTGTGCTGTATTTTTCTATGTTCTATGTTCTATGTTCTATTAAGCTAATGCAATTTGTTAAACTTTGGACAATAACATTGCCAACAGTAATTACTATCCCAGTCGAATCACTGGTTTCTTTGCAATTGTTTCAACATTGATCTGATGTACTATAAGGAGTGATTGGGTAGATTTCACAAACATTAGCCTAGAAATTGTTTCATGTCCAAATTGGGACTGGGGACTCCAGTAGTGGCCCGACGTAGTGTGCCTGTCGTGAAGGAGATGAAGGTAAGCTGGCGGAGACACCAGCACCGAACCTACCATGAGTCCATGAGTGGGTGGAGATGGGAGAAGATACTGGCCAGCAGTTTTAACATAGAATAAGGAAGAACACACCTGATCCTTCGGTCTCCTCAGTAAGTAAAACATAGCCTCCAGTGATCACTTTAAAGACAATTGGTTTGGATGCTGTTGATCTGAGAACCCAAATTGTAGCATGCTTGGCACATGCTATGGATCATTGCAATCAAATATTGTAAAGGGGACTGAAATAGGGACTGGACTCCCAATTTTCATAGTTAGTGGGCCCAATGCCTGTTACAGGTGGCACCCTGGACGACTGCATGCACCCTACCCAATATGATGTGCATTCCTGGAACTGACGGAGTGTGCACCCACCAGTTTGAATCCTTCAGCACCCATTTCTCGCCACAAGAAAACAGGACTGCTCAATTTAATTTCCAGACACCAGTCTTATTGACATAATTCACACCTCATTCCATTTTAATAAATGGAATACATTTGTTTCCCCTTACTACCCAACACAAACATATTGTCAGACATTATTGGCATAAGCTCTTGGGCATGTTACTGCCAATTCAGATTTCACACATGGTTTTAGTATTTTATTAATAAAAACACAGTTAAGTAAAAGGAACAATTTACTTACCACCAGCATGTTCTCATAAAAAGGCCACTATGGTATTGTCTTTGGAAGGTACCGCAGTTTAGTCTTGTTTGTTACAAGAATCGAGTGAAACTGGACTTCTGTCAAAAATAATTGCACGCAAATCTTAGAGCATTTTGTTCTTCAGAGTGTTATTTTTGTTTAAATAATTTGGGTAATTTGAATTACTCAGTTTTTTAATGCATTCTTAGAATTGGGTGTCGCTGGCAAGACCAGCATTTTCTGCCCATCCATAGTTGCCCTGAGAAGGTGGTAATGGGCCTTCTCCTTAAACCGCTGACAGCGGTATGTTACAACTGAGTGACCACTTCAGAGGGCATTAAAGAGTCAACCATGTGTGGGTCTAGAATCACATCATTGACTTTGAGCACAAAATCTAGGCTAACAATCCAGTCCAGTCCTGAGGGAGGTGTCATCTTCTGAATGAGACGTTAAAATGAGGCCCTGACTGCTTCCCAGGTGGATGTAAAAGATCCCATGCACTATTTGAAAAGCAGGGGAGTTCTCCCCCATGTCCTGGCCAATATTTATCACAAACAACATCACTAAAAAAATTGATTATCTGGCCATTGTTACACTGCCGTTTGTTGGACCTTGTTACAAGACAGAGACTTCAAAAGTTCTTCATTGGCTGTAAAGCCCTTGGGACAACCTGATGTCATACACAGGGCCGGACAGATAAAGTTTCCTTGCCTAAAGGACAGTTGGGTTTTTACCACAACACAACAGTTTCATGGTCATTTTTATTGATGCCAGCTTTTTATTCCCAGATTTTTATTAAACTGAATTCACATTCCCAAACTGCCATGGTGGGTTTTAAACTCACATTCTCTGAATTACTACTGCAGTAACATAACCGCTACATTACAGTTATCACTGAACATTTGTTTGTGTTACCAAATTAGCATCCTCCCTATTTCTGATGCTGTTAATTATCTCAAAAAGTAAAATATAACAGCTTGATTTGCAGTCAGTGGTGAAGTGCTGGCTTTGCCATTAACAATCTGCAAAGATCTAGCAAGCTCTGCCATGGAATTCACCTTCCCAGTTAATTAATTTAATTCGGTTATGAATAACATATTTTCATTCTGTTAACTTTTGACCAACCACATCACAAAGGAGCTTAATGAAATAGTTACTAAAGGTGAGGTTTCCTTGCTACTTGCCCTCATTCTTCCAAATCCTAAAACATGTTCTCACTCATATATTCCATGCGTACAACAATGGTAGTGACTGTATTCTGAGAGTTCGCGAAAGATAGATAACCTAATAAGATAATCAATATTAACAGTTGATAAGTGTTGTGTGAGCAACCCGTCAATCTGAGCAGTTAGAATTAACCAGTTGTTAAATATAAAGACAGCCCTGACTTATATCATAATTCTGCAGTTTAATGATAAATTATTGCTCATGTCGGTATCTCAATTCCTGATGTTACACTTGACCGGATACCACTCAAACCTACTGCCAGATTACCATCAGGGTTCCTGCTGCTGTCAGCACAATTAAAATTAGTACTGAACTGGCAATGTCCACACTCAACCTTTCTTCTTCTCTTTGGCCTCCTTGTCTCGGGAGACAATGGGTAAGCGCCTGGAGGTGGTCAGTGGTTTGTGGAGCAGCACCTGGATTGGCTAGAAAGGCCAATACGAGAGTGACAGGCTCTTCCACAGGTGCTGCAGAAAAAATTGGTTGTCGGGGCTGTTACACAGTTGGCTCTCCCCTTGCACTTCTGTCTTTTTTCCTGACAACTGCTAAATCTCTTCGACTCACCACACTTTAGGCCCGCCTTTATGGCTGCCCGCCAGCTCTGGCGATCGCTGGCAACTGGCTCCCACGACTTGTGATCAATGTTACAGGACTTCATGTCGCGTTTGCAGACGTCTTTAAAAGCGGAGACATGGACGGCCGGTAGGTCCAATACCAGTGGCGAGCTCGCTGTACAATGTGTCCTTGGGGATCCTGCCATCTTCCATGCGGCTCGCATGGCCAAGCCATCTCAAGCGCCGCTGACTCAGTAGTGTGTATAAGCTGGGGATGTTGGCCGCCTCGAGGACTTCTGTGTTGGAGATGCGGTCCTGCCACCTGATGCCAAAGGAAAAGATCGGATGTCCACCAAAGCTACTAAGTATCATCACCTCGTCCCATGACAATATGAAAGGCACAATTCAGCATAGCAGCGCCTCATCAGACCCCTTTCCTATCCTGAGTGGCGTGAAACAGGGCTGTGTTCTCGCACCTACATGGTTTGGGATTTTCTTCTCCCTGCTGCTCTCACACGCGTTCAAGTCTTCAGAAGAAGGAATTTTCCTCCACACAAGATCAGGTGGCAGGTTGTTCAACGTTGCCCGCCTGAGAGCGAAGACCAAAGTACGGAAAGTCCTCATCAGGGAACTCCTCTTTGCTGACGATGCTGCATTAACATCTCACACTGAAGATTGTCTGCAGAGACTCATCGACAGGATTGGGCTGCCTGCATTGAATTTGGCCTAACCATCAGCCTCAAGAAAACGAACATCATGGGACAGGACGTCAGAAATGCTCCATCCATCAATGTCAGAATCCACGCTCTGGAAGTGGTTCAAGAGTTCACCTACCTAGGCTCAACTATCACCAGTAACCTGTCTCTCGATGCAGAAATCAACAAGCGCATGGGAAAGGCTTCCACTGCTATGTCCAGACTGGCCAAGAGAGTGTGGGAAAATGGCGCACTGACACGGAACACAAAAGTCCGAGTGTATCAAGCCTGTGTCCTCAACCTTTAGTGCTGCATTTATTATTAGAATGGCTTGCAAGCAATAAGTACTTCAGGACTACCTCTCACTAACCTGGCAGGAGTTCCATAGCTATCTTTTTCAGTTCATTTCTAATGTTATCAGGCTCAGTAATGTTGATTATCCACAGGCAATGTTTAAATCTAAATATTTGTCAGAATGGGCAGACCAAAGCAAAGGAACATAAGAAATTCTGACATGTGTGCTCCTGAATCTCACGTCAGAAGCATGTATTGAGAAACGACACACACAATTCACAATTGTCCATGGAATCTTTTTAACGGACAGCAAAAATCACAGGCTGCACATATCCTGATATGACCCCCATAGGTAAGAATCCGCAGTGCAAGTAGAACATTTACTCTTCAATTCAAAATAATTCCAATCATTTTCATAACAGGATGTATGAATAGTTCTCCATTCAAATAGTGTAAAATTATATTTGATGGCACAAGAGTTCATTGTAAACTTAATCGTTAGCATCTTTGGTGTTATGCAACTGGTTGCTTTCTCTACAGCAAAGTCACTGTGCACTCATATTTTATAAACTGGAATTTTTGGCGCACGCTACATCTCTGGTGATTCAAGATCCACACTGACTAAAGAAACTTAAAACTTTCACTCCAGGCAGCAGACATAACACTTGTCAATCGATTTCAAATGTCCAGATAGCACTGTGTATCAAGATATATTTTGGGGGAAAAAATTGCCTTTATGAGAACACAGTTCAAAATATGAATATAAACTATGTAATAACAGTGAAGATATTCTAAAGCTTGTCAGCATGAGGTTTTCATAATCTTGCAATAAATCACCTGTACATAATCAAAACCAAACAGTGACTATTTGGATGGATTATTTAACTGCCAACAATGCCTGGAAAATGTCAGAGACATGCCAGGCAATGATCAATGGAACAATTAACCCATTTCCTTTCAGTTTTTTCCTGAACTCCAAACAGCTCAATACAAACATGTTAGAACCTGTTTTAGTTATAAAATGAAGGAACTGTTTACTGTTGTGGCATCGAATGGCTCATTTGAAAAATAAAAAGTACAGAGTGTTCTGCTGAAGATTCACTTTCAGAGTCATCTTCTTAAAAACACTTAATTTAGTCATTAATGATCTGCATATCTGTTTACTCAGTAGTTTTGTTTGGGAAGAATTAAAGGTGGTCAACAAATAGAGTGTTTGTGATTACCTTGGAGTGATCACCATAGCAGTCATTTTATCCAAGGGTTCACAGGAGGACACAGAGCATAAGAGCATGGATTATTTGGACCTTGAATTATGAATTCTGCTGCAAAATTACATTGGGCTCTTTATATTTTTATATAAGATATACATCAAGAGTAGCTTGAAGCGACTTTTACTCTGCAAGTTTGGTTATGGCAAGTAATCTTGCTAAAAAAAAATCTGCTTAGTGCTGATGCTAAACTTGCAGTGCAAATCCAAAATCTGACCTAACCTGATCTTAGGCAAAGAAGAACAAGAGTCCCTGGAGGGAATAATTTAACACTGTGTGAATCCAGTTTAGTGTGAAATGTGGTTTACAAAGGCCTTGGGGCAGTGGTGGGGGGTGGGGGGGGGGATGGTTGGTGATGGGGGCACTCTTTTGGACCATTAGGTGTTTGCGAACCTACCTTACTTCAATTTAAATGTTTAGCGAACCAGCATTCTTCCTTCCCTGCTTTGAAAACACTGTAACTTCTAATTTTTGGGAGAGAGCTCAATGGATGCTTGTACCCAGGTGTGGGCAAAGCTCTCACCAAAACAGGACACTTAACGTTCCAGGCAGGTAATGTAGCTGGAAGTGTTTCTCTGAGGCCCACAAAGAAAGTTTGGAATGCTGGTGGCCTAGACTCCTCCCCCTTCCCATCAACAAAACAATCCCAAAACTCCTCCCACCAAGCCCCTATGACTGATTTGACATTCATCCTAGTGCCCGATCTTCATAGGCCCTAGTCACTAGTGGTGCCCAAATTCTTCCATGGCCTCGCCCCTCCGTATCTGTGTAACCTCCTCCAGTCCTACAACACTCAGAGAACTCTGCATTTTTCCAACTCTGGCTCCTTGTGTAACCCCATTTCCTTTGCCCCACCATTGGCATCTGTGCCTTTAGCCACCCAGGACTTAAGCTCTGGAATTTCCCAAACCACTTTATCTCTCCATCTATCTCTCCTTTTTAAAGACACTGCTTAAAATCTATCTATTTGACGTAGCATTTGGTCACCTGTCCTAATGTCTCCTTTGGCTCAGTGTCAACTTTTGTTGGATGTAACCTTCCACCTTTGGCTGGTTACTCTATGGTTTGGACACGAGAAGTACAAAAAATAACAAGAGCACACTCAAATATCTGAATTAAATATTAACCTTTATTAGATCAGATGTAAAATACAAAATTCTATTCTACTGAGGATTATGTAGCACCTAGAAACATAGAAAGTAGGAGCAGGAGTAGGCCATTCGGCCACCTACAATAAATGTTTCAAGCAGATTCAAAGACCACAGAGCTCACGCTCACATGCACGCACGCTGAGTTCAAACAGAATGCAAGCCTTTTTTAGTATACCTGGCAATACAATGCCCTTCTCAGTGTACCCCTAACAATAAAATGCTTTAGCAATACAAAGCCCAAAAATATTCTAAGTAAATAGTCATACAATCACCCCAGTTCTGATGAAAGGTCACTGACCTGAAGCGTTAACTCTGCTTCTCTCTCCACAGATGCTGCCAGACCTGCTGAGTATTTCCAGCACTTTCTGTTTTTATTTCAGATTTTTTTCAGCAACCGCAGTATGTTGCTTTTATTTTGGTGTCAAATCTCCACTGTCTGGCTAGCAAACTTCCTGATAAGGTCACAGATCTGAAACCTGAACTCTGTTTCTCTCTCCACAGATGCTGCCTGACCTGCTGAGTAATTTCAGCACTTTCTGTTTTTATTCCTGATAAGGATTGTTTATTGACGAGGCTTATTGTGTTTTGGGTAACCTCGTCAAGGCCTCGTTTACACTGATGTCTTCTTTTAACTACACAATGTCTTTTTTTTTGCTTCTGAATAGTACTGTCCGGTTTTTGCTATTTTGCAACAGTCCATCAGGTTTCAATGTTAAAATGTGCTTTCCCCCATCAGCCCTGTTCTGGTTGAAAATACAGCTTTAAAATTGTATCAAAAAGGGCTTCTCTTCCTCACACCTGTGACATGCCTTGGGATGTTTTACTGCATTTGAAGGTGTTATATAAATGCAAGTTATTGTTGTTGTTATTGGATGCCCATTTTATGCAGATAGCTGAGGTGCACAGGATGTAAATGAGATCTAGCTGTTAAAATGAACCGCCAGCCCTTCCACTGCAGCTGCTGGGAGGGATGCCAGTGCAGCCTGCCAGCTTCATGATCAGGTGCTAAAATTCCCCCTACTATACAAGTGCAAGTTATTGTTGTTGTTGTTAAGTGTCTAAACTAATTTCAAAAAGTAAACAATCAATTGGGTTTCTAGTGCTGTTACTGTTAGGAATTCTTTTCATTTTTTTCCCCACTGAATAAACTGAGGGGGAAAATTTCTGCAGTGTCCTCCCAATCTCTTCCACTGTAACTTCATCAGAAGATCAACGGAACCCCTGGGGAAATAGTGTAAGCGTTTTAGAAATTCCAGGCAGAGCTCTTCAAAATATGTTTTGAGCAAAGCTTGTCTAAAGGAGGTTAGCTTTTCAAGACAGCCCCATACTGGGCTTTGGATACATAGGCAAATGAGAGATGATTAAAATGCACATTGGGGAGTTGCTTCCCTCAGACACATAAATAATGGCCAATTCACTAACATGTCTTGTCATTCAGGAAGACACATAGCTTCTTGGAAAGACTCTGTGGATCAGAAAGAGAGTTTTTAAAAAATGAGGAACGCTGCAAAGCAGCAGATGTCACCGCCTTGGCTTGCAGAACAGACTTTAGAGAGACTGTGTTCTTGCATTGACGAAGATGATTCATTAAAGGGGGCGACTGCTCAGGTGATCTTTGTTTTTTTGTAACAGTACAAGAAGCAACTTTCATCAATCTCATTGTCCCCCGAGCTCTACTGATTGTTAAATAGAGCTTACAATTTAAATCAAATTTCTCCCAGTGTTACTTCTATCCACCTTTGGAAAGGTTGACTGAGCATACAGGTGTATGACATGGAGATCCTGTCTGGATCACAAGGGAATTTTGTTGCCACTCTCAAAGTTCCAACACTGCACATGTTGAGATAGGGCAGTGGGAATCAATTACCATAAAAAGTAGATTTTCACACTGCTTAACAGAGTAACACCCGTGTATGTACCTGAGATGTTATCTGCAGCAATTTTAAATGTATACCAACTACCTTGTTAGATTTGCAGGTTTAATCAAGACCACAAGTGAAACACTAATTGAGTCAAATTGTCAGTAAACAGAATGCCTAAATCAGACACAGCTGCAAAAGATTTTTTTTTAAATTTCTATCTAGTTTGCTATTGCAATTATATTAGGTATCATATGACAGAGCACTATCTATTAAACTGTCCTGAAGAAAAATTATGGGCCAGAATTTTCTGCCTCCCTCAGGAGGGGGTTGGGGGGTGGGCAGAGGGGTGGGGGTGCATAAGATCAGGGAGAATGGTGGGCGGGGGGCAGTGCCCATCACGTACCTGCTCCCGCTGGTATTTTACCAGCGTGGGGCAGTTGACAAGTGTCCTGCCCGCCCTTAGGCTAATTGAGGCCCTTAAGTGACCATTAATAGGGGCGTGGAACGCCCTGCCTGCAACAGTAGTAGACTCGCCAACTTTAAGGGCATTTAAGTGGTCATTGGATAGACATATGGATGAAAATGGAATAGTGTAGGTCAGATGGTTTCACAGGTCGACGCAACATCGAGGGCCGAAGGGCCTGTACTGCGCTGTAATGTTCTAATAGTTATGCCGCTGGTATTTTTGCCAGTGGTGGATGGGTACTTTGCCACTTGAGGAGCCTGCCCAGTAATACCTGCTGTGAGGGTGGCCCTACTGATCTTAATCGATCTCAATCCCCACCTCCCCAACCTCGCTGGGGCCTGGCCCATTGACCCCAGCGAATCTTGACCCAACCTACCTGTTTCCGGGGCCAGAGTCCATGGTGGATGTAGTCCCAGCAGGGGCCACTGTTCTCGGTGGGACTGAAGAGCTGCCGGCCTTCTGATTGGTCAGCAGCTCTTGGAGGCAGGACATCCTGCCAAATGGGGGCGGAAGCCACGACTGCAGGCAATTAATTGCCTGTGCCGTGCAAAGAAATTGCAGTCGTAGCGTCCAGGACCAGTGGAGGCGGCCTCACATCTGGCTTTCCAGTCAGTGGGTGGGGCCACTGCCTCCTTGTGAAATTCCAGCCATGGGCTTTAAAGTGAAATCAGGAGTACTGCTGGACACCCTCATGGGGCTGCGCGCTGCACTGCCAACCACTTTCAGCATGGCCCGCGAACTGCACCAACTTGAGAAGGGTGCTCACATGAGTGTCCCCTGCAAGCGCCGGATGCAACTGAGCTGTTCCTATCATAACTTCACACAGCCCTACCCATTGACGTGATGCCTATTTTCCAAATTTGGGACACGCAGGTCCATTCAACGAATTCACACCATTCACCAAAGATCAAGTGTTCAGCTGCAAGAGAGGCCCATTACTTAAAGAACCAGGCATCCAACTTGGAGATAAGGTAGTTTTGAATAACTTTTGTTATTGCAAAGTGTCTGAAAGTACTCTGGAGTATTTTGGAGGCGTTGTGGTGAGTTTCTGGATTTGCCTGAGTGTTGCTGGATCCTCACAGGTATGGCAGAGGAGTAGGTGACCTGTCCACACGAAGGCTGCAACAGGTATCGGGGCAGCAGTGGCAGTGCCTCTGGGTCTGCAGCACAACAGGGCAGAGAGGGCAATCTCTGCATGAGGCCCTCTGCAAACTTGGAGCTGGACTCTTCCATGCTCATTGACATTGACTGGAAGCTGCTTGGTAGGCCAGCCAATGCACCGAACATCTCAGTGTGCGAGCCCACCAGCAATTTCCCGTATACTGCCCCATCAAGGTCCTCATTTGAGTCCCCTGTAGCAGAACTCATCTGCGATCTCGCCCTCCAGTGAGTTGGCACACAAATCATACTTTACCCCTGGCCTGGTTACAGCCCACTCTTGTCCAGTGACTCACAATGTGCTGATTCCAAATCTATACTTTCCTCCAAGGTACATGCAGGACCAGTATAGGAGCTGGTGGCTGCGAGTGTCAGATCAAGAAGGGGAAGGTTGGTGTGAGGGAAGGAGGTGGAGTGTGGGGTGAAAAGCAAGAGGTCCATGGTCACACCATTTGCAGCTTGCTCATCACGTCAGATAGCAGGATGATGATGAGGTGGTGCTGAGAAGGGCATACAGTCAGGACATAGAATGTTCTCAGTGGTGCTGGATGTCACAGTGGGCTGGGTTACAGCTAGCCCCATGATGCAGAGCACCCTCTCCTTCTCAGGAGATGCAGGAAATCTTGTCTCCTGTCAGCATCGCTCTGCTCTGCTCCCTTCTATGGTGTGACATCTTGTTCCGCAAGAGCGAGGGAAGACTGTCAGTGCTGGTGTTGCACTGTGTTTGGTTGATGTGCCTGTCATAGCTGAATAGCTAGAGGTATCTGGAGGCAGTGAGAGGTGGGTGTGAGGCTGGCAGCATTGGTAGGTGAGTGAGGGTGAGGTGAAGTATCTGAATGTTAGTCACAAGTTCTGAGTGCCAGAGACGAGTGCTAGGTGAGTGATGGGGATATTGTGCTGGAGGCTGGCGGAGTGATGGGTAGAAGATTCAATGTTCTCGTCGGCCACACAGCAACTGGGAATGTGCTGCAAAAAGGACAAACAAGCCATGCATAAGCAGCATCAGCAGCCACATGGCTATCTTAAAAGAACGACTCCAGCTGGAAATGGGCTGTATGAGTGAAGGGAAGTTAGAGGAACATTGAGGAGATATCATGTTAAGATGCATTCACTAACCGTGACTACTTGCGTGAAGTCATTAGACCTTTTGTGGTACTGCTGCCAGATCCTCGAGTCCAGATGCCAAGAACTGACTCCCTGGCCATCTTCTCCCACACCCTTCTGCAGGTGGTCCTTGAGGGCCTTCTGGCCCCTATGGGTCAATGGCATTTCTCCTCCTGTCTAGCTCCAGCACTCAGACCTCCAGTGCCACTTCCATGACCCTGGAGCCCTCTCTCTGCCTTGCCTTGTTTACCCTCACTTACCTTGTTTAGAATTGCAGCAATGGCTTTCAGAGCAGCATACCTTTAACAGGGACAGACTGTCTTTAAGAACAGAAGGCTGGCTGCACCACATGCTATTAGCACAACGCAGCTCGGCTCCCTGCTAATCACAGAGGCAGTCAGAAGCATGGCAGATGCTTGGCCCTATGCTACAATCGGATCAATGAGATGGCAGCACAAGATTTGCCTGCTGCCTACCTCCACTGAAATAGCTCGGGCAGGTCACGAATCGTGGCACCTACATCCAAATAACGGCACTGTCCAATTTTTAGCCCAATATCTTTCCAACCCGCTAATATACATTAATACAATCTGTAATTCAACTTCAAACAATTTGATTGTTAGTCTCAATTTTTAAATTTTACTGTCATGAAACACTGACACTGTCACCCTAGCCATTGCCAGTGGCACTTCCCTCCACATGGTATGAGTGACATTTCTGGTAGGACTCCTGCCACAGACACCCAGCAGTCTGTCTCCTGAGCTTAATTTCATTGAGGAAAGCTAGCAGGTCAGGCTCAGCGAAATTGTAGCATCTTCTTCTCTTCCCATGTGCAACATCATGGCACTGCATTTGACTGCCTGTACCAGCTGTTTCTGTGTTAGGCATTCTTGAAAAGTGGCACGTTAGCTGACAGTCAAAATAAGAGAGCCAAGCACTGTTCCTTACTTTCCTGCTGTTTCCCCAGTTTGCTGTTGCAATCTACAGCCAGTACTGACTTTTATAAAGGCTGCACTCTAATTTGCAGCCAATTATTCCCATTTTAATGCAGATTTCACACCTATCATTCCTCTAATTGTTGCACAAATAAGCTGACCCACAAAATTATCAGGTAAATATGTCAACAGACCATCGGCGGACACAACAATTTTTCCATCGGTGTAACAGTGGTGCAACTCACTACGTAAAAAATTTAATCATCTGTATTCACCGGCTGTTTGAACATGGAGGGCATAACAGTCAAATCTGATCCTCTCCTCGCCCAATTATTCCAGCAGGGGTGACTGAATATTGATCAGCAACAAGAACTTGGCAAGATTTTTACCCCAACCTAGTGTATAGATGCTGAGGTCAATTGTTGCACTCTGACAACTGCCCCAGTTGAGATCAGCTAACTTAGCACAGACTAGGAATTGAACCTGAGCCCTGTGATACACATGGTTTAGTACCACATCACATGGTGCTTTTACCTAGTACACAATTGGGGAATCTTACTTTAATGACCCTCAGGAGTAGTTCCATCATAACATGTCCCCAGCAAGGGGTGGAAGGGAGCATGATTGGAGATAAGGCTACAACATCATAACCCAAATTCTCTGAACTGCATTCCAATTGACTTTGACTTCCCACTGACAGCTCAGGATCATGGAATTACCCATTCTATGATAAATAATGGGGTCAGTTTTCCTTTGCATAACCAGCCATCTGCACCAGCTACTAGTGTGTTCCAGGGAGGATATAAAAATGAGATCTGAAATATATCATCTCCTCCCTATTTCAACTTGATGCGCATTTCCCAAAGAATAGCTGGTTTGAACAGGAAGCTTCCACTATTTAGATACATACACCTAACATGGGACCTAAATCCTAAGACCTCCTATGACATTTTCTGGGGCTGCACTGCAGTGTGGAGTCTATTTGATGCTGGTTCTGAGAGAAGCTGGAAAGCCAAGCTAATGCCTTTAAGGTTGACAGTAGTGCACCACTAACCACTAAAGTTTGGAGACTTTACACTCTGGCCAGGTGTTCACTCAATGTATTCAGGAACCTAGAAACCCAGCTAGATTTAGATATGGCCAAGATGGGTCTTGTGAGAAGCACACCACCCAACTTATGATAGGTTGAGGGTGGGGAAGAAAATCAGGACTATTGTCTCTATCTGGTTTTTATGCAATATTATAACATGCTAATTTTTTAAAGTTTTATGTACATTTTTATTTCCTTATTGCGATGCTTCAAAAATCATTCTAAAATTTAAGGTGACCATTAACAAGAAGTTACATTTCTTTAACAGCTTTAATAGAGGAAAACTTCCCAAAGTGCTTCACTGGCGTGTAAACAAAATAGCGGCTAACATTTTGCACTTGTCGGACGGGAGCCGTCCAAAGACCGAAAAGTTGGTAGCAATCCTGCTTCTGCCAGGCCTGGGGATCCAGACTGGATTTTATAGTCCCCAGGCCCTTAATTGGTCTTAGGCGGGACTTCCACCTCATTGAGGCAGGAAGTCCCGCCTAATGGAGCTGCCGACCAATCAGCAGGCCAGCAGCTCAGAGTCCCAGCAGTGCCACCGGGAGCGGTGGTCACTGCTGGGACTGCAGCCCAGCTTCAAGATCAAGATGACAGAGAGGACAGAATAGAGGTAAGTTTTTGGGGCCTCACCAGGGGTGATTGGTCAGGCCTCAGCAAGGCAAGGGAGGTCAGTTGAGGGGGTGGGGGGGGGGTGGTGGAGGTGGTGTTGGGCATTGGTGCATTTGGTTGGGGCATTGGGGGCAGCCCTCCATCGGGCACATGGTGCCCGAGCAGGAGGGCGCCCCCCCCCCTCACCCCAGGAAGTCAGAATGCTGCCTACGTTTTACGGACTGCTTTTTCTCAGGCCTGGGCTGCCTGCCTGCCAACAGTAAAATCCCCGTGGTGGTGGGCGGAGGCCCTTAAGTTTCTGTTAACTGGCGACGGAGGCAGAAGCAGGTCGGCAAGGGCTCCCCGAGCCTGCCACTATTTTATGCCTCCCCCCTCCTCGCCATCAGCCCGCTCTTTGGGGGAGCGTAAAATTCCGGCCAGCATCTGAAACTGATCTGAATTTGATGTGATTTATGATGATAGTAGATGCAAAAACAAACCTAGTCATACAATACTAAAAATGAACAGTGACGATAGATCAAGACTTAATTCTGAGTAATATTTCCCAATACCATCAAAGATACCAGATAACAGATTTGTAATTTCCATTGAAGCAGCAGTAAACAACCCTCTTTCTGCCAGATGATCCATTCTGGACAAAGCCTGAATTAGCCAAAGATCTGATTTTAGCACTGTGTTTTATCAAACATTCTTGGACATGTGCCAGGGGACGGCAGATGTAACTATCCTATATTTATGTGGAACATATCTGGTCTTAACAACAAATGAACACTCCAAAAAAGCAGTTTGTTCAAGGCCCAAAAATGATGTTTGGCTCAAAGTATTTTTTATTTTGTGGGCATTAATGATCTTTTAATAATTAATTATTAATAATCTTCCTACGTTACAACAGTGACTACATTTTAAAAAGTACTGCATTGGCTGCACAGCACTTTGGGACAGTTGGTGGTCATGACAGGCACTATATAAATGCAAGTTTTTCTTTCTTTTGGTAGTGTGCTAATTCACTGACACAAACTATTACCTAATATGATCTGGGAGGAGCAATCCAGAAAGTGTTTACTTGCATACATTTTTTTATTCGTTTCTGGGATGTGGGCGACACTGGCTAGGCCAGCATTTATGGCCCATCCCTAATTGCCCTTGAGAAGGTGGTGGTCAGCTGCCTTCTTGAACCGCTGCAGTCCATGTGGGGTAGGTACACCCACAGTGCTGTTAGGAAGGGAGTTCCAGGAATTTGACCCAGCAACAGTGAAGGAACAGCAATATAGTTCCAAGTCAGGATAGTGTGTGGCTTGGAGGGCAACTTGCAGGTGGTGATGTTCCCATGCATTTGCTGCCCTTGCCCTTCTAGGTGGTAGAGGTCACAGGTTTGGAAGGTACTGTCTAAGGAGATGTCAGACTGTTGCTTGATTAGTCTGTGGGACAGTTCTCCCAACTTTGGCACAAGCCCCCAGATGTTAGTAAGGAGGACTTTGGAGGGTCGACAGGGCTGGGTTTGCCGTTGTCATTTCCGGTGCCTAGGTCGATGCCGGGTGGTCCATCCAATTTCATTCCTTATTGACTTCGTAGTGGTTAGATACAACTGAGTGGCTTGCTTGGTCACTTCAGAAAACATGTAAGAGTCAACCACATTGCTGTGGGTCTGGAGTCATATGTAGACTAAACCAAGTAAGGACAGCAGATTCCTTCCCTAAAGGACATTAGTGAACCAGATGGGTTTTTACAACAATTGACAATGGTTTCATAGCCCTTTTTAATTCCAGATTTTTATTAATTGAATTCAAATTCCACCTTTTGTCATGGTGGGATTCAAACACATGTCCCCAAAGCAATACCCTGGGTCTCTGGATTACTAGTCCAGCGACAATACCATGATGCCACTGCCTCCCATACTGTTAAAATAGAAACGTTCGAATTTGGATTAGACTCTATTATGTTCTGACATTATCAGACTCAGCGGGCTGGATTTTATAGGGGTCTCGACGTCAGGATCCATGGTCGGGGTGGGGGGCATGAAGATTGCTTGGGTTGAGGCCCGTCATGGACGTCGACACTGGCAGGGCCCGTCCCGATCTTGCTGGCAACGTCGAGGCCTCATGGCAGACCCCCCGCCACTCGCCGATGGGACCTCAATTTAAATATGTAAAATAATTAACTTACCTGCATTAATAAATTTCCCGTCGCCTCCTGATGTGCCGTCGCAATCTTTATCCTGGCGGCTGGCACTGACATACCTTCTGATCCCCGTCCGGGGAAACTAGACGCAACACCTGTGGGTTGGAGAAGGAGGTAAGTTTATCAATGCGGGAAGTGGGGAGCGGGGTCAAACTTACTTGATTGGTCTGGGGGTGATGAGAAGGGGAAAAGGTAAAAGTTTCTGAAATTTGCAGAGGTGGGTAAGGTCATATATTGAAGGTAAGTATTTCGGGGGGAAGGGCAGGAATGACATGTAATGCTGTTGGGGGGCGGGGAGTGGGAGAGGGGCTGGGAATATATCTGCAATTATTTTTAATAAATTCGCATGCACTGTCCGTTTAATAATTTGAACTGTCAGTCAGGGCTCTAAGCCCTTTAAAAATGGCACCAATGCCTGCGCAGTGGGCACACACGTCATCGGGGGTGGGGGGGGGGGGTGGGTGGCGATCCGCCTTGGACATGTTAATGAGCCTTGCATATAAGATCACGGCAGCTCCGCGGAGTGAAACCCGCGCATGCAGGCCACCATCTCTTACGGCCACTGCCGTACTCAGCAGTGGCAATATTGAATTCAGCCCAGTGTCATACTTTGTTTTATAATGCTCCTGTGAAGTGCCTCGGCTTGTTTTATTATATTAAAGATGCTATAGAAATATAAGTTGTTGTTGTTGATATGTAAAGGGCTGAATGCTGAAATGTAATCATTACAGGGGAGTCCTATTTCATCAATTCTGAAAATAATGCACCACACCTGAAAATCTTGAAACAATGCATCAAATAAAAGCAAAATTAACTCCTCTCTTCTATAAACTGTTCTTCATTTGTACAGGTACAATAGGGGTCTGCATTGTGCATCAGACAAGAAATATGATATTACAGCATGATATCCTTCAAAGTTCTTGTTGAAAATCCTAAAAGAACCCCTAACCCAATATTTGATGACTTAGGATATATATTTGATGAAGAAATATTGAAATACCATGACAGACTTACTCTGTCAACATAGCAGATATTTTTCAGTTTATTTAGGAAATGATAGAAGTGAATAGCTGCCCCATTTATGTATGGTGCAAACATTTCTAGAGTTAAACATTAATCGTTAACAGTGAAACCATTTACTTTGCTTAACCACATACCAGTTAAATATTTGCTTTTGCTAAGTGTATTGTATATTAGAAGTCAAATGTTCCCTAGTCATTTCTTTAGAAGTCAGTTTGACCTAAGTACATAGTAATACCGTTTTCTATTCAATGCCCTTACTTCCCAAACTATTAAAAAAAACAACTGGTTAATAATTTATCTTGCTGTTCAAATCTAGTTTAAATGATTCTTTAACAAATCATAAGTTTTGATTTTTTAAACAAAAAAACATTCTTTCTCCAAATGAAACATTCTTTGTATTTTTGCATTTGCATTTGCCAACATGTCACTGGGTAACTGCAAATCGACTTTACAAAGTGGAAAGTCACTTCTACACTTAAATAAGCTGCACTGTACAAGGTAACATCTGAAAATGATTAGGGCTGCACAGATTAACAGCACAGTCATTGTACATTACAATCCTTTCATCGGATCAATGCATTGTATTACTATTTTTTAACAGCAGTCAAAAGTTTCCAACAGTGGAAACTTTACCTGGAGCCACTTGGGTATGCATTGCTTTCACCTTTTTGGCTAAGGGCCAAATACATGACAATTCAAAAGAAAGTTGAGGTTATTCAATACAGAAGTGGGCATCAGCATCCTTAGAGAAATGGAGAAGGCGACTTCCAGAAATGTTCTGAAAATCCTCCAGTTGTTTTCAAACTTAAAAATGGAGAACGTTTGTTATCGAAGTTACAAAGTTACTGAATTTGGAAGGTGCATGCATTGAGCAGCCAGCCATAGCTTACACTGGAATGCCCTTGTACGATGGGGCTATAAATTAAACTGAAAACTAACCGAGTCGATATGGCAACCAGACTTCTTGACAGGTTCAAACCTTGATCTGTAGACAGGAAGGAAATGGCTCTGTGTCATTTGTAAGCAATGCTCTGAATGTGTCAGAAAGAAAGCTAGAGAGAGAGAGGGAAAAAAAACAGAAATATGTTAGGAAGCAGAATCTTTCTTGCTGATTTTTGATAATGTTAAAATAATCTGTTGGTAGATTGACAGGTGTTCCTAACATGCAAGCACTTGAGTGATAAATATTTGTGGTCTGCTAAATCTACAGAATACTTGGAATTGAAAGCAATGTTATAAACACAATGTTATAAACATTGTGTTAAAGCTGTTTTTTTCATGCACATCTCATTGTCAATTCCATCTGTATATAGGGACAATATATATAACCACTGCAAACAAGTGGAACAAGAGTGTAAGTGCTTGGCATCTTGAATGGATATGTGTACCAGTGTCAGTTTGACATAGTGTGTGCTGTATCCATTTCCATTTAAGGAAATAGTAACACCACTAATAACGCTCTTTTTAAATCCCGAACATTTTTTGTTTTTGACGTATTTTGTTACTTGGAAAATTTCTCCCAGTTCATAAGTGGCCTCATGTAGCAGTGTGTACTAGCAACTAACCTACCAATGTATTTATAGGGAAAAAGAGATGTAATGAAATAGAACTGCATGTTTTTGACTTAGAAAGTAATTAATTTACTTTTGAGAAACATAAAAATGAGAGGCTGAGCTAGAATGAGCAAACTGGCTTCCTCATCTATATCTGTCTTGTGATCTTGAGAGAGATATAATATATAAGAGATATATATATCTAATTTAGACAACCTGTTAAGCAGCAGAAAGTTGTACAAAACCAACACGCATGCACAAGCAGAAATATTTAACAATGCCAGTTCACATCAGTACACCTGTATTGTTTTTAGTCCCATGATTGTATGTCCATTGACATTACCTTCCAACTGGATACCATAGAGGATCAAAAGGTACCTGCTAGATATCTTGCTAGTATCATAAAAGCAAGAATTAGCACAGTGTCTAAGCTTTGCCATTCAATGTCATTGGCACACTTAGTTAAGACTACAGTGCAGATTCAACATCTAGCACTCATTAATTTTGTGTGAAAGGAACTCTATTTTGGGAATTTGGGAGCAAAAGGAAATCCGCATAAGTCAGGCTAGGCTTCACGTTCAAATTACTGATTTGTCCTCTACTTGAACAAAACTTTAAAACAGAAAGCTAATTTGTAATGTCTCCCCTACATGGGCACAATGAGGTACTTATATCATACAGCAAACTCTTCCTCCACTTTGACTCTTAAACTCAGTATTTGATTCCTGAACAGTACCAAATTTCTCCCCTTCTTTCCTCATCTAAAGGTATTGACTCCTGGCTGTCTGTGGTATGACTCCACTGGCACTGTGCCCTCCCTCAATATCTTACCCAAGTCTCCATTATTCAAATAGGAGCCTTGACAGCGTGTGTCCATAAATTATCTGGCCACGGGGTTATCAAAACTAAGCTGCTCTACCCACACATGCACACTTCCGCCAGGGGTCACTGGATTGTTATCAGATTCTTACTGATCTTTTCCTCCCTAACCAGATGGTACCAAGCCCCATTATTATGTCTCTACCACCATCCTTCTGAGCTCAGTTAATTCAACACTGACCGGTGATCAAACCCAGGGCCATTCCATTATATATTTCTCACAGGAAAAGTCAACAAAGAGATTCAAGTTTGATTCTAAAAGGATTTCTACTTTGACATTACTACATGCAACATAGTTTTATTCTACAGAATATTCAAACAGTCAAATCTTGTAATAACAAATACAACTGCCTAATGATGTACTTTTCTTGCTATTCCCAATCCAAAGTAGAGGAACTCCGACCTTGATACCATCTGGATCAAGAGTTTAACATAAAGATATTTGTCCAGGCTTTAAAGAATCCAATACACGTCAAGACTGTAAAACAAGATTGTGGAGAAGTGGCTGTGGGATTCCCAATTCTCCCATCTCTGTAGGATTACAGTTTTGTTTTAGCATTTCCATAGCTTCATGATTATGGTCGGAATTTTAGAAAATGTTCCTGTGCTCGTCAAAACCTGTCCTGAATAGTGATCAAACATTACATTGGTACCTAATACACTGCACTGTGCCTTCCTTCCCCTTCCCAGGTTCAGCTGCAAGGTGGAGTGGAGTATTTTGGAAATTTCTCTGCATATCAATAAAGAGGGAGTCAGATTTGATTTGTGTGTGTGTGTATATGAAGTGCCCTTGCCATACAGGTTCGACAGCTTTCAATGTAGCTATATACTTTAGCTACCTTTTCTTAAGACGAGGGAGGCCAAATATTCTGCCGATTAAAGCATTTAGCAGTGCTCCGTCACTTGGGAATAAGTGTAGTGGCAATGGCTGTGATGTCTCTCAGGACTTTAGTCAGGTCGGACCGAATTTAGTGTAAGATGTGAGGCTTAGACTGAGACAGCATGGTGAGACAGAAGCATCTTGCTGCTGAACATAATGGAGACTTTTTTTCAGTTCTACTTTCACTTTCCCTTTGCAAGCATTTGGGTTCTACAGCAGCCCCAAGCTTACACAATGCATAATGCAATTTCAAAACACTATCTCAGAATACTACAACACTACAATGGCCAGAAACATCAACCTCATAGAGGAAGGTTGCAGAGAAGAGAACTGTAAAAGAATGGAGTGAAGGGAGAGGGTGATTGGATGTGAAACATTGAGCTGAAGAAGAAAATTATCAGGGACATATAGTAGTCTATGGTGAAATGGTAACTGACAGTGCTACTGGGTAGGAGGAATAGTGAAATCAAAAGGAAAGAAATATTTTGTAAGGTGAACTCAGCACTATGACAATTTTATTCTGCAAATTATCACCGTCATTTTTGTGAAGGCAAGATCAAAGATAGTGCTAAAGTGCAATTGTTTTGCCAAGTGTGCTCATTACCATAAGATACCACTGGGGTTCTTTAATTTGATACAAGAATCTCCATCAAGGAACCCCAAGTTGCATTAAAGTGGTCAAAACTATTGAACAAATCAACATGCAGTTGTAGCAATACATCTCAGCACAATGAGGCAAATTGCTCCTTTTAAAATGATACTTATAACATTTCAGTTGTACAGTATCAGTGTCTCAGAAAGTAAAAACACATTTTCAGACTGAGAGTGCATCTGCTAATTAAAGAAAGAGCAACTAACCTTTCTGCTTTGAGTTCTGTCAAATTTTTGGATGGATTAAAAGCTTTCATGATCAATTAAAATAAATGGAGTGTAACTACAGAGAATAAAACCTTAGTACATTCTCCCTACAGAAGATGCATAAGATGCTGTTTAATGAAATAGGTTTCTTTTCCAATATCACATTATTGTATGAAAATTCTCATGGAATGGATACTTAAAGTATCATACCACATCAAATCAGGCTGGGTCTGACTGAAGCATATTTTTGAACAAACAGATTAAGAAACATGTTAAGATCCTGGAATGGAAAAGTGTACTTTGTTGTTTGAAGAAACAGTGAAAAAATGGCTTCTCTCAGCTTGCTGCTGTTGCTTTGAACAATAAAGATAAACAGGCAAATAACTTTCCATAGCATTTACCAAAATGACAAAACAATTAAGTTTGACTGCTAGTTTTCCTATAAGCTATTGTTTTTTTGCTTGAAAGCTGGATGGAATTGCATAGACCACATTTCCTGGACCAATTGTAATGATTACCACTTTGATTTTCCATATAGTCAGCCAGCATCACATGACAATAACTGGTGGTTTCTTAGGATTGCTTAACAGTATAAACTTTGGACCAAAAGGTGTTTTCAATCACAAAGTTTGCATTCAGCCGGTTCTCAGGATAGCCCAAAGTGATTTACAACCAATACATTACAACAACAACTTGCAATGTATAGCACCTTTAATATAGAGAAAATGTCCAAAGGTGCTTACTTTCGAAATGCAGTCACTTATGTAGATAAACATTCAGATCCCATAGCAAATTAATGAATGGCCAGGTCATCTGGTTTTGGTGGTATTGGTTAAGAGAGGAATTTTGGTCAGCACATTAGTACTATGGGATTTCTTATATCCACCAGAGTCTGTAGAACATTTTCTTCTGACAGATAGCATCTCAAACAAAGCAACGCTGCATCCCGTAACTGTAATGTCAGTTTAGATTATGCACTCAAGTTTGTGAGATTGAACCCATGACCTTTTTTATTCAGAAAGCAAAAGTTTTTCCAACTGAGCCAAGCTCACACCTGAATTACAGATGATGTTCTTCCCTGCTTCCATGACTTTGCCAATATTAGTGTGCAATCATTGTCAAGGATACGAAAGGAGTGCAACAATTTTCTCTTTCTCTGCTGAGAAAAGATTGGCACTAATTTTCCTTGCAGCAGGCCGATCTGAGGTTTCAACACTAGTTACACTCCTTGGTGCTAAACCATATCTTTGACTTTATTTTCTTTTTCTTTTGCTCCCTCTCTTACTTTTGAGTCTTAATCTGAATTCTCCTTCGATTCTATTTTCCTTATTTTATCTGATCTATAGCTTCTAATGAGTTGCTTTAATCCAAAAAAATCACTCCAGTTTCCTCCAACCTAAATTATTGTTTTCAGCCTCTATATATTTAACCAGAGTCTTGCTATTTTGCTCTCAATCTCTTTATTTCCTACTGAGAACTCTCACTTTCCTTCTTCTCCTACATCTAAAACAAAAGTCTACACTTTAGCCTCACAGAGCAATTGCCACCACCAGATCCTGATCTATCCCCTTGAACTGCTCTCCTGGCCTGATCAAGTTTCTGCACTGTTTCAGTGTCCTTTTTAGCTCAACAAGGGCGGTACAGTGGCGCAGTGGTTAGCACCGCAGCCTCACAGCTCCAGGGACCTGGGTTCGATTCTGGGTACTGCCTGTGCGGAGTTTGCAAGTTCTCCCTGTGACCGCGTGGGTTTTCCCCGGGTGCTCCCGTTTCCTCCCACAGCCAAAGACTTGCAGGTGATAGGTAAATTGGCCATTGTAAATTGCCCCTAGTGTAGGTAGGTGATAGGGAATATGGGATTCCTGTAGGGTTAGTATAAATGGGTGGTTGTTGGTCGGCACAGACTCGGTGGGCTGAAGGGCCTGTTTCAGTGCTTTATCTCTAAATAAAAATAAAATAAAATTGGGAGATACCATTAAGTCATCCTTATGTCTAAAATGATACACAAAATCTTGAGCTGCTTATTGCTAACATTAGGTGCTAACTCTGGGCAGGTGTGTAACACTGTGTGTTAGAAACTGATCCGCTGCTCAGGGCATGAGGTCATGGCTATTTTAACTCCCAGGCCTCATTGCAATCCTGCCGCCTGTCTTCCCATTGGAATGTGTGGGAAGTCATTGGGAAACAGCAGGAAATTGCACAGTTCAGAGGCCATTTGTCAACGCCAGGTAGTTGGGGCGATCAGTTTGGGGAGGGAGTGTAGTTCACAGTGGTGTTGTATTTGGGAAAGAAGGTAAATCAGTAAAGAACAAGTAAGATTAAAATCAGCCCCTTGGCAATTTTATGCAAAGAAAGGAATTTCTATAAAATCATTGACAGAAGGATTTTGCCCCCTTGCTCTATTCACCAGCATAAATATTGTTCACTTTGATAAGTACAAAATCCTCATCCCACAGGCCGAACAAAACAATATAACAATATTCATATAAATCCATCTTTGTAAGGGACTTTGGCAATCCAGAAACAGCTGTGTAATTGGAACATTTTGTGTTGTTTTCAACATTTATTTTTCTATTAAAGGGCTAAAGGAAAATACTGAGGAAATTAAAAGACATCCAATGAATTAGCAATAGTTTCCAATTTGGCAAAATGTGTTTTATAGATGGAGGAAAAAATAGCCACAGGCGTGCACCTTGAGGCTACAAGCTGATCCAAACAGCTTGTACGTTTTGAACTCATTTCTAGCTCCTGCCTCCTCGAGAGGAATTGACCCTAGGCCACCACGAGAGCCTGGAGCCACGAACCATCCCTGTGGAGTAGAATGTTCCACAAGTGCCCTGTTGTATTTACATTTATTCTACAAGGTCTTTTACTTTTTAAAACATAATTTATTTTTCTCGCTGCAAGTGTAATCAAACTTCAGCCCATCCGAGTAGTTCGTTACAATAAAAGCAAAATACTGCAGATGCTGAAAATCTGAAATAAAAACAAAAAATGCTGGAAATACTCAGCAGGTCTGGCAGCATCTGTGGAGAGAAAAGCAGAGTTAGTGTTAACCCTGCTTCTCTCTCCACAGATGCTGCCAGACCTGCTGAGTATTTCCAGCATTTCATGTTTTTATTATATGAATGGTTTGTTAGATGGTTCCAATCCATTTTGTGGTACTGAGATTGCTGAAGGGAGCACTTAACCTAATTCTAAACCTGAAATGAACTGAAGATGGCAATTAGTGATTCTTTAATGAAAACCAAAATTGGCCCAATTTCACTTATTTTGATTTTGATTTGGTTTAATCCATTTAAAATAATCCCTGTTCATAAGTTCTGTGCCAATTTTCCTGCTACCCTAAATTTCTCCGCTTTAGTACCTGGAGGCGCAATATAATAAAGTTAGATTCCTTTTCTTAGTTTGTCCAGGTAGTTGTAATGGGTCAACACAGTTCTCAATAGACAAGTGTGTAACCATTTAACACGGTGAACTCGGAGGAGAATATGCATGCTACCCAACATCTGGTAATGGAAAATGCATTCACTGTCTCTACTGGTGTTGGTGAGTTAAACATCTGGAGCACAGGCAGGGTTGGAAGTAGAATTATCAGAATTTTACTTCTTGTAAGGCTGAAAATATAGCACAGTGGAAGAGAATGAATCATCCATGTTTCCTGACAGTCTTCAACGGGCAGTGGATTAATTAATGAGACAGTAGGAAATTCCACAATGTCATTCTGCTTTTACAAACTGCTTTAGATAATTACAATCTTGAGATTGATCTTCAGGTAATTTTGTTTTTTTAAATTTACAATTAATTGGAAAATTGTATCCATTGTATATTTCAAAAATTGGGCTGAAAGAACTTCTATAAAGAAATATTGATAAGAAAAATTAAGTTGGAGCATTCTCCCTTCACTTTTGGAGACTAGGATTTCAATGCAGCTAATACTGCTGGGTTAAATTTGCTCTGCTGGTTGCAAGGATTCTGTGTGAAATGAGTCGGGCAATTTTGAGCCAGTTCTCAGTGCTGCACAAAGCATGATAGAAAGTGTTCTATCCATAACATAATCCAGTCTCCTTACCTATGGGTTTACCTGACTGGGAAAGATAGTTGGATAGAAGCAGTAAGTCCCATCATTTGTGAACATTTTCAGGCTTGATATACTCTAAAAACATGTCACCAACCTTTGGAAAAAAAGTATTTGGAAAATAATTTTAATAGCAATAAAATGAGTAGACTCGCATATTAATATGGGTGGGCAAATTGGAAGGTTTCACAGGTCAATCAGAGACAGGCACTGTTTATTGATAGCAACAACCCTTCCTTTAAGTTACATTTTCACTTTTCTCAGTTGGATCTCTTTATGCCATGTATCATTGATATCCATAAAGGAAAGGCAAGTGGTACGCTCTAATGCCTGTGCAAATGCAACTCTTTGAAAAGGGCAACTAGAAAATGCAAAAGAGTAGCTGAGGGATCAGTCTTCCTCTGATATTCTCGGCTCTCATTGTTGGCAAACACCTGGCCTCTGTTTGGTCCTTGTGCACATTGATGAAGCTCAAATTGGAAACTCAGGTGCATGAGATATCACAGGCACCAATCCATTTCACACCACTTCATGGCATCACTCAGTGGGGCAAATTCAGCCATCTTACCTTCCCAGAGAATTTCCAAGCTGGAGGCAATTGAGGTAGGAGAGAGGGCTACAACACTGTTCAGGGTGCTTCCTTCAAGTATTGTTCCCCAGTAGAAGCATGGGATTGGAGAATTTATGCTGATATTCCAAGCTGTTGTGCCAAATATTGGAGTGTAGGAACATTGGAGCTGGAGTAGGCCATTCAGCCCATCAAGCCTGCTCTGCCATTCAATATGATCATGGCTGATCATCCACTACAATGCCTTTTCCCCACACTATCCCCATATCCCTTTATGTCATTGGTATTTAGAAATCTGTCAATCTCTGCTTTAAACATACTCAATGACTGTATTTTATTCAATTATGTTCCTAAACAAAGCTAACCAGAGACAAAACTATTTTGTTAGTTTTTAAAACTTATGACATTCATATTCAAATTACATCTTTGTTTCTTTGAATTCCTGATGATAAAATGAAATTAGGATGGTTATGCACTGAACCTTTTGTATCTTTAAACAGACCATTTAGGTCCACATTTCAGGTATGGGTTATGTATCAGAAATTATCAATCTGCTGAGTATTTCCAGCTTTTTCTGCTTTTCATTAAAGCTTTAAGTGTTCGTAGTTTTTGTTTTATTTTGTCCCTCTCAGCAAAGTTCTAAACTCAAATGAACGTCTATAAGTCTATACGTTTCTTTGCCGCCCTGTGAAGAATTTCATTTTAAAAACTAGAAAATTCCTCAGTGGAGACTTCTGGATGAGTCTAAGAGTTTGCAGTATTAGTAGCAGCCAGCTATAATTTACATCAGAAGCACAGCACATGACATTACAGTAAATGGCATTTAGATGGCTAGCCACAATATTATAAATTATTGTGTATAATAGTAATTCCATAATGCTTAAACTGCTCAGATTATTTAACGCAGGTGGTTAAATAATTTGTTCCACAGATCATCTATCATTTATAATATGTCAAAATAATACCAGTCTATGTCTTTGGCTTTGTTTTAAGCATCTGAATGAATTTCCGCCCCCCCCCCCCCCCCCACCCCCCCCATCAAATGTTAGGGCAGGAAAATCTGCTTGATACATAAGACAATCGGTATCTCTCTATTTTCCTTTCAGCAAAAAGACATCTACCAGAAACCTCTTTCTTTATTCTGTGCATTTAGGACAGTGATATTGTTATAATACTATTAATCTACCAATTGAATCAATTGTGCTCAACAACATGAGATGTCAGTGCTGGGAAATGGGATCGTATTGGCATCAAAAGGGTAATTTTCTTTGTGGTCTGGGCAGGGAGCCTCACCAGCTGGGATCATCTGTCAGAAGGTTGGCAACTGCTGCACCTGATTTTCTGACTATTCATTTCTAATATGTACTCCTGGCAGCATCTGGAGTGCAGTGAGCAGTTTACCACTTTGCTGTCATCTCTGAGGTTAGGTGTACCATAGGCTCGAAATAGAGCAATGTTTGCTCATTCCCATCCCAACTATTTTCTTTAGCCTTAATTTCAGATGAGCATTCCCACAGCACTAGTGTGAAATTTGCATATCCAAAAAAATTCATCCTTGGAGTTTTCACAATTTGCAAACATTATTGGTAGTTTTGCGCTTTCGGCTCATGCCTATTAGGAATTCATTGAGATCTGAGAGTTGATAGGACAAGTTGTGTTTGTGTATCCCCCCAGTTCTGATGCAAAATTTTATCCAAGATATTAACCCAGCTTTATCTTTCAGATGCTGATTGACCCATATCTCAGTAAATTGTGTTTGTAAAAGTCACTTTCTTCAAGCAAAACAAAATGGAAATGTTGTAATATTCATTATGATGGACACACAGTGCACAGCTAATACTGTCATTATATGATGGCCTCCACAACATGAATAAGATTTGCCTATACTTTTTCTTCCATTTTCATATACAGAATTCTCTCCTTCTTCCACATAGCTGTACTTCACATGAACTAGACAAGAAATTATCCCACTTCCTCTAACAATTCTTGTTGAATACATCACCTGACCTTGTCAGAAGCTATTTTATTTTTGATCTAAGTAAATATATGCTTTCTTTCTCTTATTTATGGTATCTTATTACAGTCTTCAAAAAAAGTCTCCAAATACAGTGCTGAAGTTGCATGTGGTTTAAATAATGCACACAATTCTAGACAGTGGTTTAAATTATCATTCATGATTCCAACCAACATATTCAGTTCACAACTTCAATTCTCACTGGTTTACAGTGTGGTTCACTCATGATAGAAATGTTATTAATCCAGTGCTGAAACCAGGTCATTTATACAATTCAGGAACAATGTTGCTTCTGACCAGCCTGGTTTATGGGATAACTACACAGTGGAACTCATGAAATCGCACAGTTTACTTGTTAGGGCCCCTGGTCAGGGATAGGAGCTATCAACCCCACTGCCTTGTGGGCGTCTCAGGACAGTCTAGGGCTAAGGGAGTAAACCCTAACAGAAAATCCGGAGCGGAACCCCTAAGGTGGTCATGTGTCACCTTTGGCATGTTTCCGGCAGTTCCTGCAGCCATACTGGTGCCAAACGTTGTGCTCTGCACGCCTTTGGACCCCACTAGGAAGGCCGAGAGGGGGGCTTTTGACGCTTGGGCAACTCACAACCTCCATACATCGGCCCAGGCATGCGCCATGGAGAGGTCACTCCATAGTCGCCTCACAGCGACCAAAATAACACGGAAGGCAGCAGTTACGGGTTATAAGTGCAGCTTAATTGGCCTAGAGATTGGGCACCACGGGTTGCCTTTGTCGGTGAGAGAGGTCATCGCATCTCACTGGATAGCTACCGCCCGCCTCAAATCAGGCAGACCCCGGTCAGAAAGGTTCTGTCCCACCACAGTCCACCTGCTTCAATGGGTGTTTGAGCTGAGGGTCATTGCCCGACAGGTGGACTGTAACACCGCACCAAACAACACGACAAAAAAAGGAAAGAAGTTACCAGCCCTTCGTTTTGCAAGCTGCAACGTCAGAACTATGTGTCCTGACCTGTGGGAAGACCTTACACAAATCAACAACTCTGGGAAGACCGCCATCCTTAACAACGAGCTCAGTAGACTCAACATCGACATTGCAGCACTTCAGGAGATACACCTCCCTGCGAGCGCATCTCTAAGAGAGCAAAACTGCACCTTCTACTGGCAGGGTAGGGATCCTGAAGAACCAAGACAACATGGAGTGGGCTTTGTCATCAGAAACTCTTTGCTCAGCATGATAAAGCCACCTTCAAATGTTTCGGAACGCATACTGTCCATCCGACTGCTCACTGCCTATGGTCCAGTACACCTACTCAGCATCTATGCTCCAACACTCTGCTCCCCACCTGAGGTTAAAGACCAGTTTTATGAGGAACTCCATAATATCATTAGCAGCATTCCTAATACTGAACATTTGTTCCTACTGGGGGACTTTAATGCCAGGGTTGGGGCCGACCATGACTCATGGCCCTCCTGCCTTGTGTGCTATGGCATTGGAAGGATGAATGAGAATGGACAGAGACTGCTGGAGTTGTGTACCTATCACAACCTCTGCATCACCAACTCGTTCTTTCATACTAAATCCTGTCACCAGGTTTCATGGAGCCACCCAAGATCACGTTGTTGGCACCAGCTGGACCTCATCGTCACAAGGCGAGTCTCTATAAACAGTGTTCTAATCACACGCAGCTTCCACAGTGCGGACTGTGACACCGACCACTCCCTGGAGGGCAGCAAAGTTAGACTCAAACCAAAGAAGCTACATCACTCCAAGCAGAAGGGCCGCCCACGCATCAACACTAACAGAATTTCGTATCCACAGCTGTCACAAAAGTTTCTAAATTCATTTGAAAAGCCGTTCAAAACAGTCCTGCAGGGGATGCAGAGACGAAGTGGGCCCACATCAGAGATGCCATCTATGACTCAGCAATGACCATCTTTGACAAACGTGAGAAGCAGAATGCAGACTGCTTTCAATCTCACTTTGAAGAGCTGGAACCTGTCATAGCCGCTAAGCGCACTTCACTGTTGAACTACAAGAAAGCCCCCAGTGAGTTAACAGCCATAGCACTTAAAGTAGCCAGAAGCGCTGCACAAAGAACAGCCAGGCACTGTGCAAATGGCTACTGGCAACACCTATGTAGTCATATTCAGCTGGCCTCAGACGCCGGAAACATCAGAGGAATGTATGATGGTATTAAGAGAGCTTTTGGGCCAACAATCAAGAAGAACTCCCCCCTCAAGTCTAAATCAGGGGACACGATCACTGTCCAACACAAGCAAATGGACCGCTGGGTGGAGCACCACCTAGAACTGTACTCCGGGGAAAATGTTGTCACTGATACCACCCTCAATGCAGCCCAGTCTCTGCCAGTCATGGATGAGCTGGACGAACAGTCAACAAAATCGGAACTCAGTGATGCCTTTGATTCTCTAGCCAGTGGAAAAGCCCCTGGAAAGGACAGCATTACCCCTGAAATAATCAAAAGTGTCAAGCCTGTTATACTCTCAGCACTCCATGAACTGCCTTGCCTGTGCTGGGATGAAGGAGCAGTACCACAGGACATGCACCATGCCAATATCATCACCCTCTATAAGAACAAGGGTGACCGCGGTGACTGCAACAACTACTGTGGAATCTCCCTGCTCAGCATAGTGGGGAAGGTCTTCGCTTGAGTCGTTTTAAACAGACTCAAGAGGCTGGCTGAGCATGTTTACCCTGAGGCACAGTGCAGCTTTCGAGCAGAGAGATCCACCATTGACATGCTGTTCTCCCTTCGCCAGCTACAGGAGAAATGCCGTGAACAACAGATGCCCCTCTACTTTTCTTTCATCGATCTCACCAAAGCCTTTGACCTCGTCAGCAGACGTGGTCTCTTCAGACTACTAGCAAAGATTGGATGTCCACCAAAGCTACTAAGTATCATCACCTCATTCCTTGACAATATGAAAGACACAATTCAGCATAGCGGTGCCTCATCAGACCCCTTTCCTATCCTGAGTGGCATGAAACAGGGCTGTGTTCTTGCACCTACACTGTTTGGGATCTTCTTCTCCCTGCTGCTCTCACATGCTTTCAAGTCTTCAGAAGAAGGAATTTTCCTCCACACAAGATCAGGTGACAGGTTGTTCAACCTTGCCCATCTTAGAGCGAAGACCAAAGCACGGAAAGTCCTCATCAGGGAACTCCTCTTTGCTGATGATGCTGCATTAACATCTCACACAGAAGAGTGTCTGCAGAGACTCATTGACAGGATTGCAGATGTCTGCAACGAATTTGGCCTAACCATCAGCCTCAAGAAAACAAACATCATGGGAAAGGACATCAGAAATGCTCTATCCATCAACATCAGCGACCACACTCTGGAAGTGGTTCAAGAGTTCACCTACCTAGGCTCAACTATCACCAATAACTTGTCTCTCGATGCAGAAATCAACAAGTGCATGGGAAAGGCATCCGCTGCTATGTCCAGACTGGCCAAGAGGGTGTGGGAAAATGGCGCAATGACATGGAACACAAAAGTCCGAGTGTTTCAAGCCTATGTCCTCAATACCTTGCTCTACAGCAGTGAGGCCTGGACAACGTATGTCAGCCAAGAGTGACATCTCAATTCATTCCATCTTCGCTGCCTCCGGAGAATCCTTGGCATCAGGTGGCAGGACCATATCTCCAACGCAGAAGTCCTTGAGGTGGCTAACATCCCCAGCATATACACCCTACTGAGCCAGCGGCACTTGAGATGGCTTGGCCATGTGAGCTGCATGGAAGATGGCAGGATACCCAAGGACGCATCGTACAGCGAGTTCGTCACTGGTATCAGACCCACCAGCCGTCCATGTCTCCGCTATAAAGACGTCTGCAAAAGCGACATGAAGTCCTGTGACATTGATCACAAGTCGTGGGAGTCAGTTGCCAGTGATCGCCAGAGCTGGCAGGCAGCCATAAAGGCGGGGCTAAAGAGTGGCGAGTCAAAGAGACTTAGCAGTTGGCAGGAAAAAAGACAGAAGTGCAAGGAAAGAGCCAACTGTGTAACAGCCCCGACAATTAATTTTATCTGCAGCACCTGTGGAAGAGTCTGTCACTCTAGAATTGGCCTTTATAGCCACTCCAGGCACTGCTCTACAAACCACTGACCACCTCTAGGCGCTTACCCGTTGTCTCTCGAGACAAGGAGGCCAAAGAAAGAAAAAAGAAAGGAACTCACTTATAAATTATCTTCTGGAAAATAAAATTCCATGTTGTGGTAAATATTTGCCAAATTCTAAATTCACTCACAACTGATCAAAATTACACTCCTGTTATAATGATATTGCTATACCATTATATTGAAATTATTCAAAATTATTGGGAGATTACTATCCCATTGTAGTGAAATTACTCTACCCTTTGTGAAATTACTATACTATTACATTATCATTGAAAAAGTCTAAGAGTTACTGTTTAATTTTAAGGAAAGAGCAATGAACTAAGTTTATTCACCTAAACAGCTGCCATAATTAACACAATGACAGAACAGTTTAGATGACTTGATTACACCATTTAAGAAGACTACTATTTGCCAGAACTGGAGAAAATATGGGCCCAATAATTTTACAAAGTCATTCAGAGAACTCAAAACTTTTGCCAGTTTCTTCCTCTGTCTTCTGCTACTTCATTCAGATCGCTGTTGATAACTGTTGCTGAACAAGACAATTTCTATTTGCAAGACTTTAAATAGCAACAGCAGCTCTTTTTGAATTCCTGTTACATGGGAAATCACATCACCACCAACTGATAGCTCCCTGCATAGGACTCTATTTATGTAGGAAACTATGAATATTTATGTTAATGAGCTGACTTCAGAAAATTCCATGAGGCTCCTTACACATTCACTGACTTTAGCACTCGCACCTAACCAGTCCCAGCTTCATATAACCAGGACTGGAAAACTGGACATTAGATGGCCAACCAAGCTTACAATAAGGTGTTATCTTATTAAAGGTTTTAACACAATGGGGATGTTTTAGAAAATAACGTTGAGTAGGATACCAAAGCCAATCCTTTTATATTGAAATGGATAATCACTGAGTATGATGCCTATTAGATTTTCAACATAGCAATTTTGTTTATGTGTGTCAGACAATTCTCATTGCTATCCCTTTAAAACAACTTTAATATGAGATTGAGAAAGTATTCTAATGTTGAGTGAAAACACACATATTGTGGTTTTTACAAAGGTTTTCATCCAATTAGATGCTTTCTTAAATGCCCCAGCATTTTCACTTTATCTTATGTGGAATGGATGTGGAAGTATCAATATTTCTCAATGTTACGACCAGGTGAGAAAGGGGTCTAGGGTTCCCTCTCAGCCTTCCCCTAGTCTTACTGTAACAGGGTTTAATTTTAAACACACCGCTTTTTTTAGCTCCCCCTTGTTGAATCCTTGTTCACCACCTTCCAATTGTAAGGTCAAGAAACCAGCCAAACAGGTTTCCTTAGGTTTAAAGAAGAAAAGTTGAAATTTATTAAACTTAAACTCTAATTCAGTTAACATGCCCACGCTAGCATGCATATGCAATAAACACACATACAGATAGAGACAGAAAAGAGCAGAAGAAATAAAGTGAAAAAGTTTAAGGCAATATCTGAAGATGGCTTTGGTTACTGTTAGAGTCATAGAGTCATACCTTCGGCCCATTGTGTCTGTGCCAGCCATCAAGCACCTAACTATTCTAGTCCCATTTCCTAGCACTACGCCCATAGCCTTGTATGCTATGACGTTTCAAGTGCTCATCTAAATGTTCTTAAATGTTGTGAGGGTTCCTGCCTCTACCACCTCTTCAGGCAGTGCTTTCCAGATTCCAACCACCCTCTGGGTGAAAAAGTTTTTCCTCAAATCTCCTCTAAACCTCCTGCCCCTTACCTTAAATCTATGTCCCCTGGTTATTGACCCCTCCGCTAAGAGAAAAAGTCTCTTCCTATCTATCCTATCAATGCCCCTCATAATTTTGTATACCTCAATCATGTCCCCCCTCAGCCTTCTCTGTTCTAAGGAAAACAACCCTTGCCTTTTCAGTCTCTCTTCATAGCTGAAATGCTCCAGCCCAGGCAACATCCTGGTGAATCTCCTCTACACCCTCTCCAGTGCAATCACATCCTTCCTATAGTGTGGTGCCCAGAACTGTACACAGTACTCCAGCTGTGGCCTAACTGGCGTTTTATACAGCTCCATCATAACCTCCCTGCTCTTATACCCTATATCTCAGCTCATAAAGGCAAGTATCCCATAAGCCTTCCTAACCACCTTATCTACCTGTGCTGCTGCCTTCAGTGATCTATGGACAAGTACACCAAGGTCCCATGACATTCTGTACTTCCTAGGATCTTACCATCCATTGTATATTCCCTTGCCTTGTTAGTCCTCCTAAAATGCATCACCTTACACTTCTCAGGATTAAATTCCATTTGCCATTGCTCTGCCCATCTTACCAGCCCATCTATATCATCCTGTAATCTAAGGCTTTCCTCCTCGCTATTTACGATACCACCAATTTTTGTTCTTTGAGTTCGCTGTAGAGTCCTTGATTGTAGGTAGATCTTGCTTTTTGTTGGGGCCCAGTATTCTTCTTAAACCTTGTTCGACGTCGGAGACTTTTCTCTCTTGAGTTCACGTCTTCAGTGGATTTGGAGTTGTGTGAGAAAGAGATGGGAGCAGACAGGAGAAGTCTTCTCAGTCTGAGACCAAACAGTCTTTCCCTCTCAAACTGTCTGTACAATTCATAAATATTCAGGTTGCCCAGCGGGTTAGACATGTGAACAGCTGGTTTGACTACATCTGTTTGTGGATTCGGCCATCTTAGCAGTCATCCTGGAATGTGAGCTTCCTCATCTTCAATGTCTGGTGATCAAAGTCCATTGTGGGTTGAATGTGTCAGGGAATGGTCCTTTGGCTCCACAAGCACTATCTGTTAGTATGTAAATGTTTTTTTCTGGCCACGGCTGATCTGTTTAACAAGTAATTTCCTCGCTCCAGCAACCGTTTAAAATCAATGTTCATATGACAAAATTAATATGCCTCATTTTTGGCAGGTGGGGGTCTGCATGATACTCAAAGATAAAAAAAAATTGAATGCATATGTCTTGATTAAGCTCAATAAGAGTGTGTCACTATTAATCCTCTCTTTAAGTATAGAAAGTTGAGAAAGAATTACATATTAACATTAAACAAATTATGTTCTCTGTCTACTTGTTATGAATAGATAAAATATTTTTATTTTTAAAAATAGGTGCTGTTAACTTCATGAAGCAAGCTCACTTGGGAGAGTTGTTAAGTCTTATCGTGTGCGGGAGCTGAATTATCAAACACACCTGAAAATACACAATCACTGTTGGTTAATAAATGTATACTACTGTCATTCAAACTGTTGTCTCAATAACTTTTCTGAGCTGATAATCATAATGAAATGGTCAGCACTCAGTAGAAAATAAAATGCAGAAGTTAATCAAAACTCTGCAACAATTTGAAAAGGGGTTTTGATGCCAAGAGTTCTTCTATAAAAGAGACCCTGGTTCAATAAACTTCCTCCTTAAAAGGATCTTGAAGGCAAGAATCCCTCTTTAATTTTCTGGAATTCTTGCATGGATTTCACAACTAAAGGAATACATTTTCCATTATGGCAAGACTCCTTGATAAGAAACAGCCACTCAGATGCTCCATATCCATATTTCTTGTTATTTATGACTGTTCCACATATTGAGGTTGACGCACAGCTTTTTCTGAACCAGAAATTCCTGGATGAAACCCAATATATTTAGTGTCATGGAAAACGATGATCCTAAAAGTGATATGAGGGTTTTCCTTACAGTAATGTATCACTTGAGTAAAATGAAGCTATCAAAGAAAGCAGTGCACCTGCCAAGACACCTACCAGGCAATCTGTGACTATCTGAAGCTGATTCATTTCTAAGTAAAGCACTTCAAAATAATGTCACTCATTATAATGCATAACCAACACTGCCAAACACAGATTATGTGTTCGTTTATCTCACAGCTGTTTATGATATCTTGCCGCAGAAAATTGACTGCTGTGGTTCCCTGCTCACAACAGTGACTGTGCTTTGAAATACTTTATCAGCTGTAAAGCAGTTTGAGATGGTTTGAGGTCATGAAAGGCACTATATAAATGCACATTCTTTCGCACAGCTGCAACTCAGTTGCTTGGAATCTCACCTCTAGAGTCAGAAGGTTATGAGTTTAAGTCTCACACCAGAGACTTGAGCACAAAAATCGAAGATGATGCTCCAGTCCAATAGTGAGGGAGTGCTGCACTGTTGGAGGTGCTGCCTTTCAGGTGAGATATTAAACTGAGGCCCCATCTGCCCTCTCAGGTGATGCAAAAGATTCCATGGCATTATTTCAAAGAACAGCAGGGGGAGTTATCCCTGGCCAATATTTATCCCTCAATCAACATCAGAAAAATAGATTAACTGGTCATTATCGCATCGCTTTGTGGGTTTGCTTTGTGTGCGAATTGGCTGTTGCATTTACAACAGTGACTACACTTCAAAAGTACTTCATTGGTTGTAAAGTGCTTTGGATCATGAAAGGTGCATTATGAATACAAGTCTTTTTGTCTGAAAAAGTGCTGAGAAGCTTTGGGATACTTTCAGTATCTCACACTGTTCTGAGGTATTTGACTTCTGCTGATATCAGGAGCCAGTTGTGGGTTTGTGTCAGATCTAGTTGCCATCAAACTGCTGCAAAATAGTCAACGAATTATGAGTCTGGAGAAATTATTTGTTATCATATGAAATGGACGTCACTGAGTTTCTGTAGAATTCAAAAAATGTTTCCACCAGTACAATTTCCACGAATTGAAATAGTATCTCTGCCCCAAGGTGGATGAAAGAACACCTCTACTTAAACATTGACTGGCGTAAATGCAGTTGTCGATGAAGATCTGGCCATAAAAATGAAAAATACAGAACTATGTATCCAAAAGTAATTTGACTGTCTGAAGATTTTATTCCACAAGGTATCAGTTCTTTGGCACTGATGTTGCTGATTTACTACCAATCCATTAACACGCATGAGTTCTGCTCTAGCAAGAGCAATAATCTTACCACGGTAAATTAAACTGTCTGATGAAATGTAATGCAATTTCTACTGCAGGTCCAGCAATATTATTCCCCAGTGGTAACTCAGTAGGTGTGCAACTGAACCATACAGACCAACAAGTACCAGGTTTAGTCCCCAACCTAACGTTGGTACTAAAGGGTCTGCAAATGGCTTCAGCATCACTGGCCCAGGAAGGGCGAAAATCAGGTTCCCACTCCCAATTATTTTCATATGATTTCTGTTGGAAATGCAGGTTTGTGGGTATTGAGTGAGGTCAGGATTGGGTTTGGTTGTGATGCTCCTACAGGTGAATAGCTGCCAGCACTTACTAATTAGTTGCTCGTCTGAAGACTGGCCACTACAGTGAAGTACCAACAGGCAGTTGAGACCCATAGAACTCATCCCAGCAAAAGTCGGCAATGTCAGAAGATGCAGAGGGAAACAAATTTAATCTAAAACAGTAAATCAAACCTGTGAAATGGTGCTGAAGACCAGAGAGACAGGCATTGAGTAGCTGGCAGTAGAAATCTTAAAAATAACGCTGGATTTAATCTTCCAAACTTGACATTTGCACGTGCAAGGACTCTTGCGGTCAGAGTGGATGAAGGCCAAAGAATGAATGTGGATTCCAAAACAGAAAGGAATGGTGAGACTGCCACAAAGAACTTACAATGTTAAAAGGGCTTCCAGCAACAGAAACTCCCACAGTTAGCATAAGGGGAGAAGCCACGAAAACATTGCTCTCCACATTGAAGAAGAAAGTTGCTGAGCTGTTCAGCATGTAGAGAAAGGAAGGAACCACCTGTAGTGAGCCTCAAAGATTCTGGCATTTTCTCCTTTAAAGGTATACATTCATGATAACGTCAGCAGCAATTACAATGTAATTTAGATACCTTGAACAGAGCTGTAGTGTGAAAGATTTAAAATACATTATATCATGCACCTAATGCACTGTATCACAAAAAATGTGATTCCCTTGCACTATTTTCTAGTCCACAATACTAGTCTGAAGATTCATATGTTTTATAGTCTATTCATTAATTATCCATACCAATGATGTACAGAGCTTAATCATACATTGGGAATGAGTCATTTAGTGAGACAAAAAGTAAAATCTGACTGGTTTCAGCGAAGTGGCTAACACCCGAACAAATATATACATTGATTTGGTAGTTAACTGGGGACACCTGGCCAATCACATATATTTATATACATATATACACAAAATCAGCTGACATAACTTATCCATGTCCAGCTACCCTCCTCCATGATTTTGAGAAAGGTAGTCTGTCAAATCTCTTTGGAGAGTTAGAGATTTGAACTGCTGACATCATTGAGTCAGCCTCAAGTGCAGCCGACTGATTTGCCGACAGACGCTGTAAAGGATCCAGCACTGATCGTTCAATTATTGCAGAGTTGGCGACAGCGCCCAGACAGTGAATAAGCAAAACTCCTCCTCATCCTGTTTAATTTCTATCTCCCTAAATATAAATGCTACCGGTTTCAATTTGTTTGGTTAAATAAATAATTAAATACCATTTATTTGGGCAGGTATACTTTCTTCACACGGAACAGCACACTTTAAAAAATATTGTCAATGAATAATTTTTCAAGGAGTCAGGCTGTTGGACGGTTTTGTTTTCAATTGGTATATGACAAATATAATATAAGTTTTATGATAGTCCCCATCTCTTTACTATAAATCAATTGTGCTGTGATGGATCCAGTGGCATATCAACTATTGGGTGCTCATTTCTAAAAAGCCACCATGTGTCTTTGGAATATTGTGAGCATACATGCTCGTTATTGAAACTTTGTACCAAAGGGATATTTGTTTTGTCTAAAAAACCTATGGTAAATGCAGTCAATTCAAACTTCTCCAAGTGAGGCCGAGTAACCTTCAAATCATTGGCATCAAAAAGATGTTTTTATATGTGTCACAGACTTTTTTTTTCTCCTCGGATTAAAACAGTGTCTGCCCTTAAGACTCTGTTAAAAACAGTGCACCTTTAAGGGAGAGAAAGTTCTGGAATTTCTAAGGCACACTGTGCCAACAGCTGCATTTTTGTTACTTAGACTACAGCAGGAGATAGGTCACGTGGTATGATGTTTTGATTTGACTGTGTGTAAAACTGACAAAAACCAGTATGAACCAGTTTGTCTTGAGAGACTCTCCATCAAGGTGTGCTACTGAAGAGAAGAAAGCTGTCTATGTTCTCTCAGCAAAAATTGTACAGGGAACTACGGATCAATTTAATTGCCTAAAGAAAAAAAGCCTTCTTTTTAGTTGTTGCTATTACAGAGACTTGGTTGAGGGAAGGACAGGATTGGCAGCTAAATATTCCAGGTTTTAGAAGCTTCAGGCGGGATAGAGGGGGATGTAAAAGGGGTGGGGGAGTTGCATTACTGGTTAAGGAGAATATCACAGCTGTAATGCGGGAGGACACCTCGGAGGGGTCATGCAGCGAGGCAATATGTGTGGAGCTCAGGAATAGGAAGGGTGCAGTCACAATGTTGGGGGTTTACTGCAGGCCTCCCAACAGCCAGCGGGAGGTAGAGGAGCAGATATGTAGACAGATTTTGGAAAGATGTAAAGGTAACAGGGTTGGAGTGGTGGGTGATTTTAACTTCCCCTATATTGACTGGGACTCACTTAGTACTAGGGGCTTGGATGGGGCAGAATTTGTAAGGAGCATCCAGGAGGGTTTCTTGAAACAATATGTAGATAGTCCAACTAGGGAAGGGGCCGTACCGGACCTGGTATTGGGGAATGAGCCCGGTCAAGTGGTCGAAATCTAAGTCGGGGAGAATTTCGGGAACAGTGACCATAATTATGTAAGTTTTAAGGTACTTGTGGATAAGGATAAGAGTAGTCCTCGGGTGAAGGTGCTAAATTGGTGGAAGGCTAATTATAATAATATGAAGCAGGAACTGAAGAATTTAGATTGGGGGCGGTTGTTTGAGGGTAAATCAACATCTGACATGTGGGAGTCTTTCAAACGTCAGTTGATTAGAATCCAGGACTGGCATGTTCCTGTGAGGAAGAAGGATAAGTTTGGCAAGTTTCAGGAACCTTGGATAACGAGGGATAGTGTGAGCTTAGTGAAAAAGAAAAAGGAAGCATTTGTAAGGGCTAGAAGGCTGGGAACAGATGAAGCCTTTGAGGAATATAAAGTAAGTAGGAAGGAACTTAAGCAAGGAGTCAGGAGGGCTAAAAGGGGTCATGAAAAGTCATTGGCAAACAGGATTATGGAGAATCCCAAGGCTTTTTATACGTATATAAAGAGCAAGAGGGTAACCAGGGAAAGGGTTGGCCCACTCAAGGACAGAGGAGGAAATCTATGTGTGGAGTCAGAGGAAATGGGCGAGGTACTAAATGAGTACTTTGCATCAGTATTCACCAAAGAGAAGGACTTGGTGGATGATGAGCCTAGGGAAGGGAGTGTAGATAGTCTGGGTCATGTCGTTATCAAAAAGGAGGAGGTGTTGGGCATCTTGCAAAGCATTAAGGTAGATACGTCCCCAGGGCCTGATGGGATCTACCCCAGAATACTGAGGGAGGCAAGGGAAGAAATTGCTGGGGCCTTTACAGAAATCTTTGCATCCTCATTGGCTACAGGTGAGGTCCCAGAGGTCTGGAGAATAGCCAATGTTGTTCCTTTATTTAAGAAGGGTAGCAAGGATAGTCCAGGAAATTATAGGCCGGTGAGCCTTACGTCAGTGGTCGGGAAATTATTAGAGAGGATTCTTTGGGACAGGATTTACTCCCATTTGGAAACAAATGAACTTATTAGCGAGAGGCAGCATGGTTTTGTGAAGGGGAGCTCGTGTCACACTAACTTGATTGAGTTTTTTGAGGAAGTGATGAAGATGATTGATGAAGGAAGGGCAGTGGATGTTGTCTATATGGACTTCAGTAAAGCCTTTGACAAGGTCCCTCATGGCAGACTGGTACAAAAGGTGAAGTCACACGGGATCAGAGGTGAGCTGGCAAGATGGATATAGAACTGGCTCGGTCATAGAAGACAGAGGGTAGCAGCGGAAGGGTGCTTTTCTGAATGGAGGGCTGTGACTAGTGGTGTTCCACAGGGATCAGTGCTGGGACCTTTGCTGTTTGTATTATATATAAATGATTTGGAGGAAAATGTAGCTGGTCTGATTAGTGAGTTTGCGGACGACACAAAGGTTGGTGGAGTTGCGGATAGTGATGAGGATTGTCAAAGGATACAGCAGGATATAGATCGGTTGGAGACGTGGGCGGATAAATGGCAGATGGAGTTTAATCCGGACAAATGTGAGGTAATGAATTTTTGAAGATCTAATACAGGTGGAAAGTATACAGTAAATGGCAGAACCCTTAGGAGTATTGACAGGCAGAGAGATCTGGGCATACAGGTCCACAGGTCACTGAAAGTGGTAACGCAGGTGGATAGGTGCTCAAGAAGGCATATGGCATGCTTGTCTTCATCGGTCGGGGCATAGAGTATAAAAATTGGCAAGTTATGCTGCAGCTGTACAGAACCTTAGTTAGGTCACACTTAGAATATTGCGTGCAATTCTGGTCGCCACACTACCAGAAGGACGTGGAGGCTTTGGAGAGGGTACAGAAAAGGTTTACCAGGTCTGGAAGGCATTAGCTATGAGGAGAGGTTGGATAAACTCGGATGGTTTTCACTGGAACGACGGAGGTGGAGGGGCGACATGATGGAGATTTACAAAGTTATGAGTGGCATGGACAGAGTGGATAGTCAGAAGCTTTTTCCCAGGGTGGAAGAGTCAGTTACTAGGGGACATAGGTTTAAGGTGGGAAGGGCAAAGTTTAGAGGACATGTGCGAGGCAAGTTCTTTACACAGAGGGTGGTGAGTGCCTGGAACTTGCTGCCGGGGGAGGTGGTGGAAGCAGGTACGATAGTGACGTTTAAGAGGCATCTTGACAAATACATGAATAGGATGGGAATAGAGGGATACGGTCCCCGGAAGTGCAGAAGGTTTTAGTTTAGACAGGCATGATGATCGGTGCAGGCTTGGAGGGCCGAATGACCTGCTCCCGTGCTGTACTGTTCTTTGTTCTTTGTTTACAAGAGAATATTTGTATTGCTGAAGGAACTGTTGATGCCTACGGCAGCCAAAGTGTTGAATACCTATTAAGAATAAACTACTGCATTAAATCCACGTGAAGACTTCAAGTGGCCTTTGACTATTTCCACATTAGAATACCTCATCCACCAGGAACGTAAGACTTACTTATTTTATTTATTCTTAAGAGACAGCTAATTTTAAAAACATCACTTTTAAAACCGGTTAACTACTGTTATTTTTGAGTGTATGTGTGTGAATGGGGTGGGGGAGGGATATTAAAATAAGAAGTTATAAGGTCTTTAGACATAGGTTTATCTTAATAGTGTTTAATATTTAGTTTTAATAAATAGTTAATTTGTTGTTGTCTAATGATACCTGGTTTGGTCTGTTTTATTCCGGGGATTACTAGTGTGTTTAATTTGGCTGTTTTCCGGTTGAGTGGAAAACTTTAAATCATATGCTGCGACCTGTGGAGTGACGGGACTGAATGGACAGTGCATTGCTCCTGCCGCGGTCGTCACAAATGCAATACTAATGAAAAAACATATTTCCATCAAAATGAATGGAGACTGTGCTTCGTGTGTTTCACATCTTCAGGCCCCTTCTCCATATCTCACTCTCCAAAACAAAATACAAAGGAATGTCACTACAACAGAAACTAATTATAGGAGTAAGCACTTTTAACCTTTTTGACTGGTGAAAATGAGAATTACAAAGGATTTACAGGCTGTTTGGCCCAAAAGGTCCATGTCAATGTTTATGCTCCACAAGAGCCTCCTCCCATCCCCCTTCATCTAACCCTGTCAAAATATCCTTCTATTCCTTTCTCCCTTAGATCTGGCTTCCCTTTCAATGCATCTATGCTGGTTGCCTCAACTACTCTTTGTGGTCGAGAGTTCCATCCTCCAACCACTCTCTGTTTTCGCTGTTGGATTTATTAGTGATTATCTTATGTTTTAGCCTGTAGTTCTGGTCTCACCTGCAAGTGGAAAGATCTTCTCTATGTCTGCCCTAAAAAACCCTTTCATAGCCTTGAAGACCTCTATCTGCTCACCCCCCTCAGACTTCTCTTTTCTAGAGGAAGAAGACCCAGCCTCCTGGGGCTGGAATTTTATATCCTGTCGTGGGCAGGAATAGAGTTGGGCGGGTGATGAAAATACCAATGGAAGCAGGTGTGCCAGTTTCCTGTCACCTTTCCCAGCACTGGCGAGTTTCACCAGGACTGGGGGAGGGCAACCCACACGATCCATTAATAAGTGTAATTGAGGTCATTAAAGAGCTCATTGAGAGCTAGTTGAGGGCCATGTTGAGATTTTGGTGAGGGCTCATGGGCTGCCTGCTGGGTAGGGGCATGGAGGCGGATTCACAGCCAGCTAGTCATGACCACCCAAAAAATTAGGTGGGCACACAAAAGGGAGAACGGCTCAGAGTGTGACTTGGCCATTAGCACACAGGCACCATTAGATCTGTGCAAGTTGTGGGAAATGTGGTCAATAAGCGCTCAGGCAGTGCAGGGGGTCACCACCCTGCTGGCATTGTGGGTGCATAAAAGCAGGAGTCAAGGCTTCCAAACACAGTTGGGAGGCCACCTGAGCACAGGGATAGCAGCATCTGGCAATGAGAGCATTATTCTCAGATTTCAGGCCCAGTGGCAATGAGGAGCAACATCTGTCACAGGAAGGGAAGAGCCCTGGGCATCTGGAGGGCAGAGGAGTGGGACAGTACCGTCAAAGACGGAGCTACATTGAGATGACTGAGAACCAGTGCCGCAGGAGACTGCAACTCTCCAGGCAGATGGTCACAGAGATTTGTGCCCTCATCGCAGAAGACCTCACACCTCACAGCACTGCTCGCTATGCCCTGCCAGGAGCCATCAAATTCACTGTAGGTTTGGACTTCTTTGTCTCTGTTTTCGAGGCTTCTCCCCTTATGCTATAACTGAAGCCATCAGCTCACTAGGCTCACCATTGGGTAGGCCATCGGGCTTCTGAAGTTGCATTTCCGGTGCCTGGACTAGTCAGGTGGTGCCCTGTAGTACACTCCTGCAAGGGTCTCATGCATTGTGATAGTCTTCTGCACTCTCCATTATATGGCTGTCCTTGGTGTCTGCTTTGACCCTTGGCTGGCACTCCGGATGGCTGGAGGGGACCAACAGCTGGTGTGCAACTGGCATCCCATCCAAGCATCTCTGTGCCATCGGTGCCACTGACTGATCGAGGCTACATGGTGCTGCGTGAATTCTGTGCATGTCAGTGCGCAGTTCTTGCATGCACTCCGAGAGCTGCCACATATGGCTCTCCATGACTTTGCCACGCTCTCTGTGGAGGAGCTCATGCATGCAAAGTCCTGAGTCATGGTGGCACACATGAGCTGAATGGACTCCTCTGTTCTCAGCCCATGACCCTGAACTGCCTCAGGGAACTCTGACATGTGGGAGCACATCTGTTGCTGCTGGTATAACTGCACCCAGCTGAGCAGGGCTGTGTCTGACCTCCATCCTCCAAAGAAGACTGCTCACAGCTGCCTCTCCCTCTGTCACCTCCTCCTGTAGACTCATGACATGCTCATCACCCAGTGCCACTCTATCTATGTGTGGGAGGACCCCTGAGTTGACTGTATCTGTGCTGCTGCAGGGAGTGCTTGTAAGGTGCTTGCTCTGAGGTCTGCTCTGGCAGCACTTGGTCTGGTGATGATACGGGAATCGGTCTTTGCACCTCCACATCAGAACCTGTAGGAGACACAAGACGCGATCATGAGAATTAGCCTTGGAGAGCAGAAACCTCTGCAGTGTTGAGGCTTCTCAATGCAGCTGAGTCTTTGGCATGCTTTCAGATGGGCTGGAGTCCAATCAGCCCCTAAATCTACACATTCCAGTTTCTATTCACCCTCTCCACCAAGGATGCCATCTTGCCTTTCCTGATTTGCTTGTGGTCAGCGACCTTGGCGACCTCCATGGCTTCCTCTTCGATGCTGTCAGAAGGGAACCCCTCCTAACATCTAGGCCCTATCGTGGGCATTGTGAGCCCATTTCTCCTGCAAGGATAAAAGAGAGAGAGAGATAAGGCACTGCTAAAGCCAATTCCAGCAGTTCATTTTCATAAACGGCTGTGTGTATCAGTGCTGGCAGGCCCTCAACAGTGCTATGCCTCTGAGCCTTGCTGAGGGGTCAGTAAATGCCCTGGGCACACATTGCTCCCATATTCAGGAGCAGCATGCGCCCTCAGACTCCTCAGCTGGTGTGTCTATTGGAGGTTGAATATCCAGAGGCTTATCCTGCATTGTCCTTATATTGTCCTGACCTTGCATTGCACTCACTTTGCATGAGAGAATAAGGTCATTGAACCTCTTCTGGCACTGGACCCAGTTCCTCCAGACCACACTCCGTCTGTTCACTGTCACCTCGATCCCTGCTTGGTCTGGGAGGGTAGCCTTCTCCTGCCAAATTCCACAATCAGGACCTCCCTCCTCTCCCTCACTGCCTCCAGGAGGACCTCCGGGTCGGCATCCACAAAGCAAGCAGCAGCCCTGCCCAGGTTCCAGCTCTCTGCCATGGCAATTGATTCATTGAAGCACCAGCCGCAGTAATGGATGCCATGATAGGTTTAAATCGGGCCCCCTCTCTGTCTGTCATGCCTCTGTTCCCACCACTATGGCTTCTAATTGGCTGTCTACTCACCCTCCAGCCAATTATAGTCTGCCCTTGTGAAAATCTGGGGCCGTGACTACTTCTCCCCAGGGGCAGGATTGGGATCTGGAAACGGTCCTGACATCCATTCCTCGCCGCAGAAGGAAAATCCTGCCCCTGATTTCCGCATTTAACTGCATATGTGCGGTCGCTTTGATTGCAGACATTAAACAAGAAGAAATACAATTCTAGGACCGCAATTCCCAGTAACTATTGTGCACAGACAGATTGCAGATCTCTTCGCAGCTTATATAAACAAGAATAAGATCACCAGCGTCCATTTGCAGCATTTGTACATAAGTAGCATGATTAAGCATTGCAACAGTAGTTTCTTCAAACACTAATAACTCAATCTCTGATCTTCAAATTTAAGTGTGCTTTTATCAGTGTTCCAGATAGCAGTTGGCCCAATCAAAATTATCAAAGCTATGCAAGACAGCTTAAGATTCTCTCAAAAAATACATTCTCTGTGACATTAGCAGTAAACATTCTAGATTTCAATAAGAGGGCTAATCTCATGAGGTTGACATGTACCCATAAACAATTATTACCCACATGAACATATCAAGATCCTTGATTGGCTATGAGTCATTTAATTGGCCATATGGAACAATATAACTCATGGGCTATTAACTAGAACACTCTGTAACTACTGTAAATAAAGGGCCACTTTTAATTGGGATGGCCTGACTATGCTAAGCAACACTCCATAAGATTCTTTGTTACAATTATATAGTTGACACCTTTTAGTACAAACCAGCTTTTAATAAATTCCTATTTATAATGCATTAAACCCAAAACTTGATTTCAATAAAATAAAATACAACTGAATATACAATTGTCATGCATATAAGTTTAGAACTTTCAGTTGACGATATTCCTTTTTTTGCTTTAGTGCAGGCATTACCATTTATTTTAATTAGTTAATACCCTCTCAAAGGAATGTTATACAAGCATATTAAGCCTTTTTCTGCTAATATTACCAACAAAAACTTTTAGGCTATCATGAAGAGAATACCAATTTATGGACTCTGATTTTGCAATAAAAATAATCAATGCTCTCCGTTATTCAAGTACAAATCAGACTGCAATTTCCGGAGACCATACATGTGCAGTAAAATGAGGAAACCAGGAAGTTGCTGTTTGAGCTCCTCCAGAAGCTGTGCGATAACAGTATCTCATTGAGATACTCGGCATTGAAACACATGGGTCATGTGAAGATGCAGCACTTACGTGATAGATATATATGCAACACTAAACATGCTAAATACACCTCTCTCCGCAGATGCTGTCAGGCCTGCTGAGTATTTCCAGCATTTTCTGTTTTTATTTTAGATTTCCAGCATCTGCAGTATTTTGCTCTTGCCTAGGAAAAGTGAGGGATTGTCCATTCCAATTTAAGTGAAGTTTCAATGGTGTGATAAGTCTTAATTACTGCCAAGTAACCTCTGTGGCCCTGAAAATTTACTTTTACAAACATGGAGTCTCATTCCTACAGATTTTAATAATTATTAAAGATTTTTTTTAAAGTAATTTTTAAAAACTTTTTCTTTCTGTCTCTTTTATCTCTCTCTCTTAATCCCATGTTTCTTTACCTCTTTATTCCACTTTCTGTATGTGATTTGGCATTGAATTAAACATTCTAATTTAAACATGTTAGTTCAAACTCTGCATCTCTCAATCTGATTGCTTAAGGAGCTACACAATTTCTTGCCCTGTTCACATAGCTCCCAGATGCCCTGTAGAGGGCCCTGCACCAAAATGGGTCCTAATCACCATAGGTTGCAGTGGAAAACCCCACAGAAAGTCTGTGGGCATGTGTAAGTGTAGTGAATGGCTGGTACCAAAGTCTGGGCCCATGGTGATCCATTTTGTCATATTAGAGTGCTATTCTGGCAATTTCCAACCAATGCTGTAATTCTTAGGAGAGTTGTTATTCTTCATAACAAACTACCTGACAAATGAATATGTTCCTGTCAGTGTTCAACCTGGTGAATAGAAATGTACTTAACAAAGCTGTCTGGCTATTGAAAATGTTTCCTACCCACTATGATCTCCTGCCCACTATAGCTTTTCATATCAACATGTGTGCCATTGTGTGCATGAGTGAGAAGTGATGAGACTAGAATTTTTCTGAGCTACACCAGATGGAATGCTCATCTCATGCAGTCATTGGAAGATATTGAGGAAGTGCATTTCTGTGCTGGTGTTGCTGATATTGGGGCACCAACAAAATGAAACTGCTGATCTTTGATATGGGTAAGATGTCGTGTTGTCTGCATGGAGTTGATCTGAATCTACTCCAAATATAACACTAATTAAATCTCAGTGCAGTTGAAGGAAATCAATGATCAGTGTGAGTGCAGGTGTTGGAAAATTGCAATTGTTCTGGAGAGCTTCACACCAGATCTTTGACAATCTTATCTCACAATGTCTGCAACTTAATTTTTTTCAAGTGTTTTTACTTTTCTGGCACTAGCCAGAAAAAAGAGAGCTTGTGCCATAAATTCTTCTGACACTCACAGAATCACAGAATCACAGAATAATACAGTGCAGAAGAGGCCCTTCGGCCCATTGAGTCTGCACCGATGCATTAAAGACACCTGACCTGTCTACCTAATCCCATTTGCCAGCACTTGGCCCATAGCCTTGAATGTTACGACGTGCTAAGTGCTCATCCAGGTAGTTTTTAAAAGATGTGAGGCAACCCGCCTCTACCACCCTCCCAGGCAGGGCAGTCCAGACCTTCACCACCCTCTGGGTAAAAAAGTTCTTCCTCAAATCCCCCTTAAACCTCCCGCCCCTCACCTTAAACTTGTGTCCCCTCGTAACTGACCCTTCAACTAAGGGGAACAGCTGCTCCCTATCCACCCTGTTCATGCCCCTCATAATCTTGTACACCTTGATCAGGTCACCCCTCAGTCTTCTCTGCTCCAGCGAAAACAACCCAAGCCTATCCAACCTCTCTTCATAGCTTAAATGTTCCATCCCAGGCAACATCCTGGTGAATCGCCTCTGCACCCCTTCCAGTGCAATCACATCCTTTCTATAATGTGGCGACCAGAATTGCACATAGTACTCCAGCTGTGGCCTTACCAAAGTTCTGTACAATTCCAACATGACCTCCCTGCTTTTGTAATCTATGCCTCGATTAATAAAGGCAAGTGTCCCATATGCCTTTTTCACCACCCTATTAACCTGCCCTTCTGCCTTCAGAGATCTATGGACAAACACGCCAAGGTCCCTTTGTTCCTCGGAACTGCCCAGTGTCAGGCCATTCATTGAATACTTCCGTCTCACATTACTCCTTCCAAAGTGTATCACCTCACACTTTTCAGCGTTAAATTCCATCTGTCACTTTTCTGTCCATTTGACCATCCCGTCTATATCTTCCTGTAACCCAAGACACTCAGCCTCACTGTTAACCACTCGGCCAATCTTTGTGTCATCCGCGACCTTACTGATCCTACCCCCCATGTAGTCATCTATGTCGTTTATATAAATGACAAACAATAGGGGACCCAGCACAGATCCCTGTGGTACGCCACTGGACACTGGCTTCCAGTCACTAAAACAGCCGTCTGTCATCACTCACTGTCTCCTATAGCTAAGCCAATTTTGAATCCATCTTATCAAGTTACCCTGTATCCCATGTGCATTTGCTTTCTTGATAAGTCTACCATGTGGGACCTTGTCAAAGGCTTTGCTGAAATCCATGTAAACTACATCAACTGCATTGCCCTCATCGACACACCTGGTCACATGCTCAAAAAATTCAATCAAATTTGTTGGGCATGACCTCCCTCTGACAAAGCTATGCTAACTATTCCTAATCAAATTTTCCCTCTCCAAGTGGAGATAGATTCTCTCCTTCAGAATTTTCTCCAATTGTTTCCCTACCACTGACGTGAGACTCACTGGTCTGCAGTTCCCTGGCTTAGCTCTACAACCTTTCTTAAATAATGGGACCACATTAGCTGTTCTCCAGTCCTCTGGCAACCACCCCCCCCACCCCGCCCCTCCCTGTGGCCAGAGAGGAATTAAAAATTTGGGTCAGAGCCCCTGCAAACTCCACCCTCACCCCCTCAGCATCCTGGGACACAAATCGTTCGGACCTGGAGATTTGTCCACTTTTAAGCCTTCCAAAACCTCCAATACCTTGTCACTCCCTATGACAATTTGATCAAGAACCTCACAGTCTCTCTCTCTCTGAGTTCCATATCTACATCCTCATTCTCTTGGGTGAAGACAGATGTGAAGTATTTGTTCAACACCCTACCAATGTCCTCTGGCTCCACCCACAGATTTCCCCCTTGGTTCCTAATGGGTCCTGCTCTTTCCCTGGTTATCCTCTTCCCATTGATATACTTATAGAATATCTTGGGATTTTCCCTACTTTTACCAGCCAGAGCTTTCTCATATCCCCTCTTTGCTCTCCTAATTGCTTTCTTAAGCTCCATCCTACACTTTCTGTATTCCACTAATGCTTCCGTTGATTTGCTCTCCTTGTATTTGCTAAAAGCCTCTCTTTTCCTTCTCATCGTACCCTGAATGTTTCTGGTCATCGATGGTTCTCTGGGCTTGTTGCTCCTACCTATTACCCTAGAGGGGACATGTTGGGCCTGTACCCTCCCCATTTCCTTTTTGAATGCCCCCCACTGCTCTTCTGTAGATTTCCCGACAAGTAACTCTTTCCAGTCTAACTTGGCCAGATCCTGCCTTATTTTACTAAAATTCGCTCTCCCCCAATCCAAAACATTTTTTTGCAACTTGTCTACTTCTTTCTCCATAACAAGCTTAAATTGTACCATGTTGTGGTCGCTATCACCAAAACGTTCTCCCACCAACACATCAACCATCTGTCCGGCTTCGTTCCCCAGAATTAGGTCCAGCACTGCACCCTCCCTTGTTGGATCCTCTACATATTGAGCTAAAAGGTTTTCCTGTATACATTTTAAGAACTCCACTCCATCTAAGCCCTTAACATGATGACTATCCCAATTAATGTTGGGAAAGTTGAAAATCACCTAATTTAATTACCCTATTATTATTTTTACACACCTCTGCGAATTGCGCACATACTTGCTCCTCAATTTCCTGCTGACTATCTGGGGGTCTATAATAAACACCTAGCAATGTGTCTGTCCCTTTTTTATTCCTAAACTCTACCCATAAAGCTTCATTTGATGCCCCCTCCAAGATATCATCGCTCCTTACTGCAGTAACTGACTCCTTAACTAATATTGCAATGTCCCCTCCTCTTTTACCCCCTCCCCTGTTACGCCTGAAGATTCTATATCCCGGGATATTGAGCTGCCAATCCTGCCCCTCCCTCAACCATGTCTCCGTGATGGCTACTATATCAAAATTTCACGTGTCAATTCTTGCCCTTAACTCATCCGTTTTACCTGTAATACTCCTCGCATTAAGTAGAGGCCATCCATCCTGGTCTTCCTCCCATGAACCTTACTTCCGCTGTATTCCCTCTGATTGTTTGCTTTCCTGTGTTTAGCTGTGTCCCTATTCTGATAGGAGTCTGCGTCCCCTCCCCCTGCCAAATTAGTTTGAACTCCTCCCAACAGCACTAGCAAACCCGCCAGAAAGGATGTTAGTCCCCCTCTGGTTCAGATGTAGACCGTCCTGCTTGTACAGGTCCCACCTTCCCCAGAAACAGTCCCAGTGGTCCAGGAATATAAAACCCTCCATCCTGCACTAACTCTTAAGCCACGCATTCATCTGTGCTATTCTCCTATTTCTATACTCGCTAGCACGTGGCACTGGGAGTAATCCAGAGATTACAACCCGAGAGGTCCTGCTTTTTAGTCTATTGCCTAACTCCCTGAATTCTTGATGCAAGACCTCATCCCTCTTTCTATCTATGTCATTGGTACCAACATGTACCATGACCTCTGCCTTAGCACCCTCCCCCTTCAGGATGCCCTGCAGCCATTCAGTGACATCCCGGACCCTGGCACCAGGGAGGCAACACACCATTCTGGAGTCACATTGATGGCCACAGTAGTGCCTGTCTATTCCCCTGACTATAGAATACCCTATTACTATTGCTCTTCCTCTCTTTCCCCCTTCCTGTGCATACAAGCTGCTTGTGGTGCCAGAAGCTTGGCTCTGTCCACACTCCCTGGAGGAACCAGCCTCATCAGCCTCCAAAATGGAATACCGATTTGCAAGCGGGACCCCAGGGGACTCCTGAACTACCTGCCTGTTTCTCTTGGACTGCCTGGTGGTCACCCATTCCCTTCCTTCCTCTAGTCCCTTCAGCTGCAGTGTGACCACCTCTCTAAACGTGCTATCCATGATGCTCTCAGACTCGTGGATGCTCCACAGTGTTTCCAGCCGCCGTTCCAGCTCTGAAACCCGAGCTTCCAGGAGCTGCAGCTGGACACACTTCCTGCACACATGCTGGTCCCAGGGACTGGAAATGTTCCCGAATTCCCACATGCAGCAAGAGGAGCAAACCATGGCTTTAAGCTCTCCTGCCATGACTAAACCCTTTCAATTTAAAACTTTAGAAGACTGTTATAATAAAAAAAAAATCAACTAAGTCTTGCTAAAACAATGACTTACAATTCAATCCACTTTGAAAAATACCCACCAGGACATACTCACCAGTCAGCTGTGCGCTTTGGAAACTCTCGGCTCCCCTCACGCTGTTTGAGGACAGGTAGGAAATGAAAGGTGCTCCTCGCTCCCTCTTCACCGAACTCCCTCAGTCACAAAACTCCCACTTTAGCACTCTAATGCAGCCCCAACTCAGCACTCCAGTGCAAACTCCTTAAAACACACCTCTTTGACCAAGCTTTTGGTCGTTGGCCCTAATATCACCTCATGTGGCTTGGTGTCAAATATTGTTTGATAATGTTCCTATGAAGCACCTTGGGACATTTCACTGCATTAAGGGTGCTTTATAAATAGAAGTTGTTGTTATTAATTCTGCCCTCTCCTCAATATATTAATTGGTATACCAACTACCAAGTCTGTAAATAAATAGGTCAGTTGCTTCAACAAGTGAAATGGGGTCTGTGTTTAACCACTACCAATTTAAAAAGTGTTTGATACTGTCTCAGGAGTCTACAATGCTGATTTTCCTAACATGCACTTCCAAGGGGTGTCCTGCCCACTACTGTCAAAATATCACTTTATAATCAATGAAGATGAGGTGCCTTTCTTCAGAGAGAACTATCCCCGCCCAGCTTATCCCCACCTCCTCCAAATTGTAGTATGCCTCTGCAGCACAGTATTCCATCTATTTCTCTGGAGGAAAATGACTGAACCCCACCTGTTGAGAAAAATGAGAGTTGAGCCCAGAGTTTGAATTTGTGAGTGCAATGGTCTATTAATGCAGTTAGTAGACAAAAGATAAGGGAACATTCCCCATTAAGATCCAAATCTGGCTGACTCCAGTCAGGAGAAATAAAAGGAAATGGCCTACATTCCTTAAGTGTTTGGATGTGAGCCCTTCTCCCGAAGGATCAGTTAGTTTATTCAATGAACAGCTGGGCCATGCTGTCTAGGAAGGCTCCAGATCCAATCCACAGTTGAATTTGTTGATCACAGCTGGGGCCACAGCATTTGAACTACTAATTTGCTTTTAGGTTCCATGGCAAAATTTGTCCAGGGCTCCCATTTTTGATTTCCACCCAGTGATCCCTGCTGGATTCTGGAAATTCCTGCTGAAATTGCTCTTCAGTGGACACTGGGTGAATAAAGAATTGTGTGAACAACCTGCCGACATACCCTGTCAATACTCGCACATGGCGAATGGCTGCTGGTATGTATGAAGTCGCACTCCAGAACTCCAGAAAGGAATTAATGCCTTCAGGGGAGGAGAGGGGAAAATTAGTGAGGGAAAAAAATTGAAATATGTGCAGTGGTTAGTGTACAGCAGAGATGAGAGTTCCAGTCTCTAGATACTGTGTTTACATTCAATGAAGAACTCGCATCCAATGGGAGTGAAGGGTCCCCCCATTCACAGTCCTGGTCAGAGTACAGGAGACCAGAGTTTGGGTCTCTGAATACTAGGATGAAATCCACTGGGAAGCTCATGACCAATGGGAATGGTGTGACAACCCCCTACTATCACTCCCACTCCCCTCCCCCACCCATCACATCTGACTGCTTCTCCTGGCATGGACCTGACAACATTGAAAGGGAATTTGTTACAGAAATAACTCAGAGCAAGACCTGCTGGGTGTAAAATATGATGGAAGAATGGTTTGCCTCATGTGCCACTAGGTATGTTAGGGCGAAGATGAAATGGTTTGTACATACTGTCATGCAGGCCCCCACCTGCCAAGAATGAGGCAAATTAATTTCGCCACATGGACATTAAATTTCAAAATGTTGCTGGGAAGAAGAGAAGGCCCGTTACAAGGAACTGCCAGGCCCCGGGCCGGAAAGACATTTTTGCATATTAGCAGACAGTGTTGGAACAAAGGAGCTATCTCCTGCTCCCATACAATACACAGAACAGACTCGGTCAAACCAGTTGGTCACGTGACTACCCTGCTGGCCAACTTGGGGAGTTTTAAATTGTAGAGACAGTTTTTTGAACTGGCAGAAAGCTCTTTGTTCCTGGACTGAAGAAGCTCTTTGTTCCTGGGCGGCACAGTGGCGCAGTGGTTAGCACTGCAGCCTCACAGCTCCAGCGACCCGGGTTCAATTCTGGGTACTGCCTGTGTGGAGTTTGCAAGTTCTCCCTGTGTCTGCGTGGGTTTCCTCCGGGTGCTCCGGTTTCCTCCCACATGCCAAAGACTTGCAGGTTGATAGGTAAATTGGCCATTATAAATTGTCCCTAGTATAGGTTATTGATAGGGAAGTATAGGGATAGGTGGGGATGTGGTAGGAATATGGGATTACTGTAGGATTAGTATAAATGGGTGGTTGATGGTCGGCACAGACTCGGTGGGCCGAAGGGCCTGTTTCAGTGCTGTATCTCTAAATCTAAATCTAAAAGTCCTCCTCTCCTCTTGTCTTCTCTCATCTCTTTCTCATGGAACTCCAAAACCCACTGAAGACACTTGAACCCCAAGAGAGAGAAAAGTCTCCTACAGTGAATAAGGTTTAAGAAGAATACTGGGCCCCATCGAAAAGTAAGACCATATCTTCAATCAAGGACTCTACAGCGAGCTCGAAGCACAGTAACAAAAAAACCCTCCTCAGAGATTGCCTCAAACTTTATTTTTTCTCTGCCCCCATCTGCATGTGTGTATCGCGTGTGCATGCTAACATGGGCACATCGTGTATCCATAGGCGTTAACGAAATTAGAGTTTAAGTTGAAGTTTAATAAATTTCACTTTTCTTCTTTAAACCTAAGAAAGCCTGTTTGTGCTTGTTTCTTTACCTTAATAATTGGAAAGCGGTGAACAAGGATTCACCAAGCGGGAGCTCAAAACACAACGTGTTTAAAAATAAAACCGTGTTACAGTAATACTAGGTGAAGGCTGACAGGGAACCCTAGACCTCTTTCTCACCTGGTTGTAACAATACATAGACTTAGACAAGTTCTTAATAGGCATTGTAATAAGATACACACTTTAATTGAAAACTTGAGGAATAAATCTTTCTGTCAGTGAACATTTCCAAACTATATCTATCAAAACCTATTGTACCATAATCCAGACAACACATTCCAACCCAAGCTCATTTTGAATGCATACACTTTTAATTTTACACCTTTCGTTCCCACCATCACACCCTCAGCCCACTCACTCCCATTTGTCACCAAGTTCTTAGTCCTGGCCCATACTAACTGCTGTCCCGCCACCTGCTCCAACTTTACGCCATGTTCCTCTCCCAGCTCAGTCACAATCGAACCTTTCATTTCATTCTTCACCAGGCTGGACTCCCGGCCTCAAGCTTCATAGTGACTCCAAAGCACAGCGTTCTTCCTCCACACTAAGTTTGGAATTGACAATTTGTTTTTAGAGTGCTCATTTGCACTGTTTGTTTATGGCACTATTAGCAATTTAAAAACGAATTGCCAAACAGTGCTGAGAACCAGCTTTATTTGGGGTACTACTGGGAGAGTGGGAGATGAGTAGTGAGCAGGGCAGGTAAGTGTCTCGCTGTTCCTGCTACCCTCATTCAACATTGCCGATCTGCTCCTGGTCGCAATTAATGCTGGCCCCACTCCCTCACCAAGCCTCACCCTGACAGTATTCTCTCTGCTCCCCCCCCCCACTGCATCATCACCACCCAGTTCAGCCCAGCACGCCTGTCTCCGTCTCTCATTCTCATTCCTACTTGCTGCCAAGACTTGGTTCTGGCACCGGGCTCTGTCTCTACTGCTCTTTTCACCTCAATCACAACCTGCACCGGTGCCACCCTCATCGGGCGTGTTATTGACATTGGCCTCAATCCCAGCTCCAACCCATTCTCTTTTCTGTCTGACAGTTTGCGGTACTGAACAAAGAACAGTTAATTCTTGCACTATTGCAACACAGCCACCGACCCTCCTCCGCCCAATAATTAAAGAAAACAAGAAAACAAAGGAACATAGAAACACAGAAAATTTACGACACAGAAGGAGACCATTTGACCCATCATGTCTGTGCCAGCCGAAAAAGAGCAATCCAGCTTAATCCCACTTTCCAACTTTTGGTCTGTAGCTCTTCAAGTGCATATCCAAGAATTGTTTCAATGTGTTGAGGGTTTCTGCCTCTACCACCCCTTCAGGCAGTGAGTTCCAGACTCCCACCACCCTCTGGGAGAAAAAAAATTCTCTTCAATTCCCCTCTAATCCTTCTGCCAATTACTTTAAATCTAGGCCCCTGGGGTATTGACCTCTCTGCTAAGGGAAATAGGTCCTTCCTATCCTCTCTCTCAAAGCCTCTCATAATTTTATATGCCACAATTAAATCTCGCCTCAGCCCCCTCTATTCCCAAAACAACAACCCCAGCCTATCCAGTCTTTCTTCATAGCTAAGACTGTTCACTCCTGGCAACAGCCTCATAAATTTCCTCTCTAGCCTCTCTAATGCAATCGCATCCTTCCTAGAATGTGGTGACCAGAACAGTACGCAGTACTCTAGCTGTGGCCTAACTAGTGTTTTATATGGTTTTAGCATAAGCTCTTACATTCTATTCCTCAGTTAATAAAGGAAATTATCCTGTATTCTTTCCTAACCACTTTATTTGTCAGTCCTGCTACCTTAAGAGATTGTGGAAATGCACTCCAAGGTACCTCTGTTCCTCTACACTTTTATGTATTCTACGATTCATTGTGTATTCCTTTGCCTTGTTTGCTCTCTCCATATGGATTATCTCATACTTTTCTGGATTGAATTCCATTTGCCACATTTCTGCCCGCCTGACCATTGATATCTCCCTACAATCTACAGCTTTCTTCCTCACTATCAACTACACAATCAATTTTTGTACCATCTGCCAACTTCTTAATCATACCCCTAAGGTTTAAGACTAATTCATTAATCTATACCATGAAAAGCAAGGGACCTAGTACTGAGCCTTCCAGTCAGTAAAAACCCATTGACCATTACACTTTGCTTCCTACCACTGAGTGTACTTTGGATCCAACATGCCATTTTCCCTTGGACCTCATGGGCTCTTACTTTTCTAACCAGTCTGTCATATGGGACCTTGTCAAGAGCCTTGCTAAAATCGACATAGACCACATCAAACCCGCATGGGGTTCCTCCAGGTGCTCCGGTTTCCTCCCGCATGTTTATGTTTATGTTTAGAGATACAGCACTGAAACAGGCCCTTTGGCCCACCGAGTCTGTGCCGACCATCAACCACCCATTTATATTAATCCTACACTAATCCCATATTCCTACCACATCCCCACCTGTCCCTATATTTCCCTACCACCTACCTATACTAGGGGTAATTTATAATGGCCAATTTACCTACCAACCTGCAAGTCTTTTGGCTTGTGGGAGGAAACCGGAGCACCCGGAGAAAACCCACGCAGACACAGGGAGAACTTGCAAACTCCACACAGGCAGTACCCAGAATTGAACCCGGGTCGCTGGAGCTGTGAGACTGCAGTGCTAACCACTGCGCCACTGTGCCGCGCCAAAGACTTGCGGGTTGATAGGTAAATTGGCCATTGTAGAAAATTGCCCCTAGTATAGGTAGGTGGTAGGAGAATTGAGGAAAGGTGGGGATGTGAGAGGGAAAAATGGGATTAATATAGGATTAGTATAAATAGGTGGCCGATGGTCAGCACAGACTCGGTGGGCTGAAGGGCCTGTTTCGGTGCTGTATGACTCTATGACCTTTTGCATTGGTATATTGTGAGCAATGCTAAGAGATTCACAGATATATCATTACTTCCCAATCACCTGGAAACAATCTAGTTCAAGTACGAGTATATTCAGTTTTACAGTATCAAGATTCAGATTTCATAATTTACCATGTAGAAATGCAATTAATGGAATTTTCAAACTATATGTTGTGCTACTATGTATCTTTCCTGACAAGGATAATTATATTGCAGTGCGAGTATAATATTTACCTCATTTACTAAAATTGATGCTGAAAACAAAAATCAAAAACAAAATGAAAATCTTGGATTAAAATCGTCATCTTCCTAAAGTGCTCACATGTGGGTATTGATATCGCTCACTGAAAACTATTCAGTTGATAGGCTAATGCCATAGGCCTGTACAAAATGGATTAAGTTGTTTCTGTGATTGAGAACACTTCACTGTACTGTGAAAATGTTGCAGTTTAATTTTGGAGTGAATTCAGGTGATTGATTGCTGATGAGGAATCAGGATGTTTAGAATTGTCCTTAACATTTCCTTCGAGGTGGGAAATAGGTGAGAGGACATGTTGTGATGAGGACATAAGAAATATGGAAGGGGATATAGATAGATTGAGTGAGTGGGCAAAAACTTGGCAGATGGAGTTTAATGTAGCAAAGTGTGAGGTCATACACTTTGGTAGGAATAATCAAAAGGCAGACTATTATTTAAATGGCGAGAGACTTCAAAAAAGTGCAGCACAGAAGGATCTGGGTGTTCTTGTGCATGAAACACAAAAAGTTAGCATGCAGGTACAGCAAGTAATTAAGAAGGCAAATGGAATTTTGGTCTTTATTGCTAGGGGGTTGGAGTTTAAAAATAGGGAAGTCTTGTTACAACTGTACTGGGTGTTGGTAAGGCTGCACCTGGAGTATTGTGTACAGTTTTGGTCCCCGTATTTAAGAAAGGATATACTGACTTTGGAGGCAATTCAAAAGAGATTCACTAAGCTGATTCCTGGGATGAAGGGGTTGACTTATCAAGAATGGCTGAACAGGTTAGAACTTTATTCATTAGAGTTTAGAAGAATGAGGAGCGATTTTATTGAAACGTACAAGATTCTGAGGAGGCTTGACAGGGTAGATGTTGAGAAGATGTTTCCACTAGTGTGGGAACCTCGAACTAGGGGACATTGTTACAGAATAAGGGGACACTCATTTAAAACTGAGATGTGTAGGAATTTATTCTCTCAGAGTGTAGTGAATGTCTGGAATTCTCTACCCGAGAGAGTTGAGGAGGCTAGATCACTGAAAGTATTTAAAGAGGAAGTAGACAGATTTTTGAAATATCGGGGAGTTGAGGGCTATGAGGAGCTGGCATGAAAGAGGAGTTGAGGTCTGGGGCAGATCAGCTATGATCTTATCGAATGGTGGAACAGGCTTGAGGGGCCAAATGGCCTACTCCCGCTCCTATTTCTTATGTTCTTATGTTCTGTCTAATCTTCTAATTTCTATTGTGTTTATAAAATTAATTAAAAGTCCAACCTGTGTAGGAACCAACACAGTCAATAATAACAATGAGAATTCAGTTGCCTCCAACAAGAGAAGCAGTCCAGTTCAGGTTATGTAACAGTCCTAGGTTCTGATCCAGACCTCCAAAGACTTTGATGGTTTATCTTAATATAAATCTGCAGGGAAATGTGCAAGAACTATATGGGGAACTTTAATTACCCAAATATCAATTGAGACAGTATTAGAGTAAAGGGTAAGGAGGGGGAAGAATTTCTGAAATGTGTTCAGGAGAACTTCCTTGACAAGTAGGTCCAACTAGGAATGAAACATTGCTAGATCTGGTGCTGGAGAATGAGATGGGCCAAGTGGACTAAGTATCTGTGGGGGAAGAATAATTATTGTTTCACAAGGTTTAGACTAGTAATGGAGAAGAACAAGGAACAATCTAATGTAAGAACTCTAAATTGGAAGAGGGCTAACTTCAATGGGATGAGAATGGATCCAGCCAGGGTAAAATGACAGGAAAAAATTTAACAGAACAGTGAGTGATCTTTAAGGAGGAGATACTTCAGGTACAGGTTAGGTACATTCCATCAAAGGCAAAAGGTAGGGGAACTAAAGCCAGGGCTCCCTGCATGACAGGAAGGCAGACAAAATGGTGAAATAAAAAAAGAGGGTGTATGTCAGGTGAATTCTTCAAGTGAGAACAAGGTCAAATACAATAAGTTAAAAGGTGAAGTGAAGAGGAAAATAAGACTGGCAACGAGAGTGTGAGAATAGAATGGCAGTCAACATTAAAGGGAACCCAAAAATCTTCCACCAGCATGTAAATAGTAAGCGGGTGGTAAGAGGCAGAGTGTGGCCTATTAGGGACAGAGAGTGATATATGCTTAGAGGCACAAGGCAGGGCTAGAATACTTAATGAGTACTTTCTATTGGTGTTTACTAAGGAAGAGGATGCTGACAAAATATTGGTAAAAGCGGAGATAGTAGAGGTAAAGAATGAGGTAAAAATTGGGAGGCAGGAGGTACTGGAAAGGCTGGCTGTGCTTAGAGTCGATAAGTTGCCTGGTCCGGATGGCTTCCATCCAAATTGCTAAAGGAAGTGGGAGTGGAGATAGTGGAAGGGCTTACCATAATCTTCCAATTTTCCCTAGATACAGGGGAAGTGCCAGAGGAGAATGGCAAATGTGACACCATTATTCAAGAAAGGGTGTAAAGACAGTCTTAGTAACTACATGCCAGTCAGTTCAACATCAGTGGTGGGTAAGGTTTTAGAAATAATAGGGAAAAAAATCAACAGGCACTTGGAAATGTTTGAGCTAATTAAGAATATCCAGCATGGATTTGTAAAAGGTAGATCGTGCTTGACTAATCTAATTAAACCTTTTGGTGAAGTAACAGAGAAGGTTGATGAAGGGAATGGAATGCATGTTATCTATTTGGATTTTAAGAAAACGTTTGATGAAGTACCATATAAAAGGCAGGTTAACAAAATTGAAGCTCCTGGAATAGGAGGGTCAGTGTCATCTTGGATAAAAAAATTGGCTCAAGGACCGAAAACAGCGAGTCATGGGAAATGGTTATTTTTCAGACTGGTAGAAGCAGTGTTCCCCAAGGTTCAGTGCTAGGACCACTGCTTTTTTGATATGTAGAAATGATTTGGATATTAGAAAGTAACATTTCAAAATTTGCCATTAATACCAAACTTGCAGGAGTGGCAAACAGTGAGGATGATACAAATCGAACACAACAGGACATAGATAGGCTAGCGGAATGGGCAGACAAGTGGCAAATGGAATTTAATACAGAGAAGTGTGAAGTGATGTGTTTCGACAGAAGGGATGGGGAAAAATAATATACACTTAATGGCACAGTTCTAAAGAGTGTACAGAGTTAGAGGGACCGGGGGGTACATGTGCATAGATCTTCGAAGGTGGCGACATATTGAGACAGTGGTCAGCAAACAATATGGGATTTTGGGCTTCATAAACACAGGTATTGAGTACAAAAGCAGGGACGTTATGCTGAACCATTATAAAGCTCTGGTTAGGCCACAACCAGAGCACTGCGTTCAGTTCTGGTCACCACACTTTAGGAAGGATATGAGGGAGAGGGTGCAGAGGAGATTTACCAAAATGGTTCCAGGGATGAGGGATTTTAGCTACAAGGTTAGGTTGAAGAAGCTGGGGTTGTTCTCCATGGAGCAAAGGAGATTGAAGGGAGATTTGATAGAGGTACACAAGATTATGACAGGTTACAGAAAAACTGTTTCTAATAGCTGATGATACAGAGACTAGGGGACATAGATTTAAGGTTTTGGGCAATAGATGCAGAGGGGATGGGGAGGCGGTCGCGTAGTGGTACTGTCACTGTTCTAGTAATCCAGAGGCCTAGGCTAATGCTTTGGGGGCATGGGTTTGAATCCCACCATGGCAGATGGTGAAATTTGAATTCAATTAATAAATCTGGAATTTAAAGCTGGTCTAATGGTGACCATGAAACCATTGTCAATTGTTGTAAAAACCTATCTGATTCACTAATGTCCTTTAGAGAAGGAAATCTGTCGTCCTTACCTGGTCTGGCCTACATGTGACTCCAGACCCACAGTAATGTGGTTGACTCTTAAATGCTCACTGAAATGGCCCAGCAAGTCACTCAGTTAAGGGCAATTAGGGATGGGCAATGAATGCTGGCCTAGTCAGTGATGCCCACATCCCACAAACGAATAAAAAAAATGAGGAAGAACTTTTTTACACTGTGAGTGGTAATGACCTGGAGCTCACTGCCTACGAGGGTGGTGGAGGCAGAGACAAACAATGATTTCAGTCGCTTAAAGTATACAAACTTGCAGGACTATTGGGATAGAGCAGGAGAAGGGGACTGACTGGATTGCTGTACAGAGAGTCAAGAGGCCAAATGGTCTCCTTCTGTGCCATAAATGACTCTCTGACTTTATGTGCAAATTTTACTTGGCTCAACTTCAGACTTTCTAATTAGTTGCACATTTTGTTTGTTTTATGTATGACTTGAGCACTGAGAAACATGATGAATCATTCCTAAATATATATCTTCAACAGTGAAACACTACGCCATATTGTCTTTAAGCAGAAGTGCTGGCTTTCCATTACTAAAATGTGAAACATTGACGAACCTCAGACAGACTCAGTCAAAATCTCTTTCTTTGCATTCCTGGCTTTCACATGTGAAAGGAGAGGTCTGCACTAATAGGCTGCCAAAATTAGGTATGTTCACCTCTGTCAACAGCATTAAGTGGGCAGGTACTAGCGGGTGGAAAGAGAAGACTTTGCATGCAGCGTGGCCAGCTTTGTAGCCCTCTGGTGTTCTTTTCTTCCAAGCACCTCAGGTAGGGGGTTTCCCATTGCAAGTAATAGTGCTATAGGAGCAAAAAAAGCTCAGGAGAACCCAACAGCAAGCAGAAATTCTTTGGAGTAACTAGCCTTAAATGGCCTTAAACCTGTTGAATGCATCTTTTTAATAGTCTGTTAAACTTACTTACATATATAGATCAGTGCCTCACCTCCCTGGATACCTATTAATAGCACCGTGATTTGCACGTGGTGTAGATTTGGCATAAAGATTGAAAAAACTATGAGGGATGCCACTACATTACTCTTGCAACATTTGATTATAATGAGCCCCCACCTGATTCAGATAGAAACATTCTACCTGCCCCCATGTGTTGAGCGAAAACGGGATACAGACCATGGGTGTCCATTCCTTTTTCTGTGCCATAAAGGAATTTGAACTGTTTTACACAGGGGCCTAGAGTTTGGAATGCACAGCGCTCATTTTCAGATAAAAATTGGTGCTGAGGATCCAATATGGCATGTGGAATGTGCACTCATTCTGAGCTGAGTATACTTTGTATACCTTATTGGTTAGGGTGCCCTGTACTTGCTCAGGATACTCAACTGAAATGGCTATTATCCAGATCAATGGCCTAACACTTATTTCAGTCCTTTTATTAAGTGGGTTACTAACTGCCAGCAAAATGGTGCATTTTTTAAAACCTACCTGAATGTGATGCCTGGAGGGGCAGGAGTGCTCCTCCTGGCTCCAAATTAAATCTGTGGTTTGCTGCCAACCACCATTTGCGTATCCTCCCAATCTCCTCCCCCTCCCCACCCAGAAGGATGGTAGGTCCAGTGCTGCCATCTCCACCAGCCTATCTTCATCGTGTTCATAACTGACACACTGCCTCTTGGGCCACGACTGTCCCCAGCAGACCTGTTGCATCCTGGTGACTCAAAAGGACCAATTTTGTGTGGTGGTCTTGCACATCAATTTTTGAATTATCAGTCCATAATTGCCCTGGGTTCATGCCTGAATTTGGACACAAACCAATTTCGAGGCCAAGGCTTTCATCAGAAAAAAATCGGGCAATAGTCTTCAAAAGCCTCCAAAGGCTATCTGGAATCTAATATCTTAATTCATTTAAAACTCTAGGACACTCATCTTTTTGATAATGATCCAAGATCTTCACCACGGGTGAATGACTATGTGGGAAATCAGGAGATTTCCTGAATACCCCATTACTGTATTAGCGGCATCCCGAAGAATCCTGCACCCTTTCCAGCGAGCCAGTCCATTAATGATCTACACTCCTTCAACTCATGTCCGCAACACAGAGAGAGATCTACAAGTAATACGAATTTTGAATGCATCAACTTCTCTTCACATTACTGAGCTGCTAATTCACTCAGTAGAGATCAGCTGTAACATACCACTAGATGGCAATTAGGAACTTTCATTGTAAAGCTTGAGAAGTATTTGTCAAGAGAAGGAAATGATAGATGGCTACAGTGAAAGGGAGTGTTCTCAGATCCTATCAGATGAGTAAAGGCTATTCACCTTTGCTTCTAAATAGGCATGTGTAAAATAAGGAAATTCCATTTATTTTGGCCAAAGTCACAAGCTATAAATGTAATGTTACCTGCACTCTTTCACAAGCTGTGCTTTGATTTTGACTTTTAAAGATGTGATCACTTTTGTGTAAAGACAAATCCAAAAATGTCTAAAATAAACAAGTTAACTCCCTGCAAAAAACAGTTTTCCACAATGCACTGCCAACTTCCCAGTTGTATCCAATAAAGTAGTGTACCAACTAATTGACTTTATTCCAGTAATGAATCATAAATTAAAGCTGACTACCCAAAGTGTGACTGACATTTATTTTTATTTTAAGACCGAGGCACAATCCTTCATTGTGTAAGATATCTTTGTAAACCCAGAAAGCAGGTCTGTGGACTGTTAAACTATACTAATGGAACACAATAATTGCACAAGAACAATGCTGGATCCCTTAAAAGGCAAAAAAAAAAGCTGTAGGTGTTTGAATGGAGGGGGAGGAAAAGAATGGCTAGACTTGCCATGTTGTAAATGGTGCTCCGTGCCAAGATCTGGCATATGTTTGCATTTGAACAAAGAAATTAACATTTCTGAGAACACAATTGCCTCTGGCTCATTCTAGACATGGCCACTTGGCTTGAGGTAAAAATTTTTTTAGCAAAGTCTGAATTTAAGCAGAAAAGTGGACAGATTAAAAATAATAAAAATGAGTGACACTTAACCATTTAAATGCTAATTTTATGTCTCTGTGATACAATTGATAAATGGTAAAAGAAAATCTAATTTGCCGCAACGAATGACTCACCGTTGTCCCAAAATTCAGCAGAATGTGACTCTGAAGGTTATGCTGGGATGGTGGCCATTTGTGACCTCTAGCACTGACCCAGTCGGAGTTTGCAGGGTCAATGGGATGGAATCTAAATTGTTTGGGGCAAGTGGGTGAAAGCACCATTGCGGGTGAATCTTTGGCACCTGCCTCGCCTCAGCATCTGGCCACTGCCCACCATTTCAACGGAGAAAGACTGCAGAATTACAAAGTGCAGAGGGATCTAGGTGTTCTCGTGCAGAAGTCACAAAACATTAGTATGCAGGTAAGCAAGTAATAAAGAAGGCTAATGGAATGCCATCCTTTATTAAGAGAGAAATTGAAAATAAAAGTAAGGACGTTATGCTTCAGTTATATAGGGCACTGGTGAGACCACATGTAGACTACTATGTGCAGTTTTGGTCTCCTTATTTAAGGAAGGATGTAAATGCATTGGAGGCGATTCAGAGGAGGTTTATTAGATTGATACCTGGAATGAGCAGGTTGTCTTATGAGGAAATGTTGGACAGACTGGGCTTGTTTTCACTGGAGTTTAGAAGACTGAGGGTAGACTCGATTAAAATTTATAAGATCCTGAACGGTCTTGACAAGGTGGATGTGGCGAGGATGTTTCCTTTTATGGGTGAGTCCAGAACTAGGGGGCACTGTTTTAAAATTAGGGGTCACCCTTTTAGGTCAGAGATGAGGAGAATTTTTTTCTCTCAGAGGGTTGTGCGACTTTGGAACTCTGCCTCAGAAGGTGGTGGAGGCAGGAACATTGAATATTTTTAAGGCGAAGGTAAATAGATTCTTGTTGGGCAAGGGAATCAAGGGTTATCAGGGGTTGATGGGAGTGTGGAATTCGAGACACAAACAGATCAGCCATGATCTTATTGAATGGTGGAGCAGGCTCGAGGGATCGAATGGCCTACTTCTGCTGCTAATTCAGATGTTTGTATGTTCGTATTTTGTGGGGGGTGGGGAGGTGGTGATAGGTGGAGTTCCTGGGTCCTGCGTCCCTTCCCCACGCCTCAGATGTGATTTGTAAAGTCCCTTTGTTGAAGGGGGCTGATTAAAAAATGGTTTTAGGAAATAGTCTTACCAGTCTTCATGAGGTACAGACCATGTGCCCGTATTGAGAGAGTGCTGCACTGCTGGAGGTGTCATCTTTCAGATCAGACGTTAAGTCAAGGCCTATCTGACCTCTCAGGTGAACGTAAAAAAAATCTAATGGTACTATTTGATCAAAAGCAGAGGAGGACCCCAGTGTCTTGGCCAATATTTATCCCTCAACCAACATCACTGAAACAGATTCTCTGGTTATTATCTCATTGCTGTTTGTGGCACTTTGCTCTCTACAAATTATGCAAAGTAGTCCATTGGAAGTAAAGTGCTTTGAGACATCCAGAGGTTGTGAAAGCATTATATGAAAGCAAGTCAGCCAGGCTTCCATTTTTCTTCTTTCTTTCCATCTTTCTCTCTTTCTTTCTCATCTCTCTTACTCTTTCTTTCTCTTTCTTTCTTTCTATAAAAAGGAAAGGAAGATTGTTCATGTGGAAGAGAGTATGTGCAGTTGTGAGGATTGGGAAGAAGGATCCAATGTGATATAGAAGCAATAGCTTTTTGTCAGAGGAGAGGCATTAAAAGCCTTGAGGCAACACTGCATTGGCTGGAAACAGTCACCACTTAGCATAGAAGAGGTAATGTGGTAGCTGCTAAGACAGCTTGTATTGGCCTTAGAAATTATTGTGTAATGGCTGAAAAGAGAACTTAGAAGCTTTACTGTGTTGGCTAGGATGGACAGCTCCTTGGGGGTTTGAACATGACTATGCTGGTTCAGAGTAAGTATCTGTATGGTTGAGATTGTACTGGTTAGAAAGACAGCATTTATGTTAATTGGGAGTGAAACATTGCCAGTTGGGATCATTACTTTGCAGACTGTGGGTAGGAATGTGGCCCAAATCTTCAGTCTGGCCTCCAGCTATGGGCTTTGGGTAAATTGATACTATGATGTTGGGCTCTCGTCCAACTTCTATACCAGAGCAGCAACTTGAGTCAGCCTGCCTTACTTATCATGGTTAGACTAAAGCCTATTAAAACAGGTCAATTATGTGTATTGCCAAAGTTGCTTTCAGCACATGTTTTGAGAGGATTGCAAGGATGACAAATGGCCTAATAATCAGAGTTACTTTTGTATCAGTCACTTCCTTTAGTTTACAGGTGCCATTTCAGCTTGGTATGTCTGACTGAACCTTGACTGAATAAAGAATTGCTTGAAGCAACAAATACTGGTCTTGCCAGTGACACTCACATCCCATGAAAGAATTTTTTAAAACTTGTTAAATAATCATGACAATTCCATTGTCACAACGAGCATAAGCGTCTACATTGCAACAAAGAAAATCCTCAATGCCACAACGTAGATGACACAAAAACATTGAAATATCCTAAACTAACTTGTTTAAGCATTGCTTAGGTAAAACAAAACCAACAGAATCCTTAATAAGGCCATAAATATTCATAAATAATATGCACAATAAATAATATGCACTCTTGTCAACAGTTAAATGCAACTAATCTATATATGTATATATATTTGAGAATATAAACATTTATATGTATGTGTGTATGTGCATTTTAAAATACAACCCATCTCTCTTCAGGTGCCAGATTTGTTACACATTCAAATTTCTGTGCCACACCTGTAAAAGCATTTGCAGCTCCAACATTCAAGAAGCTGAACACCATCCAGGACAAAACAGCCCATTTGATTGGCACCCCCTCCACCACATTAAACACTCACTCTGTCCACCGCTGGTGTGCAGTAGCAGCAACGTGTGCCATATACACTGCACTGCAGCAACTTACCAAGGCTCCTTAGACAGCACCTTCCAAACCTATGACCTTTACCACCTGGAAGGACAAGGACGGCAGATGCATGGGAACACCACCACCTGAAAGTTCCCCTCCAAACCACACACCATCCTGACTTGGAACTATGGGCTGGATTTTACCTTAGGCGGACAGGGATTCGCCACCGACGTGAAAGTCGGTGGCGAACCCGCTTCCGCCTAGCCCGGGGATCCATCCCGCATTTTACGGGTCCCCCGAGGTGGGATCTCCACCTGCTTGAGAGAGCAGCCGAAGCCATGGACCCAGGAGGGAAGGTAGGTAGGGGCATGCCTCACCAGGGGGATCGGTCCTTCCTTGGTAAGGCTGGAGTGGTAGTTTAGGGGAGGGGGCATCTTGGGTCCCGGAGGTGGGTTGGGAGAAGGGGGTGGCCCTCAATCAGGCACCCTGTGACTGATTGCCATGGCCCTCCACACCCACTGGGGTGCAGAAAAGCTGGCAGCTATTGCTGAGCAGCCATTCACGTCACCAGCACGCCTACTTGCCACGGGTAAAACACCCGTGGAGGCGGGCGAGGGCCGTGATTGGCCTTGGGCGGGCGGGCCACTTCCCACCCCCCTGCCCAATGCCGTAAACTTGGCCGGAGGCGGAAGCGGGGCAGGTAGGCCTCCCACGTCACCACGCCACCATCCGACCCTCTGGGGCGGCATAAAATTCAGCCCTAAATCGCCGTTCCTTCACTGTCGCTGGGTCAAAATCTTGGAGCTCCCTCCCAAACAGCACTGTGGGTGTACCTACATTGCATAGACTGCAGTGGTTCAAGAAGGCAGCCCAGCACCACGTTCTCAAGGGCAATTAGGATGGGCAATAAATGCTGGCCTTGTCAGCGACACCCACAACCCATGAACAAATTTTTTTTAAATTAGCATCAGGGTAGATCATTCAGCTTCTCAGTCCTGCTCCTCCATTCTATTAGATCATGGCTGATCTGCACCTAAACTCCATTTTCCTGCTTTTTCTCAATATACCTTGATTCTCTGACCTAACAACAAACTATCTATCTCAGTCTTGAAAGCTCCAATTATCATAGGATCCACAGCCTCTGGGGGGGGTTACATTTCAATGAAAGTCAAATAATCTTCCAGAATGGGCATGTAATTAGCAAATTAGTTCCCATTTAGGTAATGTGAGGTGTTGCATTTTGGTAGGAAGAATAAGGAAACCACAAGCTATATCTTTGCAGTTATACAAGTTCAAATAAATTAAATTAAACAGACGGTATAAAAATTTCATCTGAAGCAAGTATTATGTACTAAATCTTCATTATGTGCCAAACAGTGTAAGAGAGATATGGGACGAGATATATGGACAAATTAGAGAAATATCGGGTCGGCCACCCATTATACGCAGCACCTGATAGTTAATTCCATTGACTGCAATGAAACTGCATATCAGACACTGCATATAGCTGACAGCTGATCTGATATTATCCGTTTTGCACCACTGCCTGAGGTGAATTTCTATCGCTTGATGTACACAGACGCTTGTCAGAATAAGCAATGCCCTATTAGAAACAGTGGTGGAAGCAAACTCCATATCAGCATTTAATACAGAAGTGGATAAATAGCTGAAAAATAAACAAAATATAAAGGTATACGGAGGGCAGGGGAATGGCGCTCCACAGATAGCTCTCGCAAGAGTGCCTTCGCTGGGAAGAGAGGTGAAGTAGCCTCTTTCTAATTCTATGAAATGTAATAGATGAGCTTTGGGGAAGGGAAAGGCTGCTGAAGATATGTTGATGACCAAGAGCTTGCTACAGAGCTGACTGAATTGGGAACCAGAAAATTCCACCCAGAATCAACTCCAACAGGTTTTTGAGTTTGAATTTAAGTCTGAGTTGCTGCATGCTGGATTTTATAAAGGGAAAAGGATAATACACCATTTCCTCTGTTTGATGCTTGCTTTTGGGAGACACTGAATAAAGAGAGGCAACTGACCTCACCTGAAGCGAAAAACAGAAACATCATTGTAAGCACTTAATCATGATTGAGTTAGTTCTCTTTTCACTACAACTAAGCAAGCCAAGGGCATGTAATGACAATGAATTATTTGATCAATGCTCTGTACATTATTGATGTAATCATTTAAATGTAGATACTCAACAATTGTTGCACAGCATCACATATCTGTTGGGGTAAGTGGAGATTAATTAGCAAAGTGTATTTGTGCAAATAAACTTCTTTTCCCTGTTATCCTATTTTTGACTCTGTCGCCATTTATTATGGGTATCTAACAGGATTAAAAGTGCAGAGCACATCCAGCATAACTTTGTTACAAATAGATTAACACAAATATTTGTTCAGTGCATTTTAATTTATCCTTTCTAAAATTTCTATTTGCCTTTCTGCTTATTGTGAAACCAAATTATTGGAATACCTCTTTTGTCCTAACATAAACTCCATGTGATGGATGGCTGTGCTTGTCTTAATAATGCTATGTGCAATGTCTGCTTAAATAATTCCTCAAGTAGGCTTTTAGTTGGTTTGTGTTTATTTGAAGAATTTGCCTTTTACCATTTTGTTTTTTTTACAGGGTTGGCTCTGTTTTGTAGTGAATAAAGAAATGCATAGGATTAGCTAGGCCTGAGTGACAGTGTTAACTGAGGTACAGGTAAAGTCAAGATAAAAGCCTAATTCACCCTGGGACAGAGCTGCTGCTTATTCCTTTAGGAATCTCTAAAGACTCAATTGGTGCCATTTGCAGTTATACTTTAACAAAACACACTAACCGAGCTGAGCTACAAAATCTCCTAAACATGAAAAAGCATTTACTTATGAAAGTGCTCCCCGAGTATATATAAAAATAATGTAATTTCTTGTTTTCAATTGATGCATGAATTAACTCAGGCAATATCACTAACCAGCAAATAGGAAATTTATACCTAACGTGCTTAGACAAACCACAATAACCTTCGCCAGTTCTGTAGTAGGAAGATTTAATCATAACCTTAGTGTTCAATGCATTGGTTCTCAAGGTCCGTGAGGGTCCTCTGGGTGGTCCACGGGCTTGCCCAAAATGCAAGCTAGTGACCCGCAATGTCACGGCCAAGGCTGTACAATAGAGCAGGCTAGAACCCTCATTATCACTATTTGTATGACAACACACAACCAGACCAGCTCCCTCATGCACAGCATGAGTTGTCATAAGTGAGTGACAACAATGTAGCAAGATTTATGTTACTGTTGATTTTGTTTGATTAATATAGATGCAAGATAAGTATTAGTTTCTCAGAAGAAGATTATTGTGATGATTTTATCACAAATAGAATGTTTCAAATAAATGTGTTCTCTTATAGCATTAATGATTAAAATATGAAAATGTCTATACTTTTATTTCTGGCATGAATTAATAATTTACTTATGATATTTAATAAAAGAAATTAATGCAGATTAATTTATTACATTTAGTAGCAAGAAAGCAGCAAAATATTTACAGTTTTCATAAGTTCCCATTAATTCTGATGAGTTTTTGGGTTGGCAAGTAAATGGGGAAGGATTGGCAGGAGGTCCAGGGGATCTTTTCCCCCACTTAAGTGGTCCATGGACAAAAAGGGTTGAGAACTGCTGGTTTAATGGGATTCATGAGGGAGATCTAAAACACACCAGAAGAACCAAGCATCATTTTAGCCATTATTGCGTTGGAATTGTTTGAAGATTAGCATATGAATGCTTCATAAGTATGAAATTCCTTTGATCAATATTTTAACAGAGAGGGTAAAATAAATGAACCAATGCCTCTGATAAAATAGCAGACATAGAAATGCATTGAGCATCATATGCTAATATTGAAGTATCCAATTTTACAACTTCAAGACAAACATAAGAATATATTAAAAAAAGAGATCGGAAAAGACCAGCTAATCCATGAAGTCTATCCCATAATATCATATGGCAATTTATACACCCCATGAACCACCACCCCCAACTCCCCACCCCCGTCTACCCCACAACCCCACCAGACAGCCGCACAACCTCCTGGGAAAAGCAATTGATGCAAAAACATTTCTAGAACTTGAACATAAACAAACATGACAAAACTAGCTTAAGAGTTTTACAAGAGTTGGAATACTGCATTAAAGAGAATAGAAGTTTGAGGACAGAACCAAAATGTTAAAACTTACTGCTTGTTTGGTACAAGTCTTGTGAAATGGGCAGTGTGGTATTATAGCTGTTAACGTTCAATAGCAGTGTGAGATAAGTATTCTACTCTGCATTTCCCCAAATGGTTGAGTGTTCCATTTCAGTCAGGTTGCTAAGAAAAAAGCACCAAGTTCAGGCTAAATTCCTGTCTATGGGGGAGTGAAAAATACTGTTATGAGCTAAGTTTTTTACTGTGTCATCTTTCAGCATGTCCCCATAATTGGTTCTGGGTGGCATTGGTGGAGACTTGGGCATAATTACCTGCCTGTCATCTCTGCCATAGTTGGTGCATGTCTTGGGAAAATCAGCAGAAGAGAAAGAAAAAAAAGCAAGACATGTATACTTTAAAAAAATCCTCTTAATGGAAATTCTTCATGGGGAACAATTTATTCTCTTTATCAACTGGCTCTATTCTGCAAACACTGTATTCTATAAGCTCAATTAATACATAGGGAAGTGCTTCCAATCATGAACATACAAAAAGGACAGATGGGAAAAGACCAGCTGGTCCATCATTGGCTAACCATTAACAACCACTGTACTAGATTCTAGGTTGATGTCCTTCCCAATTACCATTGCTTGCAATGTATGTTTTACTGCAGTAATCTCAGAAATGGTGTTGAATGCAGAGTGGGGTCTTAAAGTCTCTTTATTTATCACAATTTATTGCAAGTAACATGCCTCGAAAGATATATTTATGATGCATTTTCTTGTCCAGAAATGCCAGAAATTTCCATTATTTTTCCAAAGGAACTGATTTTGGCTGCTGGATGGGGAGGAAGGGAAAGGGAGACAAAGGGTTCTTTCCATATCCTATTTATCTAAATTAGGAGAATACAGCCAATTGCAACATGTCGGTGACAAGATTATATCATTGGTAAGTAGCAGGGGTATCACTTTCTCAAAATCTCATCAGAAAGAGATACTGATTTTTAAATGTTTTATCAAACCAAAAAGAAAAGACTAATTGTAAAAATCCAGCCCCCAGCCAGTGTATGTGTAATCTTGATATGAGCAAGTTCCTGACAACCTCCTCAGTTGCTATTATCCAATTTTTGTCCGGATAATGTCTGCAGATAGTCCTGCTCCATGCCTGTTTAGCCATATGGAACCTTTTCTTCCTTCATCCTAGTCTATTGCGTAATTTCAATATTTATCCCTTTAAAACTTTTAATTCCTTATTAGTTTTAGACTTCAGTCAGTATATTTTCTCAGTACGTTACAATGATGAGTTGGAAAGGAAAATATTTGATAAATGCTAATTTGATAAATATAAGAGGATGTTTTCTCATCTCATTTTGCTTTGGAATAGTCAAATTCCACTGATCCCTATTAAACTAGTGCGACGTATCAATTTTCAGCTACGTGCCTTCAGAGTACAGTCTGTGAAAGCCCATTTGGAGAAGCAGATCATTTACAAAAACCCTTTACTCCTCTTGCAAAAGCTGGGCCATCTGGAATTCATTATATAAATACTTCACAGTGACTGTCAGTGCTTCCTAAACTGCAGGGAAAGAAAACAATCCATGGAATGTAACTGGTAAAAGTAGTGTCTGTCTCATGACAAGATTCCAAAGTAAGTGACTGCCACTGAGCTAAGTCTAGAAACATTAAATGTACAATCCTACCATATCCAATAGGGTAAAACAAGTTCAATGAATTCATCCGATTTTCCTGTTGGCTGATAAGGTACTGAAAATATTGACCAAGTGTGGCAGCAAGGAGCCCCAGCAAAACTGGAGTCAATGGGAATCAGGGGGAAACTCTCCACTGGTTAGAATCAAACCTAGCACAAAGGAAGAAGGTTGTGGTTTTGGAGGTCAATAATCTCAGCTCCAGGACATCACTGCAGGAGTTCCTCAGGGTAGTGTCCAAGGCCCAAACACTTTCATCAATAACCTTCATCAATAACCTTCCCTCAATCATAAGGGGATGTTTGCTGATGATTGCACAATGTTCAGCATCATTCAGGACTCCACAGATACTGAAGCAAACCGTGTCTGTATGTAGCAAGACGTAGACAACATCCAGGTTTGGGCAGATAAGAGGCAAGAAATCTTCGTGCCACACAAGTGCCAGGCAACGATCATCTCAAACAAGAGAGAATCTAACCATCTCCCCTTGACGTTCAATGGTATTACCATCACTGAATGCCCCACTATCAACATCCTGGAGGTTGCCATTGACCAGAAACTGAACTGGACCAGCCATATAAGTACTGTGACTACAAGAGCAGGTCAGAGGCTGGGAATACTGCGGTGAGTAACTCATCTCCTGTCTCTCCAATGCCTGTCCACCAGGTACAAGTCAGGAGTGTGATGGAATACTCTCCACTTGCCTGGATGGATGCAGCTCCAGCAACTCTCAAGAAGCTCGATACCATCCAGGACAAAGCAGCCCGTTTGATTGGCGCCCATCTACCACCTTCAACATTCACTCCCTTCACCACTGACACACAGTAGCAGCAGTGTATACCGCCTACAAGATGTACTGTAGCAACTCACCAAGGCTCCGTCGACAGCACTTCCAAACCTGCAACCTCTACCACCCAGAAGGACACGGGCAGCAGATGCATGGGAACACCACCATCTGCAAGTTCCCCTCCAAGCCACACACCATCCTGACTTGGAACTATATCACCATTCCTTCACTGTTGCTGGATCAAACTTCTGGAACTCCCTTCCTAACAGCACTGTTGATATACCTAGGCCCCAAGGACTGCAGTGGTTCAAGAAGGCACCTCACCACCACGTTCTCAAGAGCAATTAGGGATGGGCAATACATGCTGGCATAGCCAGCGACGCCCACATCCCATGAACGAATAAAAAAAGTTTCCTCCAGTTTTCAATTTGGAGTTAACAGGAACGCTGTAAAAAAATTGTTTACTTCAGATTTGTGTATCTGAGAGGATCTTAAACATCCGACATCCATGCAATAGTGGGAATTTTAACCCCCAGAACTGGCAGGAGAGGGACATGGCGGGGCTGGGGGTGGGAGGCACGGGGCGGGCTCAAGGTGGAAGTAAATTCTTAAACATCCGAAACCTGTGAAACCTGACTCCAACCCACCATACATACATGTACTTCCAGTTTATTCTTAGCGGGTTGGGGGTGGGCGAGTTACCTCCTCTCAAGAGACAGGTCTGTAATTTAAACATGCTAATGGGACTGCTGGCCTCAGATTTTAGCAGCCTGATAGAATTAGTGGCCGTGAGACGGGTTCTCCAGGGTGTGGGACACGCAGCAGCTGAACGGAGGTGAGAATGTCTAGATCCTGCAGGTAAGTGCTTTCTATAGCACTGTTTTGGGGCCAGGAGGAGCAGGAGAGCTTTCTCCCGGCCACTTCCCCCCCACCCCCCAAAGCTGCCTTCCATGATCGACCTCTCTTCCTGCAATCCATCACCCCCTCTGCGATCTCTCCCTCACTCCTCTCTGGTCCCGGGCTTGTGGCCTTCTAGTGCAGACCTTTTCACCTGACAACAGCTAACCTCTCAATCTACCTGACTGCTGGCAGGGAAACAGAGGAAACAAATTCAAATGAGGTTCTACCGTTTCCAAGTCGGCATGATTTCTGAATTCCCTGTACTTCCAGGTTTCACAAGCTGCTACAAGTCCCCCACCTCCACCCCTTCTCCATCTCCCTGTTAATATTGGGGCCAATGTGTCAGTTCAATCATTAAACCCTGATTTTAACCTAATCGGGTGTTGATATCATCAGGAGCCCAGGGAGACGGTGGCATAGTGGTAATGTCACTGAGCTAGTAATCCAAAAGGCCCAGGCTAATGCCCTGGAGTCATGAGTTCAAATTCCACTATGGCAGCTGTTGGAATTTAAATTCAATTAATTAAGAGAAATCTGAAAGCTATCAACTTTAGCTTTCAATAATTGTTGTAAAAATCCATCTGGCTTACGAATGTCCTGTAGAGAAGGAAATCTGCTGTCCTTATCTGGTCTGGCCTACATGTGACTCCAGACCCACAGCAATGTGGGTGACTCTGAATTGCCCTCTGAAATGGCCTAGCAAGCCACTCAGTTGTCAAGGGCAATTAGGGATGGGCAACAAATGCCACCCACATCCCATGAAAGAATTAAAAAGAAAGCAGTTCGGAAGAAGCTAGAGGTATAAAAATTCAGAGCTATGGCGACCTTCACTGACACAGGCAATGCAGTTCATGTCCTGGTGTCGGGCTCCAATTCTCACTGCAATGGGCGGTACAGAGAAGTGATCGCTCTGTTGAAATGCAGCCACCTTGCACACTGCTCCTCTATGAGGTCCAGGTTTGATGTTCTGTTCTGAATACCTGGATGCTGTATTCCCTGCAGGCTGTGCAGGTCTTTGCTACATTCCTTGTTGCTGCTTCGCCTCTGAATTGAGAGATCAATGGTAAGCCCAGCAGCATTCCCATGTTCAGTAAGTCAGAGCACAAATTCTGTGATACAGCTTCTTCCCTCCACAAACTCAGTCTACATAAGTATTAAACAAAGAAGCACCTAAACTGTCTAACCAAAGGTCTTGATGGAAGTGAGGATCCTTTAAATGCCAATTGTTCCCACCATGATGTGCTGGGTGGGTTAACAAAGCTGTGTGGTGCGTGCAAAGGCACCCATTTAACATGGCTGCTAAAATCTGAGCTATGTAGCCTTATTAGCATATTTAAATGATGGCCGCATTTGTCGCAGGCAGCCGCAGTGGATGCCTGGACTCGTGTGGTGTGTGAGCATGTCCAATGGCCTTCCAGGGCAGAATGTTGCACTGTGGTACTGGATGTTGCCGTGCCCAAGTTTGCACCCTGCAAGCATGCAGGATGCATCGCAATTTCTCCCCCACCCTGCAACTCCACAGAGATTTGGCAGATTAACCTTTTCTGCACTTGTATAAAACATAGCCTCGACTCTGTGATTCTTCATTTATGAATTCCTGATCTGAACTTGGCCTTCTAGTGAGCTGAAAGTACAGGGAGTTACTAGTGAATTATACACCTCATGGGCACAATTCAAGATCATCAATGTAGACAGCTTAGAACAGTTGGCACATTCTCTCTCTCTCAGTTAGGAGGTGGCATGCCATGCTGGACTTAATAAGAGAGATTTTGGTGTGCATGTCCACAAATTCCTCAAGGTAGCAGGACAGGTAGATAAGTTGGTTAAGAAGGCATAGAGGATTCTTTCCTTTATTAGCCAAGGCATAGAATATAAATGCAGGGAGGTTATGCTAGAACAGGAAAAACACTAGTTAGGCCACAGCTAGAGTACTGCAAACAGTTCTGGTCATCACATTACAGGAAGGATGTGATCACACTAGAGAGGTTACAAAGGAGGTTTATATGGACATTTCCAGGAATGGGGAATTTTAGCTGTGAGGAAAGATTGGATAGGCTGGGCTTGTTTTTTTTTAAAAAAGAGGAGGCTGAGTGGAGATTTAATTGAGGTGTAGAAGATTATCAGGGACCTAGATAGAGTGGAGAGGAAGGACCTGTTACCCTTAGCAAAGTAGTTGAAGGACTAGATGGGAGTTGGGGAGAAATTGTTCACCCAGAGTGGTAGGAGTCTGGAACTCACAGCCTGATAAGGTGGTAAAGGCAGAAACACTCATTGCATTTGAAAAGTACTTGGATATGCATTCAAAGTGTCATTATCTACAAGGCTACAAACCAAGAGCTGGAAAGTGGGATTAGGCGGATAACTTTTTTGTCTGGCACAGATCCGATGGGCTGAATGGGCTCCACCTGTGCTGTAAATTTTTATGATTCTATGATTCTATAAGAGGAGAAGCTTCTGTCACAGCAATAGCTTGCATGTCCATACCACCATTATGGTCCATCTCATGACCTGCAGACATGGAAAATAGTCTTTCTTATGGGAAGAACCAAAAAGAACAATTTGCTGGATGTAAAACTTAGTGCGAGAAAAGTGATTCCTCCTTCAAATCAGAAAATGTCCCAGGATGCGTTACAAAAATGGACAAGGAAGAAAGGAAAAATAAGGTAGTTAAAAGATCAGATTCTGAATCATTGGAGGAGAGATTTGGGGTGAGGAGTGGGTGGGGGCTGATGACTAAAGACTTGGTTGAAAAAGTGGGCTTTGAGACGGTTCTTAAAAATAGAGAGGTAGAACTTCTGCAGGGAGTCTTTGATCAACCGTTATCATTTCAAGAGAGTAGCAGAAACTGCCAAGAAATATGACACCACACAACCATAGAACTTTAACTGTATGGTCTTATTTATTGCATCAAGTTACACTAATGGATGCCCTACATGTTAGATTATTCTAAAAGCATAGTCTACTGTGTTGTACATTGTGTTTTATATCAGGAAAAAATGTGCCAATATACAGGACCTCATAGCCTTGTCAAATAATTGTTAGCACAACAAATGCTGGAACTAATTCTGCCAAGGTTAAGCAAAATAGCATGTGTTTGACTACTGAACAAGGTACTGTATTTCACATTGAGTTGTGAAGGCTAAGAATATTCCGTTTTTACACAAATTAAGTTCAGGTAAAAAAAGTTCACTTTATGGTGCCTGTAAAAGAAGCCCTTTGTAATGTAAAATTTCTGCTTTTCATATAATAGTTTAAAGCCTGGTTCAGCCTGAGACAGTTGCCAGGGAAAGAGATGGAGTCGGTGGCTAGGACTGGATAGATAAGAATGGAACCAGGTGAGTGTGGTCCCACCTAGCTGGATGTCAATGTCAGGTAAAGGGTCTTTGATTTGGGTTGTGTTTTATGTAGAGAGATACAGAACAAGCTAAATCGAGCATTCCATATAAAATGCTATAGAAATGTACATTTTGATTCTTTGGGGTAGAAATTTTGATTGGCAAAGTTCACATATTCATTCTTAACACACTTGTGCACATTCCTGTGTGTGCTATTTTTATAAAGAGATTATTCCCTTTTAAAATAATGCCTAAGTAAAAATAGCACACAGGGGAATGTAGTATGAACACATGATGTAGTTTGTACATGAATTTTACTAGATGGAATTTCTACCCTCTCTTTTCCAACAATGTCATGCATTTGACGTTTCTTAACTCTGTCTGTCACTCTAGAATTGGCCTTTATAGCCACTCCAGGCACTGCTCCACAAACCACTGACCACCTCTAGCATTTACTCACTGTCTCTCGAGACAAGGAGGCCAAAGGAGAAGAAGAACTCTGTGTTTCAGACATAAAATGGCTAAAAAAAAATCTTTGAAGTGGAAGTGTCGTAACTAATTGGACAATCCTAAGCACTTCTTATTTAATTGCATATTTAAAAAGCTATTCATAACCTTGATGTCATAGTTTACTCCAAGATAAGCTTCTGACTACATATCTGGGCCATCACTAAGACTACCTACTTCCACCTCTGTAACATCGTCCACCTCCACCCCTGTCTCAGCTCATCTGATGCTGAAACCTTCATCCACTCCTTTGTTACCTCTAGACTTGACTATTCTAATGCACTCCAGGCTGGTCTCTCATGTTCAACCCTCCGTAGACTAGAGGTCATCTAAAACTCTGCTGCCCATGTCTTAACTCACACCAAATACTATTCACCCAACACTCCTGTACTCGCTGACCTACATTGATTCCTGGTTAAGCATCACCTCAATTTTAAAATTGTCATTACTGTTTTCACATCCCTCAATGGTCTCATTGCTCCCTATCTAGGTAATCTCCTCCAGCCCCACTAACCTCCAGGTAACTGCACTCCTTCAACTCTGGTCTCTTGAGCATTGACGGCCGTGCTTTCAGCTGCCAAGGTCCTAAGCTCTGGAATTCCATTCCTAAACCTCTCTGTCTCTCTAGCTCCCTTTTGTCCTTTAAGAAGCTCCTTAAAACCTACCTCTTTGACCATCTAATATCTCCTTATGTGGCTCAGTGTCAAATTTTATTTGATAACACTCCTATGAAGCGCCTTGGGACATTTTACTATGTTAAAGGTATCATGACTATGTGGGGCAGGCTAAATGGAGAAGCTGATCTTTTCCTGCCCATCATTTTTGTACATTCATATGGCAGTTCCCAACTTAGGTTTATGCCATAGTTGGTGGACTGCCTTCAAGAAATGCGTGCTAAAAATGAAGAGAACATGTGCATTTGCCTTGATCCTGATACCCAGAAGATGTTTTTCTCATTCTGCCAACAATGAGGGAGCTGTGTAGCTGCAATAACTCATCTGGTGACCTCCTGCTGTGCAACTGGCTCCCATGCTTTCTTTGGAGGGTGGCCTTTAGCCTCAAACAAGCTCATTCTCCTTTGGTGCACTTCCTTCAGCAGAATCTCCAACCCTCAGCATCTATGGGGATAATATTATCCACCTATGTCTGCTGTACCAAGGTGAACACTTCATCCACTTGTCTGGCACCAGCACAGCCTCCCTATTATGCCTGACTACAACCTTTTAAAGCTACTGTCTATCTGGATCTATTGCCAATAGACTTGTAAGTGAGTGGGCATTTAAATTGGACCATCGTCTAGTGTGAATACTAATTTCACCATTTGGTCTAAGATTATTAGCAAGCAACTATTTAATTGGAAGATTGTAAAAACATTTGTAAAACATTGAGAAGTTATGAACATTTGCCATGTTACCAAATGCCCAAACTGCAAAAGCTGGAACAGTTGAACATTGCAGAAATTGATGAGTACATTTGGATAAATGCAGTGAAAACTGCCTTTTCATTCCACCAATAAATGTTTTTCACGCCTGACTTTAGAATTAACAGCACTTTGAGAAAACTATACATGTTCAAAAAGTACATCCTGGTTTAGTACTGAAACTGTATTTTTTAGTTATGAGAAACATGAGAAATATGTTCCATTCGAGTTCTATTTGTGCACCACCATAATTTATGGACTAATGGCAACAACAGGATATTGATTTCCTTGACATTAGGTAGTGGATAATTTTTCAGACAACCACTTTTCAGTGAACATTCCATCTTGTAATAACGGCTGAAAACATCAAGAACCAGTTAAGAATATGAAATATAATATTTCAGAAGCATTGCAGTTGCAAACCACACACATCTATATGGGAGACTGCTAATGGGTTCAATTAAAATTTGGCCTCAAGGTTGCAATTTTGCCAAAATCAAAATTGTATCTGACAATGGTGCAGGTAAACTGATGTCAATGGAAAGATTGGCTCATTTTGTCGAATTTTGTGCACTTACTCATTTTAATAGGCTCTCTGGAGTCTGTCCAACAATGTGCTTGGCCGTTGAGGAGGTGGGGCAGTGTGGCCAGGAATCCAGTGAGACAGCACTTCTTAGATTACTGCTGCTCATCATTAAAGTGGAGGGGAGGTTTTGTTGTGGCTAAAACTTGGTTTTGAAGAGAGGAACAATGACCAACTGAAATAAAAATACAGCTATGTATAGAAGAAATACATCTGGAAGTAAGAATGTGGAGGAAGTGCTTCTATTCACTGAGCTTGACTTGGAGTCCTGCTGCAGAAGATGCCATAAGGGATAATGGCCCTGTTTGGAACACAAGGTTACCTTCCTGTCAAAGCTGAGTTCAAAGCTGCTTGGGTGGAAATAGCAGAAGGAGATGATGAGTATCTTAGGATCATAGAACCAGAGAACAAATGAGTCAGAAGTTTTGTGGTGTCAAAAGGAGTGTCAAAGTGTACCCACCTTTGCATACATCATTTTACATTATTTTAACATAAACATTATTTTAGCATAAAGAAATTTTTTTAACAAATTTTTTCATTGTGGAGAAATTCCAGGCCATACTTTTTATTAAACACACAAACAACTCTCACACCAACAAAGAATCAGTAATATGGCTGGAACTGAAATGTATGGTGCATTACCATGCATTCACGCAAGGGAAGAATTGGCCACTGGGATGGCTGACTGGTTGCTATGGCAATTTGTTACTTCTAGATGCTTTGTTCATGTATCCAGAAGCAGACTAAACAATCACTGCGAGTGGATGTGCCTTGACAGGAAATACCCAATATGGGAAAGCTGCTAATATTTGAAGAGGTCATTCTAGGCATCCAATTGATAAAATTCTGTCACTGCTGGATCTGACTGGCCAGGAGATCAATTCCAGCAAGCCATGGCAGTAAACGTCACATTCCTCAGTGATGTCTGCAGTCTGCTCTCATGCTGATCACTGGTCATCCTGCAGAAATGTCCAGCACCTAGGCCATAGGATGTAGCAGTTTCTTCTTTGGGTTTGCGTACATATGCCCAAAGCCAGCTCGCCCAAATCCTCTGCCCAAAGAATTTGAAGTGCCATTTCGCAAATAAGCACCAGCAGCCATTGCTTTTTTGGCTATGGCTGCAGCAGTTGCAGAGCCAACTCACGACTCTGTACCCAGAGGTACAGTGCCCCATCACCAGGCTTTCTCTTCTCAACACATACTTACTTCTCTTTGTATTTTAAAGTTATGCAGCAAACGGCAGACCATCATTATTCTATTCACCTTTCTGGGCTATAGGGAAACGCTTTGCATGAACAGTACAAGAAGTGGAATTTTTGCTTTAGTATTCCAATGGTTTGCTCTACAAATTTTCAGATGGAGGCATGTCATTCATGGTATTTACATTTCACTACTGTTCAGGGCTTTTTCAACAGGATCAGCAAACATAGTTGTACAGGTTTCCCACCAGCCATCCATTCAGTCTGATCCTTCAAACAAAAAGGTCACTATAGACTCGAGCATAATGCAGGCATCGTGGATGATATCTGGTTTGCAGACATCTACTTAAATTGAGATATTTTTGTGCTCCGATATCAGTTGAGCGTCAGTTGGATCAAAGCCCTTTCTGTCAATCTAGGCAGTGGAGTTAATGTGAAGTGCTCTGATATCATGTATTATACCTTGGATTCATGGCAAATCTACCACCTAGCAAATGTTCCTGCTGCTTCCGCCTGTTCATAGGGAAAGTGATGATGGTGTTACTCCACGATAAATACAGTAGCAGTAGATTTTCAATTGGCACAGCAGATCGACTGTCTATCAGCCATCATCCAATTTTCATTCCTGTTGAAATGAATGGAAATTAAAATTGGGCAATTTCTATAATGGTCGGCCAGTCCAAAACAACGGTTTTATGCCTGAGTGGCAAGGCCGAGTAGCATGAAAGCTTCATGCTGTGGTAATCTCCACAACTACAGCACGAGCCTATGGTAACAATAATCTATAGACTAACCTCAAGCAGATGGACATAGCTCTGGTGACATTCTCTCTACTGAATCCAAAGTGATGAAGACAGCTCTTCCCTGTCACATGAGGTAACAGTGTTGGGGGTCAATAAATACAGGGACTAGGGTATTGATGGGTATAGAAATAACATCTGAGGTCTCAGTGCAGCCGAACTGGGCTTCTTCATCTAAATTATGGTGTTTGGAAGAATTTCCACCCTCAGTAGTTTGTTTGCTTCAATTTCAATTGCTTGCAGCAAGCAACAATTCTAGGGAAACTCATATATTCGAAAAAAACATATGCAAAAAAGTATTCTTCACAGTAACTAATACTGCAGGGAGACAAGTGCAACTAAATATCAATGCTATTTGAAAATAAACCAGAAGCTTAGTATCAACTCTTGTCAAAAAAAAACTAGCTTTGAGAAACCAATTTCAGTGGATCAAGCCAGTAATTAGTCATGCAGCCATCTAATATGGACTAGGTGATTACTGGGGAGAGAGATTGCCAAAAGGATGTGAAATTTGGTATGGAGTTTTGGGAGGCTAGTGTACTTAAAAAGGCTTATATTTGGCAGAATTTGTTGGAGAAATTCCAGGACAGCCTTCTAGGGAAAAGAACACAGTATGTCATGGAATTTTTGAAATGTATTTTAATTTATGCTCATCTCTAAATAGTTCATACACTTTCTAGTGTGATAGTTGTTAGTGGGTATTAAAAAATGTCTAACTTCGAGTGCCAGGGGAGCGTTTAAGTCTGGAGGGTATACAAGGTCCTGGAATGTCCAGATTCTGTAAAATAGTAATGTGTTTGCAGTGACCTAGAACATACAGATAAGTTGGAGAAGCATTTATTTGACTTAAATTGCCTTACATGATTATATATGGAGTCTAGCTTTCTGAACCAGGTCTGATTATGTATACTGTTAAGGTTTCTTCCCACAGAGTACATCAAGTGAGCAGCATGATATATGGCTCAGCTCTTCCGATAAGATGTGTTTCCTGTATGGCAATCATTATCTCTTTATGCAACTCTATCCTGAGGACTTGAACTTGGTAACAAGAGGCATCTAGTGTTTTCCCTGGTGTAGAGTGATGTGCAAAAGTAAGAGTGAAACTTCTTATGTTGTGACTGAAAATGAAATCATTGTTCAGTTGATTTTTGAGAAGTAGCATAAAACAGTAGTGTCTGCTTGCATTCAGACTTACGAACAGTGACTTCATTTGAAAGTGTTTCATTAGTTGTGAAATGCTTTGGAATGCTGTGAGAATTTGAGATGACCTCAAAAGGTAAAATGTGCTATATTAATAATCTAACCTCATTTAGAAAGATTACTAACAAGATAAGAATAATGAACTAGAATACTGAAAAGAGTACAAGACTCTGGAGATGAGAGTCCTGACATCTCCAGCTTTTGATGAACAGGTCCCATTTGAAATGTTAATGTATTGTTATCTTTCAGATACTGTTCTTCTTGCTGTTTTACTGCTATTACTTTAGTTTTCGAGCATTCACAATTTCTTTTTACCTCCCTATTTCAACTTGTATTGCCAATTACTTAACAACAGAATTTACCAAATTCCCAACCATTGGACATATAAGGTTGGAACCAGTTGATGAACCAATCAACTGATAGGTCAAAGTTAACTTAGTTACTCTCCAGAATTCTATGATTAATGGAGTTGCTGAATTAGAGATTGTCCAATATCTCTCTGCGTGCCTCATTGAAGAAAATAGTTTGTACATTTTCCATGGCGTGCTTGCATGGTAGTGTGATTGACAACAGCAAAGAAGTGCTAGATCTTTAAATACTTTGTTAATCGTTCTACCATATTTTTTCCACAATTTTCAACAGAACAGGAAGACAGAAGTAAGTTTATCGGTACTGAATTCGAGGATTAAGCTTACATTTTGTAAATTGGAGTTAGAATGTCCTATCCTCAAAGTGTCAGGAAAAGTGTTATTGTTGGAGTGATATACTCAAACGTTAGCCAAGGAAGCAGATAAAGACTGAGGAACAAGTAGTGAGAAACCTAACCAAAATTATCTTGTTTTTGAGCCTCTACTGGTCTGTATTTGAGCACTAACTGGTTTATAGTGTAGGGAGTCCAAACTATACCCTGTGGGTCATACATAGCCCATGAGCTCTGGAAATGAAAGCCACTTAGTTCAGTTGTATTTGCATTTATATTTCTTACACGCTGGTTTGTCCTGTTTGTGTGGGCCTGGGCATTTGAAAAAAGTTGTTCTTATCACAGTCTAATTGGTGAATAAATTATAAATCAGATCAGCAGCTTGGCATACATATAAATTAAAGGGAATGCTCATTTAAGCTTTATGTGTTCCATGAGTATGTGACTCAGCAGTTGAAGACAAAAAGCCTGGGCACTTATAAGAATTCATTATAACTTTTAGGGAACTTTATGTAATCAGATTTAGATAGAGCAAAACTTGTTGCAAGTTTAAAGATGATAGCCCTGAAACAAAACCATGTGATGTTGGTATATGATCACTTTATACATTCGTCTGAAATTCCTGTCTTTGGAAGCTCAGTGGAAGCATTAACCCATTTCTCTTAAACAGGTTAATGGCTCTGTTAAAATTGAGGAGAAGTGGTTCAGACAAATATATTAAGCATTTGTGAACTCCTTCCCACAGCATAATTCCAAAAACAGTTAGCTTATATCTTATGATAATGATCTATAATACTAAAGATTGCAGATGAACTGTTGTCTGGTCCACATAAATTTAGAGGTGCATCTGATAATGCATTCCCTCCCTAAATCTCTCTACTGCTTCACCTCCCTCTCTTTCTTAAGACCCTCCTTAAACCCACCTCCATGACCAAGCTTTTGGTCAACCCTCCTAATTACTGCTCCTTTGGCTATGTGTCCAGCTCATGCCTCTGTGAAGCACCTTGGGCTATTTTTTTACATGAACAGCTCTATATGAATGCAAGTTGCTACAGTTGTTCTGTAGAAGAAGTGTCTCTGCTCATTTGGGAATGATATGAGGATGTTTCATTGCTAATTGACTCCTCGGGCTGAATGTTCCCAGACCCGTGGAGGCAGGGTTGGAGGCGAGGTTGGAGGCGGGGGGCGGCCGTGCCAGGAAAATTGGAGGAGCCATTTTGCGATGGCACCCTGTTGCAAACCCTCCACCTGGGGACTTTCCCAGGGCAGACTGGGAACTGGGTCAGCTGCCCGCTAGATGGAGGCAGTCCGTCAATTGGTGCAATTAAGGTCCCACTAAGGGGCCATTTTGCACTGGCGCCAGTATTTTACAAATGTTGGGGTGCCCCCACCCCACCCCCCATCGTCCCGCTGTGAGCAATCGCCACCAGCTCATTCAAGGTGTCATTCCGGCAGCAGGCCTAAGGGCCATCAGAGCCGGAGGCTGCATGCACCAATGACAGGGCCATGGGATGAAAGGCCTCAGCACAGAGACGGCCAATTATGATGTGGCCTCGTGGAATAGACACACTGCTCAACATGGGTGGGCTCAGAATCCCAATATGGACTCGATGTAGGGTCCTGACACCTGCTGGAAAATGCAGCCCTGAGGGTAAAGCTGAAGTGCACTGCTTAGGAGTTGCTGTTATGCAAGGTAGTTTCAGACGCACATCAGCAACTTACATTTATGCGTAACTGGCCCCATGAGGAATGTTGGATGGTAAGATCATAGGAATCCAGTCTGACATTTCTATTAGCGTGAATTTAACAGATTGAGTTAAAGACTTCTAGTACACCTTCAACCGATAAATGATGACTGCCATATCTAAGGGAGCGTAACATAATTTTTCTTCAATCTTTGTGCTCCAACTCCCATAGTAATCTTTTCTTATTTGGTACTAACATTACATTGACTCTTTATTTAAACAAAAAATACAGGGCATGGCAATTTGGTGAAATCCTATATATGGGAACATTTGTTCAAAAGAAAATATATCAATGCAGTTCACAATGAATTCCACATTCATTCTCATGGAAAAGCTATAGCTTCACAGCAAACATGTGCACTTTCCCAGGCAAGCCTTTGGACTTTATCCAGCCATGGGAAGGACAGCAAAACCCCTGAAATAATCAAGAGTGCCAAGCCTGCTATACTCTCAGCACTACATGAACTGCTATGCCTGTGCTGGGACGAGGGAGCAGTACCTCAGGACATGCGCAATGCCAATATCATCACCCTCTATAAAAACAAAGGTGACCGCGGTGACTGCAACAACTACCGTGGAATCTCCCTGCTCAGCATAGTGGGGGAAGTCTTTGCTCGAGTCGCTCTAAACAGGCCCCAGAAGCTGGCCGAGCACGTCTACCCTGAGGCACAGTGTGGCTTTCGTGCAGAGAGATCGACCGTTGACATGCTGTTCTCCCTTCGTCAGATACAGGAGAAATGCCATGAACAACAGATGCCCCTCTACATTGCTTTCATTGATCTCACCAAAGCCTTTGACCTCGTTAGCAGACGTGGTCTCTTCAGACGACTAGAAAAGATTGGATGCCCACCAAAGCTACTAAGTATCATCACCTCATTCCATGACAATATGAAAGGCACAATTCAACATGGTGGCTCCTCGTCAGAGCCCTTTCCTATCCTGAGTGGCGTGAAACAGGGCTGTGTTCTCGCACCCACACTTTTTGGGATTTTCTTCTCCCTGCTGCTTTCACATGCGTTCAAGTCCTCTGAAGAAGGAATTTTCCTCCACACAAGATCAGGGGGCAGGTTGTTCAACCTTGCCCATCGAAGAGTGAAGTCCAAAGTACGGAAAGTCCTCATCAGGGAACTCCTCTTTGCTGACGATGCTGCTTTAACATCTCACACTGAAGAGTGCCTGCAGAGACTCATCGACAGGTTTGCGGCTGCCTGCAATGAATTTGGCCTAACCATCAGCCTCAAGAAAACGAACATCATGGGGCAGGACGTCAGAAATGCTCCATCCATCAATATTGGCGACCACGCTCTGGAAGTGGTTCAAGAGTTCACCTACCTAGGCTCAACTATCACCAGTAACCTGTCTCTAGATGCAGAAATCAACAAGCGCATGGGAAAGACTTCCACTGCTATGTCCAGACTGGCCAAGAGAGTGTGGGAAAATGGCGCACTGACACGGAACACAAAAGTCCAAGTGTATCAGGCCTGTTGTCCTCAGTACCTTGCTCTATGGCAGCGAGGCCTGGACAACATATGTCAGCCAAGAGCGACGTCTCAATTCATTCCATCTTCGCTCCCTCCGGAGAATCCTTGGCATCAGGTGGCAGGACCATGTCTCCGACACAGAAGTCCTCGAGGCAGCCAACATCCCCAGCTTATACACACTACTGAGTCAGCGGCGCTTGAGATGGCTTGGCCATGTGAGGCGCATGGAAGATGGCAGGATCCCCAAAGACACATTGTACAGCGAGCTCGCCACTGCTATCAGACCCACCGGCCGTCCATGTCTCCGCTTTAAAGACGTCTGCAAATGCGACTTGAAGTCCTGTGACATTGATCACAAGTCGTGGGAGTCAGTTGCCAGCGTTCGCCAGAGCTGGCGGGCAGCCATAAAGACGGGGCTAAAGTGTGGCGAGTCGAAGAGACTTAGTAGTTGGCAGGAAAAAAGACAGAGGCGCAAGGGGAGAGCCAACTGTGCAACAGCCCCGACAAACAAATCTCTCTGCAGCACCTGTGGAAGAGCCTGTCACTCTAGAATTGGCCTTTATAGCCACTCCAGGCGCTGCTTCACAAACCACTGACCACCTCCAGGCGTTTATCCATTGTCTCTCGAAATAAGGAGGCCAAAGAAGAAGAAGATCCATAAGTAGAAGATACATATATAGCACATTAAACAAAACGGAATCACCTCAGAAATTGAGATATTCTTTTGATTTGTATCGAACGAAGAATTTTTACAGTTTTTTTACAGAACCATCACTTTGACTTGCGTTTCTGCTGGATAGTGAGCTCTAACTTCTAGGTTAAACAAAATAAACAGCATGGTAGTTTTATTTTACCCACATAATTTACTTCTGTTATTTGTTTTCCCCAGTAGGCAATGTGCACAGCACTCTGCATTCCTTGAGGCTTCAAAAAATGTTTAAAACAAAACTGCAGGACTCCATATCTGGTTAACCTCAGTGAGCAACACACAGAGTTCTCTAACGAATCATCCTGTGCAACAACATTGCTGAAATAACAGAGAACACCTGGAAACTAAATACTGCCCTGCCTTTTGTTGTGCACGAAATGAAAATAGACAAAATTTTTGGTGAAAAGCAAATTTCCATCTGATTCACGTTTGTAACTGTTTTTATTACTGTTCATTTTTAAAAATTATTTTCAAGCTTTTAAACTGTTACAATTTTCATTTTTTAAATAGTTTGCATCTGTTTCATATTTGTATAATTCGCAGAGCGCCAGACAAAAAATAGCATTTCATTAATCATGCAAAAGTGTGTTAAGCCTAATAACTACAATGTTAGAATACCAAGCTATGTTCAATCCCTGATATTAACACCTTAGATGGTTTTACAGAGATTAACATTTCATCAATTACAACCAGGTAATCTTGGGGATGATGAGGAATCTGATTAAAGTGGCCCTCCCACGCAATTTAAGTCTGCCTCCTGGTAGATTGCCCAAGGATTAGCATTGATGACATCTGTGGAGGTGTCTCTTGGAGGCGAAGTCCTTATCTCCAACTGAGGAGGATCGTATGTTTTATGAGCTTAAATGGGGTTGTGTGAAAGATATAAGGAAATAATACTGTTTATGTGAGGATGATTGGATTAGATTGTGAATTCCCAAGTACTTTCTAATCCTTATTATGATAGGTTCAGGTGAGCTTGCCACTTTAAAAAATTGTTTTATATTCAGCTGTTTTAATCAAACTTCAAGTTCCCAATTTTAAATATATGAAGGAAAACTTTCTACTAGATCCTCAAAACCCCAAATATCACTTCAACATGAGGTGAATTCCTCTTTGTTAGAGAAAAGTTGAAGGTAAATAGGACTTTTGTTTTATCAGATCTTTTCATATGTCCAGCTGGATGAAAACCACTTTATCTATCCCAAGGATTGTGTTGCTAATCTTAATTGAATGAAAGTGTTAAAGGCTGGATTTGCTGTCGTAAAAACATTGTTCATATGAATTTAATTACTACTTTCTCCGATGATGAGATGTGAGCAAGGAAGGAATCTTGATCAGGAATTTTAATCAAATTTTGTTCCAAAAATTGATCTTAAAAGTGAAGGAAAGGCTATGAAAGAATATTTCTGTATACAGTATCCAGAGCCATTCAGAAGACATGGTTTATGGTGTCAGTTTATGGACCTTGGAGTAGATCCATTACTCAGCTGGGAGTCAACACTCCAGAGCAGCCAGGAGACCAACTGAGAGGTACTGAGGAAGGAAAATTCAGTTAATGGCTGAGTACACAATGGCAGTAGAAAAGAGCACAACATATTTTAAATCGCAAACTGTGGAAATGGTTTTAACATGACAGATGTGATGTTAAGTTGAATTGTACCTCATTTAAAATGAGTTCCCCTGTGGGAGAAAGAAATCGCACAGAACTATGAGGCAGACTGGTGATTATGGTTTTGAGTTGTAGACCTGCCAAGTCCACCTGTCTCCATGAGTTTTGTCAGTCCCTGGCAGAGGAACTAAATAGAATACTGCTGGGAAGCAAGCTGCTCCATGCTGGTATAGGGATTAACATTGTCAAACCCAATTTAAATGAATTTTATTTTCTGGTTACTAACCATTAAGAATTATTGACGATGATCAGAATTCCTTTATTCAATAACACAACGAGCTGAGGCCTTATCGGAGCATCCTGTAGGTAGACATTTCCAAGGAAAAATTAGAAGACTTTCATACACAGGCTTGCCAAATTATAATTTCCAATCAGCTTTAAAATCTTACTCCAGAAATACCATATTTATATTCTGTAGGTGGAGTGCTGTAGTTCCATGGCTATGTTGAATAAACTGTGGGATGAGGAAAGGGTCAGTATACTACTTCTTGGCCTCAAGACACAGAACATGGAAATACAGAACAAAAAAAGACCATCCTCCATCGAGTTCACCTTCTACCATCCTGGTTGTCACAAGACCCAATAAGAGAGCTATTGACTCATTGTGGCAATCAATTTCTATTAGTCTACAACAGATCCAAACATGAGGTGATGAAAACCCTAGTGGTGGTGAGCTTTGTGGACCATAGGGCCAAAGTCAGCATTTTCGTCCCCAGCTACACTTAGCACATCATGTTCTCAAATTACTGATATACCATATTTCAATGTTATTGTATGTGCACACTTAACTAACAATACTGGGCTGGATTTAGAAACAGTACAAAATACAATGGCATGGCGTTTACAGACAGCCATGAGAACGCCACTTCTATCAGTATGCAATACTACTGCAAATGACTGGGAATCCCAGCGTGGAGCTGCAGTGATGTCATTAAGATGTCCAAGCAACCAATCACATTAAAGGATTTTCACAACCACCAAACAGGAAAGGAAACACAGTAAAATAAAATCACATATTTTTTTTTTATAGAGAGCAAATTAAAGATTGGGACATACACACGGGGTAAAGGTAGAAGCTGAAATATTCTAAAGAAACTTTTAAAAATAATTATTAAAAGAATTTAGTTTAAAATATCTACTAGCTAATGGTGATATAATGGTGACATTTAGCAACACTCCACAATTTTTTTTCCAGTTCTGTTGCTTGGCAGTAGTTATTACTCATATTGGCATTAAAAACCCAGTTGCACCTGATTGAACAAAGTGTAAGTTTTTATGGGATCTCCAATAGTGATGTTAGAGCACAAAAGGGAACATTCTCATTGATTTCACTGGCTCTGGAGGCAGAGTGGGATGTCCACAGTGCAGCCCGTGGTAGTGCACTGAGTGACAGACTGCAACTTCAGGATTGCCATGCTAATCCGCACATGTGTTACATCCTGAAGTTGTGGTCAGTTTCAGAGGGGAAATGACTGTGATGCTGATAGTTCACCGTTAATCCCCTCTCCCGCCACGAAATCAGGGCCATTATGATTGCTTGGTTTTCCAAAAGGAATACCAATCAATGGACAGCACAGTGGCTAGCACCGCCATTAAACAGCTCCAGCAACCCGGGTTCGATTCTGGGTACTGCCTGTGTGGAGTTTGCAAGTTCTCCCTGTGACCGTGTGGGTTTCCTCCCACAACCAAAGACTTGCAGGTTGATAGGTAAATTGGCCATTGTAAATTGCCCCTAGCGTAGGTAGGTGGTAGGAGAATTGTAGGGAATATGGAACTAATGTAGGATTAATATAAATGGGTGGTTGATGGTCAGCACAGACTTGCTGAGCCGAAGGGCATGTTTCAGTGCTGTATCTTTAAAATAAAATAAAAATTGATTGTTAATGGATGTTGTTTTCTATTCTGGTTGTCAATGTATTCTAGTGCTGTGATGTCAGCTGCCAATACCTGTTTGAGGCAAGAATTAGAATGCGTTGAAGAATAATCCAGAGAAAATCATGGATATCTCTGTCCTAGATAACAAAAATGTCAGAAAGATGGCTCCCATTCTTGTTCTATAAACAAGGGCCATGGCTTAATAAAAAGAGACCCAATTGTACACAGTGTCAGTGTGTGATCTAGTGTCTGCTCCCATCTCTTGCTCACAAACCACTGAAGACACAAGAACCCCAAGAGAGAAAGGTCTACTACAGCGAACAAGGTTTAAGAAGAATACTGGGCCCCAACCAAAAGCAAGATCTACCTACATTCAAGGAATCTACAGTGAGCTCGAAGAACTGTAATAACTCTTCAGATATTACCTCAAACTTTTCCACTCTATTTTTCTTCTGCTCTTTTCTGTCTCTATTTGTATGTGTATATTGCGTATGCATGCTAGCATTGGGCACGTCGTGTATCTGTAGGCATTAACCGAATTAGAGTTTAAAATTAAGTTTAATAAATTTCAACGTTTCCACTTAGCCTCTTTGTGCTGGTTTCTTTGCCTTATAATTGGAAAGCGGTGAACGAGGATTCACCAAGGGGGAGCTGAAAAAACAGTGTGTTTAAAAATAAAAACCTGTTCCGGTAAGACCAGCTGAAGGCTGAGAGGGACCCCGAGACACCTTTCTCACCTGGTCGTTACAACACCAAGTCACTTTGGGAGCGTTAGGAAGAGATGGGTGCTTGTAAAAAAAAAAGAAACAAAGAAACATTTAGACAGAACCTTTCAGGACTGCAGAACATTCCAACTTTCATTGTGCATGCTTATGAGTATCTGAATGATACTTCTGAGCTGATTTTCTGAGCGTGCATTTCTGCTGGCATCCCTCCCACCCCCCCCCCCATTGGAAAATTCTATGTCCGATCTCCATGATTTTCCATTCATCAGAATTAAAGGGCAAAAATCATGGACACAACACCAGGGATTTCTTGATATGCACTCCTTGTGAATTTTAGTTCAAATAGCAACTGAAGTTGAACCTATCAACCAGTATATCTCCAAGAAAAGCAAAATACTGCGAATGCTGGAAATTTGAAATAAAAACAGCAAATGCTGGAAATATTCAGCAGGTCTGGCAGCCTCTGTGGGGAGAGAAACAGAATTAATGGTTGAAATTTTACGCCCACTACTCGGAGTGGGCTGGAGGCAGGGGGTGTAAAATTGAATTGGAGGCGGGGGGGGGGTGCCATTCCTGTTGCCTTCCCACCCCCGCTGCAATATTACGACTGGCAGCAGCGGCGAGATATGGCCTGCCCAGCCCAAGCCAATTAATGCCTTTAAGTGGCAGTTAAATGGCCACTTAAGGGCCTCCTCCAGCTGCTGCTGGCATATTACTTGGGGCAGGTGGGCATCTCAAGGCCCCAGGAGACCGCCCAGTAAAACCTGGCCATCTCCTTGCGGGCTGGTGGTGCCCTGCTGATCGGGTACCCTGTGCCCCATAGAGGGCCCCCCATGACACAAGTCGCTCCCAATACACTGCATTCCCCACCCCTACCAATCGCACACCCCCCTTGCCTCCGGCGAGGCTCCCACCCACTTACCCTCATCCCAGAGTCAGCGCCCCTCTTGCTCCTCTCCCTGACTGCAGTCCCAGCATTGGCCATCACTCCTGGTTGTGTTGCTAGGACTGAGAGCTGCCAGCCCCCTGATTGGCCAGCAGTTCTTGGAGGCGGGACCTCCTGCCTAAGAGGGGCAGAAGTCCGAATTAATGGCCTGAGCCATGTAAAATTATATTGTGGCTTCACCCAACGTAAAATTACGGCCAATGTTTCAGGTCAATGACCTTTCATCAGAACAGGTTGTTTCAGTACATCTGGTGGAAAGTCATCAACCTGAAAAGTTAACTCTGTTTCTCTCACCACAGATGCTGCTGACCTGCTGAATATTTCCAGCCTTTTCTGTTATTATTTCAGGTTTCCAGTATCGCAGTATTTTGTTCTTGAATCAGGATTAAACTTTTTTATTTAACAAAGAATTCTTTGAATATTTTCAGAAATAGTTTGTACTAAATGTCATGCAACACGATTCAAAGTTTAAAAAAGTATTTAGTGATCAGCAGTAAAAAGAGGTTACACTAGTGTTTACTGAAATAAAAGTGGGTGTTAATATCCATTATTATGTATTCCATATTATGGAAATCCAGTATACAATTTACTCCTCCAATAAGTTACATTCAGTAATGGTTGTGAATAAATAAAAGGTTTATTCATTGCTTAAGCAATTTAACAAGGAGGCTTCAGGTGAATTACTGTTTAAGTAAAAGGGAGAACCTGTGCTTATTATGATGATGTTTTGGAAATTCCTGAAGTAATTAGAGTAAGTTTATAAATGTTGTGTCACTCTCAGTGTATTTAGCAGGAAGCTCTACATTCTTGTGGTTGGAAACCCTGCAGGTCTGTGAGAACAAAGAAGAGACTCAAACCACTGACTGGGAGCATTCTTTAATATAAACTAAGCAAGACCATTGCAAGGCAATGGAAAAGAAAAAGTTGTCACCACATGTAAAAATAGTTGAATCCTTGTAAAGCTTACAGGGAGTCTGTAGGTTGTTTATAAGTGAGGCACACACCAATAAAGGTAATTCTAAATGAGTTCTTTGATTCCAATGTTTTATTGAGGAAAATTGCTGTAGCTTACTCCCATCAAAACATACAAATTTACTTAACAACATAGGAACAAGAATAGGCCATTCAGCTACTCGAGACTGTTCTGCCATTCAATTAGATCAGGTTGACTTGTACCTTAACTCCATTTACCCACCTTTGTTCCATATCCATTGACACCCTTACCTAACAAAAATCTAATTATTTTAATATTGAAAGTTTCAGTTGACCCAGTATCCACAGCCTTCTGGGGAGAGAGTTCTAGATTTCTGCTCCCCTTTATGTGAAGAAGTGTGTCCTGATTTCACTCCTGAATGGCCTAGGTCTAATTTTAAGATTAAGCCTCGTTGTTCTGCATTCCCTCACCAGGGAAAATAGTTTCTCTGTACCTACATATCAAAGTCTTTTATCATACCTCATTTAGATCATCCCTCAATCTTTTATACTCAAGGAAATACAAGCTACATTTATGCAACTTGTCCTCATAATTGAACCCTTTAAGCCTTGGTATTATTCTCTTGAATCTGCACTCTTCTCTCTCCAAGGCCAACACATCCTTCCTGAGGTATGGTGCCTAGAACTGAATGCATGACTCCAGGTGGGATCTGATCTAGGCTCTGTACAACTGAAGCTCTGCATTGCAGATGAAGGCCAACATTTCATTAGTCTTAATGATTTTTTTTTGTACCTGTAAATTAGCTTTTAGATTCAGATCCACTGCATGGTTATCACTAAAAACTAGGGTTGTACTGTTACTTTGGTGCCAACATGAAGCTGCTTTATAAGAACATAAGAAATAGGAGCAGGAGTAGGCCAGGTCCCTCGAGTCTGCTCCACCATTCAATACGATCATGACTGATCTTCTGCCTCAACACCAGTTTCCTGCCCTATCCCCATATTCCCTTAGTGGGCAAAAGTCTATCAATCTCAGTCTTGAACACGACTAATGTCTGAGCATACACAGCTCTCAAAGATTCACAGCCCTCTGAACAAAGATATTTTTCATCTCTGTCCTAAATGGTCAACCCCCTGCCCTGAAACTATGACCCCTGCAGCCAGGAGAAACAGCATCTCAGTATCTACCCTGTCAAGCCTTCTAAGAATTTTTTTACATTTCAATGAGAACACCTTTCATTCTGCTATATTCATAGGACAGCCCTCTCATTCCAGGAATCAATCTAGTGAACTTTTGTTACGTCCAGTCTGAGGCAAGTATGTGCTTCCTTACACAGTTCTCCAGGTGTGGTCTCAACAAAGCCCTAAATAACTGCAGCATATCAAGCCAAAAGCAACGTTATAACTTGGCTAGCGATCTCAATCTGATACTCTGGTGCACTGACCCTACATGTTACATGACCTTGAGCCAAGCGACCATTTCACACTGATTTAAGTTTGTATTGACTGGGAATAACTCTACCTTGATGTGAAGCCACATTCTAGAAGCTTCCATGCATGGTACAAAGTTTTAAACTTTGTACAGAATGCTTTTAATGCTATAAAAGAACAGATGCTCCTACCTGTGCTCTCTTAACATTAAAAGTTTAATGTCCTGGGGGAATGGAGTTCTGCATATGCACCCAAGCATGCATGCAAAGAATTTACTGCAATGTAGATGCATGTACAGCTAGAACTCGAACTCCAGACTCCTGGCTACACTTTCACATCACAGATACTGGCCTGGGAATGGTATTAGTTTAATTCCAGTTGAGACACTCATGCGATGTATAAAATTAGCTGTCAAATTACCATTCGTCAAGTAGATTCTTTTTAGATATCATAGGTATTCATGTATTTAATGACAATGGTGTTACATCATCTAACCTCATGAGTTATGAAGTACATTCTAGAAATATTCAGCAGCATTCTCCAGGTTTCTACAAACTATGCCAAACACATGCACATTTTGCAGTGAGGGTTATTTGTCATTACCCTAAAGAAGATTAACAACAAAGACTCCTTGAAGCAGTGAAACAGATAGACAGAAAACCTCACTTCCAGTTGTGTTCTTTGTTTATAATCCCTGCATTTCTGGGGATGCTAGATTGGTTTTCTTCCTAGAAGAAAGGAGGGAGGATAACTTCCACTGAACAGTACAGTCATATGGGCAAAATAAGATGAAGGCTCAGCACAAGAGAATGATAGCATATTATCAATGAAGGCACTAAAAATATAAGAGTCCCAAATTCTCATCACTACCACCATTTACAGGTGCATAGTGAAAATCCTGGAAGGAACTGAAAGAAACAAAGATCATTTTCTAGATAATAGATGAGAACCCAAATGAAGGACCAAGGGCCATCATGCAGAACATCAACAAGAGTTAAAAAGAAGACTAAAAAAGGAAGATGAGGTAAATTGGGAAGTAGTGACTAGATTACAACAAATTTGGATTTTTAAAGCCTGTAGATTGCTATTCGTTCTTTCTACTCTGGGGTTCATGCTATTGAATTCCTGAGATTCATTCTGGATGTACTACTTTGATTTATATGATCTAGGAGCTAGTCTTAGGGCAAAGAAGAGTTAATGATGATAATGTTTTCACTGGGGAAGCTGGAGAGGGGCAGATATATTAAGGAGCATGGAGGAGCCTGGCACCAACTTGGTATAGGGCTTTGCACAGAGCTTGGAGCCCATCCTTTCCAACTCCATCAACACACTTGTGGAACCAACCATGATGCAGATCTGATGGCCAATGTCTCAGCTTTCATTACAGTACAAGCAGCAGCCATCCAACGTCTGAGTGCTGCAGTTGTCATGAACGTGGTTCCATTGTTAATATTTTTTGAGGACCTTTGTGTAAAAGACTGTGGAGAATATTTGAGGAGATGCTGGACTTGTTTTTTTGAAAGGGCTCACTGGAAGAACACTTGGGATTTTGTTTAAAAATACTTACTGGAAGAGACAATGAAGGCTAAATAAACATAAGGACCCTTGCTGGTTATTGGAATTTTTTTTACAATGTTACGACCAAGACAGGAGGAGTGCACTGTCTTTCCCTAGTTCCACTTCTCCACAGGGCACGACATATATTTAAATCTTTACCCAGTTACCGATACAGCCAATTATATACTCTTTTTATTTCAGAATAAAATCCTCCAACCAGATTTCTTTAATAAACAACAAAATTATCAATTTATTATAAAATAAGACAAATTCAGTAAAGATGCAAAGCATTAACACACAGATCGAAATATAAAAGTTCCCTTTTAACTTAGCCCAACACACACACACACACACACACACACACACACACACACACACACACACACACACACACACACACACACACACACACACACACACACACACACACACACACACACACCGGTTAAAGAAAAAATAAAGAAGTTTTCTCTGCAGAGATTTTTTTTACAAAAAGACTAAAAAAGCTTTGGCCAAATAATTGTTAATTCTTGAAGGAAACGGATAAAATATGGAATGATATTAGCTGTCCCTTTTCTGGCACCCCAAATACACGTAGATGGCTGTCACTGGGATCTTTTTGGAGCAGTTCTCTTCAGGCGACGTCAAAGATTAGTCTGGCAGGCTTTCCAGGAGAAATGCAGCATCAGGGGGTTTCAGCTCTCACACACTGGATTCTCAGGATTTCTCAGAGAGGTGAAGAAAGGATGAACTGGTTGCTTCTCTCTTAGCAGACTCACCCCCAACTGACTTAAAACAATCCCAAAACGAAACCAACTCTTGACCACCATAAATCTTGATATGTGACTTCTCTGTAAACAACTCCCCTGAGTTACCAAGGCTTTTGCTGTTTACTTAGCTGAAGACATGTGACTTCCAGTAAGTGTGCTTCCAAACCAAGTCTCAAAGTCCTTCCAGTGACCTTCTAAAAAAAAACAAAATCCAGCATCTATGTAATCTCTTCAGTCCTCCAAAGGAATCCATTTTCACAATTTTAAAACACAATTTTAAAAAAACGGAAGTACTTTCATAACAACAGAGAAGTCGCATGTCTGGGTTTATGGCTCAGGAGCTTTTGCTTTCATTTTTGGATATTGTTTGGAGTTCAGTTTGGGTATAAGCCTGCTAAGAGAGAGGGACTACCAGCTCACCCTGCTCCACCTCTTTGAAAAACCCTGAGAATCCAATGTGAGAACTGGAGAAACTGATGCAGCATTTCTCCTAAGAAGCTGATGCAAGACTTTCTCTCAACATCTCTTGAACGAACTGCTTCTGAAAAGATCAAGTGACCACTGCATGTGTCTAGTGACATCCGGCTGCATGTACCTGGATGCCAGACCAAAGAATCATCTGGAAAATTTCATATCTTATCCCTTTTCTTCAATAGTTAACAAGTATTTGGGCAAAGTACTTTTTTTTTGTTAAGTTGATCTCTGCAGAGAAACTTCTTTATTTTTCCTTTAATGTGTGTGTGTGTTGGGTTATTTAGAAGGGAATATATTTATACTCTTATATTTCAACCTGTGTGTTAATAAGCTTTGCATTTTTATTGAATGAGTCTTGTTTTATAATAAATTAATAATTTTGTTGTTTATTAAAGAAACATGGTTGGCAAATGTTTATTCTGAAACTAAAATAGATAAAGTATATCATTGGCCATATCGGTAACTGGGTAAAACATTTAAATATATGTTGTGACCCGTGGAGAAGTGGAACTAGAGAAAGACAGTGCACTCCTCCATCCACAGTCGTAACACAGTGGAAGTTCAGACTCCTGCCAGCCTGGCTCTGGATGTCATTATTCAAAGGGGCTACCAGAGTGTAACAGCAGTACAGCAATCTGTTCTCCAACAGATTACTAGGATTAAAAGCAAAATACTGCGGATGCTGGAAATGTAAAATAAAAACAGAAAGTGCTGGAAAAACTCAGCAGGTCTGGCAGCATCTGTGGAGAGAGAAGCAGAGTTAACATTTCAGGTCAGTGACCTTTCATCAGAGCTGGCAAAGGTTAGAAATGTAATAGGTTTTAAACAAGTAAAGTGGGGGTGGGGGGGGGGGGCGCGGGGGGAAAGAGAACAAAAGGGAAGATGTGTGATAGGACAGAGGGCCGGATAGATTAACTGACAAGGTCATGGGACAAAGGCAAAGAGAGTGTGATAATGGTGTGATGAAAGACAAAGCGTTAATGCAGAGGGAGTGTCACTGACAGAATAATGAGTAGCCAAAAGCACAAACATGAAAAAAAACAGTAGGCAGGTACATGGTAAAATAAAATGAGATGGAACAAAATAAAATAAAACAAAAATTAAAAAAAGGCCAGTGATGCTTGGAAAATATTGAACTCGATGTTCAGTCCGATAGGCTGTGGTGTGCCTAATTGGAAAATGAGGTGCTGTTCCTTGAGGTTGCGTTGATGTTCACTGGAACACTGCAGCAAGCCCAGGACAGAGATGTGGGCATGAGAGCAGGGGGGGGTGTGTTGTAATGGCAAGCGACCCGAAGCTCGGGGTCCTGCTTTTGGACTGAGCAAAGGTGTTCCGCTAAGCCATCACCCAATCTGCATTTGGACTCCCCAATATAGAGGAGACCACATTGTGAGCAGCGAATACAGTATACTAAATTGAAAGAAGTACAAATAAATCATTGCTTCACCTGAATGAAGTGTTTGGGTTCTTAGATAGTGAGGAGAAAGGAGGTAAAAGGGCAGGTATTACATCTCCTGCGATTGCACGGGAAAGTGCTGCGGGAAAGGGATGAGGTGTTGGGTGTAATGGAGGAGTGGACCAGGGTGTCGCAAAAGGAACAATCCCTTCGGAATGCTGACAGGGGAGGGGAGGGGAAATGCGTTTGGTATGTCGCATCACGCTGTAGGTGGCGGAAATGGCGGAGGATGATCCTTTGGATGTGTAGGCTGGTGGGATGGAAAGTGAGGACAAGGTGAACCTTGTCGCGGTTCTGAGAGGGAGGGGAAGGGGTGAGGGCAGAAGTGCAGGAAATGGGTCGGACACGGTTGAGGGCCCTGTCAACCATAGTGCAGGGGGATCCGCGGTTGAGGAAAAAGGAGGACATATCAGAAGTGCTATTGTGGAAGGTTGCATCATCAGAGCAGATGCATCGGAGATGAAGAAACTGGGAGAATGGAATGGAGTCCTTACAGGAAGCGGGGTGTGAGGAAGTGTATTCGAGGTAGCTGTGTGAATCGGTGGATTTATAATGAATATTAGTGGACAGCCTATCCCCAGAGATGGAGACAGAGAAGTCGAGGAAGGAAAGGGAAGTGTTGGAGATAGACCATGTAAAGATAAGAGAAGGGGGGAAATTGGAAGCAAAGTTGATAACGTTTTCAAGTTTGAGCGGAAGAAGAAACTGGCACCGATATAATCAGCAACGCACCAGACAAAGACTACTAGGATTGCTAAGGAGCTGCCCTGGGAGAGTGGGATGTTGCTGTTATGTGTGAGAAGACAAAAGCTAATGTCTTTGGTCCTCTTCATAAACTCTGCTCCCTTGTCACCAACTCCACCCCTCCCCTGGCAACTATCGCAGGTTCAAGACTGTTTGCAACCTTTGGTGTTATATTTGACCCTAAGGTGAGCTTCTACCACACCATCACTAAGACCATCTAATTCCACTTCTATAACATCACACAACTCTGTCCCTGCCTCAGCTTTCCTGCTACTCATTCATGCCTTTGCTACCTCCAGACTTAACTATTCCAACACAATCCTGGCTGGCCTCCCTACTTCTACCCTCCGCAAACTTGAGGTCATTCAAAACTCTGCTGCATGTATCCTAACTTGCACCAGGTCTTGCTCACCCATCAGCCCTATGCTCGCTGACCTACATTGGCTTTTAAGCAATGCCTCGATTTTAAAATTCTCATCTTTGTTTTCAAATCGCCCCATGGCTTCACCCCTCCCGATCTCCGCAATCTCCTCCAGCCTTACAACCCCACCCCACCCGACCCACCTCTTGAGTATTTATGATTTTAACTGCTCCATCATTGGCAGCTGTTCCTTCAGCTTCTCCTCCTCTGCAATTAGACCCTTCACCCCTTGACAATTGAAACTCCTAGTGATCGGACTACCCCCGCCCCTCCCATCGATATCACTACCCACCCTCCTCCGATCTGTCTCCAAATCCCTGCAATCACCACTGACTCCTCAAATCACTCTTTACCCACCCCCATCTCCTCCCATGTGACCCTTATTCCAGCAGCAGGAAATCTACCTGCTCCTGCGCTGCAGCTTTTTCTGCAACATTCCTCCGCAGGACAGGGAGCCAAGCCAATCAGGGTGGCTTCAGGGCAGGGATCATGTTGGGGGAAAAAAGCATGCTTTCTGTGGAATTAGACTCAACAGTGTTCAGGGAATCCTGACCAGAACTCTAAACTCCACCTTGGAAATACCACACTAGTAAAGATTGTGGCCTTTCATTTCAATGGGACTTAGGCTGGAATTTTACGTGCCACCCCCCCCCCCCCCCAAAGAGTGGGAAGGTGGTGGTGGGGGCACGTAAAATGGAGCGGGAGGCACGGGGGACCCTTCCCGACGGGCTCCCGCCTCAACCGACACTTTATGCTGGGCGGCGGCGGCAGTGAAAAACGGCCCGCCACCCCAGTCCAAGCAAGGCCCTTAAGGTCCACCCATCACCAAGGGAATTTGACAAAAGCAGGTGACTCACTGACGGCTTCGTGGGGGGGGGGGTGGCCCTCATGATCAGGCACCCTGTGCCCGACGGAGGGCCACCCCTGCTGCCCCAACCACCCCCAACACCCAACACATCCCCCCCATCCCCCCAGTCAACCACCCTTGCCTTGCCAGGGCCTGACCGATCACCCCCAGCAAGGCATCAAAAACTTACCTTCATTCTCCGGGACCCCCAACATCTTCTTCTTGTAGCTGGGCTGCAGTCCCAGCAGTGGCCACCGCTCCCGGTGACGCTGCTGGGACTAAGAACTGCTGGCCCACTGATTGGTCGGCAGCTCCATTAGACGTGACCTCCTGCTTCAAGCAGGTGGAAGTCCTGCCTCAGACCAATTAAAGGCCGAGGAACTGCAAAATGCGGATTGGATCCCCAGGCCAGGCAGAGGCAGGTTCACCACCGACTTTTCAGTTGGTGGACGGCTCCCGTCAGCTAAGGGAAAAATCCCAGCCTTAAATTCTGAGGATAAAAGCCAATTCCTCAATCTTTATTTATTTTCCAATGGTCAGAAAACTCCACTTACTTGAATGAGCTGCGTAACCATTTCCAACCTAATATTTTGTTGTAGTTTCATAATTTGTGAAGCAGCAACCAGTAACAAAACATCTTCAGGGATCCATTCTCATTTTACATTACACATTTGTTAGTGCAGGATAATCTACCGGAAATCAGTTCTGCAGCCACCTACATGAGGTGGTTACGCACAGCTAGTGCAGCTGGCTCAAAAAGAACATTTAAAGTTAAAACACAAGGGAGAAGAGATATTCTGATTGCTTACATGTAGCAATGTTGTATACTGGTTCATGCATTTACCATGTCTTTACTGTTACGAACGACCTCTCAAGTCAAAGCCCCTAAACAAAATATATGATTCTGATTGCGGTGGGAGCAACGCACTGTCAAATCAGTCCCGCCACTCCACAGATCACTGAACATATCACTTTAAACTTTCCAAATTAAAGAAAACCACAGCCAAATTGACCATCTATTAACCCCCGAATGAGGCTAACCAAACCAAGTGTCGTTAGATCAACAAATTAACTGTTTAATTAGGAAAATTAAATTCTTAAACACTACTAAGATATAAACAACATTTAAAATAGAAAAAAATAGTGTCCTTGCAGATTTACGCTCCAGCCGAACTTGGATCTTCCAATATGGAACAGTTTAAGGTTTCTTGAAGTCCTCACAGCCGTCCGATGGGGATAAAAATGACCAACATCCGAAACTTCAACTCCTCTTTCATCCAGCGATGACCTCAGCCGATCAACAATTCGCAAACACTTTAATGAATCAATTTGGCTTTAGAATTTTGAGGGGTGAAAAAGTGATCAGTCTAAAATTCACCTTCCTTCAGTTTAAATTATCAGAGAACTCTGTTAGGTGCAGGCTGGTGCAGTCTGTCTGTGTGTCTGTTAACTGTGTCTCAAAAGCCAGTTTTTCAGCTAGTTTCAAATGTCAATCGGCAGCATTGTATCTCGGTGTCCTTGGTCTCTGAATGGTTGTAGCCGGGTAACCAAAAATGCACTTTGGCTCACAGTCCCTGGAGCTTGTTGCCTTAAAGCAGTATTGATCCTCTTCCAGCCTTAAAGGCACACCGCATACTTCCTGGAAAAAAAGCTACAGGATCATTACACCTCCACCCCTGGCAGAATGAAATGCCATTCCTGGAATGCATTTCATTACAATGTGTAAAAAATACAAATTGAAAAAAACACTAACACATTTTTCCCACATTTACAGGTATACACTTTTCAAAAATATTAGGATTACGGCAACAGGTTCCACCAGAGCATTTTCAGCTTTAAATTTTCAAAAGGTTGTCCCAATTATCCCATTTCAAATTTCCAAGGATAGTCTTCCAGTTGTTTTGTGTTTTCCTTCCAAGTGTCCCTATTGTCCATCGCCTCAGCCAGGTGAACTGCATAGCTAGGAGCACTGACCACTACTGGGTTCACTATTCTCTGAAAAGTTTCTCGAGTACCCCTTAACCCATTTGGCGTCACAGTCCGCTGTAATAGAAGCTGACTTTTACTTACCCTGGGGTGTCAAAGGAATTTGACAGTATCCCTCCAATACATCAATCTCTTTAAGACACATTGTGTTGTCCACTCTGTCCATACAGTTCTTTAAATGAGAATCTGGGTAGGAGTCTTCCTTGTTTACCACAGTGACATTTCTATAGTCAATGCAAGTTTGAGCCGACCCACCAGGTTTAGATATCAAGACCACCTGCAAATTCCAGCTGTCCTGACTAGGTTCAACTAAGCTGCCCTTCAGCATGCATTGTACCTCTGCTTCCACTTGGGCCTGTCTGTCTGGACCTAAGCAACAAGGATGTCGTTTTAAAGGAATGGCTCCCCCTATACCCACATCATGTGTGGCTAAGGTTGTACATCCTGGCTTATCCCTACAAACTTTTTGAAATGTTGTGAAAACCCTGGTTAGGCTTTCATGCTGTTTTGCCTCTAAGTGCAAAAGCATATTGTTTTATTTTCCTAGTCATTCTGTATACGCTAATCGGATATTTGGAGGTTCAACCTGAGAATTTCCTAGGCCTGTTTCTGCCTCATCCTCATTATCCTTTTCTTTCTCAACAGTCCCGATTACCTGACATACCTGTACTGGCTTATCCTCCTCCCTGTGATAATATTACTTTAGCATATTGATGTGACACAACTCATTTTTCTTCCGGCGATCAGGGGTGTCAATCAAGTAATCTACCTTACCCACTCTTTTGATCACTCTCTATGGGCCACTGAACCATGCTTTTAATGATTCTCCCTGTAGTGGTAACAAAACCAATACTTCATTCCCTGGTTTTATGGTAAGTTGTGGTTTTCCCACCATTTATCAGGTATGGCATGTTCTACAAAAAAATACACACCCTTTGTAAGACCTGGCCAGTAATAATGTTGGCTTATGCGTGATTTGGTCTTCCGAATTCCCCTATGTACCGCAAAAGGAATGTTGGTGTGCTAACCTTAATAATCCTTGTCAATGTTTAGTTGGTACCACTATCTGTTCAACAACTTTGTCGGCAGGTCTACGAGGCGGTCTCCATTTCCTCCTCAAAACCCTGTTTGCCATACAATAGCCTTCCGGAACTCCTTTCACCTCAGCTTCTGAGAGAGCCGTCTATGCTATTCAATATATCTCTGGATCAGCTTGCTGTGCTGCAACGACAAACGTTCTGTTAAACATCTCATTTGGATTATCTAAATCCCCAAATATGATAGTTGGCTATCTATTTGCGGTGCCCCTTTTACCTCCGACAATGGATCCTGTTTAGCCATTGCTCGGGTGGCTACAGACGCAGGAAATATTCCCAGAACTTGTTCCTGTAATTGCTCTGTTTCCTTAATTTCACTTGGTTCCTCTGTAGCTATAGGAGAAACTGATACTTTTGATCCAGCCAAATCATTTCCTAGAAGTAGATCAATTCCCTTTACTGGTAAACTGTGAACAAAACCTACAGTTACTATACCAGATATGAAGTCACTTTCTAGGCATACTTTATACAAAGGAACAGTTATATACTCCCCACTAATTCCATTAACTAAAACGTTAACTTTCAAGGTGGCTCTCTGGTGGAAACCTCATATCTTTCCCAGCAAGAGTGTTTGGGTTGCTCCTGTGTCCCTGAGTATAATGATAGGTTTCCCTGCCTCACTTACAGGATACAAAGTTACTCTCCCCTTTGACAAAAATTCATTATAATTCTCAGGTATTTTATGCTTAACCTCTACACTCACTTTAGTTTTAGTATCTGGTTTCACAGCTGTCGTTAAAGCTATAGTCTGGTCTGCTCCACTCTCAATCAGAGTCTTTTCCTCTGCACTAACTTTGCACACCCAGACAAAGAACAACAAAGAACAAAGAACAGTACAGCACAGGAACAGGCCATTCGGCCCTCCAAGCCTGTGCCAATCTTGATGCCTGCCTAAACTAAAACCTTCTGCACTTCCGGGGCCCATATCCCTCTATTCCCTTCCTATTCATGTATTTGTCAAGATGGCTTTTAAACGTCGCTATTGTATCTGTTTCCACCACCTCCCCTGGCAGCAGGTTCCAGGCACTCACCACCCTCTGTGTAAAAAACTTGCCTTGCACATCCCCTCTAAACTTTGCCTCAAGTCCTATGGATTTACAGCACTCTGAATGAAGATGACCTGTTTTGTTGCAATGATAACACCTTGGCTGGAAAACCTCACTTCTACCCTCAGCACCTTCCTTTCTGACCTGAACAGGTGATCCTGGGGCATTCCCAGCTGTTCCTTCTTGTCCCTGACCACTTGCCTTCCTTTCACTCTCCCACTTTCTAACCTTCTTGGGTTTATGGGAGTGACAGACAAAATAGGTTGGCTTATTCACAAGCTCAAAATCATCAGCAATTTCTGCTGCTTGCCTAGCTTTCAAAACTTTCAGGTTATCTATATGAGTTCTCACTACTGAAGGAATGGAGTTTTTAGATTCTTCTAAGAGAATCAATTCTCGAAGGTTCTCACATGTGGTTTCTATCTTCAAAGCTTGTATCCAATGGTCAAAAGTAATTTGCTTCACCCTCTCAAATTCTAAATATGTCTGCCCAGTAAGTTTCTAAACTTCTGACAGTAATCTTCAGGGACTAATTCATACACAGCAAGAACAGCCTTTTTTACCATCTCATAATCTGCAGAAGCCTCTTCAGGAAGCATGGCATAAACTTATGTGCTCTGTTTACCAATTTGCCCTTTATAAGCAGTGTCCAGCTTTCTTTCGGCCATTTCAACTGTTGGCTACTTTTTCAAAAGATATGAAAAGTGCCTCTACGTCCCTTTCCTTGAACTTAGGAAGAGCCTGTATACATGTAAACAACTTTTCGCTGTGTCCTGAGCTAAATTCCAATTCTTCCTGACCCAAATTTTCCCTGGATTCAAGACTACCCCTTTGTCTTACTTCCATCTTTTTTTAACTTAAATGCCCTCTCTTTTTCCCTGTCTTCCAATTCAAGTTTTCTTATTGCTTTTGCTTTTTCCCTTTCCTCTTTTTCCAATTTAAGTTTTTTCATTTCTAACTGAATCCTAGCTGATACAACTGCATCACTCTTGGACCTACTACCTTTTTGTTCCTCATATTGCCCTTCATCATTATCATCATCTTTTTCTACTAATTCCAGATGTTTGGCTATTATGTCAATTATCTCTGCTTTTTGGCACCTAATTTCAATTCCAACCCCAATTTCACTGCCAGTTCTTTTAATTTGTTTTTGGTTAAAGTTATCAAGTCACTCAGGGAAACATTCTGCTTTCCCAAAATCTCTGCTGCAACCACTAATGTCATTACAATGGTATAGACTGTACTTTATTATAAAATAGACCTGGCTCTTTTAATTTCTTTGTAATTGGTGTTAGATTTAGATCCCAGCAAACAAGTTTCCAATTGCTATGATCCCAAATGCGAAAGATATAAATATGATGCCAAATGCAAAACCCTAATTTAAATATGCTATCCCAGAGACAAGTAGGTAATATGATTCCAAATGCGAGCCCACCAAATTAGTCTGATTCTGATCCCAGACGTGAGCCACCATATTAAATATGATTCAATTGCAAGCGAGCCCCCAATTAATATGTTACAACCGACCGCTCAAGTCACAGCCCCCAATCAAAATATACGATTCTGATTGTGGTGGGAGCAATGCACTGTCAAATCAGTCCTGCCACTCCATAGATCGCCTAACATATCACTTTAAACTTTCCAAATTGAAGAAAACTACAGCTAAATTGACCATCCATTAACCCCTGAATGAGGCTAACCAAACCAGGTGTCTTCAGATCAACAAATTAACTGTTTAATTAGAAAAATTAAATTCTTAAACACTGGTAAGAGATAAACAACATTTAAAATAGAAAAAAAATTAGAGTCCTTGCAGATTTACGCTCCAGCCGAAGTGGAATCTTCCATTGTGGAGCTGTCCAAGGTTTCTTGAAGTCCTCACAGCCGCCGATGGGAATACAAAATGTCCAACATCTGAAACTTCAACTCTTCTTTCATCCAGCGATGACCTCAGCTGATCAACAGCTTGCAAACACTTCAATGAATCAATTCAGCTTTAGAATTTTGAGGGGTGAAAAAGCGATCAGTCTAAAATTCACCTTCCTTCAGTTTAAATTATCAGAGAACTCTGTTAGGTTCATGCTGGTCCAGCTGTATGTCTGTGTATCTGTTAACTGTGTCTCAAAAGACAGTTTTTCAGCTAGTTTGAAATGTCAATCGGCAACATTGCATCTCGTGTCCTTGGTCTCTGAATGTTTGTTGCCGGGTAACCAAAATTGCACTTTGGCTCACAGTCCCTGGAGCTTGTTGCTTTAAAGCAGTACTGATCCTTTTCCAGCCCTAAAGGTGCACTGCATACTTCCCAGAGAAAAGAAAAATTACAGGATCATAACATTACACATCGTATTGGTGTAATATGACTGCAGCATCAATAATTGAGAAAAAGTGGACTTCTCATAACCAGACAAGAGTTAACAATGTTCTCTATCAAGGGATATTTAAGTGCCAATAATCCAAATGGCTGAATTCCATTAAAAATAATAATGTTCAGAATATAATCCCATGATGGTATACTTTCCAGTCCAGTGTCAGTGAGCTTGCTTAAGTTACTATTCCAATGACAGGAATTAAGATATGCAGTCACCACATGGCAACACTGGCCTGAAGAACACCACAAAATTTGCTAGCATGTAAGCCAGCCCTTTGTTTATGCTCGGAACAAAAGAGCTGTTGCAGCTGCTTCACAGCTATTTGCATCAATCCAAAAAGTCCATATGGAATACCAGTGCTGAACCATCACCAAGGTCTCTTGCAGATGGAACTCTCCCCCACACAATGTCACTTCTTTAAACTCTGCCCCTTATTTGTAGAAGTTTGAATTTAAAGTTAACCATCATCATCCTAACCAGGGTTGTTGTAGTAGAAACAAGGCTACCTCAACCATACATCAATATTTCTATAAATGCCACCATGCCAAAATTTTACTTTGATATTAGCTAATGTTCCGTCTATAACAAAATCTCAGAAGAAGAGCATTGAAACAAATATAATTTTTCCACTGGTATAACCTCTGATTTTCTTGGAGCTAAAAATGTTCAAAATTACACATTACCATTTTTTTCATCAACTGCTTAATGCAAATTATTTAAGTAGAATATAGCATGGCTACAATTAAACTGTAACATTCTATTGTTAGGTTGACAATTCGTTAATCATGAGCTATCCATTCAATAGAGATGCTTCGTATCTCATCGATGACCGTAAAACTGTTCAGCTGATTATCAGAATGGGACTCCTGTAACAAAGGACAATTCTTCCAGCACTGCTTTCAAAAACCAAAGTTAGTGTTGTATTTATTTTGTTATACCACTGGACTGCTATCATAGAGTGCTATCCAGTCACGAACAATTTTCTGGAATTATTTTGTAGACTACACTTAGATTATAGGAATCATTAATTATTAGAGTCATATTCATAGAGTTATACAGCACAGAAACAGGCCCTTCAGCCCATCGTGTCTGTGCCGGCCATGAAGCACCTATCTATTCTAATCTCATTTTCCAGCACTTGGCCCGTGAATAAACTTAATATTTCAAAACAGATAGTGATTTGGAACCTTTATCATGACTCACTTATTCTTGCTGTGTTTGTGAAGCATGAGCTTTTTGCACTTGTAAGCAAAGACAGATAACCTAAAATCACCAGCAAATATATCCTCTCTTCAGTACTGGAAGCGAAATGGTAGCTACCAACATATTAGTTAAAATACTTAGAATTTAATTTGTTAATGTGATGGAGGAAACGTCTCCAGCACTTTATTATGTAAAGCTTCATTTTGATTGTTTTGAGTTTTAATCTCTTTTATAAATACAACAGCAATACACAGATGTGAAATTGCGTTGATTCTCAAATGTAACAAGATATCCCTGTGGACTGAAATATTAGCTGTCTGTCTCCAGGGCATTTTATTCAAAGTGAAATGCTTATACTAGAAAAGAAGCACATTTTATAATCACACAAGAATTCCCAATGAAAAAGCTTTACAATTTTTTATGCTTTTCTTCCCCTTGTTGGCCATTTGTCTGCAGCAACTAGTGATTTACATTTGATTGCCTAATCATGATCGAATGACATTAATGTATCACAGAAAGCCCACTTATGTTTCATATATACATTGTCAATCAGCACTTTCCATTTCAGTAATATAATATAAATTATATTTATCAGCCTCGAAAAAAATGAGTCGTCATCTTGGCAGTGGGAAGCCTGCCTTGAGTGCTGGAACAAATTTAACATCTGGTTTAATGAGATGCAGGAGAAAAACAACAGACTTGTTGACCTAGTTATTTTCCATCTGCCACAAACATAGTACTATAAAGCTAGAAACATAAGTGGGGGGAAAAATCAAATATTACTGTACAGGATAATGGAGTCACAATGACTACCATTGAAACTTTTAATATGACTTTTATACATAGCTGACATTGATCAAGGTTTTAAGTCAGAATTATTGTTGAGCTGATGTTCATCAATTGTTATGGACTGGTGGCTATGAAGACAATATTCAGGAAACATTTTAGTAGAAGTAGATTGTGATATGTTGTATATTAAAGCTGCTTTATAATCTTTCAAAAACCATAGAAAAGGCATCTATTAGGAAGAGGCATGTTATGTGAGAGTTGTGTTTTATATGATTTCTGTACAAGAAACAAAACTAACAGATCCTGGTTCCACTCTTACCAATCCAGTCATAGCCACAGTATCTCCTGCAATGCCTTCTCCTCCCACCCCCCGCACTGTTGCCTCTTGATTCCCTCAATAATCTACTCTTGCCCCCCCCCCTCCTATTTATCATCTACATCATTCAAAGACATCATGTCAGATTCCAGTTATACGTTGAAGACACCCACTGCTCACTCGCCACCACCCCTCTCTAACCTTCCATTCCTTTGTATTGGCAAACTGCTTGCCCAATATCCAGTCCTGGATGATTTGTGATTTTCTTTAAATATCTGCTCCCTCATTATTGGTTCTATCCTTCTTCCTGGCCATTATCTCGAGCTGTTTGTAACCTCAGCATCCTAATTAACCCTGAGCTGAGATTCTGACCCTACATCCTTTATCTCATGATAACTTCTACCTCCATAACATTACCTGTCTCTGCCCCACCTCAGATTATATAATACTGAAACATCTATTTCCTCTTATAAGACACTCACTAAAACCTGCCTGTTCGACTGAGTTTTTAGTCATCTGTCCTACTATCTCCTCCTTTGGCTTGGTGCCAATTTTTATCGGCTTGTATCAGCTTCTCAAGTAGCTCCTGCAAATCTTATCACATCATTTAGCCACAATCTCCTTTATTCTGCCTCTCTATCTATTACCATCAACTTTTCCAGATAGTAACAACCCTAAAAAATTTCCTTATAATCCCTGAAAAATATGCCTACGGTTATTTTGATCCAAACTTTCTGCATGAGTAGAAATCTCAATAGCTCGTTCCAAATGAGCATTTTCCAATTTATATACATAGGGCAATTAAAAATTGACTAAGAATGCACCGATGTACTGGAACAAATAATTATGCCACTAACGTGGGCATATGCTTTATTAACTTTCTACTAGTTTAATTTCCTCATCACAAAAAACGTAATTTTTTGGTAGCTTTTCTCATATTGTATTTCTTTTTCGGGGAAATTCTAAAAATAACTTCTTGCAGCAAAATTGCAGAAAGTCACATTTTTTGCAGATCCGCAAATCGTTGTCTGTGCAGAGGCTTAACTACATTAACAGATGAACCACTTTACCACGGAAATTTTTCTTAGAAGTGCATCTAACGTCTTACCTCTGCAATGTCTTTTCCCCAAGCTCCTTGTCAGATTTTGGGTTCATGTTTCATATTGATTTACTGATTTATTAATATTTCAGTACAGAACTACTGTTCTTCCAGAGGAGGAAGTCAATATTTTGTTCCTTCCTATGAAGTTGCAATGGAGATGAAAATGGGGAGAGATATTTAATGGACAGCTGATCGATATCATCCTAACATACAAAGTCTCAATTATCAATTCTAGGGATCAAACGCATTATGCAGGCTAAGTGGAATTAAGACAGTGGCATATTGGTAATGTCACTGGACTAGCACTGTAGACTTGTGCCCTGGGACATGGGTGTGAATCCCACCACAGCAAATGGCGATATTTGAATGTAATTAATAAATCTGGAATTAAAAAGCTAGTCTAATGGTGACCATGAAACTGTTGTTGATTGTTGTAAAAACCCATCTGGTTCACTAATATCCTTTGGGGAAGGAAATTTGCTGTCCTTATCTGGACTGCATGTGACTCCAGACCCACAGCAATGTGTGGTTGACTCTTAAATGGCCTAGCAAGCCATTCAGTTCAAGGGCAATTAGGGATGGGCAATAAATGCTGGTCTAGCCAGTAACGCCTGCATCTCATGAACAAATAAAAAAGAGAGCAGTGGGGAAAATAGTATCCAGCCATGGAGAGGTGCAGTACAGAAGGAAAAGGTGAAGGTAAGAAGGGAGGTCATAGAGGAAGAGAGAGTATAGAGTCCTGGCTCTGATTTTCTTGTTCAGTGGAGAAGGCAAGGTCCAAGGCAGAATTATTGCTCAGTTGCGGAGGGGCAGTGCTATTGTCTTTTTACATCAGTGGGGATTAGATATCCAAGGGCTGATTTTCTTGCTCATTTAGAGAGGAGTTTCTTCTGGGAAGATCTGAAGATTGATCATCTTGCTGTCTGCAGTGGGTTCAAGATGCAAAAAAAATTATTTTCTTGCTTAAATGTGGGGAGGATGATAGGTGCAATTATATTGCTCTCTGTAAGGTGTACTAATATATAATAGAAATGAACATGACTAAAGTGATATTTCACACAGATGGTTGATTGCTTGGCACAGTCTGCAAGAAGATTAATTTAAGAAACACCCTGTTAGCTAAAATGACTGATAACATGTGCATTTGTTTAAGATGTACAATAAATAGTGGAAAATCTTGGATGGAAATCTTGATTTAAAGGAGCACTTTAGACCAGAGTTACTAATTGTAGCCATGATTTTTAGTGAGAGCATGGGCATTTATATGGCATTTTGTCACATTTTCAGAATGTCCCAAAACATTTCATACACAATAGCTCTGATTTTATGGTAAAAGTAGCGATGAGGCTTTCAGCGCTCACCATTATTAAAGAGTAAATTGGACCACAACTTTCAGAGTCCTCACATGCACCGTTAAACTGGGAAATCAGGAAGCTGCTATCTGAGTTGTCCAGCTCTTTTTTTTAATTCATTCATGGAATGTGGGCATTGCTAGCAAGGCCAGCATTTATTGCCCATTCATAATTGCACTTGAGAAGATGTTGGTGAGATGCCCTCTTGAACTGTTGCAGTCCGTGTGGTCTAGGTACTTCGATAGTGCTGTTAGGGAGGGAATTCCAGGAATTTAACCCAATGCCAATGAAGTAATGGAAATATATTTCAAGTCAGGATGATTTGTGATTTTGAAATATGTCCTTCAGGACTCAGCCAGTTTGGTCTGTAATGGTGCTAATAGGCCACGTTTGGTGATGGACATTGAGGTTTCCCACCCAGAGTACATTCTGTGGTGTTATAACTACCAGTGCTTCTTCCAAGTGGTGTTCAACATGGAGGAATACTGATTCATCAGCTGAGGGAGGACATTTGGTGGTAATCAGCAGGAGTTTTCCTTGCTTATATTTCATCTGATGCCATGAGACTTCATGGGGTCCGGGGTGAATGTTGAGGACTCCCAGGGTCACTTCCTTCTGACTGTATATCACTATGCTACCATCTTTGGTGGGTCTGTCCTGCTGGTGGGATAGGACAAACCCAGCGATGGTGATGGAGTCTGGGAGTTGACTGAAAGATATAATTCTGTGTGCTCCTCCAGAAGCTTCACTACACTGGTATCTCACCAAGGGACCTGACATTGAAACACATAGAACGTGTGAAGTTACTTTACTTGTCTGATAAATACCCTCTAAACATGCCAGATAAAGTTAGGATTTATCCACTCCAGTGTAAATGGATATTTTAACAGTGTACCAAGTTTTGATTACTGCCAAACACCCTTGCTGGCACTGAAAATTAACTTTTACAAGTGTGGTGTCTCATTCTATTAGATTTAGTTTATTTTAAAAAAATATATGCTTGTTAAGAATTCTTCAGCATGATTGCTTAAGGAGATAAGCAGTTGCTTGCCTTGTTCGCACAGGTTCCAGATGCCCTGTAGAGGGCGTCATGCTGAAATGGATTTCTAATTACTGCAAGTTCCAGTGCAAAAGCCAATAGAAAATCTGTGGACAAGTGTATGTTTAATGAACGGCTGATGGCATTTGTTTCCTGCCGACCACAAAATCTAGGCCAGTGCATTATTTTGAAGTACAGACTCTTCTGATGGGTAAGCAAATGCAACAGCTATATTTTTGCAAAGCCACAAACAGAAATTAATAACCAGTTTCTTTATTTTGTGATGCTCTTGGTTGAGGGAAGATGGTTGTTTATGGCAACTTGCTGCTGTTCTTTGAACAGAGTGTTTAAAATCCACCAAAACACATATGTTTCATTTAAAAACTCAGCCAAAAGACAGCACTTCCAACAATGCAGGACTCCCTCAAAGCTGCACTGAAGAGTCAGTCTGGATTATGTGTTCACAGCCTGGGGTAGAACTTGAGCCCACAACCTGCTGACTGAGAAGCAAGAATACTACTGGCCAAGCTCGCACATAATTATAAGTAGACCTGATCTGACACAGGCTGAAACAAATTAAATAGTTAGTGGTTCAATACATTTTGAAAGGTGGGGCAGTTTTCATTGCCTTCTCTCCCAGTGCAAACCTACCACTAGCAGGGGTAATCATATACAAGTGCCGACAGGAGATGTCATTGTCAATTGGAATCATTAAACAATCATTATAAAAAAAAGTTTTAATAGAAAAATTTGGATAAAGGAAAGACATGTTTGCTACCAAGGTATTCCCATTAAGAGGTTACTACTGTATTATGATACTGTTTTTCAACTCTGGATTCAAATCTAAATCCAGGGCAATCATATTTGATTAACATCTCTTCTGTCTGCCAATTGTTAAGGATTATAACTTGAATATGTTTGACAGTTAAGTGACTTCTTAACTGACACGAGTACAGCACAAATTTGGCACCAGTTTCCACTACTCTTGCTATAACCTTTTGCTGTATTGCATGGACAGAGTTTGGGGCAACAGAAAGGGAATACTGTTGCTGTCCCAAATTGGAAAGCAAAGTGTGTTGTCAGGTCATAGTAAAACAAAGCCCTAATGTGTCTGATGTAGGCATTAGCTGAACTGAAAGTGTTTGATGCTGCCTCTGGATAAGAACAGGAACATTTTAACTTTTATTATGGTGAATACACACAAACACAAACAACTGATAAATAGATCAAATTATTTGATATGCATTAATGGTTTCTGCAATGGTAATTAGTCTGATTAATAGTTTTGTTAAAATTTGCTGCTTCAGTCTCGGCTCACAGCTGCTTTCAGCTAGCATATATCTTATTAAAATTAACATGAGATCTGCCAACTTCAGGCCTCTATGCACTGATTGCAATTGGAAACTTGCTCTGAAAGATTGATTTATGTTCTGCCTTGATACAACATAAAAGATCAAAAAATGCTGTAAACCAGTTTTTTCAAATAAGGCAAATGCACAACATGTTCATTCCCTAATTGCATTAGTTGGGCTAAAACAAAAGTTCATTGAATTAGCTTTCAAACATGAATCCGTGACATTAAATTAAATTGGGCAAGACTGTTTAGAAAACATACCATCAGTGTTTTATCCAAGACTTTACTAATAATCCTATTTTATACTATAGCTAATCCTGCAAGATGCAGCTGATGATTTGTTTTGAAGAGCATTTGCTGCCAAGATTCTATCTCCAACCCATGAAGGTCACTTATTTTCATGTATTCCAAACCTAAAAAGTAGGTTCCCCTGCCTGCCAAATATTTGCACTGCTTCTCTCTAAATAAATAATTTTATTGTGTTTGCTTCAACTGCTATGACTGGACTGTAACGGATGATCATTTTAGTAAAATTCAAAATAACATTTAAAAAAATGGCATCAACTTTGCTTCCAGTTTCTACCCCACCCTCGTCTTCACATGATCAATCTTCGACTTTTCCCTTTCTCACCATCTCTATCTCTATTTCCGGGGATAGGCTGTCCACCAATAAATGGCTATACGCTCACCGACTCCCACAACTACCTTGATCAGATTCCTCCCACACCGCTTCCTGTAAGGTCTCTTTCATTCTCCCAGTTTTTCCGTCTCAGTCACAAATGTTCTGATGATACCACCTTCCACACCAACGCTTCCGATACATCTTCCATTTTCCTCAACCAAGGGTTTTCCTGCAAGGTTGACAGGGCCCTCAAATGTGCAGTCTGATTTCCCACACTTCTGCCCTCATCCCTTCCCTTCCCTCCAAGAACGACGATACAGGGTACCCCTTGTCCTCAACTTCCATCCCACCAGCCTCCAAATTTAATGGATCATCCTCTGCCATTTTTGCCACCTCCAGCGTGGTGTCACCACCAAACCTGCCCTTCCCTTTCAGCATTCTGAAAGGATCGTTCCCTCCATGACACCCTGGCCCACTCTTCCATCACCTCCAACATCTGCTCCCCTCTCTACAGCACCTTCCCATGCAAGAGCAACATCTGCCTTTTCACCAACCTCCCAATACTGATCAAAGGGTATCGACCTGAAATGTTAACTCTATTATTGAAAACAAAACTTGGGTTTGACCTTAAAGAGGAATAGGATGAAATGATGAATATTGGGGAACTCAAAACTCATATCATCAAGATAAATGAAGGTAAATCTGCTCTATTGTGTTTACCCTGGGGTACTGTTGATCCACACCTTCCTTTCATAGCCATCTGATATTTTACCTCACTATCTTCAGATCCCAGCAAATCATTAAACCCAGTTCATGCTTTCTTCAGACAAAATGACATACCAAGGTTCTTTTTCAGTTCAAGAATTCTATATGAGAAAGGGGAAATGGACAGCTATCTAGAGATTTGAAACAGCATTCCAACAAGTTCGCCAAAGAGATCCTATACTGTGACATAGACATAGGCAAAACAAGATGCTTAGGGGTAAAAATTGGGCTCAGTAAGACCTGTTTTTGGGTGCTATGATGCCCCCTAATGTTCCAAAATGGCACTTGTGGCATGCAGACACACACACACACATTTCTGACATGAACTGTGGTGGGTGCCAGATTGGCAAAGGGGTTAGCGTGCACGCATCTAACGTTCACATCAGACAGATCATGACACCAATCAGCATGTAAGACTGATATGACAGCAACACTGCCATTTTGGTCCTCCACACTCCAGCTTACACTCTCTCTTAACCTTGCACAGCTGAACAGGATGTTAAGCAGCCTGAAGGCCCCCGCTCCCCTCCTCCACCAAACCAGGGCTATTTGAAAGGATCATTAATTAATCACAGGTTAGTTACTGGTTTATTTCTTCTGGTTGTTGCTGAAATTCTACACATTTTGGGTGCTTTCTAGCGGTCTTACAGAGAGTGGTCTGGCAGGTGCTGAAGTACATTTTTGCTGACTTCAAGGCTTCGGCACAAAAAGGTTGCTTCCATACATGGATGGACTATTAGGCATTCCTCTCGGCATTGAGCATAGCTAGGAACCGAGGCCACACACAGCAGGACAAGCTCCTTTAAGAAGGAGGAAGAGGGGGAGAAGGGCTCTCAGCAAGTTAGTTTGGGGAGCGAGGAGGAAGCACTTCTGCTCCTCTTGTCCAAAATAAAGTGCGCCAGTCCTCACCTCCCTTTAGTTGCTGGGTTAAACTTAAAATGGAATTAAAATGAGAGGCTTGCAGCCTCATTAAAATCAATAAATCGCCTCCTGGGATCAAGTTGATTACCCGCCTGTCCACCTCCGTTAATACCAGAAATGGGTGAGTTCGAGGTGCGTTGGGTTTGGGTTTGACATTGAAAAAAGTTTTATATCCCACCTAACCCAAGTTAAAATTCCCCTCAATATTACATGTAGATTGATCTTAAGTGAAGTAGGTTATTACAACACTAAGATTGAATGCAGTAATATTTGAGCATATCAAAGTTCATTTTAATTAAATGTGGTCTTCTGGTTTGAACTAATAAATTGGATAATAAGGCTAGCTATATGTTCCACTTATGCAGAGGTAGATTATTGGATAACAGGCGGGGCAGGGGTGTTGGGAAAGTGTCATATTTGCATGAGTTATTCAGGTCATGAGCTAGACTAATTGTCTCCTTCACCTCAGCTCTCCAGAACAGTCCATTAATTTTCTGCAAACATATTTTAATAAGTTGTCTCTCAGCCAATCTAAATTTCTTAAACACTGTCACTGCAAAAATAAATATATTTTAAAACACAACTCTTTAAAGTGTATTACCAGGATGAACTACTCTAAAAGAAGTTTTGTCTAAGTACAATGAGTGATGTCTACATGTTCCTATGTTAGTTTTCTAAAATTTCTTCTTACATTTAACACTGAGTGCCAAGAGTGAAAAAAAGTTCCACCATTCAGCAGCATAGACATCCTTTACCACAATGAACACAAGATTACATTTGCTTATCTTTCCTCCCACTCAGCAAAACAAAAAATTCTACCTTGCATTACTAGGTGTCAGAACAGTACCTAGGTTTGTCTGACACTTGAAGACTATTATTGGGCAGAGCTGTTTACTGTGAGAGGTGTTAATTAAATGCAGTTGTGGAATTTGGGCTCTGTGTAGCGGAATTGTGCAGAACTTGGACTCAAGTGACGTCATGCCCTTTGCAATGAAATTTGGTTACTCACATTGTAGTATTGTACATAGCAAAAAAAAAATTGTTCTAAATAATTATCTGATTTTAAAAACACATATTTTCCTAGTTGACCAGAAATAGAACTTACTTTTCTAAAATATCAGTTTTTACAATTGAAGTCCAACATGATTTTACATTTTACCAGCATGGTTACAAAAACAACATGCACTTATATAACACCAGTAATGTATCTATTAGTTGCAGCATTGACTTATCCAGTGAGTTCACTTTTATGCAGGGAAAGTAACCCATTAGTCTGTGTTCAGCATTTCTAATTTTCTATTTGTTTTAATTAAGTTACTTTGTATATGCAAATTTGGGTTGATTGATAAAGGGTGGGGTGGGTGGGGGGGGGGGGGTGGCTGGTGGTGGGGGTGATGGAGAAATAAGGAAACCCCTTTCCGGCACCTTTGATAGGTGGCTCACCATCCATGCTATTCGCACTTCACTGTAACACTGTAATCATTTTTCATTAAAATAAAAGTGAAAAATTAAATAAAGAGTGCATGCATGTTTGCTGCTGATGCATCAAATTTCTTCAATTAATTCTTAACAAACCTTTCCTATGCTGGGAGCAGCAGCACAAGGTGCCTGTGAAACCATATTGCAGCCTAAGTCACAGACTTGAGGAGGACAAATTCAAGGGTAGAATGGAGAAATGGGAAAAGAAAATTGTCTCAATCTTAAATGTGATATAAACAAACCACGATGGAATCTGATTACATGTAGAAATACAAAGCAAGCTTGTCAATTACATGCTTACAATATCTCAGCCATTATGTCCTTGAACTCTAGAATTCTCTTCCAAAACCTCTTTCACGCTGCCTCTCTCAAATGCCACATAAAAAACCTCCCATAGTGAATCAGCAATTATCATCTATTCTTATGATTTTTACGAACCATCTTCTCCCTCAATGGTCTAACAACTGATACCTCATCATAAATCTGTACCTCATTTATATTCTGTCGTCATACAGGTATAAAACCAAGGTCTAACACTTTAGATCCTTACAATAATCTGCTCACCGCATTCAAGTCCTGCACTATGCTTTGCCATGCTCAAAAATGTTAGGTATTGTTTTAGCCAATAACTTCTGGTCTATGTCATCTTTATTTTATATAAATATGAAACACAAAATTAGCATACACTAGAAGTATAGTAGGCAATTTCAAAACCACTTGTAAGACTGGCTTCTGATTCAGTTAAATCAAGAACATTCTTGCTTATGCATGACAAATTTAACCTAGTTCCTCTTCTCAAGAATGTCCTATATGAGCTTATCATGAAGTGCTATTGTTCTGAAAAATAAGAGGTTTGAAAGAATTCCTATATTGTCTCAAACTCTAAATTTTAACATGTTATGTATCAAAACTAAAACTTTTGTTAGCTCTTTGATGCCCAGCCTCCCAGATAAACAACAGTCATACTTCCATCTAATTAATAACTGTAAACAGATGTCACAAGTACTGTTTGGGCAATCTCAATCCAGTTCCTAGTGGCAATTATTTACAGCACAAATATGTCCCAAATTTGGAACAAATTAACAATCTTGTTCAGAATTGCCGTAAGGTGACGATGCAGAGATATGGAAAAAAGTCACATTAGAGGGTGTTCTTCTGAGCTTGCGGCTGAGCTACAATGATGGGGCAGAGTTGTTAGAGCTTTATTCCACATCTGACTGTGTTGTACTTGATGCTGTACATCTGAAAAGGGAAGAATTCAATTCCCAGCACTCACATTCATCACCTTGATGAGCAAGAAACACTTAACCTTTACCTCTGAGCTGGGTTAAAATCGAACCCAGGCTAATGTTGGTAGTATGTGAAATTAGTATAGATCCTAGTAGGCATGCAGCCATTGGCAATCTCATTTTGAAAGGCGTGGGAATGCCATTTTTTTCATTTCTTGAATGTCTTGAAGTTGGTGTTGAGGAACACTGTTGGTGCAGAGTAGAACAGCATCATCATCCTGTATCTGACGGTAAGTGTCTGAAATAAAAATGACTTAAGATTCACATATAAAAAATAAATAGTGTTGGAATAATAAGTAATGTCTTTTAGATTATTGGAAATCAGTTTCTGATATTCTATTCATGATAATTTTGGAATATTCAAGAGATAATCTTTTTTGGCACAACAGAAATCATCCCAGATCAGTAATCCAGAAACAACTCAGGTATTAAGTCTTCAGCACCATAAATGTTTTTTCACAGAGTGGGATGTGCCATTATACTAACAAATACAGATAATAAACCATTATACTGCCAGCTAATTTTTTCTTGACATTCTTACACAACTCGGCATAAACTGCAGTATCTCCATTACTGTCAGATTCACAACATAAAAATATCTTGCTGCGTTGCAGAAATATTCTGGCATGCCCTGACAGGTCTAATTTCAGATAATGGATTTACAAAAAACCGTGTTGGGCAAATGTCAATGTTGATAATCATCGTGAAGACAAAAAAGCAAATGACATTTAGCAGAGTGTTAGGACAACATTTAATCAGCAGGTTATATGAACAGAGATTATTTTTTCAACTGCATCAGCGTGCAACAGGGCATACAACGCTCGGTCATCAATCGCTGCACTGAATTGGAGCACAGGGAAAGTTAATAGTGGTGAAATGTCCTTTTATACTTCACAAATGACAAATGCTGCATCAGGATGTATGGGAGAGGAGGAGCAGGAGTAGAGAGGGATATTGATTGCATTGCATATCACATTCCGAGCTGAAATCAGCTCAGAATATCATGAGATCAAACTAGGGACAATCCTGATCTGAATTAGTCAGCCTTTGACTTTAGCTAAGCCATTTAGAGACATCTCTATTACTCTGCTTATTGAACCTAATGTTTATCAAACGCCAACATACTAAAGTCACCTGCACTTGTTGCTATAAAAGAATAATCCACCTGTTCTGGTGTGATGCTGGCCACATTGCATTTATTACTGAGTCACCCCAAGTTGTGTAAACAAGTCCATTTGTTTAGATGCAGTTATCACTCCAGGATTGGTGTCCTATGTCTTATTTGCACTTACAAGGCCACGCATACACAGGGAGCATCCGCCAGAGGTATGCAGAGTAGGCAGGTCGTGATGTCTGTAATGCTGACAAATCATTGATGAACTGCATAAATAATGTCTTCTCTGTTGCCAGATGGCTCCTATATATGTGCCATAGATTCTGATGCCAATGATGAAGCCTGCCTGAAAATTATAATTTCATCATAAAATACCATCAATACCTGGGTTTCATGAATAAAGTAATTCACTTCAAAAATATCAGACAACTCTGAGGCTTCACACAATGATGCTGGAAGAATTAACAAAAGGGGCTGATGCCTAGAAAATTAGACATCCATTTGCAGTCTTTCATGGACAAAACCATATATTCAAAAGGTTCTTTCGAAAATTTCTTTATAGACAGATCTTCTGCTGCTGTATTGTCTGTTGATTGACAAATGTTGAGCCAGTGGACAGCCAATGAATATCAGTATCAATTGAAATCAGATATGGACTTCATTCACCAAAACAAATGTTGTACCTATTGAGCTGGTAACCCAACAGCAGTGCTCAAGCCTTAGGCGTTTTAGTAATATTTTAGCTACTAGAAATAATCAATTCCAAAACTTAATAGCCTTATGACTGATGCTGAAGAATGCAACTTGAGCCTTATTAGGACACCAAAGCCACAAAATTAATTTCCAAAGTGTCCAGCTTTTCGTTGCAAGTGCCAATTTGTCTCCAAAATGACATCCAATGCATGTGCACACAGTTTTGGTGCTAGCCATGTCATGCTGATTTGATGCCAGCACTGCCATTTTGGAAGTCAGCATTCCAGCTTATGCTGTCTTTTAAACACGCATAGCTGCAAATGTGTTCAGCAGCAGGAAGGTCTCCAGTCAGCACAATTTAAAACGATCACCAACTACTTTCAGGTTTATAAAAACAAGAAATTCTGGAAATACTCAACAGGTCTGGCAGCATCTGTGGAGAGCGAAGCAGAGTTAACATTTCAGGTCAGTGACCCTTCATCAGAACTGACAAATGTTAGAAATGTAATAGGTTTTAAGCAAATAAAGTGGCGATGGGGTAAGAGATAACAAAAGGAAAGGTGCTGATAGGACAGAGGGTCAGAGAGAATAACTGAACAGAAGGTCATGGAGCAAAGGTAAATGGTATGTTAATGGTGTGCTGAAAGACCAAGTGTTAGTGCAGAGAGGGTGTTAATTGACAGAAAAATGAACAGCCCTGGCCCAAAGCACAAACATAAAAAAACAGTGGGTAGGCACATGGTTAAAAAAACGAAGGATGAATCAAACTAAAATATAATATACAAATAAAAAATAAAAAATAACTAACAATAAAAAGGGGGCCTGTCATGCTCTGAAATTATTGAACTCAATGTTCAGTCTGGCAGGCTGTAGCATGCCTAATCAGTAAATGAGATGCTGTACCTCGAGCTTGCGTTGATATTCACTGGAACACTGCAGCAAGCCCAGGACAGATATGTGGGCATGAGAGCAGGGGGGAGTGTTGAAATGGCAAGCAACTGGAAGCTCGGAGTCATTCTTTCAGATTGAGCGGAGGTGTTCCGCAAAGCGGTCACCCACTCTACGTTTGGTCTCCCCAGTGTAGAGGAGACCACATTGTGAGCAGAGAATACAATGTCTTTCAGCACACCATTTGCCTTTGCTCCATTACCTTCTGGTTAGTTATTCTCTGTGACCCTCTATCCTATCAACACCTTTCCTTTTATTATCTTTTGCTCCACCCCCGCTTTATTTGTTTAAAACCTATTACATTTCTAACATTTACCAGTTCTGATGAAGGGTCACTGACCTGAAACGTTAACTCTGCTTCTCTCTCCACAGATGCTGCCAGACCTGCTGAGTATTTCCAGCATTTCTTGTTTCTATTTCAGATTTCCAGCATCTACAGTATTTTGCTTTTACTTTCAGGTTAGTTGCTGATTGATTTCTACTGGCTCTTTCTGCGTTGGGGAAGGATTTGGTGGTTTCCAGAGTTGTTTAAAGTTGCTGAAGTCTACGGAGAATCGTGTGGCAGTGCTGCAGGACTTATTCCTGATTTTCAAGAATTCCGCACAAACCACTTGCAAGGATGCAGTAGTATGTATAACCTACAGCATGATAAGCAGAATGAGCAAGATGGCACAGAGCAGGACAGGCTGCTGGAAAAGGGAGGAGGAGAAGATGGAGAAGGACTGTCAGCAGGAGGCCACATCCACCACCACCTGCAATTCTCCTACCTGTACCTCAGCGAGGAACAATGTATCAGACGCCTCCACTTCACTAAGAAACATCCAACTGGTATGCAACCATATGCAGTGTATCATGCAGGCCAATGTCCAGTATCCTGGCAGCAGTCATGATGTGGCAGTCCAATATGCAATCTGCATTTGAGCCACCATGACAAACCAGAGAGTGACAACTGGACATCATCCACTGACAATATGGCTCATAACTCTGGTGCTCAACCCATGCACATATGGGCAGCATACATATAACGAAAGCCACACTGCTATTCAAAATCTGTTTAAGCAACTCGTCCTGGATGATTCTGGAGGAGCCCAGCAGTACTTGGCAGATCGCTTGTTAAGATTTTTAGCGGTCTGCTGCATGCTGCATAAACTCACTATCACAAGGGCACAGCCCTTGCCACCAGCTATACCAGCTGAGGGGGAATGTTACAACCAGGTGAGAAAGCGGTCAAAGGGTTCCCTCTCAGCCTTTTCCTGGTTTGACCGTAACAGGGTTTAGTTTTTAAAACACTGTTTTTAGATTCCTCTCAGTGAATCCTTGCTCACTGTCCTCTAATTGTAATGGCAAAGAAATCAACCAGACAGGTTTTCTTAGATTTAAACAAGAAAGTGTAAGTTTACTAGCCTTAAAACTCTAATTCAGTTAAACTACTAAAAATACACAACACGACCCGCTAGCATGCATACGCGATAAGCACACATGCAAATAGAGACAGAGGAGGAGAAAGAATTAAAGAGGACAGGTTTAAAGCAATATGGAGGTCTGTTACTCATTTTGGGATTTGATGTAAAGCCTTTGATTGCAGTTAAGTCTTGCAGTTCTCGTTGGGGCCCAGTGCACACTTTCTCTTATTTAGCTGGTACCAGAAGGTTGCAGGAGTCTTCTCTCTTGAAGCTGGTGTTACTTCTGTGGGTCCTTGTAACTTTGCGTGAGAGGGAGGGAGAGAGAGAGATAGGTGCTCCCTTCTTCAAGTTCAGTTGCAGTCTCTTCTCTTCTGTGTGACACAGTTAAAAAAAACTCCAATAATATAAAAGCAAAATACTGCAGATGCTGGAAATCTGAAATAAAAACAGAAAGTGCTGGAAAAACTCAGCAGGTCTGGCAGCATCTGTGGAGAGAGAAGCAGAGTTCACGTTTCAGGTTAGTGACCCTTCTTCAGAATTGGCAGATATAAGAAATGTAAAAGATTTTAAGCAAGTAAAGTGGGGGTGGGGCAAGAGATAACAAAAGAGAAGGTATTGATAGGACAAGGTTTAAGAATAGCTGGCCAGAAGTTCGTGAAGCAAAGGCAAACAATATGTTAATGGTGTGCTGAAAGACAAAGCATTAGTACAGATAGGGTGTTAATGGACTGAAAACTGAACAGCTACAGCAGAAACATGAAAAAAAACATTGGGTAGGCACAGTAGAAACAAACTGAACAAACTAAAATAAAATAAACACAAAAAAGAAAAGGAAAAAAGAAAAAATAACTAAAGATAAAAGTAAAAAGGGGGGGGGCATCATGCTCTGAAATTATTAAACTCAATGTTCAGTCCGGCAGGCTGTATCATGCCTGTATCATGAACAGAATGAGATTCTGTTCCTCGAGCTTGTGTTGGTGTTCACTGGAACACTGCAGCAATCCCAGGACAGAGATGTAAGCATGAGAGCACGGGGGAGTGTTGAAATGGCAAGCAACAGGAAGCTCGGGGTCGTGCTTTCAGACTGAGCGGAGGTGATCTGTAAAACGGTCACCCAGTCTCCAAGTTGGCCAACAGGTTCATCATGTGACTAGCTCCTTATTTGGACCAATCTGCCCGGCGAGGTGTGTGGATTTTCCCCCAAGCTTGGGACACACTCTCAGTGGGTTGGGGGGAAGAGGTGGTGACGGGTGGAATGATGGCCTTTTACACATTCAATGTCTCTTGATCAAAGTCTATCTGGTTAATTGAATCAGGGAGCTGTTCCATTGTCTCTCTTATTCAACTGACTTTTAGAATGCAAATGTGCAGCCATGTTTTCAGCTACTACTGTGGTCTCTTTAAACAAATTATTTCAAATCCAGTAACAGTTCAAAATGTTCCATATGGCGAAATTAATATGTCCCATTTTGGGTAGGTGTGGTTTTCGTCATATGGAGGAAGAGGAGAAGGCAACAAGCACGACCCCTTTTTGGCTGGGCTCTTCATGATTGATCATCTGAGTGTAACCTCAATTCTCAATTCACCAACAGTGCCACACCTTTTCTCTCTGTTACTAATCACCACAGCGTTTTCTTGGCCACAACGCTGAAAGAAAAGCTACACAAAATAAACATTCCAAACCAAATTTATAAAACCATGCCTTATTAAATACAAACATCAACTAATTACCCTTGTGCACTCCCTTTGTGTCTGTCTTGCGGGTGCTTTTGTCTGTCCTAGTACTCCTATGCAGTACTATCCCATTGGCTGCCGCATGGCTGGTGGAAGGCTGCTAACTTTGTGGGGGTGACTGCAGATGGCCTTGTAGGACAACCTTGAGCAGCTCTGGGCCTAGGAGGCCTGGCCTCAGACTGCACCATCATGGCATGGGTGCCAGCAGTCTGGCTGATAGGCAAAGTGGCAGTGGTGGGAGCACTTATGCTGTCACCCTGAGAGTAGTTTGTGCCCCACAGTGCCAGTGCTATTCTCCCAGGGTGACACCTCAGCAGTCCTAGCAATGTGTTGGAGAACAGATTATTGGACTGCTGTGGCACTTTGCAAGCCCCTTTGAATACTAGTATCTGTAGCTAAAGTGGCAGCTTGTCTGATTATGGTCTGTGCTTTCACTACAACCCCCAGATATTCGGTTGTTTCTGCTTGTGCTGCATTGGAAGCCGAGACATCAGCTATCAGATATTGCACCATAATTGGCTCTACAAATGTGACAATGGAGTTAGCCACCACTTTCATGCTAGAGAGGATCGGCTCCAAGCTCTGCGCAAAGCCCTGGGTAAAGTTGGCGCTGGAGTTCTCCACGCTCCTTGGCATTAATCATAAACTTCCTGGCAAGCCTGCCAATACATCAAGCAGTTCATTGTGCATATCCATCAGCCTTTTACTGTACACCGCCCCTTTGATTTTTTAAAAATTCATTCACGGGGGGAAGGCATCGCTGGCCAGGCCAGCATTTATTGCCCATCCCTAATTGCCCTTGAGAAGGTGGTGGTGAGCTGCCTTCTTGAACTGCTGCAGTCCATGTGGGGTAAGCACACCGACAGTGCTGTTAGGAAGGGGATTCCTGGATTTTGACCTAGCGACAGTGAAGGAATGGTGATATAGTTCCAAGTCAGGATGGTGTGTGACTTAGAGGGAACTTGCAGGCGGTGGTGTTCCCATGCATTTGCTGCCCTTGTTCTTCTAGTTGGTAGAGGTCGCGGGTTTGGAAGGTGCTGTCTAAGGAGCCTTGGTGCGTTGCTGCAGTGCATCCTGTAGGTGTTACACACTGCTGCCACTGTGTGCCAGTATGGAGGGAGTGAATATTTGTAAATGGGGTGCCAATCAAGCGAGCTGCTTTATCCTGGATGGTGTCGAGCTTCTTGAATGTGGCTGGATCTGCACCCATCCAGGCAAGTGGAAAGTATTCCATCACACTCCTGACTTGTGCCTTGTAGATGGTGGACAGGCTTTGGAGAGTCAGGAGGTGAGTTACTCGTCGCAGGATTCCTAGCCTCTGACCTGCTCTTGTACCCACGGTATTTATATGGTTACTCCAGTTCAGTTTCTGGTCAATGGTAGCCCCTAGGATGTTGATAGTGGGGGATTCAGCGACGGTAATGCCATTGAATGTCAAGGGGAGATGGTTAGATTCTCTCTCGTTGGAGATGGTCATTGCCTGGCACTTGTGTGGCGTGAATGTTACTTGCCACTTATCAGCCCAAGACTGGATATTGTCCCAGTCTTGCTGCATTTCTACACGGACTGCTTCAGTATCTGAAGAGTTGCGAATGGTGCTGAGTATTGTGCAATCATCAGCGAACATCCCCACTTCTGACCTTATGATTGAAAGGTCTTTGATGAAGCAGCTGAAGATGGTTGGGCTTAGGATACTACCCTGAGGAACTCCTGCAGTGATGTCCTGGAGCTGAGATGATTGACCTCCAGCAACCACAACCATCTTCCTTTGCACTGGGTATGACTCCAGCCAGTGGAGTTTTCCCCCGATTCCCATTGACTTCAGTTTTGCTAGGGCTCTTTGATGCCATACTCAGTCAAGTGCTGCCTTTATCTCAAGGGCAGTCACTCTCACCTCACCTCGAGTTCAGTGTAACAACTTACCTGCCGAATCAACGAGCCCTAAAAATGGATGGTGCTGGAGCGTTGGGCCCATACCCGGCCGTCGCTGGTAATGGAGAGCCCGCGGGGGCTACGCCGCGACAAGTAGGAGGGCCGCTGCGGTGAGCATGGAAGCCCAGGGCATGAGCCTGGGTGGAGCTGCCGCAGGTGCAGATCTTGGTGGTAGTAGCAAATATTCAATATCCTCATCAGAGTCCTTTGGCCCAGAACTCATGTGCAACCTTAACCTCCAGTGAGCTGACATCTGTGCTATCCTTGCCCCTACTCTGGCTGCAGAATACTCATGCCCAGTGTCTCACCGTGTGCAGTTCCCACCTGTAAGCTATCCTCCAAAATACATGCAATATCAGCATCTGGTGGCTGTAGGTGAGCAAGTGACAGTGTTTCTTCTTCACGGTCTTCTTGCTCTTCCACCACTGCCTAGCCAGATTGCAATTCTTGGACAACTGAAAGGAAAAAAGCACAAGGGTAGGGTTATGGTGAGGAAGGGAAGGGGTGGAAGGAAGAGGTCCCTGTTTACTCCACCTGCAGCTTGTAAATCAGAAGTGTGTAGGATGAGTGGGAAGTTGGTTGTGAGGAAGTTGTGTTAGGTACGAGCATACTGTCATCTTCATTAGTTTCAGCCCATCATGGTCACCCCGGTGGGAAAGCACTGCCTGTCCCCCCGGTTAGGTGTTGCTGCCTTCGGTTATGCATCCCTTGTCCTACAAGAGGGGGGAAGAGTATCAGTGAGTGTGGTGGAAAATGTTCAGATGATGCAGCTGTCATGGAAGAATAGCTAGCTGTGTATGCAAGCTGCGAGTGTGAGGCTTGCAGCAATGTTACGTGTGTGAAGTTGAGATGAAGCTATGAACGTTGAGCATGAGTCATGATTGATAGAGATGGGTGCTAAGTGAGTGATGGGGTGTGGCACATTGAACAGCATGTGAGGCTAGTGGGGCATTTAGTGGGATGTGGCATTTGAAGCTACATTCATTGACCTCAGCCACACACGTCATTGAACTTCTTGCAGCCCAAATCCAGGTCCTTGAGGCTAGAGTCCTGGCACTGACCACCATCGCTGTCTGGAGAGCCTCCTGATCTCTTGTGAATAGGTGACATTGCTCCTTCTCCTGCACCAAGACCTCCAATGCAGCAACAGAAAATCTTGGGAGCCTGCTATTTACCATGTTATGGCATTTTATTGTATCTTTCTCACATCAAAAATCACTTTTAGAATGACTTCCAGTATCTGCTCGAGCCAAAAGGCACCTCCCTTTAAGAGGTGCAGGCTGGCTTTAAGTAGTGCAGACTAGCTTGAACTCTTGCTAGCCTGTCACGATTTCGTAACCCCTGTTCAAGCATGCAGCAACTCGACAGCATGCTTCACGCTGACAGAACAAAATTTGCACGCTGATGCATCGGAAGCAACGGACGCGGGTTAATCACACATCATGATCCCACACCCGTTTTCAGGGGGATATTGAATTACACAGCACAAATGTCTTGCCTCAGACAAGTCTCTTCAAAGTATAATTTGGCCAATGTATCTCAAATTGCAATTTTCATTAGCAATCTCCACATTCAATTGTTTCAGCGTCACCAGAATGAAAAACACTGCTTTGTGAATACCACTTGAGGTCACCTTTAAAGTGGAGGAGCTAAGCTTAGCCACGGTCAACCTTCCCGTCTTAAAACCATACCAAATGCTTAAAGCTTTGGGGGGCTGGGGGGGAGTAGGGACAAAATAGCGTTTTCTTATACTGCTCATTTGCAAGAAATTCTAATAGACATAATGGAACTATTTCAACACATGCATCAGCAGCTGACAAATAGAAAGAAGCAAGTATGCTTACTCGTAACCACTAGCCCCAATTTTCTATATCAGGAAAATAGTTTTCTGTTCCCATTTTGGCACAATCTTTAACAAAATAATGTGTAATATTCCCACTGGCAGTAGGGTTGGTAACCAGAGGACAGATTTAAGGTAACTGGCAAAAGAACTAGATGAGGAGAACTCCACCACTGTTGGCAGGTTTGCAATTTAAATATTTTAATTAAAGGCATGCCATGTTCAAAAACAACTTTGATTTTATAGCCATGTAAAGCAGAATTAAATGTTTTTTTGTTTGCAATATGAATTAATTTTCTTTACAAGTTCAGTAAGTTCCTTACATTACACAGGTCCCCAAAACTCTTAGGGAAGGCAGGTGGTGGGGGAGGGGTGGGATGGAACCTAGTAAACTTAAACTAGGAGTTGTGAAACAGACTTGTGGGAGGCATCTGGCGGATTAAATTGAACTTAATTCAACCGCTTTCATTCAACTATTGATTAAAATGCCTTACATAAAGCACAAATCATCTATGTATTATACTGAAGGAGATCCCAAGTAGCTTGATGACCTCCTCCTACAATCCATAAAACTCTTGTCTGTGTTTAAAATTCTTTCAACCATTTTGATTGAGTTAACACAACTAATTAAAATTTTAATTTATTTGTCTCGTTTGCAGTGTGGTTTGTCAGGCATTCAACAGCAGACATAATTAAGAAGCAGTGATAGTGGATAGTACCTCCCTACTTCAGGATCACAGAGGTATGAATTCAGAATGGTATTAAACAACTAACAGCAATCACTGGAAAAAGAAACATCATGAACAAGTTCCTTAAGTGCTTATAAGTCAACTTAATTGAAGGAGTGGGTTTAAAAAAAAGTTTTAAAGTGAGCGCAATGAGGGAAGAACACATTGCAATAGAGACCTTTCATTTATCAATATTAACTAAAAAAATCTATTTTAATAAAAATGAGCAATATTAAAAGAGAATACAATAAGTTGAGAGGGGGAGTGAAGAGGAAAATAAGGCTGGCAAAGACAGAAGTCTTCTACCAGCATGTAAATAGTGAGCAGTAGCAGGGGGTGGGGTAGGGCTTATAGGGACAAAGAGGGTGATATATCCTGAGAGATGCAGGGAAAGGCAAGAACACTTATTAGAGTACTTTTCATTGGCATTTATGAAGGAAAAAGATGCTGACAAAATACTGGTAGAAGCTAAGATGGTAGAGGTAATGGATGGGCTGGAAACTGATAGGATGGATGTACTGGAAAGGCTTAAAGTGAATAAGTCGCCTGGTCCAGACAGCTTGCATCCTAGGTTGCTAAAGGAAGTCATAGAGTCATAGTCATAGAGTTATACAGCACAGAAACAGGCCCTTCGGCCCATCGTGTCTGTGCCGGCCATACAGCACTCAACTATTCTAATCCCATACTCCTACCACCAACGTTAGGCTGATTGGCTTGTAATTGCCAGGTTTATTGCTCTCCCCTTTTTTGAACAGGTATCTAAGGTTTATGATCTTCCAGCCCTCTGACACCACTCACATATCTAAGGAAGATTGTGGCCATTACCTCAGCAATTCCCACCCTCACTTCCCTCAGCAACCTAGGAAGCATCTCATTCGGATCGGGTGACTTTTGTATTTTAAGCGCTGCCAACCATTTAAATACCTCATTTTTATCCTGTCCAGTTTTTCTCCTTTACTATGACATTGGCACGTCATCTTTCGTGAAGACAGATGCAAAGTGCTCATTTAGTACCTCAGCTATTCCCATTGCTGCCACAAGAAGGTTTCCTTTATAGTCCCTAATTGGCCCCACCCATCCTTTGACTATTTATATGTTTTTAAAGAACTTCTGGGTTCCCTTTTATTTTACCTGCTATACCTTCTCATACACTCTCCTTGACCCTCTTATTTCCTTTAACAGTTCTGCTCTGTACTTTATGTATTGGTTCTCTACTGAATTATGAACCTGACATTTAGCAAAACTTCCTTTTCTCTTTTTAAATTAAAAAAATAGAATGGTTACATCACAGTAGGTGGCTATTCGGCCCATCATGTTCTTGCTGGCTTTCTGCAAGTTCAGCTCACTTAGTCCCACTTCCTACCTTTTCCCCGTAGCCCTGCAAATCTTTTTCCTTCAGATAATAATCCAATCCTCTTATGAAAGCAACGATTGAATCAGGCCTCCACCACACTTTCAGGCAGTGCATTCTAGATCCTAACCACTCGCTGCATAAAAAAGTTTTTCCCCTTCTGGTTAAGTGGAGTGGGCAACAAGATGGCAGTTGGAGTATAATATAGGGAAGTGTGAAGTTATTCACTTTGGTTGTAAGAATAAAAAGCAGAATTTATTTAAAAGGTGTGACACTTGTAAGTGTTGATATTCAAAGAGACTTGGGTGTGCTTTTTCAAGGATCGCAGAAAGTTATCATGCAGGTACAACAAGCAATTAGGAAGGCAAATGGCATTTTGGCCTTTATCTCAAGGGGATTGGAGTGCAGGAATAAAGAGGTCTTGCTACAATTGTACAGGGTTTTGGTGAGACCACATCTGGAGTACTGTGCGCAGATTTGGTTTCCACATTTAAGAAAGCATAGAGTTATACAGCACAGAAACAGGCCATTCGGCCCACCGTGTCCATGCCGGCCGTCAAGCCTATACTCTAATCCTATTTTCCAGCACTTAGCCCATAGCCTTGTATGCTATGGGTTTCAAGTGCTCATCTAAATAAGCCTTAAATGTTGTGAAGGTTCCTGCCTCCATCACCCCTTCAGGCAGTGTGTTCCAGATTCCAACCACTCTCTGGGTGAAAATGTTTTTCCTCAAATCCCCTCTAAACCTCCTGCCCCTTACCCTAAATCTATGCCCCCTGGTTCTTGACCCCTCCACTAAGGGAAAAATGTTTCTTCCTATCTAACCTCTCAATGCCCCTCATAATCTTGTACACCCTCAATCATGTCTGCGCTCAGCCTTCTCTGCTCCAAGGAAAACAACCCTAGCCTTTTCAGTCTCTCTTCATAGCTGAAATGCTCCAGCCCAGGCAACATTCTGGTGAATTTCCTCTGCACTCTCTCCAGTGCAATCACATCCTTCCTATAGTGTAGTGCCCAGAACTGTACACAGTACTTCAGCTGTGGCCTAACTAGTGTTTTATATAGCTCCATCCTATAACCTCCCTGCTCTTATATTCTATGCCTCGGCTAATAAAGGCAAGTATCCCATATGCCTTCCTAACCATCTTATCTACCTGTGCTGCTGCCTTCAGCGATCTATGGACAAGTACACCAAGGTCCTTCTGACTTTCTGTACTTCCTCGGGTCCTACCATCCATTGTGTATTCCCTTGCCTTGTTAGTCCTCCCAAAGTGCATTACCTCACACTTTTCAGGATTAAATTCCATTTTCCACTGCTCCGCCCATCTTACCAGCCCATCTGTATTTCCCTGTAATCTAAAGATTTCCTCCTCACTATTTACAACACCACCAATTTTCATGTCATCTGCAAACTTACTGATCATACTTCCTATATTCACGTCTAATTCATTAAAGTACACTACAAACAGCAAGGGTCCCAGCACCAATCCCTGTGGTACACCACTGGTCACAGGCTTCCAATCGCAAAACAGCCCTCGACCATTACCCTCTGCCTCCTGCCACTAAGCCAATTTTGGATCCAATTTGCCAAATTGTCCCGGATCCCATGGGCTTAATCAATCTCCCATGCGGGACCTTATCAAAAGCCTTACTGAAATCCACATACACTACATCTACTGCTTTACCCTCATTGACACATCTAGTTACCTCCTTGAAAAATTCAATCAAGTTAGTTAGACACGATCTCCCCTTGACAAAGCCATGCTGACTATCCCTGCCTCTCCCAACCACTGCTGTTACTCACCGGCCTGTAATTACCTGGTTTATCCCTACTACCCTTCTTGAATAACGGTACCACATTCGCTGTCTTCCAGTCCTCTGGTACCTCTCCTGTGGCCAGAGAGAATTTGAAAATTTGTGTCAAAGCCCCTGCTATCTCCTCCCTTGCCTCACATAACAGCCTGGGATACATCTCATCTGGACCTGAGAATTTATTCACTTTTAAGCCCGCTAAAACAGCTGATATTTCCTCCCTTTCAATGCTAATATGTTCAAGTATATCACAATCCCCCTCCCTGATCTCTACACCTACATCGTCCTTCTCCATAGTGAATACCGATGAAAAGCAATCCTTTAAAACCTCACCTATGTCCTCCGGCTCCACACAGATTGCCACGTTGGTCCCTAATGGGCCCTATTCTTTCCCTGATTATCCTTTTACCCTTAATATACTCAAAAAAATGCCTTGGGATTTTCCTTTATCTTGCCTGCCAGTGTTTTTTCATGTCCCCAATTTGCTCTCCTAATTGTTTTTAAGTGCCACCCTACACTTTCTATACTCCTCTAGTGCCTCCGCTGTTTTTAGTGCTTGGGATCTGCCGTAAGCCTCATTTTTTATCCTGATCCAATCCTCTATATCCCTTGACATCCAGGGTTCCCTGGACTTGTTGGACCTACCCTTCACCTTAACAGATACATGTTGGCTCTGAACTCTCACAATTTCCTCTTTGAATGACCCCAATGATGTGATGTAGACTTTCCTCCAAGTACCTGCTCCCAGTCCACTTTGGCCAGATTCTGTTTTATCATATTGAAATTGGCCTTCCCCCAATTCAGTACCTTTATTTCTGGTCCATCTTGGTCCTTGTCCATAATTACCTTAAATCTTACAGAGTTATGGTCACTATCCCCGAAATGCTCCCCCACTGACACTTCTATCACTTGACCGGCTTCATTCCCTAGGATTAGGTCCAGTACTGCCCCTTCTCTTGTAGGACTTTCTACATACTGAATCAAAAAGAAGTGGGAGTGGAGATAGCAGAAGCGCTTGCCATAATCTTGCAATCTTCCCAAGATATGTGGGAGGTGCCAATGGATTGAAGAGTGGCAAATGTGACACCGTTATTCAAGAAAGGGTGTAATGACATTCCTAGTAACTGCATGAGTCAATTTATCAGTGGTGAGGTTCCAGAAACAATAATCAAGGAAAAAAATCAACAGGCACTTAGAAGGGGTTTGATTTAAGCACTTAAAGTAGCCAGAAGCACTGCACAAAGAACAGCCAGGCACTGTGCAAATGACTAATGGCAACACCTATGCAGTCGTATTCAGCTGGCCTCCGACACCAGAAACATCAGAGGAATGTATGATGGTATGAAGAGAGCTTTTGGGCCAACCATCAAGAAGATCGCTCCCCTCAAGTCTAAATCAGGCGACATGATCACTGACTAACGCAAACAAATGGACCGCTGGGTGGAGCACTACCTAGAACTGTACTCCAGGGAAAATGTTGTTACTGATACCGCCCTCAATGCAGCCCAGTCTCTGCCAGTCATGGATGAGCTGGACGAACAGCCAACAAAATCGGAATTCAGTGATGCCATTGATTCTCTAGCCAGTGGAAAAGCCCCTAGAAAGGACGGCATTACCCCTGAAATAATCAAGTGCCAAGCCTGCTATACTCTCAGCACTGCATGAACTGCTTTGCCTGTGCTGGGACGAGGGAGCAGTACCACAGGACATGCGCGATGCCAATATCATCACCCTCTAAAAGAACAAGGGTGATCGCAGACACTGCAACAACGACCGTGGAATCTCCCTGCTCAGCAGAGTGGGGAAAGTCTTCGCTCGAGTTGTTTTAAACAGACTCCAGAAGCTGGCTGAGCGTGTCTACCCTGAGGCAAAGTGCAGCTTTCGAGTAGAGATCCACCATCGACATGCTGTTCTCCCTTTGCCAGCTACAGGAGAAATGCTGCGAACAGATGTCCCGCTACGTTGCTTTCATAGATCTCACCAAAGCCTTTGACCTCGTCAGCAGATGTGGTCTCTTCAGACTACTCGCAGAGATTGGATGTCCACCAAAGCTACTAAGTACCATCACCTCATTCCATGACAATATGAAAGGCACAATTCAACATAGCGGTACCACATCAGACCCCTTTCCTATCCTGAGTGGCATGAAATAGGGCTGTGTTTTCGCACCTGCACTGTTTGGAATCTTAATAAAAGCAAAATGCTGCGGATGCTGGAAATCTGAAATAAAAACAAGAAATGCTGGAATCACTCAGCAGGTCTGGCAGCATCTGTGGAAAGAGAAGCAGAGTTAACGTTTCGGGTCAGTGACCCTTCTTCGGAATTGACAAATATTAGAAAAGTCACAGATTATAAGCAAGTGAGGTGGGGGTGGGGCAAGAGATAACAAAGGGGAAGGTGTAGATTGGACCAGGCTACATAGCTGACCAAAAGGTCACGGAGCAAAGGCCAACAATATGTTAATGGTGTGTTGAAAGACACACGTCAGGTCTAACCCCGACATGGTCATCAAACCTGCAGACAAGGGTGGTGCTGTTGTTGTATGGCGTACCGACCTCTACCTTGCAGAAGCTCAACGCCAACTCACAGACACCTCTTCCTACCTCCCTCTGGACCATGACCCCACCACCGAACATCAAGCCACCGTCCAAAGGACTGTCACTGACCTCATCTCCTCTGGAGATCTTCCCTCTACAGCTTCCAACCTCATAGTCCCACAACCCCGGACAGCCCGCTTCTACCTCCTTCCCAAAATCCACAAACGGGACTATCCCGGCAGACCCATTGTGTCAGCCTGCTCCTGCCCCACTGAACTTATTTCTTCCTATCTAGACTCTATCTTTTCTCCGCTGGTCCAGTCTCTTCCCACCTACATCCGTGACTCTTCTGACGCCCTACGTCATTTTGACAATTTCCAGTTTCCTGGTCCCAACCGCCTCCTCTTCATTATGGACGTCCAATCGCTCTACACCTCCATCCCCCACCAGGATGGTTTGAGGGCTCTCCGCTTCTTCCTGGAACAGAGGCCCAACCAGTCCCCATCCACCACCACCCTCCTCCGCCTGGCTGAACTTGTTCTCACATTGAACAACTTCTCCTTCAACTCCACGCACTTCCTTCAAGTAAAAGGTGTCGCTATGGGTACCCGCATGGGTCCTAGTTATGCCTGTCTTTTTGTCGAGCATTCTTTGTTCCAGTCCTACTCAGGCCCCCTCCCCCAACTCTTTTTCCGGTACATTGATGACTGTATCGGTGCCGTTTCCTGCTCCCGCCCCGAACTAGAAGACTTTTATCAACTTTGCTTCCAATTTCCACCCTTCTCTCACCTTTACATGGTCCATCTCTGACACTTCCCTTCCCTTCCTCGACTTCTCTGTCTCCATCTCTGGGGATAGGTTGTCTACCAACATCCATTATAAGCCCACCGACTCCCACAGCTACCTCGACTACACTTCTTCACACCCTACCTCCTGTAAGGACTCCATTCCATTCTCCCAGTTTCTCCGTCTCCGACGCATCTGCTCTGATGATGCTACCTTCCATGACGGTGCTTCTGATATGACCTTTTTCCTCAACCGAGGATTTCCCCCCACTGTGGTTGACAGGGCCCTCAACCGTGTCCGACACATTCCCCGCACCTCTACCCTCACCCCTTCCCCTCCCTCCCAGAACCGTGACAGGGCTCCCCTTGTCCTCACTTTTCATCCCACCAGCCTCCATATCCAAAGGATCATCCTCCGCCATTTTCGCCACCTCCAGCGTGATGCCACTACCAGTCGCATCTTCCCCTGTCAGCATTCCGAAGGGATCGTTCCCTCCGCAACACCCTGGTCCACTCCTCCATTACCCCCACCACCTCGTCCCCGTCCCAGGGCACCTTCCCCTGCAATCGCAGGAGGTGTAATACCTGCCCATTTACCTCCTCTCTCCTCACTATCCCAGGCCCCAAACACTCCTTTCAGGTGAAGCAGCGATTTACTTGTACTTCTTTCAATGTAGTATACTGTATTCGCTGCTCACAGTGTGGTCTCCTCTACATTGGGGAGACCAAGCGCAGACTGGGTGACCGCTTTGCGGAAAATCTCCGCTCAGTCCGCAAGCAGGACCCTGAGCTTCCGGTTGCTTGCCATTTCAACACTCCCCCCTGCTCTCATGCTCACATCTCTGTCCTGGGATTGCTGCAGTGTTCCAGTGAACATCAACGCAAGCTCGAGGAACAGCATCTCATCTACCGATTAGGCACACTACAGCCTGCCGGACTGAACATTGAGTTTAATAATTTCAGAGCATGACAGCCCCCCATTTTACTTTCATTTTTAGTTATTTTTTCTTCCTTGTTTTTACATTTTTTACAATCTTTTTTTTGCATTTATTTCATTTCATCTTAGTTTGTTCAGTTTGCTTACCCAGTTTTTTTTCAGGTTTGCACTTGCTGCTGTTCAATATTCAGTGTATTTACACCTAATCTGTACTAATGCTTTGTCTTTCAACACACCATTAACATATTGTTTGCCTTTGCTCCTTGACCTTTTGGTCAGCTATGTGGCCTGGTCCAATCTACACCTTCTCCTTTGTTATCTCTTGCCCCACCCCCACCTCACTCGCTTATAATCTGTGACTTTTCTAATATTTGTCAGTTCCGAAGAAGGGTCACTGACCCGAAACGTTAACTCTGCTTCTCTTTCCACAGATGCTGCCAGACCTGCTGTTTGGAATCTTCTTCTCCCTGCTGCTCTCACAAGCATTCAAGTCTTAAGAAGGAATTTTCCTCCACACAAAATCAGGTGGCAGGTTGTTCAACCTTGCCCGTCTTAGAGCGAAGACCAAAGTACGGAAAGTCCTCATCAGGGAACTCCTCGTTGCCGACGATGCTGCATTAACAACCCACACAGAACAATGTCTGCAGAGACCCTCAGGAACGCAGGATTGCGGCTGCCTGCAACGAATTTGGCCTAACCATCAGCCTCAAGAAAACAAACATCATAGGGCAGGACGTCAGAAATGCTCTATCCATCAATATCGGTGACCACGCTCTGGAAGTGGTTCAAGAGTTCACCTACCTAGGCTCAAGTATCACCAGTAACCTGTCTCTCGATGTAGAAATCAACAAGTGCATGGGAAAGGCATTCACTGCTATATCCAGACTGACCAAGAGGATGTGGGAAAATGGCACACTGAAACGGAACACAAAAGTCCGAGTATTTCAAGTCTGTGTCCTCAGTACCTTGCTCTACGGCAGCGAGGCCTGGACAACGTATGTCAGCCAAGAGCAACGTCTCAACTCATTCCATCTTCGCTGCCTCCGAAGAATCCTTGGCATCAGGTGGCAGGACCGTATCTCCAAGCAGAAGTCCTCGAGGCGGTCAACATCCCCAGCTTATACACCCTACTGAGCCAGCGGCACTTGAGATAGCTTGGCTATGTGAGGCGCATGGAAGATGGCAGGATCCTCAAGGATGCATTGTACACCAAGCTCGTCACTGATATCAGACCCACCGGCCATCCATGTCTCCACTTTAAAGACGTCTGCAAACACGACATGAAGTCGTGTGACACTACCCACAAGTCGTGGGAGTCAGTTGCCACTGATCGCCAGAGCTGGCGGACAACCATAAAGGCGGGGCTAAAGACTGGCGAGTCGAAGAGACTTAGCAGTTGGCAGGAAAAAAGACAGAAGCGCAAGGAGAGAGCCAACTGTGCAACAGCCCCGACAACCAATTTTATCAGCAGCACCTGTGGAAGCGTGTCACTCTAGAATTGGCCTTTATAGCCACTCCAGGCACTGCTCCACAAACCACTGACCACCTCTAGGCGCTTACCCATTATCTCTCGAGACAAGGAGGCCAAAGAAGATGATTTAAGTAAGGATAGCCAGCACAGATTTGTAAAAGGCAATAAAATAAAAGCAAAATATTGCAGATGCTAGAAATCTGAAATAATACAAAGTGCTGGAAATACTCAGCAGGCCAGGCAGCATCTGTGGAGAGAGAAGCAGAGTTAACATTTCAGGTCTGTAACCTTTCATCAGAGTTCTGATGAAAGGTCACAGGCCTGAAACGTTAACACTGCTTCTCTCTCTACAGATGCTGCCTGGCCTGCTGAGTATTTCCAGCACTGCTTTTATTTGTAAAAGACAGATCATGCTTGATTAATCTAATTGAATTTTTTGAAGTAACAGAGAAGGTTGTTGAAAGGAAAGCAATGGATGTCTTCTATATGGATTTTAAGAAAGTGTTTTGACAAAAGTACCACCTAAAAGGCTGGTTAACAAAATTAAGGGTCATGGAATAGGAGGGTCAGTGTCAGCTTGGATAAAAAAAAAAATGTTTAAGGACAGAAAACAGCAAGTCATGGTACATGGTTGGTTTTCAGATTGGAGAATCGTAGACAGCGCTGTACGCCAAGGTTCAGTGCTCGGACCGCTGCTTTTCTTTGATTTATATAAATGATTCATGTAATGGAATATAGTAGAATTTCAAAATTTGCCAGTGATAATAAACTTGGAGGTGCAACACAGTGAGCATGATATAAATTGACTAACAGGACATAGATAAGCTAGCAGAATGGGCAGACAAGTGGCAGTTGGAATTTAATACAGACAAGTGTCAGATGATAGGGAGAGGCAATGGCAATATAGACTAAATGGCACAGTTCTAAAGAGTGTGCAGGGACAGAGGGACCTGGGGGTCATCTTTGAAGGTGGCAGGTCATATTGAGATAGTTAGTAAAGCATATGGGATCTTGGGCTTCATAAAGAAGAGATATTGAGTACAAAAGCAGGGACGTTATGCTGAACTTTTATTAAGCTCTGGTTAGGCCACGACTAGAGTACTGCCAGCACTACAGTACAGTATCCAGTTCTGATGAAAGATCACAGACCTGAAACATAAACTCTTTTTCTCTCTCCAGACCTGTATATTTCCAGCATTTTGTTTTTATTTCATATTTTCAGCAGCCACAGTATTTTGCTTTTACTTAACTAGAGTACTGCGCCCAGTTCTGACCACCACACTTTATGAAGGATGTGAGGGTCCTTGAGAGGCTGCAAAGGAAATTTACCAGAATGGTTCCAGGGTGGAGGGATTTTTGCTACAAGGTTAGGTTGAAGAAACTGGATTTGTTCTACCTTACAGCAAATGAGATTAAGAGGAGATTTGATAGAGGTGTACACAATTATGACAAGTTTAGTTAAGGTAGACAAAGAAAAGCTGTTCCCATTAGCAGATGGTACAAGGATTGGGGGGCAGTGGGGGCACAGACTTAAGGTTTTGGGCAAGAGATTCAGGGGGGATGTGAAGAACGCAGCGAGCGGTAATGACCTGGAACTAACACCGCCTATGAGCGTGGTGGAACCAGAGCCAATGAATTATTTCAAAACGAAATTGCATGGGCACTTGAGGGAAGTGAATGTGCAGGGCAATGGGAATAGAACAGGGGAATGGGACTGATTGGATTGCTCTACAGAGAGCTGGCATGGACTTGATGAGTCGAATGGCCTCCTTCTGTGTCATAATGACTCTGGGCACACAATGTAGGAAATTTTAAGATGCTTCAATTCATTTGGGTTAATTGTGAAAAACAGTTACATTGACCCCTGTTTTTCTGTAGTTATGGTTTCAATGTCAATGGAATAAACTCAAGTACTTTATAAAAAACATTGGACTGTGGAAAGACGACATTTTATTTTGACAAAATCAGGCATGCCACAGTATGCAGTATATAATGGTAAAGAGTTTTATTTATAATTTCCACACAGATTATCAACTGCAGTATTATTTTATCAAACTTTATACAATGCTACTTGCCTCTTGTGACCATATGAGCATGAAAATAGAATATGTGAACTTTTCCCTATATACACACACACACACACGCATACACATACACACGCACACACATTTACATCCACCCCGCAACAGGATATAGTAAAGCCATAGCCAGCGCAGAATTTTCTTTTCATTTACAATTTAAACACATTGAAACGTGGATTTCTCATTTCCAATGCTGGCTATGTTTTACTATACTAGCCTGCCATGGGGCCAAGCTGGTGAAAACCAGGTTTTCAAACCAAAAAATATCCAATTTACTGGCAATCATACTATCAAAAATTCCATCTGAATCCGTTTGCTCAACAGGCTAGCAATATTTCCAAGTCATTAGACTATACAGTATATACAAGTAGGTGACCGCAACAGGGACACTGTAGGCTCAGCTTTATTAATGTCCTTGAAATAGTTTATGGCAGTGATGGGAATATGAGTTTAAGATCATCAAAATGTAGAGTGACAAAGTGCTGGGCTTTCCAAGAATGCGAAGTATATTAACACAATTAAAAGATGCACATTTGAAGTACAGGACAAAGGATCTACTTCAGCATCTACTACTATAGATACACATAAAATGTTTAATTTCAACCATGCCCACGTAAACAAACTGGACAATTACTGTATCATTGACTGTACCTACAACTTCCTTTTAAATTTTGAATAGTGGTCAACATATACAGTTGATTTAACCATTCACCCACTCTGGTAGAACAGAACATTTTCGTCATGAAAACAATTAAAAACATGATACATTAATAAATGTAACAAGATACAGCAACTTTGTTTCTTAAACATTAATTGTTGCTCATTTTTCCTGTTTAGGCACCCATTTCCCTAAAGTCTGCTTGCAAAGATGTTTTGTTATTTGTAAATGCAATTTTCTATTTAGATGCAATGAAAATATTTCAGAGCCAGAATGGGCTTAGTACTTTTTCCTTTTTGCATACTGTACAGAAATTGAGTTATTGGCATAAATAGGCAAAACTATCCTGTTGCCTAATGGCTGCATGCCTCAGTTAGAATTGCAAAAAAGATATGTCCTGATTGCTGGAAGGCTGGACTGAAAATCCTCTATAAACAATATATAGATTTATTTGTATTTTGAAATTAAGATAAAATTAAGCCATTAGTGCTGCTACTATGCTGGTTACTCAGATTTTACAATGGAAAAATCACTGCAGTATGGCTCACCTCTATAACTAACATGCATATATTTTAAAGATAAACAATATAAGCTCAAGTTTTGATTCACATGATAAATAGGCCAAAATTAAGCCAAAGCAGCAAGCTAGTGCTATCTTGAATTACTTAAACCACCTTTGGTCTTGACATTTAAGAATACCAGAGATATTTATCAAAAACATCTCTGCAACTTATTAGTGAGCTTTCTGGGATGCTGAATACTTTGACAGTCATATAAACGGCTACATTCCCAGAATGCAAGTCAACATGACTGAATGGAATACAGAATCCTTACCACATAACTAACCTGCCAAAAAATAATATACTTGGATTGTCTAATCATCTTTACCATAAAGATGTTGAAACTCCCAATTCTAGGCATGGATCAGTGTTACATTTATGCAGACCCCCTTGCATACAAAATTAATATGGTAAGAGGTTTTTCCATCTAATGCTTCCAGCATACTTTCAGCTTTTATTTCTCTACAAGGTACTCTGGCTACCCAGACAGGAATCTTTCAGTATTGCTGGTAAGGTTAATGTATAACTGAATACATTTATTTGAATAAAGCCCTAACCATCAATGTTATCTGTGCTTTACTTTCAGGAGTGCTACTTCCTAAATATTTTGAATACCAAGACTATAGAAGTAACTAAAAATTAAAAAAAATAAAACACACATGCCTTAATCAATCACAGCATGCCTTCAGATTGTCAAAATATTACATGATCCTCTGCACATATTAACAAATGAATCAACAATTGTAAATAACACCTTTAAAAAGGTGAACACTTCACAAAACAGCAAATTGTGTAGATTGTTTAAAAAAAATCTTTTAACAGCTGTAGAAATCTAAGTCTGAACATTTAAGCTTAAAACCAGTTATCTGTTAGCACAAAAAACTTCTGTTTTAGAAAAGTTTGCAATAAACCACTGATTCAACAACAGCCAAGGCAAACAAGCTCCCTGAAAATACTCTTCACTAACGTGCCACCAACTGTGGTGTCAATGTTAACGCACATCCACAAGTTACAAGAGACTAAAAAGTAGCTAAACACTTTTGAAGGGAATATGCATTCACCATTAAGTCAGATTAATAGTAAAATATGTACTGGAAAACATCTGAATATTTCCAGTTTTAAATCACGAAGATGTAAAAAGGTCACACTTTGGTGGCACCAGGTCAGAGCCAAATATTTAATGGCTCTGAAACCAACTCTCGACAGACCCAAGGTTCTTCGCCCAGTTGGCCAGGAAACTAATTAAACATTAGCTTTATAATCAACAGACATTAATTTTATCACTGTGCTATGCTGAATGTAATATTTTGCTTTCCTGAACTGGAAAAACAGCAATTGGAACATTAATCTTTTCAGCCAGGAATGTAATGGTCAAATGGCTCTGCAGAAAGCCAGATGCCTGACTGAAAGGTACTCATGGCTTTCAACAACTCTTCCCTGCCCCTAATCCCATTACAAAGTGGTATTTTGAACAGAGTGACCAAAAGCCATCTGATTATACAGAAGGAAATATGGCACAATTTGGAGTGCATGAATAGCAGCAGCTATTCAGGAACAGATATCCAGACTAGCATTTGTATTCCCAATGCCAAGTTTGAATTCTTATTGATAAAAAGGTTTGTATTATTGTACAAATGTATTTTTTGCTGGAAAAAATCCATTTTCTTATGGACATTTTGAAATGTCATACCCTGTGTACATCATTTAGTTATATCAGAATATTCAACATATCTGTCATAAAATCATTTCAGGCAGATAGCATTTATGTAGTATTTAAACATTTTGATATGTTTCCAGTGACTTGATGCAGATAAAAATCAGAGATGAGTTTTTGTTGTCCACCAATGCAGCATTTCAAACTTTGATCCTAAAATGTGTCGCCAAATGCCAATATGACAAGGAAAGTTCTACTGGCAGATTTATTAAGGTATAATGTAAAACATTTTTAGAGGGTACTGTTTGCTATATATTGTTCAAAAGCTGTACCACAGCTTCTTCCAAAGTCTATGCCTGCTGTGTGAATTAAGAAGCGCATGGTTTAATGTGCTCGTCAGTAAGTGAAGGTCCACTGACATGTCTGGAACCTTTGATGAACAAATAATGCAATGGTGACCTATTTTAAATAATAGTTCAGAGTCTGGAAGAAAAGCTCCAAGAATAATGACCCAGGTCCAGGCACTTTCTCCAAAAGAACTGAAGTTTAACTACCAGGGCTAATTTAATTATAAAGGATATGAGGTCCTTCCTCTGGAGAACCTCTCTTATGTAGATCTTCTCTTACACCAAGGATTCCATTTACATCTGAGCCATTTGTCTTCTGCTCTTCCATTATTTCATCGTCCTTGTTCATAATTCCAGGCAAGTGCCCAAGGGGGAATGCAGTGTCGCAGTTTTGTGTGGAGGACACCTGTGAAATAACTGGCATTTGCACTGCTGAGTTGTTATCAAAGCCATTGTCTCCGATATCATACTGACCAAGGGCTTCCTCTTGCTCCTGTTTCAGGTAGTCTGGCACTATGAAGTCACTGGAAAACAAGTAAATGTAACATTTTATCCTGGATATTGAAGTACAATTCTGTCTTGATACATGACTGTTTACCTCGAAACTTTACACCTGGTGTACTTAGATCAGGATTTCTAGAGCTACAGATGAACGGTAATATACAAATCATTGTAAAACTATCTACTACTAATCCATCATGTCATGGGAACAGAAAAATACATCTGAAATGAAAATTTACTAGTCTTTTGAAATACACTTAGTAGATTGATAATTAATGGCAGAAACAGGTAACTATAGACCAGTTAGCTTGACCTATGCCGTGGGAAAGGTGTTAGAATCGATCATTGAGGAGGCTATAGCTGGGCACTTAGAAAAACAAGGTAATTGGGAATAGTCAGCATGGTTTTGTGAAAGGAAAATCATGTTTAGCCAATTTATTGGAGTTTTTTTGAAAGAGTAACATGTGCTGTGGATAAAAGGGAGCCTGTTGACATACTGTACTTGGATTTCCAGAAGGCATTTAACAATGTGCTGCCACATAAAAGGTTGTTCTGCAAAGTAAGAGCTCATAGTGTAGGGGCTAACATATTAGCATGGACAGAAGATTAACTGGCTGGCAGAAACAGACAATATGCATAAATGGGTCCTTTTCTGCTTGGCAGGATGTGACGAGTGGAGTCTCACAGGGGTCTGTGTTGGGGCCTCAACTTTTTACAATTTATATCAATGTCTTAGATGAGAGGAGCGATGGCATGGTAGCTAAATTTGCAGATGACACAAAGATAGGTAGGAAAGTATGTAGCGAAGAGGACATAAGAAGGTTGGAGACCGTATAGATAGGTTGAGTGAGTGGGCAAAAATCTGGCAGATAGAATATAATGTGGGAAAATGTGAAGTTGTTCACTTTGGCAGGAAGAATAAAAAAAGCAGATTACTTAAACAGAGAACGACTGCAGAATTCCGAGGTGCAAAGGTATCTAGGTGTTCTAGTGTATGAGTCACAAAAAGTTAGTATGCAGGTACAGCAAGTAAGAAAGCAAGCTAATGTAATGCTATCTTTTATTACGAGGGGAATTGAAAATAAAAGTAAGTATGTTATGCTTCAGTTATACAGGACATTGGTGAGACCATATCTCGAATACAGTCTGCAGTTTTGGTCTCCTTATTTTAGGAAGGATGTAAATGCGTTGGAGGTGATTCAGAGGAGGTTTACTGGATTGATACTTGGTATGAGCGGGTCGTCTTATGAGGAAAGGTTGGACATACTGGGCTTGTTTTCACTGGATTTTAGAAGAGTGAGGGGCGACTTAATTGAAGTATATAAGATCCCAAACGGTCTCAACAAGGTGGATGTAGAAAGGAGGTTTCCTCTTGTGGATGAGTCCAGAACTAGGAGGCAGTGTTTTAAAATTAGGGGTTTCCCTTTTAGGTCAGAGATGAAGAGAATTTTCTTCTCAGAGGGTTGTGCGGCTTTGGAACACTCTGCCTCAGGTGGTGGTGGAGGTGGGGGCATTGAATGTTTTTAAGGTGGAAGTAGATAGATTTTTGTTAGGCAAGGGAATCAAAGGTTATCAGGGGTAGATGGAAGTGTGGAATTCGGGACACAAACAGATCAGCCATGACCTTATTGAATGGTGGAGCAGGCTAGAAGGGCCGAATGGCCTACTTCTGCTGCTAATTCATAGGTTTGCAATGCACAGCCTGAATTGTGACAACCAATTAATATTTTATGCCTAGATTTCCAATTCTATACAAGACTAAATGAATGGGAACTGGTGTGGTGCATTGCAAGGCTACACTCAGATCAAATACAATTCAGATGGAAATACTTCTTGCTACCTTAGCATCCCTCGACATTTTCCTGACGATGGTGCAACACAGAAACGTACAAAATCTGTTTTTAAACTATTGATAATTTATGCCTTAGAGGGTTCCATTTTATTTGACACATTTTAATGAACTCAAGTTGGTTTCTGAAATTTGATAAAATATAGAGATACGATGTACAGTGGTCTAGTGATATTACTGTAAGAATTATCCAGAGAATTATCCAGAGAATTATCCAGAGAATGTGAGTTAGCAGTTTGAGAATTTGAATTCAATCTGTAAAAAAAATTGGCATCATTAAAAGTGACAAGCCAACTGCTGAATTGTCGTTAAAAACCCAACTGGTTTGCTAATGCCCTATAGTGAAGGAAACCTACCACCAAAACCAGACTAGCCTATATGTGAATCCAGTGTCACATCAACAGAAGATTGACTCTAAACTGCCCCGTGAACTGGCTTAGCAAGCCACTGAGTTGTATTGAAACTGCAATCGCGGTTGAAGGCGGCCACTGTCATGCAGACCCCTTCACCTGCCAAGAATGAGGCATATTAATTTTGTCATATGAACATTGATTTTAAACTGTTACTGGAGCGAGGAAATGACTTGTTAACTGATCAGCCGTGGCCAGAAAAAAAGACGTTTACACACCAACAGACAGTGCTTGTGGAGACAAAGGACCATTTCCTGACACATTCAACCCACAATGGGCTTTGATCATGAGACACTGAAGGTGAGGAAGCTCACATTCCAGGAAGACTGCTAAGATGGCCGAATCCACAAACAGACGTGGTCAAACCAGCTAGTCACATGACTAACCTGCTGGGCAACCTGAGTTTTTTTTGAATTGTACAGAGAGTTTGTGTGAGAGAGAGAGAGAGAGAGAGAGAGAAAGAGAGACTGTTTGCTCCTGGACTGTGAAGACCTCTCCTAGCTGGCTCGCCACAGCCTCTCCTGTCTGCTCCCACCTCATGTAACTCCAAATCTACTGAAGACGTGAACCTCAAGAGAGAAGTCTCCTACATCCAACAAGGTTTAAGAAGAATACTGAGCCCCAATGAAAAGCAAAATCTACCTACAATCAAGGACTCTACAGCAAGCTCGAAGAACAGTAACCAAAACCATCTTCAGATATTGCCTCAAACTTTTCCACTTTACTTCTTCTGCTCTGTCTTTATCTGCATGTGTGTTCATCGCGCATGCATGCTAGTGTGGGCGAGTCGCGAATCCGTAGGTGTTAACCAAATTAGAGTTTAAGTTTAATGAAGTTCAACCTTTTTTCTTTAAACCCAAGAAAACTTGTTTGACTGGTTTCTTTGCCTTACAATTGGAAACATTTACTAAGGGGCAGCTAAAAAAAAGTGGTTAAAAATAAAACCCTGTTCCGGTAAGACCAGGTGAAGGCTGAGAGGGAACCCTCATCCCTTTCTCACCTGGTTGTAACAGCCACCCATCACTACCTTCACAGGCAATTCAGAATGAGCAATAAATATCAACAATGCCCATTTCACATATATACTTTTTTAAAATGCATAGAGTACAAATCCAGGAAGTGATAAATCTGTACAAGGTATCAGCACACACACACACACACCTGAAACACAGTATGAAATTCTAGCTGCCATAGTACAAAAAAGGTACCCAGGCATTAGAGGCAACACAGAAAAAGGGCAATCAAAATAATGCCCCAGCTGAGACACCTGAGCCATGAAGGGAGGAGAGGCTAACTCCAGAGAAGAAAAAGCTCAGAATTATTATTCAAATTGCAGAAAATACGGAAGTATGGGATTGAAGGTGATTTAGAGCTTTGGATCAGAAATTGGCTAGCTGAAAGAAGACAGAGGGTGGTGGTTGATGGCAAATGTTCATCCTGGAGTTTAGTTACCAGTGGTGTACTGCAAGGATCTGTTTTGGGGCCACTGCTGTTTGTCATTTTTATAAATGACCTGGATGAGGGTGTAGAAGGGTGGGTTAGTAAATTTGCGGATGACACGAAGGTCGGTGGAGTTGTGGATAGTGCCGAAGAATGTTGTAGGTTACAGAGGGACATAGACAGGCTGCAGAGCTGGGCTGAGAGATGGCAAATGGAGTTTAATGCGGAAAAGTGTGAGGTGATTCACTTTGGAAGGAGTAACAGGAATGCAGAGTACTGGGCTAATGGGAAGATTCTTGGCAGTGTAGATGAGCAGAGAGATCTTGGTGTCCAGGTACATAAATCCCTGAAAGTTGCCACCCAGGTTAATAGGGCTGTTAAGAAGGCATATGGTGTGTTAGCTTTTATTAGTAGGGGGATCGAGTTTCGGAGCCACAAGGTCATGCTGCAGCTGTACAAAACTCTGGTGCGGCCGCACCTGCAGTATTGTGTGCAGTTCTGGTCACCGCATTATAGGAAGGATGTGGAAGCTTTGGAAAGGGTGCAGAGGAGATTTACTAGGATGTTGCCTGGTATGGAGGGAAAGTCTTACGAGGAAAGGCTGAGGGACTTGAGGTTGTTTTCGTTAGAGAGGAGGAGGAGAGGTGACTTAATAGAGACATATAAGATAATCAGAGGGTTAGATAGGGTGGATAGTGAGAGTCTATTTTCCCGGATGGTGATGACAAACACGAGGGGGCATAGCTTTATGTTGAGGGGTGATAGATATAGGACAGATATTAGAGGTAGTTTCTTTACTCAGAGAGTAGTAGGGGCGTGGAACGCCCTGCCTGCAACAGTCGTGGGCTCGCCAACGTTAAGGGCATTTAAGTGGTCATTGGATAGACATATGGATGAAAATGGAATAGTGTAGGTCAGATGGTTTCACAGGTCGGCGCAACATCGAGGGCCGAAGGGCCTGTACTGCGCTGTAATGTTCTATTCAAATATTCAAGAACCAGAAAGCAATAGGGTAAAATGAATCTAGATAATGGCCCCGATTTTGTACCCAGTAGCGAACATAGGGCTCCAGGCAGCCAATCATTACACTTACACAGATATTCTGTGACATTTTACACTGGACCTTGCAGTAATTAGAAATCCATCTCAGCAGAGCACCCTCTACAGGGGATCTGGGAGAACAGAGCAAGCAACTGTATAGCTCCATAAACAGACTGAAGAATCCGTAGTAAGTCTTGCAAGGTTTGAACCAGGAAGTGTAAATTAGAATACTTAAGTCATTGCCAAATCATGTACAGAAAGCAGAATAAGGGAAAGAACGATGGGATTAAGACAGTTTATTGTTTTTTAAAAGATCTCCAACAATATTTAAAATCTGAAGGAATGAGACTCCACACTTGTAAAATGTAATTGCCAGTGCCAAAGGGTTTTCTTTGTCAGTAATTAAGACTCATCATGCCATTAAAATTTTACTTACATTAGAATGGACGAGCCCAACTGTTTCTGGAAAGTTTAGTAGTTATCTAGCACCCAAGTACAGCAAGGTCACGCTGCTGCAAATGTTTCAATGCTGAGGATCTCAGCGAAGAAGCCGGGCAACTCAGACAACAACCTCCTGATTTCCATGTTTAACTGCACATGTAGTCGCAGGAAGTTGCTGTCCAATTTACTCTTTAATAATGGTGAGCGCTGATAGCCTCACCATTATTTCTACTGCAAAATCCAGGCGATTATGAGCCACAATATTATCACAAAGTTTTGGACTACAGGATATACACTCAATTGTCGAAGAAAGGTACATAGACAGTTTAGATTTAAGTAGTTTACACAGAAAGGCAGTAGAGGCTGACTGTACCAAAAAAGTAGGGGAAAACCAGATATTTGAAGCAATCGTTTTTCCTACCAGCCTGATGGACTACAATCTTTTCTATTCTTATACTTTAAAAATGAATATGCAGTGAATGCAGAAGTTTTCACCAATTCCTATCAAACCTCTGTGTTGGGGCAAAACAAACAGCTAAAGCCATACTTGGTAACTTAGACCATATGCAAATCGAATGTGCAGCTATAAAACTTAGCAAAAGAACCCTTTAAATTATACAACTTGCCTCCAACATAATTACTTTTCTAATAGTGATCAAAGTCAAACGTTTGGTTCCTCTCAAGAATCAGTAAGCACTTGATTAGTAACTCTTACTGTATACTTTATCGTACTTGCCGCAGACCATTAAGCTTTCTGCAAATTAGTCTGCAATGAACATACATAAATCTATACAACTAACTACCATTATGTTTAACTGCTCAATTCAAGACCAACTTTGTTCTACTGTGGAATCTCTGACATGCACTTTCTGTACATCATTTAAATCTAATTTGTATTTCTTGGTTTGGACTCTTCCAATGAGAATACTTCAAGATGACTGGTTGAAGAACCTCGCCTTCTGCTTGCCCTGTTCACAGATCTCTTGTACAGAGCCCTTCAACTCAAACTTTCTTTGCACCATAACTTGTTACAAGTGTGAGCAAATAACAGTGTGGCATGGGCAACAAGAAATCTGAGGCCTAATTGAACGGTGGGACCAACAATGCATCTCCTTAACCATTGAGATTTAAGTACTGAGAAAGAAACAGATCAGAAGCCATTCGATAAGCTGCCACACAGGAGTCTGTTACATAAGATTAGGGCCCAGGGGATTGGGGGCAATATTGGAGGCATGGAGAGAGGATTGGTTAATGGACAGAAGAGAGAGAGTAGGAATAAAGAGGTTATTTTCAGTATGGCAGGATGTGACTAGTGGAGTGCTGCAAGGGTCAGTGGAGGCGGGCCTCAGTTATTTGCAATCAATATCATGACTTAGGTGAGGGGACCAAGTGCAAGATATCCAAATTTGCAGATGATGTGTTGCGAGGTGGCAAAGTAAGCTGAGAGGAGAGCACAAAGAGGCTGCAAAAAGATATAGATCAGGCAAGTGATTGGGCAAGGTGGCAGATGAAGTATAATGTGGGCAAGTGTGAAGTTATCCACTTTGGCCGGAATTTTGCGTGCCCTGCAAAGAGCAGAATGGTGGCACGGCGGAGGTGGGGGGAAAGTGTAAAATGGAGTGGGGGGAAAGTGTAAAATGGAGTGGGAGGCTCGCTCCCGCCTCCACTGCCATTTTATGCAGGGCGGTGGCGGCAAAAAAACGGCCCGCCCACCCAGGCCAATCAAGCCCCTTAAGTGGCCAGTTAGGGGCTTTCACCCGCTGCCACAGGGATTTTACCGTTGGCAAGCGAGCAGCCCAGGCCTGAAAAAAAAACGCCCGTTAAAAGTAGACGGCTTTCTGACAGCCTGGGGTGGGTGGGGGTGGGGAGGATCCCCTCCTGATCAGGCACCCTGTGCCTGACGGAGGACCACCCCCGATGCCCCAACCACCCCCAACGCCCAAACACATCCCCCACTCCCCCAATCAATCCCATTTGCCTCGCCGCGGCCCAACCGAGTGACCCCAGCGAGGCCCTAAAAACTTACCCACTATCTGGTTTCCCCGACATCTTCAGTCTTCAGCTGGGTTGCAGTCCCAGCAGGGCCATTAGCACTCCCTTTTTTTCTTAAAATGGTGAGACACTAGTAAATACTGGTATTCAGAGTGATCTGGGTACATGAATCACAAAGTTAACGTGCAGGTACAGCAAGCAATTAGAAAGGCAAATAATATATTAGCCTTTATTGCAAGGGGGCTAGAATATAAGAGTAAGGAAGTCTTGGTACAATTGTACAGGGCTTTGGGGAGCATTGCAGGAGAGGACTGAAGATATAAAAACAGCATGGCAGCAGAGCCTGGAACATCATGGGAGAGGACTCAAAAGCAGACCATCAACAAAAATCAAGATGTGACATCACAGGGCAGCAGACTGGAGATTGCTTGGTGAGTATTGCAGTTTTATTTTTGTCCTTTAAGCTAGGTAGGTGTATCAAAATCAGAGCTAAAAATCTGTAACTTTCTTAAATTAGTAAACTAAATAAACTAATTAACCTATAGAACTAGAATAATCAATGCAATAACTTTAACTAATTAAATAGTTCAGATGGATTTAACAGGGCAGGTGGCGTGCTATAGCTGCAGCATGTGGGAGTTTCCAGACAGCAATGTGGTCCTGGATAACCACATCTGTGATAAGAGCTGTTGAGCTGAAGACCGTGCTGCGGATATTGCGGGGCATCAGGGAAGGGAAGAGTTACCTGGACACTTTGTTCCAGGAGACAGTCACACCCCTTAGGTTATGTAGCATTTTAGAGGTGATCGATGGTCAGGGGTAAGAGAGTATGACTGCAGGTCAGGCAGGTATGAGGATCCAGGATGTAGTGATAGAGGAGCCTTAGCCCTTATCTTTGTCCAACAGGTACGAAGTACTTGCTGCTTGTGTGGATGAAAACAAGGACTGCAGGGTGGATGGGCAAATTGATCATGCCACCATGGTGCAGGAGGCCATTCAAGTGGGCAGAGTAAAAAGAAGTGTGGTGGTAGGCGACAGAGTAGTTAGGGGGATAGATACTGTTCTCTGCAGCTGCAACCAGGAATTCTGAAGGTTGTGTTGCCTGCCAAGTGCTAGGGTTCTGAAATCTCCTCGCGGCTGGAGAAGACCTTGGAAATGGGAGGGGGAGGATCCAGTTGTCGCGGTCCATGTATGTTCAAATTACATAGGTAGAAGTAAAAATGAGGCTCTGGGAAGGGAGATTGAGGAACTGGATTCTAAATTAATAAGCAAAACCTTAAAGCTAATAATCTTGGGATTACTACCCGAGCCATGCACAAATTGGCATGGGGTCAAGCAAATTATAAAATTAAACATGTGGCTTAGAGAGTCGTGTGAGAAGAGTTGGTTTCGATTCATGGGCCACTGCACCAGTACTGGGGAAAGAGGGAGCTGTTCCACTGTGATGGGCTCCACTTAAACTGGGCTGAGATCAGCGTCCTGGTGAATCATATAACTCGGGCTGTGGCTAGGGCTTGAAACTAAAGGAGGCTGGGAAGGAGTCAGGCGAAGGAAAATTTAAAAAGCTAAAGAGAAAAGTCGAGGCAAATAGCAGTGTAGCAATATGGGTAAAGACAAGTGGATTGAGACAGGAAGGGATGGAGCGTTTAACAGCAATAATGCATTAGCGAAGCAGGTCCATGCAAAGAACAATGGTAAAAATGTAAAATTAAAAGCACTTTATATGATTGCACAAAGCATTCGTAATAAGTTAGATAAACTAGTAGCACAGAGATAAATGGTTTAGATCTAATTGCTAGTACAAAGACATGGTTATAAGGTGACCAAAATTGGGAAATACACATTTCAAAAATATAGGCAGAATGGAAAAGGAGTAGCAGACCTGATAGTAAAGGATGGCAGACAGTAGTAAGAAAGGATCTTGGCTCAGAAGATCAGGAAGTAGAATCAATATGGGTGATTAGGAATAACAAGGGTCATAAAATGCTGGGGGGAGTTGTTTATCGGCTCCCTAACAGTAGTTATACTGCTGGATAGAGACAGCATGAAGCAAGAAATAATTGCAACTTGTAACAAAGGCAATGTAATAATCGGGAGGACTTTAATCTTCATATAGATTCGACAAATAAATTGGCAAAGGTAGTCTGGAAAATGAGTTTGTAAAATGCTTTCACGACAATTGCCTAAAACAATACACTGTGGAACCAACTAGGTATAAAACTATTTTAGATCTAGTACTGTGCAATGAGGCAGGGCTAATTAGTAATCTCACAGTAAAATATCCTCTGGAAAAAGTGATAATACAACCGAATTCCATATTAAGTTTGGAGCGACATACTCAAGTCCAAAACAAGAATCTTAAACAATGTCAATTACATAGGTATGACGGGAAAGCTGGCTACAGTTGATTTGGTAAATATACTAAAAGGTATGGCAGTAAACAAACAATGTGAAACATTTAAAGAAATGACTCAAATTTAACAAAAATACATCCCATTAAAAAACAAAAACTCAACGAGAAAGATCCATCTGTGGCTTACTAGGGAAGTTAAGGACAATTTTAGATTAGAAGAGGAGGCTTATAATGTTGTGATGAATAGTAGGAAGCCTGAGGATTGGGAGAATTTTAGAAACCAGCAAAGGACCGCCAAAAAGTTGATTACAAAGCTAAATATAGAATGACAGCAAAGTAGCCAGGAAGACTAAGAGCTTTTACAAGTATATAAAAAGAACAGCTAAAGTAAACATTGGTCCTTTCAAGGCATGACAGGAAAAATCATGGGAAAATAGGAAATGGCAGAGACATTGAACAAATACTTTGTGTCTGTCTTCATAGAAGAAGACTCAAATTACATGCCAGAAATCGAGGGTAACCAAAGAGATAATGAGTGTGAGGAACTTAAAGTAATTAACATCAGCAGAGAGAAAGTACTAAAGAGAAATTTAAGGGATTAAAAGCTGAAAAATCCTCAGGACTTGATGGCCAAAATTCTACGGTTCGAACAGAGCTAGCTGCAGAGATAGTGGATGGACTGGTTATGATTTTCGAAAACTCACTAGATTCTTGAATAATACCAGCAAATTGTAAGTTAGCAAATGTAACACTGCTATTCAAGAAAGGAGGGACAGAGAAAACAGGGAACCACAGGCCAGTTAGCCAGACATCAGTCATTGGGAAAATGCTGAAATCTATTATTAAGGAAGTCTTAACAATCAACTTAGAAAATTAGAGTATGATCAGGCACAGCTAACATGCTTTTACGAAAGGGAAATAGTCTCTGAGCAATTTATTTGTGTTTTTTGTGGATGTAACTAGTAGGGTAGATAAAGAGGAGCCAGTAGATGTAGTATACTCGGATTGTCAAAAGACATTTAATAAGAGTATCACACAAAGGGCTGAATTTAATTCTCCCTCTGCTCGGAGTGGCAGCGGGTGAAAAAAATGGCGACCTGCATGTGCAGGACACATGGCAGCTCAAGATAATATGCTGGTTGGGCCGTCATCCCAATCAGGTGGTGGGGGCGGGCTCTGCGACGCTGGCAATGGCATCAACTGCCTGTGCACAGGCGGTGGTGCCATTTGTAAAGGGCAGCCAGACCTGTCGCTAATTTTAAATATTTAAAACCGTTAGCCCTCCCCAGTACACCGCAATAACAAAAAAATCGCCCCTGCCCCCCGATAATAGTTCCCCTCTCCCCCACCCGCAAAAGACTTACATGCAAGACACCCTACCCCCAACCCTGTTCAAAGTGCAGAGGTCACCCTCTGCCCCCTCCCCTAAACTATTAATGCACATTTGACCCTGTAACCAAACCCCCACACTGAAAATGCTAAGTACCCACCTGTCCCTCCTCAGTGGTGCCAGCTTTCCAGGAGGGGGTGGTGAAGGTGTAAGAGTACCAGCCGCCACTTAGAAGAACATTTAAGAGGCATCTGGACAGGTACTTGAATGAGAAAGGCATAGAGGGATTAGTATAGATAGGCGTTATGGTCGGCATGGACTTGGTGGGCCGAAGGGCCTGTTTCTATGCTGTACGACTGTATGACTAACCAAGGCAACAGGTAAGATCGATGACAATTTTCTTTAAATGTATTCATTTTCTTAATTTATCTATTCAAAGCCTCACCGCCGCTGGGAAGATCAGGCCCGGCACTCCCAGCATCGTGCTCCGTGGCGGGCCACTGCCGGTACAATCTTCCGGTACATCCGCCACGGAACCAGATGTCGGGACCTCAACAAAATCCAGCCCAAAAGGTTAATGTGCAAGAATAAGGGCTCATGGAGTTGGGGGTAATATATTAGCAAAGATGGAAGATTGGTTAACAGACAGGAAGCAGAGAATAGGAATAAATGGGGCATTTTAGAGAATAGGAATAAATGGGGCATTTTAAAGGTGGCAGGCTACCTAGTGAAGTGTCGCAAAGATCAGTGCTGGGGTATCAGCTATTTACAATCTATATTAATGACTTAAGACGAAGAGACCAACTGTAATATATCCATCGGTATTAAGTTAGGTGGGAATGTAAACTTTGAGCAGGACACAGAGTCTGCAAAGCGATATAGACAGGTTAAGTGAGTAAGCAACAAGGTGGCAGATGGAGTATAATTTGGGGAAGTGAGATTATTCACTTTGGTAGTAAGCATAGACAAATAGAATATTTCTTAAAAGGTGTCAAACTTTTAAATCTTCATGTCCTGAGAGACTTGGATGTACTTGTAAATGAAACACAAAGTTCGCATGCAGGTACAGCAAGCAATTAGGAAGACAAATGGCATTTTGGCCTTTATTTCAAGGGTATTCGAGTACAAGAACAAGGAAGTCTTTCTATAATTGTATAGGACTTTGCTGAGACCACACCCTGGAGTACTAAGCGTAGTTCTAGTCTCCATGTTTAAGGAAGAAATATACTTGCCTTGGAGGCAGTACAACGAAGTTTCACTAAACTAGTTCCTAGGATGAGAGGGTTGTCCTACGATGAGAGGCTGAGTAGACTGGGCCTATACTCTCTGGAATTAAGAATGAGAGGCGATCTCAATGAAACATACAAGATTAAGAGGAGGCTTGGCAGATGTTTTTCCCCACTAATTGGGAAATCTAGAACCCCGGGGCACAGTCCCAGAATAAGGGGTTGATCATTTAGGACCACGATGAGGAGAAATTTCTTCACTCAGAGGGTTGTGAAGCTTTGGAATTCTCTACCCCAGAGAGTTGCTGATGCTCCATTGTTCAATATATTCAAGGCTGAGATAGATTTTTAATCTCTCCGGGAATTAAGGGATATGGGGTGTGGGCAGGAAAGTGGAATTGACGTAGAAGTTCAGACATGATCATATTGAATGACAGAGCAGGCTCAAGGGACTATATAGTCTACTCTTGTTTACATACTTACGGAGGAACAACTGCGGAGGATGAATTACAGTCAAATCAGGTACAGAAAGAGAAATATATATAGAGAGAGAAAGAAAGACAATGAAAAGTGAGAAGAGACAGAAAAGTAAGAAAAAATTGAAGTTGACATTCTAAACATTTACCACATGAAGGAATGAGACACCATAGTTTAAACTGTTCATTTTCTAGGCCAGAGGGGTTGATTGGCACTACATAACAATTATCACAATATTAAAAAGGTACTTACACTCTTAATTACTAGACTTAACTTTGTGACGAGTTTTATGGTCAACTAATTTGCAAATACAGCAAGTTCCTTACAATAATGAGACAACTAAGAGTGATATGCTGTTTGTGCGAAGCAGGCATATGTCGACCAGCAAGTTCTGGAGATTCACAACTCAAAGCGCTGGTTGATTTGCACATTAATTATGACATGCATCATGAACAGGCTGTTTTTTTAAAAACAGCAAGAGCCATTCTAATAGCATTAGAGTAAAACACACAGAATTTAAATAAGAGGACACAATTACATGATTTTAAGATTTGTCTACATTTCACTGATAAGAATTATTAGCTTAGAGGAAAAATTATTTCTTCTTAAAAAGTTTGAAAAAAAAGACAGTGATGGAGTAATTTTTTTGATGTCAGATGATATGAACCCAAAGCTCTATGAAAGTGCTCTACGCACCATGCCAGTCTAAATCTTCCGGAGGAATGATCTTTTGACATCTTGAAAACATTAACTGCAGCGAGGAACTTTGCACTGTACTGTAGCTGACAAACTACATGCATACAGCTTATCTGACTGAAAATAAATTGTTACCGTTCAGTTTCCCCCAATATTCCTTCATTTTACATAGCAACGAAGCAGGAACCATCGGTGTGCCTGCGTCTGCTGTGAACTGAAATGTAATACATCTCCTGGCAGCAGGAATAGATAGTATACCGCAGAATTCATCTTTTTTTTCAGTTACACAATGGAGATTTGTATGGGATGCTCATGATAGTCAACAGATTGAAAACATTGACAGGTATACTATTTCAGGCTAAACTACAATTTTTTTTATTGTAATGTATAAACTTACACAGAAAGGAAAATGAAACTAGCAAAAAGCAGTACGGCAATTACATTTCACTTTCACTTTAAACCTTCTGAAACAGTAGAATTATTTCAAAACTCTTCACGTTTCTTTAGTTTAGATATGACAGATTAAAACAAGGGTGTCTGTCTCACTACTGCAACATGGAGCTAACAGATGAAACGAGCAAACTAAAAATATGGCTAAAACCCTGCTCTATTTATCCTAGCTTGAGGGTCCCTTGAATACAGAACTATCAAAGACACAACAATAGATGTTGCTAGCATTCCTTGTTAATTACTGCTGCCAGCCAACATCTACATTACCCAAGAAATACTACATCTGATATAATGTGTGCCTGAACAGCTTCTGCAAAACAAAGTTTTAACTTCATCCTCAGCCCTGAGAGGTAATGACAATGGCTGCATGCCACATTTTTAACATGGAACACAACTGGCAACACAATCACTGTTGCCCTTCAAAAGATTCATAATTTGGTAAGCAATTGTTCAAAAGCTACATGTTGGAGAAATTTTACATGCTGGAGAATTTCTCTTCCAATTTAACACAGTGGCTCTAGACAGAATTCTATAAGGATAATCAGAAAAGCAGCTATGGCTTGAATTTAAAAATTCCATGAACTAGCTACAATTTAATAAAAGGAAGAACTTGCATTTATATAGTGCTACTTCAAGATGTCCCAAAGCACGACATTTTGTAGTGTAGTCACTGTTGAAGGGAAATATGGCAGTCAATTTGCACGTAACAAAGACCCACAAACAGCAATATAAATGACTGCATCTGTTTTAGAATATGGGTTGGAGGGACAAATGTTGGCCAGGATACCAGGAGAATGCCCCGGTAGTCTTTGAAGAGTACCAGAAGATCCTTTACCTTCATCTCATAGGATAGATGATCTTAGTTTAATATCTCATCTGAAAGATAGCACCTCAGTGTAATTTTTGCTCAGTACTGCACAAAAGTGCCAACTTAGATTATATACTATCTGGAGTGGGGGCTTGAACCCATTACCTTCTGATTCAGGGACAAGAAATCTATCACGAAGGTTGACACTTGAAAATATATGCAAGAACACTTTGTAGCTATGCAGGGTGGAGCATTTGTTCAGAGATCAAAGGTGTGATGCCATTTACCTAAATTTCAGAAGAATTCTAATCTTACTGTAAATTACTATAAAATTCTTTTTTATTTAAGTCTCCAATCCAAGTTTCAACTTTTTATAAATGGCCACTGTATGAATAATGTGGATGCACCAACCAAAGCCATCTCTCCACATTGAACAGAAATAAACAAATAATCATGATGGAAAATTATACCAATCTCCGGTCAAACGTTAAAATATGGCTGAAAATGTATCTGTTATATACTTCCTAAAGTGAAATGGGACATATGACATAGCAAATAGTCTCTGGAGAGTTTTCACACTATAGCAAGTTGAATAACATTTCAGATAGCCTTATGATTTTTTTTTGAAAAGTGGACAGAGAGGAAGCATTAATGAAGTGTCAGCAGTGATTTTCCCACTAACCAGTGCTACCTTGCATCTGCAGACATGGATTTTTCTTGCTCTCATGCCCCAGTTGGTCAATAGATAAAATGATACATTCTACAAAAAAAAAGAGCACCACCTTGTATGGAATGGCATATATATTTATGCTTCTGCTAGATTCATATGATGCTCATTGCCTGTGTGACTGAATTATTCAGGAGTTTTCAAATATATTTAAAGAGTTAAATCACCCAACTAAAATAGTAGGCTGCATTATAAAATCTATGCTCAGACATGGGCTGGATTTTGTTGAGCTCCCAATGTCAGGCTCCAAGCTGGTGAGATGGGGCGGGGTGGGGGGTTTAAAGATCGCACCAGCCCACCATGGAGCCTGACGCCAGGATTGCTGGGCCCGATCTACCTGGCAGCGGTGAGGCTCTGTGGCAGCCCCCTCACCGTTTGGCGGTGGGACCCAACTTTAAGTATTTAAATAAGGATAGACATACATTTATATACCTTCCACAGCGATCTTGCCAGCTGTCTGCGATCTTCTGTGCGACGGCTGGCGCTCATGTGCCTTCACTTTCCCATTCAAGGAAAGCTGGTGTCACCGAGGTGAGGGAGAACTTAGGATTTTTTTTTTTAAGTGAAGTTGGGTGTCCAGGTGGCCGGGGGCGCGGCAATGGGGAAGAGGAGACAGGGTCAACTTTGCATTTCTCGTGTGGTGGGTCGAGTGTGGAGGGTGACCTCTGCATTTTGTGCAGTTGGGTGGGGGTGGGAGTGAGGGGAAGGTCAGATATTAAATGTAAGTGTTTTTGCGGGGGAAGGGGGGGGAGAAAGAGAATTGGGCATCCATTTATTTTCTTTGTATTGGGGGAGGGTGGGGGGAGAGAGATACGGGCCGGAAATCAATTTACGGTGCTTTTGGGAGGGGGGGGGGGGGGGGGGGGGGCGCCGTCGGTACGTTTTCAACTGCGCAGGTCTGGCAGCGCTTTAAAAATGGCACCAGTGCCTGCGTTGAGGCAGAGGCAGCTGGCACTGTCACGGATCCCACTCCCACCACATGATTGGCAGGGTGGGGGTGAGGAGTTTGCGGCCACACTGCAGCACACAGGCTGCCATTTATTCACCCACTACCATCTCTGGTGGTGGCAGAATAAAATTTAGCCCATAGTTTGGGCACCTCAGTTTGGAGGATCAATTTCCACTTGGCCTTCACATCTATAGTTGCTAAAACAAAAAACACTGGTGTTTACATTGATTTAACAATGTTGCAGTTCCCCTCAGCCATTTTTATTAAAGATTTTGGCCTATGGATATAAATAAAAGATTTTAAGATCCTCATCTTCAGTATTACTGCAAAGCTGCATTACCCCATAATTATGTTTTTTGTTGATGAAAACCAAAATTTAAAAATTAACCTAATCTACACTTACAGCATTCCAAAAATGCACTCAATTTTTAAAATGCAGTTTGTCTAACTTCACTTATTCCTCTCCCCAAACTCTAGTTATGTCGTGCCACCCACAGAGATCACTGCAGAAATCCAAAATGAATACTGTAACTAAAATTCTCCAAACAAAATGGATGTTGCTTCTAATCTCCCAATGTGAGCACAGAGATGAAGTGTGAATAGTGCAGGAAAATGGAATAAGTTCAAATCAGGAAGGTACTGTAATTTTTAAATGGATCTGAATTTGGTGGAGGTAGCATTACTTAATTTGTCAAGTTTTAAGGGGTCCATATAAACTTACATACTTATAAACTATATATCCTACTGCGATTGATTCATTTAAGTGAGCAGAATACAGCATAGGACAGGCCATTTCTCCCATCATACTCTTTCATAGAGCTATCCAATTAGCCCCACACCCCTGCTCTTTCCCTGTAGCCCTGATTTTTTTTCCCCTTCAAGTATTTATCTAATTCCCTTTTGAAAGTTACCACTGAATTTATTTCCACCACTCTTTCAGGCAGTGGATTCCAGATCACAACTGTGTAAAAAATGTTTCTGCATGGTGCCTTTAGTTCTGTTGCCAATCACCTTAAATTTGTCTCTCTGGTTACCTACCCTTATTCCACTAGAAACAGTTTATTTACTCTATCAAAACTATTGATGATTTTGAACACCTCTATCCAATCTCCTCTTAACCTTCACTGCTCTAAGAACAACCCCAGCTCTTCCAGTCTCTCCACAGAACTGAAGTCCTTCAACCCTAGTAGTATTTCAATCTCTTTGGCACCCTCTCTAAAGCCTTGTCATCCTTCCTAAAGTGGGGTGCCCAAAATTGGCCACAATACTCCAGTTGGGGCGAAAGCAGTATTTTATAAAAGGTTTAGAATAGCTTCCCTGCTTTTATACTCTATGCCTCTATTTATAAAGCCAAGGATGTCATAATCGTTTTTAAACAGCCTTCTCAACTTGTCCTGTCACCTTCAAAGATTTGTGTAGTTACACCTTCAGTTCCCTATACTCCTGTCCCCTTTAAAATTATACCATTTAGTTCATATTGCCTCTCCTTGTTCTTCCTACCAAAATGAATCACTTCATACTTTTCTATATTAAACTGCATCTGCCATGTGTCTGACCACTGTGCCAGTCTATTTCCTCCTGAAATTTGATACTATCCTCATATTGTTTACTATATTTCTGAGTTTCGTGTCATCTGCATGCTTTGAAATTATGCCTTGTACCCAAGTCCAGGTCATTATATATCTCAAGAGGACCACTGGACTCAATACAAATTCCTAGGGAATACCACTGTAAATTCCCTCCAGTCTGTTCACCACTACTCTGTGCTTTCTGACCCTTCACCAATTTCAGATTCAATCTGCTAGCGTCCCTTTAATCCATTAAGCTTTAATTCTGACAACAAATTTTGACATTTTTGATAGGAAGCCTAGTTTGGCTTTTGTGATGGGGGTGGGGAAGAGTGTGCCTGTTTAGACTACTACACAGATGCTTCTTAATGCAATTCAATCTTTAGCTACATTTTCCTGTGTATTTCACTCAATGCAACAAGGACACAACTAACTACTGTAACTTTCTGCCTTAATGGTTTCTAAAAAGTGCAATAACAGAAGCCTGAATAGATACTGTGATGGGTTATGTTAGCAGAATTACTGGAAAAAACATCCTACTGCTCAATACAAAATGTGGATATCTTTGAGAACTGCAATTAAATTCAGCACCCATTCCTAATGGGTGCAGGTTCACACTACAAAACTGCTCCATTTTGCACTAATATAAGAGTCTGATTCAGAGTTGTTCATCATGGGAAGTATTAAATTTATAGTGTAATAGAAGATGCTCTTCTGAAGCTTTTGTTTGGGGACAGAACAAAGAAAGAGGTGAAAGTGAGTGGAAAAGAGGAAGTTTTAAGTACAGGTTACAAGTATTGAAGCCATCAAGTAGAAAGAATGAATTTCACATAATAGATAACTGAAATGCATTTATATAGCTAGCTAATTTTAAAATTAAAAATCCCATTCTTAAAGAATTTTGCAAACTTTGTGGACATTAATTACATTTCTTTTTCAATTAAATTTTGACACTCTAATGGAAGGAATAAAGTATTTTTTAAACTCAAAATAAGCTGTGCTGTTAACTTTGAATAGTTTACTAGCATTTTGATATCTGAATTAAGGTGGAGTGGGTAGGGATGGCTTTCTTTTCAATACTGAATTAAATGTTATCATAAATCTTAATTAAACCAGTTTTTTGTAATCTTCAGCAATTTAAAAGATACAAAAATAGCCACAGAAACCTGGCTTCAACGTAACTAAAAAGTGTGTTTTGTTCAAATTAATCATTTTATTACATCTCTGGAATCTACTTCCAGATCGTCACCAATAGCCCTCTTCGTATTCGTAGCCAAGAAAACTATGGAAAGCTCTACGATATGATAGACCTAGACCTCCAAAAGCTTTTGACAAAGTTCCACACAAAAGGCTATTAGTTAGCCTCAAAGCAGTGGGGATTGAAGTAAATCTTGCGAATGGATAAAAATTTGGTTGAATGGCACAAATAGGGCAGGAAACTTGCCCCAATAGGGGGACGGGAATGGAGGCGGGTGGAATTTCGCGCTGCCAGCCAACGTGCTGGTTTACTGGCACCATCCTGCCGAGACATCTTTGGGAAAGCTGTATCGGAGCTTAATGGCAGCCCGTCCTACAAGCAGTAGGTAGCCAACTAAGGTTATTAAAAGGCCAATGAAGGCTATTGATCAGAGGCTGACTGGAATTTTCCAGTTGGCCTGCGGGCCCTCTGTGACCTCGACAGCGCAGCAGCTGCCTGAAGGCAGTCTCCCAGCAGCAGACCAGGGAGCAGTGCTCCGGGATGCCTTTGGGTCCCCTGCCGCCTACCTGGCCACAACTGCTGCCACAGGCCGCCCTATGGACGGGCTCTCCCTCCACAATGGTGGTCCAAGAGCTGTGTCCTTTTTTTATTAAATTTCAAATCTTTTAATAAGTACTGAGAAGGCATCTCAAGATGGAGGTGTCATCCCTCTCCATTACCTACACAGCAGGCTGCAGCTCCCTGCATGACCTCTAATCAGCCAATCAAGGCAAAATCAATGTTGAGTTGCTGCTCCTGACAGTGTGGGGTCAGGGCCTGCATTTGTCCAACCCAAAATGCAAATTCCTGCGCATTGTTATGTTAGAGGAGGGGGAAAGGCAACGTGTGTGGGAGCAGTACAGAGTGGCGTATTGCAGGGACAAGTGTTGGGACTACCACTAATGTAAATCAATCACTTGGATTCAGAACTCAATGCAAATTAGGCAAATTTGCCGATGATACCAAACTAGAATGAGCTCAGGAATTTCTTGGCAGATCAAATTTGATGTTGTCCAAATGTGAAGTACTTGCATCGGAAGGAAAAAATAAAATCAGTAACATACGCAGCAATTTGAGTCGGTGAAACTAGCTGTTTCACACTGTTACTGTGCAGTAGCAACACGTGTGGTGCTCACTGCTAACAGGATGCTGCCATCAAAGCGTTCTGCCTATCACACAAATGAGTAGTGATATATGAATTTCAATGCTAGTGTGATGCTAGGTATATAGGCTGTACGTCCCAAAGACTGGTGGATCATATCAAAAACATGTCCCTTCCACAACTCGCAACGGGCAAGGTACAGACCGTACCCAACCAGCCAGTGCTTGCAAAACTCAAAACAGTGTCCAACATTAGGTGTGATTCCGCGATTAGACAACATTTGCTAAATAATCCTCAGTGCGCCAAGAATTACTCTGACAACGAATTAAAGATTGTCAGTAGGGCTCACAGTGTGGTGCATTTGCGCGTACTGGAAGCTACATATATTAATATACAGGAACCTGTTCTTTACAGACAGAAAGAACATGCACACACATTGCGCCTGTTTCAGCTAAACAAAATAAGTGACAGCCATTCGCTGGTTCATTCCTCAGGGCAATGCCTTGACCAGAGTCAAGCTGCCTGGTTTAAATTTCAAACAAAGCTTGGCAGTTAACTGTTAGTCACCATAATCTGGTGCATTCTCTATGGCAAAGCCTCTACCAGAGTCCACTTACCAACCAATCAACACTCTCTTCTCATACAGTATAAATTAGTTGCTTCCCTTACATTAGTATTCTTGCGAGTTGTCCTAACTGCAGATCATTTTTGCATGAACAGCCAAATCGTTCCTTTCTAAGCACAAGTATTCAACTGTGTTACACCTTACCTGCCCTGGAAGTAGGATGCTAGTTCAGAGGCTTCATGGTTCAGGCTCCTCAAGTGTACAATTAAGTTTCCAGAATTAGTAAACATGGCGCCACATGTTTTGCACTCATAGATCCTTGGCTTTCGAATAATGTGCCTCGATACACGCATATGGTGCTTATATTCCCCAAATGAAGTAAAAGTTGCACTGCATATCTGGCATCGGAAACATCGTTTGCCTTCATGCTTGAGACGATGCATTTTTAAGGAGTATGCTCTTGTGAACTTTTTTCCACATCTGTCACACTGAAAGGGTTTTATGCCTAAAAAAAAAGTAATGTTTTCAATCACTAATATCCAACTTAATAATTTTAGAAGAAAGCTACATTTCATTCTCATTTCCTAAAGTAATGTGCTGTCAATAAACTTCACAAACTGCTCAACCTACTCTAAGATCAGAAAAAAACCTATTACTACTGATTAATGTCCATGACTGGTAAATAGCAGAATTTCTACAGATTGCAGTGTCAAACATCAAAAAAAATTATGCTGCCACCAATATGCAGTAAAATTTTACTCAATCAGAAGGGTAACATCATATTTAGTGTGATCAGGAATTACTTATATATGCTTGCTTACAACAAACATTCAATGCTCCTGAAACCAGACAACTATACTCCCTGCATGCAAGCTACATATATTAGAAAGAGAAATTATTTTAGTAATCTAAACAGGCTTTTAGCAAAACTTCATTTGTATACCTTTTAGTGCTGCCAACTCCCTCACTACAAACATTAATCAAATTCCTAGCAATAAACTGGGAGGAAAAAAAACAAACAGCCCAGCAGTAGTGTTTCATAACAAAATTTACCTATATGTGCTAAAGAAAATATGGAATTATTTTATAATGGCAAGAAAGCACACGGTACATGGCTTTGTCGCAACTAAATAAGTAAATGTGCACCAGGGTCATTTTCATGCAAAATTCCTCATATAGATTAAGTATGCTTCATTTAATTTTCTCTAACCCAATGTACAGTTCTAGAGAAAGGGATAAGATCGCAATGAATATTTCACCACTGACTTATAACATTTAGAAACATATTCCATTATGTAACACATTTACTAACTGTCAATGTTATTAAGCAGAGGGTTAGAACCAGTAATATTTCCAACCAGAATAAACCAATTGGGACACATTTTTTTGCCGAGGTTACTTTAAATTAGTAGTAGAGATCAAAGGTTTAATTCAGTAGAAAATCATTGTACAACATACAATAAATATACCATTACACTCAGCTACAGAACTTGTGCTCCATCATTCTGCAAAGATGGAAGAATCTAAGCCAAAGGGAAAACAATTTTGCCATTTCACCTGAGTTAAGTGAACAATGCCATGAAATGACTCCATGAGTGCATGCTGGAAGTGGCAAAGAGTGCACACTGCCTCATCTTATTCTTAAACCATACAGTACAATATCTTCTAAGCCCTATTAAAATAAAGTGTTAAAAAAGGCAGTTAGAATCGAGACTTTAATTTGCTTCAAAAAGTTGCACAATTAAAAAAATTTAATAAATCTAACAGGAAACTCAAATTTTTACAAGTCAAATTTTGGACATTGTCTCTACATTTAGCAAGTCAGAGATCAATGTAGTACAACTGTCATGGTCATAAAAGTGTTACACAGTTGAGCATCTTTTGGTGTCAAGATTACATGGCTTCTTCAAATTTTAACACCTCATCTGAAAGACAGGACCCCTCCCCCCTTTCCTTCCCACCCTGTACTGGGGGGTGTCAGTCAAGATTTGTGTGCTCAAGTCCCTGCAGTGGGACTTGCACCCACAAGCTGACTCAGATGAATGTGCTACCAACTGAGCCACAGCTGACACTAATGAAACATGCCAGAAAACTGGAGTTAAGGTTCAGAAGATAAAAGGGGCCAAATGGAAATGGGCTGGACATGTTGCTAAAAGACATAACAGATGGACAAAAAGGCTAATGGAGTGGCAGCCAAGAACAGGAAAAAGGAAGAGGCGGCGAAGAAAATGGAGAGATGACATAACATACCTGGGAACCACATTAGGAAAAAAAGCAAGACGTAGAAATAAATGGAAAAGGCATGAGGAGGGTTACATTCTACAGTAAATGGACACAACCTAAATGATTCAAATTTTGTCACAATGACTAATACAAAATGTTTTTGAATGATTAGGAAGCTATTTTTATCAAGTGGCTTAGAACTTCTATGATGATTTTAATATGTTAACCCAGGGTGAAAAATGTTGGATTTTAACCCCCTGGTTTTACAAGTGTCAGTTTGACTGTGTTAGCCTTAAACAGTTCAGTTACTAAGCATCAATTAGCGCCCTGTCCCACATTCTAAATCACATGACAGCAGGCCAGTAACCTGCTGCCAGTCCTTGGCATTATTGATTTGGCCACTGAGAGCTCAGGGTAGCATTTGTCAATGCCCATCATGTTCTGAAACAACATGGTTTAATTATCTAATTCTCTGGGCTTTGCAAACTGGTGCAGTGAAATTCAAATACCAGGAATACTGGAGTAAGATGTACTCTGTGAAACAATGCTCTGCCTGCTGATCGTAAAGATAACTTGTTGCCACTTGGTAAGAAATATTAAACATAAAATATTGAAAGGTAGTCACCCACAAACCAATGTGGCATAGTACTCCATTTAATAAACTCTCAAATCATACCCCTTTGTATTTTACATTTTACAACTATATCACATGTTCCAAGTTAATTATACATCTTTATTAACAGGTTAAATAAAGATTTCCAGAGTGAGCTATTTGGTCATTAAAATTGGGGAATCTCAAACTAATAAATTCTCCCCACCACCTTCACCCTATCGTAAGGAAATCAGATAGACAGTTTCTTAAAAGTGCAAGTACTTTGTGTTGGAAAGTATCAAAAGGTAACTAACTGCATCAGTCAAGAAGATAAAAAAAACTGCCAGTTGTGTTTCACAAATGAGGAACACCACATGCTGTTCTGACCATCTTGTTTCATCCTGGCCTGTGCCAGAACAGACCTTCTATTCTCAAACTCTAGCTGCTTTTGCATCGCACCCTTTATGCTCCACCCTCAGTAACAGAACCTGCGACCTTATATTCTGGAACTCTGTGAAATCCCATCATTCTTTGCTACCTGTCTCCCTACCTTAAAAAGTTTTCTCTTCCACCTGCCTTCAGTCCTTAATTCTTTTGCAAGCTCTTGTGCTCAATCATAATTGCTCAAAAATAGAAAATTCTACCAATTAAACTGCAGATAAAATTATATAGGTGACAGGACCACAATATTTTTAGCACAAACAATACTTCAAGGAAAACTCTCTCAATGCTGAAGGAATAGTAAAAGAGGGCATAATTAAATATTAAATTTTTGTGAACTCTCATATTTGAAACCATTTACTTGAGACAGATTAACATGTGTTGTTCTCAATTCTAAATTACAACATAAGATGTGCAAATGCAATGAATGTTACAAAGGATATTAATAGCCATTAGTCTCATTCAATACTCATTTATCTTCTAACTATTGATAAACAGTACAATTTCAGTATTCTCAAAAATTAGCACCAGACATGAAGTAGCCTGAAATCCATTTTGTAAATAAACAGATAAATACCAAAGTAATGCAGACTCATGAATGTAGCTTCAGTATTTTTTTTAGTGGGCGGCACAGTGGCGCAGTGGTTAGCACCGCAGCCTCACAGCTCCAGGGACCTGGGTTCGATTCCGGGTACTGCCTGTGTGGAGTTTGTAAGTTCTCCCTGTGTCTGCGTGGGTTTTCTCCGGGTGCTCCGGTTTCCTCCCACAAGCCAAAAGACTTGCAGGTTGATAGGTAAATTGGCCATTATAAATTGTCACTAGTATAGGTAGGTGGTAGGGAAATATAGGGACAGGTGGGGATGTTTGGTAGGAATATGGGATTAGTGTAGGATTAGTATAAATGGGTGGTTGATGTTCGGCACAGACTCGGTGGGCCGAAGGGCCTGTTTCAGTGCTGTATCTCTAATCTAATCTAATCTAATCTCTGTGACATCAGTATTAGATATTTTCTTGAGAAAGATTACAATGAATGATGAGTGACATATGCCATTTTCTATTTACAGACTAAAATTAACATAAAATACATTAAAAAGACTTCCATTAATGTGATAGTAGGAAAAAGGACTTCATTTATACAGTGCCTTATCATATCTCAAGAAATGTCCTAAAACACTTCTCATGCAATAAACTCCTTTGAAAGGCAGGTATGGTTGTCAGGTAGGCAAACAGCACAGCTCCATTGTGTGCAGCACACAACTCAATGAGATGAGAGGCCATTAGTCTATTGTTGACTGTGTTGGCCAGGACAAGTACCATAGCACCTTTAAGGCCCTTATGGCCTTGGTTTAATATTTCACCCAAGGAAAACTGTAAGGATATTGTCATCAGTACTGAACAGAAGCATCAGTCTTCATTTTGTAATCAAGTGCGGAATTACAGTGAAACCCATTTACTTGGCTCAGAACTGAATGGGCTACCAAGAGCATCAAAATGACATATAACACTTGGCATTCCTGAGCACCATATAACTTTCAGCCTAAGACGGTGCCATTGTATGCAATCTTCCTTCAAAATACACAACCCTACTGATACCACTATCTAACAAAAATCTATCAATTTCAGTCTTGAAAATTTCAATTGAGCCAGCATTCACATGGAGTATTCCAGATTTCCACTACTCTTCATGTGGAAAAAATGCTTCTGAATTTCATCATACCCACCACTCTGCAATAGCCTAGCTCTAACTTTAAGATTATGCTCTTTTGTTATAGATGCCCAGAGAAAATAACTTCTCTGCATCTGCTCCACTATATCCCCAAGAAGAACTAATCTTTTTGATAGTCAGGATGATGTAGCACTTGTTGCAACGTCAAGCAGTTTTCCCCGCAATATACTGACCAATTCCAATTATAAATTCTTTTGTGGCTACAATCTAACGAACTTAAATCCTCCCAGAATCTTTGAGTTGCACTGGACCTCTAACTCTCTGGTAATAATCTATGATATTCTGTCAAATTCTGCTGTAATAAATGAATACTCAAGTATATTTAATGTAGCAATTGCTCAAATTATGGCTCTTGAATAAGGTGCATTCAGGATTTGAAAAAAAAACTATTTTATTGCTTCCGATATTTTGGATCTGCACACAGATTAATTTTGACAAGTCAGTATAGTCAAAAAGCAACCAACTCAAGTCACCAATTATATTAGACAGCTTCATACATGTGTTAACTTGTAGTATTTACATCAGATTGCAGTGTTTATAGAGATTAATTTGTATTATTGGTTAATTCACAAACACAGCAAAGTAAGGAAGACTTGGGAGTTAATAAACCAAGTGTATATCTAAAATGAATAGAAGAACAACTTGGGAGATTATTACAGCCATGGAAAATTTTATGCCTGCAGCCATTCATACACAGACACAGCAAGTAAATATGAACATGAAAACTTATATATCAATGCTTACCTGAGTGAATAAGCATGTGCTGTTTGAGATTCTGGATGCGAGTGAACCTAGCACCACACGTAGGGCACTGGAAAGGTTTATCAGGGCCATTTGGACTTGGTCTCTCCGTGCCACTCGTGGAAGGGTTGATGTATAGCTGATATGAGTACTGTCCACTCTCCAATCTACAAAATAACAGAATTTCAATTTAAAAGTATAACTACCCAAAGGAAAGCTAAATAACCCCTTTGATCTTCTTACTGAAGTACTAAACATCTATCTAGAGTTCTCACCCTGTACCTGCAGTGCAGCAGAACAAGCACTTTGACCATGTACCTGTGCTGTCTATACAATATATGGCAGCTACCGAGTCTTGTGAAAACTTTTACAACATATGAAATAAGCGTTACTGAGCATACTAATTGGTTACAGAACTAAGAATATATTTTGTTTATAATTATCACATTGTAGCAGGTTCGATCCCAATTTCCCAAAAACACCACACATTTCCAGCACAATGTCAAAGAGCTACTAGATAAGGTTAATCTGAATCTCAAACAGAAATGCTATTGAATTAATTTATGCATCTGGTCCAACTTCATATCTGTGATGTGCTGAAGCAATAATCTTTGAATGGGTGCTTTTTTCTATGTAAAGTACTACAATTACTAACAAACCCAATGCGTTAACAGAATTAACTAAGATTGATAACTTCCAAACATATAAAAGCATTTCCCAACCAATAATCATTTTGATACACCCTGAAGGCAGTGAGTGCAAGCTCAACATGTTATATGCACTAGCCTATTATGCGTATTAGTTAATAAAAACAAAATACTGCGGTAGCTGGAAATCTGAAATAAAAACAAGAAATGCTGGAAATACTCAGCAGGTCTGGCAGAGCCTGTGGAGAGAGAAGCAGAGTTAGCGTTTCAGGTCAGTGACCCTTTGCGCATTAATTAATAACTTTATCAAATTGCCTATCTCTCCCCCCATCTGCTGGCTAATACCCATTCAAGTCTTTGTTACTTCCAGATGTAATATTACTAGAATTGTCTCCTGGCTGGCCTTGCATCCTCGATTTACTTCAGCTCATCCAAAATTGCCCGTATTCTATCCCACGCCAAGCCCCACTTGCCCACTATCCCTGTCCTCATTGATCTACATTACTACATTGGGAGCCAATGTCTCAAATTTAAAATCTCAGTCTGGTGTTTAAACACCTACATGACTTGCACCTCCCATATCTCTAAGCCTCACCTCCCTAAATTCCCATTGTTCTGACTCTGGTCACTTGTGTATCCCTTATCCCCATTCACCTCACCATTAGCAAATGTGTCTCTAACACCATAGGCACCACACTCTCAAATTCCCTCCCTCAACTATATGGAGAGATGATATTTTGTCTTAAGCCACACACTTCAATCCTGTAACAGTACTTTCTTTAAAAAAAGGAAAGAGTGCCATTTTATTCTACCTTGATTATCTGGTCTCTCTAAAAGGGTTGAATCCAGGGATTTGCAGAAAGCTGCACACATCATAAAATTGGCTTTTGGACAGAGCTTTTCCACAACTGTCAACTGAATTTTTTTCAACTTAGAAACCACTAATTACTACTGCATCTCACCATATTACTCTGTAGTCACAATACATTCATTTACTGAAAAATATTAAAGCATACAGATGCTACTTACCTATCATCATCATCTGGGTGATTGTTGGCATTGGAAGTGCTTTGGAGTGTTGGTAGCCCTTCTGTAACTCCTTCATCTACTGAACCTGTTCAAAGAGAAAGTGAAATGACACTAAACATTTAACAAAACAGTAACTTACAATTCAACTGTTGTACATGCATTTTGCAATGAAATAAACATTTTTAGCACACTGTACTTTGTAATTGGAAATTCATACTGTGCCAGTTTAATAACCTCCAGATAGCAATTTACATCTGTGGTAACCAAACATTTTAGGCTTAATTAATCAAAATAAAAGCAAAAAGGGAAAATAAGAGTACAAGGTTTAGAGATCTGCAATAGTAGTAGTACTAATACTGGATCTCTGTTTTCCAATCTGCCTTCTTATAGGAGGAAGACGACGATATAAGTAGAGGATGAAAAAGGAAAGCAAGCTGAAAAAACTGAAACAACATTGGCATTTAACAGCTATCTAATACAAGTGGCCGATTCCTGCTCCTATTTCCTATGTTCCTAAATAAAGGGATGATAGGAAAAGATGCAATTCAAGGGAAAAGTGATTGCTATCTCACTTTTATGGACTACTTTGTTGTAAATTATAAAAACAATTTAGAGGAGTATTGTTTAATTACGTTTGATTTTTTAAAATGGTAAAATAATTAACAATTTTTACATAAAATACTTAGAATTTCAACGAGAGCAGCACTCCTGTTCCCCCAGCAGTCATTGCTTAAAATGTGGGCAGGATGACCAAACAGCAACTGTAGATCCATAAACACCTGCAGCATGACCCAATTTCTCAGACAGCTACCAGCATTGTGACAAAAACAAAGGGCTCACTTGTCACTCTAGCTGACTTGGAGGAAGACTAGACCAGCTAAGTTGGAGATATAGTAAACTACAGAAAAGAAAATTCTAATACTTGACAATTGAAGAATATCATTCAACATATAAAATATTTTTGTTCCTTACTAAGCAAATGCAACTAAGTATCGTTAATTGACTATTACACCAGCACTGCTTTCTGGAACACAAAACAACATTCCAGTTACATGAACCATGGCAAATATATAGCATTCAATATTCTAATTAGTTTTATTTCATGGAGATTTTGTGTTACCTTATAGTGACTTGCTAAACCTAGTCTTAGTACATATATCAAAAAGTAAAAGTTTTATCATACATACCAATAGAGGAAGACTGGGGACTGATTAATAAATCCTCCTGAGCCTGTTCACTTCCTGGTACAGTTTGATGGTCACTAAGTGAACTCTGAGAAGCACTAACAGGTTGTGATACTTCATGACCTTCATCATCACTTAACCTTTCAACTTTGATCCGTACGTCATCTTCTATTATTGGAGGTGATGTTGCCTTTGTGCTCTCACAAGCAGTGAATTCAGGTAGTCTTCCTGTTACCTCTGCGTTTATGGTCTGTTCCAAGGTCCTAGTGCTTTCCGTTTGTTTAGTTTTTTCAGTTTGGGTCCGACGATCAGCACCCAATGGGTATGTCCACTGAAATGATACAGACGAGTCCACACACTGCTGGGTCCTGCTGTTGTCTGAAAAAGTCACCGAGGGGTTCACAACTTGTGAGCAGTTGGGCTGAGCAGCAGATTCAGTGGGACTCTCCGGGGATATCATTATGAAGTTTTTTCGTTTTCTGCGAGACTCCCTGGGCTTACTTTTTTCAACAGAACTACATTCTGATGATACAGGCGATAGGCTGTCATCATGGGACTGAATGATGCAAGCGCCATTATTCTCCTGAGGGAGTGGAGGAACTGGACCTGGCGGATTACTGCTTGTATTCCACAGGATACTTGATTTCATGAACTCTGAACAGGTGTTTGCTACATGGAACATCTGCATATAGCTTGCAGCAGCCAAAACATCAATAATATTCTCAGTATTAATTGCAAGCGTAGCAGTATATGCATACTCTAACAATGGTGAAAACCCACTAACAGTAACATGATTCAAATCCAAAATGCACTCATCTGCATCTGATTGACTTACAAGTTTTGCCCTGAAGAATTCACTACAAGCAGCAAGGACCACCTTGTGGGCTCTGAATACCTTGTCCTGGACCCGAATTGTCACATCGCAAAAATGTCCTTCATTACGGAGTTTGTTTAACTTTCCCAGAAGTTCTTGACCATGAACTGGAGAATTGTGTGTAAATGTTTTTAGACCCATTATTTTTCCTTCTTGCTGTGTTCAATACCCTAGTATCCCAAGTACCTGAAGGAAAGACAGTTACATTTTATTTTGAGCTTGCAAGTTCAATAAAGTATTAATTTCCTGCCTTATAATTAGAAATGTCATTTTACTACCTTAGAGTAGAGTAACTCCTATTGGCTGGCTATCAATTCAAACCTTACTTTAAATAAGTTAATGCTGGCCAAACTAGTTAATTTTGCACTTCTACCAACCAATACCTTCATTATTGTATCATATATTCATTTTTAAAACACCTAATTCAGCACAGTTATCCCCATTATTACATTCTAATCTAGTTAAACCTGGATATAAAGGCTTAGTCTACACAGAAAGCCAACAGCACACAATTGAGTGTTTCAGGATGGTGAACTGTTTATGCTCCTTAAACCTTGACAGTTTGCACCATCTGCTATATACTTTCTTAAACTCACTATTTGAAAAAAAAACCTTCAAATTCAGCACCAGTTGCTGTAGCATGTGCCCTTCAGTAATCACAGTCCTACAGATACCTGATTAATTCCTGAATACTTGAGTGATGTGGCAGAGACTTCACAGAGAAACTGATAAGCAATTGCATATTGTCAATAAATATTGGAAATACTAGAAAAAAACACTTTAGAAACATTTGCTGAACGAACACATCATGACTTCTTTGATTTATACACATTTGGGGAACATATACTTTGAGTTTAGGAAAGTACAAGAGCCCTGATATAAGTCAGACAGCTACTGACTGGCCTAGTTGAATTTTAGTTAACTATACATGTGTCAAATTTCAAATATAGTCAGCTGTACTGATCAAAGCCTTTAAAATACAATTACACACGTGGATTTTTTGTTCAATCATGCTGGCTTATGATTCTTTTGATAGATACAGCAACAAAAGCTCAGATTGATAGGATGGTTGCATTGAGATACAAAAATATTCTGATAAATGTTTTCCAACAAAAATCTGCAACTTTCATTCTCTGTTAAATATGTAATTCCACAGTAATTCCTTCTTAACATTGCTTTCAGAATCTATGGTCAGAGGCTGAATGACTGTGACAGACTAATTTTACTTTTTAAAATGATAGAACTATACACAATAATGCAGTTCCTCAGTGTCCATCATGATGGTCACAATATACATTGTACTATGAAACATAGTTGTTATAATTTATCACTAAAATTTGAGCAATTTTACTTGGCCAGAACCAAAGCTTCACAGTTAGGTGGTGGTAAATAACTAAATCTGAGGAGGTAGAAGCAGGACAAGAGTGGAATAATTTAAAGCATATGCAGTTTTAAACTTAGGGACAAAGTCGACAACTTGAGTCTTCAGTGAACACCTCAAACACCCATTTCACTTTTTAAAAAGTATTTCAGGCATTTGGGGTGCTATAGTTTATACTAGTTGATGGAGTTTTAATAGAGTAGATTGCTGGAAATTTGCACAATACTTTTTTTATATTTAGAGACACATTAGTTCAATTTGTAGAAATATATGGCGTAGGTTTCTGAAAATGCCACAATTTGCTTGTAACTATCAACAGTGCTGAATTGCAGAGGAAAGTGAAACACACGTTAGGAATTACCCCATTTAAAAAACACATTTCCATGCACCAGAAGTGTATGAATCATGATTTCAGACACAGGTTCGCGTGTGTACCTCCAGTGTTTCAGGAGGCAGACATTCAGCAGAGGCTGAATCCCGCCCTTGCTCGGCGAAGCCGCGCTGCGCTGGTATGATCGGCTTGCAGCCACGGCGATGTGTCAGCCCAATGGGGCCATTGTTTACGCGGAATCTTGGTGTGAGCTGGCCGGAGGAACATCACCTGTTGGTGCGGGTCCCCGGCCCAGTCCGGCCCTCGGAAGCCTCAGCACCGCCTCACACCGAGGGGGGCGAATAACCTCAGGCGGGAGAGGGAGAGCGAACAAGACGCCTGACCGAAGGCCTGGCGACCTCCCAGGCGACGAGTGGTGGGGGGAAGCCTCGGAGTCTGAAGCGGGTTAAGATGGTGAGCCGAGGCCTGGAGGAGGTCCCCTTCCCCCACACTCTCTCCCTACACACACCCACTATATTATCCACAGCTTACAGGGCCCGACGGCTGTTTACCGTGTCGGCGGTGGCACCGCTACCGCTCTCCGAGCCGCTCTCCGGCCTCCCTGAGACGCCGCTGTCCGCCCGCCCACTCGAGCCGGGGGTTTGTTTTGTTCCCAGCCTGCCCCGCGTCGCCCCCACCACAACCTGTCAATCAAACTGGGCCAGGGGGCGGGGCCAGTACCTGGGCTAGCCGTGGCATAGTATATGTGTGTGTGTTTTTTTTTAGAGATACAGCACTGAAACAGGCCCTTCGGCCCACCGAGTCTGTGCCGACCATCAACCACCCATTTATACTAATCCCATATTCCTACCACATCCCCACCTGTCCCTATATTTCCCTACCACCTACCTATACTAGGGGCAATTTATAATGGCCAATTTACCTATCAACCTGCAAGTCTTTTGGCATTGTCTGTTTATGTGTGCTTTCCTCACCTCCAAACAAAATAATTAATGCCATACATTACTCCATGCTAATACAAAAGCAAAACACTGCAACTGCTGTAATTTTTTTTATTCATTCATGGGATGTGGGCATCGCTGGCCAGACCAGCATTTATTGCCCATCCCTAATTGCCCTTGAGAAGGTGGTGGTGAGCTGCCTTCTTGAACCCCTGCGGTCCATTGAGGTAGGTAGACCCACAGTGCTGTTAAGGAAGGGAGTTCCAGGATTTTGACCCGGCAACAGTGAAGGAACGGCGATATAGTTCCAAGTCGGGATGGTGTGTGACTTGGAGGGAACTTGCAGGTGGTGATGTTCCCATGCATTTGCTGCCCTTGCCCTTCTGCAATAAAAGCAGCAAATGCTGCAACTACTCAGCAGGTCAGGCAACTCTACCAGCCATTGCTAAAAATCTATTGTTTTGCCATTTTATCTTTCAGACTCCTCCAGCCTCTCTAACTTCTACGAGTGAAAAAGTTCAACCTCCAACTGTCCTCACTTCAGATTCATCACACTTTCTTTTCCTCTTGTCCCATTCCGCCTGGTCCTGTTGTCCTTCTGCCCCCTAACATTGTTTAACTTTCCATTCCCTGGGCCCTCCTCCTCTCATGTGGAGAGAGAAACAAGAGTTAATGTCACCATTCTAACTCGGGACTAACCTGCTGTGTATTTTCTGTTCTTATTTAAAGTAATTTGTAAATTTGTTTGATAACATCGCTGACTGATGCAAGGCCACCAACCTGAAGCATTAACTCTGTTTCTCTGTCCACAGATGCTGCCTGATCTGCTGAGTATTTCCAGCATTTTTTGTTTTCATCACACCATGCTGTATTATTCATTCCATTTTCTCCCCCTTCTCTCAGTTGAAATCCAGTCTCACACTTCAATTGACTCCAGCACCTCCCACCCAACTGGCCAATTTTCCTCAGTACATGACATGTTACAAGATTTTAAAGAAAATTAAGTTTTTAAATAATTAAAGTAGTTTTGATGTTATATCTATATTGTTAAAAGTCTTGCATTTAGTACACACTTGTCGTCCAAATTACCCCTACTTTGTGTGTTGTGTTTTTTACTATTAATGTTTTTATGTTAACAAGTTTGCATTGTAAATGTTTATGTAAACATTTATAATGAAAATTCCAATGTTCAAAATTTCAAGATAAGACCGTAAACCACAGCTCCATATGTTCCTTCAGATGGATACAAAATATGCCATCATACTATTTGAAGAAGAGCTGGAAAGTTCTTCTTATGTCCTGGCCAATATTATTCAGCCAATATCACTAAAAAAAAATGATCCAGTCAGTAATCTCATTGCTGTTTGTAGGACTTTGCTGTGTGTAGATTGGCTGCCCTATTTCTCTACTTTACAACAGTGACTAGGAAAGGCATCTTCACCCTCATCTACAAGCGGAAGGGGGAGAGGGCAGAAATCAGAAATTGGCGGCCCATCTCACTGCTTAATGTTGACTACAAGATTCTGTCCAAAGTCATAGCCAGTTGAGTCAAGTCTGCTCTGGAGTTGGTGATTCACCCTGACCAGACCCGCACTGTACCCGGCAGGAAGATCTCTGATAGTCTCGCGCTACTCAGAGATACGATTGCCTATGTACAGGACAGGAGGGTGGACACCTGCCTCCTCAGCCTAGACCAGGAAAGGGCTTTTGACAGGATATTGCACACCTACATGATGGACGTGCTTTCCAAAATGGGGTTTGGGGAGGGAATCTGCAATTGGATCAAACCTACACAAACATCAGTAGCACTGTCTCAATCAATGGGTGGGAATCAGAAAGTTTCCCAATCCAATCTGGAGTCAGACAGGGCTGCCCTCTCTCCCCTGTCTTGTTTGTTTGCTGTATTGAACTTTGCTGACTCTATTAGGAAGGATGTGAGCATAAGAGGGGTGACACTCCCAGGCAGTGGAGGCACTCAGGTTAATACCTCCCTGTACATAGATGACGTTGCCATCTTCTGCTCGGATCTGCTGTCCGTTCACAGACTGATGAGCATCTGCGACCAGTTTGAAGTGGCCTCGGGAGCCAAAGTTAACCATGGCAAGAGCGAGGCCATGTTCTTTGGGAACTGGGCTGACCGATCCTTTGTCCCCTTCACCGTCAGGTAAGACTACCTGAAGGTGTTAGGAATATGGTTCGGAAGGGCCGGGTCATGCACCAAAACCTGGAAGGAGTGGGTAGCCAAGATACACCATAAGCTGAGCATGTGGGGGCAGCGATCTCTCTCCATTGTGGGTAAGAACCTGGTCATCAGGTGCAAGGCGCTCACGTTGTTGTTGTATGTGGCGCAGGTCTGGTCCATATCCCAGTCCTGCACTGTGGCAGTCACCCGAGCCATTTTCCGCTTCATCTGGGGATCCAAAATGGACTGGGTCCGGAGGGACACGATGTTCAAATCTCTTGATAAGGGCAGGAAAAATGTACCCAACATCGCCCTCATCCTGATAACCGCCTTCGTGTGCAGCTGCATCAAGCTGTGCATAAATCCCCAGTACGCAAACCCCAAGTGTCACTACGTGCTGAGGTTCTATCTGTCCCCACTGTTTCAAAGGATGGTCCTGGTCACATTGCCGTGGAACGCTCCATCCAGTTGGACCATGCCGTACCATCTATCATTCGTGGAAAAGTTTCTGCGGAAAAACACCTTTGACCACCAATCCATCAGGCAGTGGTCTGCACGGAATGTCCTCAAGGCCTAAGGGAAAAGGAGATGGTGGATCCGGTCGGATCGTTCCCCGAGCAGACCGCCAAAGTCATTTGGCAGAATGCCTCATCACCAGAACTTTCAAACAAGCACCAAGATGTAGCTTGGCTGGTGGTGAGATGAGCCCTCCCCATCAGATCCTTCCTGCACACCCGGAGTCTCACACCCTCTGCACAATGCCCTCGAGGTGGCCGTGGTGGGGAAGAGACGGTTGCCCACCTCTTTCTGGAATGTGTCTTTGCAAAGCAGGTGTGGAAAGAGATGCAGTGGTTTTTGTCGAGGTTCATCCCAAGCAGCTCTGTAGCACAGGAGTCTGTGCTCTACGCGCTGTTCCCAGGGACGCACACCGAGATAAACATCAACTGCTGCTGGAGGACTATCAATGCAGTGAAAGATGCCCTTTGGTCTGCCTGAAACTTGCTGGTCTTCCAGCGCAAAGAGTTGTCCATGACCAAAATTTGCAGACTGGCACATTCCAAGGTCCAGGACTACGTGCTGAGGGACGCACTAAAGCTTGGGGCAGCCACAGCAAAGGCTCAATGGGGAAAGACCACTGTGTAAGGTACCCCCACCAAGGTGAACTGAGGGGCTGGATCCATGGAAAACGCCTCGGGCTGTATCCAGAAAATATCTGTTTGCTGCAAAAAGTACATGGCAGGTAAAATGAAATGGAAGTGTTGTGAGGCAACTCACTCCTGTATTGAAGGAAACTGATCTCCTTTGCACTCTTTGTATTTTTGACTTGGTGCTGTTTTTGAACTGTTTTGTAATGTATTTTTTACAGTTTTTTACGAATAAAGTACATTTTGAAAAAAAAAACAGTGACTAGTGTTTATTGGTTGTGAAGTGGGCTGGGATGTCATGGGGTTGTAAGATGCAAGTTCTTTTCTTTGTAACACTGGCTTTTAATGGTTACCTGCCACAAAACAAGCCTCCCACCTATAGGTGGTAATGTAAAGCCACCAATTCCATTGTCCTGCTATTGAGGCTCCATCAGCCAAAGCTAAAAATGTACTGTTTGTCATTCCATCTTTTAGACTCCTCCAGCCTCTCTAACTTTTAAAAGAAAAACAACTCAAATGCAAATTGTCTTCGATCTCAACTTGGTTTAGATATTATAAAAGCAAAATAAAAACATAAAGTGCATGAAATACTCAGCAGACTGAGACACAGACTTGAAACATTAACTCCGCTTCTCTCTCTACAGATGTTGCCTGACCTGCTGCGTATTTCCAGCACTTTCCGTTTTGGTTTAGATATTTCCTCACATCAGTTTCTTCATGCTTTCTTATTATCTTCTTGTCCCATTCCCCCTGCTCCTGCTGATTGACTCTCTCACCTCCTGCCCCTAACATTGTTAACTTTCCCATCCTTGGGCCCCCTCCCTCAAGCCTCAGTCTTCCAGCCCCCAAGTCACATGATGCGGAAGAATTGTAAACTTATCATCTTGCCCCATAAGAAAGAGTTTTGTTGCATCAACAATTGCAAACGTAGGCATTGAAGATCTATGATTTTCCATGCCTGAAAGCATAGAGAAACTTGACTCAACCTTGCACAATGTCATGGTCAAAGGGTATTGTGAACAGGCTTGCAAAACTTTCACAACATACATTAATGGCTTGGATGGCATCCCAGATTCCTGTTTAGTAGGAATTAAGTCTACCGTGGAAGTTAGTTTAAATATGGTTTATAGTCTACTTTCATTGAGTTTAATTGGCCTAGGTATTAAAATACAGGCACTGCCCAGTAGAAAGGAATTTCCCTGGAGGGCTGTACCTTGAAGCTCTGTCAGGTAAGAAAGATACCACAGTCAACATGTGGTCCTTCTTGCAATAAGCTGCTGCATCATAGGAAGACATCAAGCAGAGATTTGATCCTTCCCCATGGGGGAAACTAAGGAGAGACTTTCTAGTAACTGTGGAGTACTACTGGCCGAACTCTAGAACACTTTTCCAATTTCTCCTATTACCTGTGGAAGATTTCTGGTGTAGGGAAATGTAAAAAAAATAAATAATTGTTACACTGCAGTTTTTTAAGACATGCACATTCTTCCTCACCATTGTCCGAAAATGCAAACAGAGGCCAGATGTGTGTCCTACATAAAAGAGGGGGAAAAAATCATCCTGAGGCTACTCTTGTGCATTGGTTTTAAAGAAAGAAATGGTGGAGTTCTGCAAACAGGCCATCCATCTGCTTTCCAGTCTGAAGATTGGTATGTGTGAAGAAAGCAGGGAAAAGGAACGGAATAACAAACAAAAATATAAAGCATGTCTGATAATTTTGCTTTAGAAACCATTATTATATTTCTATGAAAATAAAATGCTATTCCATACACAATTATATGTAATAATAGATAGGTGATAACATTAGGACAGCCAATCAGATAGTATAATCCAAATGGGAACTTTAATGCCCTTAGATTTGGCATATATACAGTGGGAAATCTTGATTATGAACTTATGATCCAGCACATACATAACAAAAATGATAAAATACAGGAATAAGCTTACACACTGTTATTCAATCAAGTGAATTTCTATGCTTCATTAAAAATAAAGATGGTATTATTGTAGGTCCTATTTCATAATGCAATATGCTTACAGATCCTGTATATACCAAACCTGTAATGTTGTGCATTACATGGCACCTTCATATTTAAATCTTAGTAAAAAAAAACTCAAACATATGGGCCAGTACAATGTAAGAAACTTAACTTTAAAAATGATCATTTTATATATTTTGTAAATGCCGATAGATAGCATTAAGCAAATTCAATTTAATTAAATGTAATTTATGCAAGGCCATCTGTTAATTGATAACTGATTCTACAGTATAGTATGGAGACATGAATATTAAACAGAATAAAGTACATGGAATTCTTTCCAGGATTGGTAATAAGTTCTTTAGATGATAAAGAGTCTTTGTTATGAAAAATTATTTTCCACTTATGAGCAGGAACATTTTATCCATCAGAATAACTGGACATTGTATGTTTATTAAAATATGTAATAGGTTATTTTATAATTATAATTAAATGAATCATTTTACCTCCTTTCCTTAATGGAAATTTCCTTCACATTTAATATTTTTAATTAAGAAAAAATAGATACAGTATTATGCTGGGACTTAACTAGTTCACAGATGTATTGGAGCTTACACTTTTGTGCAATATCATTTGCACTATACATGTTCTTACTCTAGTACTGTCACAGTAACATGTTACAGAGAAAGAATCAATTGTGCATGTTTCAAACTAGATGACTCATGGCTATATTAAAGAACTGGGCACTTAATCCTACAGGACAAAGCCTAAAGAAATCTTTGACAGAGTAAAATGAAGCTCCCCTTACTCTCCTGCATGGACAGAGTGAACAAATCATGGCACAGTTGGTGATGACACAACACAGGTGAAACAAGTTAATTAAATGGGCCAAACTTTCTTCCTTTTTTCTATTCTTGATACTGGACTTGAGTCAAAAATCAGTTATACTTAATGAAACTTTATCTTCTAGAAGCATCACACAAGTTGCTGGCCAAAACATTTCATTTTGTGATGATGTATCATCACTTCACATCTGCAAACAGGTGGTAGCTCAGATCTCAAGCCAAAAGGGAATACAACACTTCTGATAACAGCTCCTGAACACAGCACTGTGTTAATAGTGATCTCGCTCTGCAGGGCTGTTTTGAATCCCTCATCCCTCATTTCAAAATGGATGAATCTTGTACCAGCTTTACATAGGGTGAAGTTAAGTGCCTTGCAATCTTGACCTTCATCAATAAAGTATCCCTTGGAGGTTATCAGATTTAACCTAATCAATATTCCACATGGTCATTGCAAAGTTTCAAAATACACTTTTTAATGCATTGACCGCGTTGCACATCAGTGAACTAAGAAACAAAGCTCTTTAAATTAATTGAGCCGATTAATGAATGTATCTTGCTCTGTGAGTAAAGTTAACGATTTGGCACATTCATATAACATACTCTGCCCACTATTTTAGTGGTGGTAATAGCCATTTGAAGGAAACAGGTTAGTACCTGCATTAAAATAACAGACAAATAAAATTCATACAAACAAATTAAGCATTCATTACCTAATAGAATCAAGATTAACTTCTAGTATAGTGTGTCAAAATATTGCTTCCGTTCAGTCAGAGAGCGCATCACCGAGTCAATATCTGCTGATTTAGTAATGCCAAATTTGTAAAAGTTGAAACAAGTCTATCTTAGGAAGTGTACATTGCTGTTGCACCCATGCAGGAGAATAATTTCAGTAATACTAATAAATCAACCTCTCTCCATTTTGTCAGTTAGGTACTGTAGTGTATTTATAAGTCTTCTATTCCACATGTTATGTTAGATACATTTATATCATTAACTTCAGTGTATTTAATTAATATTTAGTGACAGATGCTGTTAACTCAGTAAAAACAGAGGAAATATTTAAAGAAATTATAAGCTAGGAGTATATGGTTGAAGATGATAGTACAATGAGCAACATGCACAAAAAATACTTGAGTTATTTTAAGCAAAAAGACCACTTGACTTCTTTATTCACTACAGACCAATCCTTGGACTTTACTTTCTTAATAGTCAAGTTTATGCAGCAGTTCCTGGGGTTGTATCTATGTTTTACAATATTTTCTTTTATTTGGAGTAGCCTTCATTTTATCTTCTAATTGTATATTATTTAGACCTTTGCATGTATGATTTTATGGTTAATTTCCTGGTTGCATTGCTGTTGGGATAAAAATAGCCATAAACTCCATGTATTATCAAACTGACAGAGATAAAGATAGTAAAACACTTATTGTATGAATCATAAAACATATCTAAACACTAATTACATAACTAAAATATTTTTATGCTCTGACTCATATGTCATTGAAATACATAAATGTTCATCCTTTTTGGATGTGTGTGTGCTATAGTGTCATTCAGAATATTGGCAAGTAAAATCAAGGAGAACCCAATGATGTCTTCTCAATACAATAAGAGTAAGAGGATAACTAAGGAAAGAGTAGGGCTCATAAAAGACCAAAAAGGTAAACTATGTGTGGAGGCAGAAGATGTGGGTATGGTTCTTAATGAATACTTTGCATCTGTCTTCACAAAAGAGGTGGACAATGCAAACATTGTAGTTAGGGAGGAGGAGCGTGAAGTATTGGATGTGATGAACATAGGGAGAAAGGAAGTACTGACGGGATTAGCATCCTTGAAAGTAGATGAAATATAGCCCAGGCTGTTCAAAGAAGCCAGGGAGGAAATAGTGGAAGGTCTGACCATCATTTTCCAATCCTCACTGGATACATGTGTGGTGCCTGAGGATTGGAGGTCTGCTAATGTTATACATTTGTTTAAAAAGGGAGTAAGGGATAGACCGCATAATTACAGGCCAGTTAGTCTAACCTCAGTAGTGGGAAAATTATTGGAAAGGCACTGATTAATCAAGGATAGTCAGCATGGATTTGTTAAGGGAAAGTCATGATAGATTGGGAAAGGGGGAGGTGCAAAGAGGTGCAACGAGACCTGGGTGTCCTTGTACACCAGTCGCTGAAAGCAAGCATTCAGGTGCAGCAAGCAGTTAGGAAGGCGAATGGTATGTTGGCCTTCATTGCAAGAGGATTTGAGTACAGGAGCAAGGATGTCTTACTACAGTTATACAGGGCCTTGGTGAGACCACATCTGGAGTATTATGTGCAGTTTTGGTCTCCTTATCTGAGGAAGGATGTTCTTGCCATGGAAGGAGTGCAAAGAAGATTTACTGGGCTGATTCCCGGGATGGCAGGATGACATGTGAGGAGAGATTGGGTCGACTAGGCCTATATTCACTAGAGTTCAGAACAATGAGAGGGGAGCTCATAAAAACCTATAAAATTTTAACAGGACTAGATAGGCTAGATGCAGGGAGGATGTTCCTGATGGCTGGGGAGTCCAGAACCAGGGGTCACAGTTTCAGGATATGGGGTATGCCATTTAGAACCGAGATGAGGAGAAATTTCTTCACTCAGAGGGTGGTGAACCTGTGGAATTCTCTACTGCAGAAGGCAGTGGAGGCCAAATCATTAAATATATTCAAGAAGAAGATAGATATATTTCTTAATGCCAAAGAGGTCAAGGGATATGGGGAGAAAGCGGGAACAGGGCACTGAATTAGACGATCAGCCATGATCGTTTTTGAATGGTGGAGCAGGCCCGAAGGGCCGAATGGCTGACTCCTGCTCCTATTTTCTATGTTTCTATGTTTCTGACTAATTTGATTGAATTTTTTGAGGAAGTAACAGGAAGGATTCATGAGGGTAGTGCAGCTGATGTGGTTTACATGGATTTTAGCAAGGCTTTTGACAAGGTCCCACATGGCAGACTGGTTAAAGAAAAATCCCATAGGATCCAGGGGAATGTAGCAAGCTGGATACAAAATTGACTCAGTGGCTGGAAACAAAGGATAATTGTCGACGGATGTTTTTGCGACTGGAAGGCTGTTTCCAATAGGGTTCCACAGAGCTCAGTACTATGTCGCCTGCTTTTTGTGGTATATATTAACAATATGGATGTAAATGTAGGGGGAATGATCAAGAAATTTGCATGTGGTAAATAGTGAGGAGGATAGCTGTAGACTGCAGGAAGATATCAATGGACTGGTTAGGTGGGCAGAAAAGTGGCAAATGGAATTTAACCCAGAGAAGTGTGAGGAGATGCATTTAGGAGATCAAACAAGGCAAAGAAATACACAATAATTGGGAGGATACTGAGAGGCGTAGAGGAAGTGAGGGATCTTGGAGTGTATGTCCACAGATCCCTGAAGGTCACAGGACAGGTCGATAAGGTGGTTAAGAAGGCATATGGAATCCTTTCCTTCATTAGCTGAGGCATAGAATTTAAGAACATAGGAGCAGGAATAGGCATTTTGGCCCATCGAGCCTGCTCCGCCATTCAATACGATCATGGTTGATCATCCACTTCAATGCCTTTTTCCCACACTATCCTCATATCCCCTTATGTCATTTGTATTTAGAAATCTGTCAATCTCTGCTTTAAACATACTCAATAACTGAGCTTCCACAGCCCTCTGGGGTAGAGAATTCCAAAGATTCACAACCCTGTGAGTAAAGAAATGTCTCCTCATCTCCTAAATGGCTTCCCTCTTATTTTGAAATTGTGTCCCCTGGTTCTAGACTCCCCAACCAGGGGAAACATCTTACCTGCATCTACGCTGTCTATCCCTTTAAGTATTTTGTAGGTTTCAATGAGAGCACCTCTCATTCTTCGAAACTCTAAAGGATACAGGCCCAGTTTCCCCAATCTCTCTTCATAGGACAGACCTGCCATCCCACGAACAAGTCTGGTGAACCTTCGTTGCACTTCCTTTATGGCAATAATATCCTTCCTAAGGTAAGGGGACCAAAACTGCACAGTACTCCAGGCGCAGTCTAACCAAGGTTCTATACAATTGAAGCAAGACTTCACTACTCCTATACTCAAGTCCTCTCGCGATAAAGGCTAATATACCATTAGCCTTCCTAGTTGCTTGCTGCAACTGCATGTTAGCTTTCAGTGACTTATTTACAAGGACACGCAGGTCCCTTTGTACATCTACACTTTCTAATTTCTTACCATTTAAAAAATACTCTGCACATCTATTCCTCCTACCAAAGTGGATAACCTCAAATTTTTCCACATTATATTACATCTGCTACATTCTTGCCCACTCACTAAGCCTTTCCAAATCCCCTTGAAGCCGCTTTGCATCTTCCTCACAACACACATTCCCACCTAATTTTGTGTCATCCACGAACTTGGAAATGCTACAATTGGTCCCCACATCCAAACCATTGATATATATTGTGAACAGCTGGGGCCCAAGCACTGATCCCTGCGGTACCCCACTAGCCACAGCCTGCCAATATGAGAATGACCCGTTTATTCCTACTCTTTGTTTTCTGCCAGCATATTACCTCCTATCCCATGTGCTTTAATTTTGCTAACCAACCTCCTGTGGGGGACTTTCTCAAAGGCCTTTTGAAAATCCAAGTATACCACGTCCACCGACTCCCCTTTATCAATTCTGTTAGTAACATCCTCAAAAAACTGCAACAGGTTCTTCAAACATGATTTTCCATTCATAAATCCATGTTGACTATGCCCAATCAGCTCATGATTATCCAAGTGTCCATGTATCACATCCTTTAGAATAGATTCTAGCATTTTCCCAATGACTGATGTAAGGCTAACAGGTCTGAAATTCCCTGTTTTCCCTCTCCCTCCCTTCTTAAATAGTGGGGTGACATTTGTGACCTTCCAATCTGCAGGAACCACTCCAGGATCTATAGAATTTTGGAAGATGATCACCAATGCATCCGCTATCTCCATAGCTACCTCTTTCAACACTCTGGGATGTAGAATATCAGGTCCTGGGGACTTATCAACCTTCAGCCCCATTAATTCCTCCAATACAACCTTCTTACTAATACTAATTTCCTTCAATTCCTCATTCCCCTAATCCCTTGGATCTCTAATTCTGGGAGATTTCTTGTATCTTCCTCAGTGAAGACAGACACAAAGTAATCATTTAGCTTCTCTGCCATTTCTCTATTCCCCATTATAAATTCTCCTGACTCTGCCTGTAATGGGACCCACATTTGTCTTAGCCAAACATTTCCTTTTTATGTACCCATAGAAGCTTTTACAGTCCATTTTTCTATTTTTTGCTAACTTACATTCATATTCTATTATCCCTTTCTTTCTTCATCAGTTTCTTGGTCCTCCTTTGCTGTATTCTAATATCACCCCAATCCTCAGGTTTACTACTATTTCTGGCAACTTCATGGGGCTTTTCTTTTAATCTTATACCATCCTTAACTTCCTTTATTACCGATAGTTGACTGCCTTTACTTTTGGGGGTTTTGTGCCTTGTAGGAATGTGTAGTTGCTGTAAACTATGTAGTATTTCTTTAAAGACTATCCATTAACTATATACTGTCATACCTTTTAATGTATTTTCCTAATCCACCTCAGTCAATTTGCCCCTCATACCTTCATAATTTCCTTTGTTCAAATTTAACACCCTGGCACAGATTGAATATGAGTAGGGAGGTTATGCTGGAACTATATAAAACATTAGTTAGGTTACAAATTGAGTACTGTGTGTAGTTCTGATCACCTCATTACAGAAAGGATGTAATTGCACTAGAGAGGGTACAGAGGAGATTTATGAGGATGTTGCCAGGACTGGAAAATTGAAGCTATGAGGAAAGATTGAATAGGCCTGGGTTGTTCTGCTTGGAACAGAGGAGGCTGAGGGGAAATTTGATTGAGATGTACCAAATTGTGAGGGGCCTGGATAGAGTGGATGGGAAGGGCCTATTTACCTTAGCAGAGGGTTCAGTGTCTAGGGGGCATAGATTTAAAGTGATTGGCAGAAGGATTAAAGGGGAGATGAGGAAAATATTTTCACCCAGAGGGTGGTGTGGGTCTAGAACTCATTGCCAGAAATGGTGGTAGAGGCAAAAAATCTCAACACATTTAAAAGGTGCCCGGGTGATGTGCAGCTGAAGTGCTGTAACCTGCAGGGCTACGGACCAAATGCTGGCAAGTGGGATTAGGCTGGGTAACTGTTTTTGTTTTGGCCCGCGCAGACACAATGGGCATGTGTCCTCTTTCTGTATTGTAAACTTTTTATGATTATAAAGACACGTTGCTGCTCAGTCACGTCAGAAAGCTAATCCCCCGCCTGAATACCCTGTGTTGGGATATTGCCTCCTGCAAGCTGGAGCTTTATCCCCTCTGTCCTGTGGAGTGGCAGATGGTTGAGAAGACTGCTGCTGCTGCTCCTTCTGCTGCTGGTGCTGCTCCTCTTGTTCCTCATCTGAGGTCCAAAATAGAGCTGCATAAGTGACTCCCATGCTGCTGAGCAAGCTGAAAGCTGGGAAATGCAGATCAAAAGGTAAAAAAAATTCCAAGGTAGCAGAAATTAACTGCAAAGTATTGGAAATCACCTCAAAACAGTGGAAGCACACTCTGAGAACAAGTCCTGTGTGAAGAAGCCTTTCACTTAGATGAAGAAGCAGCTGTCCTAAATCTCAGTATTTAAAGTCTTTTCAGCCTATCAATTACTCAGCTCCATCAATCCTGACTGTCCTTTCACCTTCTCCAAGCTGGTGAGTTCCAGTAAGCCTGGGAAACCCATGCGTTGTCAGTTAAGGATAGAATCCCGGGTTAAAAATGCACTCAATTGCCTTTTACCATATGTAAATAGCAGACTCACGTGTCTCACAGGGGTTTCCCATGCACTACCAAGTGTTCTTGATTTAAATACAGAAGTCACGGGTTCCTGCTGGCTTCCCAACACACTGGCATTTTTTGCCCTTTTAACTGACTGCATCTACTGACACCTGCCCACCCTGGCATGTTAAAATTCCTACCTTTGTTTTATATGTGTCATTTCAGCAAAGAAGGGCAAAATTTTGGAGTAAAAGCAATAAAATTTCAATCTTATTTGAAAGTTACACTGGGGGACTTCATGGAATGCGAACATCATTGATGATATGACGATTTTGTTGTAGGGTCTTTCCCCATGCTCAGGGCTATTATTGAACTAGGATCAGGTTAGACAGGTGCTTTATTTCCCAGTATCCATTTTTCTATGTTAAAATTCTGGTGCAATTCATTTGTATGGCACTGAAGCTGTTGAATAAGAGTAAATCTATGTGAATGTGTAAGGATGAGGCTTGAAGACTGTGACAGAGTAAGGGTGAGAGAGGAAAGATTACATAATGGAGAGAATAGGACAGGATTGGAAACAGATGACAGTAATGGCAAAGAAAGAGGAGAGAACTGTGGTACAATCCCCACCGTTTTTATGAGTGTAGTGCACCTGAAAGACTGATGCATATTTTATCATTTATTTTGTAAAAATAGCACTTGATGCACAATAAACCCTGCAGCCAACATTTAGTGCCCTAATTAGGTGTTTGAATTGGTTAAATGGTTGTTTGGTGAAGATGTTAAGATTTGTATGTGTTTTCCCCCTCTGTGTCTTGCTGTGAGGCTCAAATTGGTGATGGCTTATTTCTGAATGATGAATCCTGTTGGCTGCTCCACCAGGTTCCTGATGACCTGACCTTGGTGAGATTGGCTCTGCAAGGCTGGGGCTTCTTGGTTAGGTCTAGGGTCTGTTAGTAAGAAAGTTTGTTCAGGGAGCTGTGGATGCTGATGAACAACAACACTCTTATACAGCCCTACCACATTATACTGGCAATCACACAAATGTGCCTGCTATATGTGGCGGGGACTGTATATCGAAAGGCAAGGGAAATAATTTGCATTTGTAGAGCACCTTTGATGACCCTAGGACTCCACAAATCACTTCACAGCCAGTTAAGTACATTTGAAGTGCAGTCATTGTCATGAAATGAGGCAACTAATTTCTGCACACCAAGGTCCCACAAACAGCAATAAGATAAATGACAAGATAATTTGTTTATGGTGGTTTTGGTTGAGGTTTAAATGTTGGCCCAGACTCTGGAAGAATTCCTTATGCCTTTTTGAAAACTGCCATAAGATCTGTTATATCCACCTGAGATAGAAGACAGACTCTCGGTTTAAGATCCTATTCCATACTACAGTTAATCATTAATTGCTCAAATATCAGGTGTGAGGCTTGAACCCATGATCTTCTTACTACAAGGCAAGAGCGCTACTATTGAGCCTGTTGGGTTCGTATCTTATCAAGAATGACAGGACACCAATTGTAGGTGGCTTCCAGGACAGTTTACGGTGAGAACCATAAACATAAATACATAACCAGCTCCAACCGGATACACACACAAAGATCCCTTGAGAAAGAACAGCGCCCCACTAAATACAAACACTGTTGCAATGTTGGGAACTGTGAACCACGTGTCATAGACTCTACATTTACAACTGATCCAAGGCTGAGTTCATGGTTAAAGAGAATGGGGAGAGAGTATTCGTGGACATATGCAAACAGTGGAGCAAACAAGGGTAAAGTGAGAAATTACAAACTGATAGACAGAGCAAGATAGAATGTTTCAGGCATAGAAAAGAAAATAAGGTGGAAGTGGGAGAAAACATGTCTTGTAAAGAGAGGAGTGTTAATGGAGGTGCAGCATTTTTTTGGATTTTATTCAGATATTTCTCTTGTGTTCAGCTTGAAGGACCAATCCCATAGGTGAAATCTTGCTCCCTAAAAACTTAAGTTTAGCATTACACACTCAAAATCTGATATAGTAGTGAGCCCAACGTTCGAATGCATGACCTCCGAGACTTTAGAAAGCAGTAAAATAAACACTGTAACAGATTATGACGTAGGCTGTAAACTGCCTACAAAAATACATAGATAAGCATTTGTTGACAAAAATATCATATTGTTGGGTTAATTCAGTAGATATTTTCTAGGGTTCAGCATCACCACACACTGCCATAAGCAGAGGTCTTGTCCCCTGTGATCTGAAGTGCACCATTTCTTGCCCAATATCTAGGTAAGTGATTGTGAGAACCCTTATTCTGTACACTGGCTACTAGAATGCATCGTATGATGTGACATGATTGTCTGAAAGGCAGACCAATCACACATTCATTGGGGAATGAGCAGGGCAGTGTGATCAGTTTTGAATTCCTCTAACAAAGCATGGGCACAGAATGGCTTATTTCTATATTAAAATATTTGTCAGTACTCACCGGACTAACACAGCCAGGCATGGAAACAACAAATAGTTTTATTTACATAAGACAGATGAATGAACAGTGAGAGATGAATGAACAGTATAAAACTTTGGATCGATTCTGTTGTGGAATGAAGATCAGACAGTGGGTAGTGTGTCCACTCTACCCACCCAATGATGTCACAGGGAGACCCGATCAAAATTGGTGGTTGCACCTTATCTAAATAGAACTGGCCAGCTGCCAGTGCTAATTTTACTATTTTATAGGCACCTTGCCATTTGGGGAGGGAGGGAACTCTGTCAGATATACCAGCATCTTAAAGAGGAGGGCTGGAAGCATTGGGGTTAAAAGGAGCAGTAGATTTCAGGAGCAGGGAAATTTTATTGGCACACACTGCAGCATAAAGATGAAGGTATGGAAGCCTTTAAGACTTAAAATGCTCAAGAGACTGAAGAAAAAAATGAATGCTAGTCCTGTTTCCAGCTTTCCTGCATCTAAATCCCCTTAAATAGTGCTGCAATGGCCAATTTCCAACCAGTACGGCTCATGGTTTGTGGGCGGATTGAGGAAGTAGCAGTAGCAGCACTGATTGACATGAAAATTATATTGGGAGGCCTTTTCACATCAGTTGGCCCGTTTGACTATTTTGATTAGGTCTCCGCCTGTTCCGATAGGAATGCTGGTTACCTAAAAATCAGAACTAGTGGACTTCCAGTAGTAAATTGATACTTTCTTTCCTCGATATTATCTCACTACCACACTTATTACCAGCATAAATAGGGTAATGGCATAGCAAAATAATCAGTCCCAGCGAATCATAACTATCCCTACTCACAATAAATAAAATAATCAAGATGTCACTTTCGCTAAAAATAAACTAATTTCATGTGCTGTCAAATTTATAGCGTCAAAACTGTTCTGCTGGTCACCATAAAATCTAAAGCTCAGATCTTCCCACAAAATATCTAATCCCAATTCCTTTGAGTTATACAGAAACAAAAGGCGAGGAAAACTACAAATTCTGCTCCGTCCCCTCCACTGCCATCAGTGCCAGGAAGCCACCCATGAACCCCTAAGAATTTCGGTGACTTAATCAATCAAACATCACCATTCTGAAATTGACTTGGCAGCACCAATACAGGCACACAATGCATAGGTGCAGCTACCTGTTTAATGGTAATGGACAGCTCTCTTCCCATCCACATAACGGTTTCCTAATGCTTGCAAGACTACAAAAACTATTTGCATTCTCTGTAACTTAGGATTTATGTTTTCTGTCTAGCAACCACATACATAAACCCTCTGGAGCAACTCTCGGATTTGGTCAATTGGCATAAGGTCATTTATCTCTTCTGCTGATACTGTACTCTTCCCCTCTAATCTTTTTTTATGCATTGTGTATCTCATAGAAAATAGGAGCAGGAGTAGGCCATTCAGCCTTTCAAGCCTGCTCCGCCATTCATTATGATCATGGCTGATCATCCAACTCAGTAGCCTGTTCCCGCTTTCGCCCCATATCCTTTGATCCCTTTAAACCCCAGAGCTATATCTAATTACTTCTTGAAAACATACAATGTTTTGGCTTCAACTGCTTTCTATGGTAGCGAATTCCACAGGCTCACCACTCTCTGGTGAAGAAATTTCTCCTTATCTCAGTCCTGAAAGGTTTACCCAGTATCCTTAGACTATGACCCCTGGTTCTGGACTCCCCCACCATTGGGAACATCCTTCCTGCATCTATCCTGTCAAGTCCTGTTAGAATTTTATAGGTTTCTATGAGATCCCCCTTCACTCTTCTGAACTCCAGCGAATATAATCCTAACCGACTCAATCTCTCCTCATACGTCAGTCCCGCCATCCCAGGAATCAGTCTGGTAAACCTTCGCTGCACTCCCTCTATAGCAAGAACATTCTTCATCAGATAAGGAGACCAAAACTGCACACAATATTCCAGGTGTGGCCTCACCAAGGCCCTGTATAACTGCAGCAAGACATCCCTGCTGCTGTACTCGAATCCTCTCACTATGAATGTAAACATACCATTTGCCTTTTTTACCGCTTGTTGCACCTGTATGCTTACCTTCAGTGACTGGTGTATGAGAACACCCAGGTCTCACTGCATATTCCCCTCTCTCAGTTTATAGCCCTCAGATAATAATCTGCCTTCCTGTTTTTGCTACCAAAGTGGATAACCTCACATTTATCCACATTATACTGCATCTGCCATACATTAGCCCACTCATTCAACTTGTCCAAATCGCCCTGAAGCCTCTCTGCATCCTCCTCATAACTCACCCTCCCACCCAGTTTTGTGTCATCTGCAAATTTGGAGACATTACATTTAGTTCCCTCATCTAAATCATTAATATATATTGTGAATAGCTGGGATCCTAGCACCGATCCCTGCTGTACCCCACTAGTCACTGCCTGCCATTCAGAAAAAGACCCATTTATCCCTACTCTTTGTTTCCTATCCACCAACCAATTTTCTATCCATCGCAATACACTACCCCCAATCCCATGCGCTTTAATTTTACATGCTAATCTCTTATGTGGGACTTTGTCAAAAGCCTTCTGAAAGTCCAAATAAACTATATGCGCTGGCTCCTCCCTCATCAACTCTACTAGTTACATCCTCGAAGAATTCTAGTAGATTTGTCAAGCATGATGTCCCTTTCGTAAATCCATGCTGACTCTGCCTGATTGTACCACTGTTCTCTAAGTGCTCTGCTATAAAATCTTTGATAATGGACTCTAGAATTTTCCCCACTACCGACATCAGGCTGACAAGTCTATAATTCCCTGTTTTCTCTCTACCTCCATTTTTAAATAGTGGGGTTACATTAGGTACCCTCCAATCTGTAGGAACTGTTTCAGAGTCTATAGAATCTTGGAAGATGACCACCAATGCATCCACTATTTCTAGGGTCACTTCCTCAAGAGCCAATCTTTTGTACTACAGTTAGGTTCTTTGCATAGCATCTTAAACTTTCCCCCTAAAGCTTCGGAGATTGTAAAAATTAAGAATTGCAGATTTCCATTTCTGTATGGAATTCAGGTTCTACACATGAAAATGCAGTTAAATCTTCCCTACTGAATGATGGCACCAGTCTGTGTACCCATGTACCACAGTCACTTTTGTGCTGTCCTGCTAACAATTCAAAGGCCTGTAAAAGTTCTTCTATGTTAATCCCATCATTAAGTGTTGGTATCAGATTAGATTTACTAAGTCTACCATTTATCAGAACATGGATGCAATTGCCTCTGCTGTCCCGCTCTTGGATTGGGTTTTTGCAAAATGTTGAGTCATTGCTACCTCCTAATTTTGATGCCTCTTCTTTTCTTCTACCTTGTGCCTTAAACCTTCCCCTTAAAGCTTCTAGTGCCTGGATAAAGCCATTTTATTGCTGATGTTGCTTCTCCTTTTCTCTGTCTTGAACTTGTGCTGACACTGTTTTTCATCTGCCTCCTGAAGTTGGTGGTGTTCTATTTCCTCCTCAAGTTTGTATTCAGTCTCCTTCCTGCAGCATCCCAAGGATGAAACTGAAATGGTCCCATTGGGGTATTCTTATATACTTCAGGGCACAGCTCCCAATCCAGCACTTCTTCTAAATCCAATGAGATAGGGACTATAAACTCCATGGCCTCGATATTAACCCCTGCGTAATGGGCAGGGGTGGGTAAAGGTTGGGGAGTTAAAAAGTGAAATGTGCAGAATACGACCTGAACCCGCTATGCCCACTGCCACTTTTATGTTAGCAGATATTGGGGTGTCCGAGTGACACCCGAGTGGCAGGACGCTTTTTAACATTTTAAAATCGGGCTCCTGCTGAGCAGTTTGGAGCCTGATTTGAAGTTAACTGGGGATGCACGTATTTCCTTGGGGTCAGGAAGCTCAGCAGTGAAATGGAGACAGGAGCTTCTGCCATCCCGATGTAAATGGCTGCTTCAGCACTCCTTGTCGGTCAGAAGGAGCAGGAATGCTCCTGCAAGGAAGCCTTTCCCTATATTACAATTTTCTGCATGGCAACAGTGTCTACATTTCTGAAGTACTTTGTTGGCTATGAAGCACTTTGGGACATCTTCAGGATATAAAAGACATTATATAAATTCAAGTTTTGCTTTATTCAATAGTACATATTCACTCTGCTATATGTAAACAAAAGTGAAGAACAAAATGTCCATCAACCCTTTAGTCCAGCTTCTTCCAGACACCAATGTACAATCGACTCTATCATGGGCTCTACCTAATCAAAAAATGAATTTTCCAGAAAGCAAGATTTCAGAACATTCATTCATCCCCACTATTCAACCCTTGATTGCAGCCCTCCACAGACAACATCTCCTTTCCTGTCTCCAGGAATCAATGTGTCACATGGAATATTTGACCATCCAGTGTACCTAACCCTATAACCCCTTATTCCATTCCCATTCTAAAATTCATCCAGAAACCTTTTATCAGTACTGCAGAAGCAAAATGGCAATCAGATAAGAGAGAACTATGAAAGATACAAAGTGGTTCAAAACGGAGGATGAGTACAAGAAAGTAAACATTCTCAATATTTACTTTGTTCAAGTAGGGAAAACATAAGCAATATGCCCTCCCCTAACAAAAATAACCTAAGTAAAAACAATCACTTCATTATAAATGAGATAAAAGTCCCATATAGACAAAAAGGGCGTAAAATAAATAAATCCCAGAAATATTCATTATTTGTTCCAGATTGTTGAGGAAGATGCTAGAGGACATTTATGAAGCATTGCAATCTTTATGAACAAATCACTGGGCAATGGGGATATACCAATAGAATGAAAGCAGGTTGATGTGGTACCCATATTCACAAAGGGTGTCAAAACAGAATTAGGCCAGTACAAACCCATTAGTCTTACTTCAATACAATGAAAATAATGAAATTGATTATTATGAGTAAACATTATCTGCACAACAATAACCTAGTACGCAACAATCAATGTGGCGCTAGAAGAGGAAGATCCTTCATAACCAAACTTCTTGATTACTTTGAGTAAGCTACAATCTAGTAGACAGCAGCAAATTCTAAAGTTTGGAGATACTCAAACTTCCAAAAGGTATTTTATAAAGTACCACATGAAAGGCTGTTAGTTAAACTCAAAGTTGTGGGAATTCAGTTTAAGTTTTGAGAAAGGATAAGCAATTGACAGAAGGGTAGAAGAAATTGGGTACTTGTTAGTTATGTAGCAAGTGGGGGAGTTCCCCAGGGATCAATGTTCGGACCATAATTTACATTAATGAGAGATCAATAAACTCAACACTAGTTTGTCAAATTTGTAGATGATATCATTGCAATGGGTGCAGTAGAATCACAAGAAGCAGCTCAGAAATTATAGAGTTATGAGCTTTTAATTGTTTTATGATTTGTTAATTTTTTGTGAATGTGAAATTTTATCTAATTAGCATGCTTCACAGCTTGTGGACAGGTTGGACAGATTCCTAAGTCCAATAGACATTTTTGGCATCTTTCAGCTGAAAAATATTGCTAATTATATATGGATTGTTAACAAACCATTATAAATATAGGCAGTATTGGGTGCAGGTATATATTTCAGAAAAGCAGGAATCCAAAGTTAAAGCCATTATTTTCTTCATTTCACTTTTGGATGTGATATCTATAATTAGGTCTGCAGATTAGAACCTTTCCTCCCTTTTAATATGAGTATGACATTTAGAACAAAAACAGATGTGATATCAATTAAAGAAATGTATCATACATAGCAGCCTATTTGGTAATCATTTTGTTGATAACCTAATTTTTACATTAATGGATTCAATTATGCATTTTCATGAATTTAAAGAAAAAATTCTGCTGCTTTTCCTGTTTAATTACACTACAAGATTACTTTTGTACAGTATTCATCTAACTTCACATAGTCTGGAAATATATCTCATGTAACTTTTTTTTAACTTCTTCAAACTTTGGAATTATTCCCTTCACTGATTTATAATTATTATCCCCATTCCACATTCTGGTTCTCTTAACTGCATAGTACAGTGCAGAATTCCCTCACGAAAAGGATTGGTATGCATCCTGTTTCAAAGGTTGTGCCAACGGAGCTCTGTAACCAGCTGTTGGGAGCTGCGAAAGTGCAGCATGGGTTGACTCACTCTCAAATGTCTCTGACTGTCTATGACAGATGTCTTCCATTGAGCATGGTCAGAGTATTGTGGAGCTTTCAAAGGATTAATTACATCTGAAAGGATTGCATCAGATGCACTTATAGAATATCTAAAATTAAGTACAAGGTTATGGTTATTGATAGACTGAGACCAGATTAGTCTGTTCTATTCTGGGACCATTGTGTTTAACTACACACCAATTATCGGGCAAAGTCTGACAGCGAGGAGGTGTACGTGAATGCTGCAGTGGTTGAACTGGTTTTTAATCTCTATATAGATGCCACAGGTCTAGGGTTGCTATAGTCTTCAGGAAAAGTCTCTTAGAGCTTGAAAAGTGTGGCTGGAGGGGTGAATTTGACTCCTGACCAGGATGGGCATGCCATGCCAGCTGACCAAAGTCAGCATTGGGAAGCCTGAATCATTTTCGGATTCAAGTCTTATTTGACTGTCGTCTGTGAGCTGCTTACAGCTTCCCTTCCCCCTCCCAAAAAAATTGTTGGGCCTTTTCTGGAAGGGCTGCCAATGGTCCCTTTAGGGATCGCTGGTTAGGCCGCTCACTACCTGGTACAAACGGCAGAGGTGTGCACATAAATGCTGTATGCCCACTTACATGTTTGCCTGAAAATTGCAACAAGTAGGCCTTGGATATCCAGGGGGCTGTCAAGGTGGGCCTTCTTTTCTGGTGAGCAGTTGAAAATCACCCTCACATTCTCTACTTATGATTTACGCAGTTAAGTTGACAGGAGGCTATGATGTTACGCATTAGCCGTGGCTCAATGGCTACTGCTCTCACATCGTCAGATAGCTGTGGGTGCAGGACCCACTCCAGAGACTTGAGTGCATAATCTAGGTTGACATTTCAGTGCAGTATTGAGGGAATGCTGCACTGTTGGATGTGCTGTCTTTCCGAAGAAGCATTAAGCCAAGGCCCTGTCTGCTCTCTCAGGTGGACATAAAGGGCCCGATTTTAACTCTGTGAAAGTTTTGAGTGAGTTATATCTTGCCAAAAAGATCCAATAACACTATTTCAAAGAAGATCAAGGGAGTCCTCCCCAGTGTCCTGGCCAATATTTATCCCTCAAACCAACATCACTAAAAAACAGATTATCTGGTCGTTATCTTATTGCTGTTTGTGGAAGCTCACTATGTGCAAATTGGCTGCTGCATTTCCTGCATTACAATAGCGACTACTATTGAAAAGTATTTTGTTGGTTGTAAGGTGCTTTCTGACTTCCTGAGGTTGTGAAAAGTACAATATAAATGCAAGCTCTTTCTTTACAAACATTGTGCTTGAAATGTACGAAGCTAACCAAAGTCTATTGATTGTGCAGTGGTGGTAGAAGAGGATTATTTACATGGAATTTGTCATGATAGAAGATATGCAAATATGGGTCTCTGTAATATATTATGTGAAACTTTGCCTACTCCCTGATGGCTCAGCAGGTTGAGACAGTGAGTAGCTGAGTCATACCAACCAGGTAGGATCCTATTTTGTGGAAAACAGGCCAGGGTTCCTGCCCCTGGATGCTATTCAGTCCATATGTGTGCATGTTCGGCAAGATCAAGATCCGTGTCAACTGAGATGCCATATACTTGAGTAGTCTGGTGGCATTCGTTGTCTGTGCCCACACATGCATAATGTCTACTTGGTCCAGGTAATACAGGGCAATTAACAACATAGGAACATACCACAATAAGGCACCAGCACCTCTAGGTGAGGGAGAGAAATTGGTGGTAGAAAGGACCAGTGAACTAAACTTTTTAAAAAAGGTAAGAAGTTAAAAGGACAAAGGTGTTTTTAAAAGTTTAGTTCACTGGGACTATTAAATGATTTCATATACTGAATTGTATCTGAAAACAGATAAAAATTGACAGGCTGCTACCAATGCAGTACAATGGTTAGTGGGAACAGGGTTAAGTGCAGGTTTGCACTGCAGCAAGTATCCAGGTGATTGATGTTGATTTAAATTAATGGCAGTAAGGCCTCTAAAATGAGGCTGTTGAACACTAGGGAGGAGACAAGGATGTACGTTTTTAATATAAAATGGTTTGACTGTTAATTAAGAGAGTATAATTCTATTCATTGAGGGGGAAATGCCAAAATGATCAAAGCTCCATTGAAACAAGCAGGTTTTACATTCTGTAAAATCTCCCCACCTAGTTTTACTATTTAGAATGTAATTTATTAGCTATTACAATTATAGAAATATGCAATATGCATGAATAAATAACCACCTTTTCTGGTAATGTGTGCCATTTCACTTCAGGATATCAGCAAAACATCTACATAGTTTGATTATTATGGTAATGGTGGGACATTTCTATACAACAATTCCATTATAGGAATTTATAATGGAAAGTTACAGCAACTCTTTACAAGGATAAAATTGCCAACTATATTATCGATAGTGAGAGGGTGCAGAAGAGACTTACCAGAGTGATTCCAGGCATGGGGGATTTTAGTTGCAAGGTTAGGTTGGAAAAAACTGGGGTTAGAACAAAGGTGATTGAGGGGAGATTTAAAGGAAATGTACAAGATTATGAAAAGCTTAGATAAGTTAGACAAAGAAAAACTGTTCCCAATAACTAATGGTACAAGGACTAGGGGACACAGATTGAAGGTTTTGGGCAAGAGATGCAGGGGGAATATGAGGAAGAACTTTTTTATGCAGTGGGTGGTAATGACCTGGAACTCGTTGCCCACAAGGGTGGTGGAAGCAGAGACAATCAATGACTTCAAAAGGAAATTGGATGGCCACTTGGAGGAAATAGACTGGCAGGGCTACAGGGATCGAGTGGGGTGACTCGATGGGCCGAATGGCTTCCTTCTGTGTCATAGACTCTCTGACTCTATATATGTTTTAAAATATTGATTCCTGCTTGAGAGTTATTTTATAAATTTGTGTGTTCCCTGGGAAGGTTATATGATTTTATTCTACTGCAGTTTCAATTTAGTCCATTAGGCAAATGGAAAGGAATGAACTATCATTAGCAGCAGTAATACAGATAACATTGAATCTTAGTAGACAAACTTACTCAGAAATGATCAAAGTGAAATTTGTGCTCATAAAGAGTAACACAGGTCACAAATCCATTCAAACAAATGTAGTCATGAATCTAGAATGATAGATAATACCTTGGTACCAATTGTTCTGCTTGAACCAGAACTGTGGTATGATTAGAATTTGTATTGTCAGATCAAAAGAGACAATGTTCAAATCCTCATACCGCATCCACCTTAATAACTTAAAGCAGCAAGTGTATCCAACCAAAGACACTTAGAACAGATACTTCACACAAAAATGAATAGATGTCAAAAATGTACTGGTCCTTCAACATGATATTGGCAATGGACCAAGTTTATTTGTATTGATCGTTAAAAGCTCAGCCAACTGGTAATTATTTTTATGAATCAGAATTTTGCACCAACCGTTCGATTTGGAATGGTCATAGAATCATAGAGTATAGAAGGTAAGTTAAGGAGAAGCATTTGGTACTTTGGAATTATAAGCTGTGGTTAGGAGCACATTTGTCTTACACTGTAGCTACATAGATGTGATTTAATATCAATAAAAGCAAAATACTGCAGATGCTGGAAATCTGAAATAAAAACAAAAAGTGCTGGAAATACTCAGCAGTATCAGCAATACTGACAGCATCTGTGGAGAGAGAAGCAGAGTTAACATTTCAGGTCAGTGACCTCTCATCAGACCTAGATGTGATTTAATGCCACTCCAATACATTTAATAAAGCCTTGATTTTTGAGCTGTCATTGTCCCAATATATTTGGGTGTGTTTTTTTCCCCTAAATTTCTCCTCTTCTCCTGAAGGAGCTCACACATTCTGAGGTTTGCTTCCCAGCATGCCAGCCACTCTCTGTTATCTTACCCAGTGGGCATCATTTAAATATGTATGTCAAGAGTAAGGATCGGGTAGGCTATTTATCGTCGGGTTCATTTCCATCAAGCCTGACCCTATTTTTATCCAATTCATGGCCATATTTCAGCAAAGAAATCAGGAGTGGGAACCTGCTAAACCAGTGTGCTCTAACCAGTTGTATCATCCTTCCTGATGCCCCTACTAATATTAGATAACTCAGCGCAGACTGGGCACCAAATGTAGAATCTGTCTAATCTGTATGACTGCCAATGGTCAGCGCATGTACCCAATCAGGGAAACAACAGAGTTCCCAATACATTTAAAAAAAAATCAAGGCAGTCTGTAATAAAGTTTCTAAATGGTTCTGTTTAGTATTACATTTGCATAAAGCACTAGGTGAAGTAGCAGCAGCAACAACAACAACTTATATTTCTATAGCACTTTTAACGGATTAAAATGTCCCAGGGCACTTCACAGGAGTGTTATCAAACAAAGTTTGACACCAAGCTACATAAGGAAATATTAGGGCAGACAACCAAACGTTAGTCAATGAAGTAAGTTTACAGGAGCAACTTAAAGACCAAAGAAAGGTAGAGCGGTGGATAGGCTTGGGGAGGGAATTTCAGAGCTTAGAGCCTCAGCAACTAAAGGCATGGCTGCCATTGGTGAAGTGATTAAAATTGGGAATGGGCAAGAAGCCAGAATTGGAGGAGTGCAGATATCATGAAGGGTTATAGGACCTGAGGGGGTTGTAGAGATAGGGAGGGGGGAGACCATGGAGAGTTTTGAAAACAAGGATGAAAATTTCAAAATCAAGGCATTGCTCGACTGAGACCCAATAGAGGTCAACGAGCACAGAGGTTAAGGGTGAAAAGGATTTGGTGCAAGTTAGGATGTTGTCATCAGAGTTTTGGATGAATTTAAGTTTAAAGAGGGTGGAAGATCAAATGCTGGACAGAAGTACATTGAAATAGTCAGGTCCAGAGGTAACAAAGGCATGGATGAGGGTTTCACCAGTTGATGAATTGAAGCAGGGGAAGAGTCGGGCGATGTTATGGAGGTGAAAATAGGCAGTCTTAGTGATGGCATAGATATGTGGTCAGAAGCTTATCTCGGTGTCAAATACCAGACAAAGGTTATGAACAGTATGGTTCAGCATTGAACAGTTGCCAGGGAGAGGGATGGAGTTTGTGGCGGGAAATGAAGCCAAATGCTTTGGTCTTCCCAATATTTAGATGGAGGAAATTTCCTGCTCATCCAGTACTGGATGCCGGAGAAGAAGTCTGGCAATTTATAATGTACAGTTTCTGCAAGAACAGCACTTTGTTCTGGAACACTGCTCGGCTTGAATCCATAGTGGGTGGACACTAGGGACAGAATTTTTGGGTTTAGTTGAGGTCGAGAATGGAAGAAGACAAGGCCCAAAATTACCAATAGCAGCTGGTATGCCAGTTTCCCAATCCTGTTCCCGGTGCTGGCCATTTTAAGGAAGGCAGGTTCAAGCCCTGGCAGGGCTGCTGGCCCCCATAAGGTGACAGCCCATTAGGCTCATTAATAGCCTGGTCAAGGGCAGAAAAAGGAGGCTGACTGGGATTTTCCAGTTGGCCTGCAGTTTCCCGACGTGATGGGGGGTAGTTTTACTCCTGGAGGCGTGCACCCAGCTGCAAGATGTGGGGGGTGGGGGCAGTGCTCCAGGCAGGCCTCCAGGCCCTCTCTGCCTGCCTGGGTGCAGTTGCAGCCAAAGGCTGCCCTGTAGAGGGATTTCCCTTCCCCCAACCCACAGTGATGGCTTGGCTGCTTTTTCTATTTTATAATTGAATTTTTAAAAATATTGCTAAGAGGGCACTTTCATGTTGAAGCGTACTTTCAGTTACTTACCCTTCACTGTAGCCTGCTGCTCCTCTCAAACTGGAAGGCCTCTGATTGATCCTCCTGCATGCCACCCTTAATTGGACAGGGAAGCAGTCTCCATGCCAATTAAAGGGGTGCCTGGGCAGGTGAAGTCACACGGGATCAGAGGTGAGCTGGCAAGATGGATACAGAACTGGCTCGGTCATAGAAGACAGAGGGTAGCAGTGGAAGGGTGCTTTTCTGAATGGAGGGATGTGACTAGTGGTGATCCGCAGGGATCAGTGCTGGGACCTTTGCTCCTTGTAGTATATATAAATGATTTGGAGGAAAATGTAGCTGGTCTGATTAGTAAGTTTGCGGACGACACAAAGGTTGGTGGAGTTGAGGATAGTGATGAGGATTGTCAGAGAATACAGCAGGATATAGATCGATTGGAGACTTGGGCGGAAAATGGCAGATGGAGTTTAATCTGGACAAATGTGAGGTAATGCATTTTGGAAGATCTAATGCAGGTGGGAAGTATACAGTAAATGACAGAAACCTTAGGAGTATTGACAGACAGAGAGATCTGGGCGTACAGGTCCACAGGTCACTGAAAGTGGCAACGCAGGTGGATAAGGTAGTCAAGAAAGCATACGGCATGCTTGCCTTCATCGGTCGGGGCATAGAGTATAAAAATTGGCAAGTCATGCTGCAGCTGTACAGAACTTTAGTTAGGCCACACTTAGAATATTGCGTGCAATTCTGGTCGCCACACTACCAGAAGGATGTGGAGGCTTTGGAGAGGTTACAGAAGAGGTTTACCAGGATGTTGCCTGGTCTGGAGAGCATTAGCTATGAGGAGAGGTTGTATAAACTCGGATTGTTTTCACTGGAACGACGGAGGTGGAGGGGTGACATGATAGAGGTTTACAAAGTTATGAGCGGCATGGACAGAGTGGATGGTCAGAAGCTTTTTCCCAGGGTGGAAGAGTCAGTTACTAGGGGACATAGGTTTAAGGTGAGAGGGGCAAAGTTTAGAGGGGATGTGCGAGGCAAGTTCTTGACACAGAGGGTGGTGAGTGCCTGGAACTTGCTGCGGGGGGAGGTGGTGGAAACAGGTACGATAATGACGTTTAAGAGGCATCTTGACAAATACATGAATAGGATGGGAATAGAGGGATACGGACCCCGGAAGTGCAGAAGGTTTTAGTTTAGGCAGGCATCAAGATCGGCGCAGGCTTGGAGGGCTGAATGGCCTGTTCCTGTGCTGTACTGTTCTTTGTTCTTTGTTTGTTTGGGACTTGGAAACAGTCCTGACTCCTGTTTCCTGCCCCCAAAGTGAAAAGTCAGCCCTAGATTTTTCCATTACACTTTCATACATGTGGCCCAGTACATACAGAACTGGCAGGGGACTGGTCTACCTCACTGGGGCATATAAAGTCTCAGATTATTGGACAGTCTTGTGGATTTTGAGCTGCTTATAGGTTTTCATTGAAAATATCCCTGCTCTCAAGGATTTATGAAAAAGTACCCCAATTTTGGATTCTTTTGTGTTTGTGTATCTCAGTAATGCATGATTTGTAATTTTTCACAATTTTATAGTATGTTCCTGTAAACTTCCAATGAGCTGAAAACTGAGCATGATACATGTTGAGTATGGGTTAGCATGCCCAGATTTAAGCTCAGTATTGTGTCAAAGAGAAGGGACCACATTGGATGCCTACTACATCTCTTGACTCTTCCCAAAGGTGGAAAATACCACACCATAAAACAAATATCTAAAGGCTAAATGCTACTAGGTCAAATTTATTTAAAGATCAAATAATACACAGAACCATTAAGACATAGCAGGATTCTGAACCAACACAACACTTAAATTTAAAAAGTGAGTCCATAAGTGGTTAAAATACCCTTTTTATATTGTATTTGTTGCAGTTTGAAAAGCAACATAACTTCTGACTGAAGCGATGTAATAATGTATGATACTAATCCAATTTTCCAGTTCACCCATGGAGTTTGGAACTTTTATCCAAACTAAAACTGAACAACCAGAGCTATGATTTATGCCATGTAATGTCTTTTGTGATACATGCTATTTCCTTAATGGAAAGTAAAGCCTACAAGTTTCCAGGTCATATAACTTGTTAGGTGACATGGTAGTGTCTTTGTGCATACAATTCTCTTAGTGGTTCACTGATCAGTTAGATTAAATCCACCTCTTCCATGTTCTGTCATTCTGCTTACATTAAAATTTCAAAACTTAAAAAAAACGTTTGTTTTTGAACAAAGGCTTTGAGATAGTCAGTGAACACCCCTTCAGGACAGAAATATATAATTGACCATGCTAACTATGCCTGGCCAATTCTAAGTATTGGTTATTCCTGGAACTATGAAGTACAATCTAAACCAGGGTGAATAGTGCATGATCTCTAAGAAGAGTTAGCTTGGGAGTTGAATGTCTTTTACTCATTCCAACATTTATCTTATGCATGCTGAACAATTCTGTGAAAGGCAGGGAATATTCTTTATCAGTCATAGGAAGAATTTCAATTTAGAGCTCTCTGTTTAAAAGTTCTACTGATAGGTTGCTGCACATAATGAATAAGATCAACCATGATATAAATATTAAAAGTTCACCTTTCACTATTCCTGAATTTGAGGTTCTCTTGGAATTCAAAACTAAAATTTGTCTCTTTTGCTCCAATTATTTTTAATCTATTTTTTCCTTCTTGCCCAGATCACATTAAATAATGGGTAAGCTATATTATTAACAGACATACGGCAACACCATGCTATAACTGGTTGATGAAAGGAGAAAATGGCCAAGTTTTTTCTTGCTTGAAACAGCACAGTTCTTATGGATATTGTAATTGTAAATATGTGAATACCTCAATGAAAACTGATTAAAATGTTGAGATATCTTTGGTATGCAATCCCAGCCTTATACTGCATATCAATTCCATTGCATTCCTATGTTATTCGTGTCAACTCTAGCATTTTGACTGTTCATAAATGAATTTCAACATGTATTTTGCTTTGACTGATTTTCAGCAACCAAACCCCCTCCCCTCATGAAACAAGATTTTGAACGCACTGTTTGCAGCAGAAATTAGAGGTGTGCATTCACACAGATAAAGCCAATAGTTTTGAGTTATCTCCTTCAAAAATAAGTGGATTGAAGGGATACAAAGAAAATAAAAAAGAAACAGAAGGAATAAAGCATAAGACAGTGAGAAAAGGAAAGAATTATTTATGAAAAGTTAAAGAAAGAAAATAACAGGATAGAATAAAAGCTATAACCTATGATTTATTGTGCGAGATTAAACAGGGCTTTCGACAGAGCAAATTCTGCATTACTCACTAAAGTGGCAAAGTTCATACATAATCAAGATTTTATTAAGCTTTTATAAAATTAAGTTGATTTATTTTAATGTACTCTCAGTTTGACTGGGGTCTCATCATTTGCCACATAAGAGCTAATAACCAGTTGTACATCAAAGTAAAGCATCTAAATAGATAAAGGGGAGAAAAAGTCTCTTTTTTGTAACACAGCAGCATCTATAAAATAATTTGAAGTACAATGTCATTAAGATACAAACTGTACAAAAATAAATAGCTTTAAAAGGAAGCTTAAAAATAACTACACTCCTTCATTGAAGGTATATGATACCTCAAGTACTCTATATACAGTATTGGAATGCTACATCTGAATTAGTTTTAAAATCTTCCATAAAATATACACATTGTTGTATGGGACTGATATATAACAAACTATTATAGACACCCCAAAGGCAGTACCTCTTAATTATTAAATTACAGTTACTATGATTATAGGTTTGTCGTCTTCGCAATGGCCGACTTGTCAAGCGTTAAGACTGAAACAGCAGCATATAAGACACACTTACAGTATATTAGCCTAACTTCTGAAAGGCAACGTTCTCTAAGATCTGAGGTAGATAACTATCTGGAAAAACAACAAAAGGAAGATATACAGTGGTATTTGCTGTCTTACTACAACAAACAGGTCTACTTTGTTAACCTATTTGGGTCAGTTAGTGCATTTTCTCCATTTGCCTATGGCTACACAACCCTGAAGCTAAACAAGGTTGAGTCTGGTTAGTATGGGCTGTCAGATTGTATTTCTTTTCACATAAAAAGTAGCCATGTTTAGCACTCCTGTAGGAAGCACTCCTCAGTCACAGATTTGGGTTGTTTGGAAAGGTCACATTTATCCTCTTCTGCAGTTTTGCCAGTGTATTCAACACATAACGCAATCCGCTTCCTTTCCCCCTTGCCACAAGTTCTTGAGCAGGAGGACCAAGAGCCCAGCTGCCAAAGTGGGCATGGCATATCGGCACAGGGTCTAATGTCCTCCGGCTTCAATGCTCTGTTACATTCCAAGGACACTTTGCCATCATTGTCCTTGCACTCTACATTCCTCCTTTGCCAACCAGATCCACAGCTACGAGAACATTCTGACCATTCTCCAAGAGTATATTGAGAGGCGATGGACTGTTTGATGGCATTAGGGGACTTCTTGTTTGATCTGGCTTTCTGCTTGCTAAATAAGACATCTTTGGGGATGAAGAAGCTGTACTTCACCCTGGGAGGCAATGTATCTATACTGATAGACAACAGCTGGATTGTAAGTGGCTCTTGCAGCTGTTTGAAACTCTGAATTCTTTCCAAAGTGGTAGAGGAGCCACTGTACTTGAGAATAGCCCCTCCAATCGGAATATCTTGTTCTACTGTTATCACGGAATAGTCTCCATTCAGAATGTACTTATCATCCAGCAACTTCACAGCCAAGTAATTACCGTCATGTTTAATCCCTTTATGACTCCGTTGTTTGATATCTATATTAGTTGCTCCAGCAGGGATTGTAACAATGTCATTATAGCCAAACCTAGGGAGACAAAAATACCTATAGTTAAATCCCATAAAAAACTATTTGATTATGAGAAATTCATGATTTGTTGCAGTGTGATATGAGGTTCTGCCACAATTAAGGGTTTTCATAATGTGAATGAAATGCAGTCTCAAGCCTCTAAAATTATAGTATTATTATCTCCATCAGTCTCTGAATTTTTGATGGACTTTCAACTAAATAAATATGTGGAGATGAAGTAAGTCTCCCTTTTATTCATCAATGTGTCTGTACGGGGTTGAGGTCCAATTTGCCTGAAATTCCTAACTCCATCCAGAAGGAGGTTAACAATTAACGGGTCAAGTACCAGTAGGAGCCCTGCAAAGTCACTACTAATGTTATAGAACTATTCAGACTATCATGCCTATGTTCATACTAGCTCTTTAACTACAGTCATCTCCTCTAGTCCTATTTCTCTTCCCTTTTTCTGAATACATTTGTACTCTTCCTTTTCAACATGTTACCCAAATTTCTTTTTAAATGGTGTTTTAGTCTGTGCCTCAATAGCCAATTGTGGTAAAGCATTCCATGTTCTAATAACCATCAGTATGGAAAAATAAATTTCAAACTTCCCCCCTTCCAATAATATTCCTGACTCTATGCCTCTTTGTTATCAATTTGCCAACCAGTGGAAATAATACTTGATTATTCACTCTCTAAAAACCTTTCATATTTTTGAAAACTTCTATTAGGTCCACCCTCATCCTATTCTGTTCCAGTGAAAAAGTTTTAATCTTACAAGCCTTTCTTCATATGTATAAATTTTCATTCCTGGTATTGTTCCAATGACTAATCCATAATTCTCTTCCAACAATGAGGTGCCTAGAACAACTGTCACCTAACTATTCCTTTATACAAATTCAACATCACTGCCTTGTTTTTAAAAACCAATGCCCTAATGCACAAAACCCAGAATTTCATTGCCTTTTTATGGCCTTTTCTATTTGCAGTCCCAACTTTTATGCATCTATATTGCCAAAGCTTGTACCACTCTTATGTCTTACTGTTTAGGGTATACTTCCCTTCACTGTTTTTTCATACCCCAGGATGTAATACTTCATATTTCTGTGTATTGAACTGCACCGGTTGCTTATCTGTTAATCTGTCTACGTCCTCCTGCAACACCTCCAATCTTCCTCACAAATTGGTCTTGCCCCTAATTTGATTTGATCTGACCAACAAACTTCAATATTATTATTCTTGTGCCCATGCACAAATCAATTGTAAAAATAAAAATAGGGGCAGGAAACAGGAGCAGGGACTGCTTCTGGGTCCCGCACCCACCCCTAGGGGGAAACAGTCAGTCATTGGAACTTTGACTGGGGCGCCTCCTTAGTTGGCATGGAGAAGGCTCCGTGTCCAATTAAAGGCAGCGGGTGTGCTCCCAAGGTTGGAGGGCCAATCAGAAGCCTTCCAGCTTGAGAGGAACACCCACTGCAGTAAACGGTAAAGAACTGAGAGAGTGCTTCAACAAGAAGGTGACCTCTCAGTACTTTTTTAAAACTTTGTTTACAAAATACAAAAAGCAGCCAGGCAACCACTGCGGGGTGGTGGTGGGAGCCCCTCTACTGGGTGGCCTTTTGCTGCACCCCTATCTAGGCCAGCAAGGAGAGCCTGCAGGCCTGCCTGGAGTTCTGGCACCCCAGCCTGACACTAGGTGCCCACCTCCAGGCAGCTCAACTGCCCCCACCCCCTCATCACATTGGGAAACTGGATACCAACTGGAAAATCCCAGTCAGCCTTCTTAATCCCTGGCTAACAAGGCTCTTAATGAGACTAATTGCCTGCCCATCTTGTGGGGGCGGGCGGCCTTGCCGGGCCCTGAATCCATGTCAGCCAAAATGGTTGATGTTGGGAATGAGGTAGGGAAATCAGCACGCCATCTGGCATCACAATTTTTGGGCCCTGTCTGCCTTCGTTCCTGAACTTAGCTGGGCCCAAAATTTAGCCCCCCAAAAAAGTAAAAAGTTCCCAGCACAGATCCCTTGGAGTGACCCACATCTTGCCAATCTGAAAAACATCTATCTGTCCCCCTACTTAAAAGGTACCAACCTTTTAAAATGCCTTTAGGACCAACTCAACTCCACAGATTTTAATTATATTCCTGTATATTTAAAAAGAAATGATTCTAATTCTTTCTGTTCCCCTTCCAAATTTGTCAGATATCCACAATTAGTCAGTAGGGTGAAATGGTGGAGTAAATGTTGACTTCTTCACAGATGCCATATGACTCAGCAAGTGGGATGCTTGAGTGATAATGTCACTCCCTGGATAGTTCTCCCCAAAGGAAACATAGGTTTTAAAGTCAGTTAGGACTAAATTAGAACCTAATTCTTGTAGGTGAGGATCCAACATATAATTCTCTTGCTATGAATCCAACCATTAAGGGATCTGTGTTAATTTTTTTGTCATGTATTTGCTATTGGTAATTTATATTCCTGTTCTCTCTCATCTCCTTATACTCACACCATTCTTTTTGGTCAAGAGGGTGGAAATCTCAAGTTTATTTTCCTTCCTTTCCAAAGCAACCAGCTTACAAATGATTAATTCACCCTTTAGAATAAATCTGAGTGCCAGCATTCAAATGAGATGCCTAATTCAGTATCCAATGCTCGAATGCTTTAACTACTGCCCACTGCAGACTTTTGTTGAACCATTACTATTTATATCAAAGTTTGTAAACTCATAAGTAGTTTATTGCATTTGCTAAATTCTTGCATCTCCATCTATAAAATCAAATCACATAAATATTTCTAAAGTATTAAGCACACATCTCCCACTGTATCATATGGGTTTGGTGACAGCTTTTAATTTTGAAGAGTGCAGAACCTAGTATAGAAATGGACATACTTGGACTTGTTCAGAGAGCCAGTTATTTTCCTGCATGTTGAGCTATTCCCACCACACACTGCGCACTTGTCAAACTTCTTGCTGGATCCAAATACATGATCACAGCCAGCTTTTACGCATTGACCTTGGACACAAATCGATGTGGTATCAGGACCACATGACATTCCATCAATAACCTGCAACACCAAGAATTGATTAAAATTAGTTTGCATTTCATCATCATAAAGATATTTTGATGTCCTACATTTGAAAGTGTGATTTGTATTATGGAACATTGATTTAAACAGGGATAATTGGACAAGGGAAGGGGAAGGGTTGTAGAGTCCTGCTATATTTTATGTCCTGCACCAATGCACACTTATCCAAAAGCTTGCCAGATTTTAAAGTTATTTTATACAATCTGATTAGAATTTATATAATACACAGCATGGTTGATCATGTAGGACAGGCCTGTAAGAATCACATACGAATTTGGTGTAGGATATCCTTTTATTAGGAACAAACATGGTGGTATATTCCAGTCTGACTGAAATTATTTTCTTTCCTGAAGCATAAAAGGATGGGAATTTTACATCAGATTTTTAGTCTAAAAGTTTTAACACTTCAGATGCAGAGACCTTTTTAATTATGAATTTAGATTTCATGATACATAGTGCTGCCATTATGTTTGTTAATTTATCTCAGCATGTGCTTTTGTATCCACACAGGTTTAGCAGCAAGAATTTAATTAAACAAGACAACAAAAGTCACCGTGATTTAATTGGCTCATCTAAGAAGAAATTAGTCAGCACTGACATAAAAATCCAATTTGATGGTATATCTGAATTGTTTCCTTGATAGAGAGAAATTAGGACTAAGGTATTACATTAGCTGCTAGCATTTTCTTATTCTGTCTGTATCGCGCTTACACTGCTAACTGCTGCAGCCAAGATGGAGCTGTGATTCTATAGAACTTTTTTTCCACAGTATCATAACATTTTACAAGCCAGAAGGAGGCCATTTGGTCTTTTGTACCTTTGCCAGCTTTCCAATTAGTCCCATTCCCTTGTCTTTTGCTATGCCCCTTTTATTTTTTCCTTTAAAGGTAATTTCCCCACTTCCCTTTTAAAAGCTATTTTCAACTCTGCTTCCAACATGGTTTCTGTGTAAAAATAATAATTCCCCATCTACTCCCTTTGTTATTTTGCTGTTCATCTTAAATTTATGCCCTCTCGTTACTAGCTCACTGACTCCTCATAGCAGAGTACCTCCCTTCTTCGATTCAAAATATCCCAAACTATCCAAACTACACTGTGATATTTGTGTACAAACAATTACTTACTTAATGCATTTAACCAGTTTTAATGCCTCAACTGAAATAGAAGACAAAGTAATTTCAGAGAAATAAATGTATATTAATATTGGAAAGCAACATTTCTGGGCACTACTTTTTTTCTATTTTGTGAGCCATAAGGATCTATTTGACCAAACCACCAGATTTTCAGAACATGTCATTTTAAGTTGTTATAAGGCATCAGTGATACTTTTCTGAAAACTGTAAAGGAGCCAACATATTTTGCAGTTGGCCCATATGTAATTATTTGATGCTTTATTACAGAGCAGAAGGATCTTTGCAGAATATGTTATTTATTTTTATGATGTGAAATTAGTGTCTCCAAAAATAATTAAATGCAAATGCCACAATATAGTTAAAAGCCTTAAATTGATCACATCAAAGCTCTATGGTGCCAAAACTATGATTCATAGTTATAATTCAACCATTGCAATAAACAGAGCCCAGAGGTGCTGACAGCATGACTATTATCCTTGACAACCTGGGCAGTATTTAAAAATAATTAAGCATAAAATGTTTCAATATCCTTTAAAAACTCAGTGTATAGTTGAGTTACGTTGAGGACATCCAGTGGTTTCTTACTTCATGTTATTTTGCACAAAGGAGAAAAATGCTTGACAATGGGGCTTGCAAATCATAGATGGATGTTTGAAATCTCAGCAGTGAGTGATGCTAGGATTGGAATGTAACTCTTTGCTGGTATGTACATGTCTGTTTCCTTTTAAGTTATGACGGACTGTGAAAAAATAAAGATGCTGTAATCACTGGCAAACACCAAGTAAAAAGCTCATCTAAATAAAGAAAGTGATGGTATTAAAAGATTCGAATAGCTTACTAAAAAGGTCTTCAGCATAATTGCTGCAGTAACTAATATTTTATGGACTATACTTCTATTTTTCTTTCATAATTAAGTATGAAAATATGGCATGATGAAAATCCTTTCAGCAGAACAGAATTTAGCTAGAGACAGTAAGGACAGACATTTAGTGATATTTTGAGATTATAGAAAAGTGCCAATGGGCAAATCACTGATTCACCATTCATCAGTGCATACTCCAGTCCTTCTGGTCATGGTTCGACTTACAGGTGACATTGCAGTGCGTCTGCTTGATAGTAACTCCTTTTTTTCTCCAGATTCAAGTGCGTTTGCTTTTTGGTTATAGCAACATTCTACCCCTTGAGCCTGCTCCACCATTCAATCCGATCATAGCTGATCTATACCTCAATTCCATTTGTTTTGTATTCCTCGATACCCTTACCGAACAAAAATCTATCAATTTCAGCCTTGGTCAGAGTCGCATGTGAGACAATCGAGGTATAATTGAGACTTAATGCCTGAAGAATATTTATGATGGATGCAGTTTTCAAGCCTCTTTAAAACACTTTAAAGTTTTTTCCAGTTTAATGGACTTTTGCTCCGTGTAAACAAAAAATATTCTTTGTCTACTCATGTTTGAAGATGATGCTTACCAACTGCTGTGGTGGGATTTGAACTCATGGGCAGCATGTTATGCAGTGGGGAGGCTGGTAAATGGTTGGAAACCCTTTTGTTCTGTCAGCAAGCTTTGCCAGGCGTCTTTAACTCAGCCACGGCATTAGCATCCTGCTTCCAGGTTTCCCGACCAATCTGAGAGGGCAGGCAGGATGACATGCTGTATCTGTCAAAGGAAGGATTTTTAGTTAAAGGGACCCCAGTAGGGGTCAGAATGGCTGAACTGTATATTGATACCTGTGGCTTCAACAACCACAGGAACAGAAGAGAGATGAGGGAAAGCTGCTCCCTCTCTTGCTCCCCTGGGTTTCTGACTCTTACCTGGAGGTCCTGCTGTGAGTTCTGAGGGACTGAAATGAGGTGATGTTTGCCAAGGATGAGACGATGAGGTCAATCCATCAAAGCAAGCAAGCATGGATGAAAGTGGCCAAGGAAGTGAGCAGTAGAAATGTGGAGACAGTGCCCAAGGGGTTCAAGGATCTCAGGAATGCAGCGAAGATGAGCGGCATCTCATTTTCAAGTGCCAACTCCCACACTCTGACTTTCCCAGCATTCTCCTGCACAATACTCCTCAGACTGACAGATCTTGCAGCTGCACTCATTCTTCTCTCTCCAGACACCTCCTCACATCCCCATCTGAACAGCTAACACTCACACTCCCCCTTATCTTTGTGGCACCTCCCACTGATGCCTTCATGTTATGGGCTGAATTTTGTTGGTGACAATGAAGTCCTGCCTCAGCCAATAGTGGGACCCTAGGCGGCATATTTCTGGCGGTGGCAAATTAAGAGGCTACCGCCAGGGTTGCCGTTAGTGGTGGCCATTGCTGCGGCTTCTACATTGGGGAGAGAGTGCCTCAATGACAGAGTGCCCTCGAAGACAGGTCAGTGTGGTTGGGGGAAGCTAGGGCTTGGCAGCCAGGCCCTGGTGATCGGGGTGGAGGGAGGTCAGTGCTGTTGCTGCGAGGGTAGCCATTGCCGCCAGGGAGCCCCTCTGTGGGCCATGGAGCACCCATCAAGGAGGCCCCCCCAACCAGAATCAGCTGGGAGACCGCCAGGGTTTACCTGGCAGTCTCCCCATGTGGCAGCAGACCTTCTCGACGTGCGCAAAATACCAACAGAGGCATGAAGTGGCCCTTAATTGGTCACTTAAGTGGTTCAATAGGCCGCCAAGTTTTCCACCGCCATAGCATATTGTCAGCAGCAAGAAGGTGTCGGCTCCCCTCCTGTCACCTCCCTCTGCCATTTTGCCAGCCCTCCTGCCTCCCAGCCCATAGCATTTAGGCTGGGAAAATTCAGCCTGTTGTCGTTCCCTCCTCCCCAAACAATCCATTCGTCACATTCAAAACTCTCTGCTTTCTCTCCTTGCAAAAGAAAGTGTGGAACTCCAGAGACAGAGAGAGAACTTGGTGAGGCAGTTGGGGTGAGGGGCTCTTCTAGTGATAACCATCTAGATAGCCATTGACAATATGTGCCCACCTGGTCCACTGGGAGGGTGGTCTTGTTCCAGGCGACTGCAGATATCAGCAATGACCTGCTGTGAAAACCTAAGCCTCCTGTGGCACTGGTGCTCACGTATGTTGAGAGAGCTCTGCCAGTAGACTCTGCGTTGGGGTCTCGCCTTCTTCATGCTGGATTCAACCCCTCTGTCCTGGGGAACAACATGTGGCTGAGGCGGAGGCAGCTGGTGATGCCGTTGGTGTTGTTGTTGCTGCTCCTCTTGTTCCTCATCAGTAGTCCAAGAGAGCTGCACAAGCTGCTCCCATGCCACGGTGAAGGCTGACAGGAGGGAAGTGGAGATCAAGGTGGGTGAAGTGCAAGTCAGGTGGACTGCCTTCAAAGAAGTTGGATGTCACCTGTCATGCAGTAAGAGCACTCTAAGAAGAAATGCAGTGAGCACCAGCCTCTCACCTAGGCAAGGCTGCAGCACTTAAGTATCACTGTTTGAAGGTTTCTCAGTTTGTTAGTTTCACTGACCAAGCCCTCCCCGCTGTGCTCTCGCCTCGTTGACCCTGACACGGCAAACCCATGTGCTGCCTGTTAAAGCCAGAATGCTGCATAAAATATTCAGTGAATGCCTCTTTAAATATTTTAATTATTTACCTGACAGCTCCACGGGGGCTCCCCATCACCTGCAAACCTGGATGTTGGCGGGATCATGTTGGCTTCCTGTCCTGATACCATTCTACCCCTGTCTCCGGATCACTAATTCAGGCATCCAGTAACATAACCACTATGCTACAGTACCTTCAATAGATATGATTTATTTGTGCAATTCATTTCTTTTGGTGAAAAAAAGAATTGATTAACTGGCCAGCTCTGAACACAGAATCAAATAGATCATTGTGATGAAGTAATTTGGGATCTGACAATACAGTAAGATACCAGGAAATATTTGAAAAATACAGTGTTACTCAACTTTAAATTACTATGCTGACAGACTTTGTGAAACCATAGCTGTAAATTACCAAAACAAAAGCAAAATTCAGTGGATCCTAGAAATCTGAAATAAAAACAGAAAATGCTAGAAACATTGAGCAGGTCTGACAGCATCAATGGAGAAACAGATGTTGCTTGACCTGCTGAGTGTTTCCAGTATTTTCTGTTTTTAGTTGTAGCTGTAAATTACTGTCTATTCTAAGGAGGGACTTACTTTGGATTGAAATACTTTAAAATTGCTTCTCCCTCTGGCACGACAGAATAGTTTACACCGATCTCTTGGGGACACGCCAGAGTATTTGGGTATCCAGTTATCAGTCTTCCCAGCCAAGCCTTTGTAATTCAAGCTGTTGTACTTTTCACACTGTTCTTCTCTGAAGCTTTTTCCTATTGCAAAATAAACAGATTCTAAAAGTTACTTTCTTTGTGTCTCATTGGGAATGAGTCCTATTTTTATTTTAAAATATTTACTCTGTTGCAATTTGACTCAAACAGCCAAAACCACAGTTTCTTTTCAGAGCCATGTAAGAGCACAACCTGTGCACCAGACAAAACTATAAGATGCTTACATTTCTGTAAGGAACAAGACTGAAGTGGACTTGTTCCTTTCACGCCTCGACTGCAGCATTTTAGAGAAAACTGCAAATTATTTGTAGGATTACTAGACAGCATTAACATCCCTCACACTGTTAGCTCCATTTCAAGTCTGTCAGAGCAGCATAGAGGAATTTTCCATTGCACCTGCTACACCCGCCATGAACGTGTGATGCTGTTACTGGGTCTTACGTGTGAACATTGCCCATTCATCACCACCATCATCAATCAGCTCATGAGCACAATAAGCCAAACTACTTCAACTTTCATATTCGATTCTATACTACATATTTGGTTTATTTGCAGTTAAGTATTTATTTCTCACAAAGTCCTTGGGTCAAATGGGGCATGAGTGTTACCAAGTTTTGTGAAATTATATATCCGACAAAACTAGAATATGGAAGAATAAATGCAATCATGATGTCAGCAAGCATGCCACCCATTTACACTTTCATGTTGTATATTTTAGCTGCTGTGTGTAATCGCAACATCCCATAGTTCACCACTCCATATTGACAATTCTACAAGTATTCTTAAATGGCTAAAATAATCCATTTACCATTGTTATTCGGACAATCTTGTGTATTGCAGGAACGGTACCGTGTTCGCTGCCCTTCACAATATTTTCCACCATTTTGAGGCACTGGATCATTGCATTCTCTGAATGAAAACTGCACACCTCCACCGCAAGTTCGGGAACATTCTCCCCAGGGACTCCAAGATCCCCAGCTTCCCTGGACAACAGCCTGCAAGAGAGACAAAAACTCAACACCCACCTACCTGATAACATGTGGTCTTAGGAGGCCACGCCTATAGACCTTGAATAAAATTTATGTAATTACTTGTATTACAAGAATTATCTTGTATTTAATCCTCAATTATTTGAGCAAAAGCTTAAAGCAGGCAGCCCCAATCAACACAGTTCCAATTTTCTACCAAGGCTATTCTCATTTTTTTTTAATGCACCATTAACTTTGTCTTGCATTTCAACAGTGCTTTTCCAAATGATTACCCACTATCATTTATGATGTTGCAGGCCTTGAGTTCCCCAACCTCTGCCCTATTAAATATACATGAAGGAAAAGAAAGTCAGGACAAGATTGCAGCAATAAAACATAGACTAATGCTAAGAGTTGTAGTGGGAATTGGGTGAAGCTGCAGGTCCAGACATTATCCTGAAATTTGATTTAAATCCAGCCCAAACACTTTCCCCCTTATGACTGTGTCAGCATCAAGAGCTCCTAGGCCAAGAATATATGTCCAAAGCAAATTAAAGTTTCCTGTATTCTGCCCCAACTATGTGCCTTAACTTCAAATGACTAGTTACTCCAGCAGTGTGAATTTTCAGTGTGAATTAATATTCACTCTATGTATGTGAAACACAAGTAAGATTTATTAACCTTACCATCACTTTACAAAGGTCCCTACGTGGGCAACTGTATTGGGAAGGGGCGGGTGGGCGACCTAATCTTCGACTGCTGGCTGCCCATTGCTTGCCTGAGAAATGAGCAGCAGGCAGTTAAAAATTGTAGGGTGGGGCACCTCTACCTCTTGGATGCCCCAGGCCCTCCCAATGTGATTTTCAGGCAGCCTTTCAAATGACTAAAGCAAGCCCACTTGTTTTGGGTGGAAGGGAGTTCAAATATATAAACTGAGGTCCTATGCTGTTATAAGACAGTACACTTTGTCTTAAGAAAGTTCTAAATAAATAGCGACTTTGTTTTACTGTATTTTCTCAGTTCTCTATTCTAATGATGTCAACAGGATTTGTATATATTTAAAATCATTTGCATTAAAAGATCAGTTAAAACATTGAAATTTGAGGTGGTAAATTCACAGTCAAAAATAAACTCTAGAAAAAGCCCACACAATTACACACCTTACCTTTATGTTAGTTACCTCGTTGGTGCCTATACACGCGCCATCTACACAGATTTTGTTCTGACCACACGGAGTCCCATCTCCCCACAGGAGACTTCCATTTTTCGTGTGACACATGGGTTGATCCTCAATCCTGCACCACAGCTGAGAACACACATCAGAGTCTGACGTGTTCGGACAGTGTTGGTACTCCTCTCCAAAAATCTGTTGGCACTGTGCGTCCAAGTTGTATGCCTGCCCTGGCAGCTCAGTAGGCAATGGAACTGATTTAACAGGAGCATCGAGCAGACAGCCGCCTGTGAACAACACCAGATTCAATCAACAATTTTGTTTATACTTTGTATATTTAAAAGAACTGTTTATTTTTAATGAGTATATTCTACTTTGACAACATCGCTATTTTTACATCGCTATATATACATCAGATGTTTTTTCAGGCATTTCTGAGTTTCATGACATTGTTGCCCTGAACTTGGTCCTTTTTGCACCTGCTTCTATATCTATATTTACAGGGAACATGAAACTGCATCATTCCACTCATCTGCAGTAAATTAATTGCATAACTGACTGTAGTACATAATTGGTAGGTGCCACTGGGTAATTTCAGCCCAGAAGTCCCATATCCCCAGCTGTGAGATGCTACAGAATGGACTAAGGAAATAGGAAAATAGTGGGGAAAGAAGAAAATCAGTTGGAGTTTAATAATAATTGAACATCAATTTTCAAGACCATTTTTTGGAATTAGATAGGGCTGGGAGCACCAACTGTAGCTCTTCCCAATAGCATATGTTCATTTTTAGATCTAGGTTTGTCAAGCTAGTAATCCATTCAGACTCTTGTTTCAAATATTAGTTAGTTAGAGATACAGCACTGAAACAGGCCCTTCGGCCCACCGAGTCTGTGCCGACCATCAACCACCCATTTATACTAATCGTACACTAATTCCATATTCCTACCACATCCCCACCTGTCCCTATATTTCCCTACCACCTACCTATGCTAGGGGCAATTTATAATGGCCAATTTACCTATCAACCTGAAACTCATTGGCATGTGGGAAGAAACCGGAGCACCCAGAGGAAACCTACGCAGACACAGGGAGAACTTGCAAACTCCACACAGGCAGTACCCAGATTTGAACCCGGGTCACTGGAGCTGTGAGGCTGCGGTGCTAACCACTGCGCCACTGTGCCGCATTACATTGGTCTACACCAGTAGCACAAATTGGGCTCATAGCAAATCGGTCGCCAGGTTTACATGGTGCACAATTTTCTTTTCCATTGAAGTCAATGGGCTGTTGATTAATTATGACCCTGTTTCATGCTATCGCCATAGACCAAATTCACCCTGCACGAGTCCAATATTTCATTCAAAAATTCCAGTAGAGGAAAAAAAATTACAGTAATGGTATTGTGGCCTCATATACTGGCATACTTAATAAATATGGCTTCAGTATTTACTAAAATAAAAGTAGAAAATGTTGAAAACACAGGTCAGCACTTGAAGGGGACTAATTATTATAGGTGGAATCCACCATTACTGAAACAGTAGTCTAACTTTCCATTTCAGCTCCTGTCTTTACTGCTATGTATTTCCAGAATTTCCTTTTTGTTTCACCAATGGAAGTAGACTAAGACTGAATCATACTTTAGCTTGTACAATGTGCGAATATAATCAAAAATGAACAGCTCTTCTTTTAGTCCCAACTGATTATGATACCTGGGCCAGTTAAAAACTACTATTGTACTAGCTGCTCTAATTTTTGTTCTGCCTTGAGTTGCAATGTTGAATTTTCGATTTGGTATAGTGTCCGGTTTATGCCAGCACATGTCCACTGTCATTAAAAACGACTGTGAAATTAAAAAGTAATATGGGAATTTCAAACTCCAGCTGAAGCAGTTGAATTGTAGGAACAATCCCACAGCACGAATTTGCAGACTGGAGCCTTGAAATGGTGTTCCCTTCAACATAAGATCAGAATTGGGGATGTTCACTGATGATTGCACAGTGTTTAGTACCATTCGCAACACTTCAGATACTGAAGTCATCTGCGTCTGCATGTAGTAAGTCCTGGACAACATTTAGGCTTGGGCTGATAAGCGGCAAGTAACATTCACACCACACAAGTCCCAGGCAATGACCATCTCAAACAAGAGACATTCTAATCATCTCCCCTTGAAATTCAACAGCATTACCATCATCAAATTCCCCCATTATCAACATCCCGGGGGTTACATTGACCGGAACCTTAACTGCACCAGCCATATAAATACAGCGGCTACAACAGCAGGTCAGAGGCTAGGAATTCTGCGGCGAGTAACTCACCTCCTGACTCCCTGAAGTCTGTCTACCATCTACAAGGCACAAGTCAGGATTGTGATGGAATACACTCCACTTGCCTGGATGAGTGCAGCTCCAACAACACACAAGAAGCTCAACACCATCCAAGACAAAGCAGCATGCTTGATTGGCATCCCATCCACCATCTTAAACATTCACTCCCTCCACCACCAACGCATAGTGGCATACCATCTACAAGATGCACTGCAGCAACTCATCAAGGCTCCTTCGACAGCACCTTCTAAACCTGCGACCTCTACCAGCTAGAAGGTCAAGGGCAGCAGATGCATGGCAACACCACCACCTCAAAGTTCCCCTTCAAGTCACACACCATCCTGACTGGGAAATATATTGCCACTCCTTCACTGTTGCAGGATCAAAGTCCTGGAACTCCCTCCCTAATAGCACTGTGGGTGTACCTACACTAAATGGACTGCAGCGATTCAAGAAGGTGGCTCATCACCACTTTCTCCAGGGCAGTTAGTGATGGGCAATAAATGCTGGCTTTGCCAAGATGCTCACATCCCAAGAATGAATACATAAAAGGATACAAGAGTACAAACACTTAATATGGTTGTCCAAAATTCCCCTCTCCGTTTTTTCAGCAGAACTGTAAACCAGTTTAAAATAAATGAGTTAATATTTGCACTAAAATCGCAGAGGAAGGAATTTCAGACGTATGTAGTGAGCATTCGATCACTATCATTCATAGGAACTCGAAATGGTGCAGAGTCTCTTCAGACGGGCTTGTAAACACATTTGAATTATTATACCCAGTGCCTCAGGTTCTGGATATCTGGCTTGGTATTCTTTTCATCAGCTTTACTCCTGGCTACCTATCACTGGGTATTTTTGCATTAGAGATCCTGTTTATCACATGTAGCAATCGAAGGATAAACTGTATTTACAGGATTGCAGTGCACTTTTTGTGATACTACAAACTGTGGATAAAGATGTGCATTCACAACCCAGTTTACGAACTAAACATTCTGTAGAAAGATCATCCTATTTGTACTTACTGACTGCCAAAGAAAATAAGTCTCAATTGTAAGTGGATTCAATTGACTCATGCGCCAAGTTCTTATTTCTGTGTCCACGTACATTCCCGTGCCAACTTTACTGGCAGTCAGAAAAACAATCTTCATTCAAATAGGGGCCTGGGAACATGGCATGTGAAGCTTTTACTGAGACGTATTGCATGGTTAACCGTGCATGCACAATTTGCGTTAAACTGGTTTAAGAAAGTGGGTTTCAGTTATACGTTCATCTAAACTTGTAAGTTCAGTATTTATTTTTGCAAACTGTTTTTGTGCAATTTGGGAATGAAAAAATATCTCCAATTTACACACAAATAGATTATTAAAAGTCACAAGTTATGTTCCAGCATGGCTAAGATACAATTCAGTGTATCTTGTACATAGACCCACATTATCCTAGCGCTAGGTCTAAATTCTACCTCCCACAGTATCAGCATGAATTTTTTGTTTTCCAAACTACTAGCAATATAGTCCATTTGAGTGAGCTTGTGGATTTGTTGCCCATCAGTGCACATGTGAGGATGCCTTTAGGCTAAAAATCCATGACTTTTGGAAACTGAATCAGGACAGTCACCATTATATGTAGCTCAGTTTCAATTAACATAGTACTGATACTATCAGCGAACAACCATAACAGCATAGACATTTCCTTTTGGTTGTAAAATGTGGAGGATTTTAACTAATATTTAGATTTAAAGAAGTTCCAATGAACTTTACAATAGGTTCCAACAATGATATATCTCAAATGAACTAGAAATAAGTTGTTCTTCAACATTAGCTATGCAGCAGTTGTACATGTTTCATCAAAGCCTAGAAGACAACCACTCCACCATACTGCAGCTGACTAACTTACCGTGACCATTATCAAAGAACTCTGTGATATAAAATGCACTACAAGGAGACCAAGGTAGAGTTCTGTTGAGGCGGATGAACACTGGAGCCATCATATGGTTTTTCCCTAGCTGACCAAACAGCTTATCGCATGTCTTTGAATCATCATGTGGCATGCTCAATTCATGACCTGTCAAAATGAGAAAATATTAACTTAGTCAAATCCAAACTGAATATAGCAAGACTGTACACTTACATTGCCTGCTAAATATACTGAAAGCATGCAACTATTCTAAAATAATTATTATTCAATTTTGGGAACTTTATTGACTATGGTATCACTTAAACTATCTAACAGTAGGAATTGCAAAACTGATCATTTGGGAATAGGCAAGAATAAACATTTTAAGATATCTATATATTCATTTTAGAAATCTAAAATCATGCTACATTCCATCATATAGTTAATAAGACACACTATGAAACTTTAAACAACATGTGGGCTGCTGTTAGACTTCCTGTCTGAAGAACTGAACAGCAGATGGAATTGTTGATCAATGACTTCAGATAAAAAGATGTTGTAATTGATCCAAGTGTAGAATTCCATTATATCAAGTCATTTCCCATTCACCCCTATTGTATAGAACTCCAAGTCCAGCAATAATACTGAAATATATCATTCAAATTCAAGTGTAAACATCCTTCCCAACTATTTGCGATTAATGCCTCACTGTGTTGATCATTGGCAGTCCTGCATATCTTCTGCACGCTAAACATCTCTTGCAAAAGTTCACATCAAGTACAATGATAGTATTTGAACTTACATTGAATTCAAGGCACAGTGATTTAATGAGATGAGGTGCACATACAAACATACATACGAACAAACGAATTAGGAGCAGGAGTAGGCCACTTGGCACTTCGAGCCTGCTCCGCCATTCAATAAGTCCATGGCTGAACTGATTTCTCCACATTTCCAGCTCCGATAACCTTCCACCCCCTTGCTTATAAGAATCTATCCACCTCTGCCTTAAAAATATTCAAACACTCTGCTTCCACTGCCTTTTACATGTTAGTATTATTTATATATTATTTTTATATTTTACATATTACAAATGGCTTTATATTTCAATTAAACATTCATATAAATCTTAATTCAAGCATAATCAAAGCTCAACTGTAAACTGTCAAAAAGTAACAGAATCCACTGCACCTTAGATTTAACAAACCTTTCCTTTTTCACTCAATGGAGTGACTTCAAGGGGGAAATAGTTTGATAATAAGATTAAGATGTTCTAGGTTTTTGTCATGCAAATTGGAGAACTGGAGGATACCAACTCTTTTATTGAGGAACGTCTAATACTATACTAACAATTTGAAACCAGTATTTATTTACATTGATGCAAGGAGTATTATTTGTGGCTGACTCTGAACCTACTTGACCAGAGAAAAAAGACCTGTACATTTATGATGTTACAAACATTCACTGAGCTCTGTGCACAATCCTCCCTTCTTAAGAGCACTGTAGGTGTACCTACCCCCATGGACTGCAGCGGTTCAAGAAGGCAGCTCACCACCACCTTCTCAAGGGCAATTAGGGATGGGTAATAAATGCTAGCCTAGCCAGCGAAGCCCATATCCCAAGAATTAATTTTAAAAAATCACTTAAATACATATTGAATGCGGCAGTGCCCTATGTTAATGTTAAAGATTAAGAATGAAATGTAAAATAGTTCCAACCTAAACCAAGGAACCATTTGCAAACTTGCTAAATGTTACTTTGCATGAATTGCAGTTATACTGCAGGTGATGTGAAACTGAAGTATTACAAGACTACTTCCCTTGAGCTATTCTCAAACTGCCAATCTAAATACAATTTGCGTCACTTCACACCTGAATTACATTATACACTTTTGTTCCCTGCAAAATCAAATTGCTTCATGTTTCTGAAAAATGTAATATAATGGGCTAGTTGGAGAGCAGGAATGCACAGAACCATTTAGTAGTAAAACAAAAAAATGATATCTAGTAAAATGTTTACAGTATTCCAGATGTTTCCAGCACCTTATGACCATGAAAGGTGGAAATATGCCAAATTCACTCTGGAGTACAAAACTGGCACTTTGCCAAACCTACTCTGAGCAAAGCAACAAATAAGGTTTAGCATGTCTAACTTTCAGTGGTGAGGTATAGCTATTCCTTTTTTAAATACATCACTTTTTAAATTTGGTTTAAAAAATGCCTTTCTCCTACTCAAAACAAAAGAAACCTGGAAAATGGGACTATTATGAAAAAATGAAGATAACATTTTTATAAGTATCTAACTCAATAATAGTTAACAGATGCCTATCCATGCCATTTTCGAACAGTGGGGGTATTGTGTCTCTGTAGTAGTAATCAGGTTAGTGCTACTGTATGCCATACATTACTTAGAGTCTAAAGGTTAAATCTGAATGGTACTGTGCCTTTCACACACTTACCCCTATTTTCAAGGATTCAAGCATCTAGATGCAGAAAGGCAAGTCAATTATCACAGTGACTCAATGGTATTCTGTTATGCTGTTGCCTTTCTCCCTAGTCTACATCACCACCCAATTTTTGCTCCATAGATTAGAATGAAATCAAACAATATAATCTATGATCTTCTGTCCTTGTAGCAAGCTGTCTGGTGCTACTTGCATATGGGAAGCGGCAGGTGAAAAGACTAAAAATTTCAACTTAAAAGATGTACAGAAATTAAAAGAAAACTTGCTGATCCTAACCAGACCAGACTGTATTATCTGCCAACACATTCCTTCATATACTAGCCTACCCCTACCTTATCATTCCCCTTCCCACTGGCTCTTGTTGCCTACTGCTGTACAAATACAATATTAAAAAAAACAGACTCCTCCAGCGCAGCCACTGGTACTTATGAAGATTTTTTTTACGTCCAAAATGCTAAGATTTGAGAAATCTTTGTTTTCCTTCCCAAATGCTTTAACCCTTAAAATCCTTCCCAGAAAATATCTTTCTCCCCTTCTCCCACCTACTCTCCGGATGATACTTCAATCAGACGATAAACAATTTAACTAAAAGTTTAGAATGCCATAGAATCAGTCTTTCAGTTTTCTAACTGAACAAGCTGCAAGTTAGATGCACACAAGAGAAAGAAAATGTTGCCGAGGAGATTACTGAGATACAGCCTACTAGGCTAGATGGGATTGAGATTCACAAGGAGGAGGTGTTAGCAATTTTGGAAAGAGTGAAAATAGATAAGTCCCCTGGGCCAGATGGGATTTATCCTAGGATTCTCTGGGAAGCCAGGGAGGAGATTGCAGAGCCGTTGTTGTTGATCTTCAAGTCGTCATTGTCGACAGGAGTAGTGCCGGAGGACTGGAGGATAGCAAATGTTGTCCCCTTGTTCAAGAAGGGGAGTAGAGACAGCCCTGGTAATTATAGACCTGTGAGCCTTACTTCGGTTGTGGGTAAAATGTTGGAAAAGGTTATAAGAGACAGGATTTATAATCATCTTGAAAAGAATAAGTTGATTTGCGATAGTCAGCACGGTTTTGTGAAAGGTAGGTCGTGCCTCACAAACCTTATTGAGTTTTTCGAGAAGGTGACCAAACAGGTGGATGAGGGTAAAGCCGTGGATGTGGTGTATATGGATTTCAGTAAGGCGTTTGATAAGGTTCCCCACGGTAGGCTATTGCAGAAAATACGCAAGTATGGGGTTGAAGGTGATTTAGAGCTTTGGATCAGAAATTGGCTAGCTGAAAGAAGACAGAGGGTGGTGGTTGATGGCAAATGTTCATCCTGGAGTTTAGTTACTAGTGGTGTACCGCAAGGTTCTGTTTTGGGGCCACTGCTGTTTGTCATTTTTATAAACGACCTGGATGAGGGTGTAGAAGGGTGGGTTAGTAAATTTGCGGATGACACGAAGGTCGGTGGAGTTGTGGATAGTGTCGAAGGGTGTTGTAGGGTACAGAGGGACATAGATAGGCTGCAGAGCTGGGCTGAGAGATGGCAAATGGAGTTTAATGCGGAGAAGTGTGAGGTGATTCACTTTGGAAGGAGTAACAGCAATGCAGAGTACTGGGCTAATGGGAAGATTCTTGGTAGTGTAGATGAGCAGAGAGATCTTGGTATCCAGGTACATAAATCCCTGAAAGTTGCTACCCAGGTTAATAGGGCTGTTAAGAAGGCATATGGTGTGTTAGCCTTTATTAGTAGGGGGATCGAGTTTCAGAGCCACGGGGTCATGATGCAGCTGTACAAAACTCTGGTGAGGCCGCACCTGGAGTATTGCGTGCAGTTCTGGTCACCGCATTATAGGAAGGATGTCGAAGCTTTGGAAAGGGTGCAGAGGAGATTTACTAGGATGTTGCCTGGTATGGAAGGAAGGTCTTACGAGGAAAGGCTGAGGGACTTGGGGTTGTTTTCGTTAGAGAGAAGGAGGAGGAGAGGTGACTTAATAGAGACATACAAGATAATCAGAGGGTTAGATAGGGTGGATAGTGAGAGTCTTTTTCCTCGGATGAGGATGGCAAACACGAGGGGACATAGCTTTAAGTTGAGGGGTGAAAGATATAGGACAGATGTCAGAGGTAGTTTCTTTACGCAGAGAGTAGTAGGGGCGTGGAACGCCCTGCCTGCAACAGTAGTAGACTCGCCAACTTTAAGGGCATTTAAGTGGTCATTGGATAGACATATGGATGTAAATGGAATAGTGTAGGTCAGATGATCGGCGCAACATCGAGGGCCGAAGGGCCTGTACTGCGCTGTAATATTCTAATTCTAAAAAAAAAAGATAGACTGGATGGGGAAGGCTGTTCAGCTCAGAAAGAAACTATAAGTCCCATCAAATGCAGAATGATGCCAGGACTTTAGCCTGCCTGAATCTACCCAAAAGCCCATTTCACCTATTTATCATTCCACCTATTGATTACTGGGTACAAAGAACTTTCTGATATCAGTTTGAAATTTGTCTTTTTTGCTAGTTTGAATCTTGTTCTACTGTCACAGTTTAGCTTGAAGCTGTGTTGTAGATTTATTTTTTTCTATAACATATATTACCTTACATACCTTTTAAGATGTCCCTTCTTAGTCTGCTGCTTTCAAAGGTGGAATAGTCCAACCTTTTGCAGTTTTTTCTTATAATGTAGTTCTCTGATGATAGGATTCAATCTAAAGATCTCTGCACCATTTCAAGGGCTTGAATCTCTGTCCAAAAAATGGACTCAAAAGTCATAGTCCTGAGATTTACTCTACAGTACTTTTAAAAGTAGGTAGCACTATTTTTAATCATTACATTTATACTGTCTTTTATGCAGAAGTACTAGGCACTTTACATTGTAGGCTTCACCCAACTATTATCTAGTATATAGTTCCAAGTGTGACAGCTGAGTTGTATCCATTTTGATACTAAACATATCGAATGCATTGTTTTACAAGATAGTCAGTAATATTCGATATGCTCATATCTTAAGGCTTTGTACTCTACCCTGTTTTGCTCATGCGTGAATGAACTAAAAGGAGTATTATAGTAAATAGAAAATGGTTATAAAGTAGTAAAGAAAATTAAAATGATCTTTCAACTCTGTACCCAGCCTTCTCAAGTCAGTTATAGTATAAGTTAGCTGTAACAAATCAAGTTCCTTGCTAGCTTAGTTAATATTCATGCCAGGAGGTCCCATGCTTCATTTCTAGTCTCTGCAAAATAAGCTGATATCAGTCAGTGTTATAGCATTACAATTGGCCCATATGCCACTGATATTGGTACATAGGGAGGCTTCAGGAGGTGAAGAGCAGGTCACCAAAAAAGTATAAAGATTGGGAGGGAGCGGGTCTTGGTAGAAACACACAGAAATCTGGAGGAAATTGACCATGGTAAGCGCACAGAGAGATTGGGCAGGAGTGGCCACTTAAAGGAGTACATGCCTTTGAATAAACAGACTGGAATTGTACTCCGCCCCGCAGGAGCGGGCTGGGGCGGGGGTCCTAAAATTGAGTGGGAGGTGGGGGGATGACATTCCTGTCACCTTCTGCATCCATGGCAATTTTAAGAGGGGCAGCGATGGCGGGAAACAGCTCGCCCACTCCAGGCTAATTAAATCCCTTAAGTGGCCAATTAACTGTTACTTAAGGGCCTCCTCACGCTGCCGCTGGTATATTACCATCAGCGGGCGGGTGGCTCAAGACACCCAGGAGGCTGCTCAGTAAAACCTGGTGGACTCCTTGCAGGCTTGGTGGCGGGAGGGCGAGTGGGTGGGCACCCTGTGCCCCACGGAGGGCCATACATGGCCCAACCGCACACACTGCACTACATTCTCCCCCCTCAACTGACACCCCTTGCCTCGCCGGGGCCCAGCCGATTGTCCCCCGTGAGGCCCCATACACTTACTCTTTTTTTCCGGGGCTGGCGTCTCTCTTGCTCTTCTGGCTGGGTTCAGTCCCAACAGTGGCCACCCTGATTGGCTGGCAACTCTTGAAGGCGGTACATCCTGCCTCAGAGCGGTGGAAGTCCTGCTCGAGGCCAATTACGGGCCTGGGCCACATAAAATCATTGCATGGCTCCCAGGCCTGGCAGAGGCAGGCTCGCCCTGACATTTTGGCCGGTGGGCGGGGCCTCCTGTCCAACGTAAAATTTCAGCCATAATGGAGTCCCTAACTTGTGGCAGCTACCAAATTGTGGTCTCATTGGCATTGGCACAGGTCAAGTATAGATAGTCAAGTGGCTGGATGGAGATTGTGAAGTATTTGGTGAGAGGGCATCAAAGTCTATCTGGAGCTTTGAATGTTCAGAGGCCCAGATGTGTGCATCTTGCTGTTTGGGAGGAAACTGATTGAGAAACATTTATGGGTAAAATTTTGTTTTCCAAATATATGCATTATGCCAATTTGATTTTTTTGCAATATATAATAGATTAGTTTTCTATATGTTTTTGTTGAATATGATTGGGCAAAAAAAATGACAGACTGTAATAGGTTAGGATGTAAATAGGGAGAAAAATTCTGTGTAATATGATTGGTGAATAATAAAAGTAGAAAAATGCCCAATTATAAAAGGGTAAAACACATAGATATTTTAACAATTAATGAATGAGGAAGAAAACGGGCATGCTCTATGGTCAAGATGTATACAACAGTTACGACATAGATGGTAGACAGAAGATTGCATGTGCGCAATTACATATAATAAACACATCTCAGATATACTTTTAAGGGCATTAACTTTAGCAGTCACTGTACCCAGTTCATGTGCTACGGTGTAGGCTGCCTGAAGTCCATTATCCTCTATCACGGCACAGCTCCTACTTGTGTCACACATGGTTCCAATGTCTGCCACTCCAAGGGTATTACAGCTCTGCTGGCCACAGATATCCTGTGAGGAAGGAAATGAGACAACCTCTCAAATATTCTCACTCCAAAATGAAAATGGTCAAAAAGGCTATGATCATTTGACGTATTTGCAATACTACATGGAATATATTCATAATTTTCACATCTGCCTTATTTATTTCACAAAGGCATTAAACTCATATTTTAATTTTAACTAGTTACAACAGACTTGTGAAAAAATACAAGAACAACATTCCGATTCTCACAGAAGACTCACAGATCTATCAATGGATCGAATCAAATATTTTTGCATAAATACAACCCAAAAATGACAGGAAAAAATGTTTAATTAAAAAAAAAATTGCTGTACCAGCTGGAAGTATGTGTAACTCATTGACAAAGTGATAATTCAATTCAGCCAAAATGGAATAAACTCCATCTCTGGTGACACACTCAGTTATCCTTTCTTTCAAATCTGCATTTTTCATTGGTTGGCTTCTAGTCACAAATTGCTAGAAAATGTAGAATCATAGAATGGTTACAGCACAGAAGGAGGCCATTCAGCCCATCACATCTGTGCTGGCTCTCTGTAAGAGCATCTCCGCTAATCCCACTCCCCAACCTTTTCCCCATAGCCCTGCAAATTTTTTCTCTTCAAAAAATTATCCAGTTCCTTTTTGAAAGCCATGATTGAATCAACCACCACCACTTTCTCACTATTTGATTACAGAATAAAGTCTGCATACTTAAAAGTACAACATCAAAATAAATCCTACACTGGATAATTTTAACACAATTAACTTTCAAAATAGAGAACACAATGTAATAAACTAAACTTAATATTCTATATGGATGGATGAAAAAGGTGCTTATTTAAAATACAAATATGCTTAACTTCTACTGAATAGAACTGAAACTCGTAAAATGTTTTATTGAAATAAGTACTTTCCAGCTATTAAATACCTTTCTCTGGCCTCATATTTTAGTTTTTTGTCCTCTGATCAACATTAAACTATTAGATCAGTCACTGTAGTTTAATCCCACAAATTCTCCTAACATTTAGAAAATTGCTGCAGAAATTATTTTACTGCTTTGCATCTTGTGTTAAGAGTTTGGAATGAAGAGCCACTGTAATGGGATCATCTATTGGGAAAATAAAATCAGCAGTTAAAGGTTTTTGATTTTTTAAAAAATGTTTTCTTAATATTGGCACAACTAATTTTCTACTAGTTAATAAAAGACTATTTTGGTGCTGAAACAATGGCTTTTATGATACCTCATTGGTAGTGAAGCCCAGCACATGAGTATAAACGACAAGGCTGAAGCATTTGCAACCATCTTCAGCCAGGAGGTGCTGAGTGCATGATCTATCTCAGACTCCTCCTGAGGTCCTCACAATCACAGAAGCCACTCTTCAGCCAATTTGATTCACTCTATGTGACATTAAGAGACGGCTGTGAGCACTGGATATAGTTGGGATTTCACATTGGGCGGACAGGAGCCGGCCACTGACTGAAAAGTTGGTGGAACCCGCTTCCGCCTCAGCTGGGGATCCGACCCGCATTTTATGGGTCCCCAGGCTTTAACTGTTCCGAGGCGGGACTTCCAGCTGCTTGAGGGAGGAAGTCCCACCTCATTGAGCTGCCAGCCAAAATCATCAGACTGGGAGCGGTGGCCACTGCTGGGACTGCAGCCCAGCCAAAGACATGGAGACGGGAAGACGGGTAGGTTTTGGTTGCCTCACCGGGGCTAATTGGTTGGGCCCCAGCAAGGCAAAGGTGATTGGTTGGGGAGAATGGGGGCGTGTTGGTTGCTGGGGGTGGTTGGGGTAGCGGAGGCTGCCCTCCATTGGGCACCCTGTGCCCGATGAGCGGCCCCCCCCCTTGGGACGATTGCAGCCGGCTGTTTTTCACAGACGGCTTTTCTTGGCTCCAGGATGCCCGCTTGCCACGCATAAGGTCCGCGTGGAGGCAAGCGAAGGCCCTTAAATGGCCGTTAAGCGGCCACTTAAGGGCCTTGATTGGCCTGGGGCATGCGGGCCATTTTATGCCCCCCCCCCCACCCTACGTAAAGGGGGCGGAGGCGGGAGCAGGTCGGGAGAGCCTCCTGGAACCTCCCACTCCACTTTACGCCATCCCCCTGCCACCATCTGACTCATTGGGGTGCTGTAGAATTCCAGCCTACAACATCCCAGCTGCAATGCTGATGACGTGCTCCAGGATTAGCCACGCCTCTAGCCAAGCTATTCCAATAACACTGCAACCCTGGCATTTACCCGATTCCCCGTCCACAAAAAGCAGGACAAATTTAATTCGGTCAATTATCGCCCTGTCAATCATTAGCAAAGTGATGTTAGGAGCTATCAACAATGCCATCAAGGGGCACTTACTGACAAATAACCTGCTCACTAATGCTCAGTTTGGGTTCTGCCCAGACCACTCAACTCTTGATCTCATTGCAACCTTGGTCCAAACATGGACAAGGGACCTGAATTCCAGGTGAGGTAGGAGAGACTGCCCTTACTCCTGATTCCCTAAAGCCTGTCCACCATTAACCAGGCACAAGTCAGGTGTGTAATGGAATACTCTCCACTTGTCTGCTTGTGTGCAGCTCCAACAACACTCAAAAAGCGCAACACCATCCAGGGCAAAGAGCCCACTTGATTGGCAACTCAACCACCACTTTAAACATTCACTCCCTCCACCACTGGCACTCTTTTTTCGATAGCACCTTCCAAACCCATGACCTCTACCATCTAGAAGGATAAGGGTAGCAGGAGAACACCACCACCTGCAAGTTCCCCTCCAAGTCACACACCATCCTGACTTGGAACTTTATCACCATTCCTTCACTGTGGCTGGCTCAAAATCCTGGCACCCCCTTCCTAACAGCACTATGGGTGTACCTACCCCACATGTACTGCAGCGGTTCAAGAAGGCGGCTCACCATCATTTTCTCAAGGGCAATTAGGGATGGCCAATAAATGCTGGCTTAACCAGCAACGCCCACATCCCATGAATTTAAAAATCCATTAACATTATTACAAATATACGCCCAAGACTAATTGAATTATTGACTCAGTTCCACCATTTAGTGCAAGGTGTTCAGTTTAATATTTTTATAGAATACTCTGGTACTGAAAACAGAAGCACATCCTCCTTCTCAGAAACACTCATTTCAACTTTCCCCAAAGGATGTACTCCTAGATTGCAGTGCTTAAGGAGAAATATTTATATAAGCCTACTGATTGCAGTTTACAACATCTGTCATCACTCATGAGTGATCTGATTCTGAAACTTTTAATAAAGTTTCAAGACCAGGTGGAGATTTTCTGCATTGAAATCTTTACCTGTGCAGCAACCGTAACCCTGACTTAAGTAGCAAAAAGGGTAAGGGCGTGTGTCAATTCTAGGATTTCCGCAAGTACGGAAATAATCCACATCTCATGGCTAAGCGGTGATAAGATAATTATATCCAGACATCACGTGCTTGCCCTACCCCTGCAGTTATTAGCATCTCGTTGGCTGTAAGATTTTTATTTATAAACATGTTAAATTGTAACTTGGAAATAAATGGCATAGTTTTCTATTATATCACAATGATGCAAAATACCTCCACAGTTTCTGGCTAGGTCAGTGATGGTGCAGTCTGTAATGGCCCTTTCCCTTTCCCTTACCCTAAAACCGACGATAAAACCAAACCCCTATTGCACATTCCTTAGGGACGATTGCTGCTGAGCTGTAATTCACCTTCTGTGGGGTTTCCACTGAACCTGAGTGAATGGGGTGGGGGGAGTGTAAGTATGTGAGGTCGGACTGCACCATTACCTGCTGGTTTTACGTCCACGGATTGTTCTAACTATGCCCCACCCCTCATTGCCTCTGCCATTAGTACAGTGCAGAGAGTATCAGGAGCTGGCGGCCGATTGTGGAAGAAAACGTCTCGGTCACCAGGCACAAGTATTGTACAGGGCTAATCAGAGATCGCCATAAACAGCTCGTCAGGAGCAGGGCTGTGAATATTAACTTTCTTCTTGCTTCATCGTCCCAATGCAGACCACGACACCCGGCTGCTCACAGACTGGCTCTGCATGAGTCTACTTGACCACAACGCGCATACACACAAACATACAGAGACACAGAGACAGACACATACTCTCACCCTAGCTTCTATGGGCTTGATATCAGGGAGTTACAGCTGCCTGGGACAGGTGACATTATTACAGCTGTAATTTCGTCTCCAAATGACCTTTTGTTTTCGCCAGCTCCACACTAACAAGAGCAAGAGGCGGGGATTTGCAGTCTTTCCTGGAAGAATGCAGGTAAACCCCAAGCCAAAAGCAGCCTGCACTCAGCGGAGGACTGGAGGCATCTTTCAGTCACTGTGGGGAGCGGCCACTGACTGGAGCTGGGCTCAGGACCATTGCCCAGCTATCTGGGCAGCTTGCTCGCAGTCCCTGCTGTCAGTATGGAGAATCTAGCGATTGCTCTGGTGTAGATTCACAAAGACACGGTTTTGCCATTTCGCTGCCCACAAAGACCATTCTAAAGGAGAAACCAGTTCAAAATGTGTTTCCCCACAGTTCTTCCTCTGTGTCCTCCCCCCGTCTCCCCCCCCCCCTCCCCGACTTAAGCACGGATAATTCCTCCCCCTTCCCAATATTTTTTCTGCCCAGTTGTATCTCTGTCCCCAATGTCCTCTCAAACAGACAGGCGCCCTGTGTAGAAGCAAGCCGCCTGTTCAATGTCAGTGTCACTCTCCCCCGCCTGATAAACCTGACTTATCACATTCAATGGGAGTTGCTTTTACTGATATTTACCGGATTGATTCCAATTCAAGATGATTGCGCTGCGGACATTTTTTGAAACCTGTTTGTTAACCGGTCGATCCTATCAGTGATTCAGTGGAAGCTGCCTCGGCAGTGAAGTCTCTGCTCTTGGATCAGGCTCCATTGCATTCGCCACAACTGGCCGCCTTTACACTGCAACTTCAGGTGCAGTGGTTCAGGGGCACACAGGTCAACAGTGCTTCTTTCTCAGAATATGGAGTGCACTCAAGGTCCTGAGGATGTGTGCACCCCCCCCCCCCCCTTCCTCCTCGCCCCGCCACCTCAATCCCTCCTCCTCCTCCTACAAGAGTCGCTGTCACTCGGGTTTGAGTGGCCACTCTCAGTCTAGTGGAGGTGGTTTAAAATGAGAGAGTAGAGAGGGAGAAACTGGTAGGAGGGTGGGTAACTGGAGTGAGTGCAAGCAGATTGAATTGTGACTTTCAGAAGGGATCAAAGGGGTGGGATTTGAGGGGGGGGGGCGAGGAAGGGCTATGGGGCGAGAGCAAGGCAGTGGGATAAATTGGACAGCTCTTTCAAAGAGCTGGCAGAGGGAGGATGGGCCGAATGGCCAACTCCAGCTCCTTTAGGTACACACATTACCTGGCGGGTGAACAAGACGGCCGTGTCGAAGTGATCAGGGTGCCTGTCGCTCGGGTGGTTGTAATCCAGCTGCCAGTGTTTGAAGTTGCGCAGGGTGAGGCCGGCGTTGCTGGAGACTGAAGGCCCTTCGTCCCCGTCCTCCACCAGCAAGATCTTCACCACCACCACGTTGACCAGGTTCCTGATGCTGGGGTCCTTGTAGAGCCGGGAAACCACGGCCATCAGAGTGAGCAGGTAATGCTGCAGGCTGGCCCCATAGAACCTCACCATGGACTCATCAGCAACCAGCATGGTCTCAATGTAACGCGCCTCGGACACGAATCTCTTGGCCCGGGGCTGCAGGAGCTTCCCTCGGCTGCTGTTCCTCTTCCCCTGGCTCAGGATCTCCCTCCTGAGTTGCCAGAAATGGGGGTCGTCGGGCGCAGAAACGGCGCATCTCTCGCCCCCTGCCTGCGCCGCTCTGTTGCCGGGCCCCCTCTGGAGGAGGTGAGGGCGGATCGGGCTGTGTCCCGGGCTCACCGGCTCGATCAGATACTCCTCCCCGTCCGTGTAGAAAGCGCCCTGGATGCCCCGGCACAGGCTGAGGGCCACCATGGATGCGGGGCTGGAGTTCACTCTCCCCGAGTAGAAACACTTCCTCAGGTCGGGCTCACCCTGGGCTTTGCCCGCCCGGCTTTTCCCAACGTGTTGGACAGTGAAAGCCGGAGCCAAGAAGCTGGAATCGGGCTCCAGGCTCAGCAGGAACTCTTTGCCGAATGCCCTGAGCTGGTAGACGGGGAGATCCGAGCCCTCCTTCCCCAGGAGCCCCGCATTGCCATCCAACCTGACAGGAGTCACCTCCACCACACAGGGCTCCTGAGCCAGCACTGAAACTGTACTGAAGAACAAGAGAATTCCGCCTAACATCTCCAGCAATGTTTCACATTCAAACAGGAACAATTTGCTGTAATATTCTATCACTGCTCCTATCTGCTGCTGATAATTCAATTAGTTCTGCAGTAGCTGCTGTTAAAAAGCCTCCCTTATTTGCAGAAGACCTTTGCTTAGGATTCAATGTACTGGAGTGAGCGGGACCTCCCGTGGCTGCAGCACCAGTGAATCGTTGGAAAGCACCAGCTTTTTATACTCTTCTCAACAGCTTCCATTGACATAAGCGATTTTATTTTTACTCGGAGCTCCCCCCACCCTCTTTACTTTGATCACTTTCATAATCCTCCCCAAACTTGCTTTGACTTTGCTGCAAACTTTCCACCAATCAGCGGCCGCATCGCCACGCCCCCCCCCCCCCCCCACAATTTTTTGTCTCTCTTTTTAACCCTTGGCAGCTCAAGGGATCAGAACAGAAATGACTTGAGTTTTTTTTTCTTACCAGTTGTAGAACCGGCACTGAGTGAAATATAGCAGACAGCGTGCAAATATGAAGCAGCGAACGCTGCAAACGCTCATTCGGCCCATCGTGCCCGTGCTGGCTCTTAGAAAGAGCCCCAAGTCCCCCTGTTCCTTCCTCCATCTGTGGACGATTGGGGAAATCGATAACCTGTCAGGTATAATACTTCAGAATTAGAACTGCTTGGAATATTCGTCCGTATCTCTCACTCCGTGCAACATAATATCAACATCGATCTCTTTAATATGGTAATGAGAATAAAGTTCAGAACTCTTGTTGTCACCGAGAGAGTCAATGGGCTCCAGACTTTGAGCTGCGGTCACCTGTCACCTGGGAGCAACTTTATTACGATCAAGTGGTGATTCACACCTTTCCTCCTCATTTAGCTTTATACTGATATCATTTCCTGATACTAACCAGTGAAGCAGAGGCTCGCCATCAAATACTGGAGCAGTACAGGAGGGATGACTTCTATACGGGAGGAACTGTTTGTGACTCCCTCCCAAAGCTGCTCCGCTGCAGGCTGGTACAATTCGTAGAAGCAACGCTCAGTGTTTGCGTGTCGGTCTGTCTTGCAGCAATCGGCTGCACGCAAACTTCAAGCCCAGCGACGCGCTGTAAAACACCCCATCGATCAGAGCGAGCACCGAGTCAGGAGAATCACAGAAACAGCACTCAGGACACTGAAAGAGTTGGGCTGCCAACACTTCAAAAAAAAAAAAAATCACGTTACTTTATGAATAAAAGCTCCACGACATCGTGTCCCATTTTCTATATTTCTGTTTTTACTTTGTGGCTGAGAAGTTTTCACCGATATTAGACACCTGTCCATTCTGCACTCGCTGCCTCGAAACAATTCCTAAAACTTGCCACATGATGGCAATACTGTCTAAGAATTCTGCAAATATATTTTAACTTAATTATAATATTAATTATAAAGTGTTTTCGGTAAAGGAAAAAATCTTGCATTTATACAGAGCCTCACAGGACAGCGTCTATATATATTTCAATAACATTTGTTGGAGGAGAGATGTAAATAAATTTTAAAAAGTTGCTTCTGAACATTATGATGGTAAACACATGCGATTCAAACATTCACTCACTGCAAGAGGAAATTAGTTGCTTCACGCGCAGATAAAGCACGAGCAATATACTTAGTAAAGCTATAGGCTGCAAATTATTATGCAGTTAGCTGTTTCGTTAAAGCATGTTGATCATTTAAGATACAAAATTTAAACCTATAGACTAAGTTACACCATCAGCTCGTACCGCCAGATGGCAGTGTTGGTCTACTCTTGTAAAGAAAGCATAATTTAGGAACAGGTACAGATCATTCAGCCCCAGGAGACTTAGCCTACTGTTCAATTAGTACCTTAATTCCATTTACCCACCTTTGCTCCACATACCTTGATGCTCTTAGCTAGCAAAAATCTATTGATCTCAGTCTTAAAAATTTCTATTGACCCAGCAGCACATCCTTTTTTGGGGGAGTGAGTTCCCAGCTTCCACCACCTTGTGTGAAAAAGTCTTTCCTGTTTGCACTCCTAAATGGACTGGTTTTAGATTATGGGCTGGATTTTACCAGTCCCTCGACGTGGTGGGTCATGGCGGGAAGGCCCGTAAAATGCTACTGGGAGCGGCCCGTCACGACCCACGACGCTGAGAAGGCCCCGTTGGATATTAGCGGCGGAATTGAGGCCTTGGTGCGGCCCCCAACCGCCAAGCAGCGGGGCCTTCATTAAAATATTCAAATGAGGGTAATAAGCATGCAAATGAACTTTCCTGCCGCTGGCAGCCATCCCATGCTGATTTTACGGCCGCCGGCGGTAGGGGGTGGGGAAGTGGTAAAAACTTCTTCATTGAGTGTGGGGATGGAGGGAAGAGCTTTAGGGTCAAAGGCAACACAGTTCGGGGGTGAAGGTCGTTACTGATAACTAATTTTGTTTGGGGAGGATAGGCCAAAAAACTATTTATGCATTGGGAGGGGGTGGGGGTAGGTGGTGGGAGAGGGGATTGCAGATGTGGACAAATCTTTATTTAAATTTTCATAGAACCGGCACCTTTAGAAATTTAAATTTCTCCAGAACGCCTGCGCGGTGGTGCCGGACCCCATTGCCGGGGAAGTCGCAGCTGGCGTCTCTACATCATTGAGGGTGGCCGCCCCGCCCCCTCCATTTAAATGAGCCCCTGCGTGTAATATTATTCTGTGTCGGAAGGCCGCTGACGTCACAGTGTGCTGCCGTGGAGCGCGATGCCCTGATAAAATTCAGCCCTACGTCCTCTTAATTTTGGATTCTCCCACCAATCCAATCACATTACCACTTTAAATACTTCAGTTAGATCGCCCCTCAACCTTCTAAACTCAAAAGAATACAAACCAAATTTATGCTCATAAGTTAACCCTTTAAACACTGGTATTTATTCTGAAGAATCTGCACTGCTTCCTTTCCAAGGCTGATACATCTTTCCAGGGATTGAATTCTGAAAACTAAATGCAATAGTCCAGATATGGGTCTGTCCAAGTCTTTGTGTCACTGAAGCATCACTCCCGTCTTTTTGAATTCAACCCCCTTGAGATAAGGGGCAATATTTCATTAGCAGTTTTATTTACTAATTTGCATCTGTGCACAGGTGAACATATCTAACTAAAAGCTTCAAATGTGCTATCACTGTATTTATAATTCATTATATCTAAGTAATATCATACCTGTTTTTAATATCATTAACGTTGCTCAAATAAATTATCTATTTCCAACAATGTTGAGAAGGTTCCTGCTTCTGAGGTATTTACTTAAAGTATCCACCAGGTGGCATCATCTTTGTTTTGATGGAGAATTCTTTTCTAACCAATAGGCCTATTGGTTCAAAGTGTAAATTAATAGAGAGAGCACCACATGTATGAAAATTATGAAATATAATTTGTATTTAAACTTCAATAAGTTGAGTAAACATGAAGCCAGAAAGGATGTATAAATGAATAGATTCTCAGATAGTTTCTCAGACAACAGGCAGTCACACTTTGAAGAGTTCTGCAAAAAGAGATTGGGTCTGTGGGGAATCCTGCACCTTGCACCATTCTGTTACATTTTTCCAGGATAATCACAGCGTGAATTGCATTAAAAATACAAATAAATTCTGAGGTCGTGAAGTTTACATTGCAATTAGACACGTATATCTGTGATTTGTATATAAGATAATGGTATCTCGTTTCAAATGTGAATTCTTGGCGGCTGACTATTGCTGATAAAGGAACAGTATCCGGGTGTCGGTGGACTGATTCATGCATGAGGAATTTCAATTGCATACAAATTGCATACAATTGCATACAAATGTTAGTATGCACAGTACTGAGGGACTGTGCCTTTTATACTGATCACCTCAGCATTTAATCCATCCTGCCTAATAGCGCTCATCTTCAGACACATTTTTCAAGCTATTGCAGGTAATGTTAGCTGTGGTACAGCGGATAGCAATCTCACCTCTGTCAGGATGTTGTGGGTTTGAGTCTTATGCCAGAGACATGAGCACATAATCCAGGCTGACACTCCAGTTCCATACTGAGGGAATGCTGTGCCATCTTTCAGATGCGATGTTAGACCGAGGCCCTCTCTGCTCTTTTAGGTGGATATCAAAGATCTCATGGCACTATTTGAAAAAGAGCAAATGGATTTCCCCACCCCCATCCCTGGGGCCAATATTTATCCCTCAACCAACATTACTGAAAGAGATTACCTGGTTGTTTATCTCATTGGTGTTTGTGGGAGCTTTTTGTGCAAGTTAGCTCCCGTGTTTCCTACATTACATGTGACTACACTCCAAAATTGTTAGTAAATTTGTATTTTTATAAAGTGCATTTGGACATCCGGAAGTCATTAAAGATGCGGTATAAATGCAAACACTATCTTTTATAGGGCAGTACCCTCTCCTAGTTGTTGACCTAGTGCGGTTGAATGTGGAACATTTCTGGTTTTGCTCCAGAACTATCTCAAGACCCATTCTGCAATGAGTGAGCACAGGTCTGCATTGGGCAGGTGCACTGTTTCTGCTGATAATTACTGTCTTGTTATGGGGAAAAGAGCTCTGTATGTTTTCTCTCTTCGTTATTAAGAGGTGACTAAGAGTATATTATTTGTAATTCACTGTGATTATGGATATGAAAGGCTTTCCTTTTTTACATCTGAATTAGGGGTTACCTTGCTGCTAAACGGAATAGTGGTCCAGAAATCCTGTGAGGGTGGAATGACTCTATTAACATAAAGACGAGAATGTGTAGTTCTCTGTAAGTAATGAACCACTAATGGAATCAAGTAGCTGAAATCATATTTGAAAGGCAGACATTCCTATAACTTCATTAGTAGGTCACCTGTTACAGACACAGACATAACTTCTGTTGATTTTCAGCCCAGTGTCACGCTTGGGAGTTGGAGTGATGGGACAGTGTTAATCCCACTGACTCCTCTGAGCTCAGTTGTGCTCATTTGTGAGGCACTAAATGGAAGCCAGGCTCACTGAGAGATGTATGCAGAGAATCCATCCTTAAATGAAGTCTCAGCCAATACTGAACATTCACCCGCATTGAAGCATTGAGATTTTCTTCTGAGGTGCTCATTCTGGCTTGATACAATAAAGGATGGCTGAAGACTGACCTGCCACATACTTTAGACCAGAACCCAACATGGCAAATCTCCAGCTAAATGCCTTGTACTCGCAAAGGTGGGCATTTCTACCCAGTGGGGGAAATTACTTTGTTTCTTGCATTGTTCATGGGGCTAGTTACTTGAGATTGTATATACTTCCCCCAGAGTATTGTTCTGACATGATGGATGTCATGCAGGAACATTTAATGGGAAATACAAACATTGCTGTCTGGAGACTCTGACCTTTTGACACAGCATCAAATTTAATTGTAACACAGACAGCAGAAGGCATGTCAATCCCACCATGGCTTTATAATAACCAACATTTTGAATACTCACTGCAGCACTGTGTTCAGTGTAATCAGTTACAGTCATAGATTCATAGAGTTATGCAGCACAGAAGCAGGCCCTTCGGCCCATCGTGTCTGTGCCGGCCATCAATTCTAATTCCATTTTCCAGCACTTGGCCCGTAGCCTTGTATGCTATGACATTTCAAGTGCTCATCTAAATACTTCTTAAATGTTGTGATGGTTCCTGCCTCTACCACCCCTTCAGGCAGTGTGTTCCAGATTCCAACCACCCTCTGTTCATCATGAACTTTGCTGCAATTAGATGCACTGCTCATATTGCAGTCATCTCTTCGACTGCAGTTCTTGCTCTTGCTCCCATCTTGCTACAAGGGTCTAAACATGGGAAGTTAGTTTTTACAACAAAGTAAACAAAATACAGTTTAGCACATGAAGCACTTGCTTCAGCCGAAGTGCACACACCCATATACCCCTTATAAAAACTATTCTTAAAATGTTAGCTTGGAGTTTATTTTCAAAGATATTGAGGGTAAGACAGATAGGGTATCACCACCCTTTGAAGAATTTATATTGCTTCCAGATATTCACATGTGGTAGGATGTTCTATCCAAACAAAAGCTAACTCAGTATCAGTGATATGGTTGTTTTTAACTGTATTTTTTTCCCTTATTTAATTTGTGCATCATATCAGGTGATCACAGGACAGGGCCTGTGTTGTGATAACAGCAACACCATTATAGATTATAAATGGGAGAATACAGTGTGTTGTGCAATAGGAAGGTACCAAGTTGACAAAGCAACATTGGAAATGTAAGCACCAATAAGCTGCCAGTAAAATCAAATATACTAAATTGATTAATTCCTTTAAAGAAAACCCAGATAAATTTATGATTAATGATAATATTGAAGGATATATGAATAAGTATATAGAAAGAAAGGCTTGCATTTATCTAATGTCCTATCATGCCTCACACGCAATGAATTATTTTTGAAAAACAGTAATATTTGGCCTGGATTTTGCGTTGAGAATGATGGTAAGGTTAATAGCTCTAACCCTTATTATGGAGTAAATTGGACAGCAACTTCTGGAGCATGCACATGGACAGTTAAATGTGGAAATCCCTTTCTTTATTTTGCTATCAGTGCATAATTTACATCTAATTCATACTTCCTGGTTTAGACTCTGCCTGTCTCAGTGAGGATTCTTCAATCTGATTGGTTGAGGAGCCTCACGGATTCTTGTCCTGCTCACACACGCCACAGATGCCCTCACTGGATCAGACGCTAGGTGACATGAAGTCTCCTCTCAAACACCTGTGAAAACTCTATGGACAGCAGTTAGCCTAGTGAATGATGAGCTGTGTTCATCCACAACTGACCACAAATCCAGGCCATTATGTAGGCAAATGTAGAAGCCATTTTGTACAAACAGCAATGAGATGAAATACCAGTTAACCTGTTTTTTAAAAATATTCGTTCTTGGGATGTGAGCCATGTTAACAAGGCCGCATTTATTGCCCATCTCTAGTTTCCCTGAGAAGGTGGCAATAGGTCTTCTCCTTGCAGTCCTGTGTTGCTGGTGTTTCCACAATACTGCTAGGTAGGGATTTCCAGGATTCTGACTCAGTAACGATGAAGGATTGGCAATATATGTCCAGGTCAGCATTGTGTGGTTAGAAAGGGTACTTGGAGGTGATGGTTCCATCAAGTTTCCTTGCTGAAACCCAAGGTCTGGAATTCCTTCCCTAAATCTCTCTGTCTCCCTACCTCTCTTTCCTCCTTTAAGACGCTATATAAGACCTACCTGTTTGACCAAGCTTTTTGTTATCCGACCTAATATCTCCTTATGTGTCAATTTTTTTTTGATAACATTTATAAAACATCTTGGGGGATGTTTTATTACTTTAAAGTCGCTATATAAATGCAAGTTGTCGAAGTTGTTGTTGATGGTGTTCTCACAAGATTGCTGTTCTTCTTGATGATTGAGGTTGCAGGGGAGGGAGGGACTGTTAAAAATAAACTTGGTGAGTTGCTGCAGTGCATCCTGTAGGTTGTATATATAGTGGCCACAGTCTGTCTGCAATGGAGAGGTGGCTGCTAGGTCCAGTGGCAGCAACTTCAATCTAGCAAATTGCTCTGTCCTGAATGGTGTTGAGCTTCTTGTTACAATTGCACCCGTCCAGATGAGTGGTGAATATACCATCACACTCATGACTTGAGTATTGTAGATCATTGGCAAGGCTTGGAGGTCTCAGGAGATGGCCCACTTATCGCAGAATACCATATCTCTGTCCTACTCCTTTCGCCATGATGCTCATGTAGTTGGTCCAGTTCAGCTGCAGTCAGTGGTGTCCCTCCCGACCCCCCGCTTGCCAATAGTGGGGGGGGTCTTGGCAACGGTGGCACCATTGAAGGTCAAAGGGAAGTGACTGGGCTTTTTCTTGTTTAAGATGATCATCACTATGCAAAATTCTGATGGCGTTGTTTGAAGGGGGAATGATTGGCCAGTTTACTGGCTGTTCTTTGAAAAATGCCATGATGTCTTTAACTTTAACCTAAACCTCCAGAACATGAGGAAGGGAAGGCTTGGTTTAATGTTCCATTCATAAATGGTACTGCATGGAGTCTAATTGCTTTTGTTCTTGGAGCATGGTAGTCTCATGCAATGATTTCAATTGGTTCGACTTAAAGGGCTGAATTGATTAGATCTCTAGGGATGGGCTCGGAGGTGGGTGAGGGCTGTAAAATGGCAAGGGAAGGCGGAGGGTTGAAGTGCCCTTTGCCTTCCTGACGCCATGCAATTTCATCAGTGGCGGGGAAGGTTGAGGATGGCCTTCCTTTCGAAAGGCCAATGGAGGCCCTAAAGTGGCCTACTAAGGGCCCCTTAAGGGCCTCTTCCTGCCACTGCTGGTATTCTACTAGCAGCAGGGAGCCTTTCCGCAACTGCCTGACTGGCCCTGGTGAGACCCGCATGCTGACCTCCAATCCGCAGCCTCCTCCATTGCTGCTGGTCCTGGTCAGCTGCAGTACCCGCAAAGGTCACCTTTCCCACTGGCGCTGCTGGGACTGAAGAGCTGCTGCCCTGCAATTGGTGACAGGTCTTAGAGGTGGAATCTGCACTTTTAAAAGGACAGAAGCGCCAATAGCAGGCAGTTAATTTCCTGAAGTGAATAGAATTGCATGGGGACTTCCGGAAACAGCTGCGGTGGAGTTGCCCCGGCTTTCCGGCCCACTATTGGGTCCACCACAGCCATTAAGTTCAGCCCAAAGAGTAAGCGGTTGATCTTGACTTTTGGCCGACCAACCTTTTGAAGCCCCAATCTCATTTTATTATAGCAGATGAGCTGCAGATCATCCCAATGCAATTTGCTGGACTGAGACCTGAAGACCAGGCCAGGGTATGTTGCCCTGGTGGTCGTGATCCTGGAGGGTGGAAGTCCGGTGCTGGAAATTTATTATTATGGATTATTTCGGTGGACCCCCAAGGATGTTTACCTTCAGAGGACCCCTTCAGTTCCATTGTTCACGGGACCAATTGACCAGTTCTGACCGAAAATGGCAGTCGGGGTCCTAATTACATCCTAGGACCTGATTCCACATTAAAAAGGGAACAGGCAGGTATTTTGGACACACGGTCATGGGCCCCTTTCAAAATGGAACCAGTGGCATTGCTGGCGTTAATAGGGCAGTAAGGCTACCAACTCCCTTTTGAGGCTGTTACCTCACCATTAATAGCAGGCGAAGGCAGCGAAAATCGACCTCTTTGTACTTTGTACTGATTGGTTGTAAGGTCTTGTTCAAGGCTCAGCACCCCCACCTAACGGTGACAACAGTGGTTAAAGTGAGGAGTTCTGGAGTTCTGAATTTATTAGAATTAGAATATTACAGCGCAGTACAGGCCCTTCGGCCCTCGATGTTGCGCCGATCATCTGACCTACACTATTCCATTTACATCCATATGTCTATCCAATGACCACTTAAATGCCCTTAAAGTTGGCGAGTCTACTACTGTTGCAGGCAGGGCGTTCCACGCCCCTACTACTCTCTGCGTAAAGAAACTACCTCTGACATCTGTCCTATATCTTTCACCCCTCAACTTAAAGCTATGTCCCCTCGTGTTTGCCATCCTCATCCGAGGAAAAAGACTCTCACTATCCACCCTATCTAACCCTCTGATTATCTTGTATGTCTTTATTAAGTCACCTCTCCTCCTCCTTCTCTCTAACGAAAACAACCCCAAGTCCCTCAGCCTTTCCTCGTAAGACCTTCCTTCCATACCAGGCAACATCCTAGTAAATCTCCTCTGCACCCTTTCCAAAGCTTCGACATCCTTCCTATAATGCGGTGACCAGAACTGCACGCAATACTCCAGGTGCGGCCTCACCAGAGTTTTGTACAGCTGCATCATGACCCCGTGGCTCTGAAACTCGATCCCCCTACTAATAAAGGCTAACACACCATATGCCTTCTTAACAGCCCTATTAACCTGGGTAGCAACTTTCAGGGATTTATGTACCTGGATACCAAGATCTCTCTGCTCATCTACACTACCAAGAATCTTCCCATTAGCCCAGTACTCTGCATTGCTGTTACTCCTTCCAAAGTGAATCACCTCACACTTCTCCGCATTAAACTCCATTTGCCATCTCTCAGCCCAGCTCTGCAGCCTATCTATGTCCCTCTGTACCCTACAACACCCTTCGACACTATCCACAACTCCACCGACCTTCGTGTCATCCGCAAATTTACTAACCCACCCTTCTACACCCTCATCCAGGTCGTTTATAAAAATGACAAACAGCAGTGGCCCCAAAACAGAACCTTGCGGTACACCACTAGTAACTAAACTCCAGGATGAACATTTGCCATCAACCACCACCCTCTGTCTTCTTTCAGCTAGCCAATTTCTGATCCAAAGCTCTAAATCACCTTCAACCCCATACTTGCGTATTTTCTGCAATAGCCTACCGTGGGGAACCTTATCAAACGCCTTACTGAAATCCATATACACCACATCCACGGCTTTACCCTCATCCACCTGTTTGGTCACCTTCTCGAAAAACTCAATAAGGTTTGTGAGGCACGACCTACCTTTCACAAAACCGTGCTGACTATCGCAAATGAACTTATTCTTTTCAAGATGATTATAAATCCTGTCTCTTATAACCTTTTCCAACATTTTACCCACAACCGAAGTAAGGCTCACAGGTCTATAATTACCAGGGCTGTCTCTACTCCCCTTCTTGAACAAGGGGACAACATTTGCTATCCTCCAGTCCTCCGGCACTACTCCTGTCGACAATGACGACTTGAAGATCAACAACAACGGCTCTGCAATCTCCTCCCTGGCTTCCCAGAGAATCCTAGGATAAATCCCATCTGGCCCAGGGGACTTATCTATTTTCACTCTTTCCAAAATTGCTAACACCTCCTCCTTGTGAATCTCAATCCCATCTAGCCTAGTAGGCTGTATCTCAGTAATCTCCTCGGCAACATTTTCTTTCTCTACTGTAAATACTGACGAAAAATATTCATTTAACGCTTCCCCTATCTCCTCTGATTCCGCACACAACTTCCCACTACTATCCTTGATTGGCCCTGTTCTAACTCTTATCATTCGTTTATTCCTGATATACCTATAGAAAGCCTTAGGGTTTTCTTTGATCCTATCCGCCAATGACTTCTCGTGTCCTCTCCTTGCTCTTCTTAGCCCTCCCTTTAGATCCTTCCTGGCTAGCTTGTAACTCTCAAGCGCCCTAACTGAGCCTTCACGTCTCATCCTAACATAAGCCGCCCTCTTCCTCTTGACAAGCGCTTCAACTTCTTGAGTAAACCACGGCTCCCTTGCTCGACAACTTCCTCCCTGCCTGACAGGTACATACTTATCAAGGACACGCATTAGCTGCTCCTTGAATAAGCTCCACATTTCGTTTGTGCCCATCCCCTGCAGTTTCCTTCCCCATCCTACACATCCTAAATCTTGCCTAATCGCGTCATAATTTCCTTTCCCCCAGCTATAATTCTTGCCCTGTGGTATATACCTGTCCCTGCCCATCGCTAAGGTAAACCTAACCGAATTGTGATCACTATCGCCAAAGTGCTCACCTACATCTAAATCGAACACCTGGCCGGGTTCATTACCCAGTACCAAATCCAATGTGGCATCGCCCCTGGTTGGCCTGTCCACATACTGTGTCAGAAAACCCTCCTGCACATACTGGACAAAAACAGACCCATCTAAAGTACTCGAACTATAGTATTTCCAGTCAATATTTGGAAAGTTAAAGTCCCCCATAACCACTACCCTGTTACTCTCGCTCCTGTCGAGAATCATCTTCGCTATCCTTTCCTCTACATCTCTGGAACTATTCGGAGGTCTATAGAAAACTCCCAACAGGGTGACCTCTCCTCTCCTGTTTCTAACCTCGGCCCATACTACCTCAGTAGACGAGTCCTCAAACGTCCTTTCTGCCGCTGTAATACTTTCCTTGATTAACAATGCCACACCCCCCCCTCTTTTACCCTCTTCTCTGTTCTTTCTGAAACATCTAAATCCCGGAACCTGCAACATCCATTCCTGCCCCTGCTCTACCCATGTCTCCGAAATGGCCACAACATCAGGATCCCAGGTACCAACCCATGCTGCAAGCTCACCCACCTTATTCCGGATGCTCCTGGCGTTGAAGTAGACACACTTTAAACCAAGTTCTTGCTTGCCAGTGCCCTCTTGCGTCCCTGTAACCTTATCCCCTACCTCACTACTCTCAACAGCCTGTACACTGGCACTGCAATTTAGGTTCCCATTCCCCTGCTGATTTAGTTTAAACCCCCCCGAAGAGCACTAACAAATCTCCCCCCCAGGATATTGGTACCCCTCTGGTTCAGGTGAAGACCATCCTGTTTGTAGAGGTCCCACCTACCCCAGAAAGAGCCCCAATTATCCAGGAAACCAAAACCCTCCCTCCTACACCATCCCTGCAGCCACGTGTTCAACTCCTCTCTCTCCCTATTCCTCTCTTCGCTAGCACGTGGCACAGGCAACAACCCAGAGATAACAACTCTGGTTGTTCTCGCTCTAAGCTTCCACCCTAGCTCCCTGAATTTCTGCCTTAAATCCCCATCTCTCTTCCTACCTATGTCGTTGGTGCCTATGTGGACCACGACTTGGGGGTGCTCCCCCTCCCCCTTAAGGATCCCAAAAACACGATCGGAGACATCACGTACCCTGGCACCTGGGAGGCAACACACCAACCGTGAGTCTCTCTCGTTCCCACAGAACCTCCTATCTGTTCCCCTAACTATGGAGTCCCCAATGACTAATGCTCTGCTCCTCTTCCCTTTTCCCTTCTGAGCAACAGGGACAGACTCTGTGCCAGAGACCTGCACCCCATTGCTTACCCCTGGTAAGTCGTCCCCCCCAACAGTATCCAAAACGGTATACCTGTTGTTGAGGGAAACGGCCACAGGGGATCCCTGCACTGCCTGCTGGTTCCCTTTCCATGAATATGCCCTGAGAAACACTGAATGGTGGTAAGATGTTAGTGTACAAGTCAGGACCGTTGATCCTACCCACTGTAACACTCGTACTGTAATATTAGATCATGTAGATATTTTGTTACCTTGCCTTTTACCTTGATATGAACAAGTACTTGTGAAATGTTTCTATAATTAAAATACAAGACCAGTACCAGAAAGACCAACATTCCTTGAGTTGGCAGTGCTAAAGGTTACAGGGGTTGAAGATTACCGGGGAGGGTTCAACAATTAAATGGGACAGGAATGAGTAGCTTCCACTTCTACCTCCAAATTTTCACTTTAACCACTGTTTCACCGTTAGGTGGCGGTGCTGAGCCTTGAACAAGACCTTCCAACCAGCACAGTGAGATCCACCTGTTTAATCTGCAGCAGGGTTCACCCCAGACCAGATCCTATCTCAAACAAACCCTGTGGTTAATAAACACAACACTCTGCACACAATGAGGATGGGGAAGTGTGATAAGGAGCTAAAGTCCTCCGGGCTCTAAGTTTGAGAAGCATAACATTTCGCCAGCACACAATCCATTTCTGGGGGTGGGACGTTAGTGAGCACTGGTTTGGTGAATAAACGCATGGCTCCTTTAAAAACTCAGTTTAAATAGCGAAAGGAGTATGATGCAAAGTCGTCATTACATAAACATCGCAACGAAGACTACAACCCCGGGACCTTTTATCTGTGTCCCTATTAAGATGAACTGTTAACAGCATCAAATATTCGGAGAGGTCAGTGTCCTTGACTGACAATTTCAGTGTTGATCCGACCCCCAAGCTGAGCCCATCACAGGTTTATTCTACTCTCTCTGTTGTCTGGTGTATCTCTCCCTGTCTCTCAATCATCCTCCAGTCTATATGTTATATATTGGATGATGTGCTGGTTATGTAGTGGGGGGGGGGGGGGGGGGGGAGGGCGCTCATTGGAACATTAGGGAATACGCTACATGACACTGTGCAGGTCTGAGCCATGTGGCGACTGTGATATTATGTCTAGTGGAAGCCCCACGGGAGCTGGGAGGCTCAGCTCATCTCTCACCGGTCAAGTGAAGAGCTTTGCTCTCAGTCCGGACCGTCATGAAGATCTCCCAAGCTGAGATTAAGCCCAGACTCCGGAGTTATTTGCAGTTCCCAGGTTTAGAGACAGGACTAAGTCGGCGCTCTTGTCCAGCAAATAGCCGAAAAAGCGATCAGGTTGGCAGGATTTTTTTTTTAAAAAAGCATAAACCCCTGACCTGCCACCCAGTCCATTCCAGCAAGAAACAAACCCACTTCAATCATTAGCCTCGAATGTAAATAAATCATTCCAATCACGCATTTTAAAAAAATTGCTTCAGTAAACCACTGAAGTTGAAGCAGTACATCGTGTCCAACTGACCAGTTACAACATCAAATCTTTCGAAATCAGAGGATTATTATGCGTATGTTGAATTAATCTGACGCGAAAGATTGGTGTAAACATCTGCATTCAGTTAGCGGCCCAGGTCTATCTGGCTGGAATAATCTTTGTTTACAGCAGACTTCAGATATTTTCACTGCAAGTTACAGACGGTTCAGAGAGGGTCGGTCAGTGTAACAGTAACAAGTGGCGTGTGGAAAAGGAAAATGCGTGCATTACGAATCGATTAAGATTTACTGATTGCTGCAGAACTAGAGCGGAAAATCATTCTTAATGTGTTCAGGTATTAGGAAGACTGGGAGCCGCTCGGTGAATGTCCTGACATTCTTGTCTGCGACCCCCCCCCCCCCCCCGCCCCCCGCCCCCGACCCATTTTGCCCTCTGCATCTTCTGATAGTCAAATTGTGTATTTGTAATGCAGAACCTGGGTGTATCTCTGTCCCGGCGCTTCTCTGTTTGTGCAGTGAGTTGGATGGGGTGGAAATGCAATGATTTAACACTCAAACTTGCTCCATTTTACACAGTGGAAGGGAACATTCTGTGTGCTGGAGGGTCGAGGATGCGGGATGAGAGCACTCAGCTAGCTGTACAGCGTTATGTCAAACACTCAGCTCTATCTATTCCTCGCTCCACAGCAAGACTTCGCCTGCGCTGTCCCCATTGCAAAATGTCTTGTCGGCAGGATGTGTGTAAGAATGAGGCACATCAGCTTTACTGATGTAACTCTAGCTAACAACTGGTTTCCATTCAAAATAAGGACATGATACAAATAATCATTGCCATTAAAAAGGCAATGCGCCTCTATGCACAACGCCTGTCTTTAAAATGGGGGCGAGTGATGGACGAGCCCCTTGCGAGCGCCTTCACTTGGATAAAGTGTTGAAGGAGCGACACAGCGAGATTTCCGGGTCTCAGCCCAACGCCGAAGCAACGAAAGCGATTATCTTAAATCCCCAAAGCCGATCTTTAATCGATTCCATGTCGGAACATATAGAAAGCAACTCGATTACAAAACACCACAGCTAAATCCTGCAATGAGCTGAGGTACTTAAATAGGGGTGGGGGGGGGGGGGGTGGAGAGATGTGCTGCAACATTCCCTTCTTCACCATGTCAGGTACCTGAAGCTAAAATAATGGCTTGGATCCTGACCAATAGTGAAACCTGGGTGAGATGCAAGACATCGCCAGCGTGATGGGTTTTACATGATAATGTTTGGATGGGGAGGGGAGGGGGGAAGGGGGGACAAGCCGCCTCTAAGTGGTGGAAACACCACATTATATTTTTTAAAAAGCGCCCACATCCAATAAGCATTTTCCAGGAGGTCCCAGCCCTGATTTGCAAGGCTGTTTATACATGACAGAATGTATATAAAGCACAAGCTCATTCCACACTCTAACACACAGGTACCAGAGCTAATGGAGCAGCCTTATTTGAGCCGTGGATTTTACATTACAGAGCTCACAGATTGCTGAGACAAGATTTCTGGATTTATTTTAATGAGCAAGGAACTTCCCCCACCCGCCCCTATTTGTTTTTATATATAAAGGATCCGCGTTAGACTTTGATTTTTTTTTTGGAGGAATTTCACTTTTTTTTTTGAAGACAGCAGAATAAGCTAACAATGTTAGTCCTAATTAGATCGGTCATGATGTTGGGTTTTATTCTTGTCTCCCCCATGTCCACTCTGTCCATGGAGAGTCAGTTTGTCACTCCCGTCCGACTGGACACTGCCTCCACACAGGGGTCCTTCTTCAAAAGAAGCCTGGAAGATGTCAAGCAGCAGAACGTGGTGGCTTTTAAAATCAAGGCGTTTGACGAGGAGTTTTATTTGAATTTGGTGCCCGACTCCAGTTTTCTGGCGCCGGCTTTCACCGTGCAATCGCTGGCTGCATCTCCCAGCCCTGCCTGGGGGACCAGTTTGAACCACTGTTTTTATTCCGGCTCGGTGAACGCGGACCCGGGATCATTTGCAGCTCTCAGCCTGTGCCAAGGCATGCACGGAGCTTTTGGTGCCAACGGATCGGAGTATCTCATCCAGCCCGTTCAAAACGAGAGCCAAGGTGCCAGTAGCACTCACGTTATCCGCCGCAGGAGCGCTTCCATCCCCTCTCTCAACGCCACATCCAGATGCGGAGTGAGTGGCACCCAAGCAAACGTCGAAGTCCTGCAGAAATTTAAAGGTGACCTGATTTTTTTTCCCCTTTTCTCTCTCGCAAGATTAATTGCAATCACACCTCATTTTAACTGATGAGACGCGACAAAATCTCCGTCCCTGAATGACAGCAGGCGTCAAATTTATATCAACGTTCCGTGTCACATATTAGTCTTGGAAATACCAACACTTCTGCATGAAATGGAAAGATGTTGGGGATGCTGTAACTTTTTCGTTATTGGTTTGCATTGTAACTTTAATTGAATGTAGTTTCTGTTGGTGTCAGTTGTGGGAATGTGTCACTTTCTGGAACTGATTTGCTCAGTGATGCTGAGAGTCAGTTCCATTGGGAACTCGAGAGCAACATTTAGCAGCTTTACTTTGTGTCACTGCGCTCTCCACATCTGCAGACTCAGCCGCTTGGCACAACGTCTTTTGAATTTGCGCCGTAATTTCCTGCAATTCTGACTTTATATGGGTAAAATATTTATTGAATGCAGCAAAACCCATCCCTTTGCTCTCACCGAAATCCCGACGGCAGCCACTATAAATGCGCATTGTATCTTTTGTAATAAGATGTTACAACACACACACTGACTGCAGCTGTACGCTGTTCTAACGGGGATGCGGTCTCCAGAACATTTTTTCTTATTTGTAAAGTGAAACTTCGCCCTTCATTTCAGCCCTGTGTCCCAATTCTATCTCTGGGCAGCGGTGACATTGCTCAGTTGAAGCTTTTAAGCTCCTGCTTATACTGGTTATATCAGGATACAGAGCGCCTGTATCCTGCCCCCTTTACTGTACATAACGTGAGGGGGTTGAGCCCTGCGCTTCACGTGATCAAACTTGTCATGTATCACCCCCCCCCCCACCCCACACCCCCCGCATTGCAGCTGTGCCTTTTACCCACAGCTGTTGGCACTCTGTCATACAGGCGGGAGTAGGGGCTTTCTCATGGTCTGCTGATTATGATGTTTGTTCTTGTGACTCTCAGAGCCCTGATCCGCTTTCACTCCTTCACAGTGGCGGTGGGTCAAACATCTTCCAGCTGAATCATTGACAGACCAACAATTTCCACGTGACTGCTTTAGCTGTTAACCCTTTGAGGGCGACAATACCAATTCTGCCCAACAACATTCTACGTGTCCTATCTTAGTTAATTCAGAAATATGCTAAGTTTCTATAAAGAACATTTACCTTGCTGTAGCCTATTGCCATAGAGGGAAAATTTTCTACATGCTAAAGAATTATCATATTGTCTCTGTCCTGTCAGACTGCTTGTCTGATATCCAGTCCTTGAAGAGCCACAATTTTCTCCAATCAAACATAGAAAGATTGAAGCAAACTCCACACTTGCCATTGATTCTATCACCCTCCCTGGCCACTATCAGGCTGAAGGCTGTACCAGACTGTTGGCAACCTTGGTAGCCTATTTGACCCTGTGCCTAGCTTCCACCCAGATCCTCTCCATTGCCAGGATCACCTACTTACACTTCTGTAACATTGTCCACCTCCGCTTTTGCCTTAGCTTATCTGCTGTTGAAACCCTCATCCATGTTTTTGTTACCTCGATATTTGATTCTTCCAGTGCTTTCCTGACCAGCCTTCTGCCTCCCACCTTCTATACAGTTCAGCTCATCCAAGCGCTGCTGCCTGTGTCCTAGCCCACCCCAAGTCCCAGTCAGCCTTCACCCCTGTGCTCACTGACATGCATGGGTTCTGGTCCACCAATGCCTCGATTTTAAAACTCTCATCCCTTTTTTCACATCCCTAAATGGCCTAACCTCTCTCTTTCTCTGTAACCTCCTCCAGCTCTGCAACCCTCCAAGATTTCTACATTCCTCCAACTCTGGTCTCTTGCCTATCCCCTTGTCCCAACTTTAACAGTTGTGCCTTTAGGCATCTAAGCCATAAAATCTGAAATTTCCTTGCTAAACATCTCCATCTCACCGGCTCTTACCTTATTTAAAACCTATCTCTTTGACTAAGCTTTTAGTCACCTGTTCTAATAATTCCTTTTTTGGCTCAGTGTCAGTTGTCCAGGTCATAAATGACATTTTGCTTAATTGTCACTTCACTCCCCATTCCACCCCCCCCCCCCCAACACCCCCCCCCACCCCCCCCCCCCCCCCCCCCCTCCACACACACAAACCTTCCACTGTAACTCCATCTCGACTACTCTTTCACGTGGTAGGAAGATAATTAAATCTAAGATGCATCTTTATTATAGAAAACTATTCAACGTATCTGCTGGCTGTGTAAGTACCATTTTGATGAATGCCTTCAGGACCACTTAAAATCACATTGAATCTCACCTCCCCTATCCATGTCAATTGGACAATAATTTTAAAATTAAGCCTATTCTCTAGCAACCAAACACTCGATGCACAGTCCATGATCCTAGGGAATGTGGGGCAATCCGAATGAGGGATCTAACTTAATTCAAATCCTTCGGTAGCTTTGTGAAAATGACTGTGCCTTATGGCTTTCGCTGTGGATTAAAACCAACTCTCCCTATACTGTATATCATTTAGAGCATCAATTATTAATCATTAGTTAATTTCTATTGAGAACAATTAGTGATACAATATTTTTGTCACCTATTTTTTGGAGAAATTTAGCTTGGCATTTAACTGGAACAGGATTAATGACTAAATATCAATGAGTTAAATGGTGCAACTCAATCATGGAATTCTATTCTGTTTATGAGTCACTTGTGATTTGGAAATTTATGAAGTAGTCAGTATCACCTGATTAGCAGCTTCGCTGATACCTTTGTTGGTAAATGCTGTGTGTTGTTGGTGCTAAGCTATAAAGATTCCAAGGCCTCAGGTTTGATTCCTGAACTATGTTGAGTTAGCTGATCTTGCCTGGACTAGCAGTTGGGATGCAATAATTGGCTTCAGTACTGTAGCCCAGGGAGGTAATAAAAATCAGCTGGGATCCCTGCTCCTGAATACTCTCCAGTATCCCCAGCAGAAAATGGGTGTATATGGATGTCAAGTGAGGAACAGATTGGATTCAGTGTAATGCCTTTTGATGCCAGCAGATTACTGTCTAATGTCACACATGAAGAATGGCTACTTGGGCAAGATACCAGAGGGCTCTCAGGGTCAGTCGAATTTTATCTCAGTAAGACTTGGTACCTTTAAGAAAAAAGGGTGAAATTATAATTTACATTGGAGTGCAGGACACCATTCTTAATTCAGTACAAAGGGCACTGGAATATAAATTATAACACTGGCAAGTAGGATTTTAAATTTGATGGATAGATCTTGACAGTGAACTCACGTGAAGTGCTGCTGGTCCTTATTAAAGAAAGGGGGTGCTATAACACATTTGATGCTCACATAGCTGAGCAGATCACTTGACTCCATTCATTTATTTTGCTAAAATAAATCTTCCATCTTTCTATACATTTCTATAATTCGTTATTGTAACATTTCCTAATTTCCTTTTTCAGAGGTATCCTACCTTATGCACCAAACCTAGCTGACAGCATCAATTTATTGTAAGCAGTTTATAAAAGGACAGAGCTATCAGGGGGTTGACGGGGTGGTGAGGTCACAGCTCAATGCTTCCAGCAAGGCTAACAATTCAGTTGGAGACCAGTTAGGGCAAATTCATTGTTTCTACCCATGTGGGTATAGTGTTGCATGTACTTATCAATGCAATGTATTGTGTTCCATACCATTATCCAATGCAATTTATAGTGTTCCACACACTTATCAATGCATTGTATAATGTTCCGTACACTTATCCAATGCAATGTATAGTGTTCCGTACACTTATCAATGCATTGTATAGTGTTCCGTACACTTATCCAATGCAATGTATAGTGTTCCGTACACTTATCCAATGCAATGTAAAATGTTCCGTACACTTATCAATGCATTGTATAATGTTCCGTACGCTTATCCAATGCAATGTATAGTGTTCCGTACACTTATCCAATGCATTGTATAGTGTTCCGTACACTTATCCAATGCAATGTATAATGTTCCGTACACTTATCCAATGCATTGTATAGTGTTCCGTACACTTATCCAATGCAATGTATAGTGTTCCGTACACTTATCAATGCATTGTATAGTGTTCCGTACACTTATCCAATGCAATGTATAGTGTTCCGTACACTTATCCAATGCAATGTATAGTGTTCCGTACACTTATCCAATGCAATGTATAGTGTTCCGTACACTTATCAATGCATTGTATAGTGTTCCGTACACTTATCCAATGCAATGTATAGTGTTCCGTACACTTATCCAATGCAATGTATAGTGTTCCGTACACTTATCAATGCATTGTATAGTGTTCCGTACACTTATCCAATGCAATGTATAGTGTTCCGTACACTTATCAATGCATTGTATAGTGTTCCGTACACTTATCCAATGCAATGTATAGTGTTCCGTACGCTTATCAATGCATTGTATAATGTTCCGTACACTTATCCAATGCAATGTATAGTGTTCCGTACACTTATCAATGCATTGTATAATGTTCCGTACACTTATCCAATGCAATGTATAGTGTTCCGTACACTTATCAATGCATTGTATAATGTTCCGTACACTTATCCAATGCATTGTATAATGTTCCGTACACTTATCCAATGCAATGTATAGTGTTCCGTACACTTATCAATGCATTGTATAATGTTCCGTACACTTATCCAATGCATTGTATAATGTTCCGTACACTTATCAATGCATTGTATAATGTTCCGTACACATATCCAATGCAATGTATAGTGTTCCGTACACTTATCAATGCAATGTATAGTGTTCCGTACACTTATCAATGCATTGTATAATGTTCCGTACACATATCCAATGCTACCAGACTTATGATCCTAAGAAAAATAGAGCCCCAATTTTACACTTTGAAACTTTTAAAATGGAATAAGTTTAGGACATGTGAAGTTTTCTAACCACACAGAGCTCATAAAAACTGGAGACAAAAGAGCAACATAAGGGCTGACTGAACATGATGTAGCATTTATCAATATTTTTCTACATGCTTTCTGATCACCATAACCAGCAAACCTAATACACAGTATAATAGTTCATTCAGTGAGGTTATAGTTGTTACTTACCTAATTTCTATCCTTGCTGATTAAAAATGTATTTCACTATTTGACCTTTTTTAAATTGGAGTGAAAGTCTATTGATCAACAGAGCAGCTACATTAACGCTGTATTAAAGCAATCTTTGTTTACTCCATCTTCCATGGATGTGAATGGTAGCTAGTAATTATATTATGGGTCATTAGTCCCAACAAGTCTCACCCATTTAAAGAGATCGTCTCCAATACCCACCTTCTCAGCATATCCGCCATTCTCTCCTCTATAAAAATGCATCTCATTGCCTCTTAAATCCAGTATAATAATTGCTGGAGAGCTACTCAAAACTAATGATATTTTTGATGAATGGGATTTGGCAAGTCCGACTCCAAATAAGCAGTTACTGAACCCAGATCATTTGATTATAGCTTTAATTGGTATTATGAACAGCAGTGCAATTATGTCCTTGTATGTTCAAACTGTATATTTATTTAGTTTAGGGGAAGCCAGTGTTGCTGGCTCCTGACGCACTTGTCAGCAGTTATCCCAAAGTATGTTTTCCAAATTTGCTAATCCTGGCCATCGGAAACCCAATTTTTAACAAATTTGCCTGTCTTAACAATCTGGTAACTTGGTCTTGGCATTGCTGCCAGCTTCATCTGATGGGCATTTTGGGATCTGGTGGCACTGGTATGCCAATAAATCCAATATAAAATAGTTTTACAATACTATGGTACCCATAGTTGGGTATCCATATCATCAGGTAAGCATTCCATTCAGGTGCAATTTCCATCAATGGACATGAAGATTTTTCTTTGTGAGACAAGTTGTACTCTTAAAACAAATGTCTAGTTAATGAATATAAGCATTATCAAATTGTCCTTCTGTATTTTGCATAATCAGCACCAGATTCCGGCTAACATTTTAACTTTCTCTTTTTAAGCATCCCATACCATGGATCCTTCACCTAAAGGGGAACTTGTGGGTAAAAAGATCAGTAGATCCAAGCGTTTTGCATCAATTCCCCGTTTTGTGGAAACCTTAGTAGTGGCTGATGAGTCCATGGCCACTTTCCATGGTGACGATCTTAAACACTACGTGCTGATGTTAATGGCAGTGGCAGCCAGGTTATACAAACATCCCAGCATATTGAACCCTGTCAGCATTGTGGTGGTGAAGTTTATGGTCATCAATCATGAAGACAAGGGCCCAAAAATCTCCAGCAATGCAGCGCTAACTCTGAGAAACTTCTGTGCGTGGCAGAAAAAGTTTAACAAGGCCAGCGATAAGAATCCTGAGTATTATGACACTGCAGTCCTTTTCACAAAGCAGGTATGTTTCTTTGTCCCCTTTTCTGTTGTGATTGATGACATGTCAGTACACATTAAGAGCATTGAAATGTCAGTCTCTGGTTTTGTGGTGTTTTATCAGTGTATGTTCCATGTCTGCACAGACCTTTCCTCACTAGAATATGGAATGATTCTACTGCGTAAGACATGGCTGTACTATCAGTTCCACACGGACCGCTCAAATAACACACCTCTTCTGCTCCATTGCCTCCATTCTGCTCCTCAGAAATTTGACTTTTCACTAAAATGCGATAAGTTCGATCTCTATACTATATTAAAAAATACAATAGGCCTAGGCAGTATTGCATAACCTGTTAATCTCTGATATATCATGTAGTGTGGTTCTTTAACAGAAGAAAATGTGCAAACCTCCCACTTTATACCACACATTTACAATGCTTCCAAAGAAACTCTATCAGAGAGGATCTTAGTGCAGCTCTTCTTATGCACATTTTCACCTTGTATTTTTATGCAATAAAAAAATCCATCAACTGATAGTTCAGTAATTCATTGTTATATAACATTTTGAGTCAATGGGTTATTCATTGAAGGGAAATGACTGAGCTTGGATGAAGCCATTTTGCTTCTGCAGCTTAAGAGGTTCAGCTTCCCATTTATTTCAATAGCCTAATTTACACCTTTCCTTTTATTTTTATTCAGTATATGTACCAGGTGCAAAATTCTTAGCAATAAGCAGGACTAAACTGGCTTTTTAATCGGCATGTCCTATTCATATGCAGGCTCAGGCATTTTTGTTTTAATAGATCAAAATTCAACATGCCAGAACAGCTCAATTTCTAGACCACTGGAGCACTGACCCTGAAACTCGTGTCTGCTCTTCTTCATTTGGACAGCTTGTGTGTTTTATCCTGTCAACCATTAACTACTAATGTCTCCTCAGGTTCACAAAACCAGTTTCCTGATGGCTTGGTTATTAATGGGGCATGTTCAGTTTGGACATTTACTCAGGTCAGACTAAAATAGCAATGCTAAATCAGTCTTTAATTTAACCTAATCCAATCAGGTAATGATTAAACACCGTAGAAAGCGTTTGTGTGAAATGGCCTAGCCAATTGAAGTAAAATTTTTGCCCCCTCTACTTCTGACTCTTGCTAGGAGTACAATTCCAGGTGAACTGACAGTCCTCTGGTACCTCACTGAACTAGTCATTCTTAAGTGGCCTACATAATGAATGTCAGCAGTGTATCCATTTATGAGGAGTATCAAAACCTGAGCTCAATTCTGTTCTTCTTTGATGCCCATGCACATGTACAGCAGGATCATTGGACAGCAAATGAGAGTGGGACCCTGCCTGGTTTTAGTTTTCCACTAACAAGCCCAAAGACACAGAGAACAATTGTAACACCATCACTGCTTTTATTGGCAGAAATCTGTCTTCTTGCTGTGACTTCTGTTATTGGTTTTACAGAGCTGCAAGCTTTGTTTGTATGCACTATGGCCACAGGTGTTTGCATGTGCTTTTCTAGTCCTATTATGGTTTAGAGGGACAGATGAACTGATACATTCCAACTTTATAACCTGCAATAGAGTGAACCATGTATTTCAAAACTCCAATCACCACTGTACTGCACTTGCTTTCTGAAAGTATCTCTATTTATACATTTAGCTTTCACAACAGATATGGGATTTGGGTGAGGTGTGCATGAGTTATGCTTACCATCAGCTTCCGATGTATCCTCACATCTATATTTCTACATTTCCTGACTATTTTTAAATTGCATATTTTGTCTCAAAATATCAGGAAAATTAGTAATGCATAATTTGTTAATCTGTTTTCAGCATTCCCGTTTTCCTCCACTCAGACCAGACACCATTTGCTTTCTCTTGCTCTGTTTTGTTAGTGTACACCTGGTCAATTCCCTTTCCATAATTCTTGTTTTTATGCCTTATTGAGTTTGCTTCCAGGTTTGAAACAGCCCACTCTGTGATTATAAGGTCCCTTCTTCTGATGCATTCAAAGTCAAGGTTTACTCTCTAAAACTTAAGAGAGCAAATGCTCCAACTATAAACTTTGTAAGACCATACGAACTTAAAAAATGTTCTCATCTGTTTAGTTGATGTTCAGGCCTAAAGTCTTGGTTATATTAGAATAAAGCCTTCTAACTAGCCATATAATGTAATTTGTGGTGCAATATCTTAAATCATTTCAATATTTACTAACTTTGTTCATGACTACATTGTATTCTACAGAAACTCCCGAGAAAACTATGCTATTTACAGAAGGAATCATCTATTTTAGCCAAAATCACCTAATTTTGAACCATCAAGGTTGTTATAGTCAATATACATAGCCAAATCAAACCTCAGCACAGTCCGAGCAGTAATTTTTTGTGCTGAATTTGCATTAGACGGGTTGGAGATTTAAGTGAACTTTGGGATGGAATTTGTGACATCTTCTCAAAACGATTGTATTTGTGTAATATAGAATCATAGAACAGTACAGCACAGAAAGAGGTCATTCTGCCCATAGAGTCTGCGATTGGTGTGGCCAAAAGCACATTCTAGTTCCTGCATCACTGGGGCGACTTGAAACTGCTGGCTGCCCAATTCATGCCTGAGAAATGAGCTGGCGTAAGTTGAAAAATGAGCTGGTGTAATAGAAAATTGGGAGTGAGGGGGCTTCTCAGCCACCTCTTGGTCACCCAATGCCCGACTAATGCAATTTTCAGGTGGGTCACTAAATGGGAAAACAGCATGCCTGCCCATTTCTGGTGGGCAGCTCAAATCAAAGACCTCCACTGAAGTACAGATGGGTGGAATGTGAGCCTCGCATGCTACATTCATTTGAACAAGGAGGCGAGCAGTCTAATCAGTGCTCCTTAAAAGGACTGCTGGTGACCACTCCAATTTCCTTTACTGCTGGCCTGTGCTGCACTACCTTGGGGACTGGCACCTCCCCCCACTCCCAAGGCTTGGTCTACCGACTGGCTCAACATAGTAACAGATTCATTTCCCTATCCTGACTGAGTGAACTGAGTGCCCATTTGTTGCTCGCTGCTCACCAACTATGTTCAGATGAGGCCCGAACCTCAAGGTGGGTCAGGCCTTCTCATGTTGGTTCTGGGCAGGTGGCATGATGCCCTGCCCACTTCTCACCCAGCAGTGGCCACTGCCGGGACCGCACCTGGGGGAGGAGGGCACAGCAATGGATGGCGCTCTCACAAGCAGGTAAGTGCAGTCAGGCAGGCTCCGAAAACTTGGGTGCAGGGGTGCGGGGTGGGGGGGGGACAGGCAGCACCATTGCCATGGGCTTGGCCATTGCCACTCGAGGGCCTCTCCATGGGCCTAAAAGTGCTCAAAAAGGAGGTACCCCCCCCCACCAGAGCCCACTGGGAGGCCACCTGGATTTACCTGGCAGTTTCCCCACATGACAGCAGCCCACCCCACCATTGGCAAAATGCCAGCTGAGGTGGGAAGAGGCCCTTAATTGGTCACTTAAGTGAATCAATTGGCCTCTGGGCAGGAGGGCTGTCTGCCACCTCTGCCACCTTTCCCGCCACTGGTAAGATAGCATGATGGCGGGAAGACAACGGGCATGCCAATCCCCACCTATTCACACCATTTTACGAGCCCCTCCCACTTCCCAGCCCACCCCCTGAGGTCTGGTAAAACCCAGCTGTATCTGCATTTGCTATCTTTTCCACATTGGTTTATAGAACTTATCAGATGGACACAATGAGAAAGATAAAGTAGAGCATTTTAACTGAAAGATAACCACAAACCCATTGCTTTAGTTTAATGGTACGCTAGAATCAGTTTACAATGAATTCTGACACAGTGGAACTTAGCTTAAGATGGAAAATGGCAATCCCCCAATTCACTTCATATGTAACCAAACTAAATTGCACTTCTGTTACATCCAAATAGACTAACTCATTATGGTGAAACTCTGAAGACTAATTTTCCAGTGTTGAACCAGTCAGGTGCTGTGGAATGCATGTCACAGATCAATGGAAACTCCATTCACAAAGTGTTTAATTTCTGTCTGCGCGCTGGCTGGAACCTGGAATTTACCTTGTGCGATATTATCATTCAGATGCTTAATATATTAACACCAAATTCCTCTGTCATTAAATAAATGTGTTAGCTGGTTTATTTAAAAGGTAATGTTTCTGTTAAAGTATCGGACAAAGGCGTGCTTCTACTATAATATAAAAACTTGGAAATTGTGATGTGTGTCAGTCGCGGCTACTTTTTAACATTTTTTGTTCATTAAAAGTTTGATGTTCTCAAGTATCAGATGGTTTGGTTTTCAGAAGTTCCAATACATATGACCCTTCCTTCAGTTGTAACTTAAATAGGTCCTGGTAAAGTTAAATTGTGTTCTGATAGACAATCACTTTTAAAATTGGTTCTGCTGTCTAGCATACACTTACTTGAAAACACGTTTAAGTTAGCAGCTATTGCATAAATTAACAAAAGTTCACTTCTTTACCGGGGAATCTTTGCAACTCACTTTTTGTTTTGACAGGGGGCAAGATGCAGAAGATGTGTATATCACTTTTGTCACAATGGCCGAACTGACATAGGGTGCACTTTGTTCCGAATTTCATCAGGATGTGAGGTTGCAAACGTATACTCTGTCTATATTACTGTAGTGCTCCATTTTAGAGGCTCTGGAGGTGAAGCACCAAAGATGGCAAATCTATATCTATGCGGTGGCTGAATGCTGGTGCTACCATTTCACTCTGTCACCGGAGTAGCCAAGCTATCAACCTGCCCATCGGTCTAGCAGATTTCACACTGACTTCGAAGAAGGATCATGATCAAAAATATCGAGCCCCTCAATGCCACGTAAAGCACTGGAAACATTGTTGCATTTTGGATGCTAGCATCCCACATAATTAGGCATGTAGACCTGAGGCTGTTCTGCTCCTGATGTAGTAATTAGTGGAAGCCTGCACACTAGTTGTGCACAAGGTTCATTTAAGGCCAGGTATTTCATTTCAAATGAGGGCTATCAATGCTGTTGGAGCATCAGAGCAGCACTCTGGTCACTTGGCATTGCAATTGTTGGCTGCTTCAGGCGAGGCCAGAATAAAAAACAAAATGTGCCAACTTGGTGGTTTGCTCTTTGGCCTGAAGAGTATAGAGCCACTCTTCCTTTGTGGCTGGGACAAAACTGGCAGTGAGTCAAGGGAAGTCAACAGCCCTTTAATTGGTGCTGGCACCTTACATTCCACCTGTTGATCCCCTAGCACTCCCATGAGGTTATCCGGTAAATGTTAGGAGCACCACAAAATGTACAAATTAGCTAGCTTCACATTATTATGCAAAGTCAGCTCTGTGAGCATGAAAGAAGCATGCACAGTGCCTGAGGAGCTGTGTGTTTCCCATGGCACAGCATCGGAACCACAGTATCCACCCCATAAGGTGGCAAAACGTGACTTTTGCACAGCAGCACATGCCAACTTGCGCATGCACAATTGGTGTAATTTTGCATTTATGACTCCTGAACAGCTTTGCCATGTGATATGCTTTATTTGTCAGATGCAGTCCCTTTCAAATTTAAGAAATGAAAAGAGATAATTGACCTGAGCAGTTAAATTCAATCAACAGCATGTTTTGTTCATGGGAAGATATTCAGACCCATGGAGAGTGTTTGAATGATCATAGTAGGTTTACACACTTTCTGACCTCCGGAAGCCATAAGGGGATGGCACGTCTGCTATTCTGACTCTGCTAATGTGGGCACTTCAAAGTGAATTTGGATATCCTTGATCTGAATTTATTGCATGGGTTTTAGAGTTCTCCACCCCACTTAGGAGATGCTGTGCAGAGGAAGCTTTTATCTGGAGTGCAGAATGAAAAGGGCAGCAGTGGAAACTTATTAAAGGAGCTAGGGTTTTAGGAATTACGGACAGATAGTCAATTTACAGGGTTAGAAAGACAATATTATTTGCTATGTCGAATTTGGAATGATTGTACATAGAAGAAAACGCAGCCTTGAAACTGAGATTATTCCTTCACTCAAGTATCAATTGTAGTCCAAATATAGGATAGTAATTTCCCAAATCATTAAGCCAATTGTCACATCAATCCAATAATTAACAGTATTCTAAAATATTAGTATATAATGGGTCTTGGTAATCCTGTTAAGTGTTTTTCCCCATTTGTGGTAGTTGCAAACTAGGCTTTGCCATTTCAACAGATCACAAGAACAACAGGTTTAAAAAAAAAAGCAACAGAGCCATTTTAAACTGTGGTGGCGCTGCAGCTGCCGGCCTCTGATTGTCCAGCAGCTATGTAAGGGCGGGATTTCCGGTGCTGGGGCCCTTGATCCCATGGAAGGCCCGGCCCTGTCCAGTTAAGTGCTTTACAGGCAATAAATTCAGCGGACCTTCCGTAGAAGAGGCGACGCAGGGATCTCGGTGCCAGTTTCTTGGACATTGAGACCCCTGCTGCCAGGATAAATTTCCCCCCACTGTGTCACCTCAAAATACAAATCTAACACATATTTAGCTCCAAACTAATCTGATTCTAGCTTTGATATGGGTGAATTTGTTTATAATTGTATCTTATAACAACATGACATTAGGGTTAGGGTTAGCCTGTCGCATTTTTGAAGTGAAGTGACTGTTATGTAGGTAAATGCAGTAGCCATTCTGTGCCAGGCATTTCCCACAGTCAGCAATGGGAAAATCAATCAACTTATTTATTTTGGTGGCGTGGGTTGTGGAGAAATATTGGCCTATTCTTCAGAACTCTGTCCCCTTAAAAGTTTGTGATTCTTAGGGTATTGAATCCACTTGCTCAAATTACCAAACATGCAATACTTTTAATTTGAATCTACTTCACTTTTAGTCCAGTGTTTAGTAAACCTGTGAATGGATCAAAGTTTATTAATGCATTTATTAATACATTTTCTGGAAGATTTCTCATCATAATAGTCATATGATTATCAGACTCTGCTGCGTGTGTCCTATCTCACACCAAGTCCATTTACCCATCACCCTTGTGCTTGCTGACCTGGATTGGTTCCTGGTTAATGACACTTCAATTTTAAGATTTTTATCCTTGTTTCCAAATCTCTCCATGACCTTGCCCTCCTATCTCTCTAATCTCTTCCAGCCCTATAACCCTCTGAGATCTCTGCTCTCCTCCAGTTCTGGCTTCTTTAGCATCCTTGATTTAATCGCTGCACCGTTGGCAGCCGTGCCTTCAGCTGCCAGGACCCTAAACTCTGAAATTTAAACCTCTCCGCCTCTCTCCCTCTCTTTCCTCCTTTAAGAGGGTCCTTTGACCTCCTTAGTTCACCATGCTTTTGGTCATCTGCCGTAACATCTCCATATGTGGCTCAGTGTCAAAAAGTTTGTCTGATATTTGCTCCTGTGAAGCCTTGGGATGTTAAAGGTGCTACATAAATACAAGTTGTTGTTACAGCATTGGAGACTCTCTTTCTGTTAGGTTTTTAACATCAATTCCATGGGTTGCTATTAGAATATATCAGAGATGCCAAAGGATGTATTGCCAGTTGATGTTGCATCCTTTTTGTGTGCAAATTATGTAAAGAGGTAAAGTTGTTCCTGTGTAATTAACACAACTACTATACATTTTTTATTTGCTCTTTATTCCACTCACTGTTGCTGTTGACACTTGGTGCTGTTATACTGTACCTACTGTTTTGATACTTGATAGTGTTACAAGCAGTGAAAATGAAGAGTGTTGACCTATACCTTTCTCATTGTGCCCTCAGCTCACTCTGACCACCAATAATGCTGGGAAAAAACCCACTATTTGGTCAGTTTAATAACACAAAGTTACACCAGGCTGTCTACAATCCTCTTAAATGCAAATTTTTAAGTTGAGCATTCATTCTCCGTGGTCTTCCATTTTGCCAGAACACGTACCAGTCTTTTATAAATTTGTAGCTTAGCATTCTGATCCTCAATCATATTTTAGCATATTGGTGTTAAATTCTGTAGACCAATCAAAATCTTTTATTTTCATGTTAATTGCATGGTCCAGTCATTCGGTGGGAAAATTTTGGCTGCTATTTAAGTAAAAACTGCCTGGCTTTAACATAAAAGCTCTAGTTACATGAACACTTTGAAATCACCTATTTGTTGATTAACATAAAAAATATATGAAATAGGAGCGGGAGTAGGCCATACAGCTCCTCGAGCCTGCTCTGCCATTCAATAAGATAATAGATAAACTTTAACCAAGTCCCCTTATCCTTAAGACCATGACCCCTAGTTCCAGACTCTCTAGCCAGGGGAAACAGCCTCTCAGCATCTACCCAATTGAGCCTTCTAAGAATTTTATACATTTCAATTGTTTTTTTAATCATACCAAATTCTCAATTTTTACAGGTTTCTGTGTATTGTTTTGTTTTTCAGACGGAACTTTGTCATAAAAACATATCGAAAGATTTTATCCAGTAGAACAGGCCAAAATACTTGACACAGGGGGTAACATGAGTTGAGTGGCTGTAAATGCTCATGACTTCTGTAATGAATTGTTACTTTTTGTCTAAGTATAATCATCAGAGGTGTATTTATTTCTGTATAAAGTTAATTCAATTTTTGAGAAACTGTAATTAATTTTTAATAGTTTATGAATATAATTCTTACAACTGGAGGAAAATATACCCTATGATATCATTTACGGCTCTTTTTCTCTCCAGAAATCTCCCAAGTAATTTGAGAATTGTATGATCATTGTTATTCCTATCAAAAATATCAGCTAGATTGTAAAACTTGGCAAAAATGAGATGCTGGGAGGCAAATGACATCCTCGGGATTCCATACAATGGGCTAGAGATTCTTTTGTTTTCTGGCAGTTTGGTTTCCAATGTAATATCAAAATTACCTAGGATAGTGCAAGAAAAACTCTGATTTAGATACATAACAATATCTTAAAGAACAGTCACTGACTTCTATAGCCAAGATTTACAGAAAATTAGTTTGGAATCTTGTCAGCTATCCACCAGAAGAGATATCAAACCAGAACACAGTGTTCTGAAAAAAATGGCTTGGACCCAACTAATCATGGTTAGTGATTGGAATGAGAAGGCAATAGCAGATGGGTTTTAGGATGTAGCCCTAGGTTCAAACCCCAGCCTTCACAAGAAGCACGGATATTATGCAGCGCCTCACTGAACAATTACAATTTATCCCCTGGGTGCTCTGTGTCTCCATTGTGTCGACAGCAGTACCAGATAAGGTTCTAACACCATATATGGGAATAAAATTGTGATTCTAAAGTATTCAGTATAGCTTTGCCAGTAAGAAAGAAATGTCTTTGTGCCTGTGTTTATTTCTGTCTCTGTCTGCCTGTCTGTCTCTCTCTCTTTCTGTCTATCTCTGTCTCATTTGTCTCTATTCCTTACAGATGCTGGAATGATTAAGAAAGAAATAGTTATATTTATATAGCACGTCTTCAGGTCAGAGTGTCTAAACCTTGCAAAGTGCTTCACACAATGAATTACTTTTGGAGTATGGAGACTGTTATATGAACAAACACCTAGATAAGATTTGAAATGAAGTTGTGGTGGCCAGCACAGATCCACAAAACAGTCTAACTGGCCAATGATAAACGAGAGACAGACCTCCTGAAATATGTGGAACCACATATGTCAGTCTTCAGTCAACATGATTTCAAGAAATGTCTAGATGCTCTGGATGCAGCAAAGGCCCTGAATACATCTCAGCTTTAGTGGGTGAAGACTTTGTGCTCTAGAACTAGGAGCACCCCTAGCCAAACTGATCCATAATGGCTATGTGAAACTCACCTATTAATATGACGGGTGAATGTATCACTAGTGTGGTGCTGAACCATACAGACCAAGGCAAACCCAAGTTCATTTCTGGGTATGTGTTGAGTTAGATGGAGCAGTTGGTGTCCTCAGCATTTTTTACCTAGGGAGAAGAAAAAACAGTTCTGACTTTTATTTCTGAACTTGTTAGCTGTGTTGGAAAATGTGTGTAAGTGGGCATCAGAGACAGGGCTGAGCTCAGTTATGTTGCCCCCATGATCTGTGGATATTCACCATCTGGATTCACTAGTCAAGAATAGCCACTTGTGCCTGGTACCAGAGGGTTCCCATTACATGTTGAATAATAACCCAGCATGAGTCAGCACCTTCAAAAAGGTTAAGGGTAAAACTTGAAGAAAAAATGCATGCACCCTTCAAATATTTGTGTGGAACTGACAATTGATATCAAAATGTAAAAATCAATTTATTTAAGAGTTTTTAAATGGAATTTTTGTTTTGCAGTAACCTGTAGTGATTTGGTTTGACAATTTGATTTGTTGGTTTAAATTTTAATGACCTTGGTTAAAATTCGCAATACTAAACTTAGCAGTTTAAGTTACTGATAATCGGGGACAAGGTCTGAGTCTGGGCGATGGATCTATACATAGGAAGTATCAAATTTCCTGCCAGGTTAATATGTTACAGGTCCCGTATCCGAGGAGGAAATCTGAGCTGGTCTGAATTTGATTGGCTCGATCAGTTCAGGGTTCAGTTTCTCGAGCAATAGCAAATCCTCTATTATAAGGAATTTGAACCCATGCCAGTGAAAAAATACTTTGGAATGGAACCAAATTCTCTTTGGTAGAGTACCACTGATTTAAAGATGCTTTTTTAACCTTAGTAGTTCATTTCTGGCTGAGTTTAATGGGCTTCAATAAGTGGTGATTGAACTGAATTTCGTATCATGAACCAAAGGCAATGCGATCATTTCCTCCAAAATATGGCATTTGCACAAGTTAAAAATAGTGGAAAAGTGAAAAAAATAGAAATGCAAACCTTTAGATTAAAACTGTTATTCTGATCCAAGGGGAAGACTTCCTCTGTTAGTACCAATATTCTAATTGTGTGCTTAACAGGTGATTTCATAATTTCACTACAAATAGTAAATCCAACCCCATTCACCTGCCTCTCTTCCTTGGATTGTACACAATAACACTGGAATCAGCCTTATCGAAGTTTGTATTTTGGACATGTTATATATAGGGTAGGGTAGAGGTGGGTAACAGCAGCAGACAAGGTGCCACAGATAGTATTTGTCCATGAGAGTTCTCTCCCTGTAGAAGTCATTGTCCCTTTACCTCCCATTCTCTAAACAATGTTTTAAAACATTTATAAATTGATGCTCCTACAAACCCATAAGTTGTCCTGAGTGCCCCCACAACCCCTTCATTTCTCATTTATTACTTTTCTCACTATCGAACTGTATTTTATCTGAGCAATAACATAAGAAGCAGAACCTGGTATAATAGAGGCTGGAGATTTTTTTTTAACAATAGAGGATCTGTTTGGATCTCAGGCACTTGAGGTCTTTATCTTGTGTCACAAACAGTATCTCTGTTGGGTCAGAAGAATCATAACATAAATTCAAAAATGTGCACCAGTTTAATCGTTAACATGCATCACTGATTCCAGTGCTACTAGTAAAAACCCATTTTCTGGGCTTGGGTTGCTATTCATATTCTGCTGCTCCTGAGCTACATTTCTGCCCAACATTCTTTGAGAACATATATATCATGGGATCATGAAACAGGTCAGACTCGAGAGCTTTTAAATTTGCTTTATGTGGGCAGAACAACATAATCTTAAATTCTCATAAAGCTACAATGCAGGGAGAGTAATGGCACCATCTTTGGATCTTATCTTTCAGCTCATTCCCTTTTAACTCTTACTAGTCTCTGTGGGGATGTTATGTTCTGTGACAAATGGCTTCAGTATTGGATATGTCTAATTAATCACCTGCAGAGCTCTCTGATGTTAAAGGTCATTTTCAGGTCTGTTTCCCACCAGCTTGAGTACTGGTACACTAGGATCTGCTTTTTCCACATCTGCCTCTCTGTCACATCATCAGTTTTCATCTAATCAATTATATCCTTAACACACTGAAATCAAAACGTTGCATTTTGCCATAGCTCTGATCCCTTCACTGGTGCATGATATATTTCCAGATATCCAATTGCAGCAGCTATTTTTGTTTTATTTTAAGTTGTTTGAGGCTTAATTAGTTCTGCTATCTCTGATAGAGAAAACCATTAGAATTTTAAGACCACTTTACACAACTGCTTGCAGGATACAAAGACCCTGTCACCAGTGATTTTGCATAGAAGTTTTGAACAGCTCAGGCAGTGCCATCCCTGATGTTACCTACAGTGCTACAAAGGAAGGCAACTGAGTGCACTCGGAGATAAATCAGAGCAGTCATAAATTAAGTGAAAGTGCATCTTCAATTTTGCCACGCGGATCTAAAGAAAAACTTTGCTGGAAATCTTAAATAAAAAATGGAAAAATGCTGGAAATCGGCAACAGGTCAGTCAGCACCTAAAAGAGAATAGACATTAGGACCTGTCATCAGAACAGGTTTTATCTTTACCTGGGACACTAAAGGGGCATTGTTGCCTAATGATATCTTGTGTCAAGAAACACAACCTGCGAAACAATAGATTTGCCATCTTACTTACAAATTAAACTACTTTTTTTCAGAAATAGGAAATATGACTTTTGTGGAAGTGAGACTCAGCAGTGGCAAATCTGAGCTTGTGCAGAGAAAGAAGAAACTGGGGCCTGTCTAAACAAACAGCCTTTGCAGCCATATTGGGCCCAGCCTAATACCACTCACTGATTAACTCTTCAGCTCTGATCTCTTTCTGCACAGCCCTGGGATGAATGGATCACAGTATCATTGATGCTTTAAAACAGACATAACTAATCAGCCATGTATAAGCTGTCAGATCCGTGTGTCAGTAATCCATCTTCTGCATTGCCTTAATCCCAGTTGATGATCCAGTGGTGAAAGTGAATTTTTACTCTCTTAATTTACAGCTGTTTTAAATCAAAATATTGAAAGGAACCAATTACAGTGCTGTAGTTGGTAAAAACAAAGATTCACCAGGGATGGAAACTGTTAAACTGGCAAATCTTGCTGCATTTTTGGCCTTTTCTACCATCTTCAGTGTGTTGGGACTACAGTTATACATTAGTCAGAACAGTCTACAGGAGTACATAAGTTTATGGTATCTAGGTTACAGTGATATTTTATGTAAACTGGATCCACTGAACATAATTTTCAAGATATACCAGTGTCAAAACATAATCATTCTGATGTCAATCTGGAATATTTGAATAATTGGTGGTGTTGATCGAGAAAAGAAGTCTACTTGTGGTGTAATGGTTGGCATGTTTTCCTAGCTGTAATTTCCTCCATAATAGTGACCTTCCTGAGCAATGTAGCTGGTGGAGTAGTGGGGAGAACTTGGTGGCTGCACAGAAAAATAGTTCTACCACATTGCGGTAAAATACATTTTTAGTGTGACTAGACTGAAACAGAGATAATATAGTGGGGAACACATCTCTCACAGTAGAAAAGTGGAGAAAAGGCTGAGTAAGGTTTATTGAGGGTTAAATATACTCTGCATTCTTCCAGAAATTGACAGGGGAAATGACAGTGGCTCAAGCTTTCTCCATACTTTAAAGCTAGAATCCCTTGTCACTTACCCTGGAATGTGGGAAGAATAATTTTCTTCCAGTATGAAATCGGATAGGGAAAAAATTGTCTTTATGCTTAGACATCTTTCAAGAAAAGTAATACGAATGCAACTTTCTCTTTGGTGTGGTAAAGTAAGAGGAGCCTATTACATAACTAAAAACTATAACAAACACTTTCAATTCTTCAGCATGCACTCAATCTCATCTTTGCACTCACTGCATATAAGAGCTATAAATCTGTACAGTGACACACAGGCATACTGTGACTGCCTGACAACCAGACTTCAAGCTATTGCAAGGCTGCTTCCAACCAGGGACTTACTCTGCTGTATTTAGCTGGCAAATGTACTTTGCCAGCATTTTAAAGAAAATTACGTAGAAATAAAGTTTTGAGAAAAAAAAACTTACCATATGCCGGCTGGCCTCCCAATCGTGACATTTACAATAAAATACAGACACGTGTAATCTACTGGCAATGATAAACTCCGTGCTGAATGATTTAACCAGCTTGCCAGATGTGAGTTTGGAACTTGGACAGGCTGTATCTTGAGTCACAGCTATAATGAGCCCTCACCATTTTCTGTTTAAACTGACTATTGTTAGAAATTATTACCAATTGCCTTACAGAATTTGCACACAATGCAGTTCTGTGGAACCTTAAACACGGATGGTGTGATAGTTTATTTTTTTAATGGCTAGACATTCCATTTCCAGTTAACACTTCTGCCATCAGCATGCCAGTTGCTTTATGAAGGGCATATGTTTTATTTATTTCTAGGACTTATGTGGTGCTCAGACCTGTGACACGCTGGGGATGGCGGACGTGGGGACGATGTGTGACCCGAAGCGAAGCTGCTCTGTCATTGAAGACGATGGGCTCCCATCAGCCTTTACCACTGCTCATGAACTAGGTATAGATTATATTGCATGCCATTAGATTTATGCAATATGCAGCATTCTTTCCTGTACTTTTTTCTCCCTATTTTTTTTTAAATCTTAAAGTGTATTGTAGGATTTTCCACCCAGGTAAAATATAACTAAGTATATTTTGTAAATTTAGTGAAAACATTCTGATGCACTGTTTTGAATGCAAGCAAAACATTACTTTCATCGAATTATTTTTATCCAGCAAAATAAATCTAGGAAGGAAAATGTGCCCAGTAACTGGTGCATGTCTATATTTGTTCTGATCAAGAAACTGAACAAAGGAGAATTGATAATCCACAGACTGTGCTGTTTGCTAGCTATTTGCCCTTGGATATTACAACAAATTGTCATTGAGATTTTGCTGATTAGGCTCTGAACTTTCCAGGTCTGGTGAATGCACTCAGTTACTGTAGATGCCAGTTGGCATTATTCCCTCAAGTTCCCAGATAGATGCCAGATGCATCTTTATTGCAGCTGTGCTGAATGAGTGGAGGCTGTTACAACTGATATCACAATGACCATGTAGAGTGACCATGCTGAATAGCCTTCCTTCAGAAGAAGCTGGCTTCTGCACAAACTTTTCAGACAGATATTTTGATGAGTTTAGTTATTCTCTATTCTTTTGCCAGTAAAAGTTGATCATTGAATATTATTAATATTTGAGAAACATAGTTGAGAAATATATGGACGCTACATATTCCAGTGATGTTGAGTCCGATGTTGAGTTAGTTACATTAGGTGATGCGTTTTTTGACGTACACTGTCTTACAATATTTTTTGCAGTGTCTTTTGATAGAAAACTGATTATTTGCATTGGCTTATCCTAAAGGATCCCTAGTAACTGACAGGATCTATATGACTACATTTTTATTTGAAACGCTTTTGCCATTGGGTTTTAGGCCATGTGTTTAATATGCCACATGACAACGTCAAGGCATGTGAAAATGTGTTCGGGAAGCTGAAGGACAATCACATGATGTCTCCAACTCTTATACACATTGACCGTTCTAAACCATGGTCAGTGTGCAGTGCAGCAATCATCACAGACTTCTTGGATAGTGGACATGGTAAGTGGGAAACTATTAATGCAAGACAAAGCCTATATGAATTTTAAATGTGTTTACTTATATGAATAATCCACTTTCTGTTGTCAACAGTTTTTCACGGGGAACAATGCAGTTAATTTGCTATGTTGTTCCTGGTGGGCTGAGCCGTTACCCTCACAAAGCTGCTCCACTGTCCTTTACAACTAAAACAATAGATTCATTGGAGAGAGGAAGAAAAAAAAAATCAGCAAATAGTGCATTATAATCACATCACATACCATTCATTCTCATTGAGTGGAGATTTGGTGTATGAGATCAGCTGTTGTACTTATCATGGGTTAGCAGCTGTCATTTAAAAAAAAGGCCAGAGAAGAATGCAATGTAAAATGTTCATGGTTCATAATTGAACTTTGCAAGCAGAAAAACACTATAAAAGCTTAGTCAATCATATATCCCTTTCAAATTTACTCACTTGATAGTAGGCCAGTTCTGCTCAGCAGCAATGATATGAATATATTCTTTTATTGACTGTTCAATTCATGATCTGGGTAATACTGTGATCTTTATTTTAAATCGGTTACTACCTCAGAGATTAGCGTCACTGTTTACATATTGATATTGGTATTAATCAATGAGGTTCTAGATACTCAAAGGTATTGTACAAAAAACAGTTAATGAAAAGTCCATTTCAGAACGGAACTCTATGGGAGGGAAAAAACAATGTCCCATATTTATTTTTAGCAATATTATTTTATTATTAAAAGCAATAATGTAATGTTGCCTATTTTCAACTAAATGTTCTAAGATGACGTCTTGTTGCAAGTTCCTTGGCTGGAAATTTCTTATGGAATTATATCCATTTCATGCACTTCTATAAGTGTAATCTGCAGAGGAATTTCCAGCCAAATATATGTAATTTAATGACCGGGTTTTAATCATATATCAAATGTTTAATTACATGCAGATGAAGGGTATTATTTGGGAGCACATATAAGGAGACACTCACTGAGACTGATTGACGTTTGAATAAGGAGCTACATGTTTATAATCAGTTTAGTCTGTAAAATAAATGTAAGACTGAGTAAGATTGGTTCCAGCATCATGCTTCAACGACAAGCTTTCTGGAATAGAACATAGAGTTGGAGGAAATCGAGTGGTACAATGTTCATTCACTTCTGGGCTTTGAGTTTGAATCTAGCCTGGAAGGATAAAAAATAATTTCTCTACCTTTTTCAATTGTAAAAGATCCTACTTGAAACGAATTTGGGTCGTCTTAATTAAACTGTGAGCTCGTAGCACAAAACTGTCCACAATTTAGCATTACTTTTGCATTTTCAATATGTCATGTAATAATTCTGTAGAATAATTTACAGAGACATAAATGTAACTAGCAAGTTCAGGGTATAATTTTAAGAATGGTATAGAATTGCTGAATCCATGAATTCTACTCTACTGTCTTTTAAATATGTAGAGAAAGTAAATGCTTAAAGCTCAGTTTCACAAGATAGCTTAGCTTTCTGCTGGTTTAGTCAAGGAGCTGACTAATTTTATTAAACCAATTTAATTTTGGCTGATGTGCGAATTAACAACAGCATTACTTGTTTAAAATGTCTGAGTGTTATAATTATTTTATCTGTGTGTTCTAAGGAGTCACTCAGACTCATTTCAACTTTGATTTGACTGAATGTTGAGATTTTGTTGAAATATTTGAATACACATTATGGCATCATGAAGGATTTGTTTTGGGGCACCATATTTATCTGGATAAATAAGGGTATTGTTTTGACTACCTTCCATTTTGCAAGTAGCACTATATATACACAAACTTATTAGGTATTCAGTTCAGTAACAGGCAGTTGTTATATTTATTTACTTTTTCCACTAGTTATTTTAAGCAGGAATCCAACCATATTTAAAGGGAAGGAATGAAAGACATTTCAATTCAGAGTTAGATTAAGCGTCTCGTTAACATTTGGTGATTTATGTATTTGTCCCATTATTTTGAACATAACATGAATTTAAGTGATTAGATTGGAATGTATATTTTGATATGGAAACTAAGTATGACCATGTATAGAAATAATTTTGCAGCACCTTGATACCTGAGTGATAAGTCAGAGTGGAAGTGTAATATTGCTTTTAATTGCTTTTAACTCTAGTCAAAGAGGTAAGGTGTAAGGGATTTATGGCGGCAGAGATGAAGAAAGAGTTGGGAATAAGGGAAACAAAGGCTACTGAGTGGTGAACAGGATTGCTAACCATCACATGCTTATCAGGACAAAGTTAACTGTGCCAGAGACTGATGGAATGATCGGTGACAAGTACTAGCTGGCCAATCACCAGTGTGATAAAAGCTGAAAATACACCGATGCTGGACAACAATTGATGACCTGCAGGGTGGGGAAGCAGCAGTTATTGTTGTGTGGAAAGAGAAGCAGAAGAAGGGTCACTGACCCGAAACGTTAACTCTGCTTCTCTTTCCACAGATGCTGCCAGACCTGCTGAGTGACTCCAGCATTTCTTGTTTTTGTTTCAGATTTCCAGCATCCGCAGTATTTTGCTTTTAGTTATTGTTGTGTGTCTGATGATCACACAGCACAACATTGTTAATCCTGCTACTGCTCATGGAATATTTGCTGAGCTAATAGTTTTAGGGCTGAATGAACTAGGCAGAGTTCAGAGGCTCTGTTCAGGTTGCTTGGCTAATTGAGCCAGATAGTTTCAAAGTTTAATTGATTTGAGATCCCATATCTGCAATTGCTCATTTGTCTGGATTAGTGCATGAACAGCTGTGCTCTTTGGATCGGAAAACAGAATTTAAAAAAACAGTCCAAGTAAGCAAAACTTTTACTGAAATCAAACCTAGATAAGATTTGCTTTAATTAAAGGTAAAGGAGCAATTATATTGACTCTAAAAGGGACAATTTTGAAGAGGGTTCGCCATTGCTAAGAAGAGAAAGCATGGAACACAATTTCACGGCGTTCTTTTGTGTCAGATCAATGACAGTTGTAGGTTTTCTCTATATTGTCTTAACAATGGGTTTTCTTATCTTAGACTTGTCAGTTATGTAATGTTATTTCTGTTTGTATGTTAAATACTCTTATAAATCATCAGTTTGGCCTCAGCTGGAGTATTGTGCCCAATACACTTTCGGAAGATATCAAGGCTTTGGAGAGAGTGCAGAGGAGATTTACCAGAATTAAACCAGAGATGAGGAACTTTAGTTATGTGGAGAAACTAGAAAAAATGGAATTGTTCTCCTTGGGGCAGAGAAGGTTAAAGAAAGATTTAATAGAGGTGCTAAAAATTATGAGGGGTTCTGATAGAGTAAATAAGGAGAAACTTTTTCCATTGGCAGGTGGATTAGTAACTAGAGTCCACAGATTAAAGATAATAGCCAAAAGAACTAGAGGGCAGATGAGTTTTTTTTTTAACATGCCGAGTTATTGTGATCTGAAATGTGATGTCTGAATGGGTGGAGGTGGAAGCAGATTCAATAGTAACTTGCAGAAGGGAATTGTATAAATACATGAAAAGAAAACAATTGCAGGGCTATGGGGAAGAGCAGGGGAGTGGAACAAATAGAACAGTTCCTTCAAAGAATGGGCATAGACACGATGGTCTGATTGGTTGCCTTCTGTGTTGTATGATTCTACTGTCCTTGTGTATATGAATTATTCAGATTACTGAATTGGAGTTAAATTGGAATGTTATTTAAACTTGAGAAATAACACTGAGAATTTCAAAGGGATCAAACCATTGCATTATATTTCAAGTATTGACTTGAGAAAGATGCATGTCACCACAAAGATTAAAGAATGGCATTGTTGTTAATTTTTGTTCACAAATAATTGCATGATTTGGACAAGACTCAAGATAGTGGCAAGATTACTAGAAAAATCTGAATCTGGAAACTCTTAGTGGGGGTGAGGGTGAAAACCATAAAGATTGTAACAGATTCTTATATGTTCACTGCTTTGATGGTAACCTGTTCAAAAGATAACTTATGCAACCATTCAATATTTGCAAAACATTGAAATGTTTGTTACCTCCTTAAGATAATTTTTGATGGCATCCTATACATAGAAACACGATGATAATGTTGATATTAGTACATGTGTATATTTGAACCAGTACTGGATGTTATTTACACAGGGGATGCATACCATTTAACTCATGTGGTTGATGTGGTAGTTCCATATATTTGTTATATGAATACTGGTTCCTCCATCCTTAGCAGAATGAGTTACAAAATAGATTTGGTTTTCCGTTATGAAAAATATGCCACTTCCTCATCAAGAACATGGGCTGAATTTTCCCACCACTGTGGAGGTGGGCTTGGGGGGGGCGGGTGCAGAAAAATAGGGGGAACTGCATTGGGACGACTCCCCGACGATTTCCCGCCTATGGCGGACTTTCCTGGGGTGGGCTAGGAACAGGGTCGGCTGCCTGCCTTACAGAGGTGGGCATCCAATTAAGGCCCCACTTAGGGACCATTTTGCAATGGCACCGGTATTTATCCACCATCCAAGTGGCACCCTGCTGTGTGCAGAGGCCGCCAGCTGAATTGAGGTGGCCTCCCAGTGGTAGGCCAGGGGGTCATGGGAGCTAGAGGCCCCAATGATAAGGCTGTAGGGATGAAAGGCCACAGCCCTGTCTGTCACGACCCATCGGGAGGGGTTTCCCTTCTACTTCAATATCCCTATCACCTCTTTATTTCATGAATTCTATGCAGGCAACAGAGGGCGCCTCAACTCGCCTGCCTGCATGGACAGCCCCCACCTCTTCCGTTTGGTCTGCTGGCTTGACATCTTTGTGGGCCCTCTAATCCTGCAGCCTTGGAAGCTTGTCCGCCATCTTTAATAGGACAGCAAGCGCGGAGGTGGACAATTAGGAGGCCGCTTTCTAGAAGGTTGCGTCAGCAGGCACATTGTCGATGTGGGCTTGCTTTGGACCCCCATATGGGCCGAACCTCGGGGTGTTGACGCCCTATGATTCATACACAACCAGGTCCGGCCTTGTCAGTCACATACAACCAACACATTGATGAGTGAATTGCTAGCATTTTTGTGTAGAATTAAGTTTCCTGAGGAGAAAAACAACTTCAGTTTTAATTGTAACAATATGTGGCTATGGAATGTCAGTGGCTAATCTCTTTTATCCACAGGTGACTGCCTACTGGATGAGCCAATGAAGCCTATTACATTACCAGATAGCTTACCAGGAGAAAGCTATAACTTGAACAGACAGTGTGAACTGGCTTTTGGAGTTAACTCCAAACCATGCCCATACATGCAACCTTGCCTGAAACTCTGGTGCACTGGGAAAGCTCGTGGGCAGCTAGTGTGCCAGACAAGGCATTTCCCATGGGCAGATGGAACGAACTGTGGAGATGGAAAGTTTTGCATGAAAGGTGTCTGTGTGGCAACCCATGATGTGACAAAGTACAAGGTAACATCTCTGAATAATATCCATTTTAAAAGACCTTTGTGCCTGTGCGACACTCAATTTCTTTTTTCACTTCACACTAGATATTTGTATTCAGACATACAGTGATATGTGAAGTATAAATTGAGCACAAGACTATAGTCCTTCTTTCTGACTGTTTTTGTTTTTGTAGTTAGTTTAGACCAGGCATACTATCTGGAGTACATTTTCTGAGTGTCTAATTTCAAAAAATAAAAATTATGCTACATCAGACATAACTTGGATATTTTATGATTTGCGCTTAATCTTGGTGCTAGGCCCATAAACAGATACTGGCTTCATTTAAATACAATGTTTCACTCCAGTCATAAAGAACAGATAGTAACGTGTATAAATCTTTCGAGATTGAGTTCCTTAATTGTTAGCTGGGAAACATAATCAATAACCTTGCATCATTTCACCCAGGTCATTTATGTTTTCAATTTCAGTTTTAACAGATTGCTGTCTTTGTTACAATTACAGATGCAACTTGTTCTATCATTAAATATACTGTATGAATTAGTTACTTTCTCTGTGTCCAATTGCACTTGAAAATCTGGGATGTGGGACATTTGAATATGTCGGATCATCGTTTAAAAAAAAGACTTGTATTTATATAGTGACGTTCATCAGGACATCCCAAAGCACTTTAGAGCCAATGAAGTACTTTTGAAGTATAGTCATGTTGTAATGTAGGAAACACGGCAGCCAATTTGCTCACAGCAAGGTCCAACAAACAGCAATGTGATAATGACCAGATAATCTGCATTTTGTGATGTTGATTGAGGGATAAATATTGGCCAAGACACTGGGGATAATTCCCTTGCTCAGCTTCAAAGTAGTACTGTGGGATCTTCTACATCCAGCTTAGAGGGCAGACAGGACCTCATCTGCAGCACTCCCTCACTACTGCACTGGAGTGTCTGTCTTGATTTGTGTGCTCAAGTCCTGGAGTGGGACTTGAAACCACAACCTTCTGACTCAGAGGCAAGAGTGCTACCCACTGAAGTATAGTTACAGGAAGTTTTTAGTCATCATCCGAATGCTAAATCATTAATGTCATAAGACAGCTAGCCTGCTAAAAGTTCATAACTCAAAAAATAGACACCAATTAAATTTAATGAGTATGGAAATCTTGCACAGAAACCTGTCAGCCCTACAGTCACCCCACAAGATCCCTGATGGGCATTAATCTTTAAAATTGTTAAAAAAATAACTTCTCATTGTTATACTGTCAGCAGGAAATGTGATTTTTATAGTCAAACCTAATTTATTTTATCTGATATTATTATGCTTAGATAAGGATGAGATACATTGTCAATGTAATGGGGTTTCATAATAGTAAGACACAGTAAAATTAATCAGTTATTTTTGTAAACAACCTTCCAAAATTTATATCTAAAATGTTGACAGATTTAAAATTGTAAATGGATCTAATACAATTTAAATAATCTTGCAGTAAATACTGTGTTGTGAAAGAGTCATTAAGTGTATATATGGGTATAACTGATCATCACAATTTCCTTCTATCTAAGATATACGCAGTCAGTTTTGCTACAAAAGTTAAAATAAATCTCTCTTTATATTAACAAAAGGACAGCTTGAAATGAGAAGCATGATAATCGTTTGGCTAGGTGGTAGTTTGCAAATAATTAGTGGAGGTGTCTTGGTGAATAATTAGCATATTAACAGTTACAAATGTGGGATTGTGCCAACACTGCTTCTTAAGTGTAGACTGGGCATGTGGCCGGAAAAACTACCTACTCAATAGAATAGACTTCTAGGAAATAATAAAGGATTTTGTTTTTTGATGAACAATTGAACTATTTATTCATTTAAATAAACTAGACGGTATTAGATATTTTTAAAGTTTGATGAATGTTTAGTTGACAACTCTTTGGAAAGGATGATGAGAAGGTTAAGAAAGCTCCCACTCCTGATAAACTTGAAAATGTACACTACAGAATCACTCTTGCTGGTGTGATTCTGGAACTCCAGGGTCAAAGTCTGTAATGAATAGATAAGCACCACTAATAAACAATAATTGGCCACAGAAGGCTTGCTTCCAAATGTCTCTTCAACATGAAAATATTGCCTTTGACATGCTGTATTTGGCTGGATGTGGTGGTCATTATTTCTGAGCATTGGGTCCATCCATATCAAAGCAAATCAGAATGGTCAGCCCTGAGAATCTAATTTCAGTAATATTAGATGCCTATTAATCTAGAGTGTAAATGTATGAAAATAATCAGTAATTGATCACAGCATCACAAAACTTTTGGCATTCACAATGATTTGGCAATAGCAAGCTCAATCAACTCCACTTTAAAATGGATAAAAATATTGTTCAAGTACATCTGGGTTTCATTTAAAGTTAATAATTGTGTCAGCCTGTATTATTTTGCAATATTGGCATCAGTTATATAATTTGTGGTGCAAGAATGAATGTTTAAATGAATCCTGTTGATGACTTCTTATTACAGGTCGATGGGAGATGGGGAAAGTGGGGTCCGTATGGGTCATGTTCACGTACATGTGGAGGTGGTGTGCAGCTTGCCAAGAGGGAATGTAACAAGCCAACCCCTGCCAATGGTGGAAGATATTGTGAGGGGATTCGTGTTAAGTACCGATCCTGCAATTTGGATCCATGCCCTGACAATGGTAAGACATTTATTAAAGACATATTGTATTGTTATTTAATCCAACTTTTAATAACTTTTACATTTTTCATGTAATGTTAGTAGATGAGGGCCATTCTGTTGTATAAATTCTATAGTACTAAGTTCATGGGAGAGTAGGAGCAGAACAGGACCATTTTACTGAGTTTTCTCCACAGTGTACTTCACCCCTTGGATCAAAGCCAACTTCTCTCTCCCTTCTGAATTGACAGGTGACAGGATGGTTTAATAGGTTAGAAAAGACACTGTCCTCTCATATTGGAACTTTAGCCCATATTGATAGCAGAAACCCTTACTCTGTGATAGCTAGGAAGTGTAAAGTTAGATCAGTTTAGATAGTTTCAATGCTAATTTTCAGTTGATCTGAATTTGTATTGTGAAGTTATCCATAATTTAACATTAATTGACAATCTCACCCAGGTAGGCCCCAAGCATAGCAAGGCCTTGGCAAATTCATACTGATGAAATATGCGTACTGTTCTGAAGTTTGAATTAAGATGCATTGTTGGAGCCAAGTAGAGGGTTTTTACTGTATCTGACTCATGCTAAACCTGACTAAGAAGGGCTTGTTGCTGATACAGCTCTTAATGTGATGTAGTTAATTCTTCAGTTGTGAAAGAAAATGTAAGGAAAATGTTCAAAAATGCTTTTGAAGATCTGAGAAGCCTAATGGCAAAGTCCCAATAGCCCTATTCACATTAAGTATTGAATATCGGATGGTGGGCTAACTGATGCAAGATTGTAGCTTATTCAAGAGATTTGAGTAATATAACTAACTGCAGAAGTTTTTCCATTGCTGTCCATAACTGCTATTAGTTGCACCAACCTTTACTTTATCACTGTTAATATACGCCTTTACAGCTGATGAGTTTGTTGTACAGATTCTTGTGGCATCACCAGAAGAGTTTCTTTTTAGAAAGACATTGATGAGCCAAGGCCAAGGAATTTAACAGCAAAAGAAAAAAGCATTACTTTTTCATGTGGCAGGTAGAGTGTGTTATACCCAGGACACCCTCTGGGTAGAGAGGCAAAAGAATATTGAGTCATTCAAATGACATTTAGATACCATGACTGTAGGAATGGTGATTTAAAAGGGCTGAATTGCCTTACTCATCTGAATTTATATCAATGAAAAATAATGCAGCGTCCCCTATTTTACCTACTTATAATACAACTTTCCTCATATAATTAAACAGTGTTACTCAGGCACGTTTCTGAAAAGATCCAATGATGAAGAGTATTTTAAAAATAAAACCGAAAGAAATTGTTTCTTTTATTTAAAAAAATGTACTTAAAGGCTCAGTAATGTTTTTAATCTCTAATTCCTTTGGGATATTAGTGGCTAATATCTGGTAACAAAAAGACTTAGCAATAATATTCTAAATCCTTGAAGCGCTGACCTTTGTTTTGTGCATTCTATCTGATGCTCAGAGGCTATAGAATGTGAGACATTTAAAAAATATCTTTCTCCTCCTCTCAATCATGATGAATTTGTGTAGGTGAATGGCAGTGGAGGACTGTTAACACAGTAATTCGGGTTACAAAATTGTACAAAATTTATACCCTGGTCATTTAAATAGTGTGAACTCTGCCTAGATGTGTAAGCTAATATCGCATCATTCCTGAAACGCTGAATAGGTTAAACTGTCTGGATCAGGTTTGTGGAGTGTTAGAAGGCGGAAGTGTTTGATGTGCTGCACACTAGCTTGTTCTTACTAAAGGTAGTGTTGGATATTTCCCCTTTTTTGCTGTAACTTGCCAGAAGACAGTCTGTGACTTCTGTAGGTATTAATAAATTCACAGGCACTGAAGGAAACATTTTCACCAATGGAAAACAAATCTGCCCACTGCAACGGGGATGTTCAGTATCGAAGGGCCAGAAAATTCTCTCAACAGTGTTGTGATAAACTCAATAATTTTTATATTCAATATCAATGATGTGTATGGGATGTCTACATGTCTCCTGTAATGTCGATAGTACAAATAATTTAAATAAATGCTTTCATTTTGTATGCAAAGTTCACCCATAACTCTCAAATTGTCTCTGTCATAAAATTGGACAGCATGGAAGGATCCATTTGAAATAACTGGCTCAGACCCAGCTAGTTCCTGTCAGTCATATAGTGATAGGTCTGTACTGTTAATAAAAATAACAAGTATGCATTTGATAAAAATATTCCTGCTCCAAAACAGCAGCATCCCTGTTTTCTTTTTACTCTGTTATTTTTAATAGTTTTGTTTAAATGGCAAGTGCCATTGAAATTGGCTGGGAGCAATTGCCTATCCTTACAGGGTGAAGGGGTTGAATTCACATATAGAAAGTAATGTCCCCATTATAGTGTAGATATTAAAATGATACAGTATCATTTTGGCAACAGTACTAGTGTACAGCACAGATGAGACTCCCCATTGCATTAGGTCATGTGCGTTGTAGTCTCTGAGAGCACTTGGAACACAACAGTATTGTGTATGTGGATTAATGGCAACATCTGCTTTACAAGTCCCAACCATTGTTCTTTCATTCACAACAATGCTTCATAATCCTCTTGAGCCTGCAAAGGCCCTGAGTTATATGCCTATGCCGTAGGATGAATATTGCCACATTATAGATGTGTTCACCTCTACTTAACCGTTTTGGACTGTCTATTTATGGTTGTCTTTGGTCTGTACTTGAATCACAGGCAAAAGTTTCAGAGAGGAGCAGTGTGAATCTTTCAATGGATACAATGTCAATACAAACAGACTTGCACCATCTGTTGTGTGGGTTCCCAAATATTCAGGGGTATCACCCAAGGACAAATGCAAACTTGTCTGCAGAGCGAATGGTACTGGATACTTCTACGTTCTTGCACCCAAGGTAAGCATATGAGATACTTTAACACCACGTGTTCACAATCTCAACTATCTAGCCTTTGGCCTTCCATTCACCATAACATTTCTGCAGCTGCTGATTTGCTCAACTGCACCCTCTCCTTTAACTTTGCCCCAGTTCCCAATAAAGCCATTATCTCTCTCACCCTGGCCATTCCCACAGTACTGCCCTCATCTCTGTTCCCTTAAGACAAAGGGATGCAGATTTGAAAGGATATGGCGAACAACTGGTTTAACCATCCACTGCCAGATGTGGCTGAATCATATAAAGCACTATTGGGTCCTGCCCTCAATTGGTAAAACTGCTCACTAATGCAAAGATAACCCCTCGCTTCTTTTCCCGATCAAGATGCAAACCACCATCTCAATCCCATCTCTCCTGTCTTCTGCACACTCGCCTCCGACAGGAAGTGCGAAGACCTCATGGACTTCTTTGTCACTCAGATCAAGATCATCCAATCAGCTGCTTCTGCACCATCCCTCTCTCCCACTAGCTCCTAACTCCCTTCATTTGCTTTCTGAGCTCATCTTGTCCTGCTCCCTCGATCCTATTCCCACTAAACTGCTGACCGCCCAGCTTCAACTCCTGTCCCCATGTTAGCCAATATTGTTCACAGTTCTCATTCTTCAGGTGTTGTTCCTCTCTCTTTTAAATCTGCCATCATCAAAAAACCAACCCTCGACCCCACTGTCCTTGCAAATTACTGCCCCTACAAAAGAAAGAAAAATTCTTCCTCAAATGATTTACCATCCAATACTTATTTTATTTCCATACATTGAAGAACAATAAACCTGGTCTGAACTGAATCCGTCTTGAACAACCCTATTGTATGACAGCAACACTACCTTTAGGGAGAACAAGCTGGTGTGCAACACATCAAATAATTCCATCTTTTAACACTTCACAAACCTGTTCCAGACACCTTAATCTATTCAGCGTTTCAGGAATGATGTCGGCTTGGCTTACACCCCTGTACACATCTAGGCAGAGTTCGCACTATTTAAATAACCAGGGTATAAACTTGTCAACCTCCCTTTACTCTCCAAAGTCCATGAACATGTTGTTGCTTCCCAAGTCCTTGCCTCCTCATCCTTCTTGACTTGTCTGCAGCCTTTGACTTGGTTGACCACACCATCCTCCTTCAATGCCTTTCCACTGTTGTCCAGCTGGATGGGACTGCTCTCATCTAGTTCCATTCTTCTCTATCTAATCGTAGCCAGTGTATAACTTGCAATGGGTTCTCTACCTCCTCCTACACTGTTACCTCTGGTGTCCCCCAATGATCTATCCTTGGCCCCTTCCTATTTCTCATCTATGTGCTGACCCTCGACGACGACATCCAAAAGCACAGAATTAGTTTTCACATGTACGCTGGTAACACCCAGCTCTACCTCACCACCATCTCTCTTGATTCCTCCACTGTTGCTAAATTATCAGACTGCTTATTCACCATCCAGTACTGAATGAGCAGAAATTTCCTCTAATTAAATATTGGGAAGACTGAAGCCATTGTTTTTGGTCCCCACTCTAAACTCTGTTCTATAGCTACCGACTTCATTCTCTCCCTGGCAACAGATTGAGATTAAACTATTCTGTTTGCAACTTTGGTGTTATACTTGACTCCGAAATGAGCTTCCGAGCACATATTCGCACCATCACTAAGACTGTAACATTGCCTGGCTTTGTCCCTATTTCAGGTCATCAACAACTGAAACCCTAATTCATGTCTTCATTACCTCTAGTTTTGACTATTCCAACACACTTGTGGCTGGTCTCCCACGTTCTACCTTCCGTAAACTTGAGGTTATAGAAAACTCTGCTGTCCGTGCCCTAACTCGCACCAAGTCCTGCTCACCTATTATGCTTGTGCTCACTGACCTCCATTGGCTCCTGGTCAAGCAACGCCTTGATTTTAGAAATTCTCATCTTTGTTTCCAAATTGCTTCGTGGCTGCACCCCTCCCTATCTCTGTGATCTCCTCCAATCCCACAAACCTCTGATATATCTGCAGTCATATAATTCTGCATCTCCACTTTTAATATACCACAATTGGTGGCCATGCCTTCAGTTGCCTACGACCTAAACTCTGAAGATTCCCTACTGACATCCCTCCACCTCTCTACCTCACTTTCTGCCATTAAGTACTCCTAAAAAATCTACCTTTTTGACAAAGCCTTTGGTCATCTGACCTAATATCTCCTTATGTGGCTCGATATCATATTTTGTTTTATAATGCCCTTGTGAAGCACCTTAAATATTTTATTATATTAAAGGTGCTATATAAATATAAGTTGTTGTATTAAGAGCTGGGCACAGATGAAATGTATAATGTTGGAAGCTTATTTCTAGAATTGTAGATACTTTTTGGAAGTTTTCTAACTTTGAACTGTCATAGAAAACTTTAACAACTTCCTGTTCGTAAAATTCCACCCCTATAATATTCTAAACTTATTGTAATAATATAAGATTAACAATGCAAATTCATACCTATTTGTCATTCAATTTATTGCTTGAAGGACATAATGTAGGTTTCCTTGTAACTATGGGAGTCCCATCTGGTATTATTAGTAATGCATTAGGTGGAAGAAGACCATTCTTCCATCTAGGCTACTGTTGCAAACTTCTCATTAGAGTTCTTTACCATGCTTCTAGCACTAATAGCTGCCTAAGAACATAGGAAATAGGAGCAGGAGTAGGCCATATGGCCCTTGAGCCTGCTCTGCCATTCAATAAGATCAGGGCTGATCATCTACCTGAACTCCACTAACCTACCCTATCATCATAGCCCTTGATTCCCTTAGAGTCCAGAAATCTATCGATCTCACTCTTGAATATGCTCAACTACTGAACTTCCACTGCCCTCTGTGGTAGATAATTCCAATAATTAACAACTCTCTGAATAAATTTCTCTTCATCTCAATCGCAAATGACCAACTGCTTCTCCTGAGATTATGACCCCTCATTCTAGACTCCCCAGCCAGGGGAATTAACCTCTCAGCATCTACCTTGTCAAGCCGCAAAGACGTTTATATGTTTGTGAGGTATTCTCTTTACTAAAAGGAATTCATCCAATCCTTATTTTAAAACCTGCCATGGCTTTCTTTTCCATTAGCTCTGCTGGTAATCTGTTGCACAATTCTATTATCCTCTAAGTGTTGGCTAAATTTATGTATAACCTTGATTGGGCCACACCTGGAGAACGGGATGCAGTTCTGGTCCCCAAACAGCCAAAAGGATACTGAGGCACTCGAGAAAGTGCAGATGCTACATGAATGGAGAGGATGAAACTATCAGGAAAGATTGAATAGGCTGGGGCTCTTTTCTCAAGAAAGGAGAAGGTTAAAAGGAGACCTGATTGTTTAAAATTATGAAGAGCTTTGATAGGGTAGAAGTGGAAAAACTGTCCCAACTTATGGATGAGTCCAGAATGAAGAGACACATTTATAAGATAGCTACTAACAGATGAAATAAAGAATTTAGGAGAATGTTGAGAAGGTGGAGCTTGCAGCCACATGGAGTGGACAGCATTGATACATTTAAGTGGAGACTTGATTCATACAGGAGAGAGAAGGGAATAAAAGGATATAGAAGGATATGGGGGAAGGGTGGGATGCAGCAATTAGACTGGGATGAGGCTCATGTGGAGTATAAACACTGGTATAGACCAGTTGGGTTGAATGGCCTGTTTCCGTGCTGAATTTATGTAATTCTATGTAATTGTCTCAATCTTTTCAATCAGATCTATAACTTTCTCAAAGGAATCCAGTAGACTGGCCAGATGTGAGCTACCCTTTCTGAGCCCATTCTGTCTTTCTCTAATGACCAGTACTCTCAAAGCGCCACACCTTCCATCTGTTCAGGTGTTTTCCCAAATTTTATGCTGGCTTCTCCCGCGTCCTTTAAATTCACTTAATTTTAATCCTGACTTTGGCTAAAAGTGTGGGCGCTTGGGCTTAATTCCACCCTGTGGATCTGGGTGAAATTTTTTTTTCCTCAAATCCCCTCTAAACCTCCTGCCCCTTACCTTAAATCTATTGCCCCCTGGTTATTACCCCCTCCGCTAAGTGCTTGGTTTCTTTACCTTATTACACCCTGGTTGTCATTGCACTGGATCTGTTTTTAAAACCTGATTTTCATTTTAGTTAAGTTGGAGACTTTTATTTCCATTTCTATTTTATTTTTTACTAAAAATCTGGAACCGAATTTGTATTTTTAAAAATATTGCTCTTTTAGCACTCTTTGATAGGGTAATATCAAGCTCAGTCACAAAACCCAACACCTTAAAACAAAAATCTCTTTATTACTTCATCCCAGATAATATTAGTCTATCCCTGTGTTCCCCTTTGCTTACATTATCAACCTGGCATTAGAAGCCGGGCAGTAGAAATGTTTTTTCAATTATGCCTGAATTTTACTGGACGACATGTCAGAAAGTTATTTCCCATTGTTCACTAAAGGTAGCTGGATGTGGGCATCACTGCTAAGAGCAGCATTTATTGCCCATCCATAATTGCCCTTAACTGAGTGGCTTGCTTGGCCATTTTGGATGGCTGTTAAAAGTCAACCACATGGCTGTGGATCTGGAGTCATATATAGGCTCGATTGGGCAAGGGCAACCGATTTCCTTCCCTAAAGAACATTACTGAATTAGATAGGTTTTTATGACAATCCAGTAGTTTTTATGGTCACCATTACTGATGGTAGTATTTTATTCCAGATTTATTTAATTAATTGAATTTAAATTCCCCAGCTGCTGTGGTGAGATCACTATTCCAGGACTCTGGATTACTGGTCCAGTAACATAATGACTATACTTCTATTGCTTACAATCTATTAGCACCAATGCTGTTTGGAAAATCCCTTTAGATGGCAGCAATATAAATGTCTCTTTAACATGGTGTTCATGTCATTAATCCATCATAAGGCCACTTGCACAATTATAGGCAACTGCTGAAAGGGAAGCTATTTTTTTAAAGATAGACCAAAAGAAGAATTAGTTCCTGACTATCTGTCAACACCAATCTTGAAAAGCTGGAGCCCAGTCTGCAAGCGTTGAGACATAAAGTCACTGATGGTTCATAATTCACAATGTCTTCTCAACACCCAGGTGGTAGATGGAACTCCATGTATGCCAGACACTTCGGCAGTATGTGTCCAAGGAAAGTGTATTAAAGCCGGGTGTGATGGAAGGCTTGGCTCCAACAAGAAGTTTGACAAATGCGGAGTATGTGGAGGTGATCACAAAAGCTGCAAGAAGGTTTCTGGCCTATTCACAAAACCCATGTATGTTTTTCTTTTTTCTGTACATTTCAACTTGACGTTTTAATGGAAAAATGTTATTGTTTATGCGCAGTGGTGGCGAGAAACAGCCAGCCTGCCCCAGGCTAATCAAAGCCCTTAGGTGGCCACTTAAGGGCCTCTGCCCACTGCCACAGGGATTTTACCCATGGCTGGTCGAGCAGCTAGGCCCAAGAGAAGCTGTCTGACAAAAGCAGGTGGCTCTCAGAAGGCCTGGGGGGAGGGGGAGGCCTCATGATCGGGCACCCTGTGCCCGACAGAGGGCTGCCCCCGCTGTCCCAACCACCCCCAACACGCAACACCACCACCCCCGTCCCCCTCTCACCCCAGTCAGCCACCCTTACCTCACCTGGGCCCGAACAATCACTCCTTGGTTCCGGGGCTCCCCGACATCATCTTCATTTTGAAGCTGGGCTGCAGTCGCAGCAGTGGTTACCACTCCCGGTGGCGCTGCTGGGACTAACAGCTGTTAGCCCGCTGATTGGCTGGCAGCTCTATTAGGCGGGACTTCCTGCCTCAAGCGGGTGGAAACCTACTTGCAGTCTCAGAACAATTAAAGGCTGGGGAACTGCAAAATGTGGGTCGGATCCCCAGGCCAGGTGGAATCGGATTTGTCACCGACCTTTTAGTCGGTGGACAACTCCCGTCCGCCAAGGATAAAATCCCAGCCCATGTTGCAAAAGATAACTAGTGATTTCCATAATTAGGTACATAATCCTGATGCAAGAAGAATGATGTAGTCTATGCAAAATAATTTTCATAGTGACAGGATGCCCATTAATCCTTTGGAAAATCCCTAGAAAGTGAAATGTGTTTGAAGATTAAAATAGAACAAGTAAAAGTATGTTCATGGTGTAGCTTTGGTTCTGCTCCCTGCTGTTGTCTGTAGAGATTAACAGTTGCCCAAAACACATGTTGCAGTGCTGTAAAATATTGAACCACCAATGTGTAGCTACACTACTCTGGGGGAAACAATGGCTGGAATTTTCCAAGCCCTTTGTGGATGAGCTGGGAGGTGAAGGCTGGCAAAATGGTGCGGGAAGGCATGGTGTGGGGGGGAGGTGGGGGGGGGGGGGTTTAGTGTCTGACATCTTACCCCCGCCATGCCATTTTGCCAACGGTGGGAAAGTTGGCGACTTGGATACCTATCAGAAGGTCAGTTGAGCCACTTAAGTGGCCCTCACACCTCCACAGGCATTTTGCCCACAGCGGGAGACTTTGTCACCATGTGGGGAGACCGCCGGGTGAAACCTGGTAGCCACCCAGTGGATTTCAGGGTGGGGGTGGTGGGAGGTTTGTTGGGGGGGGGGGAGACCCTCCTTTATGGGCACTCAATGGCCCACAGAGGGGCACCCCAGTGACATTGGCACCGGTGATCCCCTTTTCCCCACCACCCATACCCCCCCACACTCCCAATTTCCGGGGCCTGCCTGCCTGGACCTGGCATCTCCCAAGCCCACTTACCTTTCTTCAAGGGTGCCCGGTCATTGAACCACCCTCTCCCTCGTGTAGCAGCCTCAGCAATAGCCATCACTAGCAGAATTTATGCTGGAGAATAGAGAAACGGCAGAGAAGCTAAATGATTACTTTGCGTCAGTTCAGTGATTTCTAATTGATTGTAATCTGGGGGGACCTCAACAGTGCACCTTCTGGAGAAGTGTAGAATCACCAACAGCAACCTCTGGATTTCCATGTTTAACTGCACAAGCGTGGACTCAAGAAGTTGTCAATTTCAGAGGAGTAATAGTGTTATTACTCCTACAAAATCAGGTCATTAAATGAAGCAAACATTCAAGGAAATGTGGTTTATTGGCCTTTATTTTATTGTTTTCACCTGAGGTTCTATTTCTTTTGTTTGTAGTAAAGAGTGTGTTCACTTCTTGTAAAGTATTTAATATTAAACAGAATGGGTAAAGAGCTCTGTTGCTGAGGTCTGATTGAATAACTCTCTCAAATGGCATCACTTCCTGTCCCCCCTCAATCTTCCACCAATTGAATTGTTCTCACTCGTAGCAATATGTTTAATTGCAGATGTGCTATAATTTAATAGTCATACTCTTTGAACATGACAATGGGAGTTCAGTAATTTGCATTAGAACAACTTTTACACCGTAAAATGTCCAAATAACCTCACACAGATGGAAATGTAGGCGTAGAGAAAAGCTAAGGGAGGCGATAATTCGGAAAGGTTTTCAGGAGGCTTTTTAGGAGGTGGCAACCCAACAGATTTAGAGAATGTGTTTGTGTAGTGTCACCAAAGGTGGAACAGAGAATAGTTGAAGGGGAAAGATGCTCATTAAATATTTCATTACTTAGCTTTTGCTTTATATTAAGTCTGCTGTTTTCTTTCAACAGACATGGGTATAACTACATTGTGACAATACCAGTTGGAGCCACCAGTATTGATGTAAAGCAAAGAGGATACAGAGGCATGACCAATGATGACAACTATTTGGCAGTTAAAAATGAACACGGCAAATATATACTGAATGGACACTACATCGTTTCTGCAGTGGAGCGGGACATTGTCATAAAGGGAAGCTTGTTGAGGTATAGTGGAACAGCAACATCTGTTGAAAGCCTTCAAGCTTTTAGACCCATCCAGGAACCATTGGTCATTGAAGTCCTTTCAGTTGGAAAAATGACTCCTCCTCGTGTTCGCTATTCCTTTTATCTACCGAAGGACAGCAAAGAAGATAAATCTTCACATAATCTCAATAAAAAAGACACAAAAGGAATCTTGCTGAACAATGACAGTTTGAGCAAATTAAATAAAATTGATACAAGGCAACCAGATTATAAAAGAACAAGTTATAAATGGGTGGTACGAACATGGTCTCAGTGTTCTGTTTCTTGTGGAAATGGATTGCAACATAGATCTGTTGAGTGTGAAGACAATCATGGTAAAATAGCATTTGATTGTGATACCACCCAGAAACCAGAAGTCATACGGCAGTGTGGAGATTCTTGCCCAGTGTGGGAGATTGGCGGATGGTCACCATGCTCAAAGAGTTGTGGCAAAGGCTTCAAGAGACGTATCATCAAATGTAAAGCTGATACTGGGCATGCTTTGCCCAGAGAACACTGCAGTATAAGGAAGAAGCCACAAGAACTAGATTTTTGTACTATGAGACCCTGCTGAGAGCCATCAGTGGACCTTATTTCAGATTGAGTAGTCTTTAGAAATGGCAGGTGATCATTGGTTTCCAGCAACCTTTAGTGAAAGTTATATCTGTTGCACCTGAACCCAAATGGAATATTCAGAAAAGTACTACTCCACATTGGGAAAAATGGAGACCTGTGATGCATAATTGTGAATGAAATTACCTGAAAGTTACATGTTGAAGTTTACCTCTGAAATTTGTAAGTTGGTATTAAACTGTTTTGGTGACTTCATTGACCATGTACTAATGTAAGAAGTGATGACTGCCTATTGAGCACTTACACAATGCAGATTGTCACCAAGTTGGAAGCAGTCAAAGATTTTAATGGGGCTTGGTGTTTTATTTACCACTAAGCGCAAAAAAATACAGGGACCAGTGTAGGTACAGCTGCAATATTATGCAGGGATATATGCCCTAATGTGATATATTGATGGTTCAATGAAAAAAGGGGTGACCATCCTTAACTTCAGAGATATGGAAGTTAGTTTATTTGTAAACGGGCAATTTTATGTGCTACTTTATGAAATATATTAGGTAGATAACCTGTTGTTTGTGAAATGTATTAGAATATTTTACCCAGTAAACCTATAGTATGACATGCTGAGTGACGTTTAGTCAAGTTTAATTGGTGTCATCAGTTACAAAGTGTTATGTTCCAACAAAACTGTATTAATGAAAGTAAAGTAGAACATTAGGCTTGTGGTACAGTTCTGTATAAATATAACCACATTTGGATGTTATCCGAAACTCGATCGTTATGGTGTTGGTAGCTGAGCCTGTTTGTAAAATGATCTTTTCCAAGTATCTCTTAGTAAACTACCATGTTTTATAATGTAATAATTTATTCTGAGAGGGACAATATTCCGTGGTGCATAAGTCATTTTCTGTTTGCTGGTAACATTATTTATTGTGTGTACTGGGTTCCAAAAGCATCAATGCAAAACCAAACTGACAACTTAATAATTCTGTTTTTTTTTGTGGTAGGATTGTAATTATGGTGCTATTTGTTTTGTCCACATTTGCACATTTTATAACCTTGCCTGTAAAAATTTGTGATAATTTTGGAAAATTTTCAATTTATTTTACAAAAAAATGTTTGAATTGTTTCATCCTCCCCATTATTGTAATGCGAATGAGTTGCTAAAACTGCAAGGCCACCTCGTATCAATGGTTTGTTCCATTTCCCCCTTTATATTGTGGTAGTGCTTCTTTTTAAAAAAAAAACACAGCATATATGCCAAACTCTGTAACCCTTTCACTTGTGTTCTGGTTGGGAGGGACTGCAGTTACTGTTCTTCCATCTAAAAGATGGTTCATATGTTAGTGGGATTTATTTTACTCTTTTGCATTTTTAAATTGCAGAAGGCATAAATACCGTTTATTGGCTGTTATGTATACCATGTATACATCTGTTTAATTGTGCACAAATAAAATTGTAAATATCTATGAATTAGTAGTCTTATTGGTTGTTGAGGGCAAGTATATACATACAATGGCAGTTTAATTGAAGTTGCACAAGAAGAGAAATATTCAATTGTGATATTCACTGGTAGTTAGTGTTTGATTAAAGCTGTAGTGTTTTGTGGATATCTTCACACCAATGGTGAGTGCACTGGTTGGTAATATCTCTTATGATAAATAACAGCAAAAAAACTTAAACTCAAAAGCCTCCTCATAAATATCACAGCATTTATTGGAAAGACTAACAGGAGTGATTGCACAAGCTGGCTGAGGATTCCGATGATGGTTATAAACAACTTTACTTCACTCTTGAGGCTTATGCTACCAACAGAGCCCTTTAATGAGTTTGCAGTCTTCCGATCACTCCCATATTTTCATGACTTCTAAATGTTTGGTTACATTTTCTATATATTCTGTATGAGTTCCAGTAAATGTTTGTTACAACAAAACATTCACTGAAGAGGGTGGTAGAAGTTTGGAACTCTCTTCTGCAAACAACAATTAATGCTATATCAATTGTTAATTTTAAATCTGAAATTGATAGATATATGTTAACCAAAGGTATTGAGGGATATGGGACAAATATGGGTATATGGAGTTAGGCTGCAGATCAGCTATGATCTCTTTGAATGGTGAAACAGTGTTGAGGGGCTAAATGGCCTCCTCCTGTTCCTAGAAGTTAGAATAGTTTATGGAGCATATTACAAAATGAAAGGCTAAACAAATATTTTCTTAGTTACTGTAAAAACAAAGATGTAATATCATTTTATGTAGGTTTCTATGACCTGTGGCGATAGATGCACAAATCGTATAAAATGAGTTTTTTACTACTTGGACATTGCTTATATCCTGATTAAGTACTTGCTGTAGGCATTTTTAAAATATATATTCAGCCACTTCATCTTGCATCTCCTTGTGTCTTCCAAAGATGCTGACTTTTACTGGGGTATTGGTCCACCACCCTTGGCACCCTTCTGGTACCTCACCATAGTAACCCTTGAATACTCGTGAAAACACCTAAACACTTAGAAGATGGAAGCCATCACCTTCAATCCCCACCACAACTACGATATTCTAATCACCAATTCCATCCCCTGCCCCAATTAATGTAGTGGGCTGAACCAGATTGTTTGATGCCAAGCTAAGATTCTAAACTCATATTCTCTCCAGCACAAAGGCTGCTTATTTCCACTTCATTAACATTGCCCACTGTAGCCCCTAGCTCAGTCCATCTGCTGCTGAAACCCTTTTTCATGTTGAGTCATGTTTAAACATGACTATTCCAATACCACCCTGGCCAGTCTCCAATCCTCCACTCTGTAAACATCAATTCACCTAAAACTCCCTGATGCCCATATTTTGGTCGCATTCCACTCTGTCCTTGTTGATCAACATTGACGACTGATTCCTCATGCCTCAAATTTAAACTTCTGATACCCATATTTAAGTCTCTCCCTATCTCAACCTCCTCCAGCCTTACAGCCTGTTCCCCAACTCTCTCCCCCTCGAACTCTGGCTTTTGGTATAGCGTCCCGTCCCTTTCTCCGACCACTGGCGGCTGCATCATTTGCTGCCATAGGCCCACACTGAAATTTGCTGCCTGAGTCTCTTCACTTCTCTGACTTTCTGTCCTCCTTTAAGACCCTTTAAAGCTCCAACTCTGACCAAACATTTGGTTACCCCTCACTGGGGGGAATTTTCCCAGCCCTTTGGAGGAGGGGGCCTGGAAATTTTGAAAAAAAGTTATTCAGGCCAGTTTACTGGTATCTTCCCACCTCCAACATTTTCCCAAGGGCTGGTTAGAACCAATGCTAGCAATCCATCTGCAGCAGGATGCCAATTAAGTTTGTTGAAGATGTAATTATCAGCAATTTTCACAGCACAAGGCTAGTTTGCCTGTGTCGCATGGGCCCCTCGTTGTCTCAACACTTGAGGAGGCACCTGCACAACAGGAGGCCAGGGCTGTGTGAGATTTCAAGGATTTTTAATGTTCACTCGCAGAAAATGGCAAGGTTGACCTATTCCCATTACAGAGCCTTGTCATTGAGTGAGGATTTTCTGTTGATATCTCTGATACAGCAGTGGCAGCCACTCCCCTGACAATGATAATGGCTGGAATTTTACCGGAGCCGTCCACCGACCGAAAAATCGGTGGCAAACACGCCATTGGCCTGACCTGGGGATCAGGTCCACATTTTGCGGTCCCCAAGCATTAAATTGGTCTGAGGAGGGACTTCCATCTCATTGAGGCAGGAAGTCCCACCTAATGGAGCTGCCGGCCAATCAGAGGACCGGCGGCTCTCTGTCCCAGCAGCGCCACCGGGAGCGATGGCCACTGCTGGGACTGCAACCCAGCCATCACAAAGAAGATGTTGGGGAGTCCCGGAATGAAGGTAAGTTTTTGGCGCCTCGCTGGAGGTGATTGGTCAGGCCCTGGCGAGACGAGGGTGGTTGAGGGGACGAGTGGGGGTTGGTGGGGGGGCATGTTGGCGGTGGTTGGGGCAATGAGGGTGGCCATCCGTTGGGCACAGGGTGCCTGATCATGAGGCCCACCCCTCTACCCCCCCAGGTGGCTTCTCTCGGGCCTGGGCCACCTGACCAGCCATGGGTCAAATCACCGTGGTGGCGGGCGGAGGCCCTTAAGTGGCTATTGATTGGCTTGGGGCTGGGGGGCTGTTTTATGCCATTGCCATCCTCTGTAAAGTGGCGCCGGAGGCGGGAGCAGGTCGGGAATGGCTCCCCGAGCCTCATGCTCCATTTTACGCCCCCCGTCACACCTTCCCCCTATTTGGGGGGGGAGGGGTGTAAAATTCCGACCAATGTCTCCATTGTGTTCCTGCCAATCCTGCTGCTTGGTCCTCAGCAGTGACAGAATGGGGGCTGCTGGCCACCCTTGCAGTAGGCTGCACTGTATCCATCTCAACCCGTCCACTGTCCCTAACTGGATGGCAAATGCAGAAACAGCCTGCGATTTGGCTGTCTCCCATAAAATTAAGCTGGAAGGTACGCGGCAACAGCAAGTGGGGTTGGAACCTGAAAATGGCCCCGCCGCATGAAAATTTTCAGTCTGGAAGGTTCAGCCCAATGGGCTGGATTTTAAGCAGCCCTCACGCGTGATCTGTGGCAGCAGGGCACCTGAAGATGGCTCCAGATGTGGCCCGCCACGGACCTTGACGCTGGCAGGGTCCAACCCGATCCTCCAGGCAGTGGTGAAGCTCCGTGGCGGCAGCCACTGCCGCTGGGTGATGGGACCACAATTTAAATATTTAAATCAATAAAATTAATTAATTTAAATATACTCACCCACAATCTTTAGGGCCCGCTGCGATCTTCAGATCTTCAGTGTGGCGGCTGGCACTCCTGCGGCTTCAGATACCCGTCGGGGAAATGAGGCGCAACACTAGTGGGGAGGGGTGAGGAGGTAGGCTTGTCAGTGCGGGAGGTGGGGAATGGGGTCAAATACATGTAATGGATGTAGGGGATGGTAGGAAGGGTTGAACCATAAACTTTGTGCAGTTTGGGTGGGAGGAAGGTCAGATGTAAAGGTATGTGTTTTGAGGGGGAGGGGGGAAAGGGCAAATAGTTATTGCAGTTGTTATGGGGGAGGGGTGGGAAAGGCACATAAGAACTTTATTTCATTGTGGGGGAAATTTCTTTAAAAATTTAAATAAGCTGGTAGGTCTGGCTGTCCTTTAAAAATGGCGCCAGCTCCTGCACAGGCAGCTGACGCCATTGCCAGGGACGGACAGCCTACGCCCTCCACGTGATTTGTGAGGCGGGGTGGGCTACCACGACTATTTAAGTGAGCCACTGCACTTAAGATCGCGGCGGCTCCTTGGCGTGCAGCCTGCGCGGGTAGTCCACCATTTTTAAGCTCGCCGCCACGGCAGGCTCATAGAATCCAGTTCAATGTCTTCTTTTTGTGACTCGCCATCCGATTATTTCAGATAATGCCTCTCTGAAGAGCTATGGGACATTTTCCCGCATTAAAAATGCTATATAAATAATTGCCATGGTTATAGTAGCAGTAGTTACAACAAAAACAGCTGCAACTACAGAGATATTAGATACAGAAATGCTCAAAGCTTCAGCACACCTAAGAAATACCAAAAATGCTAACATCAACTGGAGATCATACCATACTGATATTTCCCTCCAAATAAAGCTAAAATTATTGATGATGACTTCACAGTTTCTTGCAGCACTTCAGTTAGAGTTGAAAGGATGAAACATGCATAAGACAAAATCATCAGCAGCAAAAACATGTTTATGTAAAAGCATACTTGCCAGATGATGTCTGCCTATTTTTTTTGTCTATCTCTCACTGAAACTAATAAACTTACCCTCAGTAGTGACTTGTTCCTCATTTAATAATGTTTCGATTGAAATTGAGATCTGATTTCATACATATTTCATAAATATTGTATTGTTTAATATAAACCACACTTATTTACGGTGGCATGATTTCTTGAAAAGGAATCAGCATCCCTGAAAAATAATTGACAGGATTTTGTTTTAATAGAGCTTTGTAAACTTACTGTTCTGGAGTTTCCGTTCAATTGTACTGTCTTATTTTGGTGCAATTTCCCCCAATATCGGCTAAACCACCGCAAAAGATTGCTGATTTTTGAGCACAAATCACGTTGATCGCAAATCAATTTTCAGCAATCTTTGTGCTAGTTTAAAAAAATTCACGCTCGAAGCTGGTCCCACTCACAAAACAACCCACATCCCCAGATCAAATCAATCACCATTGAGAGTTCCACTAATTGCGCTCATTTGCAGGACGTTGAGGAGACTCTAAAAATTAAGCTGATTCTTTTAGGTGCAAGGACTGTAATAGGCACATTTTAAAAGATTTTGCATATAAGTTTTCTAATTTACGAAAACGTACTGACTACTGTATACCAATATAATGAGCAAATGGTTCTGCATTTTAAAAAATCATTTTCAATTTAAAATCAGATTACTCATAGGCGGCAGACCAGACCCTCTGATTAAAATAATTTTTTGTGATAAGTCCTTTTTCAGCAGTATTAATCACACTGCCCCAAATTACCACTCTTGCATAGATCAAGCAGAAAATTATGATCTAAAACTCTGCCCAATTGAGCTGGTTCATGGCAGAATTTGTATTTGGCAATATGCAAATGAATTTGAGTTGAACTTGAAGAAACGAGTGCTTCTCAAAACTGATACAATTTTGGGTGCATTTTGTGCCCAATTTGTCGATTGCGGCCAAAGCAGAATTCATTTCACAGTGCCTTCATAAAAACAGCGTCACTTTGCTTGCATAAAGCATCACCATGATTTTCAAATCTCAGCTCCTCTGTTCCAGAAGTCAACTTACTCTAACAGATAACAAGTATGGGAAGTGGACACCGAGATATAGAGCTGAATTTTCCTTGCCCCATGGTGGGAAGGGGTGGGGGGGTGGAGGGTGGTCTCAAAGCCCAGGGGAAAATTCGGCCCATAATGCGGGTGATTTTCAACTTCCACAAAAAATGGGCGAGAAGTTGTCAGTGGGGGCGTGCCACCCGTCCGATGTTGGTGTCGGGATGCCTGTTATCATTTTTGGGTTCAGGACTCATTTGATTGCAAAATGATGCCCCTGCTGCAGTTAACTGGTTGAGGGTGGCGGAAGAACAGCCTGCTCCCATATTGAGCTGACTGAAAGATCAAAAGTGGTCAGGGGCAGAGCTGATTCAACAGGGGGTGAGGGAGGTGGAGTCAATCATGGGATAGCAGCTGGCTGCAGTATTTTTGTGGAACCAGTAGGAGTGCCTCCTCACAAAAGCATTTTTGGGACTTCTCTGGATGGACACCAGTGGTCCCTTTAAGAACATTTGTCTAGGCCACTTAATGCCTGATATGAATAGACAGAGCATGTGTGGCCTGAAAATTACTACCGTGAAGGACTCTGGTTTGCATATAAGCAGCTCCCAACAGAAACAGGTGGATGGGCCACTTGCCCATTTATAGGCCTGCCTGAAAATTGGATCAAATGAGCCTTGATGTCCCCAACCCCCCTCCCTGACTTTCAACTGCTGGTTTTACTGAGCGAAGACTGTAGATCACTGAGGTCTAGTCTAAGAACCTTTTGTATGGTGAGGTAGCCGGGGCCAGACAACCAGTGGGGCACCCAAAGATCCGCTTCAAGGATGCTTGCAAGCATGACATGAAGGCCCTAAATGTTGACTATCGCACCTGGGAGTCACTAGCTGATGAAAGAGGGAAATAGCGATACAGCAGCTTGGCAACAGGAGCCAATGTCAAATACAACTCACAGCGTCACTCGGCAGCTTCACTTGTGGCAGAACCTGCCTCTCAAGGATTGGCCTTCACAGCCATCAGCAAAAGGGGCACCAAGAGAAGACATCCACCTGAGTGGATTGTTTGCTGCGTGTTCATCTTCTTTTGTAGATGGAAGGATGTCAACCAACCAGTCTATGGCTATATTTCTAGTTATAGCTAGTAGCTGTTTTCCTATATAAATCTATAGATACAACCTAGTTCTACACAGGAAAACATTGTTTATGTGGCTCTGGTATTACTATCTTTGCAAGTTGAAATGCTTAGAAAAAAAGTCAATATTATATTTACAAAGAAAATAAAGGAAATTGTATTGCTGCATTTGCCATGGTCAAAAAGTTTACTTTTAAAACTGTTTTTACTCAGTTCTCAGTGCTTGAACTGCTTTTCCAAGTTGAAGAATTATTAATACCACACCTCTGAGCTGATTTATTCTATATTTTTTGTGTTATTTAAAAATATTGCAGTGTGTTTTTAGGATCCAATTTTTTTCTTGTGGAGCCTAGTGCTATAGTAAGCAGCTTACTGCAGAATATGCCATATTCTAATGGCACACAGCATTATATTTCAGAGCGACATATTGTGCAAAATCAGGACTGGATCTTGCCCACAACATCAACGAAACAATCCGGTCATTGAACATTTTCCTTTATTGCCGGTTAGGGTTGCTGCCAGGTTAAACAATTACTCACTGGCACCAATGCTCGCAGTTTGACACAGAAGAGGTGGAATAAGGCAACTAAATGCAGGTGAGCAAAACTTTTTCTCTATCTAACTCCTATTCCCTACATGGAAGATATAAAGGCAGATTTTGTGAGTTTATGTCCCCAGTGCAAAGCTTTGCCCAATTGCAACACGTTTAAGAAAGTCTAACGTACAGGCCAACAAGCTGTGCAGAATTTTCCGCCCATTTATAACAACAACAAATATAGTAACTACAACCTAGAAAAAAAATCCCAAGCTGCTTCACCGAAGAGCAAGGAAAAGCAAGAGATTCAGACGGGTGACTAAAAACTGAGTAAAAGAGATGCAATTTAACAAGAGCCGTCAAGGAGGAACGGGAGCTGAAGAGGCTTCAGGAGGTAATTCCAGAGAGTGGAACTTAGGCAGATAAAGGTAGGGCAACCAATGGTAGTGTGAATGAAGGGAGAATGATAGAAAATTCCTATCTGCAGTTACATCGCAAACACCAAGAGGATTGCCTCCTGTTGTGCAAGGAGGCAGCAACAGTGTTGAGCATCTGCAACAAGGATACGCACAGTCAACCTCCACCATAGGCAGGCAAGGCCACCTTCTCCCTCCAGTTTTCTGTCTTTGCTTCCTTCTAGTCTAGTATAGAGATGATCTGCACAATTAGCTAATGTGCTACCAACAGATAAATCAAACAAATAACTAGCTCATCGTTGAGCACTTTTATCTCCTTTTCTACTGAATCGCAACAACACGGTCGCCCAATTTCACTGCACGACTGGATATCTCAAACCACAGAGGGTTACTGCTGGCAGCCATCTGGGCAGCAGATTCCTGCTCCTTGTCCGGCACCAGAACTTGTTCCTCCTGACCTCTGTAACCCTGCATAGTGACTCTCTTAGTATTACCTCTTCAAGCTTGCTAACTGCATCTTCTAGGGAGTGTGTGGCTCTGCTGCTGTTTGGAAAAATTGGTGAGACTGATACAAGGTAATGTGACGGACTATCTTGTTGTGGTCTACTGACAGTTTTGACAACCTTCTCTCCTACACCTACCACAGCTTCAAACAGGCTGCATTGCATTGTACCATGTGTGATATTTTTTATGGTTGTTTATGCTGTTATGTGTCATTGAGTGAGAAAGGCACAAGACAAAAAAAGAATCCCATGGCACTAGCAATCATATTAGGAAAAGTCTCTGGCTTCACCTTCCTCCATTTCCTCAATGCTTTTAGAGGCAGGGATGTCTAGAGTGAGGCCCATATGTTTAATTTATGTGTCATCGAACTCTGCAAAGAGAGCAGTCTTAAGATGCAATAAGTTGAAGGGCCTCATACAGGTGTGCAACCTGCAGCTCTTCCTACGCGTCAATAGATCAATGTGTATAATGCTGCTAGTGTCTGTTAAAGGATTTTTTGAGTGAAGCTGCATTAACATTTTAATGTGGCAATATTTTCAGATGTAAGCTAGAGCCTTTAGATGTGACATGTTGATGCTAAGCATTCATATTAGTCTAAGGTTGCCCGAAAGGACACACTTTGTGGCATAAAAATTTAGGTCAGCTACATGCTATAGGAAAATGCTGAGGAGCATTATGTTGGGAGCTTATCTTGAGAATTCCACATTTGCAGCCTACGTCTTTATGTGTTGGAAAGTGTAATCCCTGTCACATATCTCTTTCCAGCATGTTTCATAACTCATCACTGAGAGGTTCATGACTATCAATTAGGATAACCTTCCTTTGTCTCATTGTATGTAGCAACATTTGAAGCACTGGCATTAATGAACTCATGCACTTACAGGAAGCTTCCACTGGTGAGAAATAGTGCCAAGCTTTAAGATCCTTCCCTTTAGTTCGCATAAATGGAAGTTTAAATCAGCGTATTCATTGCTTTACATCTCCAAATTTTTAATTCTCCAAAGAATAAATGCTGAGATCATAAGTGCAGACTGTTGTTAATGAACAGATTGTAGCCTCACTGCTACAGCCCTTTAAACAGCTGCAGCAGTACTTTTCATTTCCTGAACCAAGCATACAAATTTCAACAGACAAATTGTGGATAGGAGATCACCTTAATACTTAGGGGGAATCTGGAAGTTCTGGCAGGGATGGGCATAACTATACCTTGGTGAGATGTCCCACAGTTTGCCCTTCTCAGCAAAACCCTAGGATTTTTACCCTTATGTTAGAATTTTAAGTCACACTTTTCCTATATACAGGCCAATGAGAACAAACCCCTTATGTGCTTAGATCTGTGTACACATAAAATACACATGGGAAAACACTCTGAAAATACAGGAAACATATATCAGAAATGGTCTGATCGGGATGTGAAGGCCCCATTGGACTTGTTATTGAATTTATCTGGAACAACATCAATCACCTTATTCTAAAGTAACTAGGAAAACTATCATTTAAAGTCACCTTTGCTGCCAATAAATTGGTTTTGGTTGAAAAATTATAACTTTTCGGTATACAGACTGCCTTTGTTCACTGGTGTTTCAATTTCTAAACCATATTTTCAAAGACTGTCCACCCTGCATTTTCATGATGCTTCTTTATATGTCATGGACAATGATCAAAGAAGGAATCCTAATCCATCAGAGCAGAGCATCATTCAAGAATATTTACACAATCACATGATGTTAAAAGATAGCTGATGGATATTTTAAGGGCAATATTTGTTATTAAAGGAAATATATCAATCACTTATTTTATATAAAAGAACATTCTGGATAATAAAGAACATTTGTTCTATGAAACAACTCAAATAAGCTACTGAAACTGTTAAAGGAAGTATTAAAAAAGCTGAAGAGGGAGATTTGGAATGGACAAAAGCCAGTCTCAAAAGTAGACTTGAGTAAACAAACAGAAAGCCAACCACCAACCATAAGACAAATATCTCCACATGCTATCAAGGATCACCAACTATTAGTTTTCTTCCTGGAAATCCAATATCCAAGACTATTGGCAGAATGTATTCTCCTGTCTGGAATCTGCCACAGCTATTAATGTTCCATATTTACAGTGGGTCTTATTTAAATCCAATGGCCAGGTATTACACAGATTTGCCTTAGACAGCTTTTTTGCAGCTAATATCAATGTATTTATGACTACTTTTTTTTAGATTTGATCCAGTCTTAAAAAGGATATCAAATGAAAAAACAAATCACAAATTGGAAATGAAATCAGACAAAGCAGCAAAAAGACTGGTTAATATATTGCATGAGGCTCCTCAGTGCTGGACTGAACCGTGAGACTTAAAATTGAAAAAGTATAATGCACCATCACTATTGTACATGCCTATAAGTCATGCCATATTCACTTCTTTTCACCTGTATGTATTACACAGACTCTGGCAGTTTCAAGTCTGGAGGAAATAAGCTTGAACTCTAATCAAGAGCAGGTAATGCAAACTTATAAAAGTGTTGTTGTTGGCTGTTAAAATAAAGAACAAGGTTTAAAATGTACTTAGGAACGTAAGAACATAAGAAATAGGAGGAAGAGTTGGCCATGCAAGCCTGTTCTGCCATTCAATAAGAATCATAGCTGTTCTTCTATTTCAACTCCACTTTACTGCCCCGTCCGCATTAAATTATAAGCCCAGCCTTTGGGTTATTAGTACATAACCACTACACTGCCATAGCAAATTGAAGCAGTCATGTATTAGCAATGGGAGCGAAGAACAGTCCCACACGTTGTATTATAGCATCAATGGAAGCAGAATGCACTTGGTCACTTGTGATGAGGGGAAATGGCATTGAGTGGGAAAATGGAGATAGAATTAATTCAAAAATTGCAGCCAATTTAATATATTAGAGATGAAATGGGGGTTGTGATGGGAGGGGCCCGGAAAATACCTCCGGGAGAGGCCTGCCACGGGCCTCGACTCCAGGAAGGCCCCGCTCCATATTACCGGCAGCGGCGAGGCTTTGTGCCAGTCCCCCGCTGTTCAGCGGTGGCATCACAATTTACATAAGTTAATAAATTCAAATTAATGAATTAATCACTTACCTGCTGCCATCGGCCGTCCCGCTGCGATATTTTGGCCCGTTTCTGGAACTCCGGCCCCTTTGGATCTCCGTTCGGAGATCCGAGGCAGAACACTGGTTGGGAGGGGGGAGCAGGTAATATTTCAGGGCGGGGGGTGGGGGGGGGAGTGGGAAAAATCATTGCAATTGGTGGAGGGGATGATGGAAAGGGGTTGAAGGTAAAAGATTAGAAACTTTGCAGGGAGTAAGGTCTGGATCGCTAGGTAATTTTTTTTGTGGGGGAGAGGGCAATTAATAAATTGTTTAGTCATTGTGGGACATGGAAGAGGGGATTGAAACTTTGATTAAATTTTTCACTTTATTTATCTCTCCTGTAACTTTAAAAATTTAGATTAAACTGAAGGGCTGGAAGTCCTTTAAAAATGGCACTGGTACCTGCGCAGTGGCACCGGACGCCGTTGCTGGCGACAGAGTGCCAGCCCCTCCACATCACCGGTGTGCAGAGTTAATCTCGTGTGTGCGTCCCGCTGTTCTTGAACAAAAACAAGAAATGCTGGATTCACTCAGCAGGTCTGGCAGCATCTGTGGAAAGAGAAGCAGAGTTAACGTTTCGGGTCAGTGACCCTTCTTCGGAACCACGCTGTTCTTGAAGCTCACTGGAAAAATTCAGTCCATGAAAGAAAGAGTGTGAGAGGGGAAAAGAGAGAGATAAACCCTACTGTGCACTGGCACCAGTCCAGTTGGTTTGTTTCATAGCTATGTGAAAAGTATATTTCTAATTATTGTATATGTATGTGGTGGCACAGAATATGATCTGGTAGAAGCAACAGATAATGAATATGCAGAGATTACGAATCACAGGCAAATAATGATTATGAAAATTGGTAATTCAATTTTGATTTTGCCAGCTGATGAGGTTAAGAGACGCACTTTATACTCTCCATGGAAGCGAATCAATTGATTTTTCATCAGTCATTACTCTCTTTGACATTGATGCCAAATTCAGTCCTCAGTTTTATGTACCCTTCCCCCCACTGATGGGCAGGAAAGGGTTGGGTGAGGGGTTAAAATCTTGAAATTCTGGCCACCATAATATTAACAGTGTGGATTTAGGCCTCAATCAGACTCCCGCTTGCATCTGAAAAGTCACAGCTCGAGGATAGGATCAAGGCGGGGCTGTTCCACACTCTACTGCTGGGCAACAGGAACATGGCAGTGGGAACTGACAAGCCAGAAGAGACCAGGGTAGTTTTGCAAATGCACCTCTTTGAACTTCTTGTGGACCAGGCCGTTAAGGGGTCCTTGAGCCTCCTCAGCCTCAGAACCACCCTGATTGCTGACCATGAGGGAATCCCCAACCCTCCCCAATCTGACCATGAGGGAATCCCCAATCTGACCATGAGGGAATCCCCAACTCTGCCCAATCTGACCATGAGGGAATCCCCAACCCTCCCCAATCTGACCATGAGGGAATCCCCAACCTTCCCCAATCTGACCATGAGAGAATCCCCAACCCTCCCCAATCTGACCATGAGGGAATCCCCAACCCTCTCCAATCTGACCATGAGGGAATCCCCAACCCTCCTCAATCTGACCATGAAGGAATCCCCAACCCTCCCCAATCTGACCATGAGGGAATCCCAACCTTTCCCAATTTGACTGTGAGGGAATTTCCAGTCCTCCCTAATATAACCAGAAGGGAATCCCCAGCCCTTCCTGATTGCTGACCATGATTTCCTTGGAACGTCTTCACTCACGGACTGTCAGGCACCACTCCCACAAGTCCCCAGGGGTTGCGACCTCCTGCAGCTCCTGCCTGCCAGCCAGGTAATGAATCTAGCCAGGAGTTGGGTGGGACTCTGGAACATTTAAGTGAGACTCCGCCATTAATATCTGCAAAACCTCCATATTCCCAATCTGTCCATGTGCTACCCGCCACCTGGTTCCCCTGAACCTTTCCCTTCCCATAAAAATCCAGCCACCAGTTTCTATCTAATAGTTTTTTTTTAACATTCTTCTCCTTTACAGTGAGCACCATTGAAGTTTATACCGTCTATTTTTAGCTTTTCGAAAAAAAATTGGAATGGTGATGTAGCGGTTTTATGCAAAATTTTTCTGCCAATAATGATGGCAAGAAAATAGAGCCAATGAAAACTTTAATTGGATCAGAAAAAGATGGATCACCGTACTTTATCTGGCCATAGTCTGCCTGCGTCACTCAAGCGAAAAAATTAAGTGTTTCATCTCACAGATTCTAGACGAAACCGAAGTGCAAATGTAAGGCTGCTGGGTTGCCAGTATTCACATAATTGTAAATGTCACAGAGGGGATTATGCAGTTATGGCCATTCATTAATTTGTTCACATGAAAGTGCTCCAATTCCCTCATTCACAGTGGCAAAAACTGAAAAGCTGATTAGGTAAGTGACTTAGCTAACAATGGCCTTGTTGTAAACTTATATCATATTTATTCAGGGATTAACTGCAACCACTTTAGCCACAAATGCAACTGAATTGAATTTGCAACATGTGTGCTCTGAGACAGCCCCAATTTAAGGCAAGATGTTGGGAGAAAATCTGGTTAGCAGAGGAAAACAGGAACAGGAAAAAGCCATTTAATCCCCCAAGCCTCTTCTGCAATGAGATCATTGCTGATCTGTGACCTAACTCCATACACCTTAATACCTTTGGTTAACAGAAATCCATCAATCTTAGATTTAAAATTGACCCAGCATCAACTACCATTTGCAGAAGAGAGTTCTAAACTTCTACCACCCTTTGTGTATAGAAGTGTTTCTTAACTTCACTACTGAAAGACCATGCTCTAATTTTTGGACTACGTGTCCTAGTTCTAGATTTCCCCAACCCAGCAGAAGTAGTCTTTCTCTATCTACCCTATCAGTTCCCCTTAATATCTTGAAAACTTTGATCAAATCAGCCCTTAACATTCTAAATTCCAGGGAATACAGCCCTAGTTTGTGTAATCTCTCCTCGTAATTTAACCCTTGGATTCCAGGTATCATTCTAGGAAATCAACATTGCAGCCACTCCAGCTCCACTTTTCCTAAGATAGGATCATTCATCCAAAATTCACTGGGAAAAAAATTGATACTTCAGTCTTAGTTTTGAAAAGAGCTGAACTGGAATTTTAAACAGAAAATGGCACATGGCAAAAAAAACAGGAGGCAAAAATAAGATTAATACAATAAAATGGCGATTACATTACCTGAAGCTCAAAGAAGCTGATGTAGAACAGATAAAAAGAGATAACTAGCAGAACATGATCAGAATATTTCAGTTATATACCAGCACGTTCCCTCATATATTACCATAATGATCCACCTCTAGACCTGGGAATCAATCTACCTGCTCATCTTCCTCAGCTCAACAGCTGCTTTTACTTTTGATCTTGTGTCTGGCTAGAAAAATCCTCCAACCCTTTTAGCAATACAAACTGTTTTTGCAGCCTTTAATTTTCTGTGCCCTTGGTTATTTTTTAATTTGCTGCTTTATTTTATGAGGTAGATGAGATGGAGCTGGCAGTTCACTTTTTTGATTGCTGACCATTCATTTTTTTAAAATTCTTGGCCGTTTTAGAGTTCCCCACCTTGGCCTCCAACTGATTTCTTGCTGGATCACTCCTTATCATCTGTCTCCTATAGTTCAGCTATCTGTGTGGTCCCTCTGCATGATTCTTCTTCAATGTAGCTTTCCATTTTAGTACAGTTGTGGCAGTCACTGATTTATATTTCTTGGCTGCTGGCTATTTGCCTTTCTGCTGCAAAAGGTACAGCTCTCCTACTGTTAGCAGTCTGTTTTCCTTGCTGCTGCTCCAGTTGTTTAGCAACCTGAAGAGGGGATGCCTTCGCAGGACAGAGTGACCTCAGTGTAATCTGTATCCTGCTTGAGATCGCCTCAACCACTCCAGGATGTTTTCATTGAGACCTCACATTTTCCATGGCTTCTTAAAACATCTCCTTTCTGTGTTGACATAATTATTCCTCCCCACCAACTCCCTCCCACCTCCTTCCTCATCCAAACTCCTAAATAAGGTAACAATGTCATGGAGAGAGGAACTTCTCTCCCATTGATTTTCTCACAGACTCTGTGGCGACAATGACAGCATAAACCACCAGGAAGGATTGTCCATCTGACTTCTAACTACCTGCTGGCTGATGGAGATCCAAGATAAATTCATCTGGCGCATTGTTCTGAGTACCTCCTATGGAGTTACTGACGCTGGAACTGGATATTGAGGAGTCAACGCAAGAACTCAAACAACTAATGATCTTAAACCATGTGATCAGTGGTGTCCTTTAAAAGGAAATGGAGGCCAATATTTTCAAATTACAGTTATTCTGAGAAGTAATTTCGAGCAAAAGGAAAAACAATTGTAGAGTTCGTGCAGTTTTAAACAGCCCTCTATCTTAATTGTGGGAAATGTGTATTTTGGAAAATGGCCTGTGATTACAAAGGAAATAAAACTGCACTTTTACCATTTCAAATATTAGATTACTGAGAAGGATTCTGATTCCGAGAACTTAAATGGTTTCAGTCAGCATCACAATCTTTTGTTTTACAGTGTCAAAACATGAAGAGGTGTGAAGTCAGGAAGATCCTGGAGAGAGTAATGAAATGATGTATGGAAAAATCGTAATAAAAATATACAAATACAAATATCTTTCCCTTAATGTTAATTATGAATTCAAAGAAGTACATTCTGACACATGTAGGGTCTGTTTAGTACCTTGGTTGTCTGATTATTTAAAACCTGAAATGAAATTCTCAACTAAATAAACACTGAAATCTAAATTTAAATCAATCAGCACAAGGGTACGGTCTGAGCTTATTAAACATATTGTGAAGGGGCTTCTGGGATATCTCAGGGGTTCATCCAGTCAGTAGCTGAGCAATCCAAGGAGAGAGCTCCCAAGTTTGCTCTCCAGTAAACATTTGAAACAGAGCTGGTTGATCTTAGCCAGGGAAGCAATTTAAAATTATCACTAAGAGCATGTGGAAAGGGATTAGGAGTAAATTCTTTACACAGAGAATTGTTACAACATGGGATGCTTGCGGCAGAGACCATTACATGGTTTAGGGGATGAATAAATAAATATTTGAGGCAGAGCAAGATACAGAGCTGTAGGAAGAGAGCAGTGAAGTGGAATTCCTTTTGGACAACCCTAGCAAAGAACTCGGACAGGTATGATGGTCTCCTTCTACTTCAGAATATAAGAAATAGGAGGAGTTGGCCATATGGCTCGGTGAGCCTGCTCCTCCATACAATATGTTCATGGCTGATCTTTTATGTCAACACCACTTGCCCACTCTATCCCTATATCCCTTGATTCCCTTAGTGCCCAAAAATCCCAGTTTTTGCACAGTTAGTGAAAGGGAAAATCAGTCAGGCTTCTTGCTCCTGATTGCTGTTGATTTGATACTGGAGTTGGAATGTAGATGCCCAGTGAGGACAGGGTCAAGCTTGGCTATGATGTTCCCCCATGGGAAAATTGCTTCCACTCTTTGTCAAGGTTCATATGTGAATAATGGCCTGAGTTGCAGAGGGTGCCTCGTATTTTTGGAACTGCATCTCATTAAGCCTAGCAAGGAATATATGCCTTCTCAGAGAAAGGAAGAAAATTGGCAAGGAAAATATAATACTGACAGCAATGTTAGAAGTGTGTACATAATGTACTAAACGTAAACTTTCTGAAAGTTCTGTTCTCGTTCACAGTGTTGTGGATGCTGAATATGAAAACTAATAATTATTTTACCCTTTGATATCATTGTGTTTCTTTCTTCCTTAAATTGTCAACTGAAAAGGACGCAAATTGAAAATAGCTTAACGGGAAATCAGATAAAATGACTCATATATCCAGGGATTAACATTTGGTTAAATTCTGACTATAGATTCAGATACTCAGACCTTCAAACCAAGTAAGTTAGCTAGTTCGAGTCTCCTGTGTAAAGTGGTAAGCGAAGCAACTCATTTCTTCCACTATTACAGAACCAACATACTGCTTTCAATGATCTGAAATGTAGAATCTGTTTCTCTCTTCACAGATGCTGCCTGACCCGCTGAGTATTTCCAGCATTTTCTCTTTTTATTTAATTTCTCCCATTGATGTCAGCCCAGAGCAAGACATTTAACTCTGTCAGATCTAACCTTACATCCAGCAGATGTTCTCCATAGTTGATGTTTATATCTACTAGTGTGTACAAGACTCAATTATCTCTGAATTGTTTCCATAACAAAGGCATTTTTACTTGGACAGATATTAGCCTGACTCACAACCCCTGACCAGGAGGATTAGTGGACGACCTTCAGTCTGGCTTCTATTGTTCTATCTCTCAGGCTTCGATAGTCCTACCAGGAGGTATAATCCAGCAGCATAGATCTCAGGTTCAGGAACACACAAGCTTTCCCACCTTGGCAAGGTGCAGTCTCTAGGGAAGATTGGAAAGCTAAACCTCAATGTGTAATTACTATTTATTAGTCTACAGATTGAGTTAAGGTAGAGGCTCATCTCAACTGGTGCATCAAGATTCAAACACAAACCCAACAACAGAAAGAAAAGAAAGGATTTGTATTTGTATCAAGTACTTTATTGTATGCTCAGTACATCTTGAAATATTGCACAAACAATGTTTTACTTTAGAACTGCAATAATTGTAGGTGGCAGCTAATGAATGTATGGCAAATTTCCACCAGGGTCGCACAAAATGAGATGACTGAAGAGATAATCTACTTTTTGGGGTGGCAGTTAAAGAGGAATATCACCAAGACTTTGGGAGAATTTCAAGCTATTCTTTATGTCAAAGAACAGTCTTCAGAAGTTTTTTTACATGGAACAGATAAACAGGGCCTTAGATTAACAGGAACATTCACGCCACACAAGTGCCAGGCAATGACCACCTCAAACAAGAGAGAATCTAATCATCTCCCCTAAATGTTCAATGGCATTTACAACACTGAATCCCCCACTATCAACATCCTGGGGGTTATTATTGACCAGAAACTGAAGTGGACCAGCTACATAAATGCTGTGGCTACAAGGGCAGGTCAGAGGCTGGGAATTCTGCGGCGAGTAATTCATCTTCTATCCAATGCCTGTCCACCATCTACACGGCACAAGTCAGGAGTGTGACGGAATACTCTCCATTTGCCTGGATGGGTGCAGCTCCAACAACACTCAAGACATTCGACACCATCCAAGACAAAGCAGCCCACTTGATTGGCACCCCGTCCGTCACCTTCAGAATTCATTCCCTCCGCCACCGATGCACAGTAGCAGGAGTGTGTACCATCTACAAGATACACTGCAGAAACTCACCAAGGTTCCTTCGAAAGCACCTTCCAACCCCACGACCTCTACTACCTAGAAGGACAAGGGCTGCAGATGCATGGAACACCACCATCTGCAAGTACCCCTCCAAGCCACACACCATCCTGACTTGGAACTATATCGCCGTTACTTCACTGATGCAGGGTCAAAATCCTGGAACTCCCTTCCTAACAGCACTGTTGGTGTACTTACACCCCAAGGACTGCAGCAGTTCAAGAAAGGAGCTCACCACCACCTTCTCAAAAGCAATTAGGGGTGGGTATTAAATGCTGGCCTAGCCAGCGATGCCCACATCCCACGAACGAATAATAAAAATAAGCTCCTCCAAAAGAGGACACTTCCAATAATGCACTACTCTCTATGCACTCCAGTAAAGTATCAGCCTGGATTATTCATTCATACCCTGGCCTGTTACACTCAGTTGGGGAGTCTGGTTTCCTTTGAAACTAAGAACATCTGTAATAGTCTATGCACTTTTTACAAATAACATGTACCTGAGCATGGGCAGCGCTAGTCGTCAAATTTCAGAGGAAGCTTGAATCCTCCAAGACATCCAGTTTGCCAAGAAGTTATAGCTAACAAGGAATGTGTCATCGACTAGTTGGTCTAATTCCAGTTGATAGGTGTAAATGAGAAGTCAAGTGTGCATTATCGCATGTTGATGTCATGAGATATCTATGGAATTATAGGGTATTAGGGTAAATATTATGAAGCTCTTCTCCCTCGCAAGGCTTTGCAAGCAACCAGTACACAATCAGAAAATCCTGGGTGCATTGTGAGCCAATGGTCATGGGGCCTTCACAAATTGGCTAAATTTGTGTCAGCCCCATTTGCTGATTGTTGGAGCAATTTTCATTCTTTGGTTTTAGACACAGATTTAAACCATACTTTCCTCTGTGGAAAAAGAAAGAGGTAAGGGGCAGGAATCATTAATAGACTCTTCTGTTTTTGTCACTGCTCTTGAGTCTTACTTCCATGCTAAGATGCAAATTACAGAAATCCATGGGAGAAATCTTTGTTTGATAAGGATAGAAATCAACTTTCGCTTTTCATAATTAAATGCCTAGGTGTAGGGACTACAGCCATAATGTAGGATTTGAATTAAGTAGGAGAGAAGATAAAGCAAATTACGAGGTATTGGCTGTGCAAAACATGGTTTTACTAGTCTGTAGATTGTCGAAAGAATTAGTTGGAGATAGTGCAATAAGTCTTGATTTCAACACAGTAATGTGCAGAAAGGACACTGGCATAGCTTAGGAGAGGATTGGAAGATTGTAATAGAAAATAAGAGGGTTTTGATTATAGAAAATACTTCAACCTAATTTCTTCATTATTTTGCATATATTACCATTTTACTTCAGAATGTTTTCACAGTTAAAGGGCCAGTGCCATCAACGTTATAAAACTGAGTAAGGCAATTAAAAATATGATGGACTTAACATAGCCTAAAAATGAGTACTGACAATATTAGCGTATGAATATTCTACACATTCATATAACATCCTTCTGTTTACAATTTTAAAAGCTACTAAACTACTTAAAATAAATGGACCAACACAGCCAATAAATGGGTTACGCCTTCAATAAAATAGTGAACCGAGGCCATGTGAAAATGTTAAGTTTCATCCAGGCACCAATTGTTTCCACTGATGTGCTTGCTAGCCTATGTAACATTTAACTAGGATGAAACACAGCAGCTGCATTGTGATAGTTGGCACTGCAGCAGGTACAGCATTTACTGCAGAACAGACTTTCCAAGGTATCCAGCATGTCAGTCATATGACAACTTTCTGAAGCACCCTGTTTCCAACTATTCCAGGTTGATGCCCCTTTACCAGGTTTCGTGCAGACATCTAATATAATGTCAAAATTTGCCATAAGAGAGATTACTCCCATATGCTTTGGAAATGCCACCATTTCATCACCACTTCTGGTACTGTTTTAAGTGTGAAAAAAGTCTTAATTATCAGACAGTTGGAGCCCAACAGTCTATAAGGAGGGGTTGCCAAATGATGACAAGAACTGAACAAACCATGGATGAAAAAAGTTGAGAGATTTTGAATTTATTGGAATTGTGCCTCTCAACTTCAAAAACAAAATCAGCCTATTAACTTATTTCTAAACCCTTAGTAAATTTTTTGGAGCTACTCCATCTATTTAACACACAGGGATTTTTTTTTTTGCAAAAGACAGCTCCACACCTGTTATGATTTAGAGGCTCTGAAGATGTGAAAAACAGCAAAAATTACTGTTTCTCTATTTATTCAGAGCTTTGCAAACTCCATAGACTTGATTATCAAGGGATTGAAATGAAACTGAGATTTCTGCTCAAACCCTCTGGTTGCCATTACCTAAATATATTGGCCCAAAATTTGTGGGGTTTTTGATGGTGAACCGTTGGCGTTCACTGTCATCATCCCCCGGATTCTGACTGCAACTTTGGATTTAGCACAAGTGCAGATTAACACAGAAATCCTAAAGTTGTATCTGTCATTCACCCTGCCCAGAGCCAACAATCAGTGAAGTCAATAGATCTGGCTATTACATTAGAAACGCTGTAAAATGTTAAGCCTTGTTCAGTGAGGTGTAACTGGGTTTTTAATAGTGATCTGAGTAATAACAACTGCTGAGCAACTGATCTGGCACTGAAAAAATAGTGGAATGTTGTTAAATTTCTCCATTATGATTAATTACTAAATTTTTAAACTAGATTTTTCAAATAATTTTTAAAAAACATTTATTTCGTTCATGATATTTCAGCTTCTACCTTAATCCCATGGATTCTGGGATTTTACAGACTCCCAGGAGCAGGCTAGGAGGTGGGGGGGGGAGTGTTGTAAAATTGAGTTGGAGGTCGGTGGGTGGGGGAGAGGCGCTGTGCCCGATCCGACCCACCACTGCTTCTATTTCACCAGCGGTGGGGGAGATGGTAAGAGGCCCACCCACCCTAGACCAATTGAGGCCCTTACGGCCACTTAAGGGCCTCTTCCTGCTGTTGCTGGTATTTTAACAGCAGTGGCCGGCCACTTTGCTACCTGAGGAGGCTGCCCAATAAAATCTGGTGGCCTCCTTGCAGGCTGGGGTGGCCATCCTGATTGGGCACTGTGTGCCCCATGTAAGCGCACCCCCCCACGCAACCCCTAGCAGCATCGGCCACCCCCGTTAAAACTAACCCCCAGCACAGGAACAGGCCCTTCGGCCCTCCAAGCCTGCGCCGATCCAGATCCTCTATCTAAACATGTCCTGCCAATTGCCCCCGGTGAGGCCCGACCCCCACTTACCTCTTCTTGTTGGGTGCAGTCCCAGCAGTGGCCACCACTCCCAGTGGCGCAGCTGGGACTGAAGAGCTGCTGGCCCTCTAATTGGCTGGCAGCACTTGGAGGTGGGACTTTCTGACTTAGAGGGGCAGAAGCTAAGACTTCAGGTAATTAAGGGTCAGTGCCGTGCAAAATAGCAGTGTGGTTTTCAGGCCTGGTGAAGGTGGGCTCTCTCCTCGCTTTCCAACTGCTAAGCGGGGCTACCACCTCCTTGTGAAATCCTGGCCCATGTTTATCTCCCAAACTTTAATTCTCTGTCTGTAATATTTTTTAAAAAGTGGATTGATTATCAGTGCTTTTCATTTCCTGGTTGGCTGTCTGTGAGAATTCTTTAATGCAATTGGCTCTTTGGATAACTTGATGCCATCACTGCCACTCCATTCTGGGAATTACCATTAATGACGCTATAATCAATTGCACATTGAAAGAGGTAAAGTTCTCGCCACAGAGATCACTAGAGCTCTCAGCGAGGCTTTCTTCAAGGTCAGTGACAATTGCCGTCACTTCACCACAGACTGCAAATTATGGGCTATTAAGACTGAGCCAAATGGACTGAAGCCTATTTGGAAATTCGTCAGGAAACTCTAGCTTATTAGAATATCATTAACACCAAATATACATCTGACATGTCTCTGTCCAATATACATCACATGCATGACGATGGAAGCTTGTTGTTCAGAATGGCTCCCCACCTTGACCAAAAGTTAATTTGATTCCTATTCAGGATTACATTCTTATGGTTAAAACTGATATGCTGGAACCTTGTATTAGGGGACTGAAAAGTATATTCATGAAAATTAAGAAAAACATTCTTCCAACTCTGATCAGAGCATACATTCAAAAATGGGATTTTATTTTGTAGCCTATATAGGCTTCAATTTGCAATCCTGGGCAATTTAATGGTTGAGCAGGAAGTCTGAAAGTAAGTTTAGCAACTGTTTTTAATGAGTAACCAAGGTCAAAGGTTAAGGGCCAAAACCCATCGAACACCTCTAAGGTTGAGTAGGGTCAAAGAAAAAAAAATAGAAATTAGAGTCAATGATAATAGTAGACAAATGCTTAATGAATTCACATAACATTCCTCTGTCTGCTATTTTAACACAGAAAGTAGCTTGTTTATTTCACATTAAACCAACAGTAGTTTCTACTCTGAGGTAATTGGGAAGTCATGCTTAGTAGGAGTTTTCAGAGCCTGGTGATTTTAGGCAGCAGTGAAAATTACCCCAGAAATGTGATTAATGAGAGCAAAAGTCTACACAGCTGAATTGCCCAGTAACACAAAACATGGCACTTCATAATAAAGGATATGTCTGACAGAATTTTGTAGCATTTGTTCTGAAGCTAGAATGATTTTGGCTCTCATAATAAATCTTGCATGGTTTCTACTTGGCAAATCAGAGGAAACACAATTTTTTTGAACAATAGGGGTGTTGTGAATAAAGTGCATTTAGGAAAGTAAGTAAGACTTTTAAGATATTATAGAAGATTGATTAAGTTCTTATTTACACGTCCGCCTCTTCCTTTGAGGTTTTATCCATGTTCTAACTATTCTCTGGCTTGCTCCAAGGCTTCTACCCATGGTGTTCAGCAACTAGCCACAAGGAAGTGTAAAACCAGCACTCTGGAGTGGCTTAATGTTTTACTTCGCCTTCCTAAAGATGGAAAGTGCCTTGTTAAGATAGAAAATTAGCTGTGTGTAGAATCCTATGCCACAAAATCTGCAGCTTACCACCCCATGATAAGAGACTGTTGTTATATCAATCCACTGCATCACTGGACTATCCTGAATGATATTCTGGTAAAGAACATTCTTTAGACAATTTTACTCACTGAACATGCAGGTTGCCATAGGCCACTGAATAGGACACACGCTTGTGGGAATCCATCTGTGACATGGCCACAGAATGGAACTTCCATCCATTCCTAACAACCCACTAGTGCTATCCAACCAAATGTTTTAGAACACTCACAGAGCTGTACATTCAAATGCAATCCCTTTTCACCATATTTTGGTCACAGTGAAAATTTTAAGACTAGATTATTTTTTAAATTTTGGAAGCAAGGTGAACACCCACATCACTGACATTCATGTTTATCAGCTCGGTTGTGGCGCTGAAACGACAGAAGATCAAATCATGGGAAAATAACAATAACATATGATTCGTAATGTTTAAAAAAGTAGCTCTCTGACCTTTAGTGGCACTTTAAATAGCACAATGTGAATAAAACTGTGGGAACAATCAATGCAAACAAATTCACAGACAAATCTGTGGCCCAGCCCTGAGTGAGACGGATACTGACATAACTGTACCTACTAATCCTTCTTTTCAGGGCTTCAGGGAGTTTTTACTCCAGGTAGAAAATATCAGTTTAGCAAGGGTCCAGGCAGGGTTAACACCCTGAAACTTCCTGGAAAACTTTTGCTCCAGAATAATTACATTTTTCAGAAGACTCAGTCACATGCTTAAAGGCTTAACTTTGGTTCAGATGGATTAGTAATTATCCAATGCGCCTTTCTGGAGTAGCAAAAACAATAATTAAAGAGCCAGCATCTTTGTGGAAAGTTGTTTGGCAAAAGTATTTTTGTTTGAAAAAGCGGAAGAGTGAATGAGTCACTTTTTGCAAAAATGACTTGCTGCCCAATTAAAATAATGATGCATTTCAACCTGGATTTCTTCAGTCTATTGTGCACTTTTAAATAAACAAAAGAGATCAGCTAGGCACTTGTTCATTAAAGCAATGGCCCTTCAAATAATTAAGAAGGAACCATAACACAACATACCCCTTTGAGAGACTTGATTCCACAGTTAATATACTCATATTTGGGACTGCAGATATAAACAGATGAAGTAAACCCATTCTGGCACAGTTCGGCTCACTTTACAGGCACTGTGATGTGTACACCAGCACAGGTTCAAATCAGTGTTCAATCATTGTACTGTTCCTGCTTCAATCGATTCTTTCTCATGCTTCAAAATTAAGGAACTATTTATAATTCAATGTTTCCTTCTTGCTACCAACTATAGGCTTCTAAACCCAAACTTCATGGCATTAAGCCACTACTTTCTGATCCTCTCCTGCTCTTTCCCAACTAAGTGAAGTCCTGAATAATGATCTTCTGAGTCTATAAAATGAACCTGATTTTGCCTGTCTTAAACCTGTAAAACATGCACAACCAGGGCCAATTTTGGGGACCAATATCCCATGCTCAAATTATGCCTGAAAATGTCAAGCCCAATATCGGACTGGGCCATTTTTCAGCAACCCCTTGTAGCCACCTAAAATGGGTGTTCGGCCCCTAATATAGTTAAACGAGGGCCTAATGCCTATTTTAGCCCACTTCCTCTGTGAAATTGGATACCAATGGAATAGGAGCTGGGCCTGCTCCACTCAGGATTCTAAAGCGGCCACCAAAAAAAGGTGAGTTTTCTTTCTGAAAAAGTTTCAATATTCATTTTTGTAGAGCAGGAGGATCAGCAGTATGCCTCCCTCCACCTTGACTCCATATTACCTCTGATTGTTGTGGTAGGTGACCTGATACTGATCTTAAAATGGGTCAACTGCCTTTGGAGGCATGTTAATGAAGTCTGAAACCCAATTTTGGGATAGCCTTGGGCCTACTGGCTGGGGTTTGCACTCAGTGCTTCAATTTCAGGCATAAAATCAAGCTTAAAGGAATTTTCGCTCCATGGTCTTTTCACCAACATTATTCATTTCTAAAAAGTGAAATGACTATTATTATCTTTTCACCAGTTATCTTGTTTTTGGGAAGATGAGGGTTTCTGAGCAATACTATGCTTGTGATGATTGAACAGTCTCGTTCATAAAATAAATTTCCTGTATAAACCTAAGGTTCTGTATACTGTTAAGATTGCTCAAATATAATCTGAGATCTACTAACAACTAGTCATTCACCAAATTTAATCAGATTAGCAGTGGTTCAGGACACATGGATTGTGTGAATTTATTTTACAGATTTTGGTTATTAATATTTACAGTGGTTCCAAAACTTGTTTGTCTCCTGTCAAGGTGCATATACAATATGGAATGAACCATCAATGCTTTATACCAAGAATTAGGAAATTTGTCTCTTTTTATAGGGGTATAAGTGTTACTGCAGCTGGATTTCGTTTAACTAATTTCTGTTCCAATTTTGTACATCCATACTCAAAGATTTTCTAAACCCCAGCACTTCCTTCGAATTACTAACGCTCTTCAAGGTTTATGTACTGTTAACTTTGAAATGTGTGTATAACGAAAGTTGACATAAACAAATACACTGGAACTGCAGCACGAATACAGGTTTTCAAAATGTTAGTGTTAAACTGTTACAACATCTTTTTTTCTGATAAAACATCCAAAGTGCTTCATCAAGATGACAACCAGGGACCAAGCATAACTCTGAGAAATGTCAGATGAAACAATCTAACTCACCTAGACCTTCCCAGAACTTTCACCCTGAGGTTGTGTCTGCTTGCCTTTGTCAGATCGTTCTACTGTATGTAAACTTGACGTCATTCAAAACGCTGCTGCCCGTGTCTTAACTCGCACCAAGTCCCATTCCCCTATCACTCCTGTGCTCACTGACCTACATTGGCTCCTGGTCAAGCAACATCTTGATTTTAAAATTCTCATCCTTCTTTTGAAATCCCTCCATGACCTCGCTCCTCCCTATCTCTGTAATCTCCTCCAGCCCCACAAATCTCCAAGATATCTGGGCTACTCTAATTCTGGCGGCCTGTGCATCCCTGATTTTAATCGCTGCACCATTGGTGTCCACGCCTTCAGTTGCCTAAGCCTCAAGCTTTGAGGCTCTCCTTAAAACCTGCCTCTTTAACCAAGTTTTTGGTCATCTGATCTAATATCTCCTTTTGTCACTTGGTGTCACACTTAGTTTTATAATGCTCCTGTAAAGCACCTTGAGATGTTTCATTATGTTAAAATTGTTGTCGTTGTTGTTGTAAAGGTCTTACATGAAATAAGCCAGCCACCTTTTCGTAAATCTACACCATAAAACCATTTACCATTGGCACTAACAGTGAGTGAAAGCAGGCTATTCTCCACAGCCAAGCCCAATTGTGTGCTCACCAATTACCGCATGTGCAGATTTTCTAGTGGAGGTTACTGAACAAAGATCAATCGCATGAATCCTGGTTGATTTTAATCTCCCCTAGTCCAGGAATGCTGTGGCCAAATGTAGTGTCCTTTTTCTCCCCATCATCTGAGGTCAATTAATTCAGACTGAAAATCAGACCTGGACCTTCCTGGCCAGATATGTCCAGTACCATGCCAACTATTTCATGGAGCATGTTGGAAGAGTTTTCTAATGAGTTTCCTAAGACTACATTTTAGCAACTCTGTTGCGCAGCCATTTTTTTGTTCAGACCAACATGTGATGCTCCCGGTAATGTCTATTCTGATGCTGGTTGAATGCAGCAATATACCAAGATCCTTTACAAAAAAGCTATACTGTACATTGGCGACAAAACCTAATCCATTTATGGCAGCAATGTGAACAGAACTAGTTTCTCTGCTAGCATGAAGTCCATGAAATGAGTTATTGTGCTTCTATTTTAAGCAACAAATGTTGCTATTGGATTTTCCATTGGCATTACATAATACGTTCATTGTCCAATGAGTAAACAAGCCTGTTGGATGAACAAACTAACCTTGATCCAACCCAAACTGACTCCAACTCTTTAAAGTGAAAACAGATCAGCACCAAACTAATATTTAAGTCAAAACCAATCGTACAGGTAAAATTACGGCCCAACTAAAAGGTTTCTTGTACCAATTTCCATCAATTGCAGCCCTCCCAAACCACGATGACTGATGTCAAACTGTGGCCCAGCCTGATAAACCAGCCAAGTTTATGTGGGTTTGATTTTTTATCCCATTATTGTAACAAAGATCCCATTGCTTCAAAGTCCAAATCGTTCAGGGCACATCTGGACCCACTTCTCATTTTGAGGTTCGGATGGAGTACTAGGCACAGCTAAGAAGAATAAAAGCAGATGATCAAAAAATAATTACAAGTTTGCATGTACACTCAAACCTACACCCAACATCAGAATCAAATCAAACAACTGAAATCAGACAAGCTATATTTAAAATCTGATCTTTTCAGTTGCCAGAATCAGACAAATTTTCACAACATATTATTTCTGCTAAGAATGCTGTGCCTGAAAAGGTGATGAAATCAGATCCTGTAATATCTTTCAAAAGGGAATTATATAAATGCTTGATGTGAAAAAGTGCAAGGCAATGGTGAAAGAGTAGGGACTAACTGGATAGCTCTTTCGAAGAGTTGACGCAGGTTTGCTGGGTTAAATGACTTTCTTCTGTGTTGTGTCATTCTATGATTCTATGAACAGGGCACATCCTTTTAACATTTTATCCTCCTCAGTACCGTGCCAGTATATTTATTAACATTTCTAAGTTAATCTACAGCTTGTAGAGTGAGAGAGAGAAATCAGAGAAGCTACTGCTGGGATAGCATCTGCCATAGCACAGTGTGTGTTGTAGGGTGTCAGTCAATATTTATCCAAGTTGACTGCTTTGTCATAGCCTCCCCTGCCCTGCCACCCAGAGTGGATGGCTTTGGAACCACAGTAATGATTTTGTAATTACCCCACTGAGAATTGCTCAGTCATGCAACCCCCTTATCAACACTTAGTTCCCTAGCATCCTCATACAGATGACTAGGTTAATGAATGCATTTTCCTTCTCCTTATTTCTTTGTTAATCTCTTATTATTTTAAGCTTCTCCTCTTCTCCTGCAAGTATTACCATCTTAATTAGACATGATTCCTTGTGTATTATCATCACCCAAATAGCCATTATTTACATTGGACCTAGACAATGAGTGCTGGCACCTCTTCGACCATGAGCATCACCATCAAACGTAAATTCATCCCCACATGCCCTTTATTTCGTTTCCCCAACTCTGTCACATTGATTCCAGTTGTAGCATCCCTATTACTCTCTTGGCTGGCATCAGCTAAGTCAGCAAAGAGCAGGATCAAATATACGATCTTCCTATGGCTCAGCTGGTCTCATTGAAATAAACTCATTGGACCACCAAGGCATAGTACTTATTTCTAAATGCTAAGCTTGAAATGCGTTTTGGTCATTTTGAAATTCCTTGGTGGTTTAATTGGTTAGCCTCTGAAAATGGGCATGGGTTTCGCAATGCGCATTTAACCCACACCCATTCAGTGGAATGTAGGCAGTACGCCAACTTTGTGTTGCCTGGTCATTATAATGATTTCTGTGTGCAGCCAGGGCTATCCATGCAGTTCATTGGATGCACCTATCAACAGGGGGCCCGATATAATTATTTCCTGGCACTACTTAAAGTTAGCCTGCACCTCTTAAAGGGAACACAAAAGCAAAACACTGCAGATGCTGAAAATCTGAAATAAACACAAAAAATATTGGAAACACTCAGCAAGGCTTGTAGTATCTGTAGAGAAAGAAACAAAGTTAACATTTCAGGTTGATGACTTTATCTGGGAATTCAATTCCAGTGGTGTAATTTTAACTTAATCACCTGTGGGGAAACTGACGGGATCAGATGTAATGTTGATTTAACACCCCACCCGGTTTTCATCTTTACTGAAGTTGCATCAATATTAGGCAGGATGTAAAAAGGGCGTTCCACCTGATCCCATGGGTTTCCCACCCAGCGAGTTAGGTTAGAATTTCCCTCTGACACATTTCCAATTCGGAACTCTTTCTTTTAGATCCTTGAATGTGAAATGGAAAATTGGATTCTTTAGCCACTTCCTGAACTGCAGTCATTATGTTGAACTGCTCAATAGAATTCACAAATCACATGGTGGTATTCACTTCAACCAACCGCACATATCTAAATTCAAACTGATCTGAACTGCATAAGGCTAGAAAAATTACATAACAGCTCAAAGATCAATAGAAGCCATTCTGGCAAAACTGGTGAGGTTCTCTGACCTTATCAATTAGTTTTTCAACAGTCCTTCCCCTAATATAGAGCTGAATTTTATGATCACACAGCTAGGAGCAGCAGCAGGTCTGCAAAAAGGAAGCAATCCTACTTGTGACATGAGTAGCCAAGCTGCCGTGATTATGTGGCAGGTGGCCATTTTGTATAATGGTGATAGCTGTCCTCCACAATCACCTGGGGGGGGCAGCAATGGAGACGCCGTTCATGGTGTCACCTGATGTTTCCCCCATTCACACATAGCCACCTTGCAGAGCTGCTCCCATTCACACATAAGCCCCTTGGACACTTAGCATAGCGGCAATGGCTGCTGTAAACCCCACTTCCCATGTGCTACTTTGGTTAGGTGGCACCAGTTTTCCAAAGTCGCGAAACTGAAGGCACATGAGTGCCGCACGTCCAACACAAAGTTGAGGAACCTTCACTGGATCATGGTTAATTAGATTCAAATTTATTTAAAGCAGAATTTCAAACACTTCAATTACGATGCTGTCACATCAGGGCGTCAGTACGGCCACAGTACTTCCCTGCCTCTGACAGAATTGGCACACTGTGGTATGGCGCCAGGTTTCGTGGCAGATGGCTCCATGGAGATTCTCTGTCCCTCCCTCCCCCAAACACCACCAAACCCGCCTCCGACAAGGGATCAAAATTCAGCCCATAGTCTTTTTTTATTAATTCACGGATGTGCACTTCACTGGTAAGGCCAGCGTGTATTGCTCCTCCCTAATTTTCCTCAAGAAGACGGTGGTGAGACACTTCCTTGTATACAAATGAATTGCTTGCTAGACCATTTCAGAAGGCAGTTAAAAGTCAACTACATTGTTGCGGGTCTGGAGTCACATATAAACAAGACCAGGAAGGGAGGTGCAGCTTCCCATCCCGAAAGGACATGGATGAACTAGATGGGTTTTTATGAAAATCTGGTAGTTTCATGGTCACCCCTACTGATACTATCTCTTTGTTTCAGATTTTATGTGATTAATTGGATTTATTTTCCCTAGCTGCTATGATAGATTTGAACTCATATCTCCATTAGCCCAAGCCTTTGGATTATTAGTTCAGTAACATAGGCCAGGATTTAACGAGGAGGTGGCGGCACCCAACGGCTGGAAACTCAGGGATGAGCCCACCTTTGCTGGCCAAGGGATTCACAACGCTCTTTTGCATGGCTCAGGTAATTAATTGCCTGAGGTTATGGCTTCTGCCTCTCTGAGGCCAGATGTCCCACCTCCAAGAGCTGCCGGACAATCAGAGTGCCACCAGGAATGGTCGTCACTGCCGGGACTGCAGCAGGCCCCAAATCTAGTCAGTGACGGAGGCTGGGGAAGAAGGTAAGTGGGGTCAGGTCTTGCCGGGGCCTATCAGTCAGGTCCGGGCGAGGGGTGGGGGAGGAGATCGAGCGCAAGGGCGGGGTAGTCTTCCAGCGGAGGTGGCCCGTGCCGCTGGGGGGCCATCCATTGGGCACAGGGTGCCCAATCAGGAGGGCCGCATCCCAGCCCACAGGGAGGCTGCCAGATTTTACTGGGTGGCCTCGCCAGGTGGCAAAGTGCCCATTTGCTGTTGGTAAAATATCCTTCCCGCTACCTCCCAGCCCGCTCCTGGGGTGGGGGGGAGGGGCAGTGCGTAAAATTACAGTCATTATCTCTATGTCCCTAATGTGTGCTACTCTGTCCCTAATGACACAGAAAATTTCACTGTCAATAGTTAGACCATCATATAAAGTTAATTCAAACAAAGATGGATAATTACATTTTGGAGCAAAACATTAGCCACAATCGGTGAACAGCTCTTGGCCTGTCTAGATTAATGAAACTGAAAATAGTTGTTCCACAGGATAAAGGCTTAGATAACATTTTTACATGCAACAATTTCTTATCTGTAATACAGTTTTATGCCTGACAATGTTTTCAGCTATTTGTTGGGGCTTGGCTGATTGTATTCCACAAGAAGCACAATGGCATTAAACTTAATCTAAAAACCTGCTGTGGGTTATGAGCTTGTAAAATAAATAGGTAATGTAGTGCAACAAACTTTTCCATGAATAGTTTTATAGCGGTTCCTATATAATTAGTCTTTCAACAGCTCCATTTACCCAACTCATTCTCAAAGTACTTATTTCATGTCTTGAACCACAAGGCTCTACTGTGGAAATAGCACTCTGTGTGCATGTCATTAATATCCTCTTTTGCTATTTGCATGTATTGTGATATATTTAATTTATTGTGCCATCAGTGGCAGTTGCAGAGTCTATTTGGGATGTGGGTATTGTTGGCAAGGCTGGCATTTATTGCCCATCGCTTGAGATTATTGCATAGTTTGGGCCTTCAGATCTTAGGACCGGTTAATTATCATTCAATACGTATCAAGATTGTCTTTTTGCTCCAGAAAAAGGATTTAGCTGAAGATACATGAGTTTTGGTGGCACTGGTCCATTTTATAGTAATGTCAATGACTTTAAAACTTAAAGAGTACCGGGGTTATGGCAGCGGCAGTATAATTGAGTTCACAGCCTGGACTTTGGAGGGGGTGAACATTCATCATTTCATCATTGATCACTGTCCATTAAGTTGCTCTGGAAAGCACATGTGTGGGTGTCAGGTGGGAACAGGATCAGGCTCAACTGTGAATCACCTATTAACCCTCACTGTCGAGATTCATACATGAAAATTGACCACTTGGGCTAAGTAGTTGAGGGTGGCTATGCTCTGAGAGTCAAACACTTGAAGTTCCTCGACTACACTTCCTCACACCCTGCCTCGTGTAAGGACTCCATTCCATTTTCCCAGTTTCTCGGTCTCCAACGCATCTGCTCAGATGATGCTACCTTCCATGACAGCACTTGTGATATGTCTTCTTTTTTCCACAACTGTGGTTCCCCCCCCCACTGTGGTTGACAGGTCCCTCAACCGTGTTCGGCCCATTTCCCGCACCTCTCCCCTCACCTCTTCCCCTCCCTCACAGAACCGCAGCAGGGGTCCCCTTGTCCTCACTTTCCACCCCAACAGCCTCCATATCCAAAGGATCATTCTCTGCCATTTCCAACACCTCCAGCGTGATGCCACTACCAAACGCATCTTCCCCTCCCTTCCCCTGTCAGCATTCCAAAGGGATCATTCCCTCCGCGACACCCTGGTCCACTCCTCCATTACCCCCACCACCTCATCCCCTTCCCATGGCACCTTCCTCTGCAATCATAGGAGATGTAATACCTGCCCATTTACATCCTCTTTCCTCACTATCCCAGGTCCCAAACACTCCTTTCAGGTGAAGCAGCGATTTACTTGTACTTCTTTCAATGTAGTATACTGTATTCGCTGCTCACAATGTGGTCTCCTCTACATTGGGGAGACCAAACGCAGACTGGGTGACCGCTTTGCAGAACACCTCCGCTCAGTCTGAAAGCATGACCCCAAGCTTCTGGTAGCTTGCCATTTCAACACTCCCCCCTGCTCTCATGCTCACATCTCTGTCCTGGGATTGCTGCAGTGTTCCAGTGAGCATCAACGCAAGCTTGAGGAACAGCATTTCATTTACTGATTAGGCACACTACAGCCTGCCGGACTGAACATTGAGGTCAATAATTACAGAGCATGACGGGCCCCCCATTTTACTTTTATTGTTAGTTATTTTTTGTTTTTTCTTTTATTTATATTTTTTTGTATTTATTTTGTTTTATTTTATCTTAGTTTGTTCAGTTTGCTTACCCACTGTTTTTTTTCATGTTTGTGCTTGTGGCTGTTCAGTTTTCAGTCCATTAACACCCTATCTGTACTAATGCTTTGTCTTTCAACACACCATTAACATATTGTTTGCCTTTGCTCCATGACCTTCTGGTTGGTTATTCTCTGTGACCTTGTCCTATCTGCACCGTCTCCTTTGTTATCTCTTGCCCCACCCCTGCTTTACTTGGTTAAAACATTTTACATTTCTAATATCTTGTAGTTCTGAAGAAGGGTCACTGACGTGAAACGTTAACTCTGCTTCTCTCTCCACAGATACTTCCAGACCTGCTGACTATTTCCAGCATTTCTTGTTTTTATTTCAGATTTCCAGCATCCGTAGTATTTTGCTTTTATTTACTTGAAGTTCCTTGATCTTCTGTAGTGGTTTAGCCAATTCTGGGTGAATTCGACTTAAAAAAAAAAGTGCAAACAAGCACAAACTCCAGGCCATGATACATACCCCACTAGCTCTTATAAATATTATTGTCATGAAGACCCCTACCTGTCAAGAATGAGGCATATTAATTTTGTCACATGAACATTAATTTTCAACTGTTGCTGTAGTGGAGAGATGACTTGTTTAAAAAGATCAGCAGTGGCTGGCAAACAATTTGCATTCTAAGAGACAGTCGCCAAGGAAAAGACAATGGGAACTGCTCATCGATTCAATTAACAGAGATTGGTCTGGGTGGTGGTGATCCACATCTTGTCGGTGTAAGAGACAGCACTACACCACCCCCCCACTGAGATCTTTGGAATCCACAAATGCAGGAGTTTGTTTAAAAAAAGCGACTCACATGACTAGCCTGCTGGATCAGGTCTGGTTTTGAACTGCTCACACAGTTTGAAGACAGGGACTGCAGATTGCAATTGAACTTGGAATAAGAGACTCTCTCTCGCTCTCTCTCTCACTAATATCTGGATCCACTGAAGTCATTTAAACCTCAAGAGAGAAAAGACTCCTACATCGAAACAAGTTTTAAAGTGTGCACTGGGCCCCAATGAAACAGCAAGACTTACGGGCAACCTAAGCCTCCACATTGAACTCAAAGGACCACAAGTAGAAACCCAGTTACTGCCTCAAACTTTTCCCTTTTATTCTTACTACTTTTTTCTGTCTCTATCTGCGTGTGTGTTTATCGCGTATGCATGCTAGCGTGGTCGCGTCATGTATTTGTAGTTGTTAACTGAATTAGAGTTTAGAATTAAAGTCTTTCTCACCTGGTTATAACAATTATCCTTACAAATGTTGACATTGTTATGACCAGGTGAGGCAGGGTTCTAGGGCTCCCCTCTCAGCCTTTTCCTGGTTTGGCCTTAACAGGGTTTAATTTTTAAAACACCATGTTTTTAGCTTCCCCTCAGTGAATCCTTGTTCACTGCTCTCTAATTGTAATGGCAAAGAAATCAACCCAACAGGTTTTCTCAGACTTAAACAAGAAATGTGTAAATTTATTAACCTGAAAACTCTAATTCAATTAAAACTACTAAAAATACACGAAACAACCACACTAGTATGCATACGCGATAAACACACATGCAAATAGAGACAGAGGAGGAGAAAGAAGGGGAAAGGTTTAAAGTAATAGCTGGAGTTCAGTTACTGGTTTTGGATTGGATATGAAGTCTTTGATTGAAGTTAAGTCTTACAGTTCTCATTGGGGCTCAGTGCACACTTTCAAACTTGTTTCACTGGTCTTCTGTCTTGAGGCTTAAGTTACTTCTGTGGGTCCTTGGAACTTTATGTGAGAGTGAGAGAGAGAGAGATCAAGAGAGATGTGCTCTCTTCTTGAAGTTCAGTTGCAGTTTCTTCCCCAACTGTTCTGTTAGCACAATTCAATTAACTCCAGGTTGGCCAGCAGGATAGTCATGTGACTAGTTCCTTGTTTAGAGCAGCCTCGACTGCAAGATTTGTGGATTCCTTCAAGCTCACCAGACACTCTCAGTGGGGGTGGGAGGAGGGTGTGGGGGGTGGGTGGTGAATGCTGGCTCAATGACTCTCAATGTCTCTTGATCATCACTGTGAATAAAATCCATCTGGCTAATTGAATCAGGGAGTACTCCCATTGTCATCTTCATGCAACTGTCTTTTAGAATGCAAATGTGCAGCCATGTTTTCAGTCACTGTTGTGATCTTTTTAAACAAGTTAATTCAAATCCAGTAACAGTTCAAAAATAATGTTCCATATGATGAAATTAATTTATCTCATTTTGGCAGGTGGACAGACAATGACATGTTTTAGTCTGCAAACATATTGAAAACATATGCGTCAACAACATAGAACAAGCAGAAATTTGAAAACAGAATTTACCAGTTTTTGGAATTGCAAGATGTGATTTGGTTAAAAAAGAATTATTTTCAATAATCAAACAAATGAAAGAAATGAATGAGAGCAGGAATAGACTTGGAGCTCAACTCAACTGTGCCTAAACAAAATCCTTTTTGTTATAGCCATATTCTGTAAAAAAAAAGGTCACATACTCTGTGTTTTATATTTGTTAACTGACATGTGCTTTCTAGAAAATGAAAGCAATTCTGCTTGATTGCCAGTAAATTATTAAATAAACTATTGTTGTATGATTTATTTATGAGTGATGTCCCTTTAAGAACTCAGTATGCTAATGAGCTAAATACCAGGATGCATGTCATGTGACTAGAAGCCATAGTCTCTCTGCACTGTAACACCCTGGACAAAGGTTCTGTATATAGTTTGCTTTGTATTGTGTGTATTAGTTTAGCTCTAAATAAGCCTTCTAGAGGCCTTCAAGGAACTGGAATCGATGTGCTTCATTGTGTTGCTTAAGATAACACAGAATCTCAAGACAACTATCACCTATCCCTGTCACCGATAGTAAATCTGTTTGCAAGTTCTTTGTAGAACCATTAATGAAAAAATATGGATTCTGACAGCTCTAGCATGGAAGCCTAATCTGTGTTTACTTCACAAGGTCAAAAGCAGATTTCCATAATACTGATGGAACATCTAATTTATCTCGATTATATTCCAGTCAAACAGTCTGAGGGATATATATGAATGAAAAATAAATATGGAAAACTTTTATGCTGATCACAGAGTGAAATCCATTTGTATACCAGCAACAAGCAAATCCAAAGATTATGTGAGAACTCTGGGAGTAAATATGCATTAAACATTTACCAATTCCATAAGCCAGGCCCTAATAATACACGTCATCCTCATTTCTGACAAAAAAACATTGCAGATTGTGTAGGTCAGGGATCGAGTGTGATGTATCCAAGTTTGCTGGCCATACAACATTAGGTGGGAAAGTAACCTGTAAGGAAGTTGAAAAGAGGCTGCAAAGGGATTTAGACAGATGAAGTGAATGGGCATGAACATGGCTGATGGATTATAATGTGGAGAAATCTGAAGTTGTCTACTTTGGTAGGAAAAATAGAAAAGCAGAATATTTTGTAAATGGTGAAAGATTAGATAGTGTTGATATTCTGAGTGATCTGAGTGTTCTCATACACGAATCACAGAAAGTTAGCATGAAGGTACAGCAAACAATTAGGAAAGCAAATGGCATGTTAGTCTTTATTACAATGGTATTGCAGTACAGAGCAAAGAAGTTTCACGGTGATTGTATAGGACTTGGTGAGACCAGACCAGGAGTACTGTATACAGTTTTGGTCTCCTTACCAAAGGAAGGACATACTTGTCTTAGATAGAGTGTAACAAAGGTTCACTAGACTGATTCCTGGGATGAGGGGATTGACCTATGAGGAGAGATTGAGTAGACCCAGTCTATATTCCCTACAGTAAAAGAACAAGAGGTAATATCGTTGAAACATATAAAATTCTTAAGGGACTTGACAGACTAGATGCTGTTTCCCCCAGCTGGGGGTCTAGAACCAGGGGTCACAGTCTCAGAGTGGTCAACCATTTAGAATTATGATGAGGATAAATGGATAAATTTCTTCATTCAGTGAGTTGTAAGCCTTTGGAATTCTTTACTCCAGAGAACTGTGGATGCTCAGTCATTGAGTAGATTCAAGTCAGAGATTGATAGATTTTTGGTGGCGAAGGGAATCAAGGGATGTGAGGATAGTGTGGGAAGGTGTAGCTGAGGTAGGAGATCAGCCATGATGTCAGAATAGGCGCGAGGAGCTGAATGACCTACTCCGGCTCCTATTTTATATGTTCTTAAATCAGCATATCTGATTTATCAGGTTTTACGCAGATTTATTTAATTAGAAATTATCAAAATTTCATTCACTATAATTTCACATTCACAGCAGAGATTTTTGTGACCTTAAAGCTCTTTCATAAGCATAGGTTTGTCACTGTAGTTTAAATGCAAGAGTGCTTACTTATATTAAAGGTTACTCATAAGCAGCCAAGGTTTACTATAATGTAAGAACCATAAGAAATAGGAGCCGGAGTAGGCCATTCGGCCCTTCATGCCTGCATCACCATTTAATAAGATCATGGCCTATATTTGCGATCAATTTCACTTTCTGGCGGGATCCGCATATCCCTTGATTTCCCATAGTCCAAAAATCTATCTCAACCTTGAACGTATTCAACAACTGAGCATCCACAGTTCTCTGGGATTGAGAATTCCAAAGATTCATAACTCCCTGAAGAAGAATTTCCTCCTCATCTCAGTCTAAATGATTGACCCCTTATCCTAAGATTATGCCACTTAGTTCTAGACTCTCCAACCAGGGAAACAACCTCTCAGCATCTACCCCAAGCCCTCTCAGATTCTTATAAATTTCAATGAGATTATATCTCATTCTTCTAAACTCCAGAGAGTATAGGCCCATTCTACACAACCTCTCATTATAGGTCAAACCTCACACCCCAGGAATCAATCTAGTGAACATTCACTGTCCTGCCTCCAAAGCAAGTAAAGCCTTCTTTAGATAAGAATACCTAACCTTTGCACAATGTTCCAGGTGTGATCTCACCAAAGTCCTGTACAATTGTCGCAAGACTTCCTTACACTTGTACTCCAATGGCTAATCTCTGAAAACCATAAAACGAACTGATGTGATGCAAAAACACCTATTGAGGATTTTAAAAAATACATAAGCTGGAAAAAGAGTACATTTCCACAGCAATGTGTACAAACGGGAATGTGAAAGAAAATAGAAACAGATGTTGTCTGCACTCCTAAATAATCTAGGTGGAATTACTCCAAGGCTACGCCATCCAAAGAGGAGACCACAGAGGCTTTCTATCCAGGTAGTATTCTCAGGGAGAACAAAGGACACGAGATAGAGTTCAGTAAGCTCCTAGGAATGCCCAATGTTCAAATTGGGCAGCCAGGAAAGGAAAATGCTGCATTACACAACATTAATTTGTTCCATCTGAAAAAGCCCCAAAAACTTACACCAAAAATATAAATTTAGAAGTACCTGAATTTAACACTGCAAAAGAAAAATCCATTGGGTTATTGTGGTTATTTTGTGTGGTGTAATGAAATTTATTCTTTTCTCAGAATCCTAAAATTGAATAATACAGCCCAGGTCATCACACATTTTTATTTGGTACTAACTTAGGTTGTATTAAACTGAGTTGGTGAAATCAATCTCCTTGAAAGGACAAAATGATCAATCAGTGGATTTCTATTCACTTAACTGATTTCACTTACCTAATATCCCATTGATTTTAGCTCATTATTAGTTGCCCAGAGAGCAGATATCAATATACATGGTAAAGTTATGCATTCTTTAAATCTAAAGTGTTATAGTCCAGTTCTATAAGCCCTGTGCACAATTGTTTTTTCTTAGAGCCAAGAATGAATACTCAAGCACGTTTCATGATAGATCAAGCAGCCAAAGCAAATAAAATCATTACATACTTAGCTCTCTGTTCTCCTCCAAAACCCTATGGATATCTGTTATAGCTGTTTTAAATTCAATCAATATTGAAATAAATTGATCCAAAAAGTGCTCAAAATGCACTTAACGGAAATCTAATAAAAGGAAGTTTGGTTCATGTACATATTTGTTCTTATTTACATCTGTAACACTGTACTTCTCACCTTTTTTGAGCAAGGGTGTAACATTTGCAATCTTCCTGTTTTTCAAACCGGAGGGAGGTATACAGTGGTGTTCCCCAGGGTTCAGTGCTAGGACCACTTCTGTTTTTGATGTACATTAATAACTTGGACTTGGGAGTATACGGCACAATTTTGAAATTGGCAGGTGACCCAAAACTTGGAAGTGTAGTAAACAGTGAGGAAGATAGTAAGAGACTTCAAGAAGACATAGACAGGCTGGTGGAATGACCAAATACATGGCACATGAAATTCAACATAGAATAATGTGAGGAGATATATTTTGATAGGAAGAATATGAAGAGCCAATAAAAGCTACCTGGTACAATTTTAAAATAGATGCAAGATCAGAGAGACATGGGCGTACTTGAGCACAAATCTTTGAAGCTGGCAAGACAGATTAACAAAGCAGTTTAAAAAAGCACATGCGATCCTGGACTTTATAAATAAAGGCACAGAGTATAAAAAGCAGGAAATTATGCTAAACCTATATATAAACTAGTTTAGCCTCACTGGGTGTGTTGTGTCCAATTCTGGGCACCACACTTTAGGAAGGATGCTTTAGAGAGGGTACAAACGTGATTTACTAGAATAGTTCCAGGGATGAGGCATTATACTTAAGTGGACAGACGGGAGAAGCTGGGATTGTTGACTGTAGAGCAAAGATTGCTAAGGGGAGATTTGATGTGGTATTTAAAATCATAAACGGGTTGCATACAGTTAATAAAGAGAAACAGTTTCCTTTGGCTGATGGGTTGATAACAGATTTGAGGTGATTGGCAAAAGAACCAGAGTGCCATGAGGCAAATCATTTTAGCACAACAACTGGTTAGGATTTGGAATCCATTGCCTGTGTTATGACCGAGGCAGAGGAGTGCACTGTCTTTCTCTAGTTCACTTCTCCACCGGTCACAACATATATTTAAATGTGCAGCCAGTTACCAATACGGCCAATTATATACTCTGTTTTTATTTCAGAGTAAAATCCACCAATTAGGTTTTTTAAATAAACGACAAAAGTATTCATTTATAATAAAACAAGGCTTATTCAATAAAATTGCAACATTTTATCACACAGCTTGAAATATGACAGCAAATATATATATTCCCTTCTAAATACACAGACACACACACACACACACACACACTCACTGGTTAAAGGGAGAAATAAAGATGCTTTGTCCAAAGTACTTGTTAATTCTTGAAGAAAAAGGCTAAGATATGTTATGCTCCAGATGATATACAGTCTGGCATCCGAATACATGCAAATGGGTCACTGGGAACTTTTCAGAAACAGTTTGCTTCGGAGATATCGAGACGGAGTCTTCCAAAAACTTCTCTGGAGAAATGCGGCATCAGATGTTACAGCTATCACACGCTGGATTTTCTTTGCAGGGTTTTTCAGAGAGGTGAAGAAAAGATGAGCTGGGTGTTTCTTTCAGCTGACTACAAACTCAACTGATTCAAAACAGTATTCAAAAATGAAACACACTCTTGAGCACCATAAATCTTGACGTCACGTGTAAACAACTCCCATAGTCAGAAGGCACCTGTTGTTTCCTTAGCTGAAGACATGTGACATCCAGTAAATGTTGTTTTGACCCTATTAAAAAAAAAACAAAGTTCAGCATCTATGGCATCACTTCAGTCCTCCAATGAATCCATCTCCACAATTCTAAAACACGGGTCTCAAAAAATATTTAAAAATGGAAGTACTTTCATAACACCTAATAAGATAGTAGAAACAAATTCAATAGTAGCTTTCAAAAGGAAATTGGATAAATCCTTGAACAAGAAAAAAATTGCAGAGATATAGGGAAAGAATGGAGTAATGGGACTAACTGGATTGGCTCTTCAAAAGAGCCGATGAAGACCCAATGGGGCAAATGGCCTCCTTCTGTCTTGCACAGTACTAATTTCAGTATGGCTCAGTTAACAACACATATGCTTCTGAGTCCAGAAGATCCGGCATGGTGGTGGGGTGGTGGTCACGCAGTATGAATTCCAGAGGGAGGGGGTTCCTGGTAGGACACAAATTGCCCATGAAGGAGGGACACCACCCAAGCCCACAGGGAGGGCACCTTGTGTTCCAAGTGTCTTCCTTACGTGGCGGTGGCTCTCCTGCTGGTAAGATCCCAGCTGTGGTGGGAAGAGGCTCTTACTTGGCCGTTATTAGGCCACTTAAGGACCTGAATTGGCCTCTGGGTGGGAAGGCCATCATCAGCCTATCCAGCTCCAGGAAGATCACTGTGCAACAGGGAGGCAATGGGCTCTCCACCCCAACTGCCCACCCTCCACCTATTGCGATGTTCCGTGCCCCCTCCCCTCCAACTCCACCTCAAGGGGCCACACAAAATCCTGGCCTTGATCTCACAAATGGAAAGAGGATTGTAAATGGTATGGAGAAGATGAATCCAGAAAATGACTTTCCATTAACCTGTAAGACTGTAAAAAGGTTTGGACTAGTAAAAGGCAAGTTGAGGTTCTTCACATAAAAAGTGATGGATACTTGGAATGACCACCCAGATGCAGTAATAAGCAAAAAACATATAATCATTCAATAACTAATTCAATGCTGCAATGAGGACATTCTGTGGTCATTCTAGATGAGCTGGGATAGGCTGAATGAACTTATGCACCTGTAATGATCTTTTTATCTGATGAATATTTTGTTCAAAGGAAAAAACTTTAACAAGGGTTGAAATATTCAAACCTTTAAAATACGAATATGACCTATCCTTTGACTTCAACTAAGGAATAAGATTATTCTGTAAAGTCATATCCTATTACTTCATAGATAACTGTATCAGCTACTGTCATTGCATGTTATGTGATAAGTATTCTAGTAACTTCCTGTAGTATTGCTTACAAATAGTGTGGGGGCTGGAGCATGATTGTGTCATTCATCTGATAACCTGGTCTGTGCCTTATTAGGTAAATGCAGGTAATGTTGGATTTTTATAGTAATTGCTTGTAAATTTCAGACTACAGGTCAATGATTGACTTTTTCATAATTGTTTTACTTCAGTAGAAAAGCCTGCTGTGTTTATATAGGTAGGTGGAAGTCCTTCGGAATGCCATCGAGCTATCATATTTTCCCTAAGTTCAGCACAATCATGCTTGGTACTGAATTTCTTTGTAATTTTTATTGTGCTTTTATACTTAGTTTATACATGTCAAAAAAAATTGAGAACAATCTTTTCCTTATAAATTTTCTTTGTTTTCACGGGTGATTCTATTATCCACATATTATCAGAGCCAAGACAGCTTGAAGAAGGAGAGGTTAAGTTCACCAGGAAGAAGCTGCAATGACTGATGTAGAAAATCATAGCCAAAACCAAATAAGACAATCCATGCAGGATCAGAGTGTTGAATGTATTGTTGGACAAAGGGACGCATCTCTTGCATAACATCCTTTACAGGGGCCTCTTCTACATTCCTCATGATATCTTTATGAAGCATTCACAAAGGTCTGAATAGATTCAAATTATTTTTAAATTGATTTGCTCCTGCTATGATAGTTATTCTATCAGCTTCCTATGAACCTCCATCAAACCAAAAAAAATTACGGCTTAGAAATCCGATGATGACTTCCCGCTGTACAGGCATAAAATGGGTGTCCACACATATGGGGTGGCACAGTGGCGCAGTGGTTAGCACTGCAGCCTCACAGCTCCAGGGACCCAGGTTCGATTCTGGGCGGAGTTTGCAAGTTCTCCCTGTGACTGCGTGGGTTTTCGCCGGGTGCTCCGGTTTCCTCCCACAGCCAAAGACTTGCAGGTTGATAGGTAAATTGGCCATTGTAAATTGCCCTTAGTGTAGCTAGGTAGTGGGGAATATGGGATTACTCTAGGGTTAGTATAAATGGGTGGTTGTTGGTCGGCACAGACTCGGTGGGCTGAAGGGCCTGTTTCAATGCTGTATCTCTAAATAAAATATGGCAGGCAGCATGCACGCACATTCTGTGCCAAAAGTGCAATGCCTGCAACATATGCTCCAGTCTAGATGTTCAGCACCTGCATCTGAAAAAGGCATTATGCCCCTTTAACATACAAATCGAGCGCCTAGTGTTTGTTTCAGAATTCCTTCCCAAAATTAGGCTCCTCTGAACTCTTGCATCCTAATCAACCATTCTCAATAGGACTGCTGGAGGCCGCCACCAAAAAGGTAATTAAAAAAAAAACTTCATAGCTCCACAGCAGTCTCTAAGACCGTTGCCAGTCCCATCTTGGCACACTTCTGATTGTGCTGCCCATCTCCTCCCAATCATCCCTTCCACCCTTTAAGGACCTTCCTGAGGGCCTTTGCCAGTGATGCAATGGCCCAAATTTGAACTTGCTTCAATGCTGAGCTGTCTGGGCAGTTGCAGCTGGCATGTGCAGTTCACCAGTCTAATTTAAATGAGGTTACACCCCAAACTCCAGTGTGCCTCTGGTCTACCTGTTCAGGCACTGGAATCCTTTGCTGTGCTCAATTTGTGCCAGCAGACTGGGCCTTTCTAACCTCACCACCCCACTCCTCCACCACCGCCCCCCCCCTTACCCCCCACATACCCAACACACATGTATATTAACAAGGTTTTCATACGATACTGTGCTCTTGATAAATCGCACCATTTTCCTAAGTCCTCATAGAATTTGCTGCACACTTTTGTGGAGTTAATTTTTAATTACCTTTTTTTTTAAAGGTTCAGTTTTAGTTGAAATTTAAGTGAATATTGTGTGGACTCCATAGCTACAGGTCATTAGCCAAGTGTTAAATAATGTGACCACACTAATCTCAGAATCAGAATCACAGAATGTTTTTTTTTTCCTGATTTATATTTCACAGAAAGGACTTGGAAAATAATTATTTTTATGCAAAGTGTATTCTCAAGTTTTTAAAAAAAACAAAAGCACCTACTGAAAGGCTATTCATATATTAACGGAATTTGTTTTCTCCAAATACTGCAAACAGTAAGCAATTCATCTCTTTGCCTTGGTAATCAATGAACACTTTTTAACACTTCCCATTCTGTATGAAGGTTCCCTTTGTACCCTCCCCAACTCTAAACAGAAGAAAATAAAGTTCAGAGACAACAATATAGTAATTTTGTTAAAGCAAAAGCTGCAAGGGCTTTTGCTGAGGCTATAAAGTTAGGAATGCTGGAACACAGTTTGTAGTCATTTTTTAGTCAATTAAGATGTCTGAACTGATGTAGGTGAGTGTGGCGTGTTCTTTATTTTGTATCATTACATGAAGATCAAATTACATGAGTCAGATCATAACTGATGTACTGTATGTTCACCTTACTGTGAAATGAAGTAGCTTATTGATTTGCAGCTAGCCTTGTGCCAGCAAACGTTTGCTTGGTTCATTTTTAGGGAGATCAAAGAAGTACATGTGTGAAAGACACAGAATATCTGATATTTGGTTACTAATGACATCAAGGGATATGTGAATAGCGTGGGAAAATGGAGTTGAGGTAGATGATCAGCCATGATCTAATTGAATGGCAGAGCAGATTCGATGGCTGAATGGCCTTCTCCTGTTCCTATGTTCTATCTGACTCGGATCATGAAGGGGTACTATTCTTATAATCCTGAGTTGCACTGTCTTACAAGGAGATACAGGAAAATGTGAGTTCACTCTTATAAAAGAAAGATACTCAAATAACTTATGGGAGTGACTGATAACATTGAACTTGAGAAGATATTGATGACAGACCTGACTTTGTAAGGCTTGCCCAACATTATCTTTATTTACAATTACATTTTTAACTTGTTCAGAGTGTTCACTCTGATGATAACTATATCATGCTGTTCAGAGGTAATGCCAACTAAGAAAGCTATACAATTTCTTCTGTATTTCATTACACCATAGCATAATAAGCCCTGATATTAACAGGGCCAAGTTTTCTAAGAGGAGGTGGAGGAGATTAGGTTTGGATTTCTATGGGATCGCCGCCCCAAAGTTAGCCTAAATGACAGGCTTGGCTCCCTGTCTAGTGGGAAGAACTCCAGAAGAGACAGGAGCAGAAGCAGGTTAGTGGGAGCTTGGGGGTGGGGTTGTGGGTGGGTCCAAACTCTGATACTGGGCAGGGTGGGGGTGGGGGGGAAGAATTCTCTTTGGAAGGAATGAGACCTGATCGTGAGACGGAGGTGCTGATGGTGGGGGCAGGGTTAGGTCTGATGACAGGGAAGAAGGTGATTTTGGGGAGCTGGGGGAGTCAGTTCTGCTCCTCCTAGCTCTCAAGCAATGCTGTAAGGAGGGCACTTACCTTTTCCCCTGAAGCTGTCCGCACCCCTCAAACTGCTCGGTGCCAGGTTTTCGAAGCCTGTTAAACCTGTAAGGGAAGTTAACTGTGAGGCTCTCAAGCTTCATTATAATATGTAAAAGGCCAACCCGCCTCCTGGGAGTGAGTTGGATGCCCGCACCCTGTCTTGCCTCAGTTCAACCCAGAAGTGGGCGAGTTGAGGTCAGGTGTGAGATGTTTAAAATTTTTACATCTTACCTGACCCCGACCCACCCACTTTTGGGGCTTAATATTACCCCCATAGAATCTTACAGCACAGAAAGAGGCCATTTATCCCATTGTACCAGTATCTGTCCTTTGAAAGAGCTATCCAATTAGTCCTGCAATTTTCTGCTTTTCAAGTATTTAGCCAGTTCCATTTTGAAAGTTATGATTGAATCTGCTTCCACTACCCTTCCATACTTTCCATTCCAGATCATAATACCTCACTGTGTTTTTTTTTAAGTCTCCTCATCTCAACTCTGGCTCTTTTGCTAGTAATATCACATTATTTTACCCTGATGTTCTTTAATTGACATTGAAATAAGTATTCAAGAAAAACTCCAGGCTTCCTATTTTCATTATTTAATATACAAAACACAATTCCAATGTTTAATTCCCAGAACAAATTCGTTCTAGGCACTTCACAAGTAAAAGCACTTCCAGTAAGAATGCTTTCTGTTTTCTGAGAACAGACATTTAATAAGTTAAAGAGATTGCTAGCATCTTCAGCCATTAGAAGAAGCCAACTTGCCTACGGGTGCAGGCTAATATAATGGAGGAAAGTGCAGTTGCCAACATATGTACGTCCATAGGGCAGAGAACCACCAGAATTGAATATGATAGTTCAAGAAAATCAATAAGCAGTGATGAATTGATGTCAAGATTGCATCTTAAAACCTGTGGAATATAAATAAAAGGAAAAACTGGGGGAGGTAAGGAATTCTACAGTTTGAAAGCCATGGGACAGTATTAGTTAACAGTGAGAGAGAAAGCAACGAGTTTCAATTTCAACAAAATGAGGATCCATGGAGGTGGGAGAGCATATAGAATTGTAAAATGAAGGAGTTAGACATTATCCATTAAACACAAGCCACTTGGTTTTTTGACTTCACTAAATTCCCACTTGCAGGGTCATAAAAATTTAAATAATTTCTTTATGGATCATTCGAGGAATCTGTTGCAAAAACATCTTTGTCTCTATGAATGTTACCATCTGGATGCTTTCTTTGGAAAGTATTTTTATTGCCCAATGCTATTTCAGGGTTTGTCTCAGGTAATTAAACACTGTCCCACAAATGTGCAGCTGTTCATTCAGTTTTCAGATCTTGTAGGTAAACAATATGGGTAGAGTCCTGACCTGTAATCAGTAAATGAGCCGAGTAGCATTATTCAGACGCCGAAACTGGCCTGCAAATTCTCCTGAATCTTGAGAGAATCTCCTGAATTTTCATATTAAGAGGATCTATCTCAGTCCTCACTCTAAGCTCACTCCCTTTCCCCCACCCTGAAAAAATCTTTCAGTTGATGGTTCAGTCTGCCTGAATGAGTTTGCTTAAATATTTCCATTCCTGGCATTGATGATTGAAAAGTTTGGAATTTATGAGTACACGGAGTAGTGGTTAGTAGCAATTATCCCAACAAGAAGCAGGGAAGGATTCAAACCTGTTGGCTAGATTTTTGCCATTCCTTTGGCTGGATTGACCCCATTGCGCAAAAGCAATTACTTCAAAACATGGTTGAGCAGAAGAAAAATCAATTTTTTTTTAAAAGGCTGAAGGTTTAATTTTGAACTTATCCCACCCCACGGTGGTTTGTTTGTAATGATTCTTATTTCTATTTGGTAATTGAATGCATAGCTCATAAGTGACTGCAGATGGTTCCAGTGACTTGCTAGGTTTGGGTGTGGAAATCCTTCACACATCAAGGGTGCTCCTCTCACCGTTCGCAACTGATTTCAAAGTTTTTACAACCCCTCCATATTTTCCCTCCTCCTGTCCTGAAGGTATTGAGCCCCTTCTAAGATATGGTTCCACATACACCTTTGGTATTGTGCCTAAATTTGCACTCTTCATATGTAGTCTAGACAGTGAGAGTCAGTAGGCCGTTTGATTCTGGTATGTATCACAGCCAAGGTCAATCTTATCCTCGTCTTAATAACAACACACCTGCACTCCTCGGCAGAAGTCACTGGACATAGAACAGCAGCACATAAATCTGGCTTTTTATAACCCCTCTGTAGCTCAGAGACACTGAGGCCCATACGATGGGTCTGAGACAATGTAGGGTCCATACCACTGCCCCAGCAGAGATCAGCTAATACAGCACAGATTGGGCACTGAACCCTGGGCCTACCTATCATGAAAAGTAGTTCATGTTTCATTGTTCCTGAGCAATAAAATTCTTTATATCCCTTCAAGCTTGTAAGAAATAGTTCTCAATGACAGCATTAATTAAGGATCTCTGAGTAAAGGCATCTCTAGGTAGCAGCGACCACAATATGATTTTTAAAAAATTCATTCATGGGATGTGGGTATCGCTGGCTATGCCAGCATTATTGCCCATCCCTAATTGCCCTTGAGAAGGTGAGCCACCTTCTTGAACTGCTGCAGTCCATATGGGGTAGGTACACCTACAAGTGCTGTTAGGAAGGGAGTTCCAGGATTTTGACCCAGCGACAGTGAAGGAATGATGATATAGTTCCACATCAGGATGGTGTGTGACTTGGAGGGGAACTTGCAGGTGGTGGTGTTCCCATGCAACTACTGCCCTTGTCCTTCTAGGTGCTAGAGGTTGTGGGTTTGGAAGGTACCGTCTAAGGAGCCTTGGGGCGTTGCTGCAGTGCATCCTGTAGATGGTACACACTGCAGCCACTATGCATCAGTGGTGGAGGGAGTGAATATTTTTTGATGGGATGTCAATCAAGCGGGCTGCTTTGTTCTGGATGGTGTCGAGCTTCTTGAGTGTTGTTGGAGCTGCACCCATCCAGGCAAGTGGAGAGTATTCCATCACAATCTTGACTTGTACCTTGTAGATGGTGGACAGGCTTTGGGGAGTCAGGAGGTGAGTTACTCGCTGCAGATTTCCTAGCCTCTGACCAGCTCTTGTAGCCACAGCATTTATATGGCTACTCCAGTTCAGTTTCTGGTCAATGGTCATCCCCAGGATGTTGATAGTGGGGGATTCAGTGATTGCAATGCCATTGAATGTCAAGGGGAGATGGTTAGATTCGCTCTTGTTGGAGATAGTCATTGCCTGGCACTTGTGTGGCGTGAATGTTACTTGCCACTTATCAGCCGAAGTCTGGATATTGTCCAGGTTTTGCTGCATTTCTACACGGGCTGCTTCAGTATCTGAGGAGTCATGAATGTCATTGATGAAGCAGCTGAAGATGGTTGGGCCTAGGACATTACGCTGAGGAACTCCTGCACTGATGTCCTGGAGCTGAGATGCTTGAGATGATTGACCTCCAACAACCACAAACATCTTCCTTTGCACTAGGTATGACTCCAAGCAATTTGAACATCTGGTTGGAAAGAGAGAAGAGTGAGTCTAAGACTAGTATTTCAAACTTATATAAGGGCAACTATGTGGGTATGAAAGCTGAGCTAACTGAAGTGAACTGGGTTACTAGGCTAGGAGATCGATCAATAGAGAAGCAGTGGCAGACATTCAAAGGGATATTTCAGAATGCTCAGGATAAGTATATTCCTATTATAAAGAAAGATTCTTTGGGAAGGACCCACCATCCCTGATTAACCAAAGAAGTTAAGGAAAGCATCAAAGAACAAAGAACAGAGAACAGTACAGCACAGGAACAGGCCATTCGGCCCTCCAAACCTGCGCCGATCTTGATGCCTGCCTAAACTAACACCTTCTTCACCTCCGGGGCCCATATCCCTCTATTCCCATCCTATTCAGATATTTGTCAAGATGTCTCTTAAACGTCGCTATCGTATCTGCTTCCACCACCTCCCCTGGCAGCAAGTTCCAGGCACTCACCACCCTCTGTGTAAAAAACTTGCCTCGCACCTCCCCTCTAAACTTTGCCCCTCGCACCTCAAACCTATGTCCCCTAGTAACTGACTCTTCCACCCTGGGAAAAAGCTTCTGACTATCCACTCTGTCCATGCCACTCATAACTTTGTAAACCTCTATCATGTCGCCCCTCCACCTTCGTCGTTCCAGTGAAAACAATCCGAGTTTTTCCAACCTCTCCTCATCGCTAATGCCCTCCAGACCAGGCAACATCCTGGTACACCTCCTCTGTACCCTCTCCAAAGCCTCCACGTCCTTCTGGTAGTGTGGCGACCAGAATTGCACGCAATATTCTAAGTGTGGCCTAACTAAGGTTCTGTACAGCTGCAACATGACTTGCCAATTTTTATACTCTATGTCCCGACCGATGAAGGCAAGCATGCCGTATGCCTTCTTGACTACCTTATCCACCTGCGTTGCCACTTTCAGTGACCTGTGGACCTGTACGCCCAGATCTTTCTGCCTGTCAATACCCCTAAGGGTTCTGCCATTTACTGTATACCTCCCACCTGCATTAGACCTTCCAAAATGCATTACCTCACATTTGTCCGGATTAAACTCCATCTGCCATTTCTCCGCCCAAGTTTCCAACCGATCTATATCCTGCTGTATCCTCTGACAATCCTCATCATTATCCGCAACTCCACCAACCTTTCTGTCATCCGCAAACTTACTAATCAGACCAGCCACATTTTCCTCCAAATCATTTATATATACTACAAACAGCAAAGGTCCCAGCACTGATCCCTGCGGAACACCACTAGTCACATCCCTCCATTCAGAAAAACACCCATCCACTGTTACCCTCTGTCTTCTGTGACTGAGCCAGTTCTGTATCCATCTTACCAGCTCACCTCTCATCGCGTGTGACTTCACCTTTTGCACCAGTCTGCCATGCGGGACCTTGTCAAAGGCTTTACTAAAGTCCATATAGACAACATCCACCACCCTTCCCTCATCAATCATCTTCGTCACTTCCTCAAAAAACTCAATCAAATTAGTAAGACACGATCTCCCCTTCACAAAACCATGCTGTCTCTCGCTAATAAGTTCATTTGTTTCCAAATGGGAGTAAATCCTGTCCCGAAGAATCCTCTCTAATAGTTTCCCTACCACTGACGTAAGGCTCACCGGCCTATAATTTCCTGGATTATCCTTACCACCCTTCTTAAACAAAGGAACAACATTGGCTATTCGCCAGTCCTCTGGGACTTCACCTGTAGCTAATGAGGATGCAAAGATTTCTGTCAAGGCCCCAGCAATTTCTTCCCTTGCCTCCCTCAGTATTCTAGGGTAGATCCCATCAGGCCCTGGGGACCTATCTACCTTAATGCTTTGCAAGACACCCAACACCTCCTCCTTTTTGATAATGAGATGACTGAGATTATCTGCACTCCCTTCCCTAGGCTCATCATCCACCAAGTCCTTCTCCTTGGTGAATACGGATGCAAAGTACTCATTGAGCACCTCACCCATTTCCTCTGGCTCCACGCATAGATTCCCATCTCTGTCCTTGAGTGGGCCAACCCTTTCCCTGGTTACCCTCTTTCTCTTTATATATGTATAAAAAGCCTTGGGATTTTCCTTAATCCTGTTTGCCAATGACTTTTCATGACCCCTTTTAGCCCTCCTAACTCCTTGCTTAAGTTCCTTCCTACTGTCTTTATATTCCTCAAGTGCTTCATCTGTTCCTAGCCTTCCAGCCCTTACAAATGCTTCCTTTTTCTTTCTGACTAGGCTCACAATATCCCGTGTTATCCAAGCTTCCCGAAACTTGCCAAACTTGTCTTTCTTCCTCACAGGAACATGCTGGTCCTGGATTCTAATCAGCTGACGTTTGAAAGACTCCCACATGTCAGATGTTGATTTACCCTCAAACAGCCGCCCCCAATCTAAATTCTTCAGTTCCTGCCTAATATTGTTATAATTAGCCTTCCCCCAATTTAGCACCTTCACCCAAGGACTACTCTTAGCCTTATCCACAAGTACCTTAAAACTTATGGAATTATGGTCACTGCTCCCGAAATGCTCCCCCACTGAAACTTCGACCACTTGGCCGGGCTCATTCCCCAATACCAGGTCCAGAATGGCCCCATCCCTAGTTGGACTATCTACATACTGTTTCAAGAAGCCCTCCTGGATGCTCCTTGCAAATTCTGCCCCATCCAAGCCCCTAGCACTAAGTGAGTCCCAGTCAATATTGGGGAAGTTAAAATCACCCACCACTCCAACCCTGTTACCTTTACATCTTTCCAAAATCTGTCTACATATCTGCTCCTCTACCTCCCGCTGGCTGTTGGGAGGCCTGTAGTAAACCCCTAACATCGTGACTGCACCCTTCCTATTCCTGAGCTCCACCCATATTGCCTCGCTGCATGACCTCTCTGAGGTGTCGTCCCGCAGTACAGCTGTGATATTCTCCTTAACCAGTAATGCAACTCCCCCACCCCTTTTACATCCCCCTCTATCCCGCCTGAAGCTTCTAAAGCCTGGAACATTTAGCTGCCAATCCTGCCCTTCCCTCAACCAAGTCTCTGTAATAGCAACAACATCATATTTCCAAGTACTAATCCAAGCTCTAAGTTCATCTGCCTTACCTGTGATACTTCTCTCATTGAAACAAACGCACTTCAGACCACCAGTCCCGCTGTGCTCAGCAACATCTCCCTGCCTGCTCTTCCTCTTAGTCCTACTGGCCATATTTACTATGTCCTCCTCATTTACTTCACTAGCTGTCCTACTGCTCTGGTTCCCACCCCCCTGCCACACTAGTTTAAACCCTCCCGAGTGACGCTAGCAAACCTTGCAGCCAGGATATTAGTGCCCTTCCAGTTTAGATGCAACCCGTCTTTCTTGTACAGGTCCCATCTGTCCCTGAAGAGAGCCCAATGGTCCAGATATCTGAAACCCTCCCTTCTACACCAGCTGCTCAGCCACGTGTTTAGCTGCACTATCTTCCTATTTCTAGCCTCACTGGCACGTGGCACAGGGAGTAATCCAGAGATTACAACCCTCGAGGTCCTGTTTTTTAACTTACTACCTAACTCCCTAAACTCCCCCTGCAGGACCTCATCACTCTTCCTGCCTATGTCGTTAAACGTAACTCATCAAACTTAAGGCAAAAGCATATAATTGTACAAAGATGAGTGGCAGGACAGATGATTGGTCAGAATATAAAGAATGGCAGAGAATGACTAAAAGATTAATCAGGAGAAAGAAATTAGACTATGAGAGGAAGCTAGCTAGTAATGTAAAAAACAGACAACAAGCTTTTCTACAGGTATTTAAAAAAGAAAAGAGTAAGTAAAGTGAGAATTGGATCTCTAGAGAGTGAGAACAGGGAGTTAATAGTAAATAATAAGAAAATGGCAGGCGAAATGAACAAATATTTTGCTTCTATCTTCACTATAGAGGATACAAAAACATTCCAGTAATAGCTGTAAATCAGGAAGTGGAAGGAAGGGAGGAACTTGGTGAAATTACAATCATCAGGGAAGTGGTACTGAGCAAACTGATGGAGCTGTGGGCAGACAAGTCCCCGGGTCCTGATGGGCTTCATCCTAGGGTCATAAAAGAGGCGGTTAATGAGGTAGTAGATGCATTGGTGGTAATTTTTCAAAATTCGCTGGATTCTGGAAAGGTTCCTTCAGACTGGAAAGTGGCAAATATAACCCCTCTATTCAAGAAAGGGGGGGAGGCAGAAAACAGGTAACTTTTGGCCAGTTAGCTTGACGTCTGTCGGGGGAAGGTGTTAGAAATGGTCATTAAGGAGGCTATAGCTGGGCACTGAGAAAACCTTAAGGTAATCGGGAATAGTCAGCATGGCTTTGTGAAAGGGAAATCATGTTTAACCAATTTATTGGAGTTCTTTGAGGGAGTAACATGCGCCATGGATAAAAGGGAGCCTGTTGACTTATTGTACTTGGATTTCCAGAAGGCATTTAACAAGGTGCCACATAAAAGGTTATTGCGCAAAATCGGAGCTCGTGGTGCAGGGGGTAACATATTAGCATGAATAAAAGATTGGCTGGCTGGCAGGAAGCAGAGAGTAAGCATAAACCATAAGCACACCATCTTGACTTGGAACTATATCGCCATTTCTTCACTGTCGCTGGGTCAAAATCCTGGAACTCCCTTCCTAACAGCACTATGGCTGTACCATCCCCACATGGACTGCAGCGGTTCAAGAAGGCAGCTCACCACCACCTTCTCAAGGGCAATTAGGGATGGGCAATAAATGCTGGCCTGGCCAGTGACTCCCACATCCCATGAATGAATTAATAAATACATGGGTTCTTTTCTGATTGGCAGAATGTGACGAGTGGAGTCCCACAGGTGTCTGTGCTAAGGCCTCAGTTTTTTACAATTTATATCAATTACTTAGATGAGGGGAGTGATGGCATGGTAGCTAAATTTGCAGATGACACAAAGATAGGTAGGAAAGTATGTTGTGAAGAGGATGTAAGGAGGTTGCAGACCGATGTAGATAGGTTGAGTGAGTGGGAAAAAATCTGGCAGATGGACTATAATGTGGGAAAATGTGAAGTTGTTCACTTTGGCAGGAAGAATAAAAAAGCAGATTATTTCTTAAACAGAGAATGACTGCAGAATTCCAAGGTGCAGAGGAATCTAGGTGTTCTGGTGCATGAGTCACAAAAAGTTAGCATGCAGGTACAGCAAGTAATAAAGAAGGCTAATGGAATGCTATCCTTTATTATGAGAGAATTGAAAATAAAAGTAAGGATGTTATGCTTCAGTTATACAGGTCATCAGTGAGACCACATCTGGAATACTGTGTGCAGTTTTGGTTTCCTTATTTAAGGAAGGATATGAATGCGCTGAAGGCGGTTCAGAGGAGGTTACTAGATTGATACCTGGAATGAGCAGGTTGTCATATGAGGAAAGGTTAGACATACTGGGCTTGTTTTCGTTGGAGTTTAGAAGAGAGAGGGGAAACTTGATTGAAGTTTATAAGATCCTGAACGATCTTGACAAGGTGGATGTGTAAGGAATGCTTCCTCTTGTGGGTGAGTCCAGAACAAGAGGGCATTTTTTCAAATTAGGGGTTGCCCTTTTAGGGCAGAGATGAGGAGAATTTTTTCTCAGAGGGTTGTGAGACTTTGGAACACTCTGCCTCAGAAGTTGGTGGAGGCGGGACATTGAATATTTTTAAGGTGGAGGTAGATAGATTCTTGTTAGGCAAGGGAATCAAAGGTCATGGGGGGGGGGGGAGCGGGGGTAGATGGGAGTGTGGAATTCGATACACAAATATATCAGCCATGATCGTATTGAATGGTGGAGCAGGCTAGAGGGGCCGAATGGCTTACTTCTGCTCCTAATTCATGTGTTCATATGTTTGTAATCCAGAAAATTTCAAAAAGTTGATCGTACTACATGTGTGATTTGATTCACTGCCTAAATCCAGTTTACAACCATTTTAGTCAGTATTTCTGAGTTCCATCAGTTACTATTAGGGAACTATAAATAGGAGAGGGTGGTGATGTACCTGTTTTATTCAGAAATCAGAAATATTACCAATCCAAAATTCTGTTTTCTGAATATATTTGGAGCATTGTTAAATGATATTTTGAATTTTCATGGCTGATAGCATTTGTGAGCTGGATGACTGGCATTTTTGATGGCATATTTCATATAAACCACTAAACTTTGGTCTACTTCTCTGCTCAAACTTGACTAAATATATTATATCATTTGTTCTGATATTATTTTAACACCATCATTATTGTAAATCGTGCCTTCGTGTGATAGTGTAAAACAAATGATAGCGTGTTGTCAGCTCGCTTTACGTCCCTTTCAATTGACTTCAGTGGCTGCCAACTTGCTGTTGCCCATTTTAGACTATCACACAAAGTCAAGACCTATCCCATTGTATCTAGTTATTTTACATAAAAGCAATAACCTCAAACAAGGAATTTCGGATACTAATTATCAGACAACGGAGTCAAAGAAATGTATTAAAGCAAAGATATTTTAAAAATGTATTTTATTCAAGAATGCTGCTAAATGTACTGTGCAATATGCTACTAGGACAAGTTTAGCAGTATCCTTGACCAGAAGGTCCCAGGTTTGACCCAAGTTAGTAGATCTAACTCAAAGCAATAGTTGGGGTGCTACAACTGCCATACGTACTCCTGAGTTAGGGAGGGGAATAACTCAGCCAGGGGTCCTAATCCAAATCCTTACCTAGTGACTCCTGGAAAATGCAAACATGTGAACATCTGGTGAGGGTAGGATCAGACTCGGCTGTGAAGCTGTGCATGTCTTTCAATACCTTGCCAACACTCTCCATCTGGGCTCACACATGAAGAACCTTTACTTGGCTGCTGATGTCCGTGGAGCCAAACTCCAGCACAAATCATATCCATCAAATGACGAACAAGGAAAAGGAGAGAAAATGGGAGGAAAAGAAATGTCATTGCATTCTTAATTACTTTCCTGCTGAGAAATGTTTAGGAAATGGTGATTTTTTCCAAAGTGAATAGCTGGAGATGGAATCAGCCAATAACCCAAAATATGTGAAACTGGATTTTTCTAAAGCTGTATGCACATATGTCCAATGTATACATCATGCAACAAATATACATTGCAGAATTTATACTAGTTTATACCTGAAAGGCAAGCGTATGCTACCAAGAATGAATACTACGAAAACTTAAATCTGACTTTTGGATGGAAGACTTCTGAATCTTGCCATCACATACGTAACTTCACAACTGTGCTACAGATGAAGCTCCAGATGTTCTCACTGGCAAGTTATCTCTTATATTTTTCCATAAATGGTTAGGCTAAAAACATATTTATTAGCTTCCAACCTGCAGAGTAGAAGCCAGATGGCATTTGTACAAGTGAGAAAGATTACAGATTTCTATGAAGCTTTATCAGCAAAAAGAGGGACCACTAGCTAAATGCAGTTTCAGCCCAATTTTTCATGTATTCAGTTGTCTCGTAAATGATAAATTTGTTGAGCCACAGTTTGACATTGCTACTAAAAATCTTGTCATACAGGCCCCCACCTGCCAAGAATGGGGCACAGATATTTCACCACATGGACATTACATTTTAAAATTGTTGTTGGGAAGAAAAGAAGGCCTATTACAAGGGGTTGCCAAACCCCTAACTGGAAATACATTTGCATAGTAACAGACAGTGCTTGGAAAGGACAAAGGGACCACTCCCTGCTCCAATGTAATCCACAAAGGACTTTTGATTACCAGACGTTGAAGGTGAGGAGGCTAGCATTCCAGGTTAACTGCAAAAATGGACATAAACAGACATGGTCAGACCAGGTTAGTCACATGACTGTTGTTTTTAAAAAAAAATTGAACTTGCCACAGAGAATTTGAACTAAAAAGCTGTTTGCTCCTGGACTGAAAAGACTTCTTTCCTGTCTGCTCTCACCTCGTTTTCACCAGCTTCGGAAACCACTTACGACAAATGAGCCCCAAGAGAGAAAAGTCTCCTACAGTGAACAAGTTTTAAGAAGAATACTGGGCCCCAATGAAAAACAAGACTATATACAAAATGACTACAATGAGCTCGAAGTACAGTAACAAGAAACTCTTCTGATATTGCCTCAAAGCTCTCTACTTTAATTTTTCTTCAGCTCTTTTCCATTTCTATTTGCATGTGCGTGCATGTATTTGCTTGCTAGCATGGAGTGCGGCATGTATCCATAGGTGTTAACCGAATGAGCGTTTTTTAAGTTTTAATAAATTTCACTTTTCTTCTTTAAACCTAAGAAAGCCTGTTTATGCTCATTTCTTTGCCTTATAATTGGAAAGTGGTGAACAAGGATTCACCAAGGGGGAGCTCAAACCACAGTGTGTTTAAGCAAAACCCTGTTATAACAAGTCCAGGTGAAGGCTGGAAGAGATTCCTAGACACCTTTCTCACCTGGTCGTAACAATCTATTTTCATCTATGGAATAGGTTAGAAGATAATATAAGCTGATCCAAGTGGAATCAATGGCTCTTTTTCTGTTTAGATTTAATTATGACTGTTATGGATAACAATTTGGGGGTATGGCACCATAATGCTATGTTACTGGACTAGTAATCCAGAGGCCTGGACTATGAATCGAGTGATACAAGTTCAAATCCCACTGTTGCAGCTGGGCAATTTAAATTCAATTAATTAAATAAATCTGGAATTTAAAAAGCTGGTACCAGTAATGCTGACCATGAAACTACTGGATTGTCGTAAAAGCCCATCTGGTCCACTGATGCTCTTTCGAGCAGGAAACCTCCCATCCTTAACCAGTCTGGCCTCCAAGTGACACCAGACCCACAGCAATATGGTTGACTCTTAACTGCTTTCTGAAATGGCCATTCAGTTGCATAGGGATGAGCAATAAATGTTGGCCTTGCCAGTGTTGCCCACATATGCACCCATCCACACAACCCACAAAGCTCCATGATTTGATCCATGGTCAGTGTTAAGTCAGCTGTTCTCAGCCAAGGCGGAACTAGGGAATTGCATTTGGCTTTTGGGATGAAGGTCAGGAGGGTGGAATAGAAAATCAGTCAACCCTGATTATTATCGGGGGTTACTCCATCTGAAATGTGTTTGTACACGGGTGAGGAGGGGTCTGAGCTCAGCTGCTATGACACTCACTTTTGAATAGCATTTTAGCACTCTGCTTAAGTTGTCACATGAAGAATTGGCACTCAGGTGAGATATAGTACAGCAAGCAGCTTCAGGAGAGACTTTTAAAAATACTTAACATTTTTAGCACTGGTTTTCAAACTCTCACAAGGGTGAAATTTTCCTTTTTTAAAATTATAAGATCACAAGATCGGTTCAGCCCGCTTAATAACATCCTTGCTGAACTGCAGATCTATTGTCTTGCAATCACTGCATCTATTTGTTTCTAATACATAGGCCAATGCCCTTGTGTCAACCACTGTTCCAAGAATTCATGACAGCTGTTGACCATCTTCTGTACAAAGAAATAGTCTCTAATATCTATCCTAAATATGCCTTTTGCAACCCTAAACCTGTGCCTTGTTGTCCAGCTGCTCTGGTATAGTTTCGTACTTAGCCCATTTTAATATCTCTTTAGTTACTGTATTTCATGGACGATAATATAGTCCATGAGATTTCTCTTAAGACAAAAGAGACCTAGCTTATCAAGTTTGTTCACAATACTCTTCCATCTGACACCAGGGATCAGCCTTCTTGCTCTCTACACTATTTATAAAACCTGGATGATTTCCTGATGCCGTGACAAATAGAAGTGAATGTCGGATTTGAGACTTTATTTAGAGAACATTGTGGGAAAGAAAGTTACTTGTAGTTCAATATTGTTCTCATTTGATACAGAGCTTTTGTACTTACAAAGTGCAATGCAATCTCCACAATCACAGCAAAGCTAATAATTCACCATCAAGCTGAAGCTGACGAGGGGGAAGAAAGATCAATAGTTAGTTCCCCTTCATAGCAAGTTGGATTTTCCAACTGCAGCATTTTTGTAAACAGGATTTACTCTCACCAGGAACTTCCATTACCTGGTATACAAAGTTTTGGATCAATACAAGATTACTCTGGAGATATTTGCTTTTAAGAGAACGAAAGTAGAGAAACACAGTTTAGTTAAATTTTAAATTAAGTTCATCTTGACAGTTACACAGTTGACGCATCAGACCAACAGGCATTTAAATGCAGTCTGGGTAAATAGGAACAACATACTTTAGCATGGCACACAAGTAAATAGCAATAACTATATTTGGATAAACTTTTCATCTTAAGAAAGGAAAAAAAACTTGCATTTATATAGCATCTTTCATGACCTCAAGAGGTCCCAAAGCCCTTTATAATGAATGAAGTACTTTTGAAGTGTAGTCACTGTTGTGATGTAGGAAACATGGCAGCCAATTTGCACACTGCAAACTCCCACAAACAGAAATGTGATAATGACCGGATGATTCTGTTTTTTGTTGTGTGATGTTGTTTGTGGGATAATATTGACCAGGACACTGGGGATAACTCCCCTGCTCTTTCAAAATAGTGTCATGGGATCTTTTACACCCACCTAAGATGGCAAATGGGGCCTCAATTTAATGTCTACGCAAAACTTGCTGAATCATACTTGGTGTAACTAACCTTGTATTTTTTGCCACCGTTTATTGAACCTAGTATTTTCACAACTATTAATTTCCTTGGGAAATAATCATTTTCAAGAGGCAGAATTAAAAAACAAAACACTGGTACTGAACTGAAATTACTGAACACCTTTCAGCTACCAGTTGGATTAATTCTACATCTGCTTACTTCTGTATACTTACCATATTTTATCTGAAAACATAGAAGCTGATTCTTTGGAGCAAGATTATACATGCTGCTCTGTACTTGATTTAAGAAGTAAAAGGACTTGAGTATTGGTTAGCAAACCATATAGTCCAGTTCTGGGATATTTCCTGAGTTATGTATTATATGTGACAATAAGGATCAAAATGAACCATGGAGTAATTAGCTAAAGAACTCTTGTTCAGGCCTCTGTATAAGTGATGGTATGAATAAATCAACACAATGGACCTACTACATTATAACATATGATAATATATTATCATATATAAATTATCATATGATTTTCTGATTGCCAGAAAATATAAATAAGTGCCCTTTTTTGACCATCAGTATTTGTATACTGAATTAGACAGGCAGAAAGCAATTGAAATTTTAAAAACTCTAATTCCAACTGCAGATAGTAGTTATGTTCACAAGCACCTTGAAGCTTGTTTTGATATTCTTACTTCTTTGTGGTAAGGTGGCTTTTTTCGATGAAAATTATTATTAGAGGGGGCAAATGTCATCAAGTGAAAAAGAGGGGGAACTTGGGGTACTTTTAATTTGAAGTATTTCATCCGCAGCCCCTCAATCCATATGTCGAAAAATGTTTACTTGCAAATGCATCTCTCACCTCTTTAGAAAAAGGGTAATCTTTTCTTCAATGCCAAATGAAAACCCCACATTTTTGATCTCTTTCCTCAGCACTGTCTGTGAGGTCGCGGCACCAGTCTGCTGTTGTGCAATTCCTATCAGGTTCAGTACTTCAGACGGGGAGTTGCTCTGGAACTACCTAACTCTGGGAAGGCACCTTACTAACAGCATACTGCTCTGAATTTTGGTGGTAATTTAATGGTCACCACTCTGGCTCTAAATATTTATTGTCTATAAATCTTGAGTTTTTGTAATGGTGGCGAACTTCAGCAAAATACATGGGCCGAGATCATTCTCAGGACTTGTCCTGCTCTGCCATGATAAGTGTGATGGATGTTCACAAATGTGAGGTGGGGGGGGGGGGGGGGGGGGGGTTCCCACTGAATTCCTGCCAAAGTTATGATGACAATGTGGGAGAAATCCGCCCAAAAAATCACTCTCAAGCCCTTAAGTTACTGACTTCTCTCTTCACTCCTACACTCTGTCTTTGTGATTAGTTGCAAACCGGCAGTGAAAAGTTGCATAGCTCCTCCTGAATAAAAATGAAACAAAGCAATTTCATTTATATAGCATTTATATAGGGGTTAATTTTCACCTTCTTCACTTGGGAGGTAAACCAATGGAGCAGATTGGCTGTCTACCGTAAAACCCATTTTGATTTTACCTGTTTCCCTTGATATACTGCAATATCTCACATGTCTTCCCAAAACATCCAATGAATTATCATCATATAGGCAAATATGGTAGTTATTTTGAGCACAAAACGGCAATAAGACAAATGGCCAGTTGATCTCTTTTCAGAGAGAAGAATATAGGCCAGAGCACTGGGGGAACTCCCTGTTCTTTTGAACAGTGCTGTAGAACCTTCAGACCACTTGAACAGGCAAACAGGACTTCAATCTGACATTCCATCTAAAAGATGGTGGCACTCCCTCAATACTGCACTGAAGTTCCGGAGACGGACTTGAAAGAACAAGTTTCTGATTGAGTTGAGAGTGCTACCAACTGCGTGACAAAATGAAATGCATGCATAGCAAATAACTGAAAGAATGTAACTGTCTTCAGAATAGATGGTAGAACTTTTTTTTATAAAAAAGAGTAAGCTTCCTTAGGTACTAAGACAAGAATTTGCAGAAAAAGACCATTTGCCCTATCTAGTCTGTCACACTTTAATGTCCTGAGTATTGATTTAAAGAAAATGTGATGATTGACTATGGGGCACGGCAGCTTTACTCTGCATTCTAATTTCTCGCATGATTCACATAGGTTTACACCCTAACAGCAAGGAAAAGCAGAATTGTCACAAGCACATGTGACTAACAGATGCACATCTGTACCAAGGAGATGAACAGAGTCCATTTCTTCCATGTAATAAAGAGGTTTTTTAAAGAAATATTCTGCATTAAATAGCAATGTTTTCCAGCATATGAAATATGTTCAGTAAAAACAAGATATTAAAAACAGCCATATTCAAATACATTAGTATTTTGGAAAGTATAGATGTTACATAGCAAAATTTATATTGAGGCAGAGTGCTTTGGCGCACTTGATTCAGAGGAACCTCCTGCGCTCTCCTTTTCAAGGACTTCCTGCTCTATATGTTACCTGGGGCACAGATATCACCAAAAAAACAACTGAACTGGCTTCTAGGATGACTCTCATGGGTGGGGTGGGGGTTGATGGGGTAAGGGGGGTGGGGTGGGATGATAAAAGGAACATAGTGTGTTAGTGTTGCAATGTACAGTACCACCTTAACTACGCTAAGAGTTAGACCCAAAATGAATTCTATTTGCTATATTTGGGTTTCTTTGTCGATACACATTTATTTGGACAATATCGAGAGTAGTCTGCCTCTTTAAGAATATTTAGAAATAAAAATGTCCTGCTGTGCATTTGTGCTTTATTTTGTTTTATGCCATTATTATGCGATTGCCAATTTACGATGAATGCCATCTGTAACTGTAGCCATAGCAACAAAGTTTTGAAATTTAAGCTTAAATAAACTTTTATTTCCAGTGGTTTATTGTTGAATGGGGAAGGGAATCTCTAATCTGTGTTAATCATAGAAACATAGAAAATGGGAGCAGGAGTAGGCCATTTGGCCCTTTGAGCCTGCTCCGCCATGCATTATGATCATGGCTGATCATCCAACTCAGTAACCTGTTCCTGCATTCACCCCATACCCTTTAATCCCTTTAGACTCAAGAGCTATATCTAATTCCTTCTTGAAAACATACAATGTTTTGGCCTCAACTGCTTTCTGTGGTAGTGAATTCCACAGGCTCACCACTCTCTGGGTGAAGAAATTTCTCCTCACCTCAGTCCTGAAAGGTTTACCCCATATCGTCAGACTATGACCCCTGGTTCTGGACTCCCCTACCATTGGGAACATCCTTCCTGCATCTACCCTGTCAAGTCCTGTTAGAATCTTATAGGTTTCTATGCGATCCCTGCTCACTCTTCTGAACTCCAGTGAATATAATCCTAACCGACTCAATCTCTGCTCATACGTCAGTCCCGCCATCCCAGGAATCAGTCTGGTAAACCTTCGCTGCACTCCCTCTATAGCAAGAACATCCTTCCTCAGATAAGGTGACCAAAACTGCACACAATATTCCAGGTGTGGCCTCACCAAGGCCCTGTATAATTGCAGCAAGACATCCCTGCTCTTGTACCCGAATCCTCTCTCTATGAAGGCCAACATACCATTTGCCTTTTTTACTGCCCGTTGCACCTGCATGCTTAACTTCAGCGACTGGTGTACGAGAACACCCAGGTCTCATTGCATATTCCCCTCTCTTAGTTTATAGCCGTTCAGTTAATAATCTGCCTTCCTGTTTTTGCTACCAAAGTGGATAACCTCACATTTATCCACATTATACTGCATCTGTCATGCATTAGCCCACTCATTCAACTTGTCCAAATCGCCCTGAAGCCTCTCTGCATCCTCCTCACAACTCACCCTCCCACCCAATTTTGTGTCATCTGCAAATTTGGAGATATTACATTTAGTTCCCTCCTCTAAATCATTAATATATATTGTGACTAGCTGGGGCCCTAGCACCGATCCCTGCGGTACCCCACTAAGTCACTGCCTGCCATTCGGAAAAAGACCCATTTATCCCTACTCTTTGTTTCCTGTGTGCCAACCAATTTTCCATCCATCACAATACACTACCCCCAATCTCATGCGCTTTAATTTTACATGCTAATCTCTTATGTGGGACTTTGTCGAAAGTCTTCTGAAAGTCCAAATAAACCACATCTGCTGGCTCCCCCTCATCAAGTCTACTAGTTACATCCTTGAAGAATTCTAGTAGATTTGTCAAGCATGATTTCCCTTTCGTAAATCCATGCTGACTCTGCCCAATTCTACCACTGTTCTCTAAGTGCTCTGCTCTCTTCCACTTGATCCTTAGCCATACAGTAAGAGAATGGTTGATGGTCTCACAGCAGTGGTGCATTTCTACAATCTCTGATAGTGTAGTGCAGATGTCTCAGCTGCCGACTAGCCTCATAGATGCAGCTGAACAAGGTGGTCAGCTTTTTTTGTGAAATCTGCACTTACATTTTGAGCTTCTAACATGTGTATACACAGGATGGTTCAAAACTCTCTTTTTAATCTTGCACAATTGTAACAGGCCTAACATTGGTGACTGGCAGTGAAAGGACAGGATGCAGACACAAATAATAATATTAAGTTGACAAAGGGATGGTCCAACTGAGACAATTTTGTTCCTTTGCCAAAATGATCTACATGTCATTATTATCTGCAGACATAAGAAAAGTATTTCATAAAACTGTTTTGGATGTTAGAATATACACTTGATAATATGCATCGTGACTAGAAAATGTTAAAATTGCCTTCAGAAGTAATCAAGTATAAGCCAATTAAGCAATTCTTTCCCAGACATTGTAATAGTCCATGTTATTCAGCTACAGGTGCCCCAGTACTTGATGGTATTGTTACGACTAAGGCGGGAGGAGTGCACTGACTTTTCTAGTTCCACTTCTCCACAGGTCACAACTTATATTTAAATGTTTACCTAGTTGACCTGAACTTGGGGCGGCACAGCGGCGCAGTGGTTAGCACTGCAGCCTCATAGTTCCAGTGACCCGGGTTCAATTCTGGGTACTGCCTGTGTGGAGTCTGCAAGTTCTCTCTGTGTCTGCGTGGGTTTTGGCTGGGTGCTCCAGTTTCCTCCCACAGCCAAAGACTTGCAGGTTGATAGGTAAATTGGCCATTATAAATTGCTCCTAGTATAGGTAGGTGGTAGGGGAATATAGGGACAGGTGGGGATGTGGTAGGAATATAGGATTAGTATAAATGGGTGGTTGATGGTCGGCACAGACTCGGTGGGCCAAAGGGCCTGTTTCAGTGCTGTATCTCGAAATAAATAGTTACCGATGTAGTCAATCATATACTCTACTCTTTATCCCAGAATAAAATACACCAACCAGGTTTCTTTAATAAACAACAAAATTATCAGTTTTTTAAATAAAATAAGACTTAACCAGTAACAAAACAAAGCATTAAGACACAGACTGAAATATGAAAGTTTCCCTTTTTAAATTCCCCACACACAAACTGAAAAAAAGTACAGACATTCTCTATGCAGAAGTCTGTTACAAAAAAGGAAAGACAAGACAGCTCCAGGGACCCGGGTTCGATTCCGGGTACTGCCTGTGTGGAGTTTGCAAGTTCTCCCTGTGTCTGCGTGGGTTTTCTCCGGGTGCACCGGTTTCCTCCCATAAGCCAAAAGACTTGCAGGTTGGTAGGTAAATTGGCCATTATAAATTGTCACTAGTATAGGTAGGTGGTAGGGAAATATAGGGACAGGTGGGGATGTTTGGTAGGAATATGGGATTAGTGTAGGATTAGTATAAATGGGTGGTTGATGTTCGGCACAGACTCGGTGGGCCGAAGGGCCTGTTTCAGTGCTGTATCTCTAATCTAATCTATAGAAAGAATACTTTTGGCCAAATACTTACTAATTCTTGAAGAGAAAAAAGAGAAGATATGGAAAGATGTCAGTTGTTCCTTTTTGGTCTGGTGTCCCAAATAAGCATAGACAGCTGTCACTGGGATCTTTCTAGAGCATGTTTGAATGATAACTTAGTCTACAGTACGGTAAACATTACCGAACAATTCATATGTACCAAGTACAATGAACCATCTATGGGAACCATACACTTTCCTCTTCAATTCTATATCATGGCACCACAGCTATTCTTCAAGCAGATATGTCAAAATGGCTGCAAGCTTTTGGATACAGAGAAGAAAAAAAGAGGAGGGGCATTACTTCAAGCAATGGAGTTGTGTTATACCATGGTCTAAAAGTGTGTGTTTCCATTGCAAAAGCTTTGTAACCTTAATCTAGTATAGCTCCCAAATGGTGTTTCAGTGAACACCAGTGAGGTAACAATAGCACACTATCATTCAGTCGTTATTGTACTGATTAGATGCATCCCCAGTAAGAGACGAAAACCTAAATTAATTTTTTGCTTTGGCAGGTTTCCAAGGATACCAGGTAATGCTAACTGGATAATTTCTACTGTGCCTCCCTACCAAACAGCGTGCCCTACACTGAGCGGACACCTTTTGCTTTTAAGTAAAAGGTTTCCACTTGCTAAGTGAACTGATGATTTGTATTATAAGGAATTGTACTATGGAAGTATTTTTATTCAGGAAATTTGGCAGTGTAAACATGCCTAGTATGTTTCCTGTCGCATATCCATGTTCTGAATTTGACTTCTTGATCATTGGGTTTTCTTTAAGGAAACATTTTTCCTTCTGTGGTTCATTTACCGTATTTGCATCGAACTTTGCAGCCACAGACAAAATATTGCCCAGTTAACATGCGTTTCTATTGAGTTGACAAGTTATACGAGCTTGTGGTTGTTCTGGCGCACCGCACCAGAAAAAATTGAAATGAGCACAATGACAGAATCCAACAGAGTACTGGTACAGGAAACAACTTGTACTGTTTCAAATTGCACAAATAAATCAACCCTCTGGCATGAGAGAACTTTCAGCAAAGTCCAAAATTCCTTTATTAGATTATTTTAATAAGCAAACATTAAATTTGTATAAAGAAGAAAGAAATGGACAATGTTTACGTTTCAAATGGCTAAATGCGGTAATACCTTGCAAACAAATTGCTTGTTGAATGTCCAAACTTTTTAAGCACAGAAAGAAGCTCCAAAGAGTCCTTATAAATATTACGAAAGCATCAAATTGCAAAGCTAGTCCTGTTGAACCTTAGACTCTGACATAAACACAAGCAAAACTGAAGTGGACGTGTAGCCTAGTTGAGTCAGCAAATGTTACTGGTCAGTGATAATCTGAATAAAGAGCAGTAATCTCATTACTGCTGAGTCGGAACGGTTTTTTGCTGAGCTAGCAGGCAACTTGGGTCAGTGCACTTCAAATGACTTGCTATTGTGCAGCAACAAGTCTGTGGTGTTTGAATTCTAATGCCTTGGCACTCTGTGAAGCCTTGTGTTTGAATAAACTGGTGTTTCTATTTCATATTCTGAACAGACAGTACACTAACTGCTGGTTTTAGCAAGTTTTGGAAGATCTTGCTAAGATCCTTGTCTGACACAAAATGGCCAAGCACAATTATACTTAAAAGCACTGTATTTTATGCTGCATTTCATAGATTCACAGAATGATACAACACATAGGAGGCCATTCAACCCATCATACCAATGCCGGCTCTTTGAAACAGCTAACCAATTAGTTTCACTTCCCTGCCCTAAACCGATAGCCCGTCAAAATTTTGTCCTTCAAGTATTTATTCAATTCCCTCTTAAAAATTATTATTGAATCTGTTTCCACCACTCTCTTAGGCAGGACATTCCAAATCATAACAAATCGTTTACATTGCAGCTACTAGTCTCAGACTGCAATATGGATGCCGATCAAACTGCGACATTCATTTTTCTTCCTCAAAGAGAGCTGTGTGCTGGAGTGGTTTTGCGGATGCATGGTGTTTCCTTCCCAGTAGTGAAGAGTTTTAATGTTTAGAGAAGGTGGGCAGCTGTGTTGCACGGTTGTAACATTTAAATTTTAAAATGTCCCAGTGACAGCGAGAATTTTCTTGGAGTTTCTCTCGCTTAGCTTCAGAGGTTTAGTCTGAACCCCATTTCTGCAGGTTGGTGGCAAGCTGAAATAAGGAGCAGGTAATTGGGGTTGATGTCAAAGTTACTGCAGTGGAGCAGGGGAAGTACTGAAGAAATTCCTGGTTTTAAGCTGTGTCATAGGGCAATTAACTATTTGGGAAACTGAACCTTGCGTTGCAGGACATCTTGGATGGAGGGCCCATAAAAGGAATCACATTGATGGTTCCAATTGCTAGATACTATATTAGCCCTTGCGATAACTCATTCTGTGCTTTGTTTTTCAGTTCTTAACCATTCCAACACAACAGTAATGAGAATACAGCTATTTAGGGTGGCACAGTGGCGCAGTGGTTAGCACCGCAGCCTCACAGCTCGAGGGACCCGGGTTCGATTCCGGGTACTGCCTGTGTGGAGTTTGCAAGTTCTCCCTGTGTCTGCGTGGGTTTTCTCCGGGTGCTCCGGTTTCCTCCCACAAGCCAAAAGACTTGCAGGTTGATAGGTAAATTGGCCATTATGAATTGTCACTAGTATAAGTAGGTGGTAGGGAAATATAGGGACAGGTGGGGATGTTTGGTAGGAACATGGGATTAGTGTAGGATTAGTATAAATGGGTGGTTGATGTTCGGCACAGACTCGGTGGGCCGAAGGGCCTGTTTCAGTGCTGTATCTCTAATCTAATCTACATCAGCTTTCCACTGCCCAGTAACATTTGCTGACTTGACAAGGTTAAACATCCACTTCAGTTTGCATGTGTTCATGTGGGAATCTGAGGTTCAAAAGAACTCGTTTTGCAATTTGATGTTGTCATGGTAATCATAAAGTCTTTCTTTCTTTGGCCTCCTTGTCTCGAGAGACAATGGGCAAGCGCCTGGAGGTGGTCAGTGGTTTGTGAAGCAGCGCTTGGAGTGGCTATAAAGGCCACTCTATAAAGACTCTTCCATAGGTGCTGCAGATAAAATTGGTTGTCGGGGCTGTTACACAGTTGGCTCTCCCCTTGCACGTCTGTCTTTTCTCCTGCCAACTGCTAAGTCTCCGACTCGCCACACTTTAGCCCCGCCTTTATGGCTCCCTGTCAGTTCTGGCGATCACTGGCAACTGACTACCACGACTTGTAATCAATGTCACAGGATTTCATGTCGTGTTTGCAGACGTCTTTAAAGTGGAGACATGGACGGCCGGTGGGTCCGATACCAGTGACGAGCTCGCTGTACAATGTGTCCTTGGGGATCCTGCCATCTTCCATGCGGCTCACATGGCCAAGCCATCCCGAGCGCCGCAGGCTCAGTAGGGTGTATATGCTGGGGATGTTGGCCACCTCGAGGACTTCTGTGTTGGAGATACGGTCCTGCCACCTGATGCCAAGGATTCTCCGGAGGTAGCGAAGATGGAATGAATTGAGACTTCGCTCGTGGCTGACATACGTTGTACAGGCCTCGCTGCCGTAGAGCAAGGTGCCGAGGACACAGGCTTGATACACTCGGGCTTTTGTGTTCCGTGTCAGTGCGCCATTTTCCCACACTCTCTTGGTCAGTCTGGACATAGCAGCGGACGCCTTTCCCATGCACTTGTTGATTTCTGCATCTAGAGACAGGTTACTGGTGATAGTTGAGCCTAGGTAGGTGAACTCTTGAACCACTTCCAGAGCGTGGTCGCCGATATTGATGGATGGAGCATTTCTGACATCCTGTCCCATGATGTTCATTTTCTTGAGACTGATGGTTAGGCCAAATTCATTTCAGGCAGCTGCAATCCTGTCAATGAGTCTCTGCAGACACTCTTCAGTGTGGGATGTTAATGCAGCATCATCAGCAAAGAGGAGTTCCCTGATGAGGACCTTCCGTACTTTGGTCTTCACTCTTAGACGGCAAGGTTGAACAACCTGCCATCTGATCTTGTGTGGAGGAAAATTCTGAAGACTTGAACGCATGTGAGAGCAGCAGGCAGAAGAAGATCCCAAACAGTGTAGGTGCGAGAACACAGCCCTGTTTCACACCACTCAGGATAGGAAAGGGGTCTGATGAGATGCCGCTATGCTGAATTGTGCCTTTCATATTGTCATGGAATGAGGTGATGATACTTAGTAGCTTTGGTGGACATCCGATCTTTGTTAGTAGTCTGAAGAGACCACGTCTGCTGACGAGGTCAAAGGCTTTGGTGCCATCAATGAAAGCAACGTAGAGGGGCATCTGTTGTTCTCAGCATTTCTCCAGTAGCTGGGGAAGGGAGAACAGCATGTCAATGGTGGATCTCTCTGCTCGAAAGCCACACTGTACCTCAAGGTAGACACTCTGATCATAAAGTACTGTTTTAGTACATTGCTACATCCTTTGTGTATTATTTCCCTTGTCAAGAAACGTTTTCCTTTTTGGTGCCTTTGATACTGATGGGGAAAATATTAAATATTGGGAAAAACATCCCAAATATTCTTCAGCGCTAATTGCAAACCTGAACAAGCTATCCCATTCATGGGAGGTCTGGCAGCATCTGTGGAGAGAAAAACAGAGTTAACGTTTCGGGTCAGTGATCTGAGTTCCGAAGAAGGATCACTGACCCGAAACGTTAACTCTGTTTCTCGCTCCATAGATGCTGCCAGACCTGCTGAGTATTTCCAGCATTTCTTGTTTTAAATTTCAGATTTCCAGCATCCGCAGTATTTTGCTTTTATCCTATACATGGTCATGATTAACCAACTGTTGAGCACAGCCAACTTTGGTGTAAAGAATGTTTTACTGAGAAAAAACCTTGGATGTCCTGCTTAGGTCAGTGTAGGTTACCGCCTCAGGCAGCTAACTTGTGCACATTAGGGTGATCTGACTTTGAACAAAGGCAAAGTTCAAAAATTTTCAATGTTGAAACTTGCTTGTTGCCCTACTGCTCTGCATCAATATCCCTAGTATTTTTTTACAACATGAACGTAAATGTAAAGAGTTACCATCCTCATCGGATCTGGAGGTTAGAGAGAATGCAAGGCTAAACAATACAGGTGCTGAAAAAAAAGAAAAACAAAGCAAAATTGTAATTCCAGTCTGAAGACGTAAAATACAATTTTTTTTCAAGATTTTAGTTCCTAAGTCTTTTGATGGAGCCATTTAGGTTCTTTAAAAAAATGAAATCAGGCATTCAGACAACAAATCTTTATTGAAACATAACTATTAGGCAATATGTGCAATTTTAGAACATGGCCTCATTAATTATGTTGAATAATAACCCCAAATGTAATGCATAACTTTAACATAAATGGTATATTTAGTTTCCTAGTAACCTCCTGCTAATTATATTCTCTAATAAATTCCTAAGGGAAAAATTATAACTTTAATACCCCTCTATGAATATCATTCAGCACTGAACAGAGATTGAAGCAATTATGAAACTGCAATATTTGTGAGCATATTCAGCTGTAACCTAAGCTCTATATAGAGTTAATTATGCTAAATAATTCCAGAAAGTATGTTGAAGATATTCCTAATCTGTGGGATGTACGTGTAGTTTTTAAGGCATATGAGATTGACTGTTATGGTTTGTTACATCAACTGAACCCCTTGATGGATTGTGTTGTAACAAACTCCCAGATTCTTGTACTATATAATTATCTATTATAGTTTGGGCATGCAGACAGAGTGGTTGTCAGTGCTGAGGAATGTTGGCATCAAGCACTCCTAGCTAAGGTATAAAATGGCTTATAAAGAAAAGCAACATCAACACAGCTCAACAATTTATTTCAACCACCTCCAAAGATATATATCTCTGTGTATATAATTGTGTATATTTTATATATATAATATAGATACATGCACAAATTGGTGAAGGTGGCAGGGCAGGTTGAGAAAGTGGTTAGTAAGGCATACTGTATCCTACGCTTTATAAATAAATGCATAGAGTACAAAAGTATAGAGGTTATGGTGAACATTTATAAAACACTGGTTCAGCCACAACTGGAGTATTTTGTCCAATATTTGGCACCACTCTGTAGGAATGATGTGAAGGCATTAGAGAGGGTGCAGAAAATATTGACAAGAATGGTTCCAGGAATGAGGAACTTCAGTTATGAGGAGATTGGAGAAGCTGGGGCTGTTCTCCTTTAGAGAAGAGGAGATTTGATAGATGTGTTCAAAATCATGAGAGGTCTGGACAGAGCAGATAGAGAGAAACTGTTCCTATTGGCAAGAGTGTCCAAAGCTGGAGGCAAGATATGTAGCTGGTCTGATTAGTAAGTTTGCGGACGATACAAAGGTTAGTGGAGTTGCGGATAGTGATGAGGATTGTCAGAGGATACAGCAGGATATAGATCGGTTGAAGACTTGGGCGGAGAAATGGCAGATGGAGTTTAATCCAGACAAATGTGAGGTAATGCATTTTGGAAAGTCTAATGCAGGTGGGAAGTATACAGTAAATGACAGAACCCTTAGGAGTATTGACAGGCAGAGAGATCTGGGCGAACAGGTCCACAGGTCACTGAAAGTGGCAACGCAGGTGGATAAGGTAGTCAAGGAGGCATACGACTTGCTTGCCTTCATCGGTCAGGGCATCGAGTATAAAAATTAGTAAGGCATGCTGCAGCTGTACAGAACTTTAGTTAGGCCACACTTAGAATATTGCGTCCAATTCTGGTCGCCACACTACCAGAGGATGTGGAGGCTTTGGAGAGGGTACAGAAGAGGTCTACCAGGATGTTGCCCGGTCTGGAGGGCATTAGCTAAGAGGAGAGGTTGGATAAACTCCGATTGTTTTCACTGGAACGACGGAGGTGGAGGGGTGACATGATAGAGGTTTACAAAGTTATGAGCGGCATGGACAGAGTGGATAGTCAGAAGCTTTTTCCCAGGGTGGAAGAGTCAGTTACTAGGGGACATAGGTTTAAGGAGCAAGGGGCAATGTTTAGAGGGGATGTGCGAGGCAAGTTCTTTACACAGAGGGTGGTGAGTGCCTGGAACCTGCTGCCGGGGGAGATGGTGGAAGCAGGTACGATAGTGACGTTTAAGAGGCATCTTGACAAATACATGAATAGGATGGGAATAGAGGACATGCGCGATGCCAACATCATCACCCTCTATAAAAACAAAGGTGACCGCGGTGACTGCAACAACTACCGTGGAATCTCCCTGCTCAGCATAGTGGGGAAAGTCTTTGCTCGAGTCGCTCTGAACAGGCTCCAGAAGCTGGCCGAGCGCGTCTACCCTGAGGCACAGTGTGGCTTTCGTGCAGAGAGATCGACTATTGACATGCTGTTCTCCCTTCGTCAGATACAGGAGAAATGCCGTGAACAACAGATGCCCCTCTACATTGCTTTCATTGATCTCACCAAAGCCTTTGACCTCGTCAGCAGACGTGGTCTCTTCAGACTACTAGAAAAGATCGGATGTCCACCAAAGCTACTAAGTATCATCACCTCATTCCATGACAATATGAAAGGCACAATTCAACATGGTGGCTCCTCATCAGAGCCCTTTCCTATCCTGAGTGGTGTGAAACAGGGCTGTGTTCTCGCACCCACACTTTTTGGGATTTTCTTCTCCCTGCTGCTTTCACATGCGTTCAAATCCTCTGAAGAAGGAATTTTCCTCCACACAAGATCAGGGGGCAGGTTGTTCAACCTTGCCCGACTAAGAGCGAAGTCCAAAGTACGGAAAGTCCTCATCAGAGAACTCCTCTTTGCTGACGATGCTGCTTTAACATCTCACACTGAAGAATGCCTGCAGAGTCTCATCGACAGGTTTGCGTCTGCCTGCAATGAATTTGGCCTAACCATCAGCCTCAAGAAAACGAACATCATGGGGCAGGATGTCAGAAATGCTCCATCCATCAATATTGGCGACCACGCTCTGGAAGTGGTTCAAGAGTTCACCTACCTAGGCTCAACTATCACCAGTAACCTGTCTCTAGATGCAGAAATCAACAAGCGCATGGGTAAGGCTTCCACTGCTATGTTCAGACTGGCCAAGAGAGTGTGGGAAAATGGCGCACTGACACGGAACACAAAAGTCCGAGTGTATCAGGCCTGTGTCCTCAGTACCTTGCTCTACGGCAGCGAGGCCTGGACAACGTATGCCAGCCAAGAGCGACGTCTCAATTCATTCCATCTTCGCTGCCTTCGGAGAATACTTGGCATCAGGTGGCAGGACTATATCTCCAACACAGAAGTCCTTGAAGCGGCCAACATCCCCAGCTTATACACACTACTGAGTCAGCGGCGCTTGAGATGGCTTGGCCATGTGAGCCGCATGGAAGATGGCAGGATACCCAAAGACACATTGTACAGCGAGCTCGCCACTGGTATCAGACCCACCGGCCGTCCATGTCTCCGTTATAAAGACGTCTGCAAACGCGACATGAAATCGTGTGACATTGATCACAAGTCGTGGGAGTCAGTTGCCAGCATTCGCCAGAGCTGGCGGGCAGCCATAAAGACAGGGCTAAATTGTGGCGAGTCGAAGAGACTTAGTAGTTGGCAGGAAAAAAGACAGAGGCGCAAGGGGAGAGCCAACTGTGCAACAGCCCCAACAAACAAATTTCTCTGCAGCACCTGTGGAAGAGCCTGTCACTCCAGAATTGGCCTTTATAGCCACTCCAGGCGCTGCTTCACAAACCACTGACCACCTCCAGGCGCGTATCCATTGTCTCTCGAGATAAGGAGGCCCAAAAGAAGAGGGATACAGTCCCCGGAAGTGCAGAAGGTTTTAGTTTAGGCAGGCATCAAGATCGGCGCAGGCCTGGAGGGCCGAATGGCCTGTTCCTGTGCTGTACTGTTCTTTGATCTTTGAAGCTGATTTCAGGTGAATGGCAAAAGAACCAAAGATGATATGAGGAAAAACCTTTATACACAGTGAGTGATTAGGATCTGGATTGTACTGCCTGAGAGTGTGGTGGAAACAGGTTCAGTATTGGCTTTCAAAAGGGTATTGGATAATTATCTGAAGAGAAACAAATTGCAGGGCTACAGAAAGAGGCAGGGGAGTGGGACTAGGTGAGTTGATCTGGCAGAGAGCTGGCATAGACAGGATGGGCCAAATGGCCTTCTTCTGTGCTGTAAACATTCTGTGATTCTCTATTGTGAGGTGATTTTTCACTTTTGCCACCTGGTGGAAATTGAGCAATATCTAAATGAGGAAGTTCACCTCCATGTTTACAATTTCCCACATGAGGCATATTGTGGTCTCTCCTGGGGATAACATTTTGTTTTAGTTCTAATTGACATTCTACTCTAGGAATTTCGTCTTATGAACCTGTGCCCACTGTGACATTTCTTGCAATATTATGAACTTCAGATATTTCAGAGAGCCATGCTGCCACCCAAACAAATCATACAACAGACCATTGGGGTGGTAAAGCAATGGTTTGACTGCCTGGCCTGTTGCTGGAGGAGCCCCATTGTACAACCAGAGTGTGTTTCCCCATTCTTCATGGTCTGCTGTGTCCTGCACAACCTCACCATCATGAGAGCGCAGCCCGTGCCATCAGGGATATGGGAAGCAACTCAGGAAGAGCTAGATGCCAAGATTCCTCAGCACTGACAACCACTCTGTATGCATGCCTAAACTATATTAGATAATTATACAGTATATGAACCTGGGTTCTGCCCAGACTACTGCTGCGCAAGCTGAGATGATGCAGTCTATGGTAGCACTAGGCCAGGCAAAGGCACCTGCAAGACAGGTACTAAGGTAATGCACAAGAGTGATTTGTTGACTTTTGTATGAAATAATAGATGGTTTGTTTGATAAAGTTGATTTCAAGTAATTGTTTGTCGTGGCTTTTATTTCAACAATGTAGCTAAGAGGGCGTTGTGATGCTCAGTCTGAGCTTCCACTGCACCAATCAGACATTGTGTGGCTTCTGCTTGTGCTGCATCGGAAGCTGAGACTTCAGCCATCAGGCGCTGCATTATATTCAGGTCCACAAGCGCTGTCATGGAGTTGTTTACCACTTTCCATGCTGGAAAGAATGGGCTCCAAGCTCTGCACAGTACCCTGTGCCATGTTGGACCAGACTCCTTCATGCTCCTTGATGTTGACTGCAGGCATTCTGGCAGGCCTGCCAAAGCACCTAACATTTCTGTACATTGCCCACCAAAGTCCTAATCTGAGTCCTCTGCAGCAGAACTCGCGTGGGACCTCGACCTCTGGCGAGCTGGCACCTGCACTAACCTTGCACCTTTCCCTGGCTGCAGGCCAGTCATTCCCAGTCACTCACCAAGTGCACACATGACCTCTACGCCACCTTCTAAAGTACTCATAGTGTCAGTATCTGATCTGATGGCTGTGAGCACCAGATTGAGTGATGGTGTTTTGTCTTCATCAATCTTGTTCTTCTCTTGAAGTTCAGGCTCCCACACCAGTGCTCGACCAGATGACAGTTGCTGGGCATCTGAAAGAACAAAAGGCACAAGGATAGGGTTACAGTGAGGGTAGGTAGTTGGGGAGGGGGGGCGGAGGGTGGCAGAAAGCAAGCAGTGCATGCTGACACTGTCTGCAGCTTATATATTAGAAGACATTGTGGGATGAGGGGAAAGTGGGATGTGGGAAGGTGAATTAGGTATGAGCATACCATCATCTTCTATGGTTTCAGCCCCTTGTGATGGAAAACACACCTGCCACATGGAAACATATTAATTTTATCATATGGAACTCTGTTTGAACGTTTACTAGATATTGAACATAACTTGTTTAAAAAGACCACAGAGCAGTGGCTGAAAACATGGCTGCATATTTGTATTCTGAGAGACAGTTGTCTAGAGAGACAATGGGAGTGCTCCCTGATTCAATTAGCCAGATGGGTTTTGTCAATAGTGATGATAAAAAGACATTGAGAGTCATTGTCTGTGTAAGAGCCAGCACTCCACCCACCCCCAACCCCCCACTGAGTGTGTCCAGTAAGCTTGGAAGAACCAACAATCCTCGCAGGCGATGCACAAAGAGCTATTCACATGACTAACCTTCTGGCCAACCTAGCAATTGATTGAATTGTGCATCACAGAAATGTTTTGTAACAGACTGCAATTTTTAAGACCAAAGAGAAGCAAGGTCTCTCTCTCTGTCTCTCTCTCTCTCGCTCTCTCTCGGTCTCTCTCTCGTGCAAAGTTCCAAGGACCCATAGAAGTAACTTAAGCCTCAAGACAGAAGACCCCTGCCGCCTTCTGGTACCAGCGAAATGAGTTTGAAAGTGTGTACTGGGCCCCAACGAGAACTGCAAGACTTAACTTCAATCAAAGACTTCACAGAAAAACTAAAAAAAAGTAACTGAATTCCATCTACTACTTCAAACCTTCCCCCTTTATTTTTTTTAATTTTTTTTTAGAGATACAGCACTGAAACAGGCCCTTCGGCCCACCGAGTCTGTGCCGACCATCAACCACCCATTTATACTAATCCTACACTAATCCCATATTCCTACCACATCTCCACCTGTCCCTATATTTCCCTACCACCTACCTATACTAGGGGCAATTTATAATGGCCAATTTACCTACCAACCTGCAAGTCTTTTGGCTGTGGGAGGAAACCGGAGCACCCGGAGAAAACCCACGCAGAAACAGGGAGAACTTGCAAACTCCGCACAGGCAGTACCCAGAATTGAACCCGGGTCGCTGGAGCTGTGAGGCTGTGGTGCTAACTCCTCTGTTCTAGTTTTTTTTAGAGATACAGCACTGAAACAGGCCCTTCAGCCCACCGAGTCCGTGCCGACCATCAACCACCCATTTATATTAATCCTACACTAATCCCATATTCCTCCCACATCTCCACCTGTCCCTATATTTCCCTACGACCTACCTATACTAGGGGCAATTTATAATGGCCAATTTACCTATCAACCTGCAAGTCTTTGGCATGTGGGAGGAAACCGGAGCACCCAGAGGAAACCCATGCAGACACAGGGAGAACTTGCAAACTCCACACAGGCAGTACCCGGAATTGAACCCGGGTCGCTGGAGCTGTGAGGCTGCGGTGCTAACCACTGCGCCACTGTGCCGCCCCAATTCTATTTGTGTGTGTTTAAGGCGTATGCATGCTAGCATGGTTGCATCATGTATTTTTAGTAGTTTTAACTGAGGTAGCATTTTAAGGTTAATAAACATACACCTTTTTTGTTTAAACCTGAGAAAGCCTGTTTGATTGATTCCTTTACAATTACAATTAGAGAGAAGTGAGCAAGGACTCACTGAGAGGAAGCTAAAAACACTGTGTTTAAAAAAAAAATAAACCCTGTTATGGCCAAACCAGGAAAGGGGCCAGAGGGGAGCCTGATACCCCTTCCTCACCCGGTCGTAGCACCCTCCTCAGTTATGACTGCTCGAATGATGCCCAACACCATCTGCTCCATGGGGTGAGGACATGCAGCTCTGTTTGTCCCCTACCGGTTAGGTGCTGCTGTCTTTGGTTATGTGTCATCTTGTCCTGTTACAGACAGGCAATTGTGTCGGTGAGTGTGGTGCAACGTGTTTTTTGTTTATTTCTTCCTGGGATATGAGGGTCACTGGCATGGCCAGCATTTATTGCCTATCCCCAGTTACCCTGGAACTGCTGCAGTTCATGTGGTGTAGGTACACCCACAGTGTTGTTTGGGAGGGAGTTCCAGGAGTTTGTCCCAGTGATAGTGAAGGAACAACGATCAGGGTGATGTATGACTTGGAGGAAACTTGTAGTTGTTGGTGTCCCCATGCATCTGCTATCCTTGACCTTCTACGTGGTAGAGGTCGTGAATTTGGAAGGTGCTGTCGAAGAAGCTTTGATGAATTGCTGCAGTGCATCTTATAGATAATACATATTGCTGCCACTGTGTGCTGGTGATGGAAGGAGTAAATGTTTAAGATGGTGGCGTGGACCGCTTTGTCCTGGATGGTGTCAAGCTTCTTGAGTGTTGTTAGAATGCTCTCATCCAGGCAAGTGAAGAGTGTTCCATCACACTCCTATCTTGTGTCTTGTGGATGGTGGACAGGCTTTGGGGAGTCAGGAGGTGAGTTATACACCACAGAATTCCCAGCCTCTGATCTTCTCTTGTGGCTGGTCCAGTTAAGTTTATGGTCAATGGTAACCTCCCACAATGTTGATGGTATGGCTTTCAATGATGGTAATGCTGTTGAATGCCAAGGGGAGATGGTTAGATTCTGTCTTGTTGGAAATAGTCATTGCCTGGTACTTGTGTGGCACTAATGTTACTTACCACTTATCAGCCCAAGCCTGAATGTTATTCAGGTCTTGTTGCATGCAGGCACGGACTGCTTCAGTATCTGAGGAGTTGCAAATGGTACAGAACACTATACAATCATCAGTGAACATCCCCACTTCTGGCTTTATGGTGGAGGGAATGTCATTGATGAAGCAACTGAAAATGGTTGGGCCTGGGACACTACCCTGAGAAACTCCTACTGTGATGTCCTGGGACTGAGATAATTGGCCTCCAATAGCCTCCAACCATTTTCCATTGTATGAGGTATGACTCCAACCTGTGGAGAGATTCGCCCAATTCCCATTAACTTCAATTTTGTTAGGACTCCTGGATGCCACACAGTCAAATGCTGCAATGATGTCAAGGGCAATTTTCAACATTGCCGGTAGTTGCCAGTGTTGTAGCTGCACTGGAAGAGCTTGCCTAAGGGCATGGCTAGTTCTGGAGCACAAGTCTTCAGTGCTACAGCTGGGGTGTTGTCAGGGTCCATAGACTTTGCAGTATCCAGTGCCTTCAGCCATTTCTTGATATCACATGGATTGAATTGAATTGGCTGAAGACTGGCATTTGTAATGCAGGGGACCTCAGGAGGAGGTGAAATATATCATCCACTCAGCACTTCTGGCTGAAGATGGTTGCAAATACTTCAGCCTTGTCTTTTGCATTGATGTGCTGGGCTCCCCTCTCATTGAAGATGGGGATGTTTTTGGAGCCTTCTTCTCCAGCTGGTTGTTTAATTATGCAACACCATTCACGACTAAATGTGGCAGAATTGCAGAGCTTTGATCTGATCCATTGGTTGTGGGTCACTTAGCTCTGTCTATGGCATACTGCTGCCACTGCTTATCATGCATGCAGTCCTGTGTTGTAGCTTCATCAGGTTGGCACCTCATATTTTTAAGTATGCCTGTTGCTGCTCCTGCATGCTCCTACACTCGTCCTTGAACTAGTGTTTGTACCTGGCTTGATGGTAATTGTAGAGTGAGGGATATGCTGGGCCGTGAGGTTACACAGATTGTGGTTGAATACAATTCTTCTGCTGCTGATGGCCCACAGTGCCTCATGAATGCCCAGTTTTGAGCTTCCATATCTGTTCTGAATCTATCCAATTTAGCACATCAGTAATGCCACATAACACGATGGAGGGCGTCCGCTGTGAAGATAGGACTTTGCCTCCACAAGAACTGTGCGGTGGTTGCTCCTACCAGTACTGTCATACCTGGGAAGATTCGTCCCAATGTCCCTGGTTTAACATTATATATTTTAACTCGATGGGCACTTTCCATAATGCATTGGAAAGCTTGGATGTACCAGTTAAGGTTTGTGGAATCTGGCAGCTCTGCTTATGAGAAAAACATACTTCCAAAGACTAGCCAATCCTTCCAAATTGCTTGTTATGGATCTTAGCTCAGATGGTAGAGAGCAGCTTCAATTGTTTTAGCACTTGGGGAAATACCTGGAACTGTTAGAAATTCCCAGATATGATTCAGTGGTAGGTGCAATGATAGAAATAGTAGAAAGAGTAAATTTTCTCAACAACTATGATTAAGGAGTGAAATCTGGGCAATAGCACAACTTCAATATTAATTGCTTCTTGATGAGAAGACTATATTTTTGTTGGTCTATGTGTTTTTGTAGTAAAGGGTTTGTGGCCTAAAACTTCAGGAGTGTTGTGGAACAACCTGAAGAGAACCACCTTTGGAGGTAAGTGAAGGTCAATGGAGGAAATGATGTTGCATCACACATGACTAGGGAGTTGCGGTTGCAGCCCGACAGAATAAAATGTGTGTTGGTGTGGCTCCGTATATGCACTCATGTGAACAGCAAGCAGGCATTTCACATCGTTAATTTGGATCATCATGTCAATGCTATCACACAATCTGAGGCATTTGCCATGATCAGCATTTTACGTCCACAGAAGAGTGGCAGGCATAAACTCAGAGTAAAAATCAACCTTGGAACAAGTGCTAATATTCTGCCTATCCGTATACTGAAGGTCATGTATCTAAAGAAATGGGAATCTATGGTACGACCCACCACAGCTAGGCTGACTGCCTACAATGGTTCTCCAATCGTGCAATGGAACGGTAACTTGGCAAGGAAGCTATGGGAGCTCCAAATGGCTACCACAAATGTTTTATATTGTAGTTATTGGACCAGCTGACGCAGGACTTCCAGCGTGCCAAGATTTGCACATGGTCACAATACATGAGGTTAGCTCCGCACCGAAAGGTATGGAAGGTTACGACATGGAGTGCATTGAGTTGGTTAGAGAGCTGTGACTACTTGACCCGCACAGGTTTGATGCAGTTGGCAATTTCAAGCGTGATTTCATATTGCACATGAGGGAGGATTAAGTTCCTAATATCAACGTGCCAACGAACCGCAGCATGCACATTCAAGCGAAGCTTAAAGTGAAGCTGGATGAGATGGAGTGTAATGGAGTCATCCGCCGAGTGCACCAGCATTTCAAATGGTGCAGCTCCATTATCTGTTTGCTAAAGAAAGATGGCAATCTCAGGATTTGCTTAGACTCGCGACGACTGAATTTAGCCCTGAAGAGATGTCTGGAGAAGCTGAATCCTAAGTTTACTAGTGCTAAGTGACCAAGTGACTAGTCTGTCCACTTGATCAAGATGTCCCAGTTACTCAACTTTTAGAATGCCATTTGGGACATACTGGGCTGGATGCTGTATTTTACCGGCTCCTCGATGTTGGGGGTCTTGGCGGGGTGGGGGGGGGTGGGCCGTAAAATGCCTCCGAGAGAGACCCGCCATGGGCCTCGACATGGAGAAGGCCCGGCCCCATATTAACGGTGGCAGCGAGGCCTCATGGAGGCCCCCCCCACCCACCGCCGCTCAACGACGGGAGCCACAGTTAAATATGTTAATTAATGTAAATAAAGGAATTAATCACTTACTTGGTCCTGCCGGTTGACCCACTCTGATATTGCGGCCAGCATTCCTGCGCCGTCTGATCTCCGACCAGTGAAGTATGTTGGAACACTGGTCGGGTGGGGGGAGGAGGTAAGTATATCAGTGCAGGGGTGGGGGAGAGCGAGGTCAAACTTACACGATTGGTCTAGGGGGTGATGGGAAGGGGTAAAGTAAAATGTTTCTGACCTTTGGGTGGGGGGAAGGTCAGGGACACGGTATTTTTTTGTGGGGAGAGCGCAATGGATGAAATGTAAGTTTACTGGGGAGGTTCGAGAGGGGCTGGGAACATTTATTTAATTATTTGTCATAAATTTAAAGTAAATGTAAGGGCTGAAAGTCCTTTAAAAATGGTGCCGGTGCCTGCACAGCGGCGCCAGACACCATTGCCGGGGATGGGTAGCCCGCCCACTTCACGTCATCAGGGGTGGGCAGTCTGCCCCGGCCATGTATACGATATCACGGCGGCTCCACAGAGTAAAACCCATTCATGCGGGCTGCCACCTTTGAAGCTCACCACTGAGATCAGCGGGGAGCTAGTAAAATTCAGCCCACTGTTTCAGATGGTTATCGCTTGGTCTGTGCGTCAGCCAGGACATTTTCCAACAATACATGGACAGCATAGTTAAAAATGTCCCAGGCTGTATCTGCAGAGCTGACGATATTGCGGTGATGGGGCGGACCAAGGCAGAGCATGAACGAAATTTGCATTTGCTAATACTGGCTGCTCATTGTGATGGCCTTGTGTTGGAGCTGTAGGCTTCCCTGGGTCCTGATAGACTTCATCCTAAGGTCCTAAGAGAAGTGGCTAGTAAGATAGTTTATGTATTGGTTTTAATTTTCCAAAATTCCCTAGATTTGGGGAAGATTCCATTAGATTGGAAAATAGAGAATATAACTCCTTTATTCAAAAAGGGAGTGAAACAGAAAGCAGGAAACTACAGGCCAGTTAGCTTAACATCGGTCATAGGGAAAATGTTAGAAGCTATTATTAAAGACGTTATAGCAGGGCACTTAGAAAAATTCAAGATAATCAGGCAGAGACAACGTGGTTTGTGAAAGGGAAATCATGTTTAACCAATTTATTTGAGTTCTTTGATGATGTAGCATGAGCTGTGGATAAAGTGGAACCAGTGGGATGTACTGTACTTAGATTTCCAGAAGGCATTTGATAAGGTGCTACATCAAAGGTTATTGCAGAAAATAAAAGCTCATGTTGTCGGGGGTAACTTATTGGCATAGATAGAAGTTTGGCTAGTTAACAGGAAACAGGGTTTTTAAAATACTGTGTTTTAAGCTCCCCCTTGGTGAATCCTTGTTCATCGCTTTCCAATTATAAGGCAAAGAAACAGCACAAATAGGTTTTCTTAGGTTTAATGAAAAAAGGTTGAGATTTATTAAACTTAAACTATAATTGGTTAACGCCTATGGATACACAATGTGCCCACACTAGCATCCATACGCGAAGACACATGCAGATAGAGACAGAAAAGAGCAGAAGAAAAATAAAGTGGAAAAGTTTGAGGCAACATCTGATGAGTTGTTGTTACAGTTCTTCAAGCTCACTGTAGAGTCCTTGATTATCAGTTGATCTTGCTTTTTGTTGGGGCCCAGTATTCTTCTTAAACCTTGTTCACTGGAGGAGACTTTTCTCTCTTGGGGTTCATGTGTCTTCAGTGGATTTGGAGTTCCATGAGAAAGAAATGGAATCAGACAGGAGAGGCTGTGGCGAGCCAGCCAGGAGAGGTTTTTTCAGTCCAGAGGCAAACAGACACTCTGAGTTCAAACTGTTTGCACAATTCAGAAAAAGCCAGATTGCCAAGCAGGTTAGCCATGTGACTAGCTGGTCTCATCATGTCAGTTTGTGGATTCTCTGGTCTTAGCCGACCCCGGAATATCTTTTCTTACACACAATACCTGGTGTACAAAGTCCATTGTGGGTTCAATTGGAGTGGGGAATAGCCCCTTTGTCTTTCCAAGCATTGCCTGTTGCTATGTAAAAATGTTTTTCCAGCCAAGGGCCTGGTGATTTTTTTGAACAAGTCCTTTCTTCATTTCAGCAACAGTTTGAAATTTAATTTCCATATGGTGAAATTAATATGCCTCATTCTTGGCAAGTGGGGGTCTAGCATGAGAGTAGGCATAAATGGATCATTTTCTTGTTGGCAAGATGTAACAACTGGTGCGTCGCAGGGATCAGTGCTAGGGCCTCAACTTTCTACAATTTATATGGATGAAGGTATGGTTGCTAAATTTGCTGATGACACAAAGATAGGTAGGAAAGTAAGTTGTAAAGAGGACAGAAGGAGGCTATAAAGAAATATAGATAGGTTAATTGAATGGGAAAAAATTTGGCAAATGGAGTATAATGTGAGAAAATGTGAAATTGTCAATTTTGGCAGGAAGAATTAAAAAAAGAAGCATATTATCTAAATCATGAGAAATTGCAGAGCTCTGAAACACAGGGATCTAGGTGTCCTAGTGCATGCATTGCAAAAGGTTAGTATGCAGGTTCAGCAAGTAATTAGGAAAGCTAATAGAATGTTATCATTTATTGCGAGGGGAATTGAATACAAAAGTAGGGAGGTTATGCTTCAGCTATACAGGGCATTGGTGAGACCACATCTGGAATACTGTGTACAGTATTGTTCTCCTTATTTAAGGAAGGATGTAAATGCGTTGGAAGCAGTTCAGAGAAGGTTTACTAGACAAATGCCTGGAATGGGCAGGTTGTCTTATGAGAAAAGTTTGGATAGGCTAGACTGGTATCCACTGGAGTTTAGGAGAGTAAGAGGCGACTTGATTGAAAGTCAATATAAGATCCTGAGCAGTCTTGACAGGGTGGATGTGGAAATGATGTTTCTCCTTGTGGGAGAATCTAGAACTAGGGGTCACTATTTAAAAATAAGGGGTTGCCATTTAAGACAGAGATGAGGAGAATTTTTTTTCTCTGAGGGTTGTGAGTCTTTGGAATTCTCTTCCTCAAAAGGCAGCGGAAGCAGAGTCTTCGAGTATTTTTAAGGCAGAGATAGACTCTTGATAAGCAAGGGGGTGAAAGGTTATCAGTAGGCGAGAATGTGGAGCTGAGGTTACAATCAGAGCAGCCACGATCTTATTAAATGGCAGAACAGGCTCGAGGGGCCGAGTGGCCTACTCCTGCTCCTAATTCGTATGTTCAATTGCAAGAAGTGCCAGGTCAACGTTGGGCACTTTAATTTCTTTGGGCTGATATATTCCGCCACAGGAGTACGCCCAGACCCAGATAAGATGCCAGAGCTATGCCAACTCCTCAGGACCAGGATGCCCTACAACTGTGTCTAGGGCTGTTCAACTTTTTAGCCCCATACATCTCCAATTGTGCTGAGTGAGCAGTGCTGCATAGTGAACTGCTTTGTAAAGATACCCCTTATTTATGACAGGAAGACCACCAGCAGGTTTTTGAGTCCTTAAAGTTAACTTTGCCAAGTCGAGACAGCATGCTACAGTATTCTGACCCGACCAAAGCGACCACGCTTGAGTTGGATGTGTCCCAGAGGGATTTGGCACCTGCATCATGCAAAGCCAATCGCCTTTGCATCAGAGGGCTTGTTGCAAACCCAATCCAATTACTCTAGCATCTGGTGTTGCTAAATTTCACACCTACTTATTTTTCATTTGTGGGCATCACTGGCTAGGCCAGCATTCATTGCCCATCCCTACTTGCCATTGCAGCTGAATGGCTTGCTCTGGGTCTGGAGTCACATGCAGGCCAGACCAGGTAAGGACAGCAGATTTCCTTCCCTCAAAGACATTAGTGAACCAGATGGATTTTTACAACAATGGCTTAATGGTCACCATTAGGCTGGCTTTTAATTCCAGATGTAATAATTGAATTCAAATTTCACCATCTGCCATGGTGGGATTTGAACCCATGTCCCCATAGCCTGGGCTCTGGATTACTAGTCCAGTCACATTACCACTATGCCGCCCCTAATAAAGATGTAGATGTCTCGCTAGATTTGCATGTCCACAGTGTGAATACTGAGATTGATGTCCTGACGATCAACCTCATAATTTTGGACCCCACAAATGCGAGCAACTAAGATGAGATGGCACGTGACCCTACCCTAGCGTTGTTGTGAAAGGTGATTGTGGAAGGATGGCCTGACACCACACAGGAAGTAATTGAATGTCTACGCTGTTTCTGGCCATATTGAGATGAGCTTGGTATATCACAAGGGGTAATTTTCAAAGGGAAACAAGTCCTGGTATCGAAAGCTCTGCATTCTGATATTTTAACCCAACTGCATCAAGGGTGTTTAGGAATAGAATGCACCAGACGACTTGCCAGAGAGACTGGCTAGGAATCAACAGTGTTGTTGAGACGATGATGAACTCCTGTGAGGCATGTTAAAGTTATCAGCCAAATCAACAGAAAGAACAGATAGTATGGGCGACACAGTGGCGGAGTGGTTAGCACCGCAGCCTCACAGCTCCAGTGACCCAGGTTCAGTTCTAGGTACTGCCTGTGCGGAGTTTGCAAGTTCTCCCTGTGACTGCGTTGGCTTTCACCGGGTGCTCCGGTTTCCTCCCACAGCCAAAGACTTGCAGGTTGATAGGTAAATTGGCCATTATAAATTGCCCCTAATATAGGTAGGTGGTAGGGGAAGTGTGGGAAGGTGGGAATGTGATAGGAATATGGGATTAATGAAGGATTAGTATAATGGGTGGTTGATGGTCGGCACAGACTCCATGGGCCAAAGGGCCTGTTTCAGTGCTGCATCTCTAAATAAAAATAAAAAACGCTTCAATCCACATGAAACATTTTCACATCCATGGGCGAAGATTGGCACAGATTTATTTCATGATTTCCTCCTTGTTACAGGTTACTTCAAGCTTCTGAACATCAGGTGGCTATGAGATACGTCAAATGCAGTGGTTGCTCATATGGTCAGTGCTCTGTTCAGCCTATTTGGTGTGCTGGAAGAAATTATCTCTGCTAATGTGCTGCAATATGCAGGACGACCATTCCAAGACATGCGTGCCAGGTGGAGAGTCTGTCACGTGACATTGTCGCCGCATTATCCAAAATCCAACAGCACAGCAGAATGAATGGTACGCACCATCAAATCGCTAATTTTAAACTGTAGGCAGAAGGGACAAGATCTCAAGGTTGCAATGCTGCACCTCCGAGCTACACCCATTGGATATGGGCTTACGTTGCCTGCAGAGTTGATGTTTGGAAGGCAGGTCAGAACTACCCTGCCCAGTCATCATCCCTCTAAGTTTTCCCAGTAAAGAATAAACTTCTGTCTAAACAAGGGAAGATGAAGGTATCATAAAGCAAGCAAGCAGGACCAGAATTAGCTCAATTGCCAGTAGAACAGAGGTCAGAGTCATCAATCATGTGTCAGGAACTTGGTATCCTTCAGAGGTTGCTAAGATATGTGACCAGCCCAGATTATACAAGGTGCAGACACCCAATGATGTGATTCTCAGACAGAACTGAAGTCAACTTAGAGAGCTGTATGACAACATTATATGCGACAAGTCTGTGGCATTGTTCAAAGACGAAGTTTGAAGATAAACATACAGAGGCTATGAGCACAGAGGAAGAACATGCAAACCAGAGTCCAAGTCACCAGAGTCTCAGAGGAGTCGTCAACACTAGCTGAGCACTGGAAAGAGGTTTATGATAAGATTGGGATGAATAAGTAAACCTCCTCTACATTTTAGAGAATGTTAAACTTGCTTACTTGTAAATAACATTTTGTTTTAAGCATGTATAGTTAGTCTGAACCACAACATCATTATATATTGTACATATGTTTTTATCTTTGGAAAAAAGAGGGATGTTGTGGGATGACCTTAAGAGAATGTAAGTGAAGGTTACTAAAGGAAGTGATGTCACATCATACATGACCAGGGAGTTGTGGGTGTAGCCTGACAGAGTAAGATCTGTGTTGGTGTGGCTCCTGCAGTAGCTGTGTGTATATATTTTTTTTATTCTTTCATGGGATATGTGTATAATATATGTATGTTCTAGTTAAGTTATAATAGAAACCCACATTTTCTTTGGATATTACTTACAGTCACACACCAAAGGAACAAGTAGTATTACAAGCAGCACCCATTTTTCTCGAGTGCTGAGGGGCCTCCGATATGGGGGCAGGAAGTACACATTCATTACGAACTGAAAATGTGCTGCTCGCCATCTGGTAAAAGCCAAAATATCAACATGTGGTGCCCGCCCCAGAAACAGGTGTTAGGCCCCTTATTTGCATATGTAAATGGCTCAGGAAAACCAGGTCTCACAGGTGGTCTTTAAAGGGACCTCTGCTGTGCACAACTACCAAGGTAAGATTTTATAATATACTTATCTAAATGTGGAGCTGGGAGAAGCAGGAGTGACTAAAGCTGCTACTTTTGAAAAGCTTGGATGAAATCCACTGTACCCCTCCCCCTATCCGATTGCCACATCTACCTTCCCCTCCCATTCCGATTAAGCGATACTCATCATCGCTTCCCATTACTTCCCAACCCAGTCACTTCCCTTCCAGACATGATCATCTCCCTTCCAGGACTTCCAATTTCCTCACTTACTTGAGGATGTGAGCAGCAGTCTGATTTCAATCCCACTTTGCCGGCGAGATATCTGCTGCTGTCCAGAGCTCGCCAGCTTGATAGAAATGAAGAACCATATTGGATGAACCTCAGACCTCACCATTCAGATACAGGGATCAATCCCAGTCCTGAATTTCTAGGTATAAGTTGTTAGAAATTTTCTTGCTTGCAGCCAAGAATGTTCTGTTAACCAACGCATATGTCGTTGTCAGACCCTGTTGCTTAAGGAGCAACCTCTTTATTGATGAAGCTACAATGATAGCAACAAACAAATCAAATGCATTGCCATTTTTACAGTAAACACCACAATTTACATTTGTAATAATGTGATTTTCAAATAAATGTGTTTTTAAAGGAAGATCTCACTATTAAATTTGTTCAAAATGCTGATATTGTAAAACCTATGAGGAGATTCATGTGTTTGCTGTCATCTTTGGGACCTATTAAAGAACAGGCAATTCTGGGTTTAAGATTTAGTTTAAGAGGGAGGTATTTAATATATTTGTATTTTTTATAAAAACATTAAACAGCACAATTTCTGATCAGATCTAACTGTAATTTCCTTTTCTGTGATCTGGTCTCTATTTTTTCTGGAAGGTATATTGATACAGTTTGATGAAGTTTAGCATGTTTTTCTTTTGCTAAGTGCATTGTTTTAATTTTGCAACACATTTTAATCATGAATACTGCAACTGACTAAACTCCCTGAAGCACATGTCACAGTTAGTTTGAAAAATAACAGGCAACATCAAGGACAAAGCTAATCTGTGTTTGCCAGTATGCTGACTCCCTTTTCAATGCTTTAAGTTTCAAAATCTGGAGGAGTTCTTCCTAAGAATTTTAGGAATGCCACGCAATGTACTTGAAAGCAAGAATATATTGCCATCTTTAAAAAGGACAGTCAGGACAACCAAAATGTATGTCACGTTAATGGAATTTGATACACTAGCCTTCTAGTTTTGAAAAAGATGAATACTGTTTATGGGAAGGAAAATCATAACAAGGTTATTCTTCTGACTGATGGTCCAAGCTAGAAATGTGTTGAATATGACAAGTGGTGCAAGCATTGGATAAACAGCTCTCGGGTCTTTTGCTGCATCATCAAAGAACGTGATCAAAATTCCTTAGATGCATATTATACTGTTGCCAAAAAGGGGAGGGGGAGAAGGAGGCTTGTGGTGAATATTTGAGTGGGAGTCATTTTCTGTCATTGCATTGAAGATAATTCAGTTGAAAAGTCAGCATTCTGTTTAGTTTTAGCCTTGCATAGTATGAGCGAGGGGAAAACTCTTGAGTAACAATCTGTTGTATAAGCGGATTGAAGTTCAGATAAATTAGACACTACACTGTATGGCAGAGCCAAATGGAACACAAAGCAGAACAGACAACATAGGTGCAGCCTCTATTGTGCCACAATCGCTATTTGAACCAACGTACTCTTTCACTCAGTTACTCCATCTTCCTTTTTAATGGAAACCTTACTGATCTTGCATTTTCCCAGCATGTTTAATGAATCTGGGCCAAAATCTAAGTGGCCAGATGTGAGTTGGTATAGTTGTTTGGATGCATTCATTTGACCCCTCTATTAACAATGCTATGTGTGATGCGGGAAAAATGGAAAAAGAAATGAATGGAACTAAATTGAGTGTAAAGTTGGTTTTAATTCAATAAAATTAGTTTTTGTTTCAATTTCTAAATTCCACAGTGGTGCTAGATTTGACTTACATTTATGATGTTGTAAATTGGGTATCAGCCTCAGCTCACTGCTAGTACTCTCGCCTCTGAGGTAGACGGGCATTGGGATCAGTCTCCCTCCAGAGGTTTGAGCACACAATCTAGGCTGACACTTCAGTGTAATGTCTCTCTGTAGTACTTCAGTTCAGTTCTGTACTGAAATGCTGTCTGCCCACCCAGGTTGATGTAAATGTCATCATGGCACTATGTGAAGAAAAGCAGTGGAGTTTCCTTGATGTTGTGGCCCACGTTTTCCCCTCAATCAACATCACGTATACCAGATCATCAGACAATTTATCTCGCTACTGTTTGTGGGACCTTGCAATGCAAAAATTAGCTGTTGCATTTGGCATAATTCCAACAGTGACTACCTCAAAGATACTTCATTGGCTGTAAATTGCATTGGGACTTTCTAAGGATGTGAAAAGCACTATGCAAATGCAGTATCTTTATATTGTTAGTGGTTAAATCCACTCATTAAGTGTCAGGTTGGCTTAACTTGTTGAAGTCTCATATCTGAGTGAGAAAGTTGTGGGTCAAGCCCCACTATAGGTGTGACCATGTAGTCAGTCTAGATATTGCAGATGAGATGTTAAATTGAGACCCCAGCTGCCCTTTCAGGTGGATGTAAAAGAACCCATGCGCTATTTCAAAGAAGAGCAGAGGAGTTATCCCCTAGGTCCTGGCCAATATTTATACCTCAATCATCTTCACATAAGAAAAAATTATTCAATCATTGCTGTTTGTGGGAGTTTGCTGTGCACAAGTTGGCTGCAGCATTTCCTCCCTTACAACAGTGACTGCACTTCAAAAATACTTCACGGGCTGCAAAGCACTGTGACCCAGTGTTGATGAAGGAATGGTAATATATTTCCAAGTTTGGATGGTGTGTGACTTGGAGGAGGTAGTGTTCCCCTATTCCTGCTGCTCTTGACCTTCTGCGGGGTATAGGTCATGGGTTTTGGAGCTGCTGTCAAAGAGGCCCTGATGAGTTATTGCAGTGCATCTTGTAGATGGTACACACTGCAGCTATGTTGCACCGGGGGCAGAGGGAGTGAATGTTTAAGCTGGTGGATGTGGTGCTGATCAAGTGGGCTGCTTTGTCTTGGATAATTTTGAGCATCTTGAGAGTTGTTGGAGCTGCATTCACCCAGACGAGTGGAGAGTATTCCATTTCACACCTGGCATGTGTCTTGCAGGTGGTGAAAAGGCGGAGTGAGGAGGTGAGTCACTGACCTCAGGATACACAGCCTCTGACTTGCTTTTGTAGCTATAATATTTATGTGGCTGGTCCAGTTAAGTTTCTGGACAATGGTATACCTCCTTTATGTTATTATTTCCCTAAATTTCTTCTCTCTCTGCCTTGGGTGTAAAACTGATCCTGTTCTCCCAATGGAGAGACACACCTTGGGAGGAGGGAGATGAGAGGGCATTTCAGAGAATTGTGGTAGCTCTATCCAAACGGGACTCCGTGATGGGATTGGGGGTCATTGAAATCACCCTCAACAAATCAACAAATGCTAGTGTTTGTACTCTGATATAAACATTACATACTGCTGTTCCAATCACTACCACAGTACCAGTTTAAGTAGACTTTAGACTTCAAATCTTAGCTATGTGAGAAATGATTGAAAACTGTTGAAACCAATACAAAAAGAGACTTGTATTTATCTATCACCTTATCACATCTCCTACAATGATTTTCTTTGAAGTGTGCTCATTGTTATGTAGGCAATGTTTAGGTGCAAAGCCAAACCCATAGCAAAGGGCACCGATGCTTTGACTGTATATCTAAGCTGGTCACTGCTGGGAATCTAAGCATTGCCCCATTTTGCTTACATAAACAGATATGAAGCAACTGCAACATTTCAGTATGACTGCAATAGGGTGGGAAAGAAAAAAGTTCTTTTTGAAGTATCTCTGGGGAAAGTTTTTAAAACCTCAAAATTCCTCAGTTATAATGCGAACACAGTTGGGATGTATTACCGGACAATTCCCATAAATTCCAGAGAGTGAGTGGGACAGAATGAAAACTTCAAGAAAGTCTCCCCAGATTTGCGAAACTTGTAGATTTTGTTAATGTAAATGGTGTTCCAGACTGATGCACAGTGTGCCAAGTGAATATTATATTACACTTACAGTCTCTCTCAGCGCCTGGTATTTTTTGAATAATACGGGATCATTATGTCAGCTTAAGATAATAGTTTATTTCCTGCCAGCCTGACTAAATGAATTTTGTTCCAAAAGCAACACTGGAAGACTTCTGTCTTTTTAAACAAAAAAGGTTGGATTTTTTTTTCAAAAAAGAAATACATATCTGGTTTATGCAAAATATTTCAGTTTATTCCCTTATATATCAGTGTAGCAGAATCAAAATGTAGTAACTGACAGAAAGGAATTACTGCCATTTACATAACATCTTTCTTGCTCTCAAGACATCCCAAAGCACTTCATGGCCAATGAATTACTCTTGAAGTGTCGTCACAATTATGTAGGCACAACCTAGATAATCATATGTAGTACTATTGCATTAAAACAATCAACATCTCTTATATGGAAGTGTGTTGTGATACAACAGGACTAGCCAAAATTGATAATCATTTAGACAAAGGTGAGCCAGACAAACACAATTTCTACTGTTGCCTACTTTGTTGTTCATACGCCAGGGAAGCTGAATCTCTCTTCATGTATTCTGGTCAAAGGCATTAATGCAGATCAAATTTAATGCTAGCATGTTGTTTTCTTTTTATTAACAATATAAAGGCTTTAAAATGAACCTCAAAGCTTTCAGGCATTCGCTGGGTATGTTTAAATTTCATTTCCTACTTGCTGAAATTATACTGTAGCAGTTGTGAAGCCAATGCAGTGTCTGATCATTTCCCAGAGATGGTCTCGCTAAGCACACTTTGGGTGATTTAAGCTGTTTTTGTATTGTGCTAGAATTTTTGCAAATTGTGTTGGCTCCTGATGCATAAGTGTCCTGTAGATGACTGAAAACTGAAAGTAAACTTAGTGGCTCCCAGTCCCTCTAGCTCCACAAATTTGAAGTACTCGTCCTCACATTTAAATCCACGGCCTCACCCCGTCCTAACTCTTTAACCTTCCCCAGCATAATCCCGCCCTCAACTCACTATTCCTCTGACACTGGTCGATTGAGCATACCTCCCTTTTGCCCCACCATTAGTAATTGTGCTTTCAGCCACCTAGGTCGGGACTCGGGATTCCCACTCCCTAAACTTTTCTGCTTCTTAGTCTCCCTTTTATCTTTGAAACCCTGTTTTGACCAAGTTTTTGCTTACCCTTCCTCATCTCTCCTTCTGCTTGGAATTCATTTGTTTTCCCCTTTACTACACTGAAGTACCTTTTTTTAACATTAAAGGCACTATATAAATGCAAGTTCCTGTTGCTGGGATTTAATTAGCTCACCAGAATGACACCTGTGCTAAATCATGAAAGCAGGTTGCATCGACTAGACTTGTATTCCATTTAGGGGTGATCTAATCGAGGTGTTTAAGATGGTTAAAGGAGTTGATAGAATATCTCCTGTGGTGGGGGAGTCCAGAACAAAGGGTATAGCCTTAAAATTAAAGTGAAGCCATTTGGGGGTGCTATCAGAAAGCACTTCTTCACTAAAATAATAGTGAAAATCTGAAACAAACCCTCCCAAAGAGCTGTTGAGGTTAGGTCAATTGAAAATTTCAAAGCTGAGGTTAATAGATTTTTGCCGGGCAAAGGTACTAAGGGTTACGAAACCAAGGTGGCTAGATGTAGCTACGATATAGACCAGTCATGATCTAAGTGAATGGCATAACAGACTCGAGGAGTTGAATAGCCCACTCCTGTTGCAATTTTCAGATTCTAGTTGGCTTTGTGGGGCTAGATGTAACAAATCAAGACTTCTAGCAAGAATCTCCTGCAATATAAAAGCAGCTCAAACAACTTTGTGGAGTTGGTCACATAACTGAAACAAAATATGAAAACACTGGAAAAATGTAACAAGACAGCCAGCATAAGTGAAGAGCAATGGGTTAACAATTCAGGCCAGGCCCATTCAGAACTGAATATGAAAGATGAAGAAGCATTTTAATAGGCTGGACTTTGTGGTCAGCGAGGAAGCCATGGTGCTCATTGCTGACCTCGAAGAAAGCTGCCCACAAAGATCTAGTGATCTCTATGCTGCAAACTTCCCCTTTTCCAACGGGAGTTTAAATATGACATGAAGTCATCTCCAGGTGTTCAGCAGCAGCACTGTCAGCAAGCAGGCTAAGTAGCCAATCACATTGGGGTATTCTCACAGACAGCAAACCAGAAAGTTAAAAACACTGAACTCCTTCATTTTTAATTTAAATTTTCAGATCGTGAAATAAATGCTTGGATTTAGATAGAAGCTAAAATATTATAAACAAACTTTAAAAAAAATGTGGATTTTTTTAATCATAAGGGAGAATTTTTAAATTCTACAAAAATAAAATTAGCTTTTCAGGGCCAGTGAGTGTGTTTAGCAGTAATTATGAGCTTTGTAGCCATTTAAAATAAAACAGTTATGTCTCATTCAACAAGATGCAACTTTTTCAAGAGTTTTTACAGTAAGACTAACAGCTTAGAAGTGGAAGTGTTCATCACTTCACTGATTGCTTAGGGATTGCACTTTGGGGGGACCGCAACACTGTACCCTCTGGAGACACATAGAATCAACTTATCATGTTATTATGTGCATATGATGAGACTATGTGCCTTTAGTTTAAGTCTTTTGACCACATGCGACAGGATTTCCAGGGCCTTTACAGCACTGCTTGTTGGCCAGGAGGAGCAGGATTGTTTCCTCCAGGTCTAACAAGTTACCCAGTAAACACTGCCTTTTCCCCCACACTGCTACTGCAACCAACCCCCCCACTATTGGCCCCTTGGACCACCATCTGTACCATTCCCTCTGGGATCGGGACCCTCCGGACAATCCCATGATCTCTCTCACTCTCCTAATACACCGAACTGCTCTCGTAGGCTTCGGCCCTGTGAAGCAGGCTTCTTTCCCAAAAGGCTTCCAGCCTGTGAATCTGGCTGCCTGTGACAGGAGGCCCCACAAAACAAAATTCAAAGCAACCCTGCAATTAAACTCTGCAGGACATTCGGGAAATCTGTTTTTCTGAGTTTCCCTTCCTCACAACAGCTACCCTGCACAGCACTCTCCTCCAGGCAAAAATCCAGGCCAAAGTCCTAAATTATAAGAAGGTCACACAATTTAGGTTTATTTTTCATTATAGAAGACAAAGATTGAGTGGAACCATGATTCAGGTCTGTGAAATGTTGAAAGGGATGATTAGTATTGATTAGAGTGACAGCTATGTGTAGCTGACTCCGTACAATAGATAATGGTTTATTGAGTTACTCCCTTAAAAATCTTTGACTAAAATGGGATAGAAAGTTATAAGAATAGATATGTATGCAGCTAATGCTATACTCTTCAGAACCCTAGAATTCCTAAGATTACAGTACCGTGAATTGTTATGTCAGATCGATGTCATTGATTTTCATTAGATTAGCTTCTGTGCTGACAAAAACCTGTACAGGCCCCTTTTTATTGTAAAGTTTACCTTTTCCCTCAAGATTTTCAGCTCCCTAGGAAATTAGAAAATTGTATAGTGTCCATGTGATCCAGTGTTTTAAGGACACTCAATTTGAAATAGCACCCTCATTGATCTATGTATCAAAGGCTATCGCTTGATCTCTAGAAGGTTTTAACCTGGAATACAAAATTGGCTGAGATATTTCCTGGTTGCATAAAGTAGACTGATGGAGCTAAAGGATATCAATCTGTCATTACAAACCTCATTGCTATGGTCTTAGCAATGTAGGAATGGTAGCATTCTGCAGAGTAGTGCTTCAAATGGCATCCTGTTTCCTATCTTACGAGATCGTAAACAGTTACAGTAACATTCATACCAGATGTGGGTCACTGATCTCCATTTTGCTTTTCTCCCATTCGATGTGTAACCAGTCCTGTATTGAGCAATGAAAATTAGCCCTTGAAAGATTGTTTGTAATTTTGGTTTCTATTCCTCAATACAAACTTATGATTTTTGTTATAAATTGTCTTCTAACGTAATCTTCTTGAACAGTTTCCACATGAGTTGGAATTTGAAATGTAAATAGATTCTTTGTAAAGCAAAATCTGATGTTAAAATATTTCATTCAATTAACAATATAATAATCTGTACATTAATACCAATTAGGGGAATCCAGCTGGGATGAAGTACATAATTTCTTTTGGAATTTGTGTACTCTGTAAAGGATTGTATATGGGATGAGTGTGGCATTATGAAAACAGGGCAGAAGTGCCTCAAGACTCCCATCCTTTGCCTTCCCTCTTTCTGTCCGATATGGAATTGTGAGGCCGTTCAGTGAGGTGTTGCTCAAGGTCGGTTTTCAGGCTGAGGCTCATTGCATTTCTCTTTGTCATCTTTGTGTCTGTAGTTAGTGCTATTTGTGTAAATTGTAGCCCAGTACTAATGAGGTGGGGGTGGAGTGGCGGGGGGGTGGGGGGTGGGTGCAGTGTGGGGGGGTGTGGGGGGGAAGGTGGCGGTTAATGTTAAGTGGCAAAGGGAATCGCACATTAATGAGGTGCAAACAACTGATCGAACAATTCAATCTTCTCAAAATAACCGGAGAATTTAATATGGAATACGTGGTGCTTTTGTCATTTGACACTGATGGCAATGCTAAATGGTTAATGTTAGTTGCCCAATATAAATGGCTGGCTGTGAAAACCATGGGCAATGTAAGTGGTGGGGACTTTAACACGTTTGATCAGGTGGAATTGCATGACTATTTTCAATCTTCACCACCCCCCCCCACCCCTCCTCCCCATCAATTGTAGGTGTTGGTAGTAATCTATTTCACTCACATGTCTCATATGGGTATAAAATGTTGCGGATCATCATGCTGTACGATGTACGATACCAATTGGAAAGTGGCAATGGCAAAAGCAAATGAACAACTTCAGCTCAAAAAAGTGATGAGATGATGCACAATCATCAACAGACCTAAATTATTTGAACCCAACTGCAACAAACTTGTCTTTGATCTCTGAAATACCTTTAAAACTTCAGGATGGCACAGATGCTGTTTGCCTTCAAGTTTCAGGCATCTGTTTCTTCGCAAAGATGTACTTGTCAAAGCGAGGGCCTTGATCTCTCATCAGGTTATCATGCAGGGATGTATAATTTTATATACCAAGGAAATTATCCGAGAAAGCAAGGGGCCAGTGTCACTGAACTGACAGCAGTAGCCAGATGCTCCACCAACTCCATGCTGCCTATTGGCCCACACTTTCCAACCTTGAGGTTTTTCACATTGGAAATGATAATTAGTGTGCATTAGTGCCAAATCTGGAACAGTTCTGCGCTTTTAACCCATGTCAACTGGGACCTGAATCGAGACTGTCAGAACTCATTTATCTTGTGACATTTGACAGACACAAAACTTAGGCTATTCTGTGCTAAGTTACAATCCACGTCCTAAAAGTGAAAGCACAATGCTAAAACACTTTGTGCATGGTTTGTGCGCAATAACTTATTATCAATTTAAAAGAAACATAATAGATATTCTTTGAGGAAGTTTGATCACCATTGAGCTGGAAAATTACTGTTGGTAATTTTAGCAGACAAATATTTAACACTTTTGTATGCCCTTCCTCTCTGCTATTTTGAAATGAATGGGTTAACACTTCTACTGAAATACCAAACAGAAGAATGTCATACGAACAGGCTAAATGTTAGTCCGCTAATATCTGTTCATAGTAAATCACATTTCTTCTTGACAAAAATATGGGACGAGACAGAGAGAAACTTTTCCTTGGCTTGGGAGGGAACAGAAATCATTGTGGGGAAATAAGATGTATTTAGAATCAAATAAACATATCAAAAACATACTGATAGTTATACTTTGCTCTTAGTTTCTTCATAACCACAGAAAATTGAAACAAATCTTGTAATCATTACAGTGTGGGGGCAAAAGACTTCAAACTTCTAAAGGTGCACTTAATTTATCTCTTGACTAATGCTGGATTATTTTTTATTTATTTTTTTTATTTAGAGATACAGCACTGAAACAGGGCCTCTGGCCCACCGAGTCTGTGCCGACCATCAACCACCCATTTATACTAATCCTACACTAATTCCATATTCCTACCACATCCCCACCTGTCCCTATATTTCCCTACCTATACTAGGGGCAATTTATAATGGCCAATTTACCTATCAACCTGCAAGTCTTTGGCATGTGGGAGGAAACCGGAGCACCCGGAGGAAACCCATGCTGACACAGGGAGAACTTGCAAACTCCACACAGGCAGTACCCAGAATTGAACCCAGGTTGCTGGAACTGTGAGGCTGCGGTCCTAACCACTGCGCCGCCTTGTTATATGCATTTTTTTTGTGTAAGGGGCAGGTTGTGCATTTAGAACCAAGTAATGCAAGGTCTTCCCACAATGGGCCCAAGACAATCCAAAGCAGTAACATGTTATGAAGTGCATTTTCTGTTTTTAGCTTTTGTAGCAAAGGAAACAAAATAGACTTTTGGAAGCTGCTCCACTGGCCAACACAGGTCTTCTTGTATGCATAATTTTATTTTTAAATGGCTCTCACACTAGATCCTGTGGCTTTTTCACTGACTCCCTGCCAGCAGCACTGGTGCCCATTTCAAATGGGGGCGGCAATGTGTACATAGCTTGGATTGCAGGAAAAGGGGTCTTAAAGATTGGTGTAACTTGCATTTTTGGTTGGCAAATTAGGTTATTTTGCTTATTATACTGTTTTATTTGCATTTTTTTTATTAGGGCATTAACTTTTGCTGCTGTTTAAGCCACTTTTTTTAAAATTATATTTTGTTTTATTTCCAACCACATTTCTTGCTTCCAGCTGCTATTTTGCTTGCAGCAGGATGAGAATTTCTCTGGTGCTGCTCAATTTAGGATGGAAAGAGCAGCTCTTGAGGGGATAACAATGGCAGGTGTAACTATACCTTGTGTATTATGCACACACCTGTCCTTAACACAGGATTGGCACTTACTGTCCTAGCCTGTCCTTACTGGGTATGTCAGAGGAGACCTGTGCTTCAAGGAGACTGCCATACCTATGCCATTTCTCAGAGGCAAACTCTATATTATCTGTCTCCAAGAGACAAGTTGTTTCACGGGGATGGTTTAACTGCGGGCATGAACATTATGATTACATTATACTTTTATGATACTGCATCTTTTCAAAAATCACCAACAGCATGCATCAAATCTGTCTGTCATCTGCCATGAATTCATCAAACGATTGAGGCCTTGTTTGCAAAGAGCAATACATTCACTGCCTTTCTTGTGGAGAGGAATATAGGAGAAGTGCCCAAGATTTGCCTTAAATATATTCTTGAAATTGAGTCAGCCAAACTTAATGCTAGGACAGTAAAGCTTTAAACAAACAGGGCATTCCTTACTAAGGATAGAAAACAATCAAGACCACAAGCACAGAGACAGCTTATTAAAAATATATTTTAAAAAATGTCCTGTATTATCTGGAATTGTGTGCAATCCTTTTGTTTGCAAAGTCCTAAGAATCTAGGGAATAAACAAATAACCTGGTATGTCTAAGTGTGGGGTGATTCATTGATTTGAAGGTCAGTAAGGACTGTATGAGTTGACTGACAAAAAAAAGTTGAATTCGTTAAACATACATGTCACTCTGATTAATAGAATCAAGAAGGCTTTTTTGGAAATTAAGTTTATATTAGATAGTTTTCCTGACACTAAGGCCGGAATTTCACAATGAGGTGTGGCCTCGCCAACTGGCTGAAAAGCCAGAATGAGCCTGCCTCCACCTGCCCTGGAAGCCACAACCGCATTTTGCGTGGCTCAGGCAATTAATTGTCTGCAGTCGTGGCTTCCTCCCCAGTGAGGCAGGATGTACTGTCTCCAAGAAGTGCCGGCCAATCAGAGGGAGCAGTGGCCACTGCTGGGCCTGCACTCAGCAAGAAGAGGCACCATGGACACTGGCCTCAGAAACAGGTAAGTGGGGTCAGGGCTTACTGGGGCCATTTGGCCAGCTCCCGGCGAGGTGCAGGGGACTCGATTGAGAGGACGGTGGGGGGCAGGGGTGATGTTCCAGTGGGGTGGCCTGTGTCACTGGAGGGGGCTCTCCGTGCGGGACGGAGGGTCTACCCCAGCCCGCAAGGAGACTGCCAGGTATTACTGCACAGCTTGCCCAGGTGACGAAGTGCTCATCTGCTGCTGGTAAAATACCAGTGGCGGCAGGAAGACGCCCTTAAGTGACCATTAATTGGTCACTTAAGGGCCTCAATTGGCCTACAGGTGGGCGACCGCCTGCCACCTCCCCCACCATTGGTAAGATACCAGTGGGGGTGGGTAGGCGATGGCCATCCCATCACAACCGATTTTATGCCCCCCTGTCTCCTCCCCCACCCCCCACTCCCACCTCCCAGCCCACTCCCGGTGGAGGAAGAGCATAAAATTCTGGCCATAATCCCTTCACTTTTCAGTCCTTGGTTTAGTTCTAGTTCTTTTTGTAATACTTACAGTAATCTTAGTTGTGTGAAGTGCAGAAGTTCTTCATCCAGTAATATAGAATGATGTCGATATATAATTTCTAGAAGAGAGGACGTTACAAAAGTTAAGTTTGTATGGTTACACCAGGCAGATAAACATGTGTCACTTAGCTGTACAAGAATTCCCTAAAATCAAGGGAGGTGAGATTTGAGCCTTAGTCCAGGTACAGTTGTCAATATAGGTGGTGAATTTACTCAGGAGCAGAGGAATCAGGAGGATATCTCTTCTAGAAACCCAGGGTTAATGGGAGGAAGTGGGGCACAGGGACAGGTATGGTGGGGAAGGGGTACGATCCTCACTCTGATGTCTCAGAAAGCTAACACCATTCTCTCAGATGAAGGTGAGGCAACCAATATATACATGTCAGCTCATTTGTATAAGGTTGTATAAGTTCTGGAAACATTGCTAACTACAAGCATATAGGGTTTAATCTATTCAATAGACTGGCTATCTAGTGCTGTTAACATTAGCATTCTAAGGAGTCTAATATTAAATTAATCTCAACAATTTAAATCAATCTCAGACACTTATTGTATGTGTAAATTTATAACCAAGCAATTTGTGCAAAATTGTTCATATAGGACCTTATTGCCTACCTTTGATAATTAGCATGAAATAGTTAATTCATTCATTCAGCAGGTTGTGCAGATTCCAATGGGAGGATGTAAGTGTAAATACTATGATCCGAACTGTTAAGTGCCAAGACAATTTGGAGAACCAATTTAGGAATCATTAATTCGTAGCCATAGATTGAGTGCTAAACCCCAGATAGTTCCTTGATGAGGAGTTGCGGTGAAGGGATTAAGGATTCATCAGGTGCCCTTGATGCATATTCTTGTCAGTGTCTTTGCTCCTTTTGAACAAAGCACTATATCTAGTCATGTGATAATTGAGATTAGTCAAATTGAAATGACGGGTGCTGCTGAAAGGCAAACTTGACTCTGGCTCAGTTTGGTAGTTAATCATTAGAGGCACATTTACGTCTATCCTGTAGTTATACTTCACTATCCGTTGGAAAGCATGACTAAATATTGACGTGCAGCCAGATGATTTGGGCTGCCACTCACTCACTCGCTGGGAGGAAGCTGTATGCATGCATGTTGTTACGACCGTGGTGGGGACAATGCACTGTTAATTCAGTCCCATCACTCCACAGGTCACAGCATATTATTAAGCTTTCACCAAATCAGAAAAACAGCCAAATTAAACACTCTAGTATCCCCAGAATGAAGCAGACCAAACCAGGTATCTTTAGACAACAACAAATTATTTATTTTTAAAAAGCTAAACTCTTAAACACTATTAAGATAAATCTATGTCTAAAGACCTTATAACTTCTTAATTTAATTGAACTCCCGCATTCACGCATATACATTCAAAAATAAAAATTAATTGGTTTTAAAAAGTGTAGTTTTTAAGATTAGCTGTCTGTTAAGAAATAATGAAAATAAGAAAGTATTTGTGTTTTACATTCCTGGTGAATGAGGTCTTCTAAGGTGAAGATAATCAAAGTTCATTCAAAGTCTTCATCCAGATTTGATGAAAATACTCAGTTCTTGATGGGCATTTAACAATTTGGCTGTGGTAGCATTAAACAGTTCTTTCAACAATGAGCACAGCAATACAAAAATTTCTTGGGAAAAGAAAAGCTTTTCTTCCTTACTCAGGGAATTAACTTGGCTTGTAGCTTTGGAGAATTTTTCTTGAGAGAGAATAAAGCAGCTCCTTTCTTCAGATCGCCTCGCTGGAAAAGTCTCTCAGAACTGGTTCATACCAGTCCCTGCCAGTTCCACACACAGTCAAGTGGACACATCATACCGTGTGACCTCTCTCTCTACTGCTGTTGCTCAGGATAACCAAAATTGCAGCTGTGGTACACTGTGTCTCCAGATTTCTAGAATCTTCTCTCCCTTAAAGATGCACTGTTTTTAACAGTCTTAAAGGTACACACACAGTTTTTAATCTGAGGAGAAAAAAAATAATACAAGTCCATGACAATGTTCACACCAGGAGCAGATTTATACTCCTGAGGCAACTATTCTTTAATATTATGAGAGCAGGTCGCAGCCTCTACTTTCTCATAATGTTAAGAAAGGTCAATTCTAAATTAGTAAAGCACTCAGATAATCCAATGGACTTCTAAGTTCTTATAAAGCTGGTTCACACTGTACTGGACTTATGTTCCAGTGCAAAATCCCAAGCAGAATGAAGCAACCTTTTGGGAAAGGTCTTGCATAGCAAGGACTCTGCATTCAGGAATCTCTTGAATTATACTGCCATTTTCATGTTGATGTTGTCATGCAAGCCCCCACCTGCCAAGAATGAGGCACATTAATTTTACCACATGGACATGAAATTTCAAATTGTTGCTAGGAAGAAGAGAAGGGCTATTACAAGGGGTTCCCAAGCCCCTGGCTGAAAAGACATTTTTGCATACTAGCAGACAGTGTTGGAACAAAGGAGCTATCCCTGCTCCCAATACACAGAAGACATGGTCAGACCAGTTTAGTCACATGACTAACTGGCTGTTACAGGTTTTTTTGAACTCGCCACAGGGAATTTGAACTCAAGAAAGCTGTTTGCTACTGGACTGAAAAGGTCTCTTGTGGCTGGCTCACCACAGCCTCTCCTGTCTCTCATCTCATTCCCACCAGCTTTGGAATCCATTGAAGACACAGGAACCCCAAGAGAGAGAAAAGTCTCCCACAGTGAGCAAGGTTTAAGAATAATACTGGGCCCCAACGAAAAGCAAGAATTACCTACAAAAGGACTTTACAGTGAGCTCGAAGCACAGTAACAAGAAACTCTTCAGATATTGCCTCAAACATCTCCATTTTAGTTTTCTTCTCTTTTCTGTCTCTATTTTCATATGCGTATCGCGTATGCATGCTAACGTGGGGCATGGCGTGTATCCATAGGTGTTAACCAAATTAGAGTTTAAGTTTAAGTTTTAATAAATTTCACTTTTCTTCTTTAAACCTAAGAAAGCCTGTTTGTGCTCATTTCTTTGCCTTATAATTGGAAAGTGGTGAACAAGGATTCACCAAAGGGGGAGCTTAAAACACGATGGGTTTAAAATTAAATCCTGTTACAGTAAGACCAGGTGAAGGCTGAAAGGGACCCTTAGATACCTTTCTCACCTGGTCGTAACAATGTACATCCAAAACTGCTTTGCATTAATGGTAAAATAGCAATGCAATTGTAGCCTGTCTTTACAGCAAAAAGAAAATATTGCAGGTCCATTTTTAAGGTTCAACTAACTTTAACAGCTTAAATAATGCAGTCCTTGACCTTTAACAGGAAGATAATAAATCAGAGATTTCTGTGCAATGGAACATCTGGGGGTGGGGGGGAGAGGCGGTCAGGTAACTGACACTTTCATCTGCAAAGAAAAGAAGGTTCCTAAAAAGAACGGTTAATTATAACCTGTTGAGTAATACTTCCTTGTCAGAACAAATAACATAGAAAGAACAGTAAGGATTCCTATACAGAGACATAACAAATAGTTACTCTTCAGGAAACTGAGCAGTAGGGATCTAAACATTTACTTCAAAAGAAATGCTCTACTATCCAAACTTACAACACATCTGCATGATTTCTTTTGATCTTCGCTGTTTGTAAAATATTCTATAATTGTGCATGCTGCTCTTTGCTTTGAAGTGATGCATTAATTTTCCATGTCTAAGGTAGAATGGCCCAGAATTATATCTAACTAACATCACGGGCTGCTAAACCCATCTACACTTAAATCTATCTATCCGATACATATATAGTGTATATATATATAATCAAACTCTCTAAATTAATCTTAAACCTATCCTTGAATTAAACAAGCAGGACTTGTCAATATTCCTTTTCATTGATGTGATAACCTGTAGCCTAGGTACAATGTAAAGTGCCTGTATAAGTTATGTTTAACTCATATGTTAAAGATCAACTTCCTTCCTTGTTGCACTATTTTGTCTATTCACTGATTTGTGACTATTTTTCAAGCTTACTTGGGGTAATGGAAGGAAGAAAACCAGCCAAAATGCCAGATTAAATTGTACTTCTATATTGCAAGTACTACTACCTAGGCAAAGTGATTTCAGGTCATTAGTTTGATATACACATATAATATGGAAGGTAATACCAAATTAAATTTTAGAAAATTTCTCTATCATTTGTCGCATGGACTAAACCACTGGAATTTAGCACATTTCTTGAGCTTATAACTGCTACATATTTTGACATAAAGTGAGGAAGGATTTGTCGGAGGAAAAATTGGAATTGATTGGCTCTCCTGCTGGTGACATTGGGTAGTATCTTCATACTATCCACTATCTCCCAAATCGAAAATCGCCCCCAATGGTTTCAAGACTTCTCCATCAACATATTGCTACTCCACTAGGAAGGGCTTGGTTTAATTCTGGATAATGGATAAAGCAACCTAAAAGTATTGAACATTGGAAAACAACCTAATCTACAGTTAGATTCAGTGTAAGAATAGAAAAGGATTCTGTTTTCTAAAAGAAATACAGTTGATGTGATTTATATGGACTTTCAAGAAGCATTTAATAAGGTGCCACGTAACAAACTTGCAGCAAAGATAATGATACATGGAATTGTGAAGAATGTGGCCACTTAGACAGATAATCAGAGATTGGAAAGCAAAGATTGAGGGTGTAAGGATATTTCTTAACCTGGATGTGGTGTGTCATGTTTCAATGAACAGTACTGGAATTGCCCTATATTTCATATACAAAAAATGATCTGAACTTAAAAATTGAGGGAACACCAAATTAGAGGAGGCTAATGTTGCTAATGTTGAACTTGCACAAGACCTTTGTTAGGCTGCAGTTATGGCATTGTGTGCAATTTTGAACAGCTACTACATAAATAATATAATTTAATTCTTTGGCCTCCTTGTCTCGGGAGACAATGGGCAAGCGCCTGTAGGTGGTCAGTGGTTTCTGGAGCAGTGCCTGGAGTGGCTAATAAATAAATAATATAAAGGTGATAGAAAAGGTATAATAAAGGTATAAAAGTAAAAAAATGTATAAATAGTGATCGTTTCGATTGCTCAGCATAATAATATGGCACTATTTAAGATTATGAAAAAAATGTAAAGGCTGATTATAAAAATTGCCTTTATACAGACGGTCATCTGAAAGTGGAATTTTCTGCCACAGGATGATATTAAAGCAGTTAATAAATTCTTTTAAATGGAAATTAGATATAACAGAAGACTATTCAAAGATTTTTTTTTATTTATTTAGAGATACAGCACTGAAACAGGCCCTTCGGCCCACCGAGTCCATGCCGACCAAGAACCACCCATTTATACTAACCCTACATTAATCCCCTACCACCTACCTACACTAGGGGCAATTTACAACAGCCAATTAACCTATCACCTGTAAGTCTTTGGTTGTGGGAAGAAACCAGAGCACCCGGCGAAAACCCACGCGGTCACAGGGAGAACTTGCAAACTCCGCATAGGCAGTACCCAGAATCGAACCCGGGTCTCTAGAGCTGTGAGGCTGCAGTGCTAACCACTGCGCCACTGTGCCGTGAGCAAGCAGACAAATGGGATTAGATCATATGGCCCTTTATTTAGCAAACTGCCTGAAAAGACTTCATGGGTCCACTAGCTTGCTTGTACTTTCTTTCATTCTATGGATAACCAAATGCAGATGGTAAATACCTTCTGACAGTTTTTGATGTTTGCTGCTATGATCATCAAACATTTCTGGTCCATGCAGACTGTGAACTGATGAGGAAACAAATCCGATGAGAAATAATTTAAGCCATTTACGAATTTTAACAAAAAAAGTTAAAAGTTCAAAAAGTGGCTTTTATCCTCACTGGGAAAAAGGTAAAACAAATTCATATGTAAAATGACCACGAAGGGAGATGCTGATCATTTTTATCGCTATTGTACTCAAAGTATTATTGGCCTGAATTTTGCTGTGGTAATGACAACAAAACTATTTGCTTTCACTGTCATTCCTCCACTGAAATTGACAGCAGTTGCAGGAGTCCACACATGCGCAGAATGATAAAAGTATTTCTACTTTAAAAAATCTTTTAGATATTTGTTTATCTTTATTTTAGTTTCTATCTTAACTCAATCATTATTTTACATTTCACTATCTGAAAATATAAATTATAATTGAAGGATCTTAAGTGCTTTTAACTTCTTGGTTTGCTGTGTGTGCATACCTCAATGTGATTGCTTCCTTACCTGCTTGCTGACATCACCACTGCTGCATGCCAAGACATCCCCTTGGTTTGGCATCAGATTTAAATTGTGGTCGGGAAGGGGGAAAACCATGCCACAGAGATTGCTAGATCTTTGTGGTGAGCTTTCTTCGAGGTCAGCAGTGAGTGCCCTTGCTTCACCACAGGCCGCAAAATCCAGGCCATTATATTCACAGGTTCTTGGTGACTACCATCTCCTCCAAATCAGTTTGGAGTCTGCCCAATGTCCCTGAGGTAACTTTGACCGACTAGCAGAAACCATACAGAAATAGTGCAAAACAGGTGATTCTGCAATTCCTTTGGAGTTTCTGCCAATCTGCTGCCAGTGTTGTAGTGGAATATGAGGAGAAGCCAGGCCATTGTGCATCTTCTAATCTCAGATACTGCTCCATTTACATTAGTGGGATCACTGTTTACCAGACTTAATGTAGAGATTACTACACGCATGCTACTGCCTGTGTTTGAACCGTTAGCCTTTGGCCCAGTATATTCTACAGTATTCCCAGTTTATTGTTCTTATTAGATGTTGCAAGCCTTGTCCAAAATGAAAAGTTCAAAACAATGGCTACACAAATTCAAAAGGCTATGAGTACTCCCTGTACAACCTCCTTCCCCGATATGACATATCTTGGAAAAATTTCCAAATTGTGTGGTTTTTGTGGGTTTGGAATAGCATCTGGACAATCAAATATCTAGGATTTAAAGTGGCATAAACTCATTAAAAATTCATGACTCAAAAGGCAAAAATCCTTAAAGCTCCAGAGAATTTTAGCTCGATATCATCACAGTAAATAAATACTGTATCTTGGATACAGAATAATAAGATAAATGAGACCATGAATGTAACATTCAGCTCAGAAGATTTTAATAGTCATCATGAGATAAAAGAAATATTGTTGCCAACAATATATTACAAAGGAAAAACTGAAATTGGAAATCTGAAACAAAAATATTTATAAAGTGCTGGAATTACAGAGAGGGTCAGTCAGAATCTGTGAAGAGGAAAGGAAAGTTATAATGTTCTGCATGTACTCTTCATCTGAACTGAAGAGGTTCTGAGAATAAAGGGTGCACACCCGAAATGTCATAACCTATCGTTTATCTTTACAGATTCTATCTGAACCTACTGTGAATTTCCAGCATTTGCTGTTCTTATTCCACTATTTCTTAGATAAATGACTACAAAAAATATCAATGTTCATTTCTGGAAATGTGCGTGAGCAATAAATTGCTTAGGACCATAAACTTACATCAGCGTGTTCCACCTTTTTATGCAATCTAACCGTAATGCAATATGTTATCTGCCTTCAAACTCCCTTACACTGAAACTAGATAAGACAGATTGATGTGTGGATGATGAACTCTTCCAGTACCGAACATGATGTTTATGCTGGAGCTTGAAAATTGCTATGACAACCATGACAATTGGCTCTCAAGAGGACTTCTGAAGTTCAACTTTTGAAATGAAATGTTAGCTCCAACCTCTTGTTGTAGTAATGTCTAAATAGCAGAATATGCTATTACAAGCAGGATGTTCCGATCTCAGATAAAGTAAAGAAAGGTCACAGGCATAAGAACAATATATAAAGAAGGGTGAAAAAATACTGTCAGTACATCAAAACACCTTATCCAATAGACTGGGCAATCTTGAAATTCCTGCCTTTTGCACTGTTTTCCAGGGTTTCCGTGGCTTTTCCCCTAAGGTTACAAGAGAATCTTTATGGAAATTTACACTCCCAGTTTAAGATTATCAAATAAACTTGTGAAGCATCACCAGCTAAATTTAATTAACCCACAGACTGCTGAAATACACCAGTGCCCACTCACTCAGGAGTATGTGAAATTCTTTCTTTAGGCACTGTAATGTCATAACAGTGACCACATCCACCAGTAACCTGTTCAGAGTAACAACTGCCTGAGAAAAGAAAGAGCTCATCAGACTTTTATCCTCTTTTTTTAGGGATCCTCTCTGATCCTGCTAGCACTATCAATTCCGAATATTTTAAATTTATTACATCTTGTTCTTTCATAACTTCAAAAAACATAGGCCGAAACTTTGAGGCAAGCCCGTCTCTGCCGGCCCTAGAAGCCATGACCACATTTTGTGTGGCTCAGGTAATTAACTGCCTGCAGTCATGGCTTCCACCCCTATGAGGCAGGATGTCCTGCCTCCAAGAGCTGCTGGCCAATCAAAGGGCTGGCAGCTCTTCAGTCCCAGCAGCGTCACTGGGGAGGCGATGGCCACTGCTGGCACCGCAGCAGGCCCCATAGCCAGTCAGTGATGGAGCTGGAGAGAAAGGTAAGTGGGGTCAGGCCTCACTGAGCCCAATCAGCTAGGCCCTGGTGAGGTGTAGGGGTGTGGGGGGGTTGAAAGCGAGGGCATGGGGGTGGTGTGCCAGTGGGGGTGGCCTGTGCTGCTGGGAGGCCCTCTGTTGGGCACATGGTGCCTGATCAATAGGGCCACCCCCCAGCCTTCAAGGAGGCCACCAGGTTTAACTGGGAAGCCTTCCAAGGTGGCAAAGTGCCCATCTGATACTGGTAAAATACCAGCGGCAGCAGGAAGAGGCCCTTACATAGCCATTAATTGGTCGCTTAAAGGCCTCAATTGGCTTACAATTGCCTCAACTGCCAACCTCCACCGCTGGTAAAATACCAGTGGTGCGAGGAGGCAACAGGCATGGCATCCCCTGCCATCTCACCTGATTTTATGCTGTCCCGCCTCCCAACCTGCTCCATGGTGGTGGGGGGTGGTGTAAAATTCCATCCATAAATTTTTCCCTTCCACACACCTCCCCCACAAGTTTATGTTTCTCCAAAGTGAAAATTCTCTATACTTATCTTTGTTAAAAAGAGATCGCGGTTTAGGTAACATCCTTGATGCCCTCTTCTGTACCCTGTCTGGAACCCCAACATCCACAACTAGATACAAAGAACAAAACTGGACACACACTCTAGGAGCGCTTTTCCCTGGACACTTTAGCCTCCGAAGTGGGCAAGTTTGGGTCTTAAGCTGAATCGCTGGTTTAGTGCGAGATGCCATCTTGGTAAAGGAGTTGAAGCTTCCGCTAGGAAGGGCCACCTGGAGAATCATTAAGGAGCTGATTGAGCGCTTAAAGGCAATTTAATTGGCATTCAAGAGGGTTCATGCCATTTTTGTGGCTAGTGTTTGATCTAGCACCTCATCCTAACAGTGACCAACTGATTGGGAATAAACTAGTCATTGCAGAAGATTTCGAGTGCTCCTTAAAAGCTATATTAACTTTCACTGTTCACTTGTTGCTGGAGGTTTGAAGAGGACTTTTGAAACACATCGGGAGACTTTCTAGGACACTTTGTCAAGACATCACCAACACGCTATCAACATTTATTCCAGAAATTCTCTGAGGACTTCTCCGAAAACAGTAAATACTGTACTACTCCACCTTAATTGGCACCTTATAGGAGTCAGCAGGAGAAAGGGAGTGCTTTGTTATGGGTATCTTGCTAGGGGTCTCCCTTTGTCTGCAGGAAAAAAGGGAGGAGGACCTGACGTCAGGCAGAACAGCAGCTGCAGCAGGAGAGAGGGGCAGGAAGGCGACGTGGACTCCTTCACCCACTGCAGGTACAGGACATACCTCCTCCTCCAGGAGCTCCATTGCATAATCTGAGAACCTGGGCACTCTCTCACTCAGTCCCTGAGCTGCTGTTCTGCCTGTGTGTTAGTCAGCACATTTCACACCTTCAGTGGAAGTGGGTGAGTGGAGCCCGCATATACTGCTCCACAGAAATTGCATCTAATTAGTGTTTGAGTGCTAAACTGGCAGATTTCTGTTTTGTCACCTCCAGGCAAATTCAAATTATGGCTATCAGCAAATAGGACCAAAACTCTGTGCTACAAACAGATTTTCAAATACAAAGTGATTCCTGACAACGCAGCCCGTCACTGACGTCATCAGGCTGCGCCGCAGTGCGCACATGCGCAGACGGTCTCCTGCTCTCTGCGCATGTGCTGCGTTCCGGCTTGCCAGGACTGGTTAGTGCATGCACCGATGACGTCATCGCGTGACGTGTGCTTCTTTGGGCAATGCGCCTGGTCGGCCTCTGCGCATGTGCTTTATGCAACGCCAATGGGTATTCACGCATGCGTCAACCTTCTGATATTCACGCATGCGTCAAAGCTTCGGCGCGAGTTTCTGAAAGTGGAAGGAGGAGAGGTTTCGTCGGGCATTTTATCGCAATTATTTAGTCGTTTTGGAGATTTTAGTCTGCTTCATTTTTATCAGAAAGAGGAGATTGCTCCAAGGTAAGTTGCTCTGCTGTTGTAAGATGCTCTGAAAATTTTCCATTGTCTGGGGCACTGCATGTGTTCCAGTCTCTGTTGTAAGCTGCTCTGAAAACATTTCCATTGTCTGGGGCACTGCATGTGCTCCAGTCCCTGTTGTAAATTGCTCTGTTCCTGCACCCATTAGAGCCGAGCACATGGACACACAGCCACATGTTTCTCCATCCGCCCTTGAAACAACCATGCAGAGCCTTGTGAGACTCCGCAATTGCCAGCTGCTGCCTGTCAAGCAGAGAGGGCATCCAAAGCGGTCAAGCACTTGGGGAACATTCAGAAAGAAGAGACTGAGCACTGAAAGAAACAAGCATGCCGTGTCCAGTGGTAGCACAAATGTGACTGCTCTTGCTGAGTACACAACTGGTGAGGTGGGAGTGCAGCCACACCGTTCTCCATCCTCAGTGTTGTTTGAAGTCAAAGGTAGATAAGAGCGAAAGAAATGGAAGGTGATGCTGATAGTAGTAGGCAGGATTAAATGGGAGTGGATGGGAAGGCGCACGAATAGCATAACCACTAGCAGGGAACAGCTGGGCTAAATGGCCTGCTTTATGCTCATAGTCCAAAAGAAATGTGCTTCTTTTTCCAGCACCCTCACATCATTCATGTTTTCCCTGAGAGCAGCATTGAACCATCACGAGATAGGGGCAGTAACATCATCCTGACTCCTACAGCTGAGTTGGGTACTAAGCGATTCATTGGCGGTGTTATCAGTACATGCCTTTACTGCAGAACATAAAGCATGCTCAACAGTAATTTCATTGGAGGAGGGAAGCTCTGACACTGACGTTCTTTCCTTATTTCTTTTCACGTAAAACATGCCCTTGAGAAAACAATCCTTGAGACTTAAGGTCAGCATTCAAGCAACGAAGGCAACTGGATCATGCTGCGGATCTTGTCACGATACGGAAAGGAACCTTGCATTTATGGATGAAGTGGGAGCGCACATTGGTATGTGTTTGGGGAACATTCACCAAGAATAGACTGAGCTTAGACTCTTGTGACTTTGCCTTCTTCACATGGACAATACAGTAGTGGAATAGAGAGCCACGCGTTCATTCACCACAAGGCTCTCCAGGAACAATCTCTTTAGTTCTGCATAGCAGAGACTCGGCCAGTCTGTCTCACGGGAATGCTGGCAACACAACACTCATGTATCCATGCACAGCAGTGCTTCAAATGTTTAATGCACTTAATAAAATTTCTCAATAATTAAACCTGGATTTGTTGAGGTTTTTGATTTTATTTTCCCGACTTTGTAACTGCACTTCAGATATTCAACTGCGGTGTGGTCCTTGGGAGGGGGGGATTATGAGGAGGTGGGGTGGGAGAGGGGGGGTTGTGAAGGGGTAGGGGGGATTGTGAGGGGGGGGAGGGGAGGGTTGTGAAGGGCTGGGGGGGTGGTTGTGGAGGGGGGGGTTGTGAAGGGAGGGGAGTTGTGAGGGGGAAGAGGGAGAGGGTTGTGAAGGGGTGGGGGGGGAAGAGGGGAGATGGAGGGAGGTAGAGAGGGGGTGTGGGGGGGGGGTAGTGGGAGGGAGTTTGGTAAGTCTTTTGCCGTTGCAAATTTATGGCGCATGCGTAGAAAAACGCACCACCCCCCCCCACCCCCCCCCCCCCCTCCACGCTGCTGTCTCCGGCCGCACCGCTTCACTCCGTCACTGGGCCGTTTGCTCGCCCACTTGTCGGCCGCTCTGCTCCCCCCCGTCACCGGGCCATTCGCTCGGCCACTCGCTGACCGCTCCGCTCCTACCAGCCCGCTCCCCCTCTCCCCCCGGCCCACGCCCCGGCCAGCTCGTTCGCTCTCTCACTCCGCCATTGTGTGCTGACATGTGTTTGTTAGATTGCCTCCGTGTGATTATTTGAGCAGCGCCATCTTTAGTCCTGGCAGCTGCCTAACGTCGCAGACTGTGACGTTTTAGTGGCACATGCTGCGTTTGTGCATGTGCCACAACAGCGCCCCCTAGCGGTAGCGTTGTCAGCAAATGCAGTCTTTCAAATAGCGGGTCTTATTAGCACAATGCCCATTTAGCGCCTATTTTCACCAAAATAATCCCCTCATCTATTAAACAGCAATTGCCCCATTGTCTTCAGAAGTGAATACAGATGCAAAATGTCTCTTTAACTCATCAGCTATTTCCTTATTCTTGTTTATAACCTGCCCTGATATGTCTTTCAAGAATCTAATCGATTTCTATCTGCTGATCTGTTGGAGATATTTGTAATAACATATGAATCTACAAAAGTGACACCCACTGATTGAAAAGTTGGTGACTAACTCGCCTCAGCAAGGCCTGGGGAGCCATCCTGGGATTTCTCGCTTCCCAGGCCCTTAATTGGTTTTGGGCGAGATTTCCACCTCCTCGAGACTGGAAATCCTGCCTAATAGAGCTGCTGGCCAAGCAGCGGGCTGGCAGCTCTTAGTCCCAGTAGCGCCAACAGGAGCAGTGGCCACTGTTGGGACTACACCCAGCCGTGAGGGTCAAGAGGAAGGACAGCCCCGGAACTCAGGTAAGTTTTTGAGGCCTTGCTGGGGACAATCGACCAGGCCCCGAGAGGCAAGGGGGGTTGGTTGGGTGGGGGGTGGTGTGGAGTGGGTGGGAGTGCCGTGTGTTGGAGGTAGTTGGGACTTCGGGGGCAGCCCTCCATGAGTTTTACCAGACGGGGGTCTAGGGGCCTTTGCCATCCAGCTGCCAAAAGTAAAATACCCGTAGTGGCGGGAGAAGGCTCTTAAGTGGCAGTTAATTGGCTACTTCAGGGCCTTGATTGGCCTAGGGCGGGCAAGCCATTTCTCGTCGCTGCTGCCCCATGTAAAGTTGCAGTGGGGGAGGGAGGGGGTCAGGAATGGCCCCCATCCTCATCCCCCACCTCCCACTCAATTTTACGTCCCCCCCACCCTCCGTCACCACCAGCCCGCTCATTAAGGGTCTGTAAAATTCTGGCCAAGAAGTCAGATTTGTTCAAAACAAACTGAGAAATAGAAGGTGTAATATAATTACAGAATTACAGTGGCGCAGTGGTTAGCACCACAACCTCACAGCTCCAATGACCCAGGTTCGATACTGGGTACTGCCTGTGCGGAGTTTGCAAGTTCTCCCTGTGACTGCGTGGGTTTCCGTCGGGTGCTGCGGTTTCCTCCCACAGCCAAAGATTTGCAGGTTGATAGGTAAATTGGCCATTATAAATTGCCCCTAGTATAGGTAGGTGGTAGGGGAATATAGGGAAGGTGGGGATGTGGTAGGAATATGGGATTAGTGTTAGATTAGTAGTAAATGGGTGGTTGATGGTCAGCACAGACTCGGTGGGCCGAAGGGCCTGTTTCAGTGCTGTATCTCTAAATAAATAAATAAATATTACCAGAAAGAAAGAATTTGTATTCATATACTACATTTCATGATCACAGGATATTCCAAAGCATTTCACACAGCAGTCACACTTTTAATGTAAGAAATGCAACAGCCAATGGGCTCACAACAAGGCCCAACAACCAGCAATGAGATGAAGAGCTTGATAATACGATCTGCTGATGTTGGTTGCAGGACAGATGTTGCTCAGGATATTGGGAGAACTCCCCTTCTCTTCAAGTAATGCTATGGGGTATTTTATCGACCTGAGAGCACAGACAGGATCTTGTTTAATCTCTTATCCAAAAGAAAATGAAACATGAATCATATGGTAAGTACAGCCAAGTCAGTAATCTTACAGTAAATATACCCAGGTGAGCTACAACCACTAAAGGAGCCATTCATACAAGAGCAAATTTAGATAGGTGCCACTTCTATTGATGTTATATCTATTCTGAAGGAACAAATACTGCAAAATAAATACTAAATGCTCTGATTCATGAACGTTTTTATTATGTAATCATTGACATATAATGACCCCCCCTTTCTATGTATAATGTTATGCAAAGGTTTGTCGTTAGGACACAGTGTTGGAGGAGCCTGGAGAATGACCAACTGCATTCATGCTGTAATCAACATTTCTTTAATATACCAGCAGCTATTGCCACAATCTCAGGTAGCTCTTGAGAATCAGCCAACAGGAGATTGGTACTAAATGAACGAAGGATTCATGAGAGGGCCTGTTTTCAATTGGTTAAAATGATTATGGCCGGAATTTAATGCCCCCACCCCACCCCACCCCGTCCCCAACTATAAAACTGGCCCCAGATTGACTTTGCAAGATTCCGCCAGTTGTGCTGGCTCGGATAGGTTCTTCAAATTGAGCTCCGTTTGTTAAGCGTACAGGGTACTAGTAGCCATGCTTTCTCAAATCCAAAAATATTTACCATTGTGCTGCCATGTTAATAAATTAATATTACTTGATTATTAACCCAGAGGCCTGGACTAATGCTCCAGCGATATGAGTTCAAATCTCACCACAGCAACTGGGACAATTTAAATTCAATTAATTAATTAATTTGGAAGAAGATGCTAGTCTCATTAATAATCATGAAACTGCTGGATTGTTGTTAAAAACCCATCTCGTTCACTAATGTCCTCCAGGGGAGAAAGTCTGCCATCCTTACCCAATCTGGCCTACATGTGACTCCAGACCCACAGCAACGTGGTTGACTCTTAACTGCCCTCTGAAATGGGCTAGCAAGCCACTCAGTTGTGGGCGGCTCACCACCACCTGCTCAAGGGCAATTGAGTATGGGCAATAAATGCTGGCCTTGCCAGCGGCGCTCACATCCTAAGAATGAATATGAAAATACTAACTAGCGTACACCAATGAAAGTAGTATATGGTTCAGTATAATTTTTGTAAACGCTATTTTCAGTGATTTTAAACCAGTTTACTTATGAGGGAGGACTGGATTATCTTATTAAAACTTTCTTTTTTGTGATAAACTCATTTTTAGCTGTATTAATAAATCTGGACCAGGTTACTACGCTTCAAGACATCATTTAATACTTTTTAAAGAAAAGAAATACGTTCTATAACACTGCCCTATTGTGTTGGTTCAGGGAAGATTTTATATTTGTGATGATGCAACTGATTTTTATCGGAAACTTGAACTTCAACTTTCCCAGCACAATTCCGGATTGTGACCAAAGATGAAATTCTACCCCAAAAATTCTCTGTGAAAATTGATGCATAGCGCTAGCTAACAAATGCATTTTACTGTTAGCTCCAAGATACATTTTCCACAGATTTGTGTTTGAAATGATTGAATTACAAGCAAATAAATAAGTCCTCCAACCCTCAAAATCACAGTAGACAAGCAATCTCATAGTGATCCTAAATAACTTTAACATAGCAGGCTAAGTTTTATAAGAAATGTAGTTTTAATTGTTTTGGGGCATTACATCCAAACGAGAGAAAGTAAAGACATTTGAAGATTCATTCTACGAAACGTGCTTTCCCTGAAGGCCCAACTCCAATTTTGCACATTTTACAGTGAAGGCAATGGGGCATTCTGACTGTCCAGCATGTCTACATTTTTTTATATATAGAAAAAAGACAAATTAAACAATAGCTAACTTTTATAATGGTTTCTGGGTTATGAAACATCTGTTGATTTAAAACATTCTAGAATTCTGCTTCCTTCAGTTAGATTTTGACCCATATTCATGAAATTATACCTGCTGCTAAGTTCCAAGACTCCCACTGAGTTTTAGGTATTTCGGCCAAAGAATTGTGTGCAATTGCCATCATAAATACAAACCCTGGATTCTAGCCTTAGTTCAAAATATAGTTAATATATCTATATTATATATTAACACACAGATACATACATGCATACAAATTTAGTAACCCTGTCTTTCACTTAATTCCATTTTTTATAACCACAATCTTTTGTCATCTTGCATTTATCGATGCAGAGATGGAATTTGCCATTTTCCCCCTTTCTTTCCAGCTTTCTCCTCTCCTGTCAAGGTATTTATTTATGCAGCAATGAATCAGGTTCTGCAGGTGCTAGCCACATTTCCTTACCTCACCCATTTTAATGCTCGACTGTAGACACTGGTTGTTCGCCCACTATCCAAGCTCAAGGCTCTCCTCACTCATTTTCCATGCAGGTGCGCTTTTCAGCTGGGCTGGTGATGACAGGAGGTAACAGTTAAGGGTGTGTAACTTGCTTTTGGCTCTCCTAAAGCAACCACTCACACTACCACATTCTGCCATCTCAACAAAATCCTGATTGTTCCCCCTCTAGGGCAAAACCTTCTAATCTTCTCCCACTAGTGCAGCAAAATATTTAACATTTTAAATGTCATAAAAATCAGTCATTTTGCTCTCTTTAAATTATATGACATAAGACATGGTGCATTTTATCCTGTTTTTGTCCTGTGTACAGTATAACCAGAGAGAGCCGTTTGCAAGGATGTATGAATCTTTACATTCTAATAATATGTAATTTATCAGCATGTAAAAATCATTTGTATTTGATACTGAAAGGCATACATTCTGCATAACTGTTTAAAAAAAAATGAATATGAAGACAGCCTTCACCCCTTATACACTCCAACCTGCCGCACTCATTTACCTTGCAGAATATCGACAGCACTTTTTCTGTTGTGCTTCAAAAAAGAACTCCATTGAATCCAGGACCCAGAATCTGTGACACCAGCTGATTTGATCACACCAGTAAGTATTAAAATTTGTGAGTATTACAAATTTGAAATGAAAACAGATGATTCTGAAATGTGTAGCAGGGCCTGGGTGAGCACCAGAAGAAGTTTGAGATTTAATGGTTTATAAGCAAGTACAGAACCAGGGGAAAATGGAGGGAGCACAGAGAAGATGGTAGCAGTGACTAAAGGATAAAAGGGAAGTTCTGTGTTGAGGTGGAGGGCAGGAGTGATTAATGATAAAGGCGATGTTGGTGCAAGACAAAAAGTGGGTGGTAATGGGTCTAGAGGAGGTTTAAATAGTTATAGCAGATCCAATACCAGCACCTGGGAATACAGGAGCAGTGGCTATAATCTAAAGTTGTTGAACTTAATGTTGAGGCCGGGAGGCTGCAAAGTGCCTAATAGCAAGATGAGGTGCTATTACTTGAGATTTTACACACTGGCATTTTGTACCTTGATGATAAATTTAGTATTCCAACTAGTCGTTTGCTAACCTCAGGATAGCTGGTACCTACTGTGAGCTGCAATCCGTAATTGTTTTCAAAGATGTTGCATGATTGATTACGTTAATTTATTGGCACCAATGCCACTGCTTGGATATGGTTCATCAACATTAAAAGAACCACATGTATTCCTCAAGGAAGTGAAGACATTTTTTTTTAATACATTGAGAATCATTGTATTATATACTGTTATACAATCTAACAAATTTCAAGCTGTAAGATATAATGTCGCACTCTTCCAAAACATATGGAAATCTCGTTAAAGTTTTCATTCTCTGGAAACTGAGGATTATAAATCAAATATGTTAAGGCAATCTTGAACACAGTCCTCGTGAATGCACGTGCCTTATTCTTTACTTCCGTTTGATTTTAATACCTCTTTATGCATGTTTTCCGGAACACCCTCTTAGCTGCTTCAGGTCAAAGCACTGACACACTGTATCATGGACACATGTTTAAACCAAAGACTTTCCATAAAGTGAGTTCCTGAATTCACTGGGGATAAAGAAAAAAAATTAGAAGGGAGATTCAAATTACACAAGGCAAACAATCTCACTAGGTACAGAATGGAATTGGCAAACAATCTCATTAGATGCAGAGGTTATTGTCTGGTGTATTGAGTTGGCAGTAAAGGTATGTTATTGGGGAACTAACTTGATGAACAAAACATGAAAACCAGTGTAAAATACAATAGGTGTAAAGAGTTGAACTTATTTAGTTCTAGCTGACCAACATGCTTTCTTGGTAAGATACCAGTGCTGAAAAGTTGATAAAAAATAAATGATCAATAAGTACATTAAAAAAAAAATAGATAGCAGTACAGTACACCTTGCCAAAGACTCAACTAGAGGGAATGACTTCAGACTTTAATGAAGAGATTCCAAGGGCCTAATTTTTAGGTCTCGCTGGGAGTGGGAATGGAGGCAGGTAGATGCCAGTTTCCCATCGCCATTCCTGCTGTTGGCAAGTTTCGTCAGGGTGGGAGTGAGGCCGGGTCCAAGAACCTGCCCAATCTGTTAATAAGTGCAATTAAGGTCGTTAAAGAGCTCATTGAGAGCTTGTTAAGATTTTGGTGGGAGCACATGGGCTGCACACTGGGCCAGGGACAGGCCAGGTACATGGTGGCAGCAACACAGTGGGGAACCAGTCATGGTCATGCCAGGCATTTAGATGGGTGCATAAAAGAGAGAATAGCACAGAGGGGGACCTGGCCATTGGCACAAAGGTGACATCAGGTCTGCGCAGGTTGTGGGGAGGTTGTTGACTGTGTGCTTGAACAGTGCAGGGTTCATCACCCTCCTGGCATCGCAGGGGCATGAGAGGAGGGGTCAAGGCTTCCAGACACAATTGGGAGGCCATCTGAGCACAAGGAAGGCAACAGCTGGCAATGGGAGGACGACTGTCAGATTTCATGTCCAGTAGCAATGAGGAGCAACATCCTCTGCAAGAAGAGATGAGGAGGGCAGAGTAGAGGGATGAGGGGCAGGAAGGACATGGAGGCCATACCCTCAGCATAGGATCTACCGCTGAAGACGGAGCTACCTGGACATGGTGGAGAACCAGTGTCACAGTAGATTGCAACTTTCCAGGCAGATGGCCACAGAGACTTGCGCCCTCATCACAGAAGACCTTGCACCTCGCAGTACTGGTTGACAGGCCCTGTCAGTAGCCATCAAAGTCACTGCGGCCTTGACCTTCTTTGCCTCTAGATCCTTCCAAGAATTTGCTGCAGACCTTTGTGGCATCTCGCAAATTGCTGCACACTACTGCATCTCACAGGTCACTGATGCCCTATTTACGAGAGCAGGGCAGTACATTTGATTCCAGACAGAAGGGACCTTGCAGGCACAGAGGGCAGTGGGTTTCACCTCCATCACTGGATTTCAGGAATCATCGATTGAACCTATGTGGCCATCAAGGCACCCAGGGACCACCCATTAAGATTCATCAACAGGAAGGACTTCCACTCCATTCAACGTTCCATTGGTCTGCAACCGCTACAAGAGCTTCCTTCATGTGTGCGCTCACTTTCCTGGCAGCTGCTATGACTCCTTCATCCTCCAGGCTGCTGCAGCTCTTCATTCCACCCCCAAACTACGTGACTGGATTCTCGAGGACAAGGGAAATTCCTTGAAGAGATGGCTACTCAACCCCTTACGAGACCCTGAAACGGAGCCACAGAGGTGCTAAAACCGAACCCATCTGCTCACAAGGACCATCATCAAGCAGGCCATCGGGCTTCTGGTGATGCGGTTCCAGTGCCTAGACCAGTAAGGTTGGCTCTGCTCTCCATAGCATGCCTTCCAGAGAGGTATACCTTGAAGAGGGTGATGCTCTGGAAAAATGGAACTCGTAGCTCATTGGAGGAAAAAGAAGAGCAGGACATGGAAGAGGAGGAGGAAGAGGATGGTGCAGATCACAGAGATGCCCTGGCTGCACAGGGAGGAGCTTGGGCCAGTGAGGGTCTCGTCAGGACGCTATCAACATCAGGACACATCTGATCCAGGCACCTTTCAGCTGATGCCTTCTAACCCAAGAGGATGGCACGGTCTGGAACTCATCTTGATCTGCCTGTGAGAACACTTCCATTGAAAGCGCAGTGTGGAATAGATCCGCTCTGATTGCCGATCAAGGAAGCACATCTGTACAGAGGTTTCATTGTGTCTGTTGAAGGCCCCATGCTCCCCTTCACAGCTTCATCCCTCTTTTCAGGCTCCGCCATTAAAAAAAAATGGAAGCTCCCAAGCCTGGCATTTATGAGTCAATATTTACATTGTGTTGAAAAATAGGAAAAGTACACAGTTACAGGTGAAACAAATCCCAGTGGCCCACTCAGTACTCTTCCCGACGCAGTAGCCTCCACTCTAGGCCACTTTTATGTGGTGCTTTCATTGTGGCCTTGGAGGAGGTGGAGGAAGCCAGCTCACTTCTCTCTGCTCACAGCTATGATGCCACGTGGTGGTCGTCCTCTTCGTGGAGGGGCTGGGGGACACCTCCAGAGACTGCCGCAGTGGCGTCACTGCAGGGGCAGCCTCCATCACTGGGCTGTGCTGCACACATGATCCCTCAGTCAGAGGAGCCAAGGAGGCTGTTAATGATGATGATGATGCCCAATGAGGGGTGGCAGCTTCATCCTTCTTGGTCACTGCCTTATCCCTTGGCTGCTGCTCTGGATGGCTAGAGGTGGTCACCAGTTGGGGTGCAACTGGTAGCCCCTCAAAACATCTTTGCTCCATCAGTCCCACTGACTGGTCAAAGCTACACAGTGTGCTTTGCATTCTGTGCATGTCAGTGCGTAGTTCCTGCATGCACGACATGTGTTACTGCATATAGTTCTCTATGACTTTGGTCACTCTCTCTATAGAGGAGCTCAGCTGCTCAAAGCCCTAAGGCATTGTGGTGTACATGAGCTGAATGGACTCCTTTGTTCACAGCTCATGTCCTGGCACTGCCTCAGGGAACTGTGACATGTGGGAGCACATCTGTTGCTGCTGGGTCTAACTGGAGCCTCCTTTTCTGTGACTTCCGAGGCCCTGCATCTGCGCCCAGCTGATGGATGTGTCCCCCAAGAGGGACACTGCCCACAGCTGCCTCTGCCTCTGTCACCTCCTCCTGTACACTTGCCACGTGCTCATCACCCAGTTCCACCCTCTCTTTGTGTGTGCCAGGACCCACTGAGGTGACTGCACCTGAGCAGGTGGAGGGTGTGCTTATAATGTGTGATGGTGCTTGCTCTGAGGTTTGCTCTGGTAGCGCTTAGCCTGATGATGGTAGAGGTCTTCGCCTCTTCGATCCAGGCCTGCTTGGTCTGGGAGGGTGGCCTTCTACTGCCAACCTCCGGAAAAAGGGCCTCCCTCATTGCCTCGAGGAGGACCTCCAGGTCGGCCTCAGCAAAGCGAGGGGCAGACCTGCTCAGGTTTCAGCCCTCTGCCTTTCCTGCTTCACGTGTAATACAGAAAGTAAATCTCTAAAACAGTAGTCATAGCAATGGCTGCTGTGGTCTGTTTAAATCGTGCCCACTTTCTTTCAGTCCCACCTCCATTCCCATCCCTGTGGCTGCTAACTGTCCACTCAACCTGCCCGACAGCTAATCGACAGTCCAGCGCCGTGAAAATCACAGCCTGTGACTGCCTCCCCAGGGGCAGAATCGATACCGGGAAACAGTCCCACTGTCCATTTCCTGACCTCAGAAGGAAAATCAGGCCCCAAAACAAAGCGCTTTTGAATGGAATATAGTTGTTGGGAAATTGAGATAAAGCAATATTTGTTAAAGACTGATAAATTGTAGAATATTGCCTGAAACCTGCCTCTACAGCTATCTTCAAACTAAGCTCCAAGAATAATCTCGATGATACCGTCAAAAGCTACCTCAATATCTGAGGAGGTTATTCTAATATATGGTTCACAGCACTGGACAAACAACAAAATATTTGTTATTGAATACGCAATCTTTCTCTTATCTCTGATGGTAAAATTCCAGCTGGCAGAAATGGATTCATTGGTGTTAAATGAGCAAGCGGATTAAGGGTTTGGGGTGTGAATGAATTTGCTTCTACAATGCACCATCAGAAATTATAGACCTAGTTGTCCACCAGTGTTCCTTGCTCGTGCATTGAATGTATGAGTGTCTCATTAGAACTTCACAGCTAAGCAAATGAGAGCCATATTGACCAATGTGTAAAGGCCTAGAGTTTACAATGAGCACCAACTGTGTGCTCAGCACATCCATTGAAACTAGACATTAAAAGCCAGTTTAGTTCTGGCCTGAATGCAAGGGATTTCTTAAAGCACGGTTGCTCCAAACTCTTGAAATAGAATTCTGTTCAATGCTATGCGGATCAGATTTGGTGCTCCCCATTATTAGGATTAATAGGAGAGGACAAAGAAGGGATGTCGGGGACATCAGACTGTACAATAGTGTCCTTACCCATGCACACTATTATTCAATTACCTGTTTCTACAGGCCTAGACTAGACTACCCAGCAATGCCAGTGAAAAATTGTTGTCACAGGGTCCAGTCCGACAGGCAGTTACAGAGCTGTGCCATCTGCTACAAATGGAGCTGGAGACAACTTTGGCCATAGGGCTAGCATGGCCAGTGTCAGTCAAAATCACCACCTCTCTCCACCTTTATGCCTCTGGTTCGTTCCATGCCACCTCTTGGAGATATCTGCAATAAAAGGCAATTGCAGCAGACTATGTGTATCAAATTGGTCATTGATTTTTTGTTCAGAAAGGCCAATGCTTTCAAAAATGTTCCTACTGATCAGGAACAGCAACACAACTGGATTCCCCAGCGTGCAGAAGATCCGATCTTTGATGTTGTCCATATAACCGTTAAGGTATCAAAGTGTTCCAATTTATCACTGTGCTGCTGGTCAGTGATGATCAACATTACATCTTGCAGCTTAATGCCTGGCCCATAGGAAGTAGTTACATTGCTATCATTGTAAGGTAGTCATTTATGCCACTCTCTTTGAAGACAGACAACAAACATAGTTCCAAGGCTAAAATAAAGACAGAAAGTGCTGGAAATAAACAGCAGGTCTGGCAGCATCTGTGGAGAGAGAAATAGAGTTAACATTTCAGGTCTGTGACCTTTCATCAGAATACTTCCAAGGCTGCTCTCTTCAGACACGATTAATGATCCTCTAATCCAGCCAAAAAACTCAAGCAGATTGCAGACATAATCTGACCCATGCAGCTGCTAGAAACATTATAGGGAGCTTGAAGCAGTGTGCCAATTTGGAGGGCATCTTACAGTACAGCCCATTAAGATTTCCAAGTTCAATATCATAACTTTACACTGAATGCAGCCCAAACTTTGGAGGAGAAAAGGAAACTTTTAATTAAGACCAGGCAAGGACACCGACACTGACCAAAAGGAAATCCCTGCAATACCATCATTGCAGCAGGATAAATCTTGTACCAGATGCTCAAACACATTCGGCCAAGTGTGTGTTTCTCCCTTTAATGAATCCTCCTGTCTGCATGTGATTAATCAAATGGCTTTCTTGTCTCTATTTTTATCAATACCACTTGTGCCACAGATCTGTTGAAATTTTCTCTCTTGTTCCTTCTAAGCTGGAAATATATGGCTGATTTCTGTCTTACTGCTCTTCGTTTACGGCTCTAATTTGGAGGGTAGAGGGACAAAAATTGCAATAAAAATGTCACTGATTTACTGCTAAAGCTGCACCTTTTCCAGTTTTCAGGTGGACCTTGATTTATTTGGTCAGTGCTCTTGCCAAAAACGGGTGGGGATTGGGGGAGTGCCAATGAAATTATTGAACTGGGGGTCAGGAGACACTAAGATCCCAGTGAGATCTTCATGTCAATCAATACTGCCACTGCTACTCACTCAAACATCCCACAAATCATGTGTAATAATGCTCAGAGATGGCCATTCCAGTGCCAGTTACAGGGGTACTCATTCAAAATGCTGCAAAGATATGGGAAACAATTTGATAGCAGTTTATGCTGACTTTTGACAAGTTATTCAGTTTTAAATTGCTTGTAGTGGCTGGACAATCTTTTGAAATCTTAAATAGCAATAGGAGGAAGGAATATATGGAGCTGCAACTGCAGGGATGCCAGCTAAAAGGAGGCAAGCTTGCAGGAAACTTTATCCTCCCTAGAGTCTGTAGGTCTGAGATCACATACATGCTCTTCCCTGAGGGGCAGTGCATTAGAAGGCTGTGCTTCTCTAGGGAAGGTGTTATAGAGTTGTGCCACCTCCTGCAATAAATCGTGTAACCAACTGGCTCAGCTGGGACAGTGCTGCCTTTGGCAGTCAAGGTCACTGAAGCTCTGAACTTATTTGGCTTTCACTCCTTCCAGACTTCCACAAATAAATTACGAAAATTCGTCATTCTGCAATTCATGCTTGCATTAAGCATTTGACTGATGCCATGTTTTCTAGAACAATCATTTTCTGGACAACCAGGAACAGTAAGATAGAGATTTGAGGTTCACAAAGATTGTGGGCTTTCCCCAAGTCATGGGCTTCAATAGCTGCAGCAACATTGCCTTCACATTATCCCACTGTTTTCATAAATCACGTGTCTCCATTTCATTAATAAGCAATTGTTGTGCAACCACCAGCCGTAATTCATGCAAGTCTGTGTCTGCAATCCTAGCAGCTGCCAAGATGCTTTTACATTGTGGCAACCCTCCACTGTTTGCCCCTGCACAGCAAGCGAGAGGTTGGCTACTTATGGACAAGGGTATCTTCTGCAGATTTGCCCCATGACTCATCTCAGAAACCCACACTTGGCAACTAAACTGTGCTATAATCAGATCCATGTCTCAACTATGACTCTCAGTGAGCAGACTATTGGAGTCCTCAAACAATGACTCCACTGTCTAGACGGGTCTGGTGGCTTCCTGTAATAAAAACCAGAAAGAGAGTCCTACATGATGGTGGTTTGTCATATGCTGTATAATGTTGCTCTACAATGGGGACAATACATAGAGCCACCATTGAATGAGAACACAAGAAATAGGAGCAGAAGTAGACTATATGGCCTATCGAGCCTGCTCTGCCATTCAACACGATCATGGCTGATCTTGGGCTTCAATTGCACTTTCCTGCCTTCTCCCCATATCCTTTGATTCCCTGCGAGACCAAAAATCTATCTATCCCAGCCTTAAATGTATTCAACGATGGAGCATCCACAACCCTCTGGGGTAGACAATTCCAAAGATTCACAACCCTTTGAATGTAGTAAATTCTCCTCATCTCAGTCATGAATGACTGGCCCCTTATCGTGAGACTGTGTCCCCATGTTCTAGATTCCCTTACCAGCGGGAACAATCTCTCAGCTTCTACCCTGTCAAGCCCTTTCAGAATCTTGTATGTCTCAATTAGATCACCTGGCATTCTTCTAAACTCCAGAGAATATAGGCCCAATTTACGCAGCCTCTCATCAGAGGACAACCCCTCACCCCAGGGACCAATTTAGTAAATCTTCGCTACACTGCCTCCAGTGCAAGTATATCTTTTCTTAAATGAGGAGACCAAAATTGCACACAGTATTCCAGGTGTGGTCTCACCAAAGCCCTGTACAATTTTAGTAAGACTTCTTTATTCCTGTACTCCAATCCCCTTGCAATAAAGGCCAACATGGCATTTACCTTCCTAATAGCCTGCTGGATCCGCATGTTAACGTTGTGCGTTCCTTGTACAAGTACCCGTAAATCTCTCTGAACATCAACATTTATCAGTTTCACACCTTTTAAAAAATATTCTGCTTTTCTATTTTTACGACCAAAGTGAACAACTTCACACTTTCCTACATTATACTCCATTTGCCATCTTGTTGCCCACTCACTTAACCTGTCTATATCTCTTTACAGTCTCTCTACATTCTCCCTGCAGTTTACCTTTCCACCAAGCGTTGTATCCTCAGTAAACTTAGATACATTGATCTCTGTCTCTTCATCCAAGTCATCAATATAGAGTGTAAATAGCTGAGGCCCCAGCACTGATCCTTGCGACACCCCACTATTCACTGCCTGCCAACTTGAAAATGCCCCATTTATGCCCACTCTCTGCATCCTGTCTGTTAACCATGCTACTATATTACCCCCAATACCATGAGCCTTTATTTTGCCTATTAATCTTTAATGTGACGCCTTTTGAAAATCCAGGTATACATCATCTACTGGTTCCCCTTTATCTACCCTAATTAGTTACATCCTCAAAAAAACTCTAATAATTTTTTCAAACAGGATCTCCCTTTAGTAAAACCATGGTGACTTGTTCGAATCATACTATACTTTTCCAAGTGCAATATTAAGACTTCTTTAATAATAGTTTCCAGCATCTTCCCAATGACTGATAGGTTAACTGGCCTGTAGTTCCCTGTTTTCTCTCTACCTCCTTTCTTGAAAAGCAGTGTAACATTTGCCAACTTCCAATCAGATGGGACCATTCCTGAATCTAAGGAATTCTGGAAAATCATAGCCAGCGTATCCACTATCTCTGCAGCTATCTCTTTTAGAACCCTAGGATGTAGGCCATCTGATCCCAAGGACTTGTCAGGTTTTAGTCCCTCAAGTTTCTCCAATACTTTTTCTCAGCTGACATCAATATCCTTAATTTCCTCACTCTTTTTAGCCCCTATTTCTGGCATGGAACCTGTGTTTTCTACTATGTAGACAAGACACAAAATATTTGTTCAATGCCTCTGCCATTTCCTCATTTCCCCATGATGATTTCTCCTGTCTCTGCCTCTAAGGGACCAATGTCTACTTTAGCTACTCTCTTCCTTTTTATGTACTTATAAAAGCTTTTACAATCTGTTTTTATATTGCTGGCTCATTTACTCTCATTCTATTTTTTTCATTTTTATCAACTTTTTGGTGGCCCTTTGCTGGTTTCAAAAACACTCCCAATCCTCAGATTTGCTACTATTTTGTGCAACATTGTAAGCCTCTTCTTTTAGTTCAATGAAGTTCTTCAGTAAGATGACGGAGAAGAGATTGAGGATGGATAGGAAGTGAGAGGATACCAATACGTGCTTGCAGCCAGATGTTTTTGGCAGCAGCTTGTTGAACAATCGCTGCCCACACCCGCCCCTTCCCCCGCATTAATAGTAATAAGCAACATCTGTTCCTGTCCTTCTAATCTTTCATAAACTACATCTGCCCAAAGATCAATATTTTTGTCACCTGACATTGCAGTGTCCCCAGCTACTACAAGAACACACTGCATACGTTGATTTCAAAATCGTTTACAATTTACTATCTTGCACAAATACCTACAAACTAATATCACACAGGTGTGTGCCTATAATGCATTTCTTTAGTTATCTCTTGCCAATACTATTCGCCTATGAGGTGCTCCCTCAGTGATTTCAGTAAGGGAAGTAGAAGGATGGTGTGGTTCATAAGAGAGGTCTTGACATGCTTATGGTTGGAAGCCAGCTGCTAGGGCAGCCTAACACAGCTGGCTTTCTGGCAGCAGGGTGAGTACTGGTTGGTGAAGATGCATATGTGTTAGTTTCTTGTGAGATGGTACTATGTTTCACTCCCATTGCATGATTGCCCTGTGCTATTGGGCTACAGCTCAGTGCTCCCATTGATTTTTTGGAGAATGGGAATCCATGGTCCAAATGAGGCCCCTAGCAATTCCGTATGGACAGTGTGATGCTACTGGTGCCATAGACCGCTTCCCCCCCCCACCACCTCCAAGGGGGAGTGTCCATTGAAAATGGCCACAAACTCCATAGTTCACTATATCGTGTCAATGCTATGAAGTCGAGCCCTACACAGGATGATACTGGACTCCTCCATATGATGTGGTAGCAGACACATCACCCAATGTCCATTCCATCCAGGACACATACCAAAATCAACTCGACGCTATCATACACACTCTCCTCCTGCTTATTTATTTTGCTCAGAACAGGGCTTATCACAAACATTCCTGCTCCAGCCTGCTCTTTATTTATCAGGTCTTACAACTGTGGAATTCCTTATCTCCTCACTGTTTCGTTCCTGCAACCTATAGGCTTTTAAAAACAAGATTGGCATTGTCTCGTCACAACTTTCAGGTTTACCTTGCCTTCTCTTTTATCTTTTTCATTCCTGGACTAATATGATGTCCTGAACGATGTGCTTCATCAGATTTCTCTTTAAAAATATCTTGGCCGTTAAAAATTCCTTGCCTGTTCACTGTGTGGTCACATTGCTGCGCAAAGTGACTGGATTACCCATGGCACAATTCTGCAATAAACAAATGAGCTTGGTTCTGATCATTAATTGTTATTCTTTTATGAACAATGGATTCTATTCTGAAATCAGTGCTATTTATATCCAAACAATGGAATCTCTGGGGGAGGTCAACATTCCACAAAACAATGTGGAAAGTCATGCATCAAAGCAATAGAGCTAGAACATTTGAAGCAGTAATCTGCAGACACAAGGTATTAGGATCAATTACTGCAGAAAGTAGTGTCTCAAATAACAAACGAACCAGAGCTGCTTCTACAATGATAATTGTTTAGTGTCTGTAAGCCTGCTCGTCATCTTTACACTGCTAAATCTACTTAATTATTCCAGCAAGAGAATTTTAGACCCAGTAGATGCCTTTTATGTTGTTTCCGTGCACCAACTCCCAAGGCATGGATCCAGCATTCAAAAACTTAATGACTTGGACATTCAAAACTTGTGGCTTAGAAACGTTATTCTTTAGTAAGTCTTCCTGACTGGCACCAGTCCTCCTGTTGCCAGTAAGTGGCATGTTTACTTGTACTGACAATGCCACAGTGACATCATGTCAATGCTTCCAACATACACAGTGGCCAAAAGGTCACGGCCAGTACGCACTTGTGTGGCAAAGCACGGCCCAAGGAGCAGCCAGTTTACAAGAAGCTGTATCCATGCACACAATGTGGGCGAACAGTACATTAAGTCCCTCTCCCTTGATCCGAGCTGCAAAAAATGCACCCGGCTTTTGGTGGATCTTTAATCCTGTTTCCAAGCCAAGAGGTAGGTTTAATGGTTCATCTGCAAGGAGCCATTTTATTAAAGTTAATCTCTCAAAATCCAACCTGTGTGCAATGTAGAAGCAGTTTCTGATTGCAGCACATCCACTCAGAGCACAATCCAGTGTTTTCTGGAAAAAAAAATAAATGTTTTAAAGAAAAGGTTTATCAAGATTTTGACAGCACTGTTTAATTCTAATAGGTGAAGTCTATGATGGAACTTAAAGAAAATTTGTGAATCCCCTGTTCTCAGGAAGGGGACATGCTGAAAGGAACTGTGAGCTGGAGATAGGCCGACAGCAGTTTGATGCTGATTCTCTGACACACACATTCCCATTGAGCTTGGCTCTACATTGGAAGTGAGAAATCAATGAATTTACCCTTTATTGCTTCTTGAGGTATGGTTTGCATATGATGTGGGAGGGAATCCCAAAATAGAATATGACTTTGGATGGAGTGAACATGATGGGCCAACTGGTTAGAGGGAGCCTGATTCGGTTGGAGTAGGCACACTGAGATGAACATCTTTTTCTCACTCAATTTCCTAGATTCTTAAAACTTGGGGGAGAATCTACTGGTGATCCAATTACTGTAGCAGTGCACCCAAGTGGCTCAATTTAAGAACATAAGAAATAGGAGCAGGAATGGGCTATAATGGTCCCTTGAACCTGCTCCACCATTCAATAATTCCTCAACTCCACTTTCCCACTCTACCTCCATATTCCTTGATTTTAGTGTTCAAACCTCTATTGATCTCAGTCTTGAATATATTCAATGGCTGATTATCCACAGACCTCTGGGGTAGAGAATTCCAAAGATTCACAACTCTGAGTGAATACATTTCTCCTCATCTCAGTCCTAAATGGTCGACCACTTATCCTGAGACTGTGACCTGTAGTTCTAAACTCTCCAGCCACGGGAAATGGCCTCTCAGGATCGACCCTGTTAAAGCCCTCGAAGAATTTTACTGGTTTCAATGTGATCACCTTTCATTTCTAAAACTAAAAGAGAAAGTGCTGGAAAACACTCAGCAGGTCTGGCATCATCTGTGGAGCAAAAAACATAGTTAACATTTCAGGTTGATGGCATTTCATCAGAAGTGAAAGATGTTCAAGATTAACAACGATGAGCAAGTACAGAACTAAGGAAAAGGGGAGAGGGAAGAACAAAGGGGAAGATCTGTGACAGGAGCGATTACATGGCAAAACGGATGATTCAATACAGAGTACAGAATCTTCAGATGTGATGTTGGGGGGAGGGGGTGGGGTGGGTGGTGGGGGTGGTGGTTAAAGAGGAGATGGAATTGTACTGTTGATTAGGAGTCAATTATTGCAGTAAGGAGGGATGATATCCCAGAAGGTACCTCTAATGAGGCCATATGGGTAGAACTTAAAAACAAAAAGGGGGCAATCACTTGGCTGGGAGTGTACTCCAGGCCTCCAAACAGTCAGGCAGTAGTAGAGGAGCAGATATGTAGGCAAATCTCAGAGAGGTGCAAAAATAATAAGGTAATAATAGTAGGGGATTTCAAGTTCCCCGACATTAGAGGGGATAGTCTTAGTGCAAAAAGCTGAAAGGGGGTGGAATTCTTCAAGTGCATTCAGGAGAGCTTTTTGAGCCAGCACGTAGAGAGTCCTACAAGAGGAGGTGCAGTACTGGACTTAATCCTAGGGAATGAAGCCGGACAAATGGTAGAAATGGCAGTGGGGGAGCATTTCGGGGGTAGTGACCATAACTCTGTAAGATTTAAGGTTGTTATGGAAAAGGACATAGAGGGACCAGAAATAAGAGTACTGAATTGGGGAAAGCAGATTTCAATATGATAAAACAGGGTCTGGCCAAAGTGAACTGGGAGCAGCTTCTTATTGGAAAGTCTACATCAGACCAGTGGGAGTCATTTAGAAGGGAAATTGTGAGGGTTCAGGTGCAGCATGTTCCTGTAAAGGTGAAGAGTAGGGCAAACAGGTCAAGGGAATCCTGGATGTCAAGGGATATAGAGGATTAGATAAGGAAAAAAAAAAGAGGCGTATGGCAGGTTCAGAGTGCTGAAAACAGCGGAGGCCCTAGAGGAGTTTAGAAAGTGTAGGGAGTACTTAAATAAGTAATTAGGAGAGCGAAGAGAGGGCATGAAAAGTCACTGGCAGACAAGATAAAGGAAAATCCCAAGGTGTTTTATAAGTATGTTAGGGGCAAGAGGATAACCAGGGAAAAAGTGGGGCCCATTAAGGACCATCGAGGCAATCTGTGTGTGGAGCCGGAGGAGATAGGGGAGGTTTCGAACGATTACTTTTCATCTGTGTTCACTATGGAGAGGGACGATGTAGGTGTAGTGATCAGGGAGGGGGATTGTCATATACTTGATCAAATTAGCATTGTAAAAGGAGGAGGTATTGGCTGTATTAGCGGGCTTAAAGGTGGATAAATCCCCAGGCTCAGATGTGATGTATCCCAGGCTGCTATGTGAGGCAAGGGAAGAGATAGCGGGGGCTCTGTCACAAATTTTCAGATCCTCTCTGGCCACAGGAGAGGTATCAGAGGATTGGAGGACAGCGAATGTGGTACCAATATTCAAGGGTAGCAGGGATAAACCAGGTAATTACAGGCCGGTGAGTCTAACATCATTGGTAGGAAAATTATTGGAAAAAATTCTGAGAGACAGGATTAATCTCCACTTGGAGAGGCAGGGATTAATCAGGAATAGTCAGCATGGCTTTGTCACGGGGAGATCATGTCTAACAAATTTGATTGCATTTTTTGAGGCGGTAACTAGATGTGTAGATGAGGGTAAAGCAGTTGATGTAGTCTACATGAACTTCAGTAAGGCTTTTGATAAGGTCCCACATGGGAGATTGGTTACGAAAGTAAAAACCCATGGGATCCAGGGTAATTTGGCAAATTGGATTCAAAATTGGCTTAGTGGAAGGAGGCAGAGGGTGATGATAGAGGGTTGTTTTTGTGAATGGAGGCCTGTCACCAGCGGGGTACCGCAGGGATCGGTGCTGGGACCCTTGCTGTTTGCAGTATACATTAATGATTTAGACGTGAATATAGGAGGTATGATCAGCAAGTTCTCAGATGACATGAAAATTGGTGGTGTCATAAATGGTGAGGAGGAAAGCCTTAGGCTACAGGACGATATAGATGGGCTGGTAAGATGGGCAGAGCAGTGGCAAATGGAGTTTAATCCTGAGAAGTGTGAGGTGATGCACTTTGAGAAGTCTAACAAGGCAATGGAATATACAATGGATGGTAGGATCCTAGGGACTACAGAGAGTCAGAGGGACCTTGGGTCCTTGTCCATAGATCACTGAAGGCAGCAGCACAGGTAGATAAGGTGGTTAGGAAGGCACACGGGATACTTGCCTTTATTAGTCGAGGCAAAGAATATAAGAGCAGGGGGGTTATAATGGAACTGTATAAAATGCTGGTTAGACCACAGCTGCAGTACTGTGTACAGTTCAGGTCACCACACTATAGGAAGGATGTGATTGCAATGCAGAGGGTGCAGAGGAGATTTACCAGGATGTTGCCTGGGCTGGAGCATTTCAGTTATGAAGATAGGCTGGGGTTGTTTTCCTTGGAGCGGAGAAGGCTGAGGGGGACGTGATTGAGGTATACAAAATTATGAGGGGCATTGATAGGATAGATAGGAAGAAACCTTTTCCCTTAGCGGAGAGATCAATAACTAGGGGGCATAGATTCAGGGGCAGGAGGTTAGAAAGGAGTTGAGAAATTTTTTCACCCAGAGGGTATTTGGAATCTGGAACACACTGCCTGAAGAGGTGGTAGAGGCAGGAACACTCACAACATTCAAGAAGTATTTAGATGAACACTTGAAACGCCATAACATACAAGGCTACGGGCCAAGTGCGGGGAAATGGGATTAGTTAGGATGGGTGCTTGATGGTCAGCGCAGGCATGTTGGGCCGAAGGGCCTGTTTCTGTGCTGTAAAACTCTATGACAAAGTGGTAGAGATGGTGGGAAGCATGGTAAATATGACAAGGAGGAGAAAGCTCCCCTAGTCTGGGAATGTGGTGGAGGAAGGTGGGTAGACCCCAGAGATGCAGACCACCTGATATGGAATTCCCACCTCAAGTACCAGCGCACACCTTTCCCAATCCCTGAAACTCTGGTGCAACCGTCCACCATTACCAGCACCTACTATCGAGAAAATAGGAACAGTGTTTAAGATCAAACTCAGCTCAATTTCTAAAGCTTTTTCGTGGGAACTGGAAGTATGGTATTATAAACACAATCCATAAAAGTTATAGACTCCCTCCATAAAAATCGCTAGCTAAAAAAAATAAAATACACAGGAACAAAAATGAATCTCCATTGAAACAAGTTCTTGTTAGTGTTATGAGGTATGATGACATCAACAGCCCTCTTCATGTTTCAAGAAGTCTAGTTATTAGTTATCTTATCAGAAAGAAATCTATTACTGCAACTATCCAGCTGGCTTGACGGAAATGAAATCAAATAATCAAGAAGCAGATTACAGAACAGGACAATCTTCATTTTCTTAAATTGTTTGGTGCAATAACATCCACTGCAAAAACCTACATGCCCATTTATTTTTGCCACCATAATTTCTTTGGCGCAACAGAAAATTGATTACTAAAGTAGTCAAGAAAATGTTGTTCCTTTCAATTTGTTAGGCTCTTTTCAGCTAAATGTTGCACAGCACCCTTGGCTATAATATTTCTTGTCATTGCCAATCAGCACTGATTAATACTAAGATTTAAGAATATGTTTTGCCTTCTCACTGAGAAAATATTGGCATGAACTAAATATCAGGCTGATCAGAGCTGACTGGTGGCTGTTTCCAAAAAGCAGCAACTGCTTGGAAGTCAAGAGATATCACAGCAGGGTATGATGGAATCTATGGTTGCAAAACCCGTTTTATTTTTACCCTAACTGAGAGGGAAACTAGAATTGAAACAGAAATTAGAACTGAAACAGGAGCTGGAGAAACAACTTCATGTTTCTGGGGAAACAGTCACTGGTTAGGACCAGATAAAAGGAGACAGAGCCCTCCCTAGACCAGGCATACAAGGCATATCAGGCCAGAGTGGAGTACCGGCAAGCTGAAGTAAGTGAAGACTGAATCCAGGAGCTGTTTCTCTTACTTAAAGTAACCAACTAATTAGAACCAACTGTACAGTGCACAGGTTGTCATTGAAGGACTTGGATAAAGGGAAGACTGGTAAATCCATACCATTAAGACTGTCTGCCATGAGCAGAGCTGAGGAGGGTCAGAAGAAGTGTGCCTTGTAGTGAAGTCTGCAGCCGTGGAGTTCGGATTGAAAGGGAACTGCTGTCGGATGAAGGACAGCGGCTAAATGCTTGAAGAAAGCAGCTGTAAATCTACCTGAGGAACTTCTGAGTTGTGAAGAACTGTGTGATTGTAAATGTTGCCCTATATGCTCGGTGGAGTGCCCAGTGAAACAGTGAGACTCATCTCTTTTGTATCTGATAGTCAAAAGGTGTAATTTGTAATATATATATTGACCATTGTAATATACATAATATACATATTCTGTAGCTTCATGTTTAATTTATGTTGGTTTTGGTTTGAGTGTTAAATTAAAATTTATAAAAATGAAATCTTGTCCTTTTGGTTTGGTTTTCTACTTTGGGGAGAATCGGTGGATTCAATTCTTTTCATTTGTTGGTGGTCTCCAAGGAGATCATGACAACTGATATCAGGTGTTCAAATAGATTACAACTTACTGATTTGAAGTGAAGGCCATCAGGTTCAATGATGTAAACGCAATGCATTTTAGTCAATATTTGATAAGTATTTATAATCAATGATTGGAAGTTGAAAACTCCTAAGCTATGTTCTATCTGTACACATAGCACTCCCTCCTGCAAACTGAATAGCCATTGTTATGCATATAACACATTGCCATTATGGCAATTTCAATTGCTCATAGAATCCATTACAAGGCTTCTATTGTTTCAGCAATATTTTAAACGACAGGAAATTAAAAGTATTAACAAGCAGTTATACATATAGCAGTTTACACTTTGGACAGTTTTCCATTATATTTAAAAGCAGACCAGTGACCATGACATGGAAAGTTAACACCAGCAATTCCCTGTGAACTGATAGGTGAATATGTTATTGCTACAGACAGCCTGTTCACTTATTTGGTTGAATCTACTACTATGAAGTAAAAGAATGGAATGACACTCGCTTTTCTTATCTTTACATACTACAGTATGCGATTCCTATTAACTACTTCTGTCCTTGTGTTACGACTGAGAGATTGGGTAAGACATAGCAAAACTTGTTGTACTCAATTTTGTTGAAGTGTTGATGGTATAATTTATGCTAGACATAAATTTACTTGAAATAGTTTGTTTTGTCTCTTTTTTTTGGTTATTAAACTCTGACCCAAATACATCTAAGGGGAAAAAAATGGTAACTGCAATAGTATCAGAAAAATTGCTTACCAGGGTCTTGAGAGAGCAGCTTGGGTCTCCAACATTGGATGATAGGTCATTAATTACACTCTCAATTTTCAATGGGATGAACTGCTAATCTCAGCGGTACTGTCATGAGAGATACTGAATAGAAGAAGCTAAGCCCTCTCCTTGAGTCACAAGAAACAGATGGAAAATCGCATGGATGGTCACCCTGGACTACACTTGTGCATTTGCTAGTGATCAGTTTGAAAAGAACAATAGATAAGATATGTGTTGGGAATTTTACACCAGATATTTTTCTCTGGTCCAGTACCTACTCCTGTAGGTAGCCCTTTTTCCCTAGGACTCTCTGCCCTATCTATTGTTCTCTGATGGTTTCAGTTGGACAACTTAATTGGAACCTGATAAACTGAGAAATACTCTTTAAAATTTGACTAGAACAGTCAAACATATATTCCAACAAAACTTAGGAATTGATTAAAAGCAAAATATTGCGGATGCTGGAAATCTGGAATTGATTAGTTTGGTTCCCCCTTTAGATAGCTGAATAGACTTAAAATCTATTCTCGAGTTATTGTGTATCAGAACAACCTAAACTATTTCTATGGTTTAACCCATATGTAGAGCTGAACTCACTTGACTCAGTTCAGGTTGGGAATCATCCTTGGATCTTACTTACACAATACCAATGTTTTTTTGGGTTTTGGGATAACCTCCAAATAAGTTTGTGTCGGGGCTGGATCCAAAGTACTATATCCTGCCCAAATGAATACTTATCCCTATCAGTTGACAGTAATTCTTTAACTTTCAATGACCACCATGTGGTTTAAATCCAAGATGTTTCAAAATGGCTCCTAACATTTGCTTTAGCGGCCAAATACCTGAGCAGAAAGTGCTGAAAAATTGACCAAAATTAGAATTTAAATTAGGCCATACATCACATCGTAATAACACTATGAAAAAACCCAATCTAACAATGTGAGATACCATTACTTACAATGAATTAACTGTGAACAAAAAAATCATTTGAAAATATTTTTGGTTTCAGTAATTGAATGGGATCTGACCTCATTCATAGATTAATTGCAATTACTTGACCACAAAAATCTGTAGACTTCCTGCATTTAGCACTAATGGTAGTAGACCAACTATATTTTTCTTTCAGTAAGGTCAATTTTCCTATTATCAAGACAAACAACTATACACTGGAATGTTATGTGAAAAATAATTCTGAATAACATAAGAACAGTAGATTATTAAGGGTATAAATTCTTTAACAGTTAATGTTGTCATTTGCATTGTTTATGAATGTAAGAAAATTATGTGAAAGGGCTTCCTGTACAGCAGTTTTTAATGTAAAAATAAAATCCCATAGACCATTTCAAAATATTAATTTGCACAGTTCTCATACTGTTACTATCAAATCAAATTTGTGTTTTTCAATTTATTTAACTGAGATTAATCAGATGTGCTGTCACTCTGATGCAGCATGAGCAACAATGCCTTGCTTGCTTTTATTCGATTGGATTCAATTTGTGCTACTGCAGCTGCCAATGTTAGTTGAAATTAATATTGCCAACTAATTGGGAGCCTTTACTCTATAAAAAGGGATATCTCCAATCAGTCTGCAGGAGAAATACGTCAGAATACAGCTGAGGTCTTGGAATTTGGTTATGTATATCAGATGATTGCTTTTAATGGGTTGGTTTCTGTTGCTTGCCTCCAACTCAGCTGACAGTGCAGGGGGAGCATGATGAAGCAGCACACGTAAGAGATTTAAGAAGAGCATCTAACTGCACTTGGGCTTTATAGGTTTATTTTCAGTTAATCCATGCGCCCTTTTTGTTTCCCAATAAATGTGGAATGTTGCAAGGCAAGAGGAATCCTTTCATTGGTTGCGGGCTTCTGGTCCTTTAGCAGTACCCTGGCTTCCACAAAAGACGCGACGGGAAGGATCAGACTGCATGAGGTCAATGCATTCCCCAAGCCGCTGTTTAATGACTTAATGGGTGCTAGTAAATGTTAAGGGCAATAAAAGAAAAAGCAATAGGGCCGCAGAAGGCTGTAGCTTTATTGGATTGCATGGATCTGTCTTTAACGATCATCTGAAACGTGCCTGTATTACTGTCTCATGAACCTCCCTTGTGCGTATCTCATTGCACCGTTCCTGCAGTCCCGGGGTTCTTCATCATTCAGCATCTAGTCAGCATCTTTCTCCATACCCTCATCAGAGGAGGAGGCAATACACTCCAAGATGTCCTCATTGTTCAAGGCTCTCCCCTCCGTAGCGCCAGGTTGTGCAGAGCACAGCACACCACTACAATATGCGAGACTCTTGCTGGGGCAAACTGAAGGGCCCCACTGGATCGATCGAGGCAGAAGGCCAACGGCCTGCTCGTTGGTAGATTGAGTTGTCCTATGGCAGGTGTTGTAGCTCTCCTCTGCATCAGTGCTTGAGTTCCTCACAGGGGTCCGTAGCCATTTATTCAGTGGGTAGCCCTTATCACCCAGTATCCATGCTTTAAGGCACGTGGGGGGGCGCTGAAAAGTTCTGGCACCTGGGGCTGCCTTAGTATGTAGGTGTCTTGGCTGCTTCCCGGGAACCATGCACACACCTGCAGAAACTGTTTGCGGTGGTCACAGACCAGTTGTCCATTGAGTGAGTGGAAGCCCTTCTTGTTGATGAAGGCTGCTGCCTGGTCTGTGGGAGCCTTGATGGCCAGATGCATGCAGTCGATGACATCCTCTACCTGGGGGAATCCCAGCAAAGAGCCATAGGATTCGGGGCCACTCAACCTGACTTTCTGACTCGGTATGAAAGCATACGTATTGGCTGGTCCTCTTGAACATGGCACTGTTGACCATCTTGATACAGTGATGAGCTGCAGACTGGGTGATCCCACACATATCTCCAGAAGATCCCTGGAATGATCCTGAGGCAGAGAAATTCAGCACCACAGCGACTTTTAGCGCCAGAAGCATTGGGTGGCCACCACTTCCCATAGGGCTCAGCTCATCCTCCTTCATGGCACACAGCTCTGTGACCGCCTTCTGGGAGACGTGCAGTCTTTGGCAACACTGCTGCTTTGACATTTGCAGGGAGCTGAGCCTTTGATGGTAGACACTCTGATGGGGTATCTTCTTCCGTGCATAACAGGCTGGTTGCATGCCGTTTTGCACCCTCCTCCATGCCCCCTTGGAGGCTCTGATCCTGTTGGCCCTCTGGTTGCTGCTGCCTGTGGCTGCAGCTCTCTTCCTCTCTGATGGTCCTCCTCACTGGAGGTCGCAAAGCCTGAGTGAATGAGGCCCATGGCAGATAGCTACACTCAGTTTCCAGGGCCTCTCATCACCCTACCACCCCACCCCGCTCTATTCACATAACTGCCACTTCTGACATGGCACTCAAGCAGTATGCCCCTGCTGGCAAGTTTGACTCTGCTCCTGACTGCCACTGTCAATATCCATGCTGTTCCACTCTCCCTGCCGAGCCATGCTAGCGTTCACAATGGCTGCCGTCTGGAGCCAGCACTGAACTCCCACTAATCTACCGCCTTGTATACTTGATGAGATTCTGCAGCCCCATTGTTCCAATGTACTCTTGGTAAAATTAGAAATCCCTGGTAAAATAACAGTTAATTATGTGTCAGACAGTCTTCATTACCTTCCTGCTGCAATTCAGCATGGGGTCCTCCCACCATGGCCCGTCCATCCTCTGGAATGTCTGGTTGCAACGCAGACATCAGGCTTCACTACTGATGCGTTTCTTCACAATATTATGACTCCTCCTGCCTCCCAGCCAAAGGGATGGTAAAATCCAGCCCAGGGCGTTTTTGTAGCTAAGTGCACAACTGTCCTCCAGAACCAGACTAGCAGAGAGCAGCACCACAGGAAGTCTGCGATCAAATAAGTAAATGAATAATAACTAGAACTATGTGGCTTTTTTAATTGGCTTATTCTCTATTGTCAAGACTGTGGTACATTGTTAGGGGTAGTTCAAGTAATGCTGCTGTCATGCAGACCCTCCACCTACCAAGAATGAGGCATATTAATGTTGTCATATGAACATTGATTTTAAACTGTTGCTGGAGTGAAGAAATTACTTCTTAAAGAGATCACCAAACCTTTGACTGGAGAACATTTGCATACTAAGGGATAGTCCTTGTGGAGACAAAGGACTACTCCCTGGTCCAATTGACCCAAATGGATTTTGATCACCAGACATGGAAGGTGTAAGGAAGAGAATTCCAGGGACTGCTAAGATGATACAATCCACAAAAACAGGACTGGTCACATGACCAACTGGCTGGGCCAGGCTTTGAATGAGTCACAGGGTAGTTTGAATTGAGAAGGCAGTTTGCAACTGAAGCTGGAACAAGGAAGCCTCTCTCCTGGCTGTTTCTCTCTCTCTTTCTCCCAAGCCACCGGACTCACAGAAGACATGTAAACCTCGAGAGAAAAGAATCCGACATCGAAACAAGTTGAAGCGTGCACAAGATCCTGATGAACAGCAGGACTTAACCGGCAACCAAAGACTCCACGTTGTACTCAAAGGACTATAATTATAACCCCTATATTGCCTCAAACTTTTCCCCTTTATACTTTTCTACTTTTTCTGTCTCTATCTGCGTGTGTGTTTATCATGTATGCATACTAGCGTGGTCATGTCGCACATTCATAGTCGTTAATAGGATTCAAGTTTAAGATTAATAAACTTCCACCTTTCTTATTTAAATCTAAGAAAACCTGTCTGATTTCTTTGCCTTACAACTAGAAGGCAGTGAACAAGGATTCACAGAGAGGGCGGCACAGTGGCGCAGTGGTTAGCACCGCAGCCTCACAGCTCCTGCGGCCCTGGTTCAATTCTGGGTACTGCCTGTGTGGAGTTTGCAAGTTCTCCCTGTGTCTGTGTGGGTTTTCTCCGGGTGCTCTGGTTTCCTCCCACAAGCCAAAAGACTTGCAGGTTGGTAGGTAAATTGGCCATTATAAATTGCCACTAGTATAGGTAGGTGGTAGGGAAATATAGGGACAGGTGGGGATGTGGTAGGAATATGGGATTAGTGTAGGATTAGTATAAATGGGTGGTTGATGGTCGGCACAGACTCGGTGGGCCGAAGGGCCTGTTTCAGTGCTGTATCTCTAAACTAAACTAAACTAAAAACACGATGTTTTAAAATTAAACCCTCTTATGGTTAAACCAGGCAAAGACTGAGAGGGAACTCCTAGACCCCTTCTCACCTGGTAATAACAGACATTTGGGGGCTAGTGTCCTGGATTTGACACACAGTCAAAACGAGAAATTGGAAGTGGGAAGTCAAATTGATCCCAAAGAGAAAAGATTTAAATTCAGATTTTCTTGTGGTTGTGTGTCAAACAAAAACATTCCTGCGACTGAAGCTAGTAGCTCCCCAAGCCAGGGTGAAGAAACTTGGGATAAGTTAAAATCACTGTCTATGGAGGAGTTGAGGAAAATGGCTGAGCAGTGTAGGATCACTGTATGTGGCAAGGCTAGGAAGTCTGAACTCCTAAGACTGGTGGCCAGCCATTTTCCCCTGAATCTGAAGAAGCAGAAACAGGGTTAGAAGTAGACTCAAACAGGGTTAGAAGTAGACTCCAACAGGGTATTGCTAGCAAAGATACAATTGGAACAGAGGAAACTTGAATTAAAAGACAGGGAAAGAGAAAGGGAGAGAGAGGAAAAAGAAAGAGAGAGACAGGAGAGAGAAAGAATGCGAAGAGAGAGAGAGCTAAGGCAGCTTGAGTTAACTAGGGGGCGACAGAGTAGCCCCAGTGAAAGCATAGCCAATATGGAGGAGTGTAATTCAGGGTATTCCATTATAAAAAAGGCAGGGCATTTAAGAGCTGACTGCTGGAAACTAAAGGGAAACCTGTAGCATTACTCAGGGCACTCCCACAGTGAAGAAGAGACCCTGATGGAAAGCACAGCAGAACAAGCTGTGGCTTTAACTGCAGTAAGACTGAGACCCAGGAAGTCTACCGCTACAAGTGCAGGAAAATTTAATTGGATTCCTGAAGCTTATCAGGGTTTTGTGTCTGAAGGGAGAGTAACCCCATACCCTTTGAGTGAGGCAAGCAAGCCCATAGTAATTTTCAGGGACACAGGGGCCACTAGATCCTTTTTACTGGTAAAAGGCCTGACCTTTTCCCCAGAGAGTGCAGTATACACCAGAATGGTGGCGAATGGTATTGGAGGGCAGTGTATGCCTGTACATTTACACTGGGTGCACTTGGAGTGCGACCTAGTTTCGGGACTGGTGACCATAGGGATTGTCCCTAGTTTGCCTGTTGACGGGGTTGACCTGCTCCTAGGTAACTATCTGGCGTGGATGAAGGTGGTAGCTTCCCCAGTAGTGAGAGAGAGACCGCAGGAGGTCAGAGAGGCAGAGCAGTGGCAGGAGATGGTCCCCTGCAGTTTCCCTGAATATGTAATGAGTGAGGCCATGATCAAACCAGCTCTCCCAGAGGAGACTGAATTGGCACTGCAGGCAGATGACCATGAGCTCTGTCTGTCTCAGACTTTATTTGGAAAGTTAGAAAACCCAGGGAATGAGTTAAATGGATCTCCCCTAGCTGAGGCTCAGCGAGCTGACCCAGTATTGAGAGAGTTAGCACAGGCTGCCCAGTCTGAAATTGAAGCAGAGGGAGTCCCTGATTGCTACTATTTAAAGAATAAGGTACTGATGAGGAAGTGGAGTTCTCCTCACTAACCTGGTTCACCAGTTAGTGGTGCCGTAGAGGTACTGGAAAGAAATTGTAAGAAAGGCCCACAAGATTGCAATAGCTGTACATGTCGGAATACGAAAAACCAAAGCCCGCATAAGACAACAGTTTGACTGTCAGAATGCCACAAAAGTGTGGTGGAGTACTGTAGGAGTTGCCACGTGTGCCAGGTTGTGGGGACACCCCAAACTACAGTGAAACCTGCAGCCCTAAGTCCTGGATTGGTGTTTCAGCAGAGGGTTGGAGAACTGTAAGGGACCCCTGCTGAGAAAAAAAGGGGACAGGCAAGCACAAGAATGGCAACAGGTTAGAAAGGGAAGGGGAAAAAGGGACCAAGAGGGCAGGTTAAACGAAGTCTGGGAGGAATCCCAAATGGAAACCCCTACTGTCCGGTCAGCCAACCCCGACATATTTGAAAAGTTAGACCCCACAGTCTCCTATGTAAATGCAGACAGTAGAAGCAACCCACCAGAGTGGCTAACAGCATTTACAGGAACCTGCAGAGACAAAGAAAGTCCTGAAGCGGGTAGAGAAACCTTGAAGGTGATGCCTCACTAGTCAAAGTGCCGCAGGGGAGTGCAGCAGAATCTGGACATATCTGCAAGCAGGAGTGTCCCAGAGGACAAAGGGAAGATTAGCAAAGAATCCACCCCCACAGTCAGGAAAAAAGGGAACCAGCCATTCCCTAAGGTGAAAAAGCCCTTGCATGACTCACCAAAGCACTGAAAGAGAGTTCAGAGTGGAACTGCCCACTGCTGCCACCCTGAGCAGAACTCCAACCTGGGGCTAATTAAATCTAACTCTCCCCCTGCAGATCTCAACAAGAACAAAGAGACCCAAGGTAGTCATGGAAATGTGCAACTGAAAAAAAATTCCCTAAAAATCACATGTTTATCGGGATGCCAAAAAGAGCAGTTTAAAGCAGCACTGCTACCAAGAAAAAACAGGCTGTAATTAACAATTGTTAGGGTTCTGAATGAATGAGAGAGATGCATGTGTGTTTTCCTGTCGTTATCTTCTCTCGAGTCTCTTTTAATGAAAAGCACTTTTAAAAAATTGCATTTCATTCCTCTGGGTGTGAATGTGCCATGCAGACCCCCACCTGCCAAGAATGAGGCATATTAATTTTGTCATATGAACATTGATTTTAAACTGTTGCTGGAGTGAAGAAATGACTTGTTAAAGAGATCACCAATCCTTTTACTGGAGGACATTTGCATACTTAGATATGCTGCTTGTGGAGACAAAGGACTACTCCCTGGTCCAATTGACCCAAATGGATTTTGATCACCAGACATGGAAGTTGTGAGGAAGAGCATTCTAGGGACTGCTAAGATGATACAATCCACAAAGACAGGACTGGTCACATGACCAACTGGTTGGTCCAGGCTTTGAATGAGACACAGGGCAGTTTGAATCTAGAAGACAGTCTGCAACTGAAGCTGGAACAAGGAAGCCTCTCTCCTGGCTGTCTCTCTCTTGCTTTCTCCCAAGCCACCGGACCCACAGAAGACACGTAGACCTCAAGAGAGAAAAGACTCTGACATCGAAATGAGTTGCAGCGTGCACTGGGCCTCAACGAACAGCAAGACTTACCAGCAACCAAAGACTCCACATTGAACTCAAAGGACTGTAATTATAATCTCAATATTGCCTCAAACTTTTCCCCTTTATTCTTTTCTACCTTTTCTGTCTCTATCTGCATGTGTGTTTATCGTGTATGCATGCTAGCGTGGTCACGTCGCATATTTGTAGTCGTTAACTGGATTCAAGTTTAAGATTAATAGACTTCCACCTTTCTTATTTAAATCTAAGAAAACCTGTCTGATTTATTTGCCTTACAATTGGAAGGCAGTGAACAAGGATTCAGAGGGGGAGCTAAAAACACGATGTTTTAAAATTAAACCCTGTTACGGTTAAATCAGGCAAAGACTGAGCGGGAACCCCGAGACCCCTTCTCACCTGGTTGTAACACTGTCTTAGTGCTTGTAACAAGAAACACTGCTCTACATCACAGCATCTGTTTCAAGTAGTTGCTGATTAACTGATTAAATCCTTTTGTTTTCAGAGTATTGAATCCAATTACTAGATATTTCCACTGTGTTCCAGTTGTTGACCTCTCTATGAAATGTGATATTGCTATGCAATTTACTTCAATTGCCAAAATTTAACAGTAGCATCAGTTTTCTGATATCAGTGTGATTCTTGATTACGTCAAGCAATACAAAAAACTGAGCCGTCCTGGGTGAAAGGGACACAGTCAATTTGAAATGCAGGTATAAAAATTATATGGGACACATGTCTAACTCATTTTACAATATACTTTACAGGATTTAACACTGATTCATAGGCCAGCAATGCCTTAACACACCCTTCTCCATTACTGCCTCGATCTTATGATTTACTTGCATTGCTGTAAGTGTATTTGGTCTCAGTAATAATACCTTAAGACTATATGAAGTTCACATTTCCCATCACCATGAAGAAAAAGGTGCACGATGTTTTGAAATTAATACTGAAACTGTATTGTATACAATTTTTAAACTAGGTTCCTTGAATTTGACTGCAACAGTAAATATAAATGCTTTATACATCCAGAGTATCGGCTGCAGGTAGTGCAGGTCCTATGCGTACAGCCACATAACTGAAAGTATTCACTGATACCCTTTGCTTTTGAGGTCATTAGCATCATTCTTCTTATATATAGTAGCCTTGGAATCATATTGGCTAAACATCCTTTTTTTCATTGTCATTGGGGGAAACATCCGATCAATGACCCTCCAATGAAAAATATAGACTGGATACAGCTTATTGTATATACAGCACATATAAAGATAAAACTAGTGCACATATAACACATTAGCTGATCTCTTGTGGTGTTGCTCATGGGAAGACTGTGATCTGAACCAGAGTTATAATTTTCCACTGCTAAGATAGAGTGCACATTAATTGGCCTTTTAAAGCAAATGCCCAACAATTCGCTATGTACAGGTTATTGGCCCAAGGTCAATTGGAGGGCAGTTGTCGTTGTTTATAAATTTTAAGTTTTAGATAAGAATAAGCCAGCCTTAAGTGACTGTTTTTTTTAACGATTTCATTCCTGTGCAAACTGGCGAACCTACCTTCAATATTGTAATGACTGATCTAAACCTTCAGTTGAAAACCTGTTGTAATCACTTTTTTAAATCTACCCAAGAGGGAGTACTGTTATGAGCAGATACATTCTTCGTATTTTTCACTGAGAAAAAATAGATTGTATGCAATTCAACCTTAACTATAACTAGGACTGCAATAGATGTGATCAGGATAGTCAGTTTGCAAATGCATTTCTGATTTGTTTTTGATTTTCAATTCTGCTTTTATCCGTTGATATTTTTTGTCAAATATAGCAAAGATATGATCATATAGTTAAGAATCTTGAGTCTCTTTTGTTATCAGTCTCCTTTATATGTTAAACCATGCCATGAAGATTATCCATTTTGCCTACTTTCCAACTGAGATTGATGAGGAAAGACTTTTTGCTAGAAACACTTTAAGTTAAATATAAAATCCAAATCAGCATGTTAACCAGCTCCAGACCATTCTTACTGTATAATGTTATTGCACTATTTTATAAATGTTAGGAAAACTTTCCACCCAGCTCAGGATTCAAGTCGTAAGACTGTGGCTGTGATTACCTATGTGGCAAGTTCTTCATAGTATCTGATTTGTCACAAAGGAATGAAGGATAGATGCTGTCTCAGACCTGTGCTGTCCAGTACGAATGGGGCCCTAAGCTCCTCCTGAAGGAATCCTCTCAGACATTTACAGACCAGTGTTGCCCAAAGTCTGGCACTAAGTATCCTTTCCATCATTTCAGCCTGACAGTAACTTGTGGCACAGGAGAACCATGAGGAGGAAAATGCGAGGGATATATATAAAAATCTTCTTTCACCTCCAACTCCTTGGCAATGTTATACTTAAGGGTGTAATGTTCCAAACAGTAGTGGCTAAAGATGTTTTCTAGTGATGATTCTCATCCAACCCTGAAGTCATTTAAATTAGAACTCTTTCGATCTGACTGGAAGTAATCAGAACTACTGTATTTTGTCTTAGTTCAGGTGAAGAAAACAATTTTGCTGTATGTGTGAAGAGATAGACATTGGTTACTAAACAGGCCATACTTTGTTTCCACAGTTTGTCATCCTGGCAGATGTTTCTGGTTGCACATACACCGACAAAGGTAGATTTCTTTGTATGTTCTTTTTTTAACTCTGCAGTATCTTGAAATTGCAATTGCAGTGTGCAATGTGCATTGTGTACACTTGGAGTTGCTATAGAACACACATGCCAGCAAAAGGAAAGCAAAAGTAAGAGAGAATAAAGAAGACTCCATTATGTTCAACAGCCTGCAGTCTCTGCCTCATATTTCTTACTAAACTCAGTTAAATTTCACTCCAGTCCCGAGATCATCACACACCATCCGGACTTGGAACTATATCGCCGTTCCTTCACTGTCGCTGGGTCAAAATCCTGGAACTCCCTTCCTAACAGCACTGTGGATGTACCTACCTCACATGGACTGCAGCGGTTCAAGAAGGCAGCTCACCACCACCTTCTCAAGGGCAATTAGGGATGGGCAGTAAATGCTGGCCTGGCTAGCGATGCCCACATCCCATGAATGAATAAAAAAAAACAGTCCAGTAAGTTGTCTAGGGGAGGGAGTTTCAAGAAGGTTAAAGAGGGGATTTTACCAGGCCCTTCAAGGCAGGTTTGGAGGTGGTGGGGCCAAGAAAATTAGAAAAATGATGTTGAACACGAATGCTGCCATGTTCCCACCTACTCCCGCTTTTCCTGGAGGCAGCTTCTGTGTGCTGATGGCAACCTCCCGGCAGCGGCGGGAAGCCAATTGAGGTTGTTAATGAGGCAATTAGCAGGCATTTTCCAAGGGCAATGGAATTTTACTGGCGGTGCACAGCACCCCCGCTGTGTCTGCAGCTCGCCAACTCACAGTAGGCGAGTGCACAGCAGGAGGTCAGAGCACCATGAAAATAATATGCAGTCTGCATGTTAAAGGTGCAAATCAGCAAGCCTGAAGTCATTTGCAGGCAGAGGCTTGCATTTGCATGATTACCTCCAGGAGACTGGTGTCCCTGTAGTGCTGGTGGTGAAGATGTGGCTGCCATTTCCTCCAGCTGTTTTGTGACTCCATTTCATTCCGCTCTCTCTCCTCCCACTCACCTCAGCAGTGCTATCACTGCAGACAGAGTGAAGGCTGCTGGCCACCCTTGCAATCATGCATGCTAAATCACCCTCCCGCCTCCTCAACCTGCTTGCCATCCCGAATTGGACAGTGATACCAAAGTTGCCTGCTTAATTGGACACCTACCGGAAGATGGTACTGGCAGTTCTGTTGCGATGGCGATCAGGTTCATGACCCAAAAATGGTCCTGCCATCCAGAAAAAAAAACTAAGGTTTGTAAATTCAGCCCAAAGTCTCCAATGCCTCATAGTGTATCTGTCGAGTATACATCCAGTTTCCTTAGTGGTTGTGTGCTTCTACATATGTGGTGTTTGTAGGAGGGGAGGGAATAGTGTAAATGTGTTTGCTTGCGTTAGCATGATGAGCAGGCTGTTTTGTCTCAGCTCGGACTGCCTTTCACCTCTGGTAGTGTAATGTTGTGTTCAATTACTCTCAGTGAAGGGGCAAGTATCTATACTGTGCAGTGGGGCTAGGGGTGCAATGTATCAGTTACAGTTGGCCAAGGGAGGCTTTTGTGCCAGCTGGCTTGCAGAATTGAGATGAAGATCAATATCAACCTCTGATTTCAATTTTGAGTAGAGTGCCAAAATTATGAACTCTAAAGCAAAGGAGAAATAAAATTGAAACCTGAAGAAAGATTGAAAGACTCACTACTCGCAATGCTTTTGTTACTTGTATGCAAATGGAGGATGTCTACCTAGGTTCAATATAAATCTTCTAAACAGATTGTCATTAGATGAAGTTTACTATCTGGTTCACCCATGGGGCAGCAACAGTACTCTATGACCTTAAATCAATTTGTACTGTGAGCACATCCAGCGTCAGAGGTTGGAGAATTAGCACACACTTTAGCCATGATTTAGTATTAGTTTGATCATAATGTTTCTATTTTTGGCACCCATTGCCAAGATAAATTCTCAAGTCAGATGTCAAATTCAAAGTGAAAGTTGCCTCTTCTTTGCCTCACTCAGGGGAGAAAGTTTTATAAGAACATTAAAATACTTAGTGCTAAAATCCCACGGAAAACTATTTGTAACAAAATAAACAAAAGTAAAAAGTACAAAAATAACTGATGTGGTTTAAATATGTCCTTTCCAAACCCATAAAAGAGTATTTGTGATTATATTTCCATTGGTGAAAAAAGACTAAAAAGGCAGGCATATTGTGAAAATTTGAGATTAACGTCTTAGGGAATAGAATTTCAAAAACTGTTAAAACTGAGAAACCTAGGTGAAAGACCAAAGCTTATAGCATAAGTTGAAAATAACTGAGAAGATGTGATTAGGCCTTGAAAACCGTAGTAGCAGTTCTGCGTGAGAGTGAGAATGCCTTGAAAACCTTCATCTAATAAGGCCTGTAAGGCTGTCGAAGGAAGGAAAGGCTGAAGGAGGTAAAGAGTTCCACAGTCTTTAGTGACCTGTAGTTGGAAATTCTTGATTTTTTTTTCTCTCTCACCTCAAGGGGTGCCAGTTTTAGTACTTGATGATCACATTTTTACAATTTGTTTATACAACTCAATATCACCAGCTGTAGAGCGTTGAATTGCCATTTCAAGGACTTGGAGCCCAATGATAAATAGCAGTGTTGTCTATGTTGTCTTCATTTTGAATGGGGGTGCAGAAGATTGAGAGATACTAACAGCATGCTTTCTCTTAGGAGAGGGGGAAAATTACTATTGATTAATGTGTCTGCTGGTTTTTGCACGATGAGAGGACATGATGAGACTCCAGGTGCAACAGTCAATGCGATCAAATCATAGACCACATTTTCTATCCACTAACTTTCTCGACTGAATTCCCAATATGCACCCTGTCACATGAGATTTGGACCAGGAAAACTAATTCTTGAAGTTTACCTCATCATTCTTAAAGCTACTAGGAATCAGAAGCAGGAACCCTGGCTGAATTTTCTTTCCCTCTTTCTAGCCCAGGGTGTGAGGCACTTGATTTCAGCACAGTGATCTGTGTTGGTAAGTGTGGCATGTGGCTATGTGTGAGGACAGAATCATCTCTGTGACAATTGCCTTTCGTGATTCTCAAGACCTATTTTTACGATCAAATAAGCTGCCAATATTCTTCATCTGAGCTAATGATTTTCAAAGTTTTCTGTACATAGGAATCCCTGTTAATGTCTGCCCTGTCCCACCTTCTGAAAGATTGTACAACTACCTGAAGGAAAATATTGTTATAATATGCATTTATTAGTATTCGGCAAAGGAAACGGCATGCTAGTAAGTTAAACAAATATAAAAATATAATGAGATAGCCAGAAATCTGATGGTTTCCTGAGTCCAGAGATGCTGGTTGAAAACCCATGTTCTAAGCTTGTGCATCAAAATTGGCCAGCTGGAGTAGAGTTTTGAAAGTTGTTCCATGGAACCATATCCCAGCCTTTGTTGGCGAAGGGGAGAAAACAGAGAAAAAAAAAACATAGTGCCAGCACAGTAGTAGTGAATCTATGTTGTGGAGATTTAGTTGTCTAATTGTCTTGTATCTGTTGTTTCTCTCATTTTGTCAATTGAAAGTTTATGCTACTGGTTTGTTGAATTAATGATAGCTTTCTGAAATAAGGCTTTTTATGAAGTTATACTTTGGCTAAAGGTTAACAGCAGTGAGTATACGGAGCAGTTTCACAGCAATACTGTGCTTCCAGTTATTTATTTGCTGCCCAGGCTATATTTATATCTGCATAAATATACCCTGTCCCCACAAATGTTGATGATATTCCAGCCCTTGAAGTAAAATCTGTTTAGTTCTCCAAAGAAGATACATTACATCTTTGAAACAAACCTTTATAGGCTCATGAAAGACAATTTTTGGCTTGTATTTTGCAGTAATGTTAGCATGTAACCAGATAACACCGTGTAGGTTTGATATATATATTTCTTGTGTGTCTGTTTTCCATATCCAGCATACAAAAGCCATTAAATGAACAGAGGTTTCTTTAACCTTCATTGGCATAAGGCCTAATGTTTTGGCAATGAACATGTGTCCCTAACTCTGAACTTTACTCTTGTTTCCCCTCAGCTGTTAATATTCTGTGCTACATGCCCTTTTACCATCATCCATCACCAGTGTATTGAAATCAAATCTCATTGCACCCATTCTTTCCCAGGGCTTCAAAACTGTAGAACTCCTTTCGATTTCCATTCTTAAAGTTTTCAGGGTTTTGAAACTCAAGCTTGGCTTTACCTAGCCACTACTTCCTGATTTACCTCATCTTCACTCTTCCTTTCTATATTGGTGGTGATGCTGTGTGCTATGGAGTGCAGTGAAAATTCTCTAAAAAGTCACTTGACACATCCCTAAAATGGATTTTCCATCAATCAGATTTTACTTTCGGAAGCTGGTAGAACTTAATGCTAAAGATCACAGAGGCAAAATAATTTCACAAGGATCGGCAGGCCTGAGTTGTCAAGATCACAACTTAGAGATAGCACATTAGGAAACATAAAACATACCACTTTTTATCTGGAACTGCATACGCCCTTTGTTCCAAAAGGATGAGAAGATCTGGGAGTTTCTTTTAAAGTTAAACTGATCTGTCTGTTTAAAGTGATTGCCACATAAAGGGGATAAACACTTACAAAAACCCTTTTCTATTTAAAAGCAAAATACTGCGGATGCTGGAAATCTGAAATAAAAACAAGAAATGCTGGAAACACTCAGCAGGTCTGGCAGCATCTGTGGTGAGAGAAGCAGAGTTAACGTTTCAGGTCGGTGACCCTTCTTCAGAACCCTTTTCTATTTAAAGCTGTTAAAATAGGAACATAGGACTTAGGAGCAGGAGTAGGCCGTTCGGCCTTTGAGCCTGCTCCGCCATTTGATAAGATCATGACCAATCTGGTTGTGGTCTCAAATCCACTTTCCTGTTTGCCTCCCGCATAACCCTCAACTCCCTTTGTCAGTCAAAAATTTATCTAACTCAGCCTTGAATAAATTCAATGACCCAGCCTCCACTGCTTTCTGGGGATGAGAATTCCACAGACTAATGACCCTTTTGAGAAAAAAAATTCTCCTCATCTCCGTCTTAAAAGGGAGACTTCTTATTCTTAAACTGTGTCCTCTAGTTCTAGTCTCCCCCACAAGAGGCCACATCCTCCCGGTAACCATTCTATCAACTCCCCTCAGGATCTTATATGTTTCAATAAAATCACTTCTCATTCTTCTAAACTCCAACGGGTATAGGCCCAACCTGTTCAACCTTTCTTCATAAGATAAGCCCTTCATCCCCAGAATTAGTCAAGTGAACCTTTTCTGAATTGCTTCTAACGCAATTATATTCTTTTCCAAATAAGGAGACCAAAACTGTACTCAGTACTCCAGATGTAGTCTCACCAAGGTCCTGTCCAGCTGCAGTAAAACTTCCCTACTTTTATATTCGATTCCTCTTGCAATAAACCCCAGCATTCCATTTTCTTTCCTAACCACTTGCTGTACCTGCGTATTACCCTTTTGAGATTCATGTACCATGGCACCCAGATCCATCTGTGCCACTGAGTTCTGTAATCTCTTTCCATTTAAATAGTACACAGCTTTTGTATTCTTTCTGTCAAACTTATTAGTTATGTAAAGAGACTAACTGAAAGCTAAGCTTGCCAAATTTAGATCACTCTTGGACATTGAGCTTAATATCAAGATAATCAGGTTAATGCTGAATCATTGTGACACATCTGAGCTGCATTTATGGCCACAATTAATAATTTTTTCAGTTGACCATAACCACAGTGTAATTTAAATACTTTAATAATTATTTATTAAATAATTGTATAAATAGAATAGTTGATGACTTTCTGGTCTGACTTCAATTTGACAAGCAGGGTTAATTTGTTCAATCAATTGCGATATGTAACATTGCTTAAAAGCGACTCTGCAACAGTGTAACATAGACAAGTGGGAATAAGTAGATAGGAAAGGATTGCAAAAAGCCATCCTACTATAAAATCCGGTGTTTTGCTGATGCTGAATATAAATTCCACTTAAGGAAATCTTGTGTGAAAAAGAAATCAAGATCCCCAACCTGGTGTTTCCAGGATCCAATGGTCACTTTGGCAATACTCATTCCAACAAAAATCAGTCTCATCTGTCATCAGAGAACTCACTGCAGAAAATGAAATGATATTCTGGCTGTCTTCTTTAATGTCAAAGGACGATCAAAAAGTTAAATGTGACTAGGAGCGGGGGCAGGTAGTGAAAATATTGATGTAATCTGAACTGGTTGAGGTAAGAGAGTTTATTGAGTAAAATTTAGGTATCTAGTAATTTCCTAAACATCAACTGGCAGTAACCCCCCTTGTAGTGACCTGTCAAGTTGCTAAGATGAGGGACTTCAGGGTTTGTCTGGTACCTTTGGGTTAACATAATAGTTTACTGATCCCAATGTTCTTGCAGGATATTGACCCATTGGTGGTGTCCTGTACTATGCAGTTTTGGGCACCGTGTGAACAGAGTGTGCTCAAACCAAGAGGCCGGAGAGTGGCTCAGGTCTCATCTAAATATTCCAGGCGAGCTGTTGACAACTCAACAGCCAACCCTTCCTTCAGGATGATTGAATTTAAGGCTACTTGCCTTACTGACAGCAGCTTCAGAAAGACAGCATTCGGGCAGACCGATTGCAGGAGTGCTCCTACTGTCTCAATGTTAAAACTAACAAAAAAAAAATTCTTACCTGCTCTATTAATGGCGACCAGTTCGTGGCCTACAACCACTCCAACAAACCCTGAGCTCTACACTGAGCAGCTCAGTTTCACTGTTTCACTGACAGGGTCCTAAAATATGGGGTAGGTCCTTCATTAGTATAGGCAAGGGGCCTGATGCATGTTTTAGGTGGTGGTCCCAGATGCCTGAAAATCATCCGGTGCCAATATGTCGTCGGATGTTTTTTAGGCATCATTGGGGGACAGAGCAGAAAACAGGCACAACGATCACCAAATTCTATCCAAAGGAATAATTTAGATTTACCTCAAAATTAGCCTTTTATGATTTGTTTTGCTCTTTATTTAGAATTATATTTACAAGAGTTACTGGTGGAGCCCAGCATACAGCCATGATAGTGCTAGAATAATGAAGGGAATTCTTTTGAAAACTGTCTGCAATTCTGAAGGCAATTTGCTACATATATGGTTTGTATGCACAAGCAATTGGTGTCTATTTGTTTGCATTTGCCACAAATTTTGCAAATTCCCGGAGGGATTAGAAACAAGGAAAACAAAAGCAGCTGGTAGTCTGGAAGCAGCAGCCATTAACAATGGATGCACTGAAAGGAAATTGCCTGCTTACTCCACAACACATGCGATTTTGCTGGAGAGTGGCTTTCAGCCCTAGATAGAGCCACGCTCTTTGGCACACTTCTTGCACCAAGACATCCAAATATTCAGCATCAAAGGGAGCACTGTTGCCCACATGACTGCTCTTCATTTGGGAAACTTCTTGCCAATAATACAATTTTCTCTTTAACTGGTGAGCTGTAGGCCTACAAAGGCTACTGCATTGCTGGATCTTGCACCCCTGCCCCCAGTTAAGTGTGTTTCAGACCAAGTTCTGTGGAGAACCTTTTCACATGATAATGGTTGGCATTCTTCCATCTATGAAAGATGATGGACACGCAGCAAACAATCCATTTAAGTGGGGTGTCTTCTCTTGATGCACCTTTGTTGATTGCGGTGAAGGTCAATCCTTGAGGGGCAAGTTCCAGCACAGGTGCCGCACATGAAGCTGCCGGACGCTGTGAGTTGTTGTTTTTGGCTTTTGCGCCTGTTGCCAAGCTGTTGTGGCAACTGGTCATTGTGGTAGTGCACACCAGTCCACAGGATGTGTTGCCATTTCCGTCTTTCGTCAGCTCGTGACTCCCAAGTGCGATAGTTGACATTTAGGGCCCTCATGTCATGTTTGCAAGCATCCTTGAAGCGGAGCTTTGGGCAGCCCAGTTGTCATCTGGCCCCGGCTGCCTCACCATAAAGAAGGTCCTTGGAAATGCGACCGTCTTCCATCCCGCGGACGTGTCCAATCCACCGAAGCCACCTCTGTTTGATTCGTGCCAACACACTTGGGAACTCTGCCTTTGAGAGGACTGCCACATTTGTGATTTCACATGAAAATAGGCTATTCAAATTTGGTATGCTCCCCCCTTGCGGAGCGGTCTCACCTATGCCATGGGACAATCTTTAAGCCAGATTTGCAGAATCAGGGTTTGGCATTGCAATCCATGCTGTATAAAATGATAGTGGTGCGAAACACGACCTCCAGGGAGTCTTGTTTCTCTCCATGCCAGAGTTAGGTCAGACAATGACACCAAGGTCCTGATATTTATGGGGAGGGCAACAGGGGAGTACAGTATTGCGGGTAAAGCTCAGCGAGGCCAGTGATGTGACAGCAGTTCGTTAAAATTTTTTTCTTCCATTTTCTACCCGGCAGCTGGCCAAATTGACAGTCTGGCTGGGTGAGAAAACTAGTGGCAGAAGGCCACAGCCAGGGACCCTTAGGGGCAGTCCAAGGCAATTGAGAAGTTGGCAGGCTACAGATTGGAGCTGGTTGTGTTGGGGGTGGAGGTAGTGGTCACCGATCATACCAGGGATCAGGGACAGGCCACCATTGGCAGAACTGAGGCCAAGGCTTCTTTCAGGGGCCATCAAGAGGACTCCTGTTCCACCTGACCCACAGAAGTGCTATAAAAATCACTTCTGGAGCCGGCGTCTCACAGATTCATTTCAATGTCAGGTATCCTCAGCTCTGAGAAATTTGGCCAGTAGCAGTTAATTTTAAATCAGGCTTCCAATTGAACTGTGGGAGCCTGATTTTCTGCTTCTCTAAGACACTTGCATGCCTCGTTACTCACTCTGAAACGCCAAGGGGTACAGAGGCGCTGAGAATTGTGACATATTACTCATTTTTTAGGGTTTAAAGAACACCCCTCATCATCCCCAACCTTGTCCAACCCATCATGGCAGTTTAATATCGAGGCTCAATTTTCACTAGCGTGAGTGTAAAGCAAATAATGGGATGGAATTTGCAATGAGAATAATGGTGAGGTTATCCGTTATCACAGAAGAAATCTGACAGCAGCATTTGGAGTACACATATGCACTATAAAACACAGAATCCAAAGGTTGCTGTCAGAGATACCCTGCTCCTCCACAGGATGCACTGTCGATAGACTTGGCACTGAAATAACTGCCACAGTGTAGACTTGCTGTACTTGCCCTCTAGTTCACCACTAAAAACAGCTGAAAATATTATGGCTGGTGCATTCGGGAGCAAATTAGTTTTATAACAACATGATAATGATAATTAGTGCTTAACAGCCTCTCCGGCCCTGTAAATTTAATTTTACAAGTGTGGAGTCTCATTCCCCCAGAAGAAAATTTGTGTTGGAGATGTAAAAATAAAGTATCTTTTTGTCCACTTTTTTTTTATTTCTCTCCCTTAATTCCATACATATTTCCTAATCTTTATTTCACTTTCTGTACATTTAAAAAAAAATCTAGTTTAGATATCCTACTTTATACTTCCTGGATTGGACTCTGCATGTTTCAGTAAGGATACTTCAGTCTAATTGGTTGAAGAGCCTCACTATTGCTTGCCCTGTTCACAGATGCTACAGGACCCTGTAGAGGCACCACTCTGGAAAAGACACTAGATGAGGGGAAATCTCTACTGACATGCCCTTGCTGCTGAGAGCAAAATCCAGGCCATTAATTCTCATTAACTGTAAACCTGGTGTGTAATCACCCTTAAAGTCCCAGTTTGATCCTAAATACATTCAATGCTCAGACCTGGTACCAATGCTGACATTCAAATGTGCCACCCATGTCTTCAAATAACTGTCATATTTATACCTTAAGGCAGTTCCTAGAACTAACTGGGGGAAAAGGCCACACTGCACATTGCAAATTTCTAAAATCTTTGTCTAATTCGTGGAATTAGGGTGGAAGCTTAGAGCGAGAACAAACAGAGTTGTTATCTCTGGGTTGTTGCCCGTGCCACGTGATAGCGAAGCGAGGAATAGGGAGAGAGAGGAGTTGAACACGTGGCTGCAGGGATGGTGCAGGAGGGAGGGTTTTGGTTTCCTGGATAATTGGGGCTCTTTCTGGGGTAGGTGGGACCTCTACAAACAGGATGGTCTTCACCTGAACCAGAGGGGTACCAATATCCTGGGGGGGAGATTTGCTAGTGCTCTTCGGGGGGTTTAACCTAAGTCAGCAGGGGAATGGGAACCTAAATTGTAGTGCCAGTGTACAGGATATTGAGAGTAGTGAGGTCAGGGATATGGTCACAAGGACGCAAGAGGGCACTGGCAAGCAAGAACCTGGTTTAAAGTGTGTCTACTTCAACGCCAGGAGCATCCGGAATAAGGTGGGTGAGCTTGCAGCATGGGTTGGTACCTGGGATCTCGATGTAGTGGCCATTTCGGAGACATGGGTAGAGCAGGGGCAGGAATGGATGTTGCAGGTTCCGGGATTTAGATGTTTCAGTAAGAACAGAGAAGATGGTAAAAGAGGGGGGGGGTGTGGCATTGTTAATCAAGGAGAGTATTACAGCGACAGAAAGGACGTTTGAGGACTTGTCTACTGAGGTAGTATGGGCCGAGGTTAGAAACGGGAGAGGTGAAGTTACCCTGTTGGGAGTCTTTTATAGACCTCCGAATAGTTCCAGAGATGTAGAGGAAAGGATAGCGAAGATGATTCTCGACAGGGGCGAGAGTAACAGGGTAGTTGTTATGGGGGACTTTAACTTTCCAAATATCGACTGGAAGTACTATAGTTCGAGTACTTTAGATGGGTCAGTTTTTGTCCAGTGTGTGCAGGAAGGTTTTCTGACACAGTATGTAGACAGGCCAACCAGGGGCGATGCCATATTGGATTTGGTACTGGGAAATGAACCCGGCCAGGTGTTAGATTTAGATGTAGGTGAGCACTTTGGTGATAGTGATCACAATTCGGTTAGGTTTACCTTAGCAATGGGCAGGGACAGGTATATACCGCAGGGCAAAAATTATAGCTGGGGGAAAGGAAATTATGATGCGATTAGGCAAGATTTAGGATGCGTAGGATGGGGAAGGAAACTGCAGGGGATGGGAACAATCGAAATGTGGAGCTTATTCAAGGAGCAGCTACTGTGTGTCCTTGATAAGTATGTACCTGTGAGGCAGGGAGGAAGTTGTCGAGCAAGGGAGCCATGGTTTACTAAAGAAGTTGAAGCGCTTGTCAAGAGGAAGAAGAAGGCTTATGTTAGAATGAGACGTGAAGGCTCAGTTAGGGCGCTTGAGAGCTACAAGCTAGCCAGGAAGGATCTAAAGGGAGAGCTAAGAAGAGCAAGGAGAGGACACGAGAAGTCATTGGCGGATAGGATCAGAGAAAACCCTAAGACTTTCTATAGGTATATCAGGAATAAAAGAATGACTAGAGTTAGATTAGGGCCAATCAAGGATTGTAGTGGGAAGTTGTGTGTGGAATCAGAGGAGATAGGGGAAGTGTTAAATGAATATTTTGCGTCAGTATTTACAGTAAAGAAAATGTTGTTGAGGAGAATACTGAGATTTAGGCTACTAGACTAGATGGGATTGAAGTTCACAAGGAGGAGGTGTTATCAATTTTGGAAAGTGTGAAAATAGATAAGTCCCCTGGGCCAGATGGGATTTATCCTAGGATTCTCTGGGAAGCTAGGGAGGAGATTGCAGAGCCTTTGTCCTTGATCTTTATGTCGTCATTGTCGACAGGAATAGTGCCGGAAGACTGGAGGATAGCAAATGTTGTCCCCTTGTTCAAGAAGGGGAGTAGAGACAGCCCTGGTAATTATAGACCTGTCAGCCTTACTTCAGTTGTGGGTAAAATGTTGGAAAAGGTTATAAGAGACAGGATTTATAATCATCTTGAAAAGAATAAGTTCATTAGAGATAGTCAGCACGGTTTTGTGACGGGTAGGTCGTGCCTCACAAACCTTATTGAGTTTTTCGACAAGGTGACCAAACAGGTGGATGAGGGTAAAGCAGTGGATGTGGTGTATATGGATTTCAGTAAGGCGTTTGATAAGGTTCCCCACGGTAGGCTATTGCAGAAAATACGGAAGTATGGGGTTGAAGGTGATTTAGAGCTTTGGATCAGAAATTGGCTAGCTGAAAGAAGACAGAGGGTGGTGGTTGATGGCAAATGTTCATCCTGGAGTTTAGTTACTAGTGGTGTACCGCAAGGATCTGTTTTGGGGCCATTGCTGTTTGTCATTTTTATAAATGACCTGGAAGAGGGTGTAGAAGGGTGGGTTAGTAAATTTGCAGATGACACTAAGGTCGGTGGAGTTGTGGATAGTGCCGAAGGATGTTGTAGGGTACAGAGGGACATAGATAGGCTGCAGAGCTGGGCTGAGAGATGGCAAATGGAGTTTAATGCGGAAAAGTGTGAGGTGATTCACTTTGGAAGGAGTAACAGGAATGCAGAGTACTGGGCTAATGGGAAGATTCTCGGTAGTGTAGATGAACAGAGAGATCTTGGTGTCCAGGTGCATAAATCCCTGAAAGTTGCTACCCAGGTTAATAGGGCTGTTAAGAAGGCATATGGTGTGTTAGCTTTTATTAGTAGGGGGATCGAGTTTCGGAGCCACGAGGTCATGCTGCAGCTATACAAAACTCTGGTGAGACCGCACCTGGAGTATTGCGTGCAGTTCTGGTCACCGCATTATAGGAAGGATGTGGAAGCTATGGAAAGGGTGCACAGGAGATTTACTAGGATGTTGCCTGGTATGGAGGGAAGGTCTTACGAGGAAAGGCTGAGGGACTTGAGGATGTTTTCGTTGGAGAGAAGGAGGAGGAGAGGTGACTTAATAGAGACATATAAGATAATCAGAGGGTTAGATAGGGTGGATAGTGAGCGTCTTTTTCCTCGGATCGTGATGGCAAACACGAGGGGACATAGCTTCAAGTTGAGGGGTGATAGATATAGGACAGATGTGAGAGGTAGTTTCTTTACTCAAAGAGTAATAAGGGCGTGGAACGCCCTGCCTGCAGCAGTAGTAGATTCGCCAACTTTAAGGGCATTTAAGTGGTCATTGGATAGACATATGGATGAAAATGGAATAGTGTAGGTCAGATGGTTTCACAGGTCGGCGCAACATCGAGGGCCGAAGGGCCTGTACTGCGCTGTAATGTTCTAATTTCTAATTTCTAATTAAGGCAATAACAATTTTATGGATTTTTGACTAACATCGTAATTCATATCCTAGAGTGAGGCATGTTATGTATCAATTATACTAACTTACATCTTAGAGGCTAAATCGGTGTTGAAAAAATGTTTTTAACTGCTCTAAATGTTAACTAAAGTTAACTTAAGCATGCGAATAAAGCTGCATATAAGCGCACCCAAAGATGACGAGATGGGCACCATATTTCTATATTTGACATTTGAAAGGTGTTTCACTTAGTATTCTAGCCAAAGGCTGACAAATCTCATGCTAATTGTGAAATGTAACCTTAGGACTTAAACCCCATGATAGTCAATCAGTGAGTCAGTGTCAACTCAGATGACTGATTTCCCTCCCGTTACAGTTGTTTTGCTTGTAATTCAGTATTTTCTATTCAACAAAAATAATTTTAGAACTCTCTTATAGAGGAATTGGGCAAGTTGCAATGATGTCAGTTCACCTGTGAGACGTCGATTTGAATCTAACCCAGGCATATAAGATGGAAGTCTTTGACAGCTGTAAGGGTCCGAAGTGAAATTAGTTTGAACAGCTTCAATCCATTTCCTAATGGGCACCAGTCCATAGCATAGAACTGCCAATAGCTCAGCAATAATTGGATAAACTCATACAAGGAGGCCATGGGGACAGCTGGCGTGGGAAAGAAAACTGTTCCCAGTTGAAGCTCCAATCGAGGCACACTGTTGGGATAATTTAGAGGGAGCTTTATCCTGCATTTAACTTGCATTACTCCTAATCTAAGTTACATAACATAGGAATATGTAATATTCCCTGGGATCGACACAACTTATCTTGATCAGCACAAAATTTTACACTGGAAATAGAAGAAGTATCACAATGTATTTGTGGAAGGAACTAATGAAACTTGCTATAACTCAATGGTTTCCAGAGTACTGGGCTTTATGTTGCAAGTATATATATAAAATATCTTTTCTTCTTTGGCCTCCTTGTCTCGTGAGACAATGGGTAAGCGCCTGGAGGTGGTCAGTGGTTTGTGGAGCAGCGCCTGGAGTGGCTATAAAGGCCAATTCTAGAGTGACAGACTCTTCCACAGGTGCTGCAGAGAAAATTGGTTGTCGGGGCTGTTACACAGTTGGCTCTCCCCTTGCGCTTCTGGTTTTTTTCCTGCCAACTGCTAACATATATTTTTTATATATATATATAATGACATTTTGAATATTAATTAGGAATAAAGTCCCTGGCTAACTGCTAATGCATGTGGATTTTCCACTTTCGGAGAAATTGGCATGGCTATTGGTGGATGCCAGACAAAGTTGAATTGAATTGGGCTGTGGCAGCTCATTAACATAATTTCAGATGTTGATTTGACTGGATCTAATGAGAAGACTATGGTGGGAGTATCATGAAAGGAGGACAACCATTCCAAAAGCCATTGGGGGACCTCCACAAGGCACCACAACCCGTTGCCAACTTTTTGCCAAGGCTGAACGAGCAGAGAATAAAAATGATTGTAAAGAAAACCGGAGGTGTAGGCACGAGTCTGCAGAGACGTAACAGAGCACTCCAGCATTTAAACATCATTTGATGATTAATGAAGTCAAGGTTATGCAGCATGAGATGGGTTTAAGGAAGATTTCCTTCTTAGATCAGTACAAAAATCAAAACTGACATTCCAGTGCTGTACTGAGGGAATACTGCACTGCCAGAGAAGCAGCTTTTCAAATGAGACGTTAAACCAAGTCTCTTTCTGCCCTCCTGGGTGGGCGTAATAGGTCCCATGGCACTATTTTGAAGCAGAGCAGGGGAGTTAGCCCGGTGTCCTGGCCAATATTTATCCCTCAATCAACATCACTAAAGCAGATTAACCGATCATTATTGCATTGCTGTTTGTGGGATCTGCGGTGTGCCAATTGGCTGCTGCATTTGCTATATTACAAAATGACGATACTTCTAAAGTACCTCATTAGCTGTAAAGTGCTTTGGTATGTCCTGTATAAATGTAAGTCTTTTTTGTTTTCTGTGAAGGTCCAAAGGGCAGTCTGAAGAAGATACAGGCAAATAGTGAAATTTAATAGCACCTTTGACCACCGCCCACCCCCACCACTCCTGCAGCCCCTCAGAACAAAGAAATCTGAGCTCAGTCTACATATTTGAAGAGGATTCCAATGGCTTCAGCCTGGTGACCTTGCTGCCTGCAATTTAATATCATCGTTGGCTAGATCGGGACAGGAGTGTAAGTGCCTCTGCTCAATTTCGACTGCTCCCCACCCGCTTTCTGCCAGGTGAGGAGGGTTACAATTTCCCCTATAGAAAGTAATGCATTTCCAAAAACTTTGTAATTACAAGTATTCCTAAAAATCCATTCAGGTCTGCAGAAGGTTATAGAAATCTGATGAAAACTAAGTTGCTTTGCTATCAAATGCATAAAATATAAAATGAATGAAGCGAATAATCCCGGGCTAAGCAAAGCAAACTTTGACGGTTTTAATAATATTTTGAAACTATCATTAGTATTTTGTTCCAGGACATAGAAATAAATTTCATCAACAATGTTATTTAACCTTTGGGATCTGAATTACGTAAGCATTAATTCAGCAATTATGAATCCATAAATTTGTTCCAGTCCTTTGTAATTTGGATGGGAATGCAAAGAAAGATTTGGATGCTCATATTGCCAACAAGAAGATTATAAATTATGAGCTTGTAAGCATACTGGTCTCATTTTGTGATTTTAAAATGGAGGAATTCTTTCACAATACTCTCTGGCACACCACAGATACTGGTGGCATACTCATTCTTTATAGTTCCTATTTTCCAATAGATAAATGATAGAAAACATCCTTTTAGTACACACACCTGTTTCAAAACAGATTTGGTAGTTTCCAAAGCAAGTCTTGTACAGGGGAACTAGTCTGTCAGGTTTGGGCTGGACGTAAATGGAACCAAAACAAACAAAACCAGCCTGGATTCAAAAAGCCAATCCAGACCTCATACAACACAAATCAGGGAGAACTACCTCAGCCTTTAAATCAAATCAGTAGAGGTTCCATTGTGAATAAGCAATTTAGGCCTTATTGAAACCAGCAGAGCTGATGGAACAACTAACTCATTTTGAGTTGCTATTCAAATATGAACTCTCTCAAAATTTGCACCCTGAATTGTTATTGGCTTAAAGTAAACCTGCGTGTGGTAAAGTTGGATTGAGAAAAAATTGGGACGCTCTTTTGATCCCAGAATAAGGTACCAGTGCAGAGACAGCACTGTTCTAGATTAGTACCTGCACACCATAAATGCAGACGTTAAAATATCTGCCAGCACAGTTCAAACTTTTACCAGTTTGCCAATCTGCTATTCTACTGACAGCAATGTCTAGAGCTGACTGAATTCTTAGCTGATGCAGACTATGATTTGTAAAATTTAGATTTTGATTTAGAGATACAGCACTGAAACAGGCCCTTCGGCCCACCGAGTCTGTGCCGATCATTAACCACCCATTTATACTAATCCTACACTAATCCCATATTCCTACCATATCCTCACCTGTCCCTATATTCCCCTACCACCTACCTATACTAGGGGCAATTTATAATGGCCAATTTGCCTATCAACCTGTAAGTCTTTTGGCTGTGGGAGGAAACTGGAGCACCCGGAGGAAACCCAAGCAGACACAGGGAGAACTTGCAAACTCCGCACAGGCATTACCCAGAATTGAACCCGGTCGCTGGAGCTGTGAGGCTGCAGTGCTAACCACTGCGCCACTGTGCCGCCCGAAAATTAAAAGTGATTAAATAGAAAAGAATATTGCCTACATTTTTGAACTTTCAATCTCAGCTAAAATATTGGGGCAATTTTCAACTAGTTAGCCACCCATTTCTCACCTGAAAAATGGGCACTCAGCAGCTGAAAATCAGGGAGATGTGGGAGGACCTCGGCCTGCTCATTTATGCTCAGGGTCAGGTGGGCCTGTAAATGGGTGAGCAGCATTTCTGCCCTGTTTCAGGTGGGAGACTGCTTACATATGCAAATCAGTGTCCTATGTGGGTTGCAGGATGCCGTTTGCAATTTTCAGGTAGAAATGGGCGAAGTGTGTTCCTCCTACTAAGACCAGGCAGTGAGTGAACCGCTAATGGTTTCTGCAGAAATACTTTTAGCCAATTTTTTGTGGGGCCAGAAGGGGCAGGAATGCTCTTCCTGACTCCGCAAAAAAATATCGAGGCTCGTTGGCAGCCCATACACAACATTTGCATCCTTCAGCGTTTGGCTGGCCGCTCAGTCTGTTTTACACATACTTCAACCACACTTCACTGCTGGACTGAGCCAGTGCTGGTATGATCTATTGACTGCTGCCGCTTGCGTAGTCACAGTCATACCCAATGGGTCGGGTGGGGAAGCCAGAGTGTGCAGACACAGGGATGCTGTGGTGGAGAATGACTCAGTCAGACATTGCATGGAAACAATTTATTGAGCTTGGAAACGGACAAGAAAATACTGGAAATATTGAAGCAAATTTGAGAACAGCAACAGACAAAAAAGAGACACGCAAGCACTAATAGAAGAAAAAAATACTTAAAATGAAGGAGGAAGTAGAGAGGATTGATAATAAAGATCGATGGGGGTGATGAGAATTTCTTTTCTGAAGCAATTTGTCATGATTTGGAATTCACTGTCTGATAGGGTGTTGGAAGCAAATTCAATAGTAACCTTCAAAAGGGAATTGGCTATACGCTTGAAAAGTAAAAAGTTGCAGGGCTTTGGGATCGAGAAGGAAAGTGGGACTAACAGAATAGTTCTTTCAAAGAGCCAGAATAGCTTCGATGGGCCGAAGGCCATCTTTCTATGCTGCATGATTGTATGAAAGCAATTAAGAAAACTTGAATAAAGGCTTAACTTTATCCAGCTTTCGGCAATGAATGCAAACAATGAATTACAGAAGATGAGGAATGGAGAAAAAGGAACTCAGGAAGGGAAGGAAAAGTAAATTGTTTCTTATGGGGCCGTCTGTTTTAGCTACAGCATTATGTCACATGTAAATCAAACCATCGCAGTTCATTGAGAATAAGGAGTAGAGATGAAATTTTTAGCGAATGCTCTAGACATGTCAGTCACCAAAAGGAAGCACAAATACCAATGTAGCTGCTTAACCAGGGATCGGGATTTGCTCTGTTTGTTGTGGATAGCGACATTGTAAATGTGTTCACAAGAAAAAAATGTTAATTATTCCGCAACACATGGTGATCAGAGGCATTCATTGGCCAGGGTATTGAGCCTTTCAAAGGGGAAAACTTTGCACACTTCACTGTCTACAGTCGCTGAAACTGGCATTCAACATTGTGGGATAAATGTACAAGGGGGTCAACTGCAGCTACTTGTTTGTTGTTATGGGTCTAGCCAGTTGCTGACATTTGCTCAACAACTCCAAGAATATTGTCGTTGCAAAACAGAAGGTCTTTGGACATGTTTTATTTCACATTGTGATCAGCCACTGAAAGTTTCAGTTCACATGGGACAATTATTAAACCAAATGTTGCCAGACAAAAGCAGGGCTGAGAAGCTTGCCTGCACTTGCACAAAAAACAGGCTCCCTTATTCAGAACAATTTTGGCACACAAGCAATACTTAGTCTTGTGCGTACTTTTTGCCCTGCAACAGGTAGATGCAATGATTCTGATGATGGTAAATCATTTCATTTGCTTGTCAGATACTTTAATGATGAGAAGCAGCTGGCCATGCACAATGCACTGGACACTGTCATCTTTAACATTGCTAAAGCACAGAACACCTTCAGGAATTTAAAATTGTAATAAGTAAAGCCATTTTGTGGCGATGATAGTGTTATATTCACTGCTACATTGCTGAAAAATGTAAGGTCCAAAATAGACTGAATAGGCTGTGATATTTTTCTGTAGAAAAGAGAAGGCTGAGGGGTGACCTAATAGGGGTCTTTAAAATTATGAAGGGGTTTGATAGGCTATATGTAGAGAACATGTTTCCAATTGTAGGGAGTAACTTCACTGGCTAGCTCTGGAAGCTATTCTGTCTGACCTGCCTCTCTCTCTACTGAGAAATGCCTCATCTAAATGACTGGACAGAGTGGAGCTGGTGACGCAAAACTACCCAGCACTAAAAAGTCAGACAGGGACTCCAATCTCCAAGAAATGGAAAAAAATGGAGGCTGCAATCAAAAGGTCAATAAAATGTGAAGTTGATTCTAAAACTACTCTCATCCTTTCATTTATTTGCTTCATTAAAAACAGGGTTTCAGGTGTAAGAATGAAGCTCCAATATAAGAGGCAATATAGAGTATTACTCTGGATTATTCTTTTGTATATTGAATAGGCAAAAATTGGATTTCACAACAAGAAAGTCTTCAAGGAAGGTTCTCTTTCATTTGAAGTTATTTAATAATATTTGCTAATTGTTCCAACATGTTGTAGTCAAAACAAAATTAAAATAGTAACATGCTCCACTCATTGACTGTGTTAAGGAAAATGATTCATCCGTTTAATCTTCCCCTTTCTGAATCAACTATTGACACATTGAAGAGGTTAGCACATTCTGAGGTGATTGTCAGTCCTGCATGGTTTGTGGGAAGGCTGCGGCATGAAAGGGGGATTTGTTGCAGAAAATCATTCTGACGTGGAACATTTTACCATCAGTGCCAGCCTTGGCTCAGTGGTAACAATCTCATCTCTGAATCATAATCCACTACACTGCAGTACTGAGGACATGCTGCACTGTCAGAAGTGCTGTCCTTCAGATGAGATGCTAAGCAGATACCCTGGCTGCTTTCTCAGGTGGATGTAAAAGATCTGTGGTACACTTCGAAAAAGACCAGGGGAGTTCTCCCAGTGTCTTGGTCAATAGTTGTCCCTTAACTAAAACAGATCACCTGACATTGATCCCTGCTGCTTGTGAGACCTTGCTGTGTGGAAATTGACTGCTAGATTTTCCTATATTACAATAGTGGCTACATTTCAAAAGCACTTCAGTGGCTGTGAAGTGCTTTGGGGCTTCCTAAGGACATGAAAGTGTTATAGAAATACAATTTTCTCTTTGTTTAGTGCTGTCCAGAGCTTTTGAAATGGACTGGAATAAGTTCTAAATTTTGCATTTAAATTGAATATGATTATATTTTTCTGTGGCTTAGAGACTAAATACACTGTGGGATGTGGCTCATCATACTGATGAGAACAATCCTATGCTCAGTCCTTGGTCAGTGTTGAGTTCATTAATCTTAGCTGTGTGGAGCTATGATTGATTTGGCAGTTTGGAATAGGAAAGGAGTTGGCCGAACTTCTTGTTCCTGATTACTATCCAGTAACCCTGCAGCAATTATATTTGCAAGGATGATAGCTGATGCATGCAGGCAAGACCGACATCTGAAGAATAGTCACATGGACAAGATACCAGAGACATAAGGAGAGCAATGTGGAGGGAATATTAGAGAAGAAAGAGGAAAAACAAGCAGGAGTTCCTCTAGTTTCTGCCCAGTGTAATGGTAACATGAGAGCTGTGTGCTATTGACTAGACCCAGTACTCAAATCTGCTCAGGCAGACTGAGTGGAACTGCTATGTCTGTGACATTTGATGACGACTTATTGTCTCTCTGCCCATGTCAGCTGAAACAATTTTATCAAAAGATTCATATTAAACGAGCTGCCATTTGACTAGAACGTGGGCCAGCATGTCTTAGTCTAATCATCGCCAACCCTGTAACTCCACCTCACCTGCACACAACACATGATCCTTGTGCAATGTTATGGCAGATTGACTAGTGTTACAATAACATTAAACTGCGCAAGATGCAGGTCCCTCATCACTAGGCAACTTGCCTGAAAATTACACTCTCAAAAAAATCTGTAGCAGAATCCATTTTCTTTGTTCCCAATTCTTCCCCATTTAACTCTTCTGAAGATTAAAGGGTGAATCCACGATGTTATACTCTTAGAGGGGAGAAGTGCTCTAAGATAGCGTGTGAGAGAGGAAGGACTACATCATGGTAGCCCAATTTTTCATTGGTTTAATAGGACAGTCAGCTTACTGAGGGGAAATTTCTTCTCAAGTGATACAAAATTCTCAATCAGTTCTTCTTAATGTGTTCAATTTCATTACCCACAACACAGAAAAAAAATCTTCTCTCACTATGGCTACAGAATGCCTCTCAATTCTTTAAATGCTAACATGAAGTTCACCTGTACTGTCTTGCTTTTCATTGTGATGGAAATCACACCTGCCAAATGGAAACATATTAAGTTTGTCATATGAGATACTACTTGAAACTTTTTTTTCCGGGACATTGCAAAGAATTTGTTTAAAAAAACAGAACTGAACAGCTGAAAACGTGGTTGCACATTTGCATTCTGAAAAGACCAGGATGAGCTGAGAGACAGTGGAATAGAGAGATAATGGGAGTGCTCACTGATTTAATTATCAAGATGGGTTTTGTCAATAGTTATGATAAAAAGACACTGACAGCTTTTGACTTTGTAAGAGCCAAAACTCCACGCCCCACTGAGTACATCTGGGAGGCTCTGGAATCCAACCAACCTCCAAGAAGCTGCAGTTTAAAAAAGAGATGGTCACATGACCTTCATTGCAGGTAAAACTGGGGCTTTTTGAATTGTGCCTCACAGAAAGGAACAAACTGCAATTTGAACACCAAGGAGAAGATCTCTCCTTCTGTGTCTCTCTCCAGCAGTGACAGTGTAAACTTCAAGACTACAGACAAAGCAGCTCATCAGCCTTCTGGTACCAGAGAAGCAAGTCTGAAATTGTGCACTGGGCCCCAGCAACAACTCCAAGACCTTCACTTCAATCAAGGACACTCCCACAAGGACACTAATAACAATATCTGTATTCCATTTATTATGAGCTCTACTTCAACCCCTCCCCAATTCTTTCTCCCCTTCTGTATCTATTTGTGTGTATATGCCTCCTGTATGCATGCAAGCATGATTGCATTGTGTACTTGAGTAATTTTAATCGGGTTAGAGAGATAACGCTAATAAACTTACACCCTTCTTGTTTAAACTCAAGAAAACCTGTATGATTGGTTCATTTGCAATTACAATTAAAGTGCAGTGAGCAAGGGCTCACTGAGGCTGGGTAAGCTAAAAATCACTGTGTTTTAAACGATAAACCCTGTTATGGCCAAACCAGGTTCGGGGCAAGAGGGGAGCCTGAGACCACTTTTCTCACCCAGTCGTAATATCCTCATTAGTCTCAATCGAAAGGATCACACATCTTACACGTGCCATTGTCTTCAGAGATAGAGTTTGAGTTTCTTCATTATAGCCCCTTTTTTTACAATTTGGGTTATTTTCTGATACCTGAAAGGAAAAAAATAAGTGCCACATTATAGAAATAAGGTCAAGTCTCAGACTTCCTCTAAACCTTGCTGGGCCTAGTTCCTTGCAGAGTCCTGACTTTCTGCTGGTGAGATATATTACAGTGTATAAGAATCCCTAAAGAGGCACCAGATATTGTTCAACTTAGCCCATATATTTTCTTTGTAAAGCCTATCTGCAACTTTTGATTATGCTTTGCAGGCACTGAGAAACATTTATTGTTTGTGACATTTGGGATGCACTTGATAATATATATCATGTATGAAAATGTAGGATTCAGTGTGAAAGACTGCTGCCAAGTTTTACAGGCACTTCAGTATTCAAAAAATCTTCAACCTAAATTCAGTTGGCTCAAGCTAACTTTTGTTAATAGAATACAGTTGATTACATCAGCAACATTTTCCCCTTCTCTAGAACATGATTTGAGTACAGCCTAGACAGGATGAAATGAAAGCCTTATTCTTTCCAATGAGTTCTTACAAGTACTGACTGAAATAAGACTCACTGGTCTCAACCAGTGCTTCCATGCTTAGCTTTAAATTCAGTACTAAGTTAGCCTGTACTTGACATTGTGCTCAGATAGTAAAGGAAATGAGATGTGATATTGGTTCCGTACAGAGTTATGGTGACAGCACACTGATTCGAGGGGAATTGCTGACTGCACCTTCCCACAACATGGCCCAAGGTTGCTCGATGTTCAGAAATGGGGGAAATGCAGACTCTGGGCCGAATTTTATCGGGGCAGCGGTGGCTCTGACAGTGAGTCTGAAAGCCGGAGGGTAACCCTGCCTCGGTCGTTTCGGGAGACCCCGAATGGATTCTGTGGCAATTAGGCAGCTAATCAGCTGCCATTGGGGCTCCTGTCCCTTTAAGGGATGATAGCCCACCTCGAAGAGCTGCCAGCCAAACAGAGGGCCAGCAGCCCTTTAGTCCTGGCAGTGCCATCAGGAGTGGTGGCCACTACTAGTACTGCACCCGGCCTGGGAGCTGTCTCCAACCAAGGTAATTGGGGTCGGGATCACTGAGAAAATTCAGGCAGGCCCTGGTGAAGGGTGATAGTGGTTGGTAAGGGCAGCAGAGGGGCGCTTCGGCGGGACAGACTTAAGGGCCTCAATTGGCCACTGGGTGGGAAGGCTGTCCTCCACCTTCCCCTCCACTCCCATCTCCGATTCTCCACCCCCACCCCACTCCAACCTGTTCCTGACAGCCCCATTAAATTCTGCCTTCTGTCTTTCACTAGGATTATCATGCCTCAAGTTGACAAGTCGACACGCACAAAGAGCAAAAAAAACCTGATGACTTGAATAATTGGAAACATGTGATTTTCAACTTGCACAGAGGAGAGAGAAAAGTAAAATGTTTGGACATAGTCTGAATTAATTGAGAAATACAATTACTTTTTCAGTTCCTAATTACCATGGTCATATTCATCAAAATATTGCACTAATTAAACTGAAAGTGTATGTTGTTTTCATAAAGTAAAAGAATGAACTACACACTTATTTATTTTTGCCAATCATGTATGTCCAACCAGTAATTTCACAAACAATAAACCACCTGCACATTCCTAATTATAGCACTGGTCACAGCATTTGTTGCATAACCGCGTGGATCTCATTGGTTCAATATGATGGGGATTACAATTAAGACAACTATAAAAACCAAACCTTAAACTGGTCATTATAACAACGTGTTTCCCTGGTCCCAACAGAAGTTTCATTAAAATGAATCGGGAAACTCAAACTTTAACAGGATGAACCCTTGATAACAACAGTCTTGTCTGTCCCCACAGCTTTTTAATAACACATAATGATTAATCTTCTGCATACTGGGATACATGAAATTCATTGGAGCTAATTGAACGATAGGAACAGTACTAGACTGTTTTATGATGTGCCTACTGGCTATATAGAGCAGCTTTTGATCCTGGTGTGTTAGTGTTGGATTTGCACTTGGGGCCCCAGAATTGAAAGGACTGTCTTCTAAAACGCTGCACAACCCAGTCTTGTGTCACATGTGGCTATTAGGAATGTGCAAGCCAGAAAAAGTTTAGAGGCAACTTCAGGCAGAACTAAGCCGACAGAGAGGCTCTGAAGTGACTCTGCATGCAAACCAACATGTTCAATGGGCAAAATATTAAGCTGGCACAACAAACAGCTCAAGCATAAATCTTTTGCTTTGCTTCTACAGTGGGAACAGTAGAGCTATTAATTTTAAGCAAAAATCCAGCCTGTTGAAACAGCCACTTCTCAGGAAAAGTAGTAACACATCTGTTTCCAGCTGACACATGTCAGTGTATGACTAACTTCCTCCATTTTAAGGGCATTTCACTGTTCCCACGTTTTCTACTATTCTTGTTGCACTTGGAACAAGACCAGATATTTTAGCCAAAAATTAATTGTAGTCTAATGCATCCAACACAGCCATATTCGTGCTACCTCCTCCTTATGCCCTATTTGTTAGACACTCCAAATAATCATCACCAAATTGTCCCAAAGGAGTTTGAAACAAATAATTTAGTATCCATAGAATATGCAGAATAATACAACACATTACCAGTGTTGATCGGCACCATATGCAGTCTGTCATGAATCTGGTTTCTAGAAATGTAAAATAGAACTTGCAATAACTTTAAAACTCATCATATGTAGAAATATGGTATAAACTCATTCTGTGGTTGAAATATGTACATTTTGGAAATAGGAGGTCAAAATGAAATTCTAAAATCTGTTCCCCCTACTGTCTTCAAATAGGAAAAAAGTAACATTCAATTATTTTTTTTTTCAAATGTTCTGTTACCTTTTTAGTCTCTGCTCCCCAGCACATTTTCTTTCATGCTAGGCCATGTACTTCCTTTTTTTTTATTCTTTCATGGATGTGGGCATCACTGGCAAGACTCTCCCTGATTCCTTCCAGTGCCTGGCTTTCCTCAATCTGTAATGCTTCATTCTTGAGTAGGATTGCTGGGTCTATTACAGCTGTTGAAATGCCTCCTAATTGCACTTTACAGCTGAATACCAGGATTATTCCTTCTGCCACTTCATTGGATGGCCCGCTGTGCGGATGCAAAGGAACGTGTTTTAGCACAGCTCCAGGAAACTGTAAAATGGAGACGGGGCAATTAACCATCATGTTTAGTAAATCAAAAACCTGAAGCAATGCTCACTTAACCCATCGACAGATCACAAACAGTAATTTCTAGACGGCTTTGCTGCTGTAGGTCTACCATTATGTTCTGTATTGACCCTTTAACTAAAGTAATGACTGGTTGTACTTGGCCTATTGATCCTCTTTAGAATTTTACTTCCTGTGTTGCCTGCATATCTTCTTGTATTACTGTTTTAACCTTAAATACATTATTGTTGGTAATCTTCTTGGGGTAACCCTCGTTGATTGTTAGCCATGAATTTTTGGGGGATGTAAATTATAGTGTAATCTGTGGAATAACTGTAAATTTGAATGTGAAACAGGTGCCAAGACAGGGTAGTTGAATTAAAATCAATTTACTCAAGGGAACTGTTCAGAAGGGAGAAGGAACATTATTAGAGGCAATACCAGCACAGCTTAATTATTTCTCATGGAAGGAATGTTGTTCTTTTTCAAGTAAGGGATCAACAGATGGTGTTGGGAATGGATGTCCATGAAAGACTAACTCATAATAGTGAGAACTTAATGGGTCTTTTGTCTTTATGGACTTACTTATATTCTAATGAATTTATAAAAGCATTCTAGAAACTTTTGGGAAAATTCAACGCTCACAGAGTCAAAGCATTATGAGTACCGAGATCATCTTCAATGCCTTGCTTTCCATTGCCTCTCTAATGGATTGTTTGCCAGTGCACATCCCTGTTGCTCACCATTATTTACATGCATTGCACTTACTTTTAATTTTAAACATTAAAAGGCTAACATTGCAAATATTCATCATAGTCCTCATTGTTTGCATAGATTATCATCCCCACTCCCACACTTCAATAATGTGCTAGGTGCCAAATTGAAACAGGAAATTCTGACTTGGAGCAAAAACCAATGTTAAATTATAGATCTAAGCTATAATTATTATTGAATAATATTATTCATTATTACGGGACAATAACTGGAAATGATGCATACATTTCAATTCATTATAAGAATGACAATATAGAGGAATAAGAATAACCTTTATCCAATTGAATCATATTTCCTGAGTTTCTGCCAATGTAACCCGATTAACAGGATCAATGTACCTTGGTGCCATTTCTTTAAGCTTTTCTTGGATCACTACCAAACCATATTTAGCCAAAGTTAAGTTCTTATTTCTTCTTGTTGTTGGCTTTGTGCTAAACTGAAATAAAATGGTTTTTCAATGCTTGCTGGAATGCACTTCTGAGGATTTTGTTTGATAGGAACTTAACAATAAAATAACGCAAAAGAAAAAAGTAAAATAAGGACGTCAAGCAAGGCTTCAAGGTTTACAGCCAGATCAAGTTGCCATAATTAGTTTATTCAAAAATTAGTATTTAGAAGATAAATGTGTGGAAATGTTTATCATTTGAGAGTTAAAGTGAGAAAAAATGGAACAATCATTTGTAAACATTCACAATGTAAAATTATGAGCTGGATTTTGTCGAGCGGAACACGACGGTTGTCCTTCACAGGCCCAGCGCCGCCGCACCACTGCAATTACACGGCGGGTGGCCACTTTACATATTGATGGTGGCCTCCGTCCACCCCCCCCCCATCACGTGGCAGCAGTGGCCTTGGCAACGCCGTTCATAGCATCACCTGCTGATGGAGCAGATGCTAGTGCCATTTTTGAAAGGCTGCCAGCTCTGCAAGCAGCACACCATAACACAGAGTTCACCCCTTCCCCACCTCAGTGGCGTCAGCTTTCCCTGGACGGGAAAGTGAAGGCACAAGTGCCACATGCCATGCTGAAGATCGGGAACTGAAGGTAAGATCGCTGTGGTTTATATTTTGATTCATGCAAAGATGTAACTTAAATATGCTAAGTCAGGTCCCATTATAGTGCGGCAGAGGGGCCGCCCTGGAGCTTCCCCACTGCCGAGAAGTTCGGGCCTGGCAATCCTGGCGTTGGGTTCCACGGCGGCCGCTGCCGCTCTGATTTTCCGGCACCACCTCCGCCACCACCCCCCACCCCCACCCCCCAGCTCCCCGGCCCGCCACAGAACCTGACGTCAGGCTGGGAACAAAATCCAGCCCTATGTGTGGATTATACAAAATTCTGATGAATTTGAAAACTGAGCAAAAGCTTATCACAGAATCATTACAGCACAGAAGGATACTATTTGGCCATCGTGTTGGCACTGGCTCTCCGAAAGAGCAACTCCCTCAGTTCCATTCCCCTGCCTTCTTCCCATAACCCTGCATGTTCTTCCTTTTCAGATAACTGTCTAATTCCCTTTTGAACGCTTCATATGAACCTGCCTCCACTATGTTCTCAGGCAGTGCATTCCAGACCTTAACCACTCGCTGTGTGAAAAACAATTTCCTCATGTCACTTTTGCTTCTCATCAAATACTCTAAATCTGTGCCCTCTCATTCGCAATCCTTTCAGCAGTGGGAACAGTTTCTCTCTATCTACTCTATCCAGACCTCTCATGATTTTGAATACCTCTATCAAATCACCTCTCAGCCTTCTCTTCTCCAAGGAAAGCAGTCCTAATTTCTCCAATATATCATCATAACTGAAGTTCCTCATCCCTGGAACTATTCTCGTGAAACTTTTCTGTACTCTCCCCAATGCCATCACGTCTTTCCTCAAGTTCTGCACCCAGAATTGGACATAGTACTCCAGCTGAGGCCGAAATTGTGTCTTATATACGTTCAACATAACTTCTTTGCTCTTGTACTCTATGCCGCTATTAATAAAGCCTAGGATACTGTATGCTTTATTAACTGCTCTTTCAACCTGTCCTGCCACCTTCAATGACTTATGCACTTATACACCTAGGTCCCGCTGTTCCTGCACCACCTTTAGAAGTGTACCTTTTATTCTATATTTTCTCTCCATGTTCTTCCTAACAAAATTAATCACTTCACATTTCTCTGTATTGAACTTCATCTGCCACCTGTCTGCCCATTCCACCAACTTCTCTATGTCCTTTTGAAGTTCTACACTATCCTCCTCACAGTTCACAATGCTTCCAAGTTTTGTATCATCTGCAAACTTTGAACTTGTGCCCTGTACACCAAGGTCTAGGTCATTAATATATATCAGGAAAAGCAAGGGTCCCAACACTGACCCCTGGGGAACTCCACTGCAAAACTTCCTCCAGCCCAAAAAACATCCATTAACCACAACACTTTGTTTCACTCAGCCAATTTCGTATCCATGTTGCTACCGTCCCTTTTATTCCGTGAGCTACAGGTTTGCCCACAACTCTGTTGTGTGGCATTGTATCAAACGCCTTTTGAAAGCCCATGTACACCACATCAAAAGCATTGCCCTCATCAACCCTCTCTGTTACCTCCTCAAAAAACTCCAGCAAGTGAGTTAAACATGATTTTCCCTTACAAAATACATGCTGACTTTCCTTAATTAATTCACATTTGTCCATGTGACTATTGATGAAGTCCCGAATTATTTTGTCCAGAAGTTTTCACACCACCGATGTTAAAGTGACTGGCCTGTAGTTGCTGGGCTTATCTTTACACCCTTTTTTGAACAAGGGTGCAATGTTTGCAATTCTCCAGTCCTCTGGCACCACCCCCAAGTCTAAGGAAGACTAAAAAATTATGGCCAGTGTCTCTGCGATTTCCACCCTCACTTCGCTCAATATCCTTGGATGCATCTCATCTGGCCCTGGTGCTTTATCCACTTTAAGTACAGACAGCCTACTTTTCTTTATCAATTTTAAACCCCTCTAGTGTCTGACTTACCTCCTCTTTCAACATTGCGTAGGTTGCATCTTCTTCCTTGGTAAAGACAGATGCAAATTTTTATTTAATACCTCAGCTATGCCCTCTGCCTCCATGTGTAAATCCCCTTTCTGGTCCCTAATTGGCCCCATTTCTCTTCTTACCACCCTTTTACTATTTATATGCCTATAGAAAACTTTGGAATTTCCTTTAAGGCTAGCTGCCAGTCTCTTTTCATGCTCTCTCTTTGCTTCTCTTATTTGCTTTTTCACTTCCCCTCTGGACCTTCTATATTCAGCCTGGTTCTCAATAGTATTTTCTACCTGGCATCTGTCATAATCACACATTTTCTTTATCTTAATCTCTATCGCTTTTGTCATCCAAGGAGCTCTGGATTTGTTTGCCTTACTTTTCCCGAACTATCGCTTCTTTGAAGATTGTTCATCTACCAGTTTTCCTGCCAGCTTTTGACTCCAATTTATTCGCCCCAGCTCCATCCTTGAAGTTATCCTTCCCCCAGTTAATTATTCTTACCCTGGATTGCTCTTTGTCAATGATCACTATCCCCTAAATGCTCTCCTAATGATACTTGATCCAATTGGCCCACCTCATTCCCAAGAACCAGGTCTAGCAGTGCCTCCTTTCTCGTTGGACTAGCAACATACTGTTGTAGAAAATTTTCCTGAACACACTCGAGGAGCTCTTGCTCCTCACTGCCCCTTACACTGCTATTATCCCAGTCTATGTTTGGATTATTAAAGTCCCCCATTATAACTACCCTATAATTTTTGCACTTTTCTGTAATTTCCTTGCAAATTTGTTCCTCCGTATCCTTCCCACTAGCTGGTGGCCTATAGACAACACCAAGCAATGTAACCATACCTTTTTTGTTCCTTAGCTCGAGCCAAATTGATTCTGACCTCCACCCCTCTGGGACAGCCTTTTTCTTCAGCACTGCAATGCTCTCCTTAATCAATGCTGCAAACCCTCTCCCTTTTTTCATTTTCCTATCTTGCCTGAACACCTTGTATCTAGGAATATTTAATACCCAGTCCTGCCCTTCTTTGAGCCAGGTCTCTATTATAGCCACAGCATCATATTTCCACATGGCAATCCATGCCTTTACCTCACCAGTCTTATTAACCACACTCTGTGCATTCACATACAAGCCATGTGGAATCTTTCAAGTTACAACCATTCCTTTTCAACTTCACACCAACCTGAATGCTCAACAGAACTCGTACTTTATGGGGGTAGGTATTAATACTGCAGTAGTACAACATAGCCACAAATGTCTTGCTTTAATTGTTCAGCAATCGGAGTGCCTGCATTAGTCTATTCCTTGGTGTGTTAACATATCAAACCGCTAGTCTTAGCCATCAAGTAGCTTTTGGTTTGATTAAATTCAGACAGAGGTATTGATACAGACAAAGAGGATCTGTTCACATACCTTCCATGGTCATTGTCTGATTGTGGAACCAATTATATGCATTGATTTCCATGAGCGCAGAAACAATACACTTCCCTTGTCTAAGGAAAGAATGGACAACAACTATAGCTTAAAATTATGTGTAGTGCTTTTAACACAGAAAAAGGTTCCAAGGTGCTTCGCAGAAGTACAAGAGAAAACATGGGTGCTGAAATAAGAAAAACTTGCATTTATATAGTGCCTTTTACAAACTCAGGACATCCCAAAGTGCTTTACAGCCAATGACGCGTAGTCACTGTTGTAATATAAGAAATGCAGCAGTCAATTTGTACACAGCAAGGTCACACAACCATCAATCTGTTTAGTAATGTTGATTGAGAGATAAATATTGGCCAGGATGTTGAAGATAACTCCATTGATTTTCTTCGAAATAGGGCCATGGGATTGTTTGTGCCCACCTGAGAGGTGCCATGGTTTAACATCTCATCTGCAAGATGGCACCTCAGTCAGTGCAGCACTACTTCATTACTCCAGTGGAGTATCGGCCTAGATTTTAAACTCAAGTCTCTGCAGTGGCACATGACTTATGAACCCAGAACCTTCTGACTTAGAGGAAAGAGTGCTATTAATGTGCCATGGCTGACACTGAGCCAAAAGGGGCATTAGGAGGGATAGCTAAAAAGTTGATCAGAAAGGTGAGTTTTAAAGAGCATCTCTAAATGTATTGTTTCCCAAGGATGTTATAGATTGAATCTCCACATTCTTTATATTTCTAGTGGGCTGACTCTATTTGTTCTGACTAGCATAAAAAAGCTGTTGATGGGTCTTCTACCAAAGAGGAAAGCCAATTGGGTAAAGCACAACTAATCTGATTCACAGTGAGCTAATATTTCAGGATAAGAAGGTTTGTGTATCTATTCAATTTAATAATTAGATCATAATTTAGCAATTCCATCCCAGCCAAATAGCATTGGTGTGAAAATGCCATCAATTAGAGATTTATAATCCAATACAGAGAATACCAGCTGTTCAAACTCATCTGCTGTTGATTTAATGAGATTGATCAGTTCGAAGCCAGGTACCTTGCTGTTCGATACATTTCAATTTAGGGGATGTTGTGGGAAAGTATGTTTCAGTCAGCTGAAAATTGTAGTGAGCAGGTCAGGGAGCATCTGTGCAGTGAAGAGGTAAGACATTCTGGGCATGGGCTCCTCCTCAGAACTGGAAGACATTGCAGATGAACAGTATTAAACAGAACAGAAGAAGAGGAAGGGGAAAGAGGCAAAAAAATGACAACCGTAATCAGGAAAAATAAATCAGTAAAGTGCTTAAGTAGAGAACAGGAGATGCTTTAATGTTGATATTAGCATAGAAATAAAAACCATATACGAGGCATAGAGAGTGGATGAGTAGTTCAAGGGAGATAGCCAAATGAAGGACGAGCACGTAGAAAGAGAAGTATGAAAATCTGACTTAGCAGAGCAGGTTCCAGTGGCCTAGGAGGCTGGTATAAGGGAAGAAGCAGGTTGGCACCAAGGGTGCAGACCACCTTGCTGGCATTGTGTTCTGCTGGGTGAGTCACTGCTTTAAATACCATAAGTAATTGTTTGTGAAGCACTTTCAGACATCTTAAGGGCATGAAAGGCGCTATTTAAATGCATGATTTTTTTTCTTTAAAATTTGCTTAAGTCTTTTTGGATCTCTTTAGATTTATTGTTTTCAGTATTTTTGTTCAAAAGAACAGTCTTACTAAAGGTCCAAAGACCTTATCAAGAAGATTTATAAAAAGTCTGTGGAAATGCCAGCACACCCATCCAGTACTGCCAGCACACTCATCCAGTACTGCCAGCACACTCATCCAGTACTGCCAGCACACTCATCCAGTACTGCCAACACACCCATCCAGTACTGCCAACACACTCATCCAGTACTGCCAACACACTCATCCAGTACTGCCAACACACCCATCCAGTACTGCCAGCACACTCATCCAGTACTGCCAGCACACCCATCCAGTACTGCCAACACACTCATCCAGTACTGCCAACACACTCATCCAGTACTGCCAACACACCCATCCAGTACTGCCAGCACACTCATCCAGTATGGCCAACACACTCATCCAGTACTGCCAACACACCCATCCAGTACTGCCAGCACACTCACCCAGTACTGCCAGCACACTCATCCAGTACTGCCAGCACACTCATCCAGTACGGCCAACACACTCATCCAGTACTGCCAACACACTCATCCAGTACTGCCAGCACACTCATCAAGTATGGCCAACACACTCATCCAATACTGCCAACACACCCATCCAGTACTGCCAACACACCCATCCAGTACTACCATCCAATACTGCCAACACACTCATCCAGTACTGCCAACACACCCATCCAATACTGCCAGCACACTCATCCAGTACTGACAACACACCCATCCAGTACTGCCAACACACCCATCCAGTACTGCCAACACACCCATCCAGTACTGCCAACACACCCATCCAGTACTGCCAGCACACTCATCCAGTACTGCCAGCACACCCATCCAGTACTGCCAACACACCCATCCAATACTGCCAACGTACCCATCCAGTATTGCCAGCACACTCATTCAGTACCACCAGCACACACATCCAGTACTGCCAACACACCCATCCAATACTGCCAACACACCCATCCAATACTGCCAGCACACTCATTCAGTACTGCCAGCACACTCATTCAGTACTGCCAGCACACTCATCCAGTACTGCCAGCACACTCATCCAGTACTGCCAACACACCCATCTAATACTGCCAACACACCCATCCAGTACTGCCAGCACACTCATTCAGTACTGCCAGCACACTCATTCAGTACTGCCAGCGCACTCATCCAGTACTGCCAACGCACTCATCCAGTACTGCCAGCTCACTCATTCAGTACTGCCAGCACACTCATCCAGTACTGCCAGCACACTCATCCAGTACTGCCAACACACCCATCCAATACTGCCAACACACCCATCCAGTACTGCCAGCACACTCATTCAGTACTGCCAGCTCACTCATTCAGTACTGCCAGCACGCTCATTCAGTACTGCCAGCACGCTCATCCAGTACTGCCAACACACCCATCCAGTACTGCCAGCACACTCATTCAGTACTGCCAACGCACTCATCCAGTACTGCCAGCACACCCATCCAATACTGCCAGTACACCCATCCAGTACTGCCAGGACACTATCCAGTACTGGCAACACACCCATCCAGTACTGCCAGCACACCCATCCAGTAATGCCAACGCACTCATCCAGTACTGCCAGTGCACCCATCCAGTACTGCCAACACACCCATCCAGTACTGCCAGGACAGCAATCCAGTACTGCCAGGACACCCATCCAGTTCTGCCAGGACACCCATCCAGTACTGCCAGCACACTCATTCAGTATTGCCAACACACCCATCCAGTACTGCCAGGGCACCCATCCAGTACTGCCAACACACCCATCCAGTACTTCCAACACACCCATCCAGTACTGCCAGCACACCCATCCAGTACTGCCAGCACACCCATCCAGTACTGCCAGCACACTCATTCAGTACTGCCAGCACACTCATCCAGTACTGCCAACACACTCATCCAGTACTGCCAGTACACCCATCCAGTACTGCCAGCACACTCATTCAGTACTGCCAACACACCCATCCAGTACTGCCAACACACCCATCCAGTACTGCCAGCACACCCATCCAGTACTGCCAGCACACCCATCCAGTACTGCCAGCACACTCATTCAGTACTGCCAACACACCCATCCGGTACTGCCAACACACCCATCCAGTACTGCCAGCACACTCATTCAGTACTGGCAACGCACCCTTTCAGTACTGCGAGCACCTGGTGCCAGAGGGAAATGGTAGCCATCAGTAAAGTCTGAGTTCAATATTAAGGCCAGAGGGTTGCAAACCACCAAATAGAAATTTAAGAAACTATTCCTTGAGCTTGCATTGAGTTTACCAGAACCATGTAGAAGGCCAGAAGAACTGAAATGGAAAAACAACTGGGAGCTTGAGATTGAAAATGTAGACAGGACAGAGGTGTTCAGAAAATGATAATCTAACCTGAATTTGGTCAGATCATCACCCTTTACTCAATTCATGTGGGAAAATGTATCGAAAAAGGAAAGTTTGGAAATGTCAGGTAGCATAGCAACTTCTGACCTCACAGCTCCAAACAGACAGAAGTTTATATGAAGACTGAAGGCTGCTTTTCTAACCCTCTAGTTCATATGTTTTGAGTTTTGTCAGCTGTGCGCTGCATTGTTTGGTGGGAAGGGATCACAGCCAGCAAAGAGAATGGTCACTCGGTCGGCTTTTCATCCTTGTGAAAGTATACCTCCTCCTACTATCATCTGCTGCATCAAGTGAAATTATTTCCAAAGGCCATCAAATTTATAATCTACCTACAGGAAGGGAATGTCAGTGAAGTCAAAAATCATCTCATGTTATGTTGTCTAATTCTGTGTCCCTTGTTTACAGATACTTGATACACACCTCTATCTCTTAAATTACATTTGATTCAGTGTTTAGATGTAATCACTCTTTTACCTTAATGCTTTTTGAAAAGGCCCACAACTGAACACACAAGACTATATCATGGAATCTGAAACTCATTGTTGAAATTGACTACAAGTATTTACAACTGAATTTTAACATGTTTTTAAAAAGACTTACAAATAATGTTTCTGAGTGTGAATATCCTGTTATATCATTATATCCCATCGGAGATATATAGGGTATAATTCTAACTGTGTGGGTGCTAACACCGCTCTTGCACAGTAACTCCTATTTAAAGGTATTTTTAGAAAATGCGTCCTCTATAATTAAAGAAAACTTGCATCTAAGTTGAAAATAAAATCCATACTGAACAGTGGAAGCATCCAATTGAGATGACCAGTTGATACTGTTTCCAAGGCTGAGCACCAAAACATGTTCGGAGAGAGTCTTGGGAGCCAAAATTGAATACTTTTTTTTATTCGTTCATAGGATGTGGGCGTCACTGGCTATGTCAGCATTTATTGCCCATCCCTACTTGCCCTTGAGAAGGTGATGGTGAGCTGCTTTCTTGAACCGCTGCAGTCCATGTGGGGTAGGTACACCCACAGTGCCGTTAGGAAGGGAGTTCCAGGATTTTGACCCAGCGACAGTGAAGGAACAGTGATATAGTTCCAAGTCAGGATGGTGTGTGGCTTGGAGGGGAACTTGCAGGTGGTGGTGTCTAAAGTATATTTGATTGTCCCAGCACCAGAAACTTTGCAAAGATAGCTAGCCTGCTTGGAGTGTTTATAAATCTCCTTGATAAGGTCTTTGGACCTTTAGCAAGACTTTTCATTTGAACAAAATGCTGAAACCAACATAAATCTAAAGCTATCTAAGAGACTTAAGCATAGTTTAAAGAAAAACTTGCATTTAGATAGAGCCTTTCATGTTCTTAAAATGTCTCAAAGTGCTTCACAGCCAATAACTTTTGAAGTGAAGCCACTTTCTGTGGAATTGTACATGGCACAACAGTCCCACAATACCACAATTAGATTAATAACCAGGTAAACTGGTGGTGTTGGTTGAGGGATACATTTTGGCTCGGCTACTGGTAGGATTCCCTGTGCTTCTTCAAGGAGTGCCATGGGATCTCTTACATCCTCATGAACAGGCATATAATGCCTTAGTTTAACAGCTCATCCAAAAGATGGCACCTCAGGTAATTCCGCCATTCTTCAGTATTGCACTGAAGTGTGAGCCGAAATGATGCTCTCAAGTTCTGAAAAGGGGCTTCAGCCCACATAATAAAAAAATTTTAAAACAGAAAATGGTGGAAATATTCTCTTTATTGTATGGGCAGGTGTAAAAATATTATAACTAAGACCAGTTCTGTACAAAAAATAACCCACTTCCAATCAATGACATTCGTACATAATTTTGGATTATCATGATTTCAGAACAACATCCTTTCTTCCTCCTCATAGAAAATGTTTAATAAAGCAAATCATTTATTGCCATCCTAATGTCTAAGCGCCAGGAAATATTGAAGCAAACATCTCCTTCACATTAGAATAGGAACTTGCATTTATATAGTGTTATGAAGGTGCTCCATTCTTAAAATGTTTTGAGGACTTGTGCTAACAATTATGGACATTGGTTCAATTTGGAAAACTGAAAAGATTCCATGGATATGGTTGTTTTTTTACAAGGGTCACTGGGAAGACACTTGAGCTTTGTCACATACCTTAAGCTAAATAAACAACAGGAACCTTCGTGTCCAGGGGAGTTGTTTACAGAGAAGTGACATGTCAAGATTTATGGTGGTCAGGAGATTTTGACTTGCTGTTGGTGTGTGGACTGTTTTGAAGGCAGTTGAAGATCAGCCTGCTAAGAGAGAAGGACCCAACTCATCTTTCTCCACCTCTTTGAGAAACTTTGGAAAATCCAGTGTGTGATAGCTAAAACCCCTGATGCTGAATTTCTCCACAGAAACTCCTGGAAAGCCTGCCAGATTAATTCTCAATGCCGCCTGAAAATAACTGGTCCAGAAAAGATCCCAGTGACTTGGCTCCATGTACCTGGACACCAGACCAAAGGACAACTGATATCTTTCCATATCCACTCCATTTCCTTCAAGAATGAACAAGTATTTGGCCAAAGTATTTTCTTTTGTCTTTTTGTAAAGTGAATTTCTGCAGAGAAAATTTCTTTTTTTTTTATCTAACTAGTGTGTGTGCATGTGTGTTGGGTATCTAGAAGGGAATACCTATTTACATTCATATTTCAAACTGTGTGTTAATGCTTTGCATCTTTACTGGCTAAGTCACGCTTTAAAAAGAACTGATAATTTTGTTGTTTTTAAAGAAACCTAGTGGGTGTATTTTGTTCTGGGATAAAGAGTAGAGTATATGATTGACCATATTGGTAACTGGGTAAACATTCAAATATATGTTGTGACCTGTGGAGAAGTGGAACTAGAAAAGACAGCGTACTCCTCCCATCTCAGTGGTAACAATAGCACTTTTTAACATTGAAAAGCATCCCAAAGTGCTCAGAGGCATGATAAAAGAAATGAATGCTGAGCCAAAGAAGTAGATATTAAAAAGGCTGACCCACAGCTTGGTCAAAAGAGATGGGTTTTACGGAGGGTCTTAAAGAATAGGGAAGTTGAGACACAGGGGTTTAAAGAGGGAATACCAGTTCGTGGAGTCTAGGTAGTGAAGGCATGACTTCCTATGGTGAGGTCGAAGTGATGAACAAGAGACTAGAGTGAGTGGAATGGATACTTCTGGGTGGGAGTGTGGTCATTGTAGGACTGGTGAAGGTTTCACAGATTGAGAGGAAAAAGTACATGAAGCGATATAGACAGGAAGGTGAGTTTTAATTTTTGAGGCATCGAGGGACCAGGTATCAATTCATCAAAGACAGGGGCATTGGGGGAGCATGACTTACTCTATATTAAAATAGGAATAGAGTTTGGATGGGCTGAAATTTATGGAGAATGGGGGTGGGTAGAAGGCCAGGAATACTTGAGTCTGGAGGTGGCAAAAGCATAGATGAGGATTTCAGCATAAGATGGACTGAAGCAGAGCAGAAGTGAGTAATATTATGGAACTAGGCTTCCTTTGTGATACAGAGAATATGGAATCAGAACCTTGCTTCAGGAACAAATAAGATTTTAAACCTTCTAATTGTGCAGACATAATGGCCGGGACTTTATCCGGGCAATGGGGGGGCCTTGACCTCCGGCAAAAGCGCCGGTGAGGACCCCACATTGCCCCTCCTGTGGGAAGCCTGCCGATGGAAGTCCGGCCCTCTGAGAGCTAATAGCTAATCAGAGGCTCATTAACTGAGCAACACCACTGTGGAAGCAGTGGTTGTTGCTGGGGAGGACCCACCCGAGGGCCTAGGAGCAACACTGACCCAGGCTGCAGGTAGGTCAGGGCGGGAGGGATCTCACAGGGTTTTGGTCGTGGGGGAGGAGAGCGCAGAGGAGTATGGGGGAGTCAACAGCATGGGAGGGGGCTGGTTCTCAGTGCCTCCCCTCCCCCACTTCCTGATGCCGGGCCCCTCGTTCAGGCACTGTGCCTTTTTAATGAGGGACTTTCCCCCCTCATCCTAGATGCTGGCAAGCAACCCACATGGTTTCTCTTCCCATAGTTCCCATGCACGACAAGCCCACCTGCTGCTGGGCTATTTGCGACAGCGGCAGGATGAGACCCTTAATTAGGCAATAATTGCCCACTTCAGGGTCTCAATTAACAATAGGGTGGGAAGGACACTCACAGATCTTCCTGCCACAGACTTATTTCCGATGGAGGCGTGAAGGTGGCGGGGTCACCCCTGCCTCCATCCCACCCGATTACATGCTCTCCCCACCTCCAAACCCGTTGCAGGGGAGAGCATAAAATTCCACCTAATGTTTCAAACATTCAATTCAAATTTACCCTATTCTCTTTAGTTACTTTTTCTTGCAACTTTGTCCTTCAATATCTCTTCATGATTAAATGCTATTTACTTGGTTTATGTATTATATCGTAAACTCAAGGCAATAATGAACTCCAAAGTCTACGGTTGGGTTTTTGTCAGGGTGGCAGTGGCACTGACTACAGGCCTGAAAGCTGGGGGCAACCTGCCTTGGCCATTTCTGGGAGCCCCAGGTGGATTTTAGGTCCATCAGGCATTGGGACATCCTGTCCATTTAAGGGACAAAAGCCCGCCTCCAAGAACTGCCATCTAATCGGAGGGCCGTCAGCTCTTCAGTCCCAGCTGCGCCACTGGGAGTGGTGGACACTGCTGGGTCTGCACCCAGCCTGGAGAAGCAGTATGGATGCCGCCCTTGGACCAAGGTAAGTGGGGTCGGGGGTGTCCAGGGCCAGTCAGGTAGGCCCCGGCGAAGGTGTTGCTGTGGGGGCTGCCATTGCTGCCAGGGGTAGCGCCCTCCGTGGGCTCTGTCATTGTGTGCAAACCTTGATATTGATTATCATCATGTGATTTCCAATCATCAATTATGTATTCACAATGATAGAACTGTCTATTGCCAGTCTTACTAATGGGATTTGTCAAATAAGCAAAAATTAAAACCTTTCAGGTTAAGTATTGCTGAAAAAAGAGACATCCTGTTGAAGGTTTTCATCTTGCACTCATCAGGCCAGAAGCAAGAATGCCAAATTTCAAAGGGAGCAACAATTTGTGTTGCATGAGAAAAGGGTGCTGATTGGTTGGCAAGTTGACTCTGATTGGTCGAGGCTCTGTCATGGAGAATGCACCAAGGAGCTATTGTCCCCCACGCTTTTGTTTAATTCAAAAAAGGCGCAATGCCTGGACATGTTCCTTTTGCCTGCAGCGGACATGTCCCTGTGTATCAATATATGTAGCGTCCAGCAAGCGTAAGTGAGCCACATTGCAAACCCGACTGATAATCTTAAATACGTTGTTATTGTAATTCTTAGTACACTTGGGATTATTCAGTAAGTGCTGTCCAATCGTGGAATCACATCTAACGTTAGACATTGTGTTCTGAGTTTTGGCATGTACGGTCGAGTACAGTCAGTTAATTTCAAGTTAATTTTGCAAATCGGTTTATTTGAAATTGTTTTTAAATTTTGGAAAAGGGTAATTTTGATCTTCATTTACTGATTTTAAAACAAATACTTTTCTAAGTGTAATCTACATGAATCGAACGTTGGCTGTTTTCCAAATGTCTGTAAGTTGGATTGAGGATAGGTGTGGGCGGGAATCTTGAAAATTTAAAATTAATTTGCAATTGCTGGCACTGCTCCAATTGGGCCAAACGCCTAAGTCAAGCATTGCGATCAAATGGCAGTGATTGTATTATTGTTACTATATTGCCAATTCTTGATTTCCATCACCCCTGTTAAAATCTAGTGAAGTGATTACTGAGAATTCAGAATATCAACAAGTCGAATCATACACTGGGATTATTCTAAAAGACATTTTATGTTAAATTCAAATAATTTATTCTAATCTTATTTACATTATTGGTGAGGCCACATTTGGAATACTGCAGTTTAAGGTTTAGTTCCTTCAAAATAAGTTGATGCTTTTTTTTGGGGGCGGGTGGAGCAGTGGTTTCACAGGAGTAACAAGGCTAATTCCAGAACTTGGGGTCTCTAGTATATGTTGATTTATAACTGAACTTATCTTTATAGTAATTAAAGATGCAAATAATGTAGAGATATAACATAAGTTATTTTAAATTCACTGCATCACAGAGTTACAGGACATGGGTGGAAAATATGCCTCAAGTATCATTTATTATTTTGTTCTCCACCGATTTGTGGATATGTGGACTAGACTCAGGTAAGGAAATTGATGCTGTGTCAATTAAGACACCTTAAAAAACGAGCTGGATAAATATGTCAGTTATGAAGTTAGATGTATGAAATAATTTGTAGCATATGATGGTTTCTGAGTTGCTAGGAATGGAAGTTGCAGGCCAAGGAAGCCAACTGGAGTGTTATGGATAGGGCAACTTGTCACATTTCAGAGCATAAGAAAGTCTATGTGCTATTAAATATTCATGGAATGTGACTGCTTATGTTAAGTTAGCTTTAACTCAGATTCAGTAGCCCCAATGAGGGAGTGTATTGTTTGTTTAACACAAAATGGCTGCATTAAATAGATCAAAGGAAGGCAAATGGTACCAATAATTGATCTGTATCCTTCATTGTCAGATATCTGGAAGTGTTCAGCAGTTTTTACAGCTTTTTCCATCTCAAGTTGGTTTGTTAGCCAGGTATTACGTATGGTAGCTAGTTAATGGTTACAAAAGTCACATTGTACGAAATATACTGAAGCAATAATATTCATTTGCTGGTCTGAAATCTGTTCTTAATTGCTTTCAGAAATCATATCCATACAGTATTCCTTTTATATGTGTAATTCTCTCATAGGTCACAATCTATTCAGAGGCTGGCTGGCTGCTGGTCTGGAAAGCTTGCTGTACAAGACCACAGCTGGGGACTGTAGAGGAGAGAAGGAGGGAGAGATCACAATGGGGTGGTTATGGTGGGGAGAAGGAGAGATTGCGGGATGGGGCAGTCATCAAATCATGGGTGGCGGGGGGGTTATCTGGAGATCGCAGAGAGTGGGTTGGTTGAACACAGGGAGGGAGGAAAATTGTGATAGGTTAGCTTGGGTGTGGAGTGCAGGGGAGTTGGAGAAAAGTAGTCCTGCACCTCCTGACCCACAAACACTGCTGGCAAAGCATTTGCCTGCTGGATTTGGCTGTTTTCACCTCTCTTCAGCTTCTAGGTTTCCTGAGCCGGGGCCAAAAAAGTGCAAAGGAAACTTTTTTAAACTGAGTTTGAGATTTTCTAATTTTGGAACGATATCATAGCTTAGTCTTTTTCATTCTATTCTAAAAATGTACTGGATTTCTTGTTCTCTTTCTCCTCTTAATAATCTAAAACTGGAATCCATTTTCTTTGACTATCCCATACAGGGGTAATCATAATTCTCTTACCTTTCTTTATTGGTCGTTGATTTGAGTCCAGGAATCACCTTAGCTGTATTCTACATATTTTCTAATGTAACCTAGCACATTGAATAACCCAAACTAGATATCTAATTAGGGCATCAGATTTGGAATGAGCAAATATAATATTCTTGGATTATATTGAATATCATACCTCTAAGGAGAAAGAAAATAGAGGGGTAACAGTTGAATGTAAAATGCTCCCACAGCCATCGAATTAATTTTTTAACACAGTAATTGAAGTATATCTTAGAGATTACTTATCTGACATAGACTCTAAAAGCATTAGGAGAAAGCTCCATAAGTAATCACAATGATTTTGGAATCCATACTGGGCCTGATGTGATCGAGACACATCCAAGCAGTACTGGGTCGGCACTCAAAAAAAAAACTCAGCAAATATTAAATTTTTCCAAATTATACCCCTCCTGATCAGCATTAAAGATCAGCACTACACTGCCCCACTGTCCAATAAAAAAAACCTTACTATGTCCCATGTCGAATTATTGTAGAAAAATAAATCTTAGAAGAAATTGCAACCTTCAAGGAAGAAGCTTTCATTAAAATAATAAACAAAAATAGATTATGACCTTTGAGAGAATTGTGTCTATAAAAGGAATACTGTGTGGGCATGCTTTCTAAAGACAATTAATAACAGGTTTCAGACCAGCAAATGAATATTATTGCTTTAATATATTGGGTACAATGTGGCTTTTGTAACTATTAACTAGCTACCATATGTATTAGCTGGCTACCAGACAAACCTGAGATGGAAAAAGCTGTAAAACTTGCTGAACAGTTCCAGATATCTGACAGTAGAGGATACAGATCAATTATTGGTACTATTTGACTTCCTTTGATCTATTTAATGCAGCCATTTTTGTGTTAAGCAAAGGCATCTGCACTGCTCTATTATCAAAGCCATGTGACACATTTTTGTTTACAACTCTTTTGGAAGAAATTACTATTTTGGTGCCCAGATAAGTGATATTGAAATGAATGACTATAGACAGCCAATTGCAATGGATAGTTTCTCAAAACATCTGACCTTGAGGCCCACTCCCTGTTGCCCCCGATCCTATTTCTAACAAACTGCTGACCATCCAGCTTTCCTCCCTGGCTCCCATGTTAGCTGATATTAACAGCTCCACTTCATCAAGTACTGTTCACTCCCTTTCAAATCTGCCGTTATTTTCCTCCCTCCTTAAATAAGCCACCCTTGACTTGTCTGTCCTTGCAAACTACTGCCCATCTCCAACCTCACTATCCTCTCAAGTCCTTGAACTTGTCGCCACCTCCCAAATCCATGGCCATCTATCCTGCAACTCCATGTTTGAACACCTCAAAATAGGTTTCTGACTCTGCCATAGTACTGAAGTGTCCCTTGTCAAAGTCAAAAATTACATCCTATATGACTGGGACTGTGGTAAATTATCCCTCCTCATCCTTCCTGACCTGTCTGCAGCCTTTGACATAGTTGACTACACCATCCTCCTCCAACACATCTCTTCTGTTGCCCAGTTGTGTGGGATTACTCTTGCCTGGTTCCAATCCTACCTATCCAGTCATAACCAAAGAATCTCCTGCAATGGTTCCAATACTCCAGATGGGCATTGAGCAAGGCTCTGCCCAACTGAAGCATCACTTCCAACCCTCTTGAGAAAAAGGCCAATATTCCATTAGCCTTTTCGATTACTTTTTGAACCCATGCCCTAGTTTTGAAACTGCTAATACTTGCCTCATTGAGTCCAGTTTTATCAGTGAGGAAAGCACGAGCAATCAGAGCTGTCCTCATTCTGCTTCCTGCAATCTTGCACATTTGAAATGTACAAATTGTTGTTATGCCATAGACCGTTATGGTGATATTATATCCAACTTGTCCTTGCTTTACAGAGCAGTCAACATGCGGTTATCAGAATTTCCTGAAGGGAATAGGATACGTAAAGAATCTGATATAAGAATATTGGCTCCATTCTAGCTGGGTCAAGCTTGATGCATTAGGAATAAACTAGAGCATATTATGGAAAATATGGTTTAATATCCCTTTATTTATCTATGACATTGTCATATGTTTCAACTTACAAATTAATGTTGTGTGGAAAGCAGTCTAAGCCCGCACTGCACAGAATGTTATTCAGTTTATTAAAATATGCACATTTTTTATCTAGTCCTGTTAGACTGAAGTTAAATATAATTGCAGCCCAGTGTACTGATGGTGTGCAGTTTGGAAAAATGTAACAGAGTAAAGTGTATTATTAATAAGCTTTGGAGCAACAGAAATAAGTTTCAATGTGCTAGACAATCTTGATTTTCTTTTGTCAACAAATACCCAACCTCATTACTAAAATAACATTTCAGATAAATTGAGTAACAAACTTTCTGTACAAACATAATGCTGACAAATCCTGGAAGTTTGCTGACAGATTCTGTTGTGACTAAGGTTGGAGAACCTTTTCTGGCTTTTTGTATTCTTCGTGATATCAGGACATTCAGGACTCATCATTGTCTGCAGATTTGTCAATAGCCTTGTCAGTAAGTCTAACAAATATACATTAACAGATTTAAGTTGTAGTAAATATCCCACCTATAAATTATAACTAATAGTAGATGCTTCATCTATTCATAGACATGAGACAGAAATTCAAGTACAATCTAGTTGTTTAAGGTACCAACATTACCTGTTTCACATAAATAATCACAATGAAATTAATTGAGTTTCCAAAGTAATAAATAACTCCAGTGCACTGAGTAAATACCAAGTGCATAGGGAGAGCTGCTTATTACTGTATGGAAGCTTTTTTTTTGAGTTAACTTGACAACACTAACATATTTAATTATAAGGCATTTGTGTGATTTCTTATCTGATGTTAATTTGTTGGTTGAATTTTTTGAACTTTGTTTTTCAGTTCTCTAGGAGTACTAGTAAGTGGTACTAGTAGAATTGATGCACGTATGAAGATTTCCGTATGAAACATGTGAATAAAGGTGGTGAAGAGCAATGGGCCTAACACTGATCCCTGTGAGTCCCCACAGTGATCAGCCTCCATATAGAGCTGCTCCCCCTAATATCGCCCTCTGTCTATGTAAATACAACCAACTCGCTGTCCAATTTATGGGCTGGAATTATATGCCCTCCCCCCGCCCCAGGAGCAGGCTGGGAGGCGGGATGGGGGTAAAATCAGGTGAATGGCGGGGTGTAGCATGCCTGTTGCCTACCTGCCTCCGCTGGTAATTTACCAGTGGCGGGGGAGGTGGCAGGCAGTCTGCCCACCCTTAGGCTAATTGAGGACCTTAAGTGGCCTCTTCCTGTCACGCTGGTATCTTACCAGTGGCAGATGGGCACCATCACCGGAGGAGACTGCTAAGTAAAATTTGGCGGCCTCCTAGCCAGCTTGGGGGTGGGGGTGGGTCCCTTCTGATCGAGCACACTGTGCTCTACAGAGGGCCTCCCCAGCAGCATGGACCGCCCCCGCTGGAAAAACCCCATTTAACCCTTGCGATTGACCCCCCCCCACCCCGCAACACACCACCTGGCTGGCTGATTGACCCCAGCAACTCCTGACCCCACTTATCTTATTCTCTCGCCTCCAGTACTGGCTTGGTCCAAGGACTGCTGCAGTCCCAGCAGTGGCCACTGCTCCCAGGGGCAGTGCTGGGACTGAAGAGCTGATGGCCCTCTGATTGGCCAGCAGCTCTTGGAGGCAGGACATCCTGCCTCAGGAGGGATGCAAGCCACGACCTTGCGAAATTAATTGCCTGAGCCACGCAAAATAGCGTTGTGGCTTTCAGGGCCGGCGGAGGTGGGATCATCCCTGGCTTTCCAGCTGGTGGCCGGGGCCACCACTTCCTCATTAAATCCAGGTCATGATGTGCCTGTCAATCTGCAAGACGCAACCTTACTTAGCATGTTTTTCAAAAGCTAAACACACATCTTCTGGACTTCCATCGTCCATCAACATTGTGATGTTCTCAAATAATTTACTCAAGTTGGTGAGGTCGAGCCTCTTTTTCAAGGAGCCTTGATCCAATTCCCTCATAGACCCTTACGTTTCAACACATATACAGCACACCTCTAATCAGCTGTCCTTTTTAAATGTGGACACCACATACAGGAACTATCCCAGACCTCAGTGAGCTGAGTGTTTAAATATATGAGCCATTTGTTTGCATATCACACTGCCCACTTCTTTTAACACCTGAAGATGGACACCATTAGGGCCAGTAGTCTGATCTACTTTGAGCATACTGATTCTTGTGAGGACTATTTCTGCATCCACTTCGACATGTTCAGTTCCAGCATTAATTCTCTGATGGAACATTGGGAACTTGCGTCATTTTCTGTAATAAAAACTGAAGAAAATAGCCATATAAAACCTTAGTCATATCTTAGAACTAGCTGCGCTGTAGCATCCTTCAATGGCTATATGATCCTTAATTGCCCCTGATTCCTAATATAACTTTAAAAGACCTTGCTATCACTACTGTACCTCTATGCTATTCTCTTCTCCCTTGCCCTTTTAGCCAATCAGCTAAGTCCGATACTTATCTGTATTCTACTGAGAGTTATTTACCTTAGACCTGGTAAATATTTTCTATGGTTTAGCATGTTTGTATGTATAGAAATTACATTGATTGGAGATCTGTGCAATCATCAATGTCAGATATGAAAAATGCATTTGAATATCTGCATTTTAAATAGCAGTACAATCAATATGAAGAAGTTGATTGACTTTTTTACTGAAGAATTTTACTCCTGTGTTGCTGGTTTCAGTAACTCGTTCTTAAAGAATTTTCAGACACCTGAAGAGGTCTCGACTTTTCACTGGCTATGTGGATGCCAGATCATTCGCTCTTGTAGGTTTCATTGGTAGTTTGACACTGGTTACAATTGCAGTGGAAAATCCATCACCATATGCTGTGAGTTTATGTTCAGTCAGCTGACCATTTGACACAATTCAGATTTTCTAAGATTTATCTAAGGCAATATAAATGAAATTTATGCAATTTCTTTAAATGAGTATTCTGTCTGCAACAGGTTTTTTTTGTCAGACAGAGCCTCTTTTAGATACCAAGATGGTGAGGCATCAATGGTTCAAAGTCTGAGCTGATGAAAACAGTTTCCAGAAATGGCCCTGAGCTAAAGTGGGCAAGTACAATTTTAACTTCTTACTTAAAGCTCTTCAGTAGCTTCATTACTCTTACTGAAAATGAATGAATATATTGTGTGTAACCCTATAAATTAACCTATACCGCTAGTACTAATTGCTAACCTTTTTCACCACATCCTGGCACAGTAAAATATAAAATACTAACTTAAGTAAATACAGATGATGAATTTTAGGTAATTAAATTTGTGTTCTTAGTAATCACGCTGACATACATTTATAGCAGAATTATCATCCCAACCCATACAGTCAAACCTGAAGTGAAATTGCTAAATTGGAACATTGTATATTTAATGTTTTGACAGGGGTCACAGGAAGAGCTGATGAAAATGGCTGTTGCATGTTGTTTTGTTCTGTACATTCTTCCTTGGGTAACAGATATTATTGTGGATCGCACTAGAGTTTGACTGTAAGCATGTACTCTCTTTGTCATCCAAAGTTTCTTAAAGGACCACCATGATCTTCAAAAGGGCCAAATGTTCATGCAAGCCTTCACAGTCAAATCTCACCCCTGTTATTAAGAGATTGTGCTAGAATATGAACACAACTGATCTTTAATTTGACAAGACCCACAGTCATAATTTTATGCAGATTCTTATTTTTGAACAATCTCTGAAGATTTGGGGGGTGGGGGGTGGGGGGTGGGAATGGGGGAAAGTTTGGTTATTTTACTGACATAACCAGTTTATTTTTAACTCATAATGCAATGTAAGATTCCACAGGAGCTTTCACAGAACAGCTTCCATGTGGAAGATGCTGTTCAGAATCAAAAAGCATTCAAAAGCTTTATTCAGGGGGTTCTTAAATCCATTTAACAGCAGCTTTCAAATGTGCTATGTCCAAGAATGCAGTATGGCAGCGAGTGCTTTTATATCCCATCACTGCATGGACACAGTTTTTCACTCCTACCACAGAGTTTCGTCTGCTAGGAGTGCATATTGAAAGTTTAAGTGTAGAGGACACTTTCAGTTTTAATGGAGGGAAAATCCTCATTAGTCTCTTTTATCTAAATGATGTTGCGTCCTTCTGTACTATCCCCCAATCCAGTACATATTTCAAGATTATAACTACTGCATCTGCAACCTCCTCACCTTTTTTGTTTAACAAACTTGGGCAGAAACCATTTTGGCCTGTTGACTTGCTCAGCTTCAATTCCATTATTATTGTCATCCCTGAATCCATTTTAACAAGACTATACCTTCCTTACTATTCTCTTTTGCTTGATGTCCTTATACAAACCTTTATTATTAACTTTGCTGCAGCCTTCATGTTTGTTTTGCATATTCCCCTCTGCCTACCTTATTATTTTCTTGGTCCCTTTTTTGTTACTTTCTAACCTGCCAGTCCTCATTCTTAACTCTGTCCTTTGTCCTTCCATGAACCTTCTCCTTCTGTTTAATTCTTGTTCTCATTATTCTCATATGCCATGGTTGTATTACCCCAGGAATATATGCTTGTTTTGTAATCTACTAATCATATTCTTGAATAGTTTGCACTGTTGGTCCAACTAATAATAAATGACTAACATTTTGTGAGTATGCACTGACCTTGCTACTGTCTAGTTATGGCTTTCCTTACCCTTCCTTTTGTACGTGTGTATCCTCCTCACATTAGCCCTTCAACCCCCACAGTCACCTGAGCAACAGTCCAAGATTAAGCCAACTTGGATGTGTAGGCTCAAATGTTTGAGCTGGAGTTTAATGCAAGATCCATTATCTGTCAAGCTTTAAGAAGAATGCAGTTTGGAATGCACTTTAAAGTCTACATCTGTTTCAAGCATTCTTTTTTCAGAGAAAACCGCTAAACATGAATGTTAAATCCCTTATTTTGTACATCAATAAATGTTATTACAAAAAACTTAAATCTGGTTATTTTCTGCTTATATATAAGATTATCCAGAATAGTGCTAGGATAGAAAATACATTCATGCAGTGCTCCCTATTCCTATAGTTCCATCTGTGTTGTATTTGTGATTACCAGAACTTTTTTTTATATAGTTTAGAATTAGAAAATCTACCATGCATCCTTTGTGATGTGTGATTTGGCTGTTAACTTCAAAGAGCTTATTGACAAATAAAAAATGAAAGCAGCTTATCTTGTTTGTGCATTCAATGCAACAAGAATCTCATTCTGCCATATCTCCAGAAGTCTGCACACCCTTGTTTTTTTTTTTGAAAAGCAACCTTCCTAGACTACCTGCCTGCTGTCCTTCCCAAGGAAGCCATTGCATAGTATTCCCCTCAACTATGCATACAATCCACATCAAACAGCTCAAAACTCAAATCATTTTTATATGCCTCTGCACCCAATCACCATGGTATTTGAAATGTTTGTGTTCTTATTTAATGAACCTAAAAATGCTTATTCTTTTGTCTAGACTCTAATCTCTTTTGTTTGCACATGCATCTGTTGCTGTTCACTGAAAGTTGAGGGACAGAGGGATATCCTACTGCTGCTAATGTACCAAAGCAAGTTTCTTTTCATGGGTGGAAAGATGTATGACAGATTAACATGAATAAAAGGAATGCCGGAACTATCCCTCAGGGTATAATCTTACCAGAATTCGATGGGCCAGTAACTCTGGGCATGTTGTTAAGTGTGACTTTAAATGTGTCTGGAACGTCATGGCTGCTGTTGACCATCGGAATAACAGCTGGTTGGGATGAATTACAGATGTGTTTGTGGTCGTGAGTTGGTTTCAGGCCAGCAGCACTTGTACAGTTTCAAAAACCTCAAACTAGCAAGTGAACTGATCACTGTATGTAACATATCCCTGGCCATCCTCTAATCTATGCAATGTATACAGGACACTTTGTCCCTTACTTCTGTTCAACAGAACATCAGGTGACACACCAGTAGGTTGCACAAGTCCAACATCCCTTCCGAATGCAGTGTATTGTATGGCAGGATGTCATTGGCACCATAGAAATGCAAAATTTCAGGAAACTAATCAACAAGTTTTACTACCAACTTTGCACAACTTCAGCAATATTTCTCCACATCTGCATCTTAATCTTTTGCCCATACTGTGCTCATGATTGTGTTCTGTTAAGCAGTTTTTCTCAATGCATCAGAAACAAGTATGGAATTGAAAATATGCTTATTCTCAGACAGTAAAATCTACTTTGGATCCATAAAAGAAACTAGGAGAAAATAAGGTTCTACTTGACTTCTTATCTTAACTGTAATTTCAAAGCCCATGTGATAAGCACTGTTCAGGCTCAGTTGAGTACTCATTATAAAGAAAATCCACTGAATCCCGTGCAAAAGCCAATTTTGAAGAACCTACATATTGATGAAACAAACTGGATGAACTCATTCTGAACACAAGTGGCTCAGTTTTTCACGCTGTTGTCCAGGTTGCAAGTGGTCCTGAAGTACTGAGAAGCTGATTGTAACACAGAAATAACCAAATATAGAAAACTATGTCCCTAATATGCTGAACAACTGCTGGTTAAGTTCAATTTCGATTCAATGTAGGGTTTGGCTGTTTGTTTCTTAATGTGTGTGATTACAGCAGTTTTCTTTAATTAATGAAAGTGGATAAACATAATGTGAGATCACAGGAAGCATAATGAATTCTATCATTTCTCAGTCAACTTCTAGTGCACACAGTCCTATCTAGATCCCATAAAACAACCTTATCAGAAATTGTACCTTTCTACTCTAGTAGCTACTCCCTTTCCCCTGATGGGAAGTATTATTTAAAATGTTTAATTGCAACAGCATTTTATAATGTCGTACTCGTGATATGTATCCATGTGAAATCATTTGTTTTTAAATAAATAAGTCAGCCCACAATGAACTTAGCAGAGTGAAGGAATCATTGTTCTGCCCATGTGGTGAAAAAATGCTACTAGTTTGACCTCTTCACAGCCCTGCTGGATGCAGTTCAAGCCAGTGGTCAGGAGATTTTTTTTTCTGAGAGAAAATGACAAAATTATCTACTTTATGAAGATTGGGCCATATTCCTCTCTGGCAAAAAAATGCAGGATTAAATCAATCTGTCAATAATCTGCCTGTGTCAGATGGTGCTGTCATTCTTAATCTCAGATTTGGAGCTAACTGGCTCAGTTTCTTGATTAACATCCACTCGTTTTGTCCCACATTCAGAGGAGTTTGAACCAAATGTTAGTAGACTGTTCGGTCTTCCCCTTCATCGAAATTAATACCCTGCGTGGATGTGATCCTGAGCAGCTGACCAATCTTGTTCTATGTCCAAAATAATGAAACTACCCATTGGTGTTCTTTTGCACCTGGAAAAAATTCCAAATTTTTTTCCAGCTTCCATTTCTTTAGTGCATGATTCCGAGCATGTGCTGGTCCTGATAGTTTTGGGATTGGGGTCAGTCAGAATGTGGATTTATTCAATCCTTTGAAAAGTCTGGGAATTCAGGTGGAGCTCAGTTTGTCGGTTTAAGTGAAGCACATGAACTTTGTCACACTGTGGTCTTTTTCAGACCTCTGGGCTAGAGGAAGCCCAATCCAAAAGTCTATTGCTTTGCTTCTTTGAAGTTAAGCTTGTCCTGCAATGATATCTCTCGATGTCTATTCCATTTTAGTTGAATGGAGGAAATGGCAACAAATAGTGCCTATAGCTATCTACAAGATTGATTATACTGCTGAGAGATTGAAATTTAATCTCTGAAGCTGCAGCCCAAGTTTCATTTTCTGAACAGTACCATCACCCAGCTTCTGTCACAACAGATAGAGAGAAACCATCAAGCATTTAAATCATTAAAAAGCTTTTAAAAATAAATATAATTGGTTGGCTAGTTTGTAAACTGTGGAAACAGGGCTTTTATCTCCTGGGATTTGGACTGACTGCCTTAACTTATTTCAATTGGTATCAGGGACAAGACATTTTAAGACTAGTTCACCATATAACATTTTGAAATGGGCTTTGTCAATGCACCATGTGCATCCAGATGCTTTACGTTTACAATGAATTGTAAGCTTGCAAAATAATGTTTTCCCTCAAAATAGATCATTAAAATGTTGGTCGTGCCATTCTGGCAGCACTGGGAGAATAAACATTATTATTGTGATTTTGTTTTGAATCGGCACAATTACCCCAGGTCTTGGCTCCCAATCTTGTTGGTGACTGGTGTACCGTCCAGGTCCAGCTGGTTTGTACTTCTTCAGACTAAGTATTCCTCAGTGAAATGGAGGATTTTAAAGTGTAATTTCAACAATGCTGCAGCTGGTAAATTTTCAAACATTTAAAGAAAAACTCTGAAGCAGCATTAAAAGAGTTTTTATGCTAATGACAAGGAGGAATGTAATAAATCCAGTCTTACCTTAGAATGGTAGTTTTAAATCCTACAGAGAAATGTTGTATTCTCCAAAACCAATCTGCATGATGCCTAAGTTTTAATTCTTCTGCATTTTAGTACACTTACAAATCCTTATGGCATTTTTGATCAGAGATGAACAATATTGAAGTGTTTAGAATCCACTCCGACCAGTATAAAGGCACCTAGAACTTTTCCTCGGATATCCCCCAGGATGTTGTGGTGTTACAACCAGGTGAGAAAGAGGTCTAGGGGTCCCTCTCAGCCTTCACCTGGTTTTACCGTAACAGGGTTTAATTTTAAATGCACCATGTTTTTAGCTCCTTCTTTGGTGAATCCTTGTTCACCGCTTTCCAATTATAAGGCAAAGAACCGAGCACAAACAGGTTTTCTTAGGTTTAAAGAAGAAAGGTTGAAATTTATTAAACTTAAACTCTAATTGGTTGACGCCTATGGATACGCGACACACCCACAGTAGCATGCATACATGATACACACATGCAAATAGAGACAGAAAAGAGCAGAAGAAAAATAAAGTGGAAAAATTTGAGGCAATATCTGAAGAGTTTTTGTTATGGTTCTTCAAGCTCACTGTAGAGATCTTGATTGTAGGTAGATCTTGCTTTTTGTTGGGGCCCAGTATTCTTCTTAAACTTTGTTCACTGTCAGAGATATTTCTCTCTTGGGGTTCATGTGCCTTCAGTGGATTCAGAGGCTTGTGAGAAAGAGATGGGAGCAGACAGGGGAGATCTTCTCAGTCCAGGCCCAAACAGTCTTTCTCAGTTCAAACTCTCTGTGGCTAGTTCAAAAGACATTGGAACAGCCAGTTAGTCATGTGACCAGCTGGTCCAACCAGTCCTGGCTTTTGTGGATTGCATCACCCCAGCAGGCCCTGGAATGAGCTTCCCCACCCCCTCACTGTCCGGTGATCAACATCCATTGTGGGTTGAATGTGTCAGGGAATGGTCCTTTGTCTACACAAGCACTGTCTGTTAGTATGCAAATGTTTTTTCCAGCCATGGCTGATGTGTTTAACAAGTCATTTCCTTGCCCCGGTTAAAAATCAATGTTCATATGACAAAACCAATGTGCCTCAGTCTTGGCAGGTGGGGGGCCTGCATGACATGTAGTTAGTCATGGGTGACTATTTTTTCATTTTAATTTTGTATGTGCAGGGTTACGGGAGAAGACGGGGAAATGGCACTAGGTGAATTGCTCTATCGGAGATCTGGTACAGACACGATGGGCCGAATGGCCTCCTTCTGCGCTGTAACAATTTTTTTCCTGTAAATTACAAATAATCTTACTTTGTCTCAATTCCACCCACTCATACAATGTGGATACTAAAACATTATTTTAAGTAAACAGAAGAAATTATATATATATTTATAAAAAGCATAAAACTGTATTAAATATGCAGGAACTAGAAGCAGCTTAGCTAAATTCGGATGAGCTTGGAGTCTATGTACCAGGAGATCTAGTAGGAATCAGGTCAGGTAAGGTGGTGAGAATGTTAACAGATGAAGAAGAATATAACCACTATTGGCAATAATGGGACGGACTTCATCATATTAGAAAATTATATTCAGAGTTGGAAATAAATCTGATTACTCTCCTGCAAGGAATGTACAGTTAAACATACATAAATGCACACCAGATCCAAACAAAAAATTCCAATGTACCAAATCACTTCCTATTCACGCCCATTATATAGAATTCCCAATCCACGGATAAAACTTAAATATGTAATCCTGTTCCTAGCAAAAACTAAATCCACCCCCCCCCCATCATTCATCATTCATTCAATTCTTCGAACAGTGAATATTTTCCATCCATCAGCTAATTGTACCTAGGTCAGATTCAGAATTGGATGCTTTACACATTCGTGCAGTTTTTTAGCAATGTGATTTCCATTGGTTTTTGTTCCATCATAGAATGACTTGGTAAATGGGAAGGGGTACAAATATTGATCATTTTTATATGCAGCCCATAAAATTGCTAATCCAAGTGAAACATTTATTGGCAGACTAGTTCCGTGTTCTGCTATATGGTGATTCAAATCATATGGCTGAAAGGGTAGGAGCCCAGTCTGGCTTTTGTGTGCTTCATATCTCGAAGCTAAGTACTCTACTTTCGAAGAGAAATTTCCTAAGTATCCTGAATTCTCAGTAAGTCTATTCAGAACTGTATTCCCCTCCCTTCATTGTAAAATTTTTGAATTGCATTTTTGGCATTTTGTCTTTCCTTTCAAAACAACAGGTTAAAATAAAGATCAATGTGGCGTCAAAGGCCTATTCATCTGCTGGAAAAGTCCTAGAACAAACAATGTATGTTTGCTGAGCTGTCCAGAGCATACTACTTATTTTTAATGTTGACAGTTAATTGAATAAAAGAAAAAGTAGAATTAACCTAACAATAAAGTAGGTGCCAAGTAAATCATGTTAGCAGAAAATTTCCTTATTGTTAATCAGCTTTCTCTGAAAAGAAAAATGCTATTTTGCAAGCCGTAACCTGTACTAATCATTCTGTTTAGGAATCACTGTTGGCGCATTCATTAAGTGATGTATCATCAGTTCTGGCAGCAGAATACCTGTTCCCCCAAGGAATTTTGGAAAATGCTGAGGTGGTTATAATGTTTAGATGTTTATTTTTAATTGAAGGCAGTTGCCTTCATGTTAAGTATTTTGAAGTCTCTTTGTACACACAGAACTGCAGAGTCACAAACCCCCCAAGCTAGAATAAAATTTTATATAGATTATTTTAGTGTGCAGTTGTTCTCTGTATTCCTGGGTTGGGGAGGGAATCAACCAAAGTTCCCATTCCTAATTGTTAGCTGGTGAAGTGTACATGTGTGTATATCAGGTAAGGACACAATAACGTGGCTCTGATTTTCCCCTACCATCAGCATAGCTTGTTGACATTCTGGTTGAAATTAGTCGACATCATTAGCATGAAACAGCTTCATTGTGAATTGGCAGCCCGTTTTACACCACGCTCGTTTGATTTCAATGGAAAACAAAATTGGGCACAATGTACAACAGGCTTCGGAATCACTATGCACCCCTTCACTATCTACATTCACACATGGCAAATGACCTTTGGCATATTGGAGGATTGTTACTTTCTGAGCAATTGGACCACGGCCCGAGTCGCCACCTTTCGGAGGGATGGGGGAAAACTAGGAAAAAATATATCGGGAACAAAGTGGAGATTTCAGCATGGGAAGATTGATATGTAAACTAGTAACAAACACCTAAAAGAAACAGAAATCTTCAAATCAATTTCAAAACCAATTCACAAATGATTTCAAAATTACGCTTCCTGTTAACGGTTTTATCTCATGTATCTTGATTGTATTCTGGGAGGATATGCCAGAAGTGAAAGACTTGAAATCCACCTTAAATGTAAACAAAATGTAGGGGAAGTAGGTAGGACAAGTTTGAGATTGAGGTCTTCTCTCCCTCAAGCCTCTGGGATCACCTCCCCACATGACATGACCTACTGATAGGCTCAGTGTAGGATTTACTGCCCTCCTACAACTGACGAGGTGAAATGGGGCTCCATTTTGGCACCCATTTTGGCACTAAAATAAGCGCTAAATCCTAATCCTATTTTGGGTCTCACACTGTGTGATGCTCTCACCCCTGTACCAAATTGATGACTGTTTCCAGCAGAAGTTGAATTTCATGCCACTATCTTCCAAATCAATTTAATTCTAGTACACTTTGTAGTATCAGGGTTTTAAAGGGTAAATGTCTGGGACAGTGTGATACCTCCCACTATGATGATGTAAGAGAGAGACTTAAGAGTGAAGCAGCATGGCATCAGTGGAGTTAGACATGCTTAAGTAAAGCTGCATATAGTTCTCTAATATGTAATAAACTAGGTATTGTTAAAACTTACCGAAGACCTAGTAATCTGTCCTAGCTAGACTAACCAAACATACAACATGATGAACAGTGATGGTTCCTGCCATACAATACCCAGAAAATTTTGAAAAGAAGGTTGGAAAGTCAGACCTGTATAGAATGGCACCAAAACTGCTGAACTTGCGAATAGGCTGTGAGGAACTCCAGAGCTGCTCCATGGATGAAATGGAGGCATAGTGAGTCAGGGAGTTGGTTTGCAGAGGCATTCAGGCTGCACCACAGAGGCATGGTGGTCTGTGAAAAAAAAACCGGTCCAGTGATCACAGGCTTTGAGTCGCAGAACCAAGCAACGGTTGGGGATATGGTGAGAAACCCTTGAAAAGGGTAGAAAATTGTTCTTAATGGTGCACTAGGCAGGCAGCACTGGGAAAACTAAATCCCTAGCAAGGGAGGATCCAAGGTTGGCACCATGATATGTGGCTTCTGCGAGGCAGAGAGAAAGAAAGAGGCCGCAAATACTTGATACTCCTGGTGAAAGGAGTGAAGAGATTATTGAAATAATGCTGCAAAGCTGCATTCAAGAAATAAATACCTAGTCTAGCAGAGATATTTCCCAGGGAAAGACAATGACCGCAGCAGGAGTTAGTTTGTGGCTGAGCTGTGTAGGAAAACTTCCAATGCTGCAGGGAAAATTTAAAACATCAAGAAAACTACCTGGAAAGCTTAGAAAAGCATAGATCTTAAATTTAAACTACCAGAGAGGTTTGGACATGTGGAAGGACCAAATCAAACTCAAAACTAGTCACTTTGGAGAAAAAGATTTTTGAGCTACAGAATTGCTTCAAAATTAGACACAAATTTGAAGCAGAACAAATCAACACATTATTTTATTACACAGGAGCAATTGCAGATGATGTTATTGCAAGGCAAGGCATTAATAAGCCATTAGATAAATTTGAAGAAGTTTTAAAATCCTTTTGTAATTATTTCAACCTGAGGAGCAACAAAAATCTAGAAAGAGCAAAATTTAACAGAAGGCTCCAGAAACCAGGTGAACCAGTAGATGCTTTTATTCATGACCTTTACAGGCTAGTTGAAAGTGCAAATATGGAGACCTAAAAGCAGAATTAATATGAGACCGCATTGTAGTAGATATTGATGAAGAATCCCTATCAGATTTATTGCAGTCCAAGGAAGACCCCATCCTAGACAAAGCAATACAGCTGGTGAGACAAGCAGAGATCCGTAAACAGAACAGAGCAATCCTGAAAGGTGAAGAAAAACCTTGGTTCAGGAAACCTCCAGATGCCATACAGTTCCTTAAGCACAGCATTGTAAAAGAAGCACCAGAAAAGAAGGTACACTTGTGAGGGAAAGTGCAAGATGCCTTGAAACCCTGCCAGCACTGTGGTGCCAAAAAGAACCATAGGTGCGAACAGTGTTCTGCAAACAAAGCTTTCACTGCAAGAAAGTTGGCCATTTTGGGAAGATGTTCCAAAGTAAAATCTTTACTTTCACAGGTTCTATCGAAGTCTTCATGCATAGAGCTATTCATGAAGTTGAACAATCTCTATCAGAAGACAAATCAGAAAACTTCCTTGGCGAGATCAATGACCCTAATCATGCATTCTGGACTGCAGATATATATGTCAATGGACATATCACCAACTTTAAACTAGACACTAGAGCAAGGGTAACAGTTTTATCAGACAACAAACTGTGGTTATCAATGCAACCAACAGAAACTCAGTTACACAATCCAAGAGGGATTGAACTGAATGTCAAGGGAAAGCTATAGGCAACACTCCAGTACAAAGGAAAGCAGATATTGGAAACACTGTGTGTTCTACAGAGTCAAGAATTTTCTCTTTTAAGTAGAAGAGCTTGTATAGACTTTAATCTCATCAGGAAAGTGGAAGATGTTAAGGAGCAAGGATCCAGGAGTCACTTCTAACAAGACTTTCCAAAATTATTTACTGGTCTAGGAAGACCTAAGACTGAATATGGTATTACTTTGCGAAAAGGTGCTAAACCTGAATGTATTTTGATGCCTAGAAAGATACCACACACACTAATGAAGCAAGTTTAAAGTGGATTAGCACCATCAGAATTGTTGATGGGAAGGAAGCTCAGAATACAACTTCCTATCCTCCTCAAAGAAATACTTCCAGAGCTAGAAGTTCACGATTATCAGAGAGTTCAAGACAGAGAAATGTCTTATCGAAAACAGCAAGCTTATAACTGTAACAGGAAATATTGTATGAGGAACCTACCCAAGTTGATGGAAGGAGAAAATGTATGGGTACGAGTCCAAGTGTTACGACCAGGTGAGAAAGAGGTCTAGGGTTCCCTCTCAGCCTTCACCTGGTCTTACTGTAACAGGGTTTAATTTTGAACACACAGTTTTTTTTAGCTCCCCCTTAGTGAATCCTTGTTCACCGCTTTCTAATTATAAGGAAAAGAAACCAGCCAAACAGGTTTCTAAGGTTTAAAGAAAAAAGGTTGAACTTTATTAAAGTTAAACTCTAAAACGGTTAAAGCCTACGGATACGCGACACGCCCATGCTAGCATGCAATACCAATACACACATGCAGATAGAGACTGAAAAGAGCAGAATAAATAAAGTAGCAACATTTAAGGCAATATCTGAAGATGGTTTTGGTTACTGTTCTTAGAGCGCACTGTAAAGTTCTTGATTGTAAGTAGGTCTTGCTTTCGTTGGGGCCCAGTATTCTTCTTAAACCTTGATCGATGTTGGAGACTTTTCTCTCTTGAAGTTCATGTGTCCTCAGTGGGTCCAAAGGTTGTGAGAAAGGGATGGGAGCAGACACGAGAGGTCTTCTCACTCCAGGAGCAAACAGTCTTTCTGAGTTCAAAAACTATGTGGCTAGTTCAAAAAACCCTGGACCAGCCAGTTAGTCATATGACCAGCTGGTTTAACCAGAGCAGGCTTTTGTGGATTGTATCACCTTAGCAGTCTCTGGAATTATCTTCCTTACACCTTCAATGCCTGGTGATCAAAATCCATTGTGGGTTGAATGTGTCAGGGAATGGGCCTTTTATCTACACAAACACTGTCTGTTAGAATGCAAATGTTTTTCAGCTAAGTGTCTGGCAGCACTTGTAACAGGCCTCCTCTTCTTCCCAGCAAGTTTAAAATCAATGTTCATATGACAAAATTAATATGCCTCATTCTTGGCAGATGGGGGCCTGCATGGCACCAAGGCAGAGAAGGAGTAATTGTCCAGAGACCTTATTTAGTACATACTTCAGAAGTTACTAAATGAAGAAAGAGGAGAAATCTTATTTCTATTCATCAAAGATGTCAATCCGTCATACATTTGGATAAACCAGATGTTGAACCTAAAATTCAGAAAGCACTGAATACTACAAACCTCAATGAAGGCCGTCTAAGCCAAGAAATAAGAGTTCAGAGAAAGAGCTTCCAAATCTGACAACAACACAATCAGGGAGAGTTGTGAAGCCGCCTGACAGATTGTATCTGTGATGTCAGAGACTTGGGGGGGGCTGGGGTAGTATATAAAAGTCAAAATGAATGTACAAAAAAATATATGGACAAAGACTGGGGAGTAGATGTAATATACGGGTTTGAAAGGGTTAATTTCAGGGACAATGTGAGTAATACCTCCCACTATGATGATGTAAGAGATCAGATGAGAGAGAGAGCCTTGAGGGAGAAGCAGCATGGCATCAGTGGAGTTAGGCATGCTTAAGTAAAACTGTATATTGTTCTCTAATATGTAATAAACTAGTTATTGTTAAAACTTACCAAAGACTCAATAATTTGTCTTAGCTAGACTAACCAAACATGCAAGATACTTGGCTTGCATTAATCATTGAATGTAAGAAGATGCAGCTTCGTTCCTTTTCAGCTTATCATGTACCAAAAATTACTGATTGTGATATCAAAGCATTTGTTCTGATATTTTAGGTGAGTGGGTGTCAACCCCTCAAAATAAATAAGTTGATGCCAGCTATTGAAATAGCAGACAAGGGAACATCATATAATATTGTGAAGCATTCATAAGCATTTCAAGGCTATAGTTACATACATTTACCCCTAACCTCAGCTATCAGAAGAAACAAAACTGTGAAATCATTCTTTTTTAAGAAAATCTGGATGAGGGAGGCGATTGAACAAATACTTTTATAATCCTTTTCCACGGAAGGCCTTTGAGAGAGTAGGTCAAAACAAAACAAAAAATACCTTTTTAAATTCTTGTAAAGTGGTTGGAAATTAGTTAAAGCCCATCAACACTTTTTTTTGGGAACCCTGGGAACTCATCAACAGAATGGTTGATCAACACTCTCCTTGGCAATTTAACAATATGCATTGTTTGTATTCAACTAATAAGCACAGTGCAACTAAGAATGCAAGGTATGTTCCAAATATTTGGAAGCACTTAAATGATTAATGATATAAACAGTAAAGTGATTGTTCTGTATGGGGAGTACACATCTGGAGATGTGTTGGGTGCTGCTGCTTTTAATAATAAAGAATTTAAGCTTACAGGGCTTTTAATTTCAGCTTTTAATTTGTTTACCCCTAAGTGAGAACAAGCAATTACATTTTAACAATCTGAAAAAGCAGGCTTTGGCAAAATTAGCAACACCACCAGCCATATTTCCTAACGAGCTAATTCTTTCACTTTCTATTGAGTCTAGTTCCAGAACACCCAACTATTACAGTGTGAAAATTTGAATTTAGCATAGATATAGTTCATACATTTTTAAACACCGTTGATTTTTCTGTGCTGCCAGCTGTGGCCCAGTTGGTTATGCACTAGTCTCTGAATCATGAGACTATGCATTCAAGTCCCACGCCAGTGGCTTGAGCACAAAAAGTAAGGTCGACACTTCAGTACAGTACTGAGGGACAGCTGCACTGTTGGAGGTGTTGCATGTTGGTGTAGCTGTAGCAAGGGCATTGTAGAGAAAGTCTCAGAGACTAGATAAGGTCAACTAATAACTCTCATTATTTACAGTCCCCTCTATCTTGCTTAGCCAGTACCCTTTGTGCTGCTACTTGCTTCTTCCAAAGCCCAGTACCAAGTGACTGTTACATTATCACCCTTACGGTGGGAGGGGCTGCTCACCCTGTCTCTGGCATTAACCCTTACATGTCCTTATACTACATCACCCCCGCCTCAAGTCTTTATCCAACATTTTCTTAAACATATATACATTCTTGACTTTATCTACTACCCTTTCTCCCCCAAGTCACAGAGTTATGCAGCACAGAAAGAGGCCCTTCACCCCATCGTGTCTGTGCTGGCCAGCAAGCACCTAACTATTCTAATCCCATTTTCCAGCACTTGGCCCGTAGCTTTGTATGCTATGACGTTTCAAGTGCTCATCTAAATACTTCTTAAATGTTGTGAGAGTTCCTGCCTCTACCACCTCTTCAGGCAGTGCTTTCCAGATTTCAACCACTCTCTGATTGAAAAAGTTTTTCCTTAAATCCCCTCTAAACCTCCTGCCCCTTACCTTAAATCTATGCCCCCTGGTTATTGCCCCCTCCACTAAGAGAATATGTTTCTTCCTATCTAACCTATCAATGCCCCTCACAATTTTGTATACCTCTATCATGTCCCCCCTCAGCCTTCTCTGCTCTAAGGAAAACAACCCTCGCCTTTTTAGTCTCTCTTCATAGCTGAAATGCTTCAGCCCAGGCAACATCCTGGTGAATCTCCTCTGCACCTTCTCCAGTGCAATCATATCCTTCCTGTAGTATGGTGCCCAGAACTGTACACAGTACTCCAGCTGTGACCAAACTAGCGTTTTATACAGCTCCATCATAGCCTCCCTGCTCTTATATTCTATGCCTCATCTAATAAAGGCAAGTATCTCGTATGCCTTCCTAACCACCTTATCTACCTGTGCTGCTGCCTTCAGTGATCTATGGACAAGTACACCAAGGTCCCTCTGACCGTCTGTACTTCCTAGAGTCCTACCATCCATTGTATATTCCATTGCCTTGTTAGTCCTCCCAAAATGCATCACCTCACACTTCTCAGGATTAAATTCCATTTGCCAATGCTCTGCCCATCTTACCAGCCCATCTATATTGCCCTGTAATCTAAGGCTTTCCTTCTCACCATTTACAATGCCACCAATTTTTGTGTCATCTGCGAACTTACTGATCATACCTCCTATATTCAAGTCTACATCATTAATGTACTCTATAAACAGCAAGGGTCCCAGTACCGATTCCTGTGGTACACCACTGGTCTCAGGCTTCCACTCGCAGAAACAACCCTCTCCCATCACCCTCTGCCTCTTGTCACTAAGCCAATTTTGGATCCAATTTGCCAAATTGCCCTGGATCCCATGGTCTCTTACCTTCTTAACCAATCTCGCATGTGGGACCTTATCAAAAGCCTTACTGAAGTCCATGTAGACTACATCAACTGCTTTAGCCTCATCTACACATCTAGTCACCACCTCAGAAAATTCAATCAATTTAGTTAGACACGATCTCCCCCTGACAAAGCCATGCTGACTTACTATCCCTGATTAATCCCTGCCTCTCCAAGTGGCGTTTAATCTTGTCCCTCAGAATTTTTTCCGATAGTTTCCCAACCACTGATGTTAGACTCACTGGCCTGTAATTACCTGGTTTATCCCTGCTACCCTTCTTGAATAATGGTACCACATTCGCTCTCCTCCAATCCTCTGGTACCTCTCCTGTGGCCAGAGAGGATTTGAAAATATGTGTCAGAGCCCCTGCTATCACCTCCCTTGCCTCACATAACAGCCTGGGATACATCTCATCTGGGCCCGGGGATTTATCCACTTTTAAGCCCGCTAAAACAGCTAATACTTCCTCCTTTTCAATGCTAATATGTTTAAGTATATCACAATCCCCCTCCCTGATCTCTACACCTACATTGTCCTTCTCTGTCTTCACAGATATAGTCTGTTAGGAGGTTTCATGACTCTGCCCATCTTCTTGTATTCGAACTAGGATGATCAGTAGTCTTTCTTGTAAGTCTGGATCACTGACTCGGTTGATCTTTACTAAGGATTGTCATATTCTGTTTGTTTTGGGTTTGTTCATCTTCATCTGGGTCTTCCAAATGAATGATTGGCTGTTGCTTCTGGGGAATAGGGATAATGTTTCTCCTATTTCTACGTATGTTTCCTTCAGTTGTGTCGACCACATATGATCTGTGGTAGTTTTCATCTTGATGGATTACTGTACCTTCCCTTTCTAGGTCATATATCCATACTCTTTGACCGTTATTCAGCTTCAGCAAGTTTCTGGCACTTTTTGTTGTAATTTTGAGTTTGTTGCCCTTGATAAAAGTTTTCCTGATCTCTTACTCTCTCATAGTTCTGGACATTCAATCCTGGAAGCAATTTTTTTGGCAACACTGGTAGTTGCATTCTTATCGTCCTGCCTATCAGTAACTCTGCAGGTGATAGTCCACACATCAATAGTGTAGATTGATAAATTAGAAGTGAGGTTGGAAGGTCTTCATTCTTCTTCACTAAGGACTTGATGGTTCTTACACCTCGTTCCACTTCACCATTCAACTGTAAATAACGTGGTGAGTTTGTGCAATCCCATTGTTGTCGCAAACTGATTAAAATATTCATTTTCAAACTGTGTTCCATTGTCTGACACATTGTCGTCATGGATACCATGTGTCGCAAAGATGTCTTGTGGAACCATGAGATTGCCATGGTTTGGTTGGAAATGAAGTAGTAAACAGAGGTTCACGCTGATCTGGTCTTTGTATCAGGATGTCATCTATGTTACAGATAACTCCTTTGAGTCCTTCTAAGATGTTAGACATAGACCTTTGGACGATCTCTGGTGCGGAAGTTATCCCAAATGGTAACCAATTGAAAGAAAACCTCCCGAAAGTGTTATAAATATGGTTAGTAATCTTGAGGTCTCATCTAAGGATTCCTGCCAAAACCCACTATTGACATTAGTTTGGTAAACATGCTGCTCTGAGACAATTTTGCTAAACTGCCATCCACTGTGGACATTGGGTGAATCTCACATGCTACTGCTTTGTTAAACTGTGTTAAATCCACACAAATAAAGTGTTCCATTTTGTTTTGGGACAGGAACCATGGCTGAACACCACTCTGTTGGTTGTGTAACTGGGGAAATGACCCCCATTCTTGTCACCTCTTCCAACAGGTCTTGAACTTGGTTCATCAATGGGTGAGGTATCTTTCTTGATGTGAAGATGCACACTGGCTTGGCATTTTCTTTAAGGGTGATTCTATGCTCTGCCCTGAGTCTTTTGAGACCTGTGAAAATTTTTGGATAGTCTGCTTGAAAGTGAGTGTTTACCTGTGACTGTTTAACTTCCTCAATCTTCTTGATCAGATGAAAGTCTAAGCACGCTCTTCTGATTAAGCAGGAAAATTCCTGGTTTTACAAGGTGTATAAGGTATCCATAATTTGACTCCATCTATATTGGAGAGTTGCTTGAAGCTTACCCTTCACTTTCAGTTGGGTCCCGACTGGACCATGCAACTGTGTGTCTGGCAGTTGTAGGCAATGTCTCATCAATTATGGCTCTTGGTTTGACAGGACTGTGACACTAGCACCTGTATCCATTTTGAAATTCGTTAGATGCTTGTTTACATAGATGTCCACCATCCAACATCTTTGATTTGGTTACTTAATTTCTCCTAGGAACTCTCCTGGTTCCTTTTCTTCTCCTTTATGTGAAGGTCTTTTGCTTTGCGATTTTGAGTGAAGAATAGAGCATGGCTACCCGACCCGAACCCGACGGGACCCAACCACATGTGTCAGGTTCGGGTCAGGTCACACTTCCAGGTCCAGCATTCGGGCTCGGGTCGGGTCAGGCCGGGTCAGACACGCTTTATTACCACCTCCGTTAAGTGGCTCCAATGTTAATGTACTTTTTGGACAGGTTTGCACTTGCTGCTGTTCAATATTCAGTCCGTTAACACTTAATCTGTACGAATGCTTTGTCTTTCAACACACCATTAACATATTGTTTTCCTTTGCTCCATGACCTTTTGGTCAGCTATGTGGCCTTGTCCAATCTACACCTTCTCCTTTGTTATCTCTTGCCCCACCCCCACCTCACTTGCTTATAACCTGTGACTTTTCTAATATTTGTCAGTTCTGAAGAAGGGTCACTGACCCGAAATGTTAACTCTGCTTCTCTTTTCACAGATGCTGCCAGACCTGCTGAGTGGTTCCAGCATTTCTTGTTTTTATCTCAACTACCTCCTCTTTCACTATGACTTGGGCAGCATCTTCTTCCTTGGTAAAGCCAAATGCAAAGTATTCATTTAATACCTCAACCATGCTCTTTGATTCCACGCTGAGATCCCCCTTTTTGGTCCCTAATAAGCCCCAACTCTCATCTTACTACCCTTTTACTATTTATATGCCTGTAGAAAACGTTTGGATTCCCTTTTATGTTAGCTGCCAGTCGCTTCTCATACTCTCTCTTTGCTTCTCTTATTTCCTTTTTCACTGCCCCTCTATATTCAGCCTGGTTCTCACTCGTATTATCAACCTGACCTCTGTCATATACTCCCTTTTTCTGCTTCATCTTACTTTCTATCTCTTTCATCACAGAAAGTGCTGGCTTTGTTTGTCCTACCTTTTCCTTTGTGGGAATGTACCCCGACCATCTTCTCTTAAGTGCATCACAGTTTTGCCTGCAAACCTTTGATTCTAATTTACCTAGGACAGATCTGTTCTCAACCCACTGATATTGACCCTTTTCCAATTAAGTATTTTTACTTTAGATTGTTCCTTACCCTTTTCCATGGCTGACCTAAACCTTATGATACTATGATCACTGATCCTTAAATGTTTCCCGACTGACATTTGATTAACTTGACCTACCTCATTCCCACAACCAGATCCAGCAATGTCTCCTTCCTCGTTAGGTTGGAAACATACTGATCAACAAAATTCTCCTGAACATACTTCAGAAATTCTTCCCCTTCGTTGCCTTTTACAATATTATTACCCTAGTCTATATTAGGATAACTAAAGTCCCCCATTATCACTACACTACAGTCTTTGCGCCTCTCTGTAATTTCCTTGTAAATTTGCTCATCTATTATCTTCCCCACTAGTTAGTGGCCTATAAAGTTCACCCAGTAGTATAGCAGCATCTCTATTGTTTCTCAACTCTAGCCAAATAGATTCATACCTTTACCCCTCTGGGACATTTTCTCTCTGCAGCACAATTACAGCCAACCCTCCTCCTTTCTTTCCTTCCCTATTTTTCCTGAACGCCTTGTATCCAGGAAAATGTAGTACCCAGTGTAGCCCTTTTTTGAGTCAGTTCTCCGTTATCAACACAACATTATATTCCCACGTGGCTATTTGCACCTTCAGCTTATTTACCACTCTTTGTGCATTTACATGCATGCACTATAAACCTAACTTAGACCATATTGCATTCCCTTTTAGTCTGACCTCACCTAAGACCTTATTATTTCTTACTCTAGTACTATTTGTCTCTCCCAATCCTTCAGGCACCTTGCTTCTCCTTTTTAATGCTACGTCCTGACACCTATTCCCCTGCAACTGATCTTTTACTAGGACCTGGACCTTTTAAAAGAGTTTTATATCCAGTTATAGTCTATTACAAGTTAGCATAGAATTGTTCATTGTACAAAATACATTCAATATTAAATACATCCAATAGCATGAGCAAACCACCCCGTGAGGACATTAGTCCTGGTTCTGTTTAGGTGCAACCCGTCCAATCTGTACCTCTTCTACCTCCCCCAGAGCTGGAGCACAATGTTCCAGCAATTTAAAGCCCTCCCTCCTGCACTATCTCTCCAGCCATGCATTCAACTGCTCTATCCCTCAACTTTTTAACTCACTAGCACGTGGCATTGGGAGTAATCCAGAGATTACTACCTTTGAGGTCCTGCTTGCTAGTTTATTTCCTAACTCCCTAAAATCTGCCTGCAGTACCTCATCCCTCTTTCTACTTATGTCACTGGTACCGATTTGGATCACGACATCTGGCTTTTCATAAAATCTTGAAACAACTGGATAATCTTTGGTTGATTCAATGCTATTGAAGGAAACTAGAACAGAGCCTGATTAGCCCTGCTACACCTTGGGAGGGTATGGAGAAGAATAGTGAATTTTCAAATGATCCCTTGGAACTATTCCAACATGTAACATAGCCCATAACGGATCTAGAAGAACATATTTACTTTACATATACTAAGGTACAGTCTCTGTTGGAAAGGTTTCCTTTGTCTCACAATGCTAACATGGCCTGATTTATACACAAAATTACAGAACTCTTTTGTCAAGCACAAAAGATTAATAAAGAACTGAAAACTCCAAAGTATCATAAAGTAGCAAAAAGACCCAAATTCTTGTGCAAAAGCAAAATATTTCAGATGCTGGAAATCTGAAATAAAAATAGAAAGTGTTAGAAATGCAGGTCAGGCAGCATCTGTAGAGAGAGAAACACAGTTAACTCTGCAGGTTGATTGTCAGAAGTGGGAAATGTTACAGATTTAACAGGTTTTAAGCAAGTATAGAGGCACAGAAAGGGGTAGGGGAGAAACAAAATGGAATGTCTTGATAGGGTGGAGGTCAGGAGCGATTAAATGACAAAAGGGATGATGATGCAGAAACATCTCTGCCCATGACAGTTCTTTTAACAATATGTAGATACCATGGACCACTTAATCTTGATTAGTACCTAAACTATAACATCCTCCAGGCCTTCAACCCTCCAAGATCCCTGTATAATCGTTGAATTCTGGCCTCTTGCACATGCCCGATTTTTATTGCTCCTCCTTGCCTTCAGCTGCCCAGGCTCTCAGCTCTGATATTCGCTACATAAAAATCTCTGCCTCACTAACTCTTTCTCCTCCTCAAAACTTATCTCTTTGGCCAAGATTTTTTTCACCTACCCTAAAATCTTCTTATGTGGCTCAGTGTCAAATTTGTCTGATAACATTCCGGTGAAGTACCTCAGGACATTTTACTACATTAATGGCATTGTATAATTGCAAGTTGCTATAAATAGATCAAAGACACCCTCCCCATCAGCAGAGGACAAATTAGAATTTAGGGAAGGGATGTAGAAATAAAGCAGGAAGGAACTTCCTTCAGGATGAATTTACATATTGTATATGCTTATACATTAAAACAGTACAGGTCATACATGTATCATTAAATAAAGACAAGAATTCAATTAACTTGTGTAAATAATTGGTAATAGCCTATAAGCTGATCATCTTTGGAGTCTCTTCAATGAATAAAGTTAGGCATAAAAATGATCCATTGTAATTTGGTACATTAAAGTTAAGAATAGCCTTAGCATGCTGCTCCGTGTTATGGTATGACAACCAACTGACAATGCTACTCAAAGAACTATTCACAGCTTAGTAAAACATGCTCACCAAACTACATCTATATTTTTAATGTATTAAAAATCTTACACTTGTCAGCGGAGCCAGAAGATTTGTTAGGAAGGGGTCATGACACCCCCAACCATCAATCATTTTGTGGTTGGCCAATTTTGTTTGTCAGGACTCGGTCAAACCTGACTGCAAACAATTTGCTCCCTTAACCTTTAAAATACCGATTGCAATTGCATTGCTGTTTGAGTCTGACATGAACAGCATGACAGAAATGGAGAATGTCATCATAGTTGTGCTGTTGTAAGTCAGCCAAATCTGGACGTCACCTGCACCAATCCTTCAATTTTGGCTCTGCCCCTCTTTCTGTTGACTTTTTCCACCAGACATTTCTGTGCCTATGGCTATAATGGAAACTGTGGGCTGAATTTTATTTGCGTGGCATGGGTCACGGCAGCGGCTCTGGAAGTGGGTGCTGATTCTGCACGAATGATCATGTGGTGGCTGGCCAATTAACAGCCTGGAGGCGTGGTCCTGTCCACTGGATGAGCAGGGGTGGGCAATGAGGCGCTGATCGCGATGTCGCCTGACTGAAAGGCAGGTGCTAGCGCCATCTCTAGAGAGCTGCCAGCCCTGTATGCAGTGCTGCCTTGTTCCTCAGGATTGTTTCAGCAACAGTGCTGAAGACCCCTGTGGCTGAAATCACAACTCCTCCACCCCTGTGGCAGATCTCTGGATACCATCCCTCTGGCTCAACTGAGGACCCAAGCAGTGGACTGGGAAGCTGCTGCTACCATGGCAGAGGGAAGACACCGGGTGGCCTCACAATTTAGCAATGCATTCCTGCAGGTTCTCTTCCAGGCTGCAATGACTATGTGGGACATCTTCTTCCCAAGGAACGGAAAGAAGACAGCGGCCTGCCTGACCAAACAAGCCTGGACGGAGTTTGCAGAGGTCAGAAGCATGTGTTCACCAACCACACCCCACCCCACCCAAACCTGGGTGCAGTACCACAGACGTTTCAATGACCTTCTTTGCTCTGCAAGGGTAAGTCCTCTTCGGGACTTGCATGTGGCAACATGGGATGGTACGCTATATGGGGATGGAGTGGCACCCAGGTGGTAGCAATGGGTTGCGGTAGCAGCAGATCTGTTGAGATGCATGGTGGCATCTCAGCAACAGCCAGCTGGCAGCCTTTGCTGAACTACACCATGTCCCTTGATAGCGGATTTATGGAGGTGGCATTCGGAAGCCCTGTTTATGGGCCAAAGGGTTGCCACCTGTATAAGTATTGTGCTATTCTTCATGGGCAAACTAATCGTGTTCCTTCTTCTGCTTGCAGGAGAAACAGGCCCCCAATAACCTGGGGCCAGGCCCATGCAGAGCCCCAGGCTGATGACATGCCTCTGGAGTCAGCAATACGATACTGCTGGAGCTGCGGTGACAGGTAAGGAAACATCTGGCTGAGCTGCCAGAGGCTATGCTTGGCATGCATAGACTAAAGTGATTTATGACTTTAACCCCTTATAGGGACTAAATCAAATCAGGAGTACATCCCTATGAATCTCCTTTAATTAAGTTCAAACTAGACAAATTCCTATAGACATTTATTCGGGTCCAAAGAATTGACCTAGTTTTTCCTCAAAGAAAGAAAACTAACAGAGAATATTACCATCTTTCGGATAGCCTATTTTTAAAAGTAATTATGGCTAAGTCATAAATATCCCAGATATTATAAGGGTCTGGGAAACTCTTCAATACGTATCTCTCCACTTAAAGGAACACAGAGAGGGGAGTTCTTGTAGTTGTATACAGAATACTACATGAGACGATTTATTAACTTTTACATATTTATGAAAGAATTTAACATGCAATACAATTTTAAGTGGATAAGTATATCACAATATCAAATATTACTAGGAGATGTAACACATAATCTTATTTCTAAAATAGAATCCAAAAGTTTAACCTTGCTAATATTACAGCAAAATATCTTAGAATATCCATCAAAATTTAAAGTAAATTTTTACCTTAAGTTCCCCGAGTAAGCCATGGGGTGAGAAAGATAGTTGAGGAATTCAACACTTCCAATTTTTGCTTCAGACACTGTCATGTTTATACTGTTTCTAAGGTATCATCTGACCTTTTAGCATATAGGTGCTGCCTTTCTGTGTGTGTTTTTCTTGCTTTAAAGATCCATACATGGGAATATCATTAACTATCATCTTCACTTAATGTTTTGCTGGAATTCCTCTGCTCTTTAAGTTGTGAGCATTTATCTGGCAAAATGTTTGTAATTGTGTTTACTTGACTTCTTGCTCCTGTAAGTACTATTCCATTTATTGTTTTATTATCTATAATTGTGTTTTTATGGTACCTTGTAACAACCTTTTGAGTTGATCTATTTACATCACCAACCAACACTATCAATTAAGTTTATTGCTACCTCTTACTGATGTCACACAGGATATTTCAATGCGTGATTATCCTCCAACGCCCTGACAACACAGATGCTGAAATGGATTTCCCAACTTAAAAGGTGTTTCAGGTTCATATTCTGTTGTAACAGGGACCTTGAAAGAGCTTGAAATTTCTAACTCTACCTTTTTAAAGTGGAATTTCAGTGAGTCTTGAAAACTGACCATTTATTCAATCTTTAATTCTAAAAGGTGTAATATATTAACTATATCTAAATTCTACCCAATTAAGCCTATTATACCTATATTCTATCACAAGATGATGGAGGAGTTCATCCAGGCTATGAGTGCTGCAATGTCTAAGGTGTCTGCATGCATGGCTTTCTCCATTGATAGATTGGCAACCCTTATGGAGAGCCACATCCAGCAGACCACTCAATAGATGCCAGAGATGCTCACAGACCTGCATACCATCGCCTTGTCCATGAGCTCAACACAGAAGTGGCAGGGCGAGAGTGGGATGAGGCACCTGGAGTCTTCACCTTCTCCAGTCAGCAGCGAGCTACAAGTGTGCCTTTCCAGGGAGGAGGAGTGGCTCTGCACCTGAGGGCTTCTCTCAGGACTCTCCAATTGTGGTCAGCAGTTCCTTAGCCACTCTACCAGCTCCAGTAGCCACAATGACATGTGCACCTTTGCAGATGCCCCTCAGTATGCCAGAGCTTTTAGGCCTCAGGCAGCAAAAGGATGGCTGCCAAGGTCATTCCAGGCCAAGGGGCAACAAGACAGCAGCCTGCCTCCACCTCAGCTGCAAGCGCAGGGGTCACACCTCGTAGGAGCACATGTAAGCACATTAAGAAGAACACAGAGATGCACTTGGGCTTTTCAGGTGTTTACACTTTGCACAAGTTAAGTCTTGATACAGTAATGCCACTCAACTTACTGCTGTTAGTTGTCCATGCATTTCTTTCTGCCTTGTTTGATGTCAAAAACACCCTTGTCCCGCTCAATGGGCTGCTCGTGTTAGGGTAGGCCATGTTTGGTCAGCTCCTTAGCTTTGCCAGTGTGTGTGTGGTGAAGCTGAGTGATGGGTGATGGAATAGGAGATGAATGAGGCAACAGCAGGTCCGCTTTAAGGTAACTCTTTATTGCACTGGTATTGAAAGGGCATCAGAGTCACACACAATTTGTGTTTATGAGATTATCCTGAGCCCCCCTTACACGTCTCTCAATGGCCCTTGACTCTGCTGCAAGGGGTTCCGCATCCTGTGCCACTTGCTCAGCAGCCTGTTCCGCATCCTCCTCGTCCGATGAGGAGTGGCAATCAATGATGTCCTCATCATGCAACATCTCCCCACTCTGCAATGCTAGATTGTGCAGAGCACAGCAGACCACAACTATACAAAAGACACTTGCTAGGGCATACTGATGGGCTCCATGGTTGCTCAGGTGGAGCCGTGGCTAGTATTGTACTTCTCCTCTGCTGCAGTGTGAGGGATCCTCACAGGTGTGAGTAGTCATGTCTTCAATGGGTCGCCCTTGTCCCCAGGAGTCCATCCCTGAAGCTGCGCAGGAGGTTGAAAACGTTGTGCCACCTGGGACTGTCAAACTATGTAGGTGTCATGGCTGCTTCCTGGAAACCTGAAGAATCTGCTTTCAGTGATCGCAGACCATTTGGACATTGATGGAATGAAAGTCTTTCCTGTTGATGAAGGCTGCTGACTGGTCCGTGGGAACCTTGATGGCCACATGCATGCAATCAATGAAACTTTATACCTGGGGGAAATCTAGTTATGGCCCGGAGGCCAATGGACCTCTCCACCTGACTGTTTGGGTCGGTTTGATAGTGCACATAGTTGCTGGCCCTCTGGACAGGGTATTGGTCACCCCCTTGATGCAGCGATGGGCCGCAGCCTGGGAATCCCACACAGGTCCCCAGTGGATCCCTGAAAGGATCTAGATGTGTAACATTTTTGTGCCACGGTGATCTTCAGGGCCACTGACATTGGGTGTCCACTGAAACCCATGGGTCTCAGCTCGTCGTGCAGCATGGCACAAAAGTCAGTGATCACTTCTCTTGACAGCTGTAGTCTACGTTGGCACTGCTGCTTGGACATCTGCAGATAGTTGAGTTGTGTCTGGTAGACTGTCTCCCATGCATAGGCCCTTCTTCAGTGGCAGGCTGTTGTCACACCCCTATTGCTGGCTCTCTTGCTGTTGTTGCTGCATGTGGAGCCGCTGATATTTGGTCCTCCCTCTCTCTGCACAGCTCCTCCTTCTTACAGGGGGCCAGAAAGACTGGGTGGACTAATCCCATGCCAGTTTGTCTCACTCTCTCACTAGCTTTGCAGTCAACCTCCACCTGAAACCTTCCCTTGCTTACCCCTTGGGTGCATGTGCCACTGTTCCTCTGTGTCCCTTGCAGATTGCCCCCTCCCCCCCATTGGTTAATGCCAACCTTACAGAACCATCAACCTCTGTTGATGCCACCCTTACACAACCACCACCTGCTGCAACACCCATCCTTAGAGGCCTTCCATTGCTAGCCAGCAATTGTCTCTACTCCCCACTCTTCCCCTTCAAGCCGACATAGAGAGATACAGCACTGAAACAGGCCCTTCGGCCCACCAACTCTGTGCCGACCATCAACCACCCATTTATACTAATCCTACATTAATCCCATATTCCTTAACGCATCCCCACAATTCTCCTACCCACACTAGGGGCAATTTACAATGACCAATTTGCCTATCAACCTGAAATTCTTTGGCTGTGGGAGGAAACTGGAGTACCCAGCGGAAACCCACGCGGTCACAGGGAGAACTTGCAAACTCTGCACAGGCAGTAGCCAGAACGGAACCCAGGTCACTGGAGCTGTGAGGCTGCAGTGATAACCACTGCGCCACTGTGCCGCCCTAGCTTTTCAAAATGGCTGGCTACCAGAGGCAGCAATGAGGCCTCATCTCATTGCCACCATCATTATCCAGTTGGGGCTCTGAAGGCCCATGATTCCCGTGCGCCGTTCATAAAATACAAAACTCCCTGTAAGATTCTGTTTAACTTAAGGTTAATTGGCTAATAAGGTTAACAAGCTCAATTGATTTCCCACCACGTCATAGCGAGAAGTTCACCCTCTGTCTTTCTTGCACTCGTAAAATTCGGATGCGACATCACGACTTCGGGACTCCGTGTGAGCGCATCACCTTCACATTTTCCGTGGAGGCTCTGTGGTGCCACCACTGGTAAAAACATGTAATTGTGGCTTGAGACGTTTACGTGGGAAATTTCCATTTTAAATGTGGATATTGTTACGATCTGGTGAGGGGGGGCGTTGAAAGGCTTCCCTCTTGTCCCTCACCTTGTTTGACCACAACAGAGTTTAATCTTTTTTTAAACCGTGGATGTGCTTGCCAATTCAGTAAGTGTTTAACCCTTTGCATGCTATGATCATAAAAAAACCAATCAGACAGCTTTTCATGAGCTTAAACAAGATAGAGGCGAAAGACAAAAAGTGCTGGAAATATTCAGCAGGTCTGGCAGCATCTGTGGAGAGAGAAGCAGAGCTAACATTTCAGGTCAGTGACCTTTCGTTAGAACTCTGATGTAGGATTCCAGCTTTCCTTTTTAAAAGTTTAATGTAGGTTTCCAACCGAAGAATTATAACTCCTCATTCAGCATAGCATGTTTTCCAGACAATATAAGGTTATAATGAAAATCTAAAAATCAGGATAAGAGTGCATGACTTTAAAATGGAGACTGAATTATACTTGCATACCCTTGTCCAAATATAAAAGCAAAATACTGCGAATGCTGGAAATCTGAAATAAAAACAAGAAATGCTGGAAATACTCAGCAGGTCTGGCAGCATCTGTGGAGAGAGAAGCAAAGTTAACATTTCAGGTCAGTGACCCAAAGACCCAGTGATCCGAAGAAGGGTCACTGACCCGAAACGTTAACTCTGTTTCTCTCTCCACAGATGCTGCCAGACCTGCTGAGTATTTCCAGCATTTCTTGTTTTTATTTCTGGTCCAAATATCTCTGTTTTACCTGAAGCCTACAGTTGGTCCCTGGAGGCAATTATGACCTTGGGAGTTAGTGTAAAACAGGCATTTCAGATTCAGCAGCCCATTATATACATCTCTTCCAATCTTCATTTCCATTAGCTTCAAATGACCTCACCCTTCCACAACTGACCCCTGCAAATACCGACAACCCCCACCATTGCACCCCGCCCACCCCTGATGTGCAATGTTGTGATTGCTAAAATAGTAGAGGAAATCTAGCTGTAACTTTTAACTGTTTCCATGATTTGAGCTAACTGAGCTGACACTGCATAAGAAGATGACAAGACTAGCATGTGCTGTCCAAACTATTTCATTATCAGTCATCAATGATCAAAGCTTCTGATTATTTAAAGGTGAAAGAGAGTCTACTTGAAGTAATAATCAGTAGTGCCATTTCCTTTCTTTCTGTTTTAAGATGGAACAGGATTCTGGTGCCCACACAATCCTTCCATAACATCTTCTACCTTTCTTGGTGAAATGAAAAACAGAATTTTGAATTTCCTTCAGTATAGCATAGCACAGCAGATATCCAGCTGTTGCAGATGTTTCCATGTGAACTTAAGCTAAGTCTCCATTGACAAATCCTACAGCAATATTATTGTTTCCCGACTGAAGCTAAAGTTTCTCTTGATGGCCTGTGGGATCATCTCTTCATCTTGAAAGGAAAACATTCACATGATTAGAATGTGGGGCCATTGACCAGGCTAGGGTATGGATTTAGTGATCAGTGAAAGTGATAAATTTCATGGTCTAACATCTTCTGTTTCAGTCCAGTCCAGGTTTGTTTAATGTACTGTTTTCTGCATAATTTTCCACATTGCCATATTTCATGCTGTGGGCTATTATCAGCTGGTACTAGAGGATTCTATTGCATGATCCAAGTCTCTCTCCAATTTCACAGATTTTCACTAATGGACCATCTCATCTTATCTCTTTGATGTTAATATGTTGCCATAATTCTCCATTTTTTATTGCAAGCCTGCTGTATCCATACTAATGTTGGTTTGTTGAAGTGAATTGTTGGTAGTGATAATTTAAAATTGGCAACTTATTTTCCTTCCATTTTTCAGTTTTTGATTCTCTGGGGTCTCAGTATCAGTACTCAATGATACCAAAACACTTCCAATTCACTGCAACTTCAGTGTTTTCACACCTCATTTCTGATGACAGTGGGAGCAGATTTGAGTCAAGGGTACAACTGAGTTCCAAAAGTTTACAGCCACAAAATTCCTGACACATGTCTTCTGTAATAACAGGAGGTTGCACAACCTTGTGATATCCATCATGGTATCCATTATTTGTTTATGAAAAATATAAAGAGCACTCAGTACAAAAGGTCACAGTCTGTGGATAATTACATACAAATAAAATCTAACTGTTGTTCTTGTTTAAAGTGCTTACATCTGCTAACTCAGTAATGGATCATTTGCATTACTCTTGAAGTATCAGGCCTGTTTAGCAGCAATGCCAAATGTAACTGTTCTATATAAAGGCAGAATATATGGAAAGTCAATTGGTACGTGAGCAAACATTCCCTTTAACTGACTGCATTAACTGGCTCATACTCTTTAGATTAGATTAGAGATACAGCACTGAAACAGGCCCTTCGGCCCACCGAGTCTGTGCCGAACATCAACCACTCATTTATACTAATCCTACACTAATCCCATATTCTTACCAAACATCCCCACCTGTCCCTATATTTCCCTACCACCTACCTATACTAGTGACAATTTATAATGGCCAATTTACCTATCAACCTGCAAGTCTTTTGGCTTGTGGGAGGAAACCGGAGCACCCGGAGAAAACCCACGCAGACACAGGGAGAACTTGCAAACTCCACACAGGCAGTACCCGGAATCGAACCCGGGTCCCTGAAGCTGTGAGGCTGCGGTGCTAACCACTGCGCCACTGTGCCGCCCATATTCTGTAAATTAAATATCAAAACAGCAAAAAAGAAACAAGCACAGTAAAAATAGAATTGTAAAAGGGTTAGCCTTTTTTGTTTAAAAATACTATTTTCCATTTCTGGGAGCCAAATGTTGTTCTTAATTAGTGTTTAAGTATGAGAATAAGCCAGCAAATGGAAACTTTGCGAGAGACCGGGTAAGTGGCAACACATTCATATACCATCCGCAAACTGTTTTGATGAGGATTCATGGTCGTTAGATTTCATGCTATATGTATTTGAATCTGGAGCAACAGATTTTATTTTCTGGAATCATTACAAATAACCACAAATCTGACCCCTCTAAAGCATTCCCTCCCCAGAACCGTTGATATTATGTCTTTGGATTTTGTTTTTTTACAAAGCATCATAGGCATTGGGTAAAGCTTTCATTTAAGTTTTTTGATTGATCATCTTAGACAGTTTACTATGACTAGTAAACAGATGTGGAGTTAATCCAAAAATTTAGGTACTAATTTATAGTGTCCACACAACTCTTAAGGATGTACTGAAGAATATGTATTGGAAATTTATATATAGTAAATGTTTATCAATGCGACATGAAATCCTGTGACATTGATCACAAGTTGTAGGAGTCAGTTGTCAGCGTCCGCCAGAGCTGGCGGGCAGCCCTAAAGGCGGGGCTAAAGTGTGGCGAGTCGAAGAGACTTAGTAGTTGGCAGGAAAAAAGACAGAGACGCAAGGGGAGAGCCAACTGTGTAACAGCCCCGACAAACAAATTTTTCTGCAGCACCTGTGGAAGAGCCTGTCACTCTAGAATTGGCCTTTATAGCCACTCCAGGCGCTGCTTCACAAACCACTGACCACCTCCAGGCGCTTATCCATTGTCTCTCGAGATAAGGAGGCCAAAGAAGAAATGTTTATCGGCTAGTCCAATGGATTAGAATAATTTTATCTAATAAACGGTTACTTATGGAGAATAGGTTAAATGTCATAAGTTTACCTACTGAAGACGTGATAAAGTTATGATATCATAGACTATTTATAATTCTTTCATGGGATGTGGGCGCCACCGGTTAGTTCAGCATTTACACCCATCCCTAATTGCCCTTGAGAAGGTCATGATGAGCTGCCTTCTTGAACCGCTGCAGTCCATGTAGGTAGACCCACAGTGCTGTTAGGAAGGGAGTTCCAGGATTTTGACCAGCGACAGTGAAGGAACGGCGATATAGTTCCAAGTCAGAATGGTGTGTATCTTGGAGGGGATCTTGCAGGTGGTGGTGTTCCCATGCATCTGCTGCCCTTGTCCTTCTAGATGGTAGAGTTTGCAAGTTTGGAAAGTGCTGTCGAAGGAGCCTTGGTGAGTTGCTGCAGTGTATCTTGCATACAGTACAAGTCGCTGCCACTATGCATTGGTGATGGAGGGAGTAAATGTTGAAGGTGGTGAATGAGCTGCTTTGTCCTGGATGGTGTCGAACGTCTTGAGTGTTGTTGGAGCTGCACTCATCCAGGCAAGTGGAGACCATTCCATTACACCCCTGACTTGTGCCTTGTAGATGGTGGACAGGCTTTGGGGAGTCAGGAGGTGAGTTACTCATCACAGAATTCCCAACCTCTGACCTGCTCTTGTAGCCACAGTAGTTATATGGCTGGTCCAGTTCAATTTCTAGTCAATAGTAACCCCCAGAATGTTGATAGTGGGGGATTCAGTGAATTTAATGCCATTGAATGTCAAAGGGAGATGGTCGGATTCTCTTTTGTTGGAGATGATCATCGCCTGGCACTTGTGTGGTGTGAATGTATTATATATTTGCAAAATTAATATTACATAATGTTATTGTGTTATATTATGTCTATGATATATGTCATGCAATGCTGATGCCATTGTGCAATGTAAATATCATGTAATAGTATGTTTTGTTTGGATATTTGATTATATTAAAATTACATTATACTTTGGTATGTTTACATTAAATCATGTTATGTAATTTTATACTACATTCTGGTATTCCTAAAGTGGTCAATTTTCTTCAGAGAATTAGAAGATACTTAATTGGCTAAATAGAAGATGCATGATATAATTAATTGATGTGTTCGTCACAGTTGGAAAAAAACTATAATTGACAAGCAATAACTGATAGGTACATTGGTTCTCTGTGGACAACAATAGTTGCAAATTTGCATCATCTTCATGTATGCTTGTTATTTTAATGAAAACCTCAATTACCATTTTGCTTGACTTGCTCCAAGCCTGGAATACTTGTCTAGAAAGCCATTTCTGCTTGCAGTTATGTCACATGTGAAGAAGAAGAGGAAGCCCAAAGTTACACAATCTAATCTTCAAGTGCCCTCAGCTTGAATGTAGTTTTTGGCATAACCACATGACACTGACAAAAGTCTCTTATTGTGGCACCAGCCTGTCAACCTGCAGGGAATGGTAGCATAGTGGTAATATTACTAGACTAATAATTCAAAGATCTAGACTAATGCTTTGGAGACATAAATTCAAATCCCACCATGGCAGCTGGGGTTTTAAATTTGATTAATTAGTAAATCTGGAATTAAAAAGCTAGTCTTAGTAGTGAGGTTCATGGAACTACTGGATTGCAATAAAACCCACCTGGTTCACTAATGCTGTCCTTACTGGGTCTGGTCTCCATGTGACTCCTGACCCACAGTAATATGCTTAACTGCCCTTTGAAATGGCTTCACAAGCCATTCCATTTTATCAAACTGCAACAGAAAAGTTGAATAGGAATTAAAACAGATCGACCACCTGACATCAACCTAGGCACTGGAAATGACAAAGGCACACCCTGCAAAGTCCTGCTCACTAACATCTGGGGCCTTGTGCCAAATTTGGGAGAGCTGTTGCACAGACTAGTCAAGAAACAGCCTGAAATAGTCATAATCACCGAATCATACCTTACAGACAATATCCCAGACTTCTTCATCACCATCCCCAGGTCTGTCCTCCCCAGTGGGATCAGAGGCATAGGAGAGAATGGCCCTAGGAGTACTCAACATTGACTTTGGACCTTGTGGGCAAAAAAACCTCCTGCTGATTACCACCTTACCACCCTACATGTGATGAATCAGTACTCCTCATGTTGGACACAACTTGGAGAAGCACTAAGAGTCGCAAAGGTACAGAATGTACTCTGGATTTGGGACTTCCATGTCCATCATGAAGAGTGGCTCAGTAGCGCCACTATTGGTCGAATCCTGAAGGTCAAATCTGCCAGTCTGGGCCTGTGGCAGGTGGCGAAAGAACCAACATGAGGGAGAATACCTACTTGACCTCACCCTCACAAATCTACTTGTCGCAGATGCATCTGTCCAAGACAGTATTGGTAGGAGTGACCACCACACAATACTTGTGGAGATGAAGTCCTGTCTTCACACTGAGGACTCCCTCCATTGTGTTGTATCACATTACCACTGTGCTAAATGGGATAGATTCAGAACAGTTCTATCAGCTCAAAATTGGGCATCCGTGAGGCACTATGAGCCATCAGCAGCAGCAGAATTGTATTCAACCACAATCTGTGACCTCATGGCCCAGCATATCCCTCACTCCACCATTTCCATCAAACCAGGGTATCAATCCTGCTTCAATAAGCAGTGTAGGAGAACATGCCAGGAGCAGCACCAAGCACACCAAAAAATGAGGTGCCAATCTGGTGAAGTTATAACAATGCTAAATAGTAGAAGCAGCATTTGATAGACAATGTTATGAAAGTGCTTCTATTTTTTAAATTTTTTATTGAGGACTCATAGAATTATGGACATTGGTTCATTTGGAAAGCTGAAAAGATGCTGGACGTATTTTTTTACAAGGGTCGCTGGGAGGTCTTTTTTGAAAATGAATCTGTCCTGTATGTCACATGCCTTAAGCTCAATAAACAACAGAAACCTTGATGACTTGGGGAGATGATTACAGAGAAGTGACATGTCAAGATTTATGGTGATCAGGAGGTTTTTCTTTTGGGATATTGTTTTGGTTCAGTTGAGGTGTGGACTGTGTTGAAATCAGTTAGGTTTGTGGCCTGCTGAAAAACACCCAGCTCCTCTTTCTCTACCTCTTTGAAAAACCCTCCGAATCCAATGTGTGAGAGCTAAAACCCCTGACTCTGCATTTCTCCTGAGAAGCACCTGGAAAGCCTTCCAGATTACTTTTCGACGCTGCCTGAAAAGAACTGCTCTGGAAAAGATCCCAGTAACCCATCTGTGTATACTCGGATGCCAGACTGTATGCAATTTTTGGGTCACAACATACCTCATCCTTTTTTCTTCAAGAATTAGCAAGTATTTGGCCAAAGTATTCTTTTATTTTTGGAAAAGACCTCTGCAGAGAGAGAATTTCTTTATTTTTTTCTTCTTTAACGTGTGTGTGTGTGTGTGTGTGTGTGTGTGTGTGTGTGTGTGTGTGTGTGTGTGTGTGTGTGTGTGTGTGTGTGTGTGTGGGTATTTAAAAAGGGAGCTTTCATATTTCAATCTGTATGTTAATATTTTGCTTCGCTACTGGATAAATCTTGTTTTATAATAAACTGATAATTTTGTTGATTAAGGAAATCTGGTTGGTGTATTTTATTCTGGGATAAAGAGCAGAGTATATGATTGACTGTATCGGTAACTGGGTAAACATTTAAATATATGTTGTGACCTATGGAGAAGTGGAACTAGAAAAGACAGTGCACTCCTCCTGCCTCGGTCTTAACAACAGAGCTAAGTGATCCAACAACCAACAGATGAGATCAAAGCTCTGTAGTCCTGCCATATCCAATCGTGAATAGTGGTGGACAAATAAACAACTAATGGGAAGAGGAGGCTCCATGACCATCCCCATCCTCAATGAAGGTGGAGCCCAGCATGTGAATGCAAAAGGCAAGGCTGAAGCTGTTGCAATCATCTTCAGCCAGGTGCCGAGTGGCTATTTCAGCTCGGCCTCCTCCTGAGGTCCCCAGTATCACAGATGGATGTCTTGGGCCAATTTGATACACTCCACAGGATATCAAGAACGACTGAAAGCACAGGACATAGCAAAGACTATGGTCCCTGACAACATCCCGGATGTCATACTGAAGCCATGCTGCAGAATTAGCCACACCCTTAGCCAAGCTGTTCCAGTACAGCTACAACAGTAGCATCTAGCCGACAATAAGGAAAATTGCCCAGGTATGTCCTGCTGACAAAAAGCAGGACAAATCCATACTGATCAATTACTGTCTCGTCAGTCTACTCTCAATCATCAGCAAAGTGATGGAAGGTGCCATCGGGAGTGCTATCAAAGGGCACTTACACACCAATAACCTGCTCACTGATGCTAAGTTTGGGTTTCGACAGGGTCACTCAGCTCCAGATCTCATTAAAGCCTCAGTCAAGCATAGACAAAAGAGCTTAATGCGAGAGGCGATGTGAGAGTGACTGCCCTTGATATTAAGGCAGCATTTGACTGAGTATGGCATCAAGGAGCCCTAGCAAAATTGAAGTCAATAGGAACCCTGGAGTCATATCTAGCACAAAGAAAGATGGTTGTGTTTGTTGGAGGCCAACCCTCTCAGCCCTAATCCTCTCAGCTATATGAGTTTCTCAGGGTAGTGTCCTAGGCCCAACCATCTTCAGCTGCTTCATCAATGACCTTCCCTCTATTATAAGGTCAGAAGTGGGGATGCTCACTGATGATTGTGCAGTGTTCAGTACCATTTGCAACGTCTCAGATACTAAAACAGTCCATGCCCGCATGCAAGATGTGGGAAATATTCAGGCTTGGGCTGATAAGTGGCAAGTACAATTCACACCACAGAAGTGAGCTTCTCCAACAAGTGAAAATTTAACCATCTCCGCTTGATGTTCAATGGCATTACCATCACTGAATCCACCACCATCAATATTCTGGAGTTATCATTGACTAGAAACTTAACTGCATCAGCGATTTAAATACTGTGGCTACAAGAGCAAGTTAGAAGTTGGGAATTCTGTGGCAAATAACTCACCTGACTCCCCAAAGTCTGTCTGCCATCTACAAGACACAAGTCAGGAGTGTGATGGAATACTCTTCACTTACCTGGATGAGTGCAGCTCCAATAACACTCAAGAAATTTGACACCATCCAGGACAAAGCAGCCCACTTGATCAGCACTCCAACCACTACCTTAAACATACACTCCCTCCATCACCGATGCACAGTGGCCAAACGTCCTTCGACAGTAGCTTCCAATCCCGTGACTTCCTCTGCCTAGAAGGACAAGGGCAGCAGATGCATGGAAATACCACCACCTGCAAGTTCCTCTTCAAGTCACGCACCATCCTGACTTGGAACTATATCGCTGTTCCTTCACTGTTGTTGAGTCAAAATTCTGGAACTCCCTCCCCAACAGCACTGCGGATGTATCTACTCCACATGGACTGCAGCAGGTCATGCAAGTGGCTCATTACCACTTTCTCAAGGGAAATTGGGGATGGGCATAAATGCTGGCCATGCTCACATCCCATGAACGAGTAAAAGAAAATCCACAATTTTAATTCTGTTTGAGCTTGCTTTTTCTAACTATTAAAACAGTTGTCAGAACTTTGAGATCAGCAGCTGTTTCTAATTAATTCCTAAATTTATGAAGAACTTTCACTTAATTGTAAAAGTTGTAGGACACAGGAATATAGCCCAAGAGGGACTGTCTATAATTTAATGTTAACAATGCTGCATTGTGGCTTTTAAAGAATGCCTGTCTGCAACAAAACACGTGGACCAAGTGGCCTCTTTCTGTGCCTTAAACTTTCTATGATTCTATGACCTTGGGCCTGTTATTCTGCAACTGAATCTGGCTGAAGACAGTGCAAGCATTTGAAGTCAAAGAATTGAATGTAACTTCTCTTCAGATGACTCTTTCATTATTTGTTGCAGTGTGACAGATTTTAGGGTGGTGCCAAAGGCGAACAAAAATGATTGGGAAACATTATATTCTGATCAGGATTATGCATCGAAGTGATACATACCTAGGTCAGAAATTCAGTAGCGTTGGCAGTTAACTGGTGTAGACCTCTCATGTTATAGGTTGTCGTACAGAGGCGAACATTTTCACCAAAAGTGACCTGCCCCCTAGGGAGTGACAATTAAAGTATTTCAATTTCAACAGTCATACTTAGGAAAATGGACAAAATATTGTTCCTATCTCTTGAAGCAAGCCAAGCAAGTGCCAGGACTCCTCATTAGACATATTTAACTAGGCCCCTTCCAATATCCACAGGAACATCCCATTTATAGGACAGAAAATGACCATCATTGTCCATCAGACCAGTTCCATAGATGTTGATGTCTTCCACTAGTTTATTTGTTCTACTCTGTATCACTTTTTAAAAATTCATAACATTTTCCTGTTCTCCTGCCTCCCGGGAGAGACTATTCCACATATTTTCTGTCTTTCTATTTATGTGTCTTCATCTGTTTGATTCCATTAACCCTTGTCTTGGAGTTTGTGCGAATATTGAACGTTAACCTGGGGTCCAGTTTATCCATTTCCTTAAAGATCTTAAATATTTCAATCAGGTCACCTTGCAGTTTTTATTTTCTGACGTAATAGTGCCCAAGATGTATTTTCCAACATGCTATTTTATCAGGGACTAAACACAAGTTTAGATATATTCAAACAATAGATTCCCCTTGTTAACTCACTTTTCAAAGAGCTGAAGATCTACCACCTGTAAAGCTAGTCTGGCAGCATCTGTGGAGAGAGAAACAGAGTTAACATTTTAGGTCACTGACTTTTCATCAGAGCTGTTCTGACAAATGATCATCGATCTGAAACATTGGGCAGAATCTTACGGGCCCCTGGGCGGGGGAATGGAGTGGGAAGGGTGGGAATAATGGGGAGCCATGTTGGGATAATGCCCTGACGCAGTCCCGCTGCTGGGGAGGTTTCCCAACGGCGGGCTGCGAGGCAGATCGGCTACCATTCCAGGGCTATTTTACAGAGCTGTCGGCATTTTGCCAATGGCGGGCAGCCCTCTGCCGCGTGGGGAGGCCACCAGCCTAATGGAAGGAGGCCATTAGAGCCAGAGGCTCCATGGCTGAGGTGGGATGGTGGTGGGCGTGGGCCCCAATGATTCCCCTGGAGGGGTTTCCCCCTCTGGCATTCAGCCCCCTGAATTTTTTATCTTTAATGTACTTATCTGGAGGCGCCCCAAGGTTTCTGACCTGACTCAGCAGTGCCCACCCGTCCCAGTGACCTTGCTGAGGCTTCAGTGCTGCCGGCTCTCTGACTGGACCAGCAGCATCAGGTTCCTGCCTGTCGTCCTTAATTGGTCGGTGGTCCCGCAGGTGGCCAATTAGGAGGCTGCCTGTGGTAGCATGGCTGAGCCTGTCCTGCTGATGGCAAGTGTGGGCTCAGCATCCGCTTCTCGCCCTGATATCAGGATCCCAAAGCCCGCAGTAAAATTCAGCCCCTTGGTTGGAAATTTTCCAAATTAGTCCCTGGCCAAACGGTGGAACCAATAGTGGATCTGGAACACGAATGGTGAAGAACGGGCTTTGCTATATTGCTCTTTAACTCAGCCAAGGCATTAGCATCCCACCTCTGTTTCCCCGGCCAATTAGAGAGGGCAGGTGGGGTGACATGTTGATTCTGTTAAAGGAAGGAGTTCTAATTAAAGGAACCCTTGCATGAGTTACAATGGCTCACCAAAACTTGGATTTTTGAGGCTGCAGCAAGGAACAGAGAGGAGAGCTGGGAAGGCTACTCCTTGGGTCTCACACTCTTACTGGGAGATCCTCCTGTGGGAGCTGAGGGGCTGCAGTGAGGTGATCTTTCCCTAGGACCAGAAAAAGAGAACAACCTCTTCAAGCAAGCAGGCATAGATGGAAGTGGCTGAGGAAGTCAGTGGCAGAAGTGTGATCTCCAACCTGGAGACACCAAGAAAATGCAGGACTTCAGGAGGCCTTGACAAGTAACTGGCATAACAGTGGCCAAACCCCACACTCAGACTTTCCCAGCATTTTCCTGCCCAACAATCCTCAGGTCACCCGCCACACCTTTCAGCTGCACTCATTTCTCTTTCACCAGGCACTTCACATCTCCATCTGAACAGCCACTCACACTTCCCTCATCCTATTGCCCTTTCACATCCATGCCTCACAGTCACCCTAAACAAATGTTTCCCCTCCCTGATTTCCACACGTCATCATGAGCACATACACCACTCTTTTTTCTCTCCTTGTAGGAGAATAGAGCACACAACCTGAGGCAGAGGCAGAGCCTGGAGGTGAGTCAGGGGATTGGCCCTCCAGTGACAGGCACCTTATGCCCACCTGCTCCACTGGGAAGGAGGTCTTCTTCCAGGAGGCTGCAGATATTAGCATCCACCTGCTGTGAGAGCCTGAGCCTCCTGAGTCATTGGTGCTCAGACATGTCGAGAGTGCTGATCCTCTGTCTGAACCTGTAGACACTGTGTTGGTGGTCTTGCCTCCTTTCAGCAGCATCTCTGTGTCCACCCCCCTCCCCCCAAGCCCTGTAGAGGGGCAAGCAGCTGAGGAGAAGGCAGCTGGTGTTGCTCCTGCTGCTGCTGTTAGTGGTGTTACTTCTCCTTTTGTCCCTTGTCGGAGGTCCAAGTGGAGCTGCACAAGCTGCTCCCATGCCATGGTGAAGGCTGGCAGCAGGGAAATGCAGCCATAGGTGAGTGAAATGCTGGACAGGTGAAGTGCCTTCCAAGAAGTTGGCAATCACCTGCCAAGCACTGAAAGCACTCTGAGAAGGAGTGCAATACGCAGCAGCCTCCCACCTGGTCATGGCTCCCCAGCCAGTCAGTTTCACTGAAGGAGCTGTCCCCACTGTCCACTCGCCTTGCTGACTGGTGAGTTTCTGACAGGTTGGAAACAGGTGTCCTGGCTGTTAGAACCAGAATACAGGGTTAAAACACTGAAGTACCTATAATAATATTTAAATACCTTATCTAACAGGGGGGATCCCCACTTCAATCCTGCCCCGGCGAAACCTGGAAGAGGGCAGAATGATGTCGGGATCCCGACCAAATGTCATTTTTAGGGAATTTAACTCCCCACTTGCCCCTAAAGCCTCCCCCGCCTGGGAATATTCCTCTCATTAACTCTGTTTCTCTCTCCACAGACGCTGCCTGACCTGCTGAGTATTTCCAATATTTTCTGTTTTTAATTCAGATTTCCAGTATCTGCAGCATTTTATTTTTATACCTGTAAAGCTATGTTAACTATTCTTTATCACTCTGTGTGTCTCTCAATACTTCACTATTTCCTTTGTCAAATAACCTCCTATTATTTTCTCAACTACCAATGCCAATCTCATAGATTTCCTTCTGTTATCCTCGCATCCCTTCCTACATATTGCCACCACAGTTGCCTTTCTCCGGGTAGAGCTAGCATATTTCGCAGTCCTAAGGGGCTAAATGGTCTACTCCTGTTCCGATGATTCCATGATAGCGTGTCAGCTGTGCCCAGTTGGTAGCATCCTTGCTTGTTACCTGCAAAGTTCTAGGTTCAAATCATACTTAAGGGCTTGAGTGCAAAAAGCAAGGCTGCTGCTTTAGTGCAGTATTGAGAGAGTGCTGGACTGTCTTTTTTTTTCTTTTGGGCCTCCTTATCTCGAGAGACAATGGATACGCGCCTGGAGGTGGTCAGTGGTTTGTGAAGCAGCGCCTGGAGTGGCTATAAAGGCCAATTCTGGAGTGACAGGCTCTTCCACAGGTGCTGCAGAGAAATTTGTTTGTTGGGGCTGTTGCACAGTTGGCTCTCCTCTTGCGCCTCTGTCTTTTTTCCTGCCAACTACTAAGTCTCTTCGACTCGCCACAATTTAGCCCTGTCTTTATGGCTGCCCGCCAGCTCTGGCGAATGCTGGCAACTGACTCCCACGACTTGTGATCAATGTCACACGATTTCATGTCGCGTTTGCAGACGTCTTTATAACGGAGACATGGACGGCCGGTGGGTCTGATACCAGTGGCGAGCTCGCTGTACAATGTGTCTTTGGGGATCCTGCCATCTTCCATGCGGCTCACATGGCCAAGCCATCTCAAGCGCCGCTGACTCAGTAGTGTGTATAAGCTGGGGATGTTGGCCGCTTCAAGGACTTCTGTGTTGGAGATATAGTCCTGCCACCTGATGCCAAGTATTCTCCGAAGGCAGCGAAGATGGAATGAATTGAGACGTCGCTCTTGGCTGGCATACGTTGTCCAGGCCTCGCTGCCGTAGAGCAAGGTACTGAGGACACAGGCCTGATACACTCGGACTTTTGTGTTCCGTGTCAGTGCGCCATTTTCCCACACTCTCTTGGCCAGTCTGAACATAGCAGTGGAAGCCTTACCCATGCGCTTGTTGATTTCTGCATCTAGTGACAGGTTACTGGTGATAGTTGAGCCTAGGTAGGTGAACTCTTGAACCACTTCCAGAGCGTGGTCGCCAATATTGATGGATGGAGCATTTCTGACATCCTGCCCCATGATGTTCATTTTCTTGAGGCTGATGGTTAGGCCAAATTCATTGCAGGCAGACGCAAACCTGTCGATGAGACTCTGCAGGCATTCTTCAGTGTGAGATGTTAAAGCAGCATCGTCAGCAAAGAGGAGTTCTCTGATGAGGACTTTCCGTACTTTGGACTTCGCTCTTAGACGGGCAAGGTTGAACAACCTGCCCCCTGATCTTGTGTGGAGGAAAATTCCTTCTTCAGAGGATTTGAACGCATGTGAAAGCAGCAGGGAGAAGAAAATCCCAAAAAGTGTGGGTGCGAGAACACAGCCCTGTTTCACACCACTCAGGATAGGAAAGGGCTCTGATGAGGAGCCACCATGTTGAATTGTGCCTTTCATATTGTCATGGAATGAGGTGATGATACTTAGTAGCTTTGGTGGACATCCGATCTTTTCTAGTAGTCTGAAGAGACCACGTCTGCTGACGAGGTCAAAGGCTTTGGTGAGATCAATGAAAGCAATGTAGAGGGGCATCTGTTGTTCACGGCATTTCTCCTGTATCTGACGAAGGGAGAACAGCATGTCAATAGTCGATCTCTCTGCACGAAAGCCACACTGTGCCTCAGGGTAGACGCGCTCGGCCAGCTTCTGGAGCCTGTTCAGAGCGACTCGAGCAAAGACTTTCCCCACTATGCTGAGCAGGGAGATTCCACGGTAGTTGTTGCAGTCACCGCGGTCACCTTTGTTTTTATAGAGGGTGATGATGTTGGCATCGCGCATGTCCTGGGGTACTGCTCCCTCGTCCCAGCACAGGCATAGCAGTTCATGTAGTGCTGAGAGTATAGCAGGCTTGGCACTCTTGATTATTTCAGGGGTAATGCTGTCCTTCCCAGGGGCTTTTCCGCTGGCTAGGGAATCAATGGCATCACTGAGTTCCGATTTGGTTGGCTGTATGTCCAGCTCATCCATGACTGGTAGAGGCTGGGCTGCATTGAGGGCAGTCTCAGTGACAGCATTCTCCCTGGAGTACAGTTCTAGGTAGTGCTCAACCCAGCGGTCCATCTGTTTGCGTTGGTCAGTGATTATGTCCCCCGATTTAGATTTGAGGGGGGTGATCTTCTTGATGGTTGGCCCAAGAGCTCTCTTCATGCCATCATACATTCCTCTGATGTTTCCGGTGTCTGAGGCCAGCTGAATATGACTGCATAGGTGTTGCCAGTAGTCGTTTGCGCAACGCCTAGCTGTTCTTTGTGCAGTACTTCTGGCTGCTTTAAGTGCTGCGGATGTTAAATCGCTGGGGGCTTTCTTGTAGTTCAAAAGTGCAATGCGCTTAGCGGCTATGACAGGTTCCAGCTCTTCATTATGAGATTGAAACCAGTCTGCATTTCTCTTCGCACTTTTGCCGTAGGTGGTCAAAGCTGACTCATAGATGGCGTCTCTGATGTGGGCCCACTTGGTCTCAGCATCCCCTGTGGGAGTGTTTTGAAGGGCTGTTACAAGTGAATTTAGAAATTTTTGTAACAGCTGTGGGTGAGAAATTCTGCTCGTGTTGATGCGCGGGTGGCCCTTCTGCTTGGAATGATGCAACTTCTTTGGTCTGAGTCTAACCTTGCTGCACACCAGGGAGTGGTCGGTGTCGCAGTCCGCACTGTGGAAGCTGCGTGTGATTTGAACACTGTTTAAGGCGGCTCGCCTTGTGACAATGAGGTCTAGCTGGTGCCAACGACGTGATCTTGGGTGCCTCCATGAAACCTGGTGACAGGGTTTAGTGTGAAAGAACGAGTTGGTGATGCAGAGGTTATGATAGGTACACAACTCAAGCAGTCTCTGCCCGTTCTCATTCATCCTTCCAACGCCATAGCGCCCAAGGCAGGAGGGCCATGAGTCATGGTCGGCCCCAACCCTGGCATTAAAGTCCCCCAGCAGGAATAGGTGTTCGGTGTTGGGGATGCTGCTAATGATGTTATGGAGTTGTTCATAGAACTGGTCTTTAGCTTCAGGTGCGGAACAGAGTGTTGGAGCATAGATGCTGAGTAGGTGTACTGGACCAGAGGTGGTGAGCAGTCGGATGGACAGTATGCGTTCCGAGCCATTTGAGGGAGGCTCTATCATGCAGAGCAAGGAGTTTCTGATGGCGAAGCCCACTCCATGCTGTCTTGGTTCTTCAGGATCCCTGCCCTGCCAGAAGAAGGTGTAGTCTTGCTCTGCTAGAGAGCCACTCGCGGGGAGGCGAGTCTCCTGAAGTGCTGCAATGTCCACATTGAGTCTACTGAGCTCGTTGTTAATGATGGCGGTCTTCCGAGAATCGTTGATTTGTGTAAGGTCTTCCGACAGGCCAGGACACATAGTTCTGACGTTCCAGCTTGCAAAGCGAAGGGCTGGTACCTTCTTTCCTTTTTTCATGTTGTTTGGTGCGGTGTATCAGTCCACCTTTCGGGCAATGACCCTGAGCTCCAAGCACCCATTGAAGCAGGCAGACTGTGGCGGGACAGAACCTTATTGACCGGGGGCTGCCCGGTTTGAGGCGGGCGGTAGCTGTCCAGTGAGGTGCAATGACCTCTCCCACCGACAAAGGCAACCCGTGGCGCCCAGTTTCTACGCCAATTTATCTGGACTTATAACCCGTAACTGCTGCCTTCCGTGTTGTTTCAGTCGCTGTGAGGCAACTATGGAGTGACCTCTCCATGGCGCATGCCTGGGCAAATTTATGGAGGTTGAGAGTTGCCCAGTCGTCAAAACCCCCCTCTCGGCCTTTCTGGTGGGGTCCAAAGGAGTGCAGGACACGACGTTTGGCACCAGTATGGCTGCAGGAACTGCCGGAAACATGCCAAAGGTGACACATGACCGCCTACGGGGTTCCGCTCCGGATTTTCTGTTAGGGTTTACTCCCTTAGCCTTGGTCTCTCCCGAGACGCCCACAAGGCAGTGGGGTTGTTGGGGCCCCTACACAGGTGTAGGATGGTGCCGGTGGGAGGAGGGGATGCAAGGGGGAGGGGTAGAGGGAGGGGGTGGGGGGGGGGTGCAGGGGAAGGGGGTGCGGGGTGAAGATGGTGCGAGGGGGGGGCGGGCTGGGACGGGGTTGTGAGGGGGTGAGCTGAGAGGGTGGAGCAGGGAAGGGGACGGGGGTGGGGGGGGGTGGAAGGGGGGTAAAGGGGGGGGAGGGGGGGTGGAATCTGGTGCAGGTAATAAGCCATTTCCTCAGTGCCCACCATCGACGTCCGGAAAGCTCATCCACGTCCTTCGGGAGGTGAAGCATCATTTGGCAGACTTAGAGGTGATTACATTTGCTAAGGGTTTTTTTTTTTGCAGTGGTTTAAATAAAGGCATGCAGCATTGCCGACAGTGCGCTGCAGATGCTCTCCGAGCCATCTCCCGCGGGCGCTTTGAAGTTGCGGCCGGGGGGGCCGTTCGTGGATGTTTTGGGTGTTCGGGGCACCTTTTCACAGGACTTCTCTCGGGTCCCGCAGCTCCTTCTTCACCTCAATGGACTTACCGCATGCCGTGGCTGCAGACACTCTGGACTGTGAAGACAGCAGGATCAGGTGGTATATTTCAGATGTGATGTTAAACGGAGGGCCTCAGCTTCTTGCTTGGGTGGATGTGAAAGATGCCATAGTATTATTTCTAAGAAGAAGAACAGGGGAGTTACCCTAGTGTCTGGGCCAATATTTATCCCTCAATCAACATCACAAAAAACAGACTATCTGATCATTATCACATTGCTGTTTATGGGAGTTTGCTGTGTGCATACTGGCTCCTGTGTTTCCTACCTTGCAACAGTGACTACACCTCAAAAGTACTTCATTGGCTCTAAAGCGCTTTGAGACATCTGGTGGTGGTGCTTTATGAATGCAAGTCTCTTTAATGGCAAAAGCTTTATGGCAGCTCCCTGAAAATCTTGCTCACACCTGCATAAAGATTTTTGTTGTGGTTGCACGGTAACTACACTTTGAAGGAGTGGAAGCCCTTGTGGTTGAAAAACACTGCTGGGCGATCTGTATTTTTAAAAATTTGTTCTTGGGATGTGGCAGGGCCAGCATTTATTGCCCATTCCCTAATTACCCTTGAGCAGGTGGTGTTAAGCCACCTTCTTGAACCGCTGCAGTCCATGTGGTGAAGATACTCCCACAGTGCTGTTAGGGAAGGAGTTCCAGGATTTTGACCCAGTGACAGTGAAGGAGCGGCAATATAGTTCCAAAGTCAGGATGGTGAGAGACTTGGGGGGAGGGGGGGGGGGGGGGGGGTTGCCATTGATACAGTGTGCCTATAATATGTTTTCCTGAATAAGACAACAAATTTTAGTGGCAATAATGAGCTCAAACATGTGTTTATCTTAAGCTTTACCAGCAATTGAGCTGGAACTCGAGCTGTACTCCAAGCCAAAACAATCCCTTGCGTGGTAAGCTCTCCAATATCATGGTATGCATTTTCATTGACAATTTCCCCCTAAAATTGACTTTTATTTAACTTCATCCATTGATTCACTCTTAAAAATTGCAATGTTGGTGGACTGCGGGGGCTTGGAGTTCAATAGATGTCGATGAGTTTGAAAATTGAACGGAAGCAAGTCTTCAAGCTGCAGCTGGTTTGCTAATTTCTAATAGTCAGTAACTGTTTCCATTTGTGGAGGCAGAAAATAGTCTGAGTGCTGGGAAGCTCGGATTCCAACTGTTTATTCCCAATTTACGTGATAGATACAGAGCAAATACAAAAAGTGCCTGCTGACTCCCTGATCGGTATCATGCAGCAGAAAGAGGAAAACTGAGCTCACGAATGCCTCCATTTCCCAGCATGTCAAAAGCTATAACCACAGTGCATGAAAAATGCAAACCTCAAAGAAACCCACCAAATTCACATGCAAGCTTCGAGTCTAACAATTATAATAATTAAGTTGCTTTTTTATATTTCTATAAAATGTTACTTTGATTCAGATGACTCCTGGATTACCAGTCTGCCACTTGTTTCTTTAACAAAAAACAGAGGTGAAAGAAATAAGAAAGCTAAGAAAATGGAAGATTAGATACATTGAAAGAAGATAAATAAAATTAGAATTAAAGTAAAATGGAAAGAAAATGAATGAAAATGATACCTTGCCTTTCAGACCATTGTATAAAAGCTGGTTTTATTTGTACGTACAGTCACAGTGATCCCTGACTCCAGCTGAGGCCCTGTTTCTGTTTAAGTAAATAAGGCATTTTTCAGAACTTTAATTAAATGCAGATGCAAATAGGAAAAGAATATTGAAAATATTTTGTAAAACATACATTGTCCACAAGAAATAGGAGCATTTAAGACAGAGAGAAAGACCTCTGGGATGTTGAATGGAAACATTCAAACGAGCTGACCAGGAATATATACAGATTTTGAAATCGACCAATGCCTGTGTCGCTTCAGATGGGATTTCAATGCATCAGTCTTGCACAGCGTTTGACATGCTTGATATTTTTAAACCCCATGTATAAATAGTTTGTGGACCATATGACCTTGTTGCAATCTTTTTCCTTTAAAGGAGTGAACAGGCCTTTCAGTGCAACTTTCTTCATCCAATCATCTGCACAAATATTCCTTTTAAGTAGAAGCTGAGATTGAAACAATTAACTCTTTAAACAACGCTGTGACATCGTACCACTAAATGAAATTACAATAAGGTTGGAAATATAACCAGCTGGACTATGTCAATCCATAATGAAGCCTGTCTGGACATCGAATTTACACATAAATTCAATGGTTTTGTTCTCACTCTATCAAACTCTCTCCATCTATCTCTTTTCCTCACACGCTTTCTGTTTTTGCCTTTGCCTCATTTCAACACATCAACAGTTCCCTACTTGTCCATCCTAATGTGTATGGAACTTCAGTTGAGCTCCTTTGCTGTCATTTTTCTATACACCAAACAAGAAAACTTGGGTACAATTAGGTGAATAACAGAGGTAGGTAATGATTAACTAAGGCTCTGTTGGAATTGGGACATTACCAAAGTTCTTGCTGTTCTCATTATGGTGCACCATTCTTCTATGTGACAAAAATCTTTGCTTCGCAGCAGTGCATTACAAATGAGATGGGTGATTGTAATAGCACAGCAGTATGGTACTTGCACTGCTTGGCTCCAATTGCCAGCATTCTCCTCACCAGAGAGCTGTATGCATTGCTTACACACCTGTGCAGAGCTCTGTCCCCAAGGTCTAAACCAAGACATTTTGAGAGCACGAACTGGAATGTCTGCACTCGCTATACATATTTAAATCAATGCTAGATAAGTTTAAAAAGTGCCAGCAAGGTCCAAAGAACTTCACACAAACTTCACTTTTTAAAAGCCAAATTTGAAAATATATGGGCCTCAATTCTCAATTTATAAATTAGACTCAAGTGGAAATAAGCATTGCATTATAAATGCACCCCAACAGCTCGCAAAGTAAATACCAAACTTTCATTTTGCATTATGTTCGATTTGTATTAATATAGAATCAAGGAAAACATGCTCAGTCTATGTTTAAGTTGATGCATGGACTTGATCAATGTATTTTCATCTTCCTTTTTCCCTCTGCTAGTTGGTAATGAAGGAACCTGTACACTCCTTTTTGAATGTTTCAACCAAGTCTAAGTTCATTTTCCTTGACAGTAATCTGTTCTAATCATCAGTACTTCCAAGTATAAAGTAGTTATTCCTTAAATTAGTTCCAGCTCAAACTATCTAGATCCTAACTTGGGTCCCCTTATTTTTTCTCATCAATTTTCTCTGCCAATTTTCTCCTCTACTTTTCTTTCTTGAAATGTCTCCTGATATTTGGCATCCTTCAGTACCTTGCATACGTAGTGATTATTCATTACTGACTTGTGTCAGTGAGTGTTGACAGGCTATTTGACTGTGAAAGCATCACATCCAGCCCTAATCCTGTCTTCAATGATAGCCACATGTGTACACATTCAGGAATGGGAACCCTGACAGTTATTCTTTCTCCTTCCCTATCACAATTGTAGTGCACCTACTACCAGCACTAAGGTTCTAAGGAACTAAGGTTCTTGGGCTATGCAGCTTAGTTGATCATCTCCTTGATGAGCTAAAGCATTAGTGTCAAATTTTCATTTCATTTGAGTATTTGAATGCAGAAATGATTATAGTCAACTAGAGTCATAATATACTTGCAGGTTTTCTAGAACAGTGAATCCAAAGCTGGCCTGAGGCCTGTTTTTCATTTGTTTTGTGCCCAGTCCGTAATTAGAATTTGCTTCCTCCCTTGCTAGCTGGAGGGTTTCATTCTGCACCCAGCACAGTTTCAGCAGCAGTTCAGCTCCCAACCTAAATGTTTGCTGCAAGTTCAGACATACATTAACTATTTGATTTCAATTCAAGGTGAGGCTTCATCATGCAGGGGTTTCGAAAGAGACACGTGGAAAGCATCTTATACAAATGTGCTACTGCCTGTTATAATGGGGAGATAGGTAATGGCAAATTTAAGAACAGAATCTGTATTCTCCAAAAATATAGGATGTTTCAGTTCCAATTATTTTTATATTTATTCTAGTGCTGTGGGTGCCTGGGCAGAGTGGGCAGGTTAGTGACCTAATTGGGTTTTTATAATGTTCTGGTTGTTTTTGAGCTCTTCTTTTGCTGAGGTTATTGAACTCACTTTCACAACTGTCCACTATGGGTTTGAACTCATAAAGTCTGTGTTGCTGTTAATGTGCATAACCACTACTGTACCCCAACATTTTTGTTGTGCTCTGATGAACAGTTTGGTAGCCCAGCCAGGAGTTGCATCACAAAAAAAGAAAATGCTGGAAATACTCAGCAAGTCAGGCCGATTCTGAAATTGTTGAACTCAATGTTGAGTCCTGTAAAGTGCCTAATCGAAAGATGAGGTGCTGTTCCTCGAGCTTACGTTGAGCTTCATTGGAACACTGCAGTAGGCTGAGGGCAGAGAGATCAGTATGAGAGCAAGGTGAAGAATTAAAATAACAGGTGATCGGAAGCTCAGGGTCTCTCTTGCGGACTAAATGGAGCTGTTCCGCAAAGTGATCACCCAATCTGCATTTTGTCTCCTCCTTTGCATCTATTCTGATGATACAACCTTCCATACCAGCACTTCTGATATGTCTTCCTTTTTCTTCAACCGATGATTCCCCCACAACAATGTTTGACAGGGCCTTCAACAGTCTCCGTCCCAGTTCCCGCACTTTAGCTCTCACCCCTTCCCTTGCCTCAAGAACCATGATGGGGTTAACTTTGTCCTCCTCCTCCACCCTACCAGCCTCCGTATTCAATGGATCATCCTCCGTCATTTCTGTCACCTCCAGCGTGATGTCTCTATCAAACACATGAAGACCTTTCAGCATTGTGAAGGGACTGTTTCCTCCGCGACACCCTGATCCACTCCTCAATCACTACAACAGCACCTCCCCTTCTCATGGAAACTTTCCATGCAAGCACAGGAGATGCAGTACCTGGCTTTTTACTTCCTCTCTCCTCATCTTCCAGGGCCCCAAACACTCCTTCTAGGTGAAACAATGATTTATATGTACTTCTATCAATTTAGTGTACTGTATTCGCTGCTCTCAATGTGGTCCGCCCTACACTGGGGAGACCAAACGCAGATTGAGTAACAACTTTGCGGAACACATACATTCTGTCTGCAAGCGTGACCCCGAGCTTCCAATTTCCTGTCATTTTAATTCTCCATCTTGCTCTCATACTGACCTCTCTAACCTTGGCCTCCTGCAGTCTTCCAGTGAAGCTCAATGTATGATCGAGGAACAGAACCGGCACAGTGGCGCAGTGGTTAGCACTGCAGCCTCACAGCTGCAGGGACCCGGGTTCGATTCTGGGTACTGCCTGTGTGGAGTTTGCAAGTTCTCCCTGTGTCTGCGTGGGTTTTCTCCGGGTGCTCCGGTTTCCTCCCACAAGCCAAAAGACTTGCAGGTTGGTAGGTAAATTGGCCATTATAAATTGTCACTAGTATAGGTAGGTGGTAGGGAAATATAGGGACAGGTGGGGATGTTTGGTAGGAATATGGGATTAGTGTAGGATTAGTATAAATGGGTGGTTGATGGTCGGCACAGACTCGGTGGGCCGAAGGGCCTGTTTCAGTGCTGTATCTCTAATCTAAAAATCTAATCTAGAACCTCATCTTTCAATTAGGTGCTTTACAGCCTTCTGGACCCAACATTACGTTCAACAATTTCAGACCATAACCTCTGCCCCCATTTTGTTTCCTTTTTCTTTGCAGATTTTGGTTTTACTCTCTTGTTTTTCTCTATTTTTCTGTTGCTGCATGGCAGCTATTCATCATTCTGCCTTTCACACCTCATCTAGACATAACTTTTGTTTCTTTACTGTCCCATTACCACTCTCTTTGTTCTTGCACCACCAACTCTTCTGTCATTTAATCTCTTCTGTCTTCCACCCTATCACAAACTTCCCTTTTGTTCTTTTTCCCATCCTCCCCCCTTTCACTTGCTTAAAACCTATTGCATTTCTAACTTCTCCCAGTTCTGATGGAAGGTCATCGACCTGAAGCGTTAACTATAATTTTCTCTCCACTGATGCTGCCAAACTGCTGAGTATTTCCAGCATTTTCTATTTTTAGAAAACATAAAAAACATAGCACAATAAAAGCAGGAGTAGGCCATTCGGCCCTTCAAGCCTGCACCGCCATTCAATACGATCATGGCTGATCATCCAAACTCAGTACCCTGTTCCCGCTTTCTCCCCGTATCCCTTGATCCCTTTATTATTTTATTAAAGAGGGAAACTTGCTCACATTAAGAACACAAGCAAATTTCCAGGTCAATAACGATAGGTTCTGCTGTATAACTTCCAACACAGGAAGTTCACAACTATCCATTTTCTGCATGTATCAAACACCATCATTTTATAAGCAAAGGAGTTGCTTAGTAATTATTATGGTACCACCTCTTTTTCTCTGCACAAATTCACAACTGCTCAATTTATGAAGCAAAATTCTATTAAAGTTAATTATCTAAATAACCAATTTTTCCTATTCTTTGGATTCTTTTTATAATTATTCTGCAGCCAATGTGCAGGGGGCATTGTGAAACTGCTGAACTGGTACATTTGACTTCTGGAACTGCTAATCTGTTCATTTTCAATCTAAATTAACCATCATGGTATCTCATTAACTGCCAGAATGGAACCAGTGCAAGTATCATGCTTTGAGCAGATACGTTAACCTGAAACGTGAACTCTGCTTCTCTCTCCACAGATGCTGCCAGACCCGTTGAGTATTTCCAGCATTTCTTGTTGGTGTTTCAGATTTTCAGCATCTGCAGTATTTTGCTTTTATTATATTATTATGCTTTGAGCAGAGACTGTTTCCTATAAGTAGAAAGCAGCATCTTTCAAAGTAAATTTGTTCTCGATATCACTGCATTCGGGGAATGTGTTCCTAAATAAGAAGCCTCACCTCTATAGAAATCAGAATTGTTAAAAAGAACTATAATTTATTTTAGAAAGACATCCATTGTTCAGAAATTAGCAAAACTTTCTTCATGTTCTGTAAAGGTATGGTGATATAATTTGTATTGCAAGGTATTTTTCGAAAATACCATGTTACTTATGGATGAGATCATAGAGTATCATATCTCTTGTGGGTTTTGCACTTGAGTTCCTTTGTAAAACAGTGGCAGTAACCCTTTCAGAACCATTGATTTATCTTTTGCTGTTTATACCTGCTAAGTTTTAAAATATAACTTAAATGCTGGTAACGTAGCTGGGAGTACTGGCTGGATAATAATGCAAAGAAGTAGATTACGTTAAAATACCAAGATTCACTGGTGCATACAGAGTTCACAATGATATCTATTGATGATAAATCCGAATCTTCTTACTGTCAGGCTTAGGAACTCCTCCAAGTTGATTCCTCTTTTGCTGTCTTCAGCAGTTCCAAGTCAAACAAAAATATTGCAAAGAATTTAAAGAAATGATGCCAATGTAACTGTCACTCTTAACTTTTGATTTCATTTGTAAAGCGACTACTGCTGGCCAAACTCTTTCGTTAAGTGTAAAACCCATGTAAGTGAATAAAAATTCGGCAGGCCTGATTTATACGTACTGAAGCTATCTTCATTTTGTGCCCTACAAAGAAACAAAACTTTTGGGTCAATATCACCTTGGTGTCCACATTAACTGCCTATTGTATTTAACCTCAACTAGACCTATTTGTGAGCTTGTGCAAACTCACACATACCTATACATGTATATGTGTACTGAGGTCAGTGCCCTTCTGCCACAATACAGATGCACATAGCAAGAACATTGACCTCTGCCACATTACACACGCACATATTGAGGTCACCACACTCTGCTACCTGCAACAGTGTTTCATCATTGACCCTCTCAGAAGGACTTGCTTGCTAACTATTGAGAAACTGAGGTCAACAAAACAATCACAAAAAGCCTCACTAGAACTGTTCCATAGAAGATAAAATTAATCAGGGTCGGGAGTGTTTGTTTCAGTAGCAAATAATAATTATTTTCTGACCATGCATTAAATGTGAATTTTTTGAAAGTGGGTAAAAGTAGGTGCACAACAATTAGAAAGACAACCTCCACTCATTTCACTATTTTGAACTAAATGCATCCACTTCAATCTAAAAAAATCTTGAGCCAGAGAGAAAATAAGTCATTCTAATATCTGCTCTGCATCCAGCTGTTTATTCAACCAGCTGCATTGTGATCACTGCAGACACACAAGAAATCATCGAATGCTATCGAAAGGCCATGTGCTTGATGGATTATGCAACATCTGTTTCAAATTTAAGTGCCTGAAACTCCTACTAAAAATCTGCATATGATAGCACTGGAGCTGGACTCAGCAATAATATCAGCTAAATGCTGACTTAGATGTCGGTTCATCTGAATAGGCAGTTTGTTGGTGAATGGGCACTTGATTTCAGGCTGCTGTGTCATTGGTAGCGATCAGAAATGTTTGTCCTATGGGGCAGGACATTGAGAGAAGAGGAGGCGACGATTGTGAGGAAAGGAAGTGGTCAGCAGGGATGAAGGTTATCGGAAGCGAGGGAGGGTGGGCGATTGGGAGGGAGCCAAGCAGGAGCCTGGAGCAGTCGTCAGCACTGCAGTCGAGCTGAGAGATTGGCTGCTGCCCCTCCCAGGTAAGTATTTTTTTAATTACCTTTTTGGTTGTGGCCTCCAGCATGCACTTTAAGGACTGTAGGGTTGGCCACATGTAGACCATATTTTCCTGAATGCAGTTGGCCAGTTGCCAGCTGTGTTCAGAGCAGACCAATTTTGCAAACGGGGCTTCAAATGGGTGTCTGGACCCTTTTTTACACGATCAAAGGGTCTAATGCCTACATCAAGCATGCGGCATGGAAACCTCTTTTACTACCTTTACCAATATGGTGGGTGACACACTTCTGGCACAGAATGAGCATATACACGCTGCCCATCATTTTGGGCATTTTGGCATCCATTTAATGCCTGTAATCAACTTGCAGGCCATTGTTTTGAAAGGGATCATTGATAACATAATGGGCCACAATTACAGCTTGCTATGAAAGAAAGAGAAGAAAGATTTGCTTTTATATAGTACCTTTCATGACAGGGTCGATGCTGAGAGGATGTTTCCCCTTGTGGGAGAGACTAAAACCAGGGGACACAGTTTAAAAATATGGGTCTCCTATTTAAGAAAGAGATGAGAATTTTTTTCTTTCAGAGGGTCGTGAGTCTGTGGAACTCTCTTCCCCGGAGAGTAGTGGAGGCAGGGTCATTGAATGTTTTTAAGGCAGAGGTAGACAGATTCTTGACAAACAAGGGAGTTAAAGGGTATTGGTGGTAGGCAGGAAAGTGGAGTTGAGTCCACAAACAGATCAGCTGTAATCTTATAGAATGGTGGAGCAGGTTTGAGGGGCCGAATAGCTTACTCCTGCTCCTAGTTCATATGTATGTACGATAGCACATTCCAAAGCTCTTTACAGCTAAGAAGTACTTTTGAAATGTAGTCACTGCTGTAATGTAGGAAACACAGCAGCCAATTTGTACACAGCAAGCTCCCATAAACAGCAATGTGGTCATCTCTAGATAATCTGTTTTCGTGATGTTGATTGAGGAATAATTTTTGGCCACAGCACTAGGGATAACTTCCCTGCTCTTCTTTGAAATAATGCCATGGGGCCTTTTACGTATACCTGAGAGGGCAGACAGGGCCTCAGTTTAACATCTTATCTAAAAGATGGCACCTCCACCAGTACAGCACTCCCTCAGTACTCACTGGAGTGTCACTTTGATTCTTTGTGCTCAAGTCCTGGAGTGGTCTAACTACAGCCCTTAAACCAGGCAAGCAAAGGTCTTTGCAGTTGTCATATGCCTTTCCCCAATGGTAAATCAAGCGAAATCCAGGATATTTTGCTAACACCACGCCCATCATTATTCAATATTGCCCAGATGCCTTCCTTGGCATTAGCAGGGTGTATAAAGTCATGTTGTATAAAGAGTAATATATCTTGTACTGCTGAAAACACTATATTTTAATGGTAATAAATGTATCAATGTGTTCAGATAAAATCTTTCTCTCCATTATTGAAAAATAAAGTAGACTCAGGGATATCCTATGAACATATGGGTTCATACCTTGCCCTGCTTAGAAATTTTCCTTGGTGGCATAATGAGGATCACCACTATTATGGTGAAAATGAGCCCAAGTCCAGTCACTATTTATTCACCTAGTGACTATCTAGAATAGGCTGCCCCTTTGTTCTGCCACCACCGGTTGTTAGAGACTCTTAAAGTAAGTATTACCCAATCAAATGGTGATGGGTTTGATTTGCAGGACATAGTTATTTTGTCCTATTTTTGGGAAGTTCTGGATTTGGTGATGCACCACATGACATCACTAAACTTAATCTCCGAAGGAAAATAAAAGTGATATAATCTACTAACATAAAAATATATTCAATTGGAATGGCCATGTAATTCTCTGTTACTTATAATTTCCTAAAGCTCCATGCTGAAGATAGCTACAGAAAGTCAAAATGAAAAGTAAAATAATAAGTATGGTAATCACAATGCCAAAACACCCCATAGGTAGATTCTTCACTAACCTTATAAGATTTCTACATTAAACATGAAGAAGAAAATAAAATAAAAAATAAAATGGAAGTTAAGGCACTTATCCATTAAATCCAACCATCTGTATTCATGATGTAAAGAATAGCTATTATGCTTTTTTCCATCCTCAGCCCAAATATCTCTCTTGCTGCAGAACAATTTTTTTTCAAACCCAAATGTACATCTGGCTGTCCTTATTTTACCCTCAGTCTGATGTATGTATATTCCTTCATGTGTGAAAAATGTATGAACCCTTTTTTTCCCCAAGTGATTCTACCCTTTTAGTTCTCACTGCGCTAGTTGGCAATTTATTCCACATTTTAGCTATCGTGTCTCCAAAGCAATACTAACAATTCTAACAAAATGATGTCTCTCCAAGCAACTTGACATTTTTTTTTAATTCTTTCATGACAACTGAGTGGCTTACTAGGCCATTTCGGAGGGCAGTTAAGAGTTAACCACATTATTGTGGGTCTGGAGTCACATGTAGGCCATATTGGGTAAGGACGTCAGATTTCGTTCCCTAACGAACATTAGTGAACCAGATGGGCTTTTTTAAAGACAGTCGATGACAGTTTCATGGCATAATTTCTGAGACTATCTTTCAATTCCAGCTTTTTATTAATTAACTGAAAGATTTGATGCAGTGAGAAGTGTTCGGATCTTAAGCAATGTGTGTTATATTTGAGTGCTTTAAAGGTTAGTATAATTGTATTATGCCCCTCCAAAGACTTCTCTTATCAAAAGAGGTTTGTTGTGTTAACAGTACGGGCTGGGACTAAGGAACCATCTGATTGATCTTCTCAGTACATGTCTGAATTTTGAAGCACTGGTGACCTATTGAAAGTGGAACCAAAATCAGTCAAAATGGCCATAGTTGTATTGCAACATTTTGGTGGAATGAAATGTTAGAATCGGCATTTCGATATAGCACAACAATACACAGTTCAGAGAATTCAGCAGGGTGCTGTGTCAGTAAGCTGCATAATAATCATTTTTTAAAATAGCATAAATTTGAATCCGCAGCCCTATTAGAATATCCAATAAATTACAGCCTGGAAATTCCTAAGGTCTGCAAACAAATTTATAGGATTCTATAAAGCTGGGAAACCCAGAAGATTGCAAATCAGTCATTTTTGCTCCAACAGAAATCCACAGGACAGCACACGGGCCTTTTGCTGTGGTAGAATTTACTGTGTATGCATTTCAGGCGTTCTAAACATGTAGATATTTAACACTAACATTTTCACATTTCACAGATATTAGAAAACCCTCATCATTTTATTTAGTCAGGAGCCATGACTTGTACCTGTGTGCAATAGGCACAGAAGCATCTGCAACTAACTATTCCATCCCCAACAAATTGTTTTATACATCAGTGAAATTTCTGTCATGTCTCCCATTTGTTTCCCATTACCTTCTCAATGCAAAGTACAACACTTCACTCCATCCTTTCAGCCATCTGGATTCACTATAAATTCAAGGAAACTCATTTAAAATCAATAATGGTATAATCGTAAAGGCCATTATAAACTTATTTTTAAAAATCTCCTCATTTTAAATGAAATTTTGATGCTGATTTCAAACTTAAGTATCGTTAGAACTTATTTTCCAACCATTTCTATTTATATTTAAATAAAAACATAAGAAATAGGGGCATCTAGGACCCCTGAGTCTGTTCTGCCATTCAATAAGATCATGGCTGATATTCTAACTCAAGTCCACTTTTGCTGTCTATCTCCAAATCCCTTGAATTCTTTGAGTATCCAAAAAATTATCAATCTTCGTCTTCTTTGACAGATTTCCTTAAAACCTTCCACATTGGAAAAGCTTATATTGTGAACTTTGCTGGAAGGTTAAAATCTTTACCTGTTTTCCCCTTCATCCTCATTCATGTAATCCCATTAGCAGGTAGGTAGCAGGTAACAACTACAGTGCTACTGTGATAATTCTTCTTCTTTGGCCTCCTTGTCTCGAAAGACAATGGGTAAGCGCCTGGAGGTGGTCAGTGGTTTGTGAAGCAGCGCCTGGAGTGGCTATAAAGGCCAATTCTAGAGTGACAGACTCTTCCACAGGTGCTGCAGATAAAATTGGTTGCTGGGGCTGTTACACAGTTGGCTCTCGCCTTGCGCTTCTGTCTTTTTACCTGCCAACTGCTAAGTCTCTTCAACTTGTCACACTTTAGCCCCGCCTTTATGGCTGTCCGCCAGCTCTGGCGAACGCTGGCAACTGACTCCCATGACTTGTGATCAATGTCACAGGACTTCAAGTCGCGTTTGCAGACGTCTTTAAAGCGGAGACATGGACGGCCGGTGGGTCCGATACCAGTGACGAGCTCACTGTACAATGTGTCCTTGGGGATCCTGCCATCTTCCATGCGGCTCACATGGCCAAGCCATCTCAAGCGCCGCTGGCTCATTAGAGTGTATATGCTGGGGATGTTGGCCGCCTCACGGACTTCTGTGTTGGAGATACGATCCTGCCTCCTGATGCCAAGGATTCTCCGGATGCAGCGAAGATGGAATGCATTGAGACGTCGCTCTTGGCTGACATACCTTGTTCAGGCCTTGCTGCCTCAGAGCAAGGTACTGAGGACACAGGCTTGATACACTCAGACTTTTGTGTTCCGTGTCAGTGTGCCATTTTCCCACACTCTCTTGGCCAGTCTGGACATAGCAGTGGAAGCCTTTCCCATGCACTTGTTGATTTCTGCATCTAGAGACAGGTTACTGGTGATAGTTGAGCATAGATAGGTGAACTCTTGAACCACTTCCAGAGCGTGCTCACCGATATTGATGGATGGAGCATTTCTGACGTCCTGTCCCATGATGTTCGTTTTCTTGAGGCTGATGGTTAGGCCAAATTTGTTGCAGGCAGCCGCAATCCTGTCAATCAGTCTCTGCAGACAATCTTCAGTGTGAGATGTTAATGCAGCATCGTCAGCAAAGAGGAGTCCCCTGATGAGGACTTTCCGTACTTTGGTCTTCGCTCTAAGACGGGCAAGGTTGAAAAACTTGCCATCTGATCTTGTGTGGAGGAAATTTCCTTCTTCTGAAGACTTGAACGCATGTGAGAGCAGCAGGGAGAAGAAGATCCCAAACAGTGTAGGTGCGAGAACACAGCCCTGTTTCACACCACTCAGGATAGGAAAGGGGTCTGATGAGGCGCCGCTATGTTGAATTGTGCCTTTCATATTGTCATGGAATGAGGTGATGATACTTAGTAGCTTTAGTGGACATCCGATCTTTGTTAGTAGTCTGAAGAGACCACGTCTGTTGACGAGGTCAAAGGCTTTGGTGAGATCAATGAAAGCAACGTAGAGGGGCATCTGTTGTTCTCAGCATTTCTCCTGTAGCTGGCGAAGGGAGAACAACATGTCAATGGTGGATCTCTCTGCTCGAAAGCCACACTGTGCCTCAGGGTAGACACGCTCAACCAGCTTCTGGAGCCTGTTTAAAGCGACTCGAGTGAAGACTTACCCCACTATGCTGAGCAGCTAGATTCCACAGTAGTTGTTGCAGTCACCCCGGTCACCCTTGTTCTTATAGAGGGTGATGATATTGGCATCGCGTATGTCCTGTGGTACTGCTGTCTCATCCCAGCACAGGCAAAGCAGTTCGTAGAGTGCCGAAAGTATAGCAGGCTTGGCACTCTTGATTATTTCAGGGGTAATGCCGTCCTTCCCAGGGGCTTTACCTCTGGCTAGAGAATCGATGGCATCACTGAGTTCCAATTTTGTTGGCTGTTCGTCCAGCTCATCCATGACAGGCAGAGACTGGGCTGCATTGAGGGTCACTGAGACCGCCCTCAATGCTGTGATAATGATGCATATAAAATACCTCCACTCTCAGCTCTCAGTCAACACCTCCATTATTATAAGTGAATGGGCATCCTTTAAAGCTGTTCCTGTTGATTTTTCTGCTGAAGGTTGTTTGATGGCTGTTGCAGCTGCTTACTCATTAAAATACATTTTAGACTTTATGTGGAAATCGGAAACAGCCTCCTTTAATTTTTAAATGTTACTCCTCTATGACCTATCCCATCTATCGTAATAAATCAATGCTCCTGTTCCAGCTGTGGATTTCGAAGGGAATGTTGGCAAGTGTGATATTTTAATAAGGCCCTGTAAACAACCACAGCTTGCTGCATTAAAAGTGGTTGTAACAGTAAAGATGCAAGAAGGCTTATCATTCCATTAAATGCTCCTGTGTAGTTTTATATACATTGTTTTTTCTAGAGCAATCAGGCTGTGGTCCTGTCAACTGTAAATGTATTTTTTTAACTAATCTATTTAAAAAACATTACTTTAGGATGCAAGCGAACATATATCACAACAGAATGAAAAATGGCAAGTGACAAATAAGCACAAACAATATTTATTTTAATTGAATATATTGGAATTTATTTTGGCTTTTAGCTGCCCATTCCCGTGGTGAGGAGGCTGTGATTTTGAGGCTGCAGCCTCATTTATATTGCCCAGGAGAGTTATAGGGTACCAAACAAACATCCCAATGTAGCTGGCTGGATTCAGCACAGGAAAATGGACCAGAACTGGTGGCAGAAAGGGAGGTCGTGGGTTTTGGGGTGTCCACGTTCATGAAGGGTTGGGGGTTCTGAAGCGGTAGTGGACACCTGACCCTGTGGGATGCACAAGAGGGGAGACGGTAGCATAGTGACAATGTCACTGAGCTAGTAATCCAGACACTCAGGCTAATGCCCTGGGGACAAGGGTTCAAATCCCACCATGGCAGCTGGTGGAAATTAAATTCAATGAATTAATAAAAAGCTGGAATTGAAAGCTAGTCTCAGTGATGGTGTCATGAAACTATCATTGATTGTTGTAAAAACCCATCTGATTCACCAATGTCCTTTACAGAAAGAAATCTGCTGGTCTTACATGTAACACCAGACCCACAGCAATTGACTCTTAACTGCCCTCTGAAATGGCCTAGCAAACCATTCAGTTGTCAAGGGCAATTAGGGATTGGCAACAAATGTGCACCTTGCCAGCAATGCTCACATCCCATGAAAGAATAAAAAAAAAAGACTTACCTTTAGAGGTCCTCTTCTGTTCCATTGCCCATGGAGCTGATAGGAGCCTAAAATACATGTTCTTACCTAAAATACAAATTGAGTTCTGTTATGACACGACCGCTCAAGAAAAAGCCCCCAATCAATACATATATATAATTCTGACTGCAGTGGGAGCGATGCACTGTTAATTCAGTCCTGCCGCTCCATACGTCGCATCATACATACCGTAAAGCTTTCCAAATCAAAGAAAGCAGCAGCCGACTTGAAACAATTTAGTAATCCCCGAATGAGGCGAACCAAACCAGGTGTCTTTAGATAACAACAAATTAACTATTCATTAAAAAAACCTAAAATCTTAAACACTACTAAGATAAACCAATATCTAAAGACCTTATAACTTATTTTAAAAAACTAACTCCCGCATTCACATACGTATACTCAAACTAATAGTATTTTTGCTGTTTAATTAGCTGCCTGAAAAATTAGAAATAACAATAAAGTCTTTGCAGATTCACGTTCCTGACAAAGTGGAATCTTCCAGTGTGGAAACAGTCCAAGGTTGATTGAAGTCTTCGCTGTTGTCCGATGGTAAAAAAAACAGTTTTTTCAATGATGGAAAATTCAGTAGTCTGGTTCAGCATTTGAAGTGGTACTCTTCTTTTTCCAGTGATGAACACAGCAGGTCAACCATTTGCTATTATTTTTTAAAAGAATTAATCTGGCTTGACTTTTCAGAATTCTGAGAGAGAATAATAAATACGGTTTAAATAGACTGTGGGAGAGCTCTCCTATTTCCTTCATGTGCCAGAACAATCTGTGTCAACTGGCTCTGCAAAGCCTGCATTCAAAGTCAAACGGCAACATCGTATGTCCTTCTGTCCCTCTCTGCATGGTTGTATCTCGGCAACCAAGATGCACCTTCATTTGGTAACTTCTGAAGCTGGCTGCCTTAAAGAAGTCACTTATAGCCTTAAAGGCACGCTGCATATTTCCCAAAGAAAAAAAAACCAGGCCACTCAGTTGTCAAGGGCAATTAGGGATTGGCAACAAATGTTGACCTTGCCGGCAATGCTCACATCCTATGAAAGAATAAAAAAAGGACTTACCTTTAGAGGTCCTCTTACCTTCCATTGCCCATGGAGCTGATAGGAGCCTAAAATGCAGTTCTTATCTAAAATACAAATTGGGTTCCTATTTATGCCATAGGACCTGATATTAACAGTAATTGTTAAGGGTACTGTCCCCATTTTGAGGCTGTTACTGCCCTGTTAATGCCAGGTGGAGGCAGTGAGAATCGACCCCATCAAGTATTATTTACAGACAATATTCAGTACTTCATTATTATAATCTATAGAAGTGTTTTTGGAACAATATTTGAAAGGTGATAAGAATTTGTATGCATGTGTAAATTAAAAAAAATTAAAACAGTGAAGTTGAATTGAGGAGTAGGTTAGTAGAGTCAAGCCCATTTAAATGAATAACTGATAAAAGAATAGGGCCGCAAAATTGGGCTCCATAGCACCCATAGTTTCAGCATTATGGGTGTGATTTTGTTACCAGATGTACCATGCACGGTACGTTTCCCGCCCAGCACGCATCGGATGGTAGGTCAGTTGCTCGGGCAGAAGGAGCTTGAGCCAGAAGTATGCAGAGTAGTCGATCATGATGTCAGTCATTGTGTAATGCTGATTTGACACCAGCGCTGCCATTTTCGACCTCACCTCCAGCTAACACCCTTTCTTAAACATGCACAGCTGAACATGCTGAACAAGCAGCAGGAAGGACCATGCACCAGCACTAGTTAAAGAGATCACCAAACACTCTCAGGTTAGTCGCTGATTTATTTATACTGGTTCTGTTTGAGTTTGTAGAAGTGCTTGGTGGTTTGCAAAGCTTTTTTGGTGAAGCTGACAGGGTGAAGGCCTTGGCTCCAACTTGAAGGGTTCTGATCAGACCCCTTGCTCCCAGTTATGAGTGCTATAGTTATAATTCCCCTTGGGCTACAGCGTGATCGGGAGATGGAGCAGAGGCAGCAACGAAGAGGACAAGCTGCTCGTAAAAGGAGAAGGATGAGGGGGAGATGGGCGCTCAGCAGGAAACCTTATCCACCTCTGGGAGCACTTCTCTTACCTCAACCTAAGCCAGGAGCAGTGTGTGCATCATTTGCATTTTACCAAGGAGGTGTTCACAGAACTTTATCATTTCTTGCAACCAGACCTGCAACGTCAGAGCAGGGCCAGGACAGCATTGCCAGTAGCTGTGAAGGTGTTTGTGGCCATGAACTTCTTTGTGTTGGGATCCTTCCAGGCTAGAGCAGGTAGCATATGTAAACAGCACCCATTTTGCCAGCCATTGTTCAGTCAGAGAGGTGACTGATACTCTTTGCGCCAGGAGAGGGAAGTTCATTGTGTTCTCTCTGACCAGAGAGAAGCAGGAAGAGCATGAAAGTAGCTTTGCCAGTATAGTGGGCTTCCCCACGGTGCAGGGTGATATCGACTGCATGGCTTTGTGGGTAAAGGCCTGCTACTCGACCCGAATCCGACGATACCCATGACATGTATCAGGTTCAGGTCGGGTCAGGTCGCTCTTCCGGGTCTGGCTTTCAGGCTTGGGTCCAGGTCGGGCCGGGTCCAGGTTGGATACACACAGTAAGTATTGCTCTGCTGGGTTTAGTATGTGTCAAAAGTTGAAAAGCCTACCTGAGCTGGGAGTCCGGGACGTCAAGGAGGGAAACTCTGAGTCTGTGCAGCGAGCAAGTGAGCGTCATCGCGCTCATACTGCAGCTTCCTGCAGACTCGGAATCGCAAGGTGGGTAAAGTGAATATTGCAGTGGTCGGGTCGGGAAAAAATGGAGGGACTCGGGCTGGGTCAGGCTTGGGTCCAATGTGGTGCTGTCGGGTTCGGTCAGGTTTTTTTTTCCTGATTTGAGCATGCTTTTATTTGTGGGCACTGCATCTAACTGTTGAGATATAACACAACAGCAAATATCATGCTGGTGAATGCCTGGTATCCTGGCAGCAATCATGATATTTTCATCCTGTTCTAGTCTGCTGTGCCTTCAGTATTTTATCCACCATGTGAAACTAGAGGGTGTCTGCTGGATGTCAAGGCTATCTGCTTAACACCAGGCTCATAACTTTGCCCCACATTCCAACCACACGTGGCCACCATATGTATTATGAGAGCCATGCTGTCAAGTGAAACATCATTAAACAGACAATTGGGGAGCGGAAGCAATGCTTCCGCTGCCTGGACTACTCTAGAGGGGCCCTCCATTACTCATTGGAACGTGTGTCTCGATTCATGGTGGTCTGAGTCATCCACAACCTGGCTATCAGCAGGACACATCCCTTGCCACCAGTGATACGGTGAGTAGCTCAGGAGCAGGAGCAGGAGGTACAGGCAGAGGAGGAGTAGGAGGAAGTAAGAAGACAACCAACACATTCCCATTCCAGCTGGGCTGTCTGTGATTGCCTCATTTGACTACAGTTCTACTGAACACAACCCCAAATGCCCTTTGTAGTCACACACCTTATCATCCCTGTGTTACAAACCACCACAATGCTGAAATAAAAGACAGCACAAAAAGCAATTCCACAGTAACTTTATCTAACATCGCTTCCAATAATACATACAAAACTTAACTATTCACTCTTGTGCATTCCCTGGCCTAGTGTTCCTACGCAGTGTTACTGGTGGAAGGCTGCTAACTTTCAGTGGGTGAGACTGCATGCGGCCTTGTGATGCAAGAGAGCGGGAAGTGTGTCAGTGAGTGTGGTCCAATGTTTTTGGGTGATCTACCTATCATAGTTGAATAGCTGGTGTGTGTGCAGGCAGTGAGATGTGACTGTGCGGCTTGCTAAATGTGTGAGGCTGAGGTGAGACAATGGATGTGAGGTATGAGTCATGTCTGAAAGAGATATTGGTAGGTGAGTGAATTGCGTGTGATGAATGGAGCATCTTGTGAGGGTGATGATTCATTTGTAAGGGTATGGCATGTGAAGGTGCAATCACTGAACCTGACCACATGTGTAAGGTTATTGCACTTCTTGTCACACTGCATCCAGTCCTTGGAGCTAGACTGCTGGCATCGAACGTGATAGCTATCAGCTCCCATTGCCTTGTAGTGGCTGTCTGGATGAGCTTCTGCCCTCAGGGAAGAGGACCCTTCTCCTCCTGCACCAAGGCCTCCAATGCTTCATCAGAGAATCTTGGGGCACCCTCTCAATGACTTCCAACACCTGCTGCAACCAGAATGCACCTCGCCTTTAAGAGGTTCAGGTTGGCTTTAAGTACTGCAGGCTAGCTTTAAGTGTTGTTGACCTTGCACAAATTTGTCCCCCTTTTGAGGTGTGCAGCCACTCTGCAGCACGTTTACTGCTAGGCTGCACACCACTATCATTTCAATGAGCAGGCAGCACGATATTTGAGTTCTTCTGCCAATTTAAATGATAGTGCTGTAGTGGCCTTATCCAATTTTCCCCACAAAATGGTTAAGAGAATAAAAACTCCAAACACAGATCCCTTTTCTGTCTTCTCCAACAATATGGTAATCCTCAGGGACACAGGGGCCATTAGATCCCTTTTATTAGGAAAAGGCCTGACCTTTCCCCCCGAGAGTGCAGTAAATACCAGAATGGTGGTAAATGGTATTGGAGGGCAGTATATGCCTGTGCCTTTACACTGGGTACACTTGGAGTGCGACCTAGTTTCGGGACCACTGACTGTCGGGATTGTTATTATTAAATAAGAAAGTAATCTATGAATCAAACATTTAAATGAATTTCAAAAGTTTATTTATTTAAATTGTTACGACCAGGTGAGGCAGGAGTCCAGGGCTCCCCTCTCAGCATTTTCCTGGTTTGTGCCTAGCACAGTCCGCCCGACGTAAAATCCAACACCGATACAGGACTTACGGGTGCAGGTTTCACTGTCGGTTGGCGTTTCCCCTCAACCTGGCACATGTGGCAACTCCTACAGTACTCCATTACATCTTTGTGGAGTTTTGGTCAGTCAAACAGCTGCCTTATGCGGGCTTTGGTTTTTCGTAAACCGACATGTACAGCCATTGTAATCTCTTGGGCCATTTTTAATATTTCTTTCCGTTACCTCTGCGGCACCACTAACTGGTGAATCACTGTCCACTCTTTGTCCTCAGGCCTGTGAGGAGAACTCCACTTCCTCATCAGTACCTCATTCTTTAAATAATAGCAATCAGGGACTCCCTGTGCTTCAGTTTCATTCTGGGTAGCCTGTGCTAACTCTTTTAGTACTAGGTCGGCTCGCTGAGCCTCAGCTAGGGAAGATTTATTTAATCCATTCCCTGAGTCTTCTAACTTTCTAAAGAAAGTATTAGATAGACAGACCTCATGGTCATCTGCCTGCAATGCCAATTCAGTCTCCTCTGGTTTGGTCATGGCCCGATTCTCTGCACATTCAGGGAACTGCTGGGGACCGTCTCCTGCCACTGCTCTGTCTTCCTGATCCGCTTCGGTCTCTCTTTCACTACTGAGGAAGCTACCACCTTCGCCCCTGCAACATCATTATCTAGGAGCAGGTCAACCCCGTCCACAGGCAAACTAGGGACAATCCCTACAGTCAGTGGTCCCGAAACTAGGTCGCACTCCAAGTGTACCCAGTGTAAAGGCACAGGCATATACTGCCCTCCAATACCATTTACCACCATTCTGGTATTTACTGCACTCTCGGGGGGAAAGGTCAGGCCTTTTCCTAATAAAAGGGATCTAATGGCCCCTGTGTCCCTGAGGATTACCATGGGCTTGCTTGCCCCATTCGAGGGGTATGGGGTTACTCTCCCTTCAGACACAAAATCCTGATAACCTTCAGGAATCCTATTAAATTTTCCTGCACCTACAGCAGTATGTTTTCTGGGCCTTACTACTGCTGCAGTTAAAGCCACAGCTTGTTCAGCTGTGCTTTCCATCAGGGTCCTTTCTCCTTCACTGAGCAGGTGTGCCCTGATTAACCCTACAGGCTTGCCCCGTAGTTCCCAGCAGTCAGCTCTTAGATGACCTACTTTATTACAATGGAAGCACACAGGTTTCCGGGTCTCACTGCTACTTTCAGCACCTTCCTTTTTAGCTGAAGGAGGACCCCCTGTGTCTCCAGCTTTTCTCTCCCTCTCTCTCAGGACTGCTTGGGCTCCTATCACCTTCCCCCCTTTGTCCTTTTTGGATTTGTGGGGGTGACCAGGAAAGGTTTTCTCCCTGGGGAATTGACTTGTATATCAGAGCCAGAACTGCTCTATGAACTTTTTGTTCCTCTCCATGAGGCTTTACGGAGAGTGGGAGAGAGTCTTTTAATTCCTCTAGCAAAATTACCTCTCTGAGGCACTTTAAGAGCCCTTAACCACTGGTCAAAAGCCAGCTGCTTACTTCTCTCAAACTCTAAGTTAGTTTGATCAGCTTGCTTCCCGTATGTTCAAAACTTCTGGCGGTAGGCTTCCGGTAATAGTTCATATGCCCCGAGGATAACATTTTTTGTCAGTTTATAACTTGATGAACTCTTATCTGGCAACAGGGAATAAACCTCATGGGCTTTTCCTTTTAGCTTACTTTGCAACAGAAGAGTCCAAGTCTCAGCTGGCCACTTTAACTGCTTTGCAAGTTTCTCAAAATATACAGAAAATTCTTCTACCTCTCCCTCATGGAATTTTGGAATTTGTTGGGAAAATTTTAACAATTCCATACACAGCCCCAAATTACTATTCTCCATATTGGCCATGCTTTCTTTGGGGTTACTCTGTCACCACCCCCCAGCCGCCTCAGCTCTATTTCCTCCTGTTCCTTCTGGAAGTTACTTTCTCTCTCTCTCCTCCAACTCAAGCTACCTCTGTTCCAATTGTATCTTTGCTAGCAATACCCTGTCTGAGTCTATTTCTAGCCCTGTCTCTAATTCTTCAGTTTCGAGGGAAAAATTGTTGACTACTTGTCTTAGGAGTTCAGACTTCCTAACTTTGGCATGGAAAGTGATCCCACATTGCTCAGCCATATTCCTCAACTCTTCCATAGGCAGTGCCTTTAACTTATCCCAAGTTACTTCACCCTGGCTTTGGGAGTTACTGACTTCAGTCACAGACATGTTAGTATTCTAGCACACACAACCACAAGAAAACCTGTAATGAAATTGTTTCTCTTTTTGATTGGGTTCAATTTGACTTTCCACTTCCAATTTCTCATTTGTGGGTCAAATCCGGGACGCTAGCCCCCAAATTTCTGTTACGAGCAGGTGAGACAGGGGTCTAGGGCTCCCCTCACAGCCTTTTCCTGGTTTGGCTGTAATCGGGTTTAATTTTGAAAACACTGTGTTTTTAGCTTCCCCTCAGCGAATCCTTGCTCACTGCTCTCTAATTGTAATGGCAAAGAAATCAACCAGACAGGTTTTCTCAGATTTAAACAAGAAATGTGTACATTTATTAACCTGAAAACTCTAATTCAGTTAAAACTGCTAAAAATACACAAAACGACCATGCTAGCGTGCATACGCAATAAACACACATGCAAATAGAGACAGAGGAAGAGAAAGAATTAGGAAAGATTCAAAGTAATAGCTGGAGTTCAGTTACTGGTTTTGGATTGGATGTAAAGTTTTTGATTGAAGTTAAGTCTTGCAGTTCTCATTAGGGCCCAGTGCACACTTTCAAACTTGTTTCACTGGTCTTCTGTCTTGAGGCTTAAGTTACTTCCGTGGGTCCCTGGAACATTGCGTGAGAGAGAGAGAGAGAGAGAGAGATGCTCTTTTCTTGAAGTTCAGCCACAGTCTCTTCCCAAACTGTTCTGTGTCAGGCACAATTCAAAAACCCCAGGTTGGCCAGCAGGTTAGTCATGTGACTAGCTCCTCGTGTGGAGCAGCCTCGCCTGCGAGATTTGTGGATTTCAACAAGCTCACCAGACACTCTCAGTTGGGAGGGGGAGGAGGGGGGGTGGGTGCGGGGGGTGGTGGGGGGGGGGTGGGGTGGTGTGGTGTATGGAATGCTGGCTCAATGACTCTCAATGTCTCTTGATCATCACTATTGACTAAACCCATCTGGCGAATTGAATCAGGGAGTACTCCCATTGTCTTCCTCATACAACTGTCTTTTAGAATGCAAATGTACAGCCATGTTTTCAACCACTGTTGTAGTCTTTTAAACAAGTTATTTCAAGTCCAGTAACAGTTCGAAAATAATGTTCCATATGATGAAATTAATGTGTCTCATTTTGGCAGGTGTGGTTTCCATCACAAAGTGTTGTACTGACTCACTAAAGCCAATGCGTTAAGAACTTTTTGCCAATCAATGTGTTAAAGCCCTTTTCAGAAGCATTTTTGTCTCAGTATGAAAATTGCCTAGTAGCCAATTCAATGATTCTTCCATCTTTCTCACCTGCTAGGCTGCGAGTGCTCAAGCACTTTTGACAATCAATATGACAGACGCTTTACCTTTGATGTGAAAACTGTCTGAGCAGGTGCTAATTCTCAAGCTTTGTGATGTTTACAAGTGAGCCATGTTTAGTATGTGTTTATAACTTAACCATGTTTCTGATGTCTCTCGCCTCTGAGTCAGAACGTTCTGGGTTCAAGTCACACTCTAGAGATTTGAGCACAAATCTAGGCTGACAATTCAGTGCAGTACTGAGCACAGTATCGTCTTTTGGGCAAGACCTTAAACTAAGGCCTTGTCTGCCCTCTCGGGTGGACATAGACGATTCCATCGCACTATTTTGAAGAAGTGCAAAGGAGTTCTCCCTGGTGTTCTGGCCAATATTTACTCCTGAAAACATTAAAACATATCTGGTGTTATGAACAGGGGTGAGATGATAGGATGCCTCTCCCTTTTCACCTCTCGACTGATGAAAGACAGCATGTTTAAAAAAAAAATGTTTTAGCTCCTGAATGCAGACAAATGACAGGTTTCCTCGTAAGTTTTAAAAGAAAGATACATGTTTATTGTTCAACACCTGAGTATATGCAACAACACCCACTCTCATACTCATAAAGATACGCACATACTCAAGAAAAGATTGTGATAATAAAAGTAGCATGCGTTTAGGTGTTAGGATTTTAAGAGTTCTCTGTTCACTTGCTTTTCCCCGGGGAGAAGGCTTGAAATGATGCAGGCCTGTAATCCTTTTTCGTCCACTGAAGAAAATCTCTGGAGGTATAGGAGGACAGAATCATTATTATTTTATGTTCACAGTGGCAGATTTCTCTTGTTATATTCCAGTTAAGGTTTAATGGCAAAGCCCTGGTACGGTTCCTCAGATGGAGAGTTCAGGGCCAACTTGAGAATCTGCCTACTTGTGGCTTAAAGTTGGTTGTCTTGGGCAAGGTCTTTTCTCTTCATTGGCATGGATGTTTTTCCTCTGACTCTGTCTGCTCAGAATGGGCTGTATTAAAATCCTGTATCAGAAACCTATTTTCTGTCATGTGACCAGAGCATCTCTCTCCATTGTCCTCATAAATGGTTTCTGTGATTTAGGCCATTGTCAGCACTCATTCACATACCATCTTGATGAAATAGAGCTTTTCACTAGAAATGCTGGAAATACTCAGCAGGTCTGGCAGCATTTGTGGAAAGGGAAGCAGAGTTAACGTTTCGGGTCAGTGACCCTTCTTCGGAACACCCATTTTCTGGATTTCAAGTTTGCAGTTGAAGAGTCTGCAACAGTACTGTGAACCCAGTTGTTTTTTTAATTAGTTGGAGAAATGCAGCCATTACCTCAAGAAGGGTTGTTTGCATTTTAATGACTTCTCAAAGATATGTCCAGGAAGGTCATTTGCATTTTAATGACTTCGCCAAGGCTTGTCCAGACATGACAATTAGCTCGGGGTTCTTGCAGTACCATGTGTATTGGCAGGAAACAAAAGGCCACCTGACCTCTCAATGGCATTTTGTTGTACAGAAACGTGTCCATTTTTGGTTTACTTCATAAGTTCATATTTATAGTTCATATGTATTGCATGAGCGTGCCACTGGTCATTATCATCTTGTTGTTTGTGGGACCTTGCTGTACACAAATTGGCTGCCACATTACATTACAGCAGTCACTATACTTCAAAAGTGCTTCATTGGCTGTCTAACATTTTGAGATGGCCTGAAGTTATGAAAAGAGCTGTATAAATTCACAGTTCCGAAGAAGGGTCACTGACCCGAAACGTTAACTCTGCTTCTCTTTCCCCAGATGCTGCCAGACCTGCTGAGTGGGTCCAGCATTTCTTGTTTTTATTTCAGATTTCCAGCATCCACAGTATTTTGCTTTTACATAAATTCAAGACTTGCTTTCTTTCTAATGTACAGTATTGCTATGACATCCAAAATGTTCTGGCCACTGCCCTGAAAAATTTACTGGACATAAAAATACGATATGGGTACAAGTAGCAAAGCAGGGTTACCTTTTAGTGGAGTAAAAATGTACACAACAGTGGATATAGCAATGCTGAATGTCACTGTGCATGTCACATCTACAAAAGGCCTATAGCTTCAATGTTTATGCTTCTTAAAAGTTTTAATAATTATTGGTTTTCAAGCAGACAGGAAGCTATTTATTGGGTGATTGATTCAATTCAGGTATTGTGATATTAGAGTCATAGGGCTTGATTTTCAAATTGGGGTCAGGAACCTCACACTTTGGTAGGGAAGGCAGCGGTGTAGTGATAATGTCACTCGACTAATAATCAGGGAATCCAGGCGATCGCTCTGGAGACATGGGTTCGAATCCCACCATGGTTTTTAAAGTGGCCTAATAAGCCACTCAGTCTGCTTTGGCCTCCTTGTCTCGAGAGACAATGGGCAAGCGCCTAGAGGTGGTCAGTGGTTTGTGGTGCAGCGCCTGAAATGGCTAGAAAGGCCAATTCTAGAGTGACAGATTCTTCCACAGGCGCTGCAGATAAAATTGGTTATCGGGCTGTTACACAGTTGGCTCTCTCCTTGCACTGCTGTCTTTTTTCCTGCCAACTGCTAAGTCTCTTTGACTCAACACATTTTAGCCCCGCCTTTATGGCTGTCCACCAGCTCTGGCGATCACTGGCAAATGACTCCCACGACTTGTGGTCAATGTCACAAGACTTCATGTCGCATTTGCAGACGTCTTTAAAGCGGAGACATGGATGGCTGCTGGGTCTGATACCAGTGGCGAGCTCACTGTATAATGCGTCCTTGGGGATCCTGCAATCTTCCATGCGGCTCACGTGGCCAAGCCTTCTCAAGCGCCGCTGGCTCAGTAGAGTGTATATGCTGGGGATGTTGGTCGCCCCGAGGACTTCTGCGTCGGAGATACGGTCCTGCCACCTGGTGCCAAGGATTCTTCGGAGGCACCGAAGATGGAATGAGTTGTGACGTCGCTATTGGCTGACATACGTTGTCCAGGCCTCGCTGCCGTAGAGCAAGGTACTGAGGACACAGGCTTGAAACACTCGGAACATTGTGTTCCATGTCAGTGTGCCATTTGCCCACACCCTCTTGGCCAGTCTGGACATAGCAGCGGATGCCTTTCCCATGCACTTGTTGATTTCTGCATTGAGAGACAGGTTACTGGTGATAGTTGAGCCTAGGTAGGTGAACCCTTGAACCACTTCCAGAGCTTGGTCGCCGATATTGATGGATGGAGCATTTCTGGTGTCCTGTCCCATGATGTTCGTTTTCTTGAGGCTGATGGTTAGGCCAAATTTGTTGCAGGCAGCCGCAATCCTGTTGATGAGTCTCTGTAGACACTCTTCTGTGTGGGATGTTAATGCAGCATCGTCAGCAAAGATGATTTCCCTGATGAGGACTTTCCGTACTTTGGTCTCCGCTCTAAGACGGGCAAGGTTGAACAACCTGCCATCTGATCTTGTGTGGAGGAAAATTCCTTCTTCTGAAGACTTGAACGCATGTGAGAGCAGCAGGGAGAAGAAGATCACAAACAATGTAGGTGCGAGAACACAGCCCTGTTTCACGCCATTCAGGATAGGAAAATGGTCTGATGAGGCGCCGCTATGCTGAATTGTGCCTTTTATATTGTCATGGAATGAGGTGATGATACTTAGTAACTTTGGTGGACATCCGATCTTTGTTAGTAGTCTGAAGCGACCACGTCTGCTGACGAGGTCAAAGGCTTTGGTGAGATCTATGAAGGTACCGTAGAGGGGCATCTGTTGTTCGCGGCATTTCTCCTGTAGCTGGCGAAGGGAGAACAGCATGTCAATGGTGGATCTCTCTGCTCAAAAGCCGCATTGTGCCTCACGGTCAGGGTAGACACGCTCAACCAGCTTCTGGAGTCTGTTTAAAATGACTCGAGTGAAGACTTTCCCCACTATGCTGAGCAGGGAGATTCCACGGTGGTTGTTGCAGTCACCGCGGTCACCCTTGTTCTTATAGAGGGTGATGATATTGGCATCACGCATGTTTTGTGGTACTGCTCTCTCATCCCAGCACAGGCAAAGCTGTTAGTGGAGTGCTGAAAGTATAGCAGGCTTGGCACTCTTGATTATTTCAGGGGTAATGCCGTCCTTCCCAGGGGCTTTACCACTGGCTAGAGAATCAATGGCATCACTGAGTTCCAATTTTGTTGGCTGTTCGTCCAGCTCATCCATGACTGGCAGAGATTGGGCTGCATTGAGGGCAGTATCAGTGACAACATTTTCCCTGGAGTACAGTTCTAGGTAGTGCTCCACCTAGCGGTCCATTTGCTTGCGTTGGTCAGTGATCATTTCATTTAGACTTGAGGGGGGAAATTTTCTTGATGGTTGGCCCAAAAGCTCTCTTAATGCCATCATACATTCCTCTGATGTTTCCGGTGTTGGAGGCCAGCTGAATACGACTGCATAGGTGTTGCCAGTAGTCATTTGCACAGTGCCTGGCTGTTCTTTGTGCAGCACTTCTGGCTACTTTAAGTGCTATGGATGTTAACTCACTGGGGGCTTTCTTGTAGTTCAATAGTGCAGTGTGCTTAGAGGTTATGACAGGTTCCAGCTCTTCAAAGTGAGATTGAAACCAATCTGCATTCTACTTCTCACGTTTGCCAAAGGTGGTCATTGCTGAGTCATAGATGGCGTCTCTGATGTGGGCCCACTTTGTCTCTGCATCCCCTGCAGGAGTGTTTTGAAGGGCTTTTTCATGTGAAAAACTTATGTAACAGCTGTGGATAAGAAATTCTGTTCGTGTTGATGTGCGGGCGGCCCTTCTGCTTGGAGTGATGTAGCTTCTTTGGTTTGAGTCTGACTTTGCTGCACACCAGGGAGTGGTCAGTGTTGCAGTCCACACTGTGGAAGCTGCGTGTGATTTGGACACTGTTTATCGAGGCTCGCCTTGTGACGATGAAGTCCAGCTGGTGTCAATGGTGTGATCTTGGGTGCCTCCTTGAAACCTGGTGACAGGGTTTAGTATGAAAGAACGAGTTGGTGATGCACAGGTTGTGATAGGTACACAACTCCAGCAATCTCTGTCCATTCTCATTCATCCTTCCAATGCCATAGCGCCCAAGGCAGGGGGGTCATGAGTCATGGTCAGCCCCAACCCTGGCATTAAAGTCCCCCAGCAGGAACAAATGTTCGGTATTAGGAATGCTGCTAATGATATTATGGAGTTCCTCGTAGAACTGGTCTTTAACTTCAGGTGGGGAGCAGAGTGTTGGAGCATAGATGCTGAGTAGGTGTACTGGACCAGAGGCACTGAGCAGTCGGATGGACAGTATGCGTTCCAATCCATTTGAATGTGGTTCTATCACGCTGAGCAAAGAGTTTCTCTTGGCAAAGCCCACTCCATGCTGTCTTGGTTCTTCAGGATCCCTACCCTGCCAGTAGAATGTGTAATCTTGCTCTCTTAGAGATCCGCTCGCAGGGAGGCGTGTCTCCTGAAGTGCTGCAATGTCCAGATTGAGTCTACTGATCTCGAAGTGGGTGGGAGGGGGAAAGGTGGTGCAAGGACGGCCTTCTTGATGTCGGCGTCCTCCAGGCCCTCCAGGCTGACGCTGCATTCGTGGTCGCCATCCAGAGGTTTAGGGCCTAGGAAACGCGCTCCAGCCGGTGTCAGGATCCTGGCTCACAATCCGCCGCCTCAGTATATAGGCAATAAATGCTGGCCTAGTCAGTGACACCCATAAACTAATAAAAAAAAAATCAGTTTCTGACCCCATGCCACAACTGCATCACTCACGCAATGCTATCTTGAGCTATAAATGCCCTAACTGGGCCAGCAGCAAGCTTTGCACCCAATTAGTGGTGCCAAGTGTAACCAGGAGGCAGACAGCAGCCATTTTGAGGTCTGCTGCTGCCTTGCAGAAGAGAGCAGGCAGTTCCTTGGAGGGCCAGAAGTCTCAGCGAACACAAAAGTTGCCAAATGGAAAGTAAAGTGCATGATCCCCCAGCTCCCAGAATTTTTCAGCAACAAAATAAATTACTTTTTGCCCACTTTGAACCGGACAGCTGTGCACTAATGTACTCAGGTTTGTTGATTTCAATTTTGAAAATTGTCTTCTTGGTCTCCCTGGCCCCTTAACAAGATTCTCGAGGAGCTTAATGGGCTGTTAATTGGAGGCGAGCGGGTTCCCCATTCCCCCCTCCTGCCCGTCCTTTGAAAATTGTGTTGCATTCTGGAGGTGGCGGGATGCTGTGCCACCCTTCGGAGGTGCCCACACCCCTTCCTGATCCCACCGGCCATTGAAAATCTCGGCCGTAGAGTCATAACAGCACAGAAGGAGGCCATTTAGCTCACTAAGTCCATGCTGTTTTCTGTAGAGTAGTCCAGTCAGTCCCATTCCCCCACTCGATCCCCATAGCCCTGCAAGTTTTTTCCTTCAAGTGCCCATCCAATTCCCTTTTGAAATCATTGTTTCTGCTTCCACCACCCACGTAAGCAGAAAAGTCTAGGTCATTACCACTTGCTGTGTAAAAACGTTCTTCCTCACATCCCCTCTGTATCTCTTGCCCAGAACCTTAAATCTGTGTCCCCTAGTCCTTGTACTAATGGGAACAGCTTTTTTTGTCTACCTTATCTTAACCTGTCATAATCTTGTACACCTCAAATCTCCCCTCAATCTACTTTTCTGCAAGGAATACAACCACAATTTCTCCAACCTAATCTTATAGCTAAAATCCCTTGTTCCTGGAACCATTTTGGTAACTCTCCTCTCAAGAACCCTCACATCCTTCCTAAATTGTGGTGCCCAGAACTGGACACAATACTCTAGTTGTGTTCTAGCCAGAGTTTTATAAAGGTTCAGCATAACTTTGCTGCTTTTGTACGCAATGCCTCTATTTATGAAGCCCAAGATCCCAAATGGTTTGCTAATTACTCTCTCAATATATCATGCTACCTTCAAAGATCTATGCACATGAATCATCAGGTCCATCTGTCCCTGTACACTCTTTAGAACTGTGCTATTAAGTCTGCATTGACTCTCCCTCTCCCTTCTGCCAAAAGGCCACTTCTCTGTATTTAACTCCATCTGCCACGTGTCTGTCCATTTTGCCATCCTATCTATGAGCTGTTGCAGTTGATTGGTATCATCTTCATTGTTTGCCACAGCTCCGAGTTTGGTATTACCAGCAAATTCTGGAATTTTGCTCTGTATTCCAATATCCCAGTCATTTATGGTAGTGAACCTAGCACTGACCCTTAGTGAACATCACTGTCTATCATTCTCCAGTCTGAAAAACAGCAATTTACCACAACTTGTTGTTTTCTGTCCTTAAGCCAATTTTTAATCCAAGCTGACACTGACCCTCCTATTCCATGAGCCTCAATTTTGTTAACCAACCTTTTATGTCAAATGCTTTCTTAAAATCCATATAGATAACATCTATTGCATTCCCTTCATCAACCTTCTCTGTTACTTCATCAAAAAATTCAATTAGATTAGTCTAGCATGATCTGCCTTTTACAAAACTGTTCTGGTTCTTCTTAATTAACTCAAATCTCTCCAAGTGCCTGTTGATTTTTTCCCTGATGATTATTTCTTAAACTACTGAAGAACCATAATGTATTGATTTTTCTCTCTTAATAAACCAGACTAGCCTGAATAATTCCATGTTCTGAGAGTCTTGTTATCTTGCCTGAAAATATCTCATGGAGTGCAGTTATTGCATGGCTGAATTAGCAAATGCAGGCAAGTAAACATTAGTTTCAGAATCAATCGCTTTAACCAAACCATAGAAAAGGAGCCAGGCCACAAACCATGAAGATTTTGTCCTCTTCAATCAGCATGCCTCATCTAAGTGATACTTTCTACAACAAAGCTCTTGGTTTCCCTGTCAAGGAATTGGACAAAACTGGTTTATATTATTTAATGCTGTGATTTTGTACAGACTTGTAGGCGAGTTGCCAAGAAGATCAGCACCAAGCAGCCTGAAGGAGGCCTTTGAGGCTTCGATTGAATGTCATGATTTAAATGTGTGGTTTAAATTATGTCTAAAAATCTATACAGTGCTTTTCTTTTTCCACTTCACTTTAATCACTGTTACCTCAGCAGTACAAAATATATTTGAAAACCACTTCTAAGTATTTTTATTAGTGATGTAATTAATTTTCAGAGGATGATCCCAGGATCTGCACCAAAGTCAGTAGTGTTCCAGTGCTTATATGTTCATGCAGGCAATACTGCAGTCCAAAGGTTTTCACTGAGGGGTTGTGCTGGCTCACTCATTTTACTTCTGAAAGAAAAATAACTGTGACAATATTGCCTTTATTTGGAAATGGAATCAGGTTCTGATTTGCTTCATGGAATGTACTGGCAATGATTTTCACTGGAATGGTTCCTTTTTTAAAAGGGATAGGAGATAGGGTTTACGTTGATCAAGATGAGGAAAGCCATTGTTGATAAACTGCTTCCAATAGTCTTAACAAGGACAGCTCTGTCTTTAATTTGGGGCAAGTGGTGAACATAGGGCAAGCGTCAGGCTCACCCTGGTTCATCCAGGCCATTTAACTCCCTGGCCTCCTTTAAATAGACCAGGCCCAACATCAATGGCATGGGGGCAATGGGTGGGAGTGGCTGAGCAATGTGGAAGGCTACTGCTGGTGACCCAAGGAAATGGTCCTCAGCAAGGTAAGTAAAAGGGGCTCCAAGGTGATTGAAGGAAGCTTGGAGTAAGGGATGTCTAACAATTCTTTGTGGGGCTCAGAGGAGTATTCTTGGACTGCCCAGCCCACAGGGAAACCTTTAAAAGTAAAATTAACATAACTTCTCCAGGGCCTGGTGCACGTTGATGCCAGGTTTCTCCAGTGAGGCGCCAGGCACTGACCTCGCTGCTACAGGTTACAATGTTATCGGGGTCTGAATGACAATGCGCAAAGAGGCCTCATGCGCTGATCAAAATGTGCCTACTAAAATGGCATGGGGCACGTGTGCAACCTAGACCTGATGCCTATATTTTAAACCCTCAGATGCCCCATTCTCATCGAGCGGGGTGGATGGGGGAGAGAGTTGGCTGTGGTTACAGACTCCCAGCTACAGCACAGCTCGGAATCAAGGTTAAATCCTTTTACACTATCATAATAATATATTTATACTCCCTAAACCTCACAAGAGCATCAACCATTAAAGGGTGCTTCAGCTGAACAATCCCTGCTGCCCTGTATTAACAGTCACGAGCAAGCTCTCAGTCCTTTCACTCTTGAATAAACTGCATCAGCCCAAAGATCAACACTGTTAGTCATGTCACCTGACATTGGAAGGTCACCAGCTGCTACAGGAAAACACTTGCACGCAAAAATTTCAAAGAGATTTATCAGTTTACTTGGTTGCACAAATAACTACACACTAATTATTACTTGGTGTGAGCCCAGATTGTCTGTCTTCAATCCTCTCTTGCCTACTCTAGTCTTCCTACAAGGCGTTCCCTCAGTGGCTTTAGAATGGAAGGTGGAAGACTGCTGTGGCTACATGATGGCTCTTGAGATGATCATGGTAAGCAACCTGTCAGAGCTTGGTCCTCGCTGCAGACTGCAGCAACTTGGCAGCTACAGAAGTAGTCTGACCCAGCTGGCTTTCTGGCACCAGGGCAAACATTGGTTGAAGTGCAATCATCCTGAGAGCGAACAATATGTTCCACTCCAATAGAGTAATTGCTCTTGTATCTTATAGCAGCCCAGTGCTTTCACTGATCTAGAGAACATCTGTGATCCAACTGAAGTCCCTATCCATTAGTTATCTCAGTTTGTCCAAGGTAGAGGAGATGGTGAAGCCCAGAGCCTGAATGGAGCTAGAATGAGCATCCCTAAGAGATGCTGCTACTGGTGCCAGAGACTCCTGCAAGAAGGGTCCACCGTCCCATGAGATGACCACATGTTCCATGGTTGACTGCAAACTATCAATGCCGTGTGCCAGGACACCAGACAAGTTACTGGTGGATTGTTTCACATTTTCTGATATTTTATGGAAGCACTCTGGCAGGTAGTCCAATACATTCAGCAATTGCTGGCACGGGGAAAGCATTTTCCTTATTAAAGACAGGGTCCCTAAAGTCTGAAGCTTAGTCCTGTTCAGCAGAGCTCAAACACAAACTAGCCCTCCAGTGAGCTGTTCCCTGGGATGCCCTTTGCCCCTGCACCTGCTCCAGCTCACTTGTGCTTTGCGAGCCACCCAGTGCGGCTCCCTCTAACGCAATGCCACACAGAATACTAGTTTCTGTGCTGGTACTTAGAAGGTTAAGAGCAAGTAACAGTGCATCTTTGGGAGGCTTTGTTCGCTCAGTCTGTGTGACTGCAGGGCCTGAGTCAGCAGAAAGACCTAGAAAAAAGGAAGAGGAAGCAATACAGTTGGCTTCGATCTACTCAGCTACCTCTGTCCATTGCTGCTAATTTGATGGTACACTTATTGCAAATTGAAGGGAACAAGAACCAAACTCCAGTTACCCACATGCCCAATGGCTGTAGCTGGTGCTGGATGACGTCCTCTTGCTTTCTGCTCCAATACCTGCCTGTCCATCGATCACCTTTGACAAGTGCACCTCTCCTTTGCAGGCTGCCTTTAAATGGTGGCCATCCAGCTAAATTTGCCCTCCACCCCTCACCCATCATCCCCCAATCTGTGAGTTGTGTATGTGAAGCATGAAGAGCACTGGCAGAAACGCTGTCATATTCAAATGAGGCCTGAAAGTTGATCAAACCTCCTAACAATATCATTGGGCAGGCGGAACAAACTCCTCACTCACAAATCACCGAAAAATGCCCAACACCCCTCAGTTTGCGTTTTGGCAATGCATCCAAGAATATAATATCCAGTAAACACAATGAAGGATCTTGGCCAAGATTTATCTCTCAATAAACACCACTAAAAACAAAATATCTGGTCATTTATCTCATTGCTGTTTACAAATTGGCTGCCACATTTGCCTAAATCATCATAATGACTACACTATGGAAGTAGTCCATCTGCTGTCAAACACTTTGGGACATTCTTGGAACATGAAAGGGTTTATATACATACAAATTAATTTTTCTTATTGTTACAGTTCCTGGGTCACACTCTCATTTCACTGGATAATTGTCATAAAGATGCACTCCAGTTCATAGGGAGTTTGAGGTCCAATTATGAGAGTGACCAGCGACACTATACCCAAGAAATATCGAATGCAAACTTGAAATTTCTAACAGTGAATGAGTTAGGTCTCCTTTGGGAGAACCTATATGCTATCATAATGCTGCATTGTTCATTGATTAGTATCCTGTGGAAACAGTGCAAAAGAAAATACATCATTTTTTTTATTTGTTCATGGGGTGTGGGCGTCGCTGGCTAGACCAGCCTTTATTGCCCATCCCTAATTGTTCTTCAGAAGGTGGTGGTGAGCTGCGTTCTTGAACTGCAACAGTCCATGTGGGGTAGGTACACCAACAGTGCTGTTAGGAAGGGCGTTCCAGGATCTTGACTCAGCGACAGTGAAGGAACAGTGATATAGTTCCAAATCAGGATGGTATGACTTGGAGAGGAACTTGCAGGTGGTGGTGATCCCAAGCATCTGCTGCTCTTGTCTTTCTAGGTGGTAGAGGTTGCAGGTTTAGAAGGTGCTGTCGATGGAGCCTTGGTGTTTTCCTGCAATGCATCTTGTAAATGGTACACACTGCTGCCACTGTGCATTGGTGCTGGAGGGAGTGAATGTTTGTAGATGGGGTGCCAATCAAGCGGGCTGCTTTGTCCTGGATGGTGTCGAGCTTCTTGAGTGTTGTTGGAGCTGCACCCATCCAGGCAAGTGGAGAGTATTCCATCATGCTCCTGACTTTTGCCTTGTAGATGGTGGACAGGCACTGGGGAGTTAGGAGGTGAGTTACTCCCTGCAGGATTCCTAGCTTCTGACCTGCTCTTGTAGCCATTTTGTATTTATTTGTATTTATATGGCTACTGCAGTTCAGTTTCTGGTCAATGGTAACCCCCAGGATGTTGATAGTAGGGGATTCAGCAATTGTAATACCATCGAATGTCAAGGGGAGATGGTTAGATTCTCTTTTGTTTGAGATAGTCATTGCCTGGCACTTGTGTGGTGTGAAGGTTACTTGCCACTTATGAGCCCAAGCCTGGATATTGTCCAGGTCTTGCTGCATTTCTACACGGACTGCTTCAGTATCTGAGGAGTTGCGAATGGTGCTGAACGTTGTGCAATCATCAGTGAACATCCCCACTTCTGACCTTATGATTGAAGGAAGGTCATTGATGAAGCAGCTGAAGATGGTTCAACCTAGGACACTACCCTGAGGAACTTCTGCAGTGATGTCCTGGAGCTCAGATGACTGACCTTCAACAACCACAACCATCTTCCTTTGCGCTAGGTATGACTCCAGCCAGCGGAGAGTTTTCCCCCTGATTCCCATTGACTTCAGTTTTGCTAGGATTCCTTGATGTCATACTCGGCCAAATACTGCCTTGATGTCAAGGGCAGTCACTCTCATCTCACCTCTTGTGTTCAGCTCTTTTGTCCATGTTTGAACCAAGGCTGTAATGAGATCAGGTGCTGAGTGGCCCTGGCAGAACCCAAATTGAGCATCACTGAGCAGGTTATTGCTAAGCAAGCGCCACTTGATAGCACTGTTGATGACACCTTCCATCACTTTACTGATGATCGAGAGTAGACTGATGGGGCAGTAATTGGCCAGGTTGGATTTGTCCTGCTTTTTGTGTACAGGATATACCCGGGCAAATTTCCACATTGCTGGGTAGATGCCAGTGTTGTAACTGTACTGGAACAGTTTGGCTAGGGGCACAGCAAGTTCTGGAACACAGGTCTTCAGTATTATTGCCGTAATGTTGTCAGGGCCCATAGCCTTTGCAGTATCCGGAGCCTTCAGTCGATTCTCGATATCACGCAGAGTGAATCGAATTGGCTGAAGGCACTCATCTGTGATGCTGGGGACTTCAGGAGGAGGCCGAGATGGATCATCAACTCGGCACTGCTGGCTGAAGATTGGTGCAAATGCTTCTGCCTTATCTTTCGCACTGATGTTCTGGGGCCCCCATCATTGAGGATGGGGATATTTGTGGAGCTACATCCTCCAGTTAGTTGTTTAATTGTTCACCACCATTCACGACTGGATGTGGCAGGACTGCAGAGCTTAGATCTGATCCATTGGTTGTGGGACCACTTAGCTCTATCATATGCTGCTTACTCTGTTTGGCACGCAAGTAGTCCTGTGTTGTAGCTTCACCAGGTTGATACCTCATTTTGAGGCATGCCTGGTGCTGCTCCTGGCATGCTCTCCTGCACTCTTCATTGAACCAGGGTTGATCCCCCGGCTTGATGGTAATGGTAGAGTGGGGTATATGCCGGGCAATGCAGTTACAGATTGTGTTTGAGTACAATTCTGCTGCTGCTGCTAATGGCCTGCAGCGTCTCGTGGATTCCCAGTTTTGCGTTGCTAAATCTGTTCAAAATCTATCCCGTTTAGCACGGTGGTAGTGCACACAACACAATGGAGAGTCTCCTCAATGTGAAGATGGGACTTTGTCTCCACAAGGACTGTGCGGTGGTCACTCCTACCAATACTGTAATGGACAGTATTTAATTTTTAAGTAGTGCAGGTGCTTCTTGTTTCACAGTATTCAGATAACATGGCATTTTTCATACTGCATTGTGATCAACCCATGACATAACCCACTTTAATACTCGAAGGTTTTATAATCACACAATTTAGATCCTCTTTAATCCTATTGCCAGATATACATTAATGGTAGACATGCCTCAGCAGTTGCCCAGTACTGGTAGCAATTGGAAAGAGATATATTGTAAGTACAGCTAAGATTGAATTCTTGCTCATTTTGTTTGCTATGCCTTCTGGGGTAAAAGTTTTGTTTATGGCCTAAAATGTGTTTGCCCAAACAGTTGATATATAGTTTCACTCATAAAGAAGCTGATGTGTTTATATATGAACAGTGCATGCATGCGTTCAAATCTCCACCATGGGAATTTGAAAATTTGAAATCAGATTTTGTTTTAAAGCTCTGGAGACAAGAAAGATGCCATCAGTAAAGTGACTATGATGCTGTTGAAATGGAGGAAAAACTGACTGCAGTGTTTCCTAGTTTCTACACAACAAGTTCACTAATCTACTTCAGGGAAGAAACTCTACTATCCTATCTGTTCTGGCCTACATGCAACTCTTAACTGCCTTCTGAATTGACCTCATGGACGGGCAATAAATGCCAGCGACACCCACATCTTGAGAATGAAAAGAATATAACATCCTGCAGCTATCCAGTAATACAGTATTTCTGGAGCAGTTTCACTGTTTATGAAGAATAATGAGCCTGGGTCATAAGCCCAATAAGGTTTGGAAACTAGGACATACTGCAGGTTCCACGATCTCAGAATTAGCCTTGAAGTAGTGAACAGAGCAGCCATTGTACACATCCTGTTTTATGTGGGAGATGATAATTTTATTTAAAAATTAACATACTCCATGTACAAAATTAAGCAGAACTATCTTGCGTGTTTGGCAAAGTGTTCAAGAAGGAAGTTCACTTCGGAACTTGATTCTCCCTTTGAAAACAACTAGAGCATGAGTGTGTGTGCAGGAATCATTCTGCCTGGAGGCAACAATTTTTTTCTGTTCTCTTGCGCTCTGTCTATTTAACAGGAGAGCGCATTCGAAATCGCATTTTTAAAATGGTTTCAGGATGATTTTGTTTTTTTGTAACAGATTCACAATTTGAAAGAAGGTCAGGCAGCTGGGCAGTAAATCACTGTAGTAGGGTTTAAAATCTCTGCAAATGGCAGTGCCGAAGTCTGCAGCTTCGCGTAAGTAGTTGCAGAGTGGTTCTGTGAATTGGATAGCAAAAAACAAACAAATATAAAAAACAGCTCACTGCATTTTTTTTAATGTAATTGTATTTTGGCAGCATGCTGTCATCAATTACTTCCAAACTAAAGTTCTCTGGAGTTGTGATGAAGCAGAAAGAGAGCAAATTAGCTGATCTCCTATGATGTTGCACAAATAGGTGTCAAGACCAAGGCCGGAATTTTACCGTTAAGAATCGGGTCCCGTCAGGGTCGTGCGGAGGGAAAAATGGCGCGCAAAGACGTCGGGACGGGTCCCCAGCGTCATTACACGCTGATACAATTTAACCAGCGTGGGAAGTAGGGTGCGATCGAGTTTGCGCTCGCCGCCCGACTAACATCAATTGAGAAGTATTTAAGGTAATTCAGAATCCAAAAGGCAGAGATTTTACGCTACGTATCTGATTTTACGGCCGTTGATCGGGTCATGGAACGTGTCGGGAACCCGGCAGGTACAAAAGGGTGGCAAGCATTGATTCATGAGGGAGTTGTAGGTAAAAATGAATTCACTGAACTTTATTCATGCTGATGTTATTTGTGTGTCCTAACAAGGGTTGTAACTTGCAGGTTGTGCAGAAGGTTTAATCTGAATGTTATGCACTGCTGATAGGGACCCATGTAATATTAGTTATTGCCCGAAGGAAGTACCTGAGGTGAGCCAGTCACAAAAGCTGGAAGCTATTACCTGTGGTCAAAGCATTTGTTCTGCTGTTCAACAATGGGAATTGTTCACTCTGGAGGTGGATCATCAGATGAGGAGGATCGTGATTCAATGAGTGACAGAAGTACAAATGGTCAGGGGAACGTACAGCAAGCTGCATCAGTGCATCCTCCTGCTGTTGGAGGGAGAGTAGTTCGCAGAGTCGTCCGGGAGCGACCAAATGTCAGGAGACATGCCTACCCAGTAGTAAGAACATACCGAACATGTCTGAACTACCTTCAGCTGTCAGAATGTCAGTGCAGAAGAAGACTGCGGCTGTCACGGGAGACTGTCACATCTCTTTGTGAGATGCTGGCAGTGGATGTTGCATCAAACTGTCTCAGTGGCCATCCAATGCCAGTAGCTCTAAAGGTCACAGTAGCACTTAACTTTTATGTGTCTGGCTCCTTCCAAGCCACAGCTGCAGACTTGTGCGGTGTCTCACCATCAGCAGCGCACCATTGCATAAAGGTTGTGACTGATGCATTGTTTCAACGTGCTGACCGTTTCATCACGTTCAAGACGGACAACACCAGTCAGGCTGAGAGAGCCAGAGGCTTCGGCATTATATCCGGTTTCCTAATGGTACAGGGCATGATAGACTGTATTCATGTGGCCCTGAGAGCACCAGCTGGACAGTCGGGGGCATTCATGTACTGCAAGGGATTCAATTCAATGAACGTTCAGCTCGTCTATGATCATCGGAAGCGAATCATGCAGCTGTGTGCACGTTACCCTGGTAGTTGTCATGATTCTTTCATTCTCCACAACTCACAGGTGCCTGCAATTTTCAGTCCCCCACATAGAATGGAGGGATAGATACTTGGCGACAGGGGTTATCCTCTGAAGACATGGCTCATGACACCAGTGAGGAACCCAAGGGGTGAGGCGGAGGAACGATACAACGGGAGCCATGCGGCCACCAGAGTGACAATTGAGCAACTATAGGCCTCCTAAAGATGAGATTTAGGTTTCTTGACCGCTCTGGTGAATCACTGCAGTATGCACCGTCGAGTGTTTCCAGAATCATTGTTGGCTGCTGTGCCTTGCATAACCTGGCGATTGAACATGGAAATGCCCCTAGAGGATGATCACTGTCATCAGCGCGATGTGTCATCAGATGATGACAACATTTCTGATGAGGAAGATGGGGATCAGTCTAATGATAATCATGGAGAGGAAGCTGAATGTAACTTGGCTCTAATTGCTAGAGAAACAAGGGAATCTCTAATGGGAATGCGTTTCAGTTGAAATGATATAAATCTTCACACATTTCAATCTGCTTTATGACATTAATAATTGTGAGGATCTGACAGTGCAAAATCTCTAACCTTTAGGGGGTGAGACAAAGTGAATAACCAATCCATCACATCATGAGGGACGCGACCCAAGTGTGTGGCCTCACATCTGAGGCAACTTGCATTGACTAACTATGTAATATCTGACTTCTGGAATGACATGTCCACTGGTAAAATTTCCAATTTAATCAAACACTATTGTTTTACAAATCAAATAAATGTACTTTTCAAGTCACCCAGTGCACCAGCAGTGAAATTAAAGTGTTTTCTTAATCTGTTTACGCGTGCTCATTTGTGTACATGATCCCTCACAACCAGACTTACCAGAGGCAGGTGGCTGACCTTGTTGCCGCCCTGCTTTTGATGACTTGGGTGGACGTTCTCTGCATGCTCGTGGCCATGAGGGCCCTGGCATCTCAGGGTTCTCATGCCAAATATCATGAGCACCCTCTATCACCCCAGGATTTAGCAGTTCACATGTTCCTGGCGGAGGGAGCAAGGAGCTGCAGGATGCATCAGAAGTGCCATGAGAGGAGCTCCCATATGCAATCTGCTGCCCCTGTGCCCTCGTGAGGCTCTGGTGGTCCTCAATGGTGGCATCAGATCGCTGAGTGTCCTCAACCTGGGGCAGTCGCATCAGATTATGCTCTCTGACGCTCTGGTTCAGGGAGGCCACAGCCGCTCTGAGGTCCCGAATTGCATGAAGAACTGGTCCCTCCACTGCAGCCGCCAGTCTATCAACGGAGGAAGCCAGATGTTCAAATGCCTGTGAGTTTGCTGAACTCGTACACTGGATGGATGCCCCCAGAGTATCAGTCATAGCACGCAACGTCTCAGGCAACTCCGCCAGATTTTCATGGACCCCATTCTGCACCTGCAACATTGCCCGATGAAAGGATGATCTCAGAGGCACGTCATCAGCTTGCGGCTCTGCACTGGCCTGGCATTCCACTCTCCTCCAAGTGTGTGATGCATCGGCTGATTCTGCCTCTGGTGTCTGGCCCGGCAACTGTGCTGTGCTCACACCAGTATGTGACATTGATTCCCCAGATACAGTCATCCCAACCGAAGAGTCAGCATCTGCTGTGGTACTTGGTGCATCACGATGATGTGACCGTGGACCCTCTGAGGCACCCTCCTCCACCTCAGAGATGGATGGTCGGACAACGGTAACGCTTCCTGGCACATGTTGGGTTTCACCTGATAGGAAAAGCATTGTGATCAGTTTCATTATCAATCCAGAGCTAAGCACAAGTTAGTGTCTCCAGCATGGTTACATCTGGGTGATGTTACAATTGAAGGCAACATTCAGTGCATGTGAAATTCACCAAATCATTGGCACAGTAGCGCAGCCTCACCACAACCCCCCACCCCCCACCGCCCCCCCCCCCCCCATAATGAAGTGTTACACCACATTCTGCATCACTCACTCTCATGGCCAGGTACACCGGCCTCGCCATCTGCCACGGCGCGTCCTCCTTCCTCCCCTGCTATAATTAAGGCATCCTCCTCCATTCTGGTGAGGAATGCCTGGGTGGCTACACCATCACCAGTACATGACCTCTCCCGGGCATCGTGTGCCCTCTTTTCCTGAATAGACAAAGATACCTATTTTATGCATAGTCAATGGCATAGGACGCTGTCACCCAAAGAGTTGATGTTGGATTTCACTGCTGTGACAGTGTTGGGCGCAACTTTAACATCGCAGCATCAGCGTTCATCTCAGACTTGCCCATCAAGCGTCCCATTTCAAGGCAGCAGCCCGGCATTGATCATACAGCGCTTCCACATTGCATCATGGGGACACAAAAAACCTCCCTTGGCACATAACCGAATAGATGAATAAGGAATGCCCCTTACCCGGGCAGAGCGAAGCAGGTCATTGAGGCGCTTGCGGCACTGCATCCATGCATGCCTCACAACGCCTCGGCTGCTGACCTCCTCTGCAACCTCCAGCCAGGCCCTCTTGGTCACTTTGGAGGGTCTCCTTCTCCTATCTGAACTGAATACATTGTCTCTCCTCTCCTCAACAGCCTGGAGGAGGACCTGCAGTGAATCGGCAGAAAATCGGGGGGCAACGCGATTGCTTTCGCCCTCCATCACCTCTAACAGCAATATTTTTGTCTCCCAGTCTTTCTGTGTTTCAAGGTATGGAGCCTTTGAAATCTCCAGATCTTATGACAGTTGTATCTTCCGTTACATCAAATGGGGAACTCACTGCTCTGTTTAAAATCAGTAATCCTTTATATAGGGCTTACAATTAGCCTTCCGTGTATGTGGCCCCGCCCCCAATGATGCTGAAGTTCCCGCCCGCACGTGCCATTTCTTTTTGGAGTTACGCCGCGGGCCCGCTGATTAAGTGATCAGAACGTGATGCCGGCGGCCAGGCGACGCAAAGCGGGATCGGGGGCCTGATCTGCTTCGGGCGGATCGGCCCCGGGGCCACTGGTAAGCGAAAAATTCTGGCCCAAGAGTTGTCTTAAAGTGAAGCAGTGTTAGAAGTTTGGTGGGCGAGGGCTAATTGGACTTGAGTGCCTCCATTGACAGGGGGCTGTAGTTACAATGTGACAAATTTGCATAGGAATTTACAATGTTGACAGGAAGTGTGCACAGATGTGTAAAGTTATACTTTAGATATGTTACAGGAAAATGCAGCGCAAAAGCAGAAGGAAGTCTGATTGGAGTTATACTTTACAAAGAATTCCCATATTTAGAGCAATCAAAATGAAAATTCTTAGACAAATATTTCAGGACCATGGTTCTATTTTAGAACAGTCACGATCACACATGCTTTCCAAGGGGATCACCTGCTAGGATGTTGTGACCAAACCATTTTAAACCCAGCAACTACAGGACAGTGAGTTTAACATTGGTGGTGGGAAAGATTTTAGAGTCAATAATCCAGGGCAAAATTAACAGTCACTTGAACAAGTGCGGATTAACTAGGGAGAGCCAGCATGAATTTAATAAAGGTAAATTGTGTTAACTAACTTGATTTGAATTTTTGATGAGGTAACAGAAATGGTTGATGAGGGTAATGTGGTTGATGTGGTGTATATGGACTTACAAAAGGCATTTGCTACATAATAGACTTATCAACAAAGTTGAAGCTGAAGGAATAAAAGGGAAAGTGTAAGGATTGATAAGAAGTTAACGGAATGATAAGAAAGAGAGAGTAGTGGTGTGTTGTTTATTGGACTAGAGGAAGGTATACGTTGGGGTTCCCCAGAGGCCGGAATTGGGACCACACTTTTCGTGTTATATTAATGACCTAGACTTGGTTGTGCTGGGCACAATTTTAAAACTTGCCGACAACACAAAACTTGGAAGTATTGTGAACTGTGAGGAGGATAGTGATTGATTTCTAGAGGATATAGACAGTCTGGTGGAATGGGTGGACATGTGGTAGATGAAACTTAATGCAGAGAATTGTGAAGTGGTTCATTTTGTTAGGAAGAGCGAAGAGGGGCAATATAAAATAAATTTCACAATTCTAAAGGGGATGCAGGAACAGAAGGACCTGGGAGTAAATGTGTAGAAATCATTGAAAGTGACAGAGCAGGTTGAGAAAATGGTTAAAAAGAAAAACAAGATCCTGTACTTTATCGATCGAGGCATAGAGTACAAAAACAAGGAAGCTATGATGAATCTTTATAAAACTCTGGCTGGGCCTCAACTGGAGCATTGTACACAATTGTGGGCTCTGCACTTTAGGAAGAATGTGAAGGCTTTAGAGAGAGTGCAGAAAAGATTTATGAGAATGATTCCAGGGATGAGGCACTTCAGTTATGTGGATCAGAAGCTGGTGTTGTTCTCTTTACAGAAGAGAAGGTTGAGAGGAGATTTGATAGAGGTGTTCAAAATCATGAGCGGTCTAGACAGAGTAGATAGAGAGAAACTGTTCCCATTAGCGGAAGGGTTGAGAACCAGAGGACTTAAGCTGATTGGTGAAAGAACCAATGGCAGAATGAGGAAAAACCTTTTTACGCAGTGAATGGTTAAGATCTGGAATGCGCTACCTTAGAGTATGGTGGAAGCAGGTGCAATTGTAGCTTTCAAAAAGGAATTGGATAGGCCCCTGAAGAGAAAAAAAATCCAGGGCTATGGAGAAAGAACGGGGGAGTAGGATTAACAGAGTTGCTCTTGGAGACAGCTAGCACAAACATAATGGGCCAAATGGCTTCCTTCCGTACTGTAACCATTCTATGATTCTATAATTCTAATAAATGAATACAATAAACATACTTTATTGGTTCTTGGAAGATTATCACTCGACCCAATTTCATTAAAAAAAAGCACTGCAGCAACTCCGAAAGAAAATATTTATGGATAGTGAGCCCTCATACAATTAGTCATTTGTGTTCAGAGGGCGTCATGCTCCAGGGTCACATTCAGTCTCAAACACTACAGGCATGAAGAATTATGGTCAAATAAATGAGGTAGCTGTAAAACAATGAGCATCAGTACATGCTGCAGTACAGGTCCTACCTCAAAGCAGAATCTTTAAAAACATATAGCTGATTTAATTTTTACGGAAGTGGAACACATTACAGCATTCATTCAGGTGACGCTTACAATCTCTAATGTGGAATAGTTTTGAAAGCTGTAAACAATTCTCTTTCTCATCTTGTGACACTCCAGGAGAAGTTGTGGGTTCCTTTTTAGCAGTCCTGATGTGACGTCACTTACTCTGTTTGGTGCAGGAGCACCGAATCCTTTCTCTGTACTAAGAGGCAACATCTAAGATAAAAGCAAAATACTGCAGATGCTGGAAATATGAAATAAAAACAAGAAATGCTGGAAATACTCAGCAGGTCTGGCAGCATCTGTGGAGAGAGAAGCAGAGTTAATGTTTCAGGTCAGTGACTTTTCATCAGAACAGGCAAAGGTTAGAAATGGAATAGGTTTTAAGCAAATAAAGTGGGATGGCGCAACAGATAACACAAGGGAAGGTGTTGATAGGGCAGAGGGTCACAGAGAATAACTGACCAGGAGGTATTGAAGCAAAGGCAAACGATATGTTTCCCATTCGGGGAAACGAGACATGACACCTGTGGAGAGGGGGGAGCAGGTGATTTTCTCTGTGTGGGAGGAGGGAGCAGAGTTACAATGCTGTGGATTGGTCAGAGGGAGGGGTGGTAATGGGAAGGCATAAAGGACAAAGGTGCCGAACTTTGGCGGGGTGGGGGGCGGAGGAGTAAGGTCAAAGTTTCAATATCTGTATTCCGGGGGCGAAAACGTTAAAGTTACTAGCCCTTTAAAAATTATAAATCTCTTTTCGTTGCCTGCAACGGCTCACCCGAACGCTCCTAGTCATCGCGGGGGGCGGGAGCCTTGGCCATGCAAATGAGTCACCACGTTTGAAATCGCGTTGGCTCCGTAACATGGTCCCCGTGTTCGCGGGCCGCATTTTTTTTTACATCTGTTTCCTACTTCAGCACCGGAGTCTTAAAATGCAGTCCATCATGTTTTTATCATTTTTGTTCCATTTTTGATTTGTTTAAATTCTGTCTTTTATCATTTCCCACTTTTCAGATATCCTGTCTCACCCCTTTTGATATTTTACATGAACATGATCTTTCCTGCCCACCAGCCTGACTCAAGTCTGCTTTGATTTTGAATGTTTAAAGATTTTGGAAGAATTCTTCGTTGCTTCAAATGTTTCTCCACCTAAGATCCATCAGTATAAATTTCTCCCATTCAAAGTAATGGTAGTGTAACGTGATATTTAAAATCCGCAATGACAATTGGTCAGGTATTAAATGCTGAACCATTCCATTTCATCATGTTTGACACTTACACAAAGAGACAGATGCAGATAAATATATTGACAGAAATACCACATCAATCAAAGCAACTCAATAAAATGAACAGAAAGATCTTTCTGTCACCCACCCAGGCATGTATAATAAGGGAATTAAATACAGATTTAACCAGCATGTTATTTATCCCCATTATATTCTGTTCTATTGAATATCAGTTGCCTCACAATAAACTGATGTTATCCCAGCCAGTGATTTATTTGTATGCTCATTTCAAGGGTATCTCCACTGGGAGAGTACTGCCTGTGTGTATTACTGAGGTATTCTAACCAAAGGAAAATGTGAGTTATTCCATTCGGAAGACTAAACATCAGGAGAAATTATTTTTCCTGGATTAGTGAATACATGGAACATACTCCTAACAAAAATACTTGAGACTAAGTTGATTAACTCTTTCAAAAAGCATCTGTGTAAATATTTGATTAGGAATAGGATCAATGGTTCTGGAGATAGGTAACATTGGAATGATCAAATATTCTATTTCTTTTATGGTTATTTTCTGAGTGCAAGCCCAGAAATATCAGGTTAGTTGCATTCATTTTCACAATTTGCTGTGGTGGAGTTTGATCTGATGAGCTCTACCTGCTGATCCATTAACTACTGTACAGTAGACAGCAATAACTCAGGATTCACACTAGAGGTTTAAGGTTGGCATTTTGATTAATTGCTTGATTGACATTAGAGAATTTAAGAATATTTATGCAGATCTTTCCATCATGGATGGGTTGGAGTCTAGAATAGAATAGGCTGTACATGGCTTCTGGAAGGAATTGGCTTAATAGTCTCAATACCTTTATCTCACTCCATGCTTATATATGTTTTGGCCAACATAAAACTATGAGGAACAAAAATGTTAAAAGTTATAAAATATCTCTTTTGTTATAAACCTATTTCAAGTCAAACCTTAAACATCTCCTTGGTGATTTGCCTGTATTTGATCTGCATTGAACAAACGTGTTATGCTTAAGGTTTACAAAGTAAAGATTAAACTTAACTGGTAGAGATTATTGTTGCCTTGCATTCTTAAAAGCTCTGTGTGAAATCTCAATACTCCAAAATTGAACTTAACTGAAAGTGATTGGACACAACACCCAAGTTCTGAGAAGAAAAATCTTCTTCAGCCAACACATTTTCCAGAGCGAGAGAAATTCCTGTGCTTAACTTGTATTCAAAGTCAAATATGGCCAGGATATAACACACCCTTGATAACTTACAGCATTTTAGGTTATGTTTCCTACCTCTTTTCAAATTGTTGTCATATTTTCAGGAAAACATCAGTAGGGACTAACAACAGAACAAGCCAGCAAAGAATAATAGCAAAATATGGCAACAAAGGAAAAAGACGGTCCAGCAAAGAGAATATTAAAGAACAGGATTCAAAGATAAAAAAATGAAGTTTTGTATATTATATGGTACCTTGTTCTAGTTCCTCCTATTACAGTGGCGTTTTCTTTTTCTGCATACCTTTCTGTTTTACACACCTGATGCATTTCACTTATGTGTGTGAACAGAATATTACTGAAAACACCCACAATATTAGAGGAAAGATATAGGTGTGCCAAAGATTATTATGCAAGTTCTTTTGGGCCTCCTTATCTCGAGAGACAATGGATACGCGCCTGGAGGTGGTCAGTGGTTTGTGAAGCAGCGCCTGGAGTGGCTATAAAGGCCAATTCTGGAGTGACAGGCTCTTCCACAGGTGCTGCAGAGAAATTTGTTTGTTGGGGCTGTTGCACAGCCACTTATGCAAGTGGTCCAGTAAAAAGCCAGTCACAAGGTCTGTTGTAAGAACAGGCTGTTTCTAGGGATCTTCTTTCAAAGTCCCAGACAAAGCATACTTGGAAACAATAAGCTAGTCTCATTATAGAAATTCGCTGTATCAGGAGCTTCAGATATTTTTTGGGTGCAATGTGCTTTTGGCCTCCAATTTGATGCTGGCAGTATTACAGGCAATCATTATTGTTAAACAAATATTAATAAGAACACAACATTCTTCATCATGTGTCACTAGTTGTGCCCCAAGGGCAGTTTCACTATTCTAGAATAATTGCCTTTTCTCGATTGCCATGGTATTGTATAAAGATCTCGATAATGGAGTGTGATGAAAGATCAGTGAAGCAGATTAGTAAGTGTGCTGTGCTGAAACTTTACAACCAATGAACAGTTGGATCTGTCTGCATTAAAACCATGTAGAGTGAACTATATATTTGTTTTAAATGCTATGAATGTTTTTTTTTAACCCATCTCCCCGATTTAAAGGATGGGGGAAGCAGTCCTTCTATGAAAGTGTACTGCAAAGCTTTATGTAAAGGGATGGGAGATTTGTAAGTATTTAATGCATGACACCTTCCCATTTATCAAGAGTCTCTAAGTTTTGATGCCAAATCTATAAAGATACTGGACTTGATTTAGACTATTCTGTGTTACTTTTTCTGCTACAAGGCATTCACTAAAGAGAAATATATAAATAAGAACATTTGTCTCCCCTTTGCTCAGCTGGTTTAGTGAGGATGGAACCAATGGTAGCCCATGTCTTGGAAAATGTAGAATGTGTGAGAAGAATGAAAGGTCAAAATGTTAAACTCCAGAAAGCTTGTTATGGAAGGATAATGCTGGAAGCCGATTTTTACTGAGTTTCACACTTATTATACAGAGTAAAAGAATTACCAACATCTCACTCAAACCCTTCACCAGTCTTAGTAAGTGTATGCTTATAAGTGCTCAAGTAAGATCCCAATTAACACCTTTCACCTGCATGTAATCAAGCAATTGATACACAATTCATAGATTAACACAGAGGTAATGGGAGAGAATGGTCAGCATGGAAAAAAGCGAGCATGAAAAAAAGAAATAGTAGTACTTGGAATTTAAAACAGAACTGTGTGGAGCTGAGTGACAGAAAAATCATTTGCTGATATTTTGAACAACATTTGAATGGCAGAACTTCCATTTGAATAACATCTTTCATGTCCTCAATATGTCTCAATCTGTTTTCGTGGTGTGGGTTGAGGAAGAAATAATGGACAAGACACCACAAGAATTCCCTTGTTCTGCTGTGAATGGTGCTGTGTGATCTTTTATGTCCGATGACTTACTGGTTCAGAATTTGCTGCAAAGGGGATATTGGCGAAAGACACCACAAGTTAAACTGCTGTGCTCCCCGATCCTCCAGTTACAAATTTATCACTACAGTTTTCTGGAAAATTGATTAGAATATGCTGCCACAAGCATAGCACTGAATCAGAATTATCACTGTCAATGGATAGCTCCCCTAATTGAATTATGAGCGAAAGATTTCATGGTACCGTAATTTAAGAAGTTGCAGTAGTCATGAAAATGACAGCTTTTATTTCAGTGTTTAATTCACTGCCACTTCTCTTCCAGGAATGCCTACCTTGAAGAAGTTCTGCTCTTCCCTCCGACGGGATTTTCGTTTGTCTCTTTTACCTTGTTCACCTTCATTGCTTTCTATTTCCCTCCTGGTGTTTGATAAAGTGTCTACCAAAACTCGTTTTCACAGCCACATCTCCTTCCTCAGTGACTGTCCCTGACTTATTCCACGTGGAATCCAACTGCATTTTCACCCATCATGTTTTGAATCCACCCAGGATTACAGGTATCTCCGAGAAATACAACATTCCTCGGACTGCTACTCTCGCCGCATCCTGAGCACCGCCTCAGCTTATCTCAAAGCTGTTCTACTCCGCAGTTTCATTTCATCTTTCGTCTCATCCGACACATTAACAAAAAACTGTTTTTCTTCCTCTCAGATGTCAAGGAACGTAAGCTCCAGCAGCTGATGGGGATGAATGCTCCTCCAGATCCTCCTTCCGCTTCACTTCCCTCTAACACCACCCCTTCTGATCTGACCCCTTGCCGTGTATTCACTATACCCTCTGATCTCCCCCTCTCTGATGCTGAACGTTCTGTACTCAGCAAAGGTCTCAGTTTTATCCCCTTACGTCCCCACCTCAATGAATTTCGCGCTCGGCATGACGTTGAGCTCTTCTTCCATCGCCTCCATCTCTGGGCTCACTTCTTTGACCAGGAGTCCTCCCCCCGACCAGCAGACCCATTCACCCGCCTCCAGCATTCTCCCTCTACCTGGACCCCTCCCCCTGGCCTCTTACCTGCTCTTGATCTCTTCATTGAAAACTGTCGGTGAGACGTTGGTCATCTCAATTTCTCTGCCCCCCTCACTCACTCTAACCTGTCCCCCTCTGAACTTGAGGCACTCCGTTCTCTCAGGTCTAACCCCGACATGGTCATCAAACCTGCAGACAAGGGTGGTGCTGTTGTTGTATGGCGTACCGACCTCTACCTTGCAGAAGCTCAACGCCAACTCACAGACTTCTTCCTACCTCCCTCTGGACCATGACCCCACCACCGAACATCAAGCCACTGTCCAAAGGACTGTCACTGACCTCATCTCCTCTGGAGATCTTCCGTCTACAGCTTCCAACCTCATAGTCCCGCAACCCCGGACAGCCCGCTTCTACCTCCTTCTCAAAATCCACAAACGGGACTGTACCGGCAGGCTGCTCCTGCTCCTGCTCCTGCCCCACTGAACTTATTTCTTCCTATCTTGACTCTATCTTTTCTCCGCTGGTTCAGTCTCTTCCCACCTACATCCGTGACTCTTCTGTCGCCCTATGTCATTTCGACAATTTCCAGTTTCCTGGTCCCAACTGCCTCCTCTTCACTATGGACGTCCAATCGCTCTACCCCTCCATCCCCCACAAGGATGCTTTAAGGGCTCTCCGCTTCTTCCTTGAACAGAGGCCCAACCAGTCCCCATCCACCACCACCCTCCTCCGCCTGGCTGAACTTGTTCTCACATTTAACAACTTCTCCTTCAACTCCGCTCACTTCCTTCAAGTAAAAGGTGTTGCTATGGGTACCCGCATGGGTCCTAGTTATGCCTGTCTTTTTGTGGGATATGTCGAGCATTCTTTGTTCCAGTCCTACTCAGGCCCCCTCCCCCAACTCTTTTTCCGGTACATTGATGACTGTATCGGTGCTGTTTCCTGCTCCCGCCCTGAACTGGAAAACTTTGCTTCCAATTTCTACCCTTTTCTCACCTTTACATGGTCCATTTCCGACACTTCCCTTCCCTTCCTCGACTTCTCTGTCTCCATCTCTGGGGATAGGTTGTCTACTAATATCCATTATAAGCCCACCGACTCCCACAGCTACCTGGACTACACTTCTTCACACTCCACCTCCTGTAAGGACTCCATTCCATTCTCCCAGTTTCTCTGTCTCCGACGCATCTGCTCTGATGATGCCACCTTCCATAACGGTGCTTCTGATATGACCTCCTTTTTCCTCAACCGAGGATTCCCCCCCACTGTGGTTGACAGGGCCCTCAACCGTGTCCGGCCCATTTCCCGCACCTCTACCCTCACCCCTTCCCCTCCCTCCCAGAACTGTGACAGGGTTCCCTTGTCCTCACTTTCCACCCCATCAGCCTTCATATCCAAAGGATCATCCTCCGCCATTTCCACCACCTCCAGTGTGATGCCACTACCAAACGCATCTTCCCCTCCCTTCCCCTATCAGCATTCCGAAGGGATCGTTCCCTCCGCGACACCCTGGTCCACTCCTCCATTACCCCCACCACCTTGTACCCGTCCCATGGCACCTTCCCCTGCAATCGCAGGAGGTGTAAATCCTGCTCATTTACCTCCTCTCTCCTCACTATCCCAGGCTGCAAACACTCCTTTCAGGTGAAGCAGCGATTTACTTGTACTTCTTTCAATGTAGTATACTGTATTCGCTGCTCACAATGTGGTCTCCTCTACATTGGGGAGACCAAACGCAGACTGGGTGACTGCTTTGCAGAACACCTCCGCTTAGTCCGCAAGCAGGACCCTGAGCTTCCGGTTGCTTGCCATTTCAACACTCCCCCCTGCTCTCATGCTCACATCTCTATCCTGGGCTTGCTGCAGTGTTCCAGTGAACATCAACGCAAGCTCGAGGAACAGCATCTCATTTTCCGATTAGGCACACTACAACCTGCCGGACTGAACATTAAGTTCAATAATTTCAGAGCATGACAGGCCCCCCATTTTACTTTTATTTTTAGTTATTTTTTCTTTTTTCTTTTTTACATTTTTTACAATTTTTTTTCTTTTGTTTATTTCATTTCATTGTAGTTTGCTTACCCACTGTTTTTTTCATGTTTGTACTTGCTGCTGTTCAACCTTCAGTTTGTTAACACCCTATCTGTACTAATGCTTTGTCTTTCAACACACCATTAACATATTGTTTGCCTTTGCTCCATGACCTCTTGGTCAGCTATGTGGCCTTATCCAATCTACACCTTCTCCTTTGTTATCTCTTGCCCCAACCCCGGCTCACTTGCTTATAACCTTTGACATTTCTAATATTTTCTAGTTCCGAAGAAGGATCACTGAACCGAAACGTTAACTCTGCTTCCCTTTCCACAGATGCTGCCAGACCTGCTGAGTGGTTCCAGCATTTCTTGTTTTTATGTCATGAAAATGACCTCAGTTTTGGGGCAAAGAAAAATCTAGCAGCAAAAGGCTTGAAAAATGTACCCTGTCCTGGATTTAAAATTACCAGAAGCCTTATCAGTTATAGGGTTCCTTTCATCTCGTAGTCCATACGAATTACTTGGTGTCACAAAACATATAACTGTTATCTATTGCTATATTAGTTGTAAAGAGTTAGGAACTAATTGTCATGTGTAAGTGTGTTCCAGGGGACCACATTTCACTGCTGCACTGTAGTCATGTGATGTGTAACACTGCACCACCTTAGATAGCATGAAGCAGAATGAAATAAACAAAGAGCTCCAGCCTTTCCAAGCTTAAAGTGTGATTATTTCTAACTTTTGGGAACCAGAAGACATAACAATGACACTACAAATCCCACCATTTCCTCAGCACCATTCTTTGATAGTCAAAGTAGCTCCAATCGTAGTGTTGTTAGCTCAGCAAACAGTGATCACCACTGAATTTATAAAGACAGGATGGGGGGGGCAGGGGCAAAGCCTTTAAAATTAGCTGCGAAACATTTTTTGGTGAGGTGCATGCTCCTAGGACCGTCGCAGCATAAACTGCCGTAGATGCACCGTTAAAATGGAATGAGTCTACCTCAAACTCTGGGCCAATGTCACATCTGAAAAGTCACAGCTTCAGCAATGCAGTTCTCCCTCTGTACTGTACCGAGGTGTCAGTTAAGAGTTAGCTGAAGTCTTGCCACACCCACAATCTTCTGACTTGGAGGTGGCAAAAATAGCAATGAACCGTGCTGGCACCACATCAAACAGGTTTCACAGTAAATAATAGGTTGATTTATGAATGCATATTGATACATGAAATTGAAATTTCCTTTTTAAATTCTGTCAACTCAAATGTGCGTATTATTTATTTAAGAATGCTTTCAAGAATGAATCAAAATAAACATAATCTGTAATTTAATCAGGAGAAAATCATTTGTACCATTTAGGAAAGGCAATGAAGTATTATGTGCACTTTTGTGTCAATTATAAACATGTGTGATTGGTACACTTGAGGTTCTGCTAGTTGAAATGGCATCTGACCATTTGGATTATGTTCTGCAGAGATTTCACAGCTACTAGTTATAGAGTGCCTGCAGACTTTTCTAGAATTATGTTATTCTTTTTAGAATACAGTAGGTAGGCATTGTTACATATACAAAAGATGATGGACACGCAGCAAAAGATCCATTTAGGTGGGGTGTCTCCGCTTGGTGCACCTTTGCTGATGGCTGTGAAGGCCAATCCTTGGGAGGCAGGTTCTGCCACAAGTGTTGAACGTGAAGCTGCCAAGTGATGCTGCGAGTTGTTGTTTTTGATGTTGGCGCCTGTTGCCAAGCTGCTGTCGCAACTGGTCGTCATGGTAGTGCACACCAGTCCACAGGATGTGTCGCCATTTCCCTCTTTTGCCAGTTAGTGACTCCCTGGTGCAATAGTCAACATTTAGGGCCTTCATGTCACACTTGCAAGCATCCTTGAAGTGGAGCTCTGAGCACCCCACTGGTCATCTGGCCCCGGCTATTTCGCTATACTTAAGGTCCTTGGGTATGCGACCATCATCTATCTTGTGGACGTGTCCGATCCACCGAAGCTGCCTCTGTTTGATTAGTGCCAACACACATCTGAGTACAAGTAACTAATCAACACCCAACACTTGTTCACCATATTACCTTCAACTACTAGCTATTTAACATTCATTAACAGAACTTATTAGACACTAACAGCAATCGGCTTTAGGGTCAGTTATAAGGTCAGGAAAATCAAATGCTTAATATTGTAAGTGATTACCAATTTGTAATTTGTGCAAATTACAATAGTTTAGCACAGATGCAGAATGAATTAAATAAAAACATAAAATAATATGAAGGAATATTGCCAGCGTTGACTGAATTGGAAGCACTTTTTTTAATTAAAAAAAGAATCAAATTAAGATGCTACTCCTTGATTAGTGAAAATTAATAGCAATTTATACAATCTTTTCTTGTCTAAAGAGCCAGGGAGTAAGAATTCATCTGGTCATCATGTTTGCTGACATTGTTTCTTACCAAAGATTTCCTCAGTATTTCTACATAAAACACAAACGTATTGTAACAGGTTTCATTTACAAATTCGGAATTAAGGAAATCTTCACATAGGCATTTACAGTGTTGCGACACCAAGCAGAGAAAGAAGATCTTACTCCTGCGTGCCATAGGTACGTTCACAAAGCCAGGTCTGCATTAGTGTGCCTCACCCTGATAAAAAATGAGCAGTGCAAATCTAGAGTTAGGGTCAGACTTTACTCAGCAGTAAAGTGAACAGAGACTGGCTGGGTGGCAGTGCAGGCTAGTCTTACATTACTTTGTTTTTTTTATTCATTTGTGGGATGTGTGCGTCACTGGCTAGGCCAGCATTTATATCCCATTTCTAATCGCCCTTGAACTGAGCGGCTTGCTGGGCCATTTCAGAGGGCATTTTAAGAGTCAACCACATTGTTGTGGGTTTGGAGTCACATGCAGGCCAGACCAGGTAAGGACAGCAGATTTCCTTCCCTAAAGGACATTCGTGAATCTGATGGGTTTTTACAACAATCGACAATGGTCACCACAAGGAATATAAATCCAGTGTGATGGATTCCAAACCTGGTTTTGCAAATGTTCAGGTGTTGGTTGGACCCTCCTGTACACATTGTAAATCTAACTGACTTGAATCAAATTGTTTAGAAAGCATGAATCTCCGCTCCCTGCTCTCTAAACATTTCAGTTTCTCGCCTTTGGGAATTCTGTGCATGTATTCTGGAATGTGCAGAGTTCCCTTCTAAACCAGGCAGTTAAAGTTACACTGCAGCTCGCAGTCTCACAGCAGTAACTGGAGTTAGGGTTTCGGCCAAGCAGAGCCTTGCTGCTGCCTGGCTGGAACCCCTAGTCCAGTTACTGTTAGAGAGACAATAGCTGCAGTGTAAGTTCATCCTTGCATTTATCCAAACAAAGACCAAATTTGACTGATCACTGCAACAATTTGTATTTTCCAGTAGCATCATCTTGTTTTGCAACTTTATCAATCATGATTTTCTTTTTAAGTTTACATTGCCATGGTGCTGTACAAAATGCACGATGGGATGCTTGGATTCCCATTTCCAACAAGGTAGTCTTGAAAGTGTTGGGAAGAGAACATGCCAATAAAAACAATTAAAAAATAATTTGTTTAATAAAAATAAAACAGAAGATTAACAGAATGCAGGATACTGCAAATGTGAAAAATCTGAAATTGAAACAGGAAATGGCGGAAACACTCAGCAGGTCAGGCAGCATCTGTGGAGAGCCAATGGTCAGGTTAGTGTTTTAGGTGAACGACCCTTCATCAGGTTCTGATTAAAAGTTGTTGACATGAAACGTTAACCCTATCTCCCTCTCTCCACAGATACTGCCAGATCTGCTGAGTGTTTCAAGCATTTTCTGTTTTCACTACAAGTTAAGCAGAGTCTGCACATTTGGGAGGAAAGTCCTGTTGCAGATCAAAATCCTAGACTAGTAATGTATCAACATAGAGAAAATTGTCCACCTTAATCAGTTTTAAAAAAAATGTTGTGTGTAGTTTTTGACAAATATTATGAAGGCCTAAAACAATTGAAATATGAAACATAAATCTAAGTCCAATTTTAATCATTGCATTAACAAATTAATTAAAGTCAATAAATGTCATCAAGGTACAGGAACCCTTGAGTGTAAATTGTCAATTCTTGTTATTGAGAGTAAAGTATGCTATTTTCTGCAAGCAAAGGGGTTGGAAGGTTAAATATGTGATGCATTGTAAAGTAACAGAATTTGCTAATTGAAACAGTCTGCTGTGCCTCCTAAGTTCCTGACACTCTCCAATCAGCTGGTTCATGATGTATCATTTCCTGCTGCCTCTTATTATTTACTTTTTTAAAAAATCATTTAAGCTCTGTGTTGAGTTTCAGAATATTTACACAAGTGATAAAATGTCACTGCTATGCCCAAACGATGAGCTCAGTAATGATGCAAGTAATCGGAGAGTAGTTTGGGGAAAAGACGCAGTTTTCCCCAAATTGAAATGAAGCGTTAACACTTGCAATACAGACAAATGCACCCTGGCAACAAATTGATATTTTTGATTAAAGAATAGAGAATGAAGAACCAATACTTTTTTGTTGCTGTAATTCTGTACTTGTATTTGTGCTGTACTTTAACAGGAGGCAGAGTTAGACATGGGTACTGGGATCTTCAACTTGACATCATCAAAGTGATGATGGAACATTATGCTCCTGCCGATATGAATTTTAACTTTTCAGGCCCAAATGCTAATGTTTGACTTCAGGCTAAGCACATCTCATTGAAGCTGAAGTGATGTTGTGAATGCTCTATTACAATGATAATCTCCATACTTTTAAGAAGTAGATACTTCCCCATTGTTTCCTCAACTTTCCCAATTCTATCTCCTGCTTCCACGCATTGCCCTTTGTTTAGGAGAACATGCTGAATTTTTGTGCGTTTCCCCAGATACAATGACCAAACTGCACTCTGTTTCAACCCACAGGTGACACCATTCTCTGTTGTACTACTTTTTTCTGCTACACACTAGAGAAACTGCATTGCACTGGTGAAGGTTAAGAGAAGATTTAATAGATAAGCTCAAATTATGAAGAGCTTTGATGAGCTGAATAGAGAAAAGCTATTTCTACTAGTTAGTGAGTTAGTAACGAGACAGCATAAGTTTAAGATCATAATTAAAGGAATAAGAGGAAAGAATAGGAAAGACAGATGTGACCCACCAAATGGCATAATTCTGTTCTTTAAAATTCTGTGATTTTATAGAATCATAGAATAGTACAGCATAGAAGGAGGCCATTCAGCCCATCAAGTCTGCACTGGCTCTTTCAAAGAACAATCCAGTTAGTCTCACTCATCTGCTCCTTCCCCATATTCCTGCAATGATTTCTCCTTCAAGTATTTATCTAATTTCTTTTTGAAAGCTGCTCTTGAATGTCTTTCCACCATCCTATGAGGCAGTACAAGCCAAATCCTAACTACTTGTTGCATAAAATGTTTTCCTCATGTCGCCTGTGGTTCTTTTGCCAATCACCTTAAGTCTGTGCCCCCTGATTGGCAACCCTTCAGCCATAGGAAACAGTTTCTCTCTATTTACTATATCCATACCCTTCATGATTTAAACACATCCATCAAATCTCCTCTTAGCCTTCTCTGTTCTAAGGAGAACACCCCCAGTTTCTCTTGTTCATCCACGTAACTGTAATCCCTCATCCCTGGAACCATTCCTGTAAATCTGTTCTATATGCTGTCAAAAACCTTCACATCCTTCCTAAAGTGTGGTGCCCAGAACTGGACACAATACTCCAGCTGGGGCCAAGCTAGTGTTTTATATTGGTTTAGCATAACATCCTGACTTTTGTACTCTATGCATCTATATATAAAGCACAGGATCCAATAGGTTTATTAGCTGCTTTGTTAATCTGTCCTGCCCTGAAGCCCCTAAATGTCAACTATTGCACCTGGGAGTCATGAGCTGGTGAAAGAGGGAATTGGTGACAAACCCTGTGGACTGGTGTGCACTACCAAGATGACCAGTTGCTACAGCAGTTTGGCAACAGACGTCAATGTCAAAAAAAACTCAGTGTCACTTGGCAACTTCATGTGCAGCACTTGTGGCAGAAACTGCCTCTCAAGGATTGGCCTTCACAGCCATCAGCAAAGGTGCACCAAAAGAAGACACCCCACCTAAATGGATTGCTTGCTGCATGTCCATTTTTGTGTTTTCGCCGGGTTACTGGATAAATTATATATATCTGATTTATCTCAGAGTAACACAGATATGACACTTGTATTAAATTACCAACTAGTTTATTTACAGCACTTTAAAATATCTCTGCACTACAAGATCTCAGCACAATGTGTTCTCAGAACAGTCTCTGACCGGAATTTTATGTTGGGCGAGAGGCCCCGCCCACTGGCTGAAAAGTCAGTGGCGAGCCCACCTCCACCAGGCCTGGCGAGCCACACTGAGATTTTTCACTCTCCAGGTTCTTACTGGCCTTGGGCAGGAGTTCCACCTCCTTGACGCAGCATGTTCCGTCTAATAGTGCTCCCGGCAAATCAGCAGGTGGGCAGCTCTTAGTCCCAGCAGCACCACCGGGAGCCATGGCCACTTCTGGGACTGCACCCAGCCAACAGAAGCAAGAGGAATAATGGCCCCGGAACTAAGGTAAGTTTTTGGGACCTTGCCCGGGACAACTGGCTGGGACCCGGTGAGGCAAGGGGGGGGGGGGTCACTTTGGTGGAGTGGGGGAGGGGCTGGTGCGGGCCAGTGTTATTCAGTGGGGGCAGTTGGGCCATGGGATTGGGCCGTGAGCAGGCACAGGGTGCCCGGTCTTGAAGGCCTCCTCCCAAGTCTGCAAGAGGGCCTCCAGGGTTTACCCGGCGGTGTTCTTAGGGCCTTTGCCATCCTGCCTCTGCGTACCAGCGGCGGCGGGAAGAGGTCCTTAAGTGACAGTTAATTGGCCACTTAAGGGCCATGATTGACCTGGGGCAGGCGTGCGGTTTCTCGCTGCTGCAGCCCTGCGTAAAATTGCAGCGGGGGCAGGAAGTCGTCAGGAACACTGCCTCCCCCCACCTCCCACTCAATTTTATGGGCTGCCCCGCCACCAGCCCGCTCGTTGGGAGGCCGTAAAATTCTCTTTTGTAAAATTCACTTGGTTTCAGTTTCAAACTCTTCAGCTCCACCCATAGGCTTAAGCTATCAAGCACAGTGAACGCAAATCAGTGGACAGACCAATACAATCAAACCCAGATCAATCAAACACTACATTCCCCCACCTTTTAAATGAAGACATTATTTTACATTAAACTATTCTAAACATCAAACTCATATAGATCAAGTTATTTCTTAATGTTCAATTTGATTGTTTTCTCTAAGTACAAAAATGGTCTTTGAGGTAGGAAGATCTCTTAGGTCTGTGATTAGATTTACGAATTTGAGGTGGATAATCAATATCACTCATAGGAAAAGGAAATGTATCCTTTTAACTACCATCCTCAAAATATCCTGGTCTGCTCCCTATCAATTATCTCATATTCCACTTGCTGTTGTCATCCCAACAGATGAGCATTGGGACCGAGCAAATGTTTGATCTGCTTTGGACCTGATACTGATGAAGCAAGTTTGTGGTCGCGATATGGCCGTTGGATTCGAATCCAATCTCCAACTTTAAATTGTCGTTCCGATGAAGGGTCACTGACCCGAAACGTTAATTCTGCTTCTCTTTTCACAGATGCTGCCAGACCTGCTGAGTGGTTCCAGCATTTCTTGTTTTTATTTCAGATTTCCAGCATCCGCAGTATTTTGCTTTTATTTAAATTGTCGTTCCCTTGCACCTGTATGTTTGTCAAAGCATGCTTTTGTTTTACCTTGTCGTTTTGCAATTTCATCTGCTTTTGCTCTGACATTCTCGTTAACTGGTAGTTATGTCTTAAGGATGGGTGACATGCGAAAGTTACAACCTATCATAAGGTCGACTGGTATCTTTCCGGTTAGAGAGTGTGGGGTGCATCGATATGTGTGGAGTAGGATGTGAATGGATTGTTTGAATGTTTTCCCCTCCGACATATGAGCTTTCAGACGTTCCTTTATCACCCTCTTGAATCGTTGATCATGTCCAGCTTTGTCCCTTCCGTGGACGACGACATCATCAAGAATGTTAAGCGCCCCCTCAACATCTGGCAAGACTGAAGAAACGATCTTCTGGAATGCACTCGGTGCTGAACTTAGTCCCTAGGGCATTCTGCGGTACTGAAACACACCTTCATGTGTAACAAAAGCTGTAAGATATCAGCTTTGTTCTTCTAGTATCAAGCTTTGTGAAGATTGTGGAGTCATGAAATAATCCTGACAGTTCTTGAATTGTAGGATTTGGATACTTGTCTGATATGATAGCTTTGTCAACTGCTTTTAGGTCAATGCATAGTCTAAGTTCGCAATTTTTTCGTCGTGCAATGACTAGATTTGAAATCCACGGCGATGAGTCGATTTGCTCAATGATACCATCTGTTTCTAATCATTTCGGCTCCAATGACACTTCAGCACAGATTGCAAACAGCAACAGTCTCAAATTTTGTGAAACTGGTTGAATTGATGTGTCAATGCGAGGAGCATGACAGTACCCCTTGATCTCCCCGAATCCAGTAAATAAGGAAGGATACTGGTGTGTATAATCTGCATTATCAATCACATTCATGTGTGCTCTGATGGGGTCTTCAAGTTTGAATCCAAGCCTACTGAAAAGGTTTACCTCAATAAGGCTTTGGCCTTTAGCTGCATAGAAAGTGAACCTATCTAGGGTGACATGTTTGTAGCATACTAGAACTGTGATCGTCCCTGAAACTGGAATGATAGTGTCGTCATAAGCTTGAAGAGTGTCTGTTGCAGGAGTGAGAGAGAATTGCGGAAATACCGATGGTAGAATTTGTCACTCAAAATAGATATTTTCAAGGTAACATCGATAAGAAGTGACACTGAGAAGTCTGTGATCTCGACTGAGCACTCCTTAAAGTGATCTGGTGCTTTACTTTTTGTGTTGGTATATACACCTCACACTCAGGAAGAGACAACCCCACATGTTGAACCGATGAAGTCTTTTTCTTCGACAACCTGCACATCTTTGAAAATGCTGCACTTTGAACATGAATTACATTTTTTTCCTCAAGCTGGACTCAATGAGTATTTCCATAATTTGGGCATAGTTTTGAAGGTGACCGTGGCTGGAATTTTACAGCCCCCCACAGGAGCGGGCTGGTGGCGGAGGGGGCCGTAAAATAGTGTGGGAGGTGGGGGGTGCTGTTCCCGATGCCTTTCCACCACCACTGCAATTTTATGCGGGGTGGCGGCGGCGACAAACAGCCCACCCGCCCCAGGCCAATAAAGACCCTTAGATGGCCAATTAACAGTCACTTAAGGACCTCCTCCCACTGCTGCTGGTATTTTAACAGTGGCGACCGGGCAGCAACGGACCCTAGAACACAGCCAGGTAAAACCAAGTGGCCGTCTTGCAGGCTGGGGGGTGGGGCCTTCCTGATCGGGCACCCTGTGCCCCATGGAGGGCCCCCCTATGGAGGGCCCCTACTGCACAACACTCCCCCTGCCCCCAGCTGAACCCCTTTGCCTCACAATCGCCCAGCCGATTGTCCCCAGCGAGGCGCCAAAAACTTACCTTCTTTCCAGGACCATCATCCCTCTTGCTGTCGTTGGCTGGATGCAGTCCCAGCAGGGGCCACTGCTCCCAGTGGCGCTGCTGGGACTAATAGTTGCTGGCCCGCTGATTGGCCGGCAGCTCCATTTGGTGGGACTTCCTGACTCAAGAAGGTGGAAGACCCGACCAAGGCTAATTAAGGAACTGGGGAGCGAAAAATCCTGGCATGGCTCCCCAGGCCCATCAGAGGCGAGCTCGCCACTGACTTTTCAGCCAGTGGGCGGGGCCTCCCACCCAACATAAAATTCCAGCAACTTTTGTGAGGTTGCTGAGGTCTCCTTGTAAGTAACCCTTGCACTGAAGCTGGTTGGGCAAGTTGTGTCTGCAACCCTGAGTCTAAGGGTGCATGCATGTGCAAACTCTTTGAATCTAATATGGCAGATTCGATTTGGCTTTTTCCAAAGTTAAATCATCATCCTCCATGAGGAGATGTTCCCTAATTCATGGAATTGAAGTATCTTCAATTCATTGGTCACGAATTAGTTCATTGGTTAGTGTGCCAAATTTACAAGTAGCTACAAATTACTGCAATGCTGTCACACATTGTTTAGTGGATTCACTATGTCCCTGGGATCTCTGGCGGAATGTGTATCGCTTTATCATCACACTTTTCTTTGGCCCAAAGTATTTTTCGAGAGCACTTACCACCATGTCAAACATAGACGTATCTTCTGTGAGCTGCTTGAATATGCGCTAGCCTTCTGCTCCGAGACAATGGACAAGTATTGCTTTTTTACAGTTCGCTGCTATATCTGGGCTGTCCATCCCAGTAGCGAGCAAGTAGGTCTTGAACCCCAAAATCCATCGCTCCCAGCACAATGGAGAAAGGATCGAGAACGAGAGGGCACAGATTTAAAGTATTTGGTAAGAGAAGCAAAAGTGACATGAGGAAAATCTTTTTCATGCAGAGAGTGGGTAAGATCTGGAATACGTGGTGGAGGCAGGTTCAACTGAAGCATAAAAGGGAATTAGACAGTTATATGAAAAGGAAGAATGTGCAGAGTTATGGGAAGAAGGCAGGGGAATGGAACTGATGGAATTGCTCTTTCATAGAGCCAGTGCAGACGTGATGGGCCGAATGGCTTTCTTTTGCACTGTAACAACTCTCTGATTCTCTGTGCTTCTGTGATTCCCCAGCATTGAAAGAAATTTTTCTGGAGTGGATAACATTAAATTTTGCTGAATCATCTACAAAGCCACATTTGTGTTATGTTTTCGCCGGGCTGCTGGATATATTATATATATATGATTTATCTCAGAGCAATGCAGATATGGCACTTGTATTAAATCACCAACTAGTTTATTTACAGCACTTTAAATATCTCTGCATTACAAGATCTCAGCACAATGTCGTCTCAGAACAGTGTCTATCTCTTTTGGTTTCAGTTTCAAACTCTTCAGCTCCACCCACAGGCTTAAGCAATTGAGCACAGTGAACACAGATCAGTGGACAGATGAATACAATCAAACCCAAATCAATCAAACACTACATCATCATCTTTTGTCAATGGAAGGATGCCAACCAAACAATCTGTCCTTCCACCTTCAAGATTTGTGCATAAATGCCCCCAGGTCCCTCTGTTCTTGCACCCCTTTAAAATTGTTCCATTTAGCTTGTATTGTCCCTCCTCGTTGTTGGGACCAAAATGTATCACCGGATTATGATTGTAATATGAATGTCAAGAAAACATGCTATGACAAATAAGGATTTTTAATTCATCAGTTGGAAACTTACATTAATCTTAAAAATAGAAGGAAAGCTGGAATATTGCAGACAACTTTTACAAAGTCTTTACCACAGCTAAAAATGGCCACCACCATTTGTATTTGAAAACCTTGCACATTCCAAGGCATCAAAAGTGGAGACACATGCTTGATTAGCTTGTACCTCATTTGGGGTGTTGTTCCCGATGCCTTTCCACCCCTACTGCAATTTTACATGGGGTGGTATAGCGAAAAACGGCCCACCTTCACCGGGCCAATAAAAACCCTTAGATGTCCAATTAAATGCCACTTAAGGCCTCCTCCCACTGCCACTGGTATTTTACCAGCGGCAGCCTGGTGGCAAAAGCCCCCAGAACACCACCAGATAAAACCAAGCGGCCTTCTGCAGGCTTGGGGGCACCTTGTGCAAAACACTCCCCCCCCCCCAACAACTGAACCCCCCTGTCCCAAAAACGTACCTTCTTTCCGGGGCCATCATCCCTCTTGCTGTTGTTGGCTGGGTGCAGTCCCAGCAGTGGCCACTGCTCCCGATGGTTTAGCCTACTGACTGAACTCCCTGAGATTGCTTTCATTAGCAAGACATTCAAAGTCATCCTGGAACATCAACATTGAAAGGGGGAGAGCATTGGCACCATGAGGATTGAGAGATGGAAATTCCTAAACTTGAATCTCATTACAAGGTACCAGAGAATACACTGAGACAGTCATGTGACCATCTGACAATCTCTGTGCAAGCGGGGAGTTTCCTTTGGACAAGGAGACAAGCCAGCAAGTCAATGTGTGCAGAACCCAGAAGGGCTGTCTCTCTCTCTTTCTCTCTCTCTCTCTCTCCAGATGGCCTGGTGGGGTGTGCGGAGCCTCGCTGCCAACCGCTGGATCCAAGAAAAAGACATCAAGAAGGAAGCTGGTTGCTCAACTGTCTCCAAGAACAACTATCAACGCAAAACTTCAGGACCACAAATTCAACCGGAAGACCACTAAAGCTACCAGACCACAGACTGTGTATTATTTTTATTTAAAATAAAAACAAGAAATGCTGGAACCACTCAGCAGGTCTGGCAGCATCTGTGGAAAGAGAAGCAGAGTTAACATTTCGGGTCAGTGACCCTTCTTTGGAACTAACAAATATTAAAAATGTCAAAGGTTATAAGCAAGTGAGGTGGGGGTGGGACAAGAGATAACAAAGGAGAAGGTGTAGATTGTATTTGTTCTGGATTCTAAGCCACCACAAATCTACTCCTTATCACTCTGTAGTCTATTTGTGTGTGTGTGTGTGTGTGTGATTCTCGTGTATGTGTGTGTGTGTGTGTGAAAGTGTAGCATAATTTTATTATTTTTATTTAGATTGGATTTAGACTGTTAAGTATAATAATCGCACCCTTTTTTGTTTAAACTCAAGAAAACCTTTCAGATTAGTTATTTTACGATCACAACAAAGGTAAAAAGTAAAACATTCATTGAAGTGGTAAGCACATCCACTGTTTAAAAAGGAATAAACTCTATTGCAATCAAATAAGAGGAAGGACTAGAGGGGGCCTTGTGACCCCCTCCTCACCTGATCATAACATGAAGAATGGATGCAAAACAGTTATTGTTGGTAAACTGTTTTAGGGAATGAATTGACCAATTGAATTGCTTGTTCACTGCCAGTTATTGTCAGATTGCTAAATCTTTGCTATACATATATATAAGTATGCATTCCACTTAATGCATCAACCATAACTACAACTAAATACAGTTATCTGTAAATACTTTCTTTGAGCTAAGCTCCAGTAGCTTCTGATCTCCTGAACTCCATTAATACAGAATCAGAATCCTTGAGAATGAATTGTTGAGTATGAAATGTATATTTCATGTAAGGAGCCAACAGTGGAAAATCCATGAAGTAAACCAAATGATATTCTTCAAAGAATGGTCAAGGTAACACAGAATTTAGTTAAAGTAAAGCAAATTTGAAACAGATTCAAAACATGGTTGATGGGTTTCAAAGAACTAATTTGAGGAAAAATAAATGGTAACAGCTGAATGAAAAATCAAAATGGAATGCTAAAACTCATTACTTACTTCCTTTCTTTCATTAATTTATTAAGTAAATATAGCCACAGTGCTCCAGTTTCTTTCTGTGCTAGCATTCTAAAACATGTTTTGATGTTATCTTGCAAAATAATTTTTATGGGATAATTTTAGAATAATTCTCATTTTTATAAATGCACCCTTTCCCAACAATACCTCCAAAAGTACACTTAATGGATAACGAATGGCTTTGTAAATAAAAGTCAGTTAAATTTCACACAGTATGGATGCTTGTTTCAGTTATTTAAAGATCAGACTGTGTCTTTTGAACAAAAGATCAAAGTTCCATGCTCCACTGACTTAATTAACAGAGATCTTCTGCAGTTAAAAGACCTGGCATGTTTGTGTAAACAAATATAATTCAATTAAGTAGTAAGTCCAGATGTATTAGCAGTCTTTGTATCTCTGTAGACTGGTTTGTGCAGCTTTTTCTGGTATACTACAAATTCCAGCTATTGCCTATATAATACATAATATAGACAACTGAACTTACATATGAAGCATGATTAGGTTTGACTCACATTAATAGAACCAATAGGTAAAATACACCTAAAAAAAACCTAATGAGTTAAAACAGGAGATGGGGCTCTTCCAAATTCTGGTACTTGTTACAAGAAAGAGCTTGATTTCACCCCCACCCCATCAATCCCCCAATTTGAGGTTGACAATACAATAGAATGCACTGATACAGAAAACACTGCAAGGCCAGACAAATTTATTTTGCCATATCAGAAAACAAACATTTGTTTATTGTAACTATAGGGACCTTTACATTTCCACCGACAATGGATAATTGATCCATTATCCTTTGTATGTATGTTAATTTACAATATTAAAAATATTTTTCAATTGTATCTCTTAACTGTAAATATAGATATTCATCCTGAATTCCATGGGATTATCTCATACTGTAACTTCAGTGGAAGATCAAGGGAAACCTTGGAGAATAAGTGATCATTTATAGCCATTCTACTGATCTCCCACTGCAGAACCCCTGTGATAATTCCAGGTGATTTGTTTCTTTATTCTGTGAAGCTTTAGTCTTTGTGGCTATATCTACCACTTCAGAGAGAACTTTGAAGCATAGTCAAAAAGCAGCATAATACAAGAGGACAATTATCAAAACTTCAGGTATAAGAGTGCAGACAACATACAGTTTCCAGTCCCTAAAGGGAAAAGGTCCACTTACAGGAATTGCTTTTAGACAGTTCAAAGAGAAAAAAAGGTTATATACTAAATGTAATCATTATTGTAAACTCACAACATACATCCTTCTTTATTATAATAGTCATTTTTTTCCTTGGTCCCGGTAGAAGCTCCAGTAACATAAGACTGCAAAGCTCCCTAAGAATCACTATTCGATTGGCTACATAAACCTGTATTAAAAAGCTTTTTCCAGTAAACTTAATCACAGAATACTCCTCAAGAACCTTGCTGCTCATGTCAACTTGCTTTCATCCTATTACCTATACAACACAAAATCGAAACAAGTTCTCAATTGGCTACTTCCTATCCGTCTAGTGGCATTCTTTAACTGGATTGATGTTAGTTAGTCTACTTTTGGCATTAGATAGTCCTGTCACACTGCAGTTTTCACGGATGTTTCAAGAACATGAGAGTTTATAAACTTCAGATTCATCATTTTTTTCAGTTGATTCCATTGCAGCTGTAAGCAAAGAGAAAACTAGAAGGCTAATAGCATAAATTTATTTTTCTACAATCTCCTTATATCTATATATATCTACAAAAATTGTATAATAGCTGTCATTTCCTGTCCATTATAGTATATTTCCTGTGTCACATTTCAGCTGTGACACTTTGATACTTAAGTTCATACTCATAAAATTGTAATAGATCAGATCTTAGTACTGAAGAATCTCGAAAGAGCTTTCTTATTTGGTCACCAATCTACGTCTGCAGCCAGCCAACTACAAATAATAATAATATTTGCACTGTAATAAAGATATAAAAAAACATGTTTCACAATAATTTGATTAAAATTCTATTTTCTTTCTTCAGCCTCCCTTAAAAGCTTAGAACTAAAGTTAATATTCTTCCCACAAATATCATTCCATAAGCTGAAGGAATCTATCAAATATATCTGTATCTCGAATTCCCAAGATGGCACAATCTGAGCATGTGCAGTGTAGGATATCTCCCAGCATGCATTAATATGATTTTCTGAGAGCAACAACTCAAAGTTTGTCATACTGCAGGCTCTACAAGCAATTATGCATTTGTTTTTCCAAATTATTTCAGAAGAAGCTGGAGTGTGGATTTTAGAACTGCTTTGAGGTAAGATCGTCAAGAAAGCTTTTTTCAACTCTCTTTTTTAAAGCTTTGTCCAGAGGCTGAGGGAAGGTGACTGAAAGAATATTACAGCACCTGCCTTTTTTTCTTTAGAAATACACTTGTTTCACTGTCTCTGTCAGAACTGTAACAAACCTCTTTCCAAATTATTTCACTGGGGATGCACAGCTCTCCTCAGTTCCAGAAACCAACAATACCACAATGGCCTGCAACCCCCTACACCCGGCATTTTCTTTCAAGAAAAAAGTTGAGACCGGCTGTCTAAGAGGCAGACTTGGGCCTGATTTTCACTCACTCAAAACCCATTCACTTACACAGAGTTAAAATTAAGCCTAAGGAGTTTTATTGAATGAATTTCATAGGTTGAACCCAACTAAACATTCTATTGTCCATATAACGAATGAAGAACATTATCTTAAAACATAATACAGTCCTGAAACCTGAGAGCATCAGACCCGAGTACATTATTTATTATAGGGCCATAAATATTACTTAATGACGTTCTGCGGTAACCGAACAGTTACAAATTATCTTCTGAAGCTTAAAAATTGTTTGCCAAACTCTTCGATGAATTTTGGAAGAAGTGAACTTTTGGGTATGCAGTGCTAGCATGATGCATTGGTTCCCTCAATGGTCTGATAGTTACGTATCATGAATATAAGTAGAGAACTCTTTTTTTAGCTCAGATAATATCTGTGTAAATTTGTACAACTAAAATACCTAGCGAAAGTAAAGGTCAGAGAAGAAGCCTTAACTCTTATGTAATGTTCATTTATACATGGGTTACAGTTTTTGATTCAAGTAAAATGGGTGGTAAAGTGAGCGCTTAAATAGCTGCTAGTCTGAACTGATGCAGATCAGTTCTGGAATGAGAAAGGTTAGCAGCACAAAAACAACAACAACTTATATTTATATAGCATCTTTAATATATTAAAATGTCCCAAGGTGCTTCACAGGAGCATTAGAAAACAAAGTATGACTCCGAGCCACAAAAAGAGATATTAGGTCAGATGACCAAAAGCTTGATCAAAGAGATGCGTTTTAAGGAATGCCTTAAAGAAGGAAAATGAGGTGGAGAGGCAGGGAGGGTATTCCAAAGCCTAGGCAACTGAAGGCACCATCATCAATGGTGAAGCAATTAAAATCAGGGATACACAAGAGGCCAGAATTAGAGGAGCACAGATATCTTGGAGGGTTGTGGGGTAGAGGAGATAATAGAAGTAGGGAGGGGTGAGGCCATGGAATAATTTGGAAACAAGGATGAGAATTTTAAAATCAACACATTGCTTGACTGGGAGTCAATGCAGGTCAGCAAGCACAGGGGTGATAGGGGAATGGGACTTGGTGCGAGTTAACTCATGGGCAGCTGGGTTTTGGATGACCTTGAGATAGAATCCGGGAGACCAGCAAGGAATGCATTGAAATAGTCAAGTCGAGAGATAACAAAGGCTTCAGTGGCACATGAGCTGAGACAGGAGTGAAGTCAGGCAATGTTACAGCGATGGAAATAGTGATGGCATGAATATGATGTTGGAAACTCATCTCGAGGGTCAAGTGTGACACCATGGTTGTGAACTGAGTGGCTTAATCTCAGACTGTTGCCTAGGAGAGGGATGGAGTTGGTAGCTAGCGAACAGCCTTGAGTAAAAGAAAATTCAATTGTTCTGATTTATTTGTTCAGCGCTGGAGCCGCTAAAAAGTATCTGCAAGGAAATACATTTCTGCCATAGAATCTTATTAATACTTCAAATTGTCCTTCAGAATTCCTCCATCTGCTTAGGAGTCTGTGGGATTTTTCAATATATCTTACACCGTAATTTGGTTAGTGATACTTCTAAAAGTTTGCTCAAGTATCTTGACTTTGGCAATGTTTTGTAGCTTGTATGGGTCTCCTGTCAAATACCTCATATTAATTAAGGGTTTTTTGGGAAGAGTCATTTAGTTTTGCTGAAATGTAAAAGCTACAGGGATTTAAAAATAAATGTAACTGTATCACGCTATCAATCAAATTGGTTCAACAACATAATGGCTACAGAGAAACTAAACCCAGGTGGAGAAACTATTGCTTTTATGACATTGCTTGCTCCCCTTTACTACAAATGCTTTGAATGATTCGCTTCTGCTTTTTGTTCCCCATTCAGGGCATCATCTGCCACCATAGTTGCGAAGGGTATCCTTTTCTTAACATTTGTGGGGAAAATGATTTGATCATAGATTTTCAGCTTCTCCCAGACATAATCATCATTTAAGTAACCATGGTTTATACAGGAAAAAGTGGGCTTTAAAACCTTGTTGGCCTCATTCACCCTTAATTCTTGGCAGAAAGAAGATATCTTCTGGAGACAAGTGAGGATAAAGTCCTTTGATCAGAAATGAAGTAGTGGAGAAACATTAAGTGAAAATTAAACTAAATAATAGAACAGAACTAATGCCAGTTGGATCTGGCTCTTGATTAAGACATGTACTTGGAGATTATGGTGCTGGAAGAGAAGAGGCTCCAGGCTTCACCACTGTTGTCTGTACAGCTCTATATTAGACCAACAGATGTGCTTGCCACTGGTGATGTAAGTTTTCTGTCTTTCAACCGTGGCTTGCTACTCATTTCCATGAGGGAAGGCTGCACCCAGTAGAACTGCAGCTAATAACTGATGAAATTCATCAGAATTGTGACTGACTGCCCAATTCTATTGAAACAATACATCTGGTTTGAGAATGTTTTATCTGCAATGATCACCAGAATTTGAGAGCCTGGTCTATAGTGGAAGGATATTTTTGCTGGTAAATTGGCATAATTCTAGAAATATCTGGGAGATGGACTTTGAGGGTACTTTTCAACTTCGATGCCTAGGAACTAACCTGGCACAGCAGATTCCCCACCCGTTGTCGAACCTGCCCATTTTTTGTTCCATTGCGTTTATTCTGCTTTTGTTCAACAAATCTGCCATCGGGTGAAACGATATATAACAAACCAATGCTTTTCAATGGGGAATCAAAAAGAGGCTGGATGAGGAATGTTCTTTGGCTGATGGCTGTGAGAATTCAGAAATTAAGTGCAATTTGGGTGATCACAATCTGATCTGGATGGTAGTCATGAACACACAGCACAAAACTGCCCCTAATTCAGCACAAACTGGTACTAAAATGACAAGCTCATTCAGCATGGATGATGTGTGAAATAAAATGTCACATTGGTGCAGTAGGAACTGTTCTTCTGAGGTTGGGGCACATCATTAACACAGAATTGAGGGAGTTTTTCTTTGCTTTATGAAGCTCTGGATGCTGACACAGGGTGGTCAAAATAGAAAATGTCATTTCCTGGCACTAATATCTCTCAGTATGAAGACCCAAAGGGCTGGATTTTACGCCTCCCCCAAAGAGTGGAATGGTGGTGGAGGGAGGGGAGGGGGGGTGTAAAATGGAGCAGGAAGCTTGGGGGGGCCCTTCCCGACCTACTCCTGTCTCCGTTGCCACTTTACACAGGGCGGCGGTTGCGAAAAACAGCTCGCCCGTCCCAGGCCAATCAAGGCCCTTAAGTGGCCACTTAACAACCGCTTATAGGCCTTCACCTGCCTCCAAAGGGGTTTTACCCTTGGCAGGCGGGCATCCCAGGCCCTAGAAAAGCCGCCTGACAAAAGCAGGTGGCTCTCTGACAGTCTGTTGGGGGGGGGGGCGGGGGGGTGCCGTCCTGATCAGGAACCCTGTGCCAGATGAAGGGCCGCCCCGCTGCCCCAATCACTCCCAACACCCAACCTCCCCCCCCGTCTCCACATTTGACCACCCTTATCTCGCTGGGGCCCGACCTGGTAAGGCAACAAAAACTTACCTTAGTTCCGGGGCTGCCCGACATCATCTTCTGTAGGCTGGGCTGCAGTCCCAGTGGTGGCCACCGCTCCCGGTGGCGCAGCTGGGACAGAGAGTTGCTGACCCGCTGATTGGCCGGCAGCTCTATTAGGCAGGACTTCCTGCCTCAAGCGGGTGGAAGTCCCGCCTCAGAACAATTAAAGACCCGCAAACCGCAAAACACGGGTCGAATCCCCAGGCCATACAGAAGCGGGTTCGCCACCGACCTTTCAGTCGGTGGACAGCTCCCGTCCGCCAAGGGTAAAGTCCCGTACAAAGTTCATAAGATGGTAAAAAAGAAAACATTTTTGTGAATGTTTGCTGCATTTCTATTTTCATTATTTAAAATTGATGAGGCATAAGCAGCCTCATAAACAATTCTTTTGGAAGAGCTCTGACACATTTTGAATTATGAATCAACGATTAAATCATTGTCCTTTTATAGTTTATAATTTTTACCATAGTCACTGAGTTACAGACAAAATTACAGCAAGGAATGAATACCCTTCTATGGTTATCATAATTGGCACGAATAGTTCCAAATACTTGGGCTCATCCAAAACCCTGTGCATTCTAACTTGCACCAAGTCCTGTTCACCCATCACCTCTGTGCTCGCTGACCTACATTGGCAATGCCTTGGTTTTAAAATTTTCATTGTGGTTTTGAAATCCCTTGATAGCCTCACCTCTCTCTATCTCTGTGATCTCCTCCCACCCCCACAACCCTCCAAGATCTGTGCACTTTTCCAATTTTGGCCTCTTGCGCGCCCCTCAATTTAATTGCTCCACCACTGTTGGACATGCTTTCAACTGCCTAGGCCCGAAGCAGTGGATTTCACTCCCTAGACCTCTCTGCCTCTCTATCTCCTTCTTTAAGATGCTCCTGAAAACCTGCCTCTTTGACCAGGCATTTGGTCATCTGCTCTAATATCCTTTTATCTGGTGTCAAACGTTGTTTTATAATGCTTTACACTGTGAAATGGCTTGGTACATGTTACTATGTTAAAGGCACTATATAATTGCAAGTTGTTGTTGCATCAAAACAGATTTATATATTGTCTTACTGAAACATTTTACAGAGTGTTTGGGTTTCTTCCAGTATGGCATGTAGTTGTTTGATTTTCTATCAACAGAGTGCAATTGTTAGTCCTTTATTTATTTTTGTGTTTTATTTTTATGAAAGGAACTATTTGGTACTCAACAAAGTGGAGTTACACAACACAATCTTTGTTCACAAGTACACAAATAGTTGCAATATACTGTTAATTTGTTCACCAACTGCAGGGGTTCTGCTACTGCTAATTGTTAAAATGGTGTTTGCCTTCAACATATGCTTTAGGTGTTCTTGCAAGCTACATACACTGTGTGTTTGCTTAAGTCAAGTCGTTACAGAAGTTATAACCAATAAAAGTGATGAGCAAAGACTATAATTTATTGTGCTGTAAAAGGATGGAGAAAGGACAACAATTTGGTAAAGAGGGTGTTACAGTTTTGCATTTCTTAGTCATTTATTCATTCAATGGTGTAACAATGACTCCCATAAGTAGACCTTATTTATTATATCCAGATGCTGTATCTTTTCTGTAATCTATCTTGAAAAGCTGCACAGCATGAGGATTAATAATTACCATATTTGTAGTAATTAGTTTACTGACTGTAGTCTTGTGCTAAATTATAAAGCTCTCTTCAAATGAGTGTATTTCACAAACATCTAATGGTCTACAGACAGAAGCAACCGTTATATTTACTTACGATTAAATGAGGTATGGAGTGCAAAGTTTCAGTGAATACAAGAAATACAAAGTGTGTTGCTATGCATACAACAAAAATGTCTGCAATGGATCAGCTACCCCATAGAAGAATGACCTCAGAAAATTCTGTTTGAATGGCAAGTTCAGTAGGTCTGGCCTTCATATAGTATAATTGCATAAGAAGAACTTGCATTTCTATAGTGCCTTTTACATCCTCACAGTCAATGATTTACTTTTGTTGTGTAATCACTGTTGCCTTCTAAGCATCTAATTGGCACAAAAACAGCAATGAGATAAATAAACAATCTGTGGGTTAAATTGGCATTCAGCACAAAATGTGCAATAACGAATCGGCAATTGATGACAATGACAGAAATTCAGGCGTAGTGTAAGATAGACTGCTGATTCATTATTACCCAGTTCCTTTGCTGAAGACCAATTGCAACACTTGTTGTTTTGGAGGTGTTGGTTGAGAGATAATTGTTGACCAGGAAACTAGGAGAACCTCTCTTGCTCTTCTTTGAATGGTATCATGGGATCCTTTACATCTATTTGAAGAGGAGGCCATTTCCTTCAAATGACAGCACATCTGGCAATACAACACTCTCTTGTTACTGCACAGAAGTGTCAACCTAGATAACATCTTTTAATCCCTGGACTGGGACTGGAACCCGCAAATTTCTGGTTCAGAAGTGAAAGTGCTACCTGTGGGCTAAGCTGACATCTCATTGCGTAATAACATCTCACTAAGGCTAGGAGTGAAGTGAAGGGGTCTCATTTTCAAATTCTCTGCCTAGGTAGTAAGCTGGCAGGAGCAGATTGTTCATCTCTGGTAGAACCCACCCTATGTCTTTGAAATCAATGGAAATAAAATCAGGGGGTTCCACAATTGCTGGGCGATCCACTCTGCCAGCTTGCTGTCCAGGCAGGGAGGTTGAAAATTGACCCAAAGACCTTTGGCTGAACATGCACCCATCATTTTGGAAAGAACTGCAAGTTTTTAACCGAGCAAACGTCAAAGGCATCCAATCTGGGAAATCTCAATTCCTGTCTTTCTCGAGCCAAATCAAATATTGATTCAAGCTTTTCTATTAGCACAGGAAATAGCGTGTAGATGATATACTAACTAAACAATAATTCCAACATAAATTCTGTTGCACACAGTATACAGATCACACTACATACACAAGGAAAATATATTTCTGTCTGCAGTGATGCACACAATCCATATGTTCCTAAACACACGACACACACTTCATACCATTTACAACAGACAATCTTACCTCTCCTACGGAGGCCGGCTTGAATTCAGGACCAGGAGGAAAAATGGAAATGAAGGCATCTGGTCGGTTGACCGACTCACTCCCGTCTCTGGGCAATCTTGCTGGAAAGGGGTCATCAATAGTAGCGGCTACCTGCCCCCAGTAGCAGTGGGTAGCCAATAATTACTAATTAGGAGGCTAATGGGGGGACAGGGAGGACTTTGCTGGGATCTTCCTGGCATCAGAGCAGCCTCCCGCTGAGTGCTGAGCTTGGCAGCTCCGTGCAGACGGCCTCCCAGTGGCAGGCTGGGCGTAGGGGGGCATCGAAGCTGGAGGCTCCATACTCTAATGACGGGGCTGTGGGCAGGAAAGGCTGCAGCCTGAACAAATCTTTCAGAGGGGTTTCCCTCCCTCCAAGGGACCTACTGGATACTGCCCTCATCAGGTTTTATATTTTATGTACAGTTCCGAGGGCACCTCCATTGTTGCCTGAGCAGTGCCCATCTCTGCCGGTGGGGCTGCCAGCCTTCCAAAGCTGCAGGCCCTCTGATTGGGCTTGCAGCCTCAGGAACCTGCCCACCTTAATTAGACAGGGCTCTCAGAGGCAAGCTGTTAATTGGCCACCTCCGGGAAGATTGGCAGATGGCCATGACTCACAGACCATTGGGGATGGGACTCACATTTGTCCCCAATGGAAGAATATTTTCAAAGGCAGTAAGATGCTACCCTCTGTGAATAGATATATCATCTCAAGCAATTGAATCACACATAAAACCCTAATGACAATTGTATTGTTTATCTCGGAACAGTGACACCAAAATGTCGTGCTTATGTTATTGGACTAGTAATCCAGAGGCCTGGACTAATAATCCAAAGAAGTTTTGAGAATGTGAAATCAATTTAAAACAATCTGATACTAAGCTAGCATCAGTAAAATTGACAATGAAACTGTCAGATTGTCGTAAAAACCCAACTAGTTTACTAATTCTCTCCTGAACTTACCTTATATGGCCTATATGTGATGCCAATGCCACACCAACATAGTTGACTCTTATTGCCCTCTGAATGGCCGAGCAGTTGTATCAAACCGCAAAGCACCTTCACCACATGATTCAATAAGAAGGCCCATCACCACCACCACTAAAGATGAGTAATAAATATCAGCCTTGCCAACACCAAAATGGAAAAAATGTACACCCCAATAACCTGCTCATTGACACTCAGTTTGTGTTCTACGAGAAGCACTCACCTCCAAACCTTAACAAAGCCCTGATCCAGATATTGATACAAGAGCTGAATTCAAGAGAAGAGGTGAGAGAAATTGGCCTTAACATCAAGGCAGCGTTTGACTGAGTACGGCACCAAGGAGCCCCAGCAAAACTGAAGCCAAAGAGAAAATCCTCCAGTGGCTGGAGCCATATCTGACAGACTGAAAGATGGTTGTGGTTGTTGTAGGCCAATTATCAAAAGCCCAGTACATTGCAGTAGAGTTCCTCAGAGCAGTGTCCATGACCCAATCATCTTCAGCTGCTTCATCTACGACCTTCCTTCTATCATGATGTCAGAAGTGGGACTGTTTGCTGATAATTCTACAGTCTTCTGTTCCATTCACAACTCGTTTGATAATAAAGCAACCCAAGCCAGTCTACAGTAAGATATAGACACCATCCAGTTTTGAACTGACAAAATTACAGTTAACATTTGTACCACATTAGTACCAGGCAATGATGATCTCCAAAATAATAAAGCTGAATCATCTTCTCCTGACCTTGAATGCCACCACCATTCAAGTGTGGGGGTGGTTACCATTGATCAGGAACTTAATTGAATCAGTCATATCAACACCATGGCTACAAGACAAAGGCGAAGGCTGGCTATATTGCAAGAGTTGCTCACCTCCTGACCCTCAATGCCTTCCTACCATCCTCAGGTCTTAAATAAAGACTGTGATGGAATACTCACCACTTGCAGCCACAACAACACTCAAGCTCAATGACATGCCCTACCTAATAGTCCCAAGGGACTGCCATCACCACAAGGACTGCAGTCGATCAATGGGAAGGTCCATCAACACTCCTCCTGGCCCAGCACACTTCTGGTGCAACAGCTGGAACAGATTCTAAGGCAAAATAGTTGAGATCAGGACATTAAACAACCTTTAAGAAACAGTTAGAGTTTGCATTCTGGAAGGAGAAGATCAAATATGCAATTTGCTGCGACGTCTGTGGACAGGCAAGTCACGGGGCCTTCGTGTGATCCCACAATGGTGGAGTCAGTGACACAGATTCTGGGTGAGTGTACCCCTGCACTGTCACTGAGATGTACCTTTCTATGGATTTCTGGCGCCAATGCCTAACATAGATCCTTACGTGCAAAGAAAAGTTCAAAGAAACACATTTCAAGCATTGTAAAGAGTGTTCATGTTGCCTTTGTCTTAAATATACATCATTCCAAACTATGGGAGATGTTTTCTTTCAATGTGTATTTGATTAATTTATTGGTATAATGGCCAATAAAAACAAAATTACCACGACAGCAGAAATTGGAGGCTTTTAGTTCACATTTACATCCAATAAAAATGAACATATGCAGCTGTTCAGCCCCACTGTACATTGAAAAAAATCCAAAATTTGGAACCACTCAAACATATTTGATACATTTTATTCACAAGCATACCTCACTTGGCTTATTGATCATTACAGCTCAGTATATAAAGCATTACAGCAGAAATATTTTGAGTATATTACCACCATTTATTACATAATTATATTTCTTTGCACATACAGTGGTCCAAATATTAGTTTAAACTTTTAATTGAGAGAAACATTTTTGATTTGATGTTTATTTATGTGGATTAAATTCTTCAAAGCCTTTGAGGTTGGTTTTTATTCATGAAGGATACAGAGAAATATATAGAAGTTACAACACGAAAACAGGTTATTTGGTGCAAACAGTCCTTGCCAATGTTTACCCTCCGCACAAGAAAATAGTTTTAATCATATTTGCCCATCCTATTCCCAAATTTTATTCACCTAGCTCCAGGGGTATAAAAAGTAAACTTGCAATAAAACTTTCAGATACACCAGGGTAGCAATGAAATAAGGCATAGGATCAGGCTTGTGTTTGGCAAATTTATGATCTTTGTTATTCATTTGTGGGATGTGGGCATCGCTGGCTAGGCCAGCATTTATTGCCCATCCCTAATTGCCCTTGAGCTGAGTGGATTGTTAGGCCATTTCAGAGTCAACCACATTGCTGTGGGTCTGGAGTCACATTAGGCCAGACTGGGTGAGAACAGCAGATTTCCTTCCCCAAAGGATGTTAGTGAACAAGGGTTTTTTTTTACAACAATTGACAATGGTTTCATGGTCACCATTAGACTATCTTTTTAATTCCAGACTTATTAATTGAATTCAAATTTCACCATCTGTCATGGTGGGATTCGAACCCATGTCCCCCGAGCATTAGTCTGGGTTTCTGGATTACTAGTCCAGTGACATTACCATACTGCCACCACCTCCCCTTACATAAGTATTATGAAAATATTTATTCATACAGAGAGTGATCACCAGCTGGACCAGGTTGCCAGGAAGGGTGGTTGAGACCAGGATGCTGAACACTTTCAAAAATCAGTCAGATAAGGTTTATATTCTGGAAGGCGATAGTTAAATAGATTGAAGCACCTTTTACACCATCTTGAGATCTTGGGAATGGAAACCTGGCAGAAGCACCATAAAGGGTGGACTGATTAGAAATGCTTTCGGGTAGTTTGAAGAGTACAACAGCTGCAATAATAACAAATTTAGCAGTGGGATGGCCTACAGCTAAACTGCGCGTGCGTTCGGGCTATTTTTCAGATGTCCTAAAACGGGCATTAGGCCTTATACATATGTTTTAGGGCCCCTTGCCAAAATTAGCTGACAATGAGTGGAACAGATGCTGGGCCTGCTCCACTCAGGATTATTCAGCAGGCCTTGACACCGTCAATGAAAGATAAATTTAGTTTTTTAAAATTCAGAAATTATTGCCATGGAACTCAGAAGAGCTGGTGCGCTCCCATTACTTGCAATTGCCCCCCTCCGTTTAACATCCCCTCCCCCCCACCCACCTCACCAGGCAAGGCAAGGCGAGCACATTATTGTTCACCTTTAGAAAAAGGAGTGAATGAGGATGTAGATATGGAATTCAGAGAGAGAGACTGTGAGGTTCTTGAGCAAATTGTCATTGGGAGTGACAAGGTATTGGAGGTTTTGGAAGGCTTAAAAGTGGACAAATCTCCAGGTCCGGATGATTTGTGTCCCAGGATGCTGTGGGAGGCGAGGGTGGAGATTGCAGGGGCTCTGACCCTAATTTTTAATTCCTCTCTGGCCACGGGGCAGGTGCCAGAGGACTGGAGAACAGCTAATGTGGTCCCACTCTTTAAGAAATGTTGTAGAGATAAGCCAGGGAACTACAGACCAGTGAGTCTCATGTCAGTGTTAGGGAAACTATTGGAGAAAATTCTGAAGGAGAGAATCTATCACCACTTGGAGAGGAATAGTCAGCATGGCTTTGTCAGAGGGAGGTCCTGCCGAACAAATTTGATTGAATTTTTTGAGCATGTGACCAGGTGTGTAGATGAGGGTAGTGCAGTTGATGTAGTTTACATAGATTTCATCAAAGCCTTTGACAAGGTCCCACATGGGAGTCTTATCAAGAAAGCAAATGCACATGGGATACAGGGTAACTTGATAAGGTCGATTCAAAATTGGCTTAGCTGTAAGAGACAGAGAGTGATGACAGACGGCTGTTTTAGTGACTGGAAGCCAGTGTCCAGTGGCGTACCACAGAGATCTGTGCTGGGTCCCCTATTGTTTGTCATTTATATAAACGACATAGAGGACGATGTGGGGGGTAGGATCAGTAAGTTCGCGGATGACACAACGATTGGCTGAGTGGTTAACAGTGAGGTGGAGTGTCTTAGGTTACAGGAAGATATAGACGGGATGGTTAAATGGGCAGAAAAGTGGCAGATGGAATTTAACGCTGAAAAGTGTGAGGTGATACACTTTGGAAGGAGTAATGTGAGACGGAAGTATTCAATGAATGGCCTGACACTTGAAAGTTCCGAGGAACAAAGGGACCTTGGCATGTTTGTCCATAGATCTCTGAAGGCAGAAGGGCAGGTTAATAGGGTGGTGAAAAAGGCATATGGGACACTTGTCTTTATTAATCGAGGCATAGATTACAAAAGCAGGGAGGTCATGTTGGAGTTGTACAGAACTTTGGTAAGGCCACAGCTGGAGCACTGTGTGCAATTCTGGTCGCCACATTATAGGAAGGATGTGATTGCATTGGAGGGGGTGCAGAGGCGATTCACCAGGATGTTGCCTGGGATGGAACATTTAAACTATGAAGAGAGGTTGGATAGGCTTGGGCTGTTTTCACTGGAGCAGAGAAGACTGAGGGGTGACCTGATCGAGGTGTACAAGATTATGAGGGGCATGGACAGGGTGGATAGGGAGCAGCTGTTCCCCTTAGTTGAAGGGTCAGTTACGAGGGGTCACAAGTTTAAGGTGAGGGGTGGAAGGTTTAAGGGGGATTTGAGGAAGATCTTTTTTACCCAGAGGGTGATGATGGTCTGGAATGCCCTGCCTGGGAGGGTGGTAGAGGCAGGTTGCCTCACATCCTTTAAAAAGTACCTGGATGAGCACTTGGCACATCATAACATTCAAAGCTATGTTCCAAGTGCTGGCAAATGGGATTAGGTAGACAGGTCAGGTGTCTTTAATGTATCGGTGCAGACTCGATGGGCCGAAGGGCCTCTTCTGCACTGTATTATTCTGTGATTCTGTCTGTGGAGGAGTAGTGATACTCAGGCCTGAGGGCCAATTTTGGGCAGACATTTTGGGGCGTGCACCATAACTGGTTTTTACTCCATATTGTTTTTCATTTGTACCCATGCAAAGCATGTTGTATTCTCAACTTGTGTTGCCAGTTTCAAACTATATTGACCTCATACAGCCTAATATATTGTCTGAAACTGGTTGAATTCAAGAACAGATCTATTATAATTGAGGAACCCAGGTAAAAGGCCAAGGTCTGAAGACAGATACCACCATAGTTCAAATGAGGAGGAGATAACGTGGGACAACTCAAGACTTTGTTTAAATGATGACAAATTTGGGTCCATTCTACATAACTGTTGGCCATAATACTATACTTTGAACTACTCATTGTTTATACTTACACATTTTTGAATCAATCTATCCAGATTCAAGTTTGCAATCTGTCAATTTACAAATCATGACCACTTCAACATATTATCTTTTTGTTAGGTACATATTTGCATTACTGATACCACATTCAGAGTGGTTCAAAACTTAGGAAATTTATTATATTGATTGTGTGTGGCTGTATCGAAGATTAAGATCAAGTGTTCTCCATTTATTGGAAAGACCATTGAAAATGTCATCAGTTAAATAAGCAGGTCAAAGTTGGGAGCAGCTCTGACAGAAATAAGATTGTGCAATGGGCATGGGAATTGGTTCGTCTAGTCAGTAAGAGATGTCATAGGCAGTGTGAAATGATCCTTTTTAAAATTGATATTTTTTTAATTATTATTTTCCAGAACAAAGAAAAACACCAAAAAAATTTGCATGTGGCTAATTGTCAGTCATTGTCAACCACTTGGTATTAAATATACTAATATTGCACATAAATGCATTGAATGTGCTGACAACACTACATGTGCTTGGATGACATTGACTGTAGAATGATTGGGAAAATTGTTGTCGGTAGCCCTGTCCCTATCGTGAGAGAGAGGATTTCTGTCTTCAGTAGTCTGGTTACATAAAATACATGTAGGAATAGCAGTCCAGTGAATGTTGTACAAACTTCACTTCAAGCTAAGAAAATAGCATGGAATTGCATCCACCTTCTTGGAGGCCCATGCTACCCATAGAAATGCACCCCATCCCAATAAAAGAGGAGCCAGCCAGCGCAACTGTACACCCTTCTGGAAAACAGCTAAACTTCAACCTTTGCTGCGAGCTGTTGCGTGTGACTGTACTGTAAGGAGAAACACTCATCATGTTTCTTGGCTCAGCGACCTACAGCCTGTAAAGTGAAAAAAACAAAGCAGAGAATATTGCCCCAAAATGTCACATATGTTCCGAAAAAATGTTCAAAGTAGCTCAAATGGCTGCAATCTGATATACTTTTACTACCAAATGTCAAATGCTGAATTGAACACTGGAGTTCAACAAGAATAAATCTATGATTTTTGGTTTGTGTCTTCTGCGCTCCACCAGAAACTCCATGCTCTAGACCTTGATTCCATCCCCCTTCCTAGATGTCCAATCATGTCCATACTTTAGATGTGCAATTTGGAGTGGCGTGAGCTTCAAACCCCACATCCGGTGTATCTTAAAGACCACCTACTTTTGCCTTTGAAATATTGCCTATCTGTGTCTCTACTTCATCTCCACTGCTGAAACCATCATTCATGCCTTTCTTATGTCCAGACCCGACATCTACAAAACCTTCTTCACCAGCCTTCCATATTGTACCCTATGTAATCTCCAACTCATCCAAAAATACAGTGCATGTTGTCCTATTCTGCACAAAGTCTTGCTTACCTACATCTCTATCCCTGTCAATCTCCAATGGATCCCTCCTCAGCTTCTGGCCATCTTGCCCTATTATGACTTCCTTTAAAATCCCCTACTTTGATCAAGCTTTTGGTCACCTTTCCTTCTCTGGCACCGAGTCCATTTTTGATAATGACTTTGTGAAACAATTTTGGACATTTTGCTATTTTAGAGGTGCTATATAATGCAATTTTCTTTATTCATTCATGCAATGTAAACATCACTGGCAAGGCCTGCATTTGTTGCCCATCCCTAATTGCCCTTGAGAAGTGGTGGTGATCCGTCTTCTTGAACCGCTGTAGTCCTTGGGGTGTAGTACACCCACAATGCTGCTATGAAGGGAGTTTCAGCGACAGTGAGGGATCAGTAATATAGCTCCATGCCAGAATGGTGTGTGGCTTGGAGGGGAACTTACAGGTGGTGGTGGTGTTTCCATTCATGTGCTGACCTTGTCCTTTTTATAAGCTGGAAATGAAAGGTCACTATAAGTATACAGTTACTTAATGTAAACATATCTGGTCATGATTAATCATGGCTGACAATGATTGACAATGATTATTAGATAACTTACAATTTCGATTTTTGATTCAGAGGTGCACACGTGATTGAAAAAGTCAGTCTATAATGGGCAGCTTTTCTCATGAATGAAGACTGAAAACCAGCATCCAGGTTAGAATCCTCCTAATTGTGTTGCTTGAAATGCTCCTTCCCTCACATGTTGCCATTTTTGTCACCAATTTGAGTAATATTGAGGTCTTTGAAATGTTGGAATTGCCATCTATTTTTATCAAGTCAAACCACTATCAGTTCTGATGTTGTAGTTCTTCTTTTCTAACGCATTAAATAGTGAGCTAGTGACAGATATTTAATAATGGGGAAAGTAAAGTTTACAGGAAATGAGGTATAAAGAAATTAGAAAAAGTAACCTTAAATTGGTTAAATACTTCATAAATGGAACCCATATTGCACTTGATTTTAAATAGAATGACATGTCTTTTCATTCAACTTCTGTTATCAGCAAGTAGATATTTGGAGACAAAGAACATACTCTTATAATGAATTCCTCCTTTTGCCCTATTATTACTAATTCCAAAATTGATATATGGGGATTAAATGCTATAAAACTACATCTTTCAGTTGGGAAACTTCCAAAACACAGTACAATAACTTTGTAAATACCAAATTCATTTAGAGTCAATCAGTCCAAAATTCTTTACCATCACAAACATTAGAAATGAGGAGAAAAGCTACTCATGGCTCATTCTTGTCAGGAATTTGGTCACATAGGAATTGATTATTCATTCTTAGGATGTCAGCAAGGCTGGCATTTATTGCCCTGAGAAGGTGGCAACGGCTTTGCTGTTGAACTGCTGACGTCTGTGAGGTGAAGGTACTCCCATATTGCTGTTGGGTCAGGAGTTCCAGGTTTTTGATCCAGTAATGATGGTGCTATGTGTCCATGTCAGGACAATGTGTGAGTTTAAGAAGGAGAACTTGGATGTTATGTTCCCAAGTACCCACTGTCCTTGGCACTGCTGCCTTAAACGATTTCATAATTTTCTTATATAACAACAATTGCTGCTGTCTAAATTGGCATGCCTGAACCTCATCAAATTAAATCCACAGCATTTATTACAGTAATCACAGACTTCCACTTTCCACTCATGTTGTTTTGTTAGTGACTGAAGTTATTAAAACATGGTCAGATAAAAATGGTGTCTGGATGGAAGTGAAAAGCCTTTTCATTGACTAATGGACAGTGTGCTGTCTATACCTTCTACAATACATTGTTGTATTTGTAGAATTAAATTGCAAATAAGAGTACAAATATTATTACAATGCAGAATTCTGCCTAGGCGTCTATAAGGTATGGCTGAACCCTTTGACACCTTGCGAGTGTAGTCAGTCACAATGCACTACACACAATACAAGTGCAGTTCTTATGGTGAATGCTACATGCTGAAAATTTTCTAATCAACAACAATAACAACTTGTATTTACATAGTGCATTTAATATACTAAAACATCCAAAGGCACTTCACAGGAGTGTATCAAACAAAATTTAATACCGAGCCACATGTTAGGGCAGATGACTAAAAGCTTGGTCAAAGTGGTAAGTTTTAAGGAGCACTTTAAAGGAGGAAAGAGAAATAGAGGTGAAGTTTAGGGAGAGGACTCCAAAGTTTAAGGTATGGCTGCCAATCGTGAAGTAATTAAAACTGGGAACGCTCAAAAGGCCAGAATTGGAGAAGGGCAGAGATCTCAGAGATATAGGGAGGGGTGAGGCCATGGAGGGATTTGAAAACAAGGATGGGAACTTTAAAAATTGAGGTACTGTTTAACTGGGTGCAAATGTAGGTCATCACGTAGGAGTGATGGGTAAGTAGGACTTAGACATGGACAGCAGAGTTTTGGATGATCTCAAGGTTATGGAAGGTAGAAGATACAGCAGGAGGACATTGGAATAGTCAAGTTGAGAGGTAACAAAGGCATGCATGAGGGTTTCAGCAGCTAATAAACTGAGACAGGACAGAGACGAGTGATGTTATAGAGGTAGAAATAGTTGGTCTTAATGATGGCACGAAAATGTTGTCAGAAGCTCATCTTGGGGTCAAATGTGACACCAAGGTTGCAGACAGTCTGGTTCAGCCTCATTTCTGTTGTATAGAATTCCTGATCCTGATACAATGGAAAATGTCAATCTTGATCCAAGGGTGAACTCCTAAGCAACAATTATGTCTCAGCTCACTAAGTATAGTGGATCTTCTGCAATTCAACTCCTCCTAAAAAATGTTTTAACTTACCTTTTGGGTAACCGTCTCCAGCAGTTCTTTTAAAAATACTTAAATGGGATATTGGGTCCTGCATAGCTTGTTTCCGGCCTGAATTGAATTTCTAGGCCATTATCCCTCTGTTTCCTTTCAATTGCTACTTTGACAGCACCAACATAATTAGCAATTATAATAGGTTGATACAGGCCGAGCAGCACACATTCAGAAACATCCCCATGAATTTTTAAAAATTAATTCTGAGGAGGTGAGCATCACTGGCCAGGCCCTAATTCATTGTCTATTGGTAGTGGGTCTTCTCCCTGAACTGTTGCAGTCCACGTGGTGAAAGTACTCCCACAAAAATGAATATTCAGTAATAATAATTTTTAAGGATCAAAAAGTAATCAAAACACACTCAGTCACCTTATGTTGCAAGTTCAAAACTGACAAAGATCAAATCTCAAGTTTCTCAATGTTAAAACATGGTTCTAAATATTCTGCTATAATTTATCGTTGGCTTGCCTCATTAGCTAAACTGAATTAAAATAGCTTGGCCATTATGACAAGTCTGGCTATGTCTGGGATACTTAATCATCACTATAATAAAGTTTACTGTATCATAAACTAACATGAAAGAAATGTCAAAGAAATCGGCTTTTATGTTTTATGAATTCCATTGCAATTATGGAGATTGCTTTTTATTATGATGTAGTTTCGTGACTCTTCCTTTCATACATTTATTTTTGGGTTACAGCACAATACCTCCAGCTTAGATAAAACCATTTCACAGTGATGCCATTTTATAATGAAATTTTGCTTGTTATGACACAGTTTAACTTTTATCAGCAGCTGGCTGACAGAGTTACATATGATATTGGAGGCAAGCTTTAATTTAAAGGGAGACACGGGGCACAAAACCAGAGGCCACTCGGAAACCAAAGACAACCTGTTATTCAAGGCCACTGAAGCTGGAGTGCCCACATATTTTGTTACTTAACTCTAAAGCACTTCAAAAATCATCCAGCAATGACTCTTCTGTGATAGTTTAAGTTTTACTGGAATGGGTAGAGTCCATGATTGCACAGTTTACACATGGAGACACTGACTTTTCCCATTCTGTGTATCCAGATGAAAATCTAATGGAATTGAAATTAAACTGTGCAATATTAATGTGAAAAAACTAAATGTAATCACATAAAATTCCCAGGTCCACTATTTTAATGGAGAAAGGGGATTAGTATTTATTTGAAACACATATGCTATTGCCTCTTAAAGCAGTGGACAAAGGAATTTCATATAAATGTATTAAATATTCATACTGTAACATTCACATTGTATAATTATAACACATTGTATTTTTCACTGTAGAAGTTAATTTATTTAAACCTGAATTGTCCACAAGAGAATTGCCATTAATGTTTTTCTCATGAAATCAATAATATTTTTTATTGTTGTATGAACGAAGACTGCAAATAATTGAGTCTAACCAAAGCATGAACTGAATCATGTGTTTCGGGGTTAGATTGTACTGCTCATCTGCAATTCAGAACAAAGGTCACTTTACTTTGCCTTAGCAGTGCTTCTTAACTCTAACCACTGAATAGCACTCCCTACTACATCAGTATTACATTTTCATTTTCCGCACAAGTTCCCTTTTTTCCCCCAACCAGTTTGTATTGTGAACCTGAACTTAAGGGGAACTGGTTTGAGTCTGTCCAACATCATTTATCGTGGGACCATACAGAAAGCAGAGAGCATAAAGGAAGAGCTTTCACTTATATAGCACCTTTCACATCCTCAGGGCATCTCAAAACAACCAATGAATTACTGTTTGAAATGTAGCCTGACATAAATAGCCAGCTATCACTTACCCTCTTTTTGTTATATATACAAGTATAATTAATAGATTGATTGCACAAGACATTGTTTCTTGTATATATGTGAAATGAATGTCCAGCTTTAAACCAGATGGAAATCAAAAAGAACAATGACCGATAGTGTTTTGTATCGCGAACTCCAGTGAGATCAACTTTCACAGCAAAATCAAACATGGAGCTAAATAGTATTAAAAATGACATTGATTTGAGGTGGTTTGAATGTTTTAATTAAAATTAAAAAAATTCTGAAACCTTTTCAGCACAGCACTTTTATTCCATAGAATATGAGGCACGTAGTAATGAAGTAATGCACAGTGCTATTGAATGCTGGTAGATTCCAACTTCTCCAAGTTTCCAATTGCAGCTACCCTGCTACTGAGAGCTGTAGATAATGGAGGAAGGGGAGAGGAAATGGGGAGTGACCACCAGATTAGCACTGATAACATCCTGGAAGAAGCTCCACCTTCAACCAGAAAATGGGAGAGAACCAGAAGACATCAAAAGTGGAATCATTATAGGAAGGTATCTGCCAAAAATAGTCCAGTTACAGTAATCACTCTGGTTATACTCTTCAGAGACTACTGAAAGTATAGATATGTTTATGGTTTTATTCACTTCCAGACTTGTATCTGTACTTGCTGACACAACATCCTGCATGTGTATTCAATTTTCTGTCAGTAATCGAAATCCTGCCTGGTAATCGGTTTTATTTCCTGTTCCTGTCAGAATATGGGAAGGGAGGTAACTGCAATTCATGGGAATGGAATGGGAATGGAAAGGTCATTTGGTGTTAGCTTGTAAGAAAGGATAGGATGAGAGAAACTATTCCCAAGCAGACTATTAACCACTGTAATATCTTATCTGCATTGATTAAGTTTAGTGAAGTGTTGGATCCTGAACATGAGATAAATCTGACTCCAGGAACAGTCAAAACACTAACAATTTTTTTTATCAAAAGCCCACAGACAACCTGATTATTATGACATCATGGTTATAACAGCCAGATAAAATCCAGAGTGGGAGCCTCTTTAAAATTGCTGTCCTAGCAAAAGGTAAGGTTTATGGTGATATTGTCAGTTTACTGGCCTCACTCTACCAGGTTGGCAGAAGGCCAAACTAGTTGAGGTATAAGGCATGACTTGCCAAAATTTTAAAATGTTTCACATAGATTCTACAATATAGCATTTTTTAAGTAAATTTTTCCATGTCCGCTTCTAGTTTTTTGAAAATAACTGAAACAATAGAGATAGGGAATGGATTAATTGTGAGTTCAGCCTCAGTTCACTGTGAATTTTCCTTATAACATTCAAGGAAGCTAGTTAGGGTAAGTTCATCAATCCTATAGTCTCAGTGGTGAGCTTCATGCGAAGGGAGTGTTGTTCACACAATCAACACAACAGATGGTAAGTTCATTTTCTGGATTCCATTTGAGATTTGAGAAACAGACCAATTTCAAATGTTTGTTCCTTTTGTTTTCCTCACATCGTGTCATATCTTTGCCCTATTTGTTCAGATTGCAGATCAGTACTCAACAAGATTGGGGCAGAAGCTGACTGGTTGCTAGGAGCATCTACAATGGAGAGTAGAAATTAGTCATTGCTGTGCCCATTTTTGGATGGAAAACAAAGGTACAAATTACCAATTTCGCAGGGTTTTGACTGCATCCTAAGGAGGCCTGAAAAAGTTCGACACCATATTGGCCTCCAATAATTTTTAGGCATCTGAAACAGCTGCCTAAAACAGGTATTGGGCCCCATGACTATGTTAATGAGGGGCCTATTGCCTGGTTTAGGTCCCCTTTGAAAGTGGAGCAGGTCTCATGCCACCATTGAAAAGGTAAGCTAAAGTTTAAAAAGAAATAATTCAAGTGGATTCAGGAGAATTGCTTCTTCACACATTTAAAATGAAGTATATTTGATCTACTACTTAACAATGGGAGGAGAAGCCTGAGATGATGGAAAATATAAATGATCTGTTGAGCACCAGTGATCAGAAAACCACTAAACAGAGGCCAGCTGTAACAGAAATTTTTCACAGCTCATTAAGTGCAGGAGAAAGCTGGAAAATAATTGATGTTACAATATTTTAGAAAGGTAAGAAGCATGATCCTGGGAATTATAGGTCATCATCTATGGTAGGAAAAGCATTGGAGATCATTAAAAAGAGGCAGTTCGAGTACACTTAACAGGAGTGAAATTGATCATTCTAAACTGACACCGGCTTAACCTGATTTTCATTAAACTAACATTTTTAGAAGAATTATTTGAGGGCACAACAAAACTGGAAGGAGGTGGGGTGAGAGCAATGTTGCGTATCTTGAGTGTGAAATTCTGATATTTAATGCTGATGGGGGCGGCTCCATGGAACCCAGAAGAAATCCAAGGGTTGCACGGCATCTCTGGCCAGTTCCAGTGTGGTCCACGTGGTGCCCCTGGCTGAGAAGGGTGCTTGCCCAGGCATATCGTGCATGTACCATAAACTTCCCAATTGGCAAGATGGTGACATCAAACAGCCTCACCAGTTGATTTGACGTATTATTTAAAAATTTGGGGCACCGAGATCCATTCAATGCATTTGCTTGTCACTCAACATAGAACATGTGTACAGCTGCAACAGTGACCCATCACTAACTTTATTTAAAGGACCAAGCACCCAACTTGCAAGTCATTAACTTCTTTTATTGCAAAGTCTCTGGAAGTACTGTGGAATGTTTTTGGAGGTATTGTGGTGAGTTGCTGGATTTGGCAGGGTGTGTTGCTGCATCCTCACAGGGAGGGAGGAGGATTTGGTCACCTGTTCACACAAAGGCTGTAACAGGTATGGGGCCTGCAACTGCAGTGCCTCTGGGTCTGTAACATAACAGGTAGATGGGATAGAGACTGCACAGTGGGCAAGCTGTGCATAGTGCCTCAGCCAACTTGGAGCCAGACACCTCCATGCTCCTTGACAGTGCCAGGAGGTTGTCTGGCAGGCCAGCCAATGCACCCAGCATCTCAGTGTGCATGCCCATCAGTGTTTTGCTCCCTTCTATTGGATGCAACCTTGTTCTGCAATAGAGAGGGCAAAACCGTGTTCTGTGTTTGGGTCATGTGCCTGCCACAGATAAATAGTTGGAGTTATGCAGAGGAAGCAGGAGCTGGGTGTGAGGCTGGCATTATTGCAATGTGTGTGAGGGTGAGGTGGAGTATCTAGATGTTGGGTGTGAATCCTGAGTGTCAGGGACTGCTGTTGGGCAAGTGATGGGGTGTGGTGCATTGAGCAGCATGAGATGTTGGTGGAGCAGTGGTGGGAGATGTCATGTGAAGATGTATTCACTGATCTTGACCACCCATGTGAGGACATTAAACATCTTGTGGCACAGCTGCAAGATCCTGGAGGCCAGACTCCTTGTATTGACCTCCTTAACCATCTGTTCCCATTCCCTTTGGAGCATGGTCTTTGTGGATCCCCTGGCCCCCTGTAGAAACATGGACCTGGATTTAACCCTTGGTGGACGGGAGCCAGCCACTGACTGAAAAGTCAGTGGCAAACCCGCTTTCACCTGGCCTGGGGATCTGACCCATATTTTGCAGGTCCCCAGGCCTTTAATTGTTCTGAGGTGGGACTTCCACCTGCTTGAGGCAGGAAGTCCCGCCTAATAGAGCTGCCGGGATATCAGCAGCCCGTCAGCTCTCTGACCCAGCAGCACCACTGGGAGCGGTGGCCACTGCTGGGATTGCAGCCCAGCCTATAGAAGAAGATGTTGGGGAGCTCCGGACTTAAGGTAATTTTTGTTGCCTCGCCGGGGGTGATCGGTTGGGCCCCGGCGAGGCAAAGGTGGTCAATTGGAGGGATGGAGGGGCGTGTTTGGGGTGGTTGGGGCAGCGGGGACGGCCCTCCAATGGGCACAGGGTGCCTGATGAGGAGGCATCCCCCCCACCTTCCACTGCTGCCTTCAGAAAGCAGCCTGCTTTTGTCAGGCAGCTTTTCTTGGGTCTAGGACGCACGCTTGCCATGGGTAAATTCCCCATCGCGGCGGGCGGAGGCCTTATGTGGCCGTTGAGTTGCCACTTAAGGGCTTTGGTTGACCTGGGGCGGGCGGGCCATTTTTTGCTGTCGCCGCCCTGCGTAAAGTGGCGGTAAAAGCGGGAGCAGGAAGGGCCCCCTGAGCCTCCTGCTCCATTTTACGCCACAACCCCCCGCCACCATCCCGCTCTTTGGGGGGACGCAATATTCAGCCCATGGTGTGTCTCCTCCTGTCCACCTCCACCACTAAAGCCTCCAGCTGTGAAACTTGGAGCCCTCTTTTTCTCCCCCTGGTGCTCCATATGTGCAGCTCCTACATGCAGCCAGTGTCAGTACAGGCAGCCAGCAGCAGCTCCCTTCTGCTGAGTGCAGCTCATCTTTAAGAGGGGCAGACTGCCTGTAAGAGGAACAGGCTTTCTGCACCACATGCTATCAGTGCATGCTGCTCGGCCCTCTGTTGAACGTTCGGGCAGCGGTGGAGCCGGCACCACTCAGACCAATGCTACAATCAGGTAAATGAAGAGGCAGCACTAAGTTTGCATGCTGCCTGCCTCAATATCAATGGGCGTGGGCAGGTTGTAACCCATGACCCTGCACCTGAAAACTGGCCAGAACCACTTTTCAGCCCCCTCTCTTTAAGAAGGCACTTGATTTAAAAAAAATGAGTTACAATAGACTTGTAACTGAATTGAAAGCTCCTGGGAGAAAGGAGGAAGTAGTCAATTGAATTCTAAATTGGTTATATAATGTGAAACAATGGTTAGTGATCAATGTTGGCAGTTCTGGCTGGACAGCTGTGACCAGCAAAATATACTACCAGCCAATTCTGGGATCTCTGCTATATTTATAAATGATCTCAGTGAAGCTATTAAAAGTAGAACATCTAAGATTGTAGATTGCACCAAGTTGTGTGCGAGTGCAAAAAGGGAATGAATCAAAATGGTTAGATAACTCACGAATGTTTATTAAATTCTAATATATATCTTGGTACTAAAATAATTCTGTGATTCTATATTAACTAAGATCAGTCAGGAAGACCTCAGTTCATAGAATCATAGAAGGTTTATGGCACAGAAAGAGGCCACTTGGCCCTTCGTGTCTGTGCTGGCCGAAAAATGATTCACCCAGTCTACTCCCACCTTCCAGTATTTGGTCCATTGCCCTGCAGATTACAACACTTGAGGTGCATATCCAGACTCATTTTGAATGAGTTGAGGGTTTCTGTCCCAACTACTCTTTCAGGCAGTGAGTTCCAGACCATCACCACCCTCTGGGTGAAAAAACTTTTCCCCCTCTCCCCTCTAATCTTTCTACCAATCACTTTAAATCTATTCCCCCTAGACACTGACCTCTCTGCTAAGGTAAATAGGCCCTTCACCTCCACTTCATCCAGGCCCCTCAAAAGTTTGTACATCTCAATCAGATCTCCCCTCAGCCTTCCCTGTTCCAAGGAGAACAACCCCAGCCTATCCAATCTTTCCTCATAGCTGCATTTTTCCAGTCCTGGCAACATCCTCATAAATCTCTTCTGTACCCTGTCTAGTGCAATTACATCCTTTCTGTGATGAGCTGACCAGAACTGCACACAGCACTCAAGCTGTGGCCTAACCAATGATGTATACAGTTCCAGCATAACCTCCCTGCTCTTATATTCTATACCTCATCTAATAAAGGAAAGGATTCCATATGCCTTCTTAACCACGTTATCGACCTGTCCTGCTACCTTCAGGGATCTGTGGACATTCACTCCAAGGTCCCTCACTTCCTCTACACTTCTCAGTATTTTCCTATTAATCTTGTATTCCTTTGCCTTGTTTGATATCCCCATATGCATCTCCTCACACTTCTCAGGGTTGAATTCCATTTGCCACTTTTCTGCCCATCTGACCAGACCATCAATATCTTCCTGCAACGTACAGCTATCTTCCTCACTATCTACCACATGGCCAATCTTTGTGTCATCTGCAAGTTGTAATATTTGTCAAAACATTTATTCCTAGAAATTAGTTTGCAATATTAACTTGTAAACAGTGATGGAAATGCAAACTTGATTATTTAAAATGAGTTAATGCCTCTATTCATATCGTGAACAGAGGGATCATCCCTATGCCAGTATCTCAAACAATTTCTAGGCTGAAAAGTGGCATCAGAATGGTTGCAAAGGCATATAGAATTTTGAGCTATTTAAGAAGACCAATAGAATATGTCCAAGGGAGTAACACCAACACTTTCTAAAGTTTATGAGGGACCTGTTCATGTCCGGTGTAGTCGCCATATTTATATTATGATACAGTGATAATGAACAGGAATTCAGAAAGATGATTCCAGGTTTTGAATTATTGAAATATGAAGGAAAGAAAGTTAAACCTGTTCTCATCAGAACAGAGAAGACCAAAAGGTTCATGATCATAAATGCTTAAAATAATGAAGGGAAATTATGAAATGGATGTGGAACAACAATTGGACAAAGTAAGATCAAGAGACATCGAGGTGATTAGGTAGTAAGGAAGACACAAGCTAAACTTAACTTTAAAAGTAAGGTTTTGTCATTGACTTTGGAATAAAGTGACACCTAATGCAAAGAAAGATTGTTCACTTATATAGCGCCTTTCACAACTGTAAGATGTCCCAAAGCGTTTTATAACCAATGAAGTATGTTTAATATGTAGTCACTGGTGTCATATAGGAAACATGGGAGCCAATTTGTGCACAGCAAGCTCCCTTAAACAGCAATGAGATAATGACCAGTTTTGTTTTGTTTAGTGATATTGACTGAGGACAGTGAGGAGAACTCCCCTGCTCTTCAAAATAGTGCCCTAGGATTTTTTTTATGTCCACCTGACTCATCCTCGGTTTAATATCTCATCCGAAAAGACTTAGCTGTGCATTAGATTAATTCTTGAATCAATAGTAGAGATCACTAGGTAAGTTTGGATGAAGAAGGTACTTCACATTTGATATGAGTTTCGGTAAGGAAAAAGATGAGATGATCTGACAGAGTTCCAAAACAACACCATGTTGATGGGAGTAAGCGAAATGCATTGAATTGACTTTTCTTCATTCCTACGATTTGTGCTCTTATATCTACACCAGTCTATCAGGAATACATATAGGGGCTAATTCCCTTATGGAATGAACCAGGAACAGCAATAACAGGGATAGCTGGTTGGGATATTGCAGGTCTATAGCCTCTGACTTTTCATCCAATCAGGCTAGTGATTTCAGCTCCCCGCCAGGAGTGTCCAAATTGGAAATTGGCCATAGAGTTTTTAAATAGCTAAAAGTGGATCAGGTATATACATCATCCAACGATCAGGAAACACTAATTCCACAGGCAATTCATCAAATTAACCTAAAGCGCCCAATGCTTTTAGCTCTCTGAAGAATTAAACTTCAAGTTCAGTGGTTATTTCTACTGACTCTGGCTTCCAGTTGAAGGATGATGGCAAGGAAATAAGAAGACAGGGAAAGGGAACAGAACAAAATAGATTATATAAGCACAATGGAAAAATAAGAATGTAGCCTGTATCCAATAACTACATTTCCGTAGCCTTTGTCCGGAGAATGTCACTGCAGCATGGAGACAGATTTGATGTAAGCTTAGATTGGTTCACGCATTATTTCAACTGTATCAAGCAACTCTGGATCCTTCATATGCTAAGTACTGTTCCAAAGCTTTTACAAGCATTTACAAATAAGAGAGAGATGAAGTTCGCTTCCCGAATTAATATTGATTTATTGAGTGACTATTGTTTTACAGAAAAAGAATTCCATCAAAATGTTAACTGTTGCCCAACCATTAAGAGTTTCCAGTATTTGGTCAACCTGGTCAGATTTGTGTGTTGGTACCATTGGCTTGCCCAACAGCTTCTGACCAGATACGTGGGCAGCTTGCTACAGTGAGGGCTGCACATGTTGTACTGTCAAACATTGCACTTTTCAAGCTCTGTTTAACTTGGGAGACTGAAGTCATTGATAGTTTTATAAGGTTCATTGACAAGAAAGATTATAAAGGTACCTCTTCAGTTAAACTGAAACCTTACAGTTTTTAAAGAAAAGCAATTTAGAAATCTCATAACTAATACTAAATGCTTTCCACCTGTGAAAGTGTTTCACCGGAGAGAATTCACTGGGTCAGTCCTCAAACCCAAACTGGAAGGTTCAGTTGTGGGGTCAATCTCATAAACCTGTTTTACATTTACTATTCTTCAGAATCATGCTTTCTTCCTCTGTCTAACTGCCATTTCCTGTGAAATGTTGTGTGGTTTAAATTACTGCCATCCCTTCGAAAAAAAATTGCTATGATCCCCAAGGGACAGTAAAATCTCTACTGTCTGATTCTTACTAATGTTTCCTTCTTCACCAGTAACATACGCTGTACTTTTCTTGAAGGATTATTCTGTATTGGTTTGATTGCCATGGTCACTTAGTCCACCCGATTCTCAATCCAGAGAGTTGCTGGATTTCTAACACATGACTGTGAATGCAAGATAATGGCCCTGATGGCTCTCCAATGCTCTCCTGGCCGGCCTCCCATCTTCCACCCTGCATAACCTTGGCCCATACAAAACTCTGCTGCCCGTATCCTAACTCGCACCAACAACAACTTGCATTTCCATGCCACCTTTAACATAATAAAACACCCGAAGGCACGTCACAAAGGTGTTATAAAGCAGAATTTGACAGATGATCAAAAGCCTGATCAAAGAGGTAGGTTTTGAGGAGTGTTTTAAAGAAGAGAGAGGTAAAGATGTGGAGAGATTTAGGGCAGAAATTCCAGAGCAGCTGATGGCATGGCCGCCAATGGTATAGCAATTAAAATCAGAAATTTAAATTTAAATCTAGCACCTCTGTGCTCAGTGGCTTATATTGGCTCCTGGTCCAGCAATACATAATTTTTTAAATTTGCATCCTTGTTTTCAAATCCCTCCATGGCCTCACCCCTCCCTATTTCGGTCATCTCCTCCAGCCCTACAAGCTACTGAGATATCTGCACTTCTCCAATTCTGGCCTTTTGTGCATCGCTTCTCCATTGGTGGCCATAGCTTCAGATGCCTAGACCCTCTGAAATTCCCTCGCTAAACCTCTCTGCCTCTCTAACTGTCCCTGCCCTCCTTTTAAGACGTTTCTTACAACCCACCTATTTGACCTAGATTTTGATTGCTTGTCCTAATATCTCCTTATGTAGTTTTGTGTCAAATTTTGTTTGATAGCACTTCAGTGAAGTATCTTGGGACATTTCATGAAGGCGCAATATGAATGATGCAAGCTGTTGATATTATGCATAAATACATTACCATTTTAGTGGTGTAGTAAACCCATTTATTCCAAATGAGTTAATGCCTCCTCTAAAGTAAGCAAGGTAAATCAAACATGTTAAGCATTTTAATGCTAGCATCTCTTTAGGGCCTTTTTTATTTCAGCAATCATACAAGAATAAATATTGTTAGTTTGTAAAACCTTTGTTCTGCTATATTGTAAAGTTTTAAGTCAAAACTTCCTGATCGCAAAAACTTGGACACATCTGACATACAATATAGATCTTAACAAACAAATGACTTCCAGCCCCAAAGCCTCATTTCTTTACAATTGGATTCATTTGCAATGCAGCTACTGCCAGGTATATCTAAGTGACTTAGACTTCGCCCCGAATCTAAGTCGTCTGCTGACCCATGATATTTTCAGCATAATTTCTGCCATTTTCAGCTGCTTTCCAATGTATTTTCTGATTAATGATTCTTCAGTTGATTCGCAGGTGGATGACTGTAGTATCTTTAATAGAAACTTCCCAGTTTCATTCAATTCCCTGTAACCTTTAATGTTCTCTTCTACGTTTGCACCATGATTCTGTGAGCTCAGTTGTACTGTGCACATTTGTATTTCTGATGACCTGCGAACAAGAGGACTTTTAAATATTCTATTTTTTGCAAGAATAATTTCAGGAGTGGACATCTTTAGTTATTTCTCCCAGTCAGTACTTGATTTCAGTCTAATTCTCCGTAAGAAACATCAACGTGAAACTCATTTCAAGCCTTGATCAATGACCACAAACTTGTAATTTCCACGACGGGTCCTTGGTTAGCAATCAGGAGCAGGACCCCTGATGGATTTTGGCCCTTTGGTAGTCAAATAGCATTGAGGTCAATTATGGAGTGCTATACTTAGTTTAGCATAGCTGAGCTATTTAAAACATCTCTATCTGCATTTTTCTTTGTCTAGCACTTTCATCTACTGAACTATATGGAATTAATGGGAGGTAATTGACTGACGAGAGCAATGTTGGTTGATGTTTCTATTTCTGAATAGTTTTTTTTTCAGAGGAAATTGAAAAAGAGCTATTTTAAAATTACTGTAGAAAATTTAATTAGAACAAAATCTATTTTGTTCCCAAAAACACAGTTTCATTTCTAGGGAAAGCAACCTCCTTTTAATAAAAATTAAATGCTAGAGAGTGTTAAAATCATTAATCCCTGAAAACAACCAGTATATCGGTGTTCAAAAATGTTACTCTTTATCCTCATTGTCTGAGACTGACCTTCGTTACCACAGACAGTTATAATCGGTTAAGGGGCTATGTATTGTTTAACATGAAGTCACCAACATAATGGATTCCACACTAATCTTTTACATCCTGCCATTAATGAAGTTGAGTTAATGCTGTTCCTTTTAGTTAGTTTCCATGTCTAAATCATGCTTCACAAAGGACTTTTCAGCCTCACATAGACACTACAAAAATTTAAATATTATCCCAATTTTATCAATCCTGCCTCTTTGAACCTGTCTAGACTTCCTATGTTCCATCTTCTCAAATTTCCAAAGATCTCTCCATGTATGTTACTTTCTCCTTTCTCTGCTTGGGGTGGAGATATTTTGGGGATAAGAGCACACTTAACAAAGGTAGGATTGGCAAGGTCAGACGCTGGCTGCATTTACCATCCAGAAGGTCAGCTATTGTGTTGGAGGAGAACTTTTATTATTCATTTTGGTTACGGGACTAGCTACTGTTGTGAAAAGATCAGTTCCATTAATACAACCTCCTGGAGCTCTGCTACAGTTTGTAGGCCTCAGCATTTAGCTGGCCAATTTTGTGGTGAATTTTGTGTGGTTCAACATTAAATGAGAGGTAGTGGTACTGGACACAAATGTTTAGCTCTGCTGTCATGGTTACTGTTAGGTATTCTTAGATTACAAATTCAGATGCAGCACAGAGCTTCCTTCCACTCTACATCTCAATCCCAACCTCAGTGTAATACTTCTTCTGTATTCAGTTCAGCAATTAGTCCCAAACACTAATGCATTTGTGTTACTGATTGTACAACACGAGAAACTGAATTGAAACCAGCCATAGGCAATAGTCATCAGAGAGAAAAGCCTTTATTATGAAAAGGTTTATGCTCCTACTAAAGTAACAGACAAAAGAAATTTCATATGAATGATCATTAATATCACCCAGCATGATTTCACTCCAAATAACGTTGCAAAGTTGTGCTTGTACTGAAATAAAGTACTGAAAGCCACACATATGTCGTATAAATCTTCAGTAAAAGTGATGTACAACTACTGTGAAAAAGCATATAGCTCTTATGTGACATGGTCTTGTGTGATACTGTAGTATAACCAAATATAATATACAAAGACATCCATAGCATGTAAACATGGCATATTTGTGGCATGAAAGTATTCAAGATATTTAATCCAGGGTAATATAATAGCTTTTCAAAATATTACCATAAACACGCAGTTTAGATTTTATAGTGTCAAGATGCTTAATAAACAGGCTTGGTCTAGGGCAAATCTAAATGTGTTCAGAAAGTCATTGTCTAAACTTTAAATATACAATCATTGTAATTCGATGGTTTTTTTAAAAAAAAATACTTCCTCCTCTATCTGCTGAGAATGGTGGTCTAGTCTGGGCGCAGCTCCATGTATGCCAGTTGTTCTTCAGTGGTCACTTTTCCGATCCGAGTTAAGACCATAAATATCAGCAGAATGCTCAACAGTGTATCAATAACCTTGTCCACATCCAATCTTTCCAGCAGAAAGCATTGGTTAGCAATCAAGTGTTGGGACTGTTTCTATTTTCCCCTTCATCAGCCAGGCCTGTGTTACCTATTGCAGTGCTCATGCTGCCACCCTGGCTCAGATGATATCTCATTTAGCACCAACTGGAAATTGAAACTGTCTAAGATGTACAGCTCAGTACCGCGCTGGGCGCTATAGTTACTGGCTAAGAAATTATGGGAGTTGCTGTCATCTGGTCTGTTTTTAATGAGTAGAATAAATAATCAATCAAGTCTGTTAATTCATGGAAAATTAAAACAAAATAAAATACTCCCTGCAACTGTGTGGCTATTTTGTTATTTTTTTATATTTTAAGTGGTGGACTAGGACATTGCTGAAACGTATGAGGATTTAGTAACAGCAGTATTCATGCCTGTAATGATTATTCTTCACAGCTGTGCTGTCTGAAACGCTATATAAACCAACTCAAGTGAAAGAATTAAAAGATCTGATCATTCTCAGGCCACTTATATCCACAGAAGAATGCCACACAAAGTCTTTTTGGTACAATTTCATAGGTGAAAGTATCTCTGAAATCCAATCATTGCCATTACTTTTCTGTTGACATATTTTTCCAAACATTATCTGGGATTACTGTTGTTGTCCTCTCAGTCCAGCCATAGATACACTCACACTGGCACACTGTAGTATTGAATTCATTCACAACATCACTATTATAAGAGAAGAAATTCATTTTCACAGGCCGTTGTAATCCCTCAGATTCCATTCCAATTTCTTACAGTATTGCTTTCCTGAAAGCAGCTGTGGAATGAGCCATTGTGTAGAAGTTTTTCCTATCTTTCTTGTTCTGAAATGTAATGGTTCACATCCCAAAAGCAGAATTAATGAACTAAGTGGACTGTGTCTGAACTGATTAGTTTGTCTCTTAATTCATGCCTGACAGTACATTCCAACCGTTCTGCAGCAATGTCTCTGGCTGGACAAAACACTAAGCAAAAACAGGAAATCCAAGTTGTACCATAACCAAAATGTATGCACCAACTTCTGGGCCTGCTTATTAACATCACAAAGCTGATTAATCTAAACAGCCTTAAAGTCTAAGGCTCCAGGAATAGTGTTTATCTCTTTCAATGGCAAAATGATCTGTGGCTAGAGTCTATTAAATATTCTTTGGCATAAATAAACTGCACAATTTAATCAGAATGATGAAACTAGTGTTTGGGGCAGTCAAATATCCTTGGTATGTAATAAACAATTCATTATTTGTCTGTGGAATGCCAAAAGAATCCTTTCTCTGGATAACAACTTGCATTTATATAATGCTTTTTAAGTAGTAAAGCATGCCAAGGCTGAACAGGCTGGAGCTCTTTGTCTCTAGAAAAGAAAAGGTTTTAAAATTATGATGGGTCGTAAACATAAGATAGCCAACAATAACTTCAATGAGGAATTCAGTAAAAGCATCTTGACTCAGAGAGTGGATAGAATGTGGAACTTGCTACCATATGGAGAAGTTGGGATGAACAGCACAGATGCATTTAAGGGCTAGATAGGTACATGAAGGATAAAGGAATAAAAGGATATGCTGATAGGTTAGGAGGAGGCTCACATGGAGCATAAACACCAGCATAGACCAGTTGGATCGAATGGTCTGTTTCTCTACTGAACATTCTTTGTAAGGCGCTTCACAGGAGCATAATCTGGTAAGCATTGACATTACCCATATGTGTGAATGCAATGGTCACCGACTCCACTGTATGTGAGATACCAGAGCTGGTTCAGCAATAAGGTCCAGTGAGAGCTTTGAATGTATCAATGCCTGTAATGACTTGATTAAAAAGTAACATTTGTTTAAAGAGCCATACAAGGTTTCAAATGATCGATTCTGGTAAGCATGGGTGTGTTCATCTAGGACTGTTCTGATTTGGGATTCCAGTAGAATACTCCATAGAATAATTACCCTCAACTGTGATATAACATCTTTGAAGACATTGTCAGTTCCTAAGTGAGTGACTAAGTGTGTTGGAGCATAGCTTTGTGTCTGTTAATTACTGTCTGGCACTGAAACTGAACTTTTATATGGTTGGAGTCTCATTTCTTTCGCTATTAATTGTTATTGAAGATGTTTTTTTTAAATTACATTAATTGATTTTACCTTTTTCTTTCTATCTCTCTTTTCACCTTCTTTCTTTTAATTAAATCTTTCTTTCCCTCTCTTTATCTTGCAGTTCCTAGTTAAGACTCTGCACTGTTCTTTAACAACCTTTCAATCTGATTTGTTAAGGAGATACAAAGTTGCTTACCCTGTTTACTCAATTCCCAGATGCCCTGTAGAGGGTACTGCACTATTTCTATCTCCTACATGCAGAAACTTGCTGTGCAAAAGCTTATAGACTTATACTGCTCATTTAATTTGTAACAAATGGTGGGGGCTGTTTGTTGCCCAGTTACTGCAAATTCTGGTCCACAATATCATCCATGCAGTTAAGGAAAAAGGGCATTGGTGGCAATTTGGGTTCAAAAGCCCTGCAGGTTGGCATAGAAGTCTTCATATTACAGCTTTATGATCTCAGCCCAGGCCATATGAATCAGATGCTTTCCTTACAGGTTTGGAACGAATATCAGCAGGCAGGCATTGGTCATCCTGAGCGACTTGGATGCCCTCTAAGGTGGCTTGTTACAGCCTGGAATTGCCTGAAGTCAAGGAGCAGATTGCTTTCTCACTCAGCTAGTCAACGTAGGGAGACACGGAGATGGAAAAGAAAATTTATTACAATATGCTGATCTGTGAAGATGCAAAATTATGGTCTCGAGTGCAGAGATGTATCTTACTTATCATTTCTGATACTATTGGTATGTGATCAAGAATTCATAAAATTGTATTTAGGTGAGCTGGTGAAAAATATTTAATAGTCCATACTAAGTATAATTCCTTTCCCTTAAATATACATTTCTGCTGTTGTTAGTGTATGAGCAAACTGCCAGACAGAAAATACAGGATGAAGTAGCTATAGATTTGTGGCAGATTTAAAATAAAACCCTTTTTTGCATTTTGTAGTTCTCGTCCCTCCAAGCAGTCTGTCAAAATTCTGAAAATCTTACCCATTATCTTTATAATAGAATTAGCCCATTGCCAACCATCAGACAGATGGTGGGTGGAAAAAGAAAGGCTATTTGATTGCAATAGAGGAGGACAAATCACCCGAAGCAATCCATGTTCTTGTGGAAGCAAAAGTTCAAATCTTGATTTGAGGGACAGGAATTAAAGGTCACTTCTCTTAGATGAATTTTGAAAGAGCAGAAGTTACACTAGTTTAGGGCTATTGCTGTACTGCATAGTAAGTGTGATCATTAACATGAAAACTGTCCTGATTCATTAATCCAACAAAAAAATGTCACCTATGACCTTAGGAGTTCTATGTAGCACATAGGGGGAAACAAGAAGGAGCTATTCTAGTCACTGCTCACAGGATGTAATTGAGACTAAGGCTGGAACTTGCTTTTGGCTTTTAACATTCAAGTTGGGATGCAAATGGCAATTGTTAAGAGTAGGATTTTTAATCATCCATCCATGATCACTTTCCACTGTTCAGATCGTTGCCTATATAAACAAATTGATTTTATTTGCGGTTAGGAAATTTGACAAAAATGCTACATACCGTTGTTACGACCAGGTGAGAAAGGGGTCTAGGGTTCCCTCTCCGCCTTCACCTGGTCTTAGCGTAACAGGATTTAATTTTAAACACACCGTTTTTTTAGCTCCCCCTTTGTGATTCCTTGTTCACAAACTTCCAGTTATAAAGGAAAAGAAACTAGCCAAACAGGTTTTCTTAGGCTTAAAGAAAAAAGGTTGAACTTTATTAAACATAAACTCTAATTCAGTTAACGCCTACAGATACGCGACATGTCCACGCTAGCATGTATATGCAATACACACATGCCAATAGAGACAGAAAAGAGCAGAAGAAATAAAGTGGAAAAGTTTGAGGCAATACCCGAAGATGGTTTTGGTTACTGTTCTTTGAGCTTGTTGTAAAGTCCTTGATTGTGGGTAGGTCTTGCTTTTTGTTGGGGTCCAGTATTCTTCTTAAACCTTGTTTAATGTAGGAGACTTTTCTCTCTTGAGGTTCATGTTTCCTTAGTGGGTTCAGAGGCTTGTGAGAAAGAGATGGGAGCAGACAGGAGAGGTCATAGAGATAGAGAGTCAGAGAGATACAGCACTGAAACAGGCCCTTCGGCCCACCGAGTCTGTGCCAACCAACAACCACCATTTATACTAAACCTACATTAATCCCATATTCCCTATCATATCCCCACCATTCTCCTACCTACACTAGGGGCAATTTACAATGGCCAATTTACCTATCAACCTGCAAGTCTTTGGCTGTGGGAGGAAACCAGAGCACCCGACGGAAACCCACGCAGTCACAGGGAGAATTTGCAAACTGCGTACAGGCAGTACCCAGAACCAAACCCAGGTCACTGGAGCTGTGTGGCTGCAGTGCTAACCACTGCGCCACTGTACCACCCTTCTCACTCCAGGAGAAAATAGTCTTTCTGAGTTCAAAAACTCTGTGGCTAGTTCAAAAAACCCTGGACCAGCCAGTTAGTCATGTGACCAGCTGGTTTAACCAGTTCTGGCTTTTGTGGATTGTATCACCTTAGCAGTCTTTGGAATGCTCTTCCTCACACCTTCAACATCTGGTGATCAAAATCCATTGTAGGTTGAATGTGTCAGGGAATGGTCCTTTTGTCTCCACAAGCACTGTCTGTTAGTATGCAAATATTATTCAGCTAAGTGTATGGTATCCCTTGAAACAAGCCTTCTCCTCGTCCCAGCAAGTTTAAAATCAATGTTCATATTGCCATTCTTGGCAGGTGGGGCCTGCATGACAACAGTATATGCTAACAAATGACAGCCTGGGATTTTGTGATCAACTGAACTGGCAACTAGGCTGACAGCCACCTTGGATAGACAATAAGCTAACAGAACCTTGTTTGAACAGAGAGAGAAGAATAATCTTCTCAGCCTGCTGTGCAAGGCAACCTCTTGTCAGTAATTATTTAAATTAACCTTAAGAGATAACAAGAATATAAGAGAGCTGAAATAAAAATACAACGTACCAGAAAGACACTGCGTGCCCATCAATATCTACAAAAGGAAAACAAGCTCATATTTTTGATGGTGAACCTTTGTCAGAACACTTGGAATACAAATGTTTCTTTTGTCCTGTCAGACATTGATGAGCTTGCCATACATTTCCATCATATTCCATTTTTTATTTAAATAAGCCCTGTGTAGAATTTTGTACAATTCTCTTATTTTCAGGTAGAATAGATGGTAGTTTTTGATTTCCTTGAAACCTAAAGCATGTGGACCTTTGGTTTATTACTGTAATTACTTTGAAGGGAGTTTTTTTTTCCTTTTCTTGTTTTCCTGGCTGAAAGCTGTTCTCCAGGTGTAAAAGCAAGGCCAATCACAGTTTGTCTACGGTGTTCTGTGATAGCTCATAAGGAAGTTCATGCCAATGACCCTAACAATTCATCATCTCATTTTCCATCTCATCCAATGGAGATGAGCCTGATTTTCACTTAGCATCTCTTACAGTGACACATTGTACTTCCACTGCACAGAGCCATCCTTTGGAACATAATTCATTACCTCACTGCTTTCGTCTTAATTCATTTTTGACCTTCTGCAATTCTTCAGACTATTTAGGCAAGCTAGTGAAAATACATAATCATTTGAAATAAAGTTACAGGTTTAGTAGAAACTTTGTGTTTTATCTCTATTTCTCCAGTAACTAAAAGCTATGGAAGAAAAAGCCAGACAAACTCCAACAAACATTGAAGTGACACGACATCCAAAGGAATCCTCCTGCAGTTTCAAAATGCTGTTACACAATTAGAAGACTGGGAATCTAGATTACATCTTCATTCAAAAGCAGCTGTTTTCCATTTTTGCAGTCTTAGTCTCTCCAGAATGTACGACTGAGCCACATAATTCACTGCAGGAGATAAAGGAATAACTCAGTTAAGATTTCAAAGCCTGAAACTATTTCCCCTGTACAATTTGTATTCAGTCCTGCTAACTGTTTACTTACCTATGACTGATCACTAAGCCGTGTCTGCTTTGACATATAACACTTATTTCAATTGCCCATTTTCCTTGTAAATCCCACCTTTGCTCCTATCCTGCTTCCACATTTTGGGATGTAATTTCCTTCGCGTTTGCTACCATCAATGCTGATCTAAATAGGCCAGGAGGATGTACGGTTTGCTTGTGTCCCTTAGTACAATTTTTAAAACATTTTCAGACTTCTCTCTTTTGGAGGCTCTGAGGTATTAAGGCTAATTTTGTGAGACTTCATTTCCTATGTGGTGCAATAGCCCAACCTCTAGGCCTCACGCTCGTCTGCTGAGGTTTCACCCTGGGATGGAAGCCTTGCACAATTACCATTTATAGTTCCACCAGTGTTCTCCATTATCTCACACTAGAAGCTATTCTTCAGATGCTAAGCCTTGATAGTAGATGTCAACTGTCTGTTAGATTTCAGCCCAGTTGTACTTTCACCCAAAAACCATACCTTGAATGAATTGTCTTATACTTAATATAGAGACGTTGAGGCCAACTGCAACATCCGAGTTGCTATAAAAAAGCAAAATACTGCAGATGGTGGAAATCTAAAATAAAAGCAGAAAATTCTGGAAACAGTCAGCAAGTCTGGTAGCATCTATGTAGAGAGAAACTGAGTTAACAGGCTGCATTTTATGGGCCCCCTCAGGACAGGAATGGAGGCTGTATGGGAAGGCAGGAGCGGAGTGCCTGTTGCCTTCCCGATGTTTTCCAATTTAGTCCGGAGTGGGGAAGGCTGAGGATGAGCTGGCTGCCCTGGGCCAATTGAGGCCCTTACTTCTTCAGGCCTCCGCCTCAATTTAATAGAGGATGGAGGGGCCTGCTGCCGTGGGAAAATGCCATCAGGTAAAACATGGCAGCCTCCTACCGGAGTCAGGGTGTCCCTCCTTTGGGAGCAATCCAGGAGGGTCTCCTGGCAGTGATTGCCGCTCCCCCAGGATGAAACCCATTCGCCCCCTCCCCCCCCCAATTGCCGGAGCCTGCCTTGGTGGCCCCTGTTCCACTTACCTGTCCCAGGGTCTTCCCCTCGATGCTGCAGGGCCTCTTGCAGGACTGGCAGTACTGCACAGCTGCCAGCCTTCTAATCGGCCAGAAGATCTTAGAGGCAGGAACTCATCCCTTAAAGGCAGTTAATTGCCTGCCCGCTGTGGAATTGCAACGGGGGTCCAAGGCAGGGTCTCCCCGAAATGCCTGGACCCCCATCTTCAGAACAAATTTCAGCCCATTGTTTCAGGTGGATGACCTTTCAAAAGGTCAATTTCAGTTTTTATTTTATCCTGGTTGCTGACCCCAGCTAAGATCTGCTAACTTAGCATAGCCAATGATCCTCTCCAGCTGTCTTCATCTGCTTGGTGTAAAAAAAAAAGGTTAATAGTGTGTTACGCCAATGTGTTTTGTTGAATGATAATTTTCTTTGGTCCACTGACTGGAGATCTGAATTTAAAAGAACATTTAAAATAGGATGACTGCTGGCAGCTTAAGATGATCACCTAGTTTGCAACACTGTGTCCTAAATTGCAAAGGACTGTGAGGAGGGAGATGAAATGGCTGCAATTCCCAGCAAGAACCAACACCCAGGAAGTTTAAAAGAACTACCTGTCCTTTCAGCAAGCAGAGAAATACTGCTAACTGCTATGTTTGAATCACTGAGTGACTGTCACGTGACAAGCCCCTCCCCATCTGTGGTTTTAAGCTGGTGTTTTTCTCTACAGCAGAGGAGAAGCAACTGGATTCTGACATGAGCACACCCTAAGTGGGGGTCCCTCTCTCTCCCTCTATTCCAGCTTGAAAGTTTTCAAATCTTGCTTGTTGACTGACCACCTTTGCATACTCTGGCTACAATCAGAAACCCCATTGGAGGAAATCATCTGCATCGCTATCTCCAAGAGACTCACCGAACCAGTCATCTACCTCTTCAGGACCACTGAATTCAGCTAGAATCCAGCCAAATCACCAAACTCCACAGACTGTATAACTTTTTTATGGATCCTAACTCAACCAATCTACCTTTCCCTACTCTGTAACCTATTTGTGTGTGTGTGAGAGAGTGAAAGTTGGCACATTGTTTATTATTTTATTAGTTTGGTTTATGTATAATAAAGCTAACCTCTTTCTTTCTTAACTCAGGAAAACCTGTCTGATTGGTTCTTGTTATGATCATAGCAAGTAAGTAATCACACACCTCCTGAATTGGCCAGTACGTCCACTTTAAGAAAGCATTAAACCTGTTGTGGTCAAACAAGGAGAGAGAAAAGAGGAAAGCCCTTCGACCGCTCCTCACTTAACCCATAACAAGTGTCTCCCAGTTTCCCTCCCCCAGATCAAAATTGTACATTTAGATCTGATGATATTGCAACTGGCTTCACAGCACAAAACACTTTTCCTTCTGTGATCTCAGACAGCATACAGGCCCGATGCACAACACTGATTCCAGGTTTTACTGTAAAACAAGTGTTGTAAATATTTCATGGCCACATCTGTATGAACTCATTTTCCAATCAGTTCAGTTTCTGTTGATTAAAAAAAAAATGCAATTTGCTTAATGCAATTGTATCCCAAGTCTCACATTACATTACTTTCCCAATTTCTGTGGAAAGACCATTATATTGAACACAAAACTCAATTCTCAATAGATTTAATCACTGACAGAAAAAATTGTTGGCAGTCAATATGAATATTTAAAAATTTTTGGCTGTATTAGCAATAAGCAAATAGCATGAAGCCATTTTTCTTACTGAAATACTTTTCATTCCGTATCTACAATTTTATCCATTTTGCATTCCACCATTCAGTTCAAACACAACATGAATATTTAATAATTTCTGTCTGTGTCAGCAACAAATAAAATGTGGTAGGTGTCTGCTGTGGCTCAGTGAGTTGCACTCTTTGCTTCTGAGTCAAAAGGTTATGGGTTTGAGTCCCAAATCTCCTCTTAATGTTAATTTTGGAACACAAAACTCAAGGCTGACACTTCAGGCACTGTCAAACCTGCCATCTTTTAGATGAGATGTTAAAATTAGGTCCCATCTGCTTTCTCAGGTGGATGTAAAAGTTCCCATGGCACTATTTTGACAAAGAGCCGGGGAGTCATCCCTGGTGTCCTGGCCAATATTTATCCCTCAATCAACATTAGTAAAAACAGATTATCTGGTCTTTATCATGTTGATGTTTGTGGGAGTTTGCTGTGTGCAAATTGGCTGCTGTGCTTCCTACCTTACAACAGTTACTCGACTTCAAATGTACTTCATTGTCTGTAAAGCACTTTGGGTTGTTCTGAGGTCATGAATGGTGCTTTATAAGTGAGCATTCTTTTGTTTTTTCTCTTCCAAGGTAGGTGTTCAATGAAACAACGGGAAAAATTGCAGAAACTTGTGCATATTGCACTTGCGGCCCAAATTCTACAAACTTTTCAAGCTCCTACTTTGTTTGCACTCAGATTATGGGTTCTTCTGGGCTCAGTTGTGGAGCTAACTCCAGCCCATCGCTAACACTAATTTGCTTAGGTGAGTTCAGGGATAATTTTTCATTTCATTTGTGGATAACATGCTTAATAATGCACAACAGGACACTCCAGTCCCAATTTTAACTTGCAGTGGATTTGAGCAGGGTGAGTGCCAAACCTCCCTTGATCTCACCTGGGCAATTTTAACTCCTGGGCATCATCTGCATGCCACCAGTCAGCTGCCACATAATGGGTGGGAAGTGGCAGCTGGCTAGAAGGCAGGAGTGGAAGTTTGGGTGGCAGGAGGCTGCCAGCTAGCACCAAAGGAAGGCTCACCAGAAGATCATTACCAGGAGGTGAGGTTTTGCGACGGTCTTGCTGGAGAGATTGGGACAGGGGATACCTAACCTTTCCATGTAAAGCCCAGAGAAGCACTCCTGCCCCTCCTTGCCCAACAGGGAAAGTGTAAGAGCTTACCTTGAATGGCCTCTTTCTGCTGCCTGAATGCCCGTTTTCCACTATCACTGAAAGTTAAAATTGGCCTATAGACTTTAATCTATTCAATCGAGTGGCTACTAGGTGCTGTTAACTTGTTCGTTATCTAAGGAGTATAATCCTAAATTAATCACACCAATATATATCGATCTCTGACACGTGAAAAAAATTATAACCAGCAAGTAGGTAATGCTGAATCACTGACATAACTGAACAGCCTTTAGTATTTATTTTGCCAATTAACTGTAACTATTAATAATTTAAAAATTCTGGCCTGGAGTTAGCTCCACAATTGAGTCCAGAAGAACCCATAATCTGGGCGCAAACAAAGTAGGAGTTTTAAACGATTGTGGAATTTTGGCTGCAAGTGCAATATGCATAAGTCTCTGCAATTTTTCTCGTCGTTTCATTTAACCATCCATCTGATCGAACCTCTGCCCACAATACAGGCCATGCCTCCAACTCTCAAATGTGAGTATCCTCTATTTGTGCTTGTTCTGGTGGTAAGGTGAGAGGGGTTTTTTTCTAAGATAAATGATATTTTTTATTAGAAGGACAGCGTTTATCTTGAGTCCTAAACTACTAAAGATAAAACATTGGCAAGTTCATTTTTTTTAAAGAAATTTCCAATATTAGGAACTATGTTCACTTTGCTGTAAGTTAGCCTTAATCCTGCTTCAGAAGCTACACTGAGAAATTGAGTGGGTGGTGATTGTTGTCATTTACATAAGCTCCCTGGATGCCTGGTACGAGCTGGCATGTGGGTGGTGATTGATTACCACTTGCTATTGATAGAATTTTAAACTCACTATCTCTGCCCACATTACGGGCTCCAATAATGATTTTTAGGACATTATAGTATTGCCAATAAAACAAGGATGCAATGTATGGAAGATAGAGATCCATTCACTTTAAATGGAGGAGAAATGATGGTGACAATGTTCAAAAACATATACAGTTCCAAACCAATAACATTTCATTTATGTTAATTGCAATCTTAAATATTTCCATCATTTTCAACTTCATTATTTTTTAATATTCTGACTGCTTCTCCCTCTATTAAAGTGGATTAAAGCTTGTTAATTATGTCTATTTTAGTCATATACCATGCTGGTGTCAATATTATGCAGTGTTTGCTCCTTAAGAAATGCTGGGGGTTATTTTACTGAAAGGGTGAAAAAAGGCGCTAAATGGTGCTGTGCTAATAATGTTTAGAAGTCTGGTTTTATCATGTAATTTTTCTCCTAATGGCTAATTACCATAACTTGAACTTTCTGGAAGGTGCTAAACTAGACACGTTCAGATTTAGTACTTCGCTGATTGGGCACAATTTTCGAGGAGCAGTATATGTAGGCTTCACTCGCCCACTATCACTGAAGGTGTGGAGCGAGCTGGTTGGCACACAGCAGACCATTTCAGGATGGCACAGGAACTGAGTGAGAGGGCACACAGGTTCTTGGCACTGGAGGTCCTGGTGGAGCAAGTCCACAGGAGGGACGGATGTCCTGTACCCTCAGGGGGGAATGGATTCCCTCTCTCCTGCAGCAGCTGGTACTGCTCTGCCTGGCCTCGTGTCCTCCTCCCTTTACTCCAGCAGACGGAGTGAGAGCCCAGCAAGATACCCATTACCAAGCACTTCCTTTCACCTATAAGGTTTCCAGTAACGTAGAGTGACACAGCGCTTACCCCTATTGACATGAAGTCCCCAAACACTTTCTGCACTGAATGTTGATAGAGCATTGATGAAATCTTGACAAAGTGTCCCAGAAAGTCTCCCGAAGTGTTTCAAAAGACCTCTGCAGCAAATAAACAGTAAAGGGTGAAACTATTTGTAAAGACTGATTTACTCTCAATCAGCGGATCACTATTAGGAAAGTGCTAGCCACCAAAATGCTGTCCAGCCTCCTTGATGAGCAATTTAAGTGGCAATCAGCTGCTTAATGATCCTTTGGACAGCCAGGTACGCTTCAACTCCTTTACCAAGATGGTGTCTTGGGTTAAACGTGGGCTAAACCAGTATTTCAGTTTAAGATTCAATCTTGGCCACTTCAGAGGCTAATTAGTGCCTAAATTATCCAGGGAAAATTGCCCCCTCAGTTTTTTTTTATGCATTCATGGGATGTGGGTGTCGCTGGCCATGCCAGCATTTATTGCCCTTCCATAATTGCCCTTGAGAAGGTGGTGGTGAGCTTCCTTCTTGAACCGCTGCAGTCCATGTGGGATAGGTACACCCACAGTGCTGTTGGAAGGGAGTTCCAGGATTTTTGACCCAGCGACAGTGAAGGAACGGTGATATAGTTCCAAGTCAGGATGGTGTGTGACTTGAAGGGGAACTTTCAGGTGGTGGTGTTCCCATGCATTTGCTGCCCTTGTCCTTCTAGTTGGTAGAGGTCGCGGGTTTGGAAGGTGCTGTCGAAGGAGCCTTGGTGCATTGCTGCAGTGCATCTTGCAGATGGTACACACTGCTGCCATTGTGCAAGGTGGTGGAGGGATTGAATGTTTGTGGATGGGGTGCCAAGCAAGCAACTGGAAGAGTTGTTTATTGATGCTGTTATTCAAAATTTTTCTTTTGAATGGAACAACATGGTTAATTAACCTTGATAAACTGCATGGAGAAATCCAGTCAACCACTTAAAGCAATTTTCACTGGACCAGTATGTTGGAGGGGCCCAGCATGTCTCAAACATTTCTTCTGGTTAGTTTCCTGGATTATATTCGAGATTAATGCTCCTGAGTCACTCAGTTAGCACATTTGTGTTCAGGATCGCTTTCTGCTTTAGAATTCAAAACTTACGTTACACAAGTAACTGGGAATGAATCTTGCCACACAGGATGATGAGCAGTACTTTAAAGTAGTGTGAAATCTGCAGGAAACTATCTTAAGGACATTGCTGGCTATCAATATCATGAACTTTAATGGCTAATCGCAGTTTAAATGAGTATTCCCAAGCTGTTGGCTAAACTGCACTATGACTAATGTAGTACAGCATTGATCTGATTTAACAAAAGCTGAATTATATAGCTGCAGTCTAATGCAAAAAGTCTCCCAAGGATTTCTTAATGTGACTATCTTTATCTGCATTTTTTAAAGATTAAAATGTACTTACATTCCAAACTTTGGCATATTCACATATTTTTGACTTAAGTTTGCATTGTGAACTGTTCTGAGAATATTTAAATGTTGGACCATGAGCTAGACTTTAGTTCCACTGTTAATGCTGCTATTGCCAGACATTTCTTATATTTATAACATGTCCTTAATTCATTCACATAGACAGAAGCTACGCAATTCTGCAACTAAACATAAGTTTAAATCATGTTCTTTCTTTCTTACTTCCCTGTTTTCCTTGCGCAATGGCACTACAAATGAAAGGGTAGTCCTCCAAAGGAGGAAACATTTTTTTTTACATTTTCAAATATGAACAAAGATGCAGTAAACAAAATTGTGGGACAAAGGCTTGTAAATTGACTAAAAATTAATGATCTGAAGGAACCAAGATATTATTGAAATTGTTGAGCACATCTTTTGTCATATAAGCAGGTTATTCATACAACAATGTCCTCTTAACATTCCCAATTCAGTCATGCAAAATTGAATTGCATTCCATTATTTGCTGTTTCAAAAGTTGTTGGAAGTGCCATAGCTATGCAACGTACAATCAATTGAGTTTTATTTGGTTAAACCTTCCAGTTAATCCATGTCCTACTACATTGGGAAGTTAGGTTTTCCTTCAGGATTTCTTATGAGCTGGATTAAACTGTAATCCAAAGATATTTAGTTTTTGAATTCACACATGTAGGCATATACCTGTGCCCGAACATTCTTTAACCCAGTCTGTTGATCAACAAACATCTATACATGTACCACAAAGTTCTTGAGTTGACTTAGTGAGTGATGGCTTATATCCCCAAACTGTACATTCACAAGGGTGGAAATTGGCAAAAGGTTTGGAATACATTAGTTCCTTCATTAGTAATTTGAAATTTTATATCATTTCATTTCTGCCTATCATTGGATCACCTTGAATTAACGATTCTTATTTTTTTTGTAGGGTGAGCTATATGGAGAGTCAAGGCCAATGGTCAAGAATGAAAAGAATAGAGACATTATTCAAAAATCAGGCAGTTGCAGGAAGGTGACATCAAGTTTGGATTTTATAACTAGTAGAAAGGTGAAATTAAGGCTGAAAAAAGTTTGACAATTTTGGGGTTCTAGGAAATAATGAGCTGGAATTCAACATAAAATAAAGCCTGCTGCTCTTCAGTATCCTCCCAAAGGTTTTGGCAATTATTTTTAGTTTATTATGATCTTTCATGTCTGAAAATTCACAAGCATTAATAGATCTCTTTCTGGTGTAATCTTTGACTTTTGTTATATTTTATAAAAGCACAAACCATTCAAGAATACTTCACGATTAAGCTCATTGTGACAAACATTGAGATTGCAAGCTTCAGAATGTTAGGACTAAGATTTAATATTTAGAGGTTTTCCATCAGGTTTCATTTTTGTTGATTAGCATTAGAAATGCCAGAACATATATATATATATATATATATATATATATATATATTAAACTTAGGATGAAGCAAAACAGCTGTAAACTGGCCAATTTAATCAACTTGGACCAGAATCTCAAAAACCTAGTTATTTCCCAAATTCAGTAAAAATATTTTCCACTGGAAATAAAAGGGAATTCTGTCAGTGCAGAGACAACCCTGACTGAGGTGGGTTGCTGAAAGTGATTGAGAAACAATGTTTTAAGACCCATTATTATGTGTACCTACTTTGTAAGTATTAACTATTTTTCAATTATCTTACAGCGTGTTTCTCGAGGTCCATTTGTTGGCTTAACTCCATTCCAAATTAAGGCGATCCTTTAAGTTAACTTTCATTTGATCTGCACGCTATTTGATAGGGCATCATCACAGTGGTCAAGAATCAGATCGCTAGTTGCACAGGCAGGCTCCAAAAATGACTAGCAGTCTAGACTTGAGAAGTTTCCAGTTGAGAACCACATCAGACTGGAAGGGCTTAAGATTTTATTACAGTTGTGGTTAATTATTATTGGAATTTTTAAATAACAACACACTCCATTGAACATTGACAATAATATGAAGAATGCATACTGTGTGGTTTGTAATGGTTTTTGCAGTTGGCCATTTTAGGAACCACAGAGCATGTTGACCAATTCCAGCACCTATTAGCAGCGCCTGGTATTATCAGTCTGCAAGACAAATGACTACTAGTTTCTGTGAAAGCCAGAAAATGCAGAGACAAGAAAAATTGAGCCCTGCACAGAATGCTTTTCTTCTTTTCGATAAGGCAGCTGCTGAATACTGGGCTCTGTTTAACTCTGACCCCACACATGCCATCGCTTATCCTCCAACACTGAGTTTAGAATTAGGAGCAGGCTTCAGCAGATAACTATGTGCTTCATTCAACATTACCACAAATGACTCAATCCGTGTCAGCCATTTCATCTGTTCATTTAGCTCAACAATATTACTGCTGCCTTTCAACATATTAAAGGGATGTTTAAGGTTCAATTAATTTATGGGCGGTACAGTGGCGCAGTAGTTAGCACCGCAGCCTCACAGCTCCAGCGACCCGGGTTCAATTCTGGGTACTGCCTGTGTGGAGTTTGCAAGTTCACCCTGTGTCTGCGTGGGTTTTCGCTGGGTGTTCTGGTTTCCTCCCACAGCCAAAGACTTGCCAGTTGATAGGTAAATTGGCCATTATAAATTGCCCCTAGTATAGGTAGGTGGTAGGGGAATATAGGGACAGGTGGGGATGTGGTAGGAATATGGGATTAGGGTAGGATTAGTATAAATGAGTGGTTGATGGTCGGCACAGACTCGGTGGGCCGAAGGGCCTGTTTCAGTGCTGTATCTCTAAATAAATAAATATTATTGGATAAAATAATAAAATATCTATAAATTTCCATTGTCCTTCCATGAGCTCATTTTGGATGTTTTATCTACACAATAAAATATTTTTTAGAGTTAACATTCTGTGATTATCTAATACTGTAATGAATTATTATTCTGTAATGATTGGTGACAATTTTTGTTCCCAGACAATGATGGCATTTGATCATCTGCTGGCTGCAATAAACAGGAAATCACATTTTTTATGTGATTTTTTTTTTACACACACACAGAAAGATAACATCTATATGTTAAGAGGTCATATGACACCTTAGAAACAGTATAAACATGTGAGGTTCTGAAGCAAAAAATTAGAAGTGTTGAATTCCTCAAACAATACTTCTCACCCCATGCCTCACTCGGGGGATTTAAGGTAAAAGTTTACTTTAAATTTTGATGGACATTCTAAAATATTTTGCTGTAACATTAGCAAGGTTAAACTTTTGGATTTTATGTTAGAAATAAGATTATGTGTTACATCTCTTTGTAATATTTGATATTGTGATATACGTATCCACTTAGAAGTGTATTGCCTGTTAAATTCTTTAATAAATAAAAGTTAATAAAACATCCCATGTAGCATTCTGTATACAACTGCAAGAACTCCCTCTCTGTGTCTCTTTAAGTGGACAGATACGTATTGAAGAGAGTTTCACTGACCCTTATATCTGGGATATTTATGACTTAGCCATAATTATTAAAAATAGGCTATCCAAAAGATGGTAATATTCTCTGTTAGTTTTCTTTCTTTGAGGGAAAGCTAGTTCAATTCTTTGGGCCCAAATAAGTGTGTATAAGAATTTGAAACAAAAACAAGAAATGCTGGATTCACTCAGCAGGTCTGGCAGCATCTGTGGAAAGAGAAGCAGAGTTAACGTTTCGGGTCAGTGACCCTTCTTCGGAACTGACAAATATTAGAAAAGTCACAGATTATAAACAAGTGAGGTGGGGGTTGGGCAAGAGATAACAAAGGAGAAGGTGCAGATTGGACCAGGCCACATAGCTGACCAAAAGGTCACGGAGCAAAGGCAAACAATATGTTAATGGTGTGTTGAAAGACAAAGCATTAGTACAGATTAGGTGTGAATATACTGAATATTGAACATCAGCAAGTGCAAACCTGAAGAAAAACAACCTGAAAAAGACAGTGGGTAAGCAAACTGAACAAACTAAGATGAAATGAAATAAATGCAAAAAAAGATTGTAAAAAATGTAAAAAGGAATGCAAAAAAAAAAAAGGAAGAAAAAATAACTAAACATGAAAGTAAAGTGGGGGGCTGTCATGCTCTGAAATTATTGAACTCAATGTTCAGTCCGGCAGGCTGTAGTGTGCCTAATCGGTAGATGAGATGCTGTTCCTCGAGCTTGCGTTGATGTTCACTGGAACACTGCAGCAATCCCAGGACAGAGATGTGAGCATGAGAGCAGGGGGGAGTGTTGAAATGGCAAGCAACCGGAAGCTCAGGGTCCTGCTTGCGGACTGAGCGGAGATGTTCCGCAAAGCGGTCACCCAGTCTGCGCTTGGTCTCCCCAATGTAGAGGAGACCACACTGTGAGCAGCGAATACAGTATACTACATTGAAAGAAGTACAAGTAAATCGCTGCTTCACCTGAAAGGAGTGTTTGGGGCCTGGGATAGTGAGGAGAGAGGAGGTAAATGGGCAGGTATTACACCTCCTGCGATTGCAAGGGAAGGTGCCCTGGGACGGGGACGAGGTGGTGGGGGTAATGGAGGAGTGGACCAGGGTGTCGCGGAGGGAACGATCCCTTCGGAATGCTGACAGGGGAAGGGAGGGGAAGATGCGACTGGTAGTGGCATCACGCTGGAGGTGGCGAAAATGGCGGAGGATGATCCTTTGGATATGGAGGCTGGTGGGATGAAAAGTGAGGACAAGGGGAATCCTGTCACGGTTCTGGGAGGGAGGGGAAGGGGTGAGGGTAGAGGTGCGGGGAATGGGTCGGACACGGTTGAGGGCCCTGTCAACCACAGTGGGGGGAAATCCTCGGTTGAGGAAAAAGGAGGTCATATCAGAAGCACCGTCATGGAAGGTAGCATCATCAGAGCAGATGCGTCGGAGACGGAGAAACTGGGAGAATGGAATGGAGTCCTTACAGGAGGTAGGGTGTGAAGAAGTGTAGTCGAGGTAGCTGTGGGAGTCAGTGGGCTTATAATGGATATTGGTAGACAACCTATCCCCAGAGATGGAGACAGAGAAGTCGAGGAAGGGAAGGGAAGTGTCAGAGATGGACCATGTAAAGGTGAGAGAAGGGTGGAAATTGGAAGCAAAGTTGATAAAGTTTTCTAGTTCGGGGCGGGAGCAGGAAACGGCACCGATACAGTCATCAATGTACCGGAAAAAGAGTTGGGGGAGGGGGCCTGAGTAGGACTGGAACAAAGAATGCTCGACATATCCCACAAAAAGACAGGCATAACTAGGACCCATGCGGGTACCCATAGCGACACCTTTTACTTGAAGGAAATGCATGGAGTTGAAGGAGAAGTTGTTCAATGTGAGAACAAGTTCAGCCAGGCGGAGGAGGGTGTTGGTGGATGGGGACTGGTTGGGCCTCTGTTCCAGGAAGAAGCGGAGAGCCCTCAAACCATCCTGGTGGGGGATGGAGGTGTAGAGCGATTGGATGTCCATAGTGAAGAGGAGGCGGTTGGGACCAGGAAACTGGAAATTGTCAAAATGACGTAGGGCATCAGAAGAGTCACGGATGTAGGTGGGAAGAGACTGGACCAGCGGAGAAAAGATAGAGTCTAGATAGGAAGAAATAAGTTCAGTTGGGCAGGAGCAGGCTGACACAATGGGTCTGCCGGGACAGTCCCATTTGTGGATTTTGGGAAGGAGGTAGAAGCGGGCTGTCCGGGGTTGCGGGACTATGAGGTTGGAAGCTGTAGAGGGAAGATCTCCAGAGGAGATGAGGTCAGTGACAGTCCTTTGGACGGTGGCTTGATGTTCGGTGGTGGGGTCATGGTCCAGAGGGAGGTAGGAAGAGGTGTCTGTGAGTTTTTTTTGGCGTTGAGCTTCTGCAAGGTAGAGGTCGGTACGCCATACAACAACAGCACCACCCTTGTCTGCAGGTTTGATGACCATGTCGGGGTTAGACCTGAGAGAACGGAGTGCCTCAAGTTCAGAGTGGGACAGGTTAGAGTGAGTGAGGGGGGCAGAGAAATTGAGACGACCAATGTCTCGCCGACAGTTTTCAATGAATTTTTTTTGGCGTTGAGAATTTGTCTGGTTTGAACTTAATTAAAGGAGATTCATAGGGATGTACTCCTGATTTGGTTTAGTCCCTATAAGGGATTAAAGTCATAAATCACATCATGGTGATTCTTTTGGAAAAGCCAGCATAGCAGGGATCTGTGCTGAGGCCTCAATCTTTCCCAATTTATATCAATGACTTAGATGAGGGGAGCGATGGCATGGTAGTTAAATTTTCAGATGAGACAAAGATAGGTAGGAAAGTATGTAGTGAAGAGGACATCGGGAGGTTACAGACCGATATAGATAGGTTGAGTGAGTGGGCAGGAATCTGGCAGATGGAGTATAATGTGAGAAAATGTGAAGTTGTTCACTTTGGCAGGCAGGATGAAAAAAAGAGTATTACTTAAACGGAGAACAACTGCAGAATTCCAAGGTGCGAAGGGATCTAGGTGTTCTAGTGCATGAGTCACAAAATGTTACTATGCAGGTACAGCAAGTAATAAAGAAGGCTAATGAATGCTATCCTTTATTATGAGAAATATTGAAAATAAAAGTAAGGATGTTATGCTTCAGTTATACAGGGCATTGGTGAGACCACATCTCAAATACTGTGTGCAGTTTTGGTCTCCTTATTTAAGGAAGGATATAAATGTGTTGGAGGCAGTTCAGAGGAGGTTTACTAGATTGATACCTGGAATGAGCGGGTTGTCTTATGAGAGAAGGTTGGACAGACTGGGCTTATTTTCACTGGAGTATAGAAGAGTGAGGGGAGACTTGATTGAAGTATATAAGATCCTGAATGGTCTTGACAAGGTGGATGCGGAAAGAATGTTTCCTCTTGTGGGTCGCCCTTTTAGGTCAGATGAGGAGAAATTTTTTCTCTGAGGGATGTGCTACTTTGGAACTCTCTGCCTGAGAAGGTGGTGGAGGCAGAGTCATTGAGTATTTTTAAGGCAGAGGTAGATAGATTCTTGTTAGGCAAGGAATCAAAGGTTATTGGATGTAGATGTAAGTGTGGAATTTGTGAGACAAACAGATCAGCCATGATCTTATTGAATGGCAGAGCAGGCTCGAGGGGCAGAATGGCCTATTTCTGCTCCTAAATTGTATGTTCATATGAACTATTGAGCCGTACAGATTGAAGGTTTTAGGATTGATCCCTAGGATACATTGGGAGTATATCAATGTATTAAAGTGAGCGTCATGTTCATCATAACGTGCTGTGGCTTTTAAATCATGAGTATGATAAGTAAATAACTTATGAATGGTACCATATGCTCCTTAATTGTCTGTATTGTTTGTTTTTGTAATAATCTCCAACCCCATAACTCTCCAAGATAGCTGCGCTCCTCTAACTCTGGTCTCTTTAATTGCTCCACCATTGATGGCTGTGCCTTCAGCTGCCTGGGCCTTATGCTCTGGAATTCCCTTCCTAAACCCCTCTGCCTTTCTACCTCTCTTTCCTCCTTTAAGATGTTCGTTAAAAACCTACCTCTTTGACCAAGCTTTTGGTCACCTGTCCTAATATCTCTTTGTGTGGCTTGATGTCTTATTTTGTTTTATGATGCCCCTGCAAACTGCCTTGGGATGTTTTATTACATGAAAGGCACTATATAAATACAAGTTATTGTTGTTATGGCTGTCACATAGGCACATCAATGTTTTTTATTCCTTTCAGCTTCTAAAATTTTGCACATGCTAAATTATTACATTCCAGTCAATGTGAAAATGGGATAAATCCACTCTTGCACCTATCACGTGTCACTTCCAGCTATGCATGAACTGCTTGCTCCAGAAATTGTTTTTATTGGCACAGTGCATAATTAGCAAAACACAGAGGACTGAAAATAACATTTGAACCCAATGAATAATAGATGTTGGGGGGGTCTAAAGTACAATTCTGAAGGAACAAATAATAATCTTCAACTGTGTTAAGTTAAAGACTGAGAGAGAAGGAGAATCAAAAGTATGAATGTCCTCATTTAGGAAATATTTAAGCAGTAATATATCCAATTCTGAACCTCTCATCAAAGCTGCAACAGTATTAAAATCCAAAGAAAACTGATCACTTAGATTTTAAAAAAGGTTACCCAACACTCAGCAAAAAAGTTAGATATTGATCACACCACATTACTCAACACAGCAGAGAGAAAATTACTATTACAGCAAACAAAATACAAATCACAAAGAATTGCTATTTGGTGGAATGCAAAACCTTCCTGTCAGCTCATCTGATGGCCCAGTGGGTAAAGGAAACATCTGGTGAAGCTCTGAGCCATGCAGGTTAGAAGTTCCCAAATTCGAAGCTCTTACTCTGCAGTGTTAGTTATCTTAGCCACCACTTTGTGCCTGGGGTGTTATATTGTTCCTTAGCTTTTCTAGATTAGGGTGTGGTGGGGGAGCGGAATTGGACCAGGATCCCATTCCAGATCACCACCAGTGATGCTCTCCTCCAAAGTACGTGTATGTGGACTTCAGGTATGAGTAGGATCAGGATCAGGCTCAGTTGTAATGCATCCCTTTGTTTAGAACCACACAAGCATGAGATGTTGGAGGATTGACCCTTGACTACATCATGAGGCAGTGTTTTCCAAAGGGAAATGGAAGAAACTTGAGGGAGGGAGAATCCCTTCCTCTTTCAGTGCAGTTCTGACCATCCCTTTAACCTGCTCATTGAGATTTTTGACAAGCACTGGTTTCTAAGGAACAAAAATTGACACACCCTCAATTCATCCTAAAGCTATTTACAGCGAACTAAATACTTTTGAACTGCAGTCACGAGTATTACATTTTCAAATGTCTCCAGCTATTTGAAAGATCTCAAATCACTCTCTATTGTTCGCACCATGTGAAATAAATGATCTCTCCAGGAAGCTGCTCATTTCAAACTCCCCAAGAACGCTTGTTCACACTTCAGACTCCTCTAATACTTCATATTCTCATTTTAATGTTACTTTCAACTCAACACCAGCTTTCTGCTTTCTTGACCAAAGTTGGCCATTCATCAGTGCAGAAATGAGAAGGAGTGTGATTACAGTTTAAACTGAGGTGGATGATGTCAGAGCATTCCATCACTATGATTTCAGTCATTGTTTAACTTTCTGATTGTGCCAGTCAGGAATTGAATCTGGAATGCTGAAAGTGGGAAACCTAATCTGAGCATATGTGGAGTAATTAAAGTATCAGTGAACGTTACATGGCAATAAAGCCAAACAAGTCAAAGCAATGAGCTACTCCAGCAAACAATTTGTATTAAATACCGCACTCTACTTAAAGAACCATCCTTTCCTGGATCTATAAAAAATGCAATAGAATTAAATAATATTCCCTATTTTACTGATGAGCATTGCATGGTTTTCACCATTTACTATGTTCTCTGAGGGATCTTGAATGAAAAGCTGCCCTAATAAACCTTAATGCTGACACTCTCAAATATGTGAATTGATAATCTCACAGTCCCAGCTGCTGGGTATGTATTTCCTAGCACTGGTGAGGAACATTACTGGCAGCAACCTGGAATCACTTGCTTTTGTATTAATGTGATATTGCACAGTGCAATACTAATAGTTCAATGAATTGATCAGCCTGTTATTCTCAACCGCTAGCATCTGTAAGTACTGTGTCTTTCTGATTGACCAAGTGTCTGTGTTTTTCTGTTTTCTGGTTGGCTATTTTCAAACCAATCATATCCTAGCCAAAAATAATGTTCATAAAAATGCAGCCACTGATCATAGTTCAACACATTGAATCCTAAGCTTGAGAGAAAAGTACCAGGTTGGTAGCCGTGTGTTTGTTCCATTCCTCACTGGAAGATTAGGTGACCTTTATGTAGGCTGGAGGAACGATGAATGCTGCTGGGAGTGAGAGGTGCATCTCAACTGCAGGCAGATGACTGAGGAGAATATTAAGTTTATGATGCGGACACATTGGGCATTGTCCCTGAAGACTGTGGCAGAGTAAAAGTTTGTGCCAGACAGAATTCATTGATGAATTTTGTACTCATTAAGGTGATAATGTTGCATTTTGTTCCTTGTGTTCTGGTGTTCAATGGAAAATTCTCTTTTTTTTAATTTTCTGTTTAATACCCTATGAGATAGGACTAGGAGATGGGACCATTGTAGTCAACAACTTTATTTATTTAAGTAAAAGCAGAAAATGCTGGAAATACATAGTTGATCCTCCAGCACCAATGAAGAAAAAAAATGTTTTGGGCAGAGATCCTTCTCCTGATGAAGGGTTAACCTCCAAAATGGAGCTGCTATGTTTTCCAGGATTTTCCCAATTTATTTCAGTTTTCCGGTATTTGCATTATTTTTTATTTGTCCCAATTATCTGTTTACCCAGAAAAGGAATATTATTTTTTAATCCAAGATAGTGCAAATCAGTGTATGATATTTATTTTAACCATATGTGATAAATCAATTATTGTTTAGTGATACAAATATCTCAATCTTGGTGAAACTCCTTGTTAGAGTCTTCCACTAAATAAGCCTATGGACAAGAAGAAAGTTCCCTTGCTCAGTCTGTTTAATTTGGCTCGGGTTAAGTGTGGAGCACTGCATGAGAGTGTTGCTGAATTTCCCAACACTGCATTTCAAAGTAGTTCATTGGATGCTTAAGGGAAAGCATCACAAAAACAAGTTTGTCTTTTTGCAGGTTGGTGCTGAAAGAAACGTACTGATTTTTGAAACAAAAACAAGAAATGCTGGATTCACTCAGCAGGTCTGGCAGCATCTGTGGAAAGAGAAGCAGAGTTAACGTTTCGGGTCAGTGACCCTTCTTCGGAACTGACAAATATTAGAAAAGTCACAGATTATAAACAAGTGAGGTGGGGGTTGGGCAAGAGATAACAAAGGAGAAGGTGCAGATTGGACCAGGCCACATAGCTGACCAAAAGGTCAGATTTTTGACCTGTGTAGTGATATGCTTGACGTCTCCATCTTAACGATTGAAGATATTTTTTTGCTGTCACATCTACAAAGAGACTAGATAATTTATAGATAGAGTGTATATACAAGATACTCGATATGTAAGTACAGATAGAGTGGATAATTTAAAGCTCTAATGGACATGAATTAGCTTTGGTTGGCTTTCTATGGGGAGGGAAGGGTGATGTTAGTTGCATCCAGTTTAGATTATCCAGACAAGGATAAATGCTGTTTCGACAGGCCAGTTTCAGATTTTGATGAGATTGGCACTGCATGTAGTGATTCTATAACACTGTATCATGCCTTTGTACACTTTGTAGTGAACGATAAACAGCAGTATTGACAGAGACCTAGCATTGATTATTTAGGAACATAGGAAGATAGGAACAGGAGTAGGCCATTCAGCTCCTGAGCCTGTCCTGCCAATCAATGAGATCATGGCTGATCCACGGCCTAACTCCATATACCTGCCTTTGGCCATATCCCTTGATATCTTTGCTTAACAAAAATCTATATATCTCAGATTTAAAATTCACAACTGTTCTAGCTTCAACTGCTGTTTGTGGGAGAGAGTTCCAAACCTCTATCACCCTTTGCGTGAAGAAGTGCTTCCTAACATCTCTCCTGAACGGTCTAGTCCTAATTTTTAGACTATGCCCCCTAGTTTTAGAATCTCCAACCAGTGGAAATAGTTTATCTTTATCTAGCCTGTCTTTTCCTGTTAATATCTTGAAGACTTCAATCAGATTACCCCTTAACCTTCTAAATTCTAGCGAAAACAGTCCTAATTTGTGTAATCTCTCCTCGTAACTTAACCCCTGTAGTCCAGGTATTATTCTTGTAAACCTACATTGCACTCCCTCCAAGGCCAGTATATCCTTCCTAAGGTGTGGTGCCCAGAACTGCTCACAGTACTCCAAGTGGGGTCTAACCAGGGTTTTGTACAGCTGCAGCATAATCTCTGAGTCTTTATTCTCCAATCCTCTAGATATAAAGGCTAGTATTCCATTAGCCTTTTTGATTATTTTCTGCACTTGCTCGTGGCATTTTAAAGATCTATGCGCCTGAACCCCCAAGTTTCTTTGGACATCCACTGTACTTCACCTCTTCCCATTTAGAAAGTATCCTTTTTTGGTCTAAAATGGATAACCTCACACTTGCCCACATTGAAATCCATCTGCCACAGTTTTGACCACTCACCTAGTCTGTCAATATCTCTTTGCAATTTTATGCTATTATCTAGACTGCTTACAATGCCGCTTAACTTTGTATCATCAGCAAATTTGGATATATGACTTACTATGCCATCATCCAAGTCATTAATGAATAATGTGAATAATTGAGGCCCCCAACACAGATCCCTGCGGGACACCACTAGTTACATCCTGCCAATCGGAGTACTTACCCATTATCCCCACTCTCTGTCCCTATCACTCAACCAACTTTCTAACCATGTTAATAATTTGCCCTCAACTCCATAGGCTTCTACCTTATTTAACAGTCTCTCATGTGGGACTTTATCAAATGCCTTCTGGAAGTCCATATAAATAACATCCATAGACACTCCCCTGTCCACTACTTTAGTCACCGCTTCAAAAAATTCAATGAGATTTGTCAGGCATGACCTTCCTGTCATGAATCCATGCTGGCTGTCCCTGATTAACTGAAATTTTTCTAGGTGTTCAGTCATCCTATCCTTGATTATAGACTCCAGCAACTTCCCCACCACAGATGTCAGGCTAACTGGTCTGTAATTTCCTTGGTTCCCCCTTTCACCCTTCTTAAAAAGTGAAGTGACATGTGCAACTTTCCAATCCAGAGGGACCACTCGTGAATCTAGGGAACTCTGAAAGACTATAGTTAGGGCATCTACAATGTGCTCCCCTACTTCCTTTAACACCCTCAGATGGAAACCGTCAGGTCCTGGGAATTTCTCACTCTTTAGTTCCATTAATTTCCTTGTTACTGATGTTTTACTTACATTAATTGTATGAAGTCCCTGTCCCCTATCGGCTATTAATTTTTTCGGGACTTCCGGCAAGTTATCCTCCTTTTCAACTGTAAATACTGAGGCAAAGTAATTGTTCAACATGTCTGCCATTTCCCATTATCAATGACAATATCTCCATTTTCAGCTTTTAGTGGGCCTACATTGCTCTTGACCACCTGCTTTCCCTTTATGTAACTATAAAATTTCTTCTTATTGATTTTGATGTCCCTTGTAAGGTTCCTTTCATAATGTCTTTTAGTAGCTCTTATAAGCTGCTTTGTGACCCTTTGCTGGTCTTTGTATTGATCCCATTCAGCCGGATCTGTGCTGCGTTTTGCATTTTTGTAAGCCATTTCTTTTTGTCTTATGCTATGCCTAATCTCTTTAGTTGTCCATGTCTGTTTTTTCTGTGAAGTGGTGTTTCCCACTAGGAGTGACACAACACCTTGGAAGAGAAGAGAAAAAACTGTTCAAGACAAATGATATATAAGCGTCACTGGGCCTAGTTCATATAATGTGCATTCTTTGAAAAAGCATGTACCATAATTATCCTAATTCATAATACTTGAGCTGTGCAGTTGTGGTAGTGGGGAGGGGTGGTGGTGGTGGTGGGTGGGTTGGGTGTCATGGGGAGAGGGTAAACAACCATGCACATTGTGTGGAATCAATTTTCTTTCCTCTTTTAATACTCTAACATTATTTCATGATTTTTTGACCGCTCAATTTTTTTTTCTTTTCTGTACCTTTATTTGGGAATGTTGCCAAAGTGGGAAACGTTCCAATGACCACTGTTGTAATCCTTTAGAAAATGGAAAATAAAAGCATTCGGAATGAACATATTGCCCAAATACAAGTATTGCCTGGATTCAAAATGTGCTAATCTGCTGAAAGCAGCAACAGCAACAACTTTTATTTATACAATGTCTTTAAAGCTGAAAATGTCTGAAGGCACATTACAGAATGGAGAGGCTTCTTTCACCCCTATTGATGTATTTGATATTTTTTGTTCATTTTGTGAATATGAAGAAGCAATACAGCTTTAATCCTCAATTGAGAATTGAAAGCTATAATCTTTTTCATCTGACTAAACAACATTTATAGCAGAAGTAATTTTTAACAGTTCTCAATTACAAGCAAAGTAAGTCGTAAATGGGAAAATGTCTCTTTGACACAATAGCTTTCACATATATTATTGAGTCATTAAAGAGGGCACATGTCTCTATGCTTTTCTTCTTTCGTGGGATGCGAGCATCACTGGCAAAGCCAGCATTTATTGCCCATCCCTAATTGCCCTTGAGAAGATGGTGGTGAGCTGCAATCTGGAAACGCTGCATTCCTCTGGTGTAGGTACACTCACAGTGCTGTTGGGAAGGGAGTTGCATGTTTTTGGCCCAGCGACAGTGAAAGAACGTCCAAGACAGAATGGTATGTGGCTTGGAGGGGTACTTGCAGGTGGTGGTGTTCCCATGCGCATGCTGCTCTTGTCCTTCTAGGTGGTAGAGGTCCTTCTAGTGAATGACTTTGTCTCCACAAGGACTGTGTGGTGGTCACTCCTACCAATACTGTCATGGACAGATGTATCTGTAACTGGTAGATTAGTGAGGACAAGTAGGTTTTTCCCTCTTGTTGTTTCCCTCCCCACCTGCTGCAGGCCCAGTTTGATAGATATATCCCTCAGGGCTTGGCTAGCTCTGTCAGTATTGGTGCTACCGATCCACTCTTGGTGATGGGCATTGAAATCCCCCACCCAGTGTACATTCTGTGGCCTTGCTACCCTCAGTGCTTCTTCCAAGTGGCGTTCAGCATGGAGGAGTACTGATTCGTCAGCTGAGGGAGGGTGAGAGGTGGTAATCAGCAGGTGGGTTCCTTTCTCATGTTTGACCTGATGCCATGAGACTTCATGTGATTGGAATCAATGTTCAGGACTCCCAGGGCCACTCCCTCCTGGCTGTATACCACTCTGCTGCCGCCTCTGGGCGGGGGTGGGGGGGGGGGTGCGGTGGGGTCTGTCCTGTCAGTGGGACAGCACATACCCAGGAATAGTGATGGAGTCTGGGACATTGTCTATCAGGTATGATTCGGTGAGTATGACTATGACAGACTGTTGCTTGACAGTCTATGGGACAGCTTTCCCAATTTTGGCATAAGTCCCCAGATGTTAGTGAGGAGGACTTTGCAGGATTGACTGGGCAGGGTGTGCCTTTGTCATTTCCAATGCCAAGGTCAATACCACGTGGTCCATCCGGTTTTATTCTTTTTCGACTTTTCTGTAGCGGTTTGGTACAACTGAGCAGCTTGCTAGACCATTTCAGAGAGCAGTTAAGTCAACCACATTGCTGTGGGTCCAGAGTCACATATAGACTGGATTGGGTAAGGACAGCAGATTTCCTTCCCTAAAGGGCATTAGTGAACCAGATGGGCATTTACGACAATCCAGTAGTTTTATGGTCACCATTACGGAGACTAGCTTTTAATTCCAGATTTATTAATTAATTGAATTTAAATTCCACCAGCTGCCATGGTGGAATTTGAACTCATGTCCCCAGATCATTAGTCGTGTTCTCTAGTCCAGTAACATTACCAGTACTCCTTGTTGAACTATGTCAAAAGTTTATATATATTTCATTCAATGATTCAATCCTGTCTTTGTTAGACTTCTGGCACAGAGATGTCAAATGAGTTTATGATATTCATTTGTTCTCATCCAGGAGTTATTAAGCAAACTCAGTGTTCTAAAGCTGTAGGTGTTGTCCCCACTCTACCTCCAATGACAAGTGAATGAGATGAGATCACTGGAGAAAGAAGAAAAAATGTTAAGCCTGTGCTGTCATTGAATAAGTGTCATCTGTGAGATAGGAAAGAGCCCGAGTGTGAAAAGAGAGGAGTGAAATTAGCAAAGATTGGCTACCATCAAAAGACAAATTAAGAAACTGAGAAATTTACTGATTAATATTGATCTGTGAAAATAACAAAATGTGTTTTTTTTTTAAACTTAAGTATTGTCTGATTTGCATGGTGTGGATTATCAGCTCTGGTGCATAAAGTGACTGAAGCAAACACACCCTAGTTAAGTAATTATAGCTTAACATACGGGGTCAAGATCCCTCTTCATTGCCCATCAACATTCCTTCAGGGTAAACTTCACTCCGCAATAAGTCCTGCCAAATATAACTCATTGTTTCAACAATGGATGAACATCCAGGAGTGTAAAGAATACTAATTTGGAATTCCTTTAATGGTAACTGGAGGGAGACATTCGAGATATGCAACATCCAAGCAAGTCTTTTCAGATCCAAAGACCCAACAACAAAAGGGTTTTATCAGCAGGACAAAGACAATAAAATTTCTGTTTCATATCTTTGCCAATGGAGAAAAGAAAAACACAGGCAATTTGGGCAGTGACTTGGGAATATCTTTTTCTGTGTTGTCAACTGTTTCATCTCTACCCCTGGCATTTACTGATAATAGAGAATATTTGGAGACTGAATTGTTCCAATAAACTCAAATATTACACAGTGTTAGTACTGGGGGTACCAATCTGTGCTTTGCACCACTAATCACACCATGGACTATGCTAATGTGCCTTAAAAATATGGCAATTTAGCTGGTAGAGAAGATCCCTTTAAACAATAAATGAATATCATTTTCTTCAGCTCTTAATATCTAAATCTCATTGCTAACCGAAGTAAACCAAGATGCGAGCCTCTAAATGCTTATTTCCTCAGTCATTTTGCAATTATTTTCATTATGGCTTTCAACTATGCAAACTGAAAGTGAACAGTTAATATTATTGTTAAATATCAGTTGTCAAATCTATCTACTAGGAATGGGAAATTGTTATATTAAGACCAAGCACTTTAAAGAACAGATTTTAGAATGAGCTCCAAACCAAAATTGCTGCTGTTAAACTGGAATATTTTACTAATAAGCATAAAATGATGTCATGAGGATTTCTGAATAAAACCCTTTGCTCTACTCAAAGACCACATTGCAATCAGTTTTTGGTTGCTGGGAAAATATATAAAGACATGGACTGGCCATGGGGTCAAATAATGAGTTTGACAACTGGCTGCAGTTTTGAAAGTTGAAGTGGAATCTGAGTAAATTAAACCACTTAACATGATACCTGAATGACTGTTTACTCTGCAATGTGAATTGCATTTGTCATGATCTTATTGATATATATGAAACTGACCTGAAATTGATTAGATAATGTTGGAAAATAACTAGTAAAATTTTAAGCAGAATTTTGTTTCAGGGGGAGACGATGGTGTAGTGGGAATGTTATCCAGAGGCCCAGGATAATGCCCTGGGGACATGGATTCAAATTCCACCACGGCGGCTGGTGGAATTTTAATTCAATTAATTAATAAGAAATCTGGAATTGAAAGGTAGTCTCAGCAATGGTTGCATGAAACTATCATCAATTGTCTTGAAAACCCATCTGGCCCTTTAGGAAAAGAAATCTGACATTCCTACCTGGGTTGAGCACTACCTGGAACTGTCCTCCAGGGAAAATGTTGTCACTGAGACCGCCCTCAATGCAGCCCAGTCTCTGCCTGTCGTGGATGAGCTGGACGTACAGCCATCAAAATCGGAACTCAGTGCCATTGATTCTCTAGCCAGTGGAAAAGGCCCTGGGAAGGATGGCATTACCCCTGAAATAATCAAGAGTGCCAAGCCTGCTATACTTTCAGCACTGTACGAACTGCTTTGCCTGTGCTGGGACGAGGGAGCAGTACCACAGGACATGCGCGATGCCAATATCATCACCCTCTGTAAGAACAAGGGTGACCGGGGTGACTGCAACAACTACCGTTGAATCTCCCTGCTCAGTATAATGGGGAAAGTCTTCGCTTGAAGGCTTCGCTTGCTTTAAACAGGCTCCAGAAGCTGGCTGAGCGTGTCTACCCTAAGGCGCAGTGTGGCTTTCGTGCAGACAGATCCACCATTGATATGCTGTTCTCCCTTCGCCAGCTACAGGAGAAATGCTGTGAACAACAGATGCCCGTCTACGTTGCTTTCATAGATCTCACCAAAGCCTTTGACCTCGTAAGCATACGTGGTCTCTTCAGACTACTAGAAAAGATCGGATGTCCACCAAAGCTACCAAGTATCATCACCTCATTCCATGACAATATGAAAGGCACAATTCAACATAGCGGCACCTCATCAGACCTCTTTCCTATCCTGAATGGCGTGAAACAGGGCTGTGTTCTCGCACCTACACTGTTTGGGATCATTTTCTCCCTGCTGCTCTCACATGCGTTCAAGTCTTCAGAGGAAGGAATTTTCATCCACACAAGATCAGATGGCAGGTTGTTCAACCTTGCCCGTCTTAGAGCGGAGACCAAAGTACGGAAAGTCCTCATCAGGGAACTCCTCTTTGCTGACGATGCTGCATTAACATCTCACACTGAATAGTGTCTGCAGAGACTCATCCACAGGATTGCGGCTGCCTGCAACAAATTTGGCCTAACCATCAGCCTCAAGAAAACGAACATCATGGGACAGGACGTCAGAAATGCTCCATCCGTCAATATCGGCGACCATGCTCAGGAAGTGATTCAAGAGTTCACTTACCTAGGCTCAACTATCACCAGTAACCTGTCTCTCGATGCAGAAATCAACACGCGCATGGGAAAGGCTTCCACTGCTATGTCCAGACTGGCCAAGAGAGTGTGGGAAAATGGCACGCTGACACGGAACACAAAAGTCCGAGTGTATCAAGCCTGTGTCCTCAGTACCTTGCTCTACGGCAGCAAGGCCTGGACAATGTATGTCAGCCAAGAGCGACGTCTCAATTCATTCCATCTTGACTGCCTCCGGAGAATCCTTGGCATCAGGTAGCAGGACCGTATCTCCAACACAGAAGTCCTCGAGGCGGCCAACATCCCCAGCATATACACCCTACTGAGCCAGCGGTGCTTGAGATGGCTTGGCCATGTGAGCCGCATGGAAGATGGCAGGATCCCCAAGGACACATTGTACAACGAGCTGGTCACTGGTATCAGACCCACTGGCCGTCCATGTCTCCGCTTTAAAGACGTCTGCAAATGCGACATGAAGTCCTGTGACATTGATCACAAGTCATGGGAGTCAGTTGCCAGTGATCGCCAGAGCTGGCAGTTGGCAGGAAAAAAAGACAGAAGCGCAAGGGGAGAGCCAACTGTGTAACAGTCCCGACATCCAATTTTATCTGTAGCGCCTGTGGAAGAGTCTATCACTCTAGAATTGGCTTTTATAGCCACTCCAGGCGCTGCTTCACAATCCACTGACCACCTCCAGGTGCTTATCCATTGTCTCTCGAGACAAGGAGGCCAAAGAAGAAGACCTGATCTGACCTACATGTGACTCCAGACCCACAGCAATGTGGCTGACTTTTAATTGCCCTCTGAAATGGCCTGACAAGCCACTCAGTTGTCAAGGGCAATTAGGGATGGGCAACAAATGCTGGTCTTGCCAGTGACACTCACATTCCATGAAAGAATAAAAGAGAAATTATTTTGGCAGAGATGTTTCGGGAAGTATAAATCAATGTAAATCAAGGTTGCTTGAGATAGGTTCAAAATACTCTTCTACTTAATTATGTAACACTTCCTGCATGAATGCCACATGCAGGGTTCAAAATTAGGCTCGGTAGTACACCTTGTCTGAGCACCCACGGGTGGTGTTCAAGCAGCAAAACACCACCTGATGTGTGTGCGCACACTTCTGCCATAAATCGCTCCAGATGTCATATTGGTGTAAGCATTGCCATGCACAGCAAACACCTGTCAGAATTATGCAGAGCAGGCAGATCATGATGTCAATGAGCATGCAATGCTGAATTGGTGCAAGTGCTGCCATTTTGGAGCTCCACACTCCACTGATGCCCTCTCTTAACCTCGCATAGCTGAACACGTGTTTAAGCAGCAAGAAGGACCGCCTCCAGCACTATTTAAAGGGATTATCAACAACTTACAGGTTAGTTGCTGGTTGACTCCTTCTGGCTGTTGATAGAATCTGACAAGTGTTTTGGACTTTTCCCAGTTGTTTCAAGTTGCAAAAGTCTACAGGGAGTGCTGCAGCAGATGGTGAAGGACTTTTTGTTAAATTCAAGGCTTCTGCTTGAACCAGTTGCTCCCAGATGTGGGTGGCATGGTAGGGCTTCCTCTTGGCATTGAGCGTTACTGGAACAATTAGCAGAGGCCACACAGAGCAGGACAAGTTGCTAGAAGAGTGAGGAGGAGAAGGGGTCTCAGCAGAGAGTCTTTCAGGAAAAAAATTGTTGGAGAACAGATTGCACAAATGCTGTAATCCCCAGGGAACCCCTTTGAATGGTGGTATCAGAGCCTGAGCTTCCACTGCAGCTCTCAGACATTGGGTGAATGGAAGTTGAGATATCAGACGCTACATCATGGTTGAGTCTGCAAGATGTCTCATGGATTTGGCCACCACTTCCATGCTGGAGAGGATGGGCTCCAGGCTCTGTGCAAAGCCCCATGCCAAGTTGGCGCTGGACTCCTCCATGCTCCTTGGCTTCTGGCAGGCTTCCTAATGCATCAAACAATTATGTTTTAGATACCCATCAGCCTTTTTCTGTTAACTGCCCCAACCAAGTCTTCAATTGGGTCCTCTTCAGTAGAACACATGTGTGATTTCACCCTCCAGTGAACTGGCACCTACTCCATCCTTAACCCATGCCCTTACTGCAGTGCACTTGTACCCAGTGCCTTACCATTTGCAGATCCGACTTCTATGATATCCTCTAAGATATGTACAGTGTTAGTATCTGAACTGGTGGCTGTGAGTGTGAAATCAAGTGACCGTACTGTGTCTTCATAATCACTCTCTTCTTGGTCTTCCTCCACTGTCTGGCTAGATTACAGCTCTTGGGTATCCAAATAGTAAAAGACAAAGATAAAGTTGTGGTATGGGGAGTGGGGAAAATTAATATGTGCATGCTTACACCATCTGCAATTTGCAAGTCAGAAGTGATTGTGGGATGAAGGAAAAGTAGGTTGTGAGAAGGAGGATTAGGTATGAGCATGCTGTCCATCTTGAATGGTTTCAGTTCTACTGCTGGCCAAAGCCTCAGAAATAGCCTTTCTAATAATGGCCAGTACAGTCTCCTCCAGGGGTTAGGACACAGGAGTACCTGCCCACCTCCAGTTAGTTCCTGGTTTCTCCGGTTGTGCGCCACCTTGTCCTGCATGGGAGAGGGAAGTGTTTCAGTGAGCGTCGTGAAATCTGTTTAGGCGATGTGGCTGTCATGGTTGAACAGCTGGCAGTGTATGAGGCTTGTAGTAATGCTAAGAGTGTGAGGCTACGATGGAGCATATAACTGTTAGGTATGAGGCCTGCTTTATAGAGATTGTTGGTAGATGAGTGATGGGGATGTGATGAATTGAGGAGAGGCTGAGGCTACAGGTGCAGCTGTAAGGATAAGGCATTCACTGACTTGGACCACTCTTGTCAGTTCACTGTGCTTCTTGACCACTGCATCCAGGTCCTTGGGGCTAGACTCCTGGCATTGATCTCTGTGGCTATCTGCTCCCACTGCTTTTTGATTGTCTGGTGGGCCTCATGACTCCTTGGAGATTCAGGACATCTTTCCTCCTTTCCACCACCTCCACTAAGACATTCAGCTCAGTCTCGGAAATCCTTACAGCCCATTCTCTCCTGCGTTATGCCATTATTCAATGTTTCCCAGGTCAGATTCACTTCCTGCACAACTCCCAGCACCTGCTCCAGCCACAATGCATCTATCCTTTAACAGGTGCAGGCTAGCTTTAAGAAACGCTAGGAAGTTACAATTTTGGGCCTCCTGCAGAGACGTGCAGCCAATGAACAGCATGGTTAGCACTGGCTGCATGCAGAAACCATGCTAGTGAGTTGGCGTACTGCCTGTATTTCAAACAACAGGCACATGTTAATCATACATGGCGATCCCCTTTCGAGGCTATCCAATTTCACCCCTTTCATTTTTTCTGCAAATAAGTCACTAACAATCAGAACGATATGCCTGCTGTTAGGTATCTAAGTATGGAGAACGTCTATTTTTAAATTTGGCTTTAAGGATAAATTGGCCATTATTTGACAAATTAGTTGACTTTGTTATATAAAATGATCTTGCAAATTAATTGATGAATATGTATCATATTAATTCTTGTGGTTTTTCTTGATTCATTTATGGCTGGAATCCACTTTCACATTTTTGCTGCACATGGATTTTAATAGAATATTCAGATAACTTTTTTGAGGATTATGTCATTTCATGGCAGTGGGATTCTGTCATCAGGAGAATAGAACTCCAGTGACGACTTTGCAAAGTACTTCCATAGAAATAAAAAAGAAGACATGGCTCCCACACTGGTGTAACTGACTGGCACTCACTTGCACCTATTCGCAAAATATAACGACATGGAGTTTCTGCTCAATTGCAGGGGCATTTTTGGTGCAATCCGTCTGACTGGATGTAGGGAAGATTGCTTGCATGGACAGCAAAGGTTCTGTGCCTGTGTCTCCTTCATTAATGTTTCTGAAGAAACAAAAGCAGAAAATGCTGGAAACGCTCATCTGTTTGTCCAGCATCTGTGAAGACAAGTTAACATTTCAAGTATGAGGCCTTTATTAGGGCCCAATATCCTGAGATAGCAACTTGCTTCTTTCTCTCTCCACAGATACCCACTATGTCTTGCCAGCATTTTCTGTTTTAGTTTCAGATTTCCAGTATCTGCACTTTTTTTGCTTATTGTTTATTACTTTATTTTTTTCTCCAAATTGTTGTTCATTCATGTCTGCACTACTAATTTAGCAGAGCAGGCTCGATGGGCTGAATGGCCTACTTCTGCTCCTAATTCATATGGCTGTATGGTATGGTAAGCCTTGCAAATTCCTACCACCATGGGGAAGGTGCTGTTATTTACACCCAGATTTTTTTATGTGTTGTCCATGGTTCTCAAATGTTAGATTATTCACACTGCATGCTTTTTACATTATGTCAGGCTTGAAACCCTGATGTGACTTAAGTGTAAAACTCATGCATTCTTTTTAAAGAATGCTAAGTACATCAATTAAGTAATGTTAGATGTGAGAAGTACAGTAGGTTGTAATTGAGGGCAGGTTAAAAGACCACAGGTTTAGTGTTTCAATCAAACGTATCTCAAGTGCTTTGTAAGTTCGCCATTATAACTTGAAGCTGTTTATTGTAAAACATAGATATATTTTTCTTTCCTTTCCTCTCATGTCACTGGGTAGCTGGGAGGAAAGTATTCACGACAGTCAAGAAAGATTAATGAATCTAAGAGCAGTCACTGGGGTTGGAGCTAATTCTGTGCTCTTATGCAGCAATTGGAGGCAATGACAGCTTTGTGGGGTTGGCGACAATTCTGTAGGGGAAGAGGCAGACTGGATGGTGCAGTGGCAGTTTACTGCAATCACATAAAGCTCAGTGGGGTCAGAAGTAAGGTTATGACTTGAAAAATAGGAACATAGAAGCAGGAGTAGGCCATTTAGCCCATCAAGTCTGCTCTGCCATTCGATATGATCACAGCTGATCATCCACTTCAATGCCTTTTTCCTACACTATCCCCATATTTCTTTCTGTCATTGGTATTTAGAAATCTGTCAATCTCTCTGCTTTAAACATACTCAATGTCTTCATACTCAATCCACTTCAATGCCCTCTGGGGTAGAGAATTCCAAAGATTCACAACCCTCGCAGTAAAGAAATTTCTCCCCATCCTGGTCCCAAGTAGCTTCCCCCCCCTTCCCCATTCTGAAATTGTGTCCCCCAGCTCCAGACCCCCCAACCAGGGGAAACATCCTACTTGCAACTGCCCTGTCTATCCCTTTAAGTATTCTGTAGGTTTCAATGAGATTACCTTTCATTCTTCGAAACTCCAGAGAATACAGGCTCAGTTTCCTCAATCTCTCCTCATAAGACAGTCCCGCCATCCTGGGAACAAGTCCGGTGAACCTTCGTTGCACTCACTCTATGGCAATAATATCCTTCCTAAGGTAAGGGGACCAAAACTGCACACAGTACTCCAGGTATGGTCTAACCAAGGTCAATAATCTAATAATGTTGCCTTTAACTTCACTGAGGGATTTCAACAGTTTACGGGGGGAAAAAATCAGGATGGAAATCTAATTGCTGAAGTTCACAAAAGAAATGGGTTAACACAAGAATAACAATAGTACACAGAGAAATGTAATAGAAGATCATTAAGCATGTATACATAAACTTTACCAGTCAGAATACCTACCCTCAGATGTCATGTTAGCTGCATCACTAATAAAATACAAAACAGATTATTTAATGCCTTTGATCCTTGGTTCAGTGCAAGAAAGAAATAACTTCAGGTTGTCCCAAAGCATTTACAGGCAATGACATACTTTTGAAATGTAGTCACAGATGCAACGTGGGAGTCACCACATCCAATTTGCACACAGCAAGGTCCCACAAGTAGCAACGAGACAATGACCAGATCATCTCTTTTTTTCAGTGATGTTGTTTGAGGGATCAGTATAGGTCAGGATACTAGGGAGAACTCTGTTTTTGAATAGTGCCACGAGATCGTTTTATATCCAACTGAGAGGACAAACGGGGCCTCGGTTTATGTTTCATCCAAAAGGCAGCAACTTCAATAGTGCAGGACTCCATGCGGAACTGCACTGGGAGCGTCAGCCTAGGTTTTGTGCTCAAGTCTCTGGAGTGGTATTTAAACCCACAACCTTCTGATTATCCTGTGTTCCCAATGGAGAAGCCTTCCTTGAAGAGAGAATAGATTGGACATGTGGCTACAACAACGCAGCACCAGTTCTCTGTCTTTTGCTCCCTTCAAAAATGATTCCCGCTGGAATGCAGGATAGCTGAACTTGGCCTATAATTGTGACTTCATCCATTGATGCGTGCTTATTTTGTGCATATTAATGATTCAAATTAGAATTTAGAAACAGAACCGAGTTAACAAATTAACAACAACAGATCCACAATTTGTCATTTTTGAATTTTATAGCCCTTATTTTTCAAAACAATCTTTGTAAAATAACCAATAAGCCTTTGTGACAATAGTATAACCTAACCCACCAACTGAAAAAGAATAAGGAACAGGGATCAATGGACTGGTGGTCTGAAGTGCATTTGTTTCAATGAGAGAAGTATAACAGGTAAGGCAGATGAACTTAGAGCGTGGATTAGTACTTGGAACTATGATGTTGTTGCTATTATAGAGACTTGGTTGAGGGAAGGACAGGATTGGCAGCTAAACGTTCCGGGATTTAGATGCTTCAGGCGGGATAGAGGGGGATGTAAAAGGGGTGGGGGAGTTGCATTACTGGTTAAGGAGAATATCACAGCTGTACTGTGGGAGGACACCTCGGAGGGATCATGCAGCTAGACAATATGGGTAGAGCTCAGGAATAGGAAGGGTGCAGTCACAATGTTAGGGGTTTACTACAGGCCTCCCAACAGTCAACAGGAAATAGAGGAGCAGACATGTAGACAGATTTTGGAAAAATGTAAAAGCAATAGGGTTGTTGTGGTGGGTGATTTTAACTTCCCCTATATTGACTGGGACTCACTTAATGCTAGGAGCTTGGATGGGGCAGAATTTGTAAGGAGCATCCAGGAGGGCTTCTTGAAACAATATGTAGATAGTCCAACTAGGGAAGGGGCCATACTGGACCTGGTATTGGGGAATGAGCCCGGCCAGGTGATCGAAGTTTCAGTAGGGGAGCATTTCAGAACAGTGACCATAATTCCGTAAGTTTTAAGGTACTTGTGGATAAGGATAAGAGTAGTCCTCGGATGAAGGTGCTAAATTGGGGGAAGGCTAATTATAACAATATTAGGGAGGAACTGAAGAATTTAGATTGGGGATGGCGGTTTGAGGGTAAATCAACATCTGACATGTGGGAGTCATTCAAACGTCAGTTGATTAGAATCCAGGACTGGCACGTTCCTGTGAGGATGAAGGATAAGTTTGGCAAGTTTCGGGAACCTTGGATAACGAGGGATATTGTGAGCCCAGTCAAAAAGAAAAATGAAGCATTCGTAAGGGCTAGAAAGCTAGGAACAGCCAAAGCCCTTGAGGAATATAAAGAAAGTAGGAAGGAACTTAAACAAGGAGTCAGGAGGGCTAAAAAGGGTCATGAAAAGTCATTGGCAAACAGAATTAAGGAGAATCCCAAGGATTTTTATACGTATGTAAAGAGCAAGAGGGTAGCTAGGGAAAGGGTTGGCCCACTCAAGGACAGAGGAGGGAATCTATGCGTGGAGCCAGAGGAAATGGGTGAGGTACTAAAATACTTTGCATCAGTATTCACCAAAGAGAAGGACTTGGTGGATGATGAGTCTAGGGAAGGGAGTGTAGATAGTCTGGGTCATGCCGATATCAAAAAGGAGGAGGTGTTGGGTGTCTTGACAAACATTAAGGTAGATAAGTCCCCAGGGCCTGATGGGATCTACCCCAGAATACTGAGGGAGGCAAGGGAGGAAATTGCTGGGGCCTTGACAGAAATCTTTGCATCCTCATTGGCTACAGGTGAGGTCCCAGAGGACTGGAGAATAGCCAATGTTGTTCCTTTGTTTAAAAAGGGTAGCAAGGATAATCCAGGAAATTACAGGCCGGTGAGCCTTACGTCAGTGGTAGGGAAATTATTGGAGAGGATTCTTCGGGACAGGATTTACTTCCATTTGGAAACAAATGGACTTATTAGCGAGAGGCAACGTGGTTTTGTGAAGGGGAGGTCGTGTCTCACTAACCTGATCGTGTTTATTGAGGATGTGACGAAGACGATTGATGAAGGAAGGGCAGTGGATGTTTCTACATGGACTTCAGTAAACCCTTTGACAAGATCCCTCATGGCAGACTGGTGCAAAAGGTGAAGTCACACAGGATCAGAGGTGAGCTGGCAAGATGGATACAGAACTGGCTCAGTCATAGAAGACAGAGGGTAGCAGTGGAAGGGTGCTTTTCTGAATAGAGGGCTGTGACTAATGGTCCGCAGGGATCAGTGCTGGGATCTTTGCTGTTTGTAGTATATATAAATGACGTGGAGGAAAATGTAGCTGGTCTAATTAGTAAGTTTGCGGATGACACAAAGGTTGGTGGAGTTGCGGATAGTGATGAGGATTGTCAGAGGATACAGCAGGATATAGATTGGTTGGAGACTTGGGCGGAGAAATAGCAGATGGAGTTTAATCCAGACAAATGTGAGGTCATGCATTTTGGAAGGTCAAATGCAGGTGGGAAGTATACAGTAAATGGCAGAACCCTTAGGAGTATTGACAGGCAGAGAGATCTGGGCGTACAGGTCCACAGGTCACCGAAAGTGGCAACTAAGGTGGAGAAGGTAGTCAAGAAGGCATGCTTGCCTTTATCGGTCGGGGCATAGAGTATAAAAATTGGCAAGTCATGTTGCAGCTGTACAGAACCTTAGTTAGGTCACACTTGGAATATTGCATACAATTCTGGTCTCCACACTACCAGAAGGACGGGGAGGCTTTGGAGAGGGTACAGAAGAGGTTTACCAGGATGTTGCCTGGTCTGGAGGGCATTAGCGATGAGGAGAGGTTGGATAAACTCGGATTGTTTTCACTGGAACGACGGAGGTGGAGGGCGAGATGATAGAGGTTTACAAAGTTATGAGCGGCATGGACAGAGTGGATAGTCAGAAGCTTTTTCCCAGGGTGAAAAGTCAGTTACTAGGGGACATAGGTTTAAGGTGCGAGGGGAAAAGTTTAGAAGGGATGTGCGAGGCAAGTTTTTTACACAGAGGGTGGTGAGTGCCTGGAACTTGCTGCCGGGGGAGGTGGTGGAAGCAGGTACGATAGTGATGTTTAAGAGGCACCTTGACAAATACATGAATAGGATGGGAATAGAGGGATACGGACCCCGGAAGTGCAGAAGGTTTTAGTTTAGACAGGCATCATGATCGGCGGAGGCTTGGAGGGCCGAATGGCCTGTTCCTGTGCTGTACTGTTCTTTGTTCTTTGTTCAATGCTTTACAGATATTAATTTTTGAACTCTCATCAGATATTTCACTTTTGGGGTCAAGTCTTCAACTTGTCAATAAGCTATAATTAAAGCAGCTAATCACTAATTATTGTGTTATCCTTTTTCACCTAATCAGATGCTACTAGGTCAGTGGTGGCACTCTCACCTCCAGGAATTGAACACAAAAGTCAAGGCCGACATTCCAGTGCTGCACTGTCAGAGGAGACAGTAAACCAAGGCCCTGTTTGCACTCCCAAGCGGAGATGAAACCTCCCATGGCATTATTTTGGAAGAAGAGTGGGGAGTTCTCCCCATTGTCCTGGCCAATATTTATCCCGCAATCAACATCACAACAACAGATTATCTGGGCATTATTGCATTGCTGTTTGTGGGAGCTTGCTGTATGCAAATTGGCTGCCACGTTTCCTACATTACAACAGTTACTGCACTTCAAAAATACTTCATCAGTTGTAAAACACTTTGCGAAGTCTGGTAGTCATGAAAGACATTAGAGAAATGCAAGTCTTTCTAATGTGGTTATAATATTGTCTGTAAGGAGACGGAAGGTGGTTTGGTGGCAGCTATATTTGGTGTAAGAGATTCACAGTGCTGATGTTCAGTTCAATTTAAAATTGTATGTTTTGAATTCTCCCAAACTGAGTGGACTGTTGAAAATATTTGCAGTACCCCCCAGACAGCAGATGCACAGCTCCAATTCAAAGCATTTTCTAGGTTTTGTATTTACTTATGTTATGATGTTTTTCTGGGGGAAGAGGCTGAAAAATTCTTTAGGTTCAGATTGGTTCAAGTATGAAAAATATTCGGCACTTAAGGCATCTTGGACCATTAAGAACTTTAGATATAGATAAGGATGCGCATAAATCATAAAATAGCATTATGCATTATTTGTTACGGAACAAAAACCTTCTTAATGATTACTGACTTCCTGAGCCACCACAATGCTTGTCAATACATTGCCAGAAAAGCATTGTATTACAGGTCTTGCAGAAGTTTGGCCGTCTCTCAATCCACAAATTTGTTTTAGTGGGGAATGGCCAATGCCTTGATTCTGCAGAAGGACCTTGCAATCAACCAGATATTCTCTTCCTCTGAAGGTAGATCTGTAGGTCTCTACTCTCATTTGCAAATCCCAAACCCACCCGCTAACCCATCTGAACATTTTTGTTAACTAATGAGGAATTGTATTATTCTCAGGTTTCTCATATCTCAAACATCTCAACATTTTTGGAATCACTCAGATCTGATAATCTTTTGGAGTTGTATTTCTATGAAGCTTACCACATGTGACAGGGAATTAGACAAATCGTATTCCCCTTTCAAATGTAAAAGGTTCAAAGCTCTGTTGATGCTCAAAGTATAGCTTCTAACGGAATCTTATGTTAATGTGTGTTTAAATGTAAAAGTTGATTTCCATGATTCCATACTCCCAGGGATCATGCTATGGACAGGCAGCCTGTAGTTTTCTTACTGTTAATCTTAAAATCTGGAAAATTATGGTCTATACTGTATCAGTTCCCATGATTCTCTTATAGCGAGTGCAGGATCGCAACATCAGCCCTGCAGTGATTATTACAGTATTTTAAAATTTCACTTTATGTATATCTAGTTTGCATGGTCGTGATCTCACTGGACTATTTGGGTTGGAATAGCTACATCTACAATCAATGTGTATTTTGCTAGTTTAATTTTCACATCTACAGCTTCTCAATTTAATTTCTGGGTGATTGAGGAACCCAGCTACACTTCGTGCATGTTAAGTTCTGATTATTCTTAAAAGCCTAATTAAATTAAATCTACACAAATGGCTGGGTTTCAGAAACACAAAGCAAGTTGATTAATTTGCAAATTGTCCTAAATTACAGACTTACTGACCAGAAACTGATGTAGCAGCCATGGAAATACATATGGGTCGAGATGACATTTGCACCTGAGACGATTTTGGCAAATGAAATTAAACATTTATAAGGTGTCACACACTGCAAGATAAAAGTAGGGATATACTTATTGAATGAATACTGCTATGCTGGCTAGAAAAGAGGCTGAAAGAGCTATGAAAGTGACTATACACTCAATGCTAATGATGTCCAATTATTTCAGAGATGCATTCAACAATATGAGTCTGAGGCTGCCATGGTGAAACTGAGGAGTTCTCTGGTCAGTGCATGCCTATTTGTACTGCATTCAGTTTGTTTTATTGAAGCTTTAGCAAAATAACAAAACTCTCGAAGTGATGCAGAACAGGAGCACGAGATTCATTTCTAGGAATAGATTTTTGTCTTCATTGCCTGGTGGAATGGACCACCCATCTGATGTAGAATGTCCCACTCCAATATTCATTCAATTATTTATTTTCCAAAGTACACCAACAGGGGCTACAAAATGAAAGGGCTGTCTTCACATGGAATATATGGCAAAGCAACAGGCCATTTGGCCTATTTAATCTGCGATCATGTTTATATTCCACATGAGGCTCCTTCCGTTCCATCTATGTCATCTCTGCTTTCCCGCCCATCTTTCTATTCCCTTTTCTCTCGTGTACTCACCTAGCTTCCTTTTTAAAGCATCTAAGCTATTCGCTTCAACCACTTTCTGTGGTAGAGAGTTCTACTTTCTAATCACTGTCAGAGTAAATACATTTCCTTTTATTTCCCTTTTGGATTTATTGTTTATTATCCTGTCTATATGGCTCTTAGATTTGGATTCTTCCACAAGTGGAAACATTGGACAGAATTTTCACCCTGCTATGGGGGCGTGAACGGAGGTAGGTTTGCATGCAATTTCAAATCACTGGCCAACATACCAGTTTACTTGCACCATCCCTCCCCCGGACCATTGTCCTGGAGGCAGAATCTGGGGCAGATGAACTATCCGCTTGCAAGCAGTGGGTAGCCAATTGAGGTGAGTCAAAGGGAAATTTAAGCCAATTAATAGAGGTTGACTGGAATTTTCCAGTCAGCCTGCAGAACCCTGCTGCGCTGGGAACAGATTAGCTGCTTGGAGGCAGCTTTGTGTTGGCAGACCAGGAGCCAGCCCTCCAGGCAGACTCTGAGGCCCCCACCTACCTGGCCACAGCTGTGGCCGCTGGATGCCCTGTGAAGAAGTTCCCTCTCCACAATGGCCTGGCAACTATAGCCACTTTTTATTTTAGATTTTATTAAAGTTGCTGAGAGGGCACCTCAAGATGAAGGAGCCCTCTCTCTCCCTTACCTGCACTGGCAGGCTGCAGCTCCTTCCATGCTGGAGGGCCTCCAATTGGCCCTCCAGCTTTGAGAGCCTGACCGCCATCCTTCATTGGATGGTGAGCATGCCTTCAGGCCACGAATTGGCCAATTCAGGGAAAATCACTGCAGGGTGACTGTTCCCAACTCAGTGCATGGTTATGACCCCCATTTGACCCCAACATCAAGGATCTGACCCAAAAGGCAAAATCCTGCCCATTTACTCCACACCTTCCCTGTCCAACCCATTGATAGTTTTAAAGACCTTTATCATGTTGCCTCTATGATTTCTCTTTTCTAAAGAAAAGAACCCCAACTGGTTTGCCATCCTTGTAAATCTTTTTTGCACTTTTTCCCAGTTCTTCCATGTCCTTTTTATAAGTATGAAGACCAGAAGAGTACACAGTACAGTAATTGCGGCCTGACCAGGGTCCTACATAAGTTTAACATATTTCACTAATTTTTAATTCTATACCCCTAGTAATAAATCCCAGTGTTTTATTAGCATGATTATCTCTTTGCTTTTAATGATTTGTTCACCTGTATCCTGAGATCGCTTTGCACATCTACCCCATTCAGTTCTCATCTTTGAAGGTGATGTTTCTATTTGGCTTAACTAAGGTGCAGCTCATCCCATTTATCTATGCTAAAGTTTATTTACTACTCAGCCTGCAAGTTTTCCTTTGTCTGTGCAATCAGGCAATTGATTTAAAATAATTCTCTCTTTCCTCAACTCAGGAGGTGAAGTTTCCCCCTAGAAGACAAATTTTTTAAACTTCATTCATGGGATGTGGGCGTTGCTGGCTAGGTCAGCATTTATTGTCCATCCCTAATTGCCCTTGAGAAGGTGGTGGTGAGCTGCCTTCTTGAACTGCTGCAGTCCATGTGGGGTAGGCACACCCACAGTGCTGTTAGGAAGGGAGTTCCATGATTTTGACTCAGTGACAGTGAAGGAACGGTGATATAGTTCCAAATCAGGATAGTGTGTGGCTTGGAGGGGAACTTGCAGGTGGTGATGTTCCCATGCATTTGCTGCTATTGTCCTTCGAGGTGGTAGAGGTCGCGGATTGGAAGGTGCTGTCTAAGGAGCCTCGGTGCGTTGCTGCAGTGCATCTTGTAGATGGTACGCACTGCTGCCTCTGTGCATCGGTGGCGGAGGGAGTGAATGTTTGTAGATGGGGTGCCAATCAAGCGGGCTGCTATGTCCTGGATGGTGTCGAGCTTCCTGAGTGTTGTTGGAGCTGCACCCATCCAGGCAAGTGGAGAGTATTCCATCACACTCCTGACTTGTGCCTTGTAGATGGTGGACAGGCTTTGGGGAGTCTGGAGGGAGTTACCCGCATCAGGATTCCTAGCCTCTGACCTGCTCTTGTAGCCACGGTATTTATATGGCTACTCCAGTTCAGTTTCTGGTCAATGGTAGCCCCTAGGATGTTGATAGTAGGAGATTCAGTGATGGTAATGCCATTGAATGTCAAGGGGAGATGGCCAGATTCTCTCTTGTTGGAGATGGTCATTGCCTGGCACTTGTGTGGCACGAATATTACTTGCCACTTATCAGCCCAAGCCTGGATACTGTCCAAGTCTTGCTGCATTTCTACATGGACTGCTTCAGTATCTGAGGAGTCACGAATGGTGCTGAACATTGTGCAATCATCAGCAAACATCCGCACTTCTGACCTTATGATTGAAGGAAGGTCATTGATGAAGCAGCTGAAGATGGTTGGGCCTGGGACACTACCCTGAGGAACTCCTGCAGTGATGTTATGAAAACAGTCTGCAAAATCTCACTCATCAGCCTTCAAAGACAGTAGATGAGAGAAAAAGATGTAGATGCAACCTGAATCTGGAGTTGGGATTTGATCTGACACTGAAGCAAAGAGAAATAAGACTCAATGGAGGAGGTAATCTCACCCTGCTTCATTTCCGAGTCAGTTCAGGCCTTTACACCAATTTACCTTCAAGTTGTGTGACAGCGTAAAGTGGGAACTGTTAAATGTTTTGGGCCAATGCATCAAAAGGCTTCCTTCATTTATACGTAGCTTTGTGATCTGTATAAACCAACAAAGATCCAGCTTTGAACAGGCTCATTGAAATGAACAAAGATACTACTGCTCAAGTTGGATGGGACATAGTCAGTAGGTGTTATATATCTGATTTTCAGAAAGTTTATAACAAGATTTCATGTTGGCAACTGATGACTAAGAAAAGGAGCTAAAGAATTTGAATTAAAGTATGGACACAATAAAAAAAAAATTTGGCTTAAAAACAGGAATCAGAGAATAGCCATGAATTTTCAACCTGTGTAGTGTGTTACGACTGAGGTGGGAGGAGTACGCTGTTAAATCAGTTCCACTTCTCCACAGGTCACAATGTGTATTTAAATTTTCCCACTTACCGAAACAGCCAAATAAATACTCTATTTTTCCTAGAATAAAGTACACAAACCAGGTTTCTTTAATAAACAACAAAATTATCAGTTTATTATAAACAAGTTTTAACCAATAATGAAGTAAAACATACACACAAATTGAAATATTAAAGCCCCTTATTTATCCTAGCCCTCATGTCCACACACATACATAGGCAGCAGGTTAACTTGGAAAAAAGGAATTTTTGTTTACAGCTGTTACAAAGAAATAGAGGGAATAAAAACACTTAGGCTGAAAAGAAGGTATGAAAAGATGTCCATTGTGTTGGTTCGGCATCCCAAATGCGAATAGGTGGCTGTCACTAGGATCTTCCCAGAGCAGTTCCTTCCAGGTGATGTTGAAGATCAGTTTGGGTAGACTTGCCAAAAGATACAACTACAGAGGCTCTAAAAATATGTCTTACAGCAGGAAGCAGCAACAAGGTTTTAGTTCTCATACATTTGATGCAAATCAAAGATGCAGGATTTCTTTTCAAGAGAAAGATGGGCCAGTAGTCTCCTGGCAGGTCAATAAGCAAAAACTGGCTTTTTTAACAGTTCAGGTTGAAACTGAAAACATTCCAAAAGTCAAGTCTCATGATGTCTATAAATCTTGGCTTGTCACTTCTTTGTAAACGTCTCTCCAAGTCAAAAACAACCCCTGTTGGGTTATTTGAAAACAAGTGGCTTCCAGGAACTGTTGTCCAAACCTTCTGCTAACCTCTTTTAAAAAAAAAATGCACAGTTCAGCCATCTCTTCAAGATTCCAGATGAATCAATGTCCATAATTCAAATATAAGTCCTTGACACATATTTTACAAAAAAAAAGAAGCAATCTCGTAACAAGTGTTGATTTTGAGACTGTTGCTATAAATGATGGGAATTTTGAATAAGCTTGCCCATTCTTGAGTCAGAATATATAAATTATAAAATAGTGACAGAGAAATATCATTCAATATATCTCCTCTCTTTACTGCTTTTGCAATGCTGGGAATCAGGAATACTGTTATGTTACTGGTATCCAGCGTTGGCAAATAGGCGGAGAGGGGCTACAAAATGTAAGTGTTGTCTTGTCTTGTATAATCAGGCAATTGATTTAAAATAAATTAAATTTATTTTCTTCAGTCAACACTGCTGGACATGCTGTTAATTTCTTCCCCTCGCCAGAGAGAAACTCCCCAAAAAGAGTGCTAATAACATTGTTAGCCTGCCAGCAAGATTTTAATTCACATGACCATGAGAAATTCACTGGGGTCAGAACAAGGTCACCCAATGGTGGGTGGAAGTCTTACCTCAATTCATTTCCAGCAGAAGCTTTAACAGAAAAGAGAAAAATTTAAGCCAGTATGTGTTAAATAGAACAGGGGTGTAATGTGCAGATTGTAACAGAGATCTTGGGGTTCATAACATGTAAAATGAGTTAATGGTATAGAGTTTAAATCTAACGAGGTTGTATTGTTGCTATATAAAAGTGTTGACCAGATCCCTCCTGAAGTATTGTCTGCAGTCATGAACATCTTATCATCGAAAGGGCACTATTGCTATTTAGGGGTACAGAGGTAACAATAAACATGATTTCAAGTATCAGGAATTCCAGTTATTATGAAAGATTAAGGAATTTTGGCTTGTTATATTTGGAAAAGGGGAGACTTTGAGAAGTGTCACCTGAGCTCAGTTTTCTTACATTCAAAAGAATGTGAATTTGATCCAAACCCTGAAGTCCAAGCTCATAATCTAGGCTGATGTCGGTGTGCAGTACTAAGGGAGACCTGCATTATTGGATGTGCTATACTTCAGGTGAAGTATTAGACCAAGGTTCCATCTCCCTCTTATGGTGATTGATGTTTAAGATTCGGGGACAGTATTAGAAGGAAGAGCACAAGCTTCTGTTAGTGCCCTCACCAATAGTCACTCCCTAACCAATGCCATCATACAACCAACTGGTCATTCAGGCCAATGTATTGTGGAATGCTGTTTGTGCAGGATAGCTGCTACATGTGTTTGATTCACTATACAACAGAAAAAAAAATCATTATTTAAAGTATTTTTAGATGTCTGGACATGTGATATTGTTATTATCCCCATGGAAACCACCAACAAGCCAAAAGAATCGAATCCACTGACTGACCCCAACTTAGGAAACCAAAAAACAAATGGACAAGATTTCACTTTAACACCCAAACCAAAACCGACATATATTAAACATGAACTAACAGTTAAATCATAGTCGATATAGCTTAAGGGTTACACACTAATCAGCAGATGAATCAAAGATAGTCCTTACGGATCCTCTGAATAGACTTGTCAGCAAGGTGGCAACGAACAGTCCTACAGTACAGCAAAATCAGGATCTTCCTCGGGCAGTTTTTCAAGTTCGGTCCACCAGGATGCAGATACAGAAGTAATGAGGTTCAGTCGATAGGAAGCGATGCAATCTTCCCTTTAATGGTTTCGGATTTTGTTGTCTCTTGAACAACCTCTGCTTGCCGACTACTGTCTTGATGGCATGGTACCACAGATAAATCTTTCAGTCACTGAAGACAGCTGCTGTAAGTCACTCACCAATGGTCATCCCTCAGTCCAGTCTCCTTTTTCTGCAGCCAAACTGCTGCTTTGTAGTCTGCTTCAATTCCAAGCAGCCGCTTTCGAAGTACAAAAACCTGCAGCTCTCAGCTTGCCTCTTTAAACAATAACTAGCTGATTTTACCATCCATTGCAGAGTCCTTCTCAACTCTTAAAAGCCTTCTGGTCAAAACTGAAACTTAACTTAGTCACATGTCCTTGGTAAAAAAAAAAATCTGTTTTATTTCAGTCACAAGACTGTTTGTCTAACCTGGGTTTGACTTACCAGAACATGGAAGCCTTTAGTTTCAATTTCATATCAGGGACTATCTCAAAAAAATCAAATGCAAGCTGTATAGAACACTGTCTACACATGAAGACTACATCACAGTATACGGGCTGAATTTTATGGGCCCCTCCCGAGACATGTACGGAAGTGGGGGGGAGGGGGCCATAGAATTACGACAGGAAATGGGAAGGGGGGAGGGCAGAGGGCCTGACGCCTCCCCATTGCAACGCAATATTGTCAGGGACGGGATAGGCTGAAGATTGCCTACCCACCTAGAGGCCAATTGAAGCCCTTAAGAGACCGATTAACAACCATTTAAGGGCCTCTTGCTGCTGCCGCTGAGATTTCACCAGCAGCCGACAGGGGTGGGGGGGTGGAGGAGGGGGGGCTTCGCCATGTGGGGAGATCACCCAGTAAAATGAGGTGGCCTCCCTGCAGGCTTGTGGGGGGCCTCCTCTATAGGTAATCTGTGGCCCATGAATAGCCTTTGCTGGGAAAACCTGCACCTCTTTGAACCACTCTCCCCCTGCACTAAATGCCTACCCTTCCACCCCCTTCACTAGGACCAGACCGGTCTGGACCCCAGCAACACTGCCTCACTTACCAGGATCCGGGGTCCAATGCTGGAGCCTGGGACCAAGGCCTCATAGTACTGTCAGTGGCCACCGCTCTCTGTGGCCCTGCTGATACTGCTGAGCTGACAGCTGTGTTTGGCTGGCAGCTCTTGGAGGTGGGTTTGGGATGGGGATCCTGGTGCTGGGCTGTTAATTGACCTACTGCCATAGAATTGCTCGGCGGCGGGGTGAGGGGGGAGGGGCTCTCTGGCTGGCCGAGGCAGGATTCCACTGCTTTTTTGGTGTGGCGACAGGAGTCCCACTGTGGGGACAAAATTCAGGCCCAGAAGTGCAATTTTTAAAAAATGTATCCAGTTGATGGTTTCAAGATTGTTATTGAATCATAGAATGATACAGCACAGTTGCCCATTGTGCCTGTGTTGGCTGTTTGGTAGAGCTGGCCAGTTAACCCAGTCCCCTGCTCTTTCGTCATGGCCCTGTAAATGTTTTCCCTTCAAAATATTTATCTAATTCTCTTTTGCAAGTTACTACTGAATGAGCTTCCACTGGCCCTGTCAGGCAGTGTATTCCAGATCATAGCAACTTGCTGTGTTTAAAAAAAAAGTTTCTTCATACTGCTTCTGATTATTTTGACAATCACCTTAAATCTGTGTCCTCTTCTTATCAACCCTTCTACCGCTGTTGCTCCATATTTACTCTATCAAAACCGTTCATGATTTTGAATACCTCTTTCAAATCTTTAACCTTCCCTGCTCTAAGGAGGACAACCCCAGCTTCTCTGGCCTCTCTACATAATTGAAGTCTCTTATCTCCAGTACCATTCCAGTAAATCTCTCAGATTGCCCATGGAGGAGGGACGTTCCCTCCCACATCTACCCCACCCCAAAGCCCACCCCCCCCAACCCCCCAACCACAAGCCCACAGCGATGGCGCCCAATGTTAAATTGCAGCCCGGGAGTGGGACTTAAATCTCAAGGTAAAAGTGCTACCAACTGAGCTACAGCTGACACATATTGTGACTATTAAAAAAAAATGCTCAAGTGGCATCTGCTGCAAACTGATTTATTTATTGACAAGAAAATTTTTTTGATTTAAAAAGCTAACTGTCAAAACACCTAATAGTAATGATGTCTGTTTCTTTGTTCTCTGTAGATTTACCTGAGAGATTCTGGACAAACTAAACCAGATGGTTTGATTGTTTTTTTATGACTATAATGGAAAATAAATAGTTCAGGAGATCTGTCTTCAAGCATCAGAGAATTGTTTTTGGATTATGTAAGCACTATAAAGTTGCAGATAATCAAAGTAGCTGTATCTTTGCTAATCTAATTTTGACTCTATGGAAAGGCAACCTGCAAATCAGTAGCACAAAAAAGTGACACAAAGTTCCATTGGTAAGGTTTCCAATCCAGCAGGTTGTGTAGACATTTTATTTTAATTCCACATTACACAAATTGTGTTCAACTAACTTGCTTCAGTTTTTTTGTTGAGGTAACAGAGGGCTGTTGAGGGTAATGTTGTTGATATGGTGTACGTGGACTTCAAAAAGGCATCTGATAAAGTGCCGCACAACAGACCTGTGAGCAAATTTACAGCTAGTGGAATAAAATGGACAGTAGCAACATGGATACAAAATTGGCTGAGTGATAGGAAACAGAGAGGAGTGGTTAATGGTTGTTTTTCAGACTGCAGGAAGGTTTATAGTGGAGTACCCCAATATAAGTGTTAGGACCCCTGCTCTTCCTAATGTATATTAATGACCTGGATCTTGGTGTACAGAGCACAATTTCAAAATTTGCAGACGATATAAAACCGGGAAGTATAGTGAACTGTGAGGAGAATAGTGTAGAGCTTGAAAAGAGCATAGACAGGTTGACCCAGCAGCGCCACCGGGAGCAGTGGCTACTGCTGGGACTGCACCCAGCTTCAGGAGGAAGAGGAAGGACGCCTGGGAAAGGAGGTAGGTTTTTAGGGCCTCACTGAGGACAATCGAGCCCCGGAGAGGCAAGGGGGGTCAGTTGGGGGTTGGGGGACTGTTGTGCATTGAAGACGGTTGGGGCTTCGAGGGTGGCCCTCTGTGGGGCACAGGGGGGCCAATCAGTAGGGCCCCGCCAGCCTGCATGGAGGCCGCCAGGTTTTATCTGGCCGTGTTCTTGGGACGGTTGCCATCTGGCTGCCTCAGGTAAAATACCAGCAGCAGTGGGAGGAGGCCCTTGAGTGACAGTTAATTTTTTTTTTATTCATTCATGGGATGTGGGCGTCACTGGCTATGCCAGCATTTATTGCCCATCCCTAATTGCCCTTGAGAAGGTGGTGAGCTGCCTTCTTGAACCGCTGCAGTCCATGTGAGGTAGGTACACCCACAGTGCTGTTAGGAAGGGAGTTCCAGGATTTTGACCCAGCGACAGTAAAGGAACAGCGATATAGTTCCAAGTCAGGATGGTGTGTGACTTGGAAGGGAACTTGCAGGTGGTGATGTTCCCATGCATCTGCTGCTCTTGTCCTTTGAGGTGGTAGAGGTTGCGGGTTTGGAAGGTGCTGTTTAAGGAGCCGTGGTGCGTTGCTGCAGTGCATCTTGTAGATGGTACACACTGCTGCCACTGTGCGTTGGTGGTGGAGGGATTGAATGTTTGTGAATGGTGCGCCAATCAAGCAGGCTGCTTCATTCTGGATGGTGTCGAGCTTCTTGTGTGTTGTTGGAGCTGCACCCATCCAGGCAAGTGGAGAGTATTCCATCACACTCCCGACTTGTGCCTTGTAGATGGTGGACAGGCTTTGGGGAATCAGGTGGTGAGTTATTCGCCGCAGGATTCCTAGCCTCTGACCTGCTCTTGTAGCCACGGTATTTATATGGCTACTCCAGTTCAGTTTCTGGTCAATGGTAGCCCCTAGGATGTTGATAGTGGGGGATTCAGCGATGGTAATGCCATTGAATGTCAAGGGGAGATGGTTAGATTCTGTCTTGTTGGAGATGGTCATTGCCTGGCACTTGTGTGGTGCAAATATTATTTGCCACTTATCAGCCCAAGCCTGGATATTGTCCAGGTCTTGCTGCATTTCTACACGGACTGCTTCAGTATCTGAGGAGTCGCGAATGGTGCTGAACATTGTGCAATCATCAGCAAACATCCACACTTCTGACCTTATGATTGAAGGAAGGTCATTGATGAAGCAGCTGAAGATGGTTGGGCCTAGGACACTACCCTGAGGAACTCCTGCAGTGATGACCTGGGGCTCAGATGATTGACCTCCAACAACCACAGCCATCTTCCTTTGCACTAGGTATGACTCCAACCAGCAGAGAGCTTTCCCCCTGATTCCCTTTGACTCCAGTTTTGCTAGGGCTCCTTGATGCCATACTTGGTCAAATGCTGCCTTGATGTCAAGGGCAGTCACTCTCACCTCACCTCTTGTGTTCAGCTCTTTTGTCCATGTTGGAACCAAGGGTGTAATGAGGTCAGGAGCTGAGTGGCCCTGGCGGAACCCAAACTGAGCATCACTGAGCAGGTTATTGCTGAGCAAGTGCTGCTTGATGGCACTGTTGATGACACCTTCCATCACTTTACTGATGATTGAGAGTAGACTGATGGGGTGGTAATTAGCCGGGTTGGACTTGTCCTGCTTTTTGTGTATGGGACATACCTGGGCAATTTTCCACATTGCCGGGTAGATGCCAGTGTTGTAGCTATTCTGGAACAACTTGGCTAGGGGTGCGGCAAGTTCTGGAGCACAGGTCTTCAGTACGATTGCCGGAATATTGTCAGGACCCATAGCCTTTGCAGTAATCAGTGCCTTCAGTCGTTTCTTGATATCATGCGGAGTGAATCGAATTGACTGAAGTCTGGCATCGGTAATGCTGGGGACTTCAGGAGGGGGCCGAGATGGATAATCAACTTGGCACTTCTGGCTGAAGATTGTTGCAAATGCTTCAGCCTTATCTTTCACACAGATGTGCTGGGCTCCCCCATCATTGAGGATGGGGATATTTGTGGAGCCACCTCCTCCAGTTAGTTGTTTAATTGTCCACCACCATTCACGACTGGATGTGGCAGGACTGCAGAGCTTAGATCTGATCCGTTGGTTATGGGATCACTTAGCTCTGTCCATTGCATGCTGCATATGCAGTTTGGCATTAAAGTAGTCCTGAGTTGTAGCTTCATCAGGTTGACACCTCATTTTGAGGTATGCCTGGTGCTGCTTCTGGCGTGCCTCCTGCACTCTTCATTGAACCAGGGTTGGTCTCCTGGCTTGATGGTAATGGTAGAGTGGGGGATATGCCGGGCCATGAGGTTACAGATTGTGGTTGAGTACAATTCTGCTGCTGCTGATGGCCCACAGTGCCTAATTGGCCACTTAAGGGCCTTGATTGGCCTGGGGCTGGCAGTTTCTCACTGCCGCTGCCCTGTGTAAAATTGCAGCGGAGGCAGTTAGGTGTCGGGAATGGCCCTCCCCCCCCAAAATCCCACTCATTTTGTTAGCACCCACCTCACCCCTCCCCGCCACCAACCCGCTCATTGGCAGGCCATAAAATTCAAAGCTGACACTCCAGTATAATACTGAGGAAGTGCTGCATTGTCAGAGGTGCTATCTTTCAGACGAGATGTTGAACTGAGACCCCACCTGCCTACTTGGGTCGATTTCAAGATCCCATGGTGCTGTTTTGAAGAAGAGCAGGGGAGTTATCCCTGGTGTCCTGGCCAATATTTATTCCTTAATCAACATCACAGATTATCTGCTTATTATCATGTTGCTGTTTGTGGGAGGTTGCTGTGTGCAAATTGTCTGTTGCTTTTTCTACATTGCAACAGTGGCTGCACATTGGTTGTTAAGTGCTTTGAGATGTCGAGTGATCATGAAAAGCATGATATAAATGCAAGTGTCTTTCTAAATCTGATATTTGTTTTGAATGACCCTTTATAATGCTTAATATGCATTATGCTTAATATAATGCCCTTTAATGTTGCTTGCATATCCTTCATGAGGATTGACTATGGACTGGTAACTGCTGAATCGATGGAATGGTTGAACCCTGACCTGGTAAGGTCCTCTGTTGGCAATTTTGTTCTCTGTTGTTTACATTATTGTATCTAAGGAATATATTGCCACAAAGTACAATGTTGGCACAGTCAAACTGTTCAACAAAAGAATTGGACAAATTCCTAATCCAACAAGGAATACAGACTAGGCATTGAGACAAGAGGGAAATATGTCCTTGCTGGGGCCAGAACATTAATTTGAAGAATGGGGTAAGCTAGATATGCTAATGGTCATTATCTGATTTGTACTTTCGCATGCTCTTAGGTTCAAGGAACAAGGAAGAATATTCCACACAATAAGTGTGTTCCATCCTTGGGAGAGAGAATGGTTAAAAGTCTAACATCCCATCCTTGATTCGTATGTCCTGTTGGCTAAATGTAGACACTGTAATCACAGAGACACCTGTGACTCAGACAGTCTTGCCTGCAGCTGGAGGAGTACGTGAAATGCTCGTTAACATATAATGGGAAACGAATACCGATTGATTTTCCCACAGGTTTGGTATGCTCGCTACATTGCAGGCTTCTTCAATTGGAAATATGAGGGATAGTTTTATCCATTTGCATTTCTGAGAGTTAATGGGAACAAAGTTCATGAAATTACCTCTTAAAGGGACTAGCTAACCACAGGAAACAACATCAAATATTTCAGATCTCACTTAATCCCAAAAATCAGGGCTGTCATTGTTTTGTGAAAAATAGAGCATCTTTTGTCTCCCTCAACATTAGAAGGGTGCCCTCTACTGAACCAAAGTGACATTTTTTTAAATTGTCTACACTAATTATCATTGTGTGCTACCTGAATGCCACTTTGATATTGATCAGTGGAGATTGTAGATTATTTTGTGCTGTGGATTATATCCACTCTGAACTGGATTGAGATTGTCCAGAATCATTTCATATCGGATTCTTCCAGGTGGGAGAGAGAGAGGAGAATATAATTCAGTTAGTCAGGACTGGATTGAAACTACATACTAGGGATTTAACAGAGGGTATGTTAACACACTGTTCTGAATTTCTCCAAATTACTGTAGGTCTATTCATTTTTAATAGGTTTGAGTCATTGTTTTTCTCAGTCTTACTGGATCCAATGCTTTGACCTTGGTGGTACTATAGCAATGGAAGTGTGCTGGGAAAATAGGGGAATGTTAACCAAAAAATGAGGGAACAATAGAACTAGGATAAAAAGTTACAGAAATTGAGGCAATATTGCATATTGCCTGGAAAAGCAATGATATTGGAAGTGATAAGTAACGTCAGCCCAACTTGCAGTTAGAGGCTTTGAGTTGGCAATAACTGTTGAGCTGGATGTGTCACAAATGAAGCTATGGAATGTAAAATTGACAAACATCATGATCATTTTTTTTCTCTCTTTACGGTGGTCACTCTTGACAGACAATTTCACATAGATCTCCAGCGCTGAATCTAAGTGACCATTACCCCATGGGGTATTACCCCATTGGATACTCCATGAGTATTGAGAACTTGTAGCTAAGTTCAAATCTGTTCTCATCTTGCATCCATAGATACAAACTTTCCAGCAGGGGTCTCCAAGCTGCAATTTCAGGGTAGAAACTCTGTCCATTCCTTTTTGCTTCTCTATCCTGGGAACAATGAAACCAAATGTAACACTCCTTCAATTTAAAATTGAGGCTGAGACATTCAGTGCAGTCCTGGGCCTTCTCAGGTCTCCTTGGCTCATTACCATAGTTGACTTACTCACGGAGCAATTTAAAAACCCCCTTATAGGCCTTTCTGAAAAGTTCTTGTTCGGAGAAGTGATGAAAACTTCATTTGAATCCAAATCCATTGTTTGCTTTTATTTAACCCATTCATAAATGAGAATTGACTAATTTACAATTAATTCCAATTCTATGGGAAAGACTATCCATTTCTCGTCTGAAAAACAGGCAGTTGAAATTTTAGTTGTGCGCCCACTCCCCTGTCTAAATCAACTTTCAGGCAAGCATTTAAATGGGTGTCCATTGCGCCCACCCAATAGAGGCAGATCTGGGTCCATTGCTTGTTCTAGGACCCCGATTGTAACCTTGAAAGAGAAACAGGCGGAGAATGCATTTGCATGGCTGTACCATTCTCCAGGCATTGAGGGGCCTAACTGGCGATCCTTAGAGTGGCCTCTGGGGGCCTCAGTAAATTGGTAACACTTTTCAGGGCAGGGTTTCAGTTTCATGTAAGGTCAGGAGTAGCAGGAATACATTTTAACTACAACAGTACCTGGTAACCCTATTTAACACTGATCAGCATATTCAACACTCTGGGCTGGCTTTAGTCATCCTGGCACAGGGTCAAAAAGGCAGGGAAAAATCCGCCTCAGCCTTTCAGAGCCCCCACCCGCGCAATTCAATACTGCTCAGGCACTTGAGTGCCTGGCGCCAGGGTCCCCATCCTTTTACAGATCCCACCTCTAAGAGCTGTCAGCCAATCAGAGGGTTGGCAGCTCAGTAGTATCAGCATTGTCACCAGGAGTGGACCCTACTGGCGGTACTACTGGAGGCTTGGGAGCAGGCCCAGCACTGGAGACCAGGACAAGATGACAGTGAGGCAGGGTTGCCGGGACAAGTCCTGCAGGCCCCAGCAATGGTGGGGGGTAGGGGGATGTTAACAGAGGGGCTGCCTTTGCTGCTGGGGGCCCTCCATGGGCCACAGGTTGCCCACTGAGGAGGCCCCCCCCCCCACCCACCGCCCTGTCGTTGGCTTAATTCCAGCAGCAGCAGGAAGAAGCCCTTAAGTGGCTAATTGTTGATGTGGTGGGAAGATGAGAGACCCTCCGCTCTCTGCCTATCCCGTCACAATTCTATGGGCATCCCCCGCCTCCCAGCCTGTCTCCAGGGGGCCCATTAAATCCAGCTGTGTGTATGTATTTGGATGCCGGGTGAGGGCAGGCTCCAGACTCCATTGTTGAATAACCTGCTGATGCTCACAGTCTGGACTCAAACATGAAGTATGGCTGCTTGGGGAAGGCACCACTGGTCTGTTGGTGTCTATGGAATCAAACCCCAGCAGGAATTATTTTCAGAAAGAGATGAAAATAGAAGCCAAAAGCAAGGTCCCCAGCTTTGAATCATTCACATCAATGAGAGCAGCAGATGAGCAACAGTTAAACGTCTGCCATGAATTCCTATCTGAGAGGAACTGCAGCAGAGAGATGACTTTGAAATGGAATTACGTGACGGCTTTCTCTAGGTATCTGAAATAACAGGGATTTCAGAGGGAAGAGTGGATGGAGATTAAGAGACTTGTTCATATTCTTTGGCACTCACTTCAACCACCTCCCATGTGGCATAGTTTTATGAAAGTTTGGTAGTATTCCTCTGAGCTGATGATCAGAATATGAGCCACTTTATTCACCCCCTGTAGACCATTCAAGAGTCACACCTGCAGCCTGGTATCTATCTCCCCGGAAACAGTCTAAAAACATATATCGTCTTTGTTCTGCTTTCTCAGCTGGATGCAACTGCAATGTGTGCAATGCATCATGGTCTGAATAACTAAAGCCAACAATGTGAATAATTATTTGCATTCATTCAAATAGGAATTTGAAGGTTGAATTTCACTATAGTCTATGGGATTGAAAGGTCAAGTGACAAGGTTTTCCATTTTCCTGATAAATGTGTTTCTTATATAAATTCCCATCTGCACCTCATACTGTTGCCATAACATTTACACATCAGACTGCTGCTGCCAGCCAATCAGTCATCTGCATTTGCTGTTGTAAAGAGTCTTACATGCATACCAGCCTCACTCACTTGGATTTTCACTCAAATCAAATCAACCCTGCATCATTTAATCAGTATCAACTGTACTTCACTCTACAGCTGAGCCAGTACAGACTGAGTGTGAACTCTGACCTTGTTTTATTATCATGCAGTTATAATTTTACACTTCCTGGGGGAGGGTGGGGGGGGGGCCTAAAATCAAGTAGGAGGCGGGGTGTGCTGTTCCAGTCGCCTACCCACCCCTGCTGCCATTTTACCAGCTGTGGGGCAGGTGGCAAATGGCCTGCCCACCCATGGCAAATTGAGGCCCTTAAGTGGACAATTAATTGCCATTTAAGGGCCTCCTTCTGCCGCCGATATTTTACCAGCAATGACCGGCCACTTCAGCAGCTGAGGAGGCCGCCCAGTAATACTAGGCAGCCTCCTTGCAGGCCTGGGGAGGGGGTACCCTTCTGATTGGGCACTCAGTGCCCCACAAAGAGCCCCTCACACTTCAAGTATATGCGCATTAAGTCTTGGGGCAAGCTCACCTGAGGTGCAATCACACCTTCCTTTGTTTTCTCTGCTTGAAGTACTCTTCCTCCTCTAAATCTATCCTTCCTATTGGAGAGTTCCTTGCACCAAATGCCATGGTCACTGCAAATGAAACCGCTGCAATCAGCAATGGTGCTGTGGAGAAAAAAAGACATTTGCAACACAAAAATGCGCTGGCAACAAGCAGGTAACATGTCGAAAGAAATGCAACAGCCTGATGAAAATAAAGAAAGGAAGGAAGGCTGAAAAGAAAGAGAGACTTAATAAGGAGCAATAAACTGTCACTCACCTTCAACAATAAAATTCCTGATGGCCACAGAAGGAAATTCTAGCAACAGCTCTTTCAAATGGGCAAGCAGTACTGAAAGAGCGAACAGGCTTGGGACCATATTACATATGACTGACTACAATTAAAGAGGCCTAATAAGGATCGTGCAATATCCATGTGAAGTCTTCAAAAAGTCACAAAAATTTTAAGTTGTCAAATTCAGCATCTTGTGGGAGTGGGCAATTCGGCCCATTTTCCAGATTCAGTAAGTCATAACTTCAGAATGCACAAGCAGTATTCACTGTCATGATATTTAGCCTAAGGAGAAACTTTATTTTAATTAATATGAAAGCTCAGTATTTTCACACAATCAGTCTCAAGACTGAAGGTGGCAGACAATTTAGACTTAATTACTGTATAAGGAGGCTGAGGGACAGTAGGACAATTAATGTTGAGAAATTCATTAAGTAACTAGATGGATATTTGGCAAATGGAATTCAATCCAGAGAAGTGTGAGGTAATGCATTTGGGGAGGGCAAATAAAGCGAGGGAATACACAATAAAATGGAGGATATTGAGAGGGGTAGAAGAAGTGAGAGACCTTGGAGTGCATGTCCACAGATCCCTGAAGGTGGCAGGACAGGTAGATAGAGTGGTGAAGAAGGCATATGGAATGCTTTCCTTTATTGACCGAGCTTTAGAATACAAAAGTATAAAATGCTGGTTAGGCCATAGCTGGAGTATTGTATACAATTCTGGTCACCACATTACAGGAAGAACATAATTGCTCTGAAGAAAGTACAGAGGAGATTTACAAGAATGTTGCCAGGTATTGAAAGTTGCAGTTATGAGGAAAGATTGGATAGGCTAGGGTTGTTTTCCTTAGAACAGAGGAGTCTGAGGGGTGACTTAATATAGGTGTACAAAATTATGAGGGGCCTAGATAGAGTAGATAGGAATGGCCTGTTCCCTCCAGCAGAGAGGTCAATTACCAAATCCATCAGATTTATGGTAATTGGTAGAAGGATTAGAGGGGACATGAGGAAAAACATTTTCACCCAGAGGGTGGTGGGTGGCTAGAATTCACTGCCAGGAATGGTGGTGGAGGCAGAAACCTTCAATTCTTTTAAAAGGTACCTGGACATGCACCTGAAGTGCTGTAACCTGCAAGGCTATGGACCTGGTGCTGGAAGGTGAGATTAGATTGGGCGGCTAGTTTTTCGGCCAGCACAGACACGATGGGCTGAATGTTTCTATGGTTCTATTTGGCAGAGAACTCAGTTCAGATTTTTCAAACTTTGGGACCAGTCATATAGAGCACAGTGGTCTCTGCTTGTTTGATATATTCCTGCATTCAAAATCGTCTCACCTCCACATGACTTTTTATTGTCATGATTGAACATAACATTGGTATCCCCATAATTAACGTCAATGATTATTTAAAAAAGAAAGATGCGTTAGGTATCAGTTTCTGTGTATCCTCATTCCTCAATTTCATCTCACAGGCTGGATTTTGTGCTGGAGGCAGGGCTCCGGCGCTGGGCCGAAAAGGCTGGGGGTGGGGGGAACCTCCACCTCTGCCTTTTCGTAACCCACACCCGCCGCCCCCGCACCCCCCATCCTCCAGTCTTTTTGAGTCAAAGTTTTAGGAGGCGGAATCCCCATCTGTTTAAAAACTTTAAAGGAATGGGGAACCCGCTTTCAAGGTCTGTCGGCCCTCGCAGTATCGGCAGCTTCACTGGGGGCAATGGCCACTGCTGATACAACAGAGGCCTTGGACCCACGGACAGCACTGAAACCCCGGAATAGAGATAGGTGAGGTGGAGTCGCTGGGGCCAGTCTGGAAGCCCTAGTGTGGGGAGTGTGGAAGGTTGGTCGTTCAGGAAGAGGGGTCTCCTAGGGGTGTTGTTCCCGGTGGGTGTCTTCCGTGGGCCACAAATTGCCCACACAGGAGGGATTTCCACCCCGCACAGCCCGCATGGAGGGTGCCTCCTTTTACAAGGTGGAGGACCCCCCAGCCGCTGGTAAGATTCCAGCGGCGACAGGAGGGAAGTCTCATGCTATCAGGCCAAACATGGGCAAGGAAACCTCGGGCTGATTACCACTTACTGCCTTCCATCAGCTGATGAATCAGTACTCGTCCATGTTGAACACCAGTTGGAAGAAGCTCTTAAGATAACAAGGACACAGAATATACTCTGTACTCTGAGTGGGGGAACTATAATGTCCATCACCAAGAGTGACTGAGCTGTCTGAGATCTGAAGTACATAGCTTATTAGTTTGGCCTTGTGTTAGGTGGTGAGAGAACCAACCAGAGGGAAAAATTTGTTTTGCCTTGTCATCATCAATGTACCTGATGGTATTGGTGGAAGTGACCACTGCACAATCCAAGTCCTGCCTTCATTGTGCTGTATGACAGTAACACTGTGCTAAATGAACTAGATTCAGAACAGATGTCGCAGCTCAAAACTGGGCATCCATGAGACGCTGTGGGCCAGCAACAGCAGCAGAATTGTATTCCATCACAACCTGTAACTTCATGGCCTGGCATATCCCTCACTCTACCATTACCATCATGTCTGGGGACCAACCTGGTTCAGCGAGCAATGCGGAAGAGCATGCCAGGAGCAGTAATAGGCACACCTAGAAATGAGATGCGCACCTGGTGAAGCTACAAAACATGACCAAATGTCTGGCAAATAGCAGAAGCAGCATGCTTTCGACAGCGATCCCACAATTAAGAGATCAGATCAAAGATTTGCAGTCCTTTCAGAATATTTCAGAGTACAGCTACAACACTAGAATCTACCCATCAAAATGGAAAATTGCCCAGGTATGTCCTGTCCACAAAAAGCAGAAGAAATTCAATCTGGCCAATTACCATCCCATCAGTCTACTTTCAATCATCAGCAAAGTGATAAGAAGGGGTTGGTGACAATGCTATCAAACAACATTTACTCACTGGTAACCTGCTCACCGATGCTCAGTTTGGGTTCCATTAGGATTACCTGGCTACAGACCTCATTATGGTATTAGTCCAAACATGGACAAAAGACTTGAATCCCAGAGGTGAGGACAACATGACTGCCCTTGACAACAAGGCAGCATTTGACCAAGTGTGGCATATAGGAGCCCGAGCAAAATTTAAGTCAATGGGAATCAGGGAGAAAACTCTTCACTGGTTGGAGTCAAAGGAAGATGGTTATGGTTGTTGGAGGCCAATCATTTCAGCCCCAGAACATTGGCGCAGAAGTTTCTCAGGGTAGGGTCCTAGGCCCAACTAGCTGCTTCACCAATGACCTTCTCTCCATCATAAGGTCAGAAGTGGGATGTTTGCTTACCAACGCAACTCCTGAGATACCGAAGCAGTACTTGCCCCCATTCAGCAAGATCTGGATCACATTCAGGTTTGGGCCAATAGGTGGCAAATTACATTTGCACCACACAAATGCCAGGCAAAGACTATCTCCAACAAAAGAGAGCCTAACCACCTCCCCTTGACAATCAACGGCATTACCACCATCAAATCCCCTACCATTAACATTCTGGAGGTCACCATTAACCAGAAACATAAGTGGACCAGATACTTAATCAATGTGGCAACAGATCAGGTCAGAAGCTAAATTTTGTGTGGTGAGTGACTCACCAAAGCTTGTCCACTATCTACAAGGCACAAGTCAGGAGTGTGATTGAAGACTCTCCACTTGCCTGGATGGGTGCAACTAAAACAACTCAAGAAGCTTAACATCATCCAGGACAAAGCAGCCCGCTTGATTGAAGTGGTGGTTTGGATGCCAAACATTCACTCCCTCAACCACCAGCACAATGTGGCTATAGTGTGTACCATCTACAAGATGCACTGCAGCAATTCAACAAGACTTCTTCAACATCACCTTCCAAACCTGCGACCTCTACCTCCCAGAAGGACAAAAGCAGCAGGCACATGGAACATCACCACCTGCAAATTCCCCTCCAAGTCACACACCATCCTGACTTGGAAATATATTGCTGTTCCTTCATCATCATTGGGGCAAAATCATGAAACTCCCTACATAGCAGCACTGTGGAGTACCTGCACCACACAGACTGCAATAGTTCAAGAAGGCGAGATAGGTAATAAAGGTTGGCCTTGCGAGCAATGCCCATATTCTGTGAATGATTTAAATAATTGCACAATGCATCTTATTCCAATGAAAAATTCTTAACCTTGAGCAGATATCAACATATCATTCATTAAACTAATGGAGCATGTGAGGCAAAACTAAATCTATGTCACTCTAACCCAATAAAAATTCCTTTCTATTTCCACCTGCATCTGGCCAAAACAGTATTCTGAATGTGGAATTATAAGACACAAAGGTGGAAAATTGGACCAAAGTAGCATTTTTACAATCCATTGGGAAGCCATCTGTGTTTGCAGAGAACAAGTAGAAAGTAAGATATAAAATTCAGTTGTTGAACAAGAGTAAGTAAAGTATCAAGCTGTCCTACGCAGGAAAATTTAAAGCAGGACCCTATGTTTGCATGTGGACAGAACTCTGGTTTGCTCACACAGCCCATTTCTGTAAACTGGTGAACCTGTTTGCTGTTCAATGCATAAATTCCACCAGTAATTTCAACAGGAAATCCCAATAGAACAGGAGTCTGTTCTCTAACAAATGGCCAGGTAGGCCTCTGAATGCAGTGAACAGGTGTGTGACATCTTAACAAGGTACTTCAAGCCTGGTAGGTTTTAAATGAGTCAAAAGCAACAGAGTCTCAGAATAAGGGGCAGGCCATTTAAGACTGAGATGATAAGGAATTTCTTTAATCAGAGGGTGGTGAATCTGTGGAATTCTCTACCCCCGTGGGCTGTGGAAGCTCAATCATTGAACATGTTCAAGACAGAAATCAATCAATTTCTGAATATTAACGACATCAAGGGATATGGGGATAGTGGGGAAAAATGGCATAGAGGTAGATGATCAGCCATGATCTGTTTGAATGGCAGAGAAGGTTCGATGGCCTATGGCTGAATGGCCTACTCCTGCTCCAATTTCCTATGATCCTATGACTGACCATTATACAGAGTGCTGTTGTAAAATTTTCAAAGGTGTTGTTTGGCAAATATTTCTTTCAAAGTCAATAAATGAATGAGAGTAAACTGAGAGTGAAATTCTCTTTGATCTATTGCACTATATAAAAAAGTAACTGGGCGTGATTGAAGAGGAACTTACAAATGAACAAAGGCCAGGAGAGAGTCGAGGATGGACCAAAACTATTTTCAAAATGGTGGATTACAAGTTGTTATTCATTGGAGGTCGTGAATGATGGGAAGGTGGCTCACCTACTGGAGAAAATGAAAATAAGAGGCTTTGACAAATTATGCAACTCGTGTTTAGTCTATGCTAACCTATTCAGCATGACAGGGGTACCGTTCTTTTAATATCAACTTTCCTTTAATCTGTCTGACTGAGGTTAGTGCAAAACTGGGAAAAGTTTTATGCTCTCTACGAACTGGATTGAGGCTGTTCAAATTTATTTCACATTGGAGCTTTACATCCAGCAGATACACAATAACAACAATTTGCATTTATATAGCCCGATAGTGTAGTTGAATGACCTGAGGTGCTTCACAGACTGAGCCAAAGAAGGATAAATTAGGACTTGTGACCAAAAGCTTGATCAAAAGAGTAGGTTTTAGGATGTGATTTAAAGGAGGAGAGGTGGAGAGATTTAGAGAGGGGATTCTAAAGCTTATGGCCTGGACAGCTGAAGGCAAAGCCGCCAGTGGTAGGGCAAATTAAGTTGGGGATGCAAAAGAAGCAAGAATTGGAGGAATGCAAAGTTCTTGGGGCGGGGTTATAGGGATGGAGGAGGTTACAGAGATAGGTGGCTGGAGTGCAATGCACAAAGGCAGACAGCAGCCATGACTGGGCTTGCTGTTGTCTTGCAGATTGGAGCAGGCAGGAGAGCAGAGGGCCAGCAGCTTCACAGTCCATAGAAATAATCACAAGCAAACTTTGTGCCACCGGTTAAGCACCTCAATTCAAATAACCCTTTCTTTAACACTTCAATTATGATTCCCCGCAGTGCTACTGACAGGTGTGCACTAACGTAGCCTAGACCATTTGCTCTTCTCGTTCACTGCTTTGAAAATCTCCTTCTGGAGCTCTCCAGCCCATTAGCAGGCGGTTAATTGGAGGCGAGCGGGTTGCTGGCTCCCCCCACCCCCCAACCCAACCCAACCCAACCCAACCCCCCAACCCTCATTTTGAAAATTGCAGCATGTTCTGGAGGCATCGGAAGACTAACCCGCCATCCGGAAGCATTACTTTCAAAGCGCACCCACACCGGATCTTGCTTCCACAAGTGTTTGAAAATCCAGTCCAGGGTGGGGCAAGTCCATGGTGGGATTTGAACACAAAGGATGAGCATTTTAATTCTCACTTTTAAATTTTCAATTGATGGACTGGGAACCAATTGGGCCGAATTTTATGTGTCCCCTAGGGACGAGAACAGAGGTGGGGGGGGGCCCATAAAATTGCAAGGGAAGGTGGGGTGAAGTGCCGACACCCTGGACTTTGTGGCACTGCCAGTACTGCAGAGATGCTAGCCTTCCAATTGGCTGGCAGCTCTAGAGGCGAGAGCTCGTCCCTTGAAGGTATGGCGTCCCTGACAGTAGGCAGTTAATTGCTTGCCCGTGGTGGAATTGCTAGAAGGCTGCGACGGAGGGCCAATGAAAAAATAAAATTCATCCCATTGTAGGTCAGCGAGCACAGGAGAGAGATGGTTGAATGAGACTTGGTGTAAGTTAGAATACAGGTGGCAGAGTTTTGGATAAGCTCAAGTTTACAGGAGACTTTCCTTCCATCAGTTTGGGCTGGATTTGAGCCCAGGGTCCAAGTGTGAAAGACAAGTATCTAACCTCGATCTGTGACCCACTTTCCTAGGTGTAACTATTATGCCGTGCTCGGTTTTTAATTACTACCACTCAATCATAGATAATTGTTCCTGATTCTTCCAAGTGACGGAGTTTGCTCAGGACTTTGATTTCCTCCTGAAAGAGGTGCAATCAGGGAAAAATAGCTGCCACAGCCAGATTTGTTAATGTCTCAATGTTTTAATTAAATATATTGGTAGGAAAATGCAGGCAATATTTACTTAGAACATTATGTCTTGGAGACATTGAGCAATAATCCAATGTGTGTAAAATTGAAAACATACGATGGTATTTGAATCCGGTCTAATTTATTGTGATGCACAACACCAAGGCAATTACTATAAAATTTTACCATATGTATCAAACTATGCAACCTTGAGTTCTAATTCAGCATTTTTGTATCCGCAGCTTGACATCATGGACCCTGGACAGTATTGGTATGAAAACCGAGTCACAGTCCAATATGTTTCAGATTGAAATCATGACAGCAGTAAGTGACGATTCAGAATTAATCTGTCCAAAATGCTCAGATACTTTAATTATTATAATGTTTGTCCATATGGTTTTAATCTCATTCAGACAGTATTTCTAATTTTACAATTTTACTTATAATTATATAATGATAGATCGTTCTCTTCTGATGTGTAACACCAGATGAAGGATTTTTGCTGATAGCAGTCATGCCTCCATATGGCTTTATTCTCCATGGCACTTTTATTTGTCCTACCTTAGTCTGAGAGATGGCTGCTCTCAATAGGATACTATTGCTGCAAAATCACCCCCTGCTCTTGAGAAATTGCTGATCATTTACAGATTGATCTACCTGGCCTATTTATCAGTTCAAATGTGATGGAAGGGCTGATCCAACTAGAATCAACTCTTTCCACTTGTTTGGAACGTAATTGGCTGAGGGTTTGTACTCTGATCAGCTGCTTACATACATGTAATTGATTTCTTCTTAAATTCATTGTTATGGTCAAATGAGGAGGGGTCAAAGGCTTCCCTCTCTTCCTCTCTTTGTTTGACCACAACTGGTTTAATTATTTCTTAAAGTGGATGTACTGACCAATTCAGTAGGTGTTTGATTACTTACTTGCTATGAGCATAACAAGAGCCAATCGGACAAGATTTATTGAGTGAACTTTATTGTACCTAAACCAAACCAATAAAGTCAAAGACTTGCAGGTTGATAGGTAAATTGTCCATTATAAATTGCCCCTAGTATAGGTAGGTGGTAGGGGAATTGAGGGAAGGTGGGGATGTGAGAGGGTAATGGGATTAATGTAGGATTAATATAAATGGGTGGTTGATGGTCTGCACAGACTCAGTGGGCTGAAGGGCCTGTTTCAGTGCTCTAAATAAATAAATAAATAAAAATAATAGATAACGTGCCAACTTTCACTCACATACAAACACACACTAGAGGTTTCCACACACACACACAAATAGGTTACAGAGTGGGGAAAGGTAGATTGGTGGAGTTAGAGTCCATAGAAAAATACGTATACAATCTGTGGCATTTGGTCTTACGGCTACCTTCTGGTTTTTAGTTTGAAAAGGTTGTTACGACCAGGTGAGAATGGTGTCTAGGGGTCCCTCTCAGCCTTCACCTGGTCTTACCATAACAGGGTTTTATTTTTAAACACACCATGTTTTTAGCTCCCAGTTGGTGAATCCTTGTTCATCACTTTCCAATTATAAGGCAAAGAAACCAGCACAAACAGACTTTCTTAAGTTTAAAGAAGAAAAGTTGAAATTTATTAAACTTAAACTCTAATTTGGTTAACGCCTACGGATACATGATGTGCCCATGCTAGCATGCATATGCGATACACACATTCAAATAGAGACAGAAAAGAGCAGAAGAAAAATAAAGTGGAAAAGTTTGAGGCAATAGCTGAAGAGCTGTTATTATGGTTCTTCAAGCTTACTGCACAGTTCTTAATTGTAGGTAGATCTTGCTTGTCGTTAGGGCCCAGTATTCTTCTTAAACCTTTTTTGCTGTAGGAGACTTTTCTCTCTTGGAGTTCATGTGTCTTCAGTGGATTCAGAGGCTTGTAAGAAAGAGATGGGAGCAGACAGGAGAAAGATCTCAGTCCAGGAGCAAACAGACTTTCTGAGTTCAAACTGTTTGTACAATTCAAAACACCCCAGGTTGCCAAGCAGGTTAGTCATGTGACTAACTGGTGTGACCACGTCTTGGATTGTATCATCTTTGCAGTCTCTGGAATGCCCGTTTTACACACAATACCTGGTGATCAAGATCTATTGTGGGTTGAATGTGTGAGGGAATGGTCCTTTGTCCTTCCAATCACCGTCTGTTACTATGCAAATGTTTTTTCCAATCACGGCTGATCTGTTTAACAAGTCCTTTCTTCATTCCAGTAACAGTTTAAAATCAATGTTCATGACAAAATTAATATGTCTCATTCTTGGTAGGGGGGCCTAGCACGACACATCCACACCCAGCGGAATTAAATGCGATTTGAGAAAAGTTGCCTATCATTAAAAGGGTCGAGAGAAAATATAAGATATAGAAAAAAAACTTGCATTTCTCTCATTCATTCATAAATCCTAAAACTTATTAAAATTGCCCCTTTTTGGCATCCCAATAAACATGTGGTTCTTGGTGTCGGTTTTTTTCAGTTTGTCCATTTTCATGACTGCCTAGAGTGCCTTTGAGGGTTAGGTTTAATTAGCCCTGAGTTCGCATTTTTGTTCAGGGGAGTCAATAGGGGGGCAGGTCTATCCTGAACTCTCTTTCAGTACTTTGCTGAGTCATGCAAAGTCTTTTGATTTTAGGGGGATGGGTGGTTCCTTTGGTTCTGACTGTGAGGGAGGATTCTTTCTGTAGTTCACCAGTTAGGGGTGTCCCAGAATAATCTTTGGATTATTACCCAAACCATGTACAAATTGACATAGGGCAAATAAGATTAGAGAAATAAATGCGTGGCTCAAAGACTGGTGTGGTGCAAGTGGGTTCCGGTTCGTGGGGCACTGGCACCAGTACTGGGGAAAGTAGGGGCTGTACCGTTGGGATGGTCTACACCTGAACTGCGCTGGGGCTGGTGTTCTAGCAAGCTGCATAACGAGGGAAGTGCAGTGCTTTTAAACTAAATAGTGGGGGCAAGGAATCAAATTTGAGAAGATGTGTTAAATCAAAGAGTAGAGATAAGGCAAGAGAGAAAGGTATTAACATGGGAAATAAAAACAGACCATGACAGGAAGGGATAGAGAGTACAAATCTAAGAGTAAATCAGCAGTCAAGGCTAGATATTACAAAAATAATAAAAAGACAAAATTAAAGGCTCTGTATCTGAATGCATGTGGCATTCAAAACAAAACAGATGAGCTGATAGTGCAAATAGAAATAAATAAGTACAATCTGATAGCCATTACAGAGACATGGCTGCAGGATGACGTAGATTGGGACCTGAATATTGCAGGGTACATAACATTTAGGAAGGACAGGAAGTGAGGAAAAGGTAGCAGGGTGGCTCTGTTCATTAATTATGGTGTTAGCGCATTAGAGGGGATGGCCTAAGTTCAGGAATACAGGATGTAGAAATGGTTTGGGGTGAGATGAGAAACGATAAAAGCAAGACGTCACTCATGGGAGTGGTGTACAGGTCCCCTAACAGTAACCAATGCTAGAACAGAGTATAAAGGAAGAAAAAATGGGAGCTTGTCAGAAAGGTGATCATCATGAGAGATTTTAATCTACTTATAGACTAGAAGAATCAAATGGGCAAAGATAGCCAAATGAGGAGATCACAAAATGTTTTCAGGTTAATTTCTTAGAACAGCACATTCTGGAGCCAACCAGAGAGCAGGCTATACTAGACCTGGTATTGTGCAACGAGATAGGATAAATTGATGACCTCATAGTGAAGGTGCCCCTAGGTAGCAACGATCATAACATGATTGAATTTTACATTCCATTTGAGGGAGAGAAGAATGGATCCAAGATTAGTATTTTAAACTTTAACAAGAGCAATTATGAGGGCAAGAAAGCAATGCTAGCTAAAGTGAACTGGCAAATTAGGTTAAAGGATAGGTCAATAGAGATGCAGTGGCAGACATTTAAGGGGATAGTTCAGAATGCACAGAATAGATACATTCCAATGAGAAAGAAAAATTCCAAGGGGATGACCCACCATCCGTGATTAACTAAAAAAGTTAAAGATGGTATCAAACTTAAAGAAAAAGCATGTAATTGTGCAAAGATGGGTGGCAGGCCAGAAGATTGGACAGAATATAAAAAACAGCGAAGAATGACGAAAAGATTGGTAAGGAGGGAAAAATTAGAGTATGAAAGAAAGCTAGCTAGAAATATAAAAACAAATAGTAGGAGTTTCTATAGATATTTTAAAAAGAAAAGCTAACAAAGTGGGCAGTGTTCCTATAGAAAGTGAGTCTGGGGAATTAATAAGGGAAAATAAGGAGATAATATTATTTTCAATCCGAGCAAGTTTGATCACAAGGCAGGGATGGCTATTGCCAGTTCTTTGCTAGTAATTTTGAACAGCTAACCATACGTATTTTATTTATTTATTTTATTTAGAGATACAGCACTGAAACAGGCCCTTCGGCCCACCGAGTCTGTGCCAACCATCAACCACCCATTTATACTAATCCTACACTAATTCCATATTCCTACCACATCCCCACCTGTCCCTTTATTTCCCTACCACCTACCTATACAAGGGACAATTTATAATGGCCAATTTACCTATCAACCTGCAAGTCTTTGGCATGTGGGAGGAAACCGGAGCACCCGGAGGAAACCCACGCAGACACAGGGAGAACTTGCAAACTCCACACCGGCAGTACCCAGAATTGAACCCGGGTCGCTGGAGCTGTGAGGCTGCAGTGCTAACCACTGCGCCACTGTGCCGCAAAATAATATTAGGAAATAATATTGGGAAAAATAATTTTAGGAAAGAACTTACAAGTATATAGCATCTTCCACACCATTGAAGTCAATTAATTTCCAAATTATTCAACTTAATCAAACTTATTGAGATAACTCTGAGATTGCACATTTATGTTATAACTTTCATTTTGCTGGTCAAGCAAGAAATATTTAGGAGTGACAATGATTCACCATGTAAAATCAAATTGGTTTCATCTTGGTTCAGCTATTATAAAAGGTAGCCTTTTGAAGGTTTCACTCTGAACTTCAGGAACAATTGTTATTGGATGGAAGTAGGATTGAAGGAAGAAAAACATGCTATGAAGGATCTTCTTCTGGCAATTAGCATATTGGAATAATTAAGTTTCTATGACTCAGCTAAAAATCAACCCATGCTTGCTTTAGATTCACTGAAACTACATTAAATGCTACGACTCATCAAGACAATTGTCACGGGGCATCTGCTAGTATTCTATGAAGGTTGTTGACATGAGAGGTCAAAGTTATGATTGGCGAATATCATGTACAAGATCTTAATGCACTCCTATTATGTACCTGTGTGTAGTATTTTTTTCAGGTCATTTAAGTGTACATAAAAATAATGTATATAGGAATATATTGTTATGCCCTCGTGCATTAAATTCATTAGCCAAAATGTCTACATTGAGTCGTCAATTGAAATCTGGTGGAAGTTGAAAGTGTTTTTGAATTTGAGCTTGCTGCTGACAAAACCCTTTAATGCAAACATCTTGTTTAAATGCATTTGCTTATTCCTAACTAAAACTCCAATAGAGCTTAAACTTTCATCAGAAAATAATATTGTGAACAGTGGTGCTTCAAACAAGATTGTTGAGTCTATTAGTGCAGATTAGATTGAACTAGCTACACCATTAAAATTACATATACATACAAAAAACTAGAATCATACATGCAATAACGATGAGCAAAAAGTTTTCACTTTTCATTCCACTTTAGTGGTAAGTACTTCAGCCCCTTTGGTTTTAAAATGCCTGTTTGAGTGCATGAATCCAAATCCTTATTCAACTTTTAATTTTGTGAAAAGAGAGTGAAAGCTTTGATATTTCTGCTGATTGCCAGTACTTTACAAAATCAAAGAGTCTCAGATTAATTGCCTGCACATATGTACTTACTTAAATTGAGGGGACAGGATCGCAGTTTCTTGCAGCTTGTAGTAGTGGAAAGGGACTTAAAAGGGCCAAAATCGTGCCAACAGCTCTGACAGGAACTATTATGGCTGATTCCTATGTACTTGTCATAACAAGCTTTGACCATATTTCCATTCTGAATTATGCTGAATCCATTGAAAACCCGCATGCATCAGGCAGAACAGACTTATATTAAGCCTACATTTTTCTTATCAAAGATTAGAAAGAAATATTACCATAGCTCACGAGATCTATTGAGTCTCTGATAGTACTAAAGTACATTTTTTTGGCTGCGCCTGTAGTCTTTGACCTGTGGCATGGATGTCAAGAGGACTATGGTTTGGGCCTGTATTTGTCTTGGCTTCATATAGCAGCTCTCCATGAGGTAAGGATACTGGATTTGCAACACCAAACCCCCTGTGTGGGTTTGAAACTCGCACCAGGAGTTAATTTTAGGGAACTCACAGGAAGAAAGCAATTTTCCACCATGTTTTCAGATGTGCTGTATAACTCCTGAGAATATTTCTTCAGTTATGTAACTCTGATATTTTCAGTGAAAATTAATTTACTTCTGCAGAATACTCAGAGCTTTTGTAATATGTTCCCTTTTGCTTTATATATTACATTTCTTGAGATTATACAATGTACTGTACTTCTCTTTTCTGTTAATCAAGCAACATTATTGGTAGATAAAAGTCCACAGATAATATATTTATTAAACAAAAGTAATACAAACACTTCAGAAAGTAGATTATAGATTGCAGGGTTTTTCCAAATCAGCTTAGAAATTTATATGACAGCAAAATGTAATTTTATAGAGAAATTTAATATGTAAATACAAATGTATGTTTCCTGGAAATTAGTGTTGACATTACAATGAATATTTATACTATTCATGGGTTAGACTGCAGTAACTTCAGGAATGTAGAACATTTAACCTGTTGTCATCGCCTGTAGCCGAATTACTGGTAAGAGGAAGTGGCTTGTCAGCATTATAACACCAGAAGTATTGGTGAGCTTTGTTTATCTCTTTAATGCAGCCTAATTGCTCTTTAAATGGAAACATTTCGAAGCCCACACTCTGCAAGTGCAGCAGGTTCAGAATGTTCATATAAAACTGATGTTTGAGCAGAGACTATTGAATACTTGACTGTGCTGACAGGTGACCCACTACAGAATGAACTACAATGTTGGCCACAATGGGTATTAGACCCTGTGCTGCACTGCATTGCAATTTGCTGGAGTAGATCAGTAGGTGCAGGAAAGCACTGCTGTAATGTGAAGGTGATATACAAGGCATACTGTGAGTTCTCACTGCAATACAGTGCATTAAGTCTATTGCCTCAGTCATAACTGCCTAGGAATGGCCGAGGAACAGTACCTTTGAGGCAAGGAGACAGTGACAGAGCTGTACCACCTCCTCAGTGAAGGTCTGAAAACACAATCAAGTAATCATATGGCAATACCAGTGCTAGTCACCAGAGTCCTGACTTTCTATGGGACACTGTTCTTCTATGCAAACATTAATGACTTATGCATCATCAGCCAGGTAAATTAAATAGATTACTGATGCCTAGAACTAGGGGTCACAGTCTCAGAATAAGTGCTGGGCCATCAGGGACTAAGATGAGAAGAAATGTCTTCACTTTGGAGGTGAATCTTTGCAATTCTCCACCGCAGAGAGCTGTGGATGCTCAGTCATTCAGTACATTCAAGTCAGAGATTGACAGATTTTTGAATACTATATGAATCAAGGGATTTGGAGATAATGTGGGTAGGTGTAACTGAGGTAGAAGATCAGGCAATATTTTATTGAATTGCGGAGCCGGCTCGAGAACTGAATGGCCTGTTCCTGCTCCTATTTCTTATGTTTTATGTACTGAGGCCTCTGTAAACAATACAATACGAGGCATAGAATATAAGAGCAGTGAGGTTATGATGGAGCTGTGTAAAACGCTGGTTAGGCCACGGCTGGAGTACTGTGTACAGTTCTGGTCACCACACTATAGGAAGGGTGTAATTGCACTGGAGAGGGTGCAGGGGAGATTCACCAGGATGTTGCCTGGGCTGGAGCATTTCAGTTATGAAGACAGACTGGATAGGCTGGGATTGTTTTCCTTGGAGCAGAGAAGGCTGAGGGTGGACCTGATTAAGGTATACAAAATTATGAGGGGCATTGATAGCATAGATAGAAAGAAACTTTTTCCCTTAGCGGAGAGGTCAATAACTAGGGGGCATAGATTTAAGGTAAGGGGCAGGAGGTTTAGGGGGGAGTTGAGGAAAAATGTTTTCACCCAGAGGGTGGTTGGAATCTGGAACATTCTGCCTGAAGAGGTGGTAGAGGCAGGAACACTCACAACATTCAAGAAGTATTTAGATGAACACTTGAAACGCCATAACATACAAGGCTACGGGCCAAGTGCGGGGAAATGGGATTAGTTAGGACGGGTGCTTGATGGTCGGCACAGGCATGTTGGGCCGAAGGGCCTATTTCTGTGCTGTAAAACGCTATGACTCTATGACTCTAATACAATGCTCCATAGGAATGTTAGAGTCAGTCAATGTACATAGGGTTTACAGCCACCAACAGTGAATAATGCAGGTTTATAAGTAGGGTGGATTTGCTATTTATTTATAAAGTATCTTTGATAGCGGCTGGTGCTGCAGTCTCTGTTGTTGCACTGGTGAGACTGTAAAAAAATTCTTCCCACTTTGCTATGGCTTTGGATTTGCTGGGAAGATTATTAATGCAAAGTTATAACGCATGCAACAGACACAGATTAATTTTCAGACCTGCTTCACAGACACTCCTGTGATGCCTCATTTTAAGGCAGTTATCTGTGTTACTGGAAAAGAAGGAAAGGTGGTAGGTTTGCTCCTAGGCTTATGGCTCACTGGCAACAACCAATGTTCCCTCTAACTTTTTTTAGTTGTTCATAGCCTGCTTGTTATATTGCACTGTACCTTCAAGACTGCAGTGCAGACACGCACATGCGCATCTTAAACAGAATGTTGGTTGTGCATGGTATATTCTGGATTGTTGTGTGGACGAGCAGCTTAGAGGGAACACTAGCAGTAACCACAACAGAGGTGAAGTCATAACAACGCTCTCGTTTACAACAAACCAGAAAGATTACAGCATATTGAAAAACCTGACTATTTCAATGTGCTCCTGGCCAGCTTCCCATGTTCTAACCTCCATAAACTTAAGCTCATCTAACATTCAGCAGTCTGTGACCTAGTTCATACCAAGTCCCATTCACTCATCACCTCTGTGCTCGCTGACTTGCGTTGGCTCCCAGTTAAGTGACGCATCACTTTGAAAACGCTCATCCTTGTTTTCAGTTCCCTTCATAGTCACAACCCTGCCTATCTCTGTAATCTCCTCTAGCCACACAACTCTCAGAAATATCTGTGCTCCTCTAATTCTGGCCTCTTAAGCATCCCCGATTTTCGTCACTCCACCATTGGTAGCATGTCTTCTGCTGCCTAGGCCCTAAGGTCTGGAATTCCCTTTCTAAACCTCTCTGCCTCGCTTCCACTTTTAAAATGTTCCTTAAAACCCACCTCTTTGACCAATCGTTTAGTCATCTGCCCTAATATCTCTTTATGTGGCTCAGTGCCAAATTCTGTTCTATAATTCTCCTGTGAATCACCTTGGGACATTTTACTATGTTAAAGGCGCTATGTAAATAAAAAGTAGTTGTAGCGCTTCAATTGTGTAAACAGATCAGCGTCACCTTACAGTTCAGCCCCTCAAGAGCCTCAAGAATCACTGTTTGCTGTTAAATCTCCAAAACTTCACTCTGAAATGTAGTCTAACTGTGAAGGAAGTAGGTCGAGGAAAGCAAAAGTGACAATGAGAGCTTAACTGGAGATTCGCCAATGTGACAAGTGGGACTGGTGCCAATAGGTGCCAGAGCTGCCCTCGTCTACATCTGCAAAATAACCTTCCCGAAACCTGCATTTTCCTGCCCAGTCCCCTAACTATCTTTTGCTGAGCTGCCGTTTTATTTTAATCATTGACTGAGAAATTCACAGCACCACATATAAACCAGAAACAACCATTGTGTGTTCAATGAATTGCCAGCCTGCTTTGCCACATTGTGCTTGTTTGTGGCATGTGTGACTTAGTCTGCTATGTCTTCTCAGCAGTTCTTCATTGTAACAATGAACTGTGTTCTTTGGTTGCAGGGTTTTACTGTCAACCTGTTTAGATTGTGATGATACTGGACCTCCATGTGGGGTGAACTGTGATGGATCTGCATCTGAGTCATGCACATCTGCTGCTGTTCTCACTGTGTGCTACCCTGTGCTCTCTAGCTAAACTACTGTTACATCTGTAAGGATGATAGATGGACCAGATGCGACATTGTACCAAGAGTGACAGGTACACACAGAAGGCGTTCCCTCACTACATGCACTGAACTGAAATCAAAACTTTGCTAACAGAAATTATAGCAGAACAGCTACAATGTAAATTGATCTCTTGCTTAAGTAAAGCATATTGTAAGTAAAGCATATTGAAACTAATGATTAGTGCACCTTTGATGTTGAGAACAAAATATCTATTGTAGTGTGAGCATTCATTAAAGATGCTCCCACTGTGCCTTTCACATGCTCTGCTAGCAAGGCCACATCCCTTGTTGTCCTGAGAAGGTTGTTACAGCCAGGTGAGGAAGTGGTCTCAGGCTCCCCCTTTCACCCCTTCTCTGGTTTGATTGCAACAGGGTTTATCCTTTTACACGTTGATTGAACTTACCACCTCAGTGAGCGCTTGCTCCTGTTCCTCTAATATAATTGCCAAAGAACCAGTCAGACAGGTTATCTTGAGTTTAAACAAGAAAGATGTAAGTTTATTATTCTTAACATTCTAAACCGATCAAAATTACTAAACTACACTATGCATTCACGCACACATTTACACAGACACAAATAGATTACAGAGAGAAAACAGCTTTGGTGGTTTGATTAGAGTCTGGAATAAATGGAATTTCAATAGTTTATCAGTCCCACAGTCCTCACTTGAAATTGTAGTCCTGATGTCCTCGCTGGGTCACATGCATGTTTGCAGGCTTGCTTCTCAGGGCTCTGGAGGGCAGAGGAGGAGTTTCAATCTTTGTCCTCTAGTTGTTGGCTGCAGCAGTCTGACTAGAGAGAGAGAGCTGCTTCATTGATAGCTTTTCAGTTACTCTTGTCTGCTTTCTGTCTGAAACAGCTTATAGTCTCTCCAGAGCTGTACAAGTAGTCACATGACATTACCAAATCTCTTTGTGTTGTTAATGAGGTCTCTCTGGAATCTTCTTTGAGATTCAAGGCTCTACCCTTCAAGCTGTCCAGTCACACTTGGTGGGAGGTCAATGGGTGTTGATGGCCCCTGGCAACTGTGTTGATAAGGCCATCCCATGTATTTTAATCAGAGAGCACCCCATTGTTCTGGTTAGGTTGAGTCAGTCGTGTTGTCTCCAGTCTAATCCTTTGGTATTTCAAATATAAATTGCAGTGGCCATCTTGGCTGCCAGTTTACCTTTTTAAAAAGTTATTTGTAAGAATTTCCAATAAAAGTCTCGGCAAGGTTCCAACTGATGAAATTAATATTTCCCATTTGGCATGTAGGGTTTTCGTGACAAGATGGTGATTGACTTTCTCCTTCAACTGCTGTAGCCTTGTGCTGAAGGTGTTCCTGGAATGATATACAGAATTCCAAGATATTCACCAAGCAATGAAAGAATGTAAATGGTATGTTCAAGTACGGGTTATGTGTGACATCGAGGAGAACGTGGAGGTGATGGGGTTCCCATAATTGCTGCTTCTGTCCTTCTTGGTGGTAGAGTTTATGAGGTTGAGAGGCGCAGTTAAAGTGACTTGGTGAGTTGCTGCAATGCACCTGTAGCTTGTACATATTGCAGCTGCAGTATGCCAGTGATGGAAGAGATGAATATTGAGAATAGTGATGGGAAGGGAATGGTCAGACTAACTGCTCTCTCATGATGGTGCTGAGCTTTGAGTGTTGCAGCTGCATCAATCCAGGCAAGTGATGAGTATTACAGTGCATTCATAATTTGAGCTTCATGGTGAGATTTTGAGGAGGCACAGTTTCAGTCACTCATTACAGAGTACCCAGCTCCTGCTCTTTCTTGTAACTACGCTGTTGATATGGCTTGTCCAGCTCAACATCTGATCACTGGTGCTCAAGAACTAAGATGATTATGGTTGGGCTCAGAGGAGACTGGGCAACATTCCCGTACTCCGGGTGGGTGGGTGGGTGCTGGAGTTTCCAGCAGGCGTCAGCAAGTGGGCAACACAGCGATGTGCCTGAATTGATGCTTGCTTTTGCCTGGCGCACATTAATGAAGTGCCGTGCAACTGACCCTGAAACATATGGGTCAGTGCAGGAGGACATGATGTGGATTCTGACCGAAAGACTTTGGGACCCTCACATCCACGCCAGGAACAAGGCTGTGACATGGGCGTTATTTGTAACATCACTGATCCCGCATTTTCTCCTGAAAATGTTAGCTCCTTGCTGGAATATTGTTTCATAAGGGCCAGCACCATCCGTTGCCTTTCTGGAGTGGCTCTTATTCATGTTTGAATCTTGATAGTGAGAGTGAGCAGGACATTTCTTTACAGGAGTATCACAAACGAGGCCGAACCTGTCTTCACCCATTGGCAGCAGAAAACGTCCAGTAACACCAACTGGATGACAGTAATAGGTGGAAATCATGGATGATGTTCTTCTCTCTAACCTCAGCACACGCAGGCCAATTGCAGCACCTTTGCCACTGAAATCAGTAACGTGAACTAAGATCAATCAGCACTACATAGGAATTAAAACTAGTACACTCCTGGTCCACATAACTCAGAAACTCACTGGCTGTACTTGCTATGCCATCAAGGAAGCTGATTTGCTATTGCTTTGAGAAACGTGAATAAAACAGGTTTGGTGATACAACTTGGTTTTACAGCTGCAATCCCCTGCTTCATGAGTTCCTAATTTCAACCTAGGCTCCTGGGTGAAATCAGCAAAGTTAGCAATGATATATCCTCACAGAGGGAAGTGCAATAAAAGGATGAGTCAGTCCAGTTTCCCTGAAGTACCTGGAAACTGATGCTTGCTGAAGCAAATTGTCACTGGTTACTTGCCCATCTTGTCCAAGGAAGTTGCATTTTGTGAAGAGTGACTGTGTGAAGTGAAGATTAAGAGATAAAATACAAGCATATGTTTGTCATTCACTCAGCTTCGTTCCTCAGTTGCTCACCCACTGCAACAAGCTGTGAATTTACTTTCCCCATTATGGGACGTGTGTGTGTGTGTGTGTTAATCGGCCAGCTTCAGTGTAGCGCACATGCTTTCTAACAACAGATTACACACAAGTGGTTCTGCTGAATAAATCCCAAGAGCTTCACAGCTTTGCTCATTAATTATTTTATGCGCAAACAGTAACTGAGCAATTTATTCAGGTGACATTTCAGTTGCCATGCTGAGTGTAACAGACTTCACTGAAATCACTAATGAATGGAAAGCTACAGGGTGATTGCTAAATGAGCAAATAAAGACAATGCCAGATATTGAAGAGGAATGTTAAATTTGTATCACAAATTATTACTGATAACGAGAGCACAAATACAAAAGACAACCACATGTATAGAATAATTTACAAGTGATAATAGCACTAAGTTCCACAACACACAGTCATTAACATTTTTATCCTTTATTCATAGGAATAAACAGCTGCCATAAACCAACCAAGTCTGCTAGAAATTGAAACCTGAATCTTTACTTATGCCAAGAGTGGAACAGCAAGCCTTAGGACTAACAATTATCCTTCAATTACTTCAACACATTGACTTGTCTACTGTGTTCTCCTATTATGCAAAGTACTAAATACCACACTGGCAAATTGTTATTTTCAGGCTAAAATCAATCGATATATTTAAAAATAATTCCACAGAAGTAGAAAAAGATACAGCAAGATATTGATGGTACAACTACTGGGAAAAATAGAGATTGAATTGCTTTTCAAAGAGCTAAAATATTTTGTTTAGATTGTATTTCTTATGCAGTCCAATAATCAGCATGGCTTCTGGAGTATAAAGTCATCTGTAGACTTCCCAATGTGATATCTGTATGCGGATGAGTACATTTATGCTCAGTGCATAGTGACCAGCGTCTCAATTCCAGAAATCAAAATTGAGCTGCAAAACTGAACTGGACTTGAATACTGATTTAAACAGTGAATAGTTCTGGCTGTGCTTTTATGATAAGCTGCTGTTCATACGACAGGTACTGATGTTGGGTTGTGTTCGTCTTCAGGTAGACCTGAAGTGTCATCTATCACAGATGATGTCCACTTCCCCCAAATGTGAATACATTAACATTTCAAAGAAATAATGGACCAACCATTGAAATGAAATGAGCTGAATTTCTTTCTGAATGCAGACAGAAAGCCAGTCAATTCTCTTTGAAACCTTGGTTGATTCAGCCAGCTGATATGCAGTGAAAATGTCAGGACAGGCTTTCGGCCAGCCCTGGACAAAGAAACACTTTTTCTGCCTACCAGTAAGAATTTTGAATTAACATTCACTCTGTTGATCGTAAATTAATATAGAAAAATATATTATAGAAATGCTTCCCTTCCGATAATGGATGGAAACTCTGCTTGCATTATAACCGTATATAAAATACAACACCAACTTGTATTTATATGGTAACTTTACATAGTAAAACCTCAAAAGGCACTTCACAGTAAAATTGACACAGGCCACATTAGGAGATATTAAGACAGATGACCAAAAGCTTGGTCAAAGAGATAGGTTGAAGGAGCATCTTAAAAGAGGAGAGATAGACAGGTGGAGGGGTAGAGGGAGAACGTTCCACAGCTGAAGTCTTAGGCAGCTGAAGTCCTGGCCTCCAATTAAAATTGGAGATGCACAAGAGGCCAGAATTGGAAGAGCGGAGAGATCTCGGAGGGTTATAAGGCTGAAGGGGCTTACGGAGATGGGGAGGGGGAGCGGCCATGGAGGGATTTGGAAACAAGGATGAGAACTTTAAGATCGAAGGGTTGCCAGACTGGGAACCAATGTAGGTCAACAAGCACAGGGGTGATGATTGAAAGGGACTTGGTATGAGTTAGGATATGAGGAGAAAAGTTTGGATGAGCTTAAGTTTACCACAATGGAGTACAATCAAAGGATTCTCAGCATGTGCTAGAGAAGAATGAAATTTAACCTGTACAAACACCATTAAAATCCCCAAGACTGAATGACTACTATTGATATCTTAAGTGATGTTTATCAGATGCTAACTTGTTTTCATAAATGATGTGTGGTTCTTGCAGTTATGCAGAGCATGTGCTCAGTGTCTGGTTGTGATATGATATAGGGCCTAGCCATTTAATGCTGGTAATGAGGTAGAAACTGTGTGCCAAAATTGGATAGGGTCAGTTTGCAGGTGCAGGGATTGCAATGTATGGTTACCCTGCACTTGATCAAGTTGTTGCAGGTAGCATATAAACTGTGTGCTGGCTGTTCATCTCTGTGATTGCGGTGTGCAGCTTGTTAATTGTATATCAATTGTGTTTAATTATAGGCAGGTGGAGGGCATTAACTGGGTTTTCACTTGAACACATATAAAGAGACACTTAATGAAACTTTGGTGTGGTGTATGCTTGTAATGTTTCACTCTGTAAATAAATGTTAGACTGAGTAAAGATTGGCTCCAGTGTCATCCTTCTCCAACTGGTTTTCAGGAGTATAACACAGCCCAGTGCTAAACGTGCTTCTGACTGGCTGCACACTCAAAAGGGAGGCCTAGGTGCGTGCGTGGCTAGGATGAGTTAAAGCTAGCCTGCACTTCTTAAAAGAGGAGATGCATTCAGGTTGCAGTAGGTGTTGGAACTGTCTCAAAAAGTGTTTCTCACAAGGAAGACAGAGAACCAATGGATCAGCAGGCCAGAGAGAGGGCTCCTAGATTTTCCAATACAGTTGTGGAGACCTTAGTCCCGGTGGTAGACTGGAGGTGAGATGTCATGTTTCTGCTAGGGGGCCAGTGTACACTGCAAAGGGAATGGGCGCAGGTGGCCATGGAGGTCAATGCAAGGTGTCTGGCCCCCATGGACCTGGCTGCAGTGCTGCAAAAAATTCAATGACCTCATATAAGTGGTAACGGTCGGTGAATGCATCTTCAGATGCAATTGCCTACTCACCGCACCATCCAACCTGACACATCACTCAATGCACCACACCCCCATCACTCACCTATCAGCAATCTCTAGCAACTAGGACACAGGTCTAACTTTCCACCAACAATGCTGCAGCCACTGGGATGGCATTGTCCAGGAGCATGCGACCTGGCAAAGGCAGCACAAGACAGGTACTAATAGAATGTGCCGGGCTGAATAGTTCAGTTTTGTATGTATTATTAGAAGTGTTGTTTTTTTGTGGTGTCCTTTATTTCAGGGTTTTGACTAAGTGGATGCTGTCATGCTCAGCAGCAGAGGGATGGAATGGTGGGCAATTGTGGAGTAATGATGATGTGGGGATGTTTTCAGGAGGACTGGAGTCCGATGAGCCTTGCACACCTCTCCCAATGGGGCTGCTGGCTGGCCTGTACTGTGAGGCCTCTGATTGGGCATCCCTCTTCAAGAACCTGCCTGCCATGGAGGTGTGCTTGGATGCCTTCTGCATATCAGAGAATGAAGAGGCCCTCAGCTGGTAGGGCCATCGCTGTGGAGGGGTGGTTTTGGCCATGGATGCGGCCTTTCTTCCGGGCAGCTCCTTCATTGGGGCATGGAGTTTTCAGCTCTGATGGCCCCCCTGACCTGCCACAAGGAGGCCACCTCTAAGGAGTTGCCAAACTCCGCACTCAGCAGTGGGAAACTGCTGTTACCTTCAGGAAATGGCCCCTAAGTAGGGCCGTAGTTGTCCTAGTTGGCTGCCCGCCTCCATGGAGTGGGCTGTCAACTTTGTTCCCTGGGAAATTCCCCCAGAGGCGGGAAGGCATCGGCGAGCCACCTTGATAGAAACATAGAAAATAGGAGCAGGAGTAGACCATTCGGCCCTTCGAGCCTGCTCCGCCATTCATTATGATCATGGCTGATCATCCAACTCAGTAACCTGTTCCTGCTTTCGCCCCATATCTTTTGATCCCTTTAAACCCCAGAGCTATATCTAACTCCTTCTTGAAAACATACAATGTTTTGGCCTCAACTGCTTTCTGTGGTAGCGAATTCCACAGGTTCACCACTCTCTGGGTGAAGAACTTTCTCCTCATCTCAGTCCTGAAAGGTTTACCCCGTATCCTTAGACTATGACCCCTGGTTCTGGACTCCCCCACCATCGGGAACATCCTTCCTGCATCTACCCTGTCAAGTCCTGTTAGAAATTTATAGGTTTCTATGAGATCCCCCCTCACTCTTCTGAACTCCAGTGAATATAATCCTAACCGACTCAATCTCTCCTCATACATCAGTCCCGCCATCCCAGGAATCAGTCTGGTATACCTTCACTGCACTCCCTCTATAGCAAGAACATCCTTCCTCAGATAAGGAGACCAAAACTGCACACAATATTCCAGGTGTGGCCTCACCAAGGCCCTGTATAATTGCAGCAAGACATCCCTGCTCCTGTACTTGAATCCTCTTGCTATGAAGGCCAACATTCCAATTGCCTTTTTTACCGCCTGTTGCACCTGCATGATTACCTTCAGCGACTTGTGTACGAGAACACCCAGGTCTCGTTGCATTTTCACCTCTCTCAGTTTATAGCCATTCAGATAATTATCTGCCTTCCTGTTTTTGCTACCAAAGTGGATAACCTCACATTTATCCACGTTATATTGCATCTGCCATGCATTTGCCCACTCACTTAACTTGTCCAAATCACCCTGAAGCCTCTCTGCATCCTCCTCACAATTCACCCTCCCACCCAGTTTTGTGTCATCTGCAAATTTGGAGATATTACATTTAGTTCCCTCATCTAAATCATTAATATATATTGTGAAAAGCTGGGGTCCTAGCACCGATCCCTGTGGTACCCCACTAGTCACTGCCTGCTATTCAATATCCATTGCAATACACTACCCCCAATCCCATGAGCTTTAACTTTGCACGCTAATCTCTTATGTCGGACTTTGTCGAAAGCCTTCTGAAAGTCCAAATAAACCACATCCACTGGCTTCCCCTCATTAGCTCTACTAGTTACATCCTCGAAGAATTCTAGTAGATTTGTCAAGCATGATTTCCCTTTCGTAAATCCATGCTGACTCTGTCTGATTCTACCACTGTTCTCTAAGTGCTCTGCTATAAAATCTTTGATAATGGACTCTAGAATTTTTCCCACTACCGACGTCAGACTGACTGGTCTATAATTCCCTGCTTTCTCTCTACCTCCCTTTTTAAATAGTGGGGTTACATTAGCTACCCTCCAATCTTTCGGAACTGTTTCAGAGTCTATAGAATCTTGGAAGATGGCCACCAATGCATCCACTATTTCTAGGGCCGCTTCCTTAAGTACTCTGGGATGTATACCATCAGGCCCTGGGGATTTATCGGCCTTCGATCCCATCAATTTCCCCAACACCATTTCTCTACTAATACTGATTTCTTTCAGTTCCTCTCTCTCATTAAACTCTGTGTTTCCCAATATTTCTGGTATGTTATTTGTGTCCTCCTTTTGTGAAGACGGAACCAAAGTATGCATTTAGTTGGTCAGCCATTTCTTTGTTCCCCATAATAAATCTCCCTGTTTCTGACTGTAAGGGACCTACATTTGTCCTCACTAATCTTTATCTCTTCACATCCCTTAGAAACTTTTACAGTCAGTTTTTATGTTCCCTGCAAGTTTGCTCTCGTACTCTATTTTCCCCTTCTTAATCAATTCCTTGGTCCTCCTTTGCTGAATTCTAAATGCAGTTTCCCCATATTTTCCCGCTCCCCGCCTCCAAACCCATCTCCAGAGGGACATGAAATTTCAGCCCTTTGTTTCCGGTTGATGATCTTTCATCAGAACCCAAGAACTGCTATTTGGCCCCTGCCAGTGCAGCCTGACAAAGAATGCAAACAAGAGCAGGTGTCTGAGGAAGAAGCCCTGACACTTGCAGTCACCAGCTCAGATACTGGCACTGCTCATACTTTAGAAAGTAGTATCAAGGTAGGATCAGAACGTTGTGAGTCACCAGGCACAAGTGGGCTGCAGCCAGGCCATGGGAAAAGAATAGTGCGTATGCCAACGAATAGGAGGGCGAGGTCACGGATGGGTTCTGTTACAGAGGACTCGGATGAGGACTTCGATGGGGTGTTGTACAGAAAATGCTGATGGACATGCATTGACAGGCCTGCCACAGAGCCTCTTGCCACTGTCAAGGAGCACGGAGGAGTCTAGCTCCAACTTGGCACAGTGCTTTGCGCAAAGCTTTTAGCCCATCCTTTCCAGCGTGGAAATGGTGGACCACTCCATGACAGCGCTTCCAGACCCACCCGTGATGCAGCGTCTGCTGGCCAGTGTCTCCACTTCAACTGCAGCATAGGCAAAAGCCACCCAATATCTGAGTGCTGCAGTGGAAGCTCAGACTGAGGTCATGAGATCTATGCTTGTTGACATGCAAGCCTAGCTTGGTGCCAAGTAGGCTCAGACTGTTGACATCAAAGCTGCAGATACCAGTTCTCAAAGGGGCTTGCAGGCTCTCACAGCAGTCGAGCAATCTGTGCTCCAGCAGATTACTAGGAATGCTGAGGCGCTGCCCTGGGGGAGTGGCAGTGGCTCCATGGAACACGAACTTGCTGTCCCCTCTCAGGATGACAGCATTCAGGCTCCCAGTGCCCCTGTTGATCCCTCTCAGACAGGCCGCCCAGACTGCTGCCGCCCATGCTGAGGTGGTGCAGTCCAAAGTCAAGCCTTCAAGGCCCAGAGCTGCTTGAAGTTGTCCTGCAAGGCCATCAGCAGTCTCCCCTACTGAAATTCAGCGACCTTCCACCAACCATGCTGCAGCCACTGGGATGGCATTGCATAGGAGAACGAGACCTGACAAACGCACCCACAAAGCAGGCATTAATGGACTGTGCAAAGGGTGAATAGTTCAGTTTTGTATGTATTATTAGAAGAGTTGTTGAATCAAGTTGTTACAGATTTTTTTTGTGGTGTCCTTTATTTCAGGGTTTTGACTAAGTGGTTGCTGTGATGATCAGCAGCAGAGGGATGGAAAGGTGGGGAATTGTGGAGCAATGATGATGTATGTATGTTTTCAGGGGTCTGGAGTCTGATAAGCTGCTCACATACAACCGTTTGCAGCAAAAATACCCAAGATGCCTCCTCCTCTCCTCTTCCTCCTCCTCTTCCTCCTCCTCTTCACCCTCCTGCTGAGGTGCTTGCCGAAGAATTGGTGGCAAGGGCTGTGCCCTCATGATAGCAAGGTTGTGTAGAATACAGCAGTCCACCATGAATTTGGAGACATGCTCTGGTGAGTACTGTAGGGCAGTGGAACTGTTGTTGGAGAACGGCAATGGTTTGCTCTACAACGTTCCTGGTCCCAGCATGGTTCCTGTTGTATGAGAACTGTCCATGTGTGATCAGGTGGCAGAGGGGAGTAATGAGCCACATGTAGAGCAGGTATCCCTTGTCATCCAGCAGCCACCCTCCAGTTCGTTGTCTGGAAGATGGTGGAAATGACTGACTGATGCAGGATAAAGTCATTGTGACTGTTGCCAAGATAGTGGGCATTCGCCAACATGATGCTCAGTGCACGATCGCACATCTACTGCAGGTTAAGGCAGTGGAACCCTTTGCAATTTCAGTACATCTTTCTGTTGAGATGTGGCCCGCAAAGCCACTTGCATGCTGTCGATGGCTCTGTGCACCATTGGGAAATCCACTGCTCTAGTAAGACCATATGCCCTCCTGCTTCTCTCTACGAAGAGAGAAGACAATGAAGTCCCCATTCTTACTGTACAGGGTCTCGGTGACCTCCCTGGTGCAGTGATGCACAGCGAATTAAGAGATGTTGGTGATGTTGAAAATGTCCCCTCTAATTATTTTTTCAAGTGCATGGGACCTTTCCATTTTTTAGTGCAGCCATGCATGCAGTATCTAAAAGGGGGCCTCTGCAAGACTTTCAGGGTTGTTTCATGGCTGCACAACTTAGAGGGAACATTGAGGCATAGAAATTGAGAGCAACAGTCATCTTGATTGCCACTGGCAGCACTGTCTTCGCCCTGCTCTGTGGCTGCAGGACACAGTTCAGTGACACCCTCCTCAGTGAATGTAGCTGGCTGAGACACTGCTCCTGGCTGAGATGGAGACAGGAGAAGTGCTCTCTAAATATCCTAGGGGAGTGTATGGCCTTCTCTTGCGAGCCCTCCTCCTCCTCCCTCTGCACATCTTCCCCTCTCTGCTGTCTGTGCTTCATCTCTGTGTCGTGCTGCAGTCCAAGAGGGGGTGCAACTATAGCCGCCATGAGTGAGAGCAAGCTTTTTGCTCAGAGGCCATCAAACTCCATTCAGCTCCTTAATTGCAAAGGTCCAACACAACTCCCTTCTGATTCCAACAACTTGTGAGAGCTCTTCCAACAACACAGTACACGATACTACCAATAACTCTGCAGAAGCAAAAGAAAGTCAAAAGCACCTTGCCTAAAAATCTCAGGCTGATGCCTTTAAATAGCACTAGTGGGGGCTAGGGAAGAGTCCCTCGTGCAGCTATGAGTGTTTAAGAGAGGGCATTAACACGACCTGTGAGGTGCAAAATGGCAGTTTGGGCGCTGAATCAGCATTAGATGGTGTCTGTAATGAGTTCTTTTTGGTTTAGTTTAGAGATACAGCACTGAAACAGGCCCTTCGGCCCACCGAGTCTGTGCCGACCATCAACCACCCATTTATACTAATCCTACACTAATCCCATATTCCTATCTCATCCCCACCTGTCCCTACATATTTCCCTACCACCTACCTACACTAGGGGCAATTTATAATGGCCAATTAACCTATCAACCTGCAAGTCTTTGGCATGTGGGAGGAAACCGGAGCACCCGGAGGAAACCCACGCAGACACAGGGAGAACTTGCAAACTCCACACAGGTAGTACCCGGAATCGAACCCGGGTCCCTGGAGCTGTGAGGCTGCGGTGCTAACCACTGCGCCACTGTGCCGCCCTACACTGCGCAACATAAATGAGATGCGTGGAGTCCAGTTCGTTAAAGATCTCAAACAGGTTATTTAACAGCTAAACTATTATGTACAGTACCGAGAAAACTATTTACAAAACCTGCGTCTGGGTGCTACAGTTGCCAAGTGACTACGGCTTGTAGTCACATGGCTACATCCTGGTACTTAACTTAATAGAAGACTGAGATCTTAAAGGGACAATATTCTTAAAGGCAATCATACAACAGTGACGATCTGCCCACTCTGCATGCTTCCGGTGCACAGGTGGCATACCTGCTCCATCGCCCTTCCAAGCATAGCAATCTGTGCAGGTCATGCTGCCAGCACATCTGCTGCCATTTTTAACCCCTCCAGTCTCCCATTGCAGCGGCACTGCAGAGCCCAATTTTGAGGCCTGTATGTCCACAGCATTACTATTCGAGTTTTGACATTTCTTTGGAGATATTTTATCACTTCGTAAACCATACCATATAAAATTTCATTGTGGTTTGAACCAAACGAATGAATGATTTTATTCCAACAAAAGTGAAGCTCTAGTGATACCTTTATTATTCCATACGATTAAATTGCAGTTCAATGTCGGACAACCTAATTGAGTAAAAGGTCAGAGTTAAAACTTTTAGAATTATTGGCAGCTCAATGTAACTGACACCATTTTGTGTCACAGGACTGTTTTTTAACCCCTCATGGGCTTTATTTACTGCTTTCTCCAGTGCACTGTAATTTGCCCATTTGATAAGTTTGGACATTTCCTCTATCTAAAAGCATGCAGCTTCACAGAAATAAAATTGTTTTCCATGATTTCAACATTATATGTAATAACATATGAGAGCCCCATACATTCTCGAGTTACAGGTGCACACTTAACTAAAATATGATTGAAATGCATTGCTATTCCTGGAACGTAAAGCTTTACCCTAATAAACCACCAATAGAAGCAAGAACCCACCACAGTAACTGGTGTCTCACATTGAGCTGACTTATCATCTGTGAAAGCATTCATAGTTTGCCAGCAGATGCAGAACATTCCACATTTGGGATGCATGTTCTCTTGCTGGTCCTATCCTCTGGAGAGGCTGCAGTAATATTTCTCACCAGCTGTTTTATTATAACAAGCTTTTCTTTCAGCCAGTGTTTAACTATCAGTCAGCAATATCTTAGTTCCTATCTGAGATGTCACACTGCTTGCTGTTTACAGATCAAAATGTCAGCCAACTGGAATGGGGCTTTGCTCTTATAATCTGTTGCTTATTTCCTGTGCTGGTAAAGTTGCCTGAAAGACTGTTGTTAACATTAATATTTACATTTAAAGACAAAACATTGTCTAATATGTGCAGGGGAGCTATTTTGAAAGGATTCCAAACAGGTAATGATCACAAGCATGGAACAACCTCGAGGGGCTGAATGGCCTGTTCCTATGTCACCACGTTTTAGCTTTCAGGTATTAAACTGTATAATTGCTTGAACAATTGATAAGGCGATTGATTCAGATAGAAAGTTAACATTTTATATAAGCTCTCAATCTGATAAAGAATTAAGCATTTTTAACCATCATTGTTAAATTTTCCAAATATAATGGACTTTTAACCAATTTATTTTTAACTGTCAAAGTTGCAAATATAAATTATTGAACTATATTGGAAGACTTGTACACAGATATATATATTAAAGGCATATTTGAAAAACACAGAAGTAGTGAAATTACTCAATTTGGTAGAATAGCACATTTGTCATAAATTCCATTTATTGTGAAAGGGAACTCTTCCACTGAAGCAGCAGAGAAGATTTTCAGACAGACAAAATCTTCACACACTGCTATCAAACTGAGTTATATGAGTGCCAGAATGATTAAACATTGGACAGTCAGGTATGGGGAAGTAGTTCTTGTGGCACCATGTTAGATCAGGGTTTGGTAGTGGCTAAGCCCTTGCATGGTAATATAGAAAAAGACACCCACTACTGGTGAATCACAGACAGGCATCAAAGGTTCAGACTGTCTCTCTGTAATAGCACAGGGGAATCTGACCTAAAATGTGGTCGTAAAATCTTTTAAAATGAATAAGTGATCTCTAATCTGGTATACAGGAAGATTCACTCAAACACTGGGTTTGTATTTTAAGGGTAACAACAAAACCAGTTACTTTTCTTTGGCACCCCACATTTACAGAAAGGTATATTTTATATATATATATATATATCTTACAGGGAGAGGGAGAATGTATATGAGGCAGGAGGGAGGAAAGCAGATCAGGAAAGTGGGCTGAAAACATGTTTTTTATTGAGGATTTCGGGGAGGGATTTTCAGGAAAGGTTTTGCTTTACAGGCATAGAGGGCAAAAAATGCCCAATTACCAAGATAAAGGTTTTTGGAGGAGTTCCAAAACAACATTTTTACTTCACTCAATTGAGGTTTGTATTGGTATGGAACAAAAATAAGTACACAAGAAAAGAAAAAAAAATATAAATAGAATCTGAGTCAATTCACTAATTGAAGCATTGCGTGCCAAACCTGTTGTGTTACATACGGAGCACAAGATAAGGCTTTTATAAAGAGGGAGGGTGATGAAGGACGAAGTATCTGAGGATTGCTATCAATTGAACGAGTATCATATTTTTAACTGTACCTAGAGGAAATGAGACAATTAGCAAAAACGCCAGGGGAGAAGAGAAGAATTTATTTTACGCAGTGAGTTGTTATGATCTGGAATGCACTGCCTGAAAGAGTGGTGCTGTATGATTCTATGCTTGTGACTCTGTCGAAACACCTTGCCTCCTCCTCCAACTACAGAGATACAAATCCCCTTGGAGAGAAGGAAGAGCACTTGGGGATAGTTGTGGAGGAAAGCTGGAATGAAATTTCACATTGGAATAATTTGGGTCACAACTTGATACCTCAAATGGTTGAAAGCTTAACTCATGTTTGGAAGGACATGACTTGGGAATTCAAGGACCAGTACTGCCTGTCAAAACAACATGCCTTTCCTGAGTTGCATTTGTTTAGTCAGTCCAAAAACGGGCCACAAGATGGAGCCCCATGCAGAAGAGAGACATTCCATTGAGCAGAAGAACTTGGCTTAGATCACACTTCTAACCCCTGGTCATGGCAAGCTGACCAAGTGAAAACAGTCAGGCCAGATTGTCCTCTCCTTCCAGCTGCTGGGTGCTATGTAACGGGGTGAGGAATGGCACTTATGGCCAAATAGTTGGAAAAAATAATAAAAGTGTTGCATTTCTTTAAAGGCATTAACGCTGTAGTGCCGGCAGTGTGAAAGAGTCGACTAAATATCACCATTCAAGTCACAAGCCTGACATCGGACCAATTTCCAGGTTGCAAACTCATTCATGTACGTGATGAGATATCGGGTGCAACCTTCCCGCAGGAGGCCAATTGAGAAGCTGTCTCCGGGAGTGCCATAGAATTAGGGCCGGGGGGGGGGGGGGGGTGTCGGGCAGGGGTGCCACTTGAAGTGGAGGGAGGGCCAGAGTGTCCAATATTAAGGGCGGCTGGCAGACCCACTGTGAATGCTTGTGACGGAAATCATACCTGCCAAATGGAAACAAATTAATTTCGTCATATGGGATACTGCTGGAATGTTTTTACTGGACATTGCACATAACCTGTCTAAAACAAACCAACAGAGCTAACCAGCTGAAAACATGGAAAGGTTCATTCTGAGAGATAGTTGAATAGACAGACAATAGGAGTGTTCACTGATTCAATTAACAAGATTGGGCAATCATGATAATCGACATTCTTTGTTTGTGTAAGAGCCAGAATTCCACATCCCACCGGGTGTGTCTGGGAAGTTTTGAAATCAACAACCCTCCCATAAGATGCTGTCTCAAACAAAGTGATGATCACATGACTTATCTGCTGGTCAGTTTGGGGACTGCTTGAATTGTGCCTCACAGAAAGGAAACAGACTGCGAGTTGAGAACCAAGGAGGAAGGTCTCCCTCTCTCTGTCTCTCTCTCAAGCAATGTTCCAGGGACCCACGGTAGCAGCTTAAGCCTCAAGACAAAGCACCTCTTCAGCCTTCTGATACCAGAGAAGAAAATCAGAAATTGTGCACTGGGCCCCAGCAAGAACTCCAAGACCTCAACTTCAACCAAGGACTTTACATCAAAAACAAAAGACAGTAACTGAATTCCCTTTATACCAATCCTACTTCAGCCACACCTCTCCCCACACCAATATTCTTTCTTCCCCTCTGTATCTATTTATGTGTGTGTTTATCATGTATGCATGCTAGCATGGTTGCATCGTGTATTTTAGTAATTTTAACCGGGTTAGAGTGATAAGGCTAATAAACTTACATCTTTCTTGTTTAAACGCAAGAAAACCTGTCAGATTGGTTCATTTGCAATTACACTTAGAGAGCAGTGAGCAAAGACTCACTAAGGTGGTGAGCTAAAAAATCACTGTGCTTTAAAAGATGAACCCTGTTATGGCCAAACCAGGAAAGGGCCAAGAGGGGAGCCTGAGATCTCTTCCTCACCCGGTTGTAACATGCTGAGGTGAATGGAGGAGAGGGCAGCACAAGATGGAAGTGCCTTACTGCTAATGGGACTGGCAGCCAATACCTCATGTGTAGAACTAGATGGTGGATCTGCCTGCAAATGTCGTGCAAACAATTGCAAGCATTTGCCTCTGGATGTTCTGAGGATGTCAAACTTGTCATTTAAAGTGACCACTGCATATGAATCTCATGGCGCTCTGACTTCCCTCTCTGCTCTCGCCTCCTGTGAGTAGATGAGCTGAAGACACAGCGACGGTCCTGTGCGCCACTGGCAAAACTCCGTAGACTTCCATTAATGTCTGCTAAATGCTTCCATAATTATCTTGCTGTCAACACTCTGAAGCTGCCTCTGGTAAAAGTGTGAGAAGCAGGAACACGTCAGGGAGCCGGCCCAACACATTTTTTTGCAATTTTCCTGGACCCCCACCACTCCAAACTCCCACCAAGAGAAAAGTCCCCCCGGTATCTCAGAACCCTACTTGAATGTGGACAGCCTGTCAAAGCAATGGTAGCAGTGTGTACCATATAAAAGATACACTGCAGCAACTCACCAAGACTCCTTTGACAGCACCTTCCAAACCCGCGACTGCTAATACCTAGAAGGACAAGGGCATCAGATGCATGGGAACACCACCAGCTGTGAGTTCCCCTCCAAGCCACACACCATCCTGACTTGGAACTGTATTGCTGTTCCTTCATTGTCGCTGGGTCAAAATCCTGGAACTCCCTTCCTAAGAGCTCTGTGGGTGTACCTACACCCCTTGGACTGCAGTGGTTCAAGAAGGCAGCTCACCACCACCTTCTCAACACCACCTTCTCAAGGGCAATTAGGGATGGGCAATAAATGCAGGCCTAGCCGGTGATGCCCTCATCCCACGAACGAATTTTTAAAAATGTTTTTAAAATAATACGGTGGGAAGAGGATCCAGAGATGAGCTTTCAGTCCCAGCCTGTGGCCTCATACCACCTAACATCTGCTTCCAACTGCTGGCCAGTTGCCACTTCCCATCCATTTTGGCTTGCAGATGAAGCCCCGGGTTTAAAATCAATGCTCGCCTTACCTCTGCCCCCATCTGATTCCTACTCTGGGTTACAATTGGGCCTTGAAAAAATATTTGCACACATTACCTATTAAATATTGGCCTGTGTTGAGAGATTGTTCTTCCACCAGTTCTACAAAATAGGCTTCATATTACTGGATCTGATATGAATAATAGCCTTATACTTGCTTCATACTTATTGCATATTGACTCAATAAGTCAACATGTAGAATTTTGTCTCACTCCAACTCATTTCCAATTCAGAGGTGCTTTTAGTCATAAAAATACTGTGTGGAGTCTCCCATCTCACTTCTTGCTTTGAGGTGAAAGCCGTTTGCCACCAGGTTGTGATATCTGGACTGAGGTGCGCTTTGTGCATTTTGGCTTTAGCAATGAATCTCATAAATGAGTTAAGTCCACTTTCATGTCTTTATTAGCTTTTTCTCAGTACTCAAATTGATTCCCGCTAAGAGCAGACTCAAGCTGCTAAGAAAAAAATATCAGGTACTACTCTTGCCAGGACCTCACTTTTCCACTAACTAATCCCATGGTGAGAAATTGCTTCTAAACTTTTAAATAGAAAAACCTATAAAGTACAGCACAAATAAGTTTCCAAAAACATTTGGATACATTCCACTGAGGATGGTCTACGAATGATTTCTATGTCCCTTACAGAGGCACTAAGAGAATAATGAGAGAAGCTAAGCCTTTAGTTCATGAGTGACTAAAATGTTACACATGGTTATTTCAAAGTGTTGTACAGAGGGGAAATGTAAAATGGAATCGTGAAAGGGTAAGGTATTAATCGTGACTCAGTGATAGCACTTACCTGTCTGAGTTGAGACTTGAGCACAAAATCCAGGCTGAGACTTCAATGCCATACTGAGGGAGTGCTGTACTGTTGGAGGTGCCCTTTTAGGTGGATGTAAAAGATCCCATGGACATATTTTGAAGATGATCAGCAGAGTTCTCCCAGTGTCCTGGGGCTGATAAGTATCCCTCAAACAACTTCACTAAAACAAATTATCTGGTCAAGTATTTCACTTCTGTTTGTCCGACCATGCTGTGTATTTCTTACATTACAACAGTGACTATGTGTCAAAAATACTTATTTGGTTGTAAAGTGCTTTGGAACATCCTGAGGTCATGAAAAGCGCTGTAAAAATGCATGTTCCTTTCTACTATATTATGCTGTACCAAATTTCCAATGGCTCTGTGTGCTGACTTTGCGATTCCAGGCATCAATCCTCACCTGCTGGGAGCATGCATCAGAAATTGGTGTGTGAGCTGAGTATCCATGATTTCCAGATACAGGAGGCCAGTGGGGTGAAATTCTCTGCCCAGTGTGCGAGCACTGAAAATGTCAGCCTGAGCAGATAAAGGAAAGGTTCACTTAAATCTTCAAAGAACTTCATTATTCTTGTATTTTTCTCCTGATAGTTTTATATTGTTAAAAGCTTAGGAGGGTGCATTATGTGTGGCTGATATTTTTATGCCCTGTGGTTAACCATGCAATCATCTGGCATTTGCCAGGTTACAGCAACACTGCTGTCATTTGTTTTTGTGGCTGGATGGCCACCATAGAGCAGATGGAACAGGTTGTGGCTGTGGTACTGTTGGTGTCTCAGCTCAAAGTGTTTGCTGTCATTGTGTTATCTTGTGTACAAGGAATAAATGTCATGTTTCAAAAGTTTTAAACAGTTCAATGCTTGATGAAAAATTGAGGATTGAAACAGCACAGTGCGATCTGAGTAACAATTCCTCCCTTTACGATTTAAACTTCTTTAAAATGCCTTTGAAAAAAGAAGCAAGAACAATATCATATAAATTCATTAATATTACACAGCTTGACTTTCCCCTTTTCTCACCCTCTCCCAAAGGCACTGATTACTTACTGGAAATGGGCATATGGGCACCAAACATTCTTCAATATCTTGCCAGTTGTCATCTGTGAACCATGGCAGAGTGTTGGCAGGCTTTCTGACTGCAGTGGGGGGATTCACACCTGAGCTTAATCCTGGCACTTTAAGTAAGAGATGCTGGCAGGCAATCAGAGCTGGGAACTCTGCCAGACCTTCCACTCCCCAACTGAGGCCAATTGTAACACCCCTTACCAGCACCTTGGCTGAGATCAGCTAATGTTCCCTGTCTGTATGGCTCAGTTACTCACTGGATCAAACTTGATGAGCCACGGTAGGAGTTGAAATTTAGTATTAAGTGTTACAACCAGGTGAGAAAGAAGTCTAGGGGTCCCTTTCAGCCTTCACCTGGTCTTACTGTAACAGGGTTTAATTTTAAACACATCATGTTTTTAGCTCTCCCTTGGTGAATCCTTGTTCACCGCTTTCCAATTATAAGGCAAAGAAACCAGCACAAACAGGCTTTCTTAGCTTTACAGAAGAAAATTTGAAATTTATTAAACTTAAACTCTAATTCAGTTAACGCCTACGGATGCACCCCACGCCAGCATGCATACATGATACACACATGCAAATAGAGACAGAAAGGAGCAGAAGAAAAATAAAGTGGAAAGGTTTGAGGCAATATCTGAAGAGTTGTTGTTAGGTTCTTCGAGCTCACTGTAGAGTCCTTGATTGTAGGTAGATCTTGCTTTTCATTGGGACCTAGCATTCTTCTTAAACCTTGTTCGCTGTAGCATATTTTTCTCTCTTGGGGTTCATGTGTCTTCAATGGATTCAGAGGTTTGTGAGAAAGAGATGGAAGCAGACAGGAGAGAGATCTTCTCAGTCTAGGAGCAAACAGCTTTCTGCCCAAACTGTTTGTACAATTCAAAAAACTCAGGTTGCCTAGCAGGTTAGTCATGTGACTAACTGGTTTGACCATGTCCGTTTGTGTATTCGGCCATCCCTCACCTTCAACGTCTTGTGATCAAAAGTCCATTGTGGGTTGAATATCAGGGAATGGCTGCTTTGTCCTTCCAAACACCATCTGTTAATATGTAACTGTCTTTTCGAGCCACAGCTGATCTGTTCAACAAGTCCTCCCCTCATTCCAGTAACAGTTAAAAATCAATGTTCATGACAAAATTAATGTGCCTCATTCTTGGCAGGTAGGGGCCTAGCATGACATAAGTGGAACTTGTACTCACCTGGAGTGCTTTTAACTGACCTTGCCTGTATCACATCGCAGGAAGACAAAACAACCAAACACCCAGGACAGGGAGAATTCTTAAAATTTTTAATCAGGTCCTAAATGGGAAGAATGTACCAGATGTTGAACAATCTGACCAGCATAAATGATCGTCCTGCCATGTTGCCAGCCCTTCAGCACCCCTGCAACCCCCACCGCCCCAGAATTCCTGATTTCTAGCTCTATGGAAGGGCAATTGGATTTCCGCCCCCTCCCCACATCAATGACATCCATGTGAAGGAAAATTGGGCAGGTTGTATAATGGGTAGCTGATCAGTTGCTGCCAATTTTGCGTCCTCACCAAAGTTGCATTTATCCCCCTCTTTCCTTGATTTCAAACAAGAAAGTTGTATTAAGGTTAATGATAATAGAGTCCACAGTCAGTAAATCACAAGATAATGAGTTCCAACACAGAAAAGGTCAGTCATGGATCATTATTTGCAAATGGAAATTTTGATTTTTTTTCTAACTTTACAGAATACACTTTGCATTCTCACTTCAATTCTCACTACCGTCATAAACATGCTAAACTTACTCATCACCATAGAGATGACCATTCTGTTTGACATTGTTGCAGAGGTTACCCAACAATTACAATCAAAAAGGCAGAATGAGGTTGGAATAACATTAAACATGTGGACACGTCTGACAAAAGAATGAGGATGATTAACCAATTCATGGCTGGAATAAACAGGATACAATTGCTGAAAGTCCAGAAATAAAATGGAAAATGTTAGAAATTTTCAGATGTCCTGTCAGCATCTGGAAAAAGGAAAGAAACGTTAATAACTTAGGTAGAGATCTTGCATCAGTACCAAATTTTTAACTGGGTTACTTCAAATACATATCAGGTTTGTTGTGGTGCTAAGTTCCTACATTACAACAGTAGTTTCACTTCAAAAGTACTTAATTAGCTGTAAAACACTTCAGGATATCCTGAGATTGTGAAGAACACTATAAAAATGCAAATTTATTTCTTTAGATAAACATGTCTAGAATGCATGCAAGTCAGCAGTGCAGTAAACTGGTAACCAGTTGTTGCACGAGAGTAAAATGTTCTGGTCTTGGATTTATCAACTCAAAACAGTTTTTCCAGCAAGATAAACACATCTCAACTATTTGTTTTCCCTTAAAAATTTGTTCAAGTAATATCTACTTCTGATAACTCAAAATCAATTTTTGCATTTTTAAGTTTTCAAAATTTTGAGTTGTCCAATATTTTGAATTAAGTAGCATGGATAACAGCAAATTATTGAATCATTTGAAAAAAGCAGATTTGGATTAATAAGAGTAGACTGACCTCATTTAGCTTCTTCCCGTAGTTAATTTGCTATTAATTTGGGTGGCACTCCTTCAAGGTGGCACAGAACAAAGATTGGCAATTCACCAAAAATGATTCTAAATCTTAGGAAAGAAACATTGAGTAATAACTCACTAGCAAATTTTAAGCATCTTGAGTGCAGCATCACACAAGGCCTTTTGAGAGAACACCACGGGCTGGCAAAGACAACTTTTAATGACTTTGAAATAATGTGGCCAGTAAAAATTACACTGCAACTGAAGTAGATTATCTGTGTTTCCTCTCTTTTCTATATAATGAGATGGGAAAATCAACACCTGGTGAGAGATGAACTCACAAAGTTATATAAACCATGGTGCTCACACAGTGTTTAAGATGTCCTATCAGTCCGTGAGCTCCTGACTTGCCTTGAGAAGGTGAGGGGAGGATCTCTGGCCTATCCATTGATAATTTGACTGACCATATAATAGGAGTCTTATTTTATTTCCTGGAGGCTTTTTGGATCCTCTGAGCTTTCAGAAAATGCCACCAGATGCATATCACATGGCAGATGCACATCTGGGAAAAATTGGATGTTTGTGCCTTGTGTTGTGCATCATATTTCTTACAGAGCTGTTACTTAACTCCTTATGCCCTTACCCATGCTTTTTTTTAATGTACATCTTTCATTTTGTTCATAATTACTCACTTTCACAGGACAAAAATATGTGCTGAAGAATGTAAAATGAACTTATATTTAGATATATAAGCCTGTAATGTGATAGTATTCTCATAAGCCCTGGATATTTGCTGAAACAGATCCTTCAATTCGCAAAGTAATTCTGTATAATCCATTTTCACACAAACACTAATAAATAGTTCATATTAAATTAATGGCTTTTGGAACTGCTTATGTGGGAGAAGATCAGAAAGGATTAATCTAGTTGCATCCTTCCAGTAATGGCACAAATATTGCTGTCAAAAAATGGCAAGACTAATAGCACTTGCAGTTATTTAAGCACAAATGCCATAGCTACTCCAGGCGAGGGCACATATGCAATTAAATGCAGAGATCGACAAGTTGCTGTCACAGATGTGCTTTTCCACTATTAGCTTTATTAATCTGCCATCTCGCTGTCCAACTCCCCATTCAAATTCAGTGAATGTCCTAAAGTTGCTATTTTTTGTGTGGTACATATGGAGTAAACTCACCACAATAAATTAAATCATTCATTTCAAATCTAAGTACCCTTTCAATTACATGATAAGTGTTAATTACTGCCAGCCAACCACTCTGGCATTGAAGATTAATTATTACAAGTGAGGCGTCTCATTTCTTCAGATTTTAATTGTTGTTGGAGAATTAAATTAATAATTAAAATTATTTTTGAGATTTTTATTTGTCTCTTTTTTTTTTCTCCTTCGTATTCCAATCTTTCTTTCCCTCTCTTTATTTCTCTTTCTGCACCTGATGATGAATTCGCTATTCTAAATTACACTCCCTGATTCAGACCTTACACTGTTCATTTCATAATCATTCAATATGATTGGTTAAGGAGACACACAGTTGCTTGTCCTGTTCACTCACGCCCAGGTGCCCATCATTTCCATTACACATCTCTAGCAACTTCCAGGGCAAAATACCATGGAGACTAAATGGGCAAGAGCAAGTAAAATCAATGACGGGCGTCATTTGTTAACCTGTAACAGGAATGTTTGGGCCAGTTGTTGTGCACACAAACTGTGCTCGCAATATTACTTTGTGACCTGTTTCAGTTACTTAGATTAAAGCTGTTTATTTATAATAATGTTTCCTCATTAACTCATTATTAAAGTTTCTCCTCAATAGTCAAAGTCATCTTTGTGAGTGACACAAAAATAAGACATCAGTTTAAGAAATGATCAAGTCTGGCTTTGCTCAGATCAAAGTAAAGGTCATGTAAAAATGTACAAAGCTGGCAAATGTGCAGCAGATTTCCATTACAATGTCTTTGTGGCTTCCATTCGATACAAAACTTAATCAGGCTTTCATTCTAATTCAACCAATTGAGAAAAAGCTTGGAGATAGGTAACATTAGATTTCTGCCCATTTATTGGCCATCTAATTACTTGGTCAAGTTTTATACTGATAGCAGAAGCACTTGCCATAAAGAAAAACAGAAAGTGCTTGAAATACTCAGCAGTTCTGGCAGCATCTGCGGAGAGAGAAACAGAGTTAATGTTTCAGGTGTGACCTTTCTTCAGATCTGGCAAAGGTTGCTTTGAGCAAGTGAAAAGTGGAGATGGGGTGGGGGGGTGGGGTGGTGGGGAGATGAACAAAAGGGAGGGTGTGTGATTGGGCAGAGGGAAGAAGACATTAAATAACAAAGATGTCATGGAACAAAGGCAAAGGGAGTGCTAATATTTGTATTAAAAGACAAAGCATTAGTCTAGAGAGAAAGTGTTAATGGCACAATAATGAACAGCTCTGTCCAAAAGCAAAAACCTGAAAAACACATTTAAGACAGGCCCATGGCATTAACAGTGGGTTGTTAATTGTATTAATATTAGGCTATCTCACCGGGTCATTATTTGGAAATCAATTTCCAAATACTTAGGCTGTAGCAACACAACCCAAAGTAATGGTGTGCAGGACTATTAGGGTGCGCTGTTTACAGAATTGTATGTAGTACCTTATAGTAAGAATTGTAGCAGCATTTTGAAGCTATGTATGAAACTTTTCTTATTTGTTTCCTTATTGTTTCTTCTTAGTTGGTGGGGTGGCTTTGTGCTTCTGACAATGCAAATTTATTTTGGTATGTCTGTAATATTGGGACCTTTTTATGTCTTTTTTGAGTAAAACGGGTAATAATGGAGGGCTCTCTTGGAGATCAGGCTGCACTACAGCCAGGCTATATTCACCATCCACATTTACAGATGGAGACACACCAAGTAGAACTGGTTATGTGGACTCTGGGTCAGGAGACAGCCAGACACAAAGCAATGTCATCTGCTGCAGCTAACATACAACATTGGCCAGGCACTGAAAATAGCCATGATTGCTAAGCTGTACCTTTAACTTCTCTTCCTCTGCATGCTCTTGGGAATGCTGTAGTGCCATACTACGGGTACAATGCCTAGTGCCCTGAAATGGAAAACAGAACCAATGCCACCTCCACATCATCTGCCATCAAGCAGTGTGTTAATTGTTGCACCACTCGCTCAAATGACCACAGATTTGGTTTCCGATTTCCATATTTATTGTGCCAGCCACTGGATTTTAACAGGCACTTTTACAAAGGTTAAAATATACATGAAAAAATACTAGCATCTTTTGTAATTGCTACCAACACTTTTAATCCATGTGAGTCCATTAACCCTTAAGTGGATGTGTCCTTTTATATTTACCCATTACCCCTTTAAGGCTGCTTACATGTGATTTGTCTGGTGAGCTCTCAATGGATAGGTCCAGTATGGGCCAGTAGTTCACTCACTGAATGAAGCTGTCCCTGCAAAATCAAGCAGGGGTCAATACACTAACTATCAGGCAGGAGCTAATTGTATATCCTCTGGGCTAACACTTTAATCAGAAAATCCAGCCCGATACATTTCTGTTGAAAGAAGTGCTAAAAATATCAACTTGAATATAATTTACACCTAAAATTCTAGAATGCTTTGGAATTTCTTGATTTTCACTTTGGGTTGAGTATCCAGTACAGAATATTCTCACAAAAAGAAAACGGAGAGGAAGTGCCTGTAAATGTGGGTGGAAAATTGAAGCTGAAGTGCAAATGAGATTATATAGTTATGTTTATGCAGTTTTAGTTTGGTTCTTGTACCCACATGGCAGTTCCAAGGGATATAATGCTCTAAATGTGAAGTATTTACCAGCATCCCTGTCCCTCTCCACAAGAGAACGCTCACTCCTTGCTATACTGCTTTCACCTTCAGGTTTATTGTTTAACTCGCACGCTAGTCATACGGATGCAGAAGAGAACTTGCTTTTAAGCAACTTGCTCTGACCAGAATTAACCACCGTACACCGCCCTCAAAAGCTTCCAATAATGAGCTTTTTCACTTAATAGTGTTGGTGACATACTTGGTTCTGCCAGGCTACCTTGAAACTTATTGAAAGTCATTTATCAGTGTGGTTTAATTTGCAATTTGTTTCAGTACAGTGGGACCACTGTACCATAGATGAAGGTCTTCACAGAATAGGGACCCTACCTTGAAAGCACATGGAAACTAAATCAGCGGAGGGGACAGAGTAACTCATTATGGTATTCTGGTAAAAATACCCATGGGTGTGTTAGATCTTAATAAGAATATCTGCAAATTCCTTACTTATTAAATATCCTCTCCATTTCCAGATGGATTCACAGAAATATCATTATCGGTTTAAAACTTTTTCATTGTTAAGTTGCAGGTGAAGATTTACATGCTGAGCACTCTTCTACTTTAAAGGAATCAAAACCAGGCCCTCATAAAATTGAAACTGCAGATGTAATAGATTTCTTTGTTAATCTCGCTAGTCCTTTAAATATCTATTACATTCAACAGGTGCCTCTAAAAAAGCTTTAAACAGCCACGGCCATCTTGTGCACATATGCATAGTGCATGACCCAGGAAATATAGAGATGCTAACTTCGAGGTCTGTTACAGTGGAGTATTACAAAATATAAAGAATTTCAATTTGCTGAATTGAAAGGTAATGGCGTATTTGACAACCAGGTCAGAAACAGCTTGTGCTTGATATACCCCAGACAGCTTGTGATCCTTACCTTTCATGTAATCTCCCGCAGTGGCCCATGTTAAGTTGGATGTCCAAAGAATGAAATTAGAAAGCTTTGTGTTACAAGAAAATACAGATCATCTGCTCTGATGCAACAGCTGAGTGCCCAGCCTTGTAATTCTGCAGTGGTTTTATCAGTCTCCCACCGTCATCCCAGCTGTGGGAAGTCCCTAATCTGGAGTTCCTGCTTCTGAGACCCGCAGAGGTGGCAGTTGGTGCACCCAGAAAGGTGAGGTATACCAGTCCCCACAATGGTTCACATGGAACCCACCCACTGTAGACAGGACTGGACACCGCAAGCAGAAGAAAAAATATTTAACCTGATCAGCCCATCTTCAGGACCTGATAGGAATATTCCAAACATTGGGATATGGGGAGCTTAGTGATCCTCCACAGAAATTAACCAGACAAATTTCCACTGATGTGGGATAGGTGGGCACCAAAGAGGCATCCCAAGTGGTGCTTGCGCCCACCTGCCCCTTCCTTCCATTTCATTGGACCTCGTCAAAGCTTGTGGGATCAGTGTTGATGATATTGGTTGAGAGAGTAATGTTAGCCAGAAAAACCATGGGAATTCCTTGCTTGTCCTTGGAAAGAAATACAACAGGTGCTTTTAAGTCCACCTAAACAGGTGGTTTAATGTCTCATCTGAATCGTGGGTTCTTTGATAGTGCAGCAATCCCTCAGTACTGCACTGAAGTGTCAGCTTGATTAAGTATTCAAGTTCCACAGTGGGGCTTGAACCCAGGTGCTCAACTAACAGCAGATATTACCTCAGGCCACAGATCAACTGCAACAAAGTCATCTAACTGAGCATTGTGGAGTGGCAGTGCATGAGAGACCATACCAGAGACTTTTAGTAAAAATAATGGCATGTATAATTAATGGGAAATAGGATTATATAGACAGAGAGATAGTTAGAGGACAGAAAGCAAAGATTAGGGCTAAAGGGATGATGTAATGAGTTGTGTTCCACAGGACTGCTCTTAATTACTTTATATACGCCTATAATGTTGAAATATGTCCCAGGATGCTTTGCAGGGGTGTAATCAGATAGAAATAGATGGTGACATGCCAAAGACTTGCAGGTTATTAGGTAAATTGGCCATTAGAAATTGCCCCTAGTGTAGGTAGGTGGTAGGGAAAATATAGGCACAGGTGGGGATGTGGTAGGAATATGGAATTAGTGTAGGATTAGTATAAATGGGTGGTTGATAGTCGGCACAGACTCGGTGGGCCGAAGGGCCTGTTTCAGTGCTGTATCTCTAAAAAAAAAAGAACCAAAGCAGATATTAGGAGAAGTGACTGAAAGCTTGGAACAGAGAGGTTTTAGATGTTGTTTACTTTCTATACAAATGATCTGGACTTAAGTTAGGGAACAATACCAATGACATGCAATTAGGAGCTATGGCAAATTGTGATAAGGATTGTGATAAAATGCACAAGGATATAATTAATCTGACAGAATGGGCAGATAGGTGGCAGATCCAGTTTAACGTAAAGAAAAGTAAAATGATATATTTTGGAAGCCAGGAAAGAAAAAGGAAAGGCACCTCGAATGGGAAGCTTTAAAAGGAGCAGGGGAACTTTGGTGCACAGAGGCACAAGTCAGGAGTGTGATGGAATACTCTCCACTTGCCTGGATGGGTGCAGCTCCAACAACACTCAAGAAGCTCGACACCATCCAGAACAAAGCAGCCCACTTGATTGGCACCCCATCTACAAACATTCACTCCCTCCACCACCGACGCACAGTGGCAGCAGTGTGTACCATCTACAAGATGCGCTGCAGCAATGCACCAAGGCTGCTTTGACAGCACCTTCCAAACCCGTGACCTCTACCAACTAGAAAGACAAGGGCAGCAAATACATGGGAACACCACCACCTGCAAGATCCCCTCCAAGTCACATACCATCCTGACTTGGAACTATATTGCCGTTTCTTCACTGTCGCTGGGTCAAAATCCTGGAACTCCCTTCCTAACAGCACTGTGGGTATACCTACTCCAAATGGACTGCAGCGGTTCATGAAGGCAGCTGACCACCACCTTCTCAAGGGCAATTAGGGATGGGCAATAAATGCTGGCCTGGCCAGCGTCGCCCACATCCCATGAATATATAAAAAAGAATTCCCAGATAGAGTAGTGGAGGTGAAAACCCTGAAATCATTTAAGAACCACTTAGATGCTGCACTGGGTAATGGATAAACTAAGATGGGCCAAATAGCCTTCTTTATCTGTAATTCTCTTGTGATCTTGTAGAGTACTGCGATGAGCTTTGGCCACCTCATTACCGAATGGCATGTAAACAATGAAAAAAGGTACAATTATGAAGAGACACTTGAGAAGCTAGGCCTTTTCTAGCAGAAATTAGGTTAAGGATTATTTGATTATAACCCTTGAAGATAGAGTCATAGTGTTATACAACACAGAAACAGGTCCTTCAGCCCATCGTGTCTATGCTGGCCATCAAGCACCTATCTATTCTAATCCCATTTTCCAGCACTTGGCCCGTAGCCTTGTATGCTATGGCGTTTCAAGTGCTCATCGAAATACTTCTTAAATGTTATGAGGGTTCCTGCCCTAGTGTGTTCCAGATTCCAACCACCCTCTGGGTGAATTTTTTTTCCCTCTAAATCTCCTGCCACTTACATTAAATCTATGCCCCTTGGTTATTGACACCTCCGCTAAGGAAAAAAGTTTCTTCCCATCTACCTTATCTATGCCCCTCATAATTTTGTATACCTCAATCAGGTCCCCCCTCAGCCTTCTCTGCACTAAGGAAAACAGCTTAGCCTATCCAGTCTCTCTTCACAGCTGAAAGGCTCCAGCCCAGGCAACATCCTGGTGAATCTCCTCTGCACCCTCTCCAGTGCAATCACATCCTTCCTATAGTGTGGTGACCAGAACTGCACACAGTACTCCAGTTGTTTTATACAGCTAATGATGTCACAGGATTACAATTAAGCAGTGTTAGATTCTTTCCATTGGTTGGTGTGAGGTGCAAATTTGAGATAATGACAACACAAATTAAGAGGGAGTCTTAAAAGAGGTATTTACACAGTTGGTGATGAGAATATGAACTTGAAATAAGAATATTAACAGGTATGGAGACTGAACAAGAAATGTAGAAGGATTTACAGCACAGGAGGAGGCCATTTGGCCCATTGTGTCCCTGCCAGAATGAGTGTGATTGGACTAGGTGCTTTACTAAAAACACCAGCACGGGCTTGGTGGGTGAAATAGCTTATTTCTGTGCTGTACCAATCCACGATTCATTAAGGAGACTTCAGTTCACCAGAAAAACTGTGACTGAGATGCGCAGCCTCTACTCTTGAGTCTTGGACTGTATTCAATATGTGGTCAGAGCAGGCTTGAAGAGCCAAACCACCCACTCTGGGGCCCATTTCTGATGTTCTTATAACAAGAGCACAACAGGGTCTAGTGAGCTACAGGGGCCACACTGTATTAGTAAGGGTCACCACTACCCTCAATTTCTATGTCATAAGGACTTTCCAGGCACCCATGGAACATAAGAGGAACTGATTATTTGGTTTTGCTTTTTGACCACTGACACCTTGGCTCCGATTTTCATGTACAAATATGGTGTGCGCAAGCCCTGAAGCATGCTGTGTACATGGGGAGTCCAGGGGCGTGGAGGCCTGGCTGAGCCCTATTTTCATAAATGTTCCCAAACCCCTGCCCAAACCTGGCCAGATCCACTTACTGGCCAGCTGGCAGGAGCAGGGCTTCATGCCGTGGCCAGGGTTGCACGGAATAGGACTATCAGGAATTCCCTTCCTAAACCCACTGCCTCTTCACTTCTCTCTTCTGCGTTCAAAAGTATTCTCAAAACCAATCTTCTTCACCAAGCTTTCAGTTATTCCTCTAATCTCATTCTATGATGCAGTGCCCATTCTCTCAATGATTTTTTCATTCATGAAGCTTGGGACTTTTATTTTAAACTAAAGGTAGATGTAGAGATGTTTTCACTTGAGTGAGAAACCATAACTAGGGGCCGTAAATATAACATAGTAATAAATCCAACAGGGAACTCAGGAGCAACCTCTTTACCCACAGAATGGTTATAAGGTGGAACTCGATACCACAAGGAGTAGTTAAATGAATAGCATGGATGCATTTAAGGGGAAGCTAGAAAAACACATCGGGAGAACAGAAAATACAGTTATGCTGACGGTGTTAGATAAAGAGGAATGGAGGAGGCTAACGTGCAGCATTAGCACTGGCATAGACCAATTGGGCTGAATGGCCTGTTTCTCTGCTGAACCCTATGTAATTCTATGGAAAATGCAACTTGTCAGTGAGCTTACAGACGGCCATCTTCCTTTCTTCTGCAGCAAGACTGCAATTTTTTATTAACCAATCTGTAATTTCATTGGTAGAATTATGAATGAAATTTAAACAAAACCACCCCAGGTTCTGCTAGTGGCCTATCTGTAGTGCAGAAGGTAATAAGCCATGAGAAATGAAGAACTTAATTTGAGCGGACACAAGCTGGACTGAATCGCATTGAGCTAAACCAGTGTTCAGGTCTCGTAAATCAATCACTCAGACTTACAGAACAATTAGCAGCTCTCTTAAAGGGCCAGCATTTGGAGTAGTAAACCTCCAAGGACGAAATAAAATTATTCTTGTTACCAAATATTTGCTAACCATCCAAGTTTATTTAAATCTCAAATTTCAGAGCTTCACCAGTAGCTCAGTTTAACTCAGCCCTACAGACCAGAACGTGCAGATTCAAATTCCAGGTTATGCTGTTAGCTCATAGCTGTTGAGTTGGCAATAGATGGGCAAGATGGCATCTCATTAAAAACCTCTGTTAGGAGTTTCCAGTGAACATTTTTTAAATCCTCAACCATCTCTGTCCTTATGCTGCTGTTTCCATCAGTTTGATGAATTGCTGACTTTTACTGTCATTTTATAGCATTGCAGCTCTCAGCTGGGTGGTATCGCTGCTTTAGAGAGAAAGAAAGAAAGGCTTGCATTTATTTTTCGCCTTTCGTAACCTCATTGGCTTTTCAACCAATGAAGTACTTCTGAAGCACAGTCACTGTTGTAACATAGGAAAGCTGCAGCCAATTTACACACAGCAAGCTCCCACATACAGCAATATGAAAATGGCCGGATAATCTATTTTTAGTGATGTTGATTGAGGGATAAATGTTTGTCAGGTCACCGGGGAGAACCCCCCTGCTCTTCTTTGAAATTGTGCCATAGGATCTTATACGTCCACCTGAGAAAGACAGCAGGGGAGAAATTTGTTTGTCTAGTGCCAGTGGCACTCTGTAGACTATGTCAATTCCCCAGGGGCAGGCAGCTCTGCGGGCCACTGCCTGCATGGCATTCTTCAATTATATCAATGGAGATCGCCGTGTGAACACTACAGATTGTGCAGGTAGCATGCTGCGGCAATGCCTGTTCCCAAGGAATCGAGGTAAATCTGCCTAGTGAACCTGCGTGACTGAATTGCTCCCCCAGCATCTCTGACAGTGCAACACTCGCTCAGAGCTCCACTGGATTCTATGCTCTGGAGTGGAACTTGAACCAAAAGCCTTCTGACTCTGAGGATCTATTGCTACTGACTGAGCCATGGCTGATAGCCTACTGCTGGAGATTGTCACTGGAAGAGAACTTTTTTCTAAAAGTGGCAAAGATCTGCAGAAGCACATTCCCTGCTCCATGTTGTCACGAGTCTCAAGGAGGGCAGTCAGAGCGCTGGTGTGTATCAGGTGGGCAGTGCGTTAATGTTTGTAAATCAGGATCCTATGATCTACACAATTTTAAGGTACCAATGGGTGCAGCCTGTTCTAGTCACAGAGCAGTATAACCAACAGGCCTTAAAGGCTGCTCACAAATGCTTAGAAATTAAGCTGTACCACTGTTTTTAGCAGGGCCAGGAGAAGAACTAAAAATCTTCCAACTTACTGGCCCTTGTCATTTCTCCCCCTCCTCAACTCTAACCTTCAACCTCTGGCTCGATCTGTGGAGGTTTTCCGTCCCTCCAATCAGTGAGTTTGTGAGTGTTGGTTCAGTCCTCACAGCATGTCGAACCCATATAAGTGAGGCCCAACCAATAAAATGCCTCAGGCCTCTCATTGAGGGCATCTACCCATTACCTGCCGATATAGGTTAGAAGTTAAAACCAGTTCTCAAGGTGCTAGTCAGGCCACAGACCTACCTCCAGCCATGCTCTAGGATGCTTGCCTTATCCATACGTGACCCAACCTGCAGCTTGGCACCAAACCCCTAATTCAGCCAAATCCTGGGCTTAGACCTTTGCTAGTGTAAGCCATCCTTTTGCCCCCAAACTCTGAATTGTAGGTTCCAAGACCTCCAGTTACAACTTTATCCTACCAGGACCATACAAAACCTCCAGCTTTCCTGCAAACCACAATTCTGTCTGCAATCCAGTCATCCTCTAAACTGTCCTTATTTGTCACCAGACCTTAAGCCTTTAATACTGATCACTTCCAGGCTCAATTATTCCAATCCTTGCTATTTGCAGATTTCAGTTCATTCAAAGATCATCTGATCCCTGCTATTTTACATGTCTCCTATTACCTCTGTGTTTGACAACCTTCACTGGCTCCTTATTTGCCTACACATTAATTCTAAACTCCTTGTTGTCATCCAGAAATCTTTCCAGGGTCTTGCCCCTTCCCTATCTCTTTAAACTCAGTAAACACTTTGTTCCTGTATATATCTTCTGTTCTTCCATATCTGCCCTGCTTTGCATTCCTCTTTGGCATGATTTTGAGAAGTGTCGAAGAACAGAGAGACCTTGGTGTTCAATTACATAAATCCTTAAAGGTGGCAGGACAAGTTGATAAGGTGCTTAAAAAGCATAATGGATTACTGGGGTTTATAAATAAAAGCACAGAATATAAAAGCAAAGAGATCATGCGAGACCTTGATAAATCAATGGTATAGGCCTCAGCTGGAGTATTGTGGGTAATTCTTGGCACTACATTACAAGAGAGATGAAAAGGCCTTAGAAAGGGGACAGAGGCGGTTTACCAGAATGTTATCAGGAATGAGAGACTTCAGCTGTGAGGAGAGGTAGGACTGCTCTTGGAACAGAAAAGGTTAAGAGGTAGCCTAATGGAGGTTTTCAAGATGGTGAGAGGTTTTAGTAGACTAGATAGAGAAATAAAAATTCCCTCTGGTGAGTGGGTCAATAACCAGAGGTCATGGATTTAAAATTGTTGGCAAAAGATCTAGATTGCGAGATGAGGAGAAACCTTTTCACTCAAAGATTTGTCAGGATCTGGAATGCTCTCCCTGATAAGGTGGTGGAAGCTGAATCCATAAATAATTTTTAAAAGGAGTTGGACAGATACTGGAAGATGAGGAACTTAAAAGGTTCCATATGAAAAGCAGGACTGTGGGACTAAGCACACCTGCTTTTTCGAAGAGCCAACACAGGCACAATGGATCGAATGGCCACCTTCTATGCTATTCTATGATTCTATTCTATGATTTTCTTCACTCCATTTTCAGGTGCAGAGCCTTCAGATATTTCCACCCCAATCTCTAAAACACTCTCCTCCCTATCTTGTTGCCCCTCCTTCAAAAACCTACCTCTTTAATCTAGCTATCAATCACCAATGCTAATCCTGCCTCCACTTGGCAATGTTTTTTGTATTCATTCACGGGATGTGGGCATCACTGGTGAGACCAGCATTTATCCCTCATCTCTAATTGCCCTTGAGTGACATGTTAGGCCATTTCAGAGGGCAGTTAAGAGTCATATACGTTGCCTTGGGTCTGGAGTCATATGTAGGCCAGACCAGGTAAGGAATGCTAGATTTCCTTCCCTACTGGTCATTAGTGAAACAGATGGGTTTTTACAACAATCCAACAGTTTCACCATTGTCATTACTGATACTAGTATTTAATCCAGATTTTAATCAATTAAATTGAATTTAAAATACCGAGCTACCATGGTGGGATTTGAACTCATTATGGGTGGGGGGGGGGGGGGGGGGGGTGGAATTTTAATCAAAAAAAGGGTGTTTTTCATTTGGACAGTTGGGCTAAAGTCTTAAAAATCAGAATCCCAAATCTAACCAGCCTCCAAACCAGCCACTTTTAGCTTTAACTAAGGCAGGAAGGCTGGCAAATGACCAACCTGCACCAAGGAGGTGGGTGGGCACTTTAAATATGATAATGAGGCTCCGAGCCTCACTGTTATTTAACTTTTCAACTTTAATTGTGGTTGACCGGGTTTCCCGAGCCTCAGGAAACACAGTAACTACATCCAGGTGAGGGCTAATGGATCCATGAGGTGAGGGCCTTTACATAAACCCACAGAATACAGCGTGCCTGCCTGGGCAACACCTGCAATCAGGCACCTGTGACCCCAGGCCTTCACCACGAAGCCACAAACATCCCAGCTCCCAGGCCTCCAACTCCCCCTCCCCCCCTCACCTCCCCAGGACACTGACCTCACCCCCCAGGCCTCCAACTTTCCATCTTCCCAGGCCTCTGATCCCTTCCGTAGGCCCCCACCTTCCCCTATGCTCCCCACCACCTCCCTAGGCCTCTAACCTCCCCTCCCCCGCCTCCGCACCTCGCAGCAGATCTCTGACCTTGCCCCCCCAGGCCTCCAATCCACCTCTGCCCAGGCCTCCAATCACCCTGCCCTTCCAGGGTCCCCGGAATTGGTAGCCACTCACCCACCAAGATCCACTGCCCCCCACACTGATTGATACCCCTCCCTGATAACACCAATCAATCCCCCCACCTCCAACCCACAACCAACCACCATGGGCGCAGACCTACTTTGTCCTGTGTGGCCACTGACCAGTTGCCCACCCGAATGTGGTTAGATTAATCCGTCTGACTTCTGGGCGAGGAACCGATCGGTGGAGTCAAGTGCACACTGGAGTTAAAGCTCCACAGCATGCAGGATAATCCCATCTCTGGATTCCCTGCAACTCTGCAATACACCCATCCCAACCAAACCCAGCGGGACATGTCTTCGAATCATTAGTTCAGGCCTCTGGATTACTAGTCCAGTAACATTACCACAATGCTACCATACCCGGTACGGTCAAGGAACTGAAGAGACTGAAGAATGATTGGTGCCTATGGAACTACATCCCAAAAGTCAGCAGCACGTTCAGGATAGGAGGAGAGAAAATTGAAAGGGAAAAATTTCTGGAATCCCAATTTTGTTATTTTGTTCTTAGAACTCCCCGCTCCCTGCTCAGATTTTTAAAAATTTTATTGTGTGTCCATGACTGCCTGACTGAAAAAATGGATTATGCGTGCGCAGCCTTAAAATGTCGAATCTGTCAATTCATTACGTAAAGGAATAACATGCTGTTCGTTTAGGAAGTGATAATTGTAAATGCCTCAGAGCACAATGATGAAAACATTCAGCTTTCACAGGGCAACCCATTTCTCTCTCATGGGTTTTGGTCAACAAATGTTGGCAGGTTTACTACCAAAACATTAATCCTTTCAACGCAATCACATGTAGTGTGTCAAATGACTCTGCTGTGATTGTAAAGATCATTGGTCAACTTATTTTTAACCAGAATAACAAGCTTCTAACCTCTAGCATGTTGAAAGAAAAGTTTACAATTTCATTAGAAATATTGAACAGAGGAAATTGATACAAAATAAGTAGAAGTGAGAATGTGGAATGCATGTACTTGAGGAAGCAGGGCAGGAGAGCAGGTAAAAGATCTGGGAGTTTTGATGAACGGGTCATTCTAATCATACAGGAATGTAAATAAAGTGAGGCCTCAGTGTATAAGATAGATTTTGAGTTTGTTTTGCCACAAAACTGAACATATTGAGGGCATAATGGTGCAGAAATGTAAGTGGAGTTGGTTTGGAGAAAGATCTTTCAGTTATATAGCAGGTTTTATGACCACATATGTCCCAAAGCACTTTACAGGTAATGAAATACTCTTGAAGTGTAGTCACTGTTATAAGGTAGGCAAATGCTATGTTTGATCTCCATCTATCATGCAGAATATGGCACTTGTGGTTGATTTTATGTCAGGCAAAAAACACTCCGACCAAAAATAATTGGGAGCATTGTCACAGGATAGTGATGTGGTGGAAGTTACATCATGTACACATCAAAGCTGTTATCCAACAAAAACAAGAAATGCTGGATTCACTCAGCAGGTCTGGCAGCATCTGTGGAAAGAGAAGCAGAGTTAACGTTTCGGGTCAGTGACCCTAAACGTTAACTCTGCTTCTCTTTCCACAGATGCTGCCAGACCTGCTGAGTGAATCCAGCATTTCTTGTTTTTGTTTCAGATTTCCAGCATCCGCAGTATTTTGCTTTTATTAAAGCTGTTATCCAATCTTGACACCGGAATTACACTTGTTCATAATTTTCCCCATATAAATTGGCCATCCAGGGCCGTTAGGCTGTGTCTTTGAAGACACAATTACTTAAAGGGCTCTGTTTTCCAATTCTTTCATATATTTATATTACCGTTAGCATTTCTCTCTTTTTTTGAGCTGAAAATGGCAGCTAATGGAATAAATCTTCAAAGCTAAAGGTACTCAGCAACAGCCCTCTCTGACAAAAATGAATATTCTGGAGCAGCTGATAAATATATTGGCCAGCGTGGAACTGAACCATACAGCCAGGAAGGTCCCAAACCCCAGTTTGTATTGTGTTAGCTGATATCAATTGGTTCAGTGGTAGAGTTGACTTAGTACTCCTTCATCAAAGGAAATAGCTACAAAGTGTGTGAATGGAGACAATGAAGTCAGGCAGCAGCAGGCATAGTGTAATGTTCTCCATGGGTATCACTATGTAGACAGGTATTTACACTTGGAGGATGGTTTTCTGCTGTGAAACTACACCTCAAGAAAAATCAGTGCTTTCAATTTGGGCAAAAAACAGTCAAAGTCAATTTTAAATCATATTTTCTCTCATCTCCATATTCGGCAATTGCCTAAACTGAAGTGTGATATTTTTCCACCAACACTTAAAAGTCAATTTGAGAGAATAATTGGAATGAAAGGGTGGAAGGGGCTGCTGTAAATCGGCAATTAAAGTTAAAACTCCTGAGATGTACTGTTTAGAAAATGAGCAACAGGCTATCAGTTTTGAAGTGACATTTGTTAAATGTAGTCCTCATGGAGTTAATAGATGCGGAGCTGAACAAAGCTGGTTTTCATAATTGTTACAGATTTCATCACCCATAATAAAATTAACTAAAAAAAATTGGGAAAAGAAAACAGGAAGTCAGTCAATATTTAGATGAAATTAGATTACAATTCAAATCATATGTTTATTGTTAACAAACACCAACTATGTCAAAAGAAATGTCATCTTTGTCATGAAAGAGAACTCAGAAGATAGCTGTGAAGTTACAGTGCATTTGATAAACCATGGGCTGAATTTTCCAGACAGAGATTATTTTCAGCTATCAGGCCGATTTATGAGTCCATAAACTGGCCATCAGAGCAGTGCACATTCTGGGTCAGTTTTCCAGAAGGCAACCAATTAACAGGCTGCCTCTAGGTTCGCCGTCCAATTTGGAATGGCGAGCAGCTACAGCAGGAGAGAGGGCTAATCAGCTCATCGGCAGCCTTCACAGTGGCCAGAGTGTTAGTGTATTGCTGAGGCGAAAGCTTCAAAAGACGGCGGAGTGAAATGGCTGCGAGAAAAGGCTGAGGGAACTGGCAGCCATCTCTGCACTCTGAGCACTGTCGGTGAGAGATAGCCTCCAGGAGCTGCTCTGTCTGCGGGACACCTCAGGCTTGCTGTTTGCACCATTAAACAGTCAGATCGCATCCGATCTCCCGCTGTGCCGCTGCGTCCTCTGAGTAGCTGAGGTTCTGCCATGACGTCGGACCCATGTGAGGCTATCAAAGTTGCATTGCTGTTGGAAATTTGCTGCTAATCGCCCTTTCAATAAGCTTATTTGGCATCTCGCTGCTGCTGAGTAGGTTGCTGTCGGGGAACCGGCACAATGCAGTTTTCTCTAATTTTGCTCACTCTCCCACCTCCAAACCCGCCTCAAAGGGCCTGATAAAATTTCGCTCATCCCATTATTTCCAGAAGTCATACTAGAGTGAAGACATCTCACTGTAAACTCTGTACAAAAGTAGGAGGTAAAAATTCTGTGTCCACATTGGCAGTGAGGTGCTTTGCTTACTGCCAGTGCATAACAGGAAACTGCAGGCATGCTGCCCGTGAGTCCCCATTATATTCTGGCAGAAAGCGTGGTACCTCACCACTGGCATAGACTTGGAAAATTTGTACCTAGAACATAAAGCTGGTAACAGTCACCGAGAGCCATCCCATGATACATGCCACTGACAACACCATGTGAGTTATTCAATTTGAATTTTGCACTCATGAAGGTTAAAAAGCTGACACTTCAATCAACATTGAATTGAAATTAATCTTTTAACAAGAAATGGCAGAATGCCCATTTTCTGCAGCTGACAGCCTGCTAGCAATATTGTGGGACCATGGGCCCTTTCAACATGTGATTTCTGAGAACACAGTTTCACTAGTGAGTTACTAAATATAGAGCAAAACTGGCATTGTTCTGTTTGTCATAAAAAGAGGTTATTTCACCACTAAGGAGAATTTCCCTGTGGCAGATTTACTTCCTCAGCATTGCCTCCAATTATTCCCTTGAAGCTAACAGAGCATTAATCAATAAAGTATGGAATAAGAAAAGATTACTTTGTGCAGCAAGCTAGCTCATTCTGATGGACCATGTGCCATTTGTATTTCTGTAATTTTAACCAATAGAAATGACTAATCATCGGTAAATATTTTTTGTTCATTCACAGGATGTGGGCTCCGCTAGTATATATTGCCCTGTCTTTTGCACTCACGTGCCAGCCTCCATCATTGAGGATGGGCACATTCATGGAGCCTTATCCTCTCATTAGTTGTTTAATTGTCTACCACAAATCACAATTGGATGTGAAAGGACTGCAGATCTTTGATCAGATCCATAGGTGTGGGATTGTTTAGCTCTGTCTTAGAATGCTGCTTCTCTTGTTTAGCATGCATATAGTCCTATGTTGTACCTTCAATAGGTTGGCAACTCATCTTTAGGTATGTCTGGTGCCACTCCCGTCACATTTTTCTTTTACAGATTTCATTGAACCAGAGTTGGTCCCCTGCCTTGATGGTATTGGTATTAGAGTGAGGGATATGCCAGGCCATGAGGTTACAGATACTGCTGATAGCTCACAGTGCCTCATTGATTCCCAGTTTTGAGCTGCTGGATCTGTTGTGACTCTATCCCATTTAGCATAGTGGTAGTGCCAGATAACACAATGGCAGGTGTACTCAGTAAGAAGCCGGGACTTTGTCTCCATAAGGACTGTGCAGTGGCCAGCTCTACCAATACTGTCATGGATAAATGCATCTGTGATATGTAGATTGGTGAGGAAAAGATCAAGTAGGTTCTTCCCTTGTGTTGGTTCTCTCATCATGTGCCATCGGCAGTAACATTTCCTCCTAATCACATTGGTATAAAAACTCCAGGATAATAATCAAAAGTAGTAAATACCAAATTGAAATGCCTCAAGCAAGGCCAGGCATTATAGAAATGTGCAACAAGCACATTGGTAGATTTCAACAGTCAGATCAGAACTTGTTAGTGTTCCACCAACCATCTGATTATATTTACCTGTCTTTGTTCTCTGTAATCGTAAGTCCATTTCACAACCAGATATTTGTCCAGTTTATTTTAAAACATTAAACAACTTTAGTAGGCACTTATTTGACTAAGGTGCTCATAGTAGTGGTGATCTGCCCAAGGGCAAGTCCTCTGCTCACTTCTTCATGCCTCATGGTCCTGCGCTTTCCTCTTCAGTTGCTCGTAAGAGCCTCCCACTTCTAAACTTCCACGAGAAATGAGCAATATGACTAGGGAAAAGTATGTGAGGTGATTTCCCGTTTCCTTCCTCACGTGTATTTTAAAGGAAACACAAGTCCTCTCTCCGAAGAATCCTCTGTCTATGAGCAGCCGTTCTCCCTCAAAGTTCTACCTCTTCTACCATGGCCATTGGCCATGGCTCGTAACCCTGAGCATGGAACCCTACCTGAACCTGGGGCGACTTGCAAAAGGGCAGTGCCAACCACCCACTGAAGTCTCAAATGACCCTGCTAACCTAATCTAAGGTGCTGCAGGCCTTTATATCCTGCACTAGCATGCAAGTTGCCACCCCAGCATTGGCAAGCTCCTAATGTTTCTGACACTTGGAGTTTGCCAAGGTTATTTAAAAGAAGCTGATCCCTGACTCTCTGGCAAAGCAATGTCACTTCTCGCTAGACAGGCGTGAATGTCACAAACAGATAACCAAAATATTGGACTGTGCCCAAAATTACTCCAGGATGAGGTAAAGAATATGTGAAGAAAAAAAACACATTTTTCTGCTATTAAAATAATGAGCCAAATTTACAGGGGTTTTCAAAAGGGAGCAGGCCAAAAGCAATTGGTATTTGAATTTAAAATAACAGGGAGTTGAATGCTAAATTATTTGATGGTTTTTGGAGAAATTTATAGTCCACCCTGGCTGGGTAGAAGGACCACCTATGAGTAACTTTGTGTGTGGTCATGGGTGGGGCTGTTTTACATTATTGCTGATCCTTTCTGATGTTATTTTAATCAGATTAGTTTGGTGCTCTTAATGTGGCCTGAAGAAAATTCATTTAGCATTGTAAGTGATCATAATGGGAATGATTTTTGGTTGTTCAATGGAAAATGTACCCATTCTAAATAAGGAAGTAATGTGGTGAAGTATTACATGTGAATGAATAATGGAATTATTTTGTTTTCATACTACAAAGTTTGCAATAATTTCAAACATGCGTCTATTTGTTAAAAGCTTTTTGTAAGCTTTGTTTTGCTATAGATCGTTATTAGAGAAACCAAGGGGTATTTGTCACAAAATTACCATCTCTAAATTCTAGTATATAACCATTGCATCACTACCAATTGGCTGTGAGGCCGGAGGGCTGGCAAAATGGTGGGGGGAGTCATCGGGAGGGGAGCCTGATGTCTTCCTGCTGCCATGCAATATTGCCAACGGCAAGAAACTTAACAGCTCGGCCGCCCACTGGGCGGCCAATTGAGCCACTTATGTGGCCAATTAAGGGCCACTTCCTGCCTCTGCATAAACCCTGGTGGCCTCCCAGCGGGTTCAGGGGGAGTGTCTTCCTTAATAGACTCTCCATGGCCCACGGAGTAGCACCCCCCCCCCCACCCCATGACAATGGCTGCTCTCACAGCAAACGGCACTGCTGGTGATCCACAACCCCCACACACTCCAATCTGCCAGGCCCCAGTTTCCCCCAATCACAATGAGCTGTGTTTGAGGACATCCCACCATTGAGACACTCTTATCCTAGAGTTGCAGCCTCAGCAATGGCCAACGCTAATGGTGGTGCTGCTGAGCTACTGGCCTTGGGTTGATTGGGTTGGCAGCTCTTGGGAGTGGGCTTTGTCCTTAATTGGATGGCATCCCTGGCAGCAGCCTTCTTAATTGGCCACTGCTAGTAATATGCTGCCCAGGTTCCTGCAGCCGGCTGAAGCAGGGTCGGCTCCTGCTTTTGGCCCTGATGACGGGACTTCACCGTCAACAAAATTCAGCCCTTGTGTCCAATACTTATTTGGATTTTTAACAATTTATTTAGAATTAGATGCTCCTGACAATAAATAGTAAATTATCAAGGTTATACAATGAAGTAGCTTCAGTTCACTTAGATTTACTAAAGTAGATTGATGGAAAGATACTGAACAAAATTCATTACACTCTAATCAGCCTGTGCAGTAGGTTTTTCAGGAAATCCAAAACACCAATCTTTTTGGGTATTCTTGATTTTATGGTTCATATTTTATGGAAATATATCTATGTATTTCTCTGAATTCTTAAGGAATTTAAATAAAAATCTTATTTTGAAAAGCCTCAAAGAGTGTCTATATTGTAAAATCAAGAGTGTATGGTTATGTACTTGCCTATGTTTCTGATTCTTGCCCTCATGCTACCAATTGTAAAAGACATCATCATAAGAACTTCAGAATATAGTGCATAAGAAAATAAAAAATAGGAGCAGGAGTAGGCCATTTAGTCCCTCAAGTCTGCTCCGCCATTCAATAAGATCATGGCTGATCTGATTGTGGCCTTAACTCCACGTTCCTGCCTTCCCCCAATAACCCTTTACTCCCTTGTAGATCAAAAATCTGGCTAGCTCAGCCTTGAATATATTCAATGTCCCAGCCTCCAATGCTCTCCAGGGAGGAGAATGCCAAAGATTAATGACCCTCTGAGAGAAGAAATTCCTCCTCATCTCTATCTTAAATGGGAGACCCCTTATTTTGAAACTGTGCTCCTGAGTTCTAGATTCCCCCAGAAGGGGAACTATTGTCTCAGCATCTACCCTGTCAAGCCCCCTCAGAAACTTTTATATTTCAATAAGATCATCTCTCAATCTTCTAAACTCCAATGAGTACAGGCCCAACCTGCTCAATCTTTCCTCATAAGACAAACCCTTCATCCCAGGTATCAGCTTAGTGAACCTTCTCTGAACTGCTTCCAATCGAATATTCAAAGATGAGTTAAACAGATTTTTCAACTATCGGGGAGTCAAGGGTTATTGGGGTCAAGCACGGAAGTGAAGTTAAGGCCACAATCAGATCAGCCATGATCTTATTGAATGGCAGAGCAGGCTTGTTGAGCCAATTGGCATACTCTTGCTCCTATTTCTTATTTTTTTATTTATTTTTTTATTTCATTTATTTTTTATTTAGAGATACAGCACTGAAACAGGCCCTTCGGCCCACCGAGTCTGTGCCGACCAACAACCACCCATTTATACTAACCCTACAGTGACCCCATATTCCCTATCACCTCCCTACACTAGCGGCAATTTACGACGGCCAATTTACCTATCACCTGCAAGTCTTTGGCTGTGGGAGGAAACTGGAGCACCCGGCGAAAACCCACGCAGACACAGGGAGAACTTGCAAACTCCGCACAGGCAGTACCCAGAATCGAACCCGGGTCCCTGGAGCTGTGAGGCATGTTCTTATAATCTTATGTACTCCCTCTGCATATCGCTGCCAGTGTTCCATTTTCAAGTCATGCTGAAAACCAAGAGATACAGCAACTGTCGTCTCCATTACTGAAACAGGCTTTCTTCTGTCAGGCCTTCCAACTCCTCTGACTTCCTTGTCAAAATCCAGCAGCACTCCCTTGTAAATCCAAAAAGTTTGCAAAACTTCTCCAATAACACTCAGTGCAGTACTTCCACAAACTCTGCACCAGCAAAACAAAGTCAAAAGTACCTCACTTGAAACATGCATGGTTAACCATTTAAATAGCATTAGTGGGGGGTGGGGGGGGGGGGGTGCGGCGGTGTCCCTCATGTAGGCGAATGCATGTTCAGCTGGGATTGATTAAGAGAGGGCATTAAATGGACCTGTGCTGTCCAATATGCTAGATTGTGCACCAAATCAGCATTTGACGTCACAATCCACTCACTCTGCACGCTTCCAGCGCACACACAAGTGCCCTAGTGCACTTACGCTCAAAGCATGCCATGTCAGAAGTATCCGGAAGCTTCCTGGCAGACATATTTTAAGTTTTGTTCTTCTGCAGGGCTGGCACTAGTGGCACTACAGCGCCAAATTTCGCAGCCCAAGCAACTGTAATGAAGAGGCCTTGCTTCACTCAAAACACTCAGTGAAAACAGATTCTTTTCCAGTGCAATAATTTTACATAAATACCAAAATCTATCAAGCCTGCAGGTACATTTTTAGGCTGCGACCATTTATGGATGTGAAAAATGTTTGGCAGTGTATGCATTCACTGTAAAACTTGAGCCAGCCATGTTTGAAGGGGTTTGGATTTCTGGTTCACTTAGCAGTACACACTTAGTATATGTGTTCTATTTGTCTGGCAAAATGAAATTTGGCAAGCCTCAGAGCAAAATCTCAGAGGAAATGCACTCTGCCAAGAGCTTGTATTGAACCCATTGCTAAATGTTAATCAGTACCACAAGTGCTTGCTGGGTCCTTGTTTCAAATAATCTGAACAATTAAATCCTAACAGATGGCACTTAGTGCTTTAGCAACATTGCAATTAAAAGAGAGTTTGATATAATACACGTTAAACTTTGATTTCTAAATCTTTTATGTGTTTCCTTTTGCTTCTAATTATATTAAAAACAACATTACATTAACTCATACCATATGATATGGCTGTGCATTCAAAACACAATAACAAACTATCAATATAATGCCACATTAATGTAGCTGCAGTTTTTAACTTCAAAGATCAATCATTCAGATAATAGTTAAGTTACAGTTTTAAACAATACTGACTCTTAATGCAACAGAAAAAGTGTGCAAAGTATTCTGAAGTTAACAAATGTAGTACATTTTCCATAAAGGGAAGCTCTTTACATGCAAAAAATAATCTTGGGAATTGTGTTTTATGCTTGAAGCGAAGATGTGCTTTTGTTGTCCTAATGACATGATGAACAAGTGGCACAATGTCATGTTTTGTTATGTGTTACAAAACTTCATTGCCTATTTCAAAAGGAATGCAGCAGATATGGTATATTTAGACACTCAAAAAGGCATTTGAAAATGCCACATAACACCATGCAAAGATTAAGGTACAGGAGGTTAAATTGGTGGCATGGATAGACGCGTAGAAAGTGGAAGTAATTGGATGTTTCTTGTATTGCCAAGATGTAGCTGTTGCCATGGTCCATGAATGTATATTATATATATAAATATGATTTGGCAGAAGAAATGGCATGATGCCAAAGTCCTGTACTGTATATGGTCAGCTTAGCGACTGCTCATAATAAGGTTGGAGATATGGATGGGAGAGGAGGAAGACCAGAGAGAATCCAATCAAATTTCCCAGGGATAAGAGGGTATAGTTCTGATCCTTCTTCTTCTTCTTCTTCTTTGGCCTCCTTGTCTCGGGAAACAATGGGTAAGCGCCTGGAGGTGGTCAGTGGTTTGTGGAGCAGCGCCTGAAGTGGCTACAAAGGCCAATACTAGAGTGACAAATTGAGCTGGACTTATAACCTGTAACTGCTGCCTTCCATGTTGTTTCGGTCATTGTGAGGCGACTATGGAGTGACCTCTCCATGGCGCATGCCTGGGTGAATGTATGGAGGTTGTGAGTTGCCCAAGCGTCAAAACCCCCCTCTCGGCCTTTCTGGTGGGGTCCAAAGGAGTGCAGAGCATGACGTTTGGCACCGGTATGGCTGCAGGAACTGCCGGAAACATGCCAAAGGTGACACATGACCGCCTACGGGGTTCCGCTCCGGATTTTCTGTTAGGGTTTACTCCCTTAGCCTTGGACTGTCCCGAGATGCCCACAAGGCAGTGGGGCTGTTAGGGCCCCTGCTCAGGCATAGGTGGATGCCGGTGGGAGGAGAGGGTGCGAGGGGGAGGAGTGGAAGGAAGGGGGTGCGAGGGGGATCTGGGAAGGGGGCTGTAGAGGGGTGGGGGGTGCAGGGGAACAGGGTGCAGCGGGAAGATAGTGCGAGGGGGGAGCTGGGAAGGGGTTGCGAGGGGGGAGCGGGTGGGGGAAGAGGGTGCGGGGGGGGTGAGCTGGGAGGGGTGAGCTGGGAAAGGGAAGCAAGGGGGGAAGCTGGGGGGGGAAGGAGGTGCAGGTAATAAAACATTTCGTCAGTTCCCACCATCGACGCCGGGAAAGCTCATCCTTGTCCTCCGGGAGGTGGGCGACAGCCTCGGGCACCAGTACCAGCAGGAATTCGCCGACGTTGCGCTGCAGATGCGCTACAAGCCGCACATCTCCCGCGGGCGCTTTGAAGTTGTGGCAGAGGAGCCGTTCCGCGATGGAGTCAACTGGGGCTGGGTTGTGGCTTTTTATGTGTTCGGGGTTTTTCTCAATGCTTCCCCTCTGTACTAGGTCTTATAACCCTAGGGTTCCGCTGCTCCTTCCTCTCTACACTGGACTTACCGCATGCCGTGGCCGCGGGCGCTCTGGACGATGAAGACAACAGGGTAGAAGATCAGAGTATCACCAGCTGTGTTTTGCAATTTTGACCGGTAGAGAAATGTAGCCTAGGCGTCCAGAAAAATGGATGTCAATTTCAGCAAAATTCAGTGCTCAGTGAAGAAAGCAAAGAGCAGGTATGGCTGGGAGAGGGCAGTGGGCCCAGGTAACATTAAAGACTAGATTAGAGCGTAGCTATCTGATTAGAGACTTTAAAAACCAGGGCTGTATTACACTTAGCAGAAAAAATTAAGATGGCATATAATAGAGGAAATAGTTTACGAAGGTTTAGGTTATTTCCACTGGCTGATGAATTGGTTACATGGGGTCATAAATTCATGTTAGCATTAGAAGCATGATGGGGGAGGATTGACAGAATTTTATCATGCAAATTGTTGTTAGAAAATAGGAACATAGGAACAGGAGTCAACCACTTAGCTCCTTGAGCCTGTCCAGTCATTCAATGAGATAATGGCTGATCTGTGTCCTAACTCCACATACCCACCTTTGCCCCATATCCCTTAATACATTTGGTTAACAAAAATCTATCAATCTCAGGTTTAAAATTAGCAATTGACACAGTATCAAGTGCCTTTTGCAGAAGAGAGTTCCAAACTTCTACCACCCTTTGCCTGTAGAAGTGCTTCCAAACTTCACTGTCTGGCTTAACTTTTAATCTACCTTCCCTAGTCCTAGACTCCCCAACCAGCGGAAATAGTTACTTTCTCCCTAACCTATCAGTTCACCTTAATATCTTGAAGGCTGTGATCAAATCACCCCTTAATCTTCTAAATTCCAGGGAATACCTGGACTCTTTCCGCATAATTTAACCTTTGGAATCCAGCTATTCTTCTGGCAAATCTAAGCTTATCCTTCCTAAGGCGTGGTTCCTAGAACTGAGGACAATACTCCGGGTATGATCTAACTAGGGCTTTTTATATGAGACACTATATCACAAATGGCTATTTTACAGTCATAAACACTTCAAGAAGAAATATATTACCGGATAAGGGAAAGAGCAGGAAATGAAAATTGGTTGTGATGGGGGAACTGGTACTTAAATAATGTAAAGCATGTATACCCTGCTTCTGTATTGAAATTTCTATGATTCTATGATATGTTATTTTATGAATCTGATGCCTCTTTCAAAAGCAATTTTCTTCTTGTATTGGATACAATGGCTATTTGTCAAGATCATAAACAGCATTGAAGGTCACTGCTTGGACAAACTGTATATAGTCATTTTTACATCTCCCATCTCTACTTGCTTCTCCCCATGCCTCCCACCAATAAGAACAATCACTTATCATAACTTGGCTGGCCAAAGACACCATAAAACTTTGCCATCCATTCTGCCCCCTCCTATAGCTGTTTTCCCATTGTTGTCATTCCATGCCCATTCAGGTCTTCACCATGCATGATATGATCATCTACAATTTGGTCACCTTTTACCAGCTGGAATCCACTATGTCACCATAGGATAGCACTAATTTTCTGCAGCCAAATCACTGCACAGTGAACGCAGGCAACTTCTTCTCATTGTGGCACTGTTGATAATTGTTCTCCCACTTGTAATGGAATGTAGCGTCTCCTGGATCTGAGTTACTTGAAGTAAAGTTTTTTTAGTTTTATTATAATACTCCGACAGATAGCCACAACTAAATAATACATAATAAATATTTTCAGTTCATAATCATATCTTTCTAACCCATACCTGAATTTCCCCGTCTAGTTATAAATTTTCCTATAGAGGGCACTTGAAATGGATTATGTCAGGATGCAATGCACTCAATATTTTTGTCAACATTTCTATAAACAGAAGGAAAGGCCAACTGCCTGAATAGGTACTTCTCAAAGCCATTCCTTCCGTATACAGCAAACAAAATGGCCAACCAGCCATTGAGTCATATTATTTCCATATGCAGCTGTTAACTCTCACAGAAAAGAAAAGAAATTTCCACATGTGTATTCTTGGCTATGGCTTTACATACATATTTGTGCTTGCATAATGCAAGGAGAAAATTGGGCCCTTTATGTTTCTAATTAAATCTCAAAAATAACACTTGCATTAGTTCTTCTTCTTGTGTTGCAACCATGCGTTTAAAAAGTCAAGAAAATGCAATAAATTTACTTATTTTAACTAGATTTGGTGGCTGTTTACTAATCAAGTGTCCATAATAACTGTTAAGCTACTGTTTTACAGCCAGCAATTTTGTTGCAAAAATTATGCTTAAAAGGTTCCCTGCAAAACATAACTTATTACAAGAATAACACTTAAGTCTTCTTTCGAGCAGAAAGAAGCATGGAGCAAGGAAAGGTCATTTGGGCTATTGAGCTAGCTCCTTTCAATGAGCCATGTACAATTTGCATTGCCATGGATACACTCCAGTTTATTTGATCTTCTGAAGGAAATGAATAACCACAAGTAAAACCTAGAAGAGAAAACTCTTGAGTTTTCTCCGAGTCCCAAAGGAAGTTAATCAAATGCTCTGGAGTATCATTCTAACACAATACATTATTCAGCCATGACAAATTACATTCCACAATGACATTCCCATGATCCCATCAGGCCTGCAGTCAAGTCATAGTGTTCTGTAGAGCAAATGATCATTAAGGCTAAATTTATTCTATAACCTCTAATTCCTTTCACAACCAGATTTTAATTTCTTTTTAAAGAACCATTTAGCACAACATTAATTATATTTGATGGAAGCAGTTCCACATTTCTCCTATGTGGGAAATAGGAAAAGCCGCCTTCCAAAATCTAGACTATTTGAGGCTTGGTAATATCTTCTAGTTCTATTAGCATGGCTTAAAGCAAATAACCTGTCTACTTTCACATATTCATACCTTTCAGCATTTAGAGCTTATCTTCTCTCTCTCATCTTTATTTCTTCATTCATTAGGAGTCAACTCATAAATTAGTCCTCTCTCATGGGATCATCTTTGATGATCTTTCTTGATGGGGCTATCTTTGTTCCTTCTAATATTTCTATTACATCCTTTTAAGGTAAAGTATCCAAAGCTGGGCATAGTATTCCAAATATGTTCTGACCAATAGTTATTATGAAGGCCTGAAATAAGCTGTGTTGTGTTTTTTGGTTGATCCAAAGCTGTCACTCCACTTCAGACATATTGAATACCTATAGCCAAGACAGGTCAACTATTAACAAGAGGAGTTAAAGCAAAAAGATTGTTTTCTGATGGGCAACCCTCCTTTCACCTCGAACCTCCAACTCCTCTCTCTCGAGCACAATTTTTCATGTTTCTCTTCACTTTATTTGCTTTACTTTGCTTTTTTCTGAAAACCTTTCTCTACTAAGCTATAAGTGCGCTGCCCTATGTCCTCCTCCCAGCACCCTCAATGTGTCAAAATGAAGACATCACATTGTCTTTTACTCTAACTGATTCTTCTCGGTCCCTTAAGATTATGGAACATATTGCTTCCCTTAATCTTTCCCTCCTTATTACAATCTTCAGGCTTTTAAATGCCAAGCTTGGATAGGCTAATTGCTACTTCCTGATTTACCTCTCCTTCTCTTTCTATTCCTTTCAACCTTGATGTGTCTGCATTATTTAATGTGGCCCTTTATCTATGCTACTCATTACGAGCACTGACAATCAACAGACTGATTTTGTAAATTAAATGCAAAATTTACTTTAAATTAACTTTTACTGAGAATTTTCTGGTCTTCAAAGTGAGCAATGTTGATGCTAGGGAATGAAGCACTTAGTCAATTATCACCTGATGTCAGCGTAATAAGTTAGCTATGCCACAAGTCACATGCAGAGCTAAAATGTTTTGTCTCTACAGCAATAGGGCACTCTTGAGCTAGGTTGGGAAGGACATTGAATAGCATATCTATGTAAATTCCCATACTATCTGTACAAGTATGGTTGCCAATTTGTTCTAGGTTGTGGGCAGTATTGTGCTGGAGGACATTAAGAACTGGATTGAGATTTGAGTCATGTGGAACCATTACATGTAGAGATTTTCAATCCATCCATCTAAGCTGATTTCAGATAGAAGCCTCCAAAAGGAAAGCTTGGAAAGCCAACAGGTCATCCAGTGGCTAAGATTATTTCAAATTGATTTATTGAGATGGCCTAAACACAAGGGCAACTTTTTTCTCCTCAAATTTTTATTATTTTCTGGTCTTTATTCAATTCTGTTCTTCCTTTATCAGACAAGAACATAAAAAAAAAATGATGCTGGTTGACTCACACATTGAATTCTACTCTCCTTTTCTAGGAAGTATCTTGGCTATAACTTGCACCTCATCCCAGATGCCATGTCAGATTGGGAGCCCACTGTGTGAGGATATGAGGAGACATGTGCTATCATGTCATAATTTTCAACACAACTAGGCTAATGTAGATTTTATATTATAATTTTAAATCCATTAAAATAAATTTTAACTTTATAATCATCTGTTCTGATAGTTAATTCCAAAACATTTAGACTCACCAGCAGCAGCTGTGGTGGTGGTGGAGCCTGAGTGCAGGGACCAAGGAATTAAAATGGGGAGAGAGAGCCTCTAGTAAAATCACCAACAACAAAAGCGGCATCTGCAAAACAGCTGTAGGGACATCACAACCAGGGAAGGATCCATTTGGTGAGTAGCTGGTAAGTGTTTCTAGTTAATAGACTAGAAAGTAAAGGCATGGTAGGGCACCTCAACCCTGTGGAATGCACATCCTGTGCCATGTGGAAAATCCTGGAATCTTCTCATGGTCTGGACAACCACATATGCAAGAAGTGTCTCCAGCTAGAGTAGCTTGAGTTCCAGGTGTTAGAGCTTGAAAAGCAGCTGGAGTCACTCCAGTGCATCCGTGAGGCTCAGAGCCTCATGGAAAGCATGTTCCTGGAGGTGGTCACCCCACAGATTAAAATGTGCAGTCAGAGGGAGAAGGGGTGACTGGAGGACACCGGGAACCAGGCAGGCATGGCAGGATCCTCTGAGTGCATCCCGCTCGCCAACCAGTATTCAGTTCTGAATACTGGCGAGAGTGATGGTTCCTCTGCGGTGTGCAGGCAGAGCCAAGTCCACAGCATAATGGATGGCTCAGCTGCAGAGGGTGGGGAGGAAAAAGAGTGGAAGAGCAATAGTGTAGGGAATTTGATAGTGAGGGGAACAGACAGACACTTCTGCAGCTGCAGACGTGACTCTAGGGGGATGGTATGTTGCCTCCCTGGTGCCAGGATCAAGGATGTCACTGAAAAGGGGAGGTCATGGCTCATATCAGTACTACTACCATAAGCAAAAAGAGGGATGTGGTCCTGCAGGCAGATTTTAGGGAGCTAGAAGAGACATTGAAAAGCAGGATCTCAAAGGTAGTAAACACTGGATTATTCCTAGCGCCATGTGCTAATGAGTACAGAAATACAAAGATAGAGCTGATGAATGGGCTGGAGAAATGGTGCAGGTGGGAGAGCTTTAGATTCCTGAGGCATTGGGACTGCTTCTTGGGGAGATGGACCTGTGCAAGTGGGATGGGTTGCACATCAACAGGACTGGGACAAATATCCTCATGCTGGGTTTTGCTAGTGCTGTTAGGAGGGTTTAAACAAGCTTGGCAGGGGGTTGGGAACCTGAGAGTAAATTCAGAAGGGAGAGAAGAAAAGTTGGAAATGGAAGGCAGAAAATAAGTAAGCATGTTTGGAAGGCAGAGGAAACAAAGACTAGAAAATAGATAACCAACAAGTTTGGCACTGCTAAATGGTATATATTTCAGTGCAAGAAGTCTAGGGAATAAGGCAGATGAGCTGAGAGCACAGATTGACATGTGGGAATATGATATTATAGCTATTACTGACAAAAGGCTGAAAGAAGGGCAGGCATGGCAACTCAACATTCCTGGTTACAAGGTTTTCAGATGAGATAGAGATGGGGATAAAAAGGTAGGGGGGAATCAACAGTACTGATTAAAAAAACAATTATGGCTGTAAGGAGGAATGATATGGTAAAAGGATCATCAAATGAGGCCATATGGGTTGAACTAAAGAACAAAAAAGAAGAAATCCCACTATTGGGAAGGTACTAAGAGCCCAAAAACAGTCAGAGGGAGATAGAAGAGCAAATATGTAGGCAAATCTCTGAGAAGGGTAAAAACAATAGGGCAGGAATAGTGGGTGATTTTAACTACCCTAATATTAACTGGGATAGAATTAGTATGAAAGGCACAGATGGAGCAGAATTCTTAAAATGCATTTCTGGAGGACTTTTTTTTAATATGTAGCAAGCCTAATTAGAGAGGGGAGCAGTTCTGGGCAGTTTTAGGGAATGAAGCTGGGCAGGTGGAAGGGGTATCTGTTGGGGAGCACCTTGCTGGAAGTGATCATAATTCAGTTAGATTTAGGGGAGTTATGGAAAAGGACAAAGATAGACCAGGAACAATAGTTGTTAATTGGGGAAAAGCTCATTTTACTAAGCTGAGATGCGATTTAGCTAAAGTGGACTGGAAACAGCTGCTTGAAGGTAAATCAGTGCCACATCAGTGGGAGGTATTCAAGGAAGAGATAGCGAGGGTTCAGAGCAAGTATGTTCTCCTAAAGAAAAAGGGTAAGACTATCAAATCCAGGGCCCGTTGAATGTTAAGAGGCTTAAAGGAGAGGATAAAGAAAAAAAGGGAGGTATAGCAGATGCTGAGGGCTCAATACTGCAGAAAACCTAGAGGAGTATAAGAAGTGTAGAGGCAAAATTAAAAAGGAAATTAGGAAAGCAAAGAGGGCATGAAAAAATATTGACAAGTAAAATTGAGGTAAACCAAAGATGTTTTATAAATAGATAAAGAGCAAGAGATTAACTAAAGAAAGAGTAGGGCCTATTAGGGAGCAGAGGAACATACGAGCAGGAGTAGGCCATTCAGCCCATTGAGGCTGCCCTGCCATTCAATATGATCATGGCTGATCATCCACTTCAATGCCTTTTTCCCACACTATCCTCATATATATATATCATTTGTATTTATAAATATGACAATCTCTGCTTTAAACATACATAATGCATAAAACATAATGGTAACCTGTGTGTGGAGGTGAGGATGTGGGTATGGTTCTTCCTGAATACATTGTGTCTTTTTTCACAAAAGAGATGGACGATACAGACATTGCAATCGGGGAGGAGGAGTGATGAAAGTAACACAATGAAAGAGGAAATATTAAGGGGTTTAACATCTTTGAAAGTGGATCTATCCCCAGGCCTGAATGAAATGATTCCTAGGTGTTATGGGAAGCAAGAGAAGAAATTACAGAGGCTCTGACCATCATTTTCCAATCATCTCTGGCTACAGGCATGGTGCCAGAGGACTGGAGGACAGCTAATGTTGTACCATTGTTTAAAAAGGGAGAAAGGGATAGACCGAATAATTACAGGTCAGTCAGCCTAGCCTCGGTGGTGGGAAAGGTATTGGAAAAAGTTCTGAAGGACAGGATAAATCTTCATTTAGAAAGACGGATTAATCAATGATGGTCAGCACGGATTTGTTAAGGGAAGATAGCATCTGACTAACATGATTGAATTTTTTGAGGAGGTTACAAGGAGGGTCAATGAGTGTAGTGTATTTAATGTAGTCGACATGGATTTTAACAAGGCTTTTGATAAGGTCCCACATGGCAGACTGGTCACGAAAGTAAAAATCCATGGGATCCAAGGCAAAGTGGCAAGTTGGATCCAAAATTGGCTCAGAGGCAGGAAGCAAAGGTTGATGGGTGTTTTGGAACTGGAAGGCTGTTTCCAGTGGGGTTCTGCAGGGCTCAGTACAAGGTCCCTTGCTTTTTTGTGGTATATATCAATGAGTTGGACATGAATGTAGGGGGTATGATTACGAAGTTTGCAGACAATACAAAAATTGCTTGTGTTTTTGATAATGAAGAAGAAGACTGTAAACTGCAGGAAGATATCAAAAGGCTAGTCAGGTGGGCAGAACAGTGGCAAATGGAGTTCAATCCAGAAAAGTGTAAGGTAATGCATTTGGGGAAGGCTAACAAGACAAGGGAATACACAATAAATGGTAGGATACTGAGAAGGGTAGAGGAACAGAGGGATCTTGGAGTGCATGTCCACAGATCCCTGAAGGTGGCTGGGCAGGTAACTAAGGTGGTCAAGAAGGCATATGGGACATTTTATTAGCCAATGCATAGAATATAAGAGCTGGAAGGTTATGCTGAAACTGTATAAAACACTGGTTAGATAACAGCTGAAGTACTGTGTGCAGGTCTGGTCACTGCAATATAGGAAAGATGTGATTGCATTAGAGAGGGTACAGAAGAGATTTACCAGGATGTTGCCTGGACTGGAGAATTTTAGTTATGAGGAAAGATTGGATAGGCTAGGGTTGTTTTCTTTGGAACAGAGCAGGCTGAGAGGAGACCTCATTGAAGTGCATAAAATTATGAAGGATCTAGATAGAGTGTATAGGAAGGCCCTATTCCCCTTGGTTGAGGGCCAGGGGCATAGATTTAGAGTAGGAGGTTTGGAGAGAATTCGAGGGGAAATGTTTTCACCCAGAGGTTGGTGGGGATCTGGAACTCCCTGCCTGAAAGGGTGGTAGAGGGAGAAACCCTCATAACATTTAAAAAGTACTTAGATATGCACTTCAAGTGCCGTAACCTACAACACTATGGACCAAGAGCCGGAAATTGGGATTAGGCTGGATAGCTCCTCATCGGCCAGCACAGGCCGAATGGCCTCCTTCCATGTTGTAAGTTATGATTTTATATGGGGATATTTATTTGAACTGATCTACACTTAACTTACATCTAAATATATTCTATTCACAACATGCTTTTTAAATGTCTTTTCCAGACGATGGTTTTATTTCTGAACTTCACATGATACATATAACCTCAGTAGTATGGCTAAGAGGGCTTGTTTAATCCAGTGTATATTCAGCTATTAAACAGGGTGACTCTACTTAAATCCCAGTGGCTACAAAAGAAAATCATGTTCCCAGGTGAAATCTGTGCCTCATACAAACATCATTACAAGTACAACTGGTAGGTTTAATCAGCACTCCACATGAGGGTAGAGAAGGGACCCAGAATCGCTAATAAAACAAGGCTCTAATCTCATCAGATAATCTTGTATATCAATCTGTGAACACAAAGTATGATATCTCATATTGGTAGCCTTAATCTTTAGATAAAGGGTTCTGGCTTATCAAACTGTGCACGGTTAGTTAGATCTGTTCTCCTGGCTTTGTAACCATTCTTAAATTTGGGATTTTCTTGTTTTCTGTCATTTGTTTTCACAGTCATTACCAGGCATTTACTGTATCTAGCAGGCATAATGGTGCCTGGTGCCATCAGAACCGAGGAAAAGTCAAACGATTGGTATACTCCCTTCTGGTCACAGCTTAAGATGACAAAAATGGACAACTCATTGTTTCTATAATGAAGCCTGAAATGAGAATAACGTCAATAACATATACCATTCAAAGCCAAGGCAAAGCCTTCCTAAAGCCTCAAGCATAAAGGAAACATAGGGTTTGCATTTACCGACACAATTTTTTACATGGTGTTTCTTATTCCTAAATTATAAATATTTTTACCCCATCCTCTTTTAGCTCTACTCATGCTATCCGTGGTCAATAGGGTAGGCAGCCAATCTGCTCCTCAGATTTTGCTGCTCTGCAACTGCCCATTAGCAGCAGTGTAAGGCCCAGGAGTAGCTCATCCTGATTGTCCTTCCTGCTCTGGCTGCTGCTTGCTTTCCCCGTCTCCCTGTGGCAGCCCAGCAGAGTTTTTCAGTTCATGGAATGAAGAATGACAGGCACCAACACTATGATAAAACATGTTAAGACTCCAATATGCTGTACCTTTTTTAAAAATTCATTCTCAGGATGTAGGCATCACTGGAAAGGTTGGTATTTATTGCCCATTCCTAATTGCCCTGAGAAAGTGGTGGTGGTAAACCATCTTGAACCTGCTGCTGTCAGTCACATATAGGCCAGACTGGTGTGGGCAGTAGGTTTCCTTCCCTAACAGCCAGTAATGAAATAGTTAGATTTTTACAACAATTATTTCCACTTTTAAATTCTCAAACTGTCATGGGGGGATTTGAAATTGTGTTTACTAGTCTCTGAATATAATCGCTGCACCCTTGTTCCCTTAGTCAATGTATAAAGCTCTCCCTTCCAGCACTACACAATTAACACATAAAAGAACTGTGATAAAATTATTTGCAAGGTTTCACTGGTCTTGTAACCAGATTATGCAATTATGCAAATAGTGAGATGACAACATTGTCATATTGATTGTGTCTGCGACAACAATACTGTAAAATGCAATTCCAAAGAAAAAAAATATTCTTTTTTGAAGTATGCATTATCAGAAATATAACTTTCTGTAAGAGTGAATCTAATTGTGTCCACCTTTGGTAAGATTTGCCCTTGGCCATTTAATCTCAACGATATTTTGCGTTGCTAAAGGTGTGAGCTGCAAAACTCTCAGTGTTGGAACGGGGCATCAGGAACTGATTGAATGGGGCAAGCAACTATGGCAGGAATTTTACCCCCCCCCAAACGAGCAGGCAAGTGACAGATGGGCTAAAATAGAGTGGGAGGTGGGGGGGTGGGACTTAAGGGCCTCTACCCGCCACTGCAGGTATTTTACCCTTGGCTGGCAGGCGGCTGAGGCCTCAAAAAGCCCACCTGGTGGGGGGGCCTCGTGATCGGGCATCCCATGCCCCACGGAGGGCTGCCCCTGAAGCCCCAACTGCCTCCAACGCACAACACTCCCCCTGCCCCCCCAACCGACCCTCCTTGCCTCACCAAGGCCTGACCAATTGTCCCCGGTTAGGCCCTAAAAACTAACCTTTTTTCCAGGGCTGTCCTTCATCTTCTTGCAATGCTGGATGTAGTCCCAGCAGTGGCCACCGCTCCCGGTGGTGCTGCTGGGACTAAGAGCTGCCAGCCTGCTGATTGGTCGGCAGCTCCATTAAGTGGGACCTCCTGTCTCAAGGAGGTGGAAGTCCCACCCAAGACCAATTAAAGGCCCTGGGAAGCGAAAAATCCAGTCTGGCTCCCCAGGCTCAGCAGAGGCGGGCTTGCCACCGACTTTTTGGCCAGTGGACAGGACCTCCCGCCCAACAGAAAATTCCGGCCTATGCATCTCTTTAACCAACCAGATTCTCTGGTAGCTAATTCAAAGCTTAATTAATTATGCACAGACCTAAATTGGCTCCAAATACATTAGAGCAGTTCCAACTTTACGCAGTGAGTTTAGTTCGTACCTGCTATGCAAGTACCCCTAAACGCTGATGTAGATTCCTTGAGAATTCTTTTCTACCACAATTCCACCAGTCAAACGATTGCTTGAGAATAGATCAGCTATCTACTGATGTTGGATTGCTCAAAGGCTACTGAGTCAAAGAAGGTGAACATTTGTAACTGGAAGGATTACAGTTGAATGAGCAATATAATAGTCAACTGAGTTACAAGGTGATTTCTTTCACTTAAATTGGTAAACAGGAAAATAATAGTCATGAAGCTAGCTTTTACAACTGCTAATCAGATTGGTCACTGCAGAAACCTATTCAAACGCAGACATCAACAATGTGATATCAGCAATGACATGGTCACCCAATCAAAAAGTGAAAGGGATAAATCAATACTGCATGTGTGGGCTGGGAACTGTGAACATATTCTTCAGATCTTTGTCCTAAATTCATTCTAAAATGTTATTTGAACATATGGTTTAAAAGGGATATGTCACAACCAGCAATAAAAGATGATAAATACTCCCACTAATGAGACTAAACATAACTCACTCTATTTTGTTGCTGTACGGTTATGCAGTCAGTATCACTGTGGTGGTATCTATCATATCTTACAGCCGGTCATGACATAACTTCAATTTATGATGGTGCCACAAAACGATTTTGATCTCTTTTAGAGTTAAGTGGGACACAATGTACAATTCATTGAAGAATTTGGCAAGCTTTCGTCAAAAATCAACCGTGTGCCGTGTTCCACTCATCAAAACAGACTTGCTCTTAACTCTGACATTAGTGTGGCACCGTGTGTTATACCAATGCTGGCAACAGTGACTTAAAGAGAGAGCTGGATTATGTAGTTCATCCACAACATTGATTTTATTTAATTTAATTTCAAATCAGAAGCAATAGTCTTGTGAAATTCGCCTCATTGTCCATCTATCGAGATAGTTATTTGAGACAGGATGTATAAGGTCATTTAAGACCCACCTGCAAACTTTTATACTTAGATTTTTAATGTTAACACAGAGCTGAAGGAACTGAAGCTATCTGCTAACATCACATTGACACTGGGCAAAAGTAATGTAGGAGCTATGGGTGCAACCTGTCAACCCCATAATTGGTCAGTATGGAGCTGGGCAATCCACTAAAGGTTTTGGCAGCTGTCAGTAGCTGTTGTTTGATATAATCCCGTTCTTCCCATTTAATGAATGGGAAAAACAGCACTGTAAATTGCAACCTGATAATCAGATAAAGTTCATGGTAAATCTTACTGTGCTGTTCAAGGATATTTATATACTATAGAAGGGTATTTTGGCTTGGCTGGGGCAATGATGTTGGACACAAGGACCTACGTGAGGTCAAACTTGAAACATTTTAAATAGTAAGTGTTTAATAAATGTAACAACATAGATCTATGTGTTCTCCACCAGAGAAACAAGCTGATCAGGTTAATTAGCAAACAGGTCTATTAGGTCAGATTCTTCAAATAATTCACCATACAATCAGGTTTTGCTTGATTTAAGGTTTAAAACTGCAAAGTTCAGCACACGACACTGGAAAATGTAGTCTCTATAAACGTAACCGAACATAGTTCAACAAAACAATCAAAAATTAAATAAGAAAGGAAAATGGCCTAGGTGTTAGCCTGTGCTAGTTTTCAGGCCCAGACTTAGCACTGCCAGACCAGCTGTACCTGAGCTGAGAGGGCGGAGGATCGATGAAAATTGGTCCTCGGGCCTCAGTAGCACACATGGTGCTGGTCTGGCCTCCTCAGGCAGCTTACCTGAGCAAAGATACCAATGTCAGGCTGTTTGCCTAGCCAGCCACAGCCAGCCCTCCAGTAGGTGCCGGAGTAGGGATTGGAGTGGGCAACAGGTGGCGGGGAGGGCATGTGCTGGGCACAAGGGTATGATTGTGAGTCCAACAGAGCCAGGAGAGCACGTCTGTTCCTTCTGCCTCCGGAGGAAGGATTTAGAAAAACGTTTACACTTGCTAGTTATTGGTGGCCATGGAGCACTGAAGAATCCTGAATGAGGCAGGCCTGACGCCTGCTCTGCACATTGCCAACCAATTTAAAACCTTGAACAGGTTTTATGCCCCAAGTTATATACTTAAGGAGCCTAACATTTGTTTTAGGCATCTGCCCAGACGCCTTACAAATGGGTTCCACAAATTTTGCAATGCACTAATGCAGATAGGACACGGGCTGTCTCACTACTAAATTGGTAAGCTTTGCATCCGTTTTAATCCTGAGGAATGCGTGCAACGCGTACCAATTTCTACCCTAGTAACTTTCAAACCTTTAGGAAGAAGAGAAAGGGGTGGACTGGGTAAAATAAAAGAAAGTTCAAAAGTATGCCAAACAGGTGGCCAGACAGACTAAGAGGGAACTGGAAATGCATATAGCTGGTTCTGTTGATGCCCGCTGTTGTTGTCACAGCTGCTCTGTGTGTGTGACATGAACTGCCACCTCTCCAATCATGCTGGGATATTTTAGTGACATCTGAAAGTACAGAAGTTAGCTCGAGCATTGCAATTTGTATTGAATGTCATATCCCTGGCTCAATGTGGATTTTTTGGGGGGTAATATGTGACAGCTTTGCCGGATGATTAGAAAACTATTATCTGTCATTTATTTTGTTGTAAGTGAAGGTTAGTTATATTTGAACTAATCATGTGCCTTTCAGAAGTGAGTGGAATAGCAGACAAGCAAGCACAAGTTGCAAACTGAATACAAATTGCAGAATTTGCTCAATGGAGCATGTAGTTGGATGAACAAACTCACAATGACAGACAGAGTCAATAATATGGTCATTCGGAAACTGGATCAACATTCTAATGTGTAGAGGTCCGACATGAATAAACTCAATTTGTTCAAATAATTTGTATTATGATTACAAGCAAAAGACTTTGTAATGCATATTGCTTATTTTAACTGAAATTTACAAGGATCTATTACTTTGAAATAGGTAGCAATTTTAAATAAACTAAGCACCAACATCCACCTGTACCAAAGCATGTTATTTTCCTGCAACAGTTTCTATTTAAGAAATTGTGCTGGTAACAATGCAATTTGTATTAAGAGTTGCTTTTACTGCAAACTCCTTGTGGAAATACTTTGCTGTTTTGTATCCAAAGTAGAAATGAGTTTGGAACAAACTATGTAATTATGGGAATGGTGTTCAAACTGAAATAAACTACCTTGCTGAAAGAAGCCATATCCTCTCTGTTTATATTTTCTGCTTTTTCATAGCTTTGAAAATCTGGCCTAGTGCCAATTTATTCATAAAGCTTAAAGAGTTGCTAGACCACTGATGCGATGTTAGGCTGTTTTATGTTGCTAGCCCAAGCTGTCACATTAAATCATTTCCTTTTATCACATTCAAGTTACAAAATTTATAATTTTCTGCTGCTAACCAGTTTCTGTCATGACTGCTCAATTTTATTTGCCATGTTGACTGCATCCATTGCTGTCCTATGTTTGTGAAATGCGTTGGATAAATACAAATTCTTTCTTTCACGGACTGTCATTTTGAATTTTTTTGGTACATATCATGACACCTGTAATTAAAAGTTATCGTTTAGAAAAATTGTTAAAGATTTTAAATGCTAAATGTGATGCTCATACATGCGAGTTATTGTTCAAAGAAAGTTGGGAGGAAACTGTTTTCTTCTAAGTTCTCCCTACTTGATCTTCGAAAGTACTTCAAGATACACCACTCTACAGAGTTATAACTGGACCAGAGTTTCCAAAAAGCAATATTTATGAGAATGGTCCTTTCTGTATTCCAAGTAACATTTGCATTTAGCATTCCTCACATTCAAGGTTTCAATTGGCCACTTTAAAACAATACTTCTATTTGGGAGAATCCTTGATAGCTCCTAAATGCCACTATTGAATTTTGTACATTAAGAATGACATTCTTCAAAGTAACAAAACAGAGAGGATCGAGGTGTGTGCAGGGAATATGATGGAAGAATCATTATTTTATGGCTAGGAGGAAGCAAGAAGACATCAAAAGAGATTACATTCTCTAACAAGGTAACACTCATAACTCTCTCTCTGATTGTATCAAAAGAAGACTGCAAATAATTGTTTCTCTGCTTAAGTTAGACCACATTGAAAAAACAGACCCTCATCCAGGATTCAGTGCTGTCTGATCGATTAAATATTCACGCAAACACTGAATGTGGAAAGTCTGTTTTGAAGAGGATTATGTTACCATCCCAGAGACTACAAACCAGCTTGATGGATCAGAGCAGAAGGATTTGCAGAGGAGATCTCATGGTCTCCAACTTGTTAATTGACCTGCCGATCAAACCAAATTACGTTGTTCACTTGCAACCTGCATTTTAAGAATAAAGAGCAATTACATCTACTAGCTCAAAGGGACAAAACTATAATCTATTTTACATGGTATATTGTTCCTGTCTATATAAAATACAATGCATCGTCTGACTCACCGTAAACATTATCGTGATGTTCTTGGGACTAAGATTCAGCCAGAGCTCGGAAGAGATACAGAATGGCCGTATACTATTGGAAACATGGATTCCTTTATTGTTAAGCTTTCTTTTCCCAACTCCTTCTGCTGGTGTCTGTGTTTATGGTAGCCTCAAGTGGACAAAATGCACAATGCAATTTTCAAAACACTACAATCATCACAGGAAAATCATCAGTATATTAATAAATTTTACTGAGAAGGTGAACACCTCTAATGCAAGAGGAAAAAAAGAATGTAAATATGATTAGTCTTGGCCACTTCATATTACTGTAGTTAGAACTACATGCAGGCAATTTTTGTAAAAAAAAGTATTTTATTTGAGGGAGAGAAAAAGTGACGACAAATACTTTTGTCAATGAATAAACACCCAGAGACAGCATTACTTCATAGTCATTGTATTCATGAATTTATCATATATGGAATTACATCTGATGATGTAAAATACATCACTCAGTAAATGACACTTTGGCTGTGTGATAGTACTCTGAGTCAAAGGTTCGAGCCCCATGTAAGGACTTGAGCCAATGATCTAGGTGGGGACTTTAGTGTGCTATTAAGGGAGCACGGTATTGTTGAAGATGCTGTCTTTTGATGACATGTTACGCACAGGCTCCATCATCCTGTGGAGATGGATGAAAATGATGCCATGGCAGAATTCAAAGAAAATCATGGGAGTTTTCTTTGCTTTCTTAACCAACGGTTTTCCTTCAACCTTCTTCTTCTTCCTCTTTGGCCTCCTATTCTCGGGAGACAATGGGTAAGCGCCTGCAGGTGGTCAGTGGTTTGTGGAGCAGCGTCTGGAGTGGCTATAAAGGCCAATACTAGATTGACAGACTCTTCCACAGGTGCTGCAGATAAAATTGGTTGTCAGGGCTGTTTCGCAGTTGGCTCTCCCCTTGCGCTTCTGTCTTTTTTCCTGCCAACTGCTAAGTCTCTTTGACTCGCCACACTTTAGCCCTGCCTTTATGGCTGCCCACCAGCTCTGGCGATCGCTGGCAACTGACTCCCACGACTTGTGATCAATGTCACAGGACTTCATGTAGCGTTTGCAGACGTCTTTAAAGCGGAGACATGGACGGCCGGTGGGTCTGATACCAGTGGCGAGCTCGCTGTACAATGTGTCCTTGGGGAACCTGCCATCTTCCATGCAGCTCACATGGCCAAGCCATCTCAAGCGCCGCTGACTCAGTAGTGTGTATAAGCTGGGGATGTTGGCCGCCTTGAGGACTTCTGTGTTGGAGATACGGTCCTGCCACCTGATGCCAAGGATTCTCCAGAGGCAGCGAAGATGGAATGAATTGAGACGTCGCTCTTGGCTGTTCAGGCCTCGCTGCCATAGAGCAAGGTACTGAGGACACAGGCTTGATACACTCGGACTTTTCTGTTCCGTGTCAGTGCGCCATTTTCCCACACTCTCTTGGCCAGTCTGGACATAGCAGTGGAAGCCTTTCCCATGCGCTTGTTGATTGCTGCATCGAGAGAACAGGTTACTGGTGATAGTTGAGCCTAGCTGGGTGAACTCTTGAACCACTTCCAGAGCGTGGTTGCCAATTTTGATGGATGGAGCATTTCTGACATCCTGTCCCATGATGTTCGTTTTCTTGAGGCTGATGGTTAGGCCAAATTCGTTGCAGGCAGCCGCAAACCTGTCGATGAGATTCTGCTGACACTCTTCAGTGTGAGATGTTAATGCAGCATCGTCAGCAAAGAGAAGTTCCCTGATGAGGACTTTCCGTACTTTGGTCTTCGCTCTTAGACGGGCACGGTTGAACCTGCCACCAGATCTTGCGTGGAGGAAAATTCCTTCTTCTGAAGACTTCAACCAGCATCACTAAAAAGAGATTATCAGCTCACTTATCTCTTCGTATTTGTTGGACCTTATTGTGGCTGCTGCACGACTGCAAAAGTAGCTATACTTCAAAAGTAATTAATATGCTGTGAGGCACTTTGATTGTCTTGAAGTTATGAAAGGCAAGAAATAATGTCAATTCTTTCTTTTGTAGCAGAAAATTTAAATGCGGGTGAAATGATTAACTAAGCTGGCTATTCCTGTTATTTATACAATGTGTTGGCAGCATGTCCTCCAATTCTGTATGTGTCACTTTGCCTCTGCAGTTGATCATTCATGCTGTCTCAGCTGATACTATTTCAGTATCTTGACGGCTAGTCATTAAAATAACTCTACTTCAGCAGTTGAGGACAAGGTGCATGAGTCGTAGTCAAACAACTAGTAGAAAACAGCATTTGTTTCTGGCAGTCATTAACAAAACCTTGACTCATTTTCACAATCACCATCACACTCTCTTAAGATTTCATTGATTATTTCACTTCCTTATATTAAGAGTTCCATGCAGGAAGTAGCACTAACCCTTAAAAAACCATTGATTATCATTTATCTCCCATTTCCTCCATCTAACATCTGTCGCTGTGGTCATTTCTATCAACCATCAGTAGGAAACCATCACTAATGTCCTCAAAGGGTTACAATGCATATCAGACAGCCTTAATATTTCATTACTTTACCAATATAATAAAATTAGGATGAGAAAGTCCCCTTCAACCTCCTTCCCTGAGCCTGTGCCTCAAACTATAAAGTTTGTGCTGTTACTGACCCTCCCCCAACTCCCCCTTCCCCCCGTATATTGGTGAAATGGGTAGCTGCCACCCATGCCCTTTCATGCATCTTATTCATATGTCTGCTGACAGAAAACTCGGAAGATAATGGTGCATAACTAGAAGAGGCAACTCCTATTAATTAAGCAATGGGATGTGTGTGACATATTGCAAACACAATGTCCAATAAAATAGCAGATTTAACAGATTACTTTAGATGTCATTTTGGTGTCAATGGCAGAAAATAAAGATATAGGGTAAGTGCTATAGGAGAAATGTCCAAACTAATTTTCCACAATATTCTTATACTTATCTGGGATATTAAAGGCAGTATGCATATGTGCGTGTGTATATCATAGTACAAAAGCATGGGTTATTTAGAAAAATGCTGTTTTGTGCTGAAAGGACAGTATTAAAACAGCTTAAAGCATCTGTTTAGTTCCTAAATGGGCAATTAACAGATTAGCATTTGTTGTGAGGACATGGTCTTTAAAATTATACACTTAAAAAGAAAATGATTTATTATAATGCACATGACAAAACTAAGTACTACGGAAGTTCAAGAGAGGCATTTTGGAGTAGTTTTAACCTAACCCACCAGCAGGGAACTGACTGAATCAGATTGCCAGCCTATTTTGCACCCAACCCGGTTTTACTCTCCATTGACCTTTAACAAGGGTTGTAAAATGGGCAACCCATTTGGTGTCAGTTTCCTGCTGTGTGGGTTCGGTTAAAATGACTCCTATGACTCTTGACCAACTACACATAAATACAGACATGCTTAGTAGATATACAGTTATATAGAATAGGCCATCTTATAAACATTTAAATCCCACAAGGCAGTTTGGAAAATGAGGTACCAGGACTACTGTAATTAAAGAAGGGCTGAGTTCCTTTGGCCTCCTATATAAAGTATATCATGGCACTCTATGATCCATAAATGCTTTTATATTATTGCCATTTCGGCAAATATTCAGTCATCTGGCTCTTATCAACTGCCTAAGATGCAAGGACATTACTCCCAGTAATTTGTCAAGCCTCATATTTTACCATTTATTCAGCTTCTTGTGCAGGTAGCAAATGATGGATCTGTCAGTCTTCCTAAGATACAAACTCTCACATTGCTCTGGTAGCTGTCCTTATCAGGTGGTCAGAAAATTACTAAAAGACAGGATTCATCTCTCCAAATATGACGAATGTAAATCGAAATGTTTATAATTGAGATATTGCTCCATATAGGCATTAGGAACATGAAAAACAATCCATAAAATCTAGATAGCAGTGATGGATGGGAGGTGTTTAATGCTTTTGAGTACTGAATGTTCCTCTCACTTTTAAAAATACCCTCTTCTTTCCAGCTTACAACATCTGTGAAGCATGTGCGAAACTTGTGTATAAGCAACTTCCTTAACGAAATAGATTTGGATTTTTAGAACCAATTTTTCTGTTAATATACAAAGGGTTAATATTCCCCCTTGAGACCACAACACAAACATTACTTGAGCTAGTGTAAACTAAATGTATCTTCAGCACAAGCAGCTGAGTCCCCTTTAGTAACCAATGTTATGAACTAGTACCACAGTTCAAAAGAACTGAATCAATTAACCCATAGGTTGCCAGTAGTCCAGGAAACAGATTGTTTCCCTGTGAAGAATAGCTTGAAACATTACGACATGGAAAAAATCGAGAATGTTAACCATAATAAAACTTGCATCAGCATAGATGTACAAGGTTCCCTGAGATCAAAGGAAAACAATTTAAGCCAGCTAGTCCAGATACAGCTACTAATGGAGAGGTGAATTTACCTATGAGCAGTGGATCCAGGAGGAACTCATAGGAGGTTGGCATTGTAAATGCTAATATAATCCAAATTAGTTGATGAAAGACAATTTGTTGAGCCAAATTTAGACATGGACTAGAGAAGTCTTTGATGAGGACCTAAGCTACATAATAAGGATCCACCTGGCACACTTAATGAATACTCTTGTCAGGGTGCTAATCCCAGAGTAATTTAGTTTTTCTGGTCTACCCCACTCTCACCTCACCTTTCCCCAACATTCTGCTGCCACACCTCAGTTCTCCAAACATTTCAGTGAATAATAAGATATCTTGAAATAATTTAATATCACCTGTTCATTTTTAAAAAAAATTTTGGGAACAAGGGTGATGCTTTCTTCTCCCAGAAAAAAGATGTGTACATGAGTACGTGGAAACAAAAGTTGCTTTCTCTTTGAACTAGATGTATTGTCCTATTCTTTCACTTGATAGGAACATGTGGAGGGATGTTCTACAAACTCTTAAGTGCAATATCAAGAGACAGAAATTCAGAAGCACACACAATCATCAATTTTTTTTCTTCGCAGCGTTCTCAAACTGCGGCTACTCTCATTTTTTAAATAATTGTTTATGCAATAGAGAATCAGTAGAAGACTAAACAACAGAAGATACTGTTTATTTAAAATAAGAACTAAGACACAATTCCAAAGTAAGATGAACATTTATACATGGATTGTGGGTTCAAGCCCCACTCCAGGGACTTGAGCACACAAATCAAGGCTGACACTTCAGTGCGGTACTGAGGGAGTGCTGCACTGTCAGAAGTGTTTTCTTTCAGAGAAGAAATTAAATCGAGTTCCCGCCTGATTTCTCAGGTGGATATAAAAGATCCCTTGGCACTATTTTGAAGAAGAGCAGGGGAGTTTTCCCCGGTGTTCTGGCCAATATTTATCCCTCAATCAACATCACAAAAACAGATTACCTGATCATTATCACATTTTTGTTTGTGGGATCTTACAGTGCAAAAATTGGCTGCCACGTTGCCTACATCACAACAGTGACTATTTTTGATTTTATTCGTTTTTTGGGATGTGAGCATCGCTGGTAAGGCCAGATTTAATGCCCATCCCTAATTGCCCTTGAGAAGGTGGTGGTGATCGCCTTCTTGAACCACTGCAGTTCTATGTAGTGTAGGTACACCCACAGTGCTGTTTTGACCCAGCAACAGTGCAGGAACTGCAATATAGTTTCAAGTCAGGATGGTGTGTGACTTGGAGGGGAACTGGCAGGTGGTGGTTGCTGCCCTTGCCCTTCTCAGTGGTAGAGGTCGCGGGTTTGGAAGGTGCTGTCGAAGGAGCCTTGGTGAGTTGCTGCAGTGCATCCTGTAGATGGTACACACTGGTGCCATTATGCACTGATGGTGGAGCGAATGAATGTTTAAAATGGTGGATGGGGTGCCGATCCATCGGGATGCTTTGTCCTGTTGTCGAGATTCTTCAGTATTGTTGGAGCTGCACTCCTCCAGGCAAATGGAGAGTATTCCATCACACTTTTGACTTGTGCCATGTAGATAGTGTACAGGCTTTGGGGAGTCAGGAGGTGAGTTACTCATCACAGAATTCCCAGTCTCTGACCTGCTTTTGTAGCATCAGTACTTATAGAGCTGGTCCAGTTAAGCTTCTGATCAATGGTAAACCCCAGGATGTTGATGGTGGGGCATTCAGCGATGATAATGCTGTTGAATGTCGAGGGGAGGTGGTTAGATTCTCTCTTATTGGAGATGATCATTGCCTGTGTTATGAAAGTGCTTCCATTATGTTCAATATTTTGTTTTTGAGGACTTGTATTAAAACTGAAAATTTTCCATGGATGTGTTTTTTTTTAACCAAGTTCACCGACAGGTCAAGATGTTGTTTGAAAACCACCTATGCTGGAGGCCACCTGTGCTTTGGGCTCAGAAAACAGCAGAACCCTTGGTGACTGGGGAGAAATGGTTCCAGAGAGGTCACATGTCAAGGTTTATGGAGGTCAGGAGGTTGACTCTCTGTTTGGAGTTCGAACATTGTTTTCAATTTTAGTTGTGGTGTGAACTGTTTGAAGACAGTTGGTATTTTCCTGCCAAGGAAAAAGAAACCACCCAGCTCACCTCCTTCTCCAACTCTTTGAAGAAATCCTGCCAAGATCCAGTGGGAGAAACAAAGTCCCTGGTGCCTTATAGCTCATGAGGAGCTGAAAGAAAATCCTGCAATTCAATTGTGTGCTGGTGGAAAAATTTTGATGTCAGATTTCTCCTAGCGATCCTACTAGAATAATTCTCGACATCTCCAGAACGGACTGCTTCTGAAAGGAACCCAGCGACTCATCTCCGTATACCCGGATGCCAGACCAAAAAAGGGAAAACTGACTTCTTTCCATATTTTCTTTCTTTTTTCACCAAGAATTAGCAAGTATTTGACCAAAGTAGATTTTTTTTTGTCTTATTTTTCGTAACTGACCTCTGCAGAGTGAATTTCTGTATTTTTTTTCAGTGTGTGTATGTGTGAGTGTGTGTGTAGTTGTGGAACTTTTAAAAAGGGAACTTTCAGATTTTAATCAGTGTGTTAATGCTGATTAAGTCTTGTTTTATAATAAACTGATAATTTTGTTATTAAAAAAACCTGGTTGGTGTATTTTGTTCTGGGATTTAAAAAAAATAGAGTATATGATTAGCTGTATTGATAACTGAGTTAAGATTTAAATAGATGTTGCGATCTGTGGAGAAGTGGAACTAGAAAACACAGTGCGCTCCTCCTGCCTCGATCGTAACACCTGGCACTTGTGTGGCACTTCATTAGCTGTGGGACATCCTGTGGTCATGAATACTTCTTGATTTCTAGGGGTTTATGACTAAACATTAAAAAATTAGATCCATCTTAATCCAGTTGACAAAGTTTTAAAAAATGTTTTTATTCATTCATGGGATGTGGGCGATGCTAGCCAGGCCAGCATTTATTGCCCATCCCTAATTGCCCTTGAGAAGGTGGTGGTGAGCTGCCTTCTTGAACCGCTGCAATCCATGTGGGGTAGGTACACCCACAGTGCTGTTAGGAAGGGAGTTCCAGGATTTTGACCCAGCGACAGTGAAGGAACGGCGCTATAGTTCCAAGTCAGGATAGTGTGTGACTTGGAGGGGAACTCGCAGGTGGTGGTGTTCCCATGTATTTGCTGCCCTTGTCCTTCGAGTTGGTAGAGGTCGCAGGTGTGGAAGGTGCTGTCTGAGGAGCTGTCTAAATAAAGTACAGTTATTTTTACAAAAGGAAAATACTGTGGATGCTGGAAAACTGTAATAAAAACAGAACATGCTGGAAATACTCAGCATCTTTGAAAAGAGTAAAAGGGTTAACATTTCAGGTCAATGACCTTTTGTCAGAACTGGAAAAAGTTAGAGATGTAAGAGGTTTTAAGAAAGTACAGAGGCAGGGAAAGGGAGGAGGGGGAGGGGGGTAAGAACAAACAGGAAGGTTTGCAATGGGGGTGAGAGGTAATAGTGATGAAATGACAAAGGGGACAGGTATTTCTAACCCTGAATAAATGAATACTCATCAGACACAGGTCTTTCAAACCATGGTTAACCCATTGCAAATCAGCAGCGTAGTCAATTTTGCCAAAGTGAATACTGACTGCATAAATATTTGTTTAAATGCATAGAAATCAAAAAAATGCCAGACACTTAGAAATTAGTGTTTGCTATATTCATGTAACAGACACGTGACGTTTTCACAAGACATTCCTCTGTTCATTATTTTAATGGAGGTGTTAACTCAGGTAAAATTTAAAAAAGGTAATGCATCAGTTAGAATAGCAGATGGAGGAATGTCATACAAATGTGTCAAAGCTTCGTGCACTACTTTCTTAATAGTCATTCCTAGTTTGAAATCATTTGCTATCTCAATTTAGTTCATAGCTGCAATGTTGAGTATGCTTATTAGAGAGGAGTGATCTCTCTGTACTTTTTTGGCTTGGCCTATATCACACTACCCTGCTCCAAATCACAAAATGGTCCACAATGTTACAATGTATTACAGTTTTTATAGCACAGCAGCAGACCGCTCAGCCCAACTGGTCAATACTGGTGTATATGCTCCACATGAGCATTCCCCCACCCTTCTTTATCTATTCCCTATCAGCATAAGAAATAGGAGCAGGAGTAGGCCATATGGCCTCTCAAGCCTGTTCCACCATTTAATATGATCATGACTGAAGTTCAACCTCAATTCCATTTCCCTGCTCAATCTCCATATCCCTTGATGTCCTTTGAGACCACATATTTCTATTCCTTTCTCCCTCATGTGCTTATCTAGCTTCCCCTTTTATACGTCAATGCTAATTGCCTCCTCTGCTGCTTGTGGATATATATAATTCCTTCTTGAATTTTATTAGTATCTTAAATTTATGGGCCCTAGTTCTTTGTCTCACCCTTAAGTGGAAACATTTTTTCTATGTTTACCCTATCAGATGCTTTTATAGGTCACACCTCAGTCTACTATTTTCCAGAAAGAGTCCAGCCTTGTCAATCTTTCCTGATAGGTATTACCTCTCAATTCTAGTATCATTCTAGTACATTTTTTGCACCTTCTCCAGTGCCTCATATTATATTATGGAGACCAGATCTGTTCACAGTATCCAAGTATGGAAAATTTGTATGCGAATATGATGAATGACCAGATAAGCAGTTCTAATGTTTTCAATTGAAGGATAAATGTTGGCCAGATGTCAGCAGAACTACCCTGCTCTTATTTGAATAATGTCATGGGATCGTTTATGTTCACCTTAGGGCACAAGTAAGGCATCAGTTTAACGTTCCATCTGAAAGACAACACCTGCCTCAATGCAGCACTCCCTCAGTGAGGAGACATGTGCAAGCTGACCCTGTCCTCTATCCCTGCATGTAATTTTCAAACAAGAGTCATATCCAACTCGAAACTGTTTCTCTCTCCACAGATGCTGCCAGACCTAGTGAATATTTCCAACACTTTCTGTCTCTGAGATAATGGACACAAAGCCTACTTCCATTATATAGATACATGGTCCATTTAGAAGCTGTTGTTAGATGATCAATAGTCATTCATTGCCATCAGGATGAGTTTCAAGACTTACATGGCCCTGAGCACAACATGAAATGAAGGATACAAAAATAAGAGCAAAATTTTGCAGATGCTGGAACTCTGAAATGAGAACAGAAAGTGCCAGAAATACTCAGCAGGTCTGGCAGCATCTGTGGAGAGAGAAACAGAGTTAATGGCCGGGATTTTACGATAGGTGGACGGGAGCTGGTCACCGACTGAAAAGTGTTTGGCAATCCCACTTCCTCCTCGTTTGGGGATTTGACCCATATTTTGCGGGTCCCTGGGCTTTAATTGATCCGAGACAGGAAATCCACCAACTTGAGGTAGGAAATCCCGCCTAATAGAGCTGCCAGCCAATCAGCGGGCCGGCAGCTCCTAGAACCAGTAGCACCACCAGGGGCGGGACTAGAGCCAGGAAGGCAGGTAAGTTTTGGTTGCCTCGCCGGGGGTAATCGGTCGAGCCCCAGCAAGGCAAATGTGGTCGATTGGGTTGAAGGGGGGTGTGTTGGGTCTTGGGGGTGGTTGGGGTAGCGGGGGCAGCCCTCCATCGAGCACAGGGTGCCTGATCATGAGGGCCCTGGGATGCTCGAGAGCCGCTTGCGTTTGTCAGACAACTTCTCTCAGGTCTCGGATGCCCGCTTGCCACGTATGAAATCCATGTGGAGACGGACGAAGTCCCTTAAGTGGCCGTTAAGTGGCCACTTAAGGGCATTGATTGGCCTGGGGCGGGCGGGCAGTTTTTCACCACCGCCCTGCGTAAAGTGGCAGCAGAGGCGGGAGTGAGTCAGGAAGGCCTTCCAGAGCCTCCTGCTCCATTTTACGCACCCCCCCACCACCACCATCCCGCTCTTTGGGGTGGCGTAAAATTCAGCCCTATGTTTCAGGTCTGCAACCCTTCAACAGAACTGGCAAAAATTAGAAATGCAACAGTCTTTGAGCAAGTGGAAGGGGGGAGGGGGGAAGAAGAATAAGAAGGAAGGACTGTGATATGACAGAGTGGGGGAGAGATTAAATGACAGATGTCATGGCACAAAATGCAAATGGAGTGCTAAATAGTTGTTGTGAAAGACAAAGCACCAGTCCAGAGAGAGTGCTAATGACAGAATAATGAACAGCGTGTATGAAAGCAAACACATGAAAAATAAGTTTAAGACTAGGTTAATCAATAAATAATTAATTAAAAAGATAAGAAAATATATATATATAAAAAATAAAATTAAAATTATAAATAAACAAAAAATAATGGGGCTTATGGTCTGAAATTATTGAACTCAATATTGAGTCCAGAAGGCTGTAGAGTGCCTAATTGGATGATGAGGTGCTGTTCCTTGAGCTTGCGTTTATGTTCACTGGAACACTGCAGCAGGCCGAGGACAGAAATGTGGGCATGGGAACAAGGTGGTGAATTAAAATGGCAAGCAACCAGAAGTTTGGGATCATGCTTGCGGACCAAGCAGAGGTGTTCTGCAAAGCGGTCACCCAATCTGCATCTGTCTGTCGCTACAACTATTTAGCACTCCATTTGCATTCTGTTCCATGACATCTGTCATTTAATCCCTCCCCACTCTATCCTACCACAGTCCTTCCTTCTTGTTCTTCTTCCCCCCTCCGCCCTTTCACTTGCTCAAAGACTGTTACATTTCTAACTTTTGCCAGTTCTGATAAAGGATCACAGACCTGAAATGTTAATTCTGTTTCTCTCTATACAGATGGTGCCAGATCTCATGAAATGAAGGACTCCCAGCCCTTTGTCCAATCACATTCATTTTCAAGTTTATTTTCTCGGCATGTCTCAAGTCACAAAAATACATATTCTGTTTAGATTCAATGAAAGTAAGAGAAGATTTCTCACATAATCTATTTAATACTCAAATAGGGTAATCTGGAACAAAGTGGCACAATTTTAATATCAGATCTAGGCCACTTAAAAGTGAAATCAGGATGCACTCCTTTGCAGTGAGGAAAATCTGGAATTCTCTACTCCAAAAGACTGTGGATGCTGGGTCCATTGAAACTTTTAATACTGAATTCAATTTTTGTTCGCATCAAGGGATATGAATCAAAAGCGGGCGAATGAATGAATTGTTACTTTGTAATTCAATACACAGTACAGATGATGTGGTCAGAGAGAGGTGCTTTTGTTATCTAAATGTAAATCTAGAGTGCTAATTACTGTATTTTTGCACAATTTACATGGAGTTCATGTTTGTTTAGCAGGACAAACGTTCAACTATCAAAAATTAAAACTGCATACCATTGTCTTTATTGAAATACTCAATGTACTTTGATGCACTTGACTTACAAAGATGATTTGGCTCCAGTTGAGCAATTGAAACCCTGACTGCTCAACCAGCCAGCAATGGGTTGGAAACAAACCAAATGATTTGTCACCAAAATTCATCATTCACAGTTGAGCTGGGTTTTGTCAGCTGTCTGGCACTTTAATGAAGTTCCCATGATAACAGAGCAGTCTACTATGAGAATGGAAAATTCACCTTCCTGACACACCATCAATGCATTGTATTTGTTGATGGGGAAATCTATGGCTTCTTCACTCTCTCAGCATGCTATTCTTATTCATCTTCCTGAGGTCATGTCTTCGTGGTAGATCTTACACTGAGCTGAGATCTTAACATTGTTAAAATATTGCATACTCAGCAGGTGTTGAAGAATGATGGAAAATACATGGAATTCATTTATGTTGGTACTGGCTATTTTCTGTTAATCAACTTACCAACTCCCTTTATATGTGTAATAGAAGTAATGGATTCATTGGAGTACTTTCAAGGCAGTAGCCTCGGGTTCAGATGGCCACTGTTAAAAGCCTCTCAAACTGTGCTTTCATAGTTCATTATATCATCAAGGATTTCCAATGATCTAATTAATGCCTCATGGTCATTCCTGGGTGTTAACCTTTTCTTTATAAATAAAACTGACTAGCAGGTTGAAAGTGAATTTTCACTTCCGTTGGAAACTAGCAAAAGTATGATGTCAATAGTGGCTTAGTGGTAGCACTGTGACCTTTGGGTTAGAAGGTTATGGGTTGAAGTCCCACATAGAGACTTGAGCAGTACTGAGGGAGTACTACACTGTTGACCATGCTACTTTCAGATGGGTGAATTAGCTGAGGCCCTGTCTTCCCTCTCAGGTGGATGTAAAGGATTCCGTGGTACTATGTTGAAGAGTTGGGGAGTTCTCCCCAGTTTCCTAGCCAATATTTATCAACAATTATCACTAAATTAGATCATCTGATCATTAACATAGTGCTGATTGTGGGACCTTGCTGTGTGCTAATTGGTTGCCACATTGACTACATTGCAACGACTACACTTTGAAAGTACTTCATTGGCTGTAAAACACTTTGGGACATCCTGAGGTCATGAAAAGTGGTATGTAAATGAAAGTCTTTCCTTCTGTATCTATTTCTCTTATAGCCTATGAAAGCCCCTTACTTTTTTGGGCCAGTATATTAGGGAAATTATTAATAGCAAATTTTTAATGTTGCTCTAGTATTTTTCTCTTTACCTTATATACAGTATAACATTTACAATGCTGATGTATATCTGTAGTAAATAAAAACAGAAAGTGCTGAAAATACTCAACAGGTCTGACAGCACCTGTGTACAGAGAAGCAGAGTTAACGTTTCAGGTCTGTGAACTATCTGTAGTAATTTGGTCTCAACTCTGCTAACATCAAATCCCATCGAGATCAAATTATCTGAACATACAAAACTTTTTCAGGTCTCTGGAATGTCAAAAATCGTGGTTTGGACAAACTTTTTGGGATCAAATTCAACTTTAAATCCATCTTTATTCAGGCTATAATTTTAATTCATTAATTAATATTCGATCAAATTTTCTATCTGCCTTCCTATGTCACAATAACCTATTGGCCAAACCAATGAGGTTTTTTTGGCTGCAACCAAATATTTAACACTAGCAAGCAAAAATAAGTAAAACTGATGTGAAGACCGAACTGATATAAAAAAGTTTATAAGATTATATATTGGTAATTACAATTAAACAACAAAGTCCTGGCACTTACACCATGGAATTCTGTTGTATTAATGCTTCATGTATTTGGAGCAAATTCCTCCACCCACTATTTTAGATGTGCTAATCCTTTAAAGTAAACTATTAATGCCTTTGTTAGCATAGTGGACAAAGGAATTTAGTAAGAAGGCATGCAGTGTTTACCTGTTTACGTTGCACAATGTCATTTTTAGAATGAAGGCTTTTTGAATGGCCAAGAGGTATTTTAAAATTAACCTTTCAAAATAGCTATTCATTACATATATTAACCTTTGGGAGTTGATATGCAATGTGGTAGCCTGTTATATCAGAATGCCAGGAAACTAAGTAAGTGTTTCAACTTAAAATGAGGAAGCTAGGGCGTCATTGCTGGGAACTCCAAAAGTCTGGAAACAATGAGCCAAATCTTCTAGGAAAAATAACAGTGAGTTCATAACATACACCATTACTAATGAACAAATTAGCCAGCAACTTCATGGGAACAAGAGATGCGGTGTAAACTGTATCTCCAGAACTTGCTGATTGATTTACATCCTCCGCTGTTTTCTTTACACAAGTGGCACCTTGCCCTCAACACCAAAATTATTTTTAAAATCTTGCTGCATTTGCTCATTAATTACCCATTAGACTCACTGTAGAAGGTTAGCACAACAGTCTAATGACATGACTAGTGCGTGGCAATTGTTAATGCAATGCGAATCAATGTCCCTGGCCCAGAAAGGGAACAAATATACACTTGGGTCTCATTCCTGCAGGCAGTAAATTGTTCTTAGAGATTGAAAACTTTTAAATTTAAAAGTTTCATTTTTTCTTACTTTTCATTACATAGAACATAGAATCATTGAATGAGAGCACAGAAGGAGACCTTTTGGCCCACTGTACCTGTGCCGGCTCTTGGAAAGAGCTATTCAACCAGGCCAACTCCCATGCACTTTACCATAACCTTGTCATATTTTTCCCTTCAAGTATTTATCCAATTCCCTTTTGAAAGTTATTATTGAGTCTGCTTCTACCACCCTTTTAGGCAGTGTGTTTCAGATCACAACTTGCTTAAAACGTTTTTCCTCAAGTCCCCTCTGGTTCATTTGCCAATCACCTTAAATCTTAACATCCCTTCTGCCACTGGAAACAATTTCTCCTTATTTACCCTATCAAATTCATTCATGATTTTGAACACTTCTATTAGGTCTCCTTTTAACAGTCTCTGCTATTAGGGTGAACATAACTGCGGTCACTTGACCTTGGTATGATTCTAGTAAACCTGTTCTTCATCCTCTCTCAGGTCTTGATATCTTTCCTAAAGTGTGGTGCCCAGAATTGAACACAAAACTTCAGATGAGGCCTAACCAGTGTTTTATAAAGGTTTAGCATAACCCTCGCTTTTGTACTGTAAGCCAAGGATCCCATATGCATTTTAACAGCATTCGCAACTTGTCCTGCCACCTTCAAAGATTTGTGCATTTACATCCCCAAGTCTCTTTGTTCCTGGACCCACCTTTAAAATTCTACCATTTAGTTTTTACTACCTCTCTTAATTCTTCCCACCAAAAGGTTCGCAATTCTTTGCGTTAAGTTTCATCTGCCATGTGTCTGCCCATTTCACCAGGTTGCCTCTGTTCTCCTGAAGACTGTTACTGTTCTCCTCAATGTTTACTGCATTTCCAAGTTTCACGTCATCTATAAACCTTGAAATTATGCCCAGTATATCCAAGTCCACAGAAGGAGCCGTGGTCTAAATACTGACCCCTGACGAATACCACTATATACTTCCCTCCAGTTTGAAAAACAACCATTTATCGCTATTCTCTGCTTTCTGTCCCTTAGCCAACTTCATATGCCAATGCCCCTTCAAGTCCATGGGGTTTAATTTTGCTTACAAGTCTATTTTAAATTATTTTGTCAAATGCCTTTTGAATGTCCATATACACACTAGCTGCAATATCTTCATCAACCATCTCCGTTACTTTATCTAAGAATTTTGCCACATTAGAGAAACATAATTTGTTTTTAACAAATCTGTGCTTGCTTTAATTTATTATCCCATAATTTTCTAAGTGCCAATTAATTTTTTCCTAGATTGTTGTCTCTTTTCCCACCACCAACATTCGTTTAACTGAGTTTATCCCTCTCCCTTTTTAAACAAGGGTGCAACATTTGCAAATTTCCAGTCTTATGGCACCACCTCCATATCTAAGGAGGACTGGAAGATTGTGACAGGACCCTCTGCAATTTCCACCCTTATTTCTCTGTTACCTAGGTTGCATCTTATCTAGACTGGATGACTTTTCTACTTTGAGTACTGCAAACCTTTTAAGTATTACTATCATATTCAATATCATTAATACTGCCTCTTTTACTACTGCATCGGCAGGATCCTTTTCTCTGATGAAGACATGCAAATTACTCATTTAGTAACTGAGCCTTGCCCTTTGCCTCCAAAAGATTATCTCTTTTTTGGTTCTAAGTTGACTCAACCCTTCCTTTGACTACCCATTACTATTTATGCCTTTATTTTCTCTCCCTGTTAATATAATCTTTCTTTCTCTCTATTTATTTCTCTTTCTGTACCTGATTTGATTTTAATTTACCCTCCTTCCCTGTTGCTTCTCTATTTCTTTCTCAATCCTTGAATCTCATTGGTTAAGGAGCTAAACTGCTGCTCCCATCATTCACATAAGATCATAAGAAATAGGAGCAGGAGTAGATCATATTCAATATCATCATGGCTGGCCTTCTGCCTCAATACCGCTTTCCCGCATGTTCCCACATCCCTTGATTCCCTCAAAGATCAAACATCTGTCTATCCCAGTCTTGAATAAACTGAACGATGAAGCATTCACAACCTTCTGGGTTAGAGAATTCCAAAGATTCACAACACTTTGAGTGAAGAAATTTCTCATCACAGTCCTAAATAATTAACCCCTTATCCTGAAACTGTGCCCTCATGTTCTAGATTCCCCAGCCTAGGGGAACCTCTCAGTGTCTACCCTGTCAAGCCCTTTCTGAATCTTGTGTGTTTCAAAGAGATCACCTGTCATTCTTCTAAACTCCAGAGAGTGTAGGCCCAATTTACTCAGCCACTCATCATAGGAAAACCATCTCATCCCAGCAACCAATCTAGTGACCCATGCTCTCAGATGCCCTGTTGCTGTCACTGCACCATTATCAGCTGCAATTCCAACAACTTGCAGGGCGAAGTTTTTCAAACTGAAGAGTGAAGGAAGAAGTCTAACGAATGGATCATGGTACAGGATGCCCCACTCCAGCAAAATCTGGGCCATTATATCCTGTGGGGAATGGGCGAAGGGGAAGGAACTCTAATATCAGCTGACCCAGTAGATTTTGATTGACGACTTAGAGCAAAATGTAAGGCATTAATGCCGCACCAGCATTTGCTTTAACTCTCTCCCTCCCTCCGAACTCTTGGAGCCTGTCTGCTGTTCGTTTCTCTCTTTTTGATAGAGATAATAAAAGATGTGTTACCTTGAGAGAGAATACTACAATGTCCTCAGCAAGTCAGAAATTCAGACATTCAATATGTAAGTAAAGCCAAAAAAAACCTGGCTATTATTTTCTTGATGTGAAAAATTTGCTCACGCAGCGATTTCATTAAATGTTGATGCTGTTTTATTTAACCAGCTCCAGATCTTATCAGTGCATTGTGAAAATAGTCTGCCAGTGTGGCATTTAACGAGTGAAGACATACAAGAACTGAAAGCATATTCAATACCAGATGTCACATTGGCTCAGTTGGTAATCCTATTGTATCTGAGTTACAATTTTATGGGCTCAAACACCGCTTAAGGATTTGACCATATAACCTATGTTGATACTTAAGGCAGCACTGAGGGAGTGCTGTATTATCAGACGTGCTATGTTCAGTTGAACCATTAAATCGAGGCATTGTTCAGGCGGATGTGGAATTTCTCTTTTATCTAGTTAAAGAAAAGTAGGGTGTTCACCTAGTGTTTTGGACAACATTCCTCCCTTAACCACCACAAAAACTGCATTGACTAATGGTTCATCTGTTTTGTTGCTCATGAGAGCTTGTATGCAAATTGGGTGCTATTCTTATCTACATAATAACAGTGGCTAAATTTTAGAAGCAATTTTTTTGGATGTGAAGTGCTTTCAGATACCCAAAGCCGTTGATATGGGCTCACAATTTCCTCAGCCATTGGTCACCTTCCGGTCTCTTGCACAACTATTATTTACATATTTCCAACTTCTTGGATCCTATTTGCTGGCTCTTTTCTCTCTCTTAGATGTACAGATAGTAAAAGATGTGATACTCCAGAGAGAATACTGCTTTGCCATTTACATGAATCCAACACCACTTTGTATTGAGTGAAGGTATTCATTCTCATTCAGCTGATATCAATGTTCAGACAACAAGTATCTAACCTAGAAATATAGAGATGGACATGACTTTCCTTTCTGAATGTCAATTCAGCGCTATAATTCAATTTTAAGCCTAATACCGACTATTACTAGGAATATAGGGGATAAGTGCCACATGGTGAGTTATTTATTTATTTAGAGATACAGCACTGAAACAGTCCCTTTGGCCCACCGAGTCTGTGCCGACCATCAACCACCCATTTATACTAATCCTACAGTAATCCCATTACCCTCTCACATCCTCGCCTTCCCTCAATTCCCCTACCGGCTACCTATACTAGGGGCAATTTACAATGGCCAATTTACCTATCAACCTGCAAGTTTTTGGCTGTGGGAGGAAACTGGAGCACCTGGCAAAAACCCACGCGGTCACAGTGAGAACTTGCAAACTGCGCGCAGGCAGTACCCAGAATCGAACCCGGGTTACTGGAGCTGTGAGGCGGTAGTGCTAACCACTGTGTCACTGTGCCGCCTACATTTGAGTTGCACCACATTTTTGCCAACGGAAAAGGACTTGTGTTCATTGATGGGTCTGGGTCAGGATGTCAATAGGTCTTCATGCCAACATGCTGATTTTAAAATATTACTTTTCATTTTTATCTTTTGTTCTTGTTATTTTATCTCGGAGAGGTTTTTGTGGAGGGGGCTGGGGTGGTGTGGGTGTTGGCAGCGGGTTAACTCAGTTGGTTACACAGCTAGATTATGATGCAGGAAGATATCAATAGCATTGATTTAATTCCTGTAGCAGCTGTAGTTCATGGAGGCCCACCTCCTTGCCTTGCCCCACACATGAGGAGTGGTGAGCCTCAAGCTATACATCACCAACTGTCTTTCTAATGGGGAGAGATGCCTATTGTCTTTTGGGATTATGGCCAGAACAACAACTGCATGTTTCTGGTGTAAATTCAGGTTCAGGACTTTAAAGGTAAATTCACAAAGGTTTTTTTTCACCTCTTGTTTTGTTTTTAGTAAAAGGCTGAAACCACGTAAAGAGGTCATTAGTATAACAGCGTGCCAGCCTTTGAAACTGGTCTGAGACAATCGGAGAATCATTTCTTACTTCAAATATTCCTCTGAAACAGTCACTACTTTAGGACTGGAATTTCACATCCTGTTGGATTTTGCAGTAGCTAGTTTCAAGGACGCCCTCACCAACTTAAGTGAAAACCCTATTGAACAACCTCTCGGTAAGGTCAGAGTTTGAGTCCTCCCACTGGACGGTTAAAACATCCCCTTGGGTTGACGTGCTGGTTTCCCGATGCGAAACCGACATGCTGAAAGTTTAAAATGCCCCAAGGAGAGCAGGGAGAGGTAATCTGCCTAAAATGAATAAATGCTCAGTTAAGGTTCTTAACAAGCTTACGGTTAGCACATCAAGGGCCAGTTTAGTAGTTTCTTTTTAAGGTACCAGATCCACATGAGGTCTCAACCATGACAGGGAGGAGGAGGCACTAACACAGTGGGGACTGAGTCAGAATGGTGGAACAGCTGCAAGAGGCAGAAGTGGGAAGACTCAGAAAAGGCCCTCATTTCACAGGCAACCATTGTCAGGAGAATTATCTGTCATATCTCTTCACTCTGGACATGACATTTTGGGGGCGTGGACGGGTCCTTCTGCAAACAAGTCTCATGGGTTCATGAGAGGGGTGTTCAAGGAGGACAATTTCCAAATTCCAATAGAAAGGAAGGAAGGACATAACAGGAAATTAGTATAAGTTACTCCGAAGTAGTATTGACGAGCGATGAGGAGCAGCATCTGCAGGAGCAGAGGCAGACCCCTTGGCAACAAGGGCACAGGAGTGAGGAATGAGGGGCAAAAGGCAATGAAGGCGAGATCCTCAGCAGAGGGTCTATCGCAAAGGAAAGATACCTGGACATGTTGGAGCTTCAGTGCCGCAGAAGGCTGTACCTGTCCAAGCAGATGGTTGTTGACTTGTGTACCCTCGTTGAGGGTCATCCGTGGTTCACAGGAACCATCGCCACGTCCTGCCCCTTGCTGTAAAAGTCACAGTGGTTTTGCATTTTTTTTGCAACCAGTTCTCTTCCAATCAGCGGCAGCAGACATTGGTGGCATCCACAGGCAGCAGCAGATCATTGCATCTCGGAGGTAATGGATGCTCTGTTTGAGATGGCAGGGGATTACATTGAATTCCAGGTGGATAGCGATACTCAAGCTCAAAGGGCAGTAGGATTTGCCTCAGTCGCAAGATTCCCTCAGGTTCAAGGGATCATCGATTGCACCCATGTGGCCATCAAGGCAACGACAGAGATTCCTGAATAGAAACGATTCTACTCTCTAACTGTTCAGCTAGTGTGCGACCACAGCTAGCACTTTATGCAGGTGTGTGCACGCTATCCTGGAAGCTGCCATGATGCCTTCAGCCTTCGGCAATTGCAGTGCCGCAGCTCTTCATGGAGCCATCGGAAATCTGTGGATGGCTGTTCGCGGATAAGACTTATCCTGTGAAGAGATGGCTGATGTCACCAGCACGTAACTCTGCCATGAAGGCTGAGAGATGCTACAATCGATGCTACCCTAGCACGAGGGTCATCATTGAGCAGGCCATCGGTCTCAAGATGAGGTTCATGTGCCTTGACAGGTCGGGTGACGCTCTCCAGTACAATCCCTCAAGGGTCTCGTGCATCGTGGTGGTCTGCTGTGCTCTCCATAATATGGCCTTCCTGGGAGGTGTAGACCTTGAAAAAGAAGTGTTGGAACGGCACAACTCCTCAGAGAAGGAGGAAGAGGAGGAAGAGGAGCCTGAATGAAAACTGGAGAACAATTCCCATGTTTGCAGGGATGTCACTGTGGTAGGTTCAGGAGCCAGAGCAGTCATCAGGATGGCAGAGATGATAGGGCACATTTCACCTGAGTGAGGCTCAGTCTGCAGGACATTTGGAGAGGAGATTTTCCTTCATCTGAGTGAGAGCAAGCATCTGTTAAGAACAAAAGTCAGCAACCTTCCAATGGCACAAACATTGCAAGGCTGCAGAGTCTCTACCTGACACAATCTTCCCCAATGCACTCCTTTGCTTTGCGAACCCTTATTTTCCATTCCCCTGCCTTTCACCAGGATGAAATGGCAACACACAAGCATGCCTTAGTGCAACAACATCCCCAGTGCTTTATCGCAAAACAGTTTGATATCATTAACAACAGAAACACCTAAGTGACCCACAAAGTGACATCACCGATGTGGTGGCCTGTGCTCACAGCCACTTCTCCGAATTGCTCCCCTTGTGGCTGAGGATGAGGTAGACGAAGACTGCTTGCTAGTGCCTGTCTGGGACTGAGATGCCCACGGCAGTCAGCCTTGTCGTGGAGGTGCTGTGGTGGGGTGTACCTCCAAATGCTGCTGCACCAGCATCACTGCAGGGGTAGCCTCTGTCACAGGATGTAACTCTACAGATGATTCCTCCATCAGAGGGACCATGGTGGCGGATGATGATGATGGAGCTCTGTGAATGGTGGTCCCCTCATCACCATCTGTTGCCACCTTAGCCCTTTCATGGTGCCTTTGATCGCTAGAGAGAACCACCAGCTGGGAGATCACATGCCTCCACTCCATGCTTCTTTGCAGCTTCTGTACCACTGACTGGTCAATGCTACAGACTGTGGCATGCATTCTGTGCATGTCAGTGCACTGTTCCTGTACCAACTCTGAGTGATGCCGTATATGGATCTTCATGGTGTTGGCCACACTCTCAATGGAGAAGCTCATGCACTTAAAGCACTGAGACATTGTAAAGCACATGAGATGAATGTGCTTCTCCAATCTCATTCCATGACTCCGCAGAGCCTCAGGTAACTCCGACATGTGGGCACACATCCCAAGCTAATTCTCCAGGTAGAGCCGCCTGTTTTGTGACTCCCGAGGCTCTGCATCTCTGCTCTGCTGAGCAGGGCTGCCCTGGTCCTCCATCCTCCAAGGGGGACTGGCCTCCCCAGGATCCTCCTGCTCTGAAGTGATGTGTGCTTCACCATGTGCCACCATCTGTAATAATGCGTGAGGACCCACTGAGGTGGAGTATCTGCGTTGATGGAGGGTGCGCAGGGAAGATGTGATGATGCAAACTCTGAGGTGTCTTCCACCTCTGACTCCTCAGGAACTTGCCTTTGTGTAATCTCCTGCCCCTCAGCGGCTGGCCCTTTGGGAGACATAAAAGAAGATGGTGATGAGAGATCGGCATAGTCAACAGATGCTCACACTGCTAAAAACAATGAGATGACGGCTCATGTTTTGGCAGTTCATTGCACAGGAACACTGCCATGCATCCCCTGAACCTGGAGATGTTGAGATGCTTTCATCCTGTCTATGATGGATTCCCGTTTCTCCATCTCCAACATCCCGGTGGCTTGATGTCCTAGCCAGGTTCAGGGCCAACTCATCAAAAAGTGTTAGTGACGTAAGCTGGGCCACCCCACCATCCAAACATGCCCTCTCGTTCTCCCTGGTGTTATTCTCCCATTTGGCCTGCGAAGTGAAGAAAGATGCTGTTAGGACAATGCCTAGCTCTCTCACCACTTGCAGCTTTTTATTTGAATAATATGTTATAGTCTTCACTGTAGCCTACTGTCCAACAACAGCAGGTTTATGAACTATGCTTACGGATGATCAATGCTGCTGAGCATACTTACTTCCTATGATCAGAAGAAATCTATATGCCCTCAGGATGCCCCTCTCTTTTGCACACTGGTGACAGCTGACCAGGGGGCATGCCAACTTTGGACTCACCTGGCCAGGCCTAACCAGGTCACCGAAACATTTCCTGCACCGGACCCAGTCCTTCCTCACCACTCATTTGCTGCTGACTTCATGAGCCACCTCCAGCCATGACTTCTTGGTCAGCCTTGCTGGCTTTCTCATGCAGTTGGCAGGGAATAGGATATTTCTCCGTGATGTCAGCCCCTCCAGCAGTCCCTCAAGTGAGGTGTCAGGAAAACAGGGAGCTGTCCTGGCACGGGGTCTATCCCTACCCACTGCCCTCTGCTCAGTTCCTCCTTCCATTATTGAGATGAATAGCAACCACAGCAATGGCTTCAGCTTGTCCGTTAAACCGGGACTGCTGCTTCCTGTGTCCTGCCCCCTTCCTGTGCCCACCACCACTAATTGGATGCGACCATGACTCTGGACCAATTAAGTTAGTTTTCAATTGAAATAGCAACGCATGCGGGTTGCCGACGCAGTGTGGGTTCGGGACCTGGAGATGAATGCAACTTTGGGGTCTTGACCCCAGAATTGAAATCCCACCCAAAGAGTCTATCAAGAGTACTGAATTTTTTTTCGCCAACTAAAAGAGTCAGTGTGGCAGCCAGACAGGTGATGCAAAATGAAGTGAACATCAAAGACAGTCCTGAATTTGTGGCATAGATATATGTCTTGTGTTCCTACATGCAGTAACAGTCACACCTTAACTTTCTGCTCTCCCGGGAATTGTGAACTCTCTTCCAGACCTCCTGCCAGTTTCAACTGGTGTTGCCCATCATGTAAAACCATGTTTTGCATGCTGTGGGGATCTCCTGGGCACCAAAAAAGTCTCTGCATTGCCCAATTACATTTGCTGACAGAGCTCTATTGGTAAATATACCTTTTTTCAGATGGTATTCAGACATTTTCTTCCAACTATTTTTCACTCAGCTGCTTTATGATCAGAATTTTTGGCATTTATAGCAGTTCATGGCTCATTAGCTACCTGAGAATGGTTAGATCATTAATGCATTGGTGTTGTGATTGGCTGTTAATTTTGCATTGACACTAATGAAATCACATTCCCACAAACTTTATGTTCGGAACCGCACATCATGACAATTTTATTTGTATTTCATTTAGATTGCTGGTAAAAATGTTTTCCACACGTTTTTGTGGAAACCCCAGGTGGCCAACTGGCTGAAGGTTAGTTGCTGTGCATCAAACACAGATAATTGGGAACAATTCTGCTTTGATCAGAATTTTATATGCAAGTGTTATGCTTGGATCTGAAATCATATACAAAAGGAATTAATAGGAAGTGGTTTTGTAGATTGGAATTCACTGTTTGGATCAGAATTATACTCGGATCAGCTGAATGTTTATCTGAAACTAACTGTAATAAAACGTAACTAAATTAGTATTTATTGTGTCTAAAGTTTGATTTCCTTTCTTTTTGAATCTTTCCAAAAGGTTTAATAAAATGTATAATGTTCAGGTTATGCTTTCATGTCATTGAAATGTCTCTTCAACTTTAGCTTTTAATGTGGGCCTGTCCGAATTCATTGATTAAAACCTTTAATGGTTGTAATTAATAGTAATTGATAAATTGTCCCTCCTTTGACCAAGCTTGCATAAGAATGTTACAATACTATATAATGGAGCATTTGACTTGATGATTCAGATCCAGCCCTACAATCCTCTGAGGTATCTGCACTCCTCCATTTCTGGCTTCTTGAGCATCCCTGATTTTAAATGCTCCAACATTGATGGCTGTGCCTTCAGCTGCCAAGGCCCTAAGCTCTGAAATTCCCTCCCTAAACCTTTCTGTCTTCCTATCTCTCTTTCCTCCTCTAAGGACGCCTTAAAACCTACCTCTTTGACCATCCCCTTATGTGTCTAGGTGTCAAATTTTGTTCGGTACACTCCTGTGAAGTGCCTTGGGATATTTTACCACATTAAAGATGCTATGTAAATACAAATTGTTGTTGCCGTTATCTTGTGCTGACCTTGTTTGAGTAGCTTTAATATTGCCGAAAAATGCCCGGCTTACCTCAAATTACCCTAAAAGGGTAATGTATCCCAAAAATTTGAGCAACAGGTGAATCCAACTGTTTCACACTGCCACTATGTAATTTCAACACGTGTGGTGTTCGCCACAAAGACGTCCTGCCTATCACACAAATGAGTAATGTGATATATGAATTTCAATGGCAGCATGATGCTAGGTATATAGGCTGTACGTCCCAAAGACTGGTGGATTGAATCAAACAACATATCCCTTCAGCTGCTCGCAAAGGGCAAGGTACTGGCTGTACCCAACCAGTCCGTACTTGCAAAACTCAAAACACTGCGTCCAACATTAGATGTGATTCTGCAATTGGACAACATTTGCTAAATAAACCTCAGTGCATTAAGAATTACGCTGACAACCAATTTAAGATTGTCAGTAGGGCCCGCAGTGTGACGCATTTGCATGTACTGGAAGCTACATACATTAATACACAGGGTCCTGTTTTTTGTAGACAGAAAGAACATGTACGCACATTGCGCATGTTTCAGCTAAACAAAATAAGTGACAGCTGTTCGCTGGTTCATTCCTCAGGGCCTTGACCAATCAGAATCAAGCTGCCTGGTTTAAATTTCAAACAAAGCTTGGCAGTTAACTGTCAGTCACCATAAACTGGTGCATTCTCCATGGCAATGCCTCTACCAATCAGAGTTCACATGCCAACCAATCAGCACTCTCTTCTCATACAGTATAAAGTTGTTGTTTTCCCTCACATTGGTATTCTTGCGAGTTGTCCTGATGAGTGCAAGACGAAAAGCTTCGACAACATGTCATTATTTTCAGCAATACTCAAGTTCTGCATTACCAAATGACTATTTGTAACTGACATATATTGTTTTTGCAATTAATTTGGGCAATTAATTTTTTGGCCTAAAAATGTGATCAGAACAAGTTGAAATTTATTTAGAACATCACTAGACTGTTGTGCAAGGTAAAGCCTGGCTCGGGTATAAAAATTAAAACCTGACCTGGGCCCGACCCAACCACAGCCAATCCAAACCCAACCCGGGCCCAAGTCCCTCAATTTTTTTCATGCCCGACCCGACCCTAAAATATCAAACAAAAAAAGTCACATCAAAATGTAGACTAAAAAGAAAACAATACAAATCAAAACCCGACCACAGCCGACCTGAATCCGACCTGAGCCCGAGTGCTGGACACAAAATATAGACCCGACCTTAACCCAACACATGTACTCGGGTTTGGTCGGGTTCAGGTCAGGTAGCCATGCTTTAGTGCAAGGCACTGAATGAACATTTAACCCAGAAGATTTATTGTTTTAGCAGCTGTTTAACTCATTAATTTACAGGGTACGATGGAATGGTAAATCGTAACTATGAGCTGGAGTTTGCCACAAGGTGAGTTCTTAATCCCAGCAGGCGTCATAATATGACCGAATTGAGATGAACAGGGACAATGAGCTTCTCCCACCAAAAAGGAGGAGCCAATATCAGCATCTGAAAGACCCCTGTGTCATATTTGCACATTTCCTAGTAACAGAGGTTACCGATTGATATTAGCAGAGGTTTGGAACAGTTCTGTTGGTTGAGGATTCATTCACAGCACAGTGGAATCTCAGAGAAGGAGAAGACATCCTGGTATGGATGAGGATAACACTTCCGTCTTCCCCTCTGGTGCATCTTCGTGCAATACACCATAACAAAAAAGGGTGAGCCGCTAACTTATTGCCAGCCCTCTGCCAATGTTCTACTGAAATGGTCAGCAGGAAAAGAGTCAGAGCAGCTAATGGATGAGATTTTTTTCTGAATATATGTCCCTCAGAGAAATTACTGCCTCAGCTCAGGACTATCTCAGAAGAGTATATCTGATTACTAACTCTCAGATCTTTGGGTCATGTTATATATCTACAAAATCTGGAAGGTTATGGTAATCTAGCATAAAGTCCATGCACACATCAACACCTTTACTATGTATATGGTCACAAAGAGTGATAAGGCAACATAGCCACAGATTTTGGCCCACTGGAATCTTAGGAAATCAAGTTTTGATGTTCAGCTAGTACTTGGGAACAATGTTGTTCCAATGAAAAACCTGTCAGATTTTCAAACCATTATTTGTAAAGCCCAATATAATCACAAATTAATATCCTTTCTGCAGAGTCATTGACAGCTGAATAATCTAAGTTGTTATTACATTACTGTGTGGATTCATCAGGTTTGAAGTAAATGACTCTTATTGGTAACTAAATACAAAGGTTATTATGGACTTCCCTGATGACACCTACAGAGACCAGTAAAAAGAGGTTTAAGTCGCTGTAAAAGCATAGAGTGGGTAGAATTGTGCATTCTGCTACTGACCTTTTCACCTTTAGGAATTCAGTCCAGGCAGCAGGACCAATAGAGCCCTCTCTTGAGATTCCTGTTTTGTTGAGTGTTGATGATTTGTATGGATTTCCAAAGACAATTTTTTTTTCAGCTGCTGGAAATGGTGAATGACACTGGAAAAGCACAGTCACTATTAGCAACATCCTTGGCTCTTCCGAGAACTGTACAATGCTTCAAAGTATATGAAGAGGTTTTGGGGTTCAAGTTGAGTTGGAGTTCAAGCTGATTTAATTCAATTCCTAGAATATAGGAGTTTATGGTGCAGATTGCCCTTGAATTTGGAACTAATCCAAAACCTGACCTTGCCTGATGTGGGTGATATGGACAATAGAGACAAAGTGAAAATACATCTTCAATCTCTCTGGAACTGCTGTGCCTCACAGTTGATAAAACAAAAGACTCTGATCCTCTAACTGTGCTAAACAACACTGCTTCATTAATGCAAAAAAAATGACAGCACAGTTTTACAGCTGAGAAGCTTACTGACTTTAACTCCTTAAGATTCAAATTTTCATGGCAATAATGTAACACAAATACTATTGGATAATTCCAACACCACCATTTATTGCATAAAAAAAACTCCATCATTTCTGCATTTACAAAATATTCCAATGTTTTCTCAATTATTCCAGCTTCGCTTCCATGCAGTAGTTAATTTTTAAGTTATTTCTTCTTGCAGTACTCTGTACCATCAGTTTGTGCATCGTACATTTAGCACACACATAAAGAGGAAGTGTAGGCCAGTTGTATAGGAAACATAATAAGGAAGATTTTCTTAGTTACCTCCTCCTCACTTTGGTGCTGGCAAAATGAAATGTCCAGACCAAGGTGCCCTTCAATTTCCTATTCCAGGGAATGTTTATGGTATGGCACACCCCTGGTGCAGCTCTAGCCGCAGGTTGAAAACAAGTAGGAAAAATGAGCAGTGTTGAAGACCACCACTGTAGGCCTGGTTGCCAACTTTGGGGCCTTCTGATTGTAACACATTTCAATCTCCATTTTTGTGACTTTTTCACCTGTTGCAAAGGTCAGGGCAAGTGGTTCCACAATATTTAAGTCACAGAATAACACCATTTATGTGATCACTGCAACACTATCCATAAAAATAATACTTAAAATGCTGTTTTATCGAATCTTCTGCTATGGTGCCAGGGTTGTCACCTGTCAGTGTTTTTTACTGGCTTACATCCACCTGCATAATATGACCCAACACTGCCCAGGTCTCCGCTCATCTGCTGCTGAAACCCTCATTCCTGCCTTTGTTCTGTCCAGACTCAACTATTCCAATGCAGTCCTGGCCAGTCTCCCATGTTCTACCCTCTATAAACTTGAGGTCATTCAAAACTCTGATGCCCATGTTCTAACTCACACCAAGTTCTGTTCTCCATCACCCTTGTGAAACATAGAAAATAGGAGCAGGAGTAGGCCATTCGGCCCTTCGAGCCTGCTCCGCCATTCATTATGATCATGGCTGATCATCCAACTCAGAGCCTGTTCCCACTTTCCCCCCATATCCTTTGATCCCTTTAGACCCAAGACATATATCTAATTACTTCTTGAAAACATACAATGTTTTGGCCACAACTGCTTTCTGTGGTAACGAATTCCACAGGCTCGCCACTCTCTGGGTGAAGAAATTTCTCCTCATCTCAGACCTGAAAGGTTTACCCCGTATCCTTAGATTATGATCCCTGGTTCTGGACTCCCCCACCATCGGGAACATCCTTCCTACATCTACCCTGTCAGGTCCTGTTAGAATTTTATAGATTTTTATGAGATCCCCCCTCACTCTTCTGAACTCCAGTGAATATAATCCTAACCGACTCAATCTCTCCTCATACGTCAGTCCTTCCATTCCAGGAATCAGTCTGGTAAACCTTCGCTGCACTCCCTCTATAGCAAGAACATCCTTCCTCAGATAAGGAGACCAAAACTGCACACAATATTCCAGGTGTGGCCTTACCAAGGCCCTGTATAATTGCAGCAAGACATCCCTGCTCCTGTACTCAAATCCTCTCGCTATGAAGGCCAACATACCATTTGCTTTTTTTACCGCCTGTTGCACCTGTTTGCTTACCTTCAGCGACTAGTGTACGAGAACACCCAGGCCTGCATATTCCCCTCTCTCAGTTTATAGCCATTCAGATAATAATCTGCCTTCCTGTTTTTGCTACCAAAGTGAATAACCTCACATTTATCCACATTATACTGCATCTGCCAAGGCATTAACCCACTCACTTAACTTGTCCAAATCACCCTGAAGCCTCTCACCATCCTCCTCACAACTCCCACTCCCACCCAGTTTTGTGTCATCTGCAAATTTGGAGATATTATATTTAGTTCCCTCATCTAAATCATTAATACATATTGTGAATAGCTGGGGCCCTAACACCGATCCCTGCGGTACTCCACTAGTCACTGCCTGCCATTCGGAAAAAGACCCATTTATCCCTACTCTTTGTTTCCTGTCCACCAACCAATTTTCTATCCATCGCAATACATTACCCCCAATCCCATGCGCTTTAAGTTTACATGCTAATCTCTTATGTGGGACTTTGTCGAAAGTCAAATAAACCACATCCACTGGATCCCCCTCATCAACTCTACTAGTTACATCCTCGAAGAATTCTAGTAGATTTGTCAAGCATGATTTCCCTTTCGTAAATCCATGCTGACTCTGTCCGATTCTACCACTGTTCTCCAAGTGCTCTGCTATAAAATCTTTGATAATGGACTCTAGAATTTTCCCCACTACCGAAGTCAGGCTGACTGGTCTATAATTCCCTGCTTTCTCTCTATCTCCCTTTTAAATAGTGGGATTACATTAGGTACCCTCCAATCTGTAGGAACTGTTCCAGAGCCTATAGAATCTTGGAAGATGACCACCAATGCACCCACTATTTCTTGGGCCACTTCCTTAAGTACTCTGGGATACATACCATCAGGCCCTGGGGATTTATCGGCCTTCAATCCCATCAATTTCCCCAACACCATTTCTCTACTAATACTGATTTCTTTCAGTTCCTCTCTCTCACTAAGCCCTGGGTTCCCCAACATTTCTGGTATGATATTTGTGTCCTCCTTTGTGAACACAAAACCAAAGTATGCATTTAGTTGGTCAGCCATTTCTTTATTCCCCATAATAAATTCCCCTGTTTCTGACTGTAAGGGACCTACATTTGTCTTCACCAATCTTGTTCTCTTCACATACCTATAGAAACTTTTACAGTCAGTTTTTATGTTGCCCGCAAGCTTGCTCTCCTACTCTATTTTCCTCTTCTTAATCAATCCCTTGGTCCTCCGTTGCTGAATTCTAAACTGCTCCCAATCCTCAGGTCTGTTGTTTTTCCTGGCAAATTATATGCCTCTTCCTTTGATCTAATGCTATCTCTAATTTCCCTTGTAAGCCATGGTTTGGCTACCTTACCTGTTTTACTTTTGCGCCAGACAGGAATAAATAATTGTTGCAGTTCATCCATGCGCTCTTTAAATGTTTGCCATTGCCTATCCACCGTCATCCTTTTAAATAACGTTTCCCAATTCGTCATGGCCAACTTGCGCCTCATACCTTCGTAGTTTCCTTTACTAAGGTTCAGGACCCTTGTCTCAGAATCAACTACGTCACTCTCCATCTTGATGAAGAATTCTATCATATTATGGTCGCTCATCCCCACGGGGTCTCGTACCACCAGATTGACAATTATTCCTCTCTCATTACACAATACCCAGTCTAGGATGGCCTGTTCTCTGGTTGGTTCCTCAACGTATTAGTCCAGAAAACCATCCCATATACACTCGAAGAATTCCTCCTCTACGGTATTGTGACTAATTTGATTTGTCCAATCTATATGCAGATTAAAGTCATCTATAATTACAGATGTTCTTTTATCACATGCATCTCTAATTTCCTGTTTAATGCCATTCCCAACAGCACCACTACTGTTTGGGTGTCTATATACAACCCCCACTAATGTTTTTTGCCCCTTAGTGTTTCTCAGCTCTACCCATACAGATTCCATATAGTGAGAGCTAATATCTTTCCTCACTATTCTGTTAATTTCCTCTTTAACCAGCGATGCAACTCCATCGCCTTTTGCTTTTTGTCTGTCTTTCCTAAATACTGAATATCCCTGGATGTTCATTTCCCATCCCTGGTCACCTTGCAGCCATGTCTCCGTAATCCTGACTATATCATACCCGTTTACATCTATTTGCGCGATTAATCCATCCACTTTATTGTGAATGCTCCACGCGTTAAGGCACAAAGCCTTAAGGCTTGGCTTTTTAACATTACTTGTCCCCTTCCCACTATTTTTCACTGTGGCCCTGTTTGATTCTGGCCCTTGATTTCTCTGCCTATCACTTTTCTTATTCCCCTTACTGTCTTTTGTTCTTGTCCTTGATCCCCCCCTCCTCTGACTCCTTGCAAAGGTTCCCATCCCCCTGCCATTTTAGTTTAAACACTCCCCAACCACTCTAGCAAATACTCCCCCTAGGACATCAGTCCCGGTCCTGCCCAGGTGTAACCCGTCCAGTTTGTACTGGTCCTACCTCCCCCAGAACCGATCCCAATGCCCCAGGAATCTAAAACCCTTCCCCTCACATCATCTCTTCAGCCACGTATTCATCCGAAATATCCTGCTATTTCTACTCTGACTAGCATGTGGCACTGATAGTAATCCTGAGATCACTACCTTTGAGGTCCTACTTTTCAACTTACTTCCGAGCTCCCTATATTCTGCTTTTAGGACCTCATCCCTTTTTTTACCTATGTCGTTTGTACCAATGTGTACCACGACCACTGGCTGTTCACCCTCCCCCTTCAGAATGTCCTGTAACTGCTCTGAGCCATCCTTGACCCTAGCACTAGGGAGGCAACATACCATCCTGGAGTCTCTTTTGCGGCCACAGAAACATCTATCTATTCCCCTTACAATTGAATCCCCTATAACTATTGCATTCCCACACTTTTTACTCCTCCCCTGTGCAGCAGAGCCAACTGTGGTGCAATGAATTGGGCTGTTGTTGCTTTCCCCTGAGAGGCCATTCCCCCCAACAGTATCCAAAGCGGTATACCTGTTTTGCAGGGGAATAGCCACAGGAGATTCCTGCATTGCCTGCCTAGCCCTCTTGCTCTGCCTGGTGGTCACCTATTCCCCTCCTGCCTGTTGATTCTGAGCCTGCGGTGTGACCACCTCTCTGTACGTGCTATCCACGATACTCTCCGCCTCATGGTTGCTCCACAATGTCCCCAGCTGCTGCTCTAGTTCCAAAACCCAGGCTTCCAGAAGCTGCAGCTGGATACATTTCCTGCACACATGCTGGTCCTGAGCACTGGAAATGTTCCCGGCTTCTGACATGGAGCACAAGGAGCACACCACGGCTTTGAGCTCTCCTGCCATGACTTAACCCTTTAAATTAAATTAAACCTTCTGGAAGATCTTAATGTCCAATAATATCAGTTACTCTACGGCCCTTCTTCCCTGGTCCTCATTACTCCAGAACTCCCTTTAAAAAATCCACTACTTACTATATTTGAAATAAACTTTAAACTTTTAAACTTTTCTTACTTGAGATACTTACCCTTCATTGCTACCCTGCTATTCCCTAACAGCAGTGACTCACCAACGAATCACCTTGCAGCTCTCCTGTGACACCACTGTTGGCTTTTTTCTTTCAAAACTCTGGCACGCTGCCGTTGCACTTTTAAATTCTGCCGGTCTCACTCCTTCCTGCTGCACTTTTAAACTCTGCCAGTCTCATTCAGTCTTGCTCCTTCCCGCTGCACTTTTAAACTCCTCCAGTCTCACTCAGTCTTGCTCCTTCCCGCTGCTGCCGCACTTTTAAGCTCTGCCAGTTTCGCTCCTTACTGCTGCACTTTTAAACTCTGCCGGTCTCACTCAGTCTCTGTGCTAGCTAATATACATTGGCTCCTTGTTAAACAGCGCCTTGATTTTAAAATCATTTTCAAATCGTTCCACAACCTCACCCCTCCCTTTATCTGCAATCTCCTCCAACCACACAACCATCTGAGATATCTGTGCTCCTCTAATTCTGGCCTCTTGAGAATCCCCAATTTTAATCATTCTACCACTGGCAGCATTGTGTTCAGCTGCCAATGACCCTAAACTCTATAATTCCCTCTCCAAACCTCTCCGCCTCTCTACTTCTCTTTCCTCCTTTAAGACGCACCTTAAAACCTACATTTTTGGTCAAGCTTTTCGTCATCGGTCCTAATATCTCCTTACGTGTCTCGATGTCAGATTTTGCTTGGTAAAACTCCTGTGAAGCACTTTGAGACATTTTATAATGTTAAAGGTGCAATATAAACAAGGTGTTGTTGTTGGCCTGACTACTGATTTGCAATTGTCACTGGATGGTTGTTGCCAGTTTTTCCAAGTGATATGCAGGCTCTTTTTTAAAATACCATCGGGGGGAGGCTTTGACACACATTGATAAAATGGCCACTATACTGCTGAATAAGATTATTAAAAGTATAATTGGCATCAGTTTCAAAAAACAGGGCAAAAAATCCGCCAGCTTGCAAGATACACATACAAGAAATGACACTGATGCACACAATATTAAACTGTTGTGGTTATTGTACTCGGACTTAAAGATTATGGGTGGACTCTTATGAATGCCACAGTGTTCCTGACGATAGGACCAAAAGTTGTCGTAACTTGCATTTCCGCCACAAATCCCGTTTCCCACACAATATTGTATTTAAATTAGCCATGTAATGATGGGCATGAGGAACATATGGGATCATGCGGCGGGGGCGGCCTTTCATTTGTGGAACCCGCCGTCACTGCCCCAAGCACCATGATCGCCACTGGTATAAAACATTCTGAGCTTGCAATCCCAAGGATCAGCAGCCTTTCCTTCATTTGAGTATTTTCAGACTAACTTAAATTGAAGCTTTTACTTAAGTCAAGATGTTTTTGCCTCCCTTATTTTGTGAAAGTCGCCACCAACTTCACATTATTTATTTTACCTGCAGCTAACATGAATGACATGGCAGCCAGCAGGGCAGCGTCCCACCCCACACTACAGTGATGCCTCCCTACAGGTTCTCCTCCAGGCCGTCAGGGAAAGGTAGGAGGTCCTCTTCTCTGCAGATGGAGTGTGAAGATCCTCCCGCCTCACCAAGGTGGCCTGGATGGGGGTAGCAGAGGCGGTTTTGAACTGTGGGGTCACTCGTAGAACATGGGTGCAGTGCCGCAAGCGCATCAATGACTTGGTCAGATTGGCGAGGGTACGTGGTCCTGGTGAAGCAGCTCCATTGTTTTCTTCCATGGCTCCGTGTCTTTAAGGCAGAGAGTACACAAGGAATATATGAGCAGCCTTGGTGCCATTCACTAAATCATATTGCGCCAAGATGAATATTGGCATTGTTTAGGTGCTTGGATGTGTCATGCAAAAGCCACTGCAGAATATGAGTGATGTTGATGCATGTACACAATGGTTGTGATGCACCATTTGCCATGTCGTTAAATCTGCACTGTCTTCTGCAGGATAAACGAAGCCACAACCAGCGTGAGCATGCTAGAACATGAGAAGGTGTCCCTGACGTAACAGTGTTGACCAGGGCTCAGGAGGAGGCATCGGAGATCACAAGAGAGGAGGGAGACAGGGTGAGCAGAGATGGTGAGGCAGGAGCCACAAGGCATAAGGATGAAGTGTCATCTCTGCTCTTGCAGCCATAAGTGGAAACTGAAGGAAATTGTGTGAACTCATGTGAAACACATGCTTAAAGTGCCTCTGTTTGTGTCTTCACTGCATGTCCCTGCACTCAAGTCACAGAATGCCATGTGGCCCAAGAATCCTCTCCAAGGGAGCAAGAAGAAGCCAATTCCCCAGAAAATACACCATTAGCTGCCTCTTCTTACACCTGCCCCAGTGCAGATACCTCCACACGGTCTGCGGAGGGTTTAAGATTAGAATCTGGGTCACAAGCTGGTGTGCATGACACAGACATGTCCCAGCAGCTGAGAGAGCATCTGCCAGCCAGGTCCCATGACAATTGGAGGATTACTGGGAACCGGGCCCCTGCTCATGATGATCCTCTGTTTGTTGCTATGAGAAATCTGCTGGATGTGCAGCAAAGGCAGGTGGAAAATATGTCGGAGATGCCTGAGGTCATACGTGGCTTTGCGCATGCCTTGGAGGAGTCCATGCAAGCCATGACATCTGCCATGTCCCAGGCATTTAAGCATATGGCTTCCTCAGTCGAGACTCTGGCGAGCTCCGTGGTGAGTCTGGTTGAGCACTCGAGCCATATGCAATCTGACCTGCACTCCATCACTGTTGACATTGGGTCCATGCAGCAGAGTCTAAGCAAGAGGGGGCAAGGAGCCAGGACCTCCCTCCAGGTGCTCCTTCCTCTCAGGGAGTCAGGCAGGTGCCATCATGCACAGAGATGGAGGAGGAGCACATGCTCGATGCCCCAGGGCCTTCAGGACACCTCCAGGGTAAATAGCGCCTCATCTTCCTCCCCAACATCGACCCCCCTTACCTCCAGCAGGCGAGCACATGGGGGATACACACCATTGCTGCAGACCCCCATTAGGATGGAGCCATCAAGGCCCTATTCCTCTAGAGGACGTCCACCATGGTCATCCACAGCAACAGGGCAGGACACTGAGCAGACTGCCCCCACCTCAGCTGCTAATGTCATGGTAGCACCTAGACATTGTGAAAGAAAAAGGCAATTGAAACAGTTTTGAGCATGAAGGTGGCACAGGTGATGTAGAAATTGTGACAATTGAAAAAATTTATTGATACATTTTTATTTCATGCAAAATTTGATCCACATTCAGTAGTGTTTTGCTTGGTTACAGATGAATAGAAAGATTTTTTTTGAGGTCTATGGTAGGAACACAATGATGTTTGCCAAGCATCTCAGGAAATGTCCAGTGCCCATATCTCATTGGAATTTGATCCTTCACCCTTCAATGATGGCTGTTTTCCTATTGATGATTATTATCAATATTGTCATGCCTTACTTTTGTTTTCAATGGTCATAACTTAATGGTGCTTGCAGTGGTGTGTAGTCACATTCATCGTAACCCATAGATGATTTCAAATGCCAATCATATGAAAATGCAGCAATGCTTCATTAAGATTGCAGCAATGAATAAGACCTCATGCAAAAGGGAATTTCTATGGGGAATTGTGTGCAGCAGTCACCTTGAGGGCAACTGGCATGGGATTCCTACCAAAGCCAAACAGTTGCAGTTCATGCTGCAAGATCCTGCAATTTTCTGTGGCCATTTCACGTGACATCCTTAGGCATCTTTGGCATTGCCTCTCTGAAATTTGTAAGTAATTTGTCCTTGTCCTAAGGATGTGATGACGTGCCAGTGCCCATCTTCGATAAGGATGTTCATGGATGTTATCATTCAGAGCAGCCTCACCTTTCTATTCAGCCTGTTGCCGGCGCTCAGTCATGATGAATTGAGGGAAAAGAGCCCTCCTTAGTGTCTCCCTTTGCTCTCCTTCCCATGGTACTAGACAAATTGGATGTATGAGACCCATGTCGCTGCAGCTTTTCTGAACAAAAATAAACAGAGCGATGCGATTCAGGCCTCTGTTGACACTGAGCTGAAACATCGAGGCAATGAACATCTCCTTTATATCTGCCTTCAATTTGCAGCCAGGTAAAAGACACAGCCACTATGGTTTGCCTTCTCCCACTCTCCTTGCTGTCCTTGTATGTCCATGTAGTTTCCATTATTCTTGGAGAAAATGGTCCACGTGGAATTCAGGGCAAGTCTCCTCACCTTCCAACCTCTTCCTGCAACCTTCCAGCTTGAATCCATCACCCTTGACCCACCCAATATTACCCTTACCCTTCCCTCTGTTACCATTGAGTCTACCCCCATTACCATGCACAGTACAATCAATGTATTCATGCCATCCCTCCCCACGTTGCTACTCCTGTTACTATTGACCTGCTGACTCTTACCCTTGAAACCTCTCACATCGAACTGACCATTGTTGCCAAGTCCCGTGCCCCTCCATATGAAGTTGTCGAATTCCCGCCCATTAGTCTTGACCTTCCCCCTAGAGAATCCATTTGCCCCCATTGACTGTGACCATTCCCTCTGCCAGCCAGTACCCTCAATTTGCCCCACAGCTTCCTGATGTTGACAGAACTCATCCCTCCCTTTAGGCCCTTGCTGAATATCTTCACACTGTACTAATTTAATCCAATCACCACGCCCCCCCCCCACCCCTCCTCCCCACCTCCGCAGCCAACAACGTGCATCTTCACCATCAACATCAACCATTCAACAACTGGACACTCCACTCCGCCCTTCCCTGCTCCTCCTTGCATCTGATCACCCACCCTTCCTTCCCCAACTGCCCTCCCCTGTTCCTCCATGTTGCCTCCGCCCATGCCTTCGCTGCGATCCCCTGAGATGATCCAATTTTGGCCTGGAGGGAAACATCCATTGCAATGCTGGCCTGGAGGCAAACATCAATTCTAATGTTGGTGTTAGTTTAGCGGAGGAGTTAAAGAGAGAGAGCACAGTCCTGAGACTCAACTGCACAAATCCGACTGTTGCACACCATGTTGAAATATTCGTGAGCTGGGTGGCACAGGAATAGCGCTCGCCATTCACTTAATCTGGCAGGTAGGACTAAATTGTAACTGTTGTCTGTTTGGTTAGTCTAGCGAGGGGAGATTACTGAGTCTTCAGTAATTTTAGCATTAACTCATTTATTACATTTTAACTATATACAGCTTGACATAAGTCTGTGTGACTCCTCTGAAGGCATGCTGCTTCCCCCCGCCAGTCTCTCTCACATGTGATCTCTTACATCATCACTGTCTCAAACATTAACCCTTTCAAATCCTTATATTACAGTTACTATGCGTATGAGTATTCATGTTATTTAAATGAATGCAAAGATGCAATCCACCACTGCATTGGGAGAACCCCGGAATGCTGCAAATCTGCCGCTGACTAAATTCTTCTAAAATATCCCGCCGTCTGAAATCCGAAAAAAACACCTCCTGCCTAATTATGTCACCCCGCAACCCACCAAATCTGCCACAGCAGATCGCATAAAACTCCCCCCATGAGTTTAAATTCCACAATAGCAATTGTGAAACTGTAGGTCAAGTTGCAAGACAAAAATGAGCACAAGCATAACAGGCTGTCTATTCTCCGTGAACCTATTTTGTGCTACTGGCAAAGACCATTCATGATGTGTTCAGGATCTAATGTAATCTGCTGGCTCACACTGAACAAACAGTCCACTGATATATATGGAGTGGAAAGAAAGATCAGCAAGGATTAGAGAGATAATAAAATGAATTTGAAAGTGATGAAGGGTCAATCCTTTACCAGTTGACAGCCATGTTCATTCTTTATTTCATTGGATGTATAAGAGACAGCTTCGCATGTGACAGGAACTTTTAAAATAAGGATCTCTAAATATTCCCTCAAACAACTTGAAGTAAAGCAACAGGGGTTACTTTGGTGAAAGTGTGAAAACAGGTGCTAAGTGGGTACTGTGCTAATAAGACAAGTCTGTTTGAACATCTGGTTTTAGCATGCAATTGTGGTTCTAATTGCTGATTACCATGATTTGAACCTGCCTAGAGGTGCTAAAGCAGACACCTACAGATTTAGCACACAAGTTAATTAGAAGCAATTTTCATGCAGCTCCCCTGAACGTAGCACTTTTAAATTGTAAGTTATCATCAATACTAAACTTCTGTGGTTGAGAGAAATAAACTTTACTTACTCGGATTTGGACCAAATGGAGTCCATTGTAAAATCACCTGCAGATTTTCTTATGAACCTACCCTGTATTTGATATATATTAATTCCTGATGTCGAACTTTGTCTGTTTGTTATAATTTATTCACAACATGAGCCCATGGTAGTGGCCAAGGTTTTCACTGTTCAGGAAGTTGAGAGAGGACATTCCCAGCATGGCACTGCAAAATGACCACAGAAGTTAGTGCTGTAATAAGCATTAAAATATTACAGCCCAAAAGAGGTAAAATAATCCACAAAACTAAATACAGTTAGGACTGTAAAAAAAATAATTTTTCTGAAAGCACATCAGAGTTATGCTTTGATACTCAGTTCAGTTCTATGCAGCATCTACAAGAAGTAATATGCTTGCTGGTAAGTAAAAATGGCAGATAAAACGAAAATATATTTGTACAACATTTACAATGCTGAAACCAAAGCTTTAGGTTTGAGATACAATCTATCATATCATTTATCAACTGTAACCGTATAAGTTTACTATTTATAAGGTAGATAGGTTGCTGTGCCGAGTGACATTTGAGACAACCTACTTCTTCCAGTGTTATCTGCATGGAGCAAGATATTTGACTCTGTCAGAGCATTATCCGCCCGTACATCCATGGTTACCCACAGTTAATGTTTATTTTGGAAAGTCTGTAACAGACGCTTTTTGTCCCTGGGTTGCTTCTGTAAGTAAGGCCATTTTTACAAGGACGAGTCATTAGCCTAAATCACAAACCCTGCATAGGAGGATCTGTTGACTATCCTTAATCTGGCATCTATCTTTCCACCTACCAAGCTTGAGTGGCCCTACCAGGAGTTATATTCCAGTCAGCATAGCTCTTAAGATCGTAGGAACATGTAGACCTTCCCATCACTCCAAAGTGAAGTCACTAAAGGAAAGATTTACAAGGCAGTTGCATAGTCTTTGCACTGGAAGTATAAACTACTTGTAAACCTGCTGTATCGATTCAAGAAACTAGAAAAATAAGTAGCACTTCATAGATTCTCCTGCTTTCTAATGCGATCACTAAAATTAATGGCCCCAAGCTCAAAAGTTGTCTTCCCAACTCAGAGTGTATGACAACATATACTAACCATACAGTACACAGACAACTATGAATTTTATTTGTGACAACTATGCACTGTGCCTACAAACACAAATTGACAGAACTGATTTTAATCTTTTGTCTCTTCAGTGCTGCTGATATGCAATGAGTTCAGAATGATTTGACCAACTATCTTAGATTACATTAACTGCAGAATGATGATGGAGAGCCAATAATAGACTTTAATACCCTCTAGTAATGATTATTGAAGACAAGATACACAAGGATTCCTGAGCAATGTTCAACTTGCATATATAAATATTATTTATATGTAGGGCTTTTGTGCTGAATTTTTGTCCCCAAAATACAAAAGAAATCAAGAATATATCATCGAGTCAAAGAGTCGTACAGCATAGAAACAGGCCCTGCGGCCCACCGAGTCCATGCCGACCATAATGGCTATCTATACTAATCCCACCTGCCTGCATTAATTCCATATCCCTCTATGCCTTTCTCAGTCAAGTACCTGTCCAGATGCCTCTTAAATGTTGCTACTGTTCCTGCTTCCACCACCTCCTCTGGCAGCTCATTCCAAATACCCACTATACTTTGTGTGAAAAATTTACCCCTTTGATCCCCTTTAAACATTCTCCCTCTCACCTTAAATCTATGCCCTCTAGTTTTAGACACCCCTACCATGGGAAACAGACTCTGGCTATCTACCCTATCTATGTCTCTTTTATATACCTCTATCATGTCCCCTCTCAGCCTCCTTCGCTCCAGGGAAAACAGACCCAGCCTATCCAACCTCTCTTTATAACTCAAGCCCTCCAAACCAGGCAACATCCTTGTGAATCTTTTCTGCACCCTCTCTAGCTTAATCACATCTTTCCTGTAGTGCGGCGACCAGAACTGCACACAGTAGTCCAAGTGCAGCCTAACCAACGTTATGTACAACTGTGACATGACATCCCAACTCTTGTACGCAATTCCTCGGCCAATGAAGGCAAGCATGCCATACGCCTTCTTCACCACCCTATCTACCTGTGTTGCCAATTTCAGGGAATTATGTACTTGCACCCCAAGGTCTCTCTGCTCAACAACACTCTCCAGGGCCCTGCCATTCACTGTATATGTCCTGCCTTGGTTTAACTTCCCAAAATGCATCACTTCACACTTGTCTGCGTTAAATTCCATTTGCCAATCCCTTGCCCACTTTCCCAGTTTATCTATATCCTGTTGTAACCTTAGACAACCTTCTTCACTGTCCACTATACCACCAATTTTTGCGTCATCTGTAAACTTACTAATCATGTCCCCTACATTCACATCCAAGTCATTAATATATATGACAAACAACAGAGGGCCCAGCACCAATCCCGGCAGCACACCATTGGTCACCGGCCTCCAATCTGAAAAACAACTCTCCACTACCACCTCTCTGCCTCCTATCACCAAGCCAATTTTGTATCCAATTGGCTAGCTCACTCTGGATCCCATGTGTTCGAACCTTCCGGACCAGCCTACCATGCGGGACCTTGTCAAAGGCCTTGCTAAAGTCCATGTAGACAACGTCCATCACCCTGCCCTCATCAATCCTCTTGGTCACCTCCTCAAAAAACTCAATCAAATTCGTGAGACATGATTTCTCACGCACAAAGCCATGCTGACTATCCTTAATCAGACCTTGCCTTTCCAAATGCATATACACCCTGTCTCTCAGAGTCCCTTCCAATAACTTTCCCACCACTGATGTAAGGCTCACCGGCCTGTAGTTCCCTGGCTTATCCCTGCTGCCCTTCTTAAATAAAGGCACAACATTAGCAATCCTCCAGTCTTCCTGTACCTCACCCGTGGCTAACGATGATACAAAAATCTCTGCCAGGGACCCAGCAATCTCCTCCCTTGCTTCCCAAAGTATCCTAGGACACACCTGGTCAGGCCCTTGGGATTTATCCACCTTAATGCATTTCAAAACCACCAACATCTCCTCCTTTGTAATGTTGATATGCTCCAGGATATCGTTGTTCCCTCTCTTGAACTGATTAGTTTCCATGACTTTCTCCACGGTAAATACAGATGAGAAGTATTCATTTAAGACCTCACCCATTTCCCGTGGCCCCACACATAGGTTACCGCACTGATCCTTAAGGGGACTTACTCTATCCCTAGCTACCATTTTACTCTTAATATACTTACAGAATCTTTTCAGATTCTGCTTGATCTTATCTGCCAGGGAAATCTCATGGCCCCTTTTTGCCCTCCTATTTTCCTTCTTAAGTGTTCTCCTACATCCCCTATACTCCTCGAGGGACTCGCTTGATCCCAGCTGCCTATACCTGACATATGCCTCCTTCTTTGTCCTGACCAGACCATCAATATCCCTCATCAACCAATGTTCCCTAAACGCCAGCCTTGCTCTTTCAGGAACATGCCAACCCTGAACTCTTCCTATCTCACTTTTAAAAGCCTCCCACTTGCCAGACGACCCTTTACCTGTAATCAGCCTCTCCGATTCAACTTTTGAGAGTTCCTGTCTGATGCCATCGAAATTAGCCTTCCCCCAATTTAGGACTTCAACTTGAGGACCAGTCCTATCCTTTTCCATAACTATCTTGAAGCTATTAGAGTTATGATCACTGGTCCCAAAGTGCTCCCCCACTGACACATCAACCACCTGCCCATCCTCATTTCCCAAGAGGAGGTGGAGTGTAGCCCCTTCTCTAGTAGGGCCATCCACATACTGCTTCAGAAAACTATCCTGGACACACTTAACAAATTCTTTCCCATGTGATCCCTTAGCGCTAAGGCAGTCCCAGTCAATATTAGGGAAGTTAAAATCGCCTACTATTACAAAGTTTATATACCAAAGTTTATATTTCATACTGAAGACATTTGGAAAAAAAGATTGGTTTGCTAATGAGAAAAGTCAATTGATTGATTATTTAAATTAAGTGGAATCTCTTGCACTTCAGTTCTGGAGTGATTGTGTTTTCATTATGACAAAATTCTGGCTCTTTCCAGTGAGGTTGCATAGAGGGGTAAAATAAATTTCAATCTGATATTTTATGAAGGTGAAATTATAAATCATCATTGAAGATCAATCTAGCAAACCATGTTCCAGAATAAAACCAATGTCTCCATTTTTTAGAAATAAACCTCTCCACCCTTGAAGCATTTTTACTCTTCACTCAGTAACAAGAGAATACTTTACAATCTGCTTGAAGTGCTCACGTCACACATCTCACGACACTCCTACATCAGGGGCCTACTCACTTCCAACATAGATCTCTTTACTCCAAGGCAGGATCTGACCTTCTTTGTTATTATAAAGTTCAAATGCAGTATCACTCACAGTTGGATTTAAAAAGAGCAGTTCGTTGAGACACAGAAAAAAGATAATCCATCAGTGCAGCCAAGCCACCTACCACACTGAAAGCATCTCAACAATACACATAATCAGGTTTCCATCTCTACATATTACTCAGCTGAGTCAAATAAATATTTTCATTTCACAAACAATAATAATTTATTGCGGGCATATTCCTTCTTGCAAATGCAGTGAATCGCAGGATCCAATATTAATACATTTTTACAATTGAAACCACATCTCAGGCTTGAACCCATCACATTCTCTTCAAGCTGCCAACAGAGAGCAGTGGGGAACTGGGAAGAAGACAATGAACTGGTCAGAATATGGACAGTCAAGAGCCTGGCAAATTGCCAATCAAAATCTGAGAGAACAGTCTTTTTTAACCGGGGTGAAGAGGAGGATTTCTATAGAGGTGAAAGACTTCATAATGTTTTCAGACTGTGTAATGTTAGAAAAATGGGCTGTTAATTGATTTCTTAATTCCAATTGTTTTATCTATATCTTGATACCTGCTAATACAGTGGTTTGAGTCTTCCTGGAATAGTAGACTTACTTAAGGATTTTATCATTTAAAATATCTGATATATTACTTCATTTTTCTTTCAATTTTTATCATTTCGGAAGAATAGCAGTCATTCACAATTACTTCTGACACATCTGTGCTGTATGGGGTAAGTTTACTGATCGTGCAGTTCTGTTGTGGAGCCTCTTCCACTGGGAGTGCTGGGGCCACAGAGTCAAAAAGTTGACCTATCTGTAATAATTTTTAGTAATTCAGCTCAATTGCACATCAAATTATTTCCATTATTCTCTAAGTATGTTGGTGTGATTTAACATATTACATTAAATTGTATTCGCTGGATCATAGTGGTAATATCATCAATACAAGGACTACAGCAGTTCAAGGAGAAGGCCCACCACCACCATCTCAACTAACGATGGCCGATAGATGCAGTCTTGCCAGTCACAATCCACAGCCCAAGAACAAATTTCAAAAATATCAAAGCACTGCCTCAGTGACCTGAATCATATCAATCTGTGGTCACTAATGGCACACTTTGCCTATTTCCTTGTTAGCAACACATTTCCTAGCCATAAAAATTATCATTCAGAAATATAATATAACTCATGAGAACAACTTGGGCTGATCAACAGCAATAAATCACTGTTACTGTTGAAATAGATAGCGTATAGCTTTACATTATGTCAGCGGCGCTTGAGATGGCTTGGCCATGTGAGCCGCATGGAAGATGGCAGGATCCCCAAAGACACATTGTACAGCGAGCTCGCCACTGGTATCAGACCCACCGGCCGTCCATGTCTCCGTTATAAAGACGTCTGCAAACGCGACATGAAATCGTGTGACATTGATCACAAGTCGTGGGAGTCAGTTGCCAGCATTCGCCAGAGCTGGCGGGCAGCCATAAAGACAGGGCTAAATTGTGGCGAGTCGAAGAGACTTAGTAGTTGGCAGGAAAAAAGACAGAGGCGCAAGGGGAGAGCCAACTGTGCAACAGCCCCAACAAACAAATTTCTCTGCAGCACCTGTGGAAGAGCCTGTCACTCCAGAATTGGCCTTTATAGCCACTCCAGGCGCTGCTTCACAAACCACTGACCACCTCCAGGCGCGTATCCATTGTCTCTCGAGATAAGGAGGCCCAAAAGAAAAAAAAGAAATAGCTTTACATTATGTATTCATAATCCAGTAATTTTAGATGTATTAATTCTGGTTAGGAATGAGTGCTGATTCTGAAGACCAAATGCAATTTAAATGTATGTATATTTATTGGAAAAATCCTAGTTTGGCAACTCTGGTGCATTCACATAAGTCACGGGTACAGAAATGTCTCTCTCCTCAATTAATGTGTATGGAAGTGTTTTCCCAGACTGTCTTGTGGCAGGACATGTCTGACTTCCAACAGACTTGTACTGAGCATGCATTTGTGTCCTTTGTACCTCTAGTGATTGATATAAATTCAATCCCTAGAAATCTCGAGGGGCAGCAGAGAAATTGGCCAAACCTTAGCAGCGCATTAAGTATTCTCCTCACGAGCTTTTCAATTGGACTTCAGATTTGAGATAGAAAAATCAAAACTTTGTAATGTGCAAAATCAATGTTAAATTGGATTTCATCTAAATTATTACCCTAAAAGCAAATACCGTACATTTTCAAGATGTATTTTACTACAATTTGAAATGGGAGAGCAATTATTTATTGTAGGGAAGATGCTGGATGATTTTTAAATGAATACGGAAAACTGTTGTACTCTAATAGCTCTCCAATGAGAAGCAGATTCATCTCTACATTTCTAAGCTCTGGGTCAGATATTATGACAGTTCTTTTTACGATTTGTTAGTAAATTGGGGTGTGCAATGGACTTATGAAGCAGCCAAGCCAAGTTCAGGCAGTTCACACAACCACTCAAAGCTGCCTTAAATTCAACAAACTTGCAGGAAAGTAGCACTGCGACTTCCTGCAAACAAAGTAAAGGAAAATAAAATAAAGATGGACAATTGCTCCTGAACCCGATTCCCACTATCTTTAAAGCAATGATAGTATAGTGGTGAGCATAGCTGCCTTCAAAGCAGTTGACCTGGGTTTATTTCCCAGCCATCGTTGTGGTGATCTTTGGGATTAGATTGGGTGGCTAGCTTTTTTTGGCTGGTGCAGACACGATGGGCTGTATGGGCTCCTTCTATGCTGTAATTTTTCTCTGGTTCTATGGTTTTAATGCTTACATTCAAGGCATTCTGAGAATGTTGCATCTATATAGGTTTGCATAGAATATACAGCACAGAAATAGACCTTTCAGTGGTCCACGCAAGTGTTTATGTTTGACACAAGCCTCTGACCAGCCCTGCTCATCTAATCCTATCAGCATAACCTTCTAATCTCTTGATCTACTGAACGCATTTTAACAGGGAAGGTTCTCACTGGCTGGCCTCCTGTTCATAGGTCAATTTTCTGAAGTTTAAAGCATTGGGCGCCCTGCATTAGGAAGGAAATAACTGAGCTGGAGAAACACAGATTGGAATCAACAGTAGAACATTTAAGCCTGGTGCCGGAGTTTGCCAGCCCATGTTAAATGGATGATGCTTGCATACACCAAACTTTGCATAGCACAAGCTTCGACTCTAGTTTCCAGTGATCAGACCCAACAACCTGAAATCTGTTTAGCCTGTACATACATAGTCGGGTGATATGGTTGCTGCTGAGACACCATACCTCGAAACCAAGCTACAGAGGTATCACATCATTGCAGTTTTGAAAAGTATTCCATTTAGGCTGAACAAATAAATTGCTGTGCTTTTAACTGAACAAATGACCAGGAAACAAAAACACATGGGATAGTTAAAGTTAAAATGGTTGCTCTCTTGAGCAAAAGTTTAATTAAAAACACAAGCCAAGTGTTAAAATTAATGATTTCTTCCCAACACCTGACACAATTAAATGAGAAAAACAACAGCATCATCAGGCTGTTGACAGCCACAACTGTTAAACACTGAAGTGTACAATGTATATTTCACAAACCCTACTATAAAATGCCACTGAGGAAACATTGTTCCAACTGCACTCTACAGGCTAGCAAACTACATGACTAATACATGAGATTTGGAAGATGCAACTGTGTATAAGGACTACCATGGGAACAATTTGTGATTTTAATAGTATGCTATTAGAAAACAAGGAAGAGAGCCAGACCTCTCTACTCCAGATTAAAAACACTAGGGTTTGGCACGCTACATATTGGAAGACCTTTTTCCAGGAGATTACTTTTATATAGACAGTTTAGAGCCTAAAATCCAATAGCCTCAACTATGTCTAATAGTACTGAAGAGGCCCACTTACATAAGATGCTTTTATCAGCCACTGCACAGCTGTTTGTTGGAGCTCCTGCGTCAAATTGTTCTCCACTTGGCACCCGTGCAATTCTGAGTCTTGTTATGCAAAGTGAGTGAAAACGGTTAAATTGTGTTTTCTTAGGTTATGGTCAACTTCTGAATGTCCTCTCATTTCAGTGACTTTTAAGTATCCAAAGTGATCTGTGGAGAGGGTTCCCAACTGCTAATTCTGGCTCATCTAATCTAATTTTGAAACTAAGCTATGGGGGAATCAGGACCAAACTGCATACTGATCTGGTCAGCCTGCACGTTGGCCAAAAAGACACAAGGGAGATATGCAAGCACTGGAAAAGTGCAGTGGCGAGCCAAACGGCCGATCTCTAGTGTTAAGAGTCTGAGTTACAAGGAGACCAAAGAAATTGACTTTTCATCCTGGAAAAGAGGTGATATTATCATGGTTTATAAGATTGATAAATGAGTCAAAAAGATAAACAAACAATATTACTTAAAATTGTGAGAATAGGACAAGGGGACACAGGTTCAAACCAATGATTCGCAAATTTAGGACTGAGATCAGGAAATTCTTCCTTATATAAAGAGAGATTGACATGGGGAATACAATTCTAGGAAGAGTAATGGAGGTGAAAATTCTAGAATCTTTTAAGAAACAATTGCTGAAATGGGAGACATCAGGGTCTTTCTTAGTGGATGAACTGAGACTGTCTTCATTATTCACAGCTATCTTGTGACTGGTTTAAAGATTTGGGAAAATGTAGGCTTGGAAAGAATAGGAATGAGGATTTTAGATTATGAAAGGATTGAATATAACACATTTTTATGTGAGGTGAATGTATGGAGTAGGCTGACAAGGTAGCCTGTGGGGATTGATTGTATCAGCAAGCTCTAGAGACAGTTGCATGAGCACCTGGAGAAAAAAATTGTGGGGTACGAGAGGGATCATGGCTTATTGTATTTTCTAAACAATGGGATGGGGATTTTTTTCTGTTACATTTCTACCCAGTTGATAGGCTGAGCATTGGTGGCCTTTTCTCAAATAAAAGCAGAAAATGTGGAAACCCTCAGTAAGTCAGGCAGCATCTATGGAGAGCAAAATAGAGTTGATGTTTCAGGTCGATCACCTTCCGCCAGAACAGGAATATATTATATTTCACAGTGAAGCATTGCCTCAGCTTATCTGAAAAAGGAATAGTTAGTGTCCTTTAGCTATTTTTTAAAACTGAAGAACTAAAAAAAATGTTCCTGATAAATAATATACTAATAATATATCAATAATATATCGCAGAAGGTATCATAGCTTTTGTTATTTTATCGTTGTAAGACTTACTCTATAAGTGAAATATCAATATGAGACCTAGCCACTTTGTAGTAACAATACATAGATTGGGCTAAATTTTATCAGCCCCTCGATGCCACGGGTCACGGTAGGGGGGCCAGTAGAATTCTGCAGGGAGAGGCCCACCTTGACCCCCAATGTTGAGAAGGGCCCACCCATATTACTGGCGGCGAGGGGACCTCGCTGCGGCCACCCCCCCCGGCCGCTCGGCGGCGGCACCCCAATTACCATATTCAAAATGGTACTTACTTCTCCTGATTATGCAGCCCGCCGCCTCTCATTGCACACTTCCACATTTTACGTTGAATGGGCAGCCGTCACGTGCCATCCTGTTCACGAACAGAAAAGCCAACGGGTCATCAGAGGCAGAGGTTTTCGCCAGCAAAGATAAGTCCAGATGGTCAGGGGGTCTCACTCTGCATACTGGAAGGGAGGAGGGAGGTGGGGGACTTGTGAAGAGGACCTAAGAGGGCTACAAAGAGATATAGATAGGTTAAGTGAGTGGGCAAAAACCAGGCAAATGGAGTATAATGTGGGAAAGTGGGAAATTGTCCACTTTGGCAGAAAGAATAAAAAAGAAGCATTTATCTAAATGGTGAGAGATTGCAGAGCTCTGAGATGCAGAGGGATCTGAGTGCCTGAATTGCAAAAGGTTAGTATGTAATTAGGAAAGCTAATAGAATGTTATCGTTTATCGTGAGGGGAATTGAATACAATAGTAGGGAGGTTATGCTTCAACTATACAGGACATTGGTGAGACCATATCTGGAGTACTGTGTACACTACTGATCTCCTTATTTAAGGAAGGATGTAAATGCGTTGGAGGCAGTACAGAGAAGGTTTACTAGGCTAATACCTGGAATGGGCAGGCTGTCTTACGAGGAAAGATTGGACAGGCTAGGCTTGTATCCGTTGGAATTTAGAAGAGTAAGAGGTGACTTGATTGAAACATATAAGATCCTGAGGGGTCTTGACAGGGTGGATGTGGAAAGGATGTTTCCCCTTGTGGGAAAATCTAGAACTAGGGGTCACTGTTTAAAAATAAAGGGCCGCCCATTTAACACAAGGATGAGGAGAAATTTATTCTCTCAGAGGGTGGGGATTCTTTGGAATTCTCTTCCTCAAAAGGCAGTGGAAGCAGAGTCTTTGAATATTTTTAAGGCAGAGATAGCTAGATTCTTGATAAGCAAGAGGGTGGAAGGTTATCGGGAGTAGGTGGAAATATGGAGTAATTAGTTCAACCATGAACTTATTGAATGGCGGAGCAGTCTCGAAGGGCCGAGTGGTCTACTCCTGCTCCTAATGCATATGTTCATATAATTACAGGGATTTCACTTTGCATACTGGAAGGGAGAGGGGGGGGTGATATTCAGGGGTCTCACTCTGCAGACGTGTAGGGAGCCACTGCAATTCCACCCTCCATAATGGTTGGCAGCTCTGTGTGATTGATTGCTTCTGTCAGTGAAGGAGCAATGGCACTCGAGTCACCCTGTATGTGGGGACAGTGCCAGAGACTGTAGGCGTGTGAAGCTTATATGTCTGGTGGGCCAATTGTTGCAGCTTGAACAATCTTTATGTGGTCATGCACTGCCACTCTTAGTGGGAGCTAAGATGGGCAATGCCATGCCATGCCACATAGCTGCTGCATGAAAGCACCCAATGTACCACTCAATATCAATCTCTGCCCTGTCAGGAACCTTCGAAGAATTGAAGGAACCAAGTTGAATTGCAACTTGAAGATGGGGATGGTTCACCCTATATTCATTGATGTGCTTCTTGAGAGGATCCATATGCACCGCAGGCAAAACCAACAGGCAGTTGCAGCTTACATAGAGGCCTCTGGTCGTGAGCAGCAGCACCCTAGGAGAGATCACTGCGCATCTACAGGTCCCGCATGACATACCTGCAGATGTCAGAGCGCCAGTGTCAGAGGCGACTGCATATGTCGGGAGAGGCAGTGACACATCTCTGTGCCCTGTTGAATGATGACCTGCAGCCCAGGAGCTTCAGGGGACACCCTCTGCCTGTGCCCCTCAAATGACAGCGGCTCTCAATTTTTACACCTCCGTATCATTTCAGGGGCCCACCAGAGACCTTTGTGGGGTCACACAGTCAGCAGTGTAGCGCTGTATTAAGGAGGTCACCGATGTCCTGTTCCAGAGGACTGGTGACTATATCCGCTTCACAACAGACCCTGAAAGCCAGGCCCAGAGGACCACCGATTTCGGCTCCATCACAGGATTCCCACAGGTGCAAGGGGTCATAGATTGCCCCATGTGGCCATCAAGGCTCCCGCCTGGCGACCAGCTGAATACGTAAACCGTAAGGGCTTCCACTCAATCAATGTGCAGCTCGCTACGTGATCATCGGAAACGACTCATGCAAATCTGTGCCCCCTTTCCAGGCAGCTACCATGATGCCTTCACCCTGCGCAGTCGCAGTTGCCTTTGCTGTTCACTGAAATGGCTCAGATGGAGGGGTGGCTTCTTGGAGACAAGGGATACCCCTTGCATACATGGCTCCTGACAGCAGTGAGACCTCAACCACTGCTGCAGAAGAGAGATACAACGCCAGCCACAGAGCTACAAGAGCGACCATTGTTCAGGCGATCGGCATGCTGAAAATGTGATTCCGCTGCCTGGATAGATTGGGTGATGCCCTGAAGTACGAACCAGAAAGTGTAGCTCACATCGTTGCTGTCTGTTGTGCTCTGCATAACTACACACTCAATGGGGGGAGGCCTTGCAGGGTGAGGAGAGACATGAACAGACTTCCTCGGACGATGAGGATGCTGAGGACTTACAGCAGGAAAGGCACATGGGAGGACAGAGAGCATCCAGGCACCACATGCAGGACGAGCAGCAAGCTAGGGATGCACGGCAGCGCCTCATTGATCAAAGGTTCTCCACACCATAGCAACCACCGTGGGCTATACAAATCACATAGCACCCTCGTTCACCTGTTGTACAGCAGTCCGCATCTGCGACATCTTTGCGTCCACCATTACTGGTAGCAGAATACTGAGCCATTGCCCAGATTACTGCATCCGTGGATTCGCACATGAGTGATACTGGCATGGCAATGATATTATTCCATACATTGGCAATTCTGGAAGGCCAATGATGTAATGGGGGGAGCCACGATCGGTACATGCTGGCACACTTTATTCACACAGTAAATGCAATGCACATGTTAGTGAAGACGATTTTGTTTTTGGCCTTTCTAATTGTTGTGCCACCCATGCAGACTCATTTGTGTCACGATGCCTTTTGGAAATGCTTGTGGATGCTTCTACTGTAGGAAGGCTGCTGATATGATTGCCCTTTGAATGTGGATGACTTTGGCGGTCATACCCTCTGTGCATAAGGTCTAGAAGGCCCCAGCTGGCTGGGGGAGTGATCGTTCATCCCCTTCTGGCATTGGACCGTTTGACGCCAGATGGCCCAATGGCTACTCACCTCCTCTGCCATCTCCAACCAGGCTCCCTTGTTCAGACAGGAGGGCCTCTTCTTACCATTGCTGGTCAAAAGGACCTTCTGCCTTGCCCGCACAGCCTGGAGAAGAGTGACTAAGGAGGCTTCGCTGAACTGTGAGGCCACCCTCGAGCACCCGCCTGCCATCCTCGGCTTTTGGTGTAGTCCTTTAAATGCAAAGGTGACTCCACCATGTAACTGCTCTAATTTCTGGCTACGAGGTTTGTCTTGCACATTTTTGAAAACCAATGCAGGACTAGTGAGGAAATCTGTGATGTTGTCATGATTTTTCAACTATTACACTTCGACACATGTCCACGAACACTTTGCTTTTGCAGCAGCTGATCAGGTTTATTGGAGTAATATTTCTAGTTGGCAATTCAGCTAGAATATGAACAGATTTTCCTTTTTATTTTACAAAGATTGTTTAATTGCAGTTACATGTCTTTTCACATAACAGTTTATCAGAGAAATGATTACAGATTCCAAATGCATATTAGTCTGTGGCTTTTCACAGTCAGATGATTAGAAGCCCAGAGTATGTAAATATTCTTCAATTATGGTTTTATCTCTGTTGTATATTTGCCTTTTATGGTACATTTAAGTCTCACATCCTGGAATGTGCAAAATTAAGATTATTCACCCAAATGCGGCAAGCCTACAAGAAGCAATGTAACACTTGAGTGGAAGAAGAAGATCGCAACTTCACAGGACACTGGGACACAGCAAGGTAAGTACGTGGCAGCAAAGCAGAAGGTGCTGAGGAAACTCAGCAGGTCAGACAGCATCTGTAGAGAGAGAAGAAGGGTTAACTTTCAGGTCTGTGAACCTGTGGAATTCCGGTAATGTTTATCTTTGATATTTTGTTCCAACCTTGTACCATCATTGCTCTTGCCCTCTGTTACTCTTGACCACATTGCAAAGAGGAATCACACGAGGTTTCTATACTTTTTGTACATGTAGAAATGTCCAGTATTGAAACACAAGCAGTGAGGTTGATTGGGAAGCAGAAGCACAGCTTTGAGAAGAAAATCAGTTTAGCATTAGCAATAGGAAAGTCAAAACAGGTGCTCAAGTGTAGTTGGGAGTAGGAAAAACAAGGCACAAGCAATGGAATGTATGGAAACAATAATTAACAATTAAGGAAGAGGGTGCGTAATGACAGATTGAGAGAAAGAGGTCTGGCTAAAATAATTCATTATTGAAACCCATGAGCTATAGGGTTGAATTTTTGTTTTGAAGTTGGGACCCCAACATTGGGATAATTTCCAGGTCCCGGCTCCGCACAGCTTGGCGTGAGATGCGTGCCCAGATTTTTGATTTAAAGGGCAATTAATGGCCAGAGGGAAGGATCCGGAAGCTGGAGGGTCAAAAGGAAGCCCTCCAACTGTAGGTCAGAGTGACAGAGGTTGCGTCAAGATGGAGGTGCCCTTTCAGCACTTTTAAAATCTTGTAAATTAAAAGATGGTCACAGCTGCTAGATTGTCCTTGTGGAGGGGAGCCCCTCCACAGGGCTGTCTGCGACCATTTGCAAGTTGGCTGAAGGGTGGGGTGGGATGGGATGGGGTAGGGGGGGTTTCTTAAATAACAAAATGGAGTGCTGGCCTCCTAGTCTCCTGCTGGGGGGACACTCCCTTTCTCTGGTCATGTTTCAACCACCGCAGTGGACCCGCCTGCCAACTGAAAAATTCCAGTCGGCATGGGAGAGGGGCCTAATTGGCTCAAAATACCACCCCAGGATCCTGCCACCAGCTAGCATGGGGTCGGCTCCCGCTTTTGCTTCCAGCAGCGGGACTTCTTCAATGCTGATAAAATTCAGCCCGAAGTTTTTACTAGCTAGAGCCTGTAACTTCAATGAAAAAGCAATTGATGATTGTGTTTCAGAATGTGGCCTACGAGAGTTAATGGTAGTTTTCATATCTGAGCCAGTACCCATGCTCTAATTAACTAAAGTTTTCCACAGTGTTGACAGACTTGCTGTTTTGTTCTGTCAACGAATATGTCTGAAGTATTTAGTAATGGTCAATCTGGAACATGTTACAAGACTGAACATTGTTATCTCCTTCAATGATGTGAATCAACTTATATTTTGAGCCTGTTCCAAATATAGATGGGAGTTTTCATTATGCTTACAGATTTTGTTGCATAATTAGGTTGTTTGTTGGTGTATTTTGTTAATCATCCACCTATCGTTTGCCTAGCGCTCAACTAATGTCAGGCAGACATTCAATTGTACGTGTGATTGGACATCTTGCCCATTGTAAGGGATTGGGCAGACTGACAGCAGTTCCAGATAGCCTGCACCTCTTAAAAGTAATCAATGTGGAGCTTGACTGAAGCTACTCGTACTGGAAAGCAAAGAGATGCTAATTGGGAGACCACCGACATTTCTGATAATTCTTGGCATGCTTTAATGGAGGAAGTTAAGACAAAGAGGAGTATTCTAGTTCCACCAGAGGGAAGAAGAGTATCCCACCTCACTGCCAAAGAAGGATGGTCTAAGATGGTTGTACATGTCAATGCCTGAAGTTTAACCCCTCAGACCTGGAAGCATGACCAAAAGAAGGTCAATGACCTGAGCCAGTCTGTGAAGGTAAAACTCCCATTCACAGACTTGTTATTGTCAGCACAGCCCTATACCACTTTAGTGTAACTACATTAATGCTCTCTGTTCCACATTTCTCCCATTCAATTATTGCAATATCCTTCAGTGGCCCTTCTTCTGCTACCACTTCCAATCTACCACTGATCTCACAATCAATGCCCTCTCTTAATGCATCTTCATAACACCAGACAAACATTTCTACCCTCACACACATGTGTGTGGAACTCTTTACGATACCATTCACTAACAATCTGTCTTACCTCTTGCAGGACAAACTAGTGCACAATGCCAGGGACAGGACCCGTACAAGATGAGGGTCTCCTTCATTTCACATCTGTCATCTGATAAAGAGGCTGCAATAGATATCTTGGGCAGAGGGAGAGCCTGAGCATTTAAGACAGACAGTAGTGAATTGCACCCGAGTGAAAATTGTTCATGGCAAGTGAAAAGATCACAGTAAATTACATTCTTTTCTACAAATTCTTATTGTGAACAGTGTATTTGTGAAGTATTAGATGTGATTTGTCTGAATTCCTTTGTTTGGGTTGCATGCAGTCCTAAGGATGGTGGAAGTACTGGGACTGATAAGAGTTAGTTTTGGGTCCACTACTCTTTTCAATTTTTATAGACAACCTAGACTCAAGTGAAGTGAGCAGCATTATAAAGTTTACAGATGATATGAAACTTGACAATGTAGTAGATAGTGATGAGGATAGTTATGGACTTCAGGATGACATAGATCGAATGGCGAAATGGGAGTTCATTGTGGAGAAGTGTGAAGTGATGCACTTTGGAAGGACCAGTACGGAAAGACAGTGTGCTATAAATAATAGATACCTTGGTGTATATGTACATTAGTTCTTAAAAGTGGCAGGGCAAGTTAAGAAGGTGGTTAAAAAAAAGCTTAGGGGTTACCTGGATTTATAAATAGAGGAATAGAATATAAAAACAATGAGATCATGTTCCAGTTTTATAAATCACTAGTTAGGCCTCAGCTGGAGTATTGTGAACAATTCTGGGCATTAGGAAAGATGTAAAAGCCTTAGAAAAGGTACAGAAGAGGTTTACCAGGATGTTAACAAGGATGAAAGATTTCAGTTTTGAGGAGAGGTTGGAAAGGTTCGGACTCTTCTCCTTAGAACAGAAAAGCTTTAGAGGTGGCCTAATAGAGGTTTACAAGATGAAGAGATGTTTTGATAGAGTAGATAGAGAAAATCTATTCCCTCTGGCGAGTGGGTCAACAACGAGAGGTCGTAACCTCAAAATTATTGACAAAAGATCTGGAGGGAGATGAAGAGACATTTTTCACTCAAAGTTATCAGGATCCAGAATGCTGTACCTGGAAAGGTGGAGTAAGCACATTCCATAAATGATTTTAAAACGGAACTGGACAGTACTTGAGAATGAGGAACTCACAGGGTTATGGACAAAAAAGCATGATAGTTGTTTCAGAGAGCCAGCACAGGCACACTGGGCTGAAGGGCTTCCATCTGTACTGTAAGTTTCTATGATTCCATGATGTTGGCAGGGGAATAGTAGGTTTTCAGCAAAGTGAGCTGCTGTCAGAGAGCTCTTGCATCTGGCAGGATACGTGGACCATATTCTTCCTCATCAGCTTCAGCACCTTACTATTCTTCATGCTCCTCCACCTCCACATCTTTCTCTGCAGCTGGCTCAATGGGTTGACCCCACGTGATGGCAAATTTGCGCAACAATGCAGCCAACTAAGGTGATCCATGAGACTCTCTAGGGCTACACTACAGGACACCCACAAACATATCCAGGTAGCGCAAGTGTTGCTACAGGAGACCTATGGCTACATTGGCACTGACTGCACTTCACCTCTGCACCTGTGTTCAGGTTTCCATGAGGTGTCATTAGCCCAGTTTAGCGAACATTGCTTTTGTCTCCCAGGAGCTATCTTCCAAGCTGATGCTTCCGATGAAAGAGGGTGCGGGATTTAGACTGGCACATGATGAAGACATCATGGCTGCTTAAAAGAAGCCTGTCGCAGGTCACACACTGGATGGACACTCAATGAGTGATATCCCTTTATATTCATGAAAATTCCAGCCTTTTCTACGAGATGTGTGCAATCAATAATACCTTGCAACTAGTGGAAGCCTGCAATCCTGGCATAGCCGAGCACCATGTCTACCTGCTTTGTGGCAGTCATGGGAAAGGAATGATGTCATTGTCTTTGATAAAGAGCACATCTGTTACCTGGTGAATGCAGACCTGCACAGCTCATTGGCTGATGTTGCAGATTCACCTCCTGTAGACCATGGAATGACCCTAAGGCATTAGGTCATGGCACCAAAATGCCTTTGACAGTCAGTGGCAGTTGGTGCTGCAGCCCTCTGAGAAAGCTCGTGCAATGCTCCTCAACGTATTGAAGATAGAATGTTCTGGGACTGTGCACTCGTGTGTAGGTCAGGCTTCCCAGCGAGTTGCATTACCTCTGTCTCCTCTCTGCAGCCGCACTTCCCTGGACTCTAGCTTCATCTTGCAGTCACTATGGTAGTGCAAACACCAAACCCATCGAGTCCAAGCTGACATTTGCCAGAAGGCCTTGGACAAAAACCTCCTGCTGACTCCCAAATTCCTTTCATAAGCAATTACTGTCACTTTCAACAGCAATACTGCCAAGAAGCAGCACACTCGCAGTCTAAATAAACAAACCAGCCATTTAGTGAGATCAGCTGATGATCCCTTTTAAATAGCAATAGCAATGGTGCCATCCAGACAGATCACACTCATGATTTCTGTGACTGATACGGTCGATAGGATACCAGAGCATTGCATAATTAGCATACTTAAATAGAAGCCAACCGCTATCAGGTGGGTGCTCTCAACATCTAAATGAAGGCCCTGATTCAAAATGAAAATGGGCAGATTTTGCGCGTCAAACAGACGTGCAAGATCATGATATAGCACTCATTTTTTGCAGTTAAACAGGCATTTCCAAGTTGAAAATCCCCTCCTCCCACTCACCCCTCACAGAAGATCAAGTACCAGAATGAGTCTGATTCTTAATGAGAGAATGGCTTGGTATAACCCGAAGGACGCCAATCAAATCTGCAATACAAGCATTGACTTACTGAGATGGCTAGCATCAAAGTTAGTCATGAAGGCAGAAGTATTGCAAAACAAGATAATCTGGAAATGGAAGAATCACCCCAGTAATACAGTAATCTTTGAGAAGGCCTTGAAATGCTCAGTTAAAATGTATAGCATGGGTCATTGGCAGTGCCAGTGTATTAGATTCATGGAAAGCATTATTTGCTACAGGAAAAGCACATAGCTTGAAACTACTCTACAATGAGATAAATTAATGTGCTTTAAGGAAGGCCAACTACAATTGTTCAAATGTGCAAGTCCTAAAATTGATAACTATCATTTGAAAAGTCTTTTATTATGAAACTGAAAGAACAATAATAAAGGGCTGGATTTTATGTAGCCACCCTGGCCGCTCATTAACATGGCTGGGGCAGGCGAGCCGGGGCAGGCAAGCCGTCCCCGGCAATGGCGTCTGCACCACTATGCAGGCACTGGCGCCATTTATAAAGAGCCCTAAATGACAGTTTGAAATTTTAAAGACACAATGCATTTAAAATTATAATAAATCATTAAATAAGTCTTTCCATCCTGTTTTCCATCCCCCAATAGCCTTACATTTCATACCTTGACCAGGTGACCTTCCCCCACCCAAAGTTCATAAACTCTAACCCTCAACCCTCTATCCCCCCAAACAATCCAAAGAGTTTAACCCTGCTCCCCCCATCCCGCACTGAGAAACTTACCTCCTCCCCCCTCCCCACAGGTGTCACGCCCCGTTGCCCCGGTTAAGGATCCGAAGGCGCGTCAGTGCCGGCCGCCAGGATGAAGATCACGGCGGCACATCAGGAAGTAACAGGAACTTCATTAATGCAGGTAAGTTAATTTATTTACATATTTAAATTGAGGTCCCGTCACCGAGCGGCGGTGGGGGAGGGGGGGCGCTGCCATAAGGCCTCGCCGCCACCGGCAAGATCGGGCCGAGCCCTGCCGGCATCGAGGTCCGTGGTGGGCCTCATCCGGGACAATCCGGGACCCCCCCGCGGGGGGTGGGGGGGTTGCATGAAGATTGTCCCGGATGAGGCCCACCACGGATCCCGAGATCGAGGGCTCTTTAAATCCAGCCCAAAGAGTCAGTTGGGCAGTTTTAATCTCTCCCATTTTCCTTGTGCTTTTGTTGTATTCCCATTATCCCCAAGAGTGACAGATATTCACTTTTCACCATAAGTTCTATATAGGTTCTTTAATACTCATGCTCGTGTACCTTTTTGGAATATTTGCCATTGTCAGTTGTTACCACAAATAAAAGTTCTTCTTGGCATGAATGGCAATTTGATAAATGTATCTCCTGGGTGAAGAAATACATTCATATCTTTAAAAATTAGTCAATACAATCAAAGAAAACATTAAAAGAAAGGTTCTGACCGCTTCCTAATGCACTATTAAGTGTGGAACTGAACTATACAGGCCAGGAAGCTCCCAGGTTCAATCCCCTGTTTGTGATCACAGTTTGTACAGCAGATGTATCTTCATTTGGCCTCAGTACGTTTGGGCTATAGAGTGCGAAATATCAGCTTGAGTTGCCACTTGTGGTTACTTAGTGAATAATTTAATTCAGATGTATATTTGGGCAATTATAAGTTCGAAAAATCTCTGCCATTTACTCAAGTGCACAAATATTATTTTTAATATTTGGCACCAATGAAATGGGTTCTACACAATGGTCCAGTAGTTTCTCTGCAAAGGTGCATTTTTCCAGCACAAAAAGCAAAACGGAGCCTCCTCCAGACATGAGACTGTGAATCAGGTCAATCTGCTTCCAAATAAATGCTTTGATTGAGAACAGCAATGGCTTTGTTGTGAAATGGATGGCAGGAAATAGAATGGTCTTATCTCAAAAAAACCCTAATGTAAATGATATTGACTAGCACTCACTAGATTTGGATACATCTGACATACCAGAGAAGTAGCACTTGAGGCAATTTCACATCATCAAAAAAAATCAAACAGGGCCACGGCCACAAATATGGTTGAGGTACAAATCAGCCATCTAACTGAATGGAGGATCAGGCTCGAGGGGCTGAATGGCCTAATCCTATTCCTCAGTTCCGCTCCTGGGGTGAAGAGCATACTAACACCAAATGTTTTAGCACCCACATGAAGAGATTTTCCACAATAAAAAGATTTGCAAAAACTGTCTGGGAAACTGCATAATAACTTCACTAATGCAACTTCTAACCTGACCAATGGCAGGCATGAAACAAATTTTTGATAAAGTAAATGGTCTGGTGTAATTCTTTGTCACTTGATTGATACAGTATGGCTTATGATGCGGCAGCACCTGATCAGTTTAATTGAGGTGCTGTTGCTCAATGAACAAGTTTCTGGAGCCTGTAAAGTCTCTCCTGAGTTTCTTCTAGAAATGGTTGTCTCTTCACAAATGAACAATGTTTCCGAAATGATCATGATAAGTTCTGATCAGATCTCCAGCAGCACAGTTCGGCATCCTGCGCCTCTTTTTTGGCAGATAAAGAAGCATCAATTGTCGAGAGGAATCAGATAAGTGAACATATTCTGATGGATCATTTTCAAGTAGACCGAAGGTATGTTGAGTGAATCCTTTTTATCATACAATGTTTAAATAACTATTTTAAAACTAATATCCAATAAATAAACATTTTGTATTTTTTCCAAAAGATAATAGTATTCTTTTTTCAGTTAAAAAGACAAAGTACGGTTTTGTTTAAACCTCATGTCAACTGCAAGATAGACAAATATATAAACACAATGAAAGGATTTACCAATGTGAGTTCATGCATTCAAACATCTGCATTATGTATCATCCTCATCCCCACTGATTCTATCACTGTTCTGTCTCCAATTTATCAAGGAAAATAAGCTGCTGAATTTCTTCAATAGTTCAGTCTAGAACAAGTCTGTCTACAATCTGTGCACATGGTAAACTTCAGAAGAACATAGACTGAGATGAGCAAAGTAACTAAATGAATCTAGTTCATAGAGAAAAAGAAAAAGCTTGCATTTTTCTCGTACTTTTCATGCCTTCAGGACATCGCAAAGTGTTTCGCAGTTAACAAAGTGTAGTCACTGTTATATCGTGTGGTGACAACCACGAGATAAATGACCAGATGATTTGTTTAAATGGTGCTAGTTGAGGGATAAATGCTGGTCAGGACAATCCTGCTGTTCTTCAGATAGTCTCATGGGATAATTTACATCCACCTGAGAGGACAGATGAAACGTCAGTTTAACATCTCTTCTGAAGATAGCACCTCTGACAGTGCAGCACTCCTTCAGCTTAGATTGTATGCTCAAACCACTGATTTGGGACTTAAACCCACAACCTTCTCAATGTAGGCACAAGAGTACTACCATTGAGCTAAGCTTAACTCAACATATTAAACAGACTGTCATGCCCATGAGAAGTGCAGCAATGAAAATAAAGAAACAAACTGAAGAGTTATGAAAAATTAGAACAATTTTAAAAGGCTGGTACAAGGAGGACAAGCCACATGACCCATACCAACTCCAGCACTAAAATCCACACCCATGTCTACTAGAACTGAAACCAATTAACCCCGGCTGCATGAAAATGAGACAGCTTATCACACATGGATGTAAGCTATACACCAAACGAACTAAGACAAAGACACTCCCCAGACTCTATGTCTCTAACTACCCTTCACCACAATAGAGGGTGACCATCCCTCATCTTATCAAAATGAGCTGAGATCAAAAGACATTTTATAGCCTCTCAGGAACCAAAAGCCTAAAGTTGCGTGGGTGAAACTCACACTTTATGAATTCGGAGTGTCTCCTGACAATGCACTCAAGCGCCGATGTCATCACTGCAGTTCGAACTGCACACATGCGTGGAATGCATTCATCCTTGCGCACATGCAAAATTAACCCGAGCTTTACCAGCTTGCCAGTACTAATGCGCACATGCATCATCACACAAAGGGATATCAGCCTCCAGCACCAGTTTTGGAAAGCGGTCACAATCGCCACTTCACTTCCCCGCTCACCTGTATTGCAGGTAACTGCCTGAGACGTCGCAGACAGGGACATTTCTGTCAATGAGTCTGCATTTGCGCATGTGCCAGTACTACACCAACTAGTGGTTGCGTTGTCAGCAAACGCAGCCCGGAGACAAGTTAAAAGCCAACTGCAGCAGAGAAAAGAGAGTCTCTTTTAAATCATTCCTCTACCTGTGAAAACTGAACTAAGAAATCAGTACCGTCCTCAAACCGAAGTGGTCTTCAGCAATCCACCAAATACAAAACAACCAACAAACATGTCTGCAACTTTAAAACTCACCTTTCAAGAGGATCCCACAGGTTTTTCCTAAAACAACAGACTTTTACACCTTGAACTCTTAACACCTCTTACCCTTTCCCTTCTATATGTCTTCTCTTGTGTGTGAATACATACGTGGGTGGTGTTGAGAACATTTCTGGTGATGAATATTGTTCAATAAATATTTAATCTTCAGTTTTAAACTCAGGAGAAAACCTGTCATTGTCTCTTCATTTGGCCAACAAAACACAGGGGCTGAAATGCTGATTTAAACCTAAACACTATCCGTGATCAGTTGGGAGCTGAACTGTGGAAACCAGCCACGTCATCACCCACCTGTACTGAACAAGACATACAAATTACTGTGCACAATGATCTTTTATATATTCTTACGGAGATGAAGAAGATCATGTGGAGGGTAGGATGACTAGATTAAATAATGGAGATGTGAGTTAAAGAAAGATACAGCACTAAAACAGGCCCTTCACCCATTGAGTCTGTGCTGACCATCAACCACCCATTTATACAAATCCTACATATATCCCATATTCCCTACCACATCCCCACCTTCCCTCAAGTCTCCTACCACCTGCCTACACTAGGGGAAATTTACAATGGCCAATTTGCCTATCAACCTGCAAGTCTTTGGTTGTGGGAGGAAACCGGAGCACCCGACGGAAACCCATGCGGTCACAGGGAGAACTTGCAAACTCCGCACAGGCAGTACCCAGAGTGTGAGTGAATATTCTGCAATTTTCCATGATTACCTCTAGGGACCAGTGAGTGTTTCGTAATAATTTTTGTTTGGAAGATTACATTGGTGGGGTCAAGTCCACGATGAAGTAGATTGCACGAGGTGTATGAAAGCAGCAGATTTGATGGCCTGTATGGATCTTTTTTATGCTTCCCTTCATCCTTTTGAGAAAATACTGTTTACCTAAGACACAATGAAACATACAGAAACTATTGTGCAGAAATTAGTGTTGACAATATTATTGCAGAAACATTTAACAAGTTTGTATAAAATTGCTCTCTGCAGGCATTAACCAGTTTATTTGAAATGAGTTAAGTGCTTGTACAATAGCATCGCTGACAGTAAGTTCCACCCTTAAATGACTAATAGCTGCTAATACCTTTCACTTCATTTGAGCAATGCTTGATAGCAATATAATTGATAATTCAAGCTGAATTTGATGGGGAACTGAGTCAACACCCATTCACTCACACACCATATGATGTACTCAACCCTGCAGAAATAAGGATCTCAGTACAAGATCTGCAAAATCAGCAATTAACTTCTACAAGTAAATTGGAACTCATGAAAGCTTTCAGAAAAACTCATTATGAATAATAAGTGGAAAGTTTGGAAAGAACAGTATTCCTAATGTAAGCAACCTTCTCATCAAAACAGCTAAATTGACCATATTTGTATGATAATTAAGGAAAACTTGGAAGAATAAATGCAACTTTTCATTCAGTATAGCCAATAGGAACTGAAACTGTACAGGAAGTTTGGCATGAAACATCCATTTGAGAATTGAAAGGCTAATTCTCGATTTATATTCACTCAGGCTACAAAAGCTGGAAACAACTGACTTTCCTTTTCCAGTTGACGCAAGCTAATTTGTTCTTGCCCGTAATTTCAGCCCCAGACTTATCCATGAACAGCTACAGACTGTTTCACTTAAGGATACAGTTGATAAAATTGAGCTCAGGCTGTTAAAGAACAAATTTGCCCTTATGAACTGTTTTTTCTCTTTTAACAGCTATTGCATTAAATTCCTAATAAAATCCTTATGAAAAATATGTTGATGAATCATGTGTTCCCTTTAACTGTCGCTAATTGTGTACTTGTAAACTTTTTTGTATTCTGTGCTTTAAAACTAATTGCATTGTATTGAGTTTACTTTTAACTTTATTCCACATTATTCTCCCTATTGAACAATTTATCAGCACTTTTTCACATCATCTCCTGTTATACAGAACCAGCTGGAACGAGCTTTAACTTCTTCTTCCTTTGATCAAAGTATCGAGTCTGGCATCTTCCCACAAAGACATGACTGAGAGATTATTAACTCATTGTGAGGGAAATCATGGGTGCAAATCTCTTCACTATAAGTTTGTGCAAGGCTATGGTAAAATCATGAGAGTAAAGATTTTGATGGTAAATTACCTTACAGTAGTATTGAAACTCATAATAGACTTCTGCACTGGTACAGAATAAATATATTTCACTTAGCAAATTCACTACATACTGAACTTCGGAACAGACAAACTCATGAAGCTCCTAAAGTGTGGTGATACCTCGCAGTGTAGGCTATAAAATAGTTGGAATGACAGTTACACTCACTTGCCCTTTGAAAGTAATGGAAAATATCTGTTATCATTGTGCAATTTCTTTACGAGAAAACCCAACTTTTCAATCTGGAACTCTAAGCCCTACCTGATCCTTTCAGATCACAGTGTATCAGAAGTACTAAGATGAGCAGGATGGGTGACCACAGTCATGGATTGTAGGAGGATTTCAACTGAAGGAGTTCTTTTTCCAACCACTCTCACTTTCTAACGTGAATGGTGTCAACAGATCTTGGTCAGTGATTCCTCCAGCATCTATGAGTTTACGTTTGCAGAGCTGTCCAGCAGATTTCAGCTGTATTGGAAAAGAAAGCAGACAGATACATCTGCTTTCCTATAAACCCGCAGCAGTAGGGGAAAAAACACAGGAACAGCTTTATATCATTGCTGGACATCACAATTTCTGCAAGCCATCGATTGCACATTTGTGGACAGAGTGTACCTTCACAGCATGAGGCCACATCAAAAGAGCACCATTTTCTGAACATACAGATCTCAAATGATGCCAAAAATGTGGACACACTTTTGTTGGCAAAATTCCCAGAACCCTTAGCTTCAAGAGAAATTGTTAAGCCTGCATTCACTCTCTCCACACCCTGAACTCTGGGGACAGCAGCTCTGTGGTGTTTTGCTCAGTCAGGTTTCTTGGAACCTCTTCCATACACCCTATATTTCATAGCTAATTTTTTAAAAGTATGTCTCAGGTAATTTAAATGTTTTCCAGCATGTTTGCAAATCTTCATTACTCTGATAAAGATGCTTATTGATACATTAAGGAAGTAAGGAAAGACAAGTATGTTAAAAAGCCTGTCACCCCATATCAGATGCTGAGAGGGTGTTACCCCTCATGGGGAAATGTAGAACTAGGGCACACAGTTTCAAAATAAGAGGTCTCCCATTTAAGACAGAGATGAGGAGGAATTTCTTCTCTCAGAGGGTCATTAATCTTTAGTATTCTCTTCCTCAGAGAGCAGTGGAGGCTGAATCATTGAACATTTTCAAGGCTGAGTTAGCCAGATTTTTGATCTACAAAGGAGTCAAGGGTTAGGGTGGGGCTGGCAGGAAATGAAGTTAAGAAACAATCAGATCAGCCATGATCTTATTGAATTGGGGGACAGGCTTGAGGGGCTGAATGGCCTACCCCTGCTCCTATTTCCTATGATCTCATGATCTCTCTCTAGTATCCTAATTCACCAGTCTTGCATCTACTTGCATGTTGAATGCCCCTGATGTGTTAGTAAGTCCTTTTCCAGGCAGATGTTTTTTTTACATCACTGCCGGAGTTCCTCAGGGTAGTGTCCTAGGCCCAACCATCTTCAGCTGCTTCATCAATGACCTTCCTTCAATCATAAGGTCAGAAGTGGGGATGTTCGCTGATGATTGCACAATGTTCAGCACCATTTGTGACTCCTCAGATACTGAAGCTGTCCGTGTAGAAATGCAGCAAGACTGGGACAATATCCAGGCTTGGGCTGATAAGTGGCAAGTAACATTCACGCCACACAAGTGCCAGGCAATGACCATCTCCAACAAGAGAGAATCTAACCATCTCCCCTTGACATTCAACGGCATTACCATCGCTGAATCCCACACTATCAACATCCTAGGGGCTACCATTGACCAGAAACTGAACTGGACCAGCCATATAAATACCGTGGCTACGACAGCAGGTCAGAGGCTAGGAATCCTGAGGCGAGTAACTCACCTCCTGACTCCCCAAAGCCTGTCCACCATCTACAAGGCACAAGTCAGGAGTGTGATGGAATACTCTCCACTTGCCTGGATGGGTGCAGCTCCAACAACACTCAAGAAGCTCGACACCATCCAGGACAAAGCAGCCCACTTGATTAGCACCCCATCTACAAACATTCACTCCCTCCACCACCGACGCACAGTGGCAGCAGTGTGTACCATCTACAAGATGCACTGCAGCAATGCACCAAGGCTCCTTAGACAGCACCTTCCAAACCCACGACCTCTCCCAACTAGAAGGACAAGGGCAGCAAATGTTTGGGAACACCGCCACCTGCAAGTTCCCCTCCAAGTCACACACCATCCTGACTTGGAACTATATCGCCGTTTCTTCACTGTCGCTGGGTCAAAATTCTGGAACTCCCTTCCTAACAGCACTGTGGGTGTACCTACCCCAAATAGACTGCAGCGGTTCAAGAAGGCAGCTCACCACCACCTTCTCAAGGGCAGTTAGGGATGGGCAATAAATGCTGGCCTGGCCAGTGACGCCTACATCCCATGAATGAATTTTAAAAAAAATTCGCCAGTCTTCCATCTACCTGCATGTTGAATGCCCCTGATGTGTTAGTAAGTCCTTTTCCAGGCAGATGTTTTTTTTAAAAATGTCAATCATTGAATTAAGAAGTACTCCATAAAGGTACTCAACAGCGGGGGAAGATGCAGATCACTGAGGTGCCCTGGCTGCACAGGGAGGTCCCTGGGCCCAGCGCGGGCCTTGAGGGTCTCGTCAGGATGCCATCAATGTCAGGGATCATCTGATTCAGGCATGTTTTGAGTGAGCCTCTCTGACGCAGGAGGAACCTCACATGATCTGGAACTCCCACTGAGCTGACTGTGCTAAATCTTCCATTGAAGATGCAGCCTGGAACATGTAAACTCTTACTGCCAATGAAGTTTACACATCTTGCCAGAGGTTTCACCCCATCACCATTGACGGACCCTTGCTCCTCTTCACCACTTCATACCTCTTTTCTTGTCCCCACCATTAATAAAAGGATACTCACACGTCTGGCTTCAAGTGTCAATATTTACATGGTTCGCATAAAGGAAAACAGTGTACAGTTCCAGGGAGAAGACACCCCAGTGACCCACTCAGTGCTCTGCCTGACAGGGTGGTTTTCTGTGCTCGGCAATGTCTACCCGGTGTTTCCCAGTGGCTTCAGAGGAGGTGGAGGCAGTCTGCTCACTTCTCTATGCCTGCATCTGAGATGCACGTGGCATTTATCGTCATCATGGAGATGCCAGTGGGGGCACCTCCAGCTCCTGCTGCACCTGCATCATTGCGGGAACAGCTTTCATCACTGGGCACTGCTTCACAGATGCTTCTTCTGTCAGAGGGCCAAGGAGGCTGAAAATGATAATGGAACCCCATGAGGGGTGGGACCCTCATCATCCTTGGTGACATCCTCAGCGCTTGGCTGGGACTCCGGATGGCTGGAAGGGCGCACCAACTGGGGCACAACTGGCAACCCTCCAGACATCCTTGCGCCATCAGTGCCATTAACTGGTCCATGCTAGATGGTGTAGCATGCATCCTGTGTACATCAGTGTGCTGTCTCTGCATGCACTGCACGTGCTACCACATATGGCATTTTCTGAGATTGGCCACTTTCTCAATCGAGGAGCTTATGTGCTCAAAGCCCTAAGCCATGTTGGCACACATGAGCTGGATGGATTATCTCCATTCTCAGCCCACGACCTGGCACTGCCTCAGGGAACTCCAAAATGTGGCAGCACATCTGTTGCTGTTGGGCTAGCTAGAGACTCCTTTCCTCTGACTCCTGAGGCACTGCATCTGTGCCCAGATGAACAAGGTTATGTCCGTCCTTCTGCCTTTGAGGGGCTCTGCCCACAGCTGCCTCCACCTCTGGCACTTCCTCCTGCACACTAGTGCTGTACTCCTCATCCAGTGCCACCCTTTCAAAATGTGCACAAGGACCCACTGAGGTGACTATTGTTGTGTTGTTGGATGGTGCACTTGTAAAGTGTGATGTTGCTGCGCTTGGCCCGGTAGTGTTGAGGGAGCTGTTATTGCCTTGACATCTGCACTTGTGGGAGACACAAGAAAAGATCATGAAAACTAGCCTTGGAGAGCAGAGGTGCTGCAGTGCTAAGGCTTCCCAATGTAACTCAGCCTTTGGTATGTTGCCGGATTGCCGGATGGGGTGGAGGGCTATGCACCCCCATACTGAACACATTCCACTCTCTAAACACCATCTCCACCATAGATGCCCATTTTGCCTTGCCCGGCTTCCTCATGGTCCGCGACCCTGGCGATGTCCACGGCTCCCCCTCCCATGGCTATGATCACCTGAAGGTAGGGAAACCTTCCACCAGTGTGGGTCCTCTCCTGGGCATTGTGAGCCCATTTCTCCTGCAAGGACAAAAGAGAGAGAGGGAGAGATAAGGCACTGCTGTCCTCTATGGCTAATGCCAGCTGCTCCTATTCATTAGAAGATTCATGTTTCAGTGCTGGCAGATCCTCAGCAGCACGATGGCTTTGGGTCATTCTGAGGGGTCAGTAAGTGCCCTGGACTCACACTCCTCCCATGTTCAGGAGCAGCATGCACTCTCAGGCTCCTCAGCTGGTGTCTCTGCTGGAGAATGAATACCCAGAAGCCTGTACTGAGGGTTGTGGGGTTTCCACTTACCTTGCCAGAGCGTATCAGGTCATTGAACCTTCCGACACTGGATCCAGTTTCTGTGTGCCACATTCCTTCTGCTGACTGTGTCAGCTGTCTCCATCCAGGCCTGCATAATCTGGGTGGGTGGCCTCCTCCTGCCACCCTTTGGGAAGAGGACCTCCCTCCTCTCCCTTTCAGCTTCAAGGAGGACCTCCAGGTCTACATCAGTGAGTTGATTATACAATATTAAAGTAGTTTGTACAATGAACAATTCTATGCTAACTTGTAATGGACTATAACTGGATATGAAACTCTTTTAAAAAGTCCAGCTCCTAGTAAGAGATCAGTCCCTCTTAGGCAGTAGTGAATATTCAGCCCTGCCTCAGATTCCAGGCCTCTGGCTCTTCTGAGACATTCTTTATTTCAAAGCTTCTGTGCTCTTCCAAACTAAGTTACAGCAGTGAAACAGCAGCACAGTAATGGATGCAGTGGTTTGTTTAAAGCAGGCCCGCACTTGAGTAGTCTCATCTCCGTCCATGCCCCTGTAGCTGCTAATTGGCCACCAAGCCCATCTGCAGGCTAGTTAAGGGGGCACCACTGTGAAACTCAGGGCTGGTGACTTTATCCTGGGGACAGGTTCGGGCTCGGGAACTGGTCTCGGCTTCCATTACATGTCCCGGAGGGAAAAGCCTGACTGAAGTGACAGCTTGCCCTTTCTTAGTGACTTTCACCTTTGGTACTTACTCCAGCTCTCAACCTTACCTGAATGCTGATACATAAAGTACAAGTATCTAAAATAGTATGGATTGTGAAAAGGGTTATTTGATCTATCAAGCAAAAGTTTAGCAAAATTTCTCCCTGACTAACAAACGTAATAAAGGAAAATGCAAGGTTACCTACCTATCCTTAAATCGCTACCATTCAATCTCTGGTTAGTTGCCCCCATGGATAATATTTCAATATGGTATTAAATCATCCTTGTCCATATTAATGGGTATAACCTCCCTGCCCATGCTGAAACAGATTTTTAGCTAACACTTTTTTACAAGAGTTGGTCAACATAATAATAGTTGCTTCTACCTGGCGAGTGTTCCATATGCCAACTATTTGAGGCTTATTACCTTTACATTTGTGTCCTTTAGATTCCTGCTGGTACTGTAAATGAATGGGCATTGGGTAAAGATGGCATCAGATGCATTGACTCATGGAAGAATAGCACCCACTATTAAGGCTCACACATCAGCAATAGTCACTTGGATGAGGCACTAAAGTGTTCCATAAGCTTGTGGAACAGCTTTAGAAGATGAGGGAAGGTGGCAAAAACTGACAGTGAAAATTACTGAGAAAAAAAGTGAGTGAATATGGCAGGGTTTTTAACCTCATGAAGACCTTACCTTTTTCTGCTCAGTATTACCACCTTAAGCAAAGTATGAGTGAAGGAAAAGGTTCTTGCTTAGTCTATGCATTCACGTAGAGACAACCAACATGCCTTAAACCCCTCTGGGGCTTCTTGATAATCTTGAGCCTTTCCTTTTTCTTGGAATTATAAAGTACACAAACTGAACAGAAGATAATTATTGAAGAAGGCTGTTTTCAATCAGCAACTCATTCCATCCATGAAGTCCTGGAGTGAATCCACTGAAAGTCAATAGCACAATTTAGCACAGCAAAACTATTGGACACCACTGGATAATGGAGGGCACTTTGACAGAAATTTGATAATTGATGAAGACAACTGAGCAGTAGCAGGTTACGTGAAGTTTTATAGGTGAGACACTGAGATTGATTCCTCAGAGGAGGAAATAGGTATCAACATTCACTTCATTTCAGAACATTTTCACATCAGCATGGGAAAATAATTCCTTAGGAAGATGCCATCTTTCTGTTGGGGTACAGTTCCACAAGCTTGTGGAACCCTTTAGTGCCTCATCCAAGTGACTATTGCTTATGTGTGAGCCTTAACAGTGGGTGCTATTCATCCAAGGAGCAATGCATCTGATGCCATCTTAACCCAATGTCCATCTTGTACAAGAAATTATGAACCAAGTACTAGCAAGTGCAGAGTGAGATGAAGTAAAATTCATTCCCTCCATATGGAAAGAGTCTTGGTTGTGCTCAGTTAGATGTGCTAACTGTCCAATTAAGATTCAGTTATTGCTTTGTTGTAATTGCCATCTTATGCATCACTAACACACTGTCCACTACTACTTTGACAGTAAAAGAATAATGTTTGACTGTAAATGTATTGCCTGATAAAGCTAACCAGGCTGTTCGTGCAAAGAGGCAAACAGTCAATCGTTGATGAACTTCAGTGGATCATGTAAGAACCGCAATGATACTCCCATAAGTTGTATTTGTATATTTATCAATTCTATGTTGGAGAATAAGCAGCATTTTTGACACATATCTTTTCTGACTAATTCCTTTGGCACACATAAAGCATCCTTCATATTACTGAAATGCCTGGATTTTAGAATGACGATGATGATCCATTATTGTCAATGATAAGTGCATGCATCACCTCCTGTCAATACAGGTTGTAGATTCTCATTTGACTGTGAAATCTGATTTTCACAAGGAGTATTTTCCCACACCAGAACATCAGATTGTCCTGAGAGCCTCTTTTTCCTTGACTTACTTTGGGCTCTATTTTCTTCGGCTTTCTGGATATATCCTGCTTCAGGATTTGTCATGTCATCTTGAATCATCATTTGCCACTTTATTGTGTCAGAAGCATCATTGTCCCTGTTTGAGTTACAGGGAGTGCAGTGCAGGTTCAGCAGAATGAACCGGGGCTAAAAGGGTTAAATTATGAGGACAGGTTGAATAGACTCGGCCTGTATTCCTTTGAATATATAGAAGATTAAGGGTGATTTAATTGAGATGCATAAGATGATCAAAGGAATTGATAGAATGGGTACAGAGAAAGTATTTCCTCTGCTTGGGGTGAGGGAAGGGTGGTATCCCAAATAAGTGAAAATAACCTTAAAATTTAAGCTAGGCCATTCAGGGTGACTTCAGAAAGCAGTTCAACACACAAAGGATAGTGGAAACTGGAACTCTCCCAAAAAGCTTTGGAGGTTGGAGTCAATTCAACATTTCAAAACTGAGATTGATAGATTTTTGGTGAGAGAAAGAGAGTTAATGTTCCAGATTAATGACCCTTCGTCAGAACTATTCTGATGAAGGTTCATTGACCTGATACATTAGGCTGAACATTGTTTTGAAGACGGGGTCCTGGCAGCGGGCCGGAAGGTGGGGCTAGACCCCTGCCTCGGCCACCGGCTGAACCCCAGGGCTATTTACCAGTAGGCAGGCCATTAACTGTCTGCCGTCGGGGACACCGTCCCCTTAAGCGACAAGCTCACACCGCCAGAGCTGCTAACCAATCAGAAGGCAGGCAACTCTGCAGTACTGGCTGCACCACTGGGAACACTGGCGACTGCCGGTACTGCAGGAGGCCCTGCCATACCGAGGAGACCGTATACCCTGGGAAAGAAGAGTGGGGTTGGGGTCGCTGAGGCCATTCAAGCAGGCCCTGACGATGGGTGGGGGGAGGTGGGGGGGACGGTGGCGGCGGTTTCTGCCGGGATGCCCTCTGGATTGCCCCAAAGGAGGAATCCCCGAGCCCGCTAGGAGGCTGTCAGGTTTTTTTACCTGGCGGTTTCTCCCCACCGTGGCAGGGCCTTCTACCTTCTATTAAATTGAGGTGAAGGCGGGAAGAAGCCCTTAATTGGCTGCTAGTTGGCCACTTAAGGGCCTCAATGGCCTGGGGTGGAACCGCCGTCCTCAGAGAGTAGTGAACCTCTGGAATGTGTTGCCACCTTGTGCTGCCTCTGCATGCCTTCAAGAGGGAGATGGACTGGTTTTTGACTGGGGTAGCTATCACTTCTTATGGAAGATAAGTGGCTTAACAGTTAGCATGCACATGGTCAATGTGATCTCCTGGACATTCAACTGTCTCAGCAGAATTTTTTAACCATATTGATCAGGGATATTTTTCTGTTTTTTTGCCTCTCCTAGGAACCAGGGGTATAAAGTGCCATCGTGAATATGGGGCAGACTTGATGGACCTCTCCATGGACTTTACTGTATGTGTGGTCAGAGGAACTGCACATCCTAAAGCACCAATGTAGATGACATATTTGTATCTTGACAAGTGTCAACATTTGTAAAATTGTTATGCTGCATAACCTTGTTCATTTGATTTTTGTGATCCTCTTCTTTGAAGCTTTGTATATTATAATAAGACCTGTGAAGGATAAGAGAGTAGAACAGCGGTGTGGTTATAGTATTGGATTGGACCGAGCATTGTGAAATTGAACACTATAAACTTGGCGTTTTGTTGACTGGGACCAGAAAAGATGATTGTGAAAGCTGCCAAATTGTTGTAAAAATCCAGCTGGTTCACTCATATCCTTCAGGAAAAGGAAATTGCTGCCCCTACTCTGGTTTGGTCTAAATGTGACTCCAGTCTTACTCTATATTGTTGATTTTTAATGACCTCAGACATAAACAATAAATGTTGCTTTGCTAGTGCTGTCTACATCCCAGGAACAAAAATTTGCCTTGAAACAAAATCCCATTGTGAGTAAAGATGCAAATCCTTTTTCTTAGTTATCCCAGACTGAGTTTATCTTTCCTAAAATTAACCATGCTGTGATCCCTTTTGTATTTCTACTGGAATTCTTACAACATTCAAGAATATATGGATAAAGAAGGATTTTCACACTTTTTCTTCAGCCATTCCATCCAATAATCCGTTTCCATAGACTTTTTTTGCTTTACAATAAACTGCTGTAGGTCCTGCCATGAGTCCCATCCCAATTTATTGGCTGATTCAGTGGTGTCAACACTCACTTTGGCAATATTAGGGGCCTTCGTAGCTGGATTAGCAAACTGTTTTTACAGTCCTACCAGTTAAAATGGCTATTTAGCAGCTTGCAAAGTGTAATCAGATTGATGTTTCATGATTGACTAATTTTCTAATCAAATCACCTTCTATGAAAAATCGCATTGAAGTATTGTTTTGATTATGCTTCATTAAAATTGAAGAAAAATGCATTGGTCATTCTCTTGGAAACCAGGGAAAATTACAGCCTAATTGTCAGATTGGCTATGTGAAATCTACTTAGTCACACTTACTTAGTTTATAAATAGATTATCATTCATCCCAAAGAGTGCTGCAGTTAGTTAACTAAATGTCGATGAAATTCCAATTAATACTTAGGATTAAAGCATATACTGCTGGTAATGGATTGGATATGGTGCTGACTGAAGCAACTTTTAATTCAGCAGATTTGTTCTGATGAATTGAATACCTTCCAAAAGGAAAACTACTTTGTTGTATTTTTTTCAGACCAGCCTCATCAGGAGAGAACCATTAATACTGTTACAAGTGTTTTGTTTTTGTTCTAAAATCTTAGAACTTCCATGTGTTTTAAAAAACTGAAAAAGGGATTTTCAGTAGACTTGGACACCCGCAAATAGCTGCAAATTTTGGATGTTGCCTTTGTATGCAAAAATAGGGGAAGCAAGCAGTTTCAAGGAAACAGCAACGGGTTTTGACCTCCCTTTGAGCGACAAAGGAGACACTCTGTCTGGTCATGTGATCTGTTCAGGAAGTTTTTTTTATCACTTTGGATACTTTTAAAAACCAGTGGGTTGGACAAATAGCTGGCATTTTGAAATGTTGCTTTAACCTGCCTGGAGCAAGAGAGTAAGACCCAGAAAAGAGTTACCTCTCTCTGTAAAGGAATCCTACATCTCTTGAGAAGAAACCCTGCATTTGAAAGGTGGCACATTCCTATTGCCTCCAGTCTCTGAAGAATTCCTGCATCCAGAGTTGTTGCTGTTGCCTCCTCTGTTTTGGTTGATCCTGACATCTCAAGAAAGCTGGTTTAAAAACCCAAGCATACCTGTTGCTACACCCTTTGCTGAAAGATCTGTGTGATGCCTGCTGCAGACAAATTGCCCTGAATGCCTACCTATCAAAGACAGTTCATCAACCTCGCCTGGAGAGACTTCGAGTGGCATCCGGCTATTCGACTCTGGGACATCTCACTGTACCGGAAACATCCTACCAGACCATGATAAACTCAATCATTTTTTTTATTATTTCTTCTATTCCTAAGAAACAGCTGTAAACAAAAATCCTTTTTCCCTGGTTAACTGTTTTTTTAAATGTATGTGTATGTGCATGAGGGCTAAGGAAATAAGGAGTTTTTCAAATATATAGATTTATATCATTAGTAGCTAAGACCTATTATTTCTTTTCTAATAAATAGTTAATGTTGTTGTTTAAAGAAACCTGGTTTGGTGTGCTTTATTCTGGGGGACAAGTAAAGTGTTTAATTTGGCTATTCTTTGATAGTTGGGAAACCTTTTTGATATGCTATGACCTGTGGAATAGTGGGACTGAATTAACAGTGCATTACTCCCACCTTGGTCATAACAATACAAAGGGTGACCTCACACAGCCTGAAGTTCAAATCTGAATATGACCAGTGAGATTCCTTTGAAAATCAATATTGTCCTGTAGTGTTAATAGGAAGAAGTGGGTGGAAGAAGTTATATCTCTCAGCTGTTATTAATGGACCACACAACTAATCCTCGGCTTGTTCACCAACTGTCACATTTGTGGTTTGTAAACTAATGCAGTCAATTTGCGCCATCAAGCTGAGTAATGCTTCATGGAAAACTACCCAAAACAGTCATTAGAATTTACTATTAAATGTTCCCAAAGACAAATAAAAAGTTATAATTAATCACAGTTCTTTGCAATAATTTGATATTGTGAAACTTGACCTGTGACGAAAGTCATGCTCCCTGCATCAAATATATTGAGGTATATTCTGCAATCAAAAGGTTAACTTGTCTGTCCGCTCCACAGATGCTGCCTGACTTACTGAGAGTTCTGGTTTTGTTTCAGATTTCAACCATATGCACTTCTTTTTTCCTCTGTTTCCACTGGTAATTATAGTCTTTACAAACCCTTTGGCACACCACATAAACAGATTTCAGTTAGGAACAAAAATGTCTGTACAGCAAAAATATTAAAAGCCTGTAAATGATAAAACTTTCACACAATTTATATTGTTATGTTGAAATATGAAATGGATGGACAGCAATGTGTGCCATAGTAATTACGCACTAATGGATTGTGCCATTGTTAATACGGAAACATTCCAGGAAATAATGGAGTGAGTAGGTTATGTATTGAATTACATTGCCCCATAGTTTGCTGGCTCTGCCGTTAGCCTCGCCAAAGTCGATAAAAATCCTTTCTCACCTCTGAGCCCTTCTTTGTAGTCAATGGTGATCGACAATTTGTTAGACGGAAAAATACTGGTGCAGGTGATACCGGCAATGACATTATTTATGGCCAACACATGACTCTCAACCTGGGAGGCCAACAAAAAGACCATTAAAGCTGTGAAGCCACACCCCAAGAGTCTGGAAATTGTTCCAACAGTGTTTTTTTCCTAAATCTCATTTTTAGCTGTTTATTCTTGTCAGCTTTGCCATCCAGCCTGCTGTTGGTGTCTGAAGGCAATTACTTTCAAGTCCCCCACCTATTTCTGCATGCAAGGAAGGTGAAGACAATGGCGTCATGGTAAAGTCACTGAACTAGTAATCCAGAGGCCCAGGTTAACGTCCTGGGGACAGGGGTTCAAATCCCACCAAGGCAGCTGGTGGAATTTAATTTTAATTAATAAAAATCTGGAATTAAAAGCTGGTCTCAGTCATGGTGCCATGAACTATCATCGATTGTCGTAAAAACCCATTTGGTTCACTAATGCCCTTCCTTAAGGGAAGGAAATGCACTGGTCTGGCCTACATGTGATGCCAGACCCACTTAAATGTGGTCGACTCTTAACTGCCTTCTGAAATGGCCCAGCAAGCCACTCACAACACCTTTGTTCTATTCCACTGGAACACCTATGATTTATTCAGCAGGGAGGGACAAGTAGGTGGATGGATCCTGAGGGACAAGGTCTACACATGGAAGCCATGGCTGATGATATCACCAACATTGCAGTGTAGGAAAGACACAACTATGTACACGTGAAGACACTGGCAATGGTAGGGACAACTATTAGGTCGCTTAAAGCACACTTCCATTGGGGATATCTTACAGTACATCCCTGATAGGGTGGCAAAGATTGTAGTCCATCAAGTGTCTGCTTCACAAAAGATGGCTATATATTCAAGGGTGTAACATACTCCAGCAAGAAAGACTTGCATTCATATAGCATCTTTCACAACCTCAGAACAAGTGCTTTTACATCTCATGAAATACTTTTGAAGTACAGTCACTGTTGTAATGTGAGAAACACAGCAGCCAATTTATACACACCAAGGTTACACAAACAGATAATGACCAGATATTCAGTTTTTGTGATTTTAATTGAGGCCAGGACATCTGAAAGAACTAAAAACAGGAAGTGCTGGAAATACTCAGCAGGTCTGGCAGCATCTGTGGAGTCAGAAAAAGAGTTAACATTTCAGGTCAATGGTTTCTCATCAGAATTCCCTTATTCTTCAGTACAGCACTGGAGAGTCAGCCAAGATGTGTTTGTGCTGAAGACTTTGGAGTGGGACTTGAACCTACACCCTTCTTCCTGAGAAGTGAAAGTGTTACCAACTGAGCCATAGCTGACACTTGAGGTGCAGGCAACTTTGTAAGCTGATCAACTTTCACTATTGGTGTTTATAATCTCAGCAAGTTTGTACCTTAAACATGCTGTCACCATCCTATCACTCACTGTTCAGCTCTGGACTTAAGGCATCATCACCTCCATTAAATGGAATGAGCATTAGATAATATGGAGTTCTCAACATGCATTCCAGGGAATGGATATCCAGTGATGATATGATATGATACACTATAGATATGTTGTCAGTGCAGGTGATTAACTGCCTGAAGGAAAACATGACAGTAATAACTTATCTGGGAAACTGCTCACTTCCTTTCATGTTCCTGCACATATGGTTAGCTCATGATAAAGCACTTTGGTTATAGCTTGAAATATGTTTCTATTAAATAAATGATCAGTTTACTACCAAATGGCATTATTTTGGAACACAGAGAGTATGACTGTGCTCAAGAAGAACCAGTTTGCTCTCAGTGATGTAAATAGTGTGTCTGGATGCTAGACAAAGTTTGCTGAGAAAAATGCCTCATGTGCTTGCCTCACATGTTTAAAAGCTTCAGGAAGAGACTGGTGCAACTCTCGAAGGAAACTGGAGAAGCCTGTTATGTTGAGTCTCCATCCTTTTTGCCAGTTCCCACGTTGCCTTGTTAGTGGCAACACTTCCACCCATGCTTTACAAGAGAGTATACTCTTTAGTGAGCCTCAGTTGGGACCCAGTATTTCGGTGCTGGTTGATAGGCTGAGATGCTTGAGGTATCAGTTACAACCAGAGCACATGTGGTTCCCACTGGTGGGGTCCAATTCTGGCAAGGGCGTGAACTCCAAAGAATACAATTTAAAAAATACTTCCTGGATTGTCTCCTCACTCAGGGGTTGATTGAATTCGGGTGGGGCAGGGAGTGAAGCTCAGGGCAATTCCTGCTCCTGCCCACAGGTATATAGCCACCCCAGCTTGTTGGCACACCAGGATCACTAAACATGGAACATTGGAGCCTATGTAATCAAGCCTAAACTGCACCTAGGTTTGTTGAAGCCTCCTTTATTCATTTCTGGAGACAGTAAAATATATTAATTTATCTTTTAGATTGATGAAAACTACCTACTACTGTGTTCCTCTACAAATTCACGTGATATTACAATCATATTTCAAAGATGGTGTTTTGAGCTGTCTAAGCATGATGCAGTCCTTCCACAAACACTGAAATTACCTCCCAGGAGAAAGCAGATGAGCAGAGGGTGGGTAAGAAGCCAACAAGAGTGATGCCAACCAGTGTGGCTGCTAGTATACAGAAACCCATGCTTTCTCAACCTAGTCTGAATCCCATGAACCAAGAATAAAGAAGCCACTTCAAATATTCAACCACATTTTTCCCAGAACATACATAAGAAAAACAAGAGCCCAAAATGTATCAGTGTACTTTTCCCACAAACACCAGGCAATCAAAATGCACAATAAATCCGTAAAATACATTTGGGAATGTAAACTCGTGAAACCAATCCCAATACTCACTGCCAACTTGTCAAGGTTTGCAGAACTACTGAGGACAGAAATTTGCCCTGTGGTGATTTTTGATTTAAAAAAAAGATGAAACAAAAGCAAACAGCTTCCCACCAGTTGAGACCAATGAACCATTAGTGCAATATTGAGTTCCAAACAGAAATTAAGCAAACCACAGGCAGGAATGACAATGATTCGTCAACCTCAGTAATCTGGGCAGTTTTGGCAAGGTAAGGTAATATAATTTATTTATTGGCCAAAGGAAAGTAAGACATACATTTTCTTAGATTTGGCTGTAGAAAAGAATTTGCACATTTATTCTGGTTTGAATCGAGATGAAACCCTCAGCAGATAACCCAGCATCCTCTATCACATCCAGTCACAATTCATCTAAGTCAGATGGAATTAGTATTGGATCAAAATGCACTTCTATTGGAGCTGTGGCCTTTAGCTCATAAGAAATTGAAATGTCTATTTCAATAAAGTTCTGTGACTTTACACATGTGAAGCTGAAAAAAAATGTCAGTTTACATCTTGTGTGAAGTAAACAAGGTATCAAACCCTCCAATGTTGCACCCGTCCACAAGGCTGCTTCACAGGACAACCAATCCGGATGTAAATGCATGACAGCATCAATGAACCTACGAAGCTTGATGAACTCTTTAAAATGTTACTGAAACCCCATGAGGCCCTGAAAGAGTAAAATTATCCAATTAATCACCGGGTGGAACACCGCATATGGCCTCCATTACAAGTGCTTTTCCTCCCTTAATTACCTAATAAGGCTTAAAGTTTGTCAAAGTTATTTTAGGCATTCTGGTGAGAAACAAGGCTTAGTCAAACTAGTAACAGTTTGACATATATACAGAAGATATGGAAAAATAAATCATCAAAAGGATCAATCTTAAACTGGAGTAGGTCTTACTAATGATATTGAAGAATATGTACCTCACAGCAATTCACAACTTGATGTATGACTGGAAATGGAAATCTTATTAGTTTTAGTTCTTTCCCGAGGGTTAAGTGCCCTGTCTCTGTATGGATTCGTGCCTGGGTTTTCAGCCAAAGTTTTCGACTTGTCACTTTGGGAAGAGCCTGATGCCCAAATGCTTTTCAAGATGGGAATTCACATTTCATTTCATGCTACCTTCTTGTAAAAACAATTACTTGAAAAAAAAACTTTCTTTCCATGGAATAAAATATTGAACGTCAGACTAACAGCAAATTAACAATGCCATTGATTTCTCTCCATTTATTGTAATGACTCACAGGATGAACTAGCTGATCAGGTCATGTTGTTCTGAATAGTCTGGGTTCTGGGGCATGATTATAATCATAAGCTGCTAACTTGACCTATCAAGCCATTCCTTTGGTTGTTCATGAAGGAAAGTGGTGGAAATAGGCATATCCTGATGTCAATTACAGGCCATTTGGCCAACAGGTCCATACTTAATTTTATGCCAGTGATAGTCTGTCATCCTTCCCAATCTGTTTTCTACCTACCTCTACTGAAGATAGCGCTGGTCACTTGAAGGGCATTCTCCATTTAAGTGCCCAATCACAGGTACAGTATTTGATCATGGGCGGCAACACAGCTTCCAGCAGGCAATCATTGCACAACTGTCAGGAGAGTTTTGGCTGACTTGCCCCTCTCCAGCCCCAGGCATGAAAGTGTGTGAAAATATGAATGTACTGTGGCTTCAGAGAGTTGGATTTGTGGTATGTGAGGATCCAATCCTCAGTATGACCACTGATAGAGTTACTGGGTGGCTCTATGTCTCAGCAAACAGCAGCACCCAACCTGGAAATTAAAAAAAGGGGGGAATGGCAGATGAAGACAAAACGGAAACAATTGGATCATTTGAAAGAACCTTGCGTGTATCTAGATCCAGTTATAACAAGGAAGTAACAGTCAGTAAATTAGTTCAAACATGGACAAGATGAAACCCTTAATTTTTGTTAGTTAAGAATATCAAAGGATAAGGAGATAAGTTGGGTAAATGAGTTAAGGTACAGATCAGCTATGATCTATTTAAATGGCAGAGCAGACTCGAGGGGTTGAATAGTCCACTCCCGTTCCTGCCAGTCCAAATTTGCAGCAGTGACGCTTGCCTCTGTTTTATTTTCTACAATGTTGCTGCCAAAATGCTACTTCAGTGCTCAAAAGACTGGAACCAGGTGACTGGGAGCTGCCCCAGTTCAAACCAACCTCACTGTGGTGGAAAAATAACAAGTGCTCAGATCCCTGCAGATTATCCTGAAGTCAGTTGCAGATTTATTGCTGGGCTGAGGTTGTGATGTCGTCACCCTATAGCCAGGTGTTAAAAATGTGCCCCAGATGGGCATTTAATTGAGTTGCAGAGGTCAGAGCTCCATGCGCATTACTGTAAGAAGGGCTGTGAGGGAAAGTGAAGTCACATCCTTCCACTACGAGGCATGGTTTATTTTGAAACAAATTGAAAACACATCCCTCTCCACTCACAGGCTTCTTTTAAATTCAACTCCAGTAGACCGATGGTGTAATATTTTTCTTGTGGTCAGGTCCAGGGGAGCTGGAGTAGGGGTGGGGAGTGGTATTGGGCTTTGACTATGTGGGTGTCTATAGGGAGTTTACTGACAGGCAGCAGAATCAGGTTTCACACAGATTTTTCTCTCTAATTGAATTCTGGCACACTTACATCCATTAATTTTACTGTGTTTATTTTAATATTCTCCCTTCCCCCACTTAAAATTTAGAGTTTTACATTTTAGGAATAATCTATGGGCAAAAAGTAAAGGAGAAATAAATGACAGTAGTTAAATGGAAAATTAGTATTAAAAGATTAATTTAAAAATAAAATGTTCCTGGTTATAATTTGACAGCTGTGTGTTTAATGTGACACCCAGCAAAGAATGACTAAAAAAAAAGGAGGGAGAAATTAGAGTATGAGAGAACGCTAGCTAGAAATATAAAAACAGATATTAAGAGTTTCTACAAGTATTTGAAAAGGAAACAGAGTAACTAAAGTGAGTGTTGGTCCCATAGAGGGTGAGACTGGGGAATTAATAATGGGAAACGAGGAAATGGTGGAAGTGTTGAACAGATATTTTGTGTCTGTCTTCACTGTAGAAGATACAAAAAAATCCCTAGAATACTTAAAAATCAAGAGGTAAAAGGGAGGGCGGAACTTAAAACAATCGCAATCGCTGGAGAAAAGGTACTGGAAAAACTATTAGAACTAAAGGCTGACAAGTTCCCTGGATCTGATGGCTTGCATCCTACGGTCTTAAAAGAAGTGGCTGCAGAGATAGTAGACGCATTAGGTGTGATCTTCCAAAATTCCCTAGATTCTGGAAGGGTCCCAGCGGGCTTGAAAATCGCAAATGCAACACCTCTATTCAAGAAAGGAGGGAGACAGAAAGCAGGAAACTATAGGGAAAATGCTAGAATTCATTATTAAGGAGGTAATAGTAAGACTTTTAGAAAATCAAAACACAATCAAGCAGAGTCAACATGGTTTTGTGAAAGGGGAATCGTGTTTGACTTCTGTATTGGAGTTCTTTGAGGAAGTAACAAACGAGGTGGATAACGGGGAACCTGTAGATGTGGTATATACTTGGATTTCCAAAAGGCATTTGATAAGATGCCATATCAAAGGTTACTACACAAAATAAGAGCTCATGGTGTAGGGGGTAACATATTAGCATGGACAGAGGATTGGTTAGCTAACAGGAAGCAGAGAATAGGGATGAATGGTCCTTTCTGAGTTGGCAAGTTGTTACTAGTGCAGTGCCACAGGGATCAATGCTGGGGCCTCAACCATTTACAATCTATATCAATGACTTGGATGAAGGAATCAAATGCATGGTATCTAAATTTGCTGATGACACAAAGGAGGTAGGATAGTAAGCTGTCAAGAAGACATAAATAGTCTACAAAAGGATTTAGAAAGGTTAAGTTAGTGGGCAAAAGTTTGGCAGATAGAGTATAATGTGGGAAAATGTGAACTTGTCCACTTTGGCAGGAAGAATAGAAAAACAATATATTATTTGAATGGAGAGAACTGCAGAACTCTAGAGTGCAGAGGGTTTTGGGTGTCCTGGTACATGAATCATGAAAAGTTAGTATGCAGGTATAGCAAGTGATTAAGAAGGCAAATGGAATGTTGCCATTTCTTGCAAGGGGAATCGAGTATAAAAGTAGGGAAGTCTTGCTACAGCTGTACAGAGCCTTAGTTAGACTGCATCTGCAGTACTGTGTACAGTTTTGGTCTCCTTACTTAAGAATTAGAAGTAGTTCAGAGAAGGTTCACTCGACTGATTCCTGGGATGAAGGGGTTTTCTTAAGAGGAAAGATTGGACAGATTGGGCCTATACCCATTTGAGTTTAGAAGAATATATAAGATCCTGAGGGGACTTGACATGGTGGATGCTGAGAGAATGTTTCCCCTTGTGCGGGAGCCTAGAACTAGGGGGCACAGTTTAAAAATTAGGGGTCGCCCATTTATGACTGAGACGAGGAGAGATTTTTTCTCTCAGAGGGTCGTGAGTCTGTTGATTTCTCTTCCTCAGAGAGCAGTGAAGGCTGGGTCATTGATTATATTGAAGGCTGAGTTAGATAGAATTTTAGTTCGACAATGGAGTCAGGGTTATAGGGAGCAGAGAGGAAAATGGAGTTGAGGCCACAGGAATGGTGGAACAGGCTCGAGGGCCAAATAGCCTATTCATGCTCCTAATTGTGTTCTTGTAATGTCCTGATTCAACAGTAGATTCCCATACTAGTTTTGATTAGTCTGATGACTATTTGGGATATTAAATGTATCAGATCTCACTGGTCTCTGAAGCTCCATCAGGATTTAAGAATTGTCAAGACTGACCTCAAACCTCAGCAAGAGACCCCAAACTAACATGGAGTTCTGATCATTAAATACTCCTGAATCACACACATCAAAAAGAAACAATTATCGCATGAGACAATATTCTTCCACTTCTCTTGGTCCCTTGTGTGTCCTCTTATAAAAGAAAATGCACCCGTTTTTGGTTTAAATGAACTTCTTAGCTGCTCCCAGTACGGTGGCCAAGTTAAGTGTTTTGAAATCCACTGGGGATGGTAGGAAGCAGAATGGGAGGGTAAAGACAAGAAGCATCTAGAAAAGAGTAGCACTGATGCCTGACATATGTTTTATGACCAATACCTTGATTGAAATTTCCCTGAAACATAAACATGTGGCTCCACCAACAGGACAGAAAGCCTGCAAGTACTCAATGATGTCAGGATAAGCATAAATAGACTGTGCCGTATTTTTTTTAAAGCTCATACATGATTTATGCAGCAGTTTGTTGACAAGGTTTCCTCCGGGTGCTCCGGTTTCCTCCCACATGCCAAAAGACTTGCAGGTTGATAGGTAAATTGGCCATTAGCAATTGCCCCCAGTATAGGTACGTGGTAGGAAAATATAGGGACAGGTGGGGATGTGGTAGGAATATGGAATTAGTGTAGGATTAGTATAAATGGGTGGTTGATGGTTGGCACAGACTCGGTGGGCCGAAGGGCCTGTTTCAGTGCTGTATCTCTAAACTAAACTAAAAAACTAAACTAAGATATTATTGGCAGGTTTAGAGTCCACTAGACATTGCACAAATCTAGGGGCCATCAGACGAGTGACTTATCTCCTGACTCCCCAAAGCCTTTCCACCACGTGCAAAGCACAAGTCAGGAGTGTGATGGAATACTCTCCACTTGCCTGGATGGGTGCAGCTACAGCAACACTCAAGAAGCTCGACACCATCCAGAACAAAACAGCCCGCATGATTGGCACCTCATTCACCACCTTCAACATTCACCCCCTCCACCACCAGCACAGTGTAGCAGTAGTGTTTACATTGACAAGATGCACTGTAGTAACTCACCAAGCCTCCTTCGACAGCCCGTCCCAAACTTGTGATCTCTACCATCTAGAAAGAGGAGGCAATAGATGCCTAGGAACACCACCATTTGAAAGCTCTCCTCCATGTCACCCTCGATTCTGACTTGGAAATATATCACGATTGTTTCAAAATCCTGGGTCAAAATCCAGGATCTCTCTCCCTAATAGCACTGTGGGTGTACCTACACCACACGAACTGCAACGGTTCAAAAAGGCAGCTAATCGCCACCTTCTCAAGGGCAATTAGGGAAGGGCAATAAATACCGACCTTGCCAGTGACACCCTTACGCTGTGAATGCATTCTAAAAAATGAAACCCATGTAGATTTTCCATGTAAGTTGTCCAGAATTGTTTTCGATCTACAAGCTTATGTCACATTTCAACTCATCTCGTGCATTAGCGCTGAAGCAGTAACTCGTGGACTAGCCAGATCAAACTGGTATAAAACAGGCATGTAACTCACTAATAGGATCTTCATGACCAGCATTGATTAATAGATACTATATCTTCATTATTAATGGGTGGTAAGGGAGCACAATGCAGGATAGGGTAAAAGCCTGTGAATATTAGTACTTTCCTCCAGCTCAGACAGCTGTTCTCTTTGTTACATGGTTGGGAAATAAAATGGGCTTTTAATGGGAACCATTGTATGCCTGTGGCAACCATTAGGAAACAAGAAACAAAAGCATGCTTTTGACATTCGTTGCCACATCCATGCAGAGAGGCCGCATAGCTCCGATTTTAAAGGTGGGGGTGTAGAAAACGGTGGCATGAGCCTTAAAGCACCAGGAGAGTCCAGGGGCCTGGAGTACTGGCTGCTCTTCATGGCAGGGCCTAATTAACATAAAAATTCCAGGAATCCTGCCAGTACCTACCACTACCTGACCAGAGGGCAGGCGCAGCAAGCTGGCAGCAGGAACTGGGGACCTGTGGGAACAATCATTAGAAGGAGGGATCGGGAGACAATTTTGAGGGAAGGGTTTCGGGGAGGGGCTGGGAGCCCCAAGGACACCCTGCAAGGCCTGGATGGGAGGGTTTGGGAGGTGGGGACACTCCTGCTCCTTCTAGCCCACAGCAGTTCTAATAGAAGTAATTTTTAAAAACAAACTTGGCTTCCTCTGGAGATTCCCGCCATGCTGCAGACAGTGCTGGACTCAACCTGACATGTAGTTAAGATGTGGTCATACTTTTTTTCCCCAAAAAATATACATTATTCATAAAAATGTGTAAAAAAAAACATTACAAACCAGTTCAAAACAGCACCAAGTTGACATTCCAAAAAGTGCAAAGGAAATCAGTTTTCTTCAATACAGGAGTGAATTGCCTCACAACCTTTCCATTCCATTTTGTATGCCATGTACATTTTACAGCAAACCCATATTTGGTGTATACAGCCCAAGGGGTTTCCCAGAGGTCCAGCCACTCAGTTCTCTATGGCGGGAGAACCTTACACAGTGGTCTTTCCCCATTCAGCCTTTGCAGCGGCTGCCCCAAGCTTTAATGCGTCCCTCAGCATGTAGTCCTTGACCTTGGAATGTGCCAGTCTGCAACACTCAGTCGTGGACAACACTTCGTGCTGGAAGACCAGCAAGTTTCAGGCAGACTAAAGAGCGTCTTTCACCGAATTGATGGTCCTCCAGCATCAGTTGATGTTTATCTCGGTGTGCATCCCTAGGAACAGCCCAGAGAGCACAGACTCCTGTGTTACAGAGCTGCTTGGGATGAACCTCAACAAAAACCACTGCATCTCCAGAAGGAGGTGTGCAACAGTCTCTTCCCCACCACAGCCACCTCGAGGCAGCGTGCGGAGGATCTGACGGGGAGGGTCCTTCTCACCACCAGCCAAGCTACATCTTGGTGTTTGTTTGAAAGTTCTGGTGATGAGGCATTCTGCCAAATGGCTTTGGCAGTCTGCTCGAGGAACCATCCGACAGAATCCACCATCTCCTTACCCCGTAGGCCTTGAGGACGTGCAAACCACTGCCTGATGGATTGGTGGTCAGAGTTGTTTTTCCGCAGAAACTCTCCCACGAAGGCTAGGTGGTGTTAAGTAGGGCCCCACCTGCTAGTAACGGGAGCCTCATCAATGGTCTGAAACATTAAAATGATGACAGTCAGGAGTCGGGAGTTGGAATTTTTAAATTGTAATGTCACGCCAACCCTTTCCTGCCCATCGGGTGTGGGGGCAGGGTGGGGGGAGGTGAAAGCAGGTGAAAGATAGGTACTTATGTTTCGGCAGGAAATCAGGAGAATTCCAGGGATGCAAGAAATACAATTGAGAGCTGCTGATTTTTGAGTTAAGCACACAATCCACACTACATTATCCTATGACTGTTTCTCTGTTTTGTACCCTGCAATAAAATGAGCCAGGTTTTTATTTTTTGAGAGAGTTGCATTGTTGAGACTATAGAAAGCTGAGGCACTATTTCAATTGTGTATCCTGTACTTCACTCTACAATGCAGACTCGGTGAGCTACACAGCTTGTTCCTTCTATATCCTTTTGGATGTTCTGGCTAGATTGATGTACTGTCTGTTCTCTACTCCTCCACCTTCTTGATGCTTAGTCAGCAACTTTGCACAATTAAGCATTTCTGATAAAACGCTCCGGCCTTTGGCAACAAAGTTCTATATATAAAACCAACAAAATTCCTGAAGTATTTAAGAACAATGAGTGACACTCTACAAAGCATAGAACAAGCTGTTTCACACATTGTGCCGAGCTGTAGAGTTGGTATGTTCCCAGAACTCCCTGCCAAAAAATATTGTCTTTAAAGACGAAAAACAACTGATTGCTAGAACGAGTCATAAAACTAAAATCAAAATTGCAAAAATGCATACAACCTCAAACTGGCACAACACTTAAAAACAACTAATTTAACCATTTCACTCGCTAAGTTCATTTGCGTTTTAGGTGGAGGTGAAGGAAAGTGTATCATGGAGGTTTCATGGAGAATGGTGGGAATACCCGTGACCTTGAATAAGTTACAGTGAGATACTGGCGGTGAACCCTGAGATTAGCAACTTGGACAGTCATTGCCAATGAAAACAAAAGTGATAAGTGACAATATTTGAACGCCAGCATACAAAAGGGATTGCTGCTGCAGAGTCTGAGACAGACATCCACAAAGAGGCAAAGCAACATGTGGAACTTCATTGGAAAATATGGCCTCAGCAAGAATACAGCCACACCTCATTGGAACCACTTGTGTCTTGGCAACTGCATTCATGGGATGTCGGGAAAATACCAAGCACCAGTCCAGCTCCGTGGAAATAATAATAGTTTATGGGGTGGGAATGATATACTTTAGAAAAACTGCTCCACACCATGGTACTTTAGCTATGCATATGGTATAATCATATTCAATACGTTTAGTTTCTTATAAACAGTGCCCCAAGATACATAACTTGCAATTGAGCAACACACATTGAGCACCAATGTTAAAAGCTGTATATGTTAAGTATCCTGTATGTATCAGAGTTTTGTTTGTGTAGCCTGTAACTGTTTATGTTTGCATGTTAGATTTGTCTTATCATAGACAGTGTTGCTTGTGTTCATTTTGGCCAGTACACTTGAATTGGAAGATTGAACTTCATTACTGGGCCTCTACACAAACTGGGCTGGATTTTATCAAGCCCACGATGTCAGGCTCCGTGGCAGGGAGACTGGAAGATTCTTCCGGCAAAAGCCCCCCACAGAGGCCAACGCCGGGAGGGGCTGGCCCGATCCTGCCGGAGTCGGCGAGGCCCTGTGACGCCCACCGCCCCCATCCCCCTGCCGCCGAACTGAATTACAATATTTAAATGAACAGGATGAATCAATGTAAATAAACTTATCTTTAATCTTCCAGGCCCGCTGTGATCCTCAGTGCGGTGGCCAGCACTCCAGTGCCTTCAATTCCCCACCTGGGGAAAGCCGGCATGAGGGGGGGGAGAAGAAATTCAGATTTTCAGTGCGGTGGGTGTGGGGGGAGGCGGGAACGGGGTCAAATAAACGTAATGGGTGCAGGGGGTGTTAGGAAGGGGTGAACTTTAACCTTTGTGCAGTCTGGGGGCGAAGGGCAGTTTCAAAGCGTAAGTGCTTTTGGGGTGGAAAGGGCAAATAGTTAATGTAATTGTTATTGGGGAGTGGGAAAGAGGCATTAGAAATTTTTTGGATACATTTTGGGGGGCTTGCTGTGGGGGCGCAGAGGGACAAGTCACCCTGGCTATTTAAATGAACCGCCGCATGGGAGATCGCAGCGGCTCTTCAGCGAGTGCGGGCCACCATTTTTTAAGCTTGCCACCAGGAGCAACGGCGGGCTCTTAAAATCCAGCCCATTATCTCCTCTAGCCAGTTCAATTTAAATAAAATCTGTACATGTGGTAACTGTTAACAGAATGTTCATGCTGTTTTTAACTTTACATTAATATTTACGCTTGTATACAGACATCTGACTAATTTAATTTGTCAGTTTTTACAGAGGAGTCTTGATCCTAGTGAGACTGCATATTGGTAGGGCTTTGACATAATGTGCAGGTTCATATAGAGTGAATTTTCAGTCCGAGTGCTCAGGTGTGCTTTTTCCCTGCCCACATTCGGAAGAACGCATCTCATTGAAATGGCTGGGGATGGCCCAGATTGATATGTAGTATGAGTTCCCACCGCAGACTACACTTTCCCATACATGTTTATACAGTTAGGGAGTGGGGTGGGGGTGGTGAATGGGGTTCAGAATTTCCACTGCTGTTATCGTTATGTATAGGGCAGCAGCAGTCATTTGAAGGAATGATGATCATTTATGCTCCTCGCTATCAGATCAGCCATGATCTAATCGAATGGTGGAACAGGCTCAAGGGGCTGAATGGCCTACTCCTGTTCCTATGTTAAAGGTAAACAGCCAAAATGTGGAGTGTAGTAAACAAAATGCATGGCAAAGGTCTCCAGATGGCAAAGCAAAATGGCCGGTTTAAAATATGGAGGCTGGCGACGGAGTGTCTGGTGATTTGATGAAATAGCAGAGGACCGGAACCCCAGTTTGATGGGTGGCAAGGTGGAGGTTCTGCTACATGAGGTGGGGGTCAGGAGAGTTGCCCGGTTTGGCAACTCAATGACAACTTTTCCCAGAAGAGAACAAGTCTGAAATGTGCGCAGGAATTTTACTGAGCCTTTGGGGATCGGCTCGGATCCAGGAAGGCTGGCAAAATGGCTTGGGAATGTGTTGGGTGGTATGCCCAATGACTTTCTGCCACCATGCCATTTTGCCAGCAGCCCTCCCAGAGCCCAATTGAGCCACTTAAGTGGCCAATTAAGGGCCTCTTCCTGCTTCTGCTGGCATTTTACCAGCTGCCAAGGGGACATCCACTGTGTGACTCCGGACAGGGAAAGGCCCTCCTTTTTGGGCACTCTTTGGCCCATGAAGGAGCTCCCCCGTGGCAATGGCCGCCTCCACAGCATCAGTGCCAGTGTCAGCATCCCTTCCCCCATTTCGACGGGGCGTTCCTGACTGCCCCTGGGTCTCCAGACCCCACTCACCTTACTTTGAGGGCACATGTCCATCAATACTCCCTCGTCTTCCAAGTGCAGCCCCAGAAGTAGCCACCGCTCCTGGTGGCGCTGCTGAAGCTGCTGAAGCTGCTGAGCTGCCGGCCCTCTGATTGGGCCAGCAGCTCTTGGGAGCAGGCCACTGTCCTTAATTGGACAGCAGCCACAGCGGCAGCCACTTAATTGGCTGCCAACTGTAAAGTGTGGCCCTGGGTCCCGCTGCCCGCCAAAGTGGGGTCGCCCCTCCCAACCACCGCCCGCCTTGCCGCCTCTGAAAAATCACGGCTGTGTTGTCGGCCAGGGTCAGCATTGGGGAACAGACAGGGAAGAAGATGTTTGTAGTATGGAAGCCACCAAGATGAAGATATCCAATAGTACCATAAACCAAGTAGCTGGCTGAATTATTCACACTGTAAAGTGCTGTTTGTTCCTGCTACATATTTACTGCTGGCCTATGCACGTTCATATCAAAATTCTTTGATCATTATTTTAACAGAGACATTGACCTGTTTAAAATAAGTGCATTAATGCCTCCATTAGAATAGTTAACAGAGGAATTTGATATGGGTTATGCATTTGTAAAGTAATGTCACACAGTGCAAATTCAGGCTTTACAGTGGATTGGCATATCACCTAACTACATCACATGTTCACTAAGCTGAGCAATTTTCTTCTAAACCATATCCTTACATCTAATCAATAACCGATATTGGCATCACTTCTATTTTCCAGACATATTATTATGATCCTCACCATACAGAAGATCTTTGGGTATGTAACTGTCTTCCATCCTGCAGACGTGTCTGATCCATCACAGCTGCCTCTGTTTGATTAACGGTCTGCCTTTGAGAGGACTGCTGCATTTGTGATTTTGTCCTGCCAGGATATGGTGAGGTACCTGGGGCCAGATGACCAGTGGGGTACCCAAAGCTCTGCTTCAAAGCTGCTTGCAAGCATGACATGAAGACCCTAAACGTCGACTATCGTGCCTGGGAGTCACGAACTGGCGAAAGAGGGAAATGGCGACACATCCTGTGGACTGATGTGTACTACCACGACGACCAGTTGGCAACAGGTGCCAACAGCAAAAACAGCAACTCACAGTGTCACTTGGCAGCTTCACGGGCAGCATTTGTGGCAGAACCTGCCTCTCAAGAATTGGCCTTCACAGCCTTCAGCAAAAGTGCACCAAGAGAAGACACCCCACTTAAATGAATTGTTTTCTGCGTGTCCATCATCTTTCGTAGATGGAAGGATATCAACCACCTATTATCATCCAGTCAATAAAAACTGCTAAACAAATATAAATGACCTCATAAGGCAAAAGGTACAGCATGCTGCGGACTGCAGCCTTTCATATCTATTACCGGTTTCTCACAAGGAAGCCACAAGGATCTGAAACAATACATAACACCAGCAGAACCCAGCAAAAATAAAATTAATCCTGCAAAATTAACAACATTGAGTGAGATTTCAGTTCAGTCAGCAACTCCCACTCACTTACAGTGTCTTCCTTTTTTATTTCACACAGTCTTGTGAACTCAAGGCCTGTTCCATTTGTTGCTTAATTTGATCGATCTGAGCCCATACAGCAGTTAAGCTGCTATAAATTGGCCTCAGCATGTCCGACACACAACAGGGCAAAAGTTATTCTGACTTCTTACTCCTGTTCTCAATCCAGTGTCCTCTGGTGTCAGGTGCATTTACGTGGACATTGGGTGAGACCAGCATTGGGTTTGACTTTGATGCTCTCAGTGGTGAACTCATTTGTTAGCATTCACTACCCAGATGCACAGATGAAGAACAGCCATGAGATAATGCAGGCCTGCCAACACCAGTGGGATTGTGTCTCAACAACTATCAACAGAAAGGATAGTGAAAGGGGGATAAACTTGGACAGTTGGATATCTTGTCATATCAGCTTTGTTCAATCATGTTCCTTCAGTTTGCTGTACGTCATCTCCATTTGATGTTATGTCCCATGTTTGTAGACAGACAGGCAGGTGAAATTGCTTTATGCCAGCAACGCAAAACGGGCTCGTACCAAATCAGCAGCCACTTTTGCTTTTATTTTCTGTTGACTTGGAAAATATTGACAAGATTTTTAATTTCAAGCCATGTAAAAATGACATTGAGACTAGGAAACGAGTCTCCAAAAAGAGTTTGAACTATTGCTCAGTGAACTGCAGTGAAAAGATCGGACGAGGTGAAAAATCAGCTGTCGATTTGCTATAAGCCCATTTCACACAATGGCTGAGACCAAGTTCACCCTCACAGACTTTACTTTAGCTTTTGAGTTAGAATCATGCTTTCCAATTTTTCCTACAATATCAACTTTATCGAAAATCTTTACACTTTTGTACGTATTGATAAAAGCTGCAGAAACTCATTAATCATAGTGGTTAGGAAGCGTAGACCCATTATCAGCAAATGAAATAAATTAGGAGACAGCAACTACCTGGAAAATTTTGTTTAACCCAAAACTTATCGGTGCTGTCATATGTAGACAGTCCTGTCTTTGCTACATGCAATGCTCTGCCAAAAACCTTTCTGCTAAGCAAAGCTTTTCAGTTTCATATACAAAAAAAAAGGGAGAGGAGCTTCGATTGCAGCCAAGAATGTAGTCTGATTTAAATTCAAAGGATTAAGACTTTCCAAAACCTAATTTAATTCTGCATGGGAATGAGTGAAGCCAAAGGGTATAGACTTATTCTTCATTAATGTACCATAAGTGCCCATATTTCATTCAGAAGTGAATGTAATATTGAATTGGATCAGCAAAAATGTAGAGCAAGCACCCACAGAGGATTCAAATTTTTTTGGGGGGTATTCTATAAAAATAACAGGACACCTGAACCTTTTCAATACATCCTCCCATTCCATTACCTCAGACTCTTAAGGCAGGACTTTTGATTGAGTCAGAGGGCAGGATCAGGGGTGGGAGGGCGCTTAAACCCGCCACTTGCGTCAGCGTGCCATTTTCCCGGCCCCGCATTGGTATGTTCAGAGTTTAAAAGGCTCCACCAAGAGCCAGAAAAGGCAACCCGGTTGACATCGTTAAACGGCCAGTTAAGCCACCCAATGAGCGTGTCTGCTCGTTCAGGGCCAGGCTTGAATTTTCATTCGGAGGCACGGGATCCGAACCACGACAGGTGGAAGAGGCGTAAACAACGTGGGAAGCCACTCAGAATGGCAGGACATCAGCAAGAGGCTCCATCAAGAGTGAAGGCTTAGAAAAGGCCCTCAATCAAAGGCAAACAGTTGCATCGAGTCTTGAGAACCATTTGTCATCTCTCCTCATTATTGACGAGGGCATTTTGGGAAGGGCCTCTTTGGCGGGTTAGGGGGAGGTTGACGGGTCCCTTTGCTTATGAGCCTCACAGGTACATGAGAGGGAGGGTTCGGGAAAACTGCACATTCCAGTAGAAAGGAAGAAAGGGCATAAATGGACATGGAATCAAGCCACTTTGAGATAGGGTTGAATAGTAATGAGGGGCAGCATCTACAGGAGCAGAGACGAACCTATAGGCAACAGGGGCGCAGGGGACAGGACTGAGGGGCAGGAAGGCAATGAAGACGAGGGTCTACCATCAACAGAGAAGCTACCTTAACATAAAAGAAAAATACTGCAGATGCTGGAAATCTGAAATAAAAACAAGAAATGTTGGAAATCCTCAGCACGTCTGGCAGCATCTGTGGAGAGAGAAGCAGAGATAACGTTTCAGGTCAGTGACCCTTCATCAGAAATATGTTGGTGTCCAGGCAGATGGTTGCTGATGTGTGCACACTTTTAGGGTAATCCAAGTGTGCGCAGTAGGGTTGCCATGATGAAATGAAGCTACACAAGTCTTCCTTAGTACAACAAATGCCCTGTGCTTTATCGAAGTACAGTATGATACATCAGAGATAGCCAAGTGACCCACAAAGTGACATTACCAACTCGATGGCCTACACTTTCAGCCATTCTTACAAGGTTCTCCCCCTGTGGCTGAAGAGGAGGTGGACGCAGATTACTCACTAGTGCCTGTCTGAGACTGAGATGTGATTGGCGGTCGGCATTGGTGTGGAGCTGCAGGGGGAGCAACTCCAAAGGCTGCTACATCAGCATCATTGTGATGGCCACTTCTGTCACAGGGCATGACCCTACAGATGCTTTGTCCATTGGAGGTACCAAGGGGGTGGATGGTGATCACAGAGCCCCATGAGCACTAGCCACCTCATCGTGGTCTGTCGCCACCTCAGTCCTTTCATGGCACCCTCGGTTGCTGTAGGGAACTACCAGCTGGGGTGCAGCTGGCATCCACACCATGCTTTAAGCCATTTGCATCACTGACCAGTCAATGCTACAGACTGCAGCCTTCACTCCATGCATGTTCCTCCAACCACTCTTGAGTGATGCCACATATGGCTCTCCCTGAGGTTGGCCAATCTCTCAACGGAGAAGCTCATGTGCTCAAAATACATGTGATGAATGGACTCCTCCATTCTCATCTATGACTCCACAGTCCCTCCAATAATTCCACTAATTCTCCAGGCTGAGCCGCCTGTTTCACGTCTCCCTAGGCTCTGCACCTCCACCCTGCTGAGGAGGGCTGTGCCTGTCCTCCATCTTCCAAGGGGGACTGGCCACAGCCGACTCTGCCACCCTCGTATTCTCCAGCTCTGAAGTGATGTGCACTTCACCATGTGCCACCATTTCTAATAAATGTGCGAGGACCCACTGAGGTGGAGTATCTGCGCTGGTGGAGGGTGCGCAGGAAAGATATGATGGTGCAAACTCCGAGGTGTCTTCCTCCTCTGACTCCTCGGGAACTTGTTGGCGTTGTGGGGACTCCTGCCCCTCTGCTGCTGGCCCTGTGGGAGACGTAAGAGAAGAAGGTGATGAGTCAACAGATACTCACACTGCTAAGGACAATCAAATTGCAGCTCATGCTTCAACAGCTTGCTGCACAGGCACCATTGCCATGCATCTTCTGAACATGCAGATCTTGAGATCTTTTCACCCTGTCTACGGTGGACCCCCATTTCTTCCTGTCCAGTGTCCCTGTGGCTTAACACTCTGGCCACATCTATGGCAGGCTCCTCAAAGTGCATCAGAATCACTAGCCGTGGCACCCTGCCATCCAAGCATGCCCTCTCGTTCTCCCTGGCGTTCAGCTCCCATTTGGCCTGCAAGGTGAATAATGATGCAGTTAGGACAATGCCTTTCTCCTTCACCATTCACAGCTTTTCATTCGCGTACGCTGCTGCAGTCTGCACTCCAGCCTCATATCCAACAGCAGTAGGGTTCTGACCTATATTAATGATCAATGCTGCTGAGCACACATCTCTGCCACAGCTAGGAGAGCCCTATGCACCCTCAGGATGCCTCTCTCTTTTGCACTCTGGTGACTGCTGACCAGGAGGCCTGCCATCTGGGTCTATTTTTAGACTCAATTTTCCAGACCTGAGAAGGCCATTGAAACATTTCCGGCATTATACCCAGTTCCTCCCCATCACTCCTCTGCTGTTGACCTCTTTAGCCACGTCCATCCTTGTCCCCTTGGTGCACCTTGAAGGTGTTCTGTTGCCACTGGCAGGGAACAGGATGTTTCTTTGCTCAGTCACTGCCTCCAGCAGGATCTCCAGTGAGGCGGCTGAAAAACAAGGGTGGGGGGGTTGCAGATGCTGTCCTGGCACTGGGGTGGGGGTCTCCTTCCTCACTGCCCTTTGCTTTGTATCTTCCTTCATCCCCTGGGTGAATGGCAAACTCAGCAATGGCTGCCACCGCCCTATAAATCGGGCTACTGCTGCCTAAGCCCCACTTCCTTCCCGCATCCACCGCCACTAATTGGCTCGCCAATGCGACTCTAGGTCAATTAGCTTATTTCCATATCAAAATTACAACGCGTGTGTGTTGTCTACGCGGTGCGGGGTCAGGACCTGGAGGTGATCGTGACTTCAGGGTCCCAACCTCGGAATGGAAATCTCGCCCCAAGGCCTATCCAGTGCGTGGCTATAACACATACAGAGTGCATAAATGGCACTTTTTTATTCTTCGTTCATGGACATTGCTGGTATTTATTGCCCTTTCTTACAACACTTATTGCCCTTCCCTAATTGCCTTTGAGAAGGTGGTGATGAACTGCTTTCTTGAACTGCCGCAATCTGTGTGGTGTAAGTACACCAACAGTGCTGTTCAGTCAGTCGGAAGGTCTGGATGGTGCTTTCATGCACCTGCTACTTTATGACATGTTCTTTATGACACTGATGCAAATTAAGCTACATTTAAGTCACGTACAAATTTTTATATAAATTACTTTTGAACATTGATTACTTATCGGAACTCGAAGTAATTTATAGACGTGCTTCGATAGTCAACATTTAACACAAATGTAGATGGCATCGGCAGGTCAGGGTCACACTGAGAGGTTAGCAACCCACTTTAGTACAAATATATTCAAACACTAGATCCATTGCGAAATGAGTATGCACAAATATCAAACCCGCAATACAAATATAGACAAACAAATGGATGTGATAGTCAAACTAGAACTCAACATTAAACAACACGTAAAATACTTCTAATGGGTTTTTGATTGTTTTAGTTTAAATGCCATTGGGGCTGTACAATTTTGTTCTGAAGAAGAATGTATAGGAAAGCGAGATAAGTACACGAGGGAGAAAGAAATAATAGATATTGCTGGTAGGATGATATGAAGTAGAGTGGGAGGTGGCTTGGGTGCTCAGCATAAACACTGCCAAATGGCCTGTTTCTGTGCTGTAAGTTCTTTGCTTTCACACCCCGAAGTGTCTTTTCCATTTACAAATACTGACTCATCTGCTCTGTATTTCCTGTATTTTCTGCTTTTATTTCAGATTCCCAGCTTTTTTTTTGTTTTATTGTGTTGCCTTTGCTTGGCCAATGTAAAGTCAGATATTTAGAGTGTTTGTATTTACTTGATGCAGGCAGATCTGTGAGGCTGCATGGAGTTTATTGTATATTCTGAGGGACCAGAAACCACCCTGGAAAATTACTCAACAGCAGATGGTTAATAGAGACCCTTTAGTAGGAAATGGTTGTTGGTGTAAAATAACATGTAAATGGATCCAGTCCTAATGCTGGCCAGTTGGGCAGTGAGCTCTGATTAGCTCAAACTCTGCATTATGTGCAAACACGTCAACTCCCATAAGATTACATAATTTAAACAAAAAATAAATATGTTCAAAAGACAGCTCAGACAGTATTTTTCTTAAAATAAAATGCAACAGATTTTCTTCTGGCTGGTGTGGAGGCAAGGGTTGGGAGGCTGAAGTTTCCGGGGATACTGGTCCAAGTGAGTACAATAATTTTCTACCTTTGCATCCACAGTCAGCATAAAGCTTTAACCACTCAGCTCCAAACAATATCCCTTAACTCTGACCTCAGAAGACACGCTGTCCTGCAAAAATGAGTCATTTCCAACACCCACACTATCAATGTCGTGACACTTTGTGCTGACTATCTATTTTGCTCAATTGATCACTGCTTAACTGAGTTAGAAGTTCATGGCTTCAAGTTTCCACTATTGAACTGAACACATAACTTAGGGGAGACTTCAGTAGTGGTGAGGCAGTATTCTATTATTGCTCTATTCCTTCCTCAAAATCTGGCCTCTTGTACCTTCATCTTCGCCGTCCCATAGGGGACCATGCCTTCATCTGTCTCGGCACTAAGCTCTGGAATTCACTCCCTAAATTTCATCACCTTCTCAACGGCAATTAGGGATGGGCAATAAATGCTGGCCTTGCCAGCGATGTCCACATCCCATGAATGAATGAAAAGAAACTACTCCATCTCTCGCTCTTTCTTTAAGATGCTCCTTAAAACCTACCTCTTTGACCAAGCTTGTGCTCATCTGTCCTAATATTTCCTTATGTAGTTTGGCGTCAAATTTTGACTGATAGCGTTCCTGCGAAGCACCTTGGGTCATTATACTATGTTAAAGGTTTTGGGTGTTTATGTGCACAAAGAAGTCAGGAAGGCCATTGAAAAAGCACATTGAATCTTTGGCTTTATTAATATAGGAATAGAATACAAAAGCAAAGAGCTATGCTAAACCTTTATAGAACAATGTTTAGACTTCAGCTGGAGTATTGTGTTCAATTCTGGGTGCAACACTTTAGGAAGCCTGTATAGACACTTTAGGAAGGCTTTAGAGAGGGTGTAGAAGAGATTTACTCGCATGGTACCAAAGATAAGGAACTTCAGTTATATGGAGAGATTGGAGATGTTCTCCTTAGCTCAGAAAAGGTTAAGAGATTTGATCGAGGTGTTCAAAATCATGAATGGTTGTGATACCGTAAATAAGGAGAAATTGTTTCCAGTGACAGAAGGATTGGTAACCAGAAGACACAGTTTTAACGCAATTAGCAAAACAATGGTGACATGAGGGAGCTTTTTCTTTTACACAGCAAGTTGTTGTGATCCAGAATACACTGCCTGAAAGGGGGCTGGGAACAAATTTAATCATAACATTCAAATGAGAATTGGATAACTACTTGAAAGAAACAAAAATTACAGGGGTGTGGGGAAAGAGCAGTAGAGTGGAATTAATTGGACAGCTCTTTCAAAGAGCCGGAACCAACACGATGGGCCAAATGGCCTCCTTCTGCGCATGTCATTCTATGACTGGAAATTTACATCCCCCCAGGAGCAGGTTGGGAGGCAGCAATCGTAGAAGGCAGGGGCACGGCTCCCATTGCCTACCTCTCCCACTGCTATTTTACCAGCAGCAGGGGAGGTGACAAATGGCCCACCTGCCCAAGGCCAATTGAGGCCCTTAAGTGGCTCATTAATTGCCACTTAAAGGCCACCTGCCGCCACCACTGCTACATTACTAGCAGTGGACAAGCACTGCAGCACCGGAAGAGGCTGCCCAGCAATGCCTGGTGGCCTCCTTGCGAGCTGGGGAGGCCTGCTGATCAGGCACCCTGTGCCGTACGGAGGGCTCCCCCAGCAGCACAAACCACCGCCCTTGAAATACCTCCCTTCGCCTTCTCATTTGATACCTCCCCACACTGGCCCCCCACCTTGCCGGGGCCCAGCCGATTATCCTCAGTGAGGCCTGATCCCCACTTACCTTTTCTGGGGTCTCCTTCATTGTTGCTTTTCCTAACTGAGTGCAGTCCCAGCAAGTGGCCACTGCTCCCCATGGCGCTGCTGGGACTCAAGAGCTGGTGACCCTCTGATTGGCTATCAGCTCTTGGAGGCGGGACTTCATGCCTCATGGGGCAGAAGTCCCAACCAATGTTAATTAAGGGTCTGAGCCATATAAAATTGCTGTGTGGCTTCCAGGCCTGGCAAAAACGGACTCGCCCCCGACGTTTTAGCCAGTGGGTGGGGCCACCGATGCAACATAAAATTCTGGCCTATAATTGTATGCAAGTTGTTGTTGTTGTTGTTGAAATGCCCTCTTTCCAATGAGATGTTCAACCAAAGCTCTGTCTGCCTGCCCAGATAGATGTAAGAGATTCCATGACACTACTTGAAGAAGAGCAGGGTATTCTCCTGGTGTTCTGGCCAACTTTCGTTCTTCAAGCAACAACATTCATTCCTTCTTTTGCTGTTGCTGAGATTATTCTACATACAAATGAGTGACCATATTTTCCCCCATGTCAGTACAATTCAAGAGTATTCATCGATTACCCCATGTTGTGACATCCTGAGTTGTGATGAGGCACGATGAATACAAGTTGTATCTTTCTTTACAATGGTTGTTTGAGAAACTATTCTTATATTATTTAAAGCTCCTCTCATGAGGCATCTTGTTTCTGTTTGAGTTTTTGGGCAGGATTTTGTATGTTGAGTCAGGACCCCAGCAATGAGGTCCTGTGCAGCAAACAGTCATCCAGCAGCGATGTTCCCCAAATTGGCCAATTAGTGGCCAGAAGGCAGGCTTTCCATCCAATTAAAGATTGTCGGCAAGCTCTTGAAGCTGAAGGGCCTCCTGTTGGCTGAAGGAGCAGCAGTCTGCAGTTCAGGTAAGTGAGGGAGAGGGCGCCTCAAGATGAAAATGACCTCTCTCCAACCTTTTGAACTTTTAAATAAAAAATAAACTCAGCAGGCGGGCCACCATTACGGAGGGAGTGGACTGAGGCTGCAGCTGAAGCCAGGCAGGTGGGAAGGGCCGCAAGGCATACCTGGAGTGCTGGCCCTGCAGTCTGCTGCTGGTAGGCTGCCTACAGGCAGCTGGTCCAGACCCCAATACCTCAGGGGGCCCAGAGGCAGACTGGAAAATTCCAGTCGGCCTCCAACAATGGACCTTAATAGGCCTTTAAAGATCCCCCTGCCGCACTACCCTGCCACCGCCCATCCCGCCTCTGGGAAAATGGCCCAGGGGGCAATGGTGCTGGTAAATGGTCATGCCAGTCGGTGGTGCAAATTTTCACCCCTGCCCACCTCCATACTTGCCCCCATTGGGGGCTAAAAATCCTGTCTTTTATCTCCATGCGGAACAGTTGTTCAGTTGTGAACATCTTCATAATCAATTCCCGTCCCTTTAAAACACACGAATTGTTGAGATTTCCTCCATTCTCGCTGCTGTATTCACTGCCGGGCAGTGAGCAGCCTAACCAGTGGTCTTTCAAGAGACAGTCGGAAGCAGCCAACAAAATGGCCTAGGAAATATTTTTTCTATTTTAGCAAAGCAAGATTACTGAGTCTGCTCTACATTTGTATCCCCAATCCCCACCCCCAGCCTTACCAGTGTGACTGAAAACCATAACCTGGCTCCAAGATTTTCAGGCCTCAGATATCATCTCATCTAGTATATTTTTTAGAGCAATGTGTTCTGTATTTTTACCTTCAAAAATTGGTGAAGGATAATAATTAAATATATAGGTAAAGATATATATATATATATATATATATTTTATATATAAATATATACTAACAGCACTCTTTCACAGCTTTAACAGTATAATTCACAGTCATGGAATTCAATCCCCAAAGCGCTAAGAGAAACATCAGAAAGCTAGGTAATAAAAACAGAATTTGACTTGTTCACTCTCTATAAATCAGTTATCTGCTGCATAGGATAAACACCCCATTGTTTTGCAGCAGTGTATTCTCTGACTCACCGTGAGCATCACCACGGGTGATCTCCTGGGATTATACAGTGACCAGCTGGCTGTTGTATGAGTCATAGTTTCATGGGTTGCTTTTGAATTCCCAAAATAAAGGGCTGCAACATATATACTGAAATGAAATGATAAATGTGCTTGTGATTTTTATCCCATTGTGACATATAATGCAGATTTTTAGGATAAAGGAAGCCGAGAGAAGTTTTATTTCCGTTGACTGCTGTCGAGAGGTCTTGTACTGCATTTGGGAAAAATGTACAATAAAAGTTTTCCAAAAGGCAGCCATCTATGCAGATGCATTTTGCTTCAAGCTTCATATTCACTGCAGCTCTCAGTAATTCAAGCTTGCCCTTGTAGTTCTGCATTTGCGCACTGTCATGGAGCTAAACCGCAGGATGGTACTCAGGTTTTTCTTATGGTTACAAATGTGTTTTAGTTATACTATAATCTCCACGACAGACAGATTAGTTCTAGTAACCTAACACTCCTTGTATTGACACAACACTAAATTTTCACACAGTTCCAATTTTTCAGTCTTAATGATTTAAAGAAATTGTTCTCACCAGTCAACGTTGGATAAAGAACCTGATGTTTGTAATGGAAAACAACCACAACCTCAGCCTAATCAATCTCCCTGTGACTATCACGTTAACACTTACTTTAACTCCTGATTCCTAGCTACAAAATACAATCATTTTTAATTAATTAACAGTGTCAATGAAACTTTCTGAGAATTGTTGTGAAATCTGCAGCAATTTTTTAATGGATTTGCAAAAGGCTGTCTTAATATTAGAACAAAGGAGATTGAGGGGAGATTAATAGAAGTGTACAAGATTATGACAGGTTTAGATAAATTATACAAGGAAAAGGTTGTTCCCATTAACAAATGCACAGGATTAAGGGACACAGATTGAAAGTTTTGGGCAAAAGATGCAGGGTGAATATTAGGAAGCACTTTTTTAAGCAGCAGGTGATAGTGACCTGGAACTCGCCTACCCATAAGGGTGGTGGTAGCAGAGATGATGAATGAATTCACGAGGAAGTGGAATGGCCACCTGAGAGACATAGATTTGCAGGACTACAGGGATCGAGCTGGAGAGTGGGACTGACTAGATAGTGTGGAGAGTTAGCGTGGATTCATTGAGTCGAATGGCCTCCTTCTGTGCCGTAAATGACTCTATGACTCTGTATTCTTGTCATCAAAAACTCTATAAACAACATTTGACTGAGTGTGTCATCAAGGAGCCCTAGCAAAATTGAAGTAAATGGGAATCGGGGCAAACTCTCCACTGGTTGGAGTCATACCTAGCACAAAGGAAGATGGTTGTGGTTGTTGGAAGCCAATCTTCTCAGCCAAGAACATCACTGCAGGAGTTTCTCAGGGCAGTGTTCTAGGCCCAACCATCTACAGCTACTTCATAAATGACCTTCCCTTATAAGGTCAGAAGTGGGGATGTTGGCTGATAATTGCACTGTATTCAGTACCATTCACGATTCCTCAGATGTTGAAGAAGTCAGTGTAGAAATGCAGCAAGACCTAGACAATGTTTAGGCTTGTGCTGCTGAATGGCAAGTAACAATTGCCAGGCAGTGACTATCTCCAACAAGAGAGAATCTAACTATCTTTGCTTGACATTCAATGTTATTACCATTGCTGAATCCCCCACCATCAACATTCTGGGGTTACCATTGAACAGAAACCTAACTAGACCAGCCATATAAACACTGTGGCTACAAGAGCAGGCCAGAGGCTGGGAATTCTGCTGTGCACAGACTTCCCAAAGCCTGTCCACCATCAACATAGCACAAGTTAGGAGTGTGTTGGAATATTCTCCACTTGCTTGATGAGTGCAGCTCCAACAACACCATCCAGGACAAAACAGTCTGCTTGATCAGAACCCCATCCACCACCTTAAATATTCACTCCCTTCACAACCAGCGCACAGTGGCAGTAGTGTATAACATCTACAAGATGCACTGCAGCAACTCACCAAGCCTCCTTTGACAGTACCTTCCAAACCCATGACCTCTATCCCCTAGAAGGACAAGGGCAGCAGATGCATAGGAACACCACCACCCGCAAGTTCCCCTCCAAGCCACATACAATCCTGACATGGAACTATATCTCCATTCCTTCATTGTCACTTGGTCTCCTTCCCTAACAGTACATTGGCTGTGCCCACACCAGATGGACTGCAGCAGTTCAAAAAGGCAGCTCACCACCACTTTCTTAAGGGCAATTAGGGATGGGCAACAAATGCTGGCCTTGCCAGTGACACTCACATCCCAGGAATGAATTTTTAAAAAAGCTAATTTGTGCACAAATTTAATAAGATAATGGTTGGGGAATTGGAGGTTTGACTCATTGTACATGACTTTTTACGAGACTATCTGAATTCAGCTTTAGTCTTGCTTTCCATCATTTGCACAACAGCATTTAAAACTCAGTCAAATTGTCTAGTCTTATTTTACAAGGGATTTACCACATTAATCCTTAAATGCATTTGGCTTGGCACAACCCTGAAATGTGAATCTCCTTTCTTGCTCTCTTGAATGCATGAGCTACAGTACTTCAATATTTAGATGACAGAAACAGAAATTAGAGAGACATTTTACATTTCTGTTCCCTGTTTATCGGTGAGTGCAATTACTTTCATTCTTGGTATTTCTAACTATAATTGCATTTCCTTAAAAGGCAATCTATAATTTTCGAATATAATTTTTTTAGATGCTTTCGCAAAAGTCTGCATTTGCCATTAAACAAAGATTGAGATGAATTTGTTCCCCATTTATTTTGTGTCAATCATGGACACTTGCGGGCTTGGATTTCTCTGGTCCTGCCCCAAAGGGTTGGGGTGTAACTTTCATCTGCTACCCTAATCCCATCATGACCCAGCCCAGTTTCTTGAGACAGGGGTCATTAGCTACTTCACTTGGAGAAAGAGGAGACCTCCTGTAAAATTCATCCCTCCAATTGATGTATGTGTGCAACATATACCCCCATGCACCTTACACCTGCCACAATACTTTACCTGAGGTACCAGGGAGCAAAGGAACAGGAGCTGACAGCTGGGATTCATTACCACTCCCCTCCCCTGACCCCGTCGTGCCCCATCTCTGCCCACCACCACCCCACACCCCCAACGCCCCACCCACCACTGGTATTTACATGTGAAGAGGCAGATAGGAGCAGCCAGGGCAGTCCTAGCATATGCAATGAAAAGGCAATCGTACAGCAGCATACTGGCGAGTGGATTTTACAGTCAGGTATTAAAGATCTGATAAGCCTCTGTCTCTACCATCATTTCACCCTATTTGGAATCAGATAATGGAGGAGAATGTAGTTTAGAGTTTAAGAAATGTAAGACAGAGCTCCATGATCTGGAGCTCTGGGAGCTGCACTTACAGGGACAGCAGCTTCCCACTGGCAGCATGTGATTGCAGAGTGAAAATAAGAGGTTGAAGTATTAGTGATAAACTTATTAACCTGCTCATGTGAAATTGCAGTGTCTGCAATCTACACAGACATTAATCCATTCAAAATAAATTAGTGCTGCTTTCATTAAAATATTTCAGATGAATGAGTTTGTTGCTAATATTGCACAGTATAATTGCAACCCCTTAGGAGTCAGAATTTCCTTTGAACTTGGTTAGAAGTTCCTTATATCGATGATGCTTTTGTTGAAACGATGATATTTATTTGGTGTTTCTCATTGAGGTCGATGCAGAAGCATCCCAGAAGTAGTTTTTATTTAAACATTGCTTATCCTTAATATATTCTATTTTGTGTTCTTTGCTTTATAAGTCAAGTTATTTATCTCACTACAAAATGGAAAGTCAAAGATTTTATTCAGGGCTTGGTGATACTGAACCATGGTTATTGGAATAACATTAGCAAACAGTGGGCAAAGTGTCATGTGATCAAATGTCATGTGATTAACTATCACAAGAGCAGTGTCGTGTATGAAATGGCACATGATCAAATCTGCTGGAATCCATCAAATGGAACTGGCAACCCTACCTCCTGTGCAACCTCCTTTTTCTCACTTCATTTCTGATGGCAGTGACTTCAACTGTCTTGGCACTACTTCCTGGATCTCCTTCCTGAAATCTTCCATGTTGCTGCTGCTCTGCATATCTTTAAAAGCCTATCTTTTTGACCTCCTAACCTTCCCACTATTATTCAGTATCATTCTGCCTCTATGACTTGTTATTTGGACGTTTCCTGCAATCAACTGCACTCCACTCATCAATGATTACAGTGGCTCAGAAGACTATGGCCGTGAAATCTTATTATAGGATATCAATTGGCAAAAGCTTAACGTATTCATTTGAGATTTCTCTCTGTTATTGTAGCAGTCTTTAAAATAACTAGTGGAGAGAGAAATTTCTGATGATTGCTACTGCTTTTTCCCTGACTAGCCTATGGTATAATTTCAGGACCCATGTGCTTTTCCATAGACAATGTAATCATCTATACCTGTTCTGTTTCATTCTAATCTTCAATTTCAGTCTTAAACCAATATTTATCTAGCTATTTTAAATCAAGTTAATCAATTTTCCATTACCTGCTTTCTGCCTAAACTATATATAATACTCACAGGGGAAGGACTTAAACTTGAAATGTCTTACTTTTGCAATCACATTATCTAGTTTTTTGACCATGTAGTGAGTTCTTTATGTTGCAACATAAATGAGATACGTGGAATCCAGTTTGCTGAAGATCTCAAACAGGTTTATTACAGCTAAACTATTACATACAGTACAGAGCAAACTATTTACAGAACCTTCCTCTAGGTGTACAGTTGCAGAGTGACTCTGGCATATCGTCACATGACTTCATCCTTGTACCTAGCTCATTAGCATACTTAGAGGGATATCACTCTTACAGCAATCATACAACAGACCACAGATTTTGTTAAATTGCATAGAATTAATAAGTATTTACAGCACAGAAACGGGCCTTTCGGCCCAACAGGTCCATGTCAGTATTTATGCTCCACACAAGCCTCCTCCCAACCTATTTCATCTAACTCTATCAACATATCCTTCTAGTCCTTTCTCCTTCATGCAATTATCTGGCTTCCCCTTAGAGGCATCAATGCTATTTGCCTCAATGACTCCATATGGTAGCAATAACCTGTTACCATCACTTCCTATTATCACCCTGGATCATGTCGGCTTTCAATTTTCTATTCTCTTTTCAAAACAAGCTGAGTTCTGAGAGTCTCTCTTCATTACCAGGAATCCCAAGTCTCAGAGTTATCTTCATTATTCTTCCTGTAATTTTCTCCAATGCACCCAAAATTGCACACAAAATTCTCAGGAACTGAAACGGTGAATGTAGCATAATGTTCCCAGTTGGATTTCCTATTTCATTAGCAGAAAGGTCTGGAATAAAGGCACAGCTCTTGAAAAATAAACATTAGAAAGTGTTGATTCTTTGCAGTGTGAGCTCCATATAACTCATCTCACTGATACTTACTGAGGTAATGATGCAGTGCTCTGGGGTTTGTAAAACTGGTCCATGTGAATCTCTTGTGCCTCAGTAGGTCAGCAATGAAGATTGCTTAATCTGAGCTTCAGGAAAAATGGTTGAGGAAAGACCAGATGCACCTATTATATATGGGAATACTCACGGCATCCCAAAAATACTTCATTTGAAATATTGCCAGGGTGTGAAAAGGTGCTTCCATGGGCGACTAATATAAAAGTGTTGAGAAATGGCTGACTTTTCTATTTATTTTACATTTGGTGCATCTTAACTACAAGATTAAGCTCATCCAGAAATAAGCAATCAAGAAACACCAATTACAAGAAAATATAAACTGTTTATAAATTGCTGATACCTTGGGATTATGAAACACTATAGCTGGAAACTACAGTTACAAATCTTGAACATACTTATATCAAGCTGCTCTCTCCCTTTCTTTGTTTAAAACTTATGCTCCTGAAGTTGAAGTATGTTTAACATTGAGCTGTCCAATACCCGTCTAACCCAGTATCACCATCAGGCAATCTTATGTCTGGTAATAACACAGCTCAGTGCATAGTGAAGTTACTTCTACTCTGTCCCACAATGAGTTACAGGACCATTCTCGGAGTAGCACTGCTACTACAGCAATGTGGCATTTCATCCATTTTGCATTGTAACTATTCTTAGGCCTGCTGATTGGCATTTCTAATTATTGACAAACTAGGGGCAGGTATGTGCTGTACGACCATGGACTAAGACTGTCAAACTCATTTTACATTGGACCCTTGCAGCTATTGGACATTGGAGAATGTCATCTCATCAGAATGAGCTGATTTGAGCCCAGTGTCCATAGATGAAAGATCAGTGTCTAAACCACTGTGCTACCTTATTATAATTCACTATGTTTTTTTACAATTAATCTGTCTTTGACTATGTAGCAGTTGCACAGCCATACAATAAAATTGTTGACAATTTCTAGCCGTGTATCATTTGGCCTGACTCAGTTTAGAGTTATTTAACACTTAGAGATCATTAACAAATACCATTTTCTAAGTTGAAAAACAGTTGATGATATTGAAATACAATAGCTGCCTTTATTTTATGCTTTACTAATCTCAGAAAAGTCACATTTTAACACTTTAAGCACTAAAGAAGTTCTGTATATGTGTTGGAATAGTTAGGGATGAAGTTGAAAAGAATCTAGGAATTTTAGTAGGATCGTTATTCAGCATGTTCAATTACTGCAGAACAGCAATCAACAGGACAAATAGAATGCTAAACTACATAGTCAAAACAGCTGAATACAAGTTGCAGGAAATCTGTGCAGTATCTAAGTAAGATCACATCTTGAGTACAGTATCCAGTTACGCTCCTCAAGTTAGAAAAAAGCCAGTCAAACTCTGTAGGTAGTTCAACAAAGAGCCATAAAGTTAAATGTTAGAGGAAGACATCAATGATGAGAAGAAACTAGAGAAATGTGGTTTCCACAAATATGAATTCAACCAAAGCACTGACGCCCTTATTCTAACTCACAAAAGTCCCATTCACACACCACCCTGTGCTTGCTGACCTATATTTGTCCCTGGTTCGGCAGTGCTTCCATGTTAAAATTCTCATCCTTGTTTACAAATCCCTCCATGGCCTCACCCCTCCCTTTCTCTGTAACCTTTTCCAGCCCCACACCCCTCCAAGATCTCTGCAGTCCCCCAATTATGGCCTCTGTGTATCCCCTGATTTTCAACTCTCAACCATTGGCAGGTGTGCCTTCATCTGCCTAGTCCCAAAGTTCTGCAATTTCCTCCCTAAACTTTTTTGCCTCTCTACTGCGCTTTCCTCCTTTAAAATGCTCCTTTGACCAAGCTTTTGGTCATCTGTTCTAATAGCTTCCTATGTAGGTGTTAAATTTTGTTTGATAATGCTCCTGTGAAGCACCTTAGGATGTTTAAAGATGCAATATAAATGCAAGTTGTTGTTGTTTTCAACTTTGAAAGGAGGTAATTGTGAGGTGACCTTTTAGAGGTGAATAAGGAAACAAACAGGTAGATCTTGAAAACCACTGTAAGCTAAGCTATGACAATAGGACAAGAAGCCCCAGATTCAAACTAGTAAAAAAAAAATGTAGGACTGATGTCAGGGATATATATTCACAAACAGTGATTAACAGACAGAATGGACTTCTAGACAGAGTAGTGAGGCAAAAACACTAAAATCATGCACGAATGGGTGTTGTGATGAGACAAATTGTCAGGTTTCATAAAAGTCCCATAGACCCCTAACTCCTGGAGCACCAATCAGTGTAATTTCAAATGTAAAAGGCAAAACTCGGGAATCTTCAACTAAAGATATTTAGCAATTCAAACTCCTACAACTTTCCTTTTCCTAACTGAGTCTTTAAAATAGGATTTTAGTGATGTGATATTCATATAAATATTATCTTATATCACTCCATAATTACATCCGCAGTATCAGCCATTTTCCTGTTATTGGCATTATGGTTTCATTTGAGTTTCAATTATCATTGAAATTGACTTTGTCTCTTTGTTTTCTTAATCAGGCACTTTACTGAATTTCATCAGACTATCAAGGGCATTGTAGACGGTGATAAATCCTCTAGGACCTCACAAACAATATTCCATTCTCTTGTTTATTCTAAGAATATTATGAGCGAAGACACATTCTCGGATTCCTTACTTTTCAGAAGAAAAAAACATTTAAAAGTACAGATAATAAGATTTCCAGTACTTGTGGTCCAAAAGCTGAAAAGACATTTTTTCAGGGAATGGCTTATGTTGTTTTCTTTCATTAATAGATGGTAGAGCAATGCAAAGTTATCACTAAGATTCAAATAAGGCACATTCCAAAGCATGGGCATTTGCTCAAATGTTGTTGTGTTTGAGTCTCAAAGCTTCCTATCACAGTTCCTCTTAGCTGAATATAGGGCTGGACAGTTACAGAGAACTCTTGTAAGCATAGTTGTGGTCTAGGCCAATCTGCCGTCCAAGCTGAAGATGCCTTGGCCACAGAATGCAGCATCTAGGGGTACATTAAAGGGATAAGTGCACATGTATGCACACTATGGGTTGCATTGTTTAATCCATGAGATACAAAATATTTCTATTCCAAATACAAGCATATATTTACAGGTCACTGTTCCATCTGCTGCCCATGCACCAATGAAAATTCCACATTTAAAAATGCCATAGTAACCACACTGGCATAAATGAACTTCTTCTCTGTAGTTGCAGCCTGGGCAACAAGATCAGAAGCATTTTTTTTGTCATCTCTTTGAGTAGATTTTACATCCGCCATGGTGTCATTACGCCATTTCCTTATTCTGCACATAAAACACCCTCAATACCTTAATAGGCATATTAACTGCTCTGTGTGGTACTGGGCTACATAAACCAGAAAGTGTAATCCCCAGTCTGTTCTGAGTTATCCAATATTAGCCATTCAGCTGTACAGGTAATATAATAGGCCTGATGCCTTTGGGATGGGGAGGGCAAGAATAAGCCAGGTTTTCCAGTTCTGATTGGTTCTCTCCTCCCTCTCTCGCTCTCTTCCCCCCTCTATGTGAATGCCTCTCCACCTCTGTGTGTGTGTGTGTATATGTCTATCTGTCTGTCTCTCCCTCCCTCCCCCACTCACTGCTGCGGCTAGGCCGCAAGCCTTGGGTTCAGCTTCATTTTCATCAGCATGCTGTCAGTTCCTCAGGCTGACTGCAACAACTATCTCCGTCGTGACCCCTGCCGTTCATTAACCTCTGGGGTCGCGCCGCATGGCTACAGCCAATTGCCATGCGGTGCTCTCTGGGAGTTGTAGTCCCAGATTATAATTCCATCCATAGGGATCGGGGAGCAGGGGAACATAGGAACATAGGAATTAGGAGCAGAAGTAGGCTGTTCGGTCCATCGAACCTGCGCCGCCACTCAAACAGATCATGGCTGATTATCTAGCCGTACGCCATTTTTCCCCACTATCCCAATATCCCTTGATGTCATTAGTATTCAGAAAAATCTATCATTTTCTGTCTTGAACATGCTCAATGATTGAGCTTCCACAGCCCTCTGGAGTAGAGAATTCCAAAGATTCATCACTCTCTGAGTAAAGAAATTCGTCCTCATCTCAGTCTTAAATGGCCTGCCCCTTATTCTGAGACTAGGCCTGGACAACGTATGTCAGCCAAGAGTGACGTCTCAATTCATTCCATCTTCGCTGCCTCCAGAGAATCCTTGGCATCAGGTGGCAGGACCGCATCTCCAACACAGAAGTCCTCGAGGCAGCCAACATCCCCAGCTTATACACACTACTGAGTCAGCGGCGCTTGAGATGGCTTGGCCATGTGAGCCGCATGGAAGATGGCAGGATCCCCAAGGACACATTGTACAGCGAGCTCGCCACTGGTATCAGACCTACCGGCCGTCCATGTCTCCGCTTTAAAGACGTCTGCAAACGCGACATGAAGTCCTGTAACATTGATCACAAGTCGTGGGAGTCAGTTGCCAGCTATCGACAGAGCTGGCGGGCAGCCATAAAGGCGGGGCTAAAGTGTGGCAAGTCGAAGAAACTTCACAGTTGGCAGGAAAAAAGACAGAAGTGCAAGGGGAGAGCCAACTGTGTAACAGCCCCGACAACCAATTTTTCTGCAGCACCTGTGGAAGAATCTGTCACTCTAGTATTGGCCTTTATAGCCACTCCAGGCACTGCTCCACAAACCACTGACCACCTCCAGGCGCTTACCCATTGTCTCCCGAGACAAGGAGGCCAAAGAAGAAGAAGAAGATGTCCCCTTGTTCTAGACTCATCAGCCAGGGAAAACATCCTATCCACATCTACCCTATCACGTCCTGTAAGAATTTTGTAAGTTTCATAGAGTCATAGAGTTATACAGCACAGAAACAGGCACTTCAGCCCATCGTGTCCATGCCACCATCAAGCACCTATCTATTCTAATCCCATTTTCTAGCACTTGGCCCATAGCCTTGTATGCTATGGCATTTCAAGTGCTCATCTATGAGCTCACCTCTCATTCTTCGAAACTCTAGAGACTACAGGCCCAGTTTCTACAATATCTCCTCATAAGACAGTCCTGCCATCCCAGGGATTAGTCTGGTGAACTTCTGCTGTGCTCCCTTTTATTTCCACCTGAGGGGTTTAACATCCCATCCAAAATAGGACACCCTCAACAGTGCAGCATGCCTTCAATACTGCAATGGAGTGTCAACCTACATTTTTGTGCTCAAATCCTGGATTGGGACTTGAATGCAGAGTCTTCAGCCTCAGAATTATATGTGGTACCAACTAAGCCAACTTGAGGGCAATTAGGGATGGGTAATAAATGCTGGCATAGTCAGCGACGCCCACATCCCATGAACAAATTTTTTTAAAAGCCACAGCTGACACTCGAAATTGAAATTGAGTATTGATTAGCAATAGTTGATGGTGTGCAGCACAAATTGCTCTGTTCATGAGTAGAGGCAACTCACTGACAGCTAAAAGACAAAGCAGACACAGAGGCCACCACCCTGGGTGTTAACATGGGGACACGTACACAGGGAAGATGGAAGAATATTAATAAATAAAAGATGTCCATATATGGAGATTACAATATATGGAAGATCCCACTGTTTTCCATCAAGATAAGGTGTATATATGGAAAATACCAATCAAAGTAATTTGCAGGCACCATTGGCGTTTGCTTGAGTACCTTCTTTTCTTTAACCCAACCTAATCCACTAACTTGCTATAATTGCAATGCAAAAGGGCATAAAAGGTCATGTAGAAATGTACAGCTGAGAAAGCGGGTATAAAGGCATTCAGGATCCTGCATTTTCTAAGTAGAGGCATAGAGTACAAAAGCAAGGAAGTTATGATGAGCTTTTATAAAACAATGGTTCAGCCTCAAATGGAGCATTGTATCCAATTCTGGGCACCGCACTTTAGAAAGGATGTAAAGACTTTGGAGAGGGTGCAGAAAAGATTTATGAGAATAGTTCCAGGGATGAGGGACTTCAGTTGCGTGGATAGATTGGAGAAGCTGGGGCTGTTCTCCTTAGAGAAGATTGAGAGGAGATTTAATTGAGGTGTTCAAAATCGTGAGGGGTCTAGACAGAGTAGATAGAGAGAAACTGTTACCATTGGCAGAAGGGTGAAGAACCAGGGGACACTGATTTAAGGTGAATGACAAAAGAAGCAACAGCAATATGAGGAAAATCTTTTTTACACAGCGAGTGGTTAGTATCTGGAATGCACTGCCTGAGAGGGTGGTGGAGGCAGATTCGATTGCGGCTTTCAAAAAGGAATTGGATAATTATCTGAAGAGAAAGAAAATTGCACAGCTATTGCAAAAGGGCTGGGGAGTCAGACCAGCTGAATTGCTCTTGCGTGGGGTAGGCACGGATACAATGGACCGAATGGCCTCCTTCTGTGCACTGACCATTCTCTGATTCTTTGATTCTGTGGTTTGAAAACTATAATATAGTTAAAAATTACAATGCACTCAATTACCACTCAAATATACTCTCAAACATTCTGATAGCAAGATAATTTATAATCAGGTAAGCTGAGCACGTTGCTTTATCTAAAATATGTAGTTTATTCAAGAGTATGGAACAATTATATTAGATGTACAGCAATGCTTGTAGTGTACCAAGAAATGTGTTGGGTATTATCCATGCAACAACATGGCGATCTTTTCTCATTCGTTCCCGTGATGTGGGCATCGCTGGCTCGGCTAGCATTTATTGCCCATCCCTAATTGCCCTTGAGAAGGTGGTGATGAGCCGCCTTCTTGAACTACTGCAGTCCATGTGGCGTAGGTACACCCACAGTGTTGTTAGGAAGCGACATGTTGGGCTCACCCATCATTGAGAATGGTAATATTTGTGGAGTCTCTGCTTCCAGTTAATTGTTTAATTATCCACCACCATTCACGACTGGGTGTGGCAGGATTACAGAGCTTTGATTTGACCTGTTGATGTGGGATCACCTTGCTCTATCTAGAGCATTCTGCTTCCATTGTTTAGTATGCCTGCAGTGCTGCATGGTAGCTTCACCAGGTTGGCACTTCATTTTTAGGTATGCCTGGTGCTGCTCCTGCCATGCGCTCCTGCACTCCTCATTGAGCCAGGGTTGATCCCCTGGTTTGATGATAATGGTAGAGTGAGGGATATGCTGAGCCATGAGGTTACAGATTGTGTTTTAATACAATTCTGTTGCTGCTAAAGCCTACAATGCCTCATGGATGCCCAGTTTTCAGCTGATAGATCTGTTCTGAATCCATCCCATTTAGCATGGCAGTAGTGCCACACAACACAATGGAGGGTATTCTCAGTGTGAAGATGGGATTTTGTCTCTACAAGGACTGTACGGTGGTCACTTCTACCAATAGTGTCATGGACAGATGCATCTGTAACAGGTAGATTGGAGAGTATTACGACCAGGTGAGAACAGGGTCTAGGGTCCTTCTCAGCCTTCACCTGGTCTTACCATGACAGGGTTTTATTTTAAACACACAGTTTTTTTAGCTCCCCCTTAGTGAATCTTTGTTCACTGCTTTACAATTATAAGGCAAAGAAACCAACCAAGCAGTTTTTCTTAGGTCTAAAGAAGCAAGGTTGAACTTTATTAAACTTAAACTCTATTTCGGTTCATGCCTACGGATACGCGACGTGCCCATGCTAGCATGCATACGCGATATACTCAAGCAGATAGAGACAGAAAAGTGCAGAAGAAAGAAAGTGGAAAATTTTGAGGCAATATCTGAAGATGGTTTTGGTTACTGTTCTTCAATTTGCTGTAGAGTCCTTGATTGTAGGTAGGTGTTGCTTTTCGTTGGGGCCCAGTATTCTTCTTGTTTGACGTAGGAGACCTTTCTCTCTTGAAGTTCATATGTCGTCAGTGGGTCCAGAGGTTTGTGAGAAAGAGATGCGAGCAGACAGGAGAGGTCTTCTCACTCCAGGAGCAAACAGTCTTTATCTCTCAAACGCTCTGTACAATTTTTAAAAAACTCAGGTTACCCAGCAGGTTAGTCATGTGACTAGCTGGTTTGATGACATCTGTTTGTGGATTTGGCCATTTTAGCAGTCATCCTGGAATGTGAGCTTCCTTACCTTCAATGTCTGGTGATCAAAGTCCATTGTGGGTTGAATGTGTTAGGGAATGGTCCTTTGTCTCCACAAGCACTGTCTGTTAGTATGCAAATATTTTTTTCCAGCCATGGCTGATCTGTTTAACAAGTCATTTCCTCACCCCAGCAACAGTTTAAAATCAATGCTCATATGACAAAATTAATATGCCTCATTCTTGGCAGGTGGGGGTCTGCATGACAAGAGGACAAGCTTTTCCCTCTTGCTAGTTCTGTCACTACCTGCCCCAGGCCCAGTCTGGCAGATACATTCTTCAGGGTTTTGCCAACTCGGTCAATTGTGGTGCTACCAAACTACTGTTGGTGATGGACGTTGAAGACCTCACACAGAGTACATTCTGTGCCCTTGCAATCCTCAGTGCTTCTTTCAAATGGTGTTCAACATGGAGGAGTACCAGCTGAGGGAGGGTGGTAGATAATAATCAGCAGGAGGTTTCCTTGCCCATGTGTGACCTGATGCCATTAGACTCCATGGGGTCTGGAGTCAATGTTGACGGCTCCCAAGGCCACTCCCTTGTGACTGTGCCACCACCTCTGATGAGTCCGTCTTGTTGGTGGGACAAGACATACCCAGGGTCAGCGATGGAGGAGTCTGGGACATTTGCTGTAAGGTATGATGCTTGTTACAGGCATGTCAGAACCCCAAAAGCATTGAACCTCACCACGGTATTCAGTGTCACCGTAGCTTGAAGCAGGAATGAGCCCAGAAACACACATCAGATGCTGTTGCTGATTTAGAGGAACAAGAATAAGGTGTCACTTCAGATGGATGCAAAACGTTCCTACTTAAGTACTATAAATAGGAGCCTGGGTGTGCCAATCAGCTGTCTGCAATTTACCAGCTTGATGATAATGAGCTCTAGACTTTGTCTACCTTTGTTATTTCTGTAGCAGTTATCATTATGTAAGGTTTAGTTGACTTAACAATACGCTGTGTGTCTCACTGAAAGAAGGCACAAGGGCAACCCATTGCATGAAATATAAACAAGTTACTAATTTACAAAGTGCTCTTGTGAAGTTGAAGCCAAAAACATTGTTGGATCAGGGAATTTCATTTTCATTTGTCCTATGCTATATCTGATTCAGAAGAGCTAGATGTCGACACAGCGGTGCAAGTGTCGACGCAAGTTCCTAAAACTGCCATCATTCATCCTGAAGAGTAGGAACATATATCCAATAAAATACATGCCGATCTGAGAGGCAGACCAAAAACTTGAAATCTTCTGACTCGGTCTGCCAAATGAAGCCACTTTTCTTGAATCTCCTCTAATTTCGATAATCCTGAAAAGAATTTCCACCTCCTTAAAATAAGTTCCATGAGATAAACTTTAGGCATAATAAAAAGAGGAAATAGTATTTTTGGACACTAGTGTTTGTAAAAATCTTTCGTCGACATTGCTAAGATTAAGGAAAAGCCTTTGGATTAACATGAATGTGAGCCAAGCCAACACAAGCTATGGTTATATGGTGCTAGTAGTCTAAGATTGGAAGGTGCAGAGTATACAATTCACAACTGGCAACACTCTCACAATGTCGCCAAGCCACAAATCGCACCTTGGCAACTCGGAGACATTCTGCGCTTCTTGCCCACACACAGGTTCAGAGTTCAGCTTCTGGTTTGGAAATGTTTAATGTTTTGAGATTACAGCATAGAGCATCAACTTTTTACAATTGCTCTGCAGAAGATTATAAAGGACCATTTGAATCCTTTTTGAACTGAGCCTTGACTACATAATAGAGGTTTACACTGCACAATATAAAGTCCACGGGTCTGACAAGCCTCCTTGAGAGAGTCTCACCACTGCATTCTAGTTGTACTGTCACTTTGCAAATAGCTGCAACCTCAGATCAATCTCCATCCACATTTTCCCCCCAAAATTAGACCAGATAGCTGACACTAAAATGTAGGCAATATTTAAAGAGGTAATTTTAACTGTCAAGTGGGTTTCCAGCAGTTAGTTTCGTTCATCCACTTGTAGCAGTGTGAGGTTATGGCAATTTTAAACACCAGACCTCATTAACTGGTCAACTTCCTGCCTGGAATGGGCAAGAAGTGGCTTTTGATCTCCAGGAAATCGAGCAGTTTTTAGCTGCTCGTCACTGCTCAGGTGAGTCTGAAGAAAGGGGCCCCGGGGGCAGTCTCACAGTAAGAAAGGATGGGGGTGAATCCAGGCCTGGGGAGGCCTTAATTTCCTTCCAGTGCCTGAAGGAGCGATCCTCTTCATGTTGGTCATCAGCTGGCAGGAAAACTGCTCAGGCTGGAGTCAAAATTGCTCTTGGAGCCCAATGATATCATGATTAACATTAGGACCCTGCCCGCTTCAGGTGGGCATTTTAGACGCCTGTCTGTTAACATCTGAAATGGTCGGATCCAGTCAGCTTTCCAGCAGATGAATAAACCAAGGGATTTTAACGTCAGTTTCAGCAAAAGGGGTACAGTTAAAATCCCCCTCCCTCCCCTATAAGTTGAAAAACTTTAAACCACCCAACGCACCCACTTCCAGTCAACTGCAGCCATCTGCCAGTTTAAATCCTAGTTAGTCCCTCTGTGCAGAATTTGCAGGACACTGTTGATGAGACTTACAAAAAATACCATGGCTTGGATAATGAAAGGAGCAAATCTAATGCAATCTTAAAGGACTAGCATTCCAAATTCAAATTGATTCGATTAAGGCCTAGATTTGACTTGATTTTTCATAACATTGTTCAATTCAGCCTAGCTTAGATTTAGATATTAAATCTGTCCCTCATTGGTAACTTGAATCATTTAATTTATTTTTATTTTTTTTTAATTTAGAGATACAGCACTGAAACAGGCCCTTCAGCCCACTGAGTCTGTGCCGACCATCAACCACCCATTTATACTAATCCGACACTAATCCCATGTTCCTACCACATCCCCACCTGTCCCTATATTTCCCTACCACCTACCTATACTAGTGGCAATTTATAATGGCCAATTTACCTACCAACCTGCAAGTCTTTTGGCTGTGGGAGGAAACCGGAGCACCCGGAGAAAACCCACGCAGACACAGGGAGAACTTGCAAACTCCACACAGGCAGCACCCAGAATTGAACCCGGGTCGCTGGAGCTGAGAGGCTGCGGTGCTAACCATTGCGCCACTGTGCCCCCCACATCTATTTACTTAGACAGTTCCTCCCACCTGGTTTCCAATTTAAGCACCCCACATTCGGAAAAGAGGTCAAATGTGACCGTAACTTTATTTAAGTGTTCACTTGTCATTTCATTGTAAGGGTTGCATGCCACAGCCTTCCCAATGAGTGTGTTATACAAATAGAAAGTCATCTGTGTATGCCCAGAATATGCCAATTCTTTAACAGCAAATAAGAAACAGATGATTGTTAGTGTAACATATGAATTCAATCTAGTTAATTTGTAGTATGCTTGGCCACAACAACAGTTATTTTCCAATACTTGCAAGAACATAGTCTGAAGAAACCATTTACTTAGGATAGGGACAAAGGCTGCTTTTGTAAGATTCAGTGTTTCCCCAGGAAAATTTCAATACTTTTAGGCATTTTCTACTGTGTTTTTTAGCTTATTCTTTCCTTATCCCCCATTGCCTATCTGCATAATTTGATGCTGCTTTAGGGAACAGTCCTGTGGATTATGTATTAAACTGTCATCACTAGCCCACAAGTAAATCCAGGTAAAACAGATTACTTTCTGTATTACCTAGGAGTGCTTTCAGGTATGCTTTGTGCTACAGTAATTAAAATTGAAAACTTGTGGCTGAACTTGGGTTTCTATAAGTTACATTTTTGCAATCTACAGTTTTATTTTGGATCATAAAGGGACAACGTAGAACTAACTTCTCCACCACCGAGCTCAATGATGACATTTCTTGCTCAATGTTAGGTACGTCAAGGCTGAGGTGGAAAATTGCTAGACCATTCTTTATCTCTGACCATGCTATCAAGGGGGAATCATCATTGATCCACCTACTGTGTGGCCCATTTTCCATTCACTGTTTTGTCACAAAATCATCTTGATTGTCATTATAGCTACATCGTACATTGGACAAAAGGCAACCATTCACACTTCTCAAGGGCAAATAGATGCATAGAATCACTGAATTGTAAAGCACAGAAGGAAATCATTCAGCCCATCCTTGTGCTGGCACTTTGAAAGAACTATCCTATTAATCGCATTTTCCTGCTCTTCCTCCATTGCCCTGCATTTATTTCTTCATAAGTATTTATCCAATTCTCTTTTGTGATTAACTCTTGAATCTGCTACCACCACCATTTCAGGCAGTCCAAATCATGACAACTCGCTGTGTTCAAAACATTTTCCGTATTTCCCCTCTGTTTCTTTTGCCAATTGTCTTAAATCTGTAGTTTCTGGTTACCAACCCTTGTGCCAGTGGAAACAGTTTTTCCTTAATTAGTCTGTCAAAACCCTTGATAATTTTGAACACCTCTATCAAATCTCCCCATAACTTTCTCTGCTCTAAGGAGAACAATGCCAGCTTCTCTAGTCTCTCCTTATTACTGAAGTCATTATCACTGGTACCATTCTAGTAAATCTCCTCTGCACCTTTCTCCAAAGCCTTGACAATCCTGCCTAAAGTGTGGTGCCCAGCATTGGATACAATATTCCAGCTATGGCCTAACCAGAGTGTCTGTATATTTTATGATCAGTGTGTATCTTTCAATCAGCTCCTGTACACTCTGTGCATGCAATAGTGCTGGAATATTTTGGTTCCTAACTAACTAGAGGCCAATTGGTCTGAGTTTCAGCCAGCTGAAATACTAGAACAACTCCCTAGTTTGAAAATAACTTCCATGTGCTTGGAATTTAGTTTGTAACTTTCAGTGGATCGGAAATGATGCCGTGAGATACCAGCTTCTGAGAGTTGAACAGGCTTCTTTTTTGATTTTTCCACCTGATTACAACAGGAGGCCTGGACAGGTTCTCCAATGTGCAGGCAATATGCTCAACCAGGATACCACCCAGACGGCGTGGATTAAAATTACTCCCAACATCTTTTGCCTGATATGTGGTCGGAAGCTCATCTTGGGGTCAAATATGAAATCAAGGTTGCAAACAGCCTGTTCAGCCTCAGACAGTTGCCAGGGAGAAGAATGGAGTTGGTGGCTGGGAAGCGGAGTTTATGGCAGGGAGTGAACACAATGGCTTCAGTCTTTCCGATATGTAATTGGAGAAAGTTTCTTCTCAGCCAGTACTGGATATTGGACAAGCAGTCTGATAATTTAGAGACAGCGGAGGAGTTGAGCCAGGTGACAGTGAGGTAGAGCTGGGTGGCGTCAGCGTACATGTGAAAACTGATGTTGTGTTTTAGGATGATGTCCTAAAGGGGCAGCATGTAGATGAGATATAGGAGCGGGTCCAAAGACAGATGTTTGGGAGACACCAGAAGTATAAGTGCTGACATTAATCAAGTCGTTAAAAGGGCACTTAGACTGAAATGGACAAAACTTAACTTTCTGTGGAGAGTTTAGTTCACATATGATTAGTGTCAGCACTGTTATCTCTGGTGTCTCCCAAACATCTATCCTAGGCCCCCTCCTATTGTTCATCTAAATGCTGCCCCTTGGTGACATCATCCAAAAACACAACATCAGTTTTCACATGTACGCTGATGACACCCAGCTCTACCTCACTGTCACCTGTCTCAACTCCTCCACTATCTCTGTGGAGAGTTTAGTTCACAGATATAATGTAAACACAACAACTTCACGCCATTCAATGCATTTCACTAGTGAGACAGACAGTGAGATACTGTTTTCTCAAAGTTAACAGTGGATCGACATAACTCAGACAGCAACTTTAAGAGAGAGAAATTAATTCATGTAGCTCCACATCTCGAGTTGATACCATCATGTTATCTTTTGCTGATGTGGCTCTCTCTGACTATTTCCTTATTTCCATTCTTCTACATATCCCTCTGACCTCCTCTAACCCCTCCTCTGTGATGTTTCACCTTTGGGAAAAAGCTATCTCTAAACTCACTCTGTAATGCCCTCTCTAACTCTAACCTCCCTGGCTTCTAGCCTGCCACCTTCAATAACATTATTAGCTCTGTCAATTTGCTCCCTGACCGACTTGTTTCCATCTTCAACACCCTCATGCCACACATATCCCATATACTCTCCTATTCCCATTACCCCAATAGTAAAGTAGCCACCTGTGTTGCTTCAAATCATCAAGCCATAAGCATGATCAGACTTGGTATTTACCTCTTATGGCTATCCAGCAACAGCTCTGGATATATTACCAACACTTATTGTTGTATTATCACTCTCTCCCTGGCTAAAACCACTTGCTACTCCAGGAACATCCTGGTGAGTAGTTCAACTCTAGGTTCCTTTTCTTCACTTCTAACTGCTTCCTCAGACCATCCTCACCTCACCTTCACTCATCACCTCAGGTTCAAAATGTTATAAATGAATGGACCTTTTGTGTCTAAAATCAAAGATGTATGTATTGCAGCCTGTACCATCAACCCCCTGCACTTAACCATGCCCTCAGCATTCCCATTCTTCCCTATCACCTACTCAGCCTGAGTTGCTTTATCTCATCAATGAAGCTCGTCACATGCTCCTTCCACCCCTTTCCATCCCTGTTTCTATGCAGCCAACTGGAGGCAACCAGCTAGGAAAGATTTTGATGAAAGATCATCAGCCTGAAACATTGGCCAGAATTTTGCAGTGGGCGGACAGGAGCCAGACTCCGATGTAAATGTCAGTGATGAACTCGCTTCCGCCCAGCCTGGGCATCCGTCCCATATTTTACGGATCCCCAGGCTTTAATTGTCCCGAGGCGGAACTTCCACTCACTTGAGGGAGGAGGTTCACGCTCAGTGAGCTGCCGGCCAATCAGGGGGCCGGCAGCTCTTAGTCTCAGCAGCTCCACTGGGAGCAGTGGCCACTGCTGGGACTGCAGCCCAGCCGACGCCATGGACCCGAGAGAGTGGGTAAGTTTGGGTTGCCTCACCAGGGGGATTGGTCGTGCCCTGGTGAGGCTAGGGTGGTTGTTTGGGGGGAGGGGGAATCTTGGATCCCGGGGGTGGGTTGGGAGGCGGGGGCGGCCCTCGATCGGGCACCCTGTGCCTGACGGCCATATCCCCCGCCCCCAGGGCGCGGAAAGGCTGGCAGCTATCACTTGGCGGCCTTTCACGTCCCCAGCACACCCGCTTTCCATGGGTGAAATACCTGTGGAGGCGGGTGAGGGCCCTTAAGTGGTCGTTAAGTGGCCACTCAAGGGTCTTGATTGGCCTCTGGCGGGCGGGCCATTTCCCACCCCCCGCCTGACCTCCGTAAACTTGTCCGGAAGCGGAATCTGGGCGGGTAGGCCTCCCAGAGCCTGCTGCTCAATTTTACGCCGCCCCCACGCCACCACCCGACCCACTGGGGCAGCGTAAAATTCCTGCCATTAACTCTGTTTCTCTCTCCACGGATGCTGCCAGGTCTTCTGTGTATTTCCAGCGTTTTCTGGTTTAATTTAGTAAAAATTGTGTAGGCTGCATAACGTTGGGCATCCCTCGCTTTGGTCTGCAGGAATATTTCTTCAGAGAAATACTTACTTTACACGTTGGTTTGTAACAGAGATCCCATTATTGAAATCCATTTAAAAGTTGCTAGAAATGAATTATTGACATTTGTTTATACAGTAGAATAACTGTTCATTGTACATCATCTGTCTCTAGTGCATTAATGCCCAACATAAGCCAAACTGTGAACACCCCTGCCTGCAGTTGTTTGGTGAATGCACAATGCTTGCCAATTGTGCAATGTTATTCACAATGTAAAAGTATTCTTGCGTTTTTTAGAGAAAGAGAGATTTACACAAATTGAGAACCCAATTGTTACATTCTTCAATAATTACCAGCCTTATTTTTCTTGCATACAAATAGATATTGGAACAATGCACCAAAAATTATTATTTACGGTCAGATGATTAACAGTGCAAGAGTAGACTGAGGTTACAACAGTAACAACAACTTTGGTCAACTCGATCTTGTCTCTAAAAATGTTTGAGATGTATTTCTTCTATGCTAGCCAACTATGTATCATACAGTTATAAAATTCTGTTGAAGATTATGTCAAAAAGTTATTTTAAAAAATTATAAATATTTTCAGTGGCACCTAAAGCAAATCTTTTACACAAGTCAAGTAGTTAATGTCAATAATTGGCAGCCATTTAAAATATATTGCCTTTTCCTGTCTAATAACGGTCATTACAGTTCATTGTACATGATGTTTCAGAGACACATAAGGCTACTATACAAGTTCACCATTTTTTAAACTATGCTCTTAAAAATGAATAAAATCTTTAAAGCTTTGCAATGCCCGTATATGTTTACCATGAAGGAAATTTTCCTCTGTTTCAAAAAATACTTGCATTTACATAGCACCTTTCACAACCTCAGGATGTCTCAAAGCACTTTATGCCAATGAAATACTTTGGAAGTATTGTAACTGTTATAACATTGGACACGTTACAAACAGCAATGTGATAATGCTCAGATAATCTGTTTCTGTGAGGTTGATTGTGGGATAAACATTGACCAGGACACTGAGAATAACTCCCCTGCTCTTCTTCAGAATAGTGTCACTGAATCATTCATGTCCACCTAAGGGGGCAGATACAGCCTTTGTTTAACATTCCATCTGAAAGACAGCACATTTGACAATACAGAACTCCCTCAGTACTGCACTTGTGCTTCAGCCTTGATTTTAACACTTAAGGACTTGGAGTGGGACTTCAACCTACAACCTACTGATTCAGAAGTGAGAATGCTACCAACTAAGCCACAGCTGACACCTAACATTAAAGATATGTGGTGAAAATGTAAATGATTGTTTAAATAATGTGTGTCAAGAAAACATGCTGTGCTGAACGAGTATTTTTAATTCATCAGTTGTAAACCCACATTTAACTTTTAAAAAGGAAAGCTGGGATCCTACATTAAACTTTGAAAAAACTGGTAGCCACGTGGCCACCACCAATTTGCATTGAAATACCTCACATTCCAGGACATCGAATTGGAGATGCATGGCTAACAAGGCTCCCATTTAGGACAATGGCTTGGATAGCTGAGTAGATTATCCGATATCAGCTTCGTTGGCAGGACATTCAAAACCATCTTGGATCATTCACTATGGAGACATACCTCCAGGAAGTAAATATTGACACAACACAACTTGAGGGAGATATGGGTTTTACACTTTGGACCTCATCAAAAAAAGGTACTGAGAGAACCATGTGACAGTCTCCCTCAGTCTGTGTAAAACTTGGAGTTTTTGTTATACATGGCAGACAAGATTTTGAGAGCCAACCCATGCAATAACCTGGTGGGGCTGTCTCTCTTTCTCTCTCTCTCTCTCCAGGTATCATTGCAACTTTCTAAACCTGTCTGTGATTGCCGGGCATCCAAGTCTACCATTGCTATAGACCACAGGGAAGAAAGCCACCTACATAACTGTTTCCAAGAAAACCCTGAACCAGGTGGACCAGCTACAAGTGCACTTCTACCATCCAAAGACTTCGGAACTATGAATTCAGCCAGAAGACAACTGAATTACCAAGACCCACAGATTGTATATTATTTTTACTTGTCCTGGACTCGAATCCAACCCAATCTATTCTTCATCACTCTGTAACCTATTTGTATGTGTGTGATTCTTGTGTGTGTGAGTGTGAAAGTTGGAGCGTAGTTTTATGATTTTTCTTAGATCAGGTTTCGATTTTAAGTGCAATAGACTAACCTCTTTCTGGTTTTAACTCAAGAAAATCTGTCCGATTGGTTCTTTTATGATCAGAGCGCATAAAGGGTTAACCACTCACTGAATGGGCAAGCAGATTTACTGTTTAAAAGAAATAAACTCTGTTGCAGTCAAACAAGGAGAAGGACAAGAGGGGTGCCTTGCGACCCCTCCTCACCTGATCATAACATATGTTTATGCTTTCACTGCAAATAGTGAACAAAGGAAATCCTCGATCAATGCAGCTTCTTCTGGAAGTTTCACGCTTCCTAAATATTACTTAGATATTAGCATAAGAGCATGACTGACAGCAACTGAAGAATAGTCAATTTGTATTTAAATGTGTAACTGTGAGTCATGGGCTCGTAGAGCTGGTGATTTATGGAGAGAGGCACTGATGCTGCACACATCACTTTTAAAAGAAGGGAATTATTTATTTGGGTGCCCAAGTAGTATGAATAATTTTAACATTGCAATCTTTGGATAAGAGGTCCAATTACTAGATTAACTTTAGTACACTAGATTAAAGTCCCAAACATTTTTTACAGATTAACAAAACCAAATCATGGAATAATGCTTAAGGAGATCTTATTAGATACAATTTCTTTAATAAAATATATTTCCATCTTAAGAAGTAGAAATATTAAGAAAATGCAGAAATCTTTCACTAAATTAATATTGCACATTTTACCAGCAAATGCATGGCTAATTTTTACCAACAAAAATGTGCATCTCAGCTTTTTATATTCACAGATTCAATTATTTCAGAATTTTGTGAACTTACTGCAAAAAAATCAGTTTTGTTTATTGGCAAAATTAGGTGAAGGGCTAAGACCCACATATACCATGGAGTCAAGGTAAATTCGGTATTATTGGTTACATGATGCTAATATTAGACATCTCTGTCAATATAAAGAGATTGGTACATGTGTATGCATGTCACAATTTCTGTCATATTTCTCTAATCCTCTTCCATTACACATTATAATAGACAAGCTTACTTTTGAAAAATTGCTTGCAGATGATGGGCTGTTATATAAATTAGTTTCAAAATCATTCAAAAGGATTCCCTACTCCTTCTCAAAATAACAGTCTTGGGCTACTTCAGCCCTTCCCAAATAAATTCCACTACATCAAGGCTCCAACTCTCCCCCCACCCCACTCCCCCCAACTCACCTGGACCCCAGTAGGCCCCACTTCTGACCTTTTTGGTCAGGTACGCACATAAGATTAGGCATACCAGCACACATCATATTCCAGATGCTGACTGAGGGCTTAGGAACGAATCCCTGGCCTCCACTCTACCTTATGTCCATGATCCTGGAGATGCAGGTAGAGGCTCCACCCATATGAGGCATAACCTAGATCCTGGAGGAGTTTGCAAACTTTCAGATGGGAGTCCACTGGAATGGAGATGTATTTAAAGGGTTGAGATAAACATGCAGAAAGGTAATTGTCCATAGTTAAGATCAAAATATGACTAAAAATGAAGGCAATTTAAATAATAATTGGCAACTTATATTGATGTAGTAATCAGGAAATGCCCACAAAACAAAATACACAAGCTCTGTCTTTGAAAGAAAGAATAAACTTGCATTTATATAGCACCTTTCACAACTTTGAGATATCACAGCCTATGAAGTACTATCGAAATGTAGTTACTGCTGCAATATAGGGAAACACATGAGCTAAATTTCACATGGCAAGGTACCACAAACAGCAATGAGATAAACAACCGACCGGATAATCTATTCTGGTGGTGTTGGTTGGAAGATAACACTGCTGTTCTTTGAAAAGTGCTATGAGATATAAATTAAAAAATATTGATTGGAATTGGATTGATATAAATGAATAAAAACAGAAGATAAAATGCAGGCTAATGGTTTCACCTCCTACTCTACTACAGTGTTCTACTTTGTTGTATAAAAAGTAATTAGCCTACTTCTCAAAAGCCAGACGATGTGGGTGCATTGAATGTGAGTGCCATGGCCTTGACATTTAATGCAGTGCATTATTCTTTGTGAGCTACAATTGCTGGAAAATGTCATGTTTAGCCTCTATCCTACTTTTACACACTTCATAATATCACCAAATGGTTCTTTGACTTACAGACAAACTAATCACAGCTTTCAGGCTCTGGGAGAAATTCCAAGATTTATTATTCTGAGGAATGCAACAGTGATAAAAGTTAATTAGGCTGCAAATTGTTGTATAATATTCTTTTGGCCAAATATTCATCAAAAATATGTTTTATCTTTGAGGTGGGAGGTTTCAATTTGGAAATAACATTCTATAAAATTGAGGAAAATCTGAAATAACCATCTGTTCTCCTCAAGACATATGAAATTATTCCAGTAAATATTTGTATGAAGATGCTTTAAACAGAAACTCAAATTCTTCAAAAATATACATTACAAGAATTTAATGAAATTATGTTCAAAAAATCTAGAATATGGAATATGCATTAAATGATGAAGCAACAGAGTAAATGAAGAAAGAACTTGCATTTATTGAGTGGCTTTCACAATCGAAGAACATCGCAAAATGCTTCATAGCTGATGAAGCATTTTCGAAGAGTAATCACTGTTGTCATGCAGAGAAATACATCAGCTAATTTACACACTGCAAGTAGCCACATACACCAATGAGATAGGATTTTTTTTTTAAATGATAGTGGTCAAGGGATAAAAGATAGTTAGGACATCAGGAGAACTCCTCTGCTCTTCATCAAATAGTGCTATGGGATCTTTTACATCCATCCGAGTGAGCAGAAAGTGCTTTGGTTTCATGTCTCATCCTAAAGACAGCACCCCAACAGTGTGGCACTCCTTCAATACTGAAGTGTCAGCCTAGATTACATGCTCAAGTCTCTGGAGTAGGATTTATATCCACAACCTTCTGATTCAGCGGCGGGAGTGCTGCCCATTTAGCCCACTGAGGCAAGACCGCTAGCACTGAACCAATGCTGATAACTAAGTAAATAAGAAATCTGTGAATTTTAGTGGAAATGTCATTAAAACCTTCAGTTCAGTGCCCACAGTGGTCAAGCAAGGAAATGCAATGTTGGGATGTTGTGCTTCAGGGTATAACAAAGCAGTTGATGTTTAAGTTGTATCTAGAGTGCTATGTTCATTTTAGTTATCAAATTACTGCAAAAGTTAGTCATTGGAAAGAGTCTGGAACAGGGCTACAAAACTGATTTCCAAAGTTAAGATGCTCAGTTATAAGAAGAGATTGTCTACCTTTATTTCTTATATTTCAGGAAATCCCTCTCATTCACTTTGTGATGGTGCTCAAAAATCTGAATAGGATGGTATGAAGTCTAGGCCCCTGGGCAGCATTCATGAGGGGTTCAAAGGTCTTATCATTAGATTGCGCTGCTTAATGTTGTCAAGAGCAACATTGCTGATTGCTGGCAAACCATCTGGTTTCTGGACACCGGCTGGTCATGAACTGGAGCCCAAGGAGAAATTCCCGGTCGTAGCACTTCTTATTTTATGAATTGAGAAATTTCCACAGTTCCTCTTTGAAGCCACACAACAGAGTACCATCAGGATTTCCCTTTGTGCTGTTCTCAGTACTTTCACTTTTAAAAAGGTCTCCAAACCATTTTGTTGAGTTTTTAGCACAGGCACGCTAGGGCTTCTAAACAAGCATTCCCTCCCTGAATATAGAGTTCTTCCATATTTATGTGAGTAAGCAAATTGTACTTCAGTTTATCAATTCACAAAATCATTGTTTTAAAGTGCCATAAATTTGCTGTTTCTTATTTAAACTCCTGTGGCATACAAATAACCATAGATAAAACCTCCAAGAGGTGAAAACTGAAGTTTCTCTCTTAGTCTTGAAAGCAATAAAGCAAAACATTCAGGATCTCAGTGTAACATATGGAAGTTGATAATCCAGTGGGGATGTCACACATGATTGGCACAGAGGTCTGTTATGGACTCCTCATCCAGCTAAGCACATCCCAGTGCAGTTGGCCTGTGACTAGCAAGTAGGAGTCATCAAGGTATGTCGAGTTGCCAGAAAGCATTTAAATTATGGGGCCTCCCTATAATTAATTGAAATGGCTGACTGACACTCCAGATGCTGAGGACCCATTTAAAGCAATTTTTCTGTTGTAGAATTGGAGCATTTGGAAGTACAAAATAAACGAATACCAATATCACACCAGTGAATTTACCCTTAACATTGCTGGAGTTTTTCTCTAAGTGGGATAGGAACCTGAATCTCAAAAATCAAGAGACAATTTGGTGTTTCTCAACATTGAATCTGGCCTATATTTGGCTGTTAGGCCTAATGGCATTTATTCCCCTGTGCAGCAATCAAAAAATTCCTCCCATTGATTTTAACAATGTTTCACTGTTTTTCAGCAAAATTTAGCAGTTGATTAATTATATTTGGTGTGCTAAGTATTATGAAAGCAGATAATTAGGGAATATTTTATGCTCGGGTTAGGATCAGTGTTATGTTTGGATTAGAAATTCTGTACAATGGGGCTTAATGAGACATGGCTTGGTGCACTGGAATTCTCCATTTGGGTCATCTGGACTTAACTGCTTCTGGTCTATTATTTCAGAGACGAGGCCCATAATAGCACCCGCCTCTGTGCCAAAAAGTTGTGGGTTCAAGCCCCACTCCAGAGATTTGAGCACATAATCTCGGCTGGCACTTCAATGAAGTACTGAGGGAGTGTTGTATTGTTGGAGGTGCTGTCTTCTTGATGAGATGCTGAATTGAAGCCTTGTCTGATGTGATGAATGTATAATTTCCCATGGCAATAATTGAATAAGAGCAGGGGAGTCTAACCCATGTCTGGGCCAAAGTTTATCCTTTAACCACTGTGGAATGGAGAGTTATTTATCCAAGTTTGCAGATGACACTAAGTTAGAGGCACAGTAAGTTGCATGGATGGGAGCAGAAAGATACAAAGAAACAGTGACTGACTAAGTGAGTGGAAAAAACTTTGGCAGCTGAAGTTCAATGCAGAGAAAGGTGAGGTCATTCACCCTGGATTTGAGAAAGACAATAGAATATTTTCTTAATTGTGAGAGAGTAAAAATTGTGGAGGAGTAGAGATTTAGGTATCATGTACACAAAACGTTAAAAGCTTATGCACAGGTACAAAATTAATAAAAATGGCAACAAAAGGGCTGCATTTTAGTGGCTCACCACCGTTCTGGACGGCAAGCTTGAAAAAGTGCGCGGTGCTTGCACGAGACATGTGCCGTGGAGCCGCCGCAATATTATGCGCGACGGCTCATTAGCATGGAGGGGGCGGCGATCCACCCACGATGGTGTGAAGGGGGTGAGTGCTCCATCCCCAGCAACGGCATCCAGCACCACTGCGCAAGCGCCAGCATCATTTTTAAAGGGCTTTAGGCCCTTCAATCTCATTTAAATTTTTAAAGGTCCTGTTTCAGTACAAGCTGCAGGAAAATGTTATTTTAACTTTGATTCCCCTCTCCTATCCCCCTCCCCACTGAGTCCTCATTTAATAAATTGACATATCCTTCCCCCAAAAGCACCTTTTGATTTTCTGAACTAACCCCCCCCTCCCCCACCCCAGGCTCAACATCTTTGACCCTCACCACCTTCCCATCAACCCCACAACCAATGACAATAGTTCTCCCTGCTTCCCCCCCACTGCCCAGACAATTTCACTCCTCCCCCCTCCCCAAAAACGTCATGCCTCAGATCTCTGTTCGGAGATCTGAAGGCACAGAAGTCCTGGCCAGTGGCCAGAATATTAGCGTGGGACAGCCATCTGGAAAAGGTAAGTTGTTTTGCATTCATTAAAATTTATTTACATATTAAAATGAAGGTTCTGCCGCCAAGCAGCACCGAGGCCTCGCCACAGCTGGTAAAATGCTGCAGGGCCTTCGCGGCATCGGGATTCGTGGTGGGCTTCTCCCAGAAGCATTTTCTGCCCCCCACTCCGCCATGACCCTCGCATCAGAGGGCTGGTAAAATTCAGCCCAAAGCGTGGGCCTTTATCTCAAAAGGGTTGGTATTCAAAAATGAGGAAATGATATTTCAGTTGAACTGAGTTTTGGTCAGCTACCAGCTGGTGTATTGCATTTAAGTTTTTAGCAGTGAACTTCAGGAAAGGTATAAAAGCAGAAAGTGCTGAAAATACTCAGCAGGTCTGGCAGCATCTGTGGAGAGAGAAGCAGAGTTAACATTTCAGGTCTGTGACCTTTCATCAGAACCGGTAAAGTGATGGGGCTGGTCGTGAGGAGCAGAACCTCATCTTTCGATTCGGCACTCTACGGCCTTGTGGACTCAACATTGAGTTCAATAATTTCACAGCATGACTGGCCATTTTTTTTGTTCTTTGTTTTATTATTTTATTTTATTTTTTAAACTATGTGCCCATTTTTCATGTTTATACATTTGGATAGAGCTGCTCACTAATCTGCTATTAACACTCTCTCTGGACTAATGCTTTGTCTTTCACCACAAGTATTAACGCACTCTTTGCCTTGGTCCCATGACATCTTCGCTATTTAATTTCTCCTGCCCTCTGCCCCATCACACACCTTCCCTTTTTTTCTCTTCCCCACTAACACCACCCCTCCGCCCCCACCCCCACCCCCACCTTCACTTGCTTAAAACCTAATTCTTTTCTAACCTTTACCAGTTCTGATGAAAGGTCACAGACCTGAAATGTTAACTCTGCTTCTCTCTCCACAGATGCTGCCTGACCTCCTGCGTATTTCCAGAACTTTCTGTTTTTAATTCAAATTTCCATCATCTGCAGTATTTTGCTTTTATCTCAGGAAAGGTATATTGGTCTTGAAAGTGGTACAAGGCAGATTCCCTAGGGCTACCAGGGCTTAAAGAGTTAAATTATAAGGACAGGTCACATCAACTTGTCTTGTATTCCTTTGAGTTTGGAAGATTGAGGGGTGGTTTAATCGAGGTATTTAAAATAATTAAGGGATCCGGTAGGATATATACACAGAAACTATTTCTTCTGGTGGAGAAATCGAGAACGAGAGGGCATAATCTTAAAATTAGAGCTAGGCTATTTAGGCATGAAGTCAGAAAGCATTTTTCACAAAAGGAGCAGTGGAAATCTGGAACTCTATTCTCCAAAAGGCTGTGGAGACAGGGTAATTGACATTTTGAAGACTGAGAATGAAAGATATTTGTTGGGTCAGGCTGTCGGGGGATGTGGAGAAAAGGCGGATCTTGAAGACCTGAATGGTCTATTATTCCCATGGTAATTTTACCATTTTATTCTACCCTATGGGGGAATAGAGCAGGAAAGTGGAATTGAGGTAGAAGATCAAACATAATCTTATTGAATGGCGAGCAGACTCAAGGGACCGTAGGGCCTACTCCTACTCCTATTTTTTATGTTTCTTATGTTCTGTGTCTCAAATTGCACCTTCCATTCTTCTGATTTTCGTCTTTTCAGTGCTTTTCCCCTGATTTCACTCCAGAATCAATGGCAGAGCCTTTGAGCACCATGCCCCTGGATTCTGAAGACCCTTTGCATGGTTAAGTGGCTTTCAGTTTCAAAACATTCCTCAAAACATACCTCTTCAATCACATTCTACAACTTGTCTTCCTCTTCTTGCTCAGGGCTCTCCAGTCTCCTGTAAACTACTCTGGGTCATTTGTTATGTGGCAAATGTTATAAGAACAAGCGAATCGTTCCTGTTTATCATGAGATGGGATGAGAAACAGTGAAGTAAATGGTTAGATGCTTTGATTGATTGCAGATTAACAGAGGCCAGAAATGATGGTTTGTGCCTATGGGCACAATTGAAAATATTCCCACACCCACAAAGATTGGGTGCATGCCCGCACTGTGGGGGACAATTTTCAGGTAAGGGAACATTTTCATAGGGTGCAAATCATTCTCTTTTAAATGATAACGCTTCAACTCATTTTTTTTTTTATGTGTTACGTTTATTGCTGATTCCCAGCTGCACTATATTGGGTCCAGATCACATCCGGTCTCTATTTATACACTGGTAACTTACTTCAACAAACTAAATAAAAAGTAATTTAAATTCTGAAATAATTACAAAACAAGTGCACTGTATGACTCGGATAAAAATAAGATTATTAATTGTCTAAGCGCACTGATCTTGTCACTGATGTGACAACTTTTTGTCTGCAGGGGCTGTGGCTTATGTGGCCAACAATTTATTTTGCCTAAACCACCAACCACCATGTGGCTTCAATTATTATCTTCATGAGGATCCATCTCACAGTTGAGCTCCTATTGTATTCAGCCGCAGTTGGACAGGCAAGGACACTATTGTCAATCCAACCAAAGCTGAATAGAGTTGAGAGGATTCTTTCCAGGAAATCTGGCACCTATTATCAAAATCATTCAAATGCACGGAAGTGACTGGAGAGGACGTTGCTTCATCACGTTTCACAATGTAACATTAAACACCCTTATATTTCTAATCAATTCACAAATATATTACCAAAACATTACAGCCTAGAAAATGATCATAGGCAACATTAGCACAAGTGCTTAACAAGTTTGTATGAAAATCATCTTCCTGCCATTTAGCTGGTTTCATTGAACCATTTATTTTAAATTAGTTCACGCCTCTGTTAAAATAGTGGACAAAGTCATGCAAAATGTAAGTATGCTAACATCATACACAGTATGTTCTAGAGTTATGCCAATTATTAAGTATAGGCAAACAATACTTCATGTACTTACCGCAAGAAAAGTAATGTAAAATTGTGAGAAAAATACTTTAATTCAAACTCTAATTTTTATCTGTATTCAAAGTTTATGTAAAAATACCTGCTTCTAATAACAAATGTAAGGCAGTTACAACCAACTGTACTTACAAAGCAACTGGTCTAGTCCAGAATAAGATAGCCATTTTCCTGCTGGAGTTTTCAATTCCAAACTTATTTCTGAAGAAGTTCATCCATCTTAATAAGTAGGTCGGTGATAGGACAATTGTATACAATCTAGAACTGTATGCCTATATTCGGAGTTTTGTAGCAATTATCAGTCATTGAGTGCACTCTTTGGATATTTGACAATAATTCCATATTCTTCCCAGTCTGTTTCAGTCACTGAGTTCAAACATTTAATACCATTTTTGTTTATTTTTTTGACAATTATTAGGTCCCTCCTTCTGAGACAGCAACCAGAGACCTGATATCAGGGGCCTAATTCTGGACCTTTGCTTTTGTCACTTGTGATCTGTGCACCAGTAATTGCATAAGAACGGCTCAGACTCATTCATCCTGAGGTTTCGTTCCATTCTTATTAAAAGTTCTTGATCAGGGGTTCAAGCTAAGTTTGCGTGAGAGGAGCTCTGCTTTTTCTCCAGTCATCAGAACTTTCTTTTGGGCCTCCTTATCTCGAGAGACAATGGATACGCGCCTGGAGGTGGTCTGTGGTTTGTGAAGCAGCGCCTGGAGTGGCTATAAAGGCCAATTCTGGAGTGACAGGCTCTTCCACAGGTGCTGCAGAGAAATTTGTTTGTCGGGGCTGTTGCACAGTTGGCTCTCCCCTTGCGCCTCTGTCTTTTTTCCTGCCAACTACTAAGTCTCTTCGACTCGCCACAATTTAGCCCTGTCTTTATGGCTGCCCGCCAGCTCTGGCGAATGCTGGCAACTGACTCCCACGACTTGTGATCAATGTCACACGATTTCATGTCGCGTTTGCAGACGTCTTTATAGCGGAGACATGGACGGCCGGTGGGTCTGAGACCAGTGGCGAGCTCGCTGTACAATGTGTCTTTGGGGATCCTGCCATCTTCCATGCGGCTCACATGGCCAAGCCATCTCAAGCGCCGCTGACTCAGTAGTGTGTATAAGCTGGGTGTGTTGGCCTCTTCAAGGACTTCTGTGTTGGAGATATAGTCCTGCCACCTGATGCCAAGTATTCTCCGAAGGCAGCGAAGATGGAATGAATTGAGACGTTGCTCTTGGCTGGCATACGTTGTCCAGGCCTCGCTGCCGTAGAGCAAAGTACTGAGGACACAGGCCTGATACACTCGGACTTTGTGTTCCGTGTCAGTGCGCCATTTTCCCACACTCTCTTGGCCAGTCTGGACATAGCAGTGGAAGCCTTACCCATGCGCTTGTTGATTTCTGCATCTAGAGACAGGTTACTGGTGATAGTTGAGCCTAGGTAGGTGAACTCTTGAACCACTTCCAGAGCGTGGTCGCCAATATTGATGGATGGAGCATTTCTGACGTCCTGCCCCATGATGTTCGTTTTCTTGAGGCTGATGGTTAGGCCAAATTCATTGCAGGCAGACGCAAACCTGTCGATGAGACTCTGCAGACACTCTTCAGTGTGAGATGTTAAAGCAGCATCGTCAGCAAAGAGGAGTTCTCTGATGAGGACTTTCCGTACTTTGGACTTCGCTCTTAGACGGGCTACAATGAGGCAAAAGACTATATAGGTGGTGTGTGCACATTGTAACTAACAGTGCAAGCAATACTGCACTAATTGGCACCATATAATGGAGCAATAGTAAATTCCTTCTTCACATGGAAGAAGCAACAATTCAAGTTTAATTTAACCATTACTGTGAAGTTAATGCATAGTGAATGCAGTAGCCCAGACACTTTAATTATCCAGATTGCAAATAGACTCATAGAGTCATAGAGTTATACAACACAGAAACAGGCCCTTTGGCCCACCATGTCTGTGCTGGCCATCAAGCACCTATCTATTCTAATCCCATTTTCCAACACTTGGCCCGTAGCCTTGTATGCTATGGCATTTCAAGTGCTCATCTAAATGCTTCTTAAATGTTGTGTGGGTTCTTGCCTCTATCACCCCTTCAGACAGTGTGTTCCAGATTCCAACCACCCTCTGGGTGAAAAACATTTTCCTCAAATCCCTTCTAAACCTCCTGCCCCTTACCTTAAATCTATGCCCCCTGGTTTTTGACCCCTTCGCTAAGGGAAAAAGTTTCTTCCTAGCTATCTTATCAATGCCCCTCATAATTTTGTATACCTCAATCAGCCCCCACCGCCGCCATCCCCCCCTCCCCCACCCCCAGCCTTCTCTGCTCGAGGGAAAACAACCCTAGCCTATCCAGTCTCTCTTCATAGCTGAAATGCTCCAGCCCAGGCAACATCCTGCTGAATCTCCCCTGCACCCTCTCCTGTGCAATCACATCCTTCCTATAGTGTGGTGACCAGAACTGTACACAGTGTTCCAGCTGTGGCCTAACTAGCATTTTATACAGCTCCATCATAACCTCTCTGCTCTTATATTCTATGCCTCGGCTAATAAAGGCAAGTATCCCATATGCCTTCCTAACCACCTTATCTACCTATGCTGCTGCCTTCAGTGATCTATGGACATGTATACCAAGATCCCTCTGACCCCCTGTACTTCCTAGGCTCCTACCACCCATTGTATATTCCCTTGCCTCGTTAGTCCTCCCAAAATGCATCACCTCACACTTCTCAGGATTAAATTCCATTTGCCACTGCTCCATCCATTTTACCAGCCCATCTATATCATCCTGTAATCTAAGGCTTTCCTCCTCACTATTTACGACACTGCCAATTTTCGTGTCATCTGCGAACTTACTGATCATACCTCCTATATTCACGTCTAAATCATTAATGTACACTACAAACAGCAAGGGTCCCAGCACCTATCCCTGCGGTACACCACAGGCTTCCACTCACAAAAACAACCCTCGACCATCACCCTCTACCTCCTGCCACTAAGCCAATTTTGGATCTAATTTGCCAAATTGCCTTGGATTCCATGGGCTCTTACCTTCTTAACCAATCTCCCATGCGGGACCTTATCAAAAGCCTTACTGAAGTCCATGTAGACTACATCAACTGTTTTACCCTCATCAATACGTCTAGTCACCTACTCGAAAAATTCAATCAAGTTTGTTAGACACGATTGCCCCGTCAAAGCCATGCTGACTATCCCTGATTAATCCCTGCCTCTCCAAGTGGAGATTAATCCCGTCCCTCAGAACTTTTTCCAATAGTTTCCCTACCACTGATGTTAGACTCACAGGCCTGTAATTACCTGCTTTATCCCTGCTACCTTCTTGAATAATGGTACCACATTCGCTGTCCTCCAGTCCTCCGGCACCTCTCCTGTGGCCAGAGAGGATTTGAAAATTTGTGTCAGAGCCCCTGCTATCTCCTCCCTTGCCTCACATAACAGCCTGAGAATGCTGTATAGAAGGATGTAAATGACCCAATATGTTTTACCAGTGGACTAACTTGGCAACTCATAAGTCTTGCGTAATTGTATTAGAAACAGAGGAACAGGAATATGCCATTCTGTTCCTCAAGCTCTTCTGCCATTCAATTAGATCATGGTTGATCTGCATCTCAACTCCATTTACCCATCTCAGCTCCATGTATCTTCATATCCTTACATAAGAAGTTATTGATCACAGTGTTGTGTGAAAAAAATTCCTAATTTCCCTCCTGAATGACCCAATCCTAATTTTCAGAGTATGTCACCTCGTTCTCGTTTGCCCCATCAGAGGAAATATTTTCCCTGTATGTACATGATCAAATCCTTTTAACATTTTAAACTTGTCAATCAGGTCACTCCTTGACTGTCTATCCTCAGGAAATACAAGCCAGGTTTATAGAAACTGTTCTCATAATTTAATCCACTAAGCCCTTTAAAAGCATTTATCTTTAAAATTATTTTTATAGCTTTTTTTCCTTGATTAACTGCATTGTACCCATGACCAGGATGTGTAATAGTTTGATTGCTACACTGTAATTTTAGAAATATGAGAAGTATCTCCATGGTTCTGAAATGTCAGGCAGCTATTGAATACTTATCCTTCAGATGAACATAAGCACCACCACTATAAGAAAAAGAAATTGTAAAATCGTAGAATCTTACAGCCATTTAGCTCATTGTACTCTTGATAGCTCTTTGAAAGATCTATCCAATTAGGCCCATTCCCCAGTTTTTTTCCCTATAGCCTTGCAATTTTCTCCCCTCCAAGTATTTATCCAATTCCCCTTTGAAAGTTGCTATTGAATCTGCTTCTACTGTCTTTTCAGGCAGTGTATTTCAGATCACTAGGGTTTATTTCTAGAGGGATAGAATTGAAAAGTAGGGAAGTTATACTAAACCTGTATCAAACCTTGGTTAGACCACACTTAAGAGTACTGTGCGCAGTTCTAGTCACCATATTATAGAATATTATAGGATATAGAGGCACTAGAGGGGGTGCAGAGAAGATTTACAAGAATGAGACCAGAAATGCGAGGGTATACCTATCAGGAAAGGATATATAGGCTGGGTCTCTTCTCTGTTGACAAAAGAAGCCTGAGGGCTGACCTAATAGAGGCCTTTAAAATGATGAAAGGTTATGATAGAGTGGACACAGAGATAATGGGCTGAATTTTCCTAACCCATTGGCGATGGGCAGGAAGGCAGGGCTCTGGCAAAATAGCAGGAAAAGGCATTAGGAGGAGAGCCCAACGTCTTCCTGCTGCCATGTCAGCGGTAGGAAAGTTGGCGGCTCGGCCACCTGCCAGGTGGCTAATTGAGCCACTTAAGTGCTCAATTAAGGGCCATTTCCCACCTTCATGGGGATTTTGCCCCTGTTAGGAGGGTCCCTGCCATGTGGAGCTTATGCCCGCTGAAACCTGATGGCCTCCTACTGGGCTCTGTGGGCAGCTTCCTTTATGGGCACTCTATCGTTCACAAAGGGGCCTCCAAGTGGAAATGGCCACCCTCGCAGCAAAGGCACTGTCGATGCTCAACGACCAGGCCCCTCCTACACCCACCGATTGTTGGGACCTGCCTGGCCCTGGCTGCCCCCAACCACACTTACCACTATTCTAAGGCGCCCCGCCATTGAGGCACTCTCTCCTTGGTGCTGCTTGGAGAGCTTTTAAAAATTACCGCTGGAATAGTTTCACAATTGGAGTTGGCTGATATGACATCTCTTGTTTCGATATCCTGTCTAATAAATATTACACGAAAGCCTGTGGTAAAACGGCAAGTAAAATACCATCCCATTAAAAAAGGAAATAGAAAGTGAAATGCAAACACATGAGAAGGATCAGCTTTTCAGGTGTTGCAGGATAATTTCACAAATCGAGTATTTTAAGAACGAAGATTTTTCATAGGAGGCACCAGATTTTTATAGCCATGTCAGGAAGTTTTAGTGTGAAAGTCAGAGTTTTGTCATTTCTACAGCAATTAACTGACTGATACACATTTGAGTTTCTCTGATCTACCAGAACGTTGTTTCTTGATGTAGTTGTCTAGTCTCCCAAGGGTGTGATTGCCAGCTGTCCATACAGTAGAATGATCTGCCACAGAACTGATCTTGATCTGGGAGGATACAATTTTCTATCATTGTTACACAGTCAGGATGTTCTAGTAATTGGGGGATAGAAGGGGGGTTGTGCAGAGATGCCCATGGTGTGACCTGTTTTTGCTGGACCGCTCTGCATACCTCATTTGCTTCCAGAAAGGAAACTGTTGAGCTGAGTGTTACTGATACAAATCTGTTTCTGCGTGTGTTCTGAGCAACAGCCCTTAAGAAGTTTATTTTTATAAAATCTGACTGACGAGTGCAGTAGGGAATGCTTATTAACGAATCCAGTCGTCTGGAGAATGACATCAAGTGCAGCAACAGTCATAAACAGAAGCGAAGAATCGAAAACTAGTCGAAGAACAGAAGCAAAACTATGGAGACACCAAAGCAGAAATATGTTAATGCTGCAACATGAATATTTCATGCTCAGACCGGTCAGAGCTTTTGTTCTATGACTGGTGGGTACCTCTAAGGTTGTGCCGTAAAAGAATGTTGTGATGTGTTAGTAACAGTGACATAAGGTGGTCAACTAATCTACTTTTATCAAAGTTTAGGGGGATATTTAGCTTCTAAATGTCAAGTTATGCAACTTTACACAAACCTTATTTGAGGACTGGAAAATCTATATAATCTCAACGACAGCTACTTTTGTTGTTCCAAGTTTCTATTCATTGGGAACAGATTGTACAGGAATCCAGATTCTAACATGAGATCAGTGCTCATCGATTTCCAAGGTTGATCCACTATGTTTTCCTTTCAGTTTGGTTTATTTTATCGAGAAGCTCTTGAAAGCTAATCCACACAGTTTCATATTCACACCTTTCCTTTCTTTAAATGTCGCAGGTGGCCCTGCATTCCCAGCTGTGGAATGATAAATAAACTTGCTTCCTGAATAGCAAGTGTTGGTAGCACCTTGGGATGACCTGGCTAAGAACAGGTGGTATATAAAGTCAATTGCTTTCTTTCCTATTCAACTGGGGCAGGCAGGGGGAGACACCACAAGCAAGCCCAGTCCTAACCTCATCAGAATTCACAAACCACCAAGGTTGGAATCAAGGGTGTGGGGGTGGGTGGGTGGGAAGTAAAAAAGGAAATCAGAAAAGCAAAGAGAGGACATGAAACATTATTGGCAGGAAAAAAATCAAGAAAAACCCAAAGATGTTTTATCAGTACATTAAGAGCAAGACGATAACTGAGGAAAGGTCCGGGCCTATCTGAGATGTACAAGGGAACTTATGCATGAATGCAAAGGATGTAGGCAGGGTTCTTAATAAGTTTTTTGTCTCTGTCTTCACAAAGGAGAGGGACGAGGCAGACATTGTAGTAAAAGAGGAGGAGTGTGAAAAATTAGATACGATAAGCATACTGAGAGATGAAGTACTAGAGGGGCTGACATCCTTGAAAGTGGATAAATCGTCAGAGCTGGATGGATTGCATCCCAGGTTGTTAAAGGAATCCAGGGAGGAAATAGCGGATGCGCTGAGGATCATCTTCAAATCCTCACTGGATACGGGCGAGGTGTCAGAGGATTGGAGGTCTGCGAATGCTATACCATTGGTTAAAAAGGGTGTGAGAGATAGACCAAATAATTATAGGCTGGTCAGTCTGACCTCAGTGGTGGGTAAATTATTAGAATCAATTCTGAGAGACAGGATAAACTGCCACTTAGAAAGGCACAGATTAATCAAGGATAGTCAGCATGGATTTGTTGAGGGAAAGTCTTATCTTACTAACTCGATTGAGTTTTTTGAGGAAGTCACAAGGAGGATAGATGAGGGTAGTGCAGTGGATGTGGTCTAAATGGATTTTAGTAAGGAATTTGACAAGGTCCCGCATAGCAGACTGTCGGAAAAATGACAGACCATGAGATACAGGGGAATGTGGCAGGTTGGATCCAAAATTGGCTCAGTGACAGGAAACAAAGGGTAGTAGTGGTGAACAGATGTTTTTGCGAATGGAAAGTGGTTTCCAGTGGTGTTCCACAGGGCTCAGTGTTGGGTCTTTGCTGTTTGTGGTATATATTAATGATTTGGACTTAAATGTGGGAGGCATGATTGGGAAATTTGTTGATGACACAAAAATTGGCCATGTAGTTGACCGTGAAGAGGATAGCTGTAGACTTCAGAATGATATCAATGGTTTGGTTGAGTGGGAGGAAAAGTGGTAACCTGGAGAAGTGTGAGGTAATGCATTTGGGGTGGACAAACATAGCAAGGGGAATACACAATAAATGGGAGGGTATTGAGAGGGGTAGAAGAAGTTAGAGACCTTGGAGTGCATGTCCACAGGTCCCTGAAGGTGGCAGGACAGGCAGATAGAGTGGTGAAGAAGGAATATGGAATGCTTTCCTTTACTGGCTGAGGTATAGAATACAAAAGCAGGGATGTAATGCTGGAACTGTATAAAATGCTGTTTAGGCCACAGATCGAGTAATGTGTACTGTCTGGTCACCACATTACAGGAAGGACATAATTGCTCTGCAGAGAGTACAGAAGAGATTGTCATGAAGATCCCCACCTGCCAAGAATGAGGCATATTAATTTCATCACATGAACATTAATTTTAAAGTTCCAAAGAAGGGTCACTGACGCGAAACGTTAACTCTGCTTCTCTTTCCACAGATGCTGCCAGACCTGCTGAGTGGTTCCAGCATTTCTTGTTTTTATATTAATTTTAAACTGTTGCTGGAGTGAAGAGATGACTTGTTTAAAGAGATCAGCAGTGGCTGGAAAGCATTTGCATACCAAGAGAGTGCAGTAAAATCAGAATGGTGGTGAATGGCATTGGAGGGCAGTGTATGCCTGTACCTTTAGACCAGGTGCACTTATTGTGTGACCTAGTTTCGGGACCGGTGACCATAGGCATTGTCCTTAGTTTGCCTGTGGATGGGGTTGACCTGCTCCAAGGTAATGATCTGGCGGGATGAAGGTGGTAGCTTCCCCAGTAGTGAAAGAGAGACCGCAGGAAGTCAGAGAGACAGGGCACTGGCAGGAAACGGACCCCTGCAGTTTCCCTGAATGTGTAGTCATGATCAAACCAACTCCCCCAGAGAAGACTGCATTGTCACTGCAGGCAAATGACCATGAGGTCTGTCTGTCCGAGACTTTCTTTGGAAAGTTAGAAGACCAAGGGAATGAGTTAAATGGATCTTCCCTAGCTGAGGCTCAGCAAACTGACCCAATATTGAGAGAGTTAGCAAAGGCTGCCCAGTCTGAACTTGAAGCAGAGGGAGTCCCTGATTGCTACTATTTAAAGAATGAGGTACTGATGAGGAAGTGGAGTTCTCCTCAAGACCGGAGGGCAAGGAGTGGACAGTAGTTCACCAGTTAGTGGTGCCGCAGAGGTACTGGAGAGAAATATTAAGAATGGCCCATGAAATTACAATGGTTGCATATGTCGGTATACGAAAAACCAAAGCCCGCATAAGACTGCAGTTTGACTGGCTGAATCTCCACAAAGATGTGGTGGAGTACTGTAGGAGTTGACTCATGTGCCAAGTTGAGGGGACACACCAACCTACAGTGAAATCTGCATCCCTAAGTCCTGTATCGGTGTTAGGAGGACCCTCCAGCAGAGGGCTAGTGAAGTGTAAGGGATCCCTGCCGAGAACAAAAGGGGACAGGCAGGCACAAGGCTGGCAAAAGGTTAGCAAGGAAATGGGGAAAAGGGACCAAGAGGGCTGGTTAAAGAAAGTCCGGGAGGAATCCCAAATACAAACCCCTACTGTCTGGTCAACCAACCCCGAAATGGTTGAAAAGTTAGACCCCAACATCCTCCTATGTAAATGCAGATGTCAGAAGCACCCCACCAGAGTTGCTCACAGCATTTACAGGAACCTGCAGAGACAAAGAAAGTCTTCAAGAGGGCAGAGAAACCGTGAGGGTGATGCCTCACCTAGTTGAATTGCCACAGGGGAGTGCAGTAGAATCTGGACAACTATCTGCAAGCAGGAGTGTCCCAGAGGACAAAGGGAAGATTAGCAAGGAATTCTCCCCCACAGTCAGGAGAAAAGGGAACCAGCTATCCCCTAAGATGAAAAGCCCTTGTATGACTCATCAAAGCACTGAAAGAGAGTTCAGAGTGGATCCACCCCCCGTGCTGAAGCCCATGAGCAGATCTCCAACCTAGGGCTAAGTAAATCTAACCCTCCCCCTGCAGACCTCAACAGGAACAAAGACACCCTAGCACCCTAGGCAGTCCTGGAAATGTGCAAACTAAAAAACATCCCCAAAAACCACTGGCTTATTGGGATGCCAAGAAGGGCCGTTTAAAGCAGCACTGCCACCAAGAAAAGACAGGCTGTAACAATTTTTAGGATTCCTGAATGAATGAGAGAGATGCATGTTTGTTTTCCTGTAACTATTCTTCTCTGTAGTCCCTTTTAATGAAATGCTCTTTTAAACAAAATCGCATTTCATTCCTTTGGGTGCGTAGGTGGCATGAAGACCCCGACCTGCCAAGAATAAGGCATATTAGTTTTGTCACATGAACATTAATTTTAAACTGTTGCTGGAGTGAAGAGATGACTTATTTAGAGAGTTCAGCAGTGTCTGGCAAGCATTTGCATACTAAGAGACAGTGCTTGGAGAGATAATGGGAACTGCTCACTGAATCAATTAACAGAGAATGGTCTGGGCAATGGTGATCCACATCTTGTTGGTGTAAGAGACAGCACTACACCACCCCCACTGAAAGCTTTGGAATCCACAAACGCAGGAGTTTGTTAAAAAAAAGCGAGTTACATGACTAACCTGCTGGCCAAGCTCTGGTTTTAAACTGCTCACAGGACAGCTTGGGTGAGACTGCAGATTGCAACTGAACTTGGAACAAGATAGCCTCTCTCCTGCCCGGCTCTCTCTCTTTCACTAATCTCCAGATCCACTGAAGTCACTTAAACCTCAAGAGACAAAAGACTCCGACATTGAAACATGTTTTAAAGTGTGCACTGGGCCCCAACGAAATGGCAAGACTTACCGGCTCTACAGTGAACTTAAAGGACCATAAATAGATATTCACAGATACTGCCTCAAACTTTTCCCCTTTATTCTTTCTACTTTTTTCTGTCTCTATCTGCGTGTGTGTTTATCGCGTATGCATGCTAGTGTGGTCGCGTCGCATATTCGTAGTCGTTAAATGAATTAGAGTTTAAGATTAATAAAGTTCCACCTTTTTCTTTTAAATCTAAGAAAACCTGTCTGATTGATTTCTTTGCCTTACAGTTGGAAAGCAGTGAACAAGGATTCACTGAGGGGGAGCTAGGGTTAAACCAGGCAAAGGCTGAGAGGGAACCCCTAGACCCTTTCCTCACCTGTTCGTAATAAGGTTTACAAGAATGTTGCCAGGGCTTGAAAGTAGCAGCTATGAGGAAAGATTGGATCGGCGAGAGATGTTTTCCTTCGAACAGAGGAGGCTGAGGGGTGACTTAATTGAGGTGTACAAAATTATGAGGGGCTTAGATAGAGTAGACAGGAAGGACCTGTTTCCCCTAGCGGAGAGGTCAATTACCAGGGGGCATAGATTTAAGGTGATTGGTACAAGGATTAGAGAGGACATGAAATTAGCCCAGAGGGTGGTGGGTGTCTGGAATTCACTGCCAGGAACGGTGGTGGAGGCAGAAACCCTTAACTCTTTTAAAACCTGGACCTGCACCTGAAGTGCTGTAACCTGCAAGGCTACAGGCCAGGTGCTGGAAGGTTGGGCAGCAAGTTTTTTCAGCCGGCGCAGACACGATGGGCTGAATGGCCTCATTCTGTGCCATAATTTTTCTATCATTCTATGGTTCCATGGGTAGGACCTGCAATGCATTGCTTGAGAGTGTGGCAGAGGCAGATTCAAAAGGGAATTGGGCAAGCACATGAGGAGAAAAAAGTTGTAGGGCTATGGCAAAAGGGTGGGGGCATGGGACCAGCTGAGTTGTTCTTGCAGAGAGCCGGCATGGACACAATGGGCTGAATGGCCTCCTTCTATGCTGTAATCATTCTATGATTGAATGATTCTATTCCCAGAAATATGTGGCTTTCCCTCTGCTGCAGCAAGTTCTCTCAAGCAACGTATATGGTCTTTGTTTTGCAAAAGAAGGCAACTTCTTTCAAGCAATAACCTGCAAGAAGAATTCAGGGTTCATAAAACAACTTATCTACCATCAGGACACCATCAGGAATATCATGGACTGGGAGGCAGTGTAGGGCCGTGGAATACTGAAATATGTGTAAGGTGAATTTTATAGATTCACTTGGTAATGATTTTGATGGCTTTGGCATGGCACTGGCAGTGACTTGGAAAAATACATTGGCAAACAAGTTTAATTCTTGCAACGTGAAGAGCCAATCCCATAATGCATGTCTGCAACTCGACCTCCAAGGGATGGCACAGCTAAGCGCCAGCCTCCTTTGTGGAAGTGGAGGTGCCAAACCCAGATCTCCTCTGACATGCCCAGGAAGGACAGTTAAGATCAATAAGTCTAGGTCCTGCAGCAACAATGGGTGCAAATATAAGATGTGAGGTACAGTTGCATTTGCCCCTACTTTTATTACAGTAGCTATACTATTTTTCACACAGTGTGGTCAATGTTTCCTTGAGAAAGATTGCTGACTAAGTATCAATGCCGCATCTGTGAAAAGTTATGTATTCTGCACTCAGATCCTATGGAAAATGAACTGAGCACCTCACTGGAGCTCAGCATGTAAGGAGAAAGGAGATCTTCTGCAATCTTTTTGGAATGTCTTCAAACTGTATATCCTTAATCTAAATAGGATGTGTGTGTGTGTGGGTGGACAGCTCTATGTGTAGGGTTATCAGCATCGAACACAACTGTTATCTACCTGTCAGTACCAGGAAGAGATTCATTAACACTGGGCACTTTCCAGTTTGAAGTGCTTTACCAGTTCTTTGTATGAACAGTCAAGTGATGGTGATTACATTTAGGAGAAAACACACTGAGTGTAACAGACTCGACTCGATTCCTCTCATGTCAGCAGATTCTTGTGCTAACGCATTCCTGGGTAATCTCTCGGCAATTCCCAGAACATTGCTTGCGTTTAGATTCAGGCCACTTCCCTTCATTTGTTATTGCCTATTTGAGTTCATTACAGATGCCAGTTGCAGCAGTCTCCACAAGGCTACGAAACATAACAGTTTCTGTTTCTCATTAGGAATTTGCTGATGAACACAAGAATGTTCCGAGTTGCTGAAAACCTGGAAGAATTGGTCTGGTGACGCAAGTGTATCGAATAATGAAATCTAACGTATCACTTATGGGCATCCATTCAATGTGTGAAATGAATATTAATACCATAGAGCGACTTAAAGGCCTAATTAAAATGCTCCATAGTGATTATGGCCTTCCAGGTCATTTGCAATATCCCTTGTAGTAAAAGTCGCTGTTCTATCAGGATCTAGGCAGCTTTCCAGCAAGTAAGTAGCACAGAGCATTTTAACTGACCATCCGTCTGGTTCCTGCCAGGTTAGTATGCTTAAAATCATTCCGACAGTATCACAATTTCAGCTGTTATGAAGAGAACTGTGACAGTAGGTTAGATTTGGCAGTGCCCACATTGCTCGCACAATGACATTTGTGGTAATGTGGAGAGCACGTTTATGAATTATGCTAGCAAAGCCATTTGAAAAAAGCTCAATAACCAACCATGTATTCATAGATGTTGCCTTGGAAAATGATTGTACTTTAAATTCTAAAATGGCTCAGTATTAAAACACATGGGGCTGGATTTTGAAGTCTCTCTGATGCCGGGGGCGGTGGCTGGGATGGGGGGAGGAGCAGGGCTGAAGATCGCAATGGTTGAGGCCCGCCACCAGGCCTGACACCGGCAGGGCCTGTACCGATCTTGGTGGCGGTGGCGGTGAGGCCTCGTGGCGGCACCCCCTGCTGCTTGGTGACGGGACCCACATTAAAATATGCAAATGCATAATATTTCATTAACACACTGGCTGCAGCGATTCTGAGAGCAGGCTCCAATCTTCATTCCGGCAGCCGGCAATGCGGTGCCTTCGAATCCCCATTCGGGGAAATGAGGCGCAACTCCTGTGGGGAGGGGGGAGGAGGAACTTTTCTCAGTGTGAGAGAGGGGGAGCAGGGACAAATTCCTTGGATTGGTTGGGGAGGGTAAAGGGCAAGGGCTCTGAAATTTGGTGGGGGTTGGGGGGCAGGTTACTTAATGATCGTAGATATTCCAGCAAGGGGGGGGGGGAAAGGCTGAAATGATGTTGAATGCCATTGTGGGGGGCGGTGGGAAAGGGCGTGGAAAGACTTTTCTATTCATTTTTAAAAATGTACAATAACTGGCCCTTTAAAAATTTAAATGTTCATTGAGGGCTGTAAGCCCTTTAAAAATGGCGCCAGCGCCCGAGCATTAGTGCCGGACACCGAGGACGGGGACGGCTCGCCCATCCCCTCCACATCATCTTGTGGGGGGGGAAGGCAGCTGCCCCGGCCATGCTAATGAGCCGCTGCATTTGGAATTGTGGTGGCTCCGTGACGTGGGCCCCGTGCGTGCAGGTCGCGACCTCCACAGTTGACATAATGCAATCAATAAGGAATTCAGGAGAAATGTCTTGAACGAGAGAGTGGTTAGAATGTAGAACATGCTATCACATGGAATGGTTGAGGTGAATAGCATAGAGGCAGATAAGTACATGAGGGAGAAATGAATGGAAGGATGTGCTGATTATATTAGATGAATTAGGGTGGGAGGAGGCTCATGTGGAGCATTTACACCAGCATAGACCAGTTGGGCTAAATGGCCTGTTTCAGTTCTGTAATTTCTATGTAATCTGAAAAACAATAATTTAAAAGGCACAACTCTTGTTAATTTAGTTCTGCAGATAAAATCAGTAATTTTTTTGTTGCAGTCTCTGAGGGTTTGTTGTGATGTTTCATTGGTGTTCAACAATATAGGGGTGGGATTCATTCAGATTATTTTTTTCCTACCTTGAAGTCATTTACATTTTAGAACGACACTCGGATAGATTTTGACTTTATGCGATGCTTATAGTGAGTCGCCAGCAATTTGGAAGAGCTGTAAAACAGAATGCCATCACCCATTTTAAACTATCGCACAAAGTTAAGATCTACACCTGGGTGATTACCACATAAAACTATCATTAATGTGGGAAAAAGCCATGTCACATGGATTTTTTCCTGCCGGTGTGAGTGGGGTTTCCATGCAGAACCAGTAATGTATTTAAAGACTATTTATTTATTTAGAGATACAGCGCTGAAATAGGCCCTTCAGCCCACCGTGTCTGTGCTGACCAACAACCACCCATTTATACTAATCCTACATTAATCCCATATTCTCTACCACATCCCCACCATTCTCCTACCTACCTACACTAGCGGCAATTTACAACGGCCAATTTACCTATCACCTGCAAATCTTTTTCTGTGGGAGAAAACCGGAGCACCCGGCGAAAACCCAAGTGGTCACAGGGAGAACTTGCAAACTCCGCACAGGCAGTACCCAGAATTGAACCTGGGTCCCTGGAGCTGTGAGGCTGCGGTGCTAACCACTGTGCCACTCTCCAGGGACCTCTTGACTATACTCGTCAGAAGTTCCTCTATGTGGACTAGTTCTGTACATTTCTCCAAGTGTGAGGATTATTTGGGCTATTTTGAGTGAGTTTCTTTCATGAAGCATCTTTAGGACCCAGTAACCCTCCCAAAGCAGCTTTCCCTCATATTATTGTTATTTACAGTCTAAACAAATACAGACAGAAACAAATAGAACCAGATGAAAAATACCACTGGGCATTAATAGTAGCTTTTTTTTTAGCAATTTGATTATTTTCTTAAGAAAGATCTGGATGAGTCAGTGTCTATTTTGTAATTTTTTTAACATTTTGAGTCACGATCACAAAAACTATGACTAAAATAAGCACACATTAAACCATCATGTGCCTTAAAATGAGATGCATTAAATAGATGGTGCACAAACATTTTATGCATTCCTATGAAATTTATTTCATCTGTTATTTTAATCGGGGCATAAACCAATTCAAAATAAATAGAGAACCGATGAAGGAATTCTATATCAATGTTCAAAGTGTTTACACTCTGATATGTAAACAACCTAATTGTATTATTTGGAGATGAGTTATAGTTTGTCCTTAACAATGATGGACAAACCACCATCATCAATCAAACAGCCTAAATTCAAAGTAGTGGCATCACCTATGGGTGACATCAATATGACATATATTCATCTCTCCTGGTCATCACTGTTCTTTAATGCAATAATGATCTTCCTTTGAAGGAATTGCTGGGTTAAAAGCATTCTGCACATTCATATGAAACTGGCTAACTCCTTAATTAAAATACCAGATAGAGGAACTTCTGACGCGTATATCCGCGTACTATTAGTGATCAGAATAAATTCACCCCACAGAACTGTGTGACAACAGATATTATTCAAATGCTTTTGACATTGCGATCCTTGGAGAGAGAAAAAAACTATTGAGCAAATGTTATTTTTAACAGCCAGAATAGAGTTAATCCTTTAAAGAATTAGTTCCCGTGTGCAGAAAACCTTTCAAAATAGATCCAAAAAAATTGAGAAGAGAATGAACATGGACTCAAGGACAAAAAGAAAGCATCAACTGTACATTTTTAAATCTATCTGCAGCAACCCAATTACAATTATTTACTGGCACTAAAAACTCCAGCAATGTACCCACCACCTGGTCAGTGACTGCAGGGTGCTGCTCCCAAACAAAGACAAGACAAAACAGGCCAACAATTTTCATTCTGAAATGAATATGAAATGTGTTGGCAACAGAAAACAAATCACGTTTATGCATGCATGCAAGATATTTCAGTAGCTTGAATTCAAATACAATTTCCATCTGAAAAACTCAAATGCAAGATTTATTAAAGACACAGGAGCTCAACATAGAATCATTGGCCAGGAATTTGTCTGGAGACAAGCGGGGAGATGGGAGGGGGAAAAAAATGGCATGGAATGACATTGGGAGGGGTCCCCGACACAGTCCCGACGCAGGATCATGGAATAACAGCAGCTCAGCCACCCGCTGACCATGGGCAAGCGGCCAATTTAAATAATTAAAAGGCCAATTGACGGTCATTTTCCCGGGCCTCCAGCATTTTATCAATGGCGGAGTAGCCCCACGCCACTTGGTGAGGCCACCAGCTGAATGGAGGTGGCCTCTCAGTGGCTTCTGGGGGGCCATCGCACCTGGGGCCTCCATGGCCCAAGGAGCAGGCCCCCATTCGTCAAGCCTGCCCCTAAGGCCCTGACGCTGATGCTGGTGGGGTTTCCCCTCCAATCACTGGGGCCATCTTGTCTGGCCCTGGCATAGAGACTAATTTTTTATCTCCCCTGCATGGACGCCTCAAACTGGAGGTGCCTACTTTTTCCCCTTGCAGCCTCAACAGTGGCCACCTCTATCAGTGGTGCTGACAAGGCTGTAGAGCTGCCGGCCCTCCGATTGGGCCGGAAGCATGGAGACACAGCCTGCCATTCTTAATTGGATGGTGGGTCTGGCAGCAGCCCTCTTAATTGGCCACCGACGGGAAGATTGTTGCCGCGATTCCACTACTTGCCTGACATCAGGACTTAACGCGTGCCAGGAAAATCCCAGCCATAAAAGTTGACAGCACAGGAGGGGACCAGTTCCACCTATCCCAGTCCTATGAATGAAAGAAAAATATTTGCATTTATGTAGCACCTTTCATGACCGTGGGGCATCCAAAGTGCTTTATAGCCAATGAAGTACTTTTTGAAGTGCATACTGTTGTTAGGTAGGAAACACAGCAGCCAAATTGTGGACATCAAGCTCCCACAAATAGCAATGTGTTAATGACCAGATAATCTGTTTTTGTGATGTTGATTAAGGGATACATATTGGCCAGGACACTGGGGATAACTCCCCTGGTCTTCTTTGAAACGGTGTCATGGGATCTTTCACATCCGCCTGAGAGAGCTGACAGTTTTCACCTAGTTGCATTCTTTTTCAAATATTATAGAGTCATAGAGAGATACAGCACTGAAACAGGCCCTTCAGCCCACCGAGTCTGTGCCAACCAACAACCACCCATTTATACTAACCCTACATTAATCCCATATTCCCTACCACACCCCCACCATTCTCCTACCTACACTAGGGGCAATTTACAATGGCCAATTTACCTATCAACCTGCAAGTCTTTGGCTGTGAGAGGAAACCGGAGCACCCGGCGGAAACCCACGCAGTCATAGGGAGAACTTGCAAACTCTGCACAGGCAGAGCCCAGAACTGAACCCCGGTTGCTGGAGCTGTGAGGCTGCAGTGCTAGCCACTGCACCACCCATCTTCTCTATATCCTTTTGATTCTGTGCCCAGCAGTGCCTGTGTTAGTGCATTCTGTACCCCAACAAACCTGTTATAAAAATATCCTCCCAACCATCTTCCTACGTTATCGGTACTGACATAATCTCCATTCATAGTGGAGAAAATGTATACAATACCACCATGAAGGGTTAATGGGTTAAATGTTACAGAACAGTGCCCATCATTTTGCTCCGAATCCTCCAGTTTTATTCCGTTAGGAAAATCAATGCACTGATTCAAATCACTTATTACAAACCTGTGTTGGCATCCTTCCAACTATGAAAGATGATGGACACGCAGCAAACAATTCATTTTGGTGGGTTGTCTTCTCTTGGTGCACCTTTGCTGATGGCTGTGAAGGCCAATCCTCGAGAAGCAGGTTCTGCCACGAGTGCTGCACGTGAAACTGCCAAGTGATGCTGTGAGGAGTTGTTTTTGACATTGGCGCCTGTTGCCAAGCTGCTGTAGCAACTGGTCGTCGTGATAGTGTATGCCAGTCCACAGAACATGTCGCCATTTCCTTCATTTGCCAGCTTGTGTCTCCCATGAGCAGTAGTCGACATTTAGGGCCTTCATGTCATGCTTGCAAACATCCTTGAAGCGGAGCCCCACTGGTTGTCTGGCCCCAGCTACCTCACCAAACAGAAGGTCCTTGGGTATGCGACAGTCTTCCATCCTGTGGACGTTTCCGAACAACCGAAGCCACCTCTGTTTGATTAGTGGCAACACATTTGAGAACTCTGCCTTTGAGAGGACTGCCACATTTGTGATTTTTTCCTGCCAGGATATACCCATAAATGTGCCACAGACAGTGAAGATGGAAATTATTGAGCTTCTTTTCCTGGTAGCTGTAAGTGGCCCATGTTTCATAGCCATACAGCAAGGTGCAACACCTTGTCCCTTGACCATGGTTTTCTTATATAAAAGCAAAATACTGCGGATGCTGGAAATCTGAAATAAAAACAGGAAATGCTGGAACCACTCAGCAGGTCTGGCAGTATCTGCGGAAAGAGAAGCAGAGTTAACGTTTCGGGTCAGTGACCCTTCATCGTGTGCATCCGATGAAGGGTCACTGACCCGAAACGTTAACTCTGCTTCTCTTTCCACAGATGCTGCCAGACCATGGTTTTCTTGCTGTTTATAGTCAGGGAGAACAAGTTACAGGCATGGGAGAGACAGTTTACGAGTCTTTGTAGCTGAGTTTCCATGTGAGCGACAAGCGCAGCATCATCAGCATTGAGAAGTTCTCTGATCAGGACACAATGTGTTTTTTCTTTCACTTTCAGCCTTGATAGATTGTAAAGCTTGCCGTCTGACCTAGTGTGCAAGTAGACCTCCTCCATATCTGCAGGGAAAGTGAAGGTCAGGAGCATGTAGAAGAAGATGCCAAACAGAGTGGGGATGAGGACACAACCCTGTTTCACTCCATTCTTCACTCTGAAAATGATGGAAGTGGAGCCATCAAACTGTACAGTGTAGTGCATGTTGTCATGGAAAGAGCAAATGTGACTGAGGAGCTTCGGTGGACAGACAGGTTTTCCCAAAATCTTGTAGAGCCTGCTCTGCTGATGGTGTTGAATGCCTTAGTGAGATCTACGAAAGTAAGGGAAAGGGGTATACCCTACACTTCTCTTGTAACTGGCATATGGAGAAGATCATGTCCACAGTAGGTCTGATGGCATGGAAATCACACTGTGCTTTCGGGTACACTCAGTCTGCAAGTAAATTAAGTCTTTTAAATATAACCCTAGCAAAGGCCTTGCCAAGACTCTAAGGAGTGAGATGCTCCTCTAGTAGTTGCAGTCTCCTCTGCAGCCTTTGTTTTTGTATAGTGTGATGATTTTGGCATCTCCTGTGGAACACTTATCACAAATAACTATCCTCAAATTTCTGCCTATTTAGACCTATGCTGCTCAGTGTGAGCAATGTTAAAAACATTCATTATTTATTTCCTGGTAATGTAATTATATTGGAAAACTCAGTTTAAGGCTGGCACTTGAGCTTGACCCCAATTGAGATCAACAGGACCCCTTCTGTGAGAACAATTCAAGACTAGTCAAAATCTTTAAGAGACAAGTTTGAGAAGTCATTTTCAGTGGATGCAAGTCCACAGCACAAAAGTGTTCTTTAACCCAGATTAACTGTAGTTATCTTTCTCAAGGAGGAACTGATGATGGAAATGATAGAAAATGGGAATGTTACAGGACAACACTGACTCCACAGAACTGTTAGAGTTAGAAGTGTGATTTCTTCTAATACCATTCATTGCAGCCCCAGTATATTAGTGGCTATTTAAAGATATAAGTGTAGAAGTTACTATTTAGGATCCTAGTGTATGAGTGATAATGCTTCTGAGAAACATGCAGACAGAGGGATGTAATGAAAATATTTAGAATGCTGATAATACCAACATTGATTGTATGCTTTGATTTATTAGTTCCTGCCCTGGTTCGCAGAATATATAGACATGTGGAAGAGATCCAATCTGACCCATTCTGAGAAAAGATTTTCAGAATGGTATTTCTTGAGCACCACATAAGCATCAGTCAGACACCAGCGATCAAGCAGCGAATGCCAGCGATCAAACAACAAACATAGGAACATAGGACATAAGAATATAGGACTTAGGAGCAGGAGTAGGCCATTCGGTCCTTGGGCCTGCTCCACTATTCAATAAGATCATGGGTGATCTGGTTGTGGTCTCAATTCCACTGTCCTGTCTGTCCCCATAACCCTTGACTCCTTTGACTATCAAAAATCTATCTAACTCAACCTTGAATAAATTCAATGACCTAGCCTCCACTGCTTTCTGGGGAAGAGAATTCCACAGACTAATGACCCCTTGAGAGAAAAAAATTCTCTTCATCTCTGTCTTAAAAGGGAGACCTTTTATTCTTAAACTGTGTCCTCTAGTTCTAGCCTCCCCCACAAGAGGAAACATCCTCCCGGTATCCACTCTATCAAGTCCCCTCAGAACCTTATATGTTTCAATAAGATCAGATTTCATTCTTCTAAATTCCAACGGGTATAGGCCCAACCTGTTCAACCTTTCTTCATAAGATAAGCTCTTCATCCCTGTATTTAGTTGATTGGACCTTCTGTGAACAGTTTCTAACGCAATTATATCCTTTTTATCAAATAAAGACATCAAACACCTGCGATCAAACACCAAACACCACAACCAAACACCAAACATTCATCAAACAATGCCACTCAGACACAGCATTCATGCAAACAGCCGTGCTCATACATCAATGCTCAAAACACCAGCACCCAAGGAAAAATAAATCACGGGCCCATATGCCTAAGAAGGTTCTGGGTGGAGATTGTATTTAAAGAATACAAAACTTTCCTTCAAACTGACGAAGCCTGTTTCTGTCTGGAAGAAATCCTGCCCAAAAATGGAGAAACAGCCAATGGAATGTAGCTCTTCTGAGAAACTAGGGCAAGTTCCTTCAATTCCTTAACATGAACATTTTAGCTACAAGTTGAAAAATGAGGATAGACAACTAAACTGTATTTGGCAGAATCCCTCTCCCCCATCCTCCCCTCAACACACACACCCCTCAACAACTGGTTTGGAACACTGGATGGGAATTATCCATTTAAAATATTCACCGGAAATTGACTTTACTAATTTGTCCTAAAAGAACTAATTTATGCATGTTCACATCATATCATATGTCAGACCCTCTACAGGGAATACCACGGCCATAAACTGAATGTACAAGGCCCAGCCCAGAAATCAAAACTATGATCCAAAAATTAACCTCATCATATCTTTTCTTAGAACAAGAAGCATCATGACCAAAGAAGGTGTTTTGGTGCCCAAACCTGTGTTCCTTTCTTTTTTTTAAGAATCAAACATTTGCAGCAGGGAAGTGCAGTTGATCTAAATACACAACAGTTTCAGAATTCAATTTTACAGAGTGCTGAGATCTGCCTTTGTGTTGTTAGTAGGCTAGATGAAATAGTCACATTTGCCGATAGATTTAACTGCTCAGCTTGGAATAGCTGGAAAAGACAGATATGTATGCTACATGGTAGGATAGGCTGTTGGCAGACATAAAAAAAGTGTTTGAATACTGGTATGACCGAGGCAGGAGGAGTGCACTGTTTTTCTAGTTCCACTTGTCCACAGGTCACAACATATATTTAAATGTTTACCCAGGTACCGATACGGTCAATCATATACTCTACTCTTGATCCCCAAATAAAATACACCAACCAGGTTTCTTTAATAAACAACAAAATTATCAGTTTATTATAAAACAAGACTTATCCCATAATGAAGCAAAGCATTAACACCACAGATTGAAATACGAAGCGGTGAACTGAAAAATAAAGAGATTTTCTCTGCAGAGCTCTTTTACAAAAAGAAAAAATACTTTGGCCACATACTTGCTAATTCTTGAAGAAAAAAGAGAAGAGATGGAAGGATGTCAGTTGTTCTGTTGGTCTGGCGTCTGGGTATTCGAAGAGCAATCACTGGGATCTTTTCTGGAACAGTTGGTTCCGGAGATGTCAAGAAGTAGTCTGGTAGGCTTTCCATGAGAAATGTGGCATCAGGGGTTTCAGTTTTTCCACTCTGGATTCGCAGGTTTTTCAAAGAGGTAGAGAAAGATGAGCTGGTGTCTTATCTCTCAGCAGGCTGACCTCTAACTGCTTTTAACACAGTCCACACCCCAACTGAAATAAAACAATATCTCAAAAGTGAAATCCCAAACAGCAAACCAGAACCTCATGACCACTATAAATCTTGACATGTCACTTCTCTATAAACATCTCCCCCGAGTCACCAAGGTTTCAGTTGTTTATTAAACTTAAGGCATGTGATTTTCAGTAAAGGTTGTTTTCAAATAAGACTTCTCAGTGACCCTTGAAAAAAAAACACATCCATGGAGTCTTTTCAGTTTTCCCAAATAAACCAATGTCCATAATTCTAATACACGAATCCTCAAGAAAAAAATATTTTAAAAAAAAGAAGCACCTTCATAACAATACAACACAGTTACAGACCAGGATACGATAGACAATGAGTGCATTTTCTTTGCCAGTTTGTTGACAGTGCACAGCAGTTTTGCCTTCACATTGACATTCAACCCATTTCACATATTTTTGACATTAAAGCCCAAAATGCCTCATTAAAGAAAGTAGAATTAGATCACCTCTGCTTTGCTCTGGTGTCAAAATAGACCCTGAGTCCAGATTCAGGTCACATTAACAGATGTGACGCATACCAGAACAACAAGGGCAGCCGCCCACAATTTTCTGCTATGCGCCAGTGTTGTGCAGGCCCTGCCAGCCTTGCAAAATTGATCATTATAACTGTAGGATCAGCATTAAGTGAAGCTGCTTTCTACCAGTCTACAGTTGTAGTGTAAATCCACCTAATGACTTCAGTATACAACTAGGTCTGCATTTTAACAAAGGCTCTAGTCAAACCTACAGACTGATCTTCATGCCTGTTTCACCCTTGTACTTAATACAAACATGCTTTTTCACAGATTTGAGCTAAGGGGTAACAATTATACTTCAAGTGGTTACATTTTTAGGCTTTGCCAAGTTTTTTCTCTTCTGTTCAGTGCCAAAGACCATGTCTGTAATGAAGCTTTCACGCCCTATGTAACTGCATAGAATTTTACTCTGTCATGCAGACCCCCACCTGCCAAGAATTATGCATATTAACTTTGTCATATGAACATTGATTTTAAACTGTTGCTGGAGTGAAGAAATTACTTCTTTGAAGACCACAAGACACTGGGCTGGAAGGACATTTGCATACTAAGAGATGCTGCTTGCAGAGACAAAGGACTATTCCCTGCTCCAATTAACCTCAGACATTGAAGGTGTATGGAAGCACATTCCAGGCCCTGCTAAGATGATACAATCCACAGAGCCAGGACTGGTTAAACCAGTTGGCCACATGACCAACTGGCTAGTCCAGGTTTTTTGAATGAGCCACAGGACAGTTTGAATTCAGAAGGCAGTGTGCAACTGAAGCTGAAACAAGCAAGTCTCTCGCCTGGCTGTCTCTCTTGCTCACTTTTTCCCAAGGCACCAGACCCACGGAAGACAGGTAAACCTCAAGAGAGAAAAGACTCCTACATCAGAACAAGTTGAAGTGTGAACTGGGCCCCAACGAATTGCAAGACTTATCAGCAACCAAAGACTCCACATTGAACTTAAAGGAATGGTTCTACCAGATATTGCCTCAAACTTTTCCCCTTTATTCCTTCTACTTTTTCTGTCTGTATCTGCGTGTGTGTTTCTCGCATCCGCATGCTAGCGTGGTCGCGTTGCATCTTTGTAGTCATTAACCGGATTAGAGTTTAAGATTAATAAACTTCTACCTTTCTTGTTTAAATCTAAGAAAACCTGTTTGATTTCTTTGCCTTACAATTGGAGCAGTGAACAAGGATTCAGTAAGGAGGAACTAAAAACATGGTGTTTTAAAATTAAACCCGGTTACAGTTAAACCAGGGAAAGGCTGAGAGGGAACCCCTAGACCCCTCCTACCTGGTCATATCAACTCCAATATAAGGTAATGTAGCATTGCCCAGGGGCTAAACACAAACTGAATTGGCATGAGACCTCTTGTGTTCTCCTAATCTTCAGATAGTGGGAAAATAAGCACAATGGTCCCAATTTTAAAAGGTTGGACAGATATGGTGCACGGGAGCCATGAAGTGGATGGAGAGTCCAGAAATGTGGAGGCTCAGCTAATAGCTGTTACAAACTCACAGGACACAAGTCTGGTGTGTACTGAGTCTTTAATGAAACTGACTGTAATGACTGCCTGCAATCAGAATGCCTCATGTTAGAAGTCACATGACTACGGCAAGCCAGGAGGCACATTGGTACAGTATTGCATTTCTATCCCAAACATCCCCCTTTTCATACAAAAAAACCCCCAAAAATTGCATGCATTATCATTTACACTGTGAGTTGTCCAAGTTACCCATTGTGCACACAACTGTTTCCATGCATGAGCAGTACATCAATCTTGTCAGTCTCTTAATGGTGCATGTGTGCATTATCATTGGTTGTTCATCTGGTTGATTTTCCTTCTCTGGCGAGTGTCATTCCAGTGTCACTTGTTGCTGCGGTAACTGTTGTTGTTCCATTTCCGTTGTTGGGATGCTGTGGACCTCTGGGGCTGATGGTTGTTCTGTGTTCTGTGCAGTTGTTGAGTTCTTATCTTCCTGACTGGCCACCTGCTGTGACAGAACAGCTTCTCCAGTTGTGCGTATGTGTCTGCGGTTGCGACGGTATAGCTGATCGTTCACTTCCACCACATGTGATCAAGGTGACAACTGCTCTACGCAGGTCCCAAGTTGCCACTTGGGCTGACTCTTGTTGAGAGCATTTAAGGTTTGTACCCTGACTGGCTCTCCAATGCTCAATTCTGGCAATGGTTTGGCAGTTTTATCAAAGTGAACTTTGGCTTTCTGTCGTTTCACCTTGATTTTGTCATCCACACCTGTTACTACTTCTGGCTTCAGTAGCTTTTTTGCTATTGGAAAAGTAGTTCGGGTGCGGCATGACATTAGCCTTTGTATCGGACTACTTTCCATGCCTTCCGTAGGTGTGTTTCTCCACTCGAGGATTGCCTTGTCTACATTTGTGCCAAATTTGCTCGATTTCTTTATGATTCCTTTGGCGATTTTCACTGCCGCCTCAGCCTTTCCATTTGACTGGGGATAGTGTGGAGATGATGTATGGTGTTGAATTTCCCAATCCTTTATGAAGTGGCTGAATTCTTCACTTGTGAACTTCAGGTCATTGTCAGTCATCACAAGGTCTGGAATGCCATAAGGACCGAAGTGTGCTTTCAGGCATTCTACAATCTCACCAGTAGTCATTGAGGTCAGCTGGTCTACCTTCCAGTAGTCAGAATAGTAGTTTACAGTGACAAGATAATCAGTACCTGTGAGAGAGACGAGGTCTACTCCCAGCTTCATCCAAGGTCTGTCTGGGATGTCACGTGTCATCAGTGTCTCTTTAGCTTGCTTAGCTTGGTACTCGTTGCACGCACTGCATTGGCTGATGTGGTCCTTGATTTCATTGCTCATGTTTGGCCAGTAGAGCACTTCACTTTCCTTCCTCAGACTCGATTCAATTTCTTGGTGGCTTGGATGGACGCGTTAGTATCTCTCCTCACAATTCTTTAGGGATAATGACTCTATTTCCTTTGCACAAGATGCCATCTTGGGCTGTCAATTCATCCCTGTAAGCCAAATACGCTCTTGTGACGAGGCTATCCTTTCATCACTACTTCTTGCAACACCAGTAGAGTTGGATCTTGTTGGGTAGTTTTCTTGACTTGAGCAAGGCGCATGTCTGTCAGATTCTGTTTCATATCACCTTTCATTTCGACCAGCACAGGCAGAGGAAAATTTGCAGCCATTGTCTTACCCTGTGCTTTCAGCTGTTTCTTTGTTCCTTTTCTGTGGCTTCCTGTGGCTTTTAGTAATTTTTAGCAGTTGTGACCATTCTTGAGGCCTTTGTCCCATAGCTTTGCTTCTTCACCATTCAATTTCAGCTCCACTCTGGCACCATTTTACGAACTCACAGGACACCAGTCTGGTGTGTACTGAGTCTTTAATGAAACTGCTTGTAATGGCTGCCTGCAGTCAGAATGCGTCATGGTAGAGGTCACATAACTATGGCAAGCCAGGAGGCACATTGGTACAGTATTGCATTTCTATCCAAAATAATGGCGTATTCGGCACCATATCTGCCGATATAAAAAGAACCCCACTGCCTTCCTGAGGGTGTCCTGCCTGCTTAAAAGAGCAGGTTAAAATTTGGACCTGGCAAAAAGGCTGTGAAATCGAAGGGAGTTTAAACCTTTCACAATGAGGTCCTTGGTGTTGGGCTTCTTATATGGTGGTGGCAGTTGATGCTAAATAATTCAAATAATAGCAATAATTCTATTTTAATCTATATATGAAAAGCCCAATCTATCATTGTTCATCACAAAGGTTCCCAGCACTTAGTGAACTTGGAGGACAAACAATCTCAATGTTGTTTCTGTTTAAGTACTTTAACCCTTCCCACATTGACCAAGCACAGTGCCTTATAAGATCAACCATGGCATTCCTGGCATCTGTGGGCTGGATTTCACACTGTTCCAACTGAGGAAGAAAGCGGAGATTCTACACATTGCCACTTTTTAGCATCTGGCATTAGATTCAACAACATCCGAATCAGGCATAACGTAAGCCAGATGCAAAGTAATATACTCCCTCTATGCTGTCCCAACAGCATCCCTTAAATGAGCAATTTATTATAATTGGGACAGAAGTTCTAACACAATGACATAACTGTTTTCCCAATCTGATTGTACATAGACCTTTACTTACATGTCTTGAATCGTTTTCCAATATTTTCAATGAAACTGCAGGTTGCAATACTGATACACCAAATGCATGCTGGATGATTCGGCAGCATGGCCAGTGATAATTAATAACCATGGACCCAGCATGGGCCATTTTTAATTTTCTGCACTGGAAAGAACCAGAGTTTAATGGTTGCACAGGGAGAAATAGGATAACGTAAGGGGACAGTTGGACTCTTGATAGCCATGTGGGCTTGCACTCTCTTCTTTCTGCTGATGAAACCATAGAATCACAGAATAGAATTGTAGAATGGTTTCCAGCATAGAAGGAGCCCATTCAGCCCATCAAATCAGTGCTGGCTCTCTACAAGAGCAATTCAGCTAGTCCCACTCCCCCACCCTTTCCTCCGAGTCCTGCAACTTTATTCCCTTCAGGTGCCTATCCAATTCCCTTTTGAAAGCCATGATCGAATCTGCCTCCACCACACTGTCAGGCAGTGCATTCCAGATCCTAACCACTCACTGTGTAAAAAAGCTTTAAATCATGTTAGTTTTGGTTCTCTTGCCAATCAGCTTAAATCAGTGTCCTCTAGATGTCAGATTGCCCTTCCACCAATGGGAACAGTTTCCCTCTTTCTCCTCTCTCTAGAACCCCAGACCATCCATTCTAAACAGGGCAAGCACTTTCCAAAGTACTTTTAAAATATCAGGAAAAGGGAGAATTTCTGCTTTTCATTGTGTGCAGTGAAATCATTAATGTGTATATAAGCAGCTTATTTATAATTTTGCTATAAAAAAAACCCAGAAATCTTCCTTCCAAAAAGTGTTTTAGCAGTTACATTGTGATATGGTTTCGTCTGTTTGTTTTCTTTTATTTTCTAAGAGTGACTGTCCTGGTGATGGAAGCTTGGAGCCGAGTCTACTCTCCGTGATAGACTTGGTAATCAATATCTGAAGCTAAAAAGGCCTGCAATACTGCAGGGCACAGTTGATGATGAACCAGCCAATTTGACTTACTAATTAGGGGGTAATTTTAACTTTTAGCCAAAGCGTAATGCAGGCAAAATAGAATTAGATTGACGGTTTTCCATCTCTCCTGATTTTCATGTCCATATTGAAGCTATCCAAGGAATCTGAATGGTTGGACACATGCTTGGGGCCAGGATTCTTTCCACTTGGCTCCAAATAATCCTCAGACCAATGACCTAATATGTAAGGTTGTCAGACAAGCCTCTGAAAGCTCACGCATACTCTGCATGGTTTTAGCTGGTTAATAGGAGAAGAATCCCTGCAATAATTCAAGCCTTTGCTCTACCATCTGCACCTAAGCTCCCTGAATTTAGGTAAGTGGGGTGTGTTACGACCAAGGAGGGAGGAGTGCACTGTTAGTTCAGTCCCACTTCTCCACAGGTCACAGCATATTTATTCAAATTTTCCCACTTACTGAAACAGTCAGTCAGATACACTATTTTCCCCAGAATAGATCACACTAACCAGGTTTCTTTACTGAACAACAAAATTAACAGTTTATTATAAAACGAGTCTTAACTAGTAATGAAGGGAAAACATAAACATGCAGATCGAATTTTTAAAGTTCCAACATTACATTGTTAAAAGCCCCCTTTCTACCTTAACCAAATTTTAAAGTCCCTTCACACACACACACACACACACACACACACACACACACACACACACACACACACACACACACACACACACACACACACACACACACACACACACACACACACACACACACACACACACACACACACACACACATATACCAGTTAACTGAAAACATTTTAAAGAGGGATTTTTGGATCAGAGCTCTGTTACAGACAAAACAACACACCTGGGCAGATCACTTGCCCACTCTTGAAAAAAATAGCATGAGACACGCTGCACCAAAGTGGCACACAGTCCAACCTCCGAGCACAGGCAGACAGGTCACTGATCTTTAGAACAGTTCTCTTCAGGCGGCATTGAGAATTATTTTTTAGCTGGCTTTCTTGAAATGCAGGAAATAAGACAAATCGACACAGTGAACTTCACAGAATCTTTTAGGGAAATACGGGAAAGCAAGCTGGGTTGTAGTCTTCTGTTCTTTCTTGACTTTTTCTTCAGACATGACTTTATCTCCTTCCAGAAGGTATAACACACACACACACTGACTAACAACCAAAATGCTTGCCAGTTTTTTTCTGCCCATCCAGGTGCTGTCTCACACTACTGGGCTTGTCCAATCAAAGGAACGCTTGTCATTTCGCTGCCCCTATTGCCAGGGTGTCTGTTCCAAACCTCCCAAGCCATGTGACAACCAGCAATACTGTTGCCAATCTGGCTCCCTCAGTCTTCTTGATGGCCCTCTCTCTTTTTTTAAAGATAAACCTGGTCCAACATTTTCAGCTTAACCATAAATTTCTTTAAAATTATTTTTAACAGAAAAGAATCACTTTCATAACATCACTTTCTCCTATAGCAAGGAGTTTGCATTCCATATTATGCAACAAAAATTCTACCTGTGTACGTTTCTCAGTCAGTCAGTTTGAGCGCTCAAACATTCTTATGGATATCTGCATATTAGACACCTGGCTAACTGTTAAAAATATTTATTCTCTTGAAAATTTTAAGCTCTCACTGCACAAAGTTCCAAAACATCAGGCATCAACTATTTCAAAAATGATTTTAATATGTTCACCAAGGTGGATTATTTATGGAAAAGTGTAATTATTTTTCATAATTTGAGCAAAAATAGCAGTAATATATTGAAGAGTTTCTACAGTAATTGCTTATCTAAATCCTCTGGAACTTTCCATTATCAGCCTTTGGAAGCTTACGTGATTTAGTTTTAATAGCCTTTGGGGAAGGGCTGCTTTGAACTGGACTGGAGTTACAACAGCTGAAGACAAGTTAGGCCTTTGAAAGCCTGCAACCCTCTTATGTCACTTGTGATTTTTGTGACAAGAGGACAAATATCTCTATGAACAGTTACGGGCAACATCATAGAAGGCAAAATCAAAACTTAGTTGATTACTGTGGAGGAGATTTCGCCAGAGGTGGTCAGTGCTCTGAGAAATCATAAAGTTTAAGCTTGTTTTGTAGAGGACACTCAGTTACTTCAATATTTGGTTTTCCAAAGACCTCCCTTTAAATCTGAAGTGGAAGCGGAAGCGGAGATCAAGGGTCACTAATAAAGTAAAATTCCGTGTTTTTGGTGTCCTCAGGATGTCCAAAATGGCTTCATAGCCAATGAATTACATTTTCAGTATCGTCACTGTTATTATGTTGGTAATTGTGCAAACACTTGAGCTCATACTCAGGTCCCACAAACAAGGATGAGATCAATGTCCAGTCACTCTGTTTTGATGGTGCTACTTGAGAGATAATTATTCATCAAGACACCAGGGGAACTCCCCTGTTCCTCTTCAAATAGTGCTATTGTACCTTTAACATCCAACTGAACAAATAGATGGGGCCTCGGTTTAACATCTCATCCAAAAGAGAGCACCTCCAACAGTGCAGCACTCCCTCAGCAAGGAGGCTTGAACCCATCATCTTCTGATTCAATTTCAAGAGTGCAAGTGTGCTACTACAATGCATATTACACACAGTCACTACTAGACCATCAGACAAACATATGGGTCCCAGATTCGTACAATATTAATCGTGGAATATAAATTCATTATTAGCCTGGAATAAAGTATTGATTCATCCCTGGTTAATAAAATAGACCCTACCCAGGTGTATCATCAGATGTTAATTTTCTCCCTTTTTTTTCTTTTAAAGTCACTTTTTTAAGTCCACTGTTCCTTTGAGATTGCAAATGGATAATGACGAATACAGCTTTTAGAAATATGTACAAACTGCATGCTATTGAGTAATTTTGGACAATTCACCCTAAGATTTCCCTCTTGTTGGACTGATTTCTTGTTCTAATTTGTCTTGTTACTTTAAATATCAGAGTACATAAACATGCTGTTGTAAAAATGCAGAATCAGGTCTTTAATAAGACATCATATTATATGATCCAATATGTATGCTGAGGTCCAGCATGCATCATGATTTAAGTATGTTACAGCATACAGTGGGTCATGCACAATTTTCACAATTTTACTTTTGATCTCTACATTTCATGCATACTACTGCTAAATTATAAGTCAAAAACACATACAAGAAACATCAAAACAACAACATGGAGCCAACAACATACCCTTCTAAACATTCTTTTACATGGCTAAATTTCCAACCCTTCGAATCATTTTATTACTATAAACACAAGTAACCTGACCTATTCCAGGTCATTGTGAACATGGATGAGTGAATTTCCACACATTCCATTAGCCCTTTTTATCTCAGCAAATATCCTTGCCTTAAGTCCCCTTACACAAGGCATCCCATGCTCAGCAGTAACTCATCATGTGCTGTTCCCTCAAACAGCCTAGGATAGTGAGGTACTTTTTAAAATACATTCAAGGAATGTGGGCATTGCCAGCTATGCCAGCATTTATTGCCCACCCCTTATTGCCCTTGAACTGAGTGGCTTGCTAGGCCACTTCAGAGGGCATTTAAGAGTCAATCACATTGCTATGGGTCTGGAGTCACATATAGGCCAGACCAGGTAAGAATGGCAGAGTTCTTTCCCTAAAGGACATGAGTGATTTTACAACAATTGTTTCATGATCATCACAAGACTAGCTTTTTCTAAACTCCAGATTTTTTTTTTTTAAATATCATCTGTCATGATGGGATTTGAACACACGCCCCTAGAGCATTAGCCTGGACTTTGGGCTGCTAGGCTAATGACACAACCACTATACCACCACCTCCCCTTACTAGGATAGTGTGAACTCTCATTCCTACATCATTCAGCAATGGTCTAGCCAAGATTGTAAAGTATACAAGTGGAGAATTTTGTGTGCGTGAATCTACATTATATTTGCTCGTGTATCCTAGAGGGCATCACTGAGCTACTTGGCATGGCAAATAAAATTAAAAGAAACACATTTTTGGGAAATAAATAGATTTTTGTGCCGTCAGTGGTGGTTGAAATTATATAATCAGATTAGTGGCAAGATCATAAAAGTAAAAAATTAACATGAACCAATTGGCATTTCTGCTTTAGTAAGGAATGTTATATATTTGTAGCAAATTCCCTTGTCTACAAGTTTAACAAAGGTATCATTCTACTGATTTTAAATGGGTTCTTTTTTTGTTGAAACTGTGATGAGAAAAATGTGATTCAAATGGATGAATGTGTCCCTTACTGATATCACACAACCTGGTTTCACCCACTTATCTCTCATATGGGTTCCACTGCAGAAACAAAATACAACAGTTCCATTGATTAGGAACACAGGGATATTTCATCATATGGATTTTTTTTTAACAAATGAATCTAGCTTGCTCAGAGGTGGAGCAAGTTTGGATTTTCACAAATAAATTTACAAACTATCTAACATTTAACATTTGTTTTGGCACCCATTCCTGATGTTTGAATTTGTCATTACCCTTGCAGCACTATGAGTCCATAAGCACAGCTGGCAAAGGACTAGGCTACTGTGTCTTTCACACACAGACATATATATTCGGGTAGAGTTTCCGATTTGAGCACAATCAGAAATCCAGACACAAATTGCGGCTAAAATTGCATTAGTCTTGAAAAACATTTTTTCTCATGTTTCCGCTGAAACTTATTTGCATATAACTGAATGCAAACTCTGCCATGAACCAGCACAATCGGGCAGTGTTTTAGAAAATATATTTTTTTGAAAATTACTTTAATAAATATTTCTTGCTACATTTAAGAGTGGTAACTTGGTGCAGTGTTTCATACAGCTGAAAATGGGGTTATCATAAAATATAAGCATTTTGTCAGTGTCTAGCACACCACATGTGAGTAACCCAATTTTAAATAATTCAAAATGACTTTAGAAAGCTATACTGCACCATTTGCTAGGTACATTGATGTAGAGTAGTCAGTTTCTTGGTAAATTAAAAAAAAAAGTCAAAAGCCTTTAAAACAGTTTGATAAAATATCATAAAATTAAATAGATTGTGACTTCCTGATCTGAAATGTTCCCTCATGAAGTGACATAACTGACTGCAATGTTAACAAGTATTATGAAATCAGCAAAATTGTATGCAATTAGGTATTGCCTACTGATAGGTTACTATGAATTGACGTTATTAAAGAAATTGTGCGGATCCTTTGGGTATCCATTACACCCAATCTGTGCCCCAAAACAGAAAGACATAGAACTTCAAATTAAGCAGAAACCAGTTCTGCCCAATTTCCACCTATTTTAAGTCCTGCTAGAATTTTCAGTCAGGTCTGATAGTAGCTTGCAGTCAAAGTAGGTTAATTCACCAATTAGAAAAAGGATGTACAAGTTGCTCAATCCATTTCTCATCTGGTGAATGTGCTTGGTGCCAGATTCAGTGCCCACCCTGAAAACTTGGCACACAGGATTGCAAGGGGCAGACCTTTAGGTGATGAGTACTTTAAAGGGCTCTGATTATTTTTTACATGATTTCTGGGCTGAGTTTGTTTCTTTTTTCCTGCTTGCCTCTATGCCACTAACTATGACTGCACACTTATATGGCAATGACAGTGGAGACCTGTCTTTTCAGGGTTTTGATCAGCAGTTAGCCCGATGCAGAGTGGTACCATCAACTGAAAGAACACCATCGGATGGCAAGCAGTAGAACCTGGCACATGAAGTGAAAGGAATGGTTATCTGTGGCCTTAAATTTGGCTACACCTCCTGCCAAGAATGTCACAATGCTGCCCCCTAAATTTATATGGGCCAATGAATCTGATGCGACTGCTGCTATACAGCCGTGATATTATTAGCCCGAGAGGTGCAAGATTTAAATCTTGTCTCACCTACACTGCAATCATCTGGTACCACTGTTCTGTAACTGGGGGCGAGGGTGGTAGTGTGGAATGGCACAGAAGTCAATCCTTTTTAAAAGTGCCTCACGTAGCACCACCTTGACTTCCACAGCTAGTAAACAGGGATGGGGGCTGCATACTGGACTGCTCCATCATTACCTCTGCTACTTGCTAACCCTCCACCACTTCAGATTTGATAAAGGCTGCTTATAAGCTGAGATGCTCTGGGGATATAAACTGGTCTTGGGCTTCAATGGAACTGAATATTGATTGGGTTGTATAACAGCTAGCCAATTCAATACCGTGTGCTTTGTGCTACCTCCCAAAATTAATCTCTATCCCTTGCACACTTGCTGCAACTGGTCCCACAAAATAATTAAAGATTTACCTTCTAGGATCCTCTTCAGTTGGACTGCCAGCTGAAACCAAGCACACTATGCATCTGTTCCACCTCGTTCTGTCCTAAATTGGCAATCGGGGTCCTAGGTATGTCCTACAACTCTGAATTGCATATTAAAAGGATCTATTACTTATTTCAGGTGGGCGGTCTGCCTGTCAATGATGAGGCTTCAGGAAAATAGCATCAGTCACCCCATCGATGACCCCACCACGGGAAAATTGAGGTATATTTGCACTTGATGGCTAGGGTGAGATTTGCACTTATTCTTAACTATTTAGAACTGACATGGACCTGAAGATGAAAATTGAACCTATCAGGTTTTTGCAGCATATCATGAGATTGACTAAATTGCAATATATTTGCTTTCTGCATGGAGCACTTGCATACTACACAATGCAGTCAAGAATATCATCTTTGAAGATTTATGCTGCATTCTCACAGTGAAACCGAAACTTATTATTAAATCCCAGATCACATTGTTGGAAAATCGTTCACTGACATCCCTCCACTCTAAATCAATTCACACATCCATGTAATAACTAGTATGAAAGGCTACAGAAGTTCTAACAAAGAGTGTTTTTTTTCTTGCATCACTGTCTCATTCAGTTGTTTTTCATTTATGTCAAGGAATCTCTGGGGTGGGGCATGCAATCCATTTCTCTTATTTCTTCTGAAATTTAGCTTTCCCACTTAGTCAACATTAACAGTGCCCTGTGCCAATGGTCCGTGACTAACATGAAAATTTGCAGAACAGTGGTACCAGATGAGTGCAGTGAATGATTGGAGGGACTCTGTAATCAGTTCAAAGAATATTTGATTTATGGTCCATATCCATGAAAAATGTAGGTGAGCCAAGACTTATTTCTTGGATTTCTTAGACTAATGCTATTACTGGTTATACAGCAGCAGAAGCTGCAGATTTATTGACCATTATCAACTTAGAGGTCATGCATTTGGATGCCTGGGCTCACCGAAGCATAATGATAATGATATAAATCAAAGTTGCTGATGCAATGAAATACCCCAAATGAAAATGTGAAGAAGTTACTCTTCAATCTTCTTAATGCTCGTTATGGAAATTATTCTACCTATTAGTTGCGGAGTGGAAAATTTCACTAAGAGAAATGTTTGATCCGTAAGTATTGTTATTAAGTAGAGCTACTTTACTAGTCCTCAGAAGCCTGTGCTTTTTATCTATCAGCTCCTACAATGCTTTTTACAAAGGTTATCCTTTAAGTTTGTATGATGCTCAAGAAGTTTAACACCATCCTTGACACCTTCCAGGACACCATCTACAGAAGCAGACAGCTGATTTCCATAATTAAAGGCCCCATTAAGAGCTATTTTATGGAACCGCTGGCATTTTGCTGAAGGTGGGGCCATGGGCATGAAAGGCAGCCCCCTCGATAACCCCCCCCCCACCCCCTGAGAGCTTTCCCCTCTGTCTCATAGGACCTACCACCCTAGGCTCACTAAAATTTAATTTTTACATACCTGTCTGAGGGCGCCTCCATTTTGAGCCTGCTTCAGCAGCGCCCACCTCTCCCTGCGACGGCTGAGGCTTCAGAGCTGCTGGCCCTCTGATTGGGCCAGCAATATCAGCAGCCCACCTGCTGTCCTTAATTGGGGGGTGGGGGTGGGGGTGGGCCCACAGGCAGCCAATTAGGAGGCTGCCTGTGGTAATATTGCCGAGCTGGTCCAGCTGCCAGCAAGCGTGGACTCGGCACCTGCTTTTCAGCCCAACATCAGGGTCCCAAAGCCCACAGTAAAATTCAGCCCTTAATTTTAGAAACATGCATTTTCCATAAATGTTCTTGCAAATTGGTATACTATATGAACCATGTGTCCAGCAAATATTGCAAGGAGCCTTCAGTGCTTAGAGGATTGTAAATATAACTGTGCTTTGTCCTTTTTCTCAATGTGCACTCTTTCAGTAAGGAGACTATATTTACTGCTACTCTTACCACTTGTGTTTAAAAAAAAAGTGAGACATCTGATTCAAATAAAGAGAACTCTAATCATTGACCTCCCTTTGAGGGAGAGATTACTGTTCAAACATACCTTTAAAAACAATCATAAAAAAAATGCAACTTAGAATGTTCATAACCTGCATCAAAATATATGAGACCAACATCACAATTAGTCAGTTTCAGTTAACGTAACTGTAATATTACTTGTTCCTTTGGTATGTGAACTATTGTAAGACTCACAGGAATACAAGCAATATCTAAAGAATATGTGGGTTTTTATTATAACTTATCTAGAACATCTATACACAGCTACTGCACGAGCACATCTAAACACATCTCACAGTGTCGGGCTACACCCACAGCTCCCTGGTCAGATGTGCCGCGACATCACCTCCTCCAGTGATCTTCATTTACATCATCTTAAGGTGGTCCGCTTAAGATGGTCTAACAACAGTAACAACTTGCCTCAACAAACCAAGAGACATGGGAGGAAAGAGGGTGGATGGTCTGAAGGAAAGACAGGAAAATGTAATCATTTCATCATTGTTTATTGCCTATGTACAGTAATGGGCTCATAAGGCTCACAGTTTTGCATTGAGGCAAAGTGTACTAAATTGTGCATTGGACCAATTCCAGAAGTATAATTTGGAAGTTATGCTGGTAATCTGACTGGGGATTGCTGTGAAGCAAAGGGTCTGAGACCACCACCAGGGCATAGTCTCACACCACTTGGACCCCACACCAACTGCAAAGCCAAACTAATTTTTTTTTTGGTATTAGCAGAGAGCCAAGCCCTAAGAGACTTTCTAAATGTTCTCATGAATCACAACTGTCCACAGAAACTCGAGAAGCTAAGAGTCCCAACATTGATATCAGATCTAACTTCAATTTTCATGCAGTAGGCACAGGAATATCAGGGCATCTAAATGCTATTTGGAAAGTGGTTTCATATGATGACTTGTATCCAGCCAATTACTATTTTAGTAGCCTAAGGCTATGTAACTTTTAACACTGGATGAATGTTGCCACATCTGACTTTTTTTTAGGATATGGGCAGAACTAATTGCTGCAGGGCTTCATAACCAACATCACCCAGAAAAACCTAAGACAATGGAGCTTCGAGGAATTAAAAATCTATTTTATTTGATCTATTAAATGGGAAACATTTTTAACCTAATTTAAACATAAAGGAATAAAAGAAAAAAAACTTGCATCTATATAGCACCTTTAACAGCACTTTTCAGCCAACTATGTACTTTTGAAGTGTGGTATTGTAGGAAATGAAATAGCCAATTTGTACACAGCAAGGTCCTACAAACAGCAATTAAGTAAATGATGAGATAATCTGTGTTGATTGAAGGATAAATGTTGTCCATGACCTCCCTCAGTACTGCACTGAAACGCTAGCTTACATTACTTGCTCAAGTATTTTGCATATTCCTTGACTCTTTCTTTTCCTTTACCAAGTGCAACAAGGGGCTTATTCACACTACAACTATAACACTGATGTGAAGCAGTTCCACCTTGCACTTTTCTTGAAGTTATAGTGCAAATTTAGCCTGAATCATAGTCAGGGACTGACGTGACAGGAGACCAAAGTGAAGTGAAGCTCCCTGTATGAGTGAATCTCACTTTGGAGCCAGTTTGGGTCTTGACACTTGATTTGCAGTACACAAGTTTGGGATCAGTAAAAAGTCAGAACTGCTTTGCTTAAATAGTAGATAATTCCATTGGATCTGAGTAACCTCAAGACACAATAACATTTGACGATAACATTTCATGGGAAAACCAAGTAAATCTATCCATCCTGAAAAGCTGACTCTGCTTTGAGGGAGGTGCGATAGCACATGTTAAAAATTATTGGTCACAGTATGAGCTTTCAGTGAAAATTGTCCTAAGAGATTATGCCAGGATTATTTGGACAAAAAGAAAACATGTGAATTCTGGACATTTTAAGTAAAAGCAGAAATTCTGCAAATGAACAGTTGGGCGTGTCTACATCTGAAAGAGAAAAGAGAAGTTAAGGCTTTAGATGGGATTTTCATTAGAACTGGCAAACTGTAACCAGTTTATTTTTCTTCCAGATATTGACTGACCTGCTGAACATTTTTACAATTTTCTTTAATGTCATTTCAGTGTAAATGTTTTATTTCTGTCCTTAATTTTAAATTATTCCATTTTTTGTGGGTTCCTAGAACATCCACCAGTCCTTGGTTGAGGAACTGGGCAAGAAATATATTCCTTCATCTCCTGCTAATGCTGCTTTGTGCCTGGCCTGCTGCTGATTTTCCCTCTTCTTCTGAGGAGAAGCATGTTGCCTCCACTTTGTGCCTCCATGTGGCACTTCCAGCGGTAACTCCTGGGGCTGAAAATGGGGAGGGAGGGAAGTGAGGATGGAAGGAAGACACAGGCATAGATCCATACTTCAAAACTAGAACTTGCATACATTACTAAATCAATGCCTGCTTGATTACAAATACTTAGATTATAATTGTAGCCTCCATAGACTTTCACTGTATCAAGTGCTATTTAAGGGGATAATTACACTGGAACTTGTGAAATATTTCATTGTAAAAAGAATTTATTTATAACCAGGTTTATGTAATACTGTGCATGCAATTGGAAAAATATCAATGCAGTAGTCATGTTGTGAAGATGTTTTGATTTTGTAGGTAACTGGCAAGTATGATATACTGCTTTGTATTGCACTGATTTGAACATTTGCCTGCTGCCTTTTGAAAATTATTCCTGCCTTCTCTTCAATTTCACAAACATGTACACTTGCATAGTTTCCAAGTAAAATAACTTCACTGTTGTTCTAGGCCCATAAAGGACTCTTTCCCACGTCTCCTGGCTGCAGGCCCATTTTCTGTCTGGGATGTGGCAAATGCTCGCCAATAAAATCTAATAAAAATACTAAGTGACTGTTTGTGACCATGACATCACTGCTCCAATGTTCTAAGCAGGATGAACTGTTTTAACTCTTACATAGATTTGTCTGACATTAAGAGTAAGTGAGGAATCCATGATAATTTTTTGGGTGTACCCTGCAGAAATAGAACTGAAATATGGGCAGCAGCCATCAAGATTCCTTCAGGCTTAACACCAGATCATTGAACTGTTCCGAGATAGCGAGTGCAAAAGGTACGTTCCTGTAGTCTAGCAAAAATCTCTGACCTAGAAAATGGATCATTCCCGAATCAGGCCACAATCCTGGTGCAGCTTGCGATGTATGGGCCTAGAGAGGCCAGAAACATGACAATGCTAAATTATTCAACTGGGCTCATTTGTCATTTGCCATTTGCGGTTACTTATTATGGCCTCAAAGGCAGCTCGATGGTCTTGGAGGGCTTGGGCAGAGGACAGATGCAATTGGGAGGGGGAGCAATCAGTGGCCAATACTGAGCCATGGTTTTAGTGTGGAGCTAGAATGAGCTGGCTGCACATTCAAGTAAGTGTAGTTTTAAAAACTTACCTTATTAGTGGCCGTGTCCTGCAATCCCTTTAAGAACCGTTGGTTAGACCACACCTGATAATCTTGAACGCAGCAGGTCCGACACAAAAAAAAAGACTCATTTTAAATTGGACATCCAGTAATAGACTTCCATTGTTTCTGTATAATTTGTTTTTCAAGTTGGACCAGTGCGCAATCCTCTTTTATAGTTCGACATTGTAAACATCCTCAACCTTAACTTTATTCTGTTTTTTGCTGGGTTCTCGTGAAACATTGTGATTATACAATTACACTTATTAAATATTTCATTGTATGTGTTTCTCTTAAATACATACTTGAAATGTTTGGCCTCTGATTCAGTGAAACATTAAACACCCTTCGACATTTGTGAAGTTTCTAACTGTTAACAAAAAAAGATGAACGAAAAGCACCATGACATCTCTTGTGTTTAATGCATGTCATTATTAAAACTTTGTGATAAATCAAGCAAATCATGAATTCACCAAAGACTTGTCTGCTGTTTAAAGGATGGGGTTCTTGGATTCACTGTGGATGAAGATTTACCATATAAAACTACCCTAAAATCTAATATTAAAAAGGGTAAGCTGCAAATGGGTTGTGCATAAGCTACCTTGTGGTTAGCTTCGTGCCTGGATGACACAGGAAGTCCAACTTTAATGATTACAACCATATATGGCAAACAATGAAAACTTTGAAAATTCCACAGCTATACCGGTTGGTTTGTTGTCCCCAAACATGCTGAAACCTTCATACTTATGGCTGTCCTCACTCTTAAAAGGGAAACAATATGGCTACAGCTATTACAACCTTCAGCATAGGGCTCTGCCATTTCTCTTCTGGAATAATTTTGGGCAGTTAAAGCAAGCACACAGAACTGCAATACACAGCAACATAGAAATGTACAAAAATCAAAGAGAATATTGTGGTCCATCGTCCAGTCCCAAAGTTCAAGAATGCGGTTGATGTGGTGTATATGGATTTCCAAAAGGCATTTGATAAAGTGCCACATAATAGACTTGCCGGCAAAGTTGAAGCCCATTCAATAAAAGAGAAAGTGGCAGCATGCAATCAAAGTTGGTTGAGTGACAGGAAACAGACAGTAGTGGTGAATGGTTGTTTTTCAGCTTGGAGGAGGTGTGGTTCCCCAGGGGTCCGAGGACCACTGCTTTTCATGATATATATTAATGACCTAGATTTGGGTGTGCAGGGCACAGTTCCAAATTTGCAGATGACAGAAAACTTGGAGGTTCTGTGAACTGTGAGGATAGTGATAGACTTCAAGAGGACATAGACAGGCTGGTGCAATGGGCAGACACGTGGCAAATGATATTTAATACAGAACAATGTGAAATGGTACATTTTGGTAGGAAGGATGAGGAGATACAATATAAAATAAAGGGCAAAATTCTAAAGTGGTGCAGGAACAGAGACCTGAGGGTATATGTTGAAGGTCACAGGGCGGGTTGAAAGTGGTTAAAAATGCATATGAGTTCCTGGGCTTTATAAATAAAGGCATAGGGTACAAAAGCAAGCAAGTTATGATGAACCTTTATAAAACTCTGGCTTGGCATCAACTGAAGCATTTTGTCCAAATCTGTGCACCACACTTTAGGAAGGATGTGAAGGCATTAGAGAGGGTGCAGAAAAGATTCACGAGAAAGGTTCCAGGAATGAGGGACTTCAGTTACGTAGATAGATGGGAGCAACTGGGGTTGTTCACTTTAGAGAAGAGAAGATTGAGAGAAGATTTGATCATGAGGGGTTAAGATAGAGTAAATAGAGAGAAACTGTTCCCATTGACAGAAGGGTCAAGAACCAGAGGAGACTGATTTAAGGTGCTTGGCAAGAGAAGCAATGGAGACATGAGGGAAATCTTTCTTTTCACAGCGAGTGGTTAGGAAAACATTGCCTGAGATTGTGGTGGAGGCAGATTCAATCCGGACTTAAGGGAATTGGATAAGCATTGAAGAGAAAAAAATTTGCAGAACTACAGGGAAAGGGCAGGGGAGTGGGACTAGCAGAGTTGCTGTTGTAGAGAGTTGACAAGGACACGATGGCTGAATTGCCTCCTTCTGTGCAATAACCATTATATGATTCTATGAATTAGTACACACTTAGCTCGCCTACTCCTCAAAGGTATTCTTTGCCAAATATCTATTCAATTCTTTCTTTGTAAACACTAGCCACCTCCTCTGCCTCCCATCCACCATGGCCGATATATTTACCTCTCTGTGAAAGGTAGTTGAATTAGAATTGTCTGGACACTTTCCCTCTTCTGAGTTTTGAGTCCATGATAGTGAGCAGTCTTCAAACTCGCTCATTGACTGGGAGTTCAGTCATGTACACTTTACAATAAAGGCATTCCACCAGCACCCAGTTCCCCTCATTATCACTTGCTGGTTGCACTGTCTTCCCTACAGCACATCAAATTGTGTTTGACTGGTGTAATTTTGTTTTACCACCTAGTAATAAAATTCACTGGTCTGAATGCTGTTCTTTTAAACTCTGTTCAAGCTAAACCAACATGAATAAAAGACATGTCACCTTGTACTCCCTTTGGTCATCACCAGTCATCAGTTGACATTGGCACAGAAATCACAGCAATGCCTTTGGAAACAAAAAAGAATCATGTTAGCTGAAGTTTCATAGTTCACTAGTCTGTCCCGGTGCACAAATGTGAACCTTAATAGTGTCTGGCATCTGGGTAGTTTATCTTATCTCCGCCCAGTGTCCGCATGCATGCACCTGACAGGGGTCACCAGACAGAACTCAGGAGCTGAAACCTTGGTTGCTTTTTCAGGGTACTGAGGTCAATTCTATCATCCTTACAGCTAAGATCAGTTAACTCAACATACATCAGCGATCAAACTTAGGACTTTCCTGGTCCATATATTCAGCACCACACTGGATTAATTCATTGAATGATTAGGGGTGCTACCGCTAGATTTCCTCAATGGCCACGGTTATGTGGATGGCGTAGGCCTGGTCAAATACTCAGCCTCTGCTCTGTCTGCCCTCAGATGACAAACAGTTGACCTTATCCAGGAAGCATCCATATCCCATGGCAATTAGAAGCATGGGCGGCACAGTGGCGCAGTGGTTAGCACCGCAGCCTCACAGCTCCAGGGACCCGGGTTCGATTCCGGGTACTGCCTGTGTGGAGTTTGCAAGTTCTCCCTGTGTCTGCGTGGGTTTTCTCCGGGTGCTCCGGTTTCCTCCCACAAGCCAAAAGACTTGCAGGTTGATAGGTAAATTGGCCATTATAAATTGTCACTAGTATAGGTAGGTGGTAGGGAAACATAGGGACAGGTGGGGATGTTTGGTAGGAATATGGGATTAGTGTAGGATTAGTATAAATGGGTGGTTGATGTTCGGCACAGGTGGGCTGAAGGGCCTGTTTCAGTGCTGTATCTCTAATCTAATCTAACTAAGGGGGATGGAGAATCAGAGGGAGTGAAGAACTCGTGATAAATTAGGAATGGGGTGGTAGCGATCAATTATTTGAGAAATGGTGTGCAAGAGGGAAATGAAAAGGGAAAACAGTACAGAATTACCTGATCGTAAATTGATTGATATGCTTACCCACATAATCATAACACATATAAAAATCACACATACCTGAGGCTCAAACTAATTCTCCTGTCTTAATGCTGGTGAGTTTTGAAAGAATCTTTAAATCTATTCCCATACATTTTATAACGCTAGATCTCACTGCAGGAAACTCCCAGTCTTGTGTAAATATTAATCTGCTTACCCGAGCATGTGCTTAAATATTGCTTTGCTGTTCTGATTGGTCATAGTCAACATGGATTTATGAATGGGAAATCATGTTTGATGAACCTGTTGCAGTTTTTTGAGGATGTTACTAAAAGAATTGATAAAGGGGAGTCGGTGGACCTGGTCTACTTGGATTTTAGAAGGCTTTTGATAAAGTCCCCCACAGGAGGTTGGTTAGTAAAAGCAAAGCACATGGGATAGGAGGTAATATACTGGCATGGATTAAAGATTGGTTAACAGGCAAAAAGCAGAGAGTAGGAATAAACGGTCATTCGCGCATTGACAGGCTGTGACTAGTGGGGTACCGCAGGGATCAGTGCTTGGGCCCCAGCTGGTCATAATATATATCAATGATTTGGATGTTGGGAGTAAATGTAGTATTTCCAACTTCACGGATGACACAAAACTTGGTGGGAATGTGTGTTGTGAGGAAGATGCAAAACGTCTTCATGTGGATTTGGACAGACTTAGTGAGTGGGCAAGAACGTGGCAGATGGAATATAATGTGGAAAAATGTAAGGTTATCCACTTTGGTAGGAGGGATAGATATGCAGAGTATTTCTTAAATGGTAAGAGATTAGAAAGTGTAGATGTACAAAGGGACCTGGGTGTTCTTGTCAATAAGTCACTGAAAGCCGACATGCAGGTGCAGCAAGCAATTAAGAAGGCTAATGGTATGTTAGTCTTTATTGCAAGCGGATTTGAGTACAGGAGTAGTGAAGTCTTGCTCCAATTGTATAGAACCTTGGTTAGACCACACCTGGAGTACTGTGAGCAATTTTGGTCTGCTTACCTTAGGAAGGATATTATTACCACAGAGGGAGCGCAACAAAGGTTCACCAGACTTGTTCCAAGGATGGTGGGACTGTCCTATGAAGAGAGATTGGGGAAATTGGGCCTGTATTCTCTAGAGTTTCGAAGTATGAGAGGTGATCCCATTGAAACCTACAAAATACTTAAAGGGATAGGCTAGATGCAGGTATAATGTTTCCCCTAGTTGGGGAGTTTAGAACCAGGGGACACAATTTCAAAATAAGGGGGAAGCCATTTAGGACAGAGATGAGGAGAAATTTCTTCACTCAGAGGGTTGTGAATCTTTGGAATTCTCTACCCCAGAGGGCTGTGGAAGCTGAGTCATTGATTATGTTTCAAGCAGAGATTGACAGATTTCTAAATACAACTGACATAAGGGGATATAGGATAGTGTGGGGAAAAGGCATTGAAGTGGATGATCAGCCTTAATCATATTGAATGGCGGGGCAGGCTCGATAGGCTGAATGGCCTACTCCTGCTCCCATGTTCCGATGTTCCTATGCTCCTATTCATCAGAACATAATATTTCTTTAAAATTCATAGATTAGTAGATTGCACAGCACAGAAGGAAGCTTCAGCTTCTTAAGTCTGCATGGCCCTTTTGAAGAGCAATCCAGTTCGTCCCACTCTCCCGCTCTCACCGCATATTCCTGCAATTTTTTTCTCCTTCACGTATTTATCAAATTCCCTTTTGAAGGTTACTATTGAATCTGTACTCACCAGCCCAGCAGGAGTGCATTCCACATCCAAACCACTCCTTGGGTTAAAATATCTTCCCTCATGTCCCCTCCAATTCTTTTGTCAGTTACCTTCAATCTGTGTCCTCTGGTTATTGACCCTTCAGCCATTGGAAATGTTTTTTCTTTATTTACTCTGTCTAAACCCTTCATGATTTTGAACATCTCTTAGCCTTCCCTGCTCTAAGGAGAACAACTCTAGCAAAAGGCCTACTACCCGAACCGAACCCGACGGAACCCGATGGTATATGTTGGGTTCGGGTCGGGCCGGGCCAGTTCTGGGTCGGTCACACACAGCAAGAGTTGCAGGTAAGTGTTAAAAGTAAAAAACCTACCTGAACTGGGAGTCCGGGACGTCAAAGAGGGAAACTCTGAGTCTACGCAGTGAGAGTCTCTATGACGTCATCATGCTCATGTTGCAGCTTCCTGAAGATTGGAAGTCGCAGGGTAGGTAAAGGGAAAATTCCGGTAGTTGGGTCGGGCTTGGATCAGGTCAGGCGCGGGAAAAATTGGAGGGACTTGGGGCGGGCCAGGCTCGGATCCGATGTGATCCTGTCGGGTTCAGATCGGGTTGGGTTTTTTCACCTGACCTGAGCAGACCTTTAACTCCAGCCTCTCCAGTCTATTCGCAGAATTGCAATCCCTAATACCTGGAGCCATTCCAGTAAATCTCTTAGAACAAAGAACAAAGAACAAAGATAATTACAGCACAGGAACAGGCCCTTCGGCCCTCCAAGCCTGCGCCGATCCAGATCCTCTCTCTAAACATGTCGCCTATTTTCTAAGGTTCTGTATCTCTTTTCTTCCTGCCCATTCATGTATCTGTCTAGATACATCTTAAAAGACGCCATCGTGCCCGCATCTACCACCTCCGCTGGCAACGCGTTCCAGGCGCCCACCACCCTCTGCGTAAAGAACTTTCCACGCATATCCCCCCTAAACTTTTCCCCTTTCACTTTGAACTCGTGTCCTCTAGTAATTGAATCCCCCACTCTGGGAAAAAGCCTCTTGCTATCCACCCTGTCTATACCTCTCATGATTTTGTACACCTCAATCAGGTCCCCCCTCAACCTCTGTCTTTCTAATGAAAATAATCCTAATCTACTCAACCTCTCTTCATAGCTAGCGCCCTCCATACCAGGCAACATCCTGGTGAACCTCCTCTGCACCCTCTCCAAAGCATCCACATCCTTTTGGTAATGTGGCGACCAGAACTGTACGCAGTATTCCAAATGTGGCCGAACCAAAGTCCTATACAACTGGAACATGACCTGCCAACTCTTGTACTCAATACCCCGTCCGATGAAGGAAAGCATGCCGTATGCCTTCTTGACCACTCTATTTACCTGCGTTGCCACCTTCAGGGAACAGTGGACCTGAACACCCAAATCTCTCTGGACATCAATTTTCCCCAGGACTTTTCCATTTACTGTATAGTTCACTCTTCTGCACTCTCTCCAAAGCCTTCATGTTCTTCATAAAGTGTGGAGCCCAGATGGGCACAATACTCCAACTGGGGCTGAACTAGTGTTTTATATTTGGTTTAGCACAACTTCCTGTTTTTTTTCTTACCCTATGCCTCTATTTATAAACCCCAGGATCACATACACTTTATTCACTGTGCTGTTAACCTTTTTTTTTTATTCATTCATGGGATGTCGGCGTCACTGGCCAGGCCAGCATTTATTGCCCATCCCTAATTGCCCTTGAGAAGGTGGTGGTGAGCTGCCTTCTTGAACCGCTGCAGTCCATTTGAGGTAGATATACCCACAGTGCGGTCAGGCATGGAGTTCCAGGATTTTGATCCAGCGACAGTGAAGGAACGGCAATAGAGTTCCAAATCAGGATGCTGCGTAACTTGGAGGGGAACTTGCAAGTGGTGGTGTTCCCATGTATTTGCTGCCCTTCTCCTTCTTGTTGGAAGAGGTCGCGGGTTTGGAAGGTGCTGTCTAAGGAGCCTTGGTGCATTGCTGCAGTGCATCTTGTAGATGGTACACACTGCTGCCACTGTGCGTCGGTGGTGGAGGGAGTGAATGTTTGTATATGGGGTGCCAATCAAGCGGGCTGCTTTGTCCTGGATGGTGTCAAGCTTCTTGAGTGTTGTTTGACCTCCAACAACCACAACCATCTTCCTTTGCGCTAGGTATGACTCCAGCCAGCAGAGGGTTTCCCCCTGATTCCCATTGACCTCAGTTTTGCTAGGGCTCCTTGATGCCATACTCGGTCAAATGCTGCCTTGATGTCAAGGGCAGTCACTCTTACCTCACCTCTTGAGTTCAGCACTTTTGTCCATGCTGGAACCAAGGCTGTAATGAGGTCAGGAACTGAGTGGCCCTGTCGGAACCCAAACTGAGCGTCATTGAGCAGGTTATTGCTAAGCAAGTGCTGCTTGATGGCACTGTTGATGACACCTTCCATCACTTTACTGATGATTTAGATTAGGCTGATGGGGCGGTAATTGGCCGGGTTGGACTTGTCCTGCTTTTTGTGTACAGGACATACCTGGGCAATTTTCCATATTGAAGGGTAGATGCTAGTGTTGTAGCTGCACTGGAACAGCTTGGCTAGGGACGCGGCAAGTTCTGGAGCACAGGTCTTCAGTACTATTGCTGGCATATTGTCAGGACCCATCGCCTTTGCAGTATCCAGTGCCTTCAGTCATTCCTTGATATCACGCGGAGTGAATCGAATTGGCTGAAGTCTGGCATCAGTAATGCTGGGGACTTCAGGAGGAGGCCGAGATGGATCATCAACTCGGCACTTCTGGCTGAAGATTGTTGCAAATGCTTCAGCCTTATCTTTCGCACATGTTGAGGATGGGGATATTTGTGGAGCCACCTCCTCCAGTTAGTTGTTTAATTGTCCACCACCATTCACGGCTGAATGTGGCAGGACTGCAGAGCTTAGATGTTTATGTTTAGAGATACAGCACTGAAACAGGCCCTTCGGCCCACTGAGTCTGTGCCGAACATCAACCACCCATTTTATACTAATCCTACACTAATCCCATATTCCTACCGCATCCCCACCTGTCCCTATATTTCCCTACCACCTACCTATACTAGGGGCAATTTATAATAGCCAATTTACATATCAACCTGCAAGTCTTTTGACTTGTGGGAGGAAACCAGAGCACCCGGAGAAAACCCACGCAGACACAGGGAGAACTTGCAAACTCCACACAGGCAGCACCCAGAATTGAACCCGGGTCGCTGGAGCTGTGAGGCTGCGGTGCTAACCACTGCGCCACTGTGCCGCCCACAAACAGATCTGATCTGTTGGTAATGGGATCGCTCAGCTCTGTCTACAGCATGCTGCTTACGCAGTTTGGCACGCAGATAGTCCTGTGTTGTAGCTTCACCAGGTTGACACCTCATTTTGAGGTATGCCTGGTGCTGCTCCTGGCATGCCTTCCTGCACTCTTCATTGAACCAGGGTTGGTCTCCTGGCTTGATGGTAATGGTAGAGTGGGGGATATGCCGGGCCATGAGGTTACAGATTGTGGTTGAGTACAATTCTGCTGCTGCTGATGGCCCACAGCGCCTCATGGATGCCCAGCTTTGCATTGCTAGATCTGTTCGAAATCTATCCCATTTAGCACGGTCATAGTGCCACACCACATGATGGAGGGTATCCTCAATGTGAAGGCGGGACATCGTCTCCACAAGGACTGTGCGGTGGTCACTCCTACCAAAACAGTCATGCAGAAGCATCTGCGGCAGGCAAATCGGTGAGGACAAGGTCAAGTATGTTTTTCCCTCGTGTTGGTTCCCCCAGCACCTGCCACAGACCCAGTCTAGCAACTATGTCCTTTAGGACTCTGCCAGCTCGGTCAGTAGTGGTGCGACCGAGCCACTCTTGGTGATGGACATTGTAGTCCCCCACCCAGAGTACATTTTGTGCCCTTGCCACCCTCAGTGCTTCCTCCAAGTGGTGTTCAACATGGAGGAGTACTGAGTCATCAGCTGAGGGAGGACGGGAGGTGGTAATCAGTAGGAGGTTACCTTGCCCATGTTTGACCTGATGCCATGAGACTTCATGGGGTCCAGAGTCGATGTTGAGGACTCCCAGCGCAACTCCCTCCCTACTGTATACCACTGTGCCACCACCTCTGGTGGGTCTGTCCTGCCGGTGGGACAGGACATACCCGGGGATGGTGATGGCAGTGTCTGGGACATTGCCTGTAAGGTATGATTCTGTGAGTATGACTATGTTAGGCTGTTGCTTGACTAGTCTGTGGGACAGCTCTCCCAACTTTGGCATAAGCCCCCAAGACTTTGCTTTGAGGGTACGATAGCATCGTGGTCATATTGCTGGATTTATAATCCAAACACCTTGCCTCGTGGGGAATTTAAATTCAATGAATTAAATAAATCTGGAATAAAAAGCTAATATCACTAATACTGATCATGAAACTAGCAGATTGTTATAAAAATCCATCTGCTTAACTAACGTCCTTAGGGAAAGAAATCTGCTATCCTAACCTGGTCTAGCCTACATGCGACTCTAGACCCACAGTAATGTGAATGACTCTTAATTGCCCTCTGAAATCTGATAGGAAGCCACCCTGCTGTATTCAGGAAAATGGCTCACCACCACCATCTCACGGGCAATGAGAAATGGGGAATAAACGCTGACCTTGTAAATGATTAAAAAGAAACCTACTCTGCCACCTTCATAAATTGTAAAATGAGTTTACCATTTCTTAAAATATCATTGATATTTCTGCATTTAATCACATTGCAAGTCTTAGACTCCAATTTCACTTCACATGAGCAGTGAAACACCTTACATTTATCAAATCAGGTACCAGCATAACACACTACACAGCTACTATATTATCAATTGGGATTATACAGTGCAGATAATCATCGTTGACTCTTACAACTCACTGAACAACTCTTGGTGTTTCAATACCATGGGCTATAGAACTAATTAAAGTTGTTAGAATTGTAGTCGTCTTTTACAATGTAGCAGTTAAAGGTTTTTATTTTTAAAAATGAGTACCTGGGAATGATTATAAGGCAATGCTCTCATTGTGGGATTAACATTATGTTATGAAGAATGAAGCTCATGTGGTTCAAAACTGACATCTGACCCTTAAGGTGAGATCTGAGTCTTGGAATCACTCCAAGGTATATTTATTTTTCATACTTTGTACCTGGGATAGTCAATAATTTCAATACAGTGCAGTAACTTGCTTGAAGGCAATTTCTCAGTCCTACCATGGGGAAACGTCACGTGGTTTAACAACATTTACTGTGCTCAGGCATACATTTGTGAATATTCGCCACAATGGGCTGGATTTTACAGCCCCCCTGATGTTGGGAGTCATGGCAGGGGGCTGGAAAATGCCTCCAGCAGAGACCCTCCTCCCTCGCCGCTCAGCGACGGGACCAAAATTTAAATATGTTAATGTAGTAAAGTTAATTACTTACCCTCTCCCGCCATCTCCGTCCGGTGATCTAAGGCAGATCACTGGTGGGGGAGGGAGGAGCAGGTAAGTTTCTCAGTGCAGGGTAAAACTAATTTCATTGGTCGAGGGGATAGTGAGAAGGGATAAAGTTTAAAGTTGTAAGAACTTTGGGAGTGGAAGGTTGGGAGCACAAGGTAAGTGTTCGGGGGAGGGGAAGAGGGCAGGTTTTTATTTCCATGGTTATGGGGGAGGGTGGGGGTTGGAGAGGGTCAGGATAAATTTATTTCATTTTTTAAAAGTGTTGTTTCATTAAAAATTTAAATTGTAATGTGGAACTCTAAGCCCTTTAAAAATGGCATCAGCGCCTTCGCAGTGGTGCCTGACGTCATTTCTGGGGATGGACTCCCCACCCCCGCCACGTCAGTGACGAGCTTATAAAATCCAGCTCAGTGTCTCTCTTGTGATGTTGCTCACAATGAGTCAGAGGACACAATGTTTTATAATGTCAAAATGGCATCTTACCATGTAACAGGCAATGCGGTAAATATGATAGGACAAATTGCCAAGACTCCACACAGCTCAAAAGACTTCAGATGCAACAGTGCTGACATATCAGATTATTGACAGTGCATTTCCTGCAAACTCTGCCCATTGCTGGATGGGGAATGGTGTGCACTGCACCTACCATTTTCTGCTAAGCCTCCAGCTGTGTGCCCATAATGTACAAAAATGTCCTATCCAGTGACACAGTGGAAAATTTCCTCTATGCTTTGGCGTATTGAAATCATAAACTCATTCTTTATAAAAAGAAAAGACTTTCATTTATATCGTACCTTTCACAATCACACAATGCCCCAAAGCACTTTACAGCCAATGAAGTACTTTTCAAGTGTAGTTGTTGTTGTAATGTAAGAACTGCAGCAGTCAATATACACACAGCAAGTTCCACCAACAGCAATGTGTTAATGACCAGATAATCTGTTTTTGTGATGTTGATTAAGGGTTAAATATTGACCAGGACACCAGGGAATAATTCGTATCCTCTTCTTCAAAATACTGCCATTGGATATTTTACACCCACCTGAGAAGGCAGGCAGGGCCTGAGCTAAACATCTCATCCCTCAGTACTGCACTGGAGTGTCAGCCTTGATTGTTGGGTTCACACATTGTAGTGAGACTTAAACCCATAACCTTTTAACACAGAAGCAAGAGGGCAACCAACTGAGCCACAGCTGACGCCATAAATGTAATGTTGTTACAACTAGAGCAGAGAGGAAATCTCCCATATTGTGTCATTATACTGTGATCAGATGGCTTGTATGCTGATCATATCCAAAAAAATGTGCCTGTTTTGCTGTAACTAGTTCCTTTCCACTGTATAATTATTCCTGCCCCTTTCTCTCTGTATATGTTCCACCCATTCTCCTGTGTCTCTGGGTCTTGCACATTTTTTCCGCACATGTCTCCATCTCTGTTTACGTGAGTCTCTTTCTCACTCTTTATTAGAATTTCTGTAGGAACATAGGGACAGGGTTAAACCATTTAGCCTCTCAAGTCTGTTCTGCCATTTAATAAGATCATGGCTGATCTGGGGATAAGTCCAATTACCCATCTTTACACCATAATCCTTAATACCTTTGGATAACAAAACCGTATCAATCTCAGATTTAAAATTTATAATTGATCAACTTTTTTTTTGTAAATTGTAAGCCTTTCCTCCCTTGGCTTCTTTCCCCTTTGTGTGTACCCATAGAATCATAAAATCATCGAAAGTTTATGGCACAGAAAGAGGCCACTCGGCCCATCGTGTCTGTGCCGGCCGAAAAACGATCCACCCATTCTAATCCCGCCTCCAGCATTTGGTCTGTAGCCCTGCAGATTACGACACTTGAGGTGCATATCCAGACGCCTTTTGAATGAATTGAGGGTTTCTTTCTGAACTACCCTTTCAGTCAGTGAGTTCCAGACCCCCACAAATCTCTGGGTGATAAAAGTTTTTCTCATCTCCCCTAATCTTTCTATGTAATCATGTTAAATCTATGCCCCCAGTCACTGACCTCTCTGCTAAGGTAAATAGGCCCTTCCCATCCACTCTATCCAGGCCCCAAAAATTTTGTGCATTGGGCGGCACAGTGGCACAGTGGTTAGCACCGCAGCCTCACAGCTCCAGGGACCTGGGTTCAATTCTGGGTACTGCCTGTGCAGAGTTTGCAAGTTCTCCCTGTGACCGCGTGGGTTTTCGCCGGGTGCTCTGGTTTCCTCCCACTGCCAAAGACTTGCAGGTTGATAGGTAAATTGGCCATTGTAAATTGCCCCTAGTATAGGTAGGTGGTAGGGAACATGGGATTACTGTAGGGTTAGTATAAAGTTAGTATAAATGGTCGGCACAGACTCAGTGGGCCAAATGGCCTATTTCAGTGCTGTATCTCTAAATAAAAAAATCAAATAAAATAATCAGATCTCCTTTCAGCCTTCTCTGTTCCAAGGAGAACAACTCCAATCTTTCCTCATAGCTGCGTTTTTCCAATCCTGGTAACATCCTCGTAAATCTCTTCTGTACCCTCTCTAGTGCAATTACATCCTTTCTGTAATGAGGTGACCAGAACTGCTCACAGTACTCAAATTGTGACCTAACCAATGATTTATACAGTTCCAACATAACCTCCCTGCTCTTATATTCTATACCTCAGCTAATAAAGGAAAGGATTCCATGTGCCTTCTTAACCACCTTATCGACCTGTCCTGCTACCTTCGGGGATCTGTGGACATTCACTCCAAGGTCCCTCACTTCCTGTACACATCTCAGTTTTTTTCCCATTAATTGTGTATTCCTTTGCCTTGTTTGACCTCCCCAAATGCATCACCTCACACTTCTCCAGGTTGAATTCCATTTGCCACTTTTCTGCCCATCTGACCAGATTATCAATATCTTCGTGCTTACAGCTGTCTCCTCGATATCTACCACATGGGCAATCTATTTGTCATCTGCAAACTTCTTGATAATGCCCCTACATTTACATCCAAATCGTTAACATATACCACAAAAGCAGGGGACCCAGTACTGAACACTGCGGAAACAGCCCTCCAGTCACAAAACACCCATCAACAATTACCCTTTGTTTTCTGCCACTGAGCCAATTTTGTAACCACCTTGCTGCATTTCCCTGGATCCCATGGGATTTTATTTTTAAGTTGGTCAGACAAGATCTTCCCTTAACAAATCCATGCTGACTATCCTTGATTAATCTGTGCCTTTCTAAGTGACAGTTTATCCTGTCTCTCAAAATTGATTCCAATAATTTGCCCACTACTGAGGTTAGACTGACCGCCTGTAATTATTTGGTCTATCCCTCGCTCCCTTTTTAAACAGAGGTACGTTAGCAGTCCTCCACTTCTCCGGCATCACACCTGTTTCCAGTGAGGACTGGAAAATGATGATCAGATCTTCCGCTATTTCCTCTCTTGCTTCTTTTAACAGCCTGGGGTACATTTCATCCAGCCCTTTTGATTTATTAACTTTCAAGGATGCTAATCCTATTAATATGTCCTCTCTCCCTATGTTGATCACATCAATACTTCACACCCCTCTTCCTTAACTACAATATCTGCATCATCCCTAAGCGGGTGGAAGTCCTGCCTCGGAACAATTAAAGCCAGGAGACACGTAAAATGCGGGACGGATCCCCAGGCTAGGCGGAAGCGGGTTCACCACGGACTTTTACGTCGGTGGCCAGCTTCTGTCTGCGCGACGTAAAATCCAGCCCAATGTCTCTATATGGCACTCATGTTTGTTTGTTGATGTACTGAATTTATTTGTCTTACCTTTGTTAAAGCATAGTGTTTGCAGCAATGCGGGAAGCAATTATGTATTGTGGCAGTTGGTATAGTGGGGATAGAGTGCCCAATAGTTGATGCGACACAAGCAGGTGAGGAAAGTAAGAATTGATCTTTGAAGTTGGTGTGCAGCATACATTGGGCAGAATCAATGGGAAGCTGGGAAGGAAAGAGACTGGCCCTGACATTTGAAGGGGATGGCCCGGGAAGAGGTTACAGTCTGGAGGTGTGGAGATACCGTCTCATAGTGGAGGGAAGTAAAATCAAAGAGGTATTTAATACAGGCAACTGCTGCTCAGCTTCTTTTGCCTGGCTGGTAAATGGCATGGATAGCAGTTTCATACTAGATCACCAGGTTTCACTTTCCAGTGTCCCATGTTGCATGGGTTGAAGGCACTTAAAGAACTAAAATGAACAATAGGAAAGAGCAAACAAAAACAGAAAATGCTTGAAATACTCAGCAAATCAGGCAGCATCTGTGGAGAGAGAAACAGAGTTAATGTTTCAGATCATGGCCTTTCATCAGAACTGGCAAAAGTTAGAAATGTTTTTGAGGAAGTGAAAGTGGAGGGAAGGGGAGAAGAACAGAATAAAATGTTCCCCAATTATCTAATTTTTATTGACTGAATACAATCAATGCACTGCCAACTTTCCAATGCGTGCAATCAAACTTGTGCTCATTCTGCTTTTGTTAAGTGAGTTTGTTGAGACTAAATTCTATTTGAATGTTTCTGATTATGTGGGTGCATTGCAAAAATCTGTAAATTGGCAATTTTATATGATGTTGGTGGAGTTGTTGACTTCAAACACATTATGTCCTGGTATTAAAACAGACTGCAACTGCACAGAAAATCAATTGGTTAATGAAAGAGAAAAGTACATAGTTGGTTGTGGTCTCTCATTAGAACTGTCTATGATGCCCCCCTGCTCAATAACCTCACACGAAGTTTGGAAGAGGTAGAAGAGGACGATAAGCCAAATTGCAAAATTAGAAGTGAGGGGGAAAACTATCTATTTGTTATCACTTCTGAAGCATCATTAACAGAACGCTTACTGTGCATTAAAATGTATTTAAGTGCTTCTCTATCAAGTATGCATAAATTGCAGTTTTTCCCAGCTGACCTGTTAAAAATTCTTGGATTTTTCATCATCTGGACCATTTCCAGTTTACAGTTAACCATACTTCTGAAAGAAATGGAAGATTCAATGGTTCTATGCATGTGTAACATCATAGTCCATATACTAAATTCTCCCTTTACATATATGCAATCAGTGTTGTTCTGTTCAAGATAACTCGGTGATGAAGGATAGAACTGGAGAGATCGCCACACATTTATAAGATTTTATCTACAGAGATGCACATTACAAACATGCACCTCCAAACCCAATAACCACAGTTTCACTCCTTTCCTATATATAGGAGCACAAGTAATTCCCCAGTTAATGCCCACCAACCGAATACAATTAAACATTCACTTAATATACAATTAACAAGTTGGTAGCTAATTGATAAACTAATCAAGCTGAGAGAGGATAAAACCCCGAATCCAGATGGATTACAGCCATGCATATTAAAAGAAGTTAGGGATCAGATTGCAGTGGTACTATTACATATATATAAATTTCATCAGAAAAGGGAATAGTGCCAGACCATATGCAAACTGCTATGGCAATTCCTATATATAAAAAGGGAGATAGAAGTAGTCCAGGGAACTATAGACTAATTAGCTTAACAGTCAGTGGTAGGAAAGATAATGGAATCCTTACTGAAAGCAATAACAAAAGGAGTAGACAAGGAAAATGCAGCACACATAATATAGTTGGATTTCCAAATAACCTTCAATAAGGTACCACAGAGTTCTTTTTTTTTCTTCTTTTTCTTTTGGGCCTCCTTATCTCGAGAGACAATGGATACGCGCCTGGAGGTGGTCAGTGGTTTGTGAAGCAGCGCCTGGAGTGGCTATAAAGGCCAATTCTAGAGTGACAGGCTCTTCCACAGGTGCTGCAGAGAAATTTGTTTGTCGGGGCTGTTGCACAGTTGGCTCTCCCCTTGCGCCTCTGTCTTTTTTCCTGCCAACTACTAAGTCTCTTTGACTCGCCACATTTTAGCCCTTTTAACCATTTTTAACACATTTTAACCACAGAGTAGACTTATGACGAAAGTAGCTGAATAAATAGCAAGCTGGCTACAAAACAGAAAGTAGAGAGTAGGGGTTAACAGTAGTTATGCAGATTGCCAAATAGTGGAAAGTACTGTTCCACTTGGATCAATGTTGGGACCACTGTTGTTTCACCATTTACGTAAATGATTTGGACTCAGGAGTCAGAAGTACAATTTCCAAATTTGTGGATGACACCAAATTGGGGGTTGTAATTAATACAGAGGAGGACTGTGACAGAATACAGAAAGATATTAATAAACTTGCAGAAAGGATGTGTATTTGGCAAATAAATTTCAACATAGATAAGTATGAGGTTATACATTTTGGCTAAAAGAATAAAGAGGTCACGTACTTCTTGAAAATTAAGTGTCTAAATGGGGTAGCGGAATAGACTAAACTGAAGGTACTGATGCACAATTCATTAAAAGTAGTGATGCAGGTTAATAAGGCCAATAAAAGAAGCAAACAAGCAACTGGAATTCATTTCTAGAGGGATAGAATTGAAAAGGAGAGAACGTATGTTAAACTTACATAGAGGCCGGAATTTTTCGCTTCTCAGACGGGAGCCTTCCACCAACCAAAAAGTTGGTGGTGTTCCCGCCTCCGCCGAGCCTGGGGATCCAGACTGGATTTTACAGTCCCCAGGCCCTTAATTGGTCTGAGGCGGGACTTACACCTCACTGAGGTAGGAAGTCCTACCTAATGGAGCTGTTGGCCAATCAGCGGGCCGGCAGCTCTTAGTCCCAGCACCGCCACCAGGAGCAGTGGCCACTGTTGGGACTGCAACCTAGCTTCATGATCAAGATGATGGAGAGGATGGAAAAGAGGTAAGTTTTTTGGGCCTCACCGGGGGTGATCGATCGAATCCCGGCACGGCAAGGGGGGGGTCGACTGGGGGGTGGGGGACGTGTTGTACGTTGGGGATGGTTGGGGCATCAGGGGCGGCCCTCCATCAGGCACATGGTGCCCGGTCAGGAGGGCACCCCCCAGGCCACCTACAGGCAGGTTTTCTCAGACCTGGGCTGCCCACCTGCCAACGGGAAAATCCCCGGGGCGGCAGTGGTGGCCCTTAAGTGGCCATTAATTGGCCACTTAAGGGCCTTGATTGGCCTGGGACGGGTGGGCCGTTTCTCACCGCTGCCGCCCGCATAAAATCGCGGTGGAGGCGGGAGCGGGTTGGAAAGTTTAGACCTAGCAGTAATGATTGAATAGGCTGGTGGTCCTTTCTCTAGAAAAGATAAGATTGAGGGGTGACTTGATAAAGGTCTTTAGAATATGAAAGGGTTTGATTGGCTAGATGCAAAGAAGATGGTTCCACTTGCAGGAGAGACCAGAACTAGGGGTGATAAGTATAAAATAGTTACTGATAAATCCAACAGAATAATCTGGAGAAAGTTATTTACCCAGACAGTGTTTAGAATGCTACCACAAGGAGTCATTGAGGCACAGAGGCAGTTAAGGGAAAACTAGATCAGCACATGAGGGAGAAAGGAATAGAAAGATATGTTGACAGGGTTAGATGACGAAGGGTGGGAGGAGGCTCATATAGAGGATAAACACTGGCTTGGATCTATTGGGCCAAATGGCCTCTTTCTGTGCTGTAAATAATTCATAATACTTTGTAAAGTTTCCCCACACCCACATCTACAGTTGCAATACCGTGTGTAACTTTACGTTTGCACCCAAGGAGGAAACTGCAGACCCATGTTGATTAAAATATTTTCAGCAGCATTCTCTGGCACTGGAACTAACCAGGACATATCCAACATTATATCTGAAGCTTCCAGTCAAGTGGGGTCTGATGGGACTGTGTAATGTTCAGACTATCCAACACTTTGTATCTGTGACTGTTTGAAACTCCACAAACAGGGCTGCCGTGGTAGATCCATTGTTTCAGTCTGTTGCTGCCCCACTGAACTGATTTCTTCCTATCTCAAAGAACAAAGAACAGTACAGCACAGGAACAGGCCATTCGACCCTCCAGGCCAGCGCTGATCTTGATGCCTGTCTAAACTAAAACCTTCTGCACTTCCGGGGACCGTATCCCTCTATTCCCATCCTATTCATGTATTTGTCAAGATGCCTCTTAAACGTCACTATCGTACCTGCTTCCACCACCTCCCCTGGCAGCAAGTTCCAGGCACTCACCACCCTCTGTGTAAAGAACTTGTCTCGCACATCCCCTCTAAACTTTGCCCCTCGCACCTTAAACCTATGTCCCCTAGTAACTGACTCTTCCACCCTGGGAAAAAGCTTCTGACTATCCACTCTGTCCATGCCACTCATAACTTTGTAAACTTCTATCATGTCGCCCCTCCACTTCCGTCGTTCCAGTGAAAACAATCCGAGTTTATCCATAGCTAATAGCTAATGCCCTCCAGACCAGGCAACATCCTGGTAAACCTCTTCTGTACCCTCTCCAAAGCCTCCATGTCCTTCTGGTAGTGTGGCGACCAGAATTGCACGCAATATTCTAAGTGTGGCCGAACTAAAGTTCTGTACAGCTGCAGCATGACTTGCCAGTTTTTATACTCTATGCCCCGACCGATAAAGGCAAGCATGCCGTCTGCCTTCTTGACTACCTTATCCACCTGCGTTGCCACTTTCAGTGACCTGTGGACCTCTACGCCCAGATCTCTCTGCCTGTCAATACTCCTAAGGGTTCTGCCATTTACTGTATACTTCCCACCTGTATTAGATCTTCCAAAATGCATTACCTCACATTTGTCCGAATTAAACTCCATCTGCCATTTCTCCGCCCAAGTCTCCAACCGATCTATATCCTGCTGTATCCTCTGACAATCCTCATCACTATCCGCAATTCGACCAACCTTTGTGTCGTCCGCAAACTTACTAATCAGACCAGCTACATTTTCCTCCAAATCATTTATGTATACTACAAACAGCAAAGGTCCCAGCACTGATCCCTGCGGAACACCACTAGTCACAGCCCTCCATTCAGAAAAGCACCCTTCCACTGCTACCCTCTGTCTTCAATGACCGAGCCAGTTCTGTATCCATCTTGCCAGCTCACCTCTGATCCCGTGTGACTTCACCTTTTGTACCAGTCTGCCATGAGGGACCTTGTCAAAGGCTTTACTGAAGTCCATATAGACAACATCCACTGCCCTTCCTTCATCAATCATCTTCGTCACTTCCTCAAAAAAATCAATCAAGTTAGTGAGACACGACCTCCCCTTCACAAAACCATGCTGCCTCTTGCTAATAAGTTCATTTGTTTCCAAATGGGAGTAAATCCTGTCCCGAAGAATCCTCTCTAATAATTTCCCTATCACTGACGTAAGGTTCACCGGCCTATAATTTCCTGGATTATCCTTGCTACCCTTCTTAAATAAAGGAACAACATTGGCTATTCTCCAGTCCTCTGGGACCTCACCTGTAGCCAATGAGGATACAGAGATTTCTGTCATTTCTTCCCTTGCCTCCCTCAGTATTCTGGGGTAGATCCCATCAGGCCCTGGGGACTTATCTACCTTAATGCTTTGCAAGATGCCCAACACCTCCTTCTTTTTGATAACGACATGACCCAGACTATCTACACTCCCTTCCCTAGGCTCATCATCCACCAAGTCCTTCTCTTTGGTGAATACTGATGCAAAGTACTCATTTAGTACCTCGCCCATTTCCTCTGGCTCCACACATAGATTCCTTCCTCTGTCCTTGAGTGGGCCAACCCTTTCCCTGGTTACCCTCTTGCTCTTTATATACGTATAAAAAGCCTTGGGATTCTCCTTAATCCTGTTTGCCAATGACTTTTCATGACACCTTTTAGCCCTCCTGTCTCCTTGCTTAAGTTCCTTCCTACTGTCTTTATATTCCTCAAGGGCTTCGTCTGTTCCCAGCCTTCCAGCCCTTACAAATGCTTCGTTTTCCCTTTTGACTCAACTCACAATATCCCTCATTATCCACGGTTCCCGAAACTTGCCAAACTTATCCTTCTTCCTCACAGGAACATGCTGATCCTGGATTCTAATCAACTGACGTTTGAAAGACTCCCACATGTCAGATGTTGATTCACCCTCAAACAGCCGCCCCCAATCTAAATTCTTCAGTTCCTGCCTAATATTGCTATAATTAGCCTTTCTCCAATTTAGCACCTTCACCCAAGGACTACTCTTATCCTTATCCACAAGTACCTTAAAAATTATGGAATTATGGTTACTGTTCCTGAAATGCTCCCCTACTGAAACTCCGACCACCTGGCCGGGCTCATTCCCCAATACCAGGTCCAGTACGGCCCCATCCCTAGTTGGACTATCTACATGTTGTTTCAAGAAGCCCTCCTGGATGCTCCTTACAAATTCTGCCCCATCTAAGCCCCTAGCACTAAGTGAGTCCCAAGCAATATAGGGGAAGTTAAAATCACCCACCACTACAACCCTGTTACCTTCACATCGTTCCAAAGTCTGTTTACATATCTGCTCCTCTACCTCCCGCTGGCTGTTGGGAGGCCTGTAGTAAACCCCCAACATTGTGACTGCACCCGCCCTATTCCTGAGCTCCAGCCATATTGCCTCGCTGCATGACCCCTCCGAGGTGTCCTCCCGCAGTATAGTTGTGATATTCTCCTTAACCAGTAATGCAACTCCCTCACTCCTTTTACATCCCCCTCTATCCCGCCTGAAGCTTCTAAATCCTGTAACATTTAGCTGCCAATCCTGTCCTTCCCTCAGCCAAGTCTCTGTAATAGCAACAACATCATAGTTCCAAGTACTAATCCAAGCTCTAAGTTCATCTGCCTTACCTGTTATACTCGCATTGAAACAAAAGCACTTCAGACCACCAATCCCACTGTGCTCAGCAACATCTCCCTGCCTGCTCTTCCTCTTAGTCTTACTGGCCCGACTTTATTTTTCCTCTCCTTGTCCAGTCTGTCCAGACCTACATCTGTGACTCTTCTGATGCCCTCCATCACTTCAACAATTTCCAATTTCCTGGCCCTAACCATCACCTCTTTACCATGGACATCCACTCCCCCACCAGGGTGGACTTAGAGCTTTCCACTTCTTCCTTGAACAGAGGCCCAACCAGTCTCCATCCAGCAGGACCCTCTTCCACCTGGCTGAACTTGTTCTCACATTGAACAACTTCTGACTCCTGAAAGCACAGCACATGACCTGTGCAACAATGTTTAACCTAATTGCATTGATCTTTAAATAAACTGGATGTGTTTCGATGACAAAAGCAAAATACTGCAAATGCTGGAAATCTGCAACAAAAACAGAAAATGCTGGAAATACTCAGCAGGTCTGGCAGCATCTGTGGAGGGAGAAACAGAATTAGCCTTTCAGGTCAATAACCTTTCATCAGAACTGGGGAAAGTTCGAAATGTAATAGGTTTTAAGTACGTCAAATGGGGAGGGTGGAAGAAGAACAAAAGGGATTGTCTATGATAGGGTGGAAGACTGAAGAGATTAAATGACAAGAGTTGGTGCAGAGTCAAAGGGAGTGGTAATGGGGCAAGTAAAGAAAAAAAAATCTGTCTGGAGAAGGTGTGAATGGCAGTGTGATGAACAACTGATGTCCAAAAGCAAAAACTAGAGGAAAACAAGATAACAAAGCATGCAAAGAAAAGGGAAACAAAATGAGAGCAGAGATTACGGTCTTTTTTTTTTTTCTTTTTTTTTCTTTTTTTAGAGATACAGCACTGAAACAGGCCCTTCGGCCCACCGAGTCTGTGCCGACCATCAACCACCCATTTATACTAATCCTACACTAATCCCATATTCCTACCACATCCCCACCTGTCCCTATATTTCCCTACCACCTACCTATACTAGGGGCAATTTATAATGGCCAATTTACCTACCAACCTGCAAGTCTTTTGGCTTGTGGGAGGAAACCGGAGCACCCGGAGGAAACCCACGCAGACACAGGGAGAACTTGCAAACTCCACACAGGCAGCGCCCAGAATTGAACCTGGGTCGCTGGAGCTGTGAGGCGGCGGTGCGAACCACTGCGCCACTGTGCCGCCCACTGGAATTGTTGAACTCAATGTTGAGTCCAGAAAGCTGTAAAGTGCCTAATAAAAATATAAGGTGCTGTTCCTCAAGCTTGCATTCAGCTTCATTGGGACACTGCAGTAGGCTGAGGACAGAGTGGTCAGTGTGAGATCAAAGTGGAGAACTAAAATGGCAGGCCAACAAAAACATGGGGTCATGTTTCCAGACTGAACAGTGGTGTTCCACAAAGTGATCACCCAAACTGCATTTGATCTCCCCAGTGCAGAACAGACTGCATTGTGAGCAGCGTATACAGTATGCTAAATTGAGAGTACACATAAATTGCTGTTTCACTTGGAAGAAGTGTTTGGGGCCTTGGATGGTGAAGAGAGAGGAGGTAAAAGGGCAGGTATTCAGGTGTTGCATCTCCAGTGCTTGCATGGAAAGGTGCCATGGGAAGGGAACAGGGTGTTGGGGATGTTTTTTTTTTGTTCATTCATGGGAAGTGGGTGTCACTGGCTATGCCAGCATTTATTGCCCATCCCTAATTGCCCTTGAGAAGGTGGTGGTGAGCTGCCTTCTTGAACCACTGCAGTCCATTTGGGGTAGGTACACCCACAGTGCTGTTAGGAAGGGAGTTCCAGGATTTTGACCCAGCGACAGTGAAGGAATGGCGATATTGTTCCAAGTCAGGATGGTGTGTGACTTGTTTGGGAACTTGCAGGTGGTGGTGTTCCCATGAATCTGCTGCTCTTGTCCTTCGAGGTGGTAGAGGTCGTGGGTTTGGAAGGTGCTGTTTAAGGAGCCTTGGTAGATGGTACACACTGCTGCCACCATGTGTCGGTGGTGGAGGGAGTGAATGTTTGTGGATGGTGTGCCAATCAAGCGGGCTGCTTTGTCCTGGATGGTGTCGAGCATCTTGAGTGTTGTTGGAGCTGCACCCATCCAGGCAAGTGGAAATTATTCCATCACACTCCTGACTTGTGCCTTGTAGATGGTGGACAGACTTTGGGGAGTCAGGAGGTGAGTTTCTCGCCACAGGATTCCTAGCCTCTGACCTGCTCTGGTAGCCATGGTATTTATATGGTTACTCCAGTTCAGTTTCTGGTCAATGGTAGCCCCTAGGATGTTGATAGTGGGGGATTCAGTGATAGTAATGCCATTGAATGTCAAGGGGAGATGGTTAGACTCTCTCTTGTTGGAGATGGTCATTGCCTGGCACTTGTGTGGTGCAAATGTTACTTGCCACTTATCAGCCCAAGCCTGGATATTGTCCAGGTCTTGCTGCATTTCTACACGGACTGCTTCAGTATCTAAGGAGTCGCGAATGGTGCTAAACATTGTGCAATCATCAGCGAACATCCTCGCTTCTGACCTTATGATTGAAGGAAGGTCATTAATGAAGCAGCTGAAGATGGTTGAGCTTAGGACACTACGCTGAGGAACTCCTGCAGTGATGTCCTGGAGCTCAGATGATTGACCTCCAACAACCACAACCATCTTCCTTTGTGCTAGGTATGACTCTAACCAGCAGAGAGTTTTCCCCCTGATTCCCATTGACTCCAGTTTTGCTAGGGCTCCTTGATGCCATACTCAGTCAAATGCTGCCTTGATGTCAAGGGCAGTCACTCTCACCTCACCTCTTGAGTTCAGCTCTTTTGTCCATGTTTGAACCAAGGCTGTAATGAGATCAGGTGCTGAGTGGCCCTGTCGGAACCCAGACTGGGTATCACTGAGCAGGTTATTGTTAAGCAAGTGCTGCTTGATGGCACTGTTGATGACACCTTCATCACTTTGCTGATGATTGAGAGTAGACTGATGGGGCGGTAATTGGCCGGGTTGGATTTGTCCTGCTTTTTGTGTACAGGACATACCTGGGCAATTTTCCACATTGCCAAGTAGATGCCAGTGTTGTAGCTATACTGGATCAGCTTGGCTAGGGGTGTGGCAAGTTCTGGAGCACAGGTTTTCAGTACTATTGCTGGAATATTGTCAGGACCCATAGCCTTTGCAGTATCCAGTGCCTTCAGTCGTTTCTTGATATCATGCGAAGTGAATCGAATTGGCTGAAGTCTGGCATCGGTAACGCTGGGGACTTCAGGAGGGGACCGAGATGGATCATCAACTCGGCACTTCTGGCTGATGATTGTTGCAAATGCTTCAGTTTTATCTTTCACACTGATGTGCTGCGCTCCCCCATCATTGAGGATGGGGATATTTGTGGCGCCACCTCCTCCAGTTAGTTGTTTAATAGTCCACCACCATTCACGGCTGGATGTGGCAGGACTGCAGAGCTTAGATCTGATCCGTTGGTTATGGGACCACTTAGCTCTGTCTATTGCATGCTGCTTATGCCGTTTGGCATGCAAGTAGTCCTGTCTTGTCGCTTCACCAGTTGACACCTCATTTTGAGGTCTGCCTGGTGCTGCTCCTGGCATGCCCTCCTGCACTCTTCATTGAACCAGGGTTGGTCTCCTGGCTTGATGGTAATGGTAGAGTGGGGGATATGCCGAGCCATGAGGTTGCAGATTGTGGTTGAGTACAATTCTGCTGCTGCTAATGGCCCACAGCGCCTCATGGATGCCCAGTTTTGCATTGCTAGAAAAAGTGCCACACAACATGATGGACGGTATTCTCAATGTGAAGGAAGAAGCCCTTCGGAATGTTGAAAGGGGAGGCGAGAGGAAGATTGTTTGGTGGTGGCATCACGTTACAGGTGGGGGAAATGGTGGAGGATGATCCGTTGAATAAAGAGGCTGGTGGAGTGGAAGGTGAGGACAAGGGGAACTCTATCACGGCTCTGGGAGGGGTGAGAGCAGAAATGCGAGAAATGGGTCAGACACGGTCGAGGGCCCTGTCAACCCTGATGGGGGGAATCCTCAGTTGAGGAAAAAAGGACGATATATCAGAAGCACTGGTATGGAAGGTTGCATCATCAGAATAAATGCAATGGAGGCGGAGGAAGTGGGGGAATGGAATGGAATTCTTGCAGGAACATGGTGTGAGGAAGTGTAGTCGAGGTAGCTGTGGGAGTCCATGCGCTTATAGTGAATATTTGTTGATAGCCTATCTCCAGAACTGGAGACAGAGAAGTTGAGGAAGGGATGGGAAGATTTGGAGATTGACGATGTGAAGGGGAGAGAATGGTGGAAATTTGAAGCAAAGTTAATGAAGTTTTCCAGTTCAGGGCAAGAGCAGGAAACAGCACTAATACAGACACCAGTGTACTGGAAAAAGAGGTGAGGGAGGAGATGTCAGTAGGACTGGAACAAGGAATGTTCCACATATCCCTCAAAAGGGCAGGCATAGCTAGAACTGATGTGGGTCCCCATAGCAGCACCTTTAATTTGGAAGAAGTGAGTTGAGTTGAAGAAGAAGTTGTTCAATTTGAGAACAGGTTCAGTGGAGGAGGGAGATGGTGGTGGATGGGGCTGTTTGGGCCTCCATTCAAGGAGGAGGCAGAGAGCCCTAAGGCCATCCTGGTGGAGGTGTAGAAAAATTGGACATCCATGGTGAAAAGGAGACGGTTAGGGCCAGGAAACTGGAAACTATTGAAGTAACTGAGGGCATCAGAAGAGTCACGGATGTAAGTAGGAAGAGACTGGACAAGGGGAGAGAAAATAGAGTCGAGAAAGGAAGAAATCAGCTCAGTGGCGCAAGAACAGGCTGAAACAATGGATCTACAAGGGCAGACATGTTTTGGATTTTGGGAAGGAGATAGAAGCGGGCTGTATGGGGTTGGGAGGCTATGAGGTTGGAAACTGTGGAGGAACGTCCCCAGAGGAGATGAGGTCAGTGACAGTCCTGGAAACAATGGCTTGATGATCAGTGGTCGGATCATAGTCCAGGGGTTGGTAGGAGGAAGTGTCGGAGAGTTTGCGCTTGGTCTCTGCTAGGTAGAGGCCAGTTTGCCAGATAACAGCACCACCTTTGTCGGCAGGTTTGATGACAATGTTAGGATTGGACCTGGAAGGACGGAGTGTAGCAAGTTCAGAGGAAGACAGCAAGAGCGAGGGAGGGGAGCAGAGAAATTGAGATGGCCAATGTCACACCAACAGTTCTCACTGAAAAGATCAAGAGAGGATAAGAGGCTAGAGGGAGGGGTCCAGGTGGAGGGAGAATACTGGAGATGGGTATAAGGGTCCATTGTGCATTTATCCCCGGCCAAAGAAGCGAGCAGAGAGGTGAAGGTGATGGAAGAAGAGCTCAATGTCACGCCGAGCTCAAAATTCATTGAGTTGGGGGCGTGAGGGAATAAAGCTGAGGCCTTTGATAAGGACAGACCATTCAGCATGAGAGAGGGGAAGATCGGACGGTATCATGAATACACAGCAAGAGATGAGATTACAAGAATGGACAGGGTCAGAGGGAAGTGAAGGGGAAGAAAGATCTGGAGGGGCATTGGTTACCATGTGTTTTGGAATTGTTTAGATGACAGTTTTGTCCTGAGCTATTAATAAATTGGACAACAGGTTATGGTGGCCATGACAACAAAACAAGGTACAGAGACACAACTTGAACCACAGATTAATCCTCTTTATCTCCAGTAGAGTTTATAACCAGAAAGTGTAGCATTACTCATTCAAACAGCTATTTCGTTCAGCTGTTCACTATAACTGACTCGACCTTGTTAATTTCTCTTTCTTCACAAAATCATAGAATCGTTTAGCACAGAAGGAGAAAATTCAGTTCACCTTGCCTGTCAGCTCTTTGAAAGAACCATTCAATTAGTCCCACTCCCCTGCTCTTCCCCATAGTCCTGCAAATTTTTACCCCTCAAGTACTTAGCTAAATCCCCTTAGAAAATTGCTGTTGAATTTGCTTCCAACACACTTTCAGGCAGTGCATTCCAACAACTCACTGAGTGAAGAAATTTTTCCTTATCTTCCCTCCATTTTTTTTTACCAATTATTTTAAATCTGTGTCCTTTAGTTACTTACCCTCCTGCCAGGGGAAACAATTTCTTCTTATTTACTCTCTCAAAGCCCCACATTATTTTGAACACCTCTGTTAAATCTGCCCTGAACTTTCTCCGCATTAAGGAGACCATCCCAGCTCCAACTAATTGATGTCCCTCATCTCTTGTATCATTCTGGTTAATTTCCTCTACACTCTCTCCAAGGCCTTCCTAATTGAACAATTCCTATTATAGCAATTACCCCAATACTGAAAAATAGGATAGCTCTATAAAAAGGATTCATTGCAACAAAATTATTTCACTGTCAGTAGATTTACTTCACTGTTTATGGCATGGGATGATGCTTAGCAGTTCTTCTTCAGATCATTATGTTGCTGACAAGCATGGATAATGAGGGTATGGTCATGTTACTTAACTTTAACTCTGATCACAGGATAAGGGAACATGAGCAAGAAATTGACAAGGATCAAGCAAAGTTGGACATCACATGGCTGTTTCTTTTTCCAGTATCTCTACAGATTATAGGCTCCCATCAAATGTAGTTAAGTTGAAAATATTTTGTCAGAGAGGTGATAATTGGAAATTGGAGAATCTGAGCATTTCAATAACACTAGCTTTTTTTTTTAGCCAAAGCTGATTGTCTAAACCAGACTGTTTCATTTTCCTGTATTAGTCCATGTGCTGTGTCAGTTGATTCCTATAAAAAGGAGCTAGATAAATATCCTGGTGACCATAGGGATGCAAGGTTTTAAAGACCAAGATGATCAAATACTCTATGGGCACCATTGCCTAGACATTCAATCAATATAATGTGCCAGGCATGCACTAAGTGTGCTGCTCATTAACTGCATTGGGTGGGTGGTAAATCAGGTTTTACTTATGCCACTTAAGGTGCACTCTGGCTGCACACAGCAAGGAATGCCTTTGAAGAAAGAGGTGGCTGCAAATCCTGCAGATGGGGTTCCAGGCATCTCTCATGTCGCTTTGGAGACCCTGGTCCAGATGGTGAACAATGCTTCCCCAACCATTTGAAGTATCCTCAATGAAAGGTCAGCAGCCTTCCATTTCCCTTGCTGTAGCAACTGAATACTTTGCAGGAGTACTAAGAATGATAAACAAGCATACCAGGGTAAGTCTTAATTATTCCTGTTAAATATTATGAACAGATGGGATGGAGTTGTGATTTTTTTTGTTCTGGATCTGATGCTCGTGTCAATATTTGTAATGAAGTAAAGCCAACACCCATAAAGCTAGACTGAACAAAGGCAATGGGATGGTAATAGTAAGGATGGTGGTGATAAGCATTGCAGGACGATTGGTGTATTGAAGATAGGAGTGATGGTTCACCTCGAATTGCTCCTGATGAACTGCTCTCTATGAGCTGTCAGCTTGGGGCACTGATGGTCGATGCTGCTCTTGCTCTTCCTCCGCTTCATACCACTCTTCCTGCACTTCTAGGCAAGAACTGATCGCTTATGATGGTAAAAGTTATGCACATGACCACAAATCTGGAAACATGACCAGGGTTGCACTGCAATGTTCCCCCTAAGGCACTAAAGAATTGAATATTGTAGAATTCCGATTTTGAATTTAGCTGCAAATTTCAATAAGGAGACCCTTTGCTCTCAGCATTTGAACTGCTTACTACTGACACAAAATATATTTCAAACCCAGATGCAGCTGGGATTAAAAACACAACCATATGTGGATCAAGCGAACGTCATAACTGCCTTGTTTCTGGCGTCAGCACCAAACACAGGAAACATTGCTAAATAGGTTAAATGTGTAATTATCCTTCAGAACATCAACCACAAACATAACATGCACTGCCTCTTGACTATGTTAGACTGGCTTGATATGTCAATAATCGATTCTGCAGGAGATTGAATTTACCACAACAGGATGGAGCCCCCACCCCAACACTCCCCTCTAAGTGATCACTTTTCTGTTCTCAAAACAAAGCCAGGAGGGAATGCAAGGAATTTGATCAATGTTTTCCTCTGCATTTTTCTGGAACAAGATACGAGCCAGGCTGTTAAAATTCAAACCCAGATTAAAGCATCCAGACGATGAGAGGCTTGTTCTATACAGCTAGTTGGCTTGTGAGATTCAAAATAATGTATCAGTATAAGTAGTTTTTGGAACAACTGTTGTATTAATCTTTTATTAGCTGTTATAAAACGTTGAACAGTCCATTTCATTTCAGATGTTCTGCTGATTTCCAAATGTCAAAACTGTTACAAAAATTGGTGGGAAAATGACAAGATCCACCCAACAGAGTGTTTCAATTGTCCAACTGGCAGTTATGTTTGAAGGAAGAAAGGCTTGCATTTATTCAGTGCTTTTCTTGACTTCAGGACATTCCAAAGCCCTTTGCAGCCAATGAAGTGCTTTTGAAGGGTAGTCTTTATAAGATAAGAGGCACAGCAGCCAATTTGCACACAGCATGGCCCCACAAATAGTAATCAAATAATGGCCAGATAATCTGCTTTTTAGTGATGTTGGTTGAGGGATAAATATTAGACAACTAACCAGGGAGAACGCTCCTGTTCTTCTTCAAATAGTGCCATATGGCCACCTGAGGCTTCAGTTTAACATTTCATGAGAAAGATGGCATTCCTGACACTGTAGAGATTTCTCTGTACTGCATGGGAGCACCCTCCTGGATTCTATCATTTTTCAGCTGGCACAGACATGATGGGCGAGGTGGTCTCCTTCTGTGTTGCAAATTTTCTATGATTCTAAGTCCCTGGAGTTGGACTGGAACCCAGAACCTTCTAATTCCAACATCAGAGTATCACCAACTGAGCCGCACCTGACAGTGATATAAACACTGAATAGCATGTAAAATGGCTTTCATGTAAATGCATAACATTACAAATTTAAGGCTTTTAAACTTGTAGGCCGAGAAATGAATTTGCACTGGCCTGCTGACATGAAAAAGGCACAGGGAACAATCCTAGACAATCCAGTCTGTCTTTAGAATTTAACAAGGAAGGCAGCTCTAAAATTTATTCAAAGTTCTCCTTATTTTTAAAAAAAAACTTTTTAATTGTGGCCCCATCATATTATTGCACTTTGGTGATCTTAACAATGGCATATATTCCTGTCCACCGCAGAATGGCTCCATGACAATTAGTCAGATTTAGGGCTTCAGACCGGTTTGAGTAAGATACAATGGAAGCACTTCAGTCACATTAGAAGCTGAGAAATCTGTACCCTGAGGCTATAATGACACCCAACTGACGGTAGAGCAGCTCTCAGGCCAGTAAAAATGTGTCTTCCAGTGTTTGATGTAAGAGATGCTCCAGGCACAGACCCTTGGTAATGATACTGGAGCAGCCTAGCAACCAGAAAACCCTGTTTGGGGTGTACATGCAGGTAACTTCCTTTTTTATATATACAAAAGTGTCAAACAGAATTCCCCTGAGGATAATATTTTCTTCTCTAAAAAAAATTGAATACATTGAACAAAACCTACTCACACTAATATTTCAACATACTTAACGAGGCAGTGTTTTATCCAACTTGTCACTTAATTGAGCACTGCCCTGCCCTCTAACCTCCTCATCCAAAGATTCCATCTCAATTGAGACATGCTGTCCTGGCAATAGAGCACACAGAGGAAACTAAGATACAAACATACGAATTAGGAGCAGAAGTAGGCCACTCGGCCCCTTGAGCCTGCTCCATCATTCAATAAGATCATGGCTGATCTGCTTGGGCTTTGAATTCCACGCTCCCATCTACCCACGATAACCCTTGCCTAACAAGAATCTATCTATCTCCGCCTTAAAAACATTCAATGACCCCACCTCCACCACCTTCTGAGGCAAAGAGTTCCAAAGTCGCCGAACTCTGAGAGAAAAAGATTCTCCTCATCTCTGTCCTAAAAGGGCAACCCCTAGTTTTAAAACAGTGCCCCCTAGTTCTGGACTCACCCACAAGAGGAAACATCCTTTCCGCATCTACCTTGTCAAGACCATTCAGGATCTTATAAACTTCAATCAAGTCTCCCCTCACTCTTCTAAACCCCCAGTCTGTCCAACCTTGTCTCATAAGACAACCCGCTCACTCAGGTATCAATCCAGTAAACCTCCTCTGAACTGCCTCCAACACAGATCTGCATGCAAGACTCCTGTGCGAGTATATTCAGCTAGTTTACCAGTTCTGCAAAAAACTGCTCTCCTGCCTCATGTGCTGGCAAGGCAACTCAAAATAAGTCATTGTGATGTCAGCCTTGGCTGAGTGGTGACACTCTTGCCTCTGGGTTAGCAAGCCTCCCTTTAGAGACCTGAGTACAAAATCTAGACTGGCACGTCAGTATCATACCTAGGGAGTGCTGCACTGTTGGAGGTGTCATCACTTGGATAAGTTATTAAACTGAGGCCCTGTTTATCCTCCTAGATGGGCATAAAAGATCCCATGGGACTATTCACAGAAGAACAGGGGTGTTCTCCCAGTTTCCTGTCCAACATTTATCCCTCAACAACAACTAAAACAGATTATCTGATCAATTATTTTATTGCTGCTGGTGGGAACTTACTGTGCATAACTTGGATGCCACGTTACCTACATTACAACAATGACTACACTTCAAAACAATAAGTACTTATGCTGGCTGTGGGACACCCCGAGGTTGTGAAAGGGACTATATAAATGAAAGTACTTTCTTGATTGTAAAATAGAAAATAAAAATTACAGATTGGAGCGGCAAACAATGGTTTATTGGCAACAAGACAGCAGTGTAGCAAAACCCACCTGCACAGCTGAAGGAAAAACAGCTAGAGCGTGGCTACCCGACCCGAACACGATGACATATGTCGGGTTCATGTCGGGTCGGGTCGCTCTTCTGGGTCCGGCATTCGGACTCGAGTTGGGTCGGGCCGGGTCGGACAGTGACAGCCAGAACGTCAAGGTGGGAAACGTGCATCTAATCTGCAGTGAGAGATTCCATCCAAGGTAGAGCACAACCTCTTTAATATAATCAACTTCATTCCTAAGGTTGGGTCAGGTCGGATCGGGTCGGTCGCGGGAAATAAATCAAAGGACTCAGGCCGGGTCGGGCTCGGGTCGGATGTGGTTCTGTCGGGCTCAGGTCGGGTTTCAATTGCAGACCCGAGCAGGCTTTTAAAAACAACATCGATGACAAGCCCAGTGATATAAGGTTGAAACTTCTGATGCTTGCTTAATGACAGGATCAAGGAGGTCTTACAACAACAGCTGGGAACTTGGGGAAACACAGAGTCTTCATTGTATGGCAGCATATTTTACTGGTGAGATATTGTACTCAAATTTGTTAAGGTTATTAAAAATCTGGACTATTTCTTCAGTGCTGTTTTAATAAGCAAGAAGCAAAATTACGTAAAGTACTGGTTGCTGCCAAGAGTGCTACACAAGAGAGTTTCCATTCAAGTAGAATTACAGTTGGTGTGAATGAATGGAGGGCATTCCTTAACAGAGGACTTTTCTCAGGCACCATGGACATGCAATATTTTTGTTTCGAGAAACTTACACCTGTGCTCAATGAAGTGATGGGGAATGAAACATTTCTCCACACTTTGCACCCAGGCTGTATCAAACACATCTAATTAAAATATCACACATATTTGAAGCAGGGTAGGGCTCAATTGAATTATCCACACAAGTATGCCCTAATCAAGTCCACAAAAGAATCTCCTTCTGCATCAGTGTCAAACGTCCATAACTCTCAGCTGTCAGCTTTGTTCTCACTAACATGGTCAACTTAGTACCAATCATATTTTTGTACTGTTGTCCAGTAGGAATTGGACTGAATCTGCCCAAACTTATTTCATTTACACCTGGTGCAGAAAGGTTACTTTCATCCTTACAGTTCGGATTAAACCCAATCATTGCCAACTAATGTTTAAACAATATTAACAAGGTTCAATTACATCAAAACAGAGTTCAAATAGTGAAATCAATCTTTTGTTCAAAGCTGCCACTATCCCTCCTTGTTCTCTTTGACCTCATGTGCTGGACTCCTGAAACACCATCATGCCAGGGGATGCCTAATACGATGCATGATGTGGAAGGGGATCTTAGGACTAACAGCAGGTGTAACTTTGAACAGGCTATCAACCCAGTAAAAGAACCATAAAGACTGTCTGCACATTAAAGACCAAAAGGCAGCTAAAGTGTCCGACGCCAATGGATCAGAGCAAAGCTCTTTGCACCCACAGCACCACCCCACATCTCATTCCCCCTTACCCCCTGCCCCGACTCCCCACCATACCATCCCAGCGCCCCATTGCCCCCACCTCATTCTTGTGGACAACCTGGCAGCCAACTAGGTGAGAAGGTTTATGAATCTCCAACATCCTGAAGCAGGTTGTAACCCAGCATTGGGGTACCAAAGACTATGGTTAAAGACCTGACCTGAAACGTTAACTCTGCTTCTCTCTCCATAGATGCTGCCAGACCTGCTGAGTATTTTCAGCACTTTTTGTTTTTATTTCAGATTTCCAGCATCTGCAGTATTTTGCTTTTATAGCTGCTTCCCTAGCCCAGTGGCTCCAGTGCAGCTATGACAATGGCTTCTACCTGCTAATATGGATTAACGTTTGAGTTATCCAGAGATAAAGTAGAGTAACTCCAATCGGGTCATGTATGGCCCTGTGAGTCTCCTCCCAATCATCAATAAAGTGTTGGGATGAATCAGCAATGCTGTCATCAAGCAACACTGCACACAGCTGAATTGCAACCAATGCCAGGCTAACCCAGAAATTGAAACGTCAAAGAACAAAGGACAAAGAACAGTACAGCACAGGAACAGGCCATTCGGCCCTCCAAGCCTGCACCGATCTTGATGCCTGCCTAAACTAAAACTTTCTGCACTTCCGGAGACCGTATCCCTCTATTCCCATCCTATTCATGTATTTGTCAAGATGCCTTTTAAACGTCATTATCGTACCTGCTTCCACCACCTCCCCCGGCAGCAAGTTCCAGGCACTCACCACCCTCTGTGTAAAGACCCATTAAAATATATGACCCCATGCACAGGCACTGCAAGCTTATGTGAACTGCTGCAGCTGTTTTTGCTCAGTGCTCTTGCCCTCCCTTGCCCTCGACTCAAAATATGTGCTCTCAGTACAGACTCTAAATCACCCCAGTAAGCCCGGTTACCCGTCTCGCCACCCACTCACTCCCCAAACCCACGTCCTACTCATTAATAACATGCAAGTGCCAGTGTGTGCTGTGATCTGACCTGAACAGGTAGAAGACTGTGAGAGTAAATCAGCAGATAAGCAAAATAGTGGGGTGCCATCAACTGACACTTTGATGAACATTGAGGACAAATGTGGTTTTCCACCTGGGCAGTCCCAGAGGCTCTCAACAATACCCAGGAAATCCTGGGAGGGCGGGTGAAATTGGTTTCGGTGGCAGGGGGTGGGGAAGTTGTTTGCTTGCAATTTGTAGCGTTTCAATTGATTGATTAACAACTCCATTTGTATAATAGTCGTGGCATTAATTGCAGTACTGAAGCACAGTAATGGGAGGCATGGCGACATTAATTAGAGTGGTGATTTGTGGGTTCAACCATACCACCACAAATCGCAAGCAATCAACTCATCAAAAACAACTATTCTAGTGTTAGTGACGGATCCTTGCAAAGAAAAGCACAAAAACGCCACAGCTCCTTAATTTAGCAGCATAGCTTGGTTTCACACAGCAAAGCACTGAACTCCTAAAAGTTTGAACACTGTGGCTGAGGAAGTGATGCCATTGGACCACCTGATCTGGAAGTGATGTCATCAGATACCCGAAACAAAAAATATCTGCACAATGTTGCGAGTCACTCCATAAAAGTAATGGAAGCGGACATTACTGAAGTGTTGTTCCAGGTGTTAGAAAGTATCACAAAATGTGACAAAATTGTGACACATGAAGTGCCAAAAATTTTGATGCATTATAGTTGCAAAAACATTTCATCAAATAGGTGTTTTGTTCATCTGTTACACTTCAGACAACACACGTTCAGTGTCAGATTTCACACATCACCAACTTTTCAGATACAAATTTCTTCCAGCTGATTGGTTCATGAAAATGGAATTTGAGCTACAAGAAGTAGCAGAGAAATGTAAATCTACCTGAAATTCAAAAAAACTACAAATTATTTTGAGAAGTAACCAGATTTTTTTTGCCAGAACAACGCAAAGCATAAATTCAACTTTATTTGACATAATTTTGAAAGCAAGCATCTATACACTAAATTATAGCTCACGTCTCACAACCACAGTCGCCAAGTACATGAGGAGAGCTGAACACAGATACAACAGAGGAGGAGGAAGCTGGAAAGTGAAGTCATTTTGTAATGTGTTCTAAATCATTATAGCAGATACATTCTTCATCTGTGATTTTTTTTTAGTTCTGATTATAACCAAACACAAGGAGGACTGAACTAGCATTCCAGTTTAATGTTTATTGTGATAATATTGAGATATTTGATAAAGAAGGAAAGATGCAAATTAGCTCAACATTTTCTTAAGTCTTATTTATTTTTTGACTTTCATCAAAAAAAAATCCATGTCCTAAACAAAACAGTAGCTAAGAAACACTCCTCATCTACTCCTGGCGATTTCTGTCTGTTTCCTTTCTTGTGCTTGATCGGGTATCTGCTAAAATGTGCTTTCACAGCTACATCTCCTTCCTCAGCAGCTGTTTCTGTCTCTTGACTTATTCCACGTGGATTCCAACTGAAATTCCAAGTTTATGCTTCAGATCATAAAAACATAGAAACATAAAAAATAGGAGCAGGAGTAGGCCATTCAGCCCTTCAAGCCTGCACTGCCATTCATTATGATCATGGCTGATCATCCAACTCAATGACCTGTTCCCGCTTTCCCCCCATATCCTTTGATCCCTTTAAACCCAAGACCTATATCTAACTGCTTCTTGAAAACTTACAATGTTTTGGCCTCAACTGCTTTCTGTGGTAGCGAATTCCACAGGCTCACCACTCTCTGGGTGAAGAAATTTCTCCTCACCTCAGTCCTGAAAGGATTACCCCATATCCTTAGACTATGACCCCTGGCTCTGGACTCCCCCACCATCGGGAACATCATAGCCAACTCGCACCTCATACCATCGTAGTTTCCTTTATTAAGATTCAGAACCCTAGTCTCAGAATCAACTACGTCACTCTCCATCTTGATGAAGAATTCTATCATATTATGGTCGCTCATCCCCACGGGGTCTCGCACAACTAGATTTTCAATTATTCCTCTCTCATTACACAGTACCCAGTCTAAGATGGCCTGTTCTCTAGTTGGTTCTTTAACATATTGGTCCAGAAAACCATCCCGTATACACTCGAAGAATTCCTCCTCTACGGTATTGTGACTAATTTGATTTGCCCAATCTATATGCAGATTAAAGTCATCCATAATTACAGATGTCCCTTTATCGCATGCGTCTCTAATTTCCTGTTTAATGCCATTCCCAACATCACTACTACAGTTTGGGGGTCTATATACAACCCCCACTAACGTTTTTTGCCCCTTAGTGTTTCTTAGCTCTACCCATACAGATTTCATATAGTCAGAGCTAATATCCTTCCTCACTATTGCGTTAATTTCCTCTTTAACCAGCAATGCAACTCCACCGCCTTTTACTTTGTGTCTGTCCTTCCTAAATACTGAATACCCCTGGAAGTTCATTTCCCATCCCTGGTCACCCTGCAGCCATGTCTCCATAATCCCGACTATATCATACCTGTTTATATCTATTTGCACAATTAATCCATCCACTTTATTGCGAATGCTACTCGCATTAAGGCACAAAGCCTCAAGGCTTGTCTTTTTTAACATTACCTGTTCCCTTCCCACTGTTTTTCACTGTGGCCCTGTTTGATTCTGGCCCTTGATTTCTCTGCCTATCACTTTTCTTATTCCCCTTACTGTCTTTTGTTCTTGTTCTTGATCCCCCCCTCCTCTGACTCCTTGCAAAGGTTCCCATCCCCCTGCCATTTTAGTTTAAACTCTCCCCAACCACTCTAGCAAATACTCCCCCTAGGACATCAGTCCCGGTCCTGCCCAGGTGTAACCCGTCCAGTTTGTACTGGTCCCACCTCCCCCAGACCTCCCCCAATGTCCCAGGAATCTAAAACCCTCCCCCTCACACCATCTCTTCAGCCACGTATTCATCCGATATATCCTGCTATTTCTACTCTGACTAGCATGTGGCACTGATAGTAATCCTGAGATCACTACCTTTGAGGTCCTACTTTTCAACTTACTTCCTAACTCCCTTTATTCTGCTTTTAAGACCTCATCCCTTTTTTAGCTATGTCGTTTGTACTAATATGTACCACAACCACTGACTGTTCACCCTCCCCCTTCAGAATATCCTGTGACCACTCTGAGCCATCCTTGACCCCAGCACCAGAGAGGCAACATACCATCCTGGAGTCTCGTTTGCAGCCACAGAAACACCTATCTATTCCCCTTACAATTGAATCCCCTATAACTATTGCATTCCCACACTTTTTACTCCTCCCCTGTGCAGCAGAGCCAACCATGGTGCAACAAATTGGGCTGTTGCTGCTTTCCCCTTGAGAGGCCATTCCCCCCAACAGTATCCAAAGCGGTATACCTGTTTTGCAGGGGAATAGCCACAGGAGATTCCTGCACTCCTGCCTAGTTCTCTTGCTCTGCCTGGTGGTCACCCATTCCCTTCTTGCCTGTGGAGTCTGAGCCTGCGGTGTGACCACTACTCTATACGTGCTACTCACAATACTCTCCGCCTCGCGATACTCTCCACCCATGAATACAGCTATCTCCATGACATTCAGCATTCCTCAAATCACTGCTCACATCGCTTCCTGAGATCCAGGCTCAATGCCATGTGCCACCACATGCACGCTCTTGACCTCCCTCTTTCAGAGTTGCTCTGGTCCACATTTGGTGCTTTAATTTAAAAAATGTTGTCTTCCTTTCAGGTGTCACATTGTATTTGCTGCTCATGATGCAGTATTCTCTACACTGGGGTGACCAAATTCAGATTGAGTGATCACTTTGCTGAACACCTTCATTCAGTCTGCAAGTGTGACCCTGAGCTTCCACTCAATTGCCACCTTAATTCTCCAGCCCACTCCCACTCTGACATCTGGCTCCTACACTGCTCCAATAAATCTCAATGGAAGCTTGAGAAACAGCAACGCATCTTTCAATTTGGCATGTTACAACCTTCTGGACTTAACAATGAGTTCAACAATTTCAGATTATAACTACTGCTCCTATTTTTTTGGACAGCAACTTTTGGACAGTAATGATTCTGCTGGTGTCAATTACAGCTCCTATGGATTCATCCTTTGTTTCTTTACTTGTCTCATCTTGTCCCATTACCATCCCCTTTTGCCTTACATCATCATTGCATTTGTCATTTAATAATTCATGCCTTCCACAGACATATGTTTTTGTTCTTACCTCCCCTGCCCCCATTTCCCTATCTCTGTACTTTATTTATTTATTTATTTAGAGATACAGCACTGAAACAGGCCCTTTGGCCCACCGAGTCTGTGCCGACCAACAACCACCCGTTTATACTAACCCTACAGTAATCCCATAATCCTTACCACATACCTACACTAGGGGTAATTTACAAATCACCTGCAAGTCTTTGGCTGTGGGAGGAAACCGGAGCACCCGGCAAAAATCCACACAGTCACAGGGAGAACTTGCAAACTCCGCACAGGCAGTACCCAGAATCGAACCCGGGTCCCTGGAGCTGTGAGGCAGCAGTGCTAACCACTGCACCACTGTGCCACCCTTAAAGGCTTAAAGCCTGTTACCTTGCTAATATTTTCCAGTTCTGACAAAAAAAAAAATCGCTGGCCTAGAACATTGACCTGGATTTTGTGGTCAGCATGCTGCTGACCTCAAAAAAGATGCCTGCAAAGATTTAGTGGGCTGTGTGATATCAATTTCCCCTATTATGATATCAATTTCACTCTGGCGCCATCTGTAGGGGATCTCTAGCATTTAGTAACAATGAAGTCATCAAGCAGGCAGAGCAGCCGATCAGATTGAAGAATTCTCACAGACAGCAAACCAGAAATAAAAAGCACTGATTATCATTCACTTTTTAATCATTTTACAGAGAGTGAAATAAAATTGGGGCATATATATGGGATAAAGGATTAAGGTAGAAGCTAAAACATTATATGTAAACTTTAAAATAAAGCAAAAAATAATTTTTATTATTTTAAAAATCAATGGAACTTTTATCATGGAATGAACAAATGACACTCCAGACTTTTACAATTAGAGCCTGAGAGTTTGTTCATCAGTAATTATGACTTACTACACCATTAAAGACTCAGTTACACCTCATTCAACAAGGCTTAACTTTTTCAATGCTTTTAACAGTGAGAATAGTAAGAGTTGAATTTCACATCAAATCACTGATTCTGTGCTGATTGCATATTGAAGACTGCAACAGTGGATCCAATGGAGGAGTAGGGTATTACTGACTGCAATCTCCGGATTTCAGCATGTAATTGCAAACGTGTGGACACCAGGGACTGGATCTTTATGCCACGCTGAGGGTGGAGGGTGGATACCAGCTGGTGTGCTGGTTTACTGGCATCATCCTGTCCCTGGGCCATTTTTCTGCAGATGGGATGGGGGGACCCTCAGGGCTACCCACCTGCAAGTGATAGGTAGCCAATTAAGACTCCTTAAAGGCCTATTAAGGCCTATTATCAGAGGCCAACTGGAATTTTGGGGTCGGCCTCCAGGTCCCTCGAAGCATTGTGAGCTAGGCCAGCTGCCTGGAGGCAAACTCCCAGCAGAAGACCAGAGGGCCGGTGCTCCAGGCAGGCTTTGAGGCCCTTCCCGTCTGCCTGGCTTCAGTTGTAGCTGCAGTCTGCCCTGTGGAGACGCTCCCCCTCCTGAATGGTGGCCTGGCTCCCAAGGGCACTTTTTTTTATTTGAGAGTTTAAAAAGTTGGAGAGAGGGTGCCTCAAAATCGAGGTGCACCCTCTCTCTCACTTACCTGAAAAGGCAGCCTGCTGCTTCTTCCATGCTGGAGGGCCTCCTATTGGCCGTCCAGCTTTGAGAGCTCGCCCACCATCCTTAATTGGATGATGAGCCTGTCCTCTGGCCACTAAGTGGCCAATTCGGGGAAAATCACTGCTGGGTGACTGTTTTCTCCACAGTCCAGGTTTCAGACCTCCATTTGACCCTGACATCAGGGTCCTGAAGCCCGCAGGGAAAATTGTGCATCAGAAGCTGCTGTCTATAGTCACGACAGTGAGCACTGACAGTTTCGCTGCCATTACAACTGTAAATTCTGGGCTGTTAATTCTTTTTCTCTCTCCATGGGTGCTGCCCGCTCTGGTGAGATTGTCAATATTTTATTTATTATTTAAGCCTAATATGCAAGGGGGAAAATCTACCAAAGTGGGTAAGGAATATACTATATATGCACTTTCCAGGAAACAAGAAAAACACACTTCCCGATCTTTGGGAAAATCACCTACAAATGGGTTTCAAAATTCTTCCTTTAGTGATATACGCCCATCTCGCTTCCATTTCCATCCGCTAACAGCTCCTTTTTCCTCCGAATCACCTAAGCAACTCTATATATCTATAATTTGCTGTAGATTTGTTCATTGAATGTTAGATCATTTATTAATCTCCCTCTCTACCAGTTCACACTGACACTATTCTCCCCCCAGTTGTCACTTGCATCTTCCCCATGGTTTACAACAGTATGATTCACCCTTTTCCTCATTCCCTGCCCTCTGGAACCTCTGCGCCTCTAATTCTACCTTCTACCCATCCAATTCTCTCTTTAGAAGCCAGCTTTTCAAATAAGCTTTTGCTGACCCCTTTTAATCTCTCCTTTGGCATCAGTTTTCTCACTTATTTCTACTTTATAAAGCACCTAGGAACATGTGTACATTAAATGGGGCTATATCAATCTTATTGGCATGCTTGTCATTGCTTTTTCCTATCCATTTGGAATTATTTTCTTTTATTTTCCCTGGTAATTCCTCCTCCAAATGAGAGAACTAAAAGCTGAGCCACTAAAAGCTCAGCCATTGTGTAATGGATAGCTTCCTCCTGATACTAATGTTTCTTTTATCTGTGCCGAGGTTGAACATCTTTTGCTTTGTGTTCAGTGACAACAAACATGACAAAACGCAAAATATAAAAAGGGAAAAAAAAAGTCTGGGACAATAAAGAACAAGTAGATTATCTCAGGGGCAATGCTTTTATCTTCACATACCCATCTCTGTGAAATGACTGTCCTTTGGCATGTAGGACAACATGTGTTGGCAAAACAAGTTAAAATCTCACCCAGGGCTAATACTTTGAGGTCAGAATCACCAACCTAGTTACTACAGTTAAATGCAAAACACTGCAACCCTCCTATTATATTAACTTTTATTCATTATTATATTACAGTGCAATTCTCAAAAAAACCCATTTGAAGTTTGCATTGTCTGAGATGTCATTGTCATGGCAACCACAAATAATATTGAAAGGGAAATTTAAAACAATTGTATGTCCTGGTCTTGTCAAAGAGTGCAACTGTCAATTGCTGAAATGGAGAATACTTGATAAAAGGATATAGCTGAGGGACACTTTTTACATTTTGCAGCTTTAGCCAAATTCAAACACTCTTTGCCAGGTTTAGTAATTGTTAGCCATGATTCAGTGATAGCACTTTTGTCTCAAAGCCAGAATGTGGGCTCAAATTCCACTCCAGAGACTTGAGCACAACATCGAGGCTGACTTTCAGAGGTGTCATCTTCTGGATGAGACATTAAATCAAGGTCCTGTCTGCCCTCTCAGGTGGACATAAAACATCCCCAGACACTAGTTGAAGACGAGAAGGGGAGTTCTGCCCAGTGCCCTGGCCAATATTAAACTTTTAACCAACAACACCAAAAACAGATTTTTTGGTCATTATCATAGTACCCTTTGTTGGACCTTGCTGGGTACAAATTGGTTGCCGAGTTTCCTATATTATAACAGTGACTACACTTCAAAGTACTTCAGTGGCTATAAAATGCTTAGGGATGTCCTGAGATCACGAAAAGCACTATGTAAATGCAAATCTTTCCTTAATTGTACAGTTGAGCCTGCTCTACTTCATCAAACATTGTGTCTTAACCCTTGACTCAGAAGATGACACTATGACACCAGTGTCAATCTATGCCACGCATCGTATACCTCGGTGCAATTGAGATTGCTAATTTAGTGTATTGAGGAAATTAATTGAGGCTGCCCAAACATAATTTGCTTAGGATACCTGTGACAACTGTTGTATTGAAGAAGTTATATTCAGCTTATTTGTAATATTTAATGTATTAAGAGATCTTACAGCTATAGAATAGAGGGAACTTTCTATTCTATATAATAAGCTATCATTCTGGACTGGATTTAAGCCAATGTCTGGAGGAGAATAAATTGTGTTCTATCTCACTAAGCCCACAACCCCTACTTTCAAAAGAAATCCAAGCGTGGCCTATGATGCCAATGTTGACACTATAGTCAACATGTCTTTAACAAATTAGGAAATCTTTACCTATTTTCCAGGGGTCCTAGCCTATGCATCAGTCAGAATTATTCTGTTCTATTGCCAACTGACAACACTCATTGAAGACGGATGAAAGGAATTGAAGGGTGCAAATAAAACTGGTCACATATTTTACATTTTCTAAGAGTACTTCATTCCACGGCTAAAATAACATGGAATACATGGAGCCATTGACGGAGCATAGTGCCATACCACTCAGAACATGTATACATCAGTGAAATTAGATATCTATCAATAAACCCTTGAAAAGTGTTAATGTGATGTTTAACTTAGGTAGAACAGAACAAACACTGAACAGGGAGACTTGGCTTGACTAGGACCAGATTAAATTACCATCATCAAAACAGAGGAATAAAAAGAATTAATAAACTAACAGTGTTGATCTGTTGTCTAGACAAGGTTGCATTCTTTAACACAAGCATATATGTCATTAGGTAATTCAGAACATATTTGTGATGTAAGGCATTTAAAACTTATCAATATAAAGTCAAAATTATTAAATTAAACTAATCTTTTCAGCTTGGCAGTGGTGGAGGTAATATTTTAATTGCACACCTTTGAGGGTTTTATGAATGTAAGAAAAGGGATGCAGTTTATCTTTTATACATGGGTGAGGTGTCTTATTTACTTTTACAGATTAAGTGATTGATGCCAAATTTCTCTTTGGCAAAGCAAAAGCAGTAAATTTCAGAATACCTGGTCACTTGTTTGCCTTAGAGAGTCAGGTAAACATTTCCTGGAGGTTATCTTACAGTCGGGCACAGATCATATTCACTGTTGTAATTTGTATCCCTAAGGAGTTAGCATTATGAGTGTCTTGGGAAGGCAATGCATGAGGTTTCACCATTCAGTGAAGAGGCTGATTCTGGACAGGTCTGACTGTCTTCATGTGTACGTATGTCCAGTACCCCAAATTTTAGACATTTCTTGCATTTTACACTGAAACAGTGTTGTAAGAGAGAACAAGTAATTAGTAAAGCACAGTGCTGTTTGTAGGCATGGTAAATTACAGGTGAGCATGAAACAGAACAGACATCTTAACGTGTAAATGTATCTTTCATGGGGATATGCACATAACCAAGCATTGCACTAATTTTCAGTATATGTGCTTAATCCAGTATTGGCACTTGCAAAACTAATAAGGTTCTATCTGACCCAGGGGAGCATTTTTTAAAAAGTATTTCACAAAATATGATTTAAAAATTATATGACTTTCATTGTGTTTCACTCTAATAAGCAAGCAAGAAAAATGCAGCAAAAAACAGAGTTCACAGGAACAATCTGTTCCTGAGCAAAACAATTCCACTTAACAGAGGATTGTATTTATGGGTCGATATGTAGATTCTCTGTCTCTTAATAAGGCTTCAAATTTGCTTGTATATACATATTTAGTGTCTTGCTCAAGTTGAATTTTCTGCCCTGATTTGAGATTGATCGTGCAGGCTGAAGTCATCTGAACCAACATGCATGCACTTTTCAAATCCTTACTGAGTGTTTGCCCACTTAGCTCATATTCCAGGGCGAGACATGCATTCATATAGATATTCAGAATTTTTACTATGTTTGGTGCTTATTATGTTAACAGTCAATTTGCTGCTTATTTGCTGAAAAATAGCAAGTTATAAGTCTTAGAAAAGCAAAATAGCGTGGATGCTGAAAATCTGAAATAAAAACAGAAAATGCTGGAAATATTCAACAGGTCAGACAGCCTCTGTAGAGAGAGAAACAGAGTTAATGTTTCAGGATGACGATCTTTCTTCTTACTGTGAGGATTATGTTGAGGTAGCTACATGTATGGAAATATTTAAACTATTTTTGCCAGGGAAGAAGCTATCGATAAGGATGGATGACAAAATGGTTGTTGTTTACTCAGCAACAGGAGATAATGGGGAGGCGAGAAGATTATCTCTGTGTTATTCGTAACAAACTGGGAGAATGCACGCACAAGTTTAGAATTTTACTTCAAATAACGAGCAAAGAAGATTCTCAATATTGTTTAGGATGCAGAAAATAGCGAGTGAAACAAATGGGTTCAAACAAACTTATAATAATAAATAGAAGACTTGCATTTATATAGTGTCTTTCATACCCTCAGGACGCTCCAAATGTGCTTTAGAGCCAATTAAGTACTTCTGCCGTGCAGTTACAAGTGGCAGCCAAATTGTGCACAGCAAGGTCCCACAAAATGCAATGCACTAGTAACCAGATAGTGTGATGATTGTCCAGAAAACTGGGGTGAATTGCCCGGTTCTCTTCTAATTTGTGCCATGGGATCTTTTAGAGCCAGCTGAGAGGGAAGTCCAGGCTTCAGCCTAATGTTTTATCCAAAAGAAGGCACTTCCAACAGTGTAACACTTCCTCAGTCCTGCACTGGAATGTCAGCCTGGATTTTGTACTCAAGTCTTTGAAGTGGGCCTTGAACTAACAACCTATTTAATTAGAGGCATGGCTGATACTTTCTAAGAACACTTTTAGATTTCTTGAAGTTAGTTGGTTTTATAGTGACAAGATTGTTATATCATGTAGCATATAATGTATTATTCTGCTGCTAAGTTGATGTACTTAATCTTGTCTATTTCTTTAAAGCTACCAAGTTTAATGGCTCTAAATATGGGCATCCTGAAATCAAATGCAAGTCTTATACGGGAGGGAGGTTTGCTGATTCGCAGGTGCTTGTAAATTTCCAGGCCCAGATCAGATGAAATGTGTCTTTAATTCTTTTAACACATTGAAATTTAACGCAACCTTTTTAGAAAGAGGGATGAATCATATACACACCAGATCATCATTGTGATTGTCTTTAAAAAGCAGACAGCTATAAATGTGGCACCTCGCTCCACCAAGTCTCAGCTCTAAATGGTTGTGACCCCGATCACAGGAGCTTATACACAACACAAACAAATACATATAACAGAAGGACAGCCAGATCTGCATGTAATTGCAAAATGTGTTGATCATAGATTCCTTGGAATGAATAAGTATCTAGGCAGAAGAGAATGCGCTTTTAGGAAAAACGTTCAATGTTACTGTCTGGCCAGACCACAACTGACTCACATCTCCATCCTTGATTTGGGTTCATCCTTAAGGCAAATTTAACCCATTTACTTCTCTAATAATGTACTGTAAATTATCCTGTGCCAATCACTAATTGCTAATCACTGCCAGTCACTGGTCCCATTCCCTTTTATAATGATATACATCTCTACGAGCTACAATACCCCGCACCCCCCGAAGCATAAAGAAATCACACATATTTTGCATGGACTTTATTGAACCTTTACCATGAATTCAGTCATGCCCCATGGTTTCTCCTTTGATTCTAATTCTAATTTATAGTGGTCAGTTATTGAACAGGAGTCAGCTTTGAAGATGGTATAGTATGTGAGAAAAATTGAGTCCAAAACTTGGATTTGGCCTGCAAGTCTTAAAGCTCTGCAGACACTACCCGTTTAAAAAGATTGCACTCCATCTAGTGGCCTATACATGGTGAAGTATTAACATTTTTAATTAGAGCAAGATCAAAGAAGCAGGTGGGAAGCATGCCAATCAGTGATATTTAGTGTTAATTTAGTCGTGCCTTTCTTAATGTAACTGGCAAAAACAAATGGAAAATCAACAAGTTAATTTCAGATTTCATAAGTTAGATCAGTATCGTTATGGGTACCGAGCAATCAGTGGATTTATTTTGGACTTCTTGGCCATTTTCCGATCTACAAAATGCAATCAACACCACCCATGCAATCATCATTACTCTAACATGTCTGACATTGCTGGCAGATTTACTGTGACAACAACTGGTGTACCTCCCAAATGCAAGGTGTGCTGTATTAGCACAATGCAGCACTCAGATCATTGTGAACACAGCACATTTGGGAGAAACATATGTTTCGGAAAAGGATGGAGTAATCCTCAGTGAGCAGGACAGAAGCACAAGTTGCTTTTGTATGAGAATTGCAGCCATGATCGGTCTCAGTTTAATATTTCATGTTTCACCATTGAAAATGCAGCATTCCCTTAGTACTGTACAAGAGTGTCAGTCCAGATTATGTTCTGGTGTGAGGCTGAAAGCCACAAACTTTCGACCTAGTGGCAACAGTACCACCAACTGACTCATGTTCAGCTGACAAAATTCTGCTGGATGGTAGCCAAAGTTTTCACTCAATGTCAGTTTCCTAAGACACCCAGTCTAACCAACTGATGAATGGATGATCAAGCTTCCTACTGGCAGAACTGATAGATTTCAATGCTGGTCAGCCTTTACTTTTTAAAAATTCGTTCCCAGGATGTGGGCATCACTGGCTAGGCCAGTATTTATTGCCCATCCCTAAATGCCCTTGAGACGGTGTTGGTGAGCTGCTTTCTTGAACCGCTGCAGTCCATGTGGTGTAGATACACCCACAGTGCTGTTAGGAAGGGAGTTCCGGGATTTAGGTGGTAGAGGTCACAGGTGTGGAAGCTGCTGTCGAAGGAGCCTTGGTGATTTGCTGCAGTGCCTCTTGTAGATGGTACACACTGCTGCCACTGTGTGTCAGTGGTCGAGGGAGTGAATGTTGAAGGTGGTGGATAGGGTACCAATCAAACGGGCTGCCTTGACCTGGATGGTGTTGAGCTTCTTGAGTGTTATTGGAGCTGCACTCATCCAAGTAAGTGGAGAGTATTCCAGCATACTTGTGTCTTAAAGATGGTGGGCAGGCTTTGGGGAGTCAGGAGGTGCGTTACTTGCCACAGAATTCCCAGCTTCGGACTTGCTCTTGTAGCCACGGTACTTATATTGTTGATCCAGTTCAGTTTTTGGTCAATGGTAACCCCCAGGATGTTGGTAGTGGGGATTCAGCGATGGTAATGGGGAGATGGTTGGATTCTCTCTTATTGGAGAGAGTCATTGCCTGGCACTTGTGTGGCTTGAATGTCTTCTTCTTCTTTGGCCGCCTTGTCTCAGGAGACAATGGGTAAGCGCCTGGAGGTGGTCAGTGGTTTGTGGAGCAGCGCCTGGAGTGGCTATCAAGGCCAATACTAGAGTGGCAGACTCTTCTACAGGTGCTGCAGAAAAAATTGGTTGTCGGGGCTGTTACACAGTTGGCTCTCCCCTTGCGCTTCTGTCTTTTTTCCTGCCAACTGCTAAGTCTCTTCGACTCTCCACACTTTAGCCCCGCCTTTATGGCTGCCCGCCAGCTCTGGCGATCGCTGGCAACTGACTCCCATGACTCGTGATCAATGTTACAGGACTTCATGTCGCATTTGCAGACGTCTTTAAAGCGGAGACATGGACGGCCAGTAGGTCTGATACCTGTGGCGAGCTCGCTGTATCATGTGTCCTTAGGGATCCTGCCATCTTCCATTCGGCTCACATGGCCAAGCCATCTCAAGCACCGCTGACTCAGTAGTGTGTATAAGCTGGGGATATTGGCCGTATCGAGGACTACTGTGTTGGAGATGCGGTCCTGCCACCTGATGCCAAGGATTCTCCGGAGGCAGCGAAGATGGAATGAATTGAGACATCGCTCTCGGCTGACATACGTTGTCCAGGCCTCGCTGCCATAGAGCAAGGTACTGAGGACACAGGCTTGATACACTCGGACTTTTGTGTTCCGTGTCAGTGCGACATTTTCCCACACTCTCTTGGCCAGTCTGGACATAGCAGTCGAAGCCTTTCCCATGCGCTTGTTGATTTCTGCATCGAGAGACAGGTTACTGGTGATAGTTGAGCCTAGGTAAGTGAACTCTTGAATCACTTCCAGAGTGTGGTCACCAATATTGATGGATGGAGCATTTCTAACGTCCTGCCCCATGATGTTCGTTTTCTTGAGGCTGATGGTTAGACCAAATTCGTTGCAGGCAGCCGCAAACCTGTCAATGAGACTCTGCAGACACTCTTCAGTGTGAGATGTTAATGCAGCATCGTCAGCAAAGAGGAGTTCCCTGATGAGGACGTTCCGTACTTTGGTCTTCGCTCTTAGGCGGGCAAGGTTGAACAACCTGCCACCTGATCTTGTGTGGAGGAAAATTCCTTCTTCTGAAGACTTGAACGCGTGTGAGAGCAGCAGGGAGAAGAAAATCCCAAACAGTGTAGGTGCGAGAACACAGCCCTGTTTCACGCCACCCAGGATAGGAAAGGGGTCTGATGAGGTGCCGCTATGCTGAATTGTGCCTTTCACATTGTCATGGAATGAGGTGATGATACTTAGTAGCTTTGGTGGACATCCGATCTTTTCTAGTAGTCTGAAGAGACCACATCTGCTGATGAGGTCAAAGGCTTTGGTGAGATCAATGAAAGCAACGTAGAGGGGCATCTGTTGTTTGTGGCATTTCTCCTGTAGCTGACGAAGGGAGAACAGCATGTCAATGGACACTTATCAGCCCAAGCCTGAATGCTGTCCAGATCTTGCTGCATATGAACATGGACTGCTTCAGTATCTGAGGAGTCAGAAATAGTGCTGAACACTGTGCAATCATCAGTGAATATCCCCACTTCTGACCTTGTGATGGAGGGGAGGTCATTGATGAAGCAGCTGAAGATGGGCCTAGGACACTACCCTGAGGAACTCCTGCAGTGATCTCCTGGGACTGAGATGATTGACCTCCAACAACCACAACCATCTCCCTTTTGGTAGGTATGATTCCAACCAGTGGAGAGTTTTCCCCTGATTCCCATTGACTCCAATTTTGCTAGGGCTCCTTGATGCCACACTAGTCAAATACTGCCTTTATGTCAAGGTCAGTCACTCTCACCTCACCTCACCTCACCTCTCGAGTTTAATTCTTTTGTCAATGTTTGGACCAAGGCTGTAATGAGGTCAGGAGCTGAGTGAACCTGGCGGAACCCAAACTGAGCGTCAGTGAGTAGGTTATTGCTGAGTGTGCTGCTTGAGACCACTGTCGATGACCCCTTCCATCACTTTACTGATGATTGAGAGTAGACTGATGGGGCGGTAATTGGCCGGGTTGAACTTACCCTGCTTTTTGTGTACAGGACATACCTGTGGAATTTTCCACATTGTCGGGTAGATGCCAGTTTTTTTACTGAAATATATGTCAAAACTAAAGCAATTTTGTCTCAGTTGTAGCATAGGTCAGCTTCTTTAACTCTGACCTGTTTAATAGGAGTTAGGAAGCAGCCTCACTCACAGAGAAACATGTTCTAGTTTATAATGATGGGATAGTTGGAATAACTAGTCGTTTTGTATTCGCCAAGTCATTCAATTCAAATAGTAACATCTTATGGGATTTGTTTGAATATATATTTGTTGGTAGATCCTTTCAAGTTTAACAGAGTTTGGCCCCAGTCATTCATTTTTGACTCGTTTAATAACCTATTTCATACATTTGTTTTGCCATTTCTCAAATTTTAGTATTTCCTCTTGTCATAATGTGATTCGAGGTCTGACAATACTGCTAGCAATATAATTATTACTGGTTAAAAATAAAAAGTGAAATAGGTTGCACCACTGACGTTCCACCTCTGGAACCTGGTTTCAAATCCAGCACAGCGCGGCACAATGTTAGCAATCTAACTCAGATGGGCCAAAGGAATGGTCGGGGTAGAAAATAGGAGGAGCTCTTCATTTTGTTGGGGCTGGAGCAAATTTTGGGGCAAACTTAAAGGAACTTTACAATCATGCTGTACCTCACCTCCACAAGCACAGAATTTGCACAAAGAGAAAACATTGAAGAAGATTAAATGTAAAATGTGATTCAGTTCATAGTTATTTGCGAGGTTTGCCTAGGCTGGAAGATTGGTTAATCAGAAATGTGAAATCCATTATCTTGCTGCCCGGCTTGGAGCTGAAAGCTGACTCGCGTTGTTGTACATAGCGAGTCCCTGATTGCAAAAAAGGTTTGCCGATGAAATATCCCAAAGCACAACAAACCTCTTCAAAGAGCACAAGTGGGTGGTGAGGACAAATTACTGTTGCTGATTTTAATTTCCCCGCCTCCCCATGCTCATACAAATGATTACAGGCCTTTTAGTGACCTCATGGCCGGGGGTTTTGTGAGGCTCCCTGAGGCGGGGGGCATCAAGTATCATGACAGCTGGCGGGAGGGTGGCAGGGCGGAGGGCCCGTCACCTCCCTGTCACCCAGCGATCTTCCTGGGGGCAGGATAGGCAGATAACGGCCTTCCCGCCCAGAGGCCAATTGGACCTTTAAGTGGACTATTAAGAGGCAATTAAGGGCTTCTTCCCACCGCCACTGGGATCTTACCAGCAGTTGAGGGGGGTGGGTGGTGTGGTGGCCTCCGCCGTGCAGGGAGGTCGCCTTGTAAAATGAGACGCCCTCCCTGCGGGCTTGGGGGGGGGGCCCTCCTTCGTGGGCAATTTGTGGCCCACGGAGGACCCCCACCGGGAACAACTTTACCCCCCCCCCCCCCCAGTACCCCCCGCCCCCTGGACTGCATGACCACGGCCTCCCCCCACCACCAACCCCCCCCCCCCCACCACCCCCACCACTTGCCAGGGCCTTGCAGACTGACTCCGGTGACCCCGCCTCACCTACCTCTGCTCCAGGGTTCCAGCGCTGGGCCTGGGTCTGAGGCCTCTGCAGTACCGGCAGTGGCCTCCGCTCCTGCTCCCTGTGGTGCTGCCGATACTGCTGAGCTGCCGGCCTTCTGATTGGGATCTCGCCTCGTGAAACTTTGATTTAAAACGACTGGAAGATCGCTCTGAGGGGGCACAAAAAGGCAGAAGCGGGGTTCCCCCTGCCTTTTCGGCCCAGTGTATAAACAAACAGTTGAACTTCATTATAAGCAGCCTTGTTATTATATGCCTGTTGTTGTAATAAACCTTATCATTGTTCCCAACTGAAGTTCCATATGTTCCACTGAAAAGCTCAAATCCCCACAAGATGGACACCTGATAAAAGAACTACATTATCACATGCCACAAGTTTGTGATAACGAATTTCGGCTGCTGACAGATCCCAAAGTTTTTTTACCCTGAAACTCATGTCTGTTGTTAGTTCTCACATTTCCAAGGTGAAAATACTACTATTCCAGTAATAAAGTTTATCAAATATCAGGATTAATTTTCTTGCTGTAACATTACCCCTCAGCTACTAAACAAACACTCAAAGCACAAGGGGTTAAAAATGCGTATTTGTTTTGGGTGTAAAACAGGCACAAAGTATAACAATTTAACATTGAGATGGGGTGAGCCCAATCTGCGCAGGCATAGGTCCTGCTGCTAAATTCCAGATTCCCTTTTTTTCAGTATTAGATCCCTTAAATAGGTAAATTAGGGACCTAACATCTGATAAAGGATGCCTTTTTTAAACTCACTGATGATGAGTATGGCAGGCGTCAGTCTAGAGTTCTTTGCTGATGACAAAAAGTAATCAGAAATCTCAGGAGCCTTAAAAGCTAGCACATCTGCATCAGAAAATACCTAATTAAATGGAAAACCAGACTTAGCCCCCTCTTGATGGCTCAGAGAATTTACCAGATCAGACCTGGGAAAGAACACTGAGCTCAAAGTCAAGCACCTCTGCCTGAGGTGACAGCCCTTCAGGTTAACAGAATCCGGGTCAGGTAGGTGCTGTAAGACACTGAAGAGGTTTCACTGATATTAAGCTAAAGGAAGTTTTTCCTTGTCTAGGTATTGGGTGTCAGACAGCTAGTTGGAACATTTAGCAATATAATTTGAATGGATGGAGGACATAGAGAAGCAAAACTGTGTGTTGTCATTCTGTACGTGAAGCTGGCCCATGCTTCTAGATGATATAGCCAAGAGTAACACATATATGCTGATGAGGAGAGGATCAAGAACTGAGCCTGCTCTGTGTTGGTGGTGACTGTGCAGACAGGAGAGGAAAAGCCATTGGCGGCAACTACGGAGGAAGAGGATGGAATGGACAACTGTGTCAAAGGGAATGGAGAGCTCGAGAAGGATGAGGAGATGTAGAAATATTGTTGTGATCACACAGGAGGTCAATTGTGTCTACGACCTGTGCTGTGGGTGGATAGGCAGCCAGGCCAGAGGATCTCAAACCTGAGGGAAGCGGTTAAAACATCAGTGCAAAGTAACAACACATTCCATGGCTTTGGATAGAAAGGATGGTAATTGGAGAGAATGGGAGTTCCGAGGATAAGTTTGTTTAGGAGAGAGATGATTGCTCATGGTATGTTTATTGTGTTTAATTCTATGCAGGTGGTGGCATTTACTAGGGATTCAATGAGCCCTATAAATAGACACAGACTAAAATGGTGGTTGTTGAGTTCTGCAAAGTAGGCTTGTCATGTGTAACTCTGTGTAAAAATTGGCTCCAGTTCTATCCTTCACCAACTTGCTTTCTGGAAATAGACTAGTGATGAGGGTGTTGAAGGACATTACTTCAAACATGACTACTTGATTTAATACATATGTGCCAGTACATTTTATTGTTTATAAGGTCACTCCTAATAGATCAGCAATGCTATTGCTGCAATCTTAACAAATCCTTCAATACTAGAATATCACTGATAAATTCTTAAAATGTGTCCATGAAATGTTGGTGCTTTAATAGTTAATTAAAACCAAAACATTCCCTCCATCCAGTTGTTCAGAAAGTAATTGAATTGAAATCCTATATTTAAATGCTGCAGTTAACTGGGTGTTTCCAATAACAAGGTGTCCAGTAAGTGGCCTGTAGGGGGTATATTTTTACAGAACCAAAACAGGATAACTCTCAAGCTGAACTAATGGACAAGAGATGTGTGCTCACTAGAGTTTAACAATTGGTGAAATCAGGATCGAAAATATTATTTTAAAAACCTGATTATATTCAAATAAATAGTGTTGGATATGTTACGGTTTGATATCTGAATCTGCGAGCCCCTAGCTATTTGAACATTGTGTAAGATGCAGGTCTGACAGCCATGTTCTCAATGACTAATTGCTTACAGGCCTACCAGTAAGTGACCTCTTCCTTGAGGAAAAGATTGTAAAAAAAGATTGCTTATTGTTAAATGATTATGGCAGCTTAAGGGGTTCTTTATCAATTTAACAGCTGCAGGAAAGTTGCTTTCTCTATTGAACGACTGATTTAGTCCAGTTACTCGATTCCAATATTGCGTTCAGGTTTGGATAGTTGGACATTTCACTATTTACTGTTTGCAAGCATTTCTCATTCAGATTGTCCTCTTGTCCTCTCTTTCTGACACTACATCATTAGATACGAGGCTTCCTTTTTCAGTTTGATTATAACATATTATAGGCAGGTTACATTTGATATTGGAAATCAGAGATGATCTCTAAATGTTGACATTTCCATTCAGCCTTGTATGCAGTACACTAAAGCAAAATACTGTGGATGCTGGAAATTGGAAACAAACAGAAAATGCTGGAAATACTCAGGTCAGGCAGCATTTGTGGAAAGATGCTGCCACAGATGTTGTCTGCTGAGTATTTCCTACATTTTCTGTGTTTGTGTAAATTATACCTTGGTCTTCCAACACTTGGTTCTCAGTATTTTGTGCACTTCATAGAGATATGCAATTGCATGTTCCCAACTGCATTCCCAATATTTTAGAATTACTGTCAAATGTGTGCAGAGAATGGCCACATCCAGTTCAATTGTACTTCTCCATCAGGCGCAAGAGAGGATTTACTAATTAACAAAACATGTTTTTCTTCAATGTGGTCCAATTAAACTGAAGCTAAGCTCCTAAATGATACTACGCAGTGAAATCACTTCATCAAAGTACATACAGTCCTTTTCTTGTTTAGTGCTCTATTCCAGCATCTTCAAACCACATGTTTATATAGAAGTATTTGTTGATACAATGTAATTTTCAGTTTAGTGGTGAAAGTTTGTTTTCAGACTGGAGGGAAATAGACAGTGGTGTCCCTTAGGACCACTGAACTTTTTGATATATATTAGTGGCCTGAACTTGGGTCTACAGGGCATAATTTTAAAGTTTGCAGATGACAAAAACACAAAAATATAGTAAACAGACTTCAGGAGCACATAGACTGGTGAAATGGGCCATCAGGTGGCAGGTGCAAATTAATGCAGAGAAGTATAAAATAGTGCATTTTGGTAGGAAAAATGAGGAGAAACAATAATGTAAATGGTGGAAATACTCTGGAGGTCAGGCAACATCTGTGGAGAGAGAAACAGAGTTAACGTTTCAGGTCAATGGCCTTTTGTCAGAACTGGAAAAAGTTAGAGATGGAGCACTGAAGCCCCTCTCCACCTCCCCCACTCCCCTCCCCCCATGATGAATCTGTGCCTCACCATTCACTTTTCCTTTACCATGCCTAGTAAAGCTGACTCTGTGGTACAACCAATGTCTCCTTCAAGACATACTCCTCCTGCACTCTCTACAGTCCTGGGCCACCCACTCTTCATAAACCGTCATGGGATACCCACCTATGATGTTACATTCATATTCTTGGGTCGAAAACTCCTCTTCTATATTCATCAATGTTGTGATATTTCAAAACATTCACCCTCATTAAACTCATTAATGGTTTGATCTGAAGTAAAATATTAATTCGTCAATACGGAATGCTGCACAGCTTTATCATTAATGGTCTTTAAGAAGCTCTTTCATTGGTAAAATTCTACTTTTGCCCATTTCTTCACATTTTTAACTCATTTGTTTACAGTGTAGGATTAACAAATAAGAACAATATATTAATTGCTGCTTCTTCCCCAACATTCTAGTACTTTAAGTCACATCTAATTAAGGTTATTAAAAACAGGAAGTATCAGCTCCAACTGCTAATATGCTATTAAATGAGTTAGGTTCCTCCAATCTCTAATCAGAATATACATATATTTCTGAGTTTCTTCTCTTTTTTCTTTATCTCTAGCTCTCTCATATCTTTTTTTCTTCCATTTGTTTTCTTGCTCTCATTCCAGTTCAACGTCTCACCACAGTGAAACTGGTCATAAAACAGAATGTTAAGCAGAGGCACAGCAAGTGGGTGACCAGTGAGTTTGGGGTTGGATAAGTAATATATTCACACCCCATAAAGCAGTCACCACCCAGGTAAATGAAACAATGTTACGAAACTGGTTAGATCTTTTTTAATTTCAGAGGCTGAAACGCTTATGAAGCTATCCGAAGCATGATAGATTAAAATTACACTCTTGCGCCAAATACTCCAATTCAGGAAAAGACTCAGGGTCATTAATGTTTAAGTACCATACCAAATTGTAGAGAAAGGCAAAAGGGAGACAAATACATATTAACTCGTAGTATCAAGTGCACAATACTGTTTGTACACGGAATTCTTACACAAGTACTTTGAAGGTTTTAGCATAACCACACCCAAATAATTTCTGCATTAAAAATTGAGTTGAAGTAAGTGGTTTCAAGAATCTCTGATATTTTAAAAAATATTTTAAAGTGCAACAATAACCCTTCGCTTTCCCCAAATGTAAGGTGTGGCTTTCTGCAATCATTTGCAAAGTTATTTTTATTCATAGATGTGTGTTTGCATGTGAATTAGAAAAACTAATTAATTTAAGTTAATAACAACAGAATAAAACTGTGCCCATTTACTCCAAAGCGCAGCCAATCTCTGCACATGCCTTGCCATCAATGTCTAAAACAGATATGAAGTGGTGCAGAGAGGTTTACTGCACCTTGGAGTTATAGCACACAGGATATTTCAACACATATTCCTCGAACCAAACTGCAGTTTTGGGGTGGCTTAAGAGGAATTTTTCAGGCAAACTATATGGAAACCTTTTCCACAAGTGATGATTGGAGCCAAATAAATTACAACACTTAATATGAAGTTAGATAACCACCCTGAAAAAGAAAATATTATATAATTATATAAGGAAAGAGTTGAGAGATGGAATGACAGTCAATACCTCTAATGAGAGAAATAACACTGGAATGGATGATTGTCTGAATAGCCTCTTTCTGAACCAATATTTGTCCTTTTACAGCAGCAGTATTCCTATGTTTTAATCAGCCTTTTCCTAAACATTATAATTTGTCTTGTATATTGTCATCTCTGCCCGCTTTTCCCTATGCACATCAAGAAAAAATATAGAGAGTAACAAAGAAAAGGTTTTATAAAAGCAAAATACTGCAGATGCAGGAAATCTGAAATAAAAACAAGAAATGCTGGAAATACTCAGCAGGTCTGGCAGCATCTGTGCAGAGAGAAGCAGAGTTAACATTTGAGGTCAGAGACCCTTCTTCAGAACTGACAAATATTAGAAATGTAAAAGGTTTTAAGCAAGTAAAGTGGGGGTGGGGCAAAAGATAACAAAGGTTAAGGTGTTGATAGGACAGGGTCACAGAGAATAACTGACCAGAAGGTCATGGAACAAAGGCGAATGGTATGTTAACGGTGTGCTGAAAGACAAAGCATTAGTACAGAGAGGGTGTGAATGACTGTAAAGCACAGAGCACTCCAAGCACAAACATAAATAAACACATGAAAAAAAACCAAAACAGTGGGTAAGCACAGTGGAAACAAACTAAACAGACTGAAAAACCGAAAATAAAATAACCAAATAAACAAGGGAAACGAAAGAAAGAAAAAATAACTAAGCATAAAAAAGGGAGCCCATCATGCTCTGAAATTATTGAACTCAATCTTCAGTCCGGCAGGCTGTAGTATGCCTAATCGGTAAATGAAGTGCTGTTCCTTGGGCTTGCGTTGATGTTCGTTGGAACACTGCAGCAATACCAGGACAGAGATGTGAGCATTAGAGCAGGGGGATGTGTTGAAATGGCCAGAAACTGGAAGCTCGGGATCATGTTTATGGACTGAGCGGAGGTGTTCCGCAAAGCAGTCACCCAATCTGCATTTGGTCTCCCCATTGTAGAGGAGACCACACTGTGAGTAGCGAATACAGTATATTAAATTGAAAGAAATACAAGTAAATTACTGCTTCACCTGTAAGAAGTGTTTGGGGCCTTGGATAGTGAGGAGAGAGGAGGTAAATGGGCAGGTATTTCACCTCCTGCGATTGCAGGGGAAGGTGCCGTGGGAAGGGGACAAGGGTGGTGCGGGTACTGGAGGAGTGGACAAGGGTGTTGCAGAGGGAACAATCCCTTTGGAATGCTGACAGGGGAAGGGAGGGAAAGATGCATTTGGTAGTGGCATCATGCTGGATGTGGCAGAATTGGCGCAGGATGACCCTTTGGATCTGAAGGCTGGTGGGGTGGAAAGTGAGGACAAGGGGAACCCTGTCGTGGTTCTGGGAGGGAGAGGAAGGGGTAAGGGTAGAGGTGCGGGAAATGGGCCAGACACGGTTGAGGGCCCTGCCAACCACAATGGGGGGGAATCCTCGGTTGAGGAAAAAGGAAGACATATCGGAAGCACTATCATGGAAGGTAGCATCATCAGAGCAGATGAGTCGGAGATGGTGAAACTGGGAGAATGGAATGGAGTCCTGACAGGAGGCAAGGAGTGAAGAAGTGTAGTCGAGGTAGCTGTGGGAGTCGGTGGGCTTATAATTAATATTCGTAGACAGCCTATCCCCAGAGATGGAGACAGAGAAGTTGAGGAAGGGAAGGGATGTGTTGGAGATGGACCACGTGAAGGCGAGAGAAGGGTGGAAATTAGAAGCAAAGTTAATAAATTTTTCCAGTTCCAGGCGGGAGCAGAAAAGGGTACCGATACAGTCATCAATGTACCGGAAAAAGAGTTGGGGAGGGAGCCTGAGTAGGACTGGAACAAGGAATGTTCGACATATCCCACAAAAAGACAGGCATAACTGGGACCCATGCAGGTACCCATAGCAACACCTTTTACTTGAAGGAAGTGAGTGGAGTTGAAGGAGAAGTTATTCAATGTGAGAACAAGTTCAGCCAGGCAGAGGAGGGTGGTGGTGGATGGGGACTGGTTGGGCCTCTGTTCAAGGAAGAAGCGGAGAGCCCTCAAACCACCCTGGTAGGAGATGGAGGTATAGAGAGATTGGACGTCCATAGTGAAAAGGAGGTGGTTAGGGCCAGGAAACTGGAAATTGTCAAAATGACATAGGGCGTCATACCTTTTCATACCTTTCTTAATGTACTCCTTGTTGCTTTGTTTGTTCTCAATTCAATGAATATTATTGTTAATTATCATTAATTATCATGAAATGTTGATGGAACACTATTTTGTTAGTTTCTGTCACCTTGCCTTTTTCAGTTTCCTTCTTTCATTTCTCTCTGCATCTTTATTGTTTGTAGGTAGGTTTAATGCATTCTTCCCTTTGCATCACTATCTCCTTTTGTTCAATTTTTCTTTGGTTTCTCTTTCTTCCCATCCCACTCCTTCACATTCATTCTTGAAAATTGCCACACCTTAGCTCAGAGTCTGCATCTCTGCAAACACTGGCTAGGTCCCTTTTCCAGTAATGCAGAACAGCATGTTTCATAAACAGAGTACTTTCTGTCCTATTTCATATTATGGAACAGTCGCAGCCATTAACGTGATTGATAATGCTTAAATTCATTGTCATACAGAGCAATTCGGGCCCACTTCCCTGGACAAATCTATACCCAATAACATGGCCTAAAGTTTTGAGCTCAATCTTGATGATGTTCATATTATGCTTTGAGTGCAAATAATAATGTACAAATTTCCAAATTAATAATCACAATAACTTTATCAAAAAGAAATATACTTCTCGAGTATGATAGGGAGTGTAACACTAAATTCAGCTACTACAGAGAGCTAGAGAATCAGTGAAACTAATCAATCATATAAATGGTGATCAATCTAGCTGCAATCCAGAGTCCACAGGTGTTACTTAAAAGGGTTACATTGTGCTTAGTTAATTCACTTAGCATTATACGCTGCCTTGACATGTCTAACTTTATCAGCTGGCAATTTAAATGTTTAACACTTAAGAGGAAAATGCTCAAGGCAAATTGTCTTTAGAAATCCAGATAGGCATCAATCATTCTCATCCAACCTTTTCTACTCTTTCACTGGTGGTTCCACTCTATATTCATCAGCACCCTTCTAATCACACACCCTCATTACACTGAGTACAATGGCTAAATCCAATACATTTTCATTTCCTCACTGGTTTACAATGGGCAATTAAAACCTTGTTTCTTTTAATTCTTCAAAGACGTGAAGGTAGATTTTCCTCTTTGCTGCACTGGACAATGTTCAGTTTCCAGGCATAGCAATGAGAAAATATTTTCAGTCAGGTCAGTTCTCTGCCCCAGCAACACTGCTGGAGGAGCTCCGGAGGTTCTCAAAACTGGTATAACTGGCCCTGCATCTGCAGTAAGTGCAGGCCCAGCATTAGGATAGGGTGTTCTGTGGAAAGGGGATGTTCCAGGAGCAGACTGAAGATCAGTGGTAGCAAAAGATATGTTTATTCCCCCAACACAACCTTCAAGCCTTCTGACTGCAACTGGAGAAGGTGCTGGTGACCAGGAGAACAGCTGTTCCTCAGGCCTGCAGCTAATCCTGTTTCTGCTGCCCATTTCCACCTGCCCCGGATTCAAGCAAAAGACATTGCCAGGAAGCAGGCTTGGTCCAGGTCAGGTAAACTGAGCAGATTTGTCTGCACACAGGTGCAGCACACCTCAAGTACATTGCATCAAGCTGTGGGCCCCAGAGGAAAATCAACCCTTTAGTTTCACTTGCAAGACTAACCAAGAGGTATCACCTCTTAACTTTGATGGCTGCATAATTAGTCTTTCTTCATCAAATGATGTTCTAGTCCTCACTATTCTTATCTTAATTGAAACTCCCACTTCCCATTTAAAAACTTTTTGCAAGGAGCTCAGTTTCCTCTTTTGTTCGAAACATTTATTTTCCCCTCAACCACTCTATATAAAGCTGAAGTCAATCCAAGACTAAATTACTGCTCCTACATCTGGGGAGGCTAGTTTCATACCTTTCACACTCCTGGATGCAAGAAGAGGCTTGTTGTCATATATATGATCCCTTTCTCACCTATAGATTTAAACCGCCATTTTACTCTTTCAAGCTTTCCAGCCTGGATATAGAGTTTTTGAGCAGGATAGAGAGGGGTTTAAAAGGAGGGGGTGTAGCATTATTGGTTAAGGAATCAACAACAGCTGTGAAGAGGAATGTTATGCTAAATGATTATCAAATGAAGCCAAAAACAAGAAATGCTGGATTCACTCAGCAGGTCTGGCAGCATCTGTGGAAAGAGAAGCAGAGTTAACGTTTCGGGTCAGTGACCCTTCTTCAGAAGGGTCACTGACCCGAAACGTTAACTCTGCTTCTCTTTCCACAGATGCTGCCAGACCTGCTGAGTGAATCCAGCATTTCTTGTTTTTGTTTCAGATTTCCAGCATCCGCAGTATTTTGCTTTTATCAAATGAAGCCATATGGGTGGAGCTCAGAAACAAAAAAGGGGCAGCCACACTACTAACAGTGTACTTTAGACCCCCAAATAATGAGAGGGAGATAGAACAAATATGTAGGCAAATTTCTGAGTGTAAAAACAATAATAGTTGGGGATTTAAACTACCCTAATATCAACTGGGATACAAACAGTGTGAAGGGCACAGAGGGCACAAAATTCTTGAACTGCATTCAAGAGAACCTTTTTAACCAGCATAAAACAAGCCCAACAAGAGGGGGTACAATTCTAGATTTAATCTGTGGAAATGAAGCTGGACAAGTGGATGAAGTAGCAGTGGGTAACCATTTTGGAGATCGTGACCATAATAGTTATATTTAGCATTATTATGGAAAAGGACAAAGATAGAATAGGAATAAAAGTTCTAAATTGAGGGAAGGCAAATTTTACGAGGCTGAGAGGTGATCTGGCAAAAGTGGACTGGATATAGCTACTTGAAGGAAAATCAGTGGCAAACCAGTGGGAAGCATTCAAAAGTGAGATTCTATGGGCACAGTGTAGACATGTCCCCACAAAGAAAAAGGGTGGTACTGCCAAATTAAAAGCCCCCGGTTATCTAGAAGCATACAGGGTAAGATAAAGCAGAAAAAAGAAAGCTTATGACAGTCACAAAAAACTTAATATTTTAGAAAGCCTAGAGGAGTATAAAAAATACAGGAGTGAAGTAAAAAAGGAAATTAAGAAAGCGAAGAGAAGACATGAAAAAATATTGGCAGATAAAATCAAGGAAAACCCAAGGATGTTTTATTAGTACATTAAGAACAAGAGGATAACTAAGGAAAGGATAGGGCCTATCAGAGAAGTACAAGGTAACTTATGCGTGCATGCAGAAGATGTGGGCAGGGTTCTTAATGAATACTTTGTCTTCACAAAGGAGAGGGACGATGCAGACATTGTAGTTAAAGAGGAGTGTGAAACATTAGAAACAATCAGAATGAGACAGGAAGTACTAGAGGGTCTGAAATCCTCAAAAAGTGGATAAATCACCAGGGCCGGTTGGATTGTATCCCAGGACATTAAAGGAAGCCAGGGAGGAAATAGCAGATGCTCTGAGGATCACCTTCTAATCCTCACTAGATACAGGTAGGTACCAGAGGATTGGAGGTCTACAAATGTTGTACCCTTGTTTAAAAAGGGTGTGAGGGATAGACCAAATAATTATAGGCTGGTCAGTCTGACCTCCGTGGTGGGCAGATTATTAGAATCAATTCTGAGAGATAGGATAAACTATCACTTAGAAAGGCATGGATTAATCAGGGATAGTCAGCATGGATTTGTTAAGGGAAGGTCATGTCTTACTAATTTAATTGAATATTTTGAGGAAGTAACAAGGAGGATTGATGAGGGTAGTGCAGCGGATGTGGTCTACATGGATTTTAGTAAGGCATTTGACAAGGTCTCACATGGCAGACTGGTCAGAAAATTAAAAGTCCATGGGATACAGGGGAATGTGATGAGTTGGATCCAAAATTAGCTCAGTGACTGGAAATAAAGGGGAACAGATGTTTTTGCGAACAGAAGGCCATTTCCATTGGCATTCCACAGGGCTCAGTGTTGGATCCCTTGTCATTTGTGGTATATATTAATGATTTGGACTTAAATGTGGGAGGCATGATTGGGAAATTTGCTGATGACATAAAAATTGGCCGTGTAGTTGAGAGTGAAGAGGATGGCTGTAGACTCCAGAATGATTTCAATGGTTTGGTTGAGTGGGTGGAAAATTGGCAAATGGAATTCAATCTGGAGAAGTATGAGGTAATGTATTTGGGGAGGGCAAACAAAGCAAGGGAATACACAATAAACAGGAGGGTATTGAGAGGGGTAGAGGAAGTGAGAGACCTTGGAGTGCATTTCCACAGATCCCTGAAGGTGGCAGGACTGGTAGATAAAGTGGTGAAGAAGGCATATGGAATTCTTTCCTTTATTGGCTGAGGTATAGAATACAAAAGCAGGGATGTAATGCTGGAACTGTATAAAATGCTGGTTCGGCCACTGATCGAGTATTGTGTACAGTTCTGGTCACCACATTACAGGATGGACATAATTGGTCTGGAGAAAGTACAGAGGGGATTTACAAAATGTTGCCAGGGCTTGAAAATTGAAGCTATGAGGAAAGATTGGATGGGCTAGGGTTGTTTTCCTTAGAACAGAAGAGGCTGAGGGGTGACTTAATTGAGGTATACAAAATTATGAGGGGCCTAGATAGAGTAGACAGGAAAGACCTGTTTCCCCTAGCAGAGAGGTCAATTACCAGGGGGCACAGATTTAAGGTGATTGGTAAAGGATTAGAGGGGACAAGAGGAAAAACTTTTTCACCCAGAGGGTGGTGGGTTCTGGAATTCACTGCCAGGAACAGTGGTGGAGGCAGAAACCCTCAACTCATTTAAAAGGTACCTGGACCTGCACCTGAAATGCTGTAACCTGCAAGGCTATGGACCAGGTGCTGGAAGGTGGGATTAGATTGGGCGACTAGCTTTTTCAGCCAGTGCAGACACAATGGGCTGAATGGCCTCTTTCTGTGCCATAACTTTTTTATGGCTCTATGGTTCTAAGGTGATTGATACTCTTCAGAATCCTCCAGTTTGTTCCTCTTAAACTGCAGCAGTGCCAGTGCTCTGCTTCCTCCCTGTATTCTTACAGTTCAAGTTAAGACTCCAAGCTCACCTATTATTTCTCAAGACCTCAGAACTACAGAACTTCTTACCTTGTAAAACTCTTTACCTCTCTCCTTTATATCCACTAAACCTTTCAACTTCTTAAAACTCAAGTTTAATATTATCCTTAGCACTATTCCCTGATATACCACCTCTTCTGATCCTTTCAGCCTTGATAATCATCTGCCTTGGCCCTTAACTAGGTTTCTTAATAAAACAAGAATGGAATAATATCTTACCAAGACATTTCCCTGCCAATCTCATTATATAGCAGTCCTAAAGCAAGGTATAACATTCTGAGCCAACTATACAGGTGTGCAAAGCTATTTTTGTTTTCAATCCATGGAAGTACAATCATATTAATTCTTTCCCCAACTGGTCTGAAGCGTGCAACATGAAAAATTCTAACCCTTGCCTATCCGTTCCATCAAAAATAAAAGCAAATAGCAAACACATGAACCCAAAGTATTGCCCAAACACTATAAAGTGACTGCAGTGTGTTATCCCTCATTATCCCTCCATGATGGTAAACACAGTTAGTCCCTTCATTCTCCTTCAATCCCTCTCCTCCATAATCTACTTCCATAACTCCTAGCCATCCCAGTGTCCTGACTATATTCCCTTCGATAGCTTCCTCTCCCATGCATGCAGTTACTAGGTTCCCCAAAACTCAAAGGCCCCATCTCCATGTTGGCCCTTTACAAAACTGATCAAAAACATGGGATCAGTTTCCACATACACTGATGGTGCTATCACCATCCTTTTCCCCCATGATTGCCACTGAGTTATTTGACTGTCTGACATTATGTCCTTTGTCTCACATCAAGTGAGAGATGAAACGGAACATTTTCCATCTCAACATTTCAGCAAAACTGAAGCCATCCTGTTTGGCTCCCTACCCCACCATTTCTCAAAACTCCATTCCCATCTTTGCCACATCAAAGCTTGATTTTACCAATGTTTTACTCACTGGATTCCCAAGTTCCACTTCACATAAACCCTTTGACTTGTATCCTACCCTGTGCGATGACTCACACTTTTACTCTTTCAAACATTAAACCACTTATTTTGTAATGTGGCAAGCAAGGCAATATTGCTGAGCCAGCTACTGGATAATGCAATTATTGCCGGAATTCCAGTGACGCCTCAACCCCAAGCAGATTGACTTCAAAGTCTTTGCCCTTACTTTCAAGCCTGGATTCACCTCACCTCTGCAATATTCTCCAAAATGACTTCATAACATAGACCATTTGGTCTTCTAACTCCAGTCTATTGTGTCATATTGTCATCTTCGGCTGCTTCACGAACAACTGCAGAACAAACAGTCACCAAAGCCTGCTTGCTGCAGATCTTTTCCCTAACCTCTTCTCCTTGCTACATCTGTCCATCTTCAAAAGCCTCCATGAGTCATCTCACCTAACTTCTCTCCCAGTATTTGCTCAGCATCCACAGCAGGTCAGGCAGCATCTGGGAAGAGAGACAATGACTCACCCTTTTATCAGGATAGTAATTTAGAATAAATTTGGGTCAATGTATTTCTGATCCACATACACAGTTTCAATGTGCCAAAGCATTTCTTGTTGAGTATAATTCTTGACCCAAATGTAACATTTTATAATAAATTCCTAATTCAAGTGCAAATGCTCAATATCAATTCATATTTAAAGCTCATAAGACAGTCATTTAAATGTCAATGCCTGTCCCTTTAAAGACTGCAGCATATTAAGTGTGTTTTGTTAATTTTCTTTAGATTTAATTACAAAATGAAAGTTGAAACCACAAGATATCAAGCAATACAAAATGTTTCCAAAAAAATTCCACTGACATTTTAAATCTTCATTCGTAAAGGCTTGCAAATAGTCAAGTTATAAGAATAAAAGACGAGTCACCCAACTGCTTTATTTTTGTAAAGATACTGCTAGTCCGGGGATATACTACTGGTTATAATGCAATCTTGGAAAGACTGATGGTCGCAGACAAGAGGAAATGATATCAATACAGCTACCTAAACAGTAACGAAATCTGTTCCTCCTACATAAATATGTATTTTATATGTATTAGGTTTCCAAATAACAGTGTGTTCTGGGCCTTGAGTTTGTGGATTGGGATTGTATGTCGCTTGCTGACAAATACATGCCTCTACTCCCCTGTCTTCTTCCCTAAATTTGGGGAAATGCAAACCAAGCAATGCTCTGCAGGAAGTAAAGTGGATTAGACCAAGGCAGGAATCACATGGAGCTCTCCTCAAAGAAAAGTGCTTGTTGATCACTCATTACCATCCATTTGGTGGGTTACTCTTTTCTGTATGGCCTACTGAATTCACAGTTCAACAAGCAAGTGGTCAAGCTTTTAAGTGGCCTGAGTTCCTTCAAAACTAAAAAGCTTCATTCTGTTACTGATTAAAATGTGTACTCTTGAGGTTTATTTGTGAATAGCATGGTTAAGAGAACAGATTTTATAGGTTAGCTGAATGACTAGGGTATGTCTGTCTACATTTTGAGACAGATGTAGCATTACACACTATTGTCAGAGAGCAGTAAATAGATCTTGTTACAAATAGTCGTTTGGTAGTACAGAACTTGAGTATTGCTGAAAATAGAGACATGTTGACCAAGCTATTCGTTTTGCACTCACCAGGACAATCTGTAAGAATACCAATGTAAGGGAAAACAACAACTTTATACTGTATGAGAAGAAAGTGCTGATTTGTTGGCAAGTAAACTCTGATTGGTAGAGGGGTTGCTGTAGAAAATGCACCAGCTTATGGTGACTGACAGTTAACTGCCAAACTTTGTTTGAAATTTAAACCAGACAGCTTGACTCTGATTGGTCAAGGCATTGCCCTGAAGAATGACCAGCGAATGGCTGTCATATCTTTTGTTTAGCTGAAACAGGCGCAATGTTTGCACATGTTCTTTCTGTCTGCAAAGAACAGGGCCCAGTGTATTAATATATGTAGCTTCCAGTACGCGCAAATGCGCCACACCGCAAGCCTGCCTGACAATCTTAAATTGGTTGTCAGCGTAATTCTTAGCATACTGAGGATTATTTCGCAAATGTTGTCCAATTGCAGAATCACATCTAATGCTGGACACTGTGTTTTGTGTTTTGCAAGCCCGGGCTGATTGGGTACAGCTTATACCTTGCCCATTGCGAACAGTGGATGGGACATGTTGTTTAATACGATCCGCCAGTCTTTGGGATGTACGGCCTATATACCTAGCATCACACTGGCATTGAAAGCTGCTTCATGCTGCTACTATGCAGTAGCAACACGTATGGTGTTCACCACTAACAGGATGCTGCTGTCAAGCCAAAAAGATGTCCAGCCTAACACACAAATGAGTAATGTGATATATAAATGTACAGACACGTTGTTGACCTCTGAATCAGGGGCATATTCTTTATAAACAGTAATCAAAAAATTCTCTCCCCTCCCCTTTAAATACACAATGTGCATAGAAGTTTCAAATACCTTGACCGACAGGACAATGCTTCTCCACAAATTTATCAGCCTAATGATAATCTCACATGACTGAAACTCTGAGATACACTTCATGTCTATACAGCTCTCTTACTGTATTCAGTAAATTCTCTTCACTGGTTTTACATCTTTTCCCAAAAAATGAAATTGAAATAAGAGAAATAAGTGTTTTCCACTCCAATTTCAGGGAATTGGCTTTTCAGTGACTATTTCCATATGACAAGTATAAGGTTAATGACTCATTTTTGAGCCAATAATTATACATTTATTTGAAATGAATAGCTCGTTGTTAATCATCTTTAAAAAGTAATGGGCATTGAATTATTATGGTAATATTTTCATTATCATCATGCATGTCTGTCACGTCAGTCTTGTAAGAGGCCAAAAGCAGTGCGGAGACAGAGAACCAATGAGACAAGAGGGATTATAACTTGCAAATACTGTATTGGGTCAAAAAATTCAAGAAGAATGTGAAATAGCAGGAAAGTTTCACGAGGAACATTTCAATCCGTTCTTTAATTTGTACCGAGGTGAGTCTGGAATACTTCGTAACACAACACAAGCACTTTGCTAATAGGATTATATCATTCTGTAACAAACTAGTTGCATGTGAAGTAAGAATGCAGCAAACTGTCCATCACCAATCTGTGGGAAGAGGAACACGAGGTAATAGCATCTGACTGGGAAACGTGCAGGTTTCAAATCAAGTGGCTGATCTCACAGCAACCAGCATCTGTGAAGTGGCAAAAGTTATCTGCTCTTCTTAATCTGAAACAAATTTCATGTTAGCAGCGAGGATTTCATCCAGAATATTCCACATTGGCCTTTTTCTATACCTGATTACCTTATCTTATCTTTGGCCTCCTTATCTCGAGAGATAATGGGTAAGCGCCTGGAGGTGGTCAGTGGTGTGTGGAGCAGCGCCTGGAGTGGCTATAAAGGCCAATTCTAGAGTGACAGGCTCTTCCACAGGTGCTGCAGAAAAATTTGTCGGGGCTGTTACACAGTTGGCTCTCCCCTTGCGCTTCTGACTTTCTTTTTCCTGCCAACTGCTAAGTCTCTTCGACTCGCCACACTTTAGCCCCGCCTTTATGGCTGTCCGCCAGCTCTGGCGAACGCTGGCAACTGACTCCCACGACTTGTGATCAATGTCACAGGACTTCATGTCGCGTTTGCAGACGTCTTTAAAGCGGAGACATGGACGGCCGGTGGGTCTGATACCAGTGGCGAGCTCGCTGTACAATGTGTCTTTGGGGATCCTGCCATCTTCCATGCGGCTCACATGGCCAAGCCATCTCAAGCGCCGCTGACTCAGTAGTGTGTATAAGCTGGGGATGCTGGCCGTCTCGAGGACTTCTGTGTTGGAGATACGGTCCTGCCACCTGATGCCAAGTATTTTCCGGAGGCAGCGAAGATGGAATGAATTGAGACGTCGCTCTTGGCTGACATACATTGTCCAGGCCTCGCTGCCATAGAGCAAGGTACTGAGGACACAGGTTTGATACACTCGGACTTTTGTGTTCCGTGTCAGTGCGCCATTTTCCCACACTCTCTTGGACATAGCAGTGGAAGCCTTTCCCATGCGCTTGTTGATTTCTGCATCTAGAGACAGGTTACTGGTGATAGTTGAGCCTAGGTAGGTGAACTCTTGAACCACTTCCAGAGCATGGTCGCCAATATTAACGGATGGAGCATTTCTGACGTCCTGCCCCATGATTTTCGTTTTCTTGAGGCTGATGGTTAGGCCAAATTCATTGCAGGCAGCCGCAAACCTGTCAATGAGACTCTGCAGACACTCTTCAGTGTGAGATGTTAAAGCAGCATTGTCAGCAAAGAGGAGTTACCTGATGAGGACTTTCCGTACTTTGGACTTCGCTCTTAGACGGGCAAGGTTGAACAACCTGCCCCCTGATCTTGTGTGGAGGAAAATTCCTTCTTCTGAAGACTTGAACGCATGTGAGAGCAGCAGGGAGAAAAAAATCCCAAAAAGTGTAGGTGCGAGAACACAGTCCTGTTTCATGCCACTCAGGATAGGAAAGGGGTCTGATGAGGTGCCGCTATGTTGAGTTGGAAAAGCCCCTGGGAAGGACAGCATTACCTCTGAAATAATCAAGAGTGCCAAGCCTGCTATACTCTCAGCACTAAATGAACTGCTTTGCCTGTGCTGGGATGAGGGAGCAGTACCTCAGGACATGCGCGCTGCCAATATCATCACCCTCTATAAAAACAAAGGTGACCGCGGTGACTGCAACAACTACCGTGGAATCTCCCTGCTCAGCATAGTGGGGAAAGTCTTTGCTGGAGTCGCTTTAAACAGGCTCCAGAAGCTGGCCGAGCGCGTCTACCCTGAGGCACAGTGTGGCTTTCGAGCAGAGAGATCGACCATTGACATGCTGTTCTCCCTTCGTCAGATACAGGAGAAATGCCGCGAACAACAGATGCCCCTCTACATTGCTTTCATTGATCTCAACAAAGCCTTTGAACTCGTCAGCAGACGTGGTCTCTTCAGACTACTAGAAAAAATTGGATGTCCACCAAAGCTACTAAGTATCATCACCTCATTCCATGACAATATGAAAGGCACCTGATTACCACACTGCAAATTACTTATCACTGGACTGAATAAAGAATTTGAAAAGTCAATATCTGACTGTTCCAACCAGTCAAGAATTTTAGATGAATTGAATTAAAATCTTCCCACTCTCAACTTTTATGGTACAATAATTATTTTCAGAATTTACTTGTCATACATTTATCATTTTTAACACAACAGATGAAGGAATGAGTGCAAATATGCAGTATCGATTTGGCCTTGTTTCGTGGGTTACACTTCGAAAATCATCCAGTGGGATTGTTCTCAACATGCCTAAATATTAATATCTTTATAAGTTTTATTGCTTTCTTCTTGGCAGTGTGGAAATAACGTTTGAATCCCAGCCTCAGCAAATGCTGCTACACAACAAATAAACATACAATTTATATTTTGTTTAATAAAATAATAAATAAAAGGTAACTGATAAGGTATGAAACTGGAGAAAATGGAATGGAGTTTTTGCATTGAAATAAAAGCAAAATACTGCAGATGCTGGAAATCTGAAATAAAAACAGAAAGTGCTGGAAATACTCAGCAGGTCAGGCAGCATCTGTGGAGAGTGAAACAAAGTTAACGTTTCAGGTCAGTGGCCTTTCATCAGAGTTCTGATGCATAAATAACAAAGAAAAATCAGAATGGGGATAGGACCACTAAGGGATGTGCAAGCTAAACTCACAGTTAATGAGACAAAAATGGCAAAACTGTTGACTAGTTACTTTGCCTCAGTATTTCTCGGAGACTAACAAGGTGGGCATCACATTAGAAGAAGAGATCAAAAAAAATTTCAAGATAATAGGGGGAGATAATTGACAAACTAATCAAACTTAAGAACAATCTAGATGGATTGCATCCATGCATAATAAAATAAGTTAAGGAAGAGATACTAGAGGCACTGTTACATATCTATAACAATTCATTAGAAAAAGGAACTGGTTTGTGCACCCATAGGCTGGAATTTTAAGTTGGGCAAGCCCGCCTCCGACGGGCCTGGGAGTCAAGCCAGGATTTTATGTGGCCCAGGCCCTTAATTGGACTTGGGCGGGACTTTCACCTCTCTGAGGCAGGAAGTCCCACCTCCAAGAGCCACGTCCAATCAGCTGTTCTCAGGCTGGGAGCGGTGGCCACTGCTGGGACTGCACCCAGCTGCAACAGGATCATAGTCGCGGCCCTGGAAGAAAGTTAGGTTTGTGGGGTCTCACCGGGGGCTATCGGCTAGGCCTCAGTGAGTTGGGAGGGGGGAGAACTTTATTTCAATGGGGGTGGTTGGGACTTTGTGGGGGGGAGCCCTCTGTGGGGCATTGGGTGCCCGATCAGGAGGGGCCCCCTCAGCCCACAAGGAGGCTGCCAGGCGTTACCTAACGGCATTCTGGGGGCCTGAAGCACCAGCTGACCGCTGGTAAAATACCAGCGGCGACAGAAGGAGGCCCTTAAATGGCAGTTAATTGGGCCACTTAAGGGCCTTGATTGGCCTGTGGCGGGTGGGCCATTTCTTGCCATTGCCACCCCTGGTAAAATTGCAGCAGGGACGGGAAGGCATCAGGAATGGCACCCCGCAGGCCTCCCACTCAATTTTACAGCCCCCCCCCCCCCCACCCCCCCGCCACCCCTACTGCTATCAGCTCGCTCCTGTGGGGGGAGGGGTGCGTAGATTTCAGGGTATAATGATCCACTATGGGAGGAGTGTGTTCCACAGATTGTCTGTTGGTGAGAAAGTTATAAAAATCCACATTGTATCAAGAATTGAGGTATATAACAAAACATATTTAAGTGGTAGACTACCATATATGGTGCAATTGAACAGGGAACAGGGATTATTTGAAATTTTCGATGTCTAGAGTCTGAAAACAGGGCTGTGGAGGTAATGATGCAGTATAGTTTTCGCAGTTTAAACTCATATTAGTCTCAAACAGGTAAAAGGATTGGAAGAATCAGGCTTTACAGTGTTATGAAGCAAATTGAGGAAACCCTCCTATAAATCTTTTTGTGTGTTACAAATTGAATCCTTGCCAAGAAAAATTCATTTCAGAAAATCAACATTTCTCAAGTGATGTAAAGTGAACTGAGAAAGTGCAGAGAATGATTGATTTTAAAAGCAACAATCACCACTTTTAAAAATTGCATATGAAATGGGTGCAGGATATTTTTCACAATAGCACATTTTCTGCTCTGGATTTCCCAAAGGTAATCTTACAAAATGATTCCATGTTACTGAATCTTGTAAAAACCATGATTTTTGTATTTTGTGTGCAGATTTGTGAATTGCGTAATATGTAATGGATGTTGGAAAAAATAGTCATGATTGAAAACTATCATTTACAACTAAATGATAATCTCCATTCTGAAATGATGTATGAGGCAATAAAAGCTAACCATACTGCGTTAATCTCCAGGGCCCATGTCAAGGTGTTTGTACTGTGGCACAATAGGCTTTTATATGAGCGGAGAACATCACGTTGAGGATAATCACTATTGTGCTGCAGATTTTGTAACAGAAAAGTAGCATATCCAATGTGCAGAAATAAAGGAAAAAATAACTCATTATCATCAACAAGTTGCTGTTTTTGCCTTTTTAAAGTTAACTAGGTGTTCTGATGCAATGTACAGAACCTTTTCCAATTGGTGTTAAATGCATGCCAACCTTAAAATCCTGCAAAAGCTGACAAAGAACTTAATAAAAAACTGACAATTCAGAAACAGGCTTGCATACATGACATGAAAAGTAGTTAGAATAAAAATGCGGCGGCTTGTCCTAACTTAAGATGCAGGTTTACCCAACATCCAATCACTTGGATGGAAGGGTGTGGTAGCCTCGTGGTTATGGTGCTGGATTAATGACCCAGAGATTGCCAGTTGTAAATCCCACCATGGCAAATTATGAAACCAAAATACTGCAGATGCTGGAAATCTGAAATACAAACAGAAAATGCTGAAAATATTCAGCAGGTCATGTAGCATCTGTGGAGAGAAAAACAGAGTTAACATTTCAGTTTGATGACCTTTCATCAGAACTGTTTCTCTCTCCCCAGATGACCTGCTGAGCACTTCCAGAATGTTCTGTTTTTATTATGGCAAATTACGAGACTGATATCAATAATTTGTGGATTGGCACCAGATAATGACCATTCATTAATGTCTTTGAAGGAAAGCAGCCTGGTCTGGCCTGCATACGACTGAAGTTGTTGTTGTTGTTGCTTCTTAGTGCCCTCAGGCAACTGCGCCTGGGCAATAAATATGACTTTGTTAGCATCACCCACATCCCAAAAACAAACAATAACAAGAGAGAGTCACTGACGTACCTGAGAATGTATTGTTTGAGTAGTGCTGAATTGAGAAATGTCAAAAGAAAGATCTGAGTTCTGGTGACAGAAAATACATGTTTATTTTTCGTGGGGAATCTGGGGTCATGTCCACCCAGGAAATGTTGATGCATTTTCCACCATTTCGGAGACTGCTATAATCGTGCCCTTCAAACAAAACTAATTCAACCTGGTAGGGTTACAGATATTTGAAACAGGAGAAATTAGTTGTAAGACTTCAATGATGCTTTATAGCTACCTCTACTATGAACTTATCACACACATTCTAACCTTTTATGTGAACAGTTAGCGTTTGGGCCCTGCTTCTCTGGGCTGAATTTTACTGGTCACTGGGTGGCAGGAACGAGGGTGGGGGGGCAGCCAATTTGCATAATTAAAGGCACTATTAAGGACTATTTTAAGGGGCCGCTGGCATTTTGTCAATTGCAGGGCAGGACCTCAACCCCCAGTCGCATGGGGAGGCCACCAGCTTCATGTAGGTGGCCTCCCTGGGGCAGCCCGGGCGTCCATCAGAGCTTGAGACTCCATGTCGCACAAAGGGGGCCACTGGCATGAAAGGAAGCCCCTGGAGGGGTTTCCCCTCCATCCCACGGGGCCTACCACCCTCAGCCCCCTAAAATTTAATTTTTACTTACCTCCACGAGGGCACTTCCATATTGAGGCATCCTCGAGGTCTCCTGCCTGCCTCAGCAACACTTACCTCTCCCAGTGGGGCTGCTGAGGCTGCAGCCCTCTGGTTGGCCAGCAGCATCAGGAGCTCAACTGCTGTCCTTAATTGGATGGCAAGTCTACAGGCGGCTAATTAGTCCCTCTGGCGGCAAGTGCGTGCTCAGAACCTGCTTTCCAGCCTGGCATCAGTGTCCCGAAGCCTGTGGTAAAATTCAGATGTTAACATAGACTTCAACTTTCTGTAATCCTCCACTTCATTCCACAGTGCAAAATCGAAATAAGTGAGAGAAAAATAACCAGCCGGAGGGTAATGCAGAACCCGCTTCTATCTCACTGCTGATGGACTGATGGGATGGAAGAAGTAGGAGGGTACGACAGGGAGTGACAGACTGGCAAGCATTGGAAAATATAGGCATCTGGCACAATATGGGCATGCTATGGTAAGTATCCAATGCTGAGTATTGTAATGAACATTCCATTAGATACATACCAACAAAGAACATCAAGTTTCACATTTTAATTGACAGAAATTAAATACAGGATAAATTATCCACACAACAGGGGAGCCAAGATCACATCTTCTCTACAAACAGCGCCAAGCAGTTCCTGCTCTACTCCCTTACTCTTCGCAAACTGATCATATTCTTTCACAAAACGAACAACTGCTCCCACCAATTTGGGTAGTAGGTAACAAACCTACCCCATTCGTTTAACAGTGAGATGGATCAAAATACAACTCAGTTTCACATTAAATTGGAAAAGACACTGCTTCACAATCTACTTCTAGGATTTCAGCAACCTGCTGCAACTTTTTTTAAATCTTGTTTTTGAAAAACGTTTTACTTACCATAAAGAAATGATCAGCATTCCACGCCCTTCCACTGGAAGTATCCAGTGTTGCAATCCGCTTGAGTTTGACATTTTATTGGTTTCTATTTTGCTGATCAATTACACTAGTGTCTCTTGCCCAGCTCTTTCCTGTCAATGGCTACTGCCCTTGCCTTGGTTAGCATGTTCCTGACTGTACTCCAATATTTTATTTACTGATATTGCTGCAGTATAAACATCAAAGGTAACAGTTGCTGTAAGAGTGTGCGACAGGTAGTGAAATGTAAATTATTTTTACAACATATAAAATTATTACTGGAAGTGAGATAATGCATTGCAGGGGGAAACTTAACATTGTAATCAAATCAAGGAGTTTGGAAAACATCAAAAATCATCATTTAGTAGTACAGAACGTGAGTATTGCTGAAAATAGAGACATGTTGTCAAAGCTTTTCATCTTGCACTCATCAGGACAATCGCAAGAATAACCAATGTAAGGGAAAACAACAACTTATACTGCATGAGAAGAGAATGCTGATTGGTTGGCAAGTGAACTCTGATTGGTAGAGACGTTGCCATGGCGAATGCACCAGTTTACGGTGCATTTGTGCGTACTGGAAGCTACATATATTAATAGGGCCCTGTTCTTTGCAGACAGAAAGAACATGTACAAATATTGCGCCTGTTTCAGCTAAACAAAATAAGTGACAGCCATTTGCTGGGTCATTCCTCAGGGCAATGCCTTGACCAATCAAAGTCAAGCTGCCTGGTTTAAATTTTAAACAAAGCTTGGCAGTTAACTGTCAGTCACCTTAAACTGGTGCATTCACCATAGCAATGTCTCGACCAATCAGAGTTCACTTGCCATCCGATCAGCACTTTCTTCTCATGCAGCATAAGTTGTTCTATTCCCTTACATTGGTTATTCTTGCGATTGTTCGGATGACTGCAAGACGAAAAGTTTCGACAACATGTCTCTATTTTCAGCAATACATAAAAAGCCTAAATTCAAAGCTGGAGTGTTTTGTGACCTCATTTGAATTCTGAGATTTGGTTAGAGCCTTGAAATTACTCTCTTCTATTAGTTATTCTGTGTAATATGTGCTTGGAGTTTTGGTTTATCTCATTATGTTTGACAGTCTTACCATATTCATTCATGGTCCTGTATTCAGACATTATGAGCTGAATTTTACCGGCCCCTCGACGCCTCGGGTCGCGGTGCAGGGGCCGGTAAAATACTGCGGAGAGAGGCCCGCCTCGACCCACGATGTCGAGAAGAGCCCACTGCATATTACCGGCGGCAGCGAGACCTCGGTGTGGCCACCCCCCCACCGCCGCTTGGCGGCAGCACCACAATCAGCATATGGTAAACGGTACTTACCTTTGCTGATTATGCAGCCCGCTACCTCTCCATTGGCACTTCCTGATTTTTCAATGAACAGGCGACGATCACGTGCTATCCCATTCATGATTGGAAAAGCTGGCAGATCCACAGACGCAGAAGGTTTCACAGCAGAAAGTAAGTTTCTTTTCAGGGGTCCCACTCTGCATACTGGAAGGGAGGACGGAGGGGGGACATTACAGGGGTCTCACTCTGCATTCCTAAAGGGAGGAGGGAGGGGGGGGATACACAGGGGTATCACTCTGCATTCTTAAAAGGAAGGAGTCTGGGATTACTGGAGGGAATGCTCTGCTGGCATGAGGGGAGGTAATGTGTACCATCCCTCCATTAACAGTGTATGCTCTGTGTTTGTTCATGTCTGTGAGGGAGAAATGGCACACTAGGCACCCTGTTTATGGGGAAGGTGCCAGAAAGGGTAGGAGCATTAAGGTTGTATGGATGGTGGGGGCAATCGATTCAGCTGGTGGGATCTTGATGTGGTCATGCTGTGCCACTCTGTTGGCCAAGATGGGCAATGCCATGGCACGCCACATATTTGATCCAGGAAAGCAGCTGAAGTACCCGTCAACACCAATCCATGCCCTGTTAGGAACCTTCGAATACATGAAGGGTTCAACTTTATTTATCACATGGAAATGGGTATGGCTCATCCTACATTGTGTGACCCTCTGCTCGTGAAGATCCATATGCGCCAGAGGCAATATCAACAGGCAGGTGCGATCCACCTAGAGACCCCCAGTCACGAGCAGCAGTCCCCAAGGGGAGCTTGCCATTATATTTCCCGTGCATCTACAGGCCCCACATGACATGCCATCGAATGTCAGAGCACCTGTGTCAGAGGCGATTGCGCATGTAGAGAGGGTGGTGACACGTCTCTGTGCCCTGCTCAAGGATGACCTGCAGGCCATGGGCTCCGGTGGACATCCCATGCCTTTGTTCCTCATAGTGGCAGCAGTTCTCAAACCTGATGCCTCTGCAGCTTTTTAGGGGCCCACCAGAGACCTTTGTGGGGTCACACAGTCAGCAGTGCACCGCTGCATCAGGGAGGTCACCAATGCCCTGCACCGGGGGGCCAGTGAGTATGTTCACTTCAGGACGGATTCTCACAGCCAGGGCGAGAGGGCCATTGGTTCTGGCACCATTGCCGGAGATTCATAGGTTGTAATGCTCATAGACTGCACTCATGTGGCCATCAGGCCTCCCGCCAAGCTATCACCTGCAGACGTCACCATTAAAGGAGCCCTCTCAATCAAGGTGAAGCTGGTATGCTTGCTGCATATGTGTGACCGCTTCTCAGGCAGCTGCCATGACACCTGGGTCTTGTGCCAGTCCCGGCTGCCACCGCTGTTCACTGAACTGGCTCAGATGGAGGAATGGTTTCTTGGAGATAAGGGCTATCCTTTGCAGACATGGCTTCTGACACCAGTGAGAGATCCCACCACTGCTGCAGAGGAGAGATACAACGCCAGCCACTGAACTACAAGAGCCACCATTGAGCAGGAGATCGGCATGCTGAAAGAGCACCTCCAATGCCTGTATGGATAGGGAGATGCCCTCTACTATGGGCCAAAAAGGCCAGATCCTTTCTTTGCTGCTCTGCACAACTACACACCCAATAGGGGCCAGGCCTGGTATGATGAGGAGAGACATCAACAGGATTCCTCCTCAGACTACGAGGACACCGAGGACCTACAACACGAAAGACACATGGGAGGGCAGATGGCACCCAGGCTCTGCACGCAAGGCTAGCAGTGAGGTAGGGATGTATGGAAGTGGCTTATCAGACAAAGGCTCTCTGCTCCATAGGAACCGACATGAGCTCTGCAAGCCACACATCACCCTCACTCACTTGCTGTGCACGAGTCCACATCTGCAGCATCCCTGTGTAAACCATTAGAGGCAGCAGCTGACTGAGCCAATGTCCATGTCACTGCATCCGTGGAGACGCTCATGAGTAATGGTGGTATAGCAATGATGATATTGCATATGTTGGCTCTCCTGAAGGGCCAATGGTGCAAAGGATGTGATATTGGCGCTACATGCTGGCACACATTATTCGTACAGAGAAAAGGACACATGTTGGTGAGGAGCAGTTAGTGAAAGAAGTATTTACATTGCTGTGACACCCATGCATTCCCATTCATCCAGGTGCGGCACGTCAACAAGAAGGAATGTTACACTTGAGTGGGAGAAGAGGATTGCAACTTCACAGGGCACTGGGACACAGCAGGGTAAGTATGTGGCGGCAAAGCGGAAAGTGCTGGGGTCACTCAGCAGGTCAGGCAGCATCTGTGGAGACAGAAGCAGAGTTAACTTTCAGGTCTGTGAACTTGGACCTGACCTGCTGGATTTTTGCAGCACTTTCTGCTTTGCTGTCAGATTGACAGCAGCCCCACTCTTCAGCAGTCAGGTAAGTAATCTTTGAGAACTGTCAGGAAGCAGGTGCTGGGGTGCTTAAAGCACCTGCTGCACAGCTGTCAAAAACGCTCACTGAGCCAAATGTCCCGCCTCTCCCAATGTAATATGGGGGGAGGCGTGGGGGGGAGGGCGCGACACGCAGCCTCTGTGGAAATGAGCCACCGCGATTAATATCGCGGGGGCTCAGCGGCAGCCAACGAATGCAAGCGTGCCACCAAGTTCAAAGTTATCAGAAAGTGCTGTTTCAGCCCTGTTTGTAAACAGACAGCTTGTGTACAGTGAGCAGTGAGATACAAAGACCATTAAAGTTGTCTATGAGGCCATTCCCTTGTGTCTGAAACCTGCAGTCACTCATGGATTTGTCAAATCTTGCTTATTCTATACTGAAAATGTGATCCATTTTGATGTGTAGCACTCTTGAAATAAAGACAGCACCATGTACTTCAATGGGTTTGTGATTTGCCTCACTTTTGTTGCACACAAATCTCACTCTTAACATTTTCCCAATTTGACAGCTTTGTTGGTCAGGCACCAGGCAGTGTTATGTCTGCTATTATCCCAGGAATTGTTTACTATCCATGATTTGAAAGCTGATTAGTATGATCCTTAAAAAGTTAAAATAAGTCACAATTTGTCTCCTTTACCACTGACTCCACTGGCAAATTCCTGAGTGTTAAATGTCAGAGCGGTATGGAGTGCACAAGGTAATATAACAATTCTATATATGCACTAAATAAATGTAGAAGTTAAATAAGCACAAGAGTCTGTTTTGTTGCTAAGCAAACTCAGGGCTACTGACATTTATTACTGTTCTGCTCTACATGTTTATTTTGGAGACTGTCCAATCTCCCTGATTCAATAAATAAAAAGAAAGACTTGCATTTATATAGCACCTTGCACAGTGAGAGGGCATGCCAAATCCTTTTGCAGCCAATGAAGTACTTTTGAAGTGTCGTCTCTGTTGTAATGTAAGAAATGCAGCAGCCAATTTGTGTACAGCAAATTTCCACAAACAGCAATGTGATGATGACCAGCTAATTTGTTTTCTTGTGATGTTGGTTGAGGGATAAATATTGGCCAGGACCCCAGGGAAAACATCCCTGTTCTTTTTCAACATAGTGCCATGGATCTTTTGCATACACCTGAGAAGGCAACAGGACCTTGGTTTAACGCCTCATTTGAAACATGGCACCTCCAACAGTGTAGCGCTCCTTCAGTACTGCAGTGGAGCATCAGCCTTGATCTTTGTGCGCAAGTCCTGGACTGGAAGTTTGACCCAAATTCTTCTGACTCAGAGGTGAGAGTGCTATCGGCTGAGCCACAACTGACAAATGTTGCATTTTAAGCTGGCATTGCCTCATATACATCATATTCTTTTTTAAAATCTGACAATGCCAATTTCTGTTTTCACCACTGTTTTCACTGCGGCACAGTGGCGCAGTGGTTAGCACCGCAGCCTCACAGCTCCAGCGACCCGGGTTCAATTCTGGGTACTGCCTGTGTGGAGTTTGCAAGTTCTCCTTGTGTCTGCGTGGGTTTCCTCCGGGTGCTCCGGTTTCCTCCCACATGCCAAAGACTTGCAGGTTGATAGGTAAATTGGCCATTATAAATTGCCCCTAGCGTAGGTAGGTGGTAGGGGAATATAGGGACAGGTGGGGATGTAGTAGGAATATGGAATTAGTGTAGGATTAGTATAAATGGGTGGTTGATGGTCGGCACAGACTCGGTGGGCCGAAGGGCCTGTTTCAGTGCTGTATCTCTAAAAAAAAACACTATTAGTGATGTTTGACTCAGTTGGATGCAGTTGTGACATTGAAAAGGCAGTATTAAATAGTCATGGAGTCATTTACAGCACAGAAGGAGGCCATTCGGCCCATCAAGTCTATGCCAGCTCTCCATGGAGCTATGCTGTCAGTCTCACTCCCCAGTTTAACCCCCATAGCCCTGCAAGTCTATTTCTCTCAGGTGGCCATCCAACTTCCTCTTGAAGACATTGATCGTCTCCACTTTCATCATCCTTGTGGGCAGCGAGTTCCAAGTCATTACCACCCGCTGCATAAAAAAGTGTTTCCTCATATTCTCCTGCATCTTTTGCCCAAAATTTTCAATCTGTGTTCCCTAATCCTTGTACCATTTGTTAATGGGAACAGTTTTTCCTTGTCTAACTTATCTAAACCTGTCATAATATTGTACAACTCAAATAAATCTCCCCTCAATCTCCTTTGTTCTAAGGAGAACAAGCCTAGTGATGCAAAATGTGTTGTCATGTCACTTGTGCACAATATTATCATAATGTAAATGACCTAAAATTCCTGCCCTTCTGTTTTTAAGTGGTTTTTAAATTTGAGTTTTAATTTGGAGTTCTCTTTTATACTTCAAACATTGGAGATGCTGAACTAACTAGAAACCTATCACTTCCAAATCCAAATAGTCCTGACCACTAACTGTTAAATTCAAACAGAATGCTAACCTGATCTCTAATCTACTATGTACAGCTCTGTGCAATTATTGAAATTCAAGTAAACTTACACAGTAAGGATTTATAAAAATAAATATGCAGTTGCTGGTTCTGTTTGACATTGAGCTCCTTTCTAATAGGTTGTGTGGTTTCCATTTGACCCCCATTGCCCCCCTTGTATTTATCAGGCATTTGCACTTATCACTGAAACCGTAAATAAAGTGACTTTCTGAAGTTGCATTCTTTCTAACACATGACTAACTCAGGAAAGGGAAGAACTTTCTTCAAAGAAAACAATTTGCATAACTGCAAATGTGTATTATTGATGATACCTTTACTGCTCTTGTCACATGGTACAACTCCATATATTTCAACAGCACCTCGCAAACCTGCAAACTCCATCAGCTAGAAGGGCAAGGGCAGCAAGTGAATGGGAGCACCACCACCTCCAAGTTCCCCTCTAACTCTCACCACATTCTGACTTTGGCACATATCACCTTTCCTTCATCATCACTGGGTCAAAATCCAGGAACTTCTTATCTAACAGGGCAGTGGTAACTTCAACACATGCTCTGCAGCAGTTAAATGGTAGGCTCACCACCACCTTCTCAAGGCCAACTAGGGATATATACACTAATACATATAACTAGCACTTCTTGTTTACATTTTCTAATATAAATTCCTTTGTTTCCATTTATAATAGAAACTATGTAAACTTGTCATACAATAATTATACACTTCCTTTAATAGAGCTGCTCCTGCTCCACATTACCCATGAACTACACGCGAGGAGATTGTTAATGAATAATAATGAAGCTTTATAATCCCCTGGGAGCCTAATTTGATTTCATCTTTTAAATTGTTATAATCAACTGACCTGATACACAGTTGTAGATTTATTGTGCATTTCTTTTTAGTTTGGGGGTTTAAGTCCTAAATATGAAATGTTAATTGAATATATGTTGATCTTGACTCGGTTAGTTATAACAGTCCCATGCATGAATGATTTTATAGTATGTTTAGCTACATATTAATCTCTGTAACAGATGCACTTGCTTCAACACAACATTATTGAAGAAAAGAACTAAAATGAGCATGCATGATATGTTTTAGTAAAGATGGCCGTTTTAAAGACCAGTGGGATAAAATTTTGTCTTCACCGCATTGTCGGTTATTTGGTGGAGTGGATCACCCACCTGTTATAGATCCATTGATTTTTACTCTATTCTCATTAAGCAAAATCCAATGGTTCCGATTGACGGCAGGCGAACCATTTCTCTAGATCATGACCCTTTCAGTGAAGGTAAACATTTTACCCCTGCAGGATCTTTGCATTTGTATAGTTTTGACTATTCATGATTCATTTAAATAACCAGAATGGGAGTTTTGTGTGTACAGTCCAAACAGCAGGTGAACAGGGGAGGGATTAACAAAATATATTGCATGTATGTGAAAATATCAACTGATGCATGCAGACCTGCAGTGACATAAGATCAGAAAATAATTGCGTGCGAATCATAAGGGTGAACCAATCACAGAGCTGCAAATGATGGTAACATAGACGTCAGACTACTTTTTACATGGTATTGTGAATGCTGGTCATCATTTCTATTGAAAAATCGTTACATATTTTTAAATAGAAACATTTGCAATGCTTTATGTAAATAATTATAGAACAAATTGAATACTGCACTTCTCTGTTTTACCAAGAGAAAACTCTCACACCTACAGGCTAGAGTTTCGCACAGGGTTACATGATGCTATTTCAATAATCATGATTTCTTTAGTATGAATATCACCAAACATAAGTACACTGATGATTGACAGCTGAATCGACAATCAATGTGGGACCAAAATTGAATTAAGACTAAAAATGTACATTAAAGAGATAGCTCAGATTCATTTCAAAGTAGAAATCTAATCACATTGTTTCGTGCAGGGGTTCTCAATCCAGGGTCCACGGCCCCCTTGGGGTCTGCAAGATGATCTCAAGGGATCTTCCAAAAATAACCAGAGAATGTGTAGAAAAAATACAACCTGTATCCAAAAAGAAACTACTTACCACCTGAAAGAAATACCTACATTTGTCTATCTAAATAAGGTCACCGCATTTCGAAGATCGTTCACTCTGTGAAGCATTTTGAAATGTCTAGACCACATGATAAAACATTTAGTACCATTATGTTTCAACACGAGTTCAACCAAATGGAGACTGCTACATGACCAATCAGCCACAGCAGCGGGAGGTGAAGGTACTGGCTATGAGGGTGTCTGGCTTGGTTTCCTAGAGTCACCTCTGCTCCTCATGGTACCGCGAAACGTTACTTCAGTGTTAGTATTTGCGCAACTGAAGATTTTGTTAAAAATGCGTTTTAATTGGGGAGGGAAACCATGTGACGTTAGGTTTGAATATTGACATGAGAATTGAGAATTGTTGCTCAGCATCAGCAACAAGTTTCACATTAACAAAGTAAGACAAAAATAATATGCATGTTCAAATAATTTTTATATTGAAAAATCACTTGGGTTTTAGGAGGTTCGTGGAGTTTTCATAAAATGGGAGGGGTGCCTCAGAAGCAGAAAGGTTGAGAACTGTTGGTTTAGATGATGCTTGTAAGCCATCAAGGTTTCATCTTTAAGATCCATGTCTGAATCCCTGTGAAAATCACTCAAAGGTATTATTCTGCATTTCACACTCAGTAAATATCCCCAGTCCTGCACCATTACTGCTGCCTACCCTCTATATATCGAACTAATCAAAATCTTTGATAAAAAGTGAGCCACAAGGAAGGCCTAAGAGAAAAGCAAGGTATTCCCCAGCAATGGGTAGATGTTATGATTGTTATTGTAGATTCAGCACATTATTGCAGGGTAAATGGTAATGCAGTTATTGGTGTGCTCATTCTGGTTTCACAGCACTGTTTACACATGTCTTATGACTGGTGGAGTTGTGGGAGTTGAGCGGACAGAAGTTTATCATTCATCATCTTTTCCCACTCCCATTTAGATGTGAAAGCAGAGATAAGCAAAACAACAATGAACACCCAGGCTTTAAAAGGGAAAGTACCTTACAAACCTTGTAATTCCATCCCTCGCTGACAGAGACTGCACTATGTCCAGAATGCTACACCTATTTCAATTTTGCCCCAGATCTTCCAGCAGTGCCTCCTATTGTGCACAGCAGTTTGGAAAACCACAAAATCCTTGCAATCCCTACCAATCCATACCACACTTGCTGGATTATACTCATCCATGTCTAGCCCTGCATAGTATGAAGGCGAACACAAGCCTGAGTGATGGCTGCACAAAACTGCATCCCTCTGCTCCTGGAGCACTGCAACTTATGCTAGCCCAAAGACCAAGATGTGGGTGAAACAGTTGGAGAACACGTCAGTCAGCATGTATAATGTATGGCCTGCGTCTGCAGCTGTGGCAGTGCCAATTCTCCAGACAGATTGCTGTAGGCCTACCATTCACGTGGCTCTCCTCAAACATCACTCAGGTGAAAAACACAGCAGGAGGACATCGCCTTTCTCAAGACAATGTTCAAGCTGTGCAAGAAGGTCCTCCATGCATCAATGCCTAACTAAACTTCAGGCAATCTACCCAAAACACCTCAACTCTCAAGCATTACCTAATACTAGGGCATACACACCCATTCTGGTAAAATTAAAGGGCTAGTCTTATCTTTCAGCTCTGAGGGAAAACAGACAGCACAGGATCAGCCACTATACATTCCACCTAATTTTCCTTTCAAATGACTTACATATAAATGCACAAGGATATGGAAGAACATTGCTACTCGTACAACAGGTCAATATGTAACCGCTCACTGCAAGAATATAGTGAGAAAATATCTTAGCCTTAGGAAGGCTGCTGTAGAAGGAAACTGTTCACTTTTAGGATGAAATGGAGGCAGTGATTTCTGCTGAAACCCTAAGGCCGGAATTTTACGCCCCCCACCCCCACCCTGCAGGAGCGGGCTGGAGGTGGGGCGGTCGTAAATTTGGGTGGGAGACAGGGGGTGCCGTTCCCGTTGCCTTCCCACCCCCACTGCAATTTTACACGGGGAGGTGGCGGCGAGAAACGGCCTGCCCAACCCAGGCCAATAAAGGTCTCCTCCTGCAGCCGCTGATATTTTACCAGTGGTGGGCGGGCAGCTAAGGCCCTCCAGAAGGCTGCCCCGTAAAACCTGGTAGCCTCCTTGCGGACTGGGGGAGGGGGGCAGTGGGCCCTCCTGATTGGGTACTCTGTGCCCCACAGAGGGTCCCCCCACGGCCCAACCGCCCCCACTCAAATACAATTCCCACCCTCCCAACTGACCCCCCCCCCACCCTTGCCTCATCGGGGCCCGGACGATTGTCCCCGGCGAGGCCGCACAAACTTATCTTTTCTTCGGGGTCGGTGTCCCTCCTGCTCCTCTCCCTGGCTGCAGTCCCAGCAGTGGCCACTGCTCCAAGTGGCACTGCTGGAACTGAGAGCTGCCAGCCCGCTGATTGTCCGGCAGCTCCTGGAGGCGAGACTTCCTGCCTTAAAGTGGCGGAAGTCCCACCCGAAGCCAATTAAGGGTCTGGGCCACACAACATCGCTGCATGGCTTCCAGGCCCAGCGGAAGTGAGCTCGTCCCCAACTTTTTGGCCGGTGGGCAGGGCCTCCCACCCAATGTAAAATACCGGCCCAAAAACTTCCTCCCAAAACAGGAACCAAAACTGCTATTTCACTCTGCATAGAAAAGTGATAAAAGTGATTGAATATATCTTGGGCTGGTACTGCACCTGCTGTATTGGTGAGGTAAGTGAAAAATTCCATTCCCTCCAAATCATCCTTTATAATTGTCTTTCAAATTGGGGTTGAAATGTATTCATTTACTCCACCTGCTCTGAGTAAAGGGACCTGTTCTTTTCCCCTGCATGTCTCACCTACCACCGAAAAACCACCCACCTAATAAACTTCACTAAAAAAAGCATCGATTGGTATCGTGGTACTCTGCCTATACCACGATGGAAATCTAGTCTTGATCATTTTGCCAATTCAATCTGCCTGCAGCAAGACTATAAATATGGAACTAACTGCTGATAAAAAAATGTTATTTTCCAATTGTCACTAAGGTTACGTCAAAATTAGAAAATAAGTGCCCAGATTTTACTAAAATCTTATAAATAATATCAACTTTTCTGCAAGAAGAGAAAGCTGCAAATATTAATTTCATTTGATTGTTTTTTTGAACATTGTTGCACTTTCATTTTTCAAGGAATACAGAAATGATATTGTACTTGTCAAAGAGTCATTTGCAATGAGCCCATGTCATCCTTGTTTTGTGCAGCACAACCTCAGTATGCATAGTATGTATTCAGTCAGGCCAATAACATACTGCTTGACATTTCCATAGTCAGTTCTGTGGAATGCTGATACGATAATCAGGTCAGCCTATGCAACCCATGGCCTTGTTCATAAACAGAGCTATTCAATCATTCCTCCCATTGCCACCAGCCATTTATGCTCAAATGCCAACATTCCTCACTGTCTGTAACAGTGATTACATTATTTAGCATCATAAATGGTCTAACTCAACTGTACGTTAATCTAACGTTTTAATTTTTTCAGAATTGGCATACTCACAGCAAAACAGTAACTCATTATGGTTGCTTATAGTGCACAAGAATGGTGTTTAAGTGTTGACTATTTCAAATTGGATGGGAATAACGATTACAATGCAGAACATTTTCCTGCATCTTTAGTATTATCAATGAGTGTTGGAAAGAACTATTATATTTACAGTAAGTGCTGGATAAGGTGCTGTTTGTATGAAGGTTGCCAAACACTAAAACTGAACTTGTAATTCAGTGAGGACATTTTAAATACAACGGTTCTTCCCAACATCTGCTTTCAATTTAATTTCTCTGTCAGTCCACTGTTTATTTCTCCTTTGGTGTTATTTACTTCTTCTGTCACACATGGTTGATTGGACCCCATGCCTCATTTGACTAGTTCTACCAAGAGTTTCTTATGTTACTAACTGTATTGTGTTGCACTAAGGGACTGACTGCTGGACAAAAACATTGCAATATGGCTGTCTAAATAACCTTGCCAGATTTAGCAATAGCGATACAGATACAGCAGAGAGCAATAGAACAAAACAATATAAAAGGCCATTTGGCCCATTGGAACTCACCCACTTAATATTCCAATTTATTAGCATTAGACTGGAGATAGTTTAAGTATTCAGGTTGTACTGTAACCACAAATTCAACTATGATTTCAAATCTAAACCCCTCAGTCTAGTGTTCAAGATGAGATTATTCCCAGGGCCTTCAGAGAATTAGGCATAGACACACTAGTAGCCCACAAGAGAAATTGAATATGTCATGCAGACCCCCACCTGCCAAGAATGAGGTATATTAATTTTGTCATATGAACATTGATTTTAAATTGTTGCTGGAGCGAGGAAATGACTTGTTAAACAGATCAGCCAAGGCGGAAAAAAACTTTTATATACTAACAGACAGTGCTTGTGTAGACAAAGGACCATTCCCTGACCCATTCAACCCACAATGGACTTTGAACACCAGACATTGAAGGTAAGGAAGTTCACATTCCAGGATGGCATCTAAGATGGCCAAATCTACAAACAGATGTTGTCAAACCAGCTAGTCACAAGCCTGACCTGCTGGGCAACCTGAATTTTTCTGAATTGTACAAACAATTTGAAAAAAAAAGACTGTTTGTTCCTGGACTGAGAAGACCTCTCCTCTCTGCTCCCATCTGTTTCTCACAAGACTCTGGACCCACTGAGGATACATGAACCTAATGAGAGAAAAGTCTCCTACATTGAACAAGGTTTAAGAAGAATACTGGGCCCTGACGAAAAGCAAAACCTACCTACAATCAAGGACTCTACAGCAAGCGTGAAGAACAGTAACCAAAACCATCTTCAGATAGTGCGTCAAACTTTTCCATTTTATTTCTTCTGCTCTTTTTTGTCTCTATCTGCATGCGTGTATCACGTATGTGTGCTAGCGTGGGTGCATCACGTATCTGTAGGCATTAACCAAATTAGTTTAATTAAGTTTAACAAAATTCAACCTTTCTTCTTTAAACCTAAGAAAATCTGTTTGGCTGGTTTCTTTGCCTTATAATTGGAAAGCAGTGAAGGGGGAGCTAAAGGAACGGTGTGCTAAAAAATAAAACCAGGTGAAAGCTGAGAGGAAACCCTATACCCCTTTCTCACCTGGTCGTAACAGAAATTTGGGGGCTCATCCGGGATTTTACCTGCAGACTAACAAGAGAAATTGGAAGTGGGAAGCCAAATTGTTCCCAATCAAAAAATAGCAAGATTTCAATATAGGTTTTCTTGTGGTTGTGTGTGCTAGAATACTAACATGTCTGCGATTGAAGCTAGTAGTGGCCCAAGTCAGAGTGAAGTAACTTGGGATAACTTAAAAGCACTGTCTTTGGAGGAGTTAAGGAAAATGGCTGAGCAGTGTGGGATCACTGTACATGGCAAAGTTAGGAGGTCTGAACTCCTAAGACTAGTGACCAACTATTTTTCCCTTGAATCTGAAGAAGCAGAAGCAGGGTTCGGGGTAGACCCTGACAGGATATTGCTAGCAAAGCTACAATTGGAACAGAGGAAACTTGAATTAGAGAAGAAAGAAAGAGAGAGACAGGAGAGAGAGAAAGAGCCTTCCAGAAGGAACATGAAGACAAAGAGAGGGAGGAAAGAGAAAGAGAAAGAACCTTCCGGAAGGAATGTGAAAAGAGAGAGCTGAAGCAGCTTGAGCGAGCTAGGGGATGACAGAGCAACCCCAGTGAAAGCATGGCCAATATTGAGGAGTGTAATTCAGGGCTGGGTACAGAATTGTTAAAACTATCTCAACTAATCCCAAAATTCAATGAGGGAGATGTAGAAGAATTTTTGTGGCTTTTGAGAAACTGGCAAGGAGCTAAAATGGCCAGCTGAGACTTGGCCTCTTTTATAGCAAAGCAAGCTAACCAGAAAAGCCCATGAGGTTTATTCCCAGTTGCCAGATGAGAGTTCATCAAATTATGAACTGACAAAATATGCTATCCCCAGGGCATATGAATTAGTACCCGAAGTCTATCGCCAAAAGTTTAGAACCCTCAAAACGCAAGCTAATCAAACTTATCAGGAGTTTGAAAGAAGTAAGCAGTTGGCTTTTGACTAGTGGCTGAGGGCTCGTAAAGTACAGCTCAGTTATGAGAATCTCAGAGAAGTGATTTTGTTAGAGGAATTTAAACACTCTCTCCTACTCTCCATAAAGACCCATGTAGAGGAGCAGCGGGGTCAGAGAGCCTGGCAAGCAGCCATTCTGGCTGATGCGTTTGCTTTAATTTATGTCCAATTCCCAGAGGAAAATCCTTCCTAGTCACCACCACAAATCTGAAAAGAATAAAAAGTGGGAAGGTGATAGGAGCACAAGCAGTCCTGGGAGAACAAAAATAGCAGGAGACACAGGGGGCCCTCCTCTAGCTAAAAAGGAAGGTTCTGGGAGCAAGAGTGAGACCTGGAGACCTGTGTGCTTCCATTGTAATAAAGCAGGGCATTTAAGAGCTGACTGCCAGTAACTAAAGGGAAAACCTGTAGGGTTAATCAGGGCACACCTGCTCAGTGAAGAAGAGGCCCTGATGGAAAGCACAGCAGAACAAGCTGTGGCTTTAACTGCAGTAAAAGTGAGACCCAGGAGGTTTACGATTACAAGTGCAGTAAAATTTGATAGGATTCCTGAAGATTATCAGAATTTTGTGTCTGAAGGGAAAATAACCCCATTCTCCTCAAGTGGGGCAAGCAAACCTACAGTAATTCTCAAGGACACAGGGGCCAATAGATCCCTTTTGCTGGGAAAAGGCCTGACCATTCCCCAGAGAATGCAGTGAACACCAGAATGGTGGTGAATGGTATTGGAGGGCAGTGTATGCCTGTACCTGTACACCAGGTGCACCTGGAGTGCGACGTAGTTTCAGGACCGGTGACCATAGGGATTGTCCCTACTTTGCCTGTGGACGGGGTTTTCCTGCTTCCAGGTAATGATCTGGCAGGGGTGAAGGTGGTAGTCCACCCAGTAGTAAATGAGAGACCACAGGAGGTCAGAGACACAGGGCAGAGGCAGGAGATGGTCCCCTGCAGTTTCCCTGAATGTGTAATGAGTGAGGCCATGATCAAACCAGCTCCCCCAGAGGAAACTGAATTGGCACTGCAGGCAGATGGCCATGAGATCTGTCTGTCTGAGACTTCCTTTGGGAATTTAGAAGACCCATGGAGTGAATTAAATAACCTTTCCCGAGCTGAGGCTCAGCGAGTCGACCCAATATTGTGAGTTAGCACAGGCTGCCCATTCTGAAAGTGAAGCCGAGGGAGTCCTGATTGCTAAAGGATGAGGTACTGATGAGGAAATGGAGTTCTCCTCACAGACCTGAGAGCAAGAAGTGGACAGTAGTTCACCAGTTAGTGGTGGTGCAGAGGTACTGGAGAGAAATATTAAGAAGGGCCCACAAGACTACAGTGGCTGTACATGCCAGTATACGAAAGACAAAAGCTCGCATAAGACAGCAGTTTGACTGGCTAAAACTCCACAAAGATGTGGTGGAATACTGCAGGAGTTGCCACGTGTGCCAGGTTGACGAGAAACCCCAACCTACAGTGAAACCTGCACCCCTAAGTCCTGTACCGGTGTTAGGAGGACCTCCAATAGAGGGCTGGTGAACTGTAAGGGACCCCTGCCAAGAACAAAAGGGGACAGGCAGGCACAAGGCTGGCAAAAGGTTAGAAAGAGAAGGGGGAAAAGCGACCAAGAGGGCAGGTTAAAGAAAGTCCGGGAGGAATCCCAGATGAAAACCTCAACTGTAAATTCAGCCAATGCCGAAGAATTTGAAAAGTTAGACCTCACATCTTCCTATGTAAATGCAGACACTAGAGGCACCCCACCAGAGTTGCTAACAGCATTTACAGGAACCTGCAAAAACAAAGAAAGACCCCTAGGGGGCATAGAAACTGTGAAGGTGATGACTCACCTAGTCAAAGTGCCACAGGGGACTGCAGTAGAGTCTGCACAAATACCTGCAGGCAGGAGTGTCCCAGAGGACAACGGGGAGATTAGGAAAGACAAATAATCTGCTCCCACAGTCAGAAAAAAAGAGAACCACTCAGCCCCTGAAGTCAAAAGTTTTTGCTTGAGTCAGCAAAGCACTGAAAGAGAGTTCATTATAGACATGCCCACTACTGACTCTCCTGAGGAAAAAAAATCCAACTTTGGGCTAATTAAATCTAACCCCTCCTCCCCACCCCCACCCCCCCAACTTTGCTGACCTTAACAGGAACGAGGACACTAGGCAGTCAGGGAGATGGGCAAACTGAGAGAACTTTCCCAAAGAACCACATGTTTAATGGGATGCCAAAAAGGGGTAGTTAAAGCAGCACTGCTACCAAGAAAAGACAGGATGTAATAAGTTTTAGAACTTATGAATGAATGCAAATGAACGAGAGAGAGAGATGTGTGTTTTTCCCCTAAATTTTATATTTTCTCTCTCAACCCTTTTAATGAAATGCTCTTTTTAAAAATCACAATTTATTCCACTGGGTCTGGAAGTGTCATGCAGATCCCCACCTGCCAAGAATGAGGCATAGTAATTTTGTCAAATGAACATTGATTTTAAACTGTTGCTGGAGTGAGGAAATGACTTGTTAAACCGACCAGCCGTGGCTGAAAAAACACTTACATACTAACAGACGGTGCTTGTGGAGACAAAGGACCATTCCCTGACACCTTCAACCCACAATGGACTTTGATCATCAGACATTGAAGATGAGGAAGCTCACATTCCAAGTTGACATCTAAGATGGCCGAATCTACAAACAGATGTGGTCAAACCAGCTAGTCACATGACTAAACTGCTGGGCAACCTGAGTTTTTCTGAATTGTATAGACAGTTTGGAAAAAAAAAGAATGTTTACTCCTGACTGAGAAGACCTCTCCTGTCTGCTCCCATCTCTTCCTCACAAGCCTCTGGATCCATTGAGGATACATGAACCTCAAGAGAGAAAAAGCTCCTACATCGAACAAGGTTTAAGAAGAATACTGGGCCCCAACAAAAAGCAAAACCTACCTACAATCAAGGATTCTACAACAAGCTTGAAGAACAGTAACCAAAACCATCTTCAGATATTGCCTCAAACTTGTCCACTTTATTTCTTCTGCTCTTTTCTGTCTCTATCTGTATGTACGTATCGCATATACATGCTAGCGTGGGCGCGTCACGTATTGTAGGCATTGACCGACTTAGAATTTAAGTTTACTAAAGTTCAACCTTTCTTCTTTAAACCTAAGAAAACCTGTTTGTGCTGGTTTCTTTGCCTTACAATTGGAAAGCAGTGAACAAGGATTCACTAAGGGGGAGCTGAAGAAACGGTGTGTTAAAAAAATAAAACCCTGTTACGGTAAGACCAAGTGAAGGCTGAGAGGGACCCTAGACCCCTTTCTCACCTGGTCGTGACAAATATAAAAATGATTACTACATTTCTGGTGATTGGATGAATACACAGCCAACTGAGTGTCAAGGCAACCAGAAAATTAGCTCAGAAAAACATGATAACAAAATCAAAAAGAAACTGATTCTTTCCAGCTGACAGCATCAATTCTTGCCATCAACCATGGACGCAACAATAGCAAAGCATGAACACAGAAATACAAGGTATTGAATCATCCCATTTTATATGTGTGCCATCACTTTGAAGATCACTGTGGATTTCTTCCAACAATTTGTCATATCATCCGAGTTACAAATACATGCCTGAGAAATTTCAATATAGATTGCAAAATGAACTGAAATTCAAAGCTTGGAAGTAACTTCTTATCGACTTTACTTGGTGATAGACATACTAAAGAAAGCAAGTCAAACACTCCCAACTCCATTCCATAAACAAAATATTAGCAAGTTTAAAATATTGATTTTCTCATGCAGAGTGCAATATTAATGGAATGGATGACTGGTTCATTGATTAATTAATTGATTTTCTTCCAACATTATTGAAGTTTATGTTTTACAATGCTTATTTTAGTCTTATAATCCTGGAAATGACAATCACTGATATTAGTCAACAGTTAACATCTTTATGACATTCCGTTGCTTAATATTTTTGCAGAGTCATTAACCCTTTGAAAATTAACCAGTATGGCCTGCTTTAGAATAGCACAGAACTGCCATAAAATTACGTTAAGCATTTATCTGCTTTTATCTAGAATGGTCATTTCTGGGCTCAAAGTGTTGAGTCAGTGTTTAGGCAATTGGCAAAAATACATCCAACTTTCTGTTTTAATAAAAGAAAATTACTTTTACATCATACAGAGTCCAACCTTAAGGAAAGCGTGGGCAGTTTCTTAACCTTAGGAAACCCAACAGAATTATAAATAAGCTTTATTCGACTCAAATATTCAACCACTGTAGTTGTGCTTTTCACGATGATCTGTCCTGCCATTCAATGAAAGAGAAATCATGGAGAATTTTTGTTCGTCTCATGGATAAACAGTGCTATCATCACGGGATAACATGAGAGCAGTGGTGATTGATAAGACCTGATGTTTTAATGTCAGTCAAAAATGCAAATTGTTACAGCCCCTTGAAATCAGACAATAGCCCATTGCACTTGATCTAGTATTTAGCACCACTACTGTGCTCACATATTGATAGGAAGAGAGAGTGATTGTGATTATAAATCTATTATGGAAATGAAACTTTTTCATGATGTACTATGTGATTAAGAAAAAGTAAAATGTTCCTTTTATCTGAGCGCGGCTCACGTAGATGTTCAAACATAAAGTCATTCATTCATTTCTGACAGCGTGATCTTTCATTAGACAGTGTGAGGATGTAACTTCTCCCAATTAATCCTTGGGTCTGGGTCTTTGAAATGCAAGAGGTGATATGAAATCCAACTGAACAGTCATTCTGCTGCCCATGTATTTATTTCAGGCTTTTACATTTCTTAGATTTGCCAGTTCTGAAGAAGGGTCACTGACCTGAAACGTTAACTCTGCTTCTCTCTCCACAGATGCTGCCAGATCTGCTGAGTTTTTCCAGCACTTTCTGTTTTTATTTTATATTTATTTCAGGCGCTGTACTGGAGGTCTTGGTGGAGGAGGTGGAAAAGAGGAGCAATGTCCTATATCCACAGCAGGGAAGCAGGCCCTCCAGATACACAGTCCAGTGCCTTAATCATCATAGCTCACAATATTTAGTTAACTACATTCAAATAAAAGAAAGAACTTACATTTATACAAGTCTGATTGATTTTTGTTTAATGTATTTATACCTACTTCAGTAATGAAGCATTTGCAACGCAAAGAATTCTAAATATGAATCCAACACTCCCAGTGCAAAATGTTCATGTAAGCTGAGTTTTATACTTTTGTTTTATTAATATAAAGGGAAATCAATCTGTTCCTAAACAAATATTCCTTTAAATTAATGTCCCCATTAACTGGTGTTTTGTGTAAATGGAGATAGAGGGGACGGGAGGGTCAAATTTTGTAAAACAATGATGTATTATAAATAAAGAATTGACAGTTACAGTTTATTGGATAAATTCCTGGAGTCAATATAAAGTATTCCACCAGTTAATGTTAGGCATCACATCATTACCTCATAATCTCTAATACATTGTGTTAAGTTTCAGAACAGGAAATAATCTTTCCCTTCTACCTTGCACTGCTTCAACCTAACTGGGACACCGCTGTCCCAATCATATTCATCCTTAGTTCACATCAGCACCATCAATTAGATTAGATTAGATTAGAGATACAGCACTGAAACAGGCCCTTCGGCCCACCGAGTCTGTGCCGAACATCAACCACCCATTTATACTAATCCTACACTAATCCCATATTCCTACCAAACATCCCCACCTGTCCCTACATTTCCCTACCACCTACCTATACTAGTGACAATTTATAATGGCCAATTTACCTATCAACCTGCAAGTCTTTTGGCTTGTGGGAGGAAACCGGAGCACCCGGAGAAAACCCACGCAGACACAGGGAGAACTTGCAAACTCCACACAGGCAGTACCCGGAATCGAACCCGGGTCCCTGGAGCTGTGAGGCTACGGTGCTAACCACTGCGCCACTATGCCGCCCTAATTCTTCAGTGATTGACACAAAGGGATAATTACAAATTTGCATGACTACTTTAGAGCAAGTTGAAATGTCTTCAGAGCTCGTAAAGAAGTGCCTTAATCCCTAGCAGATGAAATTGATGCTGAAGGTTACAGATCCAGATACTACCAACAGGCCTTTAAAACAACCATGGGAGCTGAGTCTTCAAGGTATAATGGTGTATGTGGGCACCATTAAAAGAAATGATTGCAGATGTCGAATACAATTCTTCCCATATAGGATAGAGCATAAAACACATTTTGGAACCAATTTTTTTAGCACAAAAATGCATGGCTTAGCCTAGCAAACTGTAAGTAAATTCATAGTCCTGCTTTGAACTGCTGTACAACTCATTATTATATGCTACATGCTTCCCAGAAATCAAATTCTGCACAACAGAAATCATGGATCCCAAAATTTGGCTATCATAGTTATGATTTCACTTGGCTCTTTAACACATTTAGCGCTGAGTCTGAAGGACATGACCCCTGAGCTGTAAGAACCATACACAGAGGTGATCTGTACAGACACTAAGGGGTTAACTATAACACACAGAGGGGTGAGCTAACTGAAACTCTGGCACATCAAAAGACTGACAGCCATTATCATGGGCAATGGAACAGGGCAACTGCCATTACACAGCACTATTAGTTCCTTCCAGGAATGAAAGGAGCATTCACACCCCAGGCAACCTTGGAGCTGGGTATCCCTCACCATGGGGAGGGGATCACATTGTTTTCTGTTGTATAAACAGCAGAAGAATTGACTATGTCCATACAGTCCTGTCTGGACCAAGGCATGAAATAAACCAAGGTAAAGAGGTGCTAAGCACCGCACAACTCAGCGGAATGGTAACAGGATCTGTGCCTGTGATATGAATCATCATAAAAGAGGACGAGATTGGAGCAAGGGCACTGCAGTCAGGAGAAGAAGGACGGAGACCAGTCATCTCCAGATCCAGGCCTACAATCAACGCTGGTAAAGACCGGCTGTGTGGATGATAGTAAATTTCAGGGATTTGTGTTGTGAGGTATTTTGTAAATTTCAGTCAACCTTGTATGGGAGTTTGTACTGTGAGGTATTGTTGATAACTCTGGTCTAATTACAGAGGGGTTTGTACTGGGGGGGAAGGGCAAGGGGGAAAATTTTGTGAGTTCAATAAACGAATGAATCTGAGGTTGAGCCAAACCCTGTGCCACATGCACCTCGATCTTGTAATTCCTGGAGTCCAAGAACTATTGTAAGGGGGAACGGGAATGGAATCTCTTCCAAGTCACCCATTTAATTGTCCTGCAGTTCTTGCTGCCTCGGCACCCACTGCATTGTTTCAAAAATATCTTAACAAATACTTCAGGACAAAGATGTAGTACTCCTTTCTTCTTACCTACTGGTACACATTGTGTTAGGTGTAGTGTAAGAGAACATCTCTCTCTTTTGCTTTGTAATGCTTTATCTTTGCAATTGGAGCATTCTTTTGCTTTGCGTATCTTGAGTAATGCAATGTGTGTGGAGAATAGTCCACCAACAAGTAAACAGTTTGTTAATTAGAAGCTTATTAAATAAATGTAGAATCTTAAAGTTCGTATTTGCCCAAAGTGACTGATAACTTCATCATAGCATAAGAACAATATAATTGTAAAGGAGTTCTTTACTAAGAAGCTTGTCATTTATGACTGTAAAATACTACCTGCAAAGCCAGCTCTAGCCCATATATAGCTACTATCAAGATACACTGTAGTCTGCAACTGCTCAGTTCAAAGAAGCAACTAGATTTGATGGTTTTAACAGCAATATGCAGTGTTTGTAACTCAATATCTTAATTATGTCATAAGCTTGCGTATGCCAGACAATGAAGTTAGAAACTGTCTTAACCAAAGATTTGAATCGATCAATTAGCTTCCATTTTTTTAAAAATCACTGAGGGTGTAGGCATCACTGGCAAGGCTATATTTATTAACTGTTCCCAAACTGCATGGTTTGCTGGCTCATTTGAGAGGTCAGTTCAGAATCACACCACATTGATGTGGGACTGGAGTTCAAATGACATTAGTGAACAATCCAACAACTTTGTTGTCACTTTTTTACTGATACAATCAATTTTTTTTATTTTCAGATTTCTTTTTAATCTGAATTCAAAATCTCAAATTGCAATAATGGGATTTGAACTCAATTATTAGTCCAGTAACGTAGTTACTGCACCTTGTTGGGATAATAACTAAAGAATTATCTTCAGTGAGCAATAGCGAGTCTTCTCCCGACGGCAATGTTCTTGGGCTTAGGCTTGAAATGGAAGCTCAACTTTGAACGAAGGAGCCGGTGGTCAGTATGACAGTCAGCACTGGGTATGACTCTAGTATGCAGGATGTCCTTTAGGTCACACTGGCGCACCAATATGTAATCTATCAGGTGCCAGTGTTTAGAGCGGGGATGCATCCATGCGGTCTTGAAGCGATCATTTTGTTGAAAGAAGGTGTTGGTTATGGACAGCTGCTCTCCTGCGCAGAGTTCCAAGAGTAAACATTTCCAACTCCATGCTTTCCGAGCACTCCCTTCCATGCCAGGCTGTCACGGCCCATTCTGGCATTGAAATCGCCAAGGATGACAATGGGAGGGGCATTCTGGATGAGTATATGTAAACTATTGAAATATTGAAATGTTGCATCTTCCTTGAAGACTTTCCTAAACACCATAAATATAAGTAAGACATTCCATCCAGATTTAAAACAGGTGACGAGCTGTCAAGATTCTTCACTCTTAATATCACTTAATATAACAACTTGCTAAATTCCCTGATGTCTGAGGAACATAAACCACATAATGGCAATTTGCGATCAAGGCTTTGATATTAACACCCCCACAAAGGGCAGGAGGAGGTTCAGGGTGGGTGTTAAAAGGTAAAAAATGTAAAACACGACCCCAGCCTGTCGCGTACAGTGGCATGTAAGTGTCCAGTCTTGCAGCAGTGGGACACTTCATTCGCATATTTAAATCAGGCTCCAACAGTGTAATTAGGGGCCTGATTAAATTTAACAGTTGTTGAATGGATTTCCTAAGACTTGGGAAATTAATTAACCCTTTCCTTACACTGCCATCCTGGACATGATCTTCTATCATCAATCCATCTATTCAGCTTGCTTAATTTGGGCAGTTTATTTGCATCCAAACAGAAATTGTGATGACTACTTCAAGTGTAAGCTGGGGGTGACTGCTGTTAGGTTGAAGTTCAATGCTAACCAAAAAATGAATCTGTACTTTGGTTGAAGATGTTGATAGGACATCCCCCATTTGAATATTCTTGAATAGGGCATGATGAAATTACCCTATTGGGTCTCAAAACAATACAGAAGCTTCAGAGAGAATTCCAAATTACTTCTTGTGTTGGTCAAAATGTCCCATCCAGTGTGCTAACAAGAAACTCCCACTGCTCTACACAAACATCAGTCATGCAGTCTCAATCAATGGGTGGGAACCAAAGTTTCCTGATCAAATCTGGAGTCAGACAGTGCTGTCCTCTCTCTCCTGTCTTGTTTGTTTGCTGTTTCGAACCTTTTGCTGAGTCCATTAGGAAGGATGCGAGCATAAGAGGGGTGACAATCCCAGGCAGCGGAGGCAATCAGGTCAAAACCTCCCTGTACATGGATGGCGTCGCCATCTTCTGCTCGGATCCACTGTCCATTCGCAGACCGATGAGCATCTGCAACCTGTTCGAACAGGTCTCAGGAGCCAAAGTAAACCGCGGCAAGAGCGAGGCCATGTTCTTTGGGAACTGGGCCGACCGATCCTGTATCCCCTCCACCGTCAGGTCAGACTACATGAAGGTGCTGGGGATATGGCTCGGAAAGGCCAGGGCATGTGCCAAAACCTGGAAGGAGCGAGTAACCATGGTACACCATAAACTGAGCATGTGGGAGCAGCGATCTCTCTCCATTGTGGGTAAGAACCTGGTCATCAGGTGCGAGGCGCTCACGTTGCTGCTCTATGTGGCGCAGGTCTGGCCCATACCCCACTCCTGCGCTCTGGCAGTCACCCAAACTATTTTCCGCTTTATCTGGAGATGCAAAATGGACCTGGTCCAGAGGGACACGATGTTCAAACCTCTGGATAAGGGCAAAAAAAATGTATCTAACGTTGCCTTCATCCTGATGACCACCTTCGTGTGCGGCTGCATCAAGCTGTGTGTAGATCCCCAGTACGCAAACACCAAGTGTCACTATGTGCTGAGGTTCAATCTGTTCCCGGTGTTACGAAGGATGGGTCTGGTCACATTGTCGCAGAACGCTCCATCCAGTTGGACTATGCCATACCACCTATCCTTCGTGGAAAAGTTTGTGCAGAAAAACACCTTTGACCACCAATCCATCAGGCAGTGATCTGGACAGAATGTCCTCAAGACCCTACGGAGAAAGGAGATGGTGGATTCTGTCAGATGTTTTCCCGAGCAGACTGTCAAAGTCATTTAGCAGAATGCCTCAGAACTTTCAAACAAGCACCAAGGCGTAGCTTGGTTGGTGCTGAGAAGGGCCCTCCCCGTCAGATCCTTCCTGCATTCCCAGAATCTCACTGCCTCCACATGCTGCCCCTGAGGTGGTTGTGGTGGGGAAGAGACTGTTGCCCACCTCCTTCTGGAATGTGCCTTTACAAAGCAGGTGTGGAAAGAGATGCAGTGGTTTTTGTCGAGGTTCATCCCAAGCAGCTCTGTAACACAGGAGTCTGTGCTCTCTGGGCTGTTCCTAGGGATGTTCACTGAGATAAATATCAACTGCTGCTGGAGGACCATCAGTTCAGTGAAAGATGCTCTTTGGTCTGCCCGAAACTTGCTGGTCTTCCAGTGCAAAGAGTTGTCCACGACTGAGTGTTGTAGATTGGGACTTTCCAAGGTCCAGGATTACGTGCTGAGGGGCGCACTAAAGCTTGGGGCAGCTGCTGCAAAGGTTCAATGGGGAAAGACCACTGTGTAAGGTCCTCCCGCCAAAGTGAACTGAGGGGCTGGACCCATGGGAAACCCTTCGGGCGGTATACACCAAATATGGGTTTGCTGTAAAATGTACATGGCATGAAAAATGGAATGGAAGGGTTGTGAGGCAACTGACTCCTGTTTTGAAGAAAACTGATTTCCTTTGCACTTTCTGGAATGTCAACTTGGTACTGTTTTGAGCTGTTTTGTAATGTAATTCTTTTTACAGATTTTTATGAATAAAATATATTTTTGGGGGAATAAACAAGAAACTCCCACTGTGCGCACAAATAACTCCTTACAGGCCTTTCATTAACACCCAATGGGATATGGTGTCAGGCCTCAATCAGCTTGGCTGCCTTCAGTAATGCACAGCGAAATGCTTTTCCCGACTGTGATTTGGCAAAATTCCAGCCATGATGGGATAAGTGTAAAGTTGCAGTATTGGCCTTGTTTTAGCTCATAGCGTTGAGCTGAGAAATCCATTCCTGGACATCAGATGGATCTACAGGAAGAACCTACCCAAATTACATGGAGGTCCCTAGGCCATGGACTGAGCATCATTAGAACTCCATGTGGTAGTCATGTATAAAACAGTCTCGCTGCCAAAACTGGAGTTATCGGATCTCCTTTAAGCTGCATGCCATTCCACACTTCTGTACTTTTGACAATTGATGTTTCTGCAATTTGTTTTACATGTACATTATTTTTACTCCCTTGTTTAGGTCTCTGTGGTTTCAAACAGAATGTGGTTTTCAATAAATTTCCTATTGTAATGCACCTAAAAATTACAAAAAAAAAACATAGCTATCAGTGAGACTAGGATATGAGATACCTCAGCTGTGCTCTATAATTTTACACGGTAATAGTAATCTTTGGCTCTGTGAAGAAATACTGCTTCTCCCTAAGTTAAAGCATGACTTAATTACATAACCAGTTACCACTGGGACAATTGGATCGATGTTGCTATAGAAACTGGACAAAGTATTTCCAAATAGTGTGTAACCACAATCCTTGTTCCTGTTCTCTTTTTATCCATTTGCTTTATCTTCCATCTTTTGGTTGGATTATTAGTGCTATCGTTCTCAGCTGCTAAGTGACTGTTGTTGCAAGAGAGCTGAAGGATGAATGTGTGAGGACGTGATTCTCTTTCACAGAGTTAGAAGGTTAGGGAGGAAGTATGAAGTTTAAGATCTGATTCTTGCTTTCAGTTTCAATCTGGTGTCAAGTTTAAAGCCACGTAGGGTTACATGTTAAAAGCTGCTCAGGGGAAATGTAAGTGTAGAGGCAAATAGTCACCAAGTCACTTTCGTTTTCTGCATCTTACCTGCATTGCTTTAAAATTTCTATTGTGATTATTATTGGGTGATCTGTCCAGTTGATAACAGAAAGATACAGAAATAAAGACTTCCAGTTATATAGTACCTTTCCTGACCAATGTTCCCTCTAAGCTTCATGAGTGTGTGACCACGCAAGCAGCCTGAAAGATACCACGCAGGCCTTACTCTATAATGTGCGTGTGCAGCTGTGCAAAATAATTGAAAGGGGCCATACACTGAAATAAACAGGCCATGCACAACAGCTAACTTTTAAAGGGAACATTGTTCAGGACCTAAGGACATCCCAAAATAGTTTATAGTCTATAATGTACTTTTTAAGTGGTGTCATGACTGTAATGTTGGAAACGTGGCAGGTAATGTTTGTACAGAAAGATCCCACAAACAGTAATGAGATACATGACCAGATAATCCATTTTAGGTGTTGCCTGAGGGATAAATATTAGCCAGGACACTACAACAGCTCTGCAACTGCCTGTAAAACTCTATTTGCTTCTACAAGATTAACAAGATTTTGTGTCTGAGGGAAGCAGGAGATGAAAAAGATGTTTGTCGGGCCTTTACACAGATTAAATGGGAAAGATGGTCTTAAGGGAGGAAGGGGAGAGTGTCATGTGTTCAAAGTAATCATCAACTGCATATTGCAAAAGTATGAAAATGTTAGGAGAGCGTTTCCTCTCCATGCGCTACAGCTATAAGGAGAAATGTGTGCTTCAGGTTTCTGGCCAGTGCCATTGTATGGCAGTGGTACATTCCTGGAATACTGCCCATCCCTCAATCCTGCTTGTTCTGCGATTTTATCCGTGCTCTTTGCAACAGCTGGAACTCTGCTCACATTTGATTTCCTAGACTCCCTGGCCTAGAAATTAGTCTGGGCCCGTTGGCAGACCAGACTCGATGCAATGCGATCAGCACTAGCCTGAACCAAGAGGCTCAAGAATCGATGGAAATTAGTCCTCAAGCTTCCAACGTCCTTGGTGCTAGATGCCGGCGTTGTTCATGATATTGTGATGGAAACCACACCTGCCAAATGGAAACATATTAATTTTGTCATAAGGGACACTACTGAAACTTTTTTTTACTGGGCATTGCACATAACTTGTTCAAAAAAAGACCACAGAGTTGAACAGCTGAAAACATGGTTGCACATTTACATTCCAAGAGACAGTTGAATAGAGAGACAATGGGAGTGCTCCCTGATTCAATTAGCGAGATTAGGGTTTTTTCAATAGTGATGATTAAAAGACATTGAGAGCCAGTGTCTGGAAGACTCTGAAGTCCAGCAACCCTCTGAGAAGTTGTTATTTCAAACAAAGAAATGGTCACATGACTTACCTGCTGGCCAGACTGGCGACTGTCTGAAATAAAAACAAGAAATGCTGGAACCTCTCAGCAGGTCTGGCAGATCTGTGAAAAGAGAAGCAGAGTTAACGTTTCGGGTCAGTGACGCTTCATCGGAACTGTTTGAGTTGTGCCTCACAGAAAGGTAACACTGCAAATTGAGAACCAAGGAGGAAGGTCTCCGCTTCTCTGTCTCTCTCTCAAGCAAAGTCCCAGGGACCCACGGTAGCAGCTTAAGCCACAAAACAGAGAACCTCTTCAGTCTTCTGGTACCAGAGACGCAAGTCAGAAATTGTGCACTGGGCCCCAGCGAGAACTCCAAGACTGTAACTCTAATTGAGGACAATCTATCAAGGTCATGACCATCCAGTAACCAAATTCTATTTATTGCCAACCCTACCTCAACACCACCCCTGCCCCCAAATTCTTTCTTCCCCTCTGTATCTATTTGTGTGTATTTCTCTTGTGTGCATGCTAGCATGGTTGTGTATTATATTTTAGTAATTTTTAACTGAGTTGAAGTGTTAAGGCTAATGGCCAAGGACCCACTGAGGTGGTAAGCTAAAAACACTGTGTTATAAAAAGATAAACCCTGTTAAGGCCAAACCAGGAAAGAGTGAAGACGGGAGCCTGAGACCCCTTCCTCACCTGGTCGGAACACTATCAGCGGAGCCCGTCCTGCATATTTACAGAGTGTCCCACCAGCTTAAGGTGGGAATCCTTAATGCCTGCAATTTAAAATTGGACTCAGCCAGATGGGTGCGGGAAAGGAGTGAATAAATCCCCTGTTCCATTTTAAGTTAAAATTGAGACCTATTATACTCTCAGAGATCAGATGTCCTGCAATCTGCTTTCCACTAGAACACAAGGGAAACAGATGTATCCTCTCAAGCACTGTTACTGCCCTCAGCTGAATTGACAGGAAGAAACAATCATTTTGTTTGTTGATGGGCATCTGGAGATCTTCAAGAGAAGTTTGGGATGTAATATGCAGACTGGTTTCATGCACAAGCACATATTGTTTCTCTGTGCATATATATTAACAGGTTTCATTTCATATTAGAGGCTCACACGTGCAAAGTGATTAGAATTGGGCAAAATTCAGATATTTTTGAATAAACTCAAAATGAACTGTTTGGAAATTGTGGAATTCAATTTGTCACAGACACACTGTCGAATTAAATGAGACTGTACAATTGCTGTTATGAGTACAGTCCCCACCTCTTACTGCAGCTATCCTTTTTTCTATTCAACATTTATTGCCCATCCCTAATTGCCCTTGAGAAGGTGGTGGTGAGCTGCCTTCATGAGCCCCTGCAGTCCATGGGGTGTAGGTACACCCACAGTGGTGTTAGGAAGGGAGTTCCAGGATTTTGACACAGCGACAGTGAAGGAATGGCGATATAGTTCTAAGTCAGGATGGTGTGTGGCTTGGAGGGGAACTTGCAGATGGTGGTGTTCCCATGTGTCTGCTGCCCTTGTCCTTCTAGGTGGTAGACATCATGGGTTTGGAAGGTGCTGTTGAAGGAGACTCGGCAAGTTCCTGCAGTGCATCTTGTAGATGGTACAGACTGCTGCCACTGTGTGCTGGTGGTGGAGGAGTGAATGCTTGATGGCGTTGAGCTTCTTGAGTGTTGTTGGAGCCGTACTCACCCAGGCAAGTGAACAGTATTCCACCACACTCCTGACTTGTGTCTTGTAGATAGTGGAAAGGCTGATCATCCTTACCATGAGCAGCACCCATGCTAACCATTTTCCATTACCATAGGAATCAATTATAAAGGCACTGCTTATAACTTCATAAGTTCGCCATCTACTTTAGGTAGCCTTTGTCATAGAATCCTTCTTTTACCATGTTTCCCTGCTTCAATAATTGCAGGTTTTCGATCCTCATCCATTTCTCATCTTCCGGTAGCCTCCTGAGAGTTGGTTTCCTTCTCTCTCACTTTCCTGTCTCACTCTGCCACTTCAGTTATTCCCTCATTCGTTTGATTTAAATGTCAATATGACATCGCAGGAAGTCCTCCTGGTCTCCTGCTGCTTGTTTTACCATCCACTGCTTATAACAGGCAAACCGCATTAACACCAACATATTCATCACAAGCAGTGGGGACTGTATTTTGTTTTCTTATTTTAGTTTTATGAAGAACTGAACTTCTCATGGTGACCATCAGCTGCAAAATATTAGCTAGCGCTCCCTTTGCGATATGTCAGTTGGGAACCATTTTCCTCCGCTCATTTTATCTCATCTGATGGTTGCACCTCTTCCAAGTCCACAGTTGTAAACCTTCCCTTTTTCAGTAGCTGTTTGTGATGTTCATAAACAATTAAAAATGTGGAGTGGGGGTGGGGGGGAGATTCCCATGGGGATTGTCCCACTCATTGGTGGAAGAATCACAGAAACATCAGGGAAATGGCATAAATTCTCTTTTGTTGGTTATGGTGGACAAGTGGAAGAGCCAGAAATTCACCCCTGAGCTGTTTAGAGATCTGGTGAAATCACTTCATAAGTCATCGTGCTTACCCACTTGCAGACATACACAGAACAGGTGAGGTGTGGTGTCAAGTCTCCAATTAACTGTTAAAACAATTGGTCCAATTACAGCAGCCTTAGCTGGTGCTTCAGACAACAATTCCAGCCTCCAGCTTGACATGGATGGATGATCTCAAGATTTCAAGTAAATGAGAGAGAATCTCAGGATATAAAATTGGCAATGGTGTCGTGTCTCCAGTTTTTTGATCATCTTATCCTTGGCAGAAAGAACAGGTAATTGGTTTGATTTGCAAATCTACTGGCAAATCACAAGAGGGAGCAAGACAGTATGTCAACCCTCCCCCTGGCTGTAGGGACAAAGGGCCTCGTGGGCTATTGGGTTTTGAAGCAAGGCTGTGCGATACAGTCCTTGGCCTGGAGCTGGAGGCTAGAAATGCAGGAGGTCACTTTTTAGCAGTTAGAAGTAATCTGGAAGAAATGTAAAGCCAAAAAGAAGTAAGTCAGTTCACAAGAAGCACAGATCATGCAGTTTATTGTTTTTTTTCCCCCATGGTTTGGAGGAAGGAAGTGAAATTGAGCTAAGTAAGTGGAATTTGCTTTGGTTGATTAAAAAGCAGCTTAATGATTCATATTTGGCCTCATTTTACAGAATATTTTCTCAGTCTGGCTTTGAAAATATTAGAGAAGTGCATGTAACGACACATGCAAAAGATAAAATAAGCAATTCCGGTCACAAGGGGGTTCTGTTGTAATACCCCTGGATTCTGTGATTATATGGTTAGATAATGGACAACATGGGCAAACCCCCAAACACAAGACACATACTGCTTATGGGAGTGCCCAGCACTGCTGTACCTGAGTGGATATCTTAAGTAAATCCATAACTTGTAAAAGACAGATTAGCTCCGGATCTAAAATAAGTGATGAAAAATCTGACAATTAGGCCTTTTTCTAGGGCCTGATTCCCTAAGATCTGCAAAGATTCCTCCTTGTATCAAGGAGAAGTCTCAGGTCTGGTTCCCTGCACCTGTCACTGATCTCCACACATATGTCCTTTCTACATGGACCATATTTGGTACCCATCCATTCTCAGAGCCTGCAATCAATTTATCTCAAACCCAAGCCCCTATCCCATTCCTCCTGAGGCTGGTGCAACTGACTAATGGCCTAAATTACTGCATTTCTACACCGGAGGCTATTACTTGCATTCATGAGAGGGTTCCAGCCTCTCATGTACAGACGTAGCATTCAATTACTTTGGCTTCAAATACTGAATCACAGTGAAAATGATGGAAAATTTGCAAAACAAATGTCAAAAACCTGGTGAATCTGCACTGCACAGGGCCAATATATCCTTCCTGAGGCATGGTGCCCAGAACTGAATACATTACTCTAGATGCAGTCCAACCAGAGCTTTACACAACTGTAATAGTATCTTCTATTGTAAAGGGAACAAAGCTAAAGTACATAAAAATACAATTTTTGCAGTGGTGATTTTACTGATGGAATATTTGGTGTAGCTTCAGCTTAAGGCTCGACAAACTTATGTCATATCGCATTCCCATTGTAACTCCTTTTGTTTTTCATATGTGAAGCCACTGGGTTTCAGTTTTCAGAGAAATACAAGATGAATGCGATCCCAAAAATGAATAAAAATCCTTAAATCCAACATAATAAAAAGGCATTTAATATATTCAGTCACCTTGAGGTAGTGGTCTTAGTCATTGGCCCAAAGTCAGGAATGTTTTTCAGTTGTTCGTTGCTTTTTGAACTACACCTTTTTGAAGCTCCTTTAAAGGCTTTGTCAGCTTTTCCATATTTTGTAGGTTGGCATATATGCTTCTTCTTTAGACTACATGGCAACCAGAGAGATTAATGATATTGGGCGGCACAGTGGCGCAGTGGTTAGCACCGCAGCCTCACAGCTCCAGGGACCCGGGTTCGATTCCAGGTACTGCCTGTGTGGAGTTTGCAAGTTCTCCCTGTGTCTGCGTGGGTTTTCTCCGGGTGCTCCGGTTTCCTCCCACAAGCCAAAAGACTTGCAGGTTGATAGGTAAATTGGCCATTATAAATTGTCACTAGTGTAGGTAGGTGGTAGGGAAATATAGGGACAGGTGGGGATGTTTGGTAGCAATATGGGATGAGTGTAGGATTAGTATAAATGGGTGGTTGATGTTCGGCATAGACTCGGTGGGCCGAAGGGCCTGTTTCAGTGCTGTATCTCTAATCATAATCATACTTTATTGATCTACATATGCTCTTAAACTCTGAAATTTAATGCATTTAAGAACTGCACTTTTCCTGCTTAAAACCAAGAAAGCCAAGTTTATGAAATGGTTTTCAGCCTGCGCCATCATGTGATGATTATCCCTCTGGCATTGAAACTGAGGTCTAACCTCCACATAGCCAGATCATGATAGCATTTTACATTGATATAGTGTTCTTCAGATGGGCAAATATCACAGCGCATTTTAGAAGGGGAGAAGTGGACATTATTTCTTAAAGTTGCTAAAAAGTTATAATGCTATAAACAATCCAAGGATAAACATCTAATCACTCTTCAGTTAAAAAAGCCCTAGTCAGGATATATTTTTAACATGAGGCTGCTGTAACTGAAGTGGCAAATATATACTCATGGGCTGTAATTTTATTTTTTGACAGGGTCAATTAGCTGCTAACCTGCAAAAACTGACTTCAATGCTGGAACATGGACAGTGCACAGCTTTTGATGTAACAAACATGGCAACAGCTCCCAGCATATTGCTTCTGAATTCAGTGTTTATAACCTCATAGTTTAATACACAAGTTTGTGGCTTTAGTTTAACAAACACAAACCAGAGCTCCTGTCTGGCTGCTAATTACCTAAGCCATCTGCATGTTTGACAGCTATGTGAATATTACAGTGGGTGCATTAAAAAAGGGTTTCTGGACACTGTCTATGATTTCACCATGTGATCCTCTGAAACCAATGCAAATTATCAATAGGAAATTGCAGTAGGGTGGAAGGAAACTCATGTGGAGCATAGACACCAACACAGACCAGTTGGGCATATGGTCTGTTTCTGTGATGTAAATTCAATGCAATTCTATGCTGTATATTAGGGATGTACCAATTCACTATGTTCACTTATAATGCCTCTAGTCAAATAGCACTGATTACAAGACTTGAGTTAGATTTCAAAGTGACATGTGGCCAACTTTCTGTCAGCATATGAAATATGGGTGTTCTATCCACAGGGTAATTGCTAGGATTTTCACAAACTTTCATCACTTTTAACGAGTTCAAGAAAACTAAATCCTGTCTAAAAATTGCTGTTCAATTCTTCCTTCAGAGTCTTCTCTTGTCCCATAATATATCGCTCTAAAACTACTTGAGATTAAGATGGCGGTGTCAGGTACAATTAAAGTTTTAGCTCACTATGCTCCCATTGATACATGACGCCGTTTCCAAAATATTTCCATGAGTCCGGGATTTGTTAATGTAAGATCCTTTTTTACAAAAGGCATAGTCATTCTGAAAATTACACCATCCGTCCTAATGGACATAATTTTGACATTATTATGATCGTAACTTGTCAGAATTTATTAACACCTTTCACCTAACAAAATGTCCTGTGATGCTTTTACAGGGCCGGTCAGGCAGGAAAAGTTTCAGAAATCAGGAAGCTGGCCAAATATGGAAAAAGAAGAGTTTTAAAAGAGGGGGTGTGCAGAGGCCTGATGGGAGAATATCTGGCACCAATGGTGTAGAAAGGGAAAGGTGAAGGTATGCATACCAGAACAGAATTGTAAGCTTTGAGGACGAGTTCTGAGAAGATTGGAGAGGTATAAAAGAGCAATAGAAGTATTTATTTTTAACACTCAATAGGAACATAGGAGCAGGAGTAGGCCATTCAGCCCGTCGAATGTGCTCCGCCATTCAACACGATCATGGCTGATCATCCATTTCAATGCCTTTTTCCCACACTATCCCCATATCCCTTTAGTTCATTGGTATTTAGAAATCTGTCAATCTCTACTTTAAACTTACTCAATGGCTCAGCTTCCACAGCCCTCTGGGGTAGAGAATTCCAAAGATTCACAACCCTCTGAGTAAAGAAATTTCTCCTCATCTCTGTCCTAAGTGGCTTCTCCCTTATGTTGAAATTGTGTCCCTGGTTCCAGACTCCCCAACCAGGGGAAACATCTTACCTGCATCTACCCTGTCTATCCCTTTAAGTATTTTGTAGGTTTCAATGAGATCACCTCTCATTCGTTGAAACAGGAGAGACTACAGGCCCAGTTTTCCCAATCTCTCTTCATAGGACAGTCCCACCATCCTGGGAACAAGTCTGGTGAACCTTCGTTGCACTCCCTCTATGGCAATAATATCCTTCCTAAGGTAACGGGATTAAAACTGCACACAGTACTCCAAGTACAGTCTAACCAAAGTTCCATACAATTGAAGCAAGACTTCACTGCTCCTGTACTCAAATCTTCTTGTGACAAAGGCGAACATACCATTAGCCTTCCTAATTGCGGTCTCCTAATTGAATTTTTTGCAATGTTGGTTAAAAGGATATTGTCTGGCTCCCTCTCTTCACATCTTCAAAAGCTTTCTCAAAAACATTTTTTCATTGTGCTGTCGGCTGTCTTCTTCTTCTTCTTCTAAGAGACTTTTACCATATTAGGCTAATTCATGAACTCCTCACATAACAGTAAGCCTTTAACATTTTTGTAACCGACAGACTCCATGCGCATTATCATTTTTCATTGCAATGAAGGAACTGGCAAATTTGGTACAAGGCCCTACCTTATGGAGAAAGTTGCCTCAAAATTGTTGCAATTCATGTCCTACTTGTACAATCATAAATCATGTGCAGGACATCAAGAAACAAGCAACATGGACTTCTAATCCAAGACATTGCCCAGGCATTAGTAACATACCCGTAGATGAGCCAAAGAACACAAGGCATTGAACTCTACAAACAAGAATTTCTTTCTCCAAACGTTTAGACAAAATACTTTCTAAGGAGATGCAAGAAAACATTTACAAAGCAGTAATGGAATTACATTGTAGACAACTGTGGAAACTAGGTTCCTTGGAAAAAAAAATGTTTTTCCACCGTCCTTCACCTGTGTGTAAATTCATTCTCCTTTTATCATTCACTCCCAGGACTACACACTATTCCCTAATTGCCCGGGGAAAGAGGAATGTTTAGGCTCACGCTTCTGCTTACACTGCCTCCAAATAGACAGGATGACCACCCTATCTGTTCAGTGACATCGATGGGAAGCCCAATCAATTTTACTGGTTGGGCCTCATTTACATGCAATAGGTGAGCTGCCAGCACTAATTGTGCTGCTTATGAGCATTGTTTGGGAGGGTGGAAAATCTGCAGGGGATATCAGAGAGTGGGGATGATTGGTTCCTTTAATATAGGGTAGGGAGGAATATTCCTGCTCCTCCCAACTCCACATTCAGGTAAGTGACTCACCATCTTTGTTGATATGCGATCCCTTTGGTTGCTTTCCCTGTGTTCAGCCATTGATGGTGCTGGCTGCCTCAGGGCCAGCTAATCTTGGAGATAGGATCTTAAGTTGATGCCATTCCCCCTTACCTGCATATGCAAAGGGACTGATGCCTGTTTCAGGCATAGGTAAAGGATGCCTCTTGTTGTCCTTACCCAATAGGATAGAGGGTGCACCTCCGGCCCACAAGTGTGTCCATGCTTGCTACCTACCCTTGTGGGGCCTGAATGGCCACATTGTGCCTGGAAAATGAGTGTTACACAGTCTAATTTCTAGGCCAATGGATTTTTCCTTTCACTTTACTATAAATCAAACATATTATTTCTCATTTATACCAAGCATTATTTACGATTAAATAACTTAGAGTATTTCATATAACAAAAATGACCTGAGTTCTTTACAGGAAGCAGGAAGGAGGAGGGGAGTTAGGAATATGGCCTGAGGCACTGTCAAAAGGAAGTGGCAAGGCAATGAGGTTTAAGGAGAGAGTTCCCAAATGCAGCCTGAATGCTCTCCTGCCAAATGAGCACAAGGAAGGTTGAAATGGTACACAGAGGGCAGATATCATGACTACAAGAAAGTGCAATATGTTGAGCCTTAACTTTGAGTATTTCAATACAGTTTAGCTTCAACCTTTTAAAGAAACTGATCTTTTTTAACAAAAAAACCTTAGGCCCCATTGTGACATAAAACAGGGCCTTTTGCTTTACTGATATCAGACACATATGCAAAAAATTTGGTAAACCTTGAATATTCTGCACGGCAGAAAATATTGTTGAATTTTAATATGCTTCCTGCAGCTGTCAAGAGTCTCTGCATTTAATTAATGTCTATGGAAATGCTGAGGTTCTGAACCTATTTTTAAATTTAGGACCAAACATTCCAGAAAGGAATCTGGGTGAGTCTTACACTGATATATTCCAGGCTCTCCTTGTTTGGAATTTGTTCTCGGACACACAGATAGATTGGCTTTTACGTACAATTAGATCCCAGAAACTGTGTCCTGCAAATGGGGAATGTTTGGCATCATTTGGAACTGCATAAAAGCTATCAATCAAAAATACAAATGATTAGAAATTCTTGGTAGCAAATACATATTTCACAGAATCTATGTTTTATTATAGGTATGTTTATTTAAAAGAAGCATGCAAAGTTTTATTTCCTTTCCGTAAATCATAGAATCCTCCAGCACAAAGGGAGGCCATTTGGCCCAGCATGGCTGTGCCAGCTCTTTGAAAGAGCTATCCAATTAATCCCACTTCTCTGCTCTTTCCCCATAGCCCTGCAAACTTTTCCTTTTCAAGCATTTATCTATAAATAAATCTACATCTTTGTTACATTCTTTGCATGTTTTTCTCTACAGAATTCACCCAGCCCCTCGCAGACAGAAGAGTGATTCTGGCCATAATCGTTTCCATCTGCCAATGCCATCACTGGATCAACAAGAATCCATGTATGTGACAAGGCAAGATTGGTACAACTATTATTTAGTCCAACCATTTCACAAGCTCTTGACTAACTGGGAAACTTAGTGATACACAATGATAGTGAAAGCAAACAAACAAGACTTACCTTTTGAATAGATTTTAGGAGCGGTTATCCTCATAGTTCCAGTGCAGTGGCTCCCTTCCATAGCTATCCCACCCCTGATCTATTTTCCTTGGTTGGACCTCATTGCATATGTATTCCTGCCATCAAGCAGCAACCCTCCAATGCTACTGAGGCACAGTGGCGCAGTGTTAGCACTGCAGCCTCACAGCTCCAGCGACCCGGGTTCAGTTCTGGGTACTGCCTGTGCGGAGTTTGCAAGTTCTCCCTTTGTCTGCGTGGGTTTCTGTCGGGTGCTCCGGTTTCCTCCCACCTCTAAAGACTTGCAGGTTGATAGGTAAATTGGCCATTGTAAATTGCCCCTAGTGTAGATAGGTGGTGGGAGAATGGTGGGGATGTGGTAGAGAATATGGGATTAATGTAGGATTAGTATAAATGGGTGGTTTTTGCTCTGCACAGACTCGGTGGGCCGAAAGGCCTGTTTCAGTGCTGTATCTCTTTAAAAAAAAATTCCGATGTTTCTGCATTGGGGATGTTGTAGCCTCAGAAGAGGTGGCAAAAGACCTCAAAGGGCCAGAAATGTGCCATAGATTAGGAAGAAGGCTGCCTTGACCAAGACTGGGACCTTCAGCAGATCAGTATTTGGGACAAAATGGACAGAGAGGAGGCTGCTATAAAGCCCTCTCCTTCCACTGGCAGTAATTCAGGGTCTCAACCACTGCTTCAAGATATTTAGAGGAACTGATAGGTTGGGTATATCCACTAATTGGGGAGTCTAGGAATAAAGGACATAGTCAAAAATTACAGCCAGGCCTTTCAGAAGTTAGGAAACCCTTCTACATGTAAAAGGTAGTACAAGTTTGAAACTCACTTCTACAAATGGCAATTGACGATAGGTCAATTAAAATTGTTAATTTTAAATCTGAGATTGATAGATCACATTGACAAAATGATTGTTTGGATTAGGAAGCCAAGAGGCATATCAAAATAACACACAGGCAAAAGAGGACTTGGGAACTGGCTAAGAGAAAAGCAACAGAGCATCCTTGTGATCCAACATTCTAGTTTAGGGGCAATTAGCTGCATCAGTGTTTGAATACATCTACACATCAGCTTGACATTCAAAGCAATTCTAAAGTTACTCTGTAAACTGTGATTCTCACTCATGATCTGAGAGTGGATTGTCTAGAACACTGCAAGTGAACCCTCAGCTGCCAGTGTTTCACATCCCAGATGGCAATAGTCTTCTGCAGTTTAGGTTCAAAAGTGTACAATACTGCGAGAGGTATCTCCAAAACATTGTACGATTATGATATTAGAAGGAGAAATGGATTCAAACCAAGAAGAAAAATTGAGTTTGGGCAAGCCACTGTAAATCAGACCTCCAAATCCATAGTAAACTCGATATGGATCACTGTCATCTCACCTGGGATGTACGAATGCACCCGAATTTAGTTAAATTAGAGACAACATATCCATCAAGAATGCCATGCCACGCATTGGGTCTCTAAGCAAGCAGAACTCCCCACAAAAATATACCCTACTTCTGTTCTTTTGTATCTACAGTTTAACAAGGATTGAAAAGGGGTAATACTCTACTATATCCTTCGAATTGCAAAGCCTCACTATAATGTCAAATTTAAATTGGAACACATTGTTGAAAGATCAGACCACTGCATTAATATTCTCTGACTGTTATACATTAAAAGAACACTCAACAATTCTGTAACATTTTTGTGGAGGTTAACAGTAAAAACATGCTTTGAAAACTGATCTGGCCTTTTTGAAATTGAAAGCTTAAACCCTCTGAATTGGAGAAGAGCACTGGCATTGGTCTCAGCAAATTTTATTATTATCCTTTCCGGTAAGTGAACATCGCTGGCAAGGCCAACATTTGTTGCCATCCCTTATGGCCCTTGAGAAGGTTGTGGTGAGCTGCCTTCTTGAACCATTGCCGTTCATCTGGTACAGGTACTCCCATATTGCTAAATGAAGTTGAATATTCCACATTATGATTATAGTTCACATAACCCTTGTTAATTAGTGGAATGAGACACAGGTCCTGTTGCAAAATAGACTCAAAGATATTTCATAATCTTGACTTATAAATGGTTATTGTTTTCAATAATTTTCAAAATTTACAGATGGATTCTAAATGGGAACACTGCCGTTTTGTGGTTACCGTACTGTTTCCTAATGGAAATTTTGAAAGAGGAGGGAGCCCAGCACGTTAGTGCAAAAGACATGGCTGAAACATTTATTATCATCTTCAGCCAGAAGTGCAGGGTGGATGACCATCTTGGCCTCCTCCTGAGGTGCCAGTCTTCAGCCAATTTGATTCAGTCCACATGATATCAAGAAACGGCTGTAAGGCACTGAATACAACAAAGGCTATGGGCCCTGACAACATCCCAGCTGTAGCACTGATGAATTCCGAACTATCTGCATCCCGAGACAAGCTGTTCCAGTACAATGACAACTTGCCGCGCCCCTAGCCAAGCTGTTCCAGTACAGCTACAACACTGGCATCTACCCGGCAATGTGGAAAATTGCCCAGGTATGTCCTGGACACAAAAAGCAGGACAAGTCCAACCCGGCCAATTACCACCCCATTAGTCTACTCTCAATCATCAGTAAAATGATAGAAGGTGTCGTTGACAGTGCCATCAAGTTATTATTAAGCACTTGCTTAATAATAACCTTCTCACTGACACTCAGTTTGGGTTCCGCCAGGGCCACTCAGCTCCTGACCTCATTACAGCCTTGGTTCAAACGTGGACAAAAGAGCTGAACTCAAGAGGTGAAGTAAGAGTGATGGCCCTTGACATCAAGGCAGCATTTGACCCGGTATGGTATCAAGGAGCCCTAGCAAAACTGGAGTCAATGGAAATCAGGGGGAAAACTCTCCACTGGTTGGAGTCGTATCTAGCACAAAGGAAGATGGTTGTGGTTGTTGCAAGTCAATCATATCAGCTCCAGGACATCACTGCAGGAGTTCCTCAAGGTAGTGTCCTGGGCCCAACCATCTTCAGCTGCTTCATCAATGACATTCCTTCAATCACAAGGTCAGAAGTGGGATGTTCACTGATGATTGCACAATGTTCAGCACCATTTGTGACTCCTCAGATACTGAAACAGTCCGTGTAGAAATGCAGCAAGACCTGGACAATATCCAGGCTTGGACTGATAAGTGGCAAGCAACATTCGCGCCACACAAGAGCCAGGCAATGACCATCTCCAACCAGAGAGAATCTAACCATTTCCCCTTGACATTCAATGGCATTAAGATCGTTGAATCGCCCACTATCAACATCCTGGAGGTTACCATTGACCAGAAACTGAACTGGAGTAGCCATATAAATACCATGGCTACCAGAGCAGGTCAGAGGCTAGGAATCCTGTGGCGAGAAACTCACCTCCTGACTCCCCAAAGTCTGTCCACCATCTACAAGGCACAAGTCAGGAGTGTGATGGAATAATCTCCACTTGCCTGGATGGGTGCAGCTCCAACAACACTCAAGAAGCTCGACACCATCCAGGACAAGGCAGCCTGCTTGATTGGCACCCCATTTACAACATTTCTTCACTCCCTCCATCACCGACGCACATTGGCAGCAGTGTGCACCATCTACAAGATGCACTGCAGCAACACACCAAGGCTACTCAGGCAGCACCTCCCAAACCCGCGACCTCTACCACCTAGAAGGACAAGGGCAGCAGATGCATAGGAATACCACCACCTGCAAGTTCCCCTCCAAGCCACGCACCATCCTGACTTGGAACTATGTCGCTGGGTCTAAATCCTGGAATTCCCTTCCTAACAACACTGTGGGTGTACCTACCCCACGTGGACTGCAGCGGTTCAAGAAGGCTGCTCATCAACACCTTCTCAAGGGCATTAGGGATGAGCAACAAATGCTTGCCTAGCCAGCGACGCACACAGCCATGAACGAATAACAAAAAAACAACACAGGCATCTATCCCAACAATGTGGAAAATTGCCCAGGGGGTATGTCCTGTTGACAAAAATCAGGACAACTCCAATCCAGCCAATTACCACCCCATCAGTCTACTCTCAATCATTAGCAAAGTGATGGAAGGTGTCATCGCCATGAATAAGTAGCATTGGAGGATCTTACGTGGGTGAATGAGCATTGGTTTTATCTCAATCATACTATTCTCTGCAGGTCATATAGGTTTACATGTAGTACATGGAAGGCTGTACAGAGAGATTTATACTTTAAACATTTATATATACATCTGTTTTGTTAGTTGCAGTGATGTGTAGTGTTATATTTATGATCTGTTGATTTGAAATATAGTTGGGTAAAAATCATGTTTCTTTCCATTCCATAGTTACTTTCTCATTTCCAACTTAGGTGACCCACCAGACTCAGCATGTTTTTGAATCTTCTAACTGACAAAAATAAAATTCTAAAAGAGAATCACAACCCCACAACCACTAGTAAAGACTGAATGATTCATTCTGATAGAAAAATTTCCTGGATGAATTTCAGGTTGTAAGCTTGAAAGTGCATGAGATACTGCATAGGATTTGTTTTCAATTTTCTTCAAATTCAGCAGATGGAGGCAACAAGGATATTGTGTCATTTTGTGGTTACCACACACTGTTATTTTTCTAGTGTAGGTACATCCTTACAACATAAATATGCAGACAAATATTCTCCAAACACTAATGATGTAACCTAAGGAGTACTGTAGGATGTAAACCTGAAATTGGGCCAAAGCTGGTGATGAAATTAACATCCCACAATACATCAAATTAATTGAAACAAGATCAAATAGTAACAAATTCTGGAAACTATGAGATGGCTTATATTTCCAGTTGATACAGTGTAAACATTCAAAAAATACGAACTTATGTCACACGTTTCCTTGAATAGACTGATCTGAGGATATTCAGCAACACAGTTGGCATGACCCATGAAAATGCCAGTTGACCCACCCTAAGACACCCCAATGGCATGAGAGAATGTTCGGCACAAAGTTAGGAGATGCTAAGCTGAAAACCAAGCCAGGATGCCAGCTGTTCTCTCAAAAGTTCCAATCCCAAGGTGGTTGTACATGATGTGTTGCAAGGGAAATCTAATCAAGTGTGATTCCGTGCTTTACCGTGACTTGAAATTTCAGGAAAAGCATCTGTGTCTTTATGTTATTTTTGGCTTCACGTTTCTTTGATAACATTCTAGACCAGCAAATTGCAATAGCCAGTGTTAGAAAGTATTTGTTTTCTCACTATTATACGATCATACTATAAGGGTAATTTAACTGCAAAACAATCAAATTAAATAACCCCACAATCTAGTTAACTGGGATAAAATGTAAACGGTATATTTAAATCTAATAGAAAAAGTTTATGCAATTATTTAAATGTTTTCATATCCACCAATCAAAATGGGAGCTCCAGCAGTTTTCTTCCTTTGAGAAACAAATTCAATTGACCCAATTTGGCCAGGCCGGAAATCCACCAGAGTGGATGGATGCCGGTTTTAAACCCCACCCAATATTATAAAATTAGGCAGGGTGTAACACCAGCTTTGTACCTGATCCCATTACTTTCCAGACCAAAGGTTAAGCTAAAATTGACCCAACATCACTAATGGTAGAAAACAAACCAAGATTCACTTCTCAAGAGAGTCCTAGGGCTAGATTTTCCATTTGGGGTCAGGACCAAATGTGATTCCCGACCAGGCACCATGTTGGAGATGGAAACCTGAGACGATTTTTGGCAAACTGGCCAGTTAATGGCCAGGGACCAGGCGCACTGTCCAATTAAGGATGGTGGGTGGGCTCTCAAGGCTCGAGGACCAATAGGAGGCCCTCCAGCAATGGCACATCGGCAGCTCCACCAGCTGAGGCGGGAGCTGCCGATGCCTGCAAAGAGAGGGGTTGGAGGTGGGGGGCTGCCTCATAATGGAGGTGCCCTCTGATGACCAGGTAAAAAAATTTGATTTAAAAATGGCCACAACTACCAGGCTGCAATCCTGGAGGGACACCCCTGCAACCCCTCCATTGGATGACCAGCAGCTGCAGGCCTCAAGTCCCTGGTGGTGATGAGGAGGGCCCTAGAGGGATGAAATGTTGCCCTCCCTCCCCAAACCATCTCCTGCCTGGAGGCCACCTTCCCTCACTGGCGTGTTTTGGCCATCAGTGTGGGACCCGCCTGCCAACTGGAAAACAAACAGGCCCCTTAATTACCTCAATTGGCTAACTGCCACTTGCAGTTGGATAGCCGTTCCGCTCCTGACCCAGCCTTCTCAAAAATGGCTCAGGGGAAAGATGATGCTGGCAAAGCATCGCGCAGGTCAGCGGCATGAAGCTCCAGGCCTGCCATGGGGAATGTGCAGCTTAGTGGAAATGAGACCGTGAAGGATTTGCAAACCCACACCCTGCAGATTTGGGGCCGGATCTTGTTCTCCTTCCAGCGTCAGGTTCTGTGGCGGCAGGGGAGGGGGCCGGAAAATCGGAGTGGCAGTGGCCGCCACGGAAACTGACACCGGGATTGTCAGGCTCGATCTGCCCAGCGGCGGGGAAGCTCCATGGTGGCCCCGCCACCACTCTGCGACTGAAACCAAGTCTGCATATTTAAATTACATCTTTGCAATCCACAGTGATCTTTCCTTCAGTTCCCGATCTGCAGCATGACGTGCGACACTCAGGCGCCTTAACTTTCATAGAATCATGGAAAGTTTACAGAATAGAAAGAGGCCACTTGGCCCATCGTGTCTGTGCTGACCGAGAAACAATCCACCTATTCTAATCCCACCTCCAGCATTTGGTCCATAGTCCTGCAGATTACGGCACTTGAGGTGCATATCCAGACTCCTTTTGAATGAGTTGAGGGTCTCTGCCTCAACTATCCTTTCAGGCAGCAAGTTCCAGACCCCTACCACCCTCTGGGTTTAAAAAACCTTACCCCATCTCCCCTCTTATTTTTCTACCAATCACATTAAATCTATGCCCCCTGGTCACTGACCTCTTTGCTAAGGTGAATAGACCCTTCCCCTCTACTCTATCCAGGCCCCTCAAAATTTTGTACATTTCAATCAGATCTCCCCTCAGCCTTCTCTGTCCCAAGGAGAACAACCCCAGCCTATCCGATCTTTCCTCATCGCTGCAATTTTCCAGTCCTGGCAACATCCTCGTAAATCTCCTCTGTACCCTCTCGAGTGCAATTACACCGTTTCTGTAATGAGCTGACCAGAACTGCACACAGCACTCAAGTTGTGGCCGAACCAATGAATTATACAGTTCCAACATAACCTTCCTGCTCTTATATTCTATACCTTGGCTAATAAAGGAAAGGATTCCATATGCCTTCTTAACTACCTTATTGACCTGTCCTGCTACCTTCAGGGATCTGTGGACATTCACGCCCATCCAGGGAAAGCTAGCGCCACCAAGGAAGGAGTGAACTCTGCACTATGTAGTTTATGGGGGGGAGGGGTCAACGCTGCTCTTTGTAGTGTATGGGGGAAGAAGGGGTCAGCTCTGCATGATCTTGTGTATGGTGGGTGAGGTGGGGGAGGGGGGGAAGGGGGTTATGTTGTTCTCTTTGCAGGACTGGCAGCCTTTTAAAAATGGCACCAGCACTTGCTCCTTCATCAGGTGATGCTATGAACGGCCTCGCCAAGGCCACTCTGCCACAATTGGGGGGGATGGCCGCCGTGCACATGCTAAGTAGCCGCCGTAGCAAGATGGCGGCGGCACGGGGCCCATGCGTGGCGGCCGCCATTTCCTGGCCTGCGGGAGTACAAAATCCAACCCCCGGAGTCTGTGTGCAATATTCACTAATATGAAAATAGCCTTGGTGCTTACTTTAATTGCTTTCCAAAGGAAATGGTAGAGTGTAAAATTGTGAACCTAGGGCACAAGATATGTAATAGGGTGTTGAGCATCTGCGGTATGTTCGTGACGCATGATTAACCTATTTGCAACTACTGGTCAAAATTAGAAAGAATAATAACTCAGGATAGATTTCTGAAGTATTCTATACTCAGCAACTTTGGTTGCAGGGCATCCTAAGTCTTTCCCATTGTTGAGACAAAAGCTCTTCAGTAGCATTGTTAAACCTATACTGTCTGGCAAAAAGGACACTGCGGGTAAGGAATTCATAGGATTATAGGTTCATAGAAAATAGGAGCAGGAGTAGGCCATTCGGGCCATCAAGCATGCTCCACCATTCAAACAGATCATGGCTGATCATCTACCTCTACGCCATTTTTCCCCACTATCCTCAAATCCCTCGATGTCATTAGTATTCAGAAATCTATTGATTTCTGTCTTAAACAAGCTCAATGATTGAGCTTCCACAGCCCTCTGCGGTAGATAATTCCACAGTTTCTGAGTAAAGAAATTCCTCCTCATCTCAGTCTTAAATGGCCTGCTACTTATTCTGAGACTGCGTCCCCTTGTTCTAGACTCACCAGCCAGAGGAAATCTTATCCACATCTACTCTATCACGCCCTGTAAGAATTTTGTAAGTTTCAATGAGATTACCTCTCAGTCTTGAAAACTCTAGAGAATACAGGCCCAGTTTCTGCAATCTCTCCTCATAAAACAACCCCACCACCCCAGGGATTAGTCTGGTGAACCTCCGTTGCACTCCCTCTATGACACGTATATCCTTCCTTCGATAAGGAGACCAAAACTATACACAATACTTCAGGTGCCTTCTCACCAAGGCTGTATACAATTGGAGCAAGACATCTTACTCCTGTACTCAGAGCAAGGGGCGGGGGGTGTTGAAATGGCAAGCAACCAGAAGCTTGGGGTCATGCTTTCAGACTGAGCAGAGGTGTTCTGCAAAGCGGTCACCCAATCTGCGTTTGGTTTCCCCAATGTAATGGCGACCGCATTGTGAGCAGCGAATACCATACACTAAATTGAAGGAAGTACAAGTAAATCGCTGCTTCACCTAGAAAGTGTGTTTGGGGCCTTGGATGGTGAGTAGAGAGGAGGTAAAAGGGCAGGTATTACCCCTCCTGCAATTGCATGGGAAGGTGCCCCTGCTCTCATGCCCACATTTCTGTGCTTGGCCTGCTGCAATGCTCCAGTGAACATCAACGCAAGCTCGAGGAACAGCACCTGATCTTTCGATTAGACATTGTACAGCCTCGTGGACTGAACATTGAGTTCCATAACTTTAAAGCATGACTGGTCTTTTTTTATATTTTTCTTTTTCATATTTTATTTTTTAACCATGTTCCTGTTTTTCATGTAGACAGAGCTGCTCATTATTCTGCCATTAACACTCTCTCTGGACTAATGCTTTGTCTTTCACCACAAGCATTAACACACTCTTTGCCTTTGTCCCATGACAGCTTTGTTATTTAATCTCTCCTGCCCTCTGCTCTTCCACACACCTTCTCTTTTGTTCTCTTCCGCACCAACCCCCATCTCCCCTTCACTTGCTTAAAACCTAATTCTTTTCTAACCTTTTCAAGCTCTGATGAAAGGTCACAAACCTGAAACGTTAACTCTGCTTCTCTCGCCACAGATGCTGCCTGACCTGCTGAGTATTTCCAGCACTTTCTGTTTTAATTTAAGTAAGTTTTTACTTTTTTTTAAGGTTTCATTGTGAACCAGGAGAAGCAAGGAAGCCTTGGTCCCCCCTCACTCTGGGCACCATCCTGTCCCTTGATCACTATCGAGGACCATGGCCACAGGTCACCAGCAAGGCCTCCTTCTGCCCAATTCCTGCTTCCACCAGGTAGTGGATTCGACCAGGTTTGGGTAGAAGGCCAACAAAATTTACGGAAATGGGGCCCAGCCATAAAAATTGGATGACCCTTGTTTCCTCACCTGCTTCAGGGTTCAATTACACCCCCTTTCCCCCCTCCCCTCCGTTAAAATCAGGATGAGTGGGCTGGATTTAACAGAGCCCCCCCCCCTGCCGGAGACAGGTTAGGAGGTGGGGGGGGGGGCCCTAAAATTGCGATGGGAGGCGGGGGCGCGGAGTGTCCGTCACCTTCTCGTCGCATTGCAATAAATCAGGGGTGGGAAAGGCCAAAGACAGCTTTCCCACCATCGGCCAATTGATGCCCTTAAGTGGTCAATTATTTGCCACTTAAGAGTCTCTTGCTACTGCCGCTGGAATTAAGCCATTGGTGGGTGGAGCCTCCATCACATGGAGAGGTCACCCAGTGAAACGAGGCGACCTCCATGCAGGCTTGGGTGGGGCTGTGGGGTCTCGTCCGTAGGCAATCTGTGGCCCACGGAGGGCCACCGACGGCAAGCATCCAACTGGCCCCAGTGACCCCACCTCAGTTACTTTCTCTCCAGTCTCCAGTGACTGGCCTGGTCCTAGACCTCCTGTAGTACAGGCAGTGGTGCTACAGATACAGCCCGGTGGCGCTACAGTTCCACTGAGCCCTCTAATTGGACGGCAACTCTTGGAGACAAGATTCCCATCTTTATGGGGACAGGGATCCCACCACTGGGCTGTTAATTGCCCATGCAATCAATTAATCGCACCAGAGGTGGCTCCAAAAGGCCGAGGCAGGGTTTCCCTCGTCTTTTCGGTCTAGCACCAGGAGCCCCAGCAGCATGATTAAATCCAGCCTGTTTGTCTCAGTTTTAGCATTTTCTGTTATTACTGTAGTAACATTTATACAGTAAATCACTGACCCCGTGATTCCTGGTCCTAATGGAATGAGTAATACAGACACATTTCATAATTTAGGAAAGGGATGAGTAGTTTGATTTCATAATTTTCAAATTTAACAGCTGCAGACTGACAAAATGAGCATTATATCATTTTGTGGTTATCCCACATTGCCATGTCATTACCATCCAGCCTTACAGTAAGATCTTCCATGAACAATCATATACAATATTAATTACTCAGTTACATGAACCTCAAACCAAGTAACATCAAGAGATAACATGAATTTCCTTTGTCCCAAACTAATTTACAACAAATTCAAATTCAAATATATTCTTGACATTGCACTTAATTTCCATTTTTATGGATATGGTGAAGTTATTAAAAAAGTTGAACTTCATTTATCACAAGGATGTTTAGGCATCTGAATTGACTGTAAAGTGCTGCGGGGCATCCTGCGGTTATGAAAGGCACTACATAAATGCAAATCTTTCTTTCTTTTGTTAAATCTTACAGATTAGGAAAGTCAGATGTTTGATCTCCAGTTTGTGCCAAGTTAGGTGGTATCAGCTAGCATGGCAGACGTGCCCCTGTTGTATGTTTCTGGAAATTGCTTAAGGACAGAATGAGGCATGACTGTGATACTCAAGTAGTTGAGTAACCTAAAATAAAAGCAAAATACTGCAGATGCTGGAAATTTGAAATAAAAACAAGAAATGCTGGAAATACTCAGCAGGTCTGGCAGCATCTGTGCAGAGAGAAGCAGAGTTAACGTTTCAGGTCAGAGACCCTTCTTCAGAACACAGAGTTCTGATGAAGGGTCTCTGACCTGAAACGTTAACTCTGCTTCTCTCTGCACAGATGCTGCCAGACCTGTTGAGTATTTCCAGCATTTCTTGTTTTGATCTCTTTTCTTTTCTTTTGGCCTCCTTATCTCGAGAGACAATGGGTAAGCGCCTGGAGGTGGTCAGTGGTGTGTGGAGCAGCGCCTAGAGTGGCTATAAAGGCCAATTCTAGAGTGACAGGCTCTTCCACAGGTGCTGCAGAAAAATTTGTTTGTCGGGGCTGTTACACAGCTGGCTCTCCCCTTGCGCTTCTGACTTTCTTTTTCCTGCCAACTGCTAAGTCTCTTCGACTCGCCACACTTTAGCCCCGCCTTTATGACTGCCCGCCAGCTCTGGCGAACGCTGGCAACTGACTCCCACGACTTGTGATCAATGTCACAGGACTTCATGTCGCGTTTGCAGACGTCTTTGAAGCGGAGACATGGACGGCCGGTGGGTCTGATACCAGTGGCGAGCTCGCTGTACATTGTGTCTTTGGGGATCCTGCCATCTTCCATGCGGCTCACATGGCCAAGCCATCTCAAGCGCCGCTGACTCAGTGGGGTGTATAAGCTGGGGATGTTGGCTGCCTCAAGGACTTCTGTGTTGGAGATACGGTCCTGCCACCTGATGCCAAGTATTCTCCAGAGGCAGCGAAGATGGAATGAATTGAGATATCGCTCTTGGCTGACATACGTTGTCCAGGCCTCGCTGCCATAGAGCAAGGTACTGAGGACACAGGCGTGATACACTCGGACTTTTGTGTTCCGTGTCGGTGCGCCATTTTCTCACACTCTCTTGGCCAGTCTGGACATAGCAGTGGAAGCCTTTTCCATGCGCTTGTTGATTTCTGCATCTAGAGACAGGTTACTGGTGATAGTTGAGCCTAGGTAGGTGAACTCTTGAACCACTTCCAGAGCGTGGTCGCCAATATTGATGGATGGAGCATTTCTGATGTCCTGCCCCATGATATTCGTTTTCTTGAGTCTGATGGTTAGGCCAAATTCATTGAAATTCGTTCTTGTTGTCTTGACTCACACATAGCCACTTGGGTGAAATATCTTTGGAACTGTATTCAGTTAAGTAGTCAACATTTCTCAGAGAGACAGGGACGGGATAATATTAGCAAAGCAGGAAGAAAAAAATCTGGAACAAAAACAAGAAATGCCGGATTCACTCAGCAGGTCTGGCAGCATCTGTGGAAAGAGAAGCAGAGTTAACGTTTCGGGTCAGTGACCCTTCTTCGGAAGAAGGGTCACTGACCCGAAACGTTAACTCTGCTTCTCTTTCCACAGATGCTGCCAGACCTGCTGAGTGAATCCGGCATTTCTTGTTTTTGTTTCAGATTTCCAGCATCCGCAGTATTTTGCTTTTATTATAGAAAAAAATCTGGAATAGACTGGAAGAACAGTTTTGTTGTGAAATTCTAAACTGGCTGAGATGTCTACTTTTTAATGATTCATACCCAAATTGCTACTGCTCATTATCATCTGTTTGAAACAGATCTCTATTTGAGATCTCACGAGGGCTTGAGCATTGCAATTCTTCCTGTGGCTCAGTTTGCCCAATTAGGCAGTCCATTGACTTTGCAAGACTATATTATGGTAATATAATAGTTTTTACCCAATCGTAGTCTTTTCCACAGTCCACAGATATCATCTGGATTCATTGATGGAAATACTTATATGTGAATTTCAAAGTTGGTGTGTGTTTGTCTGCATTAGTGCATTTTCCTTGGTGAAGATCCATTCAATAATTTGATTCAGGTCATTTTATATGTATAAAAATGATACATACACTAAGAAGGAGTTAGAAGAAGGAAAGCATAATAAATAATTGAATGTTGCTAGTATATGATATCTTTGATTTATGATTAATCTATTCCAAGTGATGGTCGAGATTGGGAATGACAATGAACGAAGATTAGAGGTGTTCCGCTTTCAAAAGCTTAAAGTAGAGAGAAGCAAGTACTGTTACTACCGAGGTGGGAGGAATGCACTGTCTTTTCTAGTTCCACTTCTCCACAGGTCACAACATATATTTTAAATGTTTACCCAGTTGCTGTTACAGTCAATCATATACTCTACTCTTTATCCCAGAATAAAATACACCAACCAGGTTTCTTTAATAAACAAGAAAATTATCAGTTTATTATCAAACAAGACTTATCCAGTAACAAAGCAAAGCATTAATTCAAAGATTGAAATTGGAAAGTTTCCTTTTTAAATACATCCCCCCCCCCCCAACACACACACGTACACACACACACGTACACACACACACATATATATACACCAGTTAAAGAAAAATAAAGAAATTTTCTCTGCAGAGCTCTTTTACAAAAGAAAGACAAAAAAGGGAATACTTTTCTCAAATACTTGCGAATTTTTGAAGGAAGAGAAAGAAGATATGGAAGGGTATCAGTTGTCCCTTTTGGTCTGGCGTCCAGGTGTACGGAGACGGGTCACTGGGAACTTTTCAGAAGCAGTTCATTCTGGAGATGTCAAGAAATAGTCTGGTAGACTTTCCAGGAGAAATGTGGCATCAGGCTTTCAATGATCACACTTTGGATGCGCAGGGATTTTCAAAGAGGTAGAGAAAGAGGAGCTGACACATTGGATTTCTCTGGGTCTCTTGGAAAGCTGCAGGATAGAAGAGCTGGTGGTTTCTTTTTCAGCAGGCTACAAAATCATTTACTTTTCAACACTGTCCACACCCCAACTGAACCAAAACAATATCACAGAGGCGAAACCAATTCTTGACCCTCATAAATCTTGACATGTCATTTCTTTGTAAACATATTCCCCAAGTCACAAAGGTTTCTATTGTTTATTTATCTTAAGGCGTTTGATATCCAGAAAAGGTTGTTTTCAAACACAACATCTCAAGTGTCCTTTCAGTGAGCTTTCAACAAAAACAAATTCTGGCATCTATGAAATCTACAGCCTTTCACAATGAATCTATTTCCACAATTTAAATATGAGTCCTCAAAAAATATTTAACAAAAAAATGGAAGCACTTTCATAACAGTACCTACACATTTAATGTCCCGGCATCCATCCATTAATAACTGGAATATGTACTCTCCAGTTACCTAGCCTTGGCAAAGTGGAATGCTGTGGTCAAGACATTCAAAGTGGAGTAAAGCAAGTGGACCGATTAGTTTCCCGTCCTTGTTCCAGAATATATTCATCTAGTAGTCACAGCAATGTGGTTGTTCTGAGAATTATCACTAAGAAACAGGATTTTCTAGAATATGACAGTCCAGTGATTACTGTTGATGACTAGAATGAGTAACATGGATGAAAAATAGTTCCAGATGCATATCATAAGCTCAGAAATGTGTATCTTCATTCAGCTTTTTATTTGTTGAAGACCCTTATAGTTTTCTACCATGGACATATTGTTACTGCACCAGTCTTTGTGGTAACATCTCTTCAAAAACATCAATTACTCTAAGACACAAAACGAGACACAGTTGCTTATGAGTGTTCCTACGTCCTACATGTACCAAATTAATTTGGAGTAATGCAATGTATTTAACAGAAGGCTATTTCTTACATTGTTCCCAATGAATTTTTATCTCACAAAAACAGCTTGCTTACAGGTGTTATGAATTCTTAGTCTAAGCCAGCTGGCATAACACATCATTGCCAGCAGCCTAAGATCTAGAGGATGGTGCCCCCCAAGTACAGTCTCCAAAACCAGCAAAATCCAGCTGTTTGTTCATGATGTATTTTGTCTAAATATATAAATCATTTTCCCAATCGGATTGCAGTGGTGAGGAGCAGATGGAAATCTTTAGCCATTGTGCAGTCGGGGATAATGACAACAATTTAAATTCTATGGGCTTCTCGTGAAAGCACACTGAAGAATATTTCATTATTAGATACATAATAGAAACCGACAAAGAAAGCCAAATAACCATATAACAATTGTATTTGTTTTCTTAAAATGTGCAAAATGTTTCTCCTCCGTTAAAACTCAGAGTTTAAACTTCTGCAGTAATGTTTTCTAAATTGTTGGTACCCATAGCAACACAGCTATACATACTAAACCTATCTGCAAACTTAGCACATTTGCTAACACTGCTCTAAGTCACGCCGAATAAAATAGGCTATTATCTTAAAATACACCTCTGGTGCTTTAAATTTATAGACAAAGTCAAGTAAATCTTGGGTCAGCAATGGCCACAGCTCGGCCAAGGATACAGTATAGAGTCTGTCCTGTGCACTGCTCAATTTGCTCTTGATGGAATATTCCTGTATCCAGTAAATATCACAGCATAGTGTAATACCCTATGCTGCATGTCATTTATTACTAGGGTAACGCACACAGATGCCCCATTTCCATTCCCTGAGTACAGTATCCTTCACTGAAACCATTCCTCCAAAACCTCTGTTCAACTCAATATTCTGACAAATGCATAGCATGTAGCCTGCGTGCCCCATGGGCCAGTATGCACCCTGAGCAACAGTGTGCACCTCAAGCATAGTGCCAGTTTTGTGTTGTTGTTGAAAATGCCATTCTGTTGCAATGGCATGAGTAAACATCATGACTTGCTTATTCCCAAAGCACCCTTTCATTCCACATTGCATTTTGGGATAAATATAGTAGATTGGAGATGCTGACATGTTTGAACCGACACAGAAGCCATGTGAAATCGTGAATTTCCTGGCAGATACAGCTCTGTATTTTAACCAATTCTGTGCTAGCACTTGGAAAGCAGTGTTGTTTATATTGAGAAGTTAGATGGTTCAGAGCTAAACAACATTTTCATATCAGTCTAAACAGGCAATGTAAAACGGCAAGCAACCTTCATAAAATGACGAGAAAATAACATATATCTGACATCATCTGAACTCCAAGTTCTAGTCATAGCCTCAAAATTCATTCCCATTATATTCCAAAATGCCATTAATTGTTAAAATTCTGGCATAGCTAGAATGGGGACTATCAGGCAAGCTTTCAAGACATTCTTATCTCTTTCATTAACTCTTTCTTCACTGTGTTCAGATGGAATGCAACAGAATAACAGAATTGTTATAGTGCAGAAGGAGGCCATTCGGCCCATCATTTCCGCACAGGCTCTCTGAAAAAGCAACTCCCTCAATTCCATTCCCCTGCCTTCTCCCCAAAACCCTGCACATTCTTCCTTTTCAGATAACTGTCTAACTCCCTTTTGAATGCTTCATTTGAACCTGCCTCCACCACGTTCTCAGGCAGCGCATTCCAGACCTTAACCACTCGCTGCATGAAAAAGTTTTTCCTCATGTCAATTTTGCTTCTCTTATCAAATACTTTAAATCTGTGCCCTCTCGTTCTCGATCCTTTCACAAATGGGAACGGTATTTCTCTATCTACTCTGTCCAGACCCCTCATGATTTTGAATACCTCTATCAAATCATCTCTCAGCTTTCTCCAAGGAAAACAGTCCTAACCTCTCCAATCTATCTTCACAACTGAAATTTCTCATCCCTGTAACTATTCTCATGAATCTTTTCTGCACTCTCTCCAATGCCCTCACATCTTTCCTCAAATGCGGCACCCAGAATTGGACACAATACTCCAGCAGAGGCTGAACTAGTGTCTTATACAAGGTCAACATAACTTCCTTGCTCTTGTACTTTATGCCCCTATTAACAAAGCTCAGGATACCGTACACTTTATTAACCTGTCTCTCAACGTGTCCTGCTACCTTCAATGACTTATGCACAAATACACCTAGGTCCCTCTACTCCTGCACCCCCTTTAGAATTGCACCCTTTATTCCATATTGTCTTTCCATGTTCTTCCTACCAAAATGAATCACTTCACATTTCACTGCATTGAACTTCATCTGCCATCTGTCTGCCCATTTCCACCAACTTGTCAATGTCCTTTTGAAGTTCTACACTATCTTCCTCACAGTTCACAATGCTTCCAAGTTTCGTATCATCTGCAAACTTTGAAATTGTGCCCTGTACACCAAGGTCTAGGTCATTAATATATATCACAAAAAGCAAGGGCCCCAACACTGATCCCTGGGGAACTCCACTATAAACCTTCCTCCAGCCCAAAAATCATCCATTAACCACTACTCTTTGTTTCCTGTCACTCAGCCAATTTCGTATCCATGTTGCTACTGTCCCTTTTATTCCATAGCTACAAGTTTGCGCACAAGTCTGTTGCGTGGCACTGTACCAAATGCCTTTTGAAAGTCCATGTACACCACATCAACTGCATTGCCCTCACTAACCCTCTCTGTTACCTCCTCAAAAAAAGTCCAGCAATTAGTTAAACTTATTTTCCCTTAAGAAATCCATGCTGGCTTTTCTTAATTAACTCGCATTTGTCTATGTGACTATTGATTTTGTCCCCAATTATTTTTTCTAGAAGTTTTCCCACCACCGAAGTTAAACTGACTGGCCTGTAGTTGCTGGGCTTATCTTTACACCCTTTTTTGAGCAAGGGTGTAACATTTGCAATTCTCCAGTCCTCTGGCACCACCCTGAGTCTAAGGAAGACTGAAAAGATATGGCCAGTGCCTCTGTGATTTCCACCCTCACTTCCCGCAGTATCCTTGGGTGCATCTCATCTGGCCCTGGTGCTTTATCCACTTTAGATACAGACAGCCTATCTAATACTTCCTCTTTATCAATTTTAAACCTCTCTAGTGTCTGACTTACCTCCTCTTTCAACATTGCCTGGGTTGCATCTACTTTCTTGGTAAAGACAGATGCAATGTATTCATTTAATACCTCAGGTATGCCCTTTGCCTCCATGTGTAAATCCCCTTTCTGGTCCCTAATCAGCCCCACTCCTCCTTTTACTACCCTTTTACTATTTATATGCCTATCGAAAACTGGGTTTTCCTTTAAGGCTAGCTGCCAGTCTCTTTTCATGCTCTCTCTTTGCTTCCCTTATTTGCTTTTTCACTTCCCCTCTGGACCTCTATATTCAGCCTAGTTCTCAATAGTATTTTCTTCCTGGCATCTGTCATAAGCACACTTTTTCTTCCTTCTCTTAATCTCTATCTCTGTTGTCATCCAGGGAGCTCTGGATTTGTGTGCCCTACTTTTTCCCTTCGAGGGAACAAACCTTGACTGCGCCCGAACTATCTCTTCTTTGAAGGTAGCCCATTGTTCATCTACCGGTTTTCCTGCCAGCTTTTGACTCCAGTTTATTTGCCCTAGCTCCATTCTTACTCCATTGAAGTTGGCCTGCCTCCAGTTAATTATTCTTACGCTGGATTGCTGTTTGTTGTTTTCCATAGTCAGCCTAAACCTTATGATACAATGATCACGATTCTTTGTGCATGCTGCTGATGATACAAGACACCAAATCTTTCAACTCATCTGTGGGTGGCATTTGAGGTGAAACCAATGAAAGTAGAAATTGGGTGATTTCTATAATGGACATCCAATCCCCAATGCCAGTTTTATGCCCAGATGGAAACTTGAAATCTATCCTTTGCACTTCAAACCACTCATACACATTCTCAACACCTGTTCTTGCATTTCTGCCCAATTGATAAACAAAATGACCAAATCATGTGACACTTGGGGGGAGCATTTCACAATTCTCTTTTAAGCCAAAAAATTACTGCTGGCAAAATGTGTGCACAAATGCAATTATATTTCATTCTTTTTGATGCTATTTTAACAGAGGTGGCAATCCATTGATAGTAAACCAGTGACACCCTTATTTCAATATTGAATGGAGCACTGTCATACAAATCTATCAAGATTTCACTGGTAAATGTCACATACAATCATTTCTCGGCCTTAATGTTTTATGCATGTGCTAAATCTCCCTTTCACCTGCTGTTCAGAAGATTAAACATAAGCACAACCAGGAACAGTTCTGCAGAGGCTCTTCCACTCGCAGTTAGGGTGTTGTTTAGTAATTTGAATTGTTCTGTTACTAGCAGTTAGATCTTCCTTTACATGAAGGCTCTATGTTCTTTGGCCTCCTTATCTTGAGAGACAATGGGTAAGCGCCTGGAGGTGGTCAGTGGTGTGTGGAGCAGCGCCTGGAGTGGCTTTTAAGGCCAATTCTAGAGTGACAGGCTCTTCCACAGGTGCTGCAGAAAAATTTGATTGTCGGGGCTGTTACACAGTTGGCTCTTTCCTTGCGCCTCTGTCTTTTTTCCTGCCAACTGCTAAGTCTCTTCGACTCGCCACACTTTAGCCCCGCCTTTATGGCTGTCCGCCAGCTCTGGCGAACGCTGGCAACTGACTCCCACGACTTGTGATCAACGTCACAGGATTTCATGTCGCGTTTGCAGACGTCTTTAAAGCGGAGACATGGACGGCCGATGGGTCTGATACCAGTGGCGAGCTCGCTGTACAATGTGTCTTTGGGGATCCTGCCATCTTCCATGCGGCTCACATGGCCAAGCCATCTCAAGTGCCACTGACTCAGTAGTGTGTATAAGCTGGGGATGTTGGCCGCCTCAAGGACTTCTGTGTTGGAGATACGGTCCTGCCACCTGATGCCAAGTATTCTCCGGAGGCAGCGAAGATGGAATGAATTGAGACATCGCTCTTGGCGTTGTCCAGGCCTCGCTGCCATAGAGCAAGGTACTGAGGACACAGGCTTGATACACTCGGACTTTTGTGTTCCGTGTCAGTGTGCCATTTTCCCACACTCTCTTAGCCAGTCTGGACATAGCAGTGGAAGCCTTTCCCATGCGCTTGTTGATTTCTGCATCTAGAGACAGGTTACTGGTGATAGTTGAGCCTAGGTAGGTGAACTCTTGAACCACTTCCAGAGCGTGGTGAAGGCTAATGCACTTCTAATACTTCCCCAGATCGACTTGGTCCTCTCTACAGGAACAAAAGTTAAAAATCAGGTATGGCCTCATCAACGGTACACTTTTTCTAAACTCTGTAGATTGGCTTACTTAAAGTTGACTCCCAGCAGTCTTCACTGAAAGCAACTGTCAAGGCACTCTCTCAACTCCTGGCTCCCAACAAAACTTTCCACCCCAACTATTTCACTCTATCAGCTTTTGGTTCCTATTGCTCTTTCTTTCTCTCTTTCTCTCCCAACTCCTGGCTCCCTCTGCTCCCTCGCAACTCCCATTTCCCACTTCTCCCTGCCAACTCCCAGCTCCCATTGCTCTCGCGCAATGCCTGATCCCCACTTCTCTCTCTCTCTGTCTTGCTCAATGCCAGCTCAGCTTCCAAATTACTAAAATAGTACATAACAGAAACAGAGCACCTGTAATAATTGAATAACTTTTACTAGACAAGGAATTTTATCTTGCTACAATGTTTTATGCGGCAAATTTGGTGACCCTACCTGGTGTGCAGACTTGTTTGTCAGAAGCATGGATTGAAAAATAGGATGAGGAAGCCAGCTTCTCCTGATAGAATCATTGGAGATTTGGAATGGCGAGAATTGGGCGTGTTAACTTTCCAGATTGCCCAAATACGGGTCCTGTTGAGCAAAGTTCTAGTCCAGGAGCACAGCCTCACTGAATATACTGAGGCACATTGTCAGAACTGAGACCTTCACGTGCACCGAATAGACTGAGCATGACACTGAATGTATCTGTGATGACCGCACTTGAAGTATCTTTTACCTGCCTGACAATTGGAAATTTGGAGGAATAATCAGAGACTAAGATAAAGTCGTCTCCATTAATGGAAAATAGATCAGTAGTGATTTTGGACGAAGGGACTGATGAAAGCTCGTGAGGAGGTAGAGGTTTTTTAGAACCATAGAAAAATTACAGCACAGATGGGGGCCATTCAGGCGGTCGTGTCTGTGCCGCCCAATCTAATCCCACTTTCCAGCACCTAGTCATAGCCTTGCAAGTTACAGCACTTCAGGTGCATGTCCAGGTACCTTTTAAATGAGTTGAGGGTTTCTGCCTCCACCACCGTTCTGGGCAGCGAATTCCAGAACCCACCACCCTCTGGGTGAAAAAGCTTTTCCTCTTGTCCCCTATAATCCTCTACCAATCACCTTTAGTCTATGCCCCTGGTGACCTCTCTGCAAGGGGAAACAGGTTCTTCCTGTCTACTCTATCTAGGCCCCTCATACTTTTGTACACCCCAACTGAGTCACCCCTCAGCCTCCTCTGTTCTAAGGAAAACAACCCTAGCCTATCCAATCTTTGCTCATATCTACAACTTTCAAGCCGTGGCAACATTCTTGTAAATCTCCTCTGTACTCTCTCCAGAGCAATTATGTCCTTCCTGTAATGTGGTGATCAGATCTGTATGCAGTACTCCAGCTGTGGCCCAAACAGCCTTTTATACAGTTCCAGCATTACATCCCTGCTTTTGTATTCTATACCTCGGCCAATAAAGGAAAGCATTCCATATGCATTCTTCACCACTCTATCTACCTGTCCTGCCACCTTCAGGGACCTGTGGACATGCACTCCAAGGTCTCTCACTTCTTCTACTCCTCTCAATATCCTCCCATTTATTGTGTATTTCCTCGCTTTATTAGCCCTCCCCAAATGCATACCTCACACTTCTCTGGATTGAATTCCATTTGCCACTTTTTCACCCACTCAACCAAACCATTGATATCATTCTGGAGTCTACAGCTATCCTCTTCATTATCAACTATATGGACAATTTTTGTGTCATTAGCAAACTTCCCAATCATGTCTCCCATATTTAAGTCCAAATCATTAATATATACCACAAACAGCAAGGGAACCAACACTGAGCCCTGTGGAACGCCACTGGAAACAAATTTCCATTCGTAAAAACATCCGTTGACAATTACCCTTTGTTGCCTGTCACTGAGCCAATTTTGGATCCAATCTGCCACATTCTCCTGTATCCCATGGAATTTCATTTTACTGACCAGTCTGCCATGTGGGACCTTGCCAAATGCCTTACTAAAATCCATGTAGACAACATCCACTGCACTGCCCTCATCAACCCTCCTTGTTACTGCCTCAAAAAACTCAATTAAGTTAGTAAGACATAACCTTCCCTTAATAAAGCCATGCTGACTATCCCTGATTAATCCATGCCTTTCTAAGTGGCAGTTTATCCTGTCTCTCAGAATTAATTCTAATAATTTACCCACCACTGAGGTCAGACTGACTGGCCTATAATTATTTGGTCTATCCCTCGCACCCTTTTTAAATAATGGTACAACGTTCGCAGACCTCCAATCGTCTGGTACCTCACTTGTATCTAGTGAGGATTTGAAGATGATCCTCAGCACATCCGTTATTTCCTCCCTGACTTCCTTTCACAACCTGGGATGCAATCCATCCAGCCCCGGCGATTTATCCACTTTCAAGGATGTCAGACCCTCTAGTACTTCTTCTCTCATTAGGCTTATTGTATCTAATATTTCACACTCCTCCTCTTTAACTACAATGTCTGCATCAACCCTCTCCTTTGTGAAGACAGAGACAAAAAACTCATTCAGAACCCTGCCCACATCTTCTGCATCCACGCATAAGTTCCCTTGTACAATTCTGATAGGCCCTTCCCTTTCCTTAGTTATCCTCTTGCTCTTAATGTACTGATAAAACATTTTCAAGTTTTCCTTGATTTTACCTGCCAATAATTTTTCATGTCCTCTCTTTGCTTTTCTAATTTCCTTTTTTACTTCACCCCTGCACTTTCTATACTCCTCTAGGCTTTCTAAAGTATTAATTTTTTGATGCTCGATATTAGCTTTCTTTTTCTGCTTCAACTTACCCTATAAGCTTCTAAATAACCAGGGGACTCTAGATTTGGCAGTACCGCCCTTTTTTGTTGTGGGGACATGTCTACACTGTGCCCACGGACTCTCCCTTTTGAATGCCTCCCATGGGTTTGCCACTGATTTTCCTTCAAGTAGCTATATCCAGTCCATTTTCACCAGGTCACCTCTCAGTTTAGTAAAATTTGCCTTCCCCAATTTAGAACTTTTACTCCTGTTTTATCTTTGTCCTTTTCCATGATTATGCTAAAACTAACTGTATTATGGTCACTTTCTCCAAAATGGTCACCCACTGTAACTTCATCCATTTGCCCAGCTTCATTCCCGCAGACTAAATCTAGAATTGCTCCCCTCTCATTGGGCTTGTTACGTGCTGGCTAAAAAAATTCTCTTGAACACAGTTCAAGAATTTTATCCCCTCTGTGCCCTTCACACTGTTAGTATCCTAGTTGATATTGGGGTAGTTGAAATCCCCAACTATTATTGCCCTATAGTTTTTGCACTCAGAAATTTGCCTCCATATTTGTTCTTAGATCTCCCTGTCACTATTTGTGGGTCTACAGTATACTCCTAGTAGTGTGGTTGCCCCTTTTTTATTTCTGAGCTCCACCCATATGGTCTTGGTTGATGATCCATTTAGCATATCATCCCTCCTCAAAGCTGTTATTGATTCCTTAACTAATAATGCTACACCCCCTCATTTTTATCTCCCTCTCTATCCCGCCTGACAACTCTATATCCAGGGATGTTGAGCTGCCATTCTTGCTCCTCTTTAAGCCACGTTTCCATTATAGCAATGATATCATGTTGCCATGTGTCTATCTGTGCCCTCAGCTCATCAGCTTTATTTACTATCCTCCTTGCATTTAAATAAATACCCTTTAACACTGCCAAATTCCTGTGCTGCACACTTTTTAACCATTGCTTCTTCTGTCTTTCAGAGTCACTCCCTAATTTTCTGCCTCCTGTTCCCTGCCCTGAAATTTTCCTTTCTAAGACTGCGCTCAGGTTCCCATCTCCCTGCCAACTGTTGTTGTGGCTGGTGGCTCTGGCATGCCTCGCACATCCTCACTGACCTTTCGATGTCACTGCTGACCCCCGGCCAATAAACAGTGTCTCGTGCCAGTTGTCTTGTTCTCTTTATGCCCATATGGCCTTGGTGAAGTTGTGACAAGATGTCCTGTCGGACAGCTTTTGGCACAATCACTTGTTTTCCCTTGAAGGTGATGCCTCTCGAGACATCGAGTTTATCTCTGTAAGGCCAAAAGCATCTGAGGGTTTCAAGCACCTCTTTTATGATGTCAGGCCAACCTTCTATGATGACTCTCTACAGTGCCTTCAGTTGTGGATCATTGGCTGTTTCTTATTGTAGTTGGTCATGTTTGTGCTGATCAAAATGCAATAAATCAATTTTGAGCACATCTTCCACCTCGATGTCCATGCTGCCCACGTGAAGATCCAATGGAACTTCTTCATCCTTGTTAGATTTGGCAATCTGCTCAGTGTATCAGAGGTGACCATTTTTGTACCCAGTTTGTAGCAGATGTCGAAGTTGTACCCCTGTACTTTCACTAAGAGTTGCTGTAGTTGAGATGGTGCGCTTTTCAATGGTTTGCAACAGATCATCTCCAGTGTTTTGTGGTCTCGACCTTGAACTGCTTACCGAGCAGGTAGGTGTGGTACCTTGTGATCTCAAACACCAGAGCAAGTGTTTCACACTCTGTGTTTGAGTAATTGGATTGTGCTGAGGATAAACATTTGGAGCCGAATGCAATTGGTTTGCCGTCCTGCAGGATGCGCGTTCCTAGACCATTACTGCAATATCATCAGCAATGCATATGCAGCCAGGCATATTTTGTATAATCCCATCCATATGCTGCTGAAATAGATCTTGACTGACAGATAAGCTGAAGGGAAGTCTCTGGAAGCAATACTTCCAAATGGTGTCCTGAAGGTGGTGACTTCTTGAGATTCCTTAGCTAGGTGTATCGACCAATATCCATGTTTAACATCCAACTTGGAGAAGAATTTGGCTCCTGTGAACTTGGGATTCGATTCCTCTGTCAGAATCTTGTGGGGGCATCTCGATAGGGAGCAGTTTAGACACCTCGGATCTTAGACACACCCTGATTGCTGCATCCTTCTTCAGTATGCACGTAATTGAGCTGCACAAGTCAGTGCAATGACGCACGCGACAAATGATGCCAATGCGTTTCATGTTACTCGTACTTAAGCCTTTCTTGTATGTACAGGCTGCACTTTCTGGGAGGGTTGATTGACAGAATTGCATTCTCTCTGAGAGGCAATATGGCATCGCCTTTGAAATCTCCTCTGGTGTCGAACCTGTCCAGGTACATTTGTTGTCGGTTGTGGGCTGGTTCAATGCAGGTACCCTTGGTCTCTTCTGCTGGTGACCTCATGGATAGTCATATGTAGAGGTCCTTACATGCTGGTCACCCTGCCACAGCAGTCTTCTTGTGTCTACCGGGTAGAATATTTGTGGTTTCCATGCCGACTTACCATATCTGCATTGCATTGTTAGAGTGCCACTGCAAGGGATGGGTGACCCGTTATATGCCGATAACTTGGCAGTTGTCAGTTGTATCACTGATTTCCAATGACCCCGGTACATACCCTTCAAGATTCAGACTGGTAGGATATTTGCACTAGCTCCAGTGTCAATCTTAACCCTGAGTATACATTTGCCAGCTTTCTTTGGGCACATGATGTTAATGGTAGCAAAAGATTCCAGTTGTTTGACTTCATCAACGTGCTGTGTCAGGTTCACAATGTGGAAGGCCTGCTGGTCTTTTGGCTGAGAATTGCTTCTCTCTGATTCTTGTCTCAGGTCTTTTCACTTGTGTATCGGTTTGCGATTATGCAGGTCTCTGGTGCTTTCTTTGCTGCTGTTGCCCTGTTGCTGCACCCATCTCCTGTTTGATTGTGTCCTACTGTGATTTCTGGCTGCATTTTTGGAGCCAGGTTTCTTTCATAGGCAGGCCCAGTGTCCTCTTGCACTGCATGCCTTGCAAAGGTCTTGAAATGCAGGACAGCTTTGGGGTGATTGGAACTAACCACACTTATCACTTATTCACACAGCCACCACTATAAAAATACCATTAAACCACTCGAGTGTGAAGAACATAAACAAACTGGAGCAAAAAAAAAGTAATTGAACTGCATCATGAACAGTTGTGTAAACAGACAGGCTTAAGTGCTGCAAGCAAGATAAACACACAGCACTGTCAAACACCTGCTCCTCTCAATCCAAGCAGCTAGTCCAAATAATGAAGAGTTTCTCAAAGGGAAAACAGTGCAGAGGCACAGCTTGCTTGCTCTTTTTGACCTGGTTATCATGCCAATACTGTTCTCTGCACCTCGTGCTTGCAGATGCTGTTGTCCAGCTACAATGGCTTCATATTTCCTCCCATCTTCTGGCAGTGCATCAATGCTGCAACCTTTATTTTTCCCCCAAGAGGTCTTTCTGAAACACTTCAATGGGTGTCAAGACCACCACCAGCTTAATTATTTGGTCCAGCAGCTCAGTTTCTGAAAAATCACATTCATTGCCCTTACTGCGGCATCTACTGATGAACTGGTCTATTGATTCCTGTGGCCATTGCATGTAGGCCATCAATTCCAGGTGGTGAATTCAAAATTTACTCTTAATCAGAGCTGATCATCTAGCCTTTTCCATATATTTGGAGGATTTTTCTGGTCCTCTTCAGATAAGCCAGAGGTATTGATTCTGTATAATTCCTCATTTCCAACTGCTATTAGTATTTTCATAGCCTGTTTTTCTGGTTCGATAATTATTTGGTCTGTGACGTACAACTGCATTCTTTGTTTGAAAAGTTCGAACTCAGATAGGATATCCAGGGCCTTCCACTTCATGCTGGGGAAATTTGGTATCCATCTTCCTGCTGTTTTGCTTAAAACTTGCTTTACGACTTGTTCTGTGACTCTGCACTGTTTTCCCTTTGAGAAACTCTCCGATATTTGGACTAGCTGCTTGGATTGAGAGGAGCAGATGTTTGACAGTGCTGTGTGTTTATCTTGCTTGCAGCACTTAAGCCTGTCTATTTACACAACTGTTCATGATGCAGTTCAATTACTTTTTTTTTGCTCCAGTTTGTTTATGTTCTTTACACCCGAGTGGTTTAATGGTATTTTTATAGCCGTGGCTGTGTAAATGAAAGCTCTTCTTCATGCTCGAGTGATTTAATTTGTTTTTTAAACTTTAGATGAAGGCTCTGCAGTGATCAGTGGATTCCCACATTTTTTGCAATCAGGAGCCACCTGTAATGGCATGAACCTTGATCAGTCTGGGAGAGGAGTCGGATCTTCCATTTTTTTTACACAGAGCTTTTGAAAAAAAATCAATTTTTAAGCACTTCAGAGCTTTTTCTTTCTAACTGGGATTCCTCAACTGCTGGCACAATAATTCACCTGATTTACTTGCAACCTGTCATTCTGTGCTGTGCCTTCTGCAGCTGGAGGTAAGTTATTTTTTTCTTTCTACTGTTTGGGCCAGCATTTCTATGGAACTTTCTTTCTTTTGGCTGTAGGAAGGGTAGTTTTCACAGCTATTTTACCTGTGGTCTTCAATCTTAGACTGTGTCTTCTCACCACAGCTGCCACCATGTAGTAAGTTCTTTATGTTATCTGATGCAACATAAATGAGATGCGTGGAGTCCAGTTGGTTGAAGATCTCAAACAAGTTCATTACAGCTAAATATTATATACAGTACAGAGCGAACTATTTACAGAACATTTCTCTAGGTGTTACAGTTGCAGAATGACTCTGGCATGTAGTCACATGACAATGTCCTGGTCCTTAGCTCATTAGCATACTAAGCTCTTTAGGTGACATCACCCTTAAAGGCAATCATACAACAATGTCAGGAAACACTTCTTCACAAAAAGGATGGTGGAAATCTGATAGTCTCTCCCCTAAAAGGCTGTTAAGGCTGGGGGTGGTGTAGGGAGGGGGGTGGGGTGGGTAGTAAATGAAAATTTCACAACTGAAACGGAGAGATTTTTGTTAGCTGAGTGTATTTAGGTTTACTGAACCAAGGAGGATAGGTGAAATTAAGATACAGATCAACTATGGTCCAACTGAATGGTAGATCAAGCTAGAGGGGCTGCTTGGCCTACTCCTGTTCCCATGTAGCAGCACAACTAAGGAATAGTTGCAGGTATTAGAACATTAACCAGTACCGGGAGGCAACACCACTCCATTGATACAAAAAACTCTAGGGAGTTCATGAGTCATACCTTTTCTTGAAATGCAGGATGTCTTTTCAATTAATTAGTATCCATCAGGCAGATTTACACCTAAATCCACCCAGTTCCATTAATTATCATTATCTTTAATCTTCAGAAATGCCAACAAACACAATGGAATCCTCTCTGACAATAATAACAGATCAATCATGCAAATCTTAGCCAAATTCCACAGATTTTCCCAGTTACTACCACAAGATCATATTTTGAGGAATCTCATATTTGAAAATGAAATCATATTTAAATCACTAGAAAAGTTCTGAAGAGATTCAGGAATCAATGCCCTTAGTAACCCAATAGGAGAATCTTCCATTTTCTTTTCACAATCGGCTTAAATACAAAACTTAGAAGTGTCACTTGCAGAATCCTTTAAGTTCCTATTCTAATTATCTCTATGGGCGCTCTAAGTAAGTTTGCGACGTACTATTTTCTCTTCAACTGTAGGAAGCTCAGTTTTGTGGATCCTCAACCACCATTTACTTTGTTCAGAGTGGCCAAGCTCATTTGATGGTGAGCCCATACAGTTAAAAGAATGAAGAGACTTTCGCAGCAGCAACCTAAGATGAATTCAAAACTTGATCCCAACGTTTAAAGGATAATATGCTCGAGCCATCAATAACAACTTGCATTTATATAGCGTCTTTAATGCAGTGAAACGGCCCAAGATGCTTCACATGAGTGTTTATTAAACAAAATTTGATGCTGAGTTGTATAAGATGATATTAGGAAAGGTAACCAAAAGCTTGGTCAGAGAGGTAGGTTTTAAGGAGCATCCGAAAAGAGGAGGTAGAGAGGCGGAGAGGTTTAAGGAGGGAATTCCATAGCTCAGGGCCTTGGAAGATAGATGTACAACCGCCAATGCTGGAGTGATTAAAACCAGGATCAACTTGTAATGCTGGGTCTTTAAATACGAAACATTTAGGTAAACAAAGAGCAGCTGTTTATTTTGATCAGATTGTGTCAGATCCCTTCAACTAGGTTAACGGAAAATATATAGCGTAGTAGCAACTGCCATTCTGTTTTTTCATCTTATTCATTTAAAAATGCCTTGTAGGCTAAGTTACTTAAAAATTACATGTGCATTGTATTTACAACTGCTAATAAAGAAGGGCTGCATAAAAAGCAAACACAGGAGACTTGTTATTCCAATATGCAGCTGCAAGGAAGCCCAAGCCAGGGTAAATAGAAAATCATTTTGTTGTAATCAATTGAGTATTGAATATCCTTTACAGCTTTGAGAATCCTGTCATATTCTATCAAATAACTTCTGTTAACTTCCAATAGTGGACAACATGAAGTAGCAAGGGACACCTGATGGAAACAAGGGAAGGCTTTTTAACTGAACAGAATAAGAAACTGTACAATGTTATTTTTTCTGGTTTAGGAACAATTTCTGATTGTGGTTTTTCTAGAGCTCAATCAATATGAAATGAGGCAGTAATGTGGTTTCTCAATGGTGCCCAGTGAGATTCTGTTTTCAGCTGTGCTAACTGTGGATGGAATTGTATACAGAAGAAGTGCATCCTCAGAGGAAAGGATAAGCAGAGGCCAAGCCAACTTGCATTGTTTTCGTGAACCTTTCTAGTTGCCAACTAAAACAACAACAAAAACATGTGTCTGTGAGAGACTAGATTACATTGCTGGAGCACAGGGACTGATATCATAGAATCATAGAAATTTGCAGCAAGAAAGGAGGCCATTCAGCCCATCATGTCCGTGATGGCTGAAAAGTAGCCATCCAGCCTAATCCCACTTTCCAGCTTTTGGCCCATAGCCTTGTAGCTTACAGCATTTCAAGTGCATGTCAAAGTATTTTTTAAATATTATGAAGGTTTCTGTCTCTACCACCCTTTCAGGCAGTGAGTTCCAGATCCCCATCTGAGTGAAAACATTCCCCTTGAATCCCCTCTAAACCTCCTACCTCTTACTGTAAATCTATGCCCCCTGGTTATGGACCCCTCAACCAAGAGGAATAAGGCCTTCTTATGCACTCTATCTAGACCCCTCATAACTTTATACACTTTAATTAGGTCTTCCCTCAGCCTCCTCTGTTCCAAAGCAAACAACCCTAGCCTGTCCAATCTTTCCTCATAACTAAAATTCTCCAGTTCAAGCAACATCCTCATAAATAACCTCTGTACCCTCTCTAGTGCAATCACATCTTTCCTATGGTGCAGTGACCAAAACTGCACACAGTACTCCAGCCGGTGTTTAACCAATGTTTTATACAGTTCCATCATAACTTCCCAGCTCTTATATCCAAGTCTTGGTTAATAAATGCAAGTATCCCGTATGCCTTTATGACCACCTTATCTACCTGTCCAGCCACCTTCAGGGATCTGTGGACATGCACTCCAAGGTCCCTCTGTTAAAGGCCTGCTCAGGTCTGCAAAAAAAAACACGACCCGAGCCCAACAGAACCACATCTGACCCGAGCCCGACCCAGCCCTAGTCCTTCCATTTTTTCCCACGCCCGACCCAACCCGACCATCAGTTAACTTCCCTTCCATTTTTCACTTTGTTGCTGATCTGCACAAGCTTAAAATAACTGTAACAAAACCACCTTTCTGGCCCAAAAATTAAATTAACATTGGAGCCACTTACCTGTGATAGAGCGTGTCCGGTCCAATCTGGTGTGACCTGAGCCTGAATGCCGGACCCAGAAGTGCAACCTGACCCAACCCGAACCCAACACATGTCGTCGGGTGTCGCCAGGTTTGGGTTGGGTAGCAGGTCTTTACCCTCTGTTCCTCTACACTTTCGTATCCTACCATTTATTGTGTATTCCCTTGTCTTGTTAGCCTTCCCCAAATGGATTAACTCACACTTGTCTGGATTGAACTCCATTTGCCACTATTCCACCCACCTGACTAGTCCATTGATATCTTCCTGCAGTCTACAGCTTTCTTCTTCAATATCAACCACACGACCAATTTTTGTAACGTCTGCAAACTTCTTAATCTTATCCCTTACATTCAAGTCAAAATTATTGATATATATCACAAAAGGAAGGGACCGAGAACTGAGCCCCGCAGAACCCCACTTGAAGCAGCCTTCCAGTCCCAAAAACATCCATTTATCATTGCCCTTTGCTTCCTGCCTCTGAGCCAATTTTGGATCCGACTTACCACTTTGCCTTGAATCCTATGGGCTTTTATTTTCATAATCAGTCTACCATGTGGAACCTTATCAAAAACCTTGCTAAAATCCATACAGACTACATCAAATACACTACCCTCATCAATCCTCCTTGTTATCTCCTCAAAAAATTCAATCATGTTAGTCAGATACAACCTTCCCTTAACAAATCCATGCTGACTGCCTTTAATTAATCCTTCTTTCTAAATGAATATTTATCCTGTCCCTCAATTTTTTTCCAATGATTTACCCAGCACTGAGGTTAGGCTGACTGGCCTGTAGTTACTCAGTCTATCCTTTTCTCCCTTTTTAAACAATGGTACGGTATCTGTCCTCCAGGCCTCTGGCATCACACCTGTAGCCAGAAAGGATTGGAAAATGATGGTCAGAGCTTCTGCTATTTCTTCTCGTGCTTCTCTTAACAGCCTGGGATACATTTCACCCAAGACTTGGGATTTATCCACTTTCAAAGATGTTAAACCCCTTAACATAACTGTGAAAAATACAGTGACAGCATAAAATAACCTAATGCAAAAACAGAACAAAGTAAAATAAGGGGAGACAAACTGAAAATTTTGAGTGAAGAGCTTTGAGTAATATTACTTGCTAGCCCGTTATTTGTTTGATATAAATGATGCATGATTATGTGAAGAGAAAGAGAGAGGGCTGAATTTTTCCACCAGGTAAGAGGTCCTGCCACCAGGACTGAAAGAAGGACGCGGCCCCGCACCAGTGCGTAGCAAGGCCCTGGGTAGCATTTTACCACTGGCGACCAATTAAGAAGCCACTTCCAGGACACCCGTCCTATTGAAGATGGTGGCCTGCCTCTCAGAGCCCTCACAGCACTGCCACCTTGACAGTGCCACCATTAAAGGTGGCCACTGCTGAGGTTGCAGGACGAAGGATAGGATACCTCCATGCTGAAACGCCCTAACAGTAAGTTGTTATAAGTACCATTCTGTGACCAGGCAGGCAGGCCCCAGTGTCTGGGGGAGTGTCTGCGGTGGCAGGCGGAGGGGCACCTTCCATCAGTGGCGCTGTAGTCGTTGGGATGGTCTTTGCTGCCGGGGGGGGTGGTCCCTCCATTGGCCATAAAACAGGAGGCTACCAGGATTTACTTGGCAGCCTCCACATGCAGCAGAGGCCCCTCCCATATCAGTAAAATGCTGGGGGGGGAGGGGTGGAGGCAGGAAGTGGCCCCTAATTGGGCACTTAATTGGCACAATTGGCCACCCGGCAGGCAGCCAGACCACTGAGGTTTCTGCCACTGGTAATATGCAGTGGTGGCAGGAAGACATCAGGCTCCCCTCCCGACACCTTCTGCTGACATCTTACCATCCTTCCTGCCCATCTCCAAAGGGTGTATGGTGATTCCCAGTTGCGAAATGGACTCCACAAGTGATAATAGACTAGATCACTCCAGTACGGAACAGGCACAGTGACTCAAAAAGCCTCCTTCTGTACCAAAATATATTTGGTTTCGAGAGTAATGATTCAAGATGTTATTAATTTGGAACTCCGCTGGAAACAGACTGTCTCTTTAATTAAAATGTTGACTATATGTCATGCAATATCATAGGCATAATTTTTTCACAAGTATGATTTTTTTAAACTTATTCCCTGGTGGTAGGCTAACTATATAGCAGCAATAATCAATCACACTGTGATTACCTACTTTAGTTTTATTAAAATAAATTCCATGGCATTATCTTTGCAAAGCAGCTGATCTTTAGAAGATGTTGTACAGACAGGGTTATTGAATAGATGTCTGTATAGCTAACAAAAGGAATATTGTATTTGCAAAGCACACAACAAGAGCAACATTGCCCAATTTCCTGAGGCATTAGACATGAATACGTCAATCATATCACAGGGCTGTTTGGCGGCAATTTAAACATGTATTTCCCTTTGGAAGAATTTGGCTGAAATTGCGCGTCAAGATTTGTTATACTTTTACATGTCCTAACAGATTGTCAAAAATGTACAATAACTGGAGCCAAGTTATTATACAAGTACTAGACATTCCTTAACTACCACAAATAAAAAAGGATATCTTGACAGAAAGCAATGTCTACCTAAGCAACTATGAGCAAGGCAGCGTCTCCGTAGGAGAATTTTATTTTTGTTTCATGCTCATTTTGGTAGGCAGGAAATTGAAACGGACATTGGGATGTCAAAAACCCCCTGATATAGGCCAATGTTAGGGTTTAACATTACCACTGGGGAATGAAATGATGAAGCCAAGGATGTGATTCTGCTGATATTGGAACTGCTGCTCATCAAGTCCTGCCTGCGATTGTTGACCTTGCCAGATTTACACGGGGTCAATTAATTTACATTTCAGTGTCACGCTCCTGTTGCACAGGATGTGGCATACTGAGAGCATGCAAAGGTAAGGGGCAGAATTTCCCCAACAGAAGCAGTTAAAGGGCTGCTGCTCATTTTTAAAGCTGCCTTGCTGTCAAATGGTTGCTGCAATGGTTGAAATAATTAATGAAGGTGCTTTTGGGTTACTGTTGTGGAAGGCCTTGTAAAGGGCGGATCTTTTTGGGGGCAGAAGGTTGTCCTCTAGTCAAGAATGCTGTCAGAGCTAGGTGGATGGAAGCTTTTGAAAGTGCCTTACAATGCCTCAGCTGTCCATAGAACCTTGAGTTCAAAAAAAATTTGCTGTCCTGAGGAAGGTGACTGAGGTAAGTTCTACTGCCATTTTGCTTCCTTTTAAAGCATGGTCTTACACTGCACCTCATCAGAACTTCATTGTCAGCCTTTTCCTGTATCACAAAGGGACAATGCACACCATCCTATCAACTTCGCATGCACTTTTTCATCCAGAAAACAAGCCATTTATCCTGTGACATATCAAAATGAACATCAAGAATGTTGCCCACGCCACAGGCCTGTCTGCTGCATGTTGTTGCATTTATATAGGATGATGGCCTGTCACACGCCAGTCAGGATTTTACTGTTTGCGCAGAGGTCCCAACGTTAGGTGGAAATACATGTCGCCAGGACACACAGGCAGGTGGTGGGACTTCCCGCTTCATTTTTGTATTAGCAGCCAATTATATGGCTGCTAGCAAGGGAGCCCTACAATTAACATTGGTGGCCGGGTCCTAGTGCCAGGAGCTAGGATTTTTTAAAGACACCTATGCAGCAGTCAGCCAGCTTGAACTCACAGGCAAGAAGGAGGGAGTGGACAGCTGTGAAGGCAGTATAGAGATGGCGGCAGAAAGAGGAAGGGTTGCCCCCACGCTTCAGCGACGCCTCTATTGAGGCACTGGTGGAAGCAGTCCGCGAAAGGAGACAGCTCCTCTTTCCAGAAGACGGAAGTGTCACCAAGAAGGCATGGCTGGAAATGACAGACGTTGTGAGCAGCCGAAGTGTCATTGGCAGAACCTGGAACAGGGCAGGAAAAAATTTAATGATCTGCTGCGATCTGGAACAGTGAGTGGTGTTTACAGTTGGCAAAATGGAAGCCCAATGTTAATTAAAAGGCACCCATGATATATGAGGCCAGGGGTGGTAGATTAATGCATGGGGCAACAGCAGGTACCTATGTTAACATTGAGGCATCCATTTATCATACACCAAAGACCCATGCTCAGGGATGGGCGAATGCTGCATTGAGATGGCTGAATGGCTGCCTCAACATGCCATCCCAGTGGCATTGTGCTGCACATTTACAGGGCTCCAGTGTGACCAGCAATAATGACATTGCCTATGTTCATGCTTGCAGGAGAAGCTCACTCAGAATGCCAAGGAACACCAAAGGACCGGAGGTGGAGTTGCTGTTATCGCCATGGTGACACCAATGGAGGAGGAGGCCATGCACATCGGATGGGTCACTGCAGAGCAGCCTGTTGCTGAGGACGAGGCAGGTGTAGAAGGTATGGAGTGTGTGTAACGATCTGGTTGCATCTAACATTCCCGACACCGTGTCCGGCGCATGGCGCCTGTGGGCCTTTACCGCCACTGGAAGCTCCTAACTAACGGGAGGCAAGAAGCCTGGGTTGAAAGACCACATGTTTCACTTTAATATTTTCTCACCACCAGGTCCAGCAGCAGATGAGGGACAGACCAGGGATGCAGCCACACTTGAAGGTTTGAGCATGCAACGCCATGTGATCACTTGTGCATCACTTCATTCTTGCGCATCCTCCACCAGCACAGGAACACTCACATTGCACGTGTACAGCAGGTGGCACAATCCGGTGAGCACTTCACAGATGCGCAGGAGGACGTAGCAGAGGCAGTGATGGCTATGGCCACTTCCCCTCAGAGGAGTGAGGAGAGGCTCAACAATGTGCAGCTCCACGCAGATGGAAAGCCTTGGGTGTCAGCAGCAAAGCAAGAGAATGATGAAAGATCACAGACCTGATCCATTAACTGTTTCTCTCTTCACAGATGCTGGCAGACCTGCTGAGTATTTCCAGCAGCTCCTGTTTATGTTAAAGCAAGAGAGGCTCCGCTGATGCATCAAATGTGTTAAGATCTGTTGGAATTTCCAGAGACAGTGAAGCAAACGACGGAGGAGACCATCAATGACATGAGTGGCTCCCTTTCTCTGGCATGTGAACCCATTGCGTCCTCCACTGAGAGAGTGACAACTCTCATGTAGAGAAACAATGCAACATAGCACCAAGTGGATGCAGGGGTTGTGAGCAGACATCTAGAACATGGCCTCATCCATGAGATCAATGGAACGATGCATGGACGAGTTGGGCCAGCCACACATCTCCCCATTGCCAGGAGCTCAACCACTCCTGGCAACCACAGGAGTGAATGTGAAGCCTCAGAGGGCATGGTAGGTGCAGGTTTCAGGCAATGGGTTGGGGGGGGGGGGGTCTCTTCTCAGGGTCCTTCCACAGGTGAAGACACATCCTCAGCCCCTTTGATGGTGATCCTGATCTGATGACTAAGGCGGGCCCTGCACAGATGCAGGTGGCCCCAAATGTGCTGGGCTCCAGTAGGGTTCAGGCACCCCGAGGACACAGGCCATCTAATACATTGGAGCCAGAGCAGCAGCAGCCAGCCTGTACATCAGCTCAAGGCACAGGGGGAGCACCCCATCAAAGTTAACATAAGCGTGCACCCAAATGCTTGCGCTAGCACTTGGGTTCACTGGGTGACATTGTTTTGCTGCTTTGAAATGTGTGTAATGTATAATGAAAATTAAAGTTGGTGAAATGCAACCTCTAATGGATTGTACTTTTATTTCAATGCAACAATCGACATTAGCCAGATATTAAATCCAATGACTGGATGGTCTGTAAAGGTGTGGGACTCATAGTACCTGTTTTAAAGAAAGCCTTTACACATACTGGTCATGCGCACACAGAGATGCAAAGGGTCTCCAATGAGAAGTCAGCAAGAACACCTCCGGGAGAGAAATTCTTGGCTCAGTGTGCCCCTCCACTTGTCCTCAAGTGAAACGTCTGCTGATCAGAAAGTCACAAAGCTCCCTGCCAAGTATGTCAGTCTCCTGTGGCCTGATCCCCACAACCCCCCCAGTGCCATCTTTACGACTGGCACCTGCTGAGGTGCTTCATGATCACCCTCCTCCTCTGAGGATGCAGCTCACTCAGTGTATTCCTCTGGCTCCAGTGCTACTCCTCTCTGGAGTTCCAGGTTGTGCAATGTTGCAGCAGACAATAAGGATTTCTTTTATTCTCACATGGGATTTGGGCGCCATTGGCCAGACCAGCATTTGTTGCCCATCCTTAATTATTCTTGACAACTGAGTGGCTTGCGAGCCCATTTCAGAGGGCAACTACATTGCTGTTGGTCTGGAGACACATGTAGGCCAGACCAGGTAAGGATGGCAGATTTCCTTCCCTAAAGGACATTAGTGAACCAGATGGGTTTTTACAACAATCAATGATAGTTTCATGTACCATTACTGAGACTAGTTTTCAATTCCAGATTTTTATTAATTAATTGAATCTATTTCCACCAGCTGCCGTGGTGGGATTTGAACCCGTGTCCCCATGGCATTAGCCCGAGCCGCTGGATTACTAGTTCAGTGACATTACCACGATGTCACCGTCTCCCCAAATGCAATGCCGGACACCCTTCAGGGTACGTATCACAGGGCTCCCCAGATCAATCGAGGCATCAAAACCTCATCTGCAGCAGGCCAATAGCTTGCTCGATGGTGGCCTTTGTAGTCATATTGCTGCATTTGTATGTGTCCTCTGCCTGTGTTGTGGTGGCGTACAGGAGACAGAAGCCATGACTTCAGAGGATACCCCTTATCCCCCAGGATCCAGCCAAGAAGGCTCTCGGTGCCTTACAGCCAATGAAGTATACTCACTGTTGCACAAGGAAGCTGGGCAGCTAATTTGCACTCAGCAAGGTCTAAACGGCAATAAAATAAACACCGAGATCATCTGTTTAAGGTGTTGGTTGAGAGACGAAGGTTCGCCTCCACTGCACTTTTTCAAATGGTTCTGTGGGATCTTTGATGGGGAGACACAGGCTGGTTTAACATCTCATCCAAAAGACAGCACCTCTGATAATACAGCACTGCATGCAATGCCAGCCTAGATTATATATTTAAGCCTCAGCAATGTGGTTTCAACATACGGTCTTCTAACTCAGAAGCAAAAGTGCTACAACTGAGCCAATACAGATACCTTAACATGAGCAGTACTGTCATTTTATTTAACAAAAAACTATTTTACAAGTAATATTCTGAATTGAATTATAAACATCTTTTAAGATTCAATTTAATCCATGTGAGTCTGTGGTCAAAGCTCTCTTCCTCCATTTTCTAATCTTCTGTCAAAAACAATTTCTGCTTCACCAACCATTTTCTTTGTATAAAGAAATCTTCATGTCAATTCAAAATTAGTTATTGAGCCTCTCCTCTTCTGTTTTGTCTCTCCAGTATTTGACTCAGTTTCCTTGTTTATGAGTTTTCTAATTTGCTTTCTTTTGTTTGCTCCAAACTCATGGTCTCGGATTCCTTCAACCTGGTTTCCATTTGTTCCTGAACTTTCAACCTTTTTTTTCACAAATGCCTATCATTCTACGCAAAAATGATAGTCTCCTTTCCCTTTTTGTTCCCTCAGCCCACCTCATATCAGTTCCAATAATCTTTCTTATTCCTCTTTTCTGTTCACAGTTGGAAGTTTTCCTAATCTCTTTTTCATAGTTTGCCTTTATGTTTAGGATACCGTGCCAGTTTGTCATTCTTTTTTCAGCCCTCCTGCTCTCTACCTGCCCACCACATTGGAGCCTTTCTCATTTTTTTCTTGTTACGACTTATGTCTTCTTGTTTATTTTTTCTCGCTCTCACGTTTTCTTTGTTGACTGTGATGAACATCTGGCCTCTGATGCTCTATTGCACTCTTACCAAGCTTGGCCAAGCTCATAAAATAAAAGCAAAATACTGTGGATTCTGGAAATCTGAAATAAAAACAGAAAGTGCTGGAAACATATTTCTGATGAAAGATCACTGACCTGAAACATTAACTCTGCTTCTCTCTCCACAGATGCTGCCAGACCTGCTCAGTATTTCCAGCACTTTCTGTTTTTATTGGCCAAGCTCATGCCTTTTTTGGAAAAGGTTACAAGATGCATTACTTTGTGCTGCCTCACTTTACACTCAACAATCCTAGTGCTCACAACCCACAAAATCATTACCTCGTCCTCCAGCAATTCTTGTTCAATCAGGCTTCCATTGCATACGCATTTATCAGTTACAAATCAGGAAATGGCACTAAGGGGTCTTTTCAGCATCTAGAAACAATGTACATTTAATAATGGATAGAAACTAGGAGTTGTGGAGGAGCAAATTAATAAAAGTGTTCATGTTCACAAGTGATTAAAAGCTAGTGCACAGGTACAGAAAGCAATCAAGAAGGCTAATGGGATGTTAGCCTTTATTTCAAGAGGGATGGAATACAAAAGTGACAAAATGATACTTCAGTTATAGACAGCCTTGGTCAGATGACTTCTCAAATACTGCATTCAACTTTGGGACAACAATCAGGATTGGGCTGATAAGTGGCAAGTTACATTCGCAGCACACAAGTGTCAGGCAATAATGATCTCCAACAAGGGAGAATACAAGCATCTCCCCTTGACATTCAATGGCATTATCATCGCTGAATCCCCCATTATCAACATCCTGAGGGTTACCATTGACCAGAAAGAGCAGGTGAGAGGCTGGGATTTCTGCAGTGAGTAACTCACCTCCTGACTCCCCAAAGCCTGTCCACCTGTCTACAAGGCACAAGTTAGGAGTGTGATGGAATATTGGCCAATTGCCTGGATGAGTGCAGGTCCAACAACACTCAAGAAGCTCGACGCCATCCAAGACAAAGCAGCCCACTTGATTGGCACCCCCTCCCACCACCTTCAACATTTACTCCCTCCACCACCAATGCACAGTGGCAGCAGTGTGTACCATCTTTAACATGGGGCAGGGGTCACATCACAATTTTTGTTCTACAAAGGGGGCCAGTGAGAAAATTTCAGGAAGATAAAGACATTAAAAAGTTATCCTACAATTAATTAAAACAACAACAAATGTGCATTTATGTGAAGAAGCTTTAAATGAGACTAATTTATTGACTACTTTCTCGTCACTACGTTGAACACTGATTTAGTGACATACCTGGTATTGTTTTTGCTTGCATAAGTACTCAATCTCTGACCACACACTTCATGTAGCGATACAGAGTATTCCAGATAGATATCCATCTGTCAGGGGTGATCTTGATCTCTTTCCCTCCACTCCTGCTCCCTCCCCTCTCTGCATCTCTCTCCGTCCACTGCATCTCTCTCGATCTCTCCCTCTCTCCCCTTCTCTCCCCTCTCTCTCTCTCTCTCTGTCTTTCTCTCCACTCTTTCCCTGTCTCTCTCTCTCCCCTCTCTCTGTCTCTTACCCCCTCTATCACTCTCTGTCTCTCTCGCTCCCCGCTCCCGTCTGTGCACACAATAAATGTGGATAATAGAAGCAGGCTGTGAATGCTGCCTTTTCACTGGGCGTAGCCATTTTGTGTGGGGAGAGGGGTCTTAACAAATCTATAGCTGCCCGGCGAGGTGCCTGACTTTCTGGCAGTTTACATCCACAGGCCAGATGGAAACCTTTGGAGGGCTGGATTCTAGCCCATGGGCCATATGTTGGACAACCATGATCTACAAGATGCACTGCAGCAACTCACCAAGGCTCCGTCGACAGTAACTTCCAAACCTGCAACCACTACCACCTAGAAGGACAAGGGCAGCAGATGCATGGGAATCACCTACCACCACCTACAAGTTCCCCTCCAAGCCACACACAATCCTGACTTGGAACTATATCACCATTCCTTCACTGCCATTGGGTCAAAATCCCGGAACTCCCTTCCTAACAGCACTGTGGATGTACCTACACCACATGGACTGCATGGTTCAAGAAGACTGCTCATCATCACCTTTTCAAGGGCAATTAAGGATGGGCAATAAATGCTGGCCTAGTCAGCGACACTCATATCCCGTGAAAGAATGAAAAAGAACTCAGATTATAGCGACTTTGGAGGGGTACAATGCAGATCCATCAGAAAGATAAGCAGGGCTTAAAAGATTAAATTAAGAGAACAGGTTACATAAACTTGGTTTGTATTCCATAATGAATTTAAAAGGTTGATGGGTGTCCTAATCAAAATGCTCAAAATAATAAAAGGATTTGATAGGAGAAGATACTAAGGAATTATTTCCTCGAGTGAGGAAATTCAGAACATGAGAACATAAGCTTAAAATTGTTAGGAATGAAATTAGGCAACATTTTGTCACGCAAAGGGTAGAGGAAATCTGGAAATTGCTCTCCCAAAAGGCTGCGGATGCTGGGTGAATTAAATTTTCAAGACTGAGATCAATCGATTTTGTTAGGGCAGGGCATGAGTTGATATGGATCAAAGGTGGATAAATGGAACTGAGGTATAGATCAGCCACAGTCTAATAGAATGAAAGAACAGGCTTGAGGGGCTGACTGGCCTACTCAAGTCCCGATATTAAATTTTCTGAGCCTGAAGCTTTGACAAGGGCCTCACCAGCGCCCACAATTTCTGATGGTGGTGAAGTAGTGAAACAGCAGCCCAGATCCATAAAATTTACCAAACATTATCGAAAAGGTAAACTCAATGTTGATGCCTTCATGGAAACTTGTTAGAAAATTGGTGAAGCGATTTGCTTTACACTGACTGATTTAGACATACTCTACATTTGACCTTTTGTATACCATATTGTCAGCAACAAGAGGAACCCCTTACCATCAACACCACCTGTGCCTGGATGGAAGGTTACTTTTAACATTGCCTTCAAAGATCATTTCTTTTGAGTTTCATTTTTCCAGTTCTTTTACATGTGCAAGAACAAGCAGCTGAAAGGTTGTTGTACAAGAGGTGCATTGGCTATAGGTGGCCAACAGTGGCTATTTTTGTACCACCTAACAGCAGGAGCACAAATGATATGAGATCATCAATTCATCTGGAGTTCAGTACAATGCAGTTCCCTTATTGCTGCTATGGGGCTGTATATTCTCACTCTGCTCTCCTGACAGGAACAGCAAGAAAAATACACATATCAATTATGATAAAACCAAAACAAATCAACCAGAATCTAATCAGATTATCTCTGTACCAGTTTCCACTTACGCAACATAATAACATTGAAATAAAAGCAAGAAATGTTGGAAATACTCAGCAGGTCTGGCAGCATCCGTGGAGAGAGAAGCAGAGTTAACATTTCAGGTCAGTGACCCTTCATCAGAACTGGCATATATTAGAAATGTAAGAGGTTTTAAGCAAGTAAAGTGGGGGGTGGGGTAAGAGATAACAAAAGAGAAGGTGTTGATAGGACGGAGGGTCACAGAGAATAACTGCCCAGAAGGTCATGGAACAAAGGCAAACGATATGTTAATAGTGTGCTGAAAGACAAAGCGTTAGTACAGAGAGGGTATGAATAGACTTTAAAGCACAAAGCACGCCAAACACAAACATTAACAAAAACAGAAACAGTGGGTTAATAATAACATTGAAACCAAGGCTAGTATCTTGTGGAAGCCAATTCTATAAAGGAGACATCTTACATTTATACATGTGGTGTTCACTATTAATACAGATGCTGACCTATTTCTGAAGTTCCAACTAAACGAACAGCAGCTCTGCTGTTATGCAGAGGGCCTTCTGTTCTCTAATGGAGGATTCTATGCAAAACATTAATCTATCATTCACTTTCAGATGATCTGCTGTGTTTCTCTAATATTTATTTTTATTTATTTCTGGTACTTATCTTTTTCTTTTTATCGATGGCTCCTTCATCATCAACATAGGAGCGTACACAGAGGTGTGCAAGAATCATACAGTATCAATTCTGTGATGGAAAAACCCACATGCCAAATGAAAAATATTAATTTTGTCATATGAAACTTTGATTGAGAACTTTTTACTGGGCATTATCACAAGTAACGTTTAAAAAAACAGAACAGAACAGCTAAAGATGACAAACCAAAAGGCTGGCTGGGAGACAGAGGTAAATTACCCAGCCTAGCTAGAACAATGGGGGTGCTCCCTGATTCAATTAACAAGAATGGTTTTGTCAATAGTGGTGATCAAAATCCATCAACACCCTTTGACTTTGAAAGAGACAAACCCCCCACTCCCAACCAAGTACGTTTGAAGAACTTTGAATTTCAAACAACCTTCCAGAATGTTCTGCTTTCAAGCAAAGAGGTGGTCATATGACATAGCTGCTGGTGTAATACTGAATTTGTGTATTGTGCCTCAGAAAGGAAGAGACTGTAACTGAACTCCAAGTGGAAAGCAGCTCTCTCTCCAGAAAAGTCCCAGGGAAGCCTCAATAGCAGCTACTAAGCCTCAAGACTACAGAACCTTACAGACAACGACCAAGAAGATGGATAAAGCCTCTCTTTGGCCGACTGGAACCAGAGAAGCAAGCCTGAATTGTACACATGGCCCCAGCAAGGACTTCAAGACTTTAACTTCAACAAAGGACATTGAAACTCAGTATTTGAATTTCATTTATTACGGAATTTACTTCAACCTCCCAACTCTTTTTTCCCCTCTGTATCAATTTTGTGTGTGTGTCTGCCTCTCGTATGAATGTGCGTGTGGATGCGTCGCGAATTTTCGTAATTTTAACCGGTTTGGAACTTACATCTTTCTTGCTTAACCTCTTTCTTGTTTAAACTCAAGAAAACCTGTCTGATTGGTTCACTTGCAATTGTAACTCGAGTAACAGAAGCAAGTGCTCACTGAGTTGGCAAGTTAAACCACTGTGTTTAAAAGATAAACCCTGTTGCGGTTAAACCATAGAAGGGATGAAAGGGGAGCCTGAGACCCCTTCCTCACCTGGTCGTAACAATAGAATTAATAAGATTAGGTTTTACTAAGTGTGTCATACCTTCCAGTGAAATGTGGAGTTATTCTGAGTATCCGAACAAGATGTGGCTTTAAGACAGATGGATTGGCATCATGCTGGGCAATAAAAAACATTGGATGTGTTACGTTAAAAAGATTAACATCATTGGTAAAACAGCAGACACAGACACTTCGTTCAGATATGCTAACATACTCATTCCTGTTTGCACAAGTCAAATTGAACCCAATAGACAATAACCTTGGATCTTTGAATCATACAAGATACCAGTAAAAAACATAATGTAAATTCTCAATCAAGCTAGAGATGAGATTAATGACCTAATTCTGGCTTCCACTGTAGAGATTAGCGAAATTAGAGAAATCAACATCCTGGGGGTTACCATTGAGCAGAAACTGAAGTGAACCAGCCATATAAATACTGTGGCTACAAGAGCAGGTCAGAGCCTGGAAATACTCCAGCTAGTAACTCACCTCTTGACTCCCCTGTCCACCATCTACAAGGCACCAGACAGGGGCTTGTTAGAATACTCTCCACTTGCTTGGATGAGTGGCTCCAACAACAGTCAAGAAGCTCGACACCATCTAAGGGAAAGCACTCCATCCACCACCTTAAACAGTCACTCCCACCACCACTGGCGCACAGAGGCAGCAGTGTGTACCATCTACAAGATGCACGGCAGCAACTCACCTTCAACAGTACCTTCTAAACCCACAACCTCTACCACCTAGAATAGGGGTCAACACCTTGTGGCTCTGCAGCCACATGCAGCTCATTAAAGGCTCATGTGCAGCTCCCAATCTTGATCAATTGAACCCATTTTGATTCTAATTAAATGTCTTGTTTCATCTTTTAAAACTTTTATGAACATTGTACTTGTGAGAAAATATCCTTTAATTAACAACTTTTTCGTAAAATACCTTTAAAATGTTGATTTGTGTGTCTGCATTGTTTTTCATTACTATTGGTATTTGAGTAACAGCATTGCAGCTCTTAAGATATTGTGCTTTTGACTGAATTTTTAAAAATGCTCTTCATGTTATTAAAGTTGTTGACCCCTGACCTAGAAGAACAAGGGCAGCAGATGCACGGGAACACCACCTCTTCTTGACGTATGAACATACGAACGAGGAGCAGGAGTAGGCTATTCAGCCTCTCAAGCCTGCCTCCAGCTTGGAACTTTATCACCATTCCTCCACTGTCACTGCATCAAAATCCTGGAACTCCCTTCCTAACAGCACTGTGGGTGCACCGACATCACATGGACTGCAACAGCTCAAGAAGGCGGCTCACCACCACCTTCTCAAGGGCAATTAGGGATGGGCAAAAAATGCTGGTCTTGCCAGCAGCACTCATGTTCCAAGAACAAATAAAAAAAGGATTGGCTTGTGTATCTCACACCTAGAGGAGATTGTAAATTTGAACTACCACAATATCTATAAAAGCAAATTACTGTGGATGCTGGAAATCGGAAATAAAAACAGAAAATGCTGAAAATACTCAGCAGATCTGGCAGTTTCTGTGGAGAGGGAAACAGAGTTAACATTTCAGGTCGATGGCTCTTCAGAACCACAATGTCTGCCACTTTTGTAGAACTTTGTGCTTCAGTTACTGTACAAACCACACAGCAGGAATGTGAACCAAATATTCTATTTCTAAGATTGGCATCACGTATAAAATGTTCCTTTTAACACTGCACAGCCTCACAGCATTTTGTTAATCTTACAAAATAACAAGAACAGAATGCTTCATTCATTTTTGACACAGCACAAAGTTCTCAGTATCTAATTAATTTCTGCATCATTTCCTAAATTATTTCAGTGCCTGTTCTAAAATATGTGAATGAATATATAATATGATGTCAGTATTTTGGTTTCCCAGCTCCTATTTTCTGCCTCCATGAAATGAAGTTACTAACTTTTTCTGCCATATGCCTTCACAGCACTGTCACTTCTGGTAGCCAACTCAAATGTCTAGAATGTGGGACCATTGAGGGTGGAATCACTGCCAAGCATACTCCAGTCCTTATTCATCATCCTTCCTTCTGTCTCTCTTGTTCTCTCACAAACATACATTTCTCAGCAGAGGATGCTGGGCAGTGATTAGGATGGAAATCTTAGTTCATTTTTTTATCCATCTCTTAGCAGGGAAATTAAGAATAATTCTCATGTGTTGTCACTAGCTTGTCAACTAATCTAGCATAGACCAGGGCTGAAATATGGTGAATCCAAGCATGTCTTTTCATCTATATTAATACAAAAGCAAAACCAAAAATAAGGGAAAATCGTAAAATTGCAAGATGAGAGAGAAAATCCAACCCATCTTAGCTCATTCATCTGAGAAAAAACTGCATCAGTCCCACCTATCACATCACCTAACTGGATCATGATTACATCTAAGCTTTTCATCATTGCTACCAAATTCGGAAGAGCATTCCGAATGTTGATCGCTCATTGCTTAAACAATTTCTTTTTGACATCAGTCCTAAATTATCCTTTTGCCAGTTTTAGCGCAATACTTTTTTTAAAAATGAGATGAACCGAATCGGGACACACGCTGGATCGATCACAAAACCACAAATCAAAGACAAAACATGGAGATCTTCCACATCATTAATCATACACATGTCCGCTTAGGTTGTTTTGTGTTGTAACGGAGATTGTGACTCATACTGTGCAGGATCCTTGTGTGGAAAAACTGCCTCATTAGCAGAAAAGAAACATTTCACTCAAAATATTTTAATCATTTTAATGCACATCTGTTGAGACTACAAAAGCCTTGGGGATGAGCGAACAACATGTAAAGTATTCGTAATATCTAGTCGTGTAGTAATGGCTTTTCCTTGAATTGAGAATTCAACTGTGAACACTCTCAATGTGGAAAATCTTGGCTGCTCAGCAAATATGGAATGGGAATTGAGTTCTGCTTAACCGTAATCAGATTTCATGGAAGAAATCAGTTTAGTGAAAATCGTTTAGTTTACGCATTGCTGGGATAATATAATCTGGGGATTGTTTTCATTACAATTAGTGGAAAGCTCTCACCTTTTGAACTCAACCCAAGGTCCATCACTTCAACAGAAGCCTTCTTGCTAGTGTTGTCAGAGGAATAACCTTTTCTGCTATGAAAGAGGCAACTACAAAAAATAAAACCTATTTTTTAGCTTAGAATATTTTAAAGCAAACTAAAACCAAGACAAAAGCAATGTAATGGCCTAAGCTTCCCAATATGGACCTGGCTTGAACCAGCTGTTATCAGAAGTAAAGCGTGCAGTTTGCATTCAATTTTCCATGGTCAGCTCCTTATCAAAATTATGCATAGCCTCAGGTGTCGATTTAAACAGATGCAAGTAGGGAGCACACTGAGGTAGGGAGCAGAAAATCGCATGCAAGTAAAATTTAAAACATTGCAGACAATTCAAGGGCAAGTTCAGAATGAGGAGACAAAAATCTTTACAGCATTAGGAAATGTTGAAATGCACAAACATTCACTCCCTCCATCACCGACGCACAGTGGCAGCAGTGTGTACCATCTACAAGATGCACTGCAGCAATGCACCAAGGCTCCTTAGACAGCACCTTCCAAACCTACGACCTCTACCACCTCGAAGGACAAGAGCAGCAGATGCATGGGAACATCACCACCTGCAAGTTCCCCTCCAAGTCACACACCATCCTGACTTGGAACTATATCGCCGTTCCTTCACTGTTGCTGGGTCAAAATCCTGGAACTCCCTTCCTAACAGCACTGTGGGTGTACCTACCTCACATGGACTGCAGCCGTTGAAGAAGGCAGCTCATCACCACCTTCTCAAGGGCAATTAGGGATGGGTAATAAATGCTGGCATAGCCAGTGACGCCCACATCCCATGAATGAATTTTTTAAAAATGCGAATCTCTGCCTGTAGATACAGGCGTGCGGGTACGAACAGGTAGGAAGAGAACTCCTCAGGCACAGCTTTCCCTACCAGGAAACCCTCTGTTGATCTTGTTATTCCTTCAAAAATAGCAAATATATGGGGATTCCATTAGGAAGCCTGTTAGTGGTAGGCATGTAGTGGCACTCTTGCCTCTGAGACAGAAGATGGTGAATTCAAGTGCCATTCCAGAGACAGGAGCACATAATGTACACTGGCACTCCTGTACAATATTGAGGGAGTGATACAGCCAGAGATGCTGTTTTTTTGAATGAGACATTAAACCGAAGCCCTGTCTGCCCTCTCAGGTAAACATAAAACATTCCATGGCATTATTCAAAGAACAGTGGGGGAGTTATCTCTGGTGTCCTAGTCAATAGTTATTCCTTAAATAACATTACTGAAACAAATGATCTAGTCATTATCAGATTGCTGTTTGTGGGACCTTGTTGCTTGCAAATTGCCTGCTGCTTTTCCAACAAAAAAGTATTTAATTCACTATGGAGATGTCTGAGGTCATAAAAGGCACAGTATCAATGCAAAGTATGTTTTGTTTGTAGTGTCAATACTGGTGACAATAAAGACACAATCAGCACAACCAGCAGAGACAAATCATGAAGGAAAATGGTCAAGAAATGGCTGATGTACTCTTAATTAACATTACTTAGTCCTTTCAATGAATTTCCATATACTTACCATTACCTAGCAACCCTAGATGTCCATGTCACACTGGTGTAATTATGAATGGGTGTTATCTATGCACAAAAGTTAGGAACTGATATGCAGGGACATCCCCCCTGACATTTAAATGAGGCACTTCCAATGTATTAGCTGCGTACCATAAGGTGGGCAAAGGTTTAGGTTTAGGGATCTCTGCCCAGTTTGCCAATCGAGGGGTCTGCCCAATTCACATCTGTTAAGTAGGTCAAGCCTGAGCTAAGGCATGAGTGCTGGGCAGCCAACAGCCGAGGAATGATTCCATTCCTCTGTACTAACTTGCCTCACGTTTGCCCAAAAATATTGGAAGTAAAAAAATGAAAATGCCAGAAAAATATACAAAATTAAGAGAATATTTCTTCATTCATGACCGTTTGTGTCATCGTCTATTATTTATTTTGAATCGTTCTCCAAGGGTTGAAACTGCTCTGCACCATAGTTGCCACACATTGTCGTGAAGACCCCCACCTGCCAAGAATGAGGCATATTAATTTTGTCATATGAACATCAATTTTAAACTGACGCTTGAGTAAAGAGATGACTTGTTTAAAGAGATCAGCAGTAGCTAGAAGAACATTTGCATACTAAGAGCCAGTGCTTGAAGAGAAAAAAGAATTGCTCATTGATTCATATAACAGAGATTGGTATGGGCAATGGTGATCCACATCTTGTCGTGGTATGAGACAGCACTACACCGCAACCCCCTCCCACCCCCGCACCGCCCCCACCACCCCCCCCCCCCACCCCCCGCCGCAACTGAGAGCTTTGGAATCCACAAAAGATGCAGAAGAGTTTGTTGAAAAAAACGTAGTCACATGACTAACCTGCTGGCCAACTTGGAGTTTTGAATTGTGCTCACAGGACAGTTTGGACAGACTGCAGAGTTTGCAACCAAACCTGGAACAAGACAGCCTCTCTCCTGGCTGGCTCTCTCTCGCTTTCTCATAAGCCTCTGGACCCAGTGAAGACACGTAAACCTCAAGAGAGAAAAGACTCCTACATCGAAACAAGTTAAAGCGTGCACTGGGCCCCAGCGAACAGCAAGACTTACCGGCAACCAAAAACTCAACATCAAACTCAAAGGACTGTAACAACCAGATATTGCCTCAAACTTTTCTCCTTTATTCCTTCTACTTTTCCTGTCTCTATCTGCGTGTGTGTTTATCACGTATGCATGCTAGTGTGATCACGTGCATATTTGTAGTCGTTAACCGAATTGGAGTTTAAGATTAATAAACTTCCACCTTTCTTGTTTAAATCTAGGAAAACCTGTCTGATTTCTTTGCCTTATAACTGGAATGTGGTGAACAAGGATTGACTGTGGGGGAGCTAAAACACGGTGTTTTTAAAATTAACCCCTGTTACGTTTAACCAGGCAAAGTCTGAGAGGGAACCCCTAGACCCCTTCTCACCTGGTCATAACAACATCAATTTGCATCTTTCTTCCTATACCCTCCTGGCTTTGAAAACCCAAAATTGGCATTGCCTAAGCATTGATTCTTGATTTATCCTGTTGTTTGTTCCTTCCTTTACATCCTTGCTGGTGTCCTATATTATAAGCCTTGGTCATTCATCCACTGGTGATTCAAAAATAAAAATCAAAGTCAGAGTTTTTTTCCTTTGAAACAAAAATACAACTTTTTTAAATGAACTGCTCAAAGGCATTAATCACACCTTTAACCCCTTCACAATTACAGCTGATTTTTTGTATCAAAATAAATTATGGCGAATCATGAAGGAGAGGCATATGTGAAAACGTTACATGGAGATGTATTTTATGCTGAATGAAAGAAATAGAACTGGAGAGCATGGTTATAAACTGAGGAAACCTTAAGTTGCATGCATATAGAGGAATAATTACACTGTCCATTGAGTTTTTAAATAGACAGAACAGAATGCCACCCAGCGCAGTAAATGTAAATTTCACTGAAGTATTCAAGGGAAGCAATTGGCACGTATGTGACCCAAATGGCACAAGGTTGAAACAACCTGACTTGGTTCTTTACATTGTCCTCAGAAACTGGTTTAGTTAGTTGGATTGAATGGTTGTTTTTCCTTCCACCCTTTCACAAGTATGAGTTTAAAAAATCCACCTCAAAAGCAATTACATTTTTAGCACTATCTATGTCATCAGAGCCCAATCTGCATATTTAAAGAAACATCCTGCCAGTTTCAGGGGGCGTCTATGCCTCCTGCATAGAAGAATAGGTTAAACTTGAAGACTGTGGGAATTTTTCTTCTACTACATCCATTTTTGCCTCCATCAAGTGTGTTTGGATATTTTATCACATTGAAGGCAATGTATAATTGCAGGCTGTTGCTGTGGAAGATTTATTTTTGCATTTTAGTTGTGAAATATTTACAAGTGAACAGATTTTGGCATTTGAGGACAACAAACATAAGAGCAGACATGTACTATCTGCTGCACAAAAGGGAACAGACTTGCAAGGACAAGAACAGAGACATTAGCTCAAATGCCAGAATTCCATGATTCAGTGATTTATTTCAGCTGTAATCCTCCAACATTGTTGAACGTCTTGTCACTGATAGGATGCTCCACAGCTCTAAATTGAACGATGCAAAGCTGAAAAGATGCTTGAGCATTTTTCACATAGGAAAAGGGAAGAAAAGAGAAGAACTAGCAGAATTATTCTGTCTTACAGAAACATTTATCTGGTCAACTGATCATTCAGCTACATTAAGAGTGTCAGTTAAAAGTTTGAAAACTTGAACAATCTCATCTTCCAAAGGAAACAGACTGGGGAATCTGAAAGGAAAAGAGGAATACAAATTAAATACTAAATTTGGAAGGATGAAAGATATTCGTCGATTAAATCGAGCAGAGTGAGTTTTCCATAATTCACTAACAAAACGGATGTGAGACCCAACCCAGGAAACTCATATAATCATTATTAATGCTTGCAGATTACCAAAACTTCACAACCTATTAATAATCATGGGCGCTTGTCAGCAAGTTGAATATGGTTATGTTACTGGACTCGTAATCCATAGAATGTGAGATCAAATTCCACTATGGTAGTGTGAGACTATGAATTCAAGTTAAGAAAAAATTTGGGAAACCTGTTATTAATAAAAGTGCCCATGAAGCTGTTGGATTGTCATAAAAACCAATTATTTACTGACGTCCTTTCAGAAGGAACCCTATCATTTTTATCCAAACTGGAGTGAGTTCAGCCCCAAACCAGCATCAGTGGTTGACTCTTAACTGTCCTCAAGTGCTCTAGCAAACCACTCACTTGTATTGAACTGCTACTCCACTCCCTTCTTAGCCCAACTAGGTATGTAAAATAAATGCCAACGACGCACACATCCCGAGAATGACTAAGGAAACAGTATAAAGCAGAAATGCTGTAAATCTTAAAAATAAAAAAATGCTGGAAATGTACCAAAGGACAGATATATGTGAAATGAGAGATAGATTAACATTTCAAGTGCTATCCTTCATCAGGAGGTACAACCAAACCACTAGGCATATCTTTCTCTTTCAGATGTCGACTGATCAGTGTTTACCAGACTTTTACGTTTTTGAAACAAACACAGGGTTCAGATCAGAAACATAAATCACCTGAGCTTCAGTTTTACAGGTTACATTTTCCGAATCCTTTGAGCAGATTACTGTTGTAGAGGGAGTGATATGGCCATTCTGTTATCCTAGCAGGGAACGTGGTTCAGAGGCAGGGCGGCAATGCTGCAATTCTTCGTCTGTGACCCCCCCAGTCCTGTCAAGTATGATTCCCCATTGAAGCCGTCACTTTAACTCACTGGCCAGTGCCCAATACTGTTATATTTACACAAGCAACCTGCAATGGTGTACATAGTATTTTTGTCCCAAAACAAAATGGATCACCCATCTGGATAGGATTAAATAAGCCAATATATGTGACATTAGTGGCTGGAGAAACAAGTGCATTGATCGGGTGTTTTACCAGGAACTACTTGCAAGGGCATATGGCTAACCCTTGCTTAATACTGGCATTTACAATGTCTGTGTTTCACTCCAAAATATGGAACTCATTAGATAAGATCATTTAATTGTTGGTTGTTGAGCTAGCAAGAAAGTTTAGCTCCACGACTAATTAATAGCCGAAAAATTTGATTACGAATGAGTTCCACATTTTGGAATGAAATTCAGACTTATAAACAGTATAATAAAATAATATTATCTCTGTTATGGTAACAGCCATGTTGTTCAACTTAAATTCTTCCTTGAAGCATTTTCCATATGGCGGTTAACTACCTCTCCAGAGAGGATAAAGCTGCCTCGCATGACTGTTGGGAGAATTAAGCTGCTCTATAGGCTTATAATGCAGTCCTCACTCAAATTACATCAAAAGTGTCTTTACAAATGCTGAAATATGGGGATTAGGAATTATAGTTTTTCTTCAGTGTTGGTATTTTGGTTTGACTCCACTTGAGACTGATGGGATAGAAGTCAGTTTTCTTGTTTTTATTTGTTTTTGGCATATGGGTGTTGCTGGCAAGGCCAGCATTTATTGCCCATCCCCAATTGCCCTTGAGAATTCCCCTTCTTGAACTGCTGCAGTCCATGTGGTATAGGTACACCAACGGTGCAGTGAGGGAGGGAGTTCCAAGATTTTGACACAGCAACAGTGAAGGAATTCCGATATAGTTCCAAGTCAGGAAGGTGTATGACTTGGAGGGGAACTTGCAAGTGGTGGTGACCCCATGCGTCTGCTGCCCTTGTCCTTCTAGATGGTAGAGGGTCATGGGTTTGGAAGGTGCTATCGCACAAGCCTTGGCGAGTTGCTGCATTGCATCTTGTAGATGGTGCACATTGCTGCTACTATGTGCTGTTGTATGATCGCTTTAAGAGTAATGTCCCTTGAAGAACTCAGTGTGCTAATGAGCTAAGTACAAGGATGTAGTCATTTGACTAGAAGCCATAGTCACTCTGCAAAAGCAACACCCTGGACAAAGATTCTGTATATAGTTTGCTCTGTATTGTGTATACTAATTTAGCTGTTAATAAACCTTCTAGAGATCTTCAAGGAACATACCTCATTGTGTTGCTTAAAATAACACAAAGAAATTTATGACATGCGCCATTGGTGGAGAGTAAATGCTTAAGATGGTGGCTGGGGTGCAGATCAAGCAGGTTGCTTTGTCTTAGCTGTAAAGTTGGTAGAGGAACTGAGTTAGGAGCCTCAGTCTTGATCTCAATCTAGACCTCCATAGACTCATAGCTACCTTTAGTACAATGCAAATTGGCACTAACTTGTCAACATCATTCAGCAAGGTCACATATTGAGCTAGTAAGTGAAATTATAATGTCACACAGTTGCAATGGTGGGTCCTCTCCCAGGGGATGTGGCTAAGAAACATTTTGGAGCAGAGATGGAGAGATTTAACTTGTGTCAAATTCATGTTAATATGGACCATTCCTCAGTGTTTACAATCCTAAAGATGAGTACAAATACTCATCCAAAACATAATTCTCAAAAGACGACATAATAATTGCCGTATTTTTATTTTTATTTATTGTAAAGAACCCTGCATAACTCATTTAAGATGTCACCCAAAAGGTCATACCGATATGTAAAGATTGAGATGGACCATTTTGCCCTCCGGCTCAGCTTTCTGGAGGAATCTATGATCTTTCATTCACAGAATCCTTTTGAATACCTCCACAATCCTACCAGCAATATCACACTGTCATGTCCCCTCAGTACTGCTGTCACAGGTTAACTTAAAATAGTGCTTAGGATTAATCTTCTCTATTCCACTTAGTACCTTATATACCTCTATAAGGAGTTCTTGGATTCACCTCTGACAGTAGAGATCAGGCTCATGGCCTTTCTCTGTGCCACTCCCAGGCCTTTGACATTTCCCCTTGTGCTTTGGTGACCAGAACTGAATATCGCATTCAAGATGCAGCCTTAGCATTATACAGCTTCAGGGTAATGGTCTGATGAGCATTATTCAGGAGTTATTCAGTTGTTTGGCCTGAGAGAGGACAAATGGTCTTCTGGAGGTACCTACTGACTCTCTTCATAGAATACCTGAAGAAATGCAAGTGACTCTAGGACAGAACAGTGTAATCTGGCCAAACAGAAAGTTGATCACTACATGACTTTTAATGTACTATGGCTGTTCATTCCTGTTGTTTAGTATTACTAATTAAATCATAAATCCAATCCTAGGATAAAGCCTTTCAGCAAATTCATTTTGTGTTTATTAGTTTTCAACTGTATTAACTTTTAATCATATATACGGAGTCTGGTAAAACTTGGTGGCTCAGAGAGAAATAAACCTACTTTCCATATAGTGAAATCATTGAAGTATTTAAAAATAAATCTCCTCAAAATGAGTTACACCCCTGTTGCCTGTTAAAGATATTAGTGTCTGCCAGTGCCCTGCTTCAGGAGTTACACATGGGGTTCCTGCTTCTACTTATTTGCATTTTCATTGTGCAGTGATTGGCATAAAACCAATGTAAAATGAGTGTAAGCAGCTGAACTACCTGGACACTCCTGTGCAGCCTTTCAGCAGCAAAGAGGTAGAAGAGGAAGAGCATTGAGTTCTTTCACTTCATTCTCAAATAATTTCACTGCTTATCTTAGTGTTATTTTTATTATATTTGTAGAGAATTGCAACTATTCAGACATTATCTACACCCAAAGGGCAGCAGGGCTGAGCCCCATCCTGGGGAGGAATAACATAACTTCACTGTTCCAAGCCCTCCCTGAGAAGATTGAAGGCAGGAGGCACAGACTCCTGGGTGTGAGAGCCAAAAAGCCTGCCAGGAATGTAACTTCTGCTGCCTGGAGGTAAGTGGCATTGGCAATGAGCAGCAAATACTGCACCCCTAGGACTGCAGAACAGTGCCGCAAAAATTTCAGTGACTCAGCAGAGCTGGCAAGGTAACAGACTAGGTTCTGTCTCCTTTTCTTCCTTGTTCAACTTGAGTACCAGCAGTCACTTTACCGTCTTAAAGCAATGCTTCCACAACTAACCCTTTGCACTCTACTCTGATTAAAGGTGGCTCCAACTCAGCATCTTGCTCTATGGCTATCTAGCTCTCCTAACAGCAATTACTTACATGCACTATCCTAAAACCTCTTCCTCAACTTAACAGGTGTCAGCCCCCACATTTCTTATTTCAGCTCTCGTACTTGACACAGTCATCTCAACTGCTAGCCTTTCCCTCATTATTATCTTGCAGGAGAAATTGACACACTGGAAATGGAATCCCCATCTTTAGCAGAAGCATTGGGAGTTGTGCAACCCAAAACCTCTGGGCTTTCGTTTGAAAAGAAGTTTGAGGAACATTGAATGTTCTATCTAAGTACAAACTCTGAGATCAGTCTCCAAGGATTTGCGATAATGGACAGCTGTGAGTCTCAAATCTTTAGGGTGCATTTTATGGGAGCTGATAATGGTGGATGCCCGCGATTGCACCCTGGACCTTGGGAAAGGAAGGGCCTAATTTTGTTCAGCTCATAACATCAGGCTCCGTGGCGGGGGGTGGGGGGGCAGAAGATCGGAGTGGCAGTAGCCCGCCATGGAGCTCAACGCCAGGATTGCCGATCTTCAGCTCTGCAGCAGCAGGACCATGTTTTAAATATTAAAAGTACCTATTTGCATACATTTAAATTGAATTATCCACAATCTTACCGTCAGTTCCGGATCTTCAGTGCAATGGGCGGCACTCACGCCCCTTCACTTTCCTGTCCAGGGAAAGTGGGTGTCACCAAGGTGGGGAAGGGGGAGAACTCTGCACTTGAATGTAGTGGTGGGAGGGAGGGGGGAGTGGGGGTGAACTCTGCATTTTTAGCGTAGTGGGGAGGTGGAAGGGGTGAACTCTGCACTTTGTACCGTTGTGGGGAGAAGGGGGTCAACTCTGCAATTTGTGTAGTGGTAATGGGGGTATGGGGCAAGCATTTATTTTCAGTGTGGGGGGGACAGGGGCAAATCTGCATTCTCTGAGCAGGCCTGGCAGCCCTTTAAAAATGGCGCCAGTGCCTGTGCAGAGACAGCTGAACGCCGTTCACGGCATCGCCGAGGCCACCTCCACCACATGATTACGGGGGAGGGGGGGGTGCGGGGCGGCTGCCCTGCATATTCTAATGAGCCACCGGGCTCAAGATCGTGGCAGAGTGGCAGCACGCAACGCGCATGTGCTGGCTGCCATTTTTTATGCCCACCGCCGGAGAAAACAAAATCCAGCCCCAAGAATCTACATAAAACTGGATGGCCCATCTCTTAAATACCTTGTTGAAATGCAGTAATAAATTCACCAGTTCTCCAGGACATCATTGAAGTGTCAGATCCAGACTACTCTGAAAATAGCAAGAACGGTCAACTCTATTAAGGTTATGATTTCACTCCGCATGAAACACAGAGGGACTCTTGCCCCAATATGTTTATCACTTATTACTGAATTAAAAATAGTAAACACCGAGAATTTCCCATGGGGTTTTCCCAATCTACTGCTGTACCTTCAATGCAAGATCATCGAAATTCCAGGGAATGGGCTGAGACAACTAAAAATGGCCAATGACATCATTTCTCCAAGGATTCCACCAACTTTCTCGTGATATTACACTGAGAAATTCGGAGAAGCTTTGCAGAAATTTTGGCTCAAAAACGTAAATACAAATTTAATAAAAATAAAAAAAATTGATCCTACGAGCTCGTTCATCTCTTTTTCCTCTTAGTGTCCTCTTTTTGATCTGCCTCTGACCTACTTCATCAATTTCACATCTTTCTATTCATTATTGATCTTTTCCAACCTTTTCAATTTTTTGTGTCCTCCCCTTAGTTCATATATTTTCAAGGTGGGGGCCAGTTCCAAAAATTTGGTTTTCGTTTGCTGAGAACTGGTTGTCTTTCTCCCAGCCAATCAGGTGAAAGTTAAAACATGTAACTTGTAACTCTCTGACATAACAAAAATGGATTGAGAACATTAGAAGTTGAATACTCGGTGGTTGTACATAGATCCCAGCAACACCCAAATGAATAGTTGTCTACACAGCTTTGCAAGAAATAAAAATAGATGTCAAAAAGTTAGTTAAAGCTGTTATCTAATGTACTTCAAATATCTTCAAGTTACTGGACTAGATAAGAATCTGTACAGTGAACTGGAAGTCCAATGTGACTTGGCCAATTTGACAATTCTATATAAACTAGGAGGTCTACCAATTTTTGCAGAGGACACCTCAGCTACTGCGGGCATGTGTCAGTAATTCAATGCTCCCACCACAAATCCAGAATATTCAACTGCTTCACTGGGTTTTCCAAAAATTCCAGAGGTAGCATGTAGACTGTGTTACAACCAGTGAGGAAGGGTCTCAGGCTCCCCTCTGGCCCCTTTCCTGGTTTGGCCGTAACAGGGTTTAACTTTTTAAAAAAACAGTGTTTTAGCTTCACCTCAGTGAGTTCTTACTGACTGCCTTTTAATTGTGATTGCAAATGAACCAATAAGACAGGCTTTCTTAGGTTTAAACAAGAAAGATGTAGGTTTATTGGCCTTAACACTCTAACTCAGTTAAAGTTATTAAAAATGCGTGACGCGACCATGCTAGCATGCATACGCGATAACACACACACAAATAGATTGAGTGGGAGATAGAATAAATTGGAGGAGGGGAGGGGGGGTTGGAGTAGTAAATGGAATTCAGTTACTGTCTTTGGTTTGGATATGAAGACCTTGATTGGAGTTAAGTCTTGCAGTTCTTGTTAGGGCCCAGAACACACTTTCAAACTTGTTTCATTGGTACCAGAAGGCCGAAGAAGTCCTCTTAAGCTGCTTCCGTGGGTTCCTGGAACTTTGCTGGAGAGAGGGACAGAGAGAGAGAGGAGTGCTTTCTTCTTGAAGTTCAATTGCAGTCTGCCCCAAACCTTTCTGTGAGACACAATTCAATCAGTTCCCAGGTCGGCCAGCAGGTTAGTCATGTGACCAGCTCTTTGTTTGAAACAACATCACCTGCGAGCGTTGTTGATTCTTCAAAGCTTACTAGACACACTCGGTGGAAGGGGGGGGTGGGTAGTGTGCTGGATCTTAGAGTCATAGAGTCATACAGCATAGAAACAGGCCCTTCGGCCCACCGCATCCATGCCAACCATAATGCCTATGTATACTAATCCCACCTGCCTGCATTAATTCCATATCCCTCTATGCTTTGCTCATTCAAGTACCTGTCCAGATGCCTCTTAAATGTCGCTACTGTTCCTGCCTCCACAACCTCCTCAGGCAGCTCATTCCAGATACCCACTATTCTTTGTGTGAAAAATTTACCCCTTTGATCCCCTTTAAACCTCCTCCCGCTCACCTTAAATCTATGCCATCTAGTTTTAGTCACCCCTACCATGGGAAACAGACTTTGGCTATCTACCCTATCAATGCCTCTCATAATTTTATATACCTCTATCATGTCCCCTCTCAGCCTCCTTCGCTCCAGGGAAAACAGACCCAGCCTATCCATCTCTAGCTTAATCACATCTTTCCTGCACCCTCTCTAGCTTAATCACATCTTTCCCATCGACCAGAACTGCACACAGTACTCCAAATGTGGTCTAACCAACGTTATGTACAACTGTAACATGACGTCCCAACTCTTGTACTCAATGCCTCGGCCGATGAAGTCAAGCATGCCATATGCCTTCTTCACCACCCTTTCTACCCGTGTTGCTACTTTCAGGGAACTACGTACTTGCACCCCAAGGTCTCTGCTCAACAACACTCCTCAGAGTCCTGTCATTCACTGTATATGTCCTGCCCTGGTTTAACTTCCCAAAATGCATCACTTCACACTTGTCTGCGTTAAATTCCATTTGCCAATCCCTTGCCCACTTTCCCAGTTGATCTATATCCTGTTGTAACCTTAGACAACCTTCTTCACTATACCACCAATTTTGGTGTCATCTGCAAACTTACTAATCATGCCCCTTACATTCTCATCCAAGTCATTAATATATATGACAAACAGAGGGCCCAGCACCGATCCCTATGACACACCACTGGTCACCAGCCTCGAATCTGAAAAACAACCCTCCACTACCACCCTCTGCCTCCTATCACCAAGCCAATTTTGTATTCAACTGGCTAGCTCACCCTGGATCCCATGTGTTCGAACCTTCTGGACCAGCCTACCATGCGGGACCTTGACAAAGGCCTTGCTAAAGCCCATGTAGACAACGTCCGCCGCCCTGCTCTCGTCAACCCTCTTGGTCACCTCCTCAAAAAACTCAATCAAATTCGTGAGACATGATTTCCCACGCACAAAGCTATGTTGACTATCCCTAATCAGACCATGCCTTTCCAAATGCATATAAATTCTGTCTCTCAGAATCCCTTCCAATAACTTTCCCACCACTGATGTAAGGCTCATCGGCCTGCAGTTCCCTGGTTTATCCCTGCTGCCCTTCTTAAATAAAGGCACAACATTAGCTATCCTCCAGTCTTCCGGTACCTCACCCATGGCTAACGATGATACAAAAATCTCTGCCAGGGCCCCAGCAATCTCCTCCCTCGCTTCCCATAGCATCCAAGGATACACCTGGTCAGGCCCTGGGGATTTATACACCTTAATGCGCTTCAAAACCTCCAACACCTCCTCCTTTGTAATGTTGATATGCTCCAGGATATCGCTGTTCCCTCCCTTGAATTCACTAGCTTCCATGGCCTTCTCCACAGTAAATATAGATGAGAAGTATTCATTTAAGACCTTGCCCATTTCCCGTGGCTCCACACATAGATTACCACACTGATCCTAAAGGAGACCTACTCTCTCCCTAGCTACCCTTTTACTCTTATACTTAAAGAATCTTTTAGGATTCTCCTTTATCTTATCTGCCAGGGAAATCTCATGGTCTCTTTTTGCCCTCCTAATTTCCTTCTTAAGTGTACTCCTACATCCCTTATACTTCTCGAGGGACTCGCTTGATCCCAGTTGCCTATACCTGACATATGCCTCCTTCTTTTTTCTGACCAGACCCTCACTATCCCTCATCAACCAAGGTTCCCTAAACTTGCCAGCCTTGCCCTTCCATCTAACAGGAACATGCCAGCCCTGAACTCTTCCTATCTCACTTTTAAAAGCCTCCCACTTGCCAGACGTCCCTTTACCTGTAAACAGACTCTCCCAATCAACTTTTGAGAGTTCCTGTCTGATGCCATCGAAATTAACCTTCCCCCAATTTAGGACTTCAACTTGAGGGCCAGTCCTATCCTTTTCCATAACTATCTTGAAGCTATTAGAGTTATGGTCACTGGTCCCAAAGTGCTCCCCCACTGACACATCAACCACCTGCCCATCCTTATTTCCTAAGAGGAGGTCGAGTGTAGCCCCTTTTCGAGTAGGGCCATCCACATACTGCTTCAGAAAACTACACTTAACAAGTTCTTCCCCATCTGATCCCTTAGCACTAAGGCAGTCCCAGTCAATATTAGGGAAGTTAAAATCACTTACTATTACAACCCTATAATTCCTACACCTATCTGTGAATTCCCTACAAATATGCTCCTCCAATTCCCTCTGAGTATTGGGGGGCGTATAGTATAATCCCATCAAAGTGATCACCCCTTTCTTATTTCTAAGTTCTACTCATATGGCTTCGCTGCACGTTCCCCCCGGGATATCCTCTCTAAGTGCTGCCGTGATGTCCTCCCTAATCAATAGTGCAACTCCCCCTCCTCTCTTACCTCCACCTCTGTGATGCCGGAAGCTTCGGTACCCCGGAACATTGAGCTGCCAGTCCTGCCCATCCCTCAACCACGTTTCCGTAATAGCTATAATATCACAATCCCATGTACCGATCCACGCTCTGAGTTCAGCTGCCTTACCTGTAAGGTTTCTTGCATTAAAGTAAATGCAGTTTAGCCGACCAGACCTTCCACGGTCCCTGCCCCTGCCCGGCCTGCCTATTGGACTTGCTTGCTTTAACCTCTACATTTACCTCAACTATCTCATCAGAGAGACTACTACTTTGGGCCCCACCCCCCGGCCAGACTAGTTTAAACCCTCTGAGTAGTAATAGCAAACCTCCCCACAAGGAGATTGGTCCCCTTCCAGTTCAGATGCAACCCATCCCTCTTGTAAAGTTCTCCTCTGCACCAGAAGACATCCCAATGGTCCAAGTAGCTGAAGCCCTCCCACCTACACCAGCTCATCAGCCATGCATTCATTTTCCTTATCCTCCTATTCCGACCCTCACTAGCATGTGGCACAGGGAGTAATCCTAAGATTACAACCCTGGAGGTCCTGCTTTTTAACCTTCTGCCTAACTCCCTACATTCACTTTGCAGGACCTCATCTCTCTTCCTGCCTATGTCATTAGTACCAATATGGACCACGACCTCTAGCTGCTCACTCTCCCCTTTCAGAATGCCCTGTGCCCGCTCAGAGACGCCCTTTACTCTGGCACCAGGGGACAACACACAATCCTGGATTCTCGCTCACGGCCACAGAAACGCCTTTCTGTGCCCCTGAGTATAGAGTCCCCTATCATTACCGCTCACCTACACTTTGACCTTCCCTGCTGTACAACAGAGCCAGTCGTGGTGCCATTGACCTGGCTGCTGCTGCTGCTTTCCCCTGAGAGGCCATCCCCTCCAACAGTATCCAAAACAGCATACTTGTTTTTGAGGGAAATAGCCACAGGGGACTCCTGCACTATCTGCCTGCCCCTCCTGGCGGTCACTTATCTATCTGGCTGAACCTGCGGTGTGATCACCTCCCTGAAACTCCTATCTGTGATACTTTCTGACTCCAGTATGCTCCTCAGTGAGTCCAACTGCCACTCCAACCGATCCATGCGATCTGAAAGGAGCTATAGCTGGACACACTTGCTGCAAATGGAGTTGTCAGGGACATTTGACTTCTCACTGATCTCCCACATTTCACAGGAGGAGCATACTACCCCACTGACTGCCATTTCCACCCCTCATGTTACTTCTAGCTTAAAAGAAAGAAAGAAAGAAAGAAAGACAGAAATTGGTAATTTAAAAAAAAATAAGCCTTACCTGGCCAATACTCACCCTCCTCACTGAAGCCCAACATACACCAAAGCCCGCACTTTGACCTGACCAGCAGCACTGTGACCTCACAGCCCCTCCCAAAGCTCTCGGATCTTTGGTCGCGCTTTCAGATTTTACCTCAGGGAAGAAGCCGCTGTCGATGCTGATGTCGATGTGAGTCGCTGACTCTGGGAATCTCCAACTTGGGGCTCCACCGATCCTGGGCCTGTAACCAGTCCTCGGGCCCACACAGACAAGATGTGGGTCATCACCGTTGCCCAGATAATCTTACTAATTGAATCAGGGAACACTCCCATTGTCTCTCAATTCAACTGTCTCTCAGAATACAAATATGCAACCATGTTTTCAACCGTTCAGCTCTGTGGTCTTTTGAACAGTTATATTCAATGTCCAGTAAAAGTTCAAATAGTGTTCCATATAACAAAATTGATGTTTCCATTTGGCAGTGTGGTTTCGTCACAAATGATAAAATCCAGATACATACCAACATGGTGTTATCGCACTACATTATGCAATTTGGCTTGCTAATGTGGCATATCAAATTAGCTATCGAGTTAATCTATTCACAACACTGGTGAGTGATTGGCAACCTTTGTCATCCATGACAGATACAGTAAAATACATATAATTCCACATACTGCTCATACTTCCAAGGAACCTTGTGTGAGATGGAACTGGCTACTCAGTATATCACTTGCACTTTAGAACTATCCAGTCTAGGTCTCTATTTTGATGCTAGCTTACGTTTAATGCAGTGAATAGATAAAGCATCGTCTGTGACTTTCTATCCTCAATAACAGTATTTTATAAGTAACAGCACGTTACCCTCCTCTTATTAAGAAGCAGGAAGTCTTCTCACTTTAATTTTCACACAAAATTAACAGATCAATTATTCCTAGTCATGAACTTTCAGCTATATTTCTCACAAGGTCAGAGAGAAAATAACTCAGATTCCACACAGATCAAGCACAAAACTAAATTTATATTTTCTTATAATGACTCCATATTGTGAAAATTAATCTAAAATTTGAGCCAAGATAAATATATTTCTTCTAAATTATTGTTCAATGGGAGGAGAAAGAAAAACAACTGTGGACAGTAATACGTGCACAGTCAGAAAATTAAATAATGTGCAGACAGGTTGAGACCTTTGAATGAATTTCTTTCCTTTTCTTGGCAGTTCGTAATTACAGTATTGAGAAAAGCAGGCATTTATACGGCTCTATGATGCTCATTCTCTGCATTACCTACATCAAGACAGCACATGTTGGCACGTGATCAGATAATTCAAAACAAACAGGAGGGTGAGAATCTAAGGGGTTTGACACCCTGAGGACTGAATGCTGCAATGTAAACGTCGAACCTCAGGCACATTGTTCTATCAATTGTTCGGGATGACCAATTATCAGTTGTTTGAAGTCTCTTTAGTATGAGATTAAGTTACTGCCTTTGAAGTCTGCTTTGGTATTTTTTCTAATCTGTTATTTTTATGCACCGTGAGGAAATGTTCATACACAGAGCTCAAATCTCAGTATCCATCAGCATGGATTTTGAAACTGGCATCGGTCATCATTCCTACACATGATTCAGTTCTCCCTTATTGAAACAGCTGTGCATCTACTTTAAAATATTCCAAGATATTAATAATTCAAATAGTTCTGCTTCATTTGCATTAAACCATATGGCAGCAGCAAGAATGGTGAGAGCCTGTGTTAGTTCTTGTGATTTAAAATTGTGCATTTGAGATTCAAGCACATTGCAACCCTAATCAACAACAAATACTTGCATTTACACAGCACCTTTAAAATAGTAAAACCTCCACAGGCGCACAATCAGCCAAATAAAATTGACACAAAGCCAAAGGAGCCAGTAGGAAGTGGAACAGAAACTTGGTCAAGGAGGTAGGTTTTAAAGAGCGTTTTTTGGTCACCTGTCTTAACATATCCTAATGTGGTTCAGTGTCAAACTTTTCTTAATAACCCTCCCGTAAAGCACCTTTTGACATTTTCCTAAGTTAAAGGTGTTATATAAATGCAAGTTGTTGTTGGTATTGTAACGGTGGAGACAATCTCTATGAGATTCTGTTCACACTTGTCGAGGAGGTTCATATTAAAATTTCGATTTCCTACAGTGCCCTTCAAAGGGGAGCTTCAAGGTGCTTTTAACTCCATGAAAAAAGAGGGCACTGAGTGAGGACTGGAGATTAAGGGAAGGCATTGAATCCCTTGTTAAATAGGTAGCTTTTAGGAGGATTTTGAAGGAAGTCAGAAAAGTATTATGTGTGGTTTTGGGTGAAACGTTCAGAGGACAGAGGCATCGAACCAAAGGACTAACCTCCACTGATAAAGAGGGAGCAAGGGACAAGCATTAAGTCAGAAGAGCAGAGGGTGCAGGCTGGGCCATATGGAGGTTTAAGTGGAGAGGTGCAAGTTGCAGAGGGATTTGAAAATGAGAAAAAGATCCTCAAATTTGAGGTAGAGAACAGGAAATCAGTGTATCTTACCACGAACGAGGGGTAATGGAAGTGCACAGGAGGAGATCAGTTACAGAGTTTCTACAGAAACTTCTGATCAAGGAGCTGAAGTTCAAATTCTTAATGTATGGATTAGAGTTTTGGCAGTGGATGAAAAGAGGTAAAGATTACAAATGGACAATCTTCTTCAGATGGAAGAATGAAGTTTCATCAACTGATTGGATGTGGGGTATGAAGGTCAGCTCAGGGTTAAAGCAGATGATGAGCTTGCCAACCACCTGATCCAGCCTGAGCGGGCAACTAAGGAGTTTACGGGAGCCTAAAAGGATGGCTTTGGTTTTACCAGCTGGAAGAAGTTTGACTCTTGATATTAGAGAGACTATCAGAATATTCTCTGACAGCCTTACAGTTAATAGTGGAGACAGAGTCTTGCATTATTATGTGGGATTGAAAGGAAATAAAATTTCAGAACTATTACTGAAACCGATTTTCTGACAGCTTTTGTGAAACCTGTAAGCTCTAGTCATTAGTCTTAGTTCAGGCATGGCCCAGTTATAATGCAGTGTTTGTACCCATGTGATGTGGCTTTCGACAGCCTGGGAACCATTTTTTAAGTAGGTCCCTTTACTAACATTAAAAACTTGTTTTGCACTTGGATGCTGCAAAGACATCGAATCCAATATGTCTGCCCGGAGAGTGTTGCAAAGTCATCTGTACAATGCTGCCAGTTCACACATCTAAATCAGATACAGGGTGTCACAGGTTTACAATAACCACACCACAAATGACTCTGATGATCACTCGCTACAATAAAGAAAACTCTTAAACATACCAATTTGTGGTAGGGGGGGAGCGGGTTGGGGTGCGGAGGTGGTAGTCAGTGGGGGAGTAAGAAGGGGAGGACTGGGGGGAGTAAGGGGGAGGACTAGTGTTCCACCTTCATGTTGTTTCTGGTTCCCAGATGTTGGAAAGAATCACACTTAAACTTGGAAAAGGCTGGAGTAGTCATGTTTAATTTAGCACCATGCTTTGTGCTGTAGAGCTTGATTCTTGTGTTACATTTTAGCTGACTCCCCAATGCAGCTGTGAATGAGCCCCCCCCACCCCCCCACACTGGAACACTTAAACATATCAACTAGTTCCTAGCAAATTAGTTCCGAACACTTTACAGATAGTATAACAATATATACATACATAACATCCCTCTTTCTTTAAAACATAATGCCCCTATATCAATAAAACTGTCAATATAAATAAAGATTATCATCCGACGTGTGGAAATAATCGGAACCCCTTTTTAGAGTCTTTTATAGCGTGTATTCTTTTTTTTTAATATTATTCACGATATCGCTTGGGTGGTAAGATGTTGTGCCGCCATCTTGTAGATTTGGCATTTGTTGCTCTCAGCGGGGAGTTGGCACACTGTACAGGCGATGTTGTGTCACTTGCTAGTGATCTTGTTCATGTTGTCTCGCTGGATAGTGATGTTTTCAGTGTTGTTGATGGTCTTTTCTGTTGTTCCAGCTCAGGTGTAGGTCAAATATGGATTCTGTTCCTTCTCATTTGGTTACCGGTTTCAGTCTCAATGATATATGACCTTGGAGTCTCAGTTTCACTAACAACTTTTGCTGGACTCCAGGTTTTCATGATTGGATCCTGTACGTGTACACTTTGTCCTTTTAACAGTTCGGGTAGGGATTTAGCATACTTGTTGATGTGTTGCTCTCCTCTTACCTGTGCTTCAATGAGTTGTTGTCTCACTTCCTCCTGGTCACTTGAAGGAAGTATTTTGCTTGGCAGAGTTGTCTTATATTTTCTTCCATTTAACAGGTGATTTCATGTCAGCCTTGAGAGGTGTGGATCGGAGTGACAATAAGGCCAGATTTGGGTCTTCCTTCGTTTCTTGGCATTTCACAAGTGTTCTTTTGACCATCTGGATGTGTCTTTCTATAAATCCATGTCCTCGTGGGTAGTGTGATGACGAGGTGATGGTGTTGAACCCATACTGGTCAGCAAATTCCTTAAATTCTCTGGATGTAAATTGGGTGCCTGTCACATATTAACCTTTCAGGAATCCCTTGCTCAACGAACAGACCTCGTACTGCTGAAATTATTGTTGTGGCTCTCAAGTCTTTCATCTTCCGGATAAAAGGGAATTTTGAGTAGTAGTATGCGACTATGAGATACCATTCTTGATTATGTGTGAATAAATCGACTCCTACAGTATGCCATGGTCTAGATGGTACTTCAGTAGCTATCATCTCTTTCTATTGGGGGTTTCTGTACTTCTGGCATACATTGCATGTAGACACTATATATTCGATATCTTTGTATCCAGTACACAGCTGATTTGGCTCTGAGCTCACACTTCCCCATTCCCATGTGGCTTTCATGTATCTTTTGGAGAAGTTCTTCCTGCATTGTTTTGGGTATGATTATTCTGGTCCGGCCAGCAGAACACCATCTTCTAGTGAGATGTCATCTCTGATAGACCAGTACTGCCGTACTGCTGGCTGTGTATGCTGTATCATATCAGACCATCCCTGGATCACTTGCTGAGATAGCATCTGTAACTCCTTGACTCTGTAACTCTTTGCTGGTCTCATCTCTAATTTGACTCAGTTTTGGTGGTGTTAACGTTCACTAGGTAATGAATCTTTATGCCTAGATCTTCTATCTCATGTTTCTCCTGTGGTGACAGCCGAGAGAAGAGTGTCTGCCAGCACCATGTCTCTTCCTGGCTTATGTTTCACAGTGAAATCATAACTCTGAAGCCTTAAGAGTAACCTCTGCAGTCTTGCTGGTGACTTACATAGAGTTTTCTTGTAGATCTGCTCCAGTAGACGATGATCACTCTATACTGTGAACTTCCTCCCATAGAGATAGTGTGGAACTTCTCACATCCGTACACAACTGACAAAAGCTCTCTCTCTATGTTGGCATATCTTGTCTCAGCTGATGTCAGAGCTCTGGACGCAAATGCTATTGGCTTTCCCTCTTGTACCAGGGCTGCTCCCAGTCCTTTTGTGGAAGCATCTTCTTGTAGAGTGATGGGTTTCTTTCTGTCATGTCTCCTTGCATACTACCTTTTCAGGTTTGTTGAAACTCCTGTCATGTAACTCTGACCACTGGTACTCGACATCTTCTTTCATCAGCTCCCGCAGGTTTGCCATGTGTCCCAATATTTGCGGAATAAAGGAGCTCATGTATTGTATCAAACCAAGGAAACTTCTCAATTCTCGCTTATCTCTTGGGGCTTCCATCCCCAAGGTGGCTGAGATTCTTTCAGGGCTCAGCTTAACTTGGTCAGGTGTGTACACCATTCCAAAGAACTGGCATTCTGTCACTTTCACAATGCATTTGTCTGTGTTTAGCTTAATCCCAGCTTTCCTGGTTCTCTCCATGGCTTCATGTAGATGGTTGTCATGATCTTTTCCATCTACACTATATATCTGGATACCATCAGCTATGCCAACTGCTCCTTTGCATCCCCTGTATGTCTCGTCTTGTCTACTTTCTGTTGGAACACATCCTGGCTCACTTTGAGGCCAAAGGGTAGACGCAGAAATTTGTACCATCCAAAGGGTGTGTTGAATGTTGTCAACAGTGAAGATTCTGCATCTAGCTTCACATTCCAGTAGCCATTTCTGCCATAAAGCTTGCTGAAAACTTTTGCCCCTGCCAGTGCTGGTGTGATTTTTTCCAGTGTGGGAATAGGGTAGTGATCCCTCTTTATTGCTAGGTTAAGATCTTTGGGATCTAGGCAAATTCTTAGCCATCCATTTGGCTTCTCTCTCACCATGATGAAATTTACCCAGTCTGTAGGCTCTGTGACTCTGGCGATCACCTTTTTTACCATTTCCCGGAGCTCTCTTTCAAGCTTTCCTTTTAGTTCTAATGGTACTTTAAGTACTTGGTGATGAATCATTGGTTTCATCGCTGGATCAATAGTGATGTGATATTCAAAATCTTCAAAGCATCCAACCATCTCATCAAAACACTCTGGGTACATTTGTACCAGATCTTCTTTGCTTCGTATTGGAGGGTGCTTTTCAACGGGTGTACTGTCTTCAACCCTCAGTGTCACCTCCTTCACCTCATGGTTTACTGAGATAATCTGCAGCTCTTCACAACTGCTCAACCTTTTCCTTTGTGGGTCCCTTTGATTTGGGTTGTTCCTAGCTGTCGAGTCTCAATTCCGCCGTATGCTGTTAGCATGACGTTGTTTGGTTTCAGAGCACCTTCCCTTGGATAACCATTTTTCTCCAAATGTTCAGGAAAGATCTGCTGGTATAGTCTCAGTGGGATGATGTTACTCTACGCTCCAGTATCGATCTTCACCTTCAGATTTATTGTTGTGGGCTTATTTCTCAGCCTCTTCCTGATCTGAATGGTTTTGTGAATTTCTTTTCTCTGGGAACTGTCACATCCAGACATTTTGTGCAGTTCTATGGTCCTGTGTCTATCATGTTCTCAAATCCACCGCCATCTTCCAGGGTATGGATGTTTTGATTTCTTTCACTATTCCTTCGCCCTGCTACTCTGGCTCTGATGACTCGTCTACCACCTTCTTGCCTTGTTCTGCACATCTTTGCAAGCTCTGCAGATTGATCCATATGCGGGACATTTCCTTCCATCTGTCAATTCATGTGGTCATCCACAGCTCCTGCACATCTTTCTCTCTGTTTGATGTACATTCTTTAGTTGTTGTTTCACTGCATCGACCCTGCTGCCTGTCTCTTGGCTTAACTGAAGTCTAGCCATTTGGGAGGTCACAGTCTTCATCTGTCTGCTCATGGCTTCATGTGCTTTGGCAATATCTACAGCCTGCGATATTGCGAGCTTGTCCTGTCTGATTAGAGCTTTCTGTACTTCAGGATGTGCAGAACCCCAAATGAGCTGATCTATCAGCCATTCATCTATGTCCTTAAATTTGCATTTTCTGGCTGCATTTTTCAATCTTGCTACACAATTGTCAATAGGCTCACCTAGTTCCTGTCTGAGGCCTTGAAATTCATATTGTTATATCTGATGAATTGATTTTGGCTGGAGATGGGTGCTGAATCTTTCAAAAACTTTGTCTGGGGTTCTGCTGTCCTCTTCGCTTGACTCCCAGCTGTTAAATAAATTTAATCCTTTATCTCCAGCTCACAGAAGGATATAGCTGACCCTCTCCTCTTCACTAGTGCCTTTTAGGAAACTAGTGAATGCCAAATTGCACTTTTGGTTAAACTTCTCAAATGCCTCTACGACATCATCAGCTCCCCAATTCATGATGGGCTGTAGCAGTGCATTCATTCCTGTCCCGGCTGACATTTCGATCTTTTTTTTTAAAAGAGTTTTCGCACGAGTCACTCAGTTTTTCTGTCTCTCCTGGCACTAATTTGGGTCACTTTTCTCAATCTGATGCTTTTAAAAATGTTGTAGGTTTACTCACAGACACTCACGCCACCATGTTTTGCCTTTATGTTGTTTCTGGATCCCAGATGTTGGAAAGAATCATACTTAAACTTGGAAAAGGCTGGATTCAGTCATGTTTAATTGAGCACCATACTTTGTGCTATACAGCCTGATTCTTGTGTTACATATAAGCTGACTCCCCAGTGTAGCCCTGAATGAGGCCCACCCCCCCACTGGAACACTTAAACATAACAACTAGTTCCTAGCAAATTAGTTCCTAACATTTTACAGATCGTATAACAATATTTTCATAAATAACAACTAGGGGGGAGTAAGAAGGGGAGGACTAGGGGGTGTAAAGAGGGGAGTGAGGTGGGGGAGAATTGGGAGGGGTACTGATCAGATCGCCATGTGGAGTGGCATTGTGAATGAAGCTTTTCTCCAGTTGATATTTAGACTCATACACCTCAGAAGGAAGCTATTCAGCCCATCATGCCTGTGCCAACTCGGTGAAAGAGTTATCCAATTTGTCCCGCTACCCCCTGCTCTTTTCCCATTGTCCTGCAACTTTTCGTGAAACTGTAAATCTGTTCAAAAAGAAATGCAGACAAGAGAAGTGCTTTATGAGCACACGAGGGACAGGGAAGGTGGTCCAATTAACAGTTTAGGGCCCTTTTATTTATTTGCATTACACAAAAGTCAAAAAGAAGTGGAGTGGCCTGGTAATGCTAACAGAGCAGGATGGGATTTGAATCCAAGCCTGAACTCGCATTAGAATCAAATCACCCTCCATGGGAAAGTTTTGGCAGTCCTATTTCTGGCCTATGAACTTTCTGATTGAGGAGCACGCGAAACAGCACAAAAACAAGTATACATCTAGTTAACTGCGTACATTAGAAATCTTCATTTGTCACCAAATACAGGGCAGCAATGACTGGATTTCTGCAGAAATCTAGAGTACAACTATCGCTCCTGATATAGTAATGAGTTGAAAAGCAATTTTGCAGGGGTGGGGGGGGGGGAGGGAAACAAAGGAATTGGAAGACGAAAGAATGTAAAATTACAAATCAAGGATCAGCAATCCAGAAATCATTGAGTAAGGTGAATTCCCCAGCACATTGTTTGGGAAATATGCTACTTGGCTGGACGTCACTCTGATTGAGATCATTCATGCAAAAGATATCCTTAGAAGCCCGAAACCAGGTGCCTTAAATAGCTGCTGCTGCCTCTGCACTGTGGGCTTTACCATCCATACTAAACAGTTCCATATGTTTAAATGACAGTTTATAAATAAACTTTCTTTAAAGTATTGCATTTCTATTTGTTTTTAATTGTACTCAAGTGGTGCGGTAAATCCAGCCCAAGCTGTGGTTTCAGGTGAAATCCCAAGTTGCGCCTCCTTTACGTGTGAGACATTTCTAATCCACTCATGAGTCACTGGCTATTTCAGTGATAAATCAAGATGTCAGAGTTTGCATAATGATTAAACATCAGACAATCCAAATTCTATGCAAAGTAATAATTAAAATGTGATTTGAACCATTTATCCAGAAATAGTTTCTTAGAGTAACAGCTTTGCTTCTCTTCACTGGTGGGAATGCATTTTGCAAAATACAAAAAAAAAATCATGTTGGGCAGTCCTCTCTGCAATGTGCAAAAGTAAGAAGCATTTCCAGGTATCATTTGCAAGCTTGATTTTTGTCTACTCTCTCCCCTTTATCCCCATCTCTCCCGAAGGCACTTACTCATGATGGGGCACAGTTACAGAGGTGCCAGCTACTTCCCGGTACTCTACCCAAATAACCATTCTTCATTTACGAATGATGTAGGGCAGCATTGACTGGACTTTTGGAGAGATCTATAATGCAGACGATGCTGAAATGGAAGGCACAGTAATTAATTCCGGATGGCCAAAGGAAACCACAAACAGATATTGATAAATGGAGGGATGAGCAAAGAAAATGGGAGATGGAATTCAATGTTGGTAATTACCAAGCGGAACCTTTTGTTTAAAAAAAAATTAAAGTATACTTGAATTGGGAAAGCGGGATTGGACCGAAGAATCGAGGGATTCAGATGTTCAGGTTTACAAGACATTAAAAGCATTAATATTCAAGGAATCAACAGGAAGAATATTTGTTGCACGATAGATGATTTCCTACAAAACTAAATGATGCAATATTAATTGCTGACCACCTCTTCATCTTACAATCATGAGACCTCTCCATCTGGAAAGTTCTGATCATTGATTTCTGACCATTTCCTCATTTCCTTCACCACCTGCATCCCGTTGACTGCCTCCAACCTCCTAACCTCACCCTCTGCCTGTAGTTCTCTCACCAGCATCCTCTACAACTCAAACAGCCTGATCAGCTACCCACTATGACATCAGCACCTCCACTGGCCTAGCTGTTTTGATGCCCTGTTTCCCACCAGATCTCGAACAGCCTCCCACAATTGCCGCTACCCCGTGGTAGAACGGCACCTTCACAAAGTCAAATTTAGGTACCACAGGCTCAAGTTCCACAAGTCACAACCAGTTTGACTGTCAATTAACAAACCAGAACTATCTAAAGTGGGTACCACACCTCTCTCTCTAAAGCCACTGTCTCAGGATGAACCAGACTGTTCCCAACCTCGACATCCTATTTGATTCTTGAGCTGACTTTCCAATTCCAAATCCTGTCTATCGTAAAGACTCTCCACTTCCATCTCTGTAAAATCCTTCACTTCTGCCTCTATCTCTGTTGCTGAAACCCTCATTCACACCTTTGTGAAGCATCTTAGATCCTTTTTCTGTTTGAAGATTGTTATATAAATACAGCTCATTGTTGTTGCTTTTTAAAACAAAAGTCCAATTTCAAACTCCCCAAAGGAAAGATTTGCTACATTAAAAACCTGCTCTCTTGCTCATTTATCTTCTTATGATTTCTGCAGTTTTAAAGAAGCACCTGATTTTTTCTCAATAAGTGTATATTCCATGCCAAACTACAAACAAGCCATGTATTTATCCTCAGTCTGAAGGGACTGAAGATAGCTACCCCTGTCTAGTTGTCGACAAGCTTGCAGTAATTTCAAATGACTTGCATATTAAGTGAAGGGTTGGCATAAACACTAAGTTCAGTGCAGGTAATGCAAAGTAAATGAGTCTGTTGATTTTGGCAGTGCACAGTCATTTCAAGCATACTTCAAATAAAGGAGAGTGTTCATTCTGTGTGAAAGTGCAATGTAACTGCTTGGGAACACTAGCAGCTAGTGATGTGATGTCACTGCACATGTCATGCTGCTGTCAAGTGGATGTGGACGTAGCTACGCTGTGATTGCGTGGAGGAGGCAAACCTTTCATTTTTATACCTAATAGATCAATAGTGAGGGGACTGGACTGAAGTGCAAAGTGAAAAGGTGAAGAGAGAGAGAGAGAAAAATAATAAGTGAATATTGCAAGTACCTCAACAACATTTTTGTACCAAAATGGTGAGGAGGTTTCACCCACATTAGGTAGATCCCAAAAGGCAATCCTAAAATGTTGCATTTCAGACATGGAAAACAAGAGCACTCTTTATCCAAAACATTGCAAAATTAACTGCGGGCAAAACTAAAAATCTGGTTCCTCGTCAACAGTTTTGACAGCTCAGCAAATTAATTTATAGAGGCCTTCCTTCTTCTTTGGCTTCCTTGTCTCGAGAGACAATGGGTAAGCGCCTGGAGGTGGTCAGTGGTTTGTGAAGCAGCGCCTGGAGTGCCAAAAAGGCCAATTCTAGAATGACAGACTCTTCCACAGGCGCTGCAGATAAAATTGGTTGTCGGGGCTGTTACACAGTTGGCTCTCCCCTTGCTCTTCTGTCTTTTTTCCTGCCTACAGCTAAGTCTCTTCGACTCGCCACACTTTAGCCCTGCCTTTATGGCTGTCCGCCAGCTCTGGCGATCACTAACAACTGACTCCCATGACTTGTGATCAATGTCACAGGATTTCATGTCACGTTTGCAGACGTCTTTGAAGCGGAGACATGGACGGCCAGTGGGTCGGATACCAGTGACGAGCTCGCTGTACAATGTGTCCTTGGGGATCCTGCCATCTTCCATGCGGCTCACACGGCCAAGCCATCTCAAGTGCCGCTGGCTCAGTAGGGTGTATATGCTGGGGATGTTGGCCGCCTTGAGGACGTCTACGTTGGAGATATGGTCCTGCCACCTGATGCCAAGGATTCTCCAGAGGCAGCGAAGATGGAATGAATTGAGACGTCGCTCTTGGCTGACAGACGTTGTCCAGGCCTCGCTGCCATATAGCAAGGTACTGAGGACACAAGCTTGATACACTCAGACTTTTGTGTTCCGTGTCAGTGCGCCATTTTCCCATACTCTCTTGGCCAGTTTGGATATAGCAGCGGACGCCTTTCCCATGCGCTTGTTGATTTCTGCATCGAGAGACAGGTTACTGGTGATAGTTGAGCCTAGGTAGGTGAACTCTTGAACCACTGCCAGAGCTTGGTCGCCGATATTGATGGATGGAGCATTTCTGACGTCCTGTCCCATGATGTTCGTTTTCTTGAGGCTGATGGTAAGGCCAAATTCGTTGCAGGCAGCCGCAATCCTGTTGATGAGTCTCTGCAGACACTCTTCTGTGTGGGATGTTAATGCAGCATCGTCAGCAAAGAGGAGTTCCCTGATGAGGACCTTCCATACTTTGGTCTTCGCTCTTAGATGGGCAAGGTTGAACAACCTGCCCCCTGATCTTGTGTGGAGGAAAATTCCATCTTCTGAAGACTTGAACGCGTGTGAGAGCAGCAATGAGAAGAAGATCCCAAACATTGGAGGTGCGAGAACACAGCCTTGTTTCACACCACTCAGGATAGGAAAGAGGTCTGATGAGGCACCGCTATGCTGAATAGTGCCTTTCATATTGTCATGGAATGTGATGATACTTCATAGCTTTGGTGGACATCCGATCTTTGTGAGTAGTCTGAAGACACCATGTCTGCTGACGAGGTCAAAGGCTTTGGTGAGATCTATGAAAACAATGTAGAGGGGCATCTGTTGCTCGCGGCATTTGTCCTGTAGCTGGCGAAGGGAGAACAGCATGTCAATGGTGGATCTCTCTGCTCGAAAGCCACACTGTGCCTCAGGGTAGACACGATAGTATGGCTTCAAGGTGGCTCCTGGACAGGCAAGGGAGCTCCTTGCTGTATAACTCTATCGTTCGTCATCCATTCCCATCCATTGCCCTTTCCCTCCCAATCTCCTCTCTTCCACTGTTTAAGTTCCCCTGTCTCTAATAGTGGGTGCATTTCAACCCTAAATATTAATTAATTGCTAGTTTATAGTGCTGTAGACCCGAAGTAACTCAATGTGACCTGATCATCTACTCTCCAAAGGACTAGGGTAATGTTCATCCTTTGCACTTACCGCCTTATTACTGCTTGCAAGTTACTGCTTGGATATCATCTGCTGAGGAATGCGTCGTCCACCTGGGTTGTGGAGTTCTACTCGTCCTGTTGCGGCCACTATGTGAATGACACGCCCACCTGGAAGGCGCTGGCCAGGGTCGCGAAAGGCAGCCCGAGTGCCCATGAGGAGGTCGTCGAGGCTCACGGCCTCAATCCAGCCGCGGTCGTCCTTCCGCCGTCACTGCTGGGAGCTGGGAAAGAAGCTCCACTGTGAGCTGGATGATGACCATGAGCGCAGCGTCAGCCTGGAGGAGCTAATATCGAGGAGCCCGTGCAGACTGTGGGCTGGCCCGATCGCCAGGGTCGCGACCCTCGCTCAACGCCTCCCCCCTTCCCCCCCTACACCACCTTCCCCCCTCGCACCCACTTCCCCCAACCCCTCCCCTGCTCACCCCCCGCACCTCCTTCCCCCCACACCCCCTTCCCAGCTCCCCCCTCGCACCACCTTCCCCCACCCCCTCTCCCCACACACCCCCCCCACTCACCCACCTCGCACCCCCTTCCCCCCACCCCCTTCCCCTGCACCCCCTTCCCCACTCCCTGCACCTCCCCCCCCTTCCCAGCTCCCCCTCGCACTCCCTTCCCCCCACCTCCTCCCCCCGGCATCCACCGCACACCATCCCCCCTTCCCTCTCCCTCCATGAAATCACACAGCTAACTTGTTCGGGCCCCTGCTCAGGGATAGGAGCTAACAACCCCACTGCCTTGTGGGCATCTCAGGAGAGACCAAGGCTAAGGGAGTAAACCCTAACAGAAAATCCGGAGCAGAACCCCGAAGGCGGTCATGCAGCCATACCTGTGCCAAACATCATGCTCTGCACTCCTTTGGACCCCACTAGGAAGGCCGAGAGGGTGGTTTTGACGCTTGGGCAACTCACAACCTCCATACATCTGCCCAGGCATGCGCCATGGAGAGGTCACTCTATAGTCACCTCACAGCAACCAAAACAACAGGGAAGGCAGCTGTTCCGGGTTATAAATCCAGCTCAATTGGCGTAGAGATTGGGCTCCACAGGTTGCCTTCATCTCAGTGGCAGAGGTCATCGCATCTGACTGGACAGCTACCACCCGCCTCAAACCCGGCAGCCCCTGGTCAGTAAGTTTCTGTCCTGCCACAGTCCACCTGCTTCAATGGGTGCTTGGAGCTCAAGGTCATTGCCCGACAAGTGGACTGTAACACCGCACCAAACAGCACAACAAAAAACGGAAAGGTACCAGCCCTTCGTTTTGCAAGCTGGAGGCCTTCCAATGCTATGGAACTAGGCATCACCTTTAAGGAGAGGTGAAGCTAAGAAGGGAGGAGAAGGAAAGCAGAAATCTTGATGCTGAAGTAATCTTGATGCAGACTCTCCTATTTGATTGTATGGTGTTGCTCTGTAAATATTGAAAGATGCATTAGCTTTTTGCAGAATAAATAGAAATGCATTTTCTAAATTATATAACACTTGGTGATGTGGACGGAATCTAGCTGGGATCCTCTGGGCCCACAGGGGTTGCTTGTTCTGCTGTTTCCACACGATTGATTATATCAAAAACAAAGAAATGTCAGTTTCAAATTATGCTCTTCCATTGCATCATGAAGCAAGTTCAAAACAAAATTCTTCAAGGCTAAAGCCAACTGTGATTTAACACACCACCAGCAACGAAAGAAAAGCATCACACCTACCAGTCATCATTCACACCCTGTCAAAGACTTTCAGAGCAATGCAGGATGGATGTTCCGATTCTTCTAAATCTTACGTAAGAGGACCGGAGACATCTGCACGCTGGCGTTTTCCATCTTTGATAGCATTTTCCAGAATTTTTTTCCCAATTTGTTTTGTGACTACATTTTCTCTGCAAGCTGTGTTTCCACAGCTGTTATTGAATGAAAGGGAAAATTTGCACACACAATAACTGTTACTTCATTATGTCAGGCAATAACCTTGCAATTTTAAATAATTTCAAATTGTTAGATTGAATGAGCAGAACCACAAAATTTCTCTGATTTTAACGTTTACTCATTACAGACTGGCCACCAGTTTGGGAAAACGAGCTGTAGATTTTTTTATATTCAACTGAATAGAAGCAGGATTGGAGATGAGGAAATGGTCCTTTTTCAGAAGGGTGTTGCATCTGTACAGTTTGGGACTGAAAAGCCTGTGTGCACTATTCTCTGTTTGTTGGCTAATATGTTTGTGCCAACTTCCTATTATTACGACCAGGTGAGGAAGGGATCTCAGGCTACCCTCTGGCCCCTTTCCTTGTTTGGCCATAACAGGGTTTAACTTTTAAAACCACAGTGTTTTTAACTTCCAGCTCTTACTCACTGCTCTCTAATTGTAATTGTAAATGAACCAGTCATACAGGCTTTCTCAGGTTTAAACAAGAAAGGTGTAAGTTTATTAACATTAACACTCTAACTCAGTTAAAGTTACTAAAATGCACAATGCAACCACGCTGGCATACAGATGTGATAAACAACACAAACAGATACAGAGGAGGAGAAAGAATTAAAGGGGGATGGTTTGGAGTAGTAGATGGAATTCAGTTACTGTTTTTGGTTTGGCTGTAAAGACCTTGTTTGGAGCTAAGTCTTGCAGTTCTCATTGGGGCCCAGTGCACACTTTCCAACTTGTTTCATTGGTACCAGAAGGCTAAAGAAGTCCTCTTAAGCTGCTTCTGTGGGTCCCTGGAACTTTGTTGTAGAGAGAGAGAGACAGGGAGAGAGGGGTTCTTTCTTCTTGAAGTTCAATTTCAGTCTGCCCCAAACCTTTCTGTGAGGCACCATTCAATCAATTCCCAGGTTGGCCAGCAGGTTAGTCATGTGACCAACTCTTTGTTTGAAACAGCATCGCCTGCGAGTGTTGTTGATTCTTCAAAGCTTACTTGACATACTCGGTGTGGGGGGGGGGGGGCGGGTGGTGTGGGGGTCGAGTGCTGGTGTGATGAAACATAGGTATAATAGGCTTAATTAGGTAGAATTTAGATATAATTAATACCTTATACCTTTTAGAATTAAAGATTGAATAAATGGTCAGTATCCAAGACTAACAGAAATTCCCCTTTAAGAAGGGGAGAGTTAAAAAATCCATTTCAAGCTACAATGGAATTAGAACATGATACACATTGAAAAATCCTGTGTGAAGTCAGTACTGATGGCTATAAACTTAATTAGGTGATAGTGTTAGTGATACCGACCGACTGACTCAAAAAGATGATACAAGGTACCATAAAAAGACAATTACAGATGATACATTACAATCTGAAATGGTACATACAAAAACAGATGCCAAGTAAACCAAATTACAAACATTTTGACCAGATAAAAGCTCACAACTTCAAGGGAAAGGGAATTCCAGAAAATATATTAAGTGGGGTTGGTAGCTCATGATATTTCCATATATGGATCTCAAAAGCAGGAAATATACACACAGAAAGGGAACACCTATATTCCAAAAGATGAGATGAAAGATTAGAAACAGTATAAACGTAAGAGTTTTGAATCAAAAAAACAGAAGTATTGAATTCCTCATCAATGCTTCTCAACCTATGGGACTCGGGGAATTTAAGGTAAATGTTTACTGTAAATTTTGATGGATATTCTACGATTTTTGCTGTAACATTGTCAAGGTTGAACTTTTGGATTCTATTTTAGAAATAAGATTATGTTTTATATCTCTTAATAATCTTTGATATTGTCGTATACTTAGCCACTTAAAGTGTATTGCATGTTCAATTCTTAAATAAATATATACAAGTTAATAAATCGTCTTGAGTAGCATTCTGTATACAACTACAAGAGCTCCCTTCTCTGTGTCTCCTGAAGTGGGGAGATATTTATTGAATAAAGTTTCCCAGACCCTTATAATATCTGGGATATTTGGTCTGACCTTGATTAAGGGAGACTTATAGGGATGTACGCTTGACTTGGTTTAGTCCCGATAAGGGGTTCAAGTCATAAATCATTTCACTGGGTCTTACACAGACAATGGCTCTCAATGTCTTTTGACAAAACCCATCTTGCTAATTGAATCAGTGAGAACTCCCATTGTCTTTCTATGCAACTGTCTCTCAGAATGCAAATGTGCAGCCATGTTTTCAGCCATTCAGCTCTGTGGTCTTTTTAAACGAGTTATGTTCAATGTCCAGTAAAAGTTCAAATAGTGTTCCATATGACGAAATTGATATGTTTCCATTTGGCAAGTGTGGTTTCGTCACACTATTTTAGACAATTGTAACAAATTAATTATTGCTTTATATAAAGCTACAATGACTGTGGTAATGGATCATATATTCGAAATGTCATGAAGTATATGAAACACCTGGTAGTAGCAGTAAGGGGTAAGACCTATATTAATGCTTACTGTCACCTAGTTTTCCAAGCTTTCAAATGACGTGCACTAGTATTGTGGCTTATCCTATCTCCAGGCATTAGAACACACTGTACATCAGATTGCTCAGCACTAACCAAGCTAATGCAGTCCAAAGGTTAAGTATGGTCACACGATTCCCAACCCCATCACCCAGTGGATCATGTGACGCCTCGCTGAGATGAAGTCATCCCCTGATGGATCACAGGACACATGATCACAACTCTGCCTCCAATACTAAGATGAAGAAAAGGCCCTGGTAGACTATAGGGTCCAGGCCGGTGGAGGAGGGGAGTGGGGGGGTGGGGGGGCGGTGGGTGGGGAGGTTTCATTCTTCCTCTCCCTCCTAGAATGAACTTCTGGCCCTAGACAATGAAAGGGGATTCTACCTCCTTGCCCCCACCATCGAGATGAAATCTTACTGCTGGCAGAACGTACAATTAATTTACCAGTGGATGATCCCACTAATTGTCTTTGTCCCCCTCAAATCTAAATCAGGGGACATAATCACTGACCAACACAAACAAATGGACCGCTGGGTTGAACACGACCTAGAACTGTACTCCAGGGAGAATGTTGTCACTGAGACTGCCCTCAAGGCAGCCCAGCCTCTACCAGTCATGGATGAGCTGGACATACAGCCAACCAAATCGGAACTCAGTGATGCCATTGATTCTCTAGCCAGCGGAAAAGCCCCTGGGAAGGACAGCATTACCCCTGAAATAATCAAGAGTGCCAAGCCTGCTATACTCTCAGCACTACATGAACTGCTATGCCTGTGCTGGGACGAGGGAGCAGTACCTCAGGACATGCGCGATGCCAATATCATCACCCTCTATAAAAACAAAGGTGACCGAGGTGACTGCAACAACTAACGTGGAATCTCCCTGCTCAGCATAGTGGGGAAAGTCTTTGCTCGAGTCGTTCTAAACAGGCTCCAGAAGCTGGCCAAGCGCGTCTACCCTGAGGCACAGTGTGGCTTTCGTGCAGAGAGATCGACCATTGACATGCTGTTCTCCCTTCGTCAGATACAGGAGAAATGCCGCGAACAACAGATGCCCCTCTACATTGCTTTCATTGCTCTCACCAAAGCCTTTGACCTCATCAGCAGACGTGGTCTCTTCAGACTACTAGAAAAGATTGGATGCCCACCAAAGCTACTAAGTATTATCACCTCATTCCATGACAATACGAAAGGCACAATTCAACATGGTGGGTCCTCATCAGACCCCTTTCCTATCCTGAGTGGCGTGAAACAGGGCTGTGTTCTCGCACCCACACTCTTTGGGATTTTCTTCTCCCTACTGCTTTCACATGCGTTCAAGTCCTCGGAAGAAGGAATTGTCCTCCACACAAGATCAGGGGGCAGGTTGTTCAACCTTGCCCATCTAAGAGCGAAGTCCAAAGTACGGAAAGTCCTCATCAGGGAACTCCTCTTTGCTGACGATGCTGCTTTAACATCTCACACTGAAGAGTGCCTGCAGAGTCTCATCGACAGGTTTGCGGCTGCCTGCAATGAATTTGGCCTAACCATCAGCCTCAAGAAAACGAACATCATGGGGCAAGACGTCAGAAATGCTCCATCCATCAATATTGGCGACCACGTTCTGGAAGTGGTTCAAGAGTTCACCTACCGAGGCTCAACTATCACCAGTAACATGTCTCGAGATGCAGAAATCAACAAGCGCATGGGTAAGGTATCCACTGCTATGTCCAGACTGGCCAAGAGAGTGTGGGAAAATGGCGCACTGACACGGAACACAAAAGTCCGAGTGTATCAAGCCTGTGTCCTCAGTACCTTGCTCTATGGCAGCGAGGCCTGGACAACGTATGTCAGCCAAGAGCGATGTCTCAATTCATTCCATCTTCGCTGCCTCTGGAGAATACTTGGCATCAGGTGGCAGGACCGTATCTCCAACACAGAAGTCCTCGAGGCGGCCAACATCCCCAGCTTATACACACTACTGAGTCAGCGGCGCTTGAGATGGCTTGGCCATGTGAGCCGCATGGAAGATGGCAGGATCCCCAAAGACACATTGTACAGCGAGCTCGCCATTGGTATCGGACCCATCGGCCGTCCATGTCACTGCTTCAAAGACGTCTGCAAACGCGACATGAAATCCTGTGACATTGATCACAAGTCGTGGGAGTCAGTTGCCAGCGTTCGTCAGAGCTGGCGGGCAGCCATAATGGCGGGGCTAAAGTGTGGCGAGTCGAAGAGACTTAGCAGTTGGCAGGAAAAAAGACAGAGGCGCAAGGGAAGAGCCAACTGTGTAACAGCCCCGACAATCAAATTTTTCTGCAGCACCTGTGGAAGAGCCTGTCACTCTAGAATTGGCCTTTCTAGCCACTCCAGGCGCTGCCCCACACACCACTGACCACCTCCAGGCGCTTACCCATTGTCTCTCGAGATAAGGAGGCCAAAGAAGAACAAAGAAGATCCCACTAATTGTCTTTGACATCCCTGACCAAAAGATGCATAATTTTTTGTCCTCCACCTCTCCATACTGTCTGCACTCCTCCCCTCCTAGCTCCAATCATCCCCCAGTTGTACTGAATAATGCACTTGGTCTCAAATGGAATGGCACAAGAAACTGTCGACTGACAAAGAAAACAGGAATTTAAAGGCCAATGTATAATCAGTAAGGGTGAATATTCGGATTAATTTGGGAGTCAGTCTTGCAGCACTTTGAAATTTGGACTCAGAATCCAAGATAAAAAGGGGCAGTGGGCAAGCCAAAAGAAGCTGAAGACTAAAATGGGACTTGCCCGTACTCCATCACTACGCTCGTGTACAATAGACACTCTTTACATACAATGTTAAGTGGACTAAATATTCCTTTAGGCTACCCATAAAATGCCGACTGATCCCTGCATCCGAAGACACGGGCCTGAGGATCGCAAGAAATAAGTTCTCGAGTATCATCTGAATATTCAGGGCGAGGCGGAACTCCACAGGCAGTTGACCTGATGGAAGCAGACAATTCCAGGCCATCTGACTCCCTGACAGAGGACCTCATCCTGGGAAGAGGACGGGGGAGTGGGAGGCCAGCAAGAGGGGAGAAGTGATCGCTGGAAGCACTGCGGACGATGGAAATTTTAGAATAAATTATTCACGTACATTTTCGCTGGCAGATGCTGGTTAGGTCCTATCCAGGTTCAGTGAAGGTGGCCCTTTTCCAACCAATGAAATGACCAGGTCAAATGTCAATGTTCTCATTCACAATTGCCTGAAAAAACAGCTTTTGGTACTGGATTTTAATCAGTCAGAGATCACAGGCTGGATTTTATGCAAATGGCGCTGGTCCCGACACCGGGCCAGAAATGCGAAGGTAGCCCCGCCTCGGCCATTCAGGGGACCCCCGGCCACATTTTACGGCACTCAGGCAGTTAACTGCCCAGTGCCAGGGTCCCCATCCCTTTAAGGACAGGGATCCTGCATCCAAGAGCTGCCAGTCAATCAACAGTCTCAGCAGGGCCATCAGAAGCAGTGGGCACTGCTGGTTCTACAGTAGGCCCAGAACCAGGAGCAGCACTGCAGGGCCTGAGAGTGGGTAGGTGGGGTGGACTCGCCAGTGCCAGTCAGGCAGGCCTCAGAGAAGTTTGGGGGGGCTTGTGGTTGTTGAGGGCTGGAGGGGCATTGACACAGGGGTGGCCTTTGCCACTGGGGACCTTCCTAGGGCCACAGATTGCCCAAGCAGGAGGGCACCCCACAAGCACACCGCATGGAGATCACCTTGTTTTTCTGGGAGGCCTTCCCACAGGGCAGGGCTCCCACCAGCTGCTGGTAAAATAGCAGCAGCGGCAGCAAGAGGTCCTTAAATGGTCATTAAGTTGGCCAGTTAAGGGCAGTCCTCGACCATCCCCACCCCTGCCAAAATTGAATGGCTTTGGGAAGGTAACGGGCACCCCACCTCCCCATCTTCCCTCACTATCTCACCATTTTATGGACCCTCCCCACCCACCTCCACACCCGTCCCTCGAGTGATAAAATTCAGTCCCATGATCCAGATATTTATGGAGTGATGTGTTTAGAGCATGGGGCAGAGATATGGACAGGAAACCTAGAAGTCTAAGTTTTTTGAACCACCTGCAAGGGGGGGTTCCAACTGAAGAGGGAGGGTGAGTTGGTGAGGAGACAGAATGTAGGGGGTTTACAGCTTAGCTTGTGTCTGGAGGAAACACTCCTGCTTCTCCTGGCCCACAAGCAGTGCTGTAAAGGCACTCACATTATAGATCTAGCCCTTTTTGCCTCCTTTTACTTGCCAAGGTAAAGAAAACCCAGTCAGCATAGATTAAAAATCAAAACACTGTTCAAATGAAGGCAAGAAGCATCCTTGAAATCCCACCCCCGGGAGCAGATTGCTTGCCTGCCTATCCCACCTCCATTAAAACTGAAAGTGGATGAGTTCAAGGTGGGTTGGGCTAAAGTTCCACACTTTTAACTTTTTAACCTCCCACCTGACCCAAAACCACTCATATTCGGGGGTTAAAATTACCCCCCAGTGTTTCAAAGAAACAGCACATGTCAAAACCATCTGATTGATCAAAATTCACAAAGGAACTCAAAATGAACCTGATAAAGACTAAGGAGTAATTACCACTCTGGATCTCATTCATAGCCCATGAAATGCCAAAGGCCGGAATTTAACAATAAGGTGGTGGCCCAGCCACCCCCAACACTAACCCCGCCTCCACCAGACTTGCAAGCCACACTGCTATTTTGCATGGCTCAGACCCTTAATTGGGGCAGGAAACCCTGCCTCCAAGAGCTGCTGGCCGATAAGAGGGCCAGCAGCTCTTCAGTCCCAGAGTGCCACTGGGAGTGGTGGCCACTTCTGGGACTGCACCCAGCAAGAAGGGGAGCAAGGACATCGGCCTCCAAAAAGGTAAGTGGGGATCGGACCTCACCGTGGGCAATCGGCGAGACTCCTGCGAGTTGGTGGGGTGGGGAGGGGGGTGGGGGGCGGTGGTGGTGTGGGGGAGGGGATTGGAGTGTAGTGCAAGGAGATGTTGTTTTAGCAGGGGTTCTCTGTGGGGCACAGGGTGTATGATCAGGAGGGACTGCCCCCAGCCCACAAGGAGGTCACCAGGTAGTACTAGGCAGCCTTCTGTAGTGCCAATGTGCCTGAAGTGTGGGAAGAGGCCCTTAAGTGACAATTAATTAAGGGTGGGCCTGGTAAAATAACAGTGGGGTGGGTAGGCGATGAGCACGGAACCCCATGCCTCCTACCCAATTTTATGCCCCTGCCTTCTAGCCTGCTCCCGGAGGTTGGGGGTGGGGGGGCATTAAATTCTGGCCAATGTTTTTTTGTACCATGACATGTTCTAAGTCATGAAATTAGGGGACCATATCCTACTTTGCATCCTACATCTGCAACTCTCCTCCCTCCTTAATGGACTACAGTTCCATGGGAATTGGTTACCCTCTGGTATCTCACTCAGGTTGCAATTATTCAGTCATGAGCTTTGACAGTTGGTGTCAGCTGTTTATTTGGATGCAAAGGCAAGGGTCTGATTCTGCCCTCACTCAATATCTGCATATACACACAACAACTTGCAGCTATATTATACCTTTAATGTAACAAATCATCCCAAAGTGCTTCACAGAAGCATAATTAGAGAAAAATTAACACTGAGCCAAAAAAGGATATTAGGATGGATAACTGAAAACATAATCAAAGAGGTAGGTTTTAATGAGCGTCTTAAAGGAGAAGAAAAAGGTGGAAGTGCTGGGGGTTTTGGGAGGGATCCAGAGCTTAGGGCCTGGACGGCTAAAGACATGGCCACATATATGGGGGCAAAGGGAGTGGGGGATGCAGAATAGGGCAGAGTTAGAGGAACGCAGAGTTCTCAGAGGGTTGTAAGGCTGGAGTATGTTACAGAGATAGGGAGGGGTGAGGTCATTGGAGTGTTTTGAACGTAAGAATGAGAATTTTAAAATTGAGGCATTGGTGAACTAGGAGCCAATATAAGTCAGCAAGCACAGAGTTGATGGGTGAACAGGACTTTGTACAGGTAAGGATATGTGCAGCAGCGTTCAGATGAGCTGAAGTTTATGGAAGGTGGAATATGGAAGATGGGAAGCCAACTAGGAGATTCGATTCTGGAAGTAACAAAGGCATGGATCACACACAACACACACACCTCTAAGCAACAGTCACTGTATAATGATAAGGAGCAGGAATGCTGAATGATTTTCCTTCACTAAACCATAGCTCTTTAGGACAAACAAGACAAGCTAACTCAGCAAATATCAGGGATCAAACCTGAGAACTTCCTGGTCTCTATGACTTGACTACTCACTCGATAAATTCACTGAACCATCAAGGCAGCGTGGTTACTCTTTTGATTTGGAATGGCATCACTGATAAAGCTCTAAGAAAAGTTTTGTTATTACAGCAGTTCCATTAACAATATTAATAAAAAGTTGTAATTTATGCAACTTCTCTATTCTGCTTTATCATAAGCAATCTACATAAACCTCCATACTTAATTGAGCTATTCACAGCTGATATTTTACCTTCATCATTTGGCACAAATAAGTGTTCGTAAAAGCAGCCAAAAAAATCATTAAAATGTTTTTGCCAACACCTGCATTGGAGTGCTTAAGATGATGTAATTTGAGTTCAGATATATATGTATTTATAAAAACAATTAACAAAACCCAAGTCATGAACATACCACTTGGCATGTGTAAGGTCTAGATCATGATGTCACCATTCAGCAAATACTGTACTGTTCACTGTTGTCCACTTTCTTCCACTTAAGTGTGGGAGTCAATGAGGTAGGGGCTTTAATGCAAAAGGTTCCTAGCGAACAGCTCCACCTTTCTGGGCATTCCTTGCAAGCTGCAGGCTACCTGGAGGAAGGAGACTAACAGCCCTTATAGTAACATTAAGTCTATGAATCAATGGAAAAGCTGAGTTTCAATTAACATACAGCAGGTTGGTATTACGTAGAACATGGTCCTATGCCAACTATTCCTAAATCTTGGTTACGTCAGCTGGAACAAGAAGTTCCTTAATAGTGTCTGGCCAAGACTTTATTCCACCAGGATCAATTTGTGCCAAAATAAGCCTTCCACTGAAGCATACAGACCCCCAGAACCACAGGTGAGCCTAATAATATCTGACAGAAAAAGCTAACAGTAACCAAACTTAGCATTTTTACACTAACTTAAGATTTATAGGTCACAAAACATGATAAATGTATTGTCGATAGTGTCAATAAAGTGGTAATAATTCATGCTGAGATCATGAAATGCACTGACTGATTACTCATATCTCCCAGGGCATCTACGTGGTTGTTCAAACTTCTAAAAATGTGTCTTAGCAAATAATAAGTTGCAGAAAGATGTTACAAACCCCCAGTCCCTGGGCATCTTGTAAAGATATTAACACAGATTTACTGTTGATTGCAGTACATTACCTAAGGTAGCAAAGTAAGACTAATTACACTGACCTGGCACTGTCCATGTTATCTGAAACTCAGCTTTGTTAGCTAAGTGCACATTGAGTATGAATAGGCTGGCTCTCATTTGAATAAAAGAGGCTAGAAAAATCCATCAAATTGAGAACAGCAATCATGTGACATTGATGCTCCTTTGGAAGTATGCTTTAATTCTTGCTTATTATTCGAGTATTTGATCACAGATATTTCAAGAAAAGAAGAACTTTTTATAGATTTCAATAAGAATGGTCTACACTGTCACTGTTGACTTCAAAGTGTGGTATGTAAACTATGCGACACATAATTTATCTTTCTTTTCCCAATTCTTTTTATATAGCTACATCTATTTAGTTAAGTTCGTCACATGTTGCAATCCCATTGATGGCAAAACCACGAAGGAAAATAGGAAACAGGATGAATTTTGCTCAACTTCATACCACTTATTAATCAGTGTAATTGAAAACCTATTATGCTTTACAGAAAAGAATGAACTGAAGAAGGCAAATGGCATAGTTGTCTTTATTAGCTGAGGCACATAATATAAGAGCTGGGAGTTTATGCTGGAACTGTATAAATCACTACTTAGGCCACAGCTGGAGTACTGCATAAAATGCTGGTCATCGCACAATAGGAAAGATGAGATTGCACTAGAGAGGGTACTAAGGAGATTTACGAGGATGTTGCCTGGACTGGGGAATTTTAGTTATGAAGAAAGATTGGGTAGGCTAGGGTTATTTTTTTTGTAACAGAGTTTGGAAGGGAGACCTAATTAAAGTGTATAAAATTTTGAGGACTCTAGATAGAGTGGATAGTAAGGCCCTATTTCCCTTGGTTGAGGAGTCCATAACCAAGGGCGCATACATTTAGGGGAAGAGGTAAGAGGTTTAAAGGTGATTCAATGGGAATTTTTTTCACCCAGAAGATGGTGGGGCTCCGGAACTCATTGCCTGAAAGGGTGGTAGAGATAGAAACTTTCATATAACATTTAAAAAGTACTTGGATATGCACTTGAAGTGCTGTAACCTATAAGGCTACAGACCAAGAGCTTGAAAGTGGGATTAGGCTGAATGGCTACTTGTCGGCTGGTGCAGACATGATGGGCCGAATGGCCTCCTTCCGTGCAGTAAATTACTACCGTTCTATGATTCAATTTTTCTAGAGCAACTTAGCAGTTCAGGTTAATGATTTTTCATTAGAACTTGAAGTGCAAGTGCAGAGCTAAGCAAAACAGTAAGGGGCAAGAAAAGAGCAAAAGGGAGAGATCAGTGACAGGAGTGATTAAAGGACAAAAGTGATGATGATTTAAGGTAAAATGAGATGATGATGAAACAAGAATAAAAACAAAAGGCAAGGTGCAAATGGTTTCGGAAGAATAGAAAGGGAGGAGGGAATGGAAGGAGTTTGGACTTTCATGAACTTGTAATACTTGTTATAAAGCAGACTAAAAGAATAGACTTAAAACCCTCAATTACTTAAAAGAACACAGAAATGTTAACTTAAGCAAAATCAGAATGCTGGGAAATTAGGCCATTACATGTTCTGCAAAGGATCATGATGTTTACTACAACATTTAAATATGTCACCAAGACTGGAGGTAATAAGGCCAGGACTTGCAGACAAGGCCTGAGGTAGTGATAAGAAGAAAAAATGTTAATCGTTGCAGAGATAAGGAAGCAAGGTCTGATAAATTCTGTAGTGTTAAAAACAATCCATATGGTCAGCAGAAAATTTTGAAGGGAAAACACATAAAACAGGGGTTTCAGGAGAACGACTAACAGAGTCAGGACAAGACAGTGTAGAAGAGGAATCTTCTGTTTATGCACAAGGACAAGAGACTTGATCTATTCTTTATTTGGAATATCTTTTCCTGCAATGCTGTGCATGATGCCGTTTAAGTTCGTTAATCAATTATGGGTTTCAAAGAATATTTTTGGTTATAGTACAGATTGAGCTTAATTTTAAAAGGAATTATCATGTTTCGGCCTTTCTCCCACTCCACATAGCATCCAAGAAAACTGCACCCTTCACACATGCCATGAGTTGGATAGCATGCCATGGGAGAAACAATTATCACTAAATAATGATATAAAGTGCTGGAGACAAAGGCTTCCTTACCAACTTGATTGGCAGTAATCAACTAGCAATCGCTTTGACGAGCAGTTACTAATTCGGACACGATAGGCACCTGGCTAACTTTTGAAAAACATGTATTTTATTAGCTCAGTATTTAGCAGCAGGAGCGAGCCTTCATTTATTTTTTATTCTTCCAGGGGATGTGGGCGTCATTGGCAAGGCCATCATTTGTTGTCCATCCCGAATTGCTCTTGACCTAAGTGGCCTGCTAGGCCATTTCAGAGAGCAGTTCAGAGTCAACCACAGTGCTGTGGGTCTGGAGTCATATGTAGGCCTAATCAGGTAAGGACAGCAGATTTTCTTCCCGAAAGAACATTAGTGAACCAGATCGGTTTTTACAACAATCGATGATAATTTCATGGCACCATTACTGAGATTATAATTAATTAAATTTAAATTCCACCAGCTGCCAAGGTGAGATTTAAACCCATGTCCCCAGAGAATTAGCCCAGGCCTCTGGATTACTAGTCCAATGATATTACCACAACACCATCGTCTCCCCTTAATGAGTCGGAAGGCGCAAGGGTTGAACCCCACTCCAGACAGTCCCAGCAATGGAGACAAGAGCTCTGCATCTGAATTTTGGGTTGACCTCAGGTGGAATATTCAAGTCCAGTGGGTGTAGGTGACCTCACCTCATCATATGGGTTGTGGAATCTCATAAAACAGTCCTTTCGTACAGAACTAAGCTCTCGATTGCTTGGTATAAAAATGATTACAGCCAAGAACGAAGCATTCATGTTGCAGCCTGTCAGCCTGATAATCAGTCTATGAATCCTGTGAAGATATAAAAATAAAGCAGCATTTAGGAACAATGGTAACTTCTACCTCATTCAACAAGTTAATGTACATCCTCAAAATCTGTGCAAGTTAATACAGTGCAGGTATACAAGATGCTTAAATTGTTATCACCTTTCTGCTAGTAAGACATCCACGTATGTGAATGCAAATTCATGTTTCCTTACTTAACCAACTATGAAAACAATCACACTATTTGTACTGACCAAAAAAAAGCAGGGCAATAAGAATCTTTCGCATAAAACCACCACAGTTTGAACTTTTTACAATACTGGCACAGATGCACATTTCAAATGAGAGATTCTGATGATCTAAGCAAGGTGGACCCTAAGGTCTATCACAAGTGCTAGATGGTATAATGCTTTCTTTCTTTATAATACAGTATATCCTGGCTAGCGTGAGAAACATCTGCTGGTATTAAAATAATAGTCTAAACAGTTCTAATTAACATGCATTAAATGAACCAGCACAGAGTCAGCCAACGCGTTAACTGGAGTGTTAAACAACAAAACTATTTTACTGAATTAGACCATCTTGTTAAAGAGACAAACAACTCCAAATTCACACCTCCTCTAGACTTTACTTGTCTCATGATCACTCCCTTTGCCTTTGTACCACACAACCTTATGTCATTTAATCTCTCCTGCCCTCCAGCCTATCACAGACCTCCCTTTGTGTTCTTTTTCCCCACCTTTTCTTCTTCCACTTTCTGAAAACCTATTACATTTCCAACTTTTCCCAGTTCTGATGAAAGGTCACAGACCTGAAATGTTAACTCTGTTTCTCTCTCCACAGATACTGCCTGACCTGCTGGGTATTTCCAGCATTGTCTGCTTTTATTCCAAATTCTGGGTTTGAATGACTCCTGTAGCTCATTCCCAGGCATGTTATTTTATGCCTGTACTGAAAGAATTTTTGAGAAAAGAGAGAAAGAAAGCAAAAGGAAGAGCAAGAGGAAGAAAGGAAGAAAGTCTTGCATTTCCTTGGTGCCTTTCATGACCTCAGGATGTCCCAAAGTATTTTACAGCCAATGAAGTACATTAGAAGTGGACTCATTATTGTATTGTAGGAAATGTGGCAGTCATTTTGCGCACAGCAACCTCCCACAAACAGCAATATGATAATAACCAGATAATTTTTTTTTAGTGGTGTTGGTTGAAGGATAAATATTGGTGCCAGGATACTGGGGATAACACCCCCATCTTCTTCAAAGTAGTGCCATGGGATCATTTATGTCCACCTGAGAGGGAAGACAGAGCCTCAGTTTAACATCCCAACTGAAAAATGGCACCTCTAACAGTGCAGGACTCCCTCAGTACTGCACTGGAGTGTCAGCCTTGATTTTGAGCTCAAATTTCTGGAGTGAGAATTGAATCCACAACTTTCTGACTCAAACGTTATCAGTAAACCATGACTGGCATCTTAACTTCATTGATGGTATGCTCTTTGGGTGGTCAGTGATCAGTTATATAACTAAGAAGTTGCAGCTTAGGGCCTGCTATAATGTTGCTGACTGTAGTGGAAGTTTATTGATGTCACATAAATGCCAAATTTTTCCTCGTGTGTTAGTTTTAATTCATCTGTATTCACATTTGTAAACAATTAAGTTACAGAATTGTTAAAACCAACATGTAGTGGAAAATAGCAGGCACTTTCTATTGAATGCCTCTTCTGGTTATAAAACTCGCAATGATTCAAGTATAAAATATTTTCTAACACTTAACGATTTTTTGTTACTATTTTTCAGCATATTCAGTATTGCCAACCCAGTACTTGTCAACTTATACAAATAAGAATTTGCAGTGTAAAGTGTTTAAATTTACATTCAGTTGAAACTTAAAGAATTAAATGGGCTGAAATATAATTATTAAGAACCTGTCCTTTTTCAAACTTTTGTTTTTGTTCATCTATCTGCAGTAATTCTAATCCAAGCCCAGAATAATGTTGCAAGCTAAACTAGATTTTTTTTAGATTTAGATTTAGAGATACAGCACTGAAACAGGCCCTTTGGCCCACCGAGTCTGTGCCAACCATTAACCACCCATTTATACTAATCCTACAATAATCCCCATTCCTACCACATCCTCACCTGTCCCTATATTCCCCTACCACCTACCTATACTAGGGGCAATTTATAATGGCTAATTTACCTATCAACCTGCAAGTCTTTTGGCTATGGGAGGAAACCGGAGCACTCAGAGGAAACCCACGCAGACACAGGGAGAACTTGCAAACTCCACACAGGCAGTACCCAGAATTGAACCCGGGTCGCTGGAGCTGTGAGGCTGCGGTGCTAACCACTGCGCCACTGCGCCATTGAAGAAACTTGAACAAAAGTTCCAAATTCACGATCGAAACAGCTCAAATCAATCTCTTAAAATCCGCTGGAAATGGAGCCAAATGTAAAGGTAGATAGTCCTGTGTCCAGGCAAAATGATCACCCGGGCTCAGTGAATACTGGAAAATTAGGCTGGGAAAAGTGCAGCCATAAGGGACGGTCCCTGATTTCTATCCTATTTAAATGAATGGACGATAAATCGGACAGGCTCTTTTAAGTACGGTCACTCCTTTACACCGATATCCCTGTGCTTGCAGTGGACAAACCAATCCATACACCCAGGCATAGGATCAGGAAAATCGACACTGTAATGTTCAACGGCTTAAAACCCTAAAAACATACTTTCAGTGCTGTTCTCAGATTTATATGGCTGTGATAGAAATTAAGTATTTTTAATGTATGATGGATTATTCATCGAATTCTTGCTGGCAGGACACAGAAAACACTTGTAGCTAAACTGCCAGCTGTTTCTGAAAGCTGCAGAGAATATATATTATGGTCTGGCGCGCTGAACCATTAATATGCATCCATCCAACCCAGAAGTACTGAGTTCTGATGAAATATCACCAACCCATATGCCAATCTGCCATGAATTACATACGAACATATGAATTAGGAGCCAGAGTAGGCCACTCGGCCATTTGGGCCTGCTCTGCCATTCAATAAGTTCATGGCTGAACTGATTACTCCATATTTCCACCTACCCCCGATAACCTTCCACCCCCTTGCTTATCAGGAATCTATCATGAATTCTACCTAATGTTTCCAACTCACGCTGCTGTTAAGGAAATGGAGGATGTAGGTGAGGTCTGCAATTATTGATGTCAATGTTCAGGCCACAGTGCTGCTGAGTACTCAAGAGAAAGCTAAGACACTGCTGCTTAAACTTGTGTTGAACTTTGCTGAAACAGTGTAGGAGGCCATAGAAGTAGTGTCATGCCAATCAATTTTGATAAAGGGGATGCTTGTTTAACATCAATCGACTAGATCAAGATACCCTACTCCATGCCAGATCCTACTCTCTGTTACATCACTGAAATATGGCTGGACCATAATTTCTCTACAAGATGACGACCAGACCAGTACCAGGAGAGTTTCTAGCACTTAAGCCAAACCTCTATACTTCTGCCAGGAACACAATAGCTTCTCCAGTTGCTTGGGAACATAATTTCACAATCTAAAATGTCTGCTAGGAATTGCAGTGGTGTACTTTGTTCACCATTTCTTGTGCCTCCCATATAGTTTCATTGACTGGAACTTTGTCCTTCATATGTAGATGTTAAAACACAGAGCTACCTATCAGATGCAGAACTCGATCATGAAAGCACACAAATCTCACTGCAACAATCCAACAGAAATAGAAAAAAGTAAAAACTAGTTGAGATGAGCTTGACCATACTTCATTATATCTAGCTTATTCATTGAGTTCTAGTCAAATGGCTTGGAATTGATCAGCCAAGTTTCCAATACAAAATAGTAGATTTTCATGTAAGCCAACCCTGAACTCCTGCCCTTCCCTATCGGTATGGTTCATTTTATTGGAAGTTCTTGATTTTTAAACTCGTCTGTGTTTTAAAGGTCAATGCACGCCAAAAATCCAGTGTGACTGCTGCCTAGTGGCCTGGGCCATTGATCTCATCGTAAAGCCTATATGTATTAATTGAATGTGAGAATAAAGGAGTAATTTTCCCCATTTACATCTGGTTAAAAATCATGTTAGATCTGTCCACGCTCTGAGTAACCATCAAGATCAATTTTGGGAGACATCTGCTGTCATTACAGTTCCCTCCAGCTGCATCCTGTTGTGCTTGCAAAAACACAAAACTATTTTTTTTTAAAATCAGTTCAATGAATAAACAAAGGCTTTACGTAATAGGTGATGGCATTCCAAAAATGCTTAGTGTAACAACCTTCGCTGTTGAAGTAAGATTTTCAGCAGGCTTGAAGGAATCATGAATCTGAGAGAGGACTACAGAAAAGTAGCACTAATTCTCTGACCCGTGTTCCTTTGACAACTCTTTGTTGGGAGGGTGGGATGAGTAAAATTGCGCAAGTCCACAATAATAAAATTAAATGAGCTGCAGGCTGAAAAAGTGTCCAGGGGGTCCAATGAAACCCCAGGTATGTTTTGCACCTAGTTTGGCACAGCACCAGAATTATATTCCATGTGGTTTGAAACTGAAGTAATGTGAGATTGCCCTCTCCAAGAAGTCTCTCACAAAACAGAAAATGCTGAAAATACTCAACAGGTCTGTCTGCATCTGTGGAGAGAGGAACAGAGTTAATTGGGCTGGATTTTACCAAGCCTACAATGTTGGGCTCCGTGGCAGGTGGAGGGGCTGGAAGATGGTTCCGGCAGAGGCCCACCACGGAGCTCGACACCGGGAGTGCCCGGCCCAATCCTCCCGGTGGCAGTGAGGCTCGGTGGCAGCTCCCCCGCCACTGGGCGATGGGGCCTGCATTTACATATTTTAAATCAATGAAATGAATAAATTCAAATTAACTTACCCGGAATCTTCCAGGCCTGCTGCGATCCTCAGTGCGGCAGCCGGCACTCCCACGCCTTCAATTTCCCCATCTGGGGAAAGCCGGCATGACACTGGTGGGAGGAGGGAGGAGTTAAGAATTCCAGTGCAGGGGGTGAGGGGGGAGGGGAGGAGAATGGGGTCAAATAAATGTAATGAGTGTAGGGGATGGTGGGATGCGATGAACTTCAAACTTTGTGCAGTCTGGCGGAGGGGTAGGTCAGATTTTAAGGTAAGTGTTTCGGGGGGGGAAGGGCAACTGTTAATGTAATTGTTATTGAGGGTGGGTAAGTGGCATTAGAATTTTATTTTTTATATTTTCAGGGGGTGTATCTTTAAAAATTTAAATATGCTGGCAGGGTTGGCTGCCCTTTATTTATGGTGCCAGCGCCTGCGCACAGGCAGCTGATGCCATTGCTGGTGCCGGACAGCCCGCCTCCTCTACGTGATTGGTGGGGAGGGGCAGGCCACACCGGTTATTTAAATGAGGCGCTGCGTGGGAGATTGCAGCAGCTCTTTGGCATGAGGGCCGCCATGTTTTGAGCTAGTTGCTGCTCTTAAAATCCAGCCCAATGTTTCAGGTCTGCAACCTTTCATCAGAACTGGGAAAAGTTAGAAATGTAATAGGATTTGAGTAAATGAAAAGGGAGAGTGTGGGAAGAAGAACAAAAGGGAAGGTCTGTGATAGGGTGAAGGGCAGGAGAGATTAAATGACTTAAGGATTCCTGGTGCAAAGCCATAGAGAGTGGTAATGGGACACGTAAAGAAACAAAAAATGTGTGTAGAGGAGGTGTGAATGGCAGGATAGCAACCATTCAAACGTAAAGTAATTCTGAAAGAAATGAGAGATAAAGCCCAAACCAGCAAAAATAAACATGAAACAAAATGGGAGCAGAGGCTATGATCTAAAATTGTTGAACTCAATGTTGAGTCCAGAAGGCTGTAAAGTGCCCAGTTAAAAGATGAAGTGCTGTTCCTTGAGTTTACATTGAGCTTCATTGGAACACTGTAGCAGTCTGTGGACAGAAAGGTCAGAGAAGGAACAAGGTGACGAATTAAAGTGACAGGCACTGAAAGATCGGGGTCACACTTGTGGACTGAATGAAGGTGTTCCGCAAAGCAGTCACCCAGTCTGCATTCGGTCTCCCCAGTGTAGAGGAGATCACATCGTGAGCAGTGAATACAGTATATTAAATTGAAAGAAGTGCAAGTAAATCGCTGTTTCACTTGGAAAGTGTGTTTGGGGCCTTGGAAGATGAGAAGGGAGGAGGTAAAAGGGCATGCGTTTACATGGAAAGGTGCCATAGGAAAGGAAGGGGATGTTGAGGATGACTGAGGAGTGGACCAATGTATCATAGAGGGAATGATCCCTTCGGAATTCTGAAAGGAGGGGAAGGGAGGGGAAGATTTGTCTGGTGGTGGCATCACGCTGGAGGTGGCGGAAATACTGGAGGATAATCCATTGAATACAGAGGCTGGTGGGATGGAAGATGAGGACAATGGGGAACCCTATCATGGTTCTGGAAGGGAGGGGAAGGGGTGAGAGCAGATGTACATGAAATAGTACAGACATGGCCGAGGGCCCTGTCAACCATGTTGGGAGGGGGGCAGAATTCCTCAATTGAGGAAAAGGGAAGACATATCAGATGCGCGAGTGTGGAAAATTGTCCAAACAGATGCGATGGAGACAAAAGAACTGAGAAAATGGAATGGAGTCCTTACAGGAAGCAGGGTGTGAGGAAATGTAGTCACGGTTGGACTCAGTGGGTTTATACTGAATATTAGTTAATAGCTTATCCCCAGAAATAAAGGCAGAGAAGTCAAGGAAGGGAAGGGAAGAGTCAGGGATGAGCCATATGAAAGTGAGAGAAGGGTGGAAATTGGAAGCAACATCAATGAAACTTTCCAGTTCAGGGTGAGAGTAGGAATCAGCACCAATACAATCATCAGTGTACTGGAAAAAGAGGTGAGGGAAGGGGTCTGAGTAGGACCGGAACAAAGAATATTCCACATATCCCACAAAAAGGCAGGCATAGCTAGGACCCATACAGATATCCATAGCAACATCTTTTATTTTAAGGAATTGAGTGGAGTTGAATAAGAAGTTGTTCAATGTGAGAACGTTCAGTCAAGCAGAGGAAGGTGATGGTGGGTGGACACTGCTTGAGCCTCCAATCAAGGAAGAAGCCCTCTCAGACCATATGGTGAGGGATTGGAGGTGTAGAGGGATTGGACGTTCATGGTGAAAAGTTAACGGTTAGGGCCAGGAAACAGGAAACTCATGAAGTGATGGAGGGCATCGGAAGAGTCACAAATGTAGATGGGAAGAGATTGGACAAGGGGAGGAAAAAAAGAGTCAAAATAGAAAGAAATCAGTCCAATAGGCAGGAATAAACTGAAACCATGTGTCTATGAGGGCAGTCCTGCATGTGGATTTTGGGAAGGAGATAGAGTGGGCTGTTCAGGGTTAGGAGACTATGAGGTTGGAGGTCATTGAGGGAAGACCTCCAGAGAAGACAAGACTGCAAGACAACGCACCAAGGGTCCTTAGACAGCACCTTCCAAACCCGCAACCTCTACCACCTCGAAGGACAAGAGCAGCAGATGCATGGGAACATCACCACCTGCAAGTTCCTGTCCAAGTCACACACCATCCCGACTTGGAACTATATCACCGTTCCTTCACTGTCGCTGGGTCAAAATCCTGGAACTCCCTTCTTAACAGCGCTGTGGGTGTACCTACCTCACATGGACTGCAGCAGTTCAAGAAGGCAGCTCACCACCACCTTCTCAAGGGCAATTAGGCATGGGCAATAAATGCTGGCATAGCCAGTGATGCCCACATCCCATGAATGATCTTTAAAAAAATGTATTAACTATCCCTAGACGATCAGAAGAAGTCAGATGATGCATGATATAATGGGGTACATTGTGATGATGGTGTTCCCATGATCTTAATGTTCTTGTTTTTCTTGGTGGTAGATATCATGAGGTCAAGAAAGGAATCTTGGTGAATAGCTGCACTATATTCATTGTTTTCAAATTCCTCCATGGCCTCACCCCTCCCTATCTCTGTAATCTCTTCCAGCCTCACAACCCTCTTGTGCCTTCATTTAATTCTAGCCTCTTGAGCATCCCAATTTTAATCGCTCCACAACTGGTGGCTGTGCCTTCAACTGTCTGGACTCCAAGCTCTGGAATTCCCTCCCTAAACCTCTGTAATCCTCTTTCTTTCTTTAAGATGATCCTTAAAACCTACCTCTTTGACGAAGCTTTTGTCATTTGCCTATGTTAAAGGCACTATATAAATGCAAGTTGTTGTTATTGTTGTATCCTATAGATATTGAGTCTGCCAATATGAAAAGATGAATTAATATTAATAGATATGGTCTTTAATCCAATGGCTCGTCCATGATCTTTCTCATTTAAACTGAATTATTTACATTTGATGCCCTCATACTGTAAGGCTGCTAGTCAGTACCCTCTGCAAAGTCATAAGCACTGACTGCTTGAAGGAAGAGTCAGAAAGGTGGGGAGAGATTGGTGTTCTGAGCACTATTGCAGACAATGGCAGTGCATAGGCATGCGCCAATGATTCCCACACTGTAAAACGATAAAAGAATGATAGCTTTACCCCACATTTTGTACAGTACACAGAGAGAGAGAGGTAAAGGCAACCAACCATTGCTTCATACACTTCCTAGCAGTCATATATAAATTGACATGAACTTGGGAAGATACTACCTGCCCAGCCACTCACCCAAAGACAACCATGTCTTCTTCAGTGACTCCTTGTCAATTTTTGTCTGATTACACTCCTGTAAAACACCATTTTGGGTATTACATAAGTACAAGTTCCTGTTGTTATTTATGTGCCACAGAAGAACCGAGCAAGGAGAGAAAGCAAAATACTAAATAACTATTTTTCGGGGCAAAAAAAAAGTATGATAAAGTTAATCATAATCCTTGTAACTGACTCTGAAACTCTCCCTAGGTACAGTGCGCAACATTTCTCTAAATGTTTTCATAATGAGCAGGATCTGTGTCATTTGCACCTGCTGGTAGTGCCCACAGGTTACTCTGACATCATGGTCATTTTATAATGTAAACACTTGAGGGCATGGTACTGGAATTTAAATGTTCTGATCTCTGTTTATAAAGGTGTCAGACCCATAACAAGTAAAAAGCTACACTGACAAGTTTGAGCTTGCAGTGTGCCGAACAGGAAAGCAGCTGTTAAAGCACAGCAGACACATAATTAATTATGAACTAATGGGTACTACAAGTACAAATCTATTTTATATTCAATTAAGTCAGCAATAAATTACATTATCCTGCACACCATGGACCATAGCAGCACAACGCAAGTTGGAATCACAATACAGTGGAGTACGAGATGATGACTATTAAATAGAGCAAATGTCACTTCTTTGGAACAGTTTTAATCTGAATTCATGGTAGTTAATGAAAATGTCCTGTGGGCACTATATAGTGCGGAATTAAACAGGGGGTCCAGTTAATCATGAGGTGATTGATATTTTATATGTCAGAGGTCACTCCATGGACTAAAGTAAAAACAATGGCAATTTTGTCCAGGATTTTATAAGGTACTGGCATTACTCACAACATTTGACGATGAAAGTTTAAAATAATGAAAATAGCAGATCACAGTATGGGGGGGAATTAATCATTTTTGTTGAAATGATCATTAAAATGCAGCTTAACACGCAGCTGCAGTCAATATTGTATAACCAAATGATTTTATTCTGAATGAAAACGTTGTTTTAAAAATAGTAAAACCAAGCTCCCAGGACAGCTCGATTAGTAGGTGAACTGCCTGGTGTAAAACTTAGCCATACAGGCCATGAAAGTCCCAGATTCACTCACTGCCTGATTGATGCTGTTTTACCTACTCCCATCTGGAGAAGCGATAGAAACACTGCAATTGGCCTCAGTACCCACCAGGCCATGGAATGGTATAGTTAACTGGAGTGCCTGTTCATAATCACTATGCAGTGCCTTCTGCTGGAAGATTCAAGTGTGTGGACATGAGGCAAGACAGGGTCAGGTTCAGTGTGATGTCCTCAGGGACACAAAAGTTCACCAATACTCACTACATAGGCCCACTTAGAAAAAAATGGGCGCAGATGAGGGACCAGAGGTCAATAGCACCTGAAAGATTGGCATTTATAATGAATGACTGGTCATAATTGCAAAAACATCACAGTTCCAAAGAATCAAGAATGTTCACATCAAATTTTCACCTCCTACCTAATCCCAATTGATGCTTAAACAGAGTCCTGAAGAAACCATTGGTGGTATTGCCTTGGAGGAGTTACTGAGCTCAGTATTAGGGAATGTATTCGATGTCAATAAAGAGAGCTCGTCATCAAATACTTGCTTACACTTAATCTGTTTGTTAATACAGCTCCCTTCAACTGCTAATGTGTCATGACTACTTCAAACCAATTCCATCAATGATGTAATCAACATGCACAAGTTTTGTTTTTGTTTAAATCGTCAGCGAGAAATAAAATTATGTTAATTTTTTAAAACTGGATTTTTAAAAGCGTGTATTGATCATGAAACCAACTCTGCATTTCTCTGAGCAAGCATCTAATGAAATATTTCTTCACCTGCAGTTTTAAAATATATTGTTTATTTTTTCAGGATAGCTGTGGTTAATGCCAAATGATAGAGCATTAACTATGGAATAATTATCCAGTATTCAATGACGGTAAGGTTAAAAGAGCCTTTCAATTCCATTCTCATCATATGTCTAGACTTCAACAGCAATTTAGAAGGTAAATATTTTGATCACATTCAGTAGTGATTTTATGGTAACTACCTCAAATCTGGAGCTAGTTTTACAGAAATGCCAGAGGTTCTCCCTGGGGACAAATAATTGGATTCAAGTTGAACTTCAGATCTGCATGGACCAAACGCGGTGAAAAGCTGCCAATGCTATATGTGTCATGTTGTTTGGGAGCAATTCCCTCAGCCACAATATAAATAAGTGACAGAGATGGATATTTCAATCCCTTAGATAAAGAAATTAACCATTGGTTCCAATGTCACCTGGAAAAAAGCACTGAAGACTGTAGTTATACTGCCATTTTTCTGAGTGGCAAAAGAGTGACAGTGTACTCTAGAGCTGCGTCCTGACTTAACTTCAGAGAGGAGGAGTGTTAGACATCTTGGAGAGAGACACCTAACACCACTTTGGCTTGATTATAACTCCTGTCATGCAAGCACCTACCTGCCAAGAATGAGGCACATGGACATTAAATTTCAAATTGTTGCTGGGAAGAAGAGAAGGCTTTTTACAAGGACTGCCAGACCTTGGCTGGAAAAAAAAATTTACATACTAGCAGACATTGAAGGCAGGGAAGCTCATTCCCTGCTAAGATGATATAATACATAGAACTAAGACGTGGTCAGACCAGTTAGTCACATGACTAACCTGCTTGGCAACCTGCGGGTTTCTGAATTGTACAGTTTGAACTGAGAGCCTGCAGAAAGCTGTTAGCTCCTGGACTGAGAAGATCTCTCCTGTCTGCTCCCATCTCTTTCTCACAAACCACTGAATCCACCAAAGACACACGAATCCCAGGAGAGAAAAGTCTCCGACAGCGAACAAGGTTTGAGAAGAATACTGGGCCCCAACGAAAAGCAAGATCTACCTACAATCAAGGACTCTACAGTGAGCTCGAAGAACCTCAACAACAACTATTCAGATATTGCCTCAAATCTTTTCACGTTATTTTTCTTCTGCTCTTTTCTGTCTCTAGTTGCATGTGTATATCGCAAATGCATGATAGCATGGGGCGTGGCATGTATCCATAGGCTTTAACTGAATTAGAGTTTAAGTTTAATAAATTTCAACCTTTCTTCTTTAAACCTAAGAAAGCCTGTTTGTGCTGGTTTCTTTGCCTGATAATTGGAAAGTGGTGAACAAGGATTCACCAAGGGAGAGCTAAGAACACGGTGTATTTAAAATTAAACCCTGTTACAGTAAGACCAGGTGAAGGCTGAAAGGGAACCCTGGACCTCTTTCTCACCTGGTCATAACACCCCAGTGCAGTGTCAAATCTTGTTCAAAAGTCCTTGTGGGGTGCGTTGAACCTCCTGGCCAATTTATAATCTTAGTCAATCTTGTTTGATGTGTTTTGAGAGTTTGGATGGTTCTGCCCACTTTTATTACATTTAAAATTTACCAGCCGGTAATGGGGTTCTGTGCCTGCATGGGAATCTTTTTCTTATTCTTTCATGGGATGTGTGCGTTGCTGGCAAAGCCAGCATTTATTTCCCAGTCCTAATTGCCCTTGACAACTGAGTGGCTTGCTCAAACATTTAAGAGGGCAGTTAAGAGTCAACCACATTGCTGTGGGTCTGGAGTCACATGTAGCCAGACCAGGTAAGGATGGCAGATTTCCTTCCTTAAAGGACATTAGTGAACCAGATGGGTTTTTACAACAATTGATGCTAGCTAGTCTCAGTAATGGTGCCATGAAACATTCAATTCCATTTTTTTTTTAATTAATTGAATACCATGAACAAGAGTTCTCAATTGAACATTTATAGCTAGGCAAAATAAGAACAGTGCTTCTGACTACAAACAGAAACTGTAGCAACTGGGCAAAGGTTTATAACTACAGTATAACCCCCATCTCAAATTGACATTCTGTTGGAATGTTATGTAGCTGAATGATGCATATTACATTAGCACAGAAATAGATGTCTCTAATGGATCTTCCTCCTTTAGTAGGCTGCCATGAAACTGACAATCAAAGAGATTACCATAGAAGCAGATGTCGGAGATGGATATAGCTGCTGTCAGCCAAGTCTGGTGGATTAGAAAACAGACATTGAATTGCATTAATACCAACATATTAAAGGAAGGACTTCCTTGACAGTCACTACTTTCAGCTCCAGATAACAGTCCATTAACATGGAGCTGTGCAATCTAACACTGCACATGACAAAGCTGGCCAAATTACAAATTGTCACAACATAGTTTTTGTTAAAACCAAAGCCAAATTATTGCCATCTGTTATGGCACAACAGTTCAAATTGTCAAAAAAAACCTTCCAAATTGGCCAAAATGGATAGATTTGAAACCAAGCAGTCACTTACAATGCATCCAAAGTGCTTCCAGTAGCTTGCCAGGCTCAACATTTTGAGGAGGTAATTTTAAGTTTCTTGATTGCCTTATGTTTAAGAACATAATACAATAGGAACATTTTTTAAAAACATTTTGTCAGCTGTGGTTCAGTTGGTAGCACTTTTGCTTCTGAATTACAAGGTTCCAGGTGCAAGTGCCACTCCAGTGCTTGAGCACAAAAATCAAGGCTGACAGTCCAATGCAGTACTAAGGGAGTGCTGCACTGTCAGAGGTGCTGTTTTTCAGATGAGATGTTCAGGTGGATGTAAAAGATCCCATGGCACTATTTCGAAAAAGAGCAGGGAAATTATCCCCGGTGTCTTGGCCAATATTTACCCCTCAATCAACATCACAAAAGAAACATATCATCTGGTCATTATCACATTTTTGTATATGGGAGCTTGCTGTGTGAAAATTGGCTGCCGTGTTCCCTGCATTACATCAAGTGCTTCAAGACATCCAGTGGTCGTGAAAAGCTCTATATAAATACAAGTCTTTATTTTAATGAAACGTATTCAATCAGCCCTATTAATTAGGTCAGAGTTCAGGACCCATGCAGATTACTTTTGTGATGATTCAAATAAAATCCTTGCGACACTATTAGTGCCAAGTGCTGCTTAAATTTGAATTCGAATCGTTGCACTCAGATACCAGCATGCTAACGATTCCACCATTACAAATATCATACTCCCATGCTTTTATTTATTTAGTTTTTATCACTAATTTTATCCATTACTTTCCTCTTCTCCCAAAGGCAGTAATTTCTGTCTAGGCTGTGGTTCCATGGACATTTAAAATGCTCTCATATATTATCCAAGTGATTGTTCATCCATGTGCCTTGTAACAGTAAGAATACTTGAAGTAATTAAGTGCCTTTCACATTGGTAAACCTCAATTTTCTTTACACAATGAATTACTTATTGAAGTGCAGCAACTTTCATTTTGGGAACAAATGTTGCTAAGTTTGGATGGATAGCCCGCCCCCTCCACATGATCAGGGGTGGGGGGTGGCGACCCATCCCATTTTTGAAGCTCGCTGTCAATCCAGAAAATCCAGCCCAAAGTGTGAGGTCTTGATGTTTGTAATGGTGGAAAAGTTTACTGAAACCTCCAATAGCTGAAATCAAGCCTGAGACAAAAGATGATAATTGTGGTTGTCAGAGCCTTAGAACAACGTTGCACGAGATCCTCAGGGAAGTAAATTTAGCCTAATCTTCTTCAGCTGCCTCATCAATGACCCTCTCTCCATCATAAAGTCGGAAGTGGGGCTGTTTACTGACTATTCTACAATGCTTAGCTCCAGTCACAACTTCTCTAATAATGAAACAGCCCATTCCAAACTACAGCAGGATTTAGACATCATCCAGGCTTGGGTTGGCAAGTGGCATATAAAGTAATCTGGGAGGTTACTTGCCCCAGATGAATAATAAGCCCTTTTATGTACAATGAAAGAAATAATCTTAGACACCCACCACCCCCAAACCCCTACCCCAATTAAGCGACAAGAGCTGATATGTCTAAAAGAAATCAGTCCATTTAAGTGACTTTCAAAGCAGAAAATGGGTAATGAACACTTATTAATAGGCATAAAAACAAGAAATGCTGGAACCACTCAGCAGGTCTGGCAGCATCTGTGGAAAAAGAAGCAGAGTTAACGTTTCGGGTCAGTGACCCTTCTTCGGAATTTTGCTTTTACTTATAATAGGCAACAGTTAGCCCCAAATTTTGCCATGAAATTCGAACAAGACAAAGGAAAAGCAAAATTTATCTTTCACAGTCAGTCACCAGTGACAAAAGGTGGACTAGCATTCACAACTAATCCAAGCTGTAAATCACTTGAGGGACTGACAGGCCCATAAATAAAATCAGGTTTCACACAATTCGAGGAAGTTGCATTATCCAGTGGCTAACTTTCATGTCTGTCCCTGAGCAATAAGCAGCGAGTGTCAGCAGGCTATTGGACCTGTTAAGACCGAGGTGGGAGGAATGCACCATTTTTCTAGTTCCACTTTTCCACAAGTCACAACGTATATTTTTTTTTCCCGGTTACCGATATGGTCAATCATAGACTCTATTTTTATCCCAGAATAAAATACACCACCCAGGTTTCTTTAATAAACAGCAAAATTATCAGTTTATTATAAAACAAGACATAACCAGTAATGAAGCAAAGCATTAACACATAGATTGAAATATGAAAGTTCCCTCTCTACCTTAGCCCCTCTCTCTCTCTCACACACACACACACACACACACCGATTAACTGAAAAAATAAAGAGATTTACTCTTTGGCACTCTATTACAAAAGACACAGATAAAAAGAATACTTTGGCCAAATACTTGCTAATTCTTGAAGAAAAAAGAGAAGATATGGAAAGATGTCAGATGTCCTTTGTTTTGGTTTGGCGTTGCAAATGCGTGTAGACGGCTATCACAGGGATCTTCCTAGAACAGTTCTTTTCAGGTGACGTTGAAGATATGTTTGGGCACCTTTCCAGGAGAAATGCAGCAACAGGGGTTTCAGGCATGCCTTGCCTGAAGGAATGCAGCATCAATTTCTCTATTTCTTACACTCGCTTCAAAGAGCTTCTCAAAGAGATGGGAAACTGGCAGGCTTTTCAAAGAGCTGGAAAAGCCTGAGTTGTATTTTATCCTTGCAGGTTGATTCTTTTACTCCTTTTCAGAACACTGTCCATATCTCAACTGCCTGTCCAAAGCGAAACTAAAAACATCTCAGGAGTCAAGCCTCTTGACCCCTATAAATCTTGACCGTTCACTTCTCTGTAAACATCTTCCCCTAGTCAAAAAAGCCCCCTGCTGGGTATTTATATGAAAACAGGTGCCTTTAAGTAACTGCTGTTTACAAGCTAAGTCCAAAAGACCTTCTGATATCTCTTTTTTTTTTAAAAACACAACGTTCCAGCATCTATGAAATTTTTTTTCAGTTTTAAAACACAAATCATCATAATTTAACAAGATGGAAGCACATGTAACAGACCACACAATCCATTTTGATCCTATCCTCACCCAGGAGCATACACATTCACTGTTTAGCAAGAGTCACTGGATATTGGGCAGGAATTTGAACTCTGGCAAATTTAACCCTGTATTCCAGGACACTGAGACAATAAATTATAGTTCCCCAACCAGCCCTTTGAGGGAGCTCTTCTGGCTACTTTTAAACAAATTCATTGATACAGCTTTTAGTGGCAGTCTAATCCATTTAATTATTACTCTATAGCCCAAAAAATAGCTATGATGTCAAGCATCACTTGAAGCTCATTAAATTTGTACCCATCTTCTTTCGTTCTATGTTCATATCCTAAGTTTGACAGTTCACCTATATCTACATTATTCATGCCTCTCAGCATTCCAAAGCCTCAAATCAGGTCCTTTCAGCCTATTTTCATCCATTTCAAACAAATTCCTTTTCCTAAAGTACTAAGTCATTGAACAATCTTTAGGATTATTCTCTGAACCTTCCCCAATACATCAATGTCGCTTTGAAGATAACTTTTCAACATTGCAGACAACAGCAAATTGTCAGCAATGATTTATACAAGGTCAGCATAAATTATAATCAAGATACTTCGAGATGTGTGCCAGCATATGATTCACCTTGCTTATAACACCTTCACACTGATTGGACACCTTCTGTGAATGGTTAACAATCACACCAACTGTTATTTCCCCCACTCATTCTAATGACTTTTCCATCATATATCATGTTTCTTGTCACACTGTGCATTACTTTACATTCTAATCACCCTGAATTCAATCTGTCATTTCTTAGTCCATTTACTTAATTGATCAAGAACACTTTGCTCATCACACAGCTACAAAACTAAAGGGCTGCTTTTAAATCCTGGCAGTAAGTTGGCGGAGAGTGGGAGGCTGTGTGAAGGTACGGCAGGAACTGACTGCACAGTCAGAGAACTGGAGATCTGTGAACTGGGGAGAATTGGAGGATTGTGGGGGGGGGGGTGCAGTGGTGCAATTGGGGGGGGGGGTGTGGAGCTTTCCAGTAGAAACAGGCCAGAAAGGGGAATGATAACAATGAGACCATGTCATGTGTTTTTCTGAACTTGATTCTTGAGCTGTGATTGTTCTGTGCTGACAACATAGTCAATGGTCATCAGGATTTATTATTAAAGCTGCAAATCTTTGAGAATTATAAATTCTTACAGGCACAGATAATATGTCTTAATTGAACAAAGAAGAAAACCGTATGATGCAGTTGAGAAGATACTTCAGGATTCAAAGTCTATGCTGTTGTAGCTGTCTCTGGTAAGGAGACCTCCCAATATTGCCGAGGATTCTGACCCTGAAGAGCGAATAAATGAGCAGTGGGACTCAAAACGGCTATTCTAGGAAGCTAAATGGGCCAACATGTCATGCCCCTTATTTTTGTAGGTGTTAAGAGCCTGTATATCATAGGTCCATTCTGCCTGTGACGTCTTGTGATTAATGTTACTCTTCAGGCATGACCACTGGTAAGTTGAGCACAGTGCCATAACTGGGATGGGTTGGAATTTGCAAGTGAAAAACATAGCAGCACAATGATGTATTGGTCTGTTGTAGATTAATTAATATAGATTATCATGATTATCTAACAACTGCATTATCACATGGTACAGATGGGCATTTTTAATTTTGCCATTCTTATGTTAGCAGAATTACTCGTCTTTTCTCAACCGATATTATTAGCATGTCTTTTGGCACATAAATATTCTTTCCAAAATGACTGAAAAATGTAATAAAGGCATATTGAGTCATTGAAACATGGTCCAAGTCAGTCATTAGGAAAAAGCAGCAGTTTTCCCAGAATTTGATTCATCCCATGTCTTAACATGTTCCCCTTATTCATTAGGGACAAAAAAACATCAGACACCAATCATGCTAGCTGCCATCTTTGGCTCAAATACCACCAACACACCATGAAGTCATAATGACAGGTGTGTTCTGACAGGGCTCAACCTTAAATGTCATCAAAACAGAATATACAACGATGCCTACTCTTTGTACCACTAGATCCAAGTTAGTTGTTAAGTTTCATTTTGTAAATTTTGCTCAGGACTGGATATCATCTTAAATTATGACATAAATTGCATTGTATTAAATGCCGAATCAAACTCCCATTTTTGCATTTCAAAGTTTTGTTTTGTTCTGCTCTGAAAGGTACATTTCTCCCAAAATACACAGAGGGTTGAAATGTCTATTTTCTTATAAATGCTTTGCTGGACTAGTCCTATTAGACTGTTCATCTGATTACAGTGGCAATGAGAGAATAATGTGAGCATTCTTATGGGATGTTGGTCAGTATGCCAAGAATGTATCTTGCTCTTTTGTAATTTGTCCTCAGGATCTTTTACATCCACAAAGAAGGACACGGTGGACCTTGGATTATTGCTTCATTCAGAAGATGGATCCATATCGGGACCCAATGTGAATTTATCAGAGTGAATTTAATTCAGGATCTACTGACTCATGGTACACTGATTGAATTGTAACCTGCTTCTGAATGGGGCGTGGACTAGATGATTTTCACCATTCAGGCAAATTGCAAGGTAATGTCCTGTAGGCTATTCTAGAGTTCCAACTCAAAGGGGGAAATAGCTGACAGGACCAGACCCAGACCACAAAAGGGCACCCTGTGTCGGCCAATGGACAAGTCTAAAAAGCTCTATACTTTCTTATGCCCCATGTTTATAGGATGCAAAAATGGAGGAGGAACATAAAAAAAGGAGTGAGTAGAAAATGCATGGCAGAAGTTCTGTTTAGTTACAACATTATCATATCTAGAACTCTGAAAAATTATGAAGGAACTCAATGGCCTGGATTTTGCAGGCAGCAACAAACTGATAGCACTGGCCATTGACCTTGCAGGAAGCCACCCACAAAGCTGCAGTGAAATCTGTGGCATGAATTTTACTTTTTCCAATGTTAATTTCATTCTGGTGCCAGCTATGAGGGATCTGCGGCATCCAGCAACAGTGATGTCGTCAAGTAAGATAAACCACCAATCACATTGCAGAATTCTCACAAACAACAAACCAGAAAGTAACAAGCAGGTTTTATCATTCACTTTTTATAATTTCACAGAAAGCAACATAAAGATCAGGACATGCACATAGGACTAAGGTGGAAGCTGAAATATAATAAACTTTTTAAAAAGTAATTTTTGCTGAAAATAGAGACATGTTGTCGAAGCTTTTCATCTTGCACTCATCAGGACACTATGCAAGAATAACCAATGTAAGGGAAACCAACAACTATACTGCATGAGAAGAGAGTGCTGATTGGTTGGCAAGTGAACTCTGAGGAATGAACCAGCAAATGGCTGTCACTTATTTTGTTCAGCTGAAACAGGTGCAATGCGTGTACATGTTCTTTCTGTTTGCAAAGAATGTGGTCCTGTGTGTTAATATATGTAGCTTCCAGTACGTGCAAATGCACCACACTGCGAGCCCAACTGACAATCTTAAATTGGTTGTCAGCATAATTCTTAGCACACTGCAGATTATTGAGCTAATGTTGTCCAATCGTAGAATCACATCTAATATTGGACACTCTGTTTTGAGTTTTGCAAGCACAGGCTGGTTAAAAAATCTGTTAAGGGGTTCTCTACCACAGTCTGCCGCAAGCCTACCTTCACTGGTCAATACACGTGTTGGGATTCTTACAGTTCCACATGCGTTAAGATTGGCCTTATTGACAACCGCGTAAATAGGGCCTGGGCCATTTGCTCGCCATGCAAGCTTGACACTGAAATAGGGCGAATCAAAGACATCCTCCATGACAATGGCTACCCTGATCAAATCATTTCTCACTGTATATCGCGTAAACTTACGAACGGTCCTGAGGCCATTGTTACAACCAGGTAAGAAAGGGATCTAGGGGTTCCCTCTCAGCCTTTTCCTGGTTTGACCGTAACAGGGTTTAATTTTTAAAAATACCATGATTTTAGCTGCCCCCAAGTGAATCCTTATTCACTGCTCTCCAATTGTAATGGCAAAGAAATCAACCAGATAGGTTTTCTTAGATTTAAACAAGAAAGATATAAGTTTATTAACCTTAAAACTCTAATTCAGTTAAAACTACTAAAAATATGTGATGCGACCATGCTAGCATGTGTATATGATAAACACACACGTGGATAGAGACAGAAAAGGAGAAAGAAACAAGGGGAAAGGTTTGACACAATAGCTGGTGTTCATTTGCTGTCTTTTGAGTTTCATGTAAAATCTTTGACTGCAGTTAAATCTTGTCATCTCGTTGGGGCCAGTGCACTCTTTCAAATTTGTTTTGATGGTTTTCTGTCACTTAGTTTCTTCCGTGGGTCCCTGTCTTTGCGTGAGAGGAGAGAGAGCCAGGGAGAGATGCTCTTTCTTCAAGTTTAGCTGCAGTCTGACTCAAACTGTTCTGTGAGCACAATTCAAAGTTTCAAGTTGGCCAGCAGGTTCGTCATGTGACTAACCCCTTATTTGGAACAACTGCTCCTGCGGTGTGTGCATTGTCCATCTTAGTTAACAACCTCAGTGGGGGGGATGGAATGCTGGCTTTTTACACATTCAATGTCTAGTGATCAAAATCCATTTGGGTTAATTGAATCAGGGAGCAGTTCCATTGTCTTCTCCAGGCAACTGTCTCTTGGAATGCAAATGTTTACAGACACTGTCCTTTTAAAATGCAACCATATTTCAGTCCAATAAGAGCTTAAAAATTAATTATCCATATGATGAAATTAATGTCTCATTCTTGGCAGGTGTGGTTTTCATCACACCTCCACATCCAGGGGAATGAAATGTGATTTTTAGAAGAACATTTAATTAAACAAAGATCAGAGAGAAGAGTGAGTACAGAAAAACACAAATGCATCTCTCTCATTCATTCTCATTCATTCACAAATCTTAAAAATTTGTCACCACCTGTCTTTTCTTGGTAGGTGTGGATTTCATCACAGCAACATTTTCGACCCTGAAAAGTGCCCAGTCTACCTCAAATTACCCTGGAAGGGTAATGTAGCCCAAAAATTTGAGCAACAGGTAAAGCTAGCTGTTTCACGCTGCTCCTATGCAGCAGCAGCATGTGTGGTGTTCACCACTAACCGGATGCTGCCATCAAGCCAAAAAAGACGTCCTGCCGATTACACAAATGAATAATGTGATATATGAATTTCAATGCCAGTGTATATAGGTATATAGGCCATAATCCTAAAGACTGTCGGATCATATGAAACAACATGTCCCTTCTATGGAAATTTTAATCATAGAACTTTTAATCATGGAATGGAGAAATTTGGCATTCCACAAATGTAAAATTAGTTTTCTGGGCCAGAGAAGTACTCCAGGAGTAATTATGACTTAGTATACTATTAAAAACCCAGTTAGACCTCATTCAACAAGGCATAACTTTTTCAAGGGTTTTAAAACCAAGAATGGACATGTGGAAATTCACAATAATTCAGCATTTTTTCTAATTGATTTCCATCTGCAAGGATTTCAACAATGCACCCTGTGGAGGAGCAGGGGATTACTGACAGAAATTTCTGGATTTCCACTTTTAACTCCACATGGCTGGATGCCAGAAGTTCCCGTCAGCTTCACAGAGTAATGATGGTGAAGGTTAACAGCTTCACTGTCATTACAACCATAAAGTCCAGGCCAGTGGTTTTCAGTAAGGCAGCATTTGACTGAGTATGGCATCAAGGAGCCCTAGCAAAACTGAGGTCAATGGGAATCAGAGGGAAAACCCTCCGCTGACTAGAGTCATACCTAGTGCAAAGGAAGATGGTTGTGGTTGTTGGAGGTCAATTATCTGAGCTCCTGGACATCACAGCAGGAGTTCCTGAGGGTAGTATCCTAGGCCCAACCATCTTCAGCTGCTTCATCAATGACCTTCCTTCAATCATAAGGTTAGAAGTGGGGATGTTCGCTGATGATTGCACAATGTTCAGCACCATTCGTGACTCCTCAGATACTGAAGCAGTCTGTGTAGAAATGCAGCAAGACCTGGACAATATCCAGGCTTTGGCTGATAAATGTCAAGTAACATTCATGCCACACAAGTGCCAGGCAATGACCATCTCCAACAAGAGAGAATCTAACCATCTCCCCTTGACATTCAATGGCATTGCCATTGCTGAATCCCCCACTATCAACATACTAGGGGCTACTATTGACCAGAAACTGAACTGGAGCAGCCATATAAATACCGTGGCTACAAGAGCAGGTCAGAGACTAGGAATCCTGTGGTGTGTAGTTCCTTCCTGACTCCCCAAAGCCTGTCCACCATCTACAAGGCACAAGTCAGGAGTGTGATGGAATACTCTCCACTTGCCTGATTGGGTGAAGCTCCAACAACACTCAAAAAGCTCGACACCATCCAGGACAAAGCAGCCCACTTGATTAGCACCCCATCTACAAACTTTTACTCCTTCCACCACAGAAGCACAGTGGCAGCAGTGTGTACCATCTACAAGATGCACTGCAGCAACGCACCAAGGCTCCTTAGACAGCATCTTCCAAACCCGCAACCTCTACAACTAGAAGGACAAGGGCAGCAAATGCATGAGAACACCACCACCTGCAAGGTCCCCTCCAAGCCACACGCCATCCTGACTTGGAACTATATCGCCGTTCCTTCACTGTCGCTGGGTCAAAATCCTGGAACTCCCTTCCTAACAGCACTATGGGTGTACCTACCTCACATGGACTGCAGCGGTTGAAGAAGGTAGTTCACCACCATCTTCTCAAGGGCAATTAGGGATGGGCAATAAATGCTGTCCTGGCCAGTGATGCTCAAATCCCATGAATGAATAAAAAAAGTAAGCTCTGGTGCTGTTGAATAGATTGAAGATTTGACAAGATGAAGTGAGGTGAGAGTGACTGCCCTTGATGTCAAGACAACATATGACCGAGTGTGGAATCAAGGAGCCCTAGCAAGAACTGAAGTCACTGGGAATCAGGGTGAAAACTCTCCGCTGGTTGGAGTCATACCGAGCGCAAAGGAAGATGGATGTGGTTGTTGGAGGTCAATCATCTCAACTCCAGGACATCACTGCAGGAGTTCCTCTTGGTAGTGGCCTGGGCCCAACCATGTTCAGCTGCTTCATCAATGACCTTTCTTCAATCATAAGGTCAGAAGTGGGGATGTTCGCTGATGATTGCACAATGTTCAGCACCATTTGCGACTCCTCAGATATTGAAGCAGTCTGTGTAGAAATGAAGCAAGACCTGGAAAATATCCAGGCTTGGGCTGATAAGTGGCAAGTAACATTTATGCCACACAAGTGCCAGGCAATAACTATCTCAACCAAGAGAGAATCTAACCATCTCCCCTTGACATTCAATGGTATTACGATCGCTGAACCCCCCACCATCAACATCCTGGGGATTACCATTGACCAGAAACTGAACTGGAGCAGCATGGCTACATGAATACCATGGCTACAATAGCAGGTCAGAGGCTAGGAATCCAGCGGCAAGTAACTCACCTCCTGACTCCCCAAAGCCTGTCCATCATCTATAAGGCACAAGTCAGCAGTGTAATGGAATCCTCTCCACCTACCTGGAGGGGTACAGCTCCAACAACACTCAAGACGTTCGGCATCATCCAAGACAAAGCAACCCACTTGATTGGCACCCCATCCACCACCTTCAACATTCATTCCCTCCACCACCAAGGAACAGTGGCAGCAGTGTGTACCATCTACAAGATGCACTATAGCAACACCCCAAGACTCCTTCGACAGCACCTTCCAAACCTGTGACCTGTACCACCTAGAAGGACAAGGGCAGCAGATGCAGGGGAACACCACCACCTCCAAGTTCCCCTCCAAGCCACACACCATCCTGACTTGGAACTATATCACTATTCCTTCAATGTCGCTGGGTCAAAATCCTGGAACTCCCTTCCGAACAGCACTGTGGGTGTACCTACCCCACATCAACTGCAGTGGTTCAAGGCGGCAGCTCACCACCACCTTCTCAAGGGCAATTAGGGATGGGCAATAAATGCTGCCCTAGCCAGTAATGCCTACGTCCCATGAACAAATAAATAATCAGGCATTGCAAATACAATTAAACGGTAATCACTTAGGTAGGGCAAAGGTGCTACAGAGCTGCTTGTGAAACCTAAAATGTTGAGGTGAGCAGCTGGTGAATCAACTTGTCTCTCCCTCTGTGATAGGGAAGGTGTGTTTTGGAGTTGGTGATGGAAGGAGAGAACTCCAGAAAGTAACTCCAGAACACTTGGTACCTTACCAGTATTTGGTGAAAGTCGCATATTATTCACTCTACTTTAAGCCCTATAAATATTTAATTGATGTTTGTGGCCAGATTCACAGAAGGGGATGCAGCTTCCTGCTGCTAACAGCACAAAGGGTGTGTAAATTTAGCTATTTTAAGAGTACTACATCCCCCGGAGGCAAGTCCAGCAGCCAAGAGAGTGAGAAGGTATTACAACACTGAGCACAGGTTTTATGGCATCCCAGATCTCTTTAAAACAAGAGCAATATTTCACTCGAAATCAAAAGCCCCTCTCAGTGACTTAGGATGATGGGGTGGTGTTGTACAAGCACAAATGTAGATATCCACACACACTCTACAGTTGAAGCCAGAAACATATGGATTGGTTAATTTTCATATACCTTAACCTTGAGTCATTAAATAAAGATGTAAATAAGTTCCTTCACATTCTGGCTGAAAGCCATTTTGCAAAAGAATTAACTTGGCTCACAGCATTCAACTCAACATCATTCCTCAACTCTACAATAACTAAGTAAATAGTTTCTCTTAAACTTTGGGTTTCTACCAATGAATAACATAAATCTCCTTTCACCGCACAAGTGGCAGGCAATGACCATGTCCAAAAGGAAAGAATCTAACAATCTCCCCTTGATATATGACAGCAAGTACTATCACTGAATCCCCCATCGTCAACATCCAGGGGGGTTGTCACCATTGACCAGAAACTTAGCTGAACCAGCCACAAAAATACTGTGGCTACAACAACAGGTCAGAGATTGGATATTCTGTGGAAAATAACTCACCCCCTTACTCCCCAGAGCTTTTCCACCATACACAATGTACAAGTCAGGAGTGTGATGCAATTCCCCTCACTTGCCTCAATGAGTGAAGCTCCAACAACCCTCAAGAAACTCAACACCATCCAAGACAAAGCAGCCTGCTTGATTGGCACCCCATCCACCACCTTAAACATTCCCTCTCTCCACCACTGGCGCATGGTAGCTGTAGTGTATACCACCTATAAGATGCATTGCAACAACTCACCAAGGCTTCTTCGACAGCATCTTTCAAACCCACAACCTCGACTGTCAAGAGGAACAAGGGCAGCAGCCGCATGAGAACACCACCACCCAGAAGTTACCCGCCAAGCCACATACCATCCTGGCATGGAACTATATCACCATTCCTTCAAAGTCGCAATTTGCTGTGTGCAAATTGGCTGCTACATTTTCTATATTACAATAGTGGCTCCACATTGAAAGTACTTCATTGGCTGTAAAGTGCTTTGTATTGTCCTGACATTGTGAAAAGCACTACATCCAGGCAAGTCATTTTTTGCTTTCTTTTGAGATTGAAGTTAAGGCATATTTTTGGGATATTGAGAGCTTTTCTGTGGCTGACTATGTGACCTGGAAGTGCTTGCTGTTGATATTGGCTGTCAAGGTAGAAAATGTCTCCGGCGATATCCTTTATCTTGTTCATCGCAAAATTCACACTGCAGAAAAGGGCATTCACCTCAGCCAATAAACAATTGACCATTTCTAAAATAACATATAAACCTTTTCCCTGAAACTTACTTAATCCTTAGATAATACCTTAAAGTACAGAATCACAGAATTGTTACAGCGCAGAAGGAGGCCATTTGGCCCATCATGGCTGCACTGGTTCTCTGAATGAGCAACTCACCTAATGCCATTCCCCAGCCTTATCCCCTGCACATTCTTCCTTTTCAGCTCACAGTCTAATTCCCTTTTGAATGCCTCAATTGAGCTTCCCTCACTACACTCTCAGACAATGCTTTCCAGATCCTAACCACTCGCTGCGTGAAGAAGTTTTTCCTCCTGTCGCTTTTGCCTCTTTTGCCAATCACATTAAATCTGTGCCCTCTCGTTCTCGATCCTTTCATGAGTGGGCTCAGGTTTTCCCTATCCACTCTGTCCAAACCCCTCATGATTTTGAATACTTCTACCAAATCTCCTCTCAGCCTTCTCTTCTCCAAGGAAAACAATCCCAACTTCTCCCATCTATCTTCATAACTGCAGTTCCTCATTCCTGGAATCATTCTCATGAATCTTTTCTGTACTCCAATGCCTTCACATCTTTCCTAAAGTGCGGCGTCCAGAATTGGATGCAATACATTAGCTGAGGCCGAACTAGTGTCTTATACAAGTTCAACATAACCTCCTTGCTCTTGTACTCTATGTCCCCATTAATAAAGCTCAGGATACTGTATGCTTTATTAACCATGCTCTCAATCTGTGCGGTCACTTTCAATGGCTTATGCATATATACACCCATGTACCTCTGCTCCTGTGCCCCCTTTAGAGTTGTACCCTTTATGTTATATTGTCTCTCCAGCTTCTTCCTACCAAAATGAATGACTTCACATTTCTCCACATTGAACTTCATCTGCCACTTGTCAACCCATTCCACCAACTTGTCTATGTCCTTTTGAAGTTCTACACTATCCTCCTCACAGTTCACAATTGTTCCAAGTTTCATATATTAGGGAGAGCAAGTGTCCCAACACTGACCCCTGGGGAACTCCACTACAAACTTCCTCCAGCCCAAAAAACATCCATTAACCACTATTCTCTTTCCTGTCACTCAGCCAATTTTGTACCCATATTGCTATGTCCCTTTTATTCCATGAGCTATAATTTTGCTCACAACTTTGTTGTATGGCACTGTATCAAATACCTTTTAGTGTACACCACATCAACAGCATTGCTCTCATCAACCCTCTCTGTTACCTCTTCAAAAAACTCCAGCAGGTTAGTTAAACATGATTTTCCCTTCACAAATTTGTGCTGGTTTTCCTTTATTTGTCTATGTGAATATTAATTTGGTCCCACATTATTGTTTCCCCACTACTGAAGTTAAACTGACTGCCCTGTTGGGCTTATCTTTACATCCTTTTTTGAACAAGGGTGTAACATTTGCAATTCTCCAGTCCTCTGGTACCGCCCTGAGTCTAAGGAAGACTGGAAAATTATGGCCAGTGCCTCCACAATTTCCACTCTCACTTCCCTCAGTATCGTTGGATGCAGCTCATCTGTCCCTGGTTCTTTAAGTATAGACAACATATCTCATATCTCCTCCTTATCAATTTTAAATCCTTCTAGTGTATTAATTACCTCCTCTTTCACTGTGGCCTGGGTAGCGTTTTCTTCCTTCCTAAAGACAGATGCAAAGTATTCATTTAATACCTCAGCTATTCCTCCTGCCTCGATGCATTTTGATCCCTAATCAGCCCTACTTCACCTTTTACCACCATTTTCCTATTTATATGCCGATAGAAGACTTTGGTATTCCCCTTAATGTTAGCTGTCAGACTCTTTTCATACTCTCTCGTTGCTTCTCTTATTTGCCTTTTCACTTCCCCTTTGAACCTTCTATATTCAGCCTAGTTCTCCATTGTATTATCTACCTAACATCTGTCATAAGCACACTTTCTTTTCTTCATCTCCATCTTTAGCTCTTCTGTCATCAAGGGAGCTCTTGATTTATTTGCACCAACTTTCCCCTTCAAGGGAATATACCTTGACTGTGCCTAAACTATCTCTTCTTTGAAGGTAGCCCATTGTTCAGCTATTGTTTTTCCTTCCAACCTTTGATTGCAGTTTATTCGGCCCAGATCCATTTTTACCCCATTGAAGTTGGCTTTCCCCCAGTTAATTATTCTTATTCTGGATTGTTCTTTATCCTTTTCCATAACCATCCTAAACCTGATAATACAATGATCACTGTCACCTAAATGTTCTCCGATAGATATTTGATCCACTTGGCCCACCTCATTCCAAGAACCAGGTCCAGCAGTGCCTATCCTCTTGTTGGACTGGAAGCATACCGCTGTAGAGAATTTTCCTGAACACATGCTCGAAACTCTTGTCCCTCTCTGCCCTTTACACTACTACTGTCTAGTCTATATTTGGATAATTAAAGACCCCCATTATAACTATATAATTCTTGCATCTCCCTGCAATTTCCTTACAAATTTGTTCCTCTTCCTCCTTTCCACTAGTTGGTTGCCTGTAGACTACACCGAACAATGTAATTGTGCCTTTTTTGTTCCTATGCTCTAGCCAAATAGATTCCGTCCTTGACCCCTCAGGGATATCCTCTCTCTCCAGCACTGCAATGTTCTCCTTGATCAATACTGCCATTCTTCCCCCTTTTCTTCCTTTTCTATCTTTCCTGAACATCTTGTATCCAGGAATATTTAACACCCAGTCCTGCCCTTCTTTGAGCCAGGTCTCTGTTATAGCCACAATATCACATTTACACATCGGTCTGTGTCTGTAACTCACCAATCTTATTAACAACACTCCATGCTTTCACATACAAGCACATTTACCTTGATTTAGACTTCATTACTTTCTCCCTTACTGTGACGCCACCTAATAACTTAGTATTCCCTATTCTAGCGCTATCTATCGCTCCCAGTATTCTGTGCACCTTGATATTCCTCTCTGTTATTTCCTCCTGGTTCCAACACCCCTGCAAGTTAGTTTAAACCCTCCCTAATAGCACTAGCAAATTGCCCCACAAGAAAATTTGTCCCAGCTCTGTTCAAGTGCAACCTGTCCTGCCGGTACGGGTTCCACCTTCTCCAGAATTGGTCCCAGTATCCCAGGAATCTAATCCCCTCCCTCGTGCACCATCTTTCCATCTGCAAAGAAGAACAAAGAACAAAGAACAGTACAGCACAGGAACAGGCCATTCGGCCCTCCAAGCCTGCGCCAATCTTGATGCCTGCCTAAACTAAAACCTTCTGCACTTCCGAGGTCCGTATCCCTCTATTCCCATCCTATTCATATATTTGTCAAGATGCCTCTTAAACGTCTCTATGGTACCTGGCACTATCCTCCTAGTTCTTTACTCACTTGCGTGTCGTACTGGGAGTAATCCGGAGATTACTACTTTTGAGGTCCTGCTTGCTAATTTCTTACCTAACTCTCTAAACTCTTTCTGCAGGACCACATCCCTCTTTCCGCAAATGTTATTGGTATAGTCAGAATGTGGACCACGACTGCTGGGTGTTCATTCTCCCCCCTCAGCGTACTCTGAAATTAGTTCACATTTTTCTCCTGCTTTGGCAACTTATGAAGAAAATTTGTCTCAATAAGCTCTATCCAGAAACCACTTACTGTGAGTAACGTTAATTTTAAAAGAAATTGAACTGGACCAGCCATATAAATACCATGGCTACAAGAGCAGATCAGAGGCTGGGAATTCTGTGGCAAGTAACTCACCTCCTGACTCCCCATAGCCTGTCCACTATCTACAAGGCACAAGTCAGGAGTGTGATGGAATACTCTCCATTTGCCTGGATGGCTGCAGCTCCAACAACACTCAAGAAGCTCAACACCGTCCAGGACAAAGCAGTCCGCTTGATTTCCACCCCATTTACCACCTTCAACGTTCACTCCCTCCACCATCAATGCACAGTGCAGCAGTGTGTACCAGCTACAAGATGCACTGCAGCAACTCACCAAGGCTCCTTCGACAGCACCTTCCAAAACCATGACCTCTACCACCTAGAAGGACAAGGGCAGCACATGCATGGGAGCACCACCAGCTGCAAGTTCCCCTCCAAGTCATAAACAATCCTGACTTGGAACTATATCGCCATTCCTTCACTGTTGCTGGGTCAAAATCCTGGAACTCCCTTCCTAACAGCACTGTGGGTGTACCTACACCCCAAGGACAAGAAGGGAGCTCACCACCACCTTCTCAAGGGCAATTAGGGATGGGCAATAAATGCTGGCGCATGAACAAATATTTTTTTTAATGTTTTGGCAACTTTGTTTACAGAGGGAGAAAAGCCAGAAGAATCTTTAATCCCCTCAGTTTTGACAACATCAAATGCAAATGATCCACTTGAGCATTACTGACACCAAAGCAATTTGCACTTGTAAACAAATGAATAAAGATTGGCCAAATATTTATAAATCTTTTCAAATCTGCTTCCTCTACCCCTAGCAACAAGAGTGGATAACTCATAATCCTACTGCAATAGGCAGCTCTACTTCAAGTGGAGAAAGAAACAGAGTTAACATTTCAGATTGATGACCTTCCATCAGAATTCAAAAAGGTTAAGGATGTCATAGGTTTTAAGCAAGTACAGAGGCAGGGAAAGGGGATGGGGGACAAAAAGAACAAAAGGGAAGGTCTGCAACTGGGTGGAAGGTAGGAGAGATTAAACGGTAAAAGGGATGATGTTGAAGGAGAAAGGAAGCCGACCAAAGTATGCTAATAAAGTTCTCAGGAAATTTTGCCATAAGTTGCTGTTGGCAAGATTGGCATAACCACCACTGTAAATTTTAGTGTAAATTGGATGGAGGGAAACTGCACATTTCATCAGGCAGCATTTTTACTGCTATTTTGACGCAGTTCTGCCTTCCTCTGCATTGTATAGGTGCCGGCCTTTGGGTCATATTTTCACCAGGTCATTTTTCTTGGTTTGTCTTCTTATAACTTATCATTGCATCTAATTTTATAACATTTTAAATAGACAGCTATGCCTGGATTCCTTATCGAGTTTAAACACAAGCCAACATTACACTTTACAAAATGTCTTTCCCCTTCAAACTTCTTATTTATACTGTTTTAATATCTGATTCTGTCTATCAAATGTCAAAACCTCTTTTTTAGTTTATCAAGATTGCGTAATTAATGCAGGCAATCTGACCCATCAATCCCTCTTCAGCAAAGTTGGAGTTCTTATTAAGACTAAACAAACTATCAAAATATCTTTAGCACTTAGCATGCTATTGTGAATGAGAATGGCTCCAAACTTGGGAACCTATGTGTTACTGGCCAATTGAACACATGAAAAAGGATTCTCTTTTTAGGGTCAAAGTTCGGTCAATGTTTCACGCTTCTAAGATCATGCTCGTACATTGATCCCATGCCTTCAGAGTGTTGACAGGCTTTTCTATAGCACATAGTTTATTCCTAGTCTTCAACCATTTAATGTCTCCTGTCTTCCACCATATCACAGGCCTTCCCTTTCGTTCTACTTCCCCCCTCCACCCTTTCGCTTTCTCAAAACCTATTCCATTTATAACCTTTGCCAGTTCTGATGAACGGTCATCGACCTGAAACGTTAACTCTGTTTTTCTCTCCACAGATGCTGCCTGACCTGCTGAGTATTTCCAGTATTTTCTGTTTGTGCTTCAACCAACTCTGTTTGTCTGCTCTCAAATTGTGGGATGGAACATTTGATCAATTATGGACTCTAATACTTGTTGGAACATGGATTCTGGCCATAATACTGAGGAAAATGAAGTATGATAAGCCAAAATTTACTCACTGCAGTGTGTTATAATACTTACTACATTGCTTGATAATATCTCACTGGGACTGCTAGCTCTCCGATTACTGCTACAAACCTACCATGTCCAGGTACTTCATAGCAGAAGTGCCATACTTGTTTTGAAATAATATGTCAAAAGTGTCTTTTTATAAGGAGCAAAATATTGATAGTAAATCTATAAATTACTCATGAAAGTGATGATACTTAGGGTCATGTGAAATCAATCAAACTTAAAGCAAAATTATCCCAGTAAATATGAAAATGCAGAATAGGACATTTTTGAATATCCATGAGTCATTTATGACCTTGTCACTCCCGAATTATGAAGATCTTGTTCACTCATGGAATAAATTGGAAATGTTATTGCTCCCTGTTGTGTGTCTTCTATTTCATCTCATACTATAAGTGAGGACATGAGCTGGGTGACAAGCAAACAGCCTGGGGAAGCACCAATCATGCCTACATCCCAACCAGCCAAGCCATAATGGGACATTAATGGAAATACTTTAGACATAGTCCAAAGGTATTGCATTTGTGCTGTGTAATGTGTAACTTTAAGCTTTTGCCAAATATCTTTTAGGGTGGAAATAAGTAAATTATTGAGAGACTTACAGGTCTTTGAGTGATTAAAGAGTTACCATTATCCTGTGTAGCAAAAGACTCCATCAAACAGTTTCTTGTAGAACAGACATGTCCATTATTACTTCCCAAAAGAAACAAAAAATGCTTCAGAATTGATTTTAATAAGTCTTCCATTATGTTCGATGAAAGTATTAAAATTCCTTTTTTTCCTCAAAGTAACATTTTTCAATTAGCTGTCAAAAGTTGCAATTTACCAGATGGTTAATTTCAAAATCTCTCTTCTCACAAAATGATCTGTGCTAATTTGTTGGATTTCAGAGGTCAAGGACTTAAAATTTTCAGGAAATGTCCAAAAAGACCTCTGGGGAGGAGTATTGTTGAGCAATAACATAACCAAGCTCTCATCAGCTTTCTTCCCAGTCCAGGCCACATTTTTACATTGATGTCCTCTGTCACTCACTTTTTCCCTTCTGCAGATGTATTTCATTCCTTAGCCAGGTTGAAGAGTTTCTTTTGTATCGTGGATTTGGCAAAAATACTGTTAAAACATCAAATTAACACTAGAATTGGCCACTTTTTTAAAAAGAAAAAGGCTTTGCACTAGTTTTTGTACTGAATGTTTAACAAATGTATTTTGCAGCGTTAACCAATTCATAAGATGTGTGCTGCATTCTCCAGCACAGACACCCCAACTTTCATTCGGACAAAAACCATTATAAATAAAACTGCAAATATGATATCCTTTGTTTCTATTCATATAAATTTTAATAACAGCATTGAGCACTGATACCACCCAGGGAAGGAGATACTTTGCCAGACAGTATGATGGAACAAAACTTTTTTTTAAACTACAAAATTAAAGTTGGGATCTTGCCATCACTCTTATAGACTGTAACACCATTCGAATCTATCAAGTATATTACAACTTTATAACAATACATTACTTTTCAATGAGACTCCTTCTTTCTATCAGATGACCCTATTACAAACATAATCTTGTGCCATAATGTAAAACAAGCCTCTCTTCTCTCATGGAAAATGCTCGGGGCTGATAATGGCAGCAAGTGAAAATTTTGGTAATTATCTAATGGGAGTGCTTCAAAACAGTATGTGTTTCAGAAGATACACAATGTTTAGGATTGTGTTCAGGGCTGTGATGCACACTCAGGGCTTGAAAGATTGTGGAAACTATTTGAACACTGCCATTTCAATTCGTGAAGTAATTCAAAGTCCTTTGGGGTGTAACATACTCCCAGCTATCATTAATTCTGACTGTAACACTGCAAGTCCCTCTTTGTTTGTGTAATGCTATAATTGATTGCTCTGACTGAAAAGAAGCACAGGGCCCTGAACTACAGTATACCTTGTGTCTTATAGTTATCTGAGAATTAATTATGAACCAAATTACCAGCCACCTTTTTGTTACTCATGAAATATTTTAGTAGCAATTAGATCAGATATTATTTCTCCAAACCACTGGTGTTACTCTAGGCTGTCATGTGACCCATGACACTAAGGGAAAAGTAATACCACCACCATGTTTCTTCTACAGACCCAGGAAATTAGCCATTCAAAATGCTGCTTATTTAAAGGGGCCTTAGGAAAGGATTGGCACTGGGGCAAAGGATAATTTATTTTCCTGTATATTGTGAAAAGCCAATGTAGAAATGAAAGAACTCGCCTGCTCCTCTTCAACAAAGTGTCACAGAATCGTTTACATCTGCCTGAGTGAGTCAATGGGGCCTCAGTTTAATATCACATCTGAAATTAGAGAAGCAACTCCCTATTGTAGTATAAGGATGTAAAAGGTTAATGCTAAATATAGTGAGAGCAACCCTGCCCACAGTAAGAGTGATGATGTAACAGTCACATTAGGTTAGGCTGGGGAGAAGAGGTAGCAGCACGAAGGATGCTAGCTTAGGAGGCTTGTTGAGTGCATATATAGTATTGTATAAATAATAAAACGTTCTTAGTTAACCTTATCCTGAGTCTGAGACTTTCTCCAGAATGCCCCAAACATGCTACAAAATACAACACACCACAGCTATTACCAATGCCAATCCACCTGAATTTGTTCTGACTCTCCATCTTCCAAAAGGACTTAGACAAATAACTTCACAGTTTTAAAAATAACAATTTTCATTGCATCATTCAGAGTTAATTCTGTTATTGGTGATACAGTAATTTCTGAAATCCCAAGTGAAACCTGCAACATGTTCAACAGTTATAGCGGATAATTGTCTGTATTACCAGAAAACCTCCACTTAAGGACATAAGAAACTAAGAAAAGGGACAGTAGTAGACCCTTGGTGCTCTGAATTAAATAGACATCAATATTAACCAATTACAATGTAGTTGGATTTGGAATCTCCTTTGTTCAGGCTTCAAAGTCTAGCATCACTATTGGATATTAACAGGCAGCTGATCTGTGGCTACACATATAGGTGTGATACTTGTCATAACTCACTTCGCAAGGTCAAGTAATAAGCTAATTGTTACTAGGCATCATCGATGGTATTTAAATAGGGCTGACTTATGATCCTAAAGATGGTAGAAACGCTACTTACAAAAGCTTAACCAGTGGATGAAAACTCTAAAACAAGCAAAAACCTTCCGAGAGTTTCAAGTTAAGGTAAATTTTTATCGTTCTTCTATTGATATTTTCATACCAGTGAAAAAAGATCAGACAAACACAAATTGCCTGTGGTATTGCCTACTGCCAATTGGTGAAAATAAGGATTTTATCTATAAATACACAAGGTGAGGTCAAGAATTGGGAGATAACCTTCAGAAATTCAGGGAACTATCTAGTGGCCAAAACCTGCAATTACGTCATGACATTTGACACAGCAAACTGGGGTGGGAAATGTTGACATAGCATTACAAAGATAAATGTTGGCAGAAATGTGCAACTAAAACGTGTGATGGCAGGAAATAAAGTTTGTGGACAGGAAATGCTCCCCTATGCGGGATTTTTAATAAATGTAGATGTGGGGGCAAGATGACTAGGCAGAACAGTCCAGTGATGTCATGGCGATGACTCGTGGGCAACAAAACTGCAGATCTGTGTGCTGTGAAACCTGTAGGAACTTCCAACACAAGTCTCCTCCTACAGTGATAGACCTTCTTTGGATTTAAAGCAAACAGGAAAAGATTTAACTGCTGTGTAAACAGATCACTGTGTCAGTCTCAGTGTATTATTTCAGTGGTGAGAAAAACTTCATAACTAACTAACACCTGTGTGTGCATGTCAGTTCCAGATCTTCCACACTCAATATCGCTCCCATTTCTTCTTCATTGTCCAGTGATGAGATAATCAATTCACTTCATGAATAAGTACTTCACAGTCCACACATGTCTCACGAATGTTTTTTAAACATAACAGTACCCAGAGAATAAACAGAATGCCGCACTCACTGACTGTGTGGGACCAACTGACGTTCCTTAGGTACTGGGAAAAACCTTCAGTTGTGCCCCTGACTTACAACCTTTTCAGAATCCCAGGATTTCTAAACACGATATGAAATTCCTGCATGTGTCACTGACCTGGCAAGCATTCGTTGTACTATTACAGCTTGACCACCCCCCTTGTGTCATCTAAACCCAAACCCAATTACTGGACACCGTGGGAACCAGCAAAAATATTCTTCTTATTAGAAGTTGGCCCTACTCAACACTTCAAAGCTCCTGCCAGGATCAGGGGGAAACCATTTTATTAAACTAAGATGTTTGCAATAATGTAGTGCGCTACAGGAAAACCTGCAATTTATTTTCTGGCTTGCAATTAAGAAAAATAGAAAATAATAAACTGTTCAGTTTGATGCTTGCAGCCGTTCCGGAAGCTAAACTTAACCAATTTAGCTCACTTAACAACTGCATTTTCCAGTTAAGATAAGGTTCGGCCATTCTTGCCAACGTCTGCTGCTACTCACAAAAGCAATTCTGATTTATTGTCTGAGAAACACTAATTGTGGAAGGCTAGTGTGATATTATTCAATTTTTTTGATGAGGATGTCAATAGGATTGGTTGTCCTTCAATAACTGTAATCAAAAATGGTCAATGGCGCGGCTGGAAGTATTTTCAGTTCTCTGAAAAAGTCTTGTGCCACAAGCTATCCTTCGAAAACAAAACTTCTGTATTAAGAGATTGGTTGGCATCATTCCCATCGAAGTTCCAAGCAGTGGTGATATTATCATGTGGTCTACATTTTGTGGCAAGTAGTCAGATTATCAGGCCTATTTATTAATAAGGTACATTTTTGATTTGTCATTTATATATGGGCATAAACATATAACTATAAAATAGTTACCTACATTCAGCACACGATGCACACATATTCCAATTTTATCTGCTGGTGGGCACTGCTACTTACTTACTAAATGCCTACATAATCCTTTTATGCAGCAGCTGCATTTTGATTTCCTTGTGATCCTGACACAGATGAAGTTATGAACATGTAGTTGTGTTGTTGCTTAGCAACGACAATTACATTTTTGTCAGCAAATCCGGCAAGGTGAATTTACTCTTAATCACCGAAGGAGAATTTCAACAACCACCAAAAATCACCCAACCCAGTCATAAATCTCTCAAATATAAGATCATCGCTTTCCAAAGGCTACCTGATGTTGGCTAATGATCCTTTCATTTAACAATTTATGTAGCATACTGCTGAAAACACACCAAATACACAGCTTCTGGCATAGACTGTATAATATTTATTAAGATGTTGCGAAATGGTGAACAAGCAGACCAGGAGCGTGGGACTAATTTTGCTTAATCTGATCTCTGAGGACTGTTGCACCTGACTCAGCTTTGGACTGATTCAAGTGGCTCTGTCCGTTTCATAGTAATGTAAAAATAAAGTTCTGAGCCAATTTGCATTTCCATCCAGTGTTTGCACAGAATTATAGGTTTTAAACAAATGATATTCCCAAAAAAAAATCCAAGGAACATTTTTTTCAGAAAAGTATTTGCAATTAGGAGACTTGTAAATGTTCGAGGAGGCTAAGGCTGCCAGTATACTGATGTTAGCATGAAAGTGATGCACCCTTTATTATAGTAACATTATGCTGAAGACTATCAAAAATGTTATTCCCTATACTTTGTAAGAACATTCAGGTTGGGAATCTAACAAAAATATTAAGGACATCAGATGAATCTTTATCCTCTTCACCTTAAATGTCCATCAAGGCTTCCCACCCAGTCTACGCGTAGAACTTAATGATGCCTAAATTTGACTGGCTGAACTGTCTCATATCAAACAGTTTGGATTATCTTCGCAATTATACTACCAGCCTCCTATCAGGATTCATCAAAGGTGCTGAGTGAATGCATTAACCCTTCCTGCCAATTATCAAAGAGGAAATCAGACAACAAAATCATGACTTAGCATTTGTTTAGGAACCTTAGAATACCACTTAAACTTAAAGACTGAGTATACAAATCATTACTAGATATCATTAATCCCACATTAACTGGTTGCTGATTATAAATTAGCAGTTGAGATTAATATAAATTGGTGAGATTCATCCAGGATTGGACTCATTAGATAGCTGACAAGTTAGAAACATTTGATAACCACTCTAATAAAATTAAGTATGTGTACTTGCAGTTACCAACATTTCCAGAACTTACACAACTTTGTTCCTATGAGCTGGAATGGACAATCTGGTTGGCTCATGGTGAACCTCAATGTGTTAATTATTGCTCCTAAGCACTCTACTCCTGGGTAAATTCAACTTCGTGCAGGTAGCTGTACCTGGAATAACTGGCTTAAACCTGAACCTCAGAGCAATTTGGAGATCGACATGAAACATGTAGTATAGTCATACAAAAGCAATATAATGCAGATGCTAGTAATCTGAAGTAAAAACAGAAAATTCTGGAAGTACTTAGCGGGTCTGTCAGCATCTGTGGAGCTAGAAATGGAGTTAATGTTTCAGGTCGATGACTTTTCATCAGAACGTTAAAAAGTTAGAGATGAACTAGGTTTTAAGCAAGTACACAAGCAAGGAAAGGGGAAAGGAAAGAACAAAAGGGAAGGTCTGTGAGTGTGAAGAAGTGATTAAATGATAAAAGGCAAAAATGGGTGGTAATAGGGCAACCAAAGACATACAATCTTAAATTCTGTAACCTTTCTCTCTCTGTTACAGTTGCACTTGCTGATTCGGCAGAGACTCCTTTCTATGTATACCAGCAAAGAACTCTGACACCTTGTACGATAACAATGATTACAAGAACCACAAAAAGAACTAGAACTAAAATAATAACTAAAGACTTCAATGTCAGAAGCACCACTTTATACATCCTTAATTTCCAAAGAAATATCCTAAATTACATTGATCAATCTGAGTGGCACATGCAAAACACCCTTTTGGTGTTAAACACCTCCTAGCCATATTGGCGCCCCTGATAATCTCCAATTCAAAGAAAGACTGCTATCTCTGGCCCTGTCATCCTGACAGTAAGGACATTTTTGTTTGCATAAACCTCCATGGTTTAATTAGTATGAGTTCTCCTCTTTCCCAACATTCAGTCTGACTACTGACTCCATTCTAAGGACACATTTAAAACAACTTTTAAGGTATTTCTCCAACTTGCATTTAATTAGCACCTTTAATGTAGAAAAATATCCCATGATGTTGCGGCGTAATCAAACAAAAATAGATACCGAGGCAAAGAATAAAATATTAGGAGGGGTGACCCCAAAAGCTTAGTCAAGGAGATTGATTTTAAAGAGGAGAGGTGGTGGAGAAGAATTCCAGAGCATCGGGCCTAGACAGTTAAAGCCAAGGACACCTGTGGCAGGCTGAAGGAATTGATGGGGAAGGATGCACAAGATGTCAGAGTTAGAGGAATGGAGCTCTAGGAAAGTTTTAGTCCAGAGGAGGTTACAGAGACAACGATAGAGTGTGAGCTGTGGCTTAGTTGATAGCATTCGCACTTCGGAGTCAGAATGTTGTGGATTCAAGTCCCACTCCAGAGATTTGAGCATCACAATCTAGACTTACACTCCAGTGCATTCCTGAGAGGCTGCTCTACTGTTGGAGGTGCTGTCTTTTGGATGAGACATTAAACCAATGCCTCATCTGCTCTCTCAAGTGGACACAAAAGATCCCATGGCACTATTTCAAAGAAGAGCAGGGGAGTTATCCCTGGTGTCCTGCCAAACATTCATCCCTCAATCAACATCACAAAAACAGATTGTTTGGTCATTATCAAACCATGAAGGTTCAAACACAAAATGAAACTTTAAATTGGAAGCATCAAAGGACCAGGAGCCAATTTAGATAAGCAAGGACAGGGGTGATTGATGAGTAGTTTGGTGCAGTATAGGATACAGGATAAGGTTGCAGAGCTGTGAATGAGCTGATGTTTATGGAGGGTGGCAGACAGGAAGTCAACCAGAAGAACATTCGATCTGGAGGTGAAAAAAGTTTAGATGAAACTTTCAACAGCAGGTAAGTTAAGGCAGGAGCAGAGACAGGCTTTAAAGATGAGGTTATGGGGCGGGAAGCTCAGCTTGGAGTGGACTAGGATGGCAAGGTTGCAAACGGTCTGTTTCAACCTGAGAGATTGGCTGGGGAGAGGGATTCAATTGGTAACAGAGCTATTGATTTTGTGGTGGAAGCCAAAAAACTTAGTCTCACCAATGTTTGACTGAAAATGTTGTGACTCATCCAAGGCTGCAGGATATGAGGCGTGATAGGAGAAAAACGAGAGATAGACATGAGTTCAGGGCTAGGGTGGTGGCAGGCTGCACTACAGAGGCATACTGCCACTTCCTGGGGGAGTGATGCACCAATGGCTGTTCCCTGTGCGGCTGCACAGCATTGCAGCATGAGAGGGTGCATGCGGGTACGTCTCCTGCACGCACCGGGAGGTTCTGAATCAGCGCTATGCTGATGTCGCACAGCCTAACAGGCCGATGAAAAGTCAGGGATTCCAAATCTGGGCAACGAATTTGTGCATCACTCTTGAAAAAAAAGGTGCAGAAAGGCAAGATGGGCCCTGTATTGGGCTATTTAAAGGGCTACTCAACAAGTTACAGGTGAGGTGTTTTTAAATTACTTTTGCTCAGGTAGAGTTGGTGAAAGCACTGTGGTGAGTTCTTGGAGCTGTTTTGTGGACGTTTCTGGAAGAAAATTGAGCAGAAAGAGGAGTAGTGGACCCAGGTATGGGGGCAGTTGTTGCAGTACTTCTTGGTCTGCAATGTGACTGGTAGATGGAGCGCAAGAGGCAGAGAGGCAAAGCACTGCGTGGAGACAGGAGAAGGATGGCTCTCCACCAAAGGTCCTACTCGCCAGTGATATTCCAGGAACAATATTCCTACATTCGAATGAGCCAGGAGCAATGCCTGTGGAGGCTCAGATTTAGCAGGGAAGCAGTCACAGAGCTGTGCCACCTACTTCAGCCCGACCTGGAGTCTTACAGCAAGGCGAGGACGGCCCTCCCAGTGGCTTTGAAGATCACATCACCCTCACCTTTTACACCTCTGGACCCTTCCAGGTGGGAGCAGGAGAAATTGTGAATATATCGGAGTATTAAGTTCATCGAAGAATCCAGGAGGTGACGGAGGCCATATATACCAAGCAAGGGGACTTCACCCTCTTCTCCCTCAGGAGGCAAGTGCAGGGTGATCACGATAGCGGGATTCTCAATGGTGCAGGGTGTCACCAACTGTATTCACTTGGCTCTGCAGGCCCCCCCATGTCAACGGGAGAGATACAGAAACCATAAAACAAAAAGCACATCATTCCATCAATGTGCAATTGGTATGTGACCACACCAAGAAGTTCATCCCCGGTGAACGACCACTATGCTGGCAGCAGCCTCAATGCCTTCATCCTGTGCCCTTCTGCCCTACCCACCGTCTTCGGGCCTCTGAGAAGACTCAGTGTCTGCCTGCTCAGGGACAAGGGCTACCCACCTCTGCATATGGCTTATGACTCATATGAATTAGGAGCAGGAGTAGGCCACTCGACCCCTTGAGCCTGCTTCGCCATTCAATACGTTCATGGCTGAACTGATTACTCCACCTTTCCACCTACCCCCGATAACCTTCCATCCCCTTGCTTATCAAGAATCTATCTACCTCTGCCTTAAAAATATTTTTGCAGCGGTGACAGGGAGAGCGAGGTGGCAGCTGGGTAAGTGAGTTTCAACTTATATAAACTTACCTTTTTGTTTCGGCAGTTTCTTTTTGCAGCGGCGACAGGGAGAGCGAGGTGGCAGCTGGGTAAGTAAGTCCTATATATTTGGGCAGCGGCTGAACCCGAGACACTACACCTGTAGTGTCTCCCACCCGCCCTCCTCCTCTAACCAAAAAAAAAGGACTCGGTGGTGTGTAGATAAGGTAAGGCTTTTTCTATTTCTTTTTTTTTCCGTGTGATTGGTAAAAACTTTTTGTTCCTTTTTCATTTATCTAAGTTAAGACTAAGTTAAGCTTAAGATTAAAAATGGCAGGAGATCTCAGACCCGTGTTATGCTCCTCTTGCTCAATGTGGGAGCTCAGGGACACGGCTGATGTCCCTGACTCCTTCACGTGCTGGAAGTGTGTCCAGCTGCAGCTCTTGTTAGACCGCATGACGGCTCTGGAGCTGCGGATGGACTCACTTTGGAGCATCCGCGATGCTGAGGAGGTCGTGGATAGCACGTTTAGCGAATTGGTCCCACCGCAGATTAGGATTGCTGAGGGAGAAAGGAAATGGGTGACCAAAAGGCAGAGAAAGAGCATGAAGGCAGCGCAGGTGTCCCCTGCGGTCATCTCCCTCCAAAACAGGTATACCGTTTTGGATACTGTTGGGGGAGATGGCTCACCAGGGGAAGGCAGCAGTAGCCAGGTTCATGGCACCGTGGCTGGCTCTGCTGTTCAGAAGGGCGGGAAAAAGAGTGGAAGGGCTATAGTCAAAGGGGATTCGATTGTAAGGGGAGTAGATAGGCGGTTCTGTGGTCGAAAACGAGACTCCCGAATGGTATGTTGCCTCCCAGGTGCACGGGTCAGGAATGTCTCAGATCGGCTGCAGAACATTCTGAAGGGGGAGGGTAAACAGCCAGTTGTTGTTGTGCACATAGGCACCAATGATATAGGTAAAAAACGGGATGAGGTCCTACAAGCAGAATTTAGGGAGTTAGGAGCCAAGTTAAAAAGTAGGACCTCAGAGGTAGTAATCTCAGGATTGCTACCAGTGCCACGTGCTAGTCAGAGTAGAAATGAAAGAATAGTCAGGATGAATGCATGCCTTGAGAGATGGTGCAGGAGGGAGGGGTTCAGATTTTTGGGACATTGGGACCGGTTCTGGGGGAGGTGGGACTATTACAAATTGGACAGTCTACACCTGGGCCGGACTGGAACCAATGTCCTTGGGGGTGCTTTTGCTAACGCTGTTGGGGAGGGTTTAAACTAATGTGGCAGGGGGATGGGAACCAAATGAGGAGGTCAGTGGACAGTAAGGAGGTAGTAACTAAAGCCTGTAAGGAACTAGATAATGAAGTCAGCGTGACTAAGGGGAAGAATAGGCAGGGAGCAGATGATGAACGCAGAGGGACTGGTGGTCTGAGGTGCATTTGTTTTAATGCAAGAAGTGTAGTAGGTAAGGCAGATGAACTTAGGGCTTGGATTAGTACCTGGGAGGATGATGTTATTGCTATTACTGAGACTTGGTTGAGGGAAGGGCACGATTGGCAACTAAATATCCCAGGATATCGATGCTTCAGGTGGGATAGAGAGGGAGGTAAAAGGGGTGGAGGAGTTGCATTACTGGTCAAAGAGGATATCACAGCTGTGCTGAAGGAGGGCACTATGGAGGACTCGAGCAGTGAGGCAAAATGCGCAGAACTCAGAAATAGGAAGGGTGCGGTAACAATGTTGGGGCTGTACTACAGGCCTCCCAACAGCGAGCGTGAGATAGAGGTACAAATATGTGAACAGATTATGGAAAGATGTAGGAGCAACAGGGTGGTGGTGATAGGAGATTTTAATTTTCCCGACATTGACTGGGATTCACTTAGTGTTAGAGGTCTAGATGGAGCAGAATTTGTAAGGAGCATCCAGGAGGGTTTTCTAGAGCAGTATGTAAATAGTCCAACTCGGGAAGGGGCCATACTGGACCTGGTGTTGGGGAATGAGCCCGGCCAGGTGGTTGAAGTTTCAGTAGGGGACTAATTTGGGAATAGTGATCACAATTCCATAAGTTTTAGAATACTCATGGACAAAGACGAGAGTGGTCCTAAAGGAAGAGTGCTAAATTGGGGGAAGGCCAACTATACCAAAATTCGGCAGGAGCTGGGGAATGTAGATTGGGAGCAGCTGTTTGAAGATAAATCCACATTTGATATGTGGGAGGCTTTTAAAGAGAGGTTGATTAGCGTGCAGGAGAGACATGTTCTTGTGAAAATGAGGGATAGAAATGGCAAGATTAGGGAACCATGGATGACAGGTGAAATTGTGAAACTAGCTGAGGAAAAAGGAAGCATACATAAGGTCCAGGCGGCTGAAGAAAGACGAAGCTTTGGAAGAATATCGGGAATGTAGGACCAATCTGAAACGAGGAATTAAGAGGGCTAAAAGGGGTCATGAAATATCTTTAGCAAACAGGGTTAAGGAAAATCCCAAAGCCTTTTATTCATATATAAGGAGCAAGAGGGTAACTAGAGAAAGGATTGGCCCACTCAAGGACAAAGGAGGAAAATTATGCGTGGAGTCAGAGAAAATGGGTGAGATTCTAAACGAGTACTTTGCATCGGTATTCACTGAGGAGAGGGACATGACGGATGTTGAGGTTAGGGATAGATGTTTGATTACTCTAGGTCAAGTCGGCATAAGGAGGGAGGAAGTGTTGGGTATTCTAAAAGGCATTAAGGTGGACAAGTCCACAGGTCCGGATGGGATCTATCCCAGGTTACTGAGGGAAGCGAGAGAGGAAATAGCTGGGGCCTTAACAGATATCTTTGCAGCATCCTTAAACACGGGTGAGGTCCCGGAGGACTGGAGAATTGCTAATGTTGTCCCCCTGTTTAAGAAGGGTAGCAGGGATAATCCAGGTAATTATAGACTGGTGAGCCTGACGTCAGTGGTAGGGAAGCTGCTGGAAAAGATACTGAGGGATAGGATCTATTCCCATTTGGAAGAAAATGGGCTTATCAGTGATAGGCAACATGGTTTTGTGCAGGGAAGGTCATGTCTTACCAACTTAATAGAATTCTTTGAGGAAGTGACAAAGTTGATTGATGAGGGAAGGGCTGTAGATGTCATATACATGGACTTCAGTAAGGCGTTTGATAAGGTTCCCCATGGTAGGCTGATGGAGAAAGTGAAGTCGCATGGGGTCCAGGGTGTACTAGCTAGATGGATAAAGAACTGGCTGGGCAACAGGAGACAGAGAGTAGCAGTGGAAGGGAGTTTCTCAAAATGGAGACGTGTGACCAGTGGTGTTCCACAGGGATCCGTGCTGGGACCACTGTTGTTTGTGATATACATAAATGATTTGGAGGAAAGTATAGGTGGTCTGATTAGCAAGTTTGCAGACGACACTAAGATTGGTGGAGTAGCAGATAGTGAAGGGGACTGTCAGAGAATACAGCAGAATATAGATAGATTGGAGAGTTGGGCAGAGAAATGGCAGATGGAGTTCAATCCGGGCAAATGCGAGGTGATGCATTTTGGAAGATCCAATTCAAGAGTGAACTATACAATAAATGGAAAAGTCCTGGGGAAAATTGATGTACAGAGAGATTTGGGTGTTCAGGTCCATTGTTCCCTGAAGGTGGCAACGCAGGTCAATAGAGTGGTCAAGAAGGCATACGGCATGCTTTCCTTCATCGGACGGGGTATTGAGTACAAGAGTTGGCAGGTCATGTTACAGTTGTATAAGACTTTGGTTTGGCCACATTTGGAATACTGCGTGCAGTTCTGGTCGCCACATTACCAAAAGGATGTAGATGCTTTGGAGAGGGTGCAGAGGATGTTCACCAGGATGTTGCCTGGTATGGAGGGCGCTAGCTACGAAGAGAGGTTGAGTAGATTAGGATTATTTTCATTAGAAAGACGGAGGTTGAGGGGGGACCTGATTGAGGTGTACAAAATCATGAGAGGTATAGACAGGGTGGATAGCAAGAAGCTTTTTCCCAGAGTGGGGGATTCAATTACTAGGGGTCACGAGTTCAAAGTGAGAGGGGAAAAGTTTAGGGGGGATATGCGTGGAAAGTTCTTTACGCAGAGGGTGGTGGGTGCCTGGAACGCGTTGCCAGCAGAGGTGGTAGACGCGGGCACGATAGCGTCTTTTAAGATGTATCTAGACAGATACATGAATGGGCAGGAAGCAAAGAGATACAGACCCTTAGAAAATAGGCGACAGGTTTAGATAGAGGATCTGGATCGGCGCAGGCTTGGAGGGCCGAAGGGCCTGTTCCTGTGCTGTAATTTTCTTTGTTCTTTGACTCTGCTTCTACTGCCTTTTGAGCAAGAGAATTCCAAAGACTCACGACCCTCTGAGAGAAAAAATTTCTCCTCATCATTATCTTAAATGGATGACCCCTTATTTTTAAACAGTGACCCCTAGTTCGAGATTCTCCCACAAGGGTAAACATCCTTTCCTCATCCACCCTGTCAAGACCCCTCAGGATCTTATATGTGTCAATCAAGTCACCTCTTACTCTTCTAAATTCCAGCAGATACAAGCTTAACCTGTCCAATCTTTCCTCATAAGACAGCCTACCCATTCCACGTATTAGTCTCGTAAACCTTCTCTGTACTGCCTCCAACGCATTTACATCCTTCCTTAAATAAGGAGACCAGTACTGTACACAGTACTCCAGATGTGGTCGCACCAATGCCCTGTATAGCTGAAGCATAACCTCCCTACTTTTGTATTCAATTCCCCTCACAATAAACGATAACATTCTATTAGCTTTCCTAATTACATGCCGTACCTGCATACTAACCTTTTGCGATTCATGCACTAGGACACCCAGATCCCTCTGCATCTCAGAGCTCCGCAGTCTCTCACCATTTAGATAATATGCTTCTTTTTTATTCTTCCTGCCAAAGTGGACAATTTCCCACTTTCCCACATTATACTCCATTTATCAGGTCTTTGCCCACTCACTTAACCGATCACTATCCCTTTGTAGCCTCCTTATGTCCTCTTCACAAGTTACTTTCCTACCTATCTTTGTGTCATCAGAAAATTTAGCAACCATACCTTTGGTCCCACCACGTGAGCAGAGCAGGCTTATAATGAAAGCTGGGGGGCCACACGTAACATCGCGGAACAGACAATCAGCCTTCTGAAGCAATCTGGGCCACTCAGAGGGATCTTTGCAGTACGCATCAGAGAGGGTCTCCAAGCTTGTAGCGGTGTGCTGCATCCTTCACAATCTGGTCATTATGAAGACCCAGACATTATCTCCTGCGATCTAGTAGACACTCGGGTAGAGGAGGAGGATTAGCTGGAGGTAAAAGAGAAGGTGGCAAGGAGGAGGAAGAGGCAGGGAGGAGGCAACATGAACCCCATGCAACCGCCGTGAGACAGAATGTATTGTGAGGCTTTGCTTCAATTGCAACAAGTTTCCCCATCCAAATGTGGATCCACCATTCGCCACTATCACATCCATTTCAGATTCCCCACTACAAATTCCCCTTCATTTATTAAAAGGCATCAACAAAAACCTTCACAAAACATCCAACAACACCTCCTATATAAACAGCAATGACCTATTCACGCTTGTGAAAACCTTTAGTGCCTGTCTTGCAGGTGTCCTTGCCTGTCCTCTTACGCAGTGTTGCCCCAATGGCTGCAGCACAACTGGTGGAAGGCTGCTGACTTTCAAAGGGGGGAAACATATACCATATGCATATACCATGTGCAGATTTGACTATTTTCTAATTGTGTTTTCAGTTAACCTTTGGTGAAAATTAGAACTTTTCTATGACTAATATATTCTGTATTTAAAATTTTTCATCGTGCTCTTGACTCAAAGAAAATAAGAAATATAGTTAACAGCTGCCTGAGACCATTGCTATTCCTTGAGCTGGATTCAATTTGAGGTCACTGATGCAATGGTAAAGACTGAAACCAGTGTCAAATTCATAACCAACTATATAATCTACAATTGCCAACAAAGCAAGCCAAGAAATGTTTCTTGCCATCATTATCTATCAGCTGTACTCTAAACGATGCCAATGGTTGATCCAAGGTGGTTGAAGGTAGCACTCTAGAGAGCTTCCAACACTTGGGTGAGAAATGCTTCTCAAAAGGCCTCAGAGGGTTCAAGCACTGAATGAGGAAATAGGGCATCCAATGTTTTTTAAAAAAGGGAATATCTTGGAGGGGAATTAATTAGGATCTGCTGGGCTCAATATAATTTGGCAGTTGACTTGGAAAGTGTCAGAATCATTTCACTGTGGCTTTGATGCCAAAAGATGACCTAATAGGAATAGAAAAGAATAAATATCTGAATTACCAGTTTCCACACGTATTTGTTTTTTTTCTAATTAATACTTATTAGAAGCAATTACATGAGAAATGAACATTTGATGAGCTGTTGTTGAAGAACAAAAGGTGAAATGTTATCAGAATGACAAAGAATGTTGCAGGGAAGGATTGGGACCTGATACAAAGATTGACATATGGCACCAAGAATTAGCATGTCTCACATGGCTATATGTTCTTAGGTAATTAATGAAAACGATGTTGCTATGAATTACAGTTACGTCAGCACCAAACATGGGACAGCAGCTGTTCAACTGACTTCAATAATTAAATAACAGATAGCACAAAATCTGTGCACAGAGGACACTCTTCCTGCACTTAATGGCTTTTCACTTCAGTGTTTATTCTGGCTTGTGATGGTGTGTGGTTGAAGAATCGTTGTATGTGGGCGTGAGACATCTGCAAAACGTGTTTCATTGATGTGTGTAAGTCAGCAGCTGTGCTGAAATGGTGAGCCTGATCCTGGACTATTGCCATTCCACTATCACAGCCAGTGTTTAGTCCCCTCATTGCTCCATTGTGGTGATGGAAAAGATGTTACTACAGCAATAGGTTTGGCTGCTCTGATACTATGTTCAAAATTTGTGTGAGCTTAATATTCCATGGCCACACTAGATATGAGTGCAGAATAAGTAGTAGGTTAACAGTATAGCAAACATAGTTTTTGATTCTGTGCATATCAAAGATTTACAATAGAATGTATTTAGCTACCTGGCACTAGGACATTTACCACCTCTCCTGTTGGACGGGATAAAAGGAAAAAGCTGCTATCTGATAAGCCAGAATCTCAATTTCTCTCTCTCTCCTTTGGAAATCTTTCTAATCTGTATCACTTGTCAACACCAGCATAGGCTCCAATCAACAGTCAACCTCTCCCTGTCTCTCAGTGAGTCATTGTGGATCAAAAACAATAGAATTACACCCTTTGGTAAGTCCTTCTGAGAATGCCCTAAAATATTCAAGTCAAACATTTGAGTAGCCCTGCAGTTTAAGTTACAACAAACTTATGAACCCCACTGTCAACCCAGCAGAACTACTTATCTTCCCATCACAGATAAGGATTTGCAGACTTGTTTTCACAGAAAAGCGGACCAAATTACAAAATTTGATCCAACAACATTGGTGACAATTCTGGAATCTCATAACAAAACAGCTTTACTTAACATGAAAGCAGTGGCCTTGGTTTATATCTAGGATTATTTTTGAGCTGTTGGTTGTTATTTGAGTTGTTTGACAGCTTTTGAGATTTTTTTCAGCTTAACATCATATAATCACTACTCTCCGACTTCCCTTGTGATCTTCTTTATTATTTTCAACTATTCTAAAGGAGACAGCAGATTAAGAGGAGATTTGATAGAGGTATTCAAAACCATGAGGGGTCGGGACAGAGTAGACAGGGAGAAACTGTTCCCATTGGCCGAAGGATCCAGAACCAGAGGGTACCGATTTAAGGTGATTGGCAAAAGAAGCAAAAGCGACATGAGGAAAAACTTTTTTACACAGCGAGTGATTAGTGTTACATTTATGCCGCATTGCTGGATATTTATATATATATCTGATTTATCTCAAAGCATTGCAGGTATCACACTTGTATTAAATCACCAACTAGTTTATTTACAGCACTTTAAAGTATCTCAGCTCTTACTAGATCTCAGTACAATGCTTCTCAGAACAGTATGCCTTTTTTTGGTTTCAGTTTCAAACTCCTCAGCTCCACCCATAGGCTTCAGCAATCAAGCACAGTGAACACAGATCAGTGGACAGACTAATACAATCAAACCCAGATCAATCAAACACTACCGCTAGGATTTGTAATGTACTGCCTGAGAATGTGCTGGAGGCAGATTCAAATCAAGGCTTTCGAAAGAGAACTGGATAAATATATGAAGGGAAAAAAATTGCAGGGCTACAGGGAAAAGGGAGGGGAGTGGGACAAGGTGAGTTGCTCTTGTAGAGTGCTGGCATGAACACGATGGGCTGAATGGCTTCTTTCTATGCTGTAAACATTCTATGATTATATGCTGCATCCTTCAGTATGGCCATTGGCTCTTTAATTAGGTGTCTTACTAATAAAACAATGTGTTATTACATTTCTAACCTTTGCCAGTTCTGATGAAAGCTCACAGACCTAAATGTTAACTTTGTTTCTCTCTCCACAGATGCTGCCAGACCTGCTGAGTACTTCCAGCACTTTCTGTTTTTATTTAATACGTTCTCTAGATCCATTTAGCCTTATAAAAGCTTGTTTCAAACAAAACAGATGTGAAATACCTTTTTTGTTCATCAAATAAGTTTACATAGTATGTATGAGTATGTTTTTCCTACATTACAACATTACTTCATTGGCTGTAAAGCACTTTGAGATGTCCTGAGGTCGTGGAAGGTGCTATATAAATGCAAGTCTTGCTTTCTTTCTTTTTCTTCAGGTATAACCTGCAGAGCATCCTCCCCCTTCGCAGCCAGAAAATGTCAGATTATCTGAGCTGTGAACTCCTCTATCGCCAGTGCCACTATGTAACTGCCTGATATCAGATCTACCATACGTTGCAGAACTAGCCTGGACATCTTTTCCTCTGAGTAAGTGTTCTGCTTGCAAAGAACTGGAGAAGCTTGACATTGAGGGCTGGTACTCTGAATAGCAGACAAGTCTGGCAAGCAGGCTATGGAGTTGAGAGTCCAGTGCCATCAGGTGGCAATGCGCAGGCCAACTGATGATGAACACTGGCATACTGCATCCTACAGCATCATGTGCCAGGAACAGAAACACATGAATAGCCCAAAGGATAATATAATTATTTTTGTACTAAACTTGTTAAACTTTTCCTTGAATTACATCTGTTTCATGTGTACAACAACAGCTTAAGCCAGTTTTATTCTGTCCAATTACACAAAATTATGAGGCAGCCCACCTAGCAGCCTGGTTGAGACCTGACAAAACAAGTGTGGCTGGCAGATGTGAGTATGAACCATGACTTTAAACTAGAACCACAAAGCTGAGAATTTAGAATTTTAAAGGAGCAATGAAATCCCAGTGGTGAAGTAATTCCTTTCATTGCATTACTCACTTTTCACTCCACGTATTTTCTGTCAATGTTTCCCAGTTCATCTTGTTTGTCTCAGCAGAGCATTCTGTGCTCTCTTAATTGAGCTACCTGATTCAGCATTAGGAACTACTGACTGGATTTCGAGGGGAAAGGTATTGAATTGATATCATAAGGATTACTCTTTGGTTTTTCTAAAGTCAAAGATTGATCCTGATATTACATAGCAGGGTTTAAATATTTGAACATTCTTAGAACACACCATAACATGGATACACTTACCCTATACCCTCGACTGTCCATTTACATCATCCTTACTGGGCAGGCAGCCATAAAGGCAGGGCTAACATGTGGCGAGTCGAAGAGACTTAGTAGTTGGCAGGAAAAAAGACAGAGGCGCAAGGGGAGAGCCAACTGTGCAACAGCCCCGACAAACAAATTTCTCTGCAGCACCTGTGGAAGAGCCTGTCACTCTAGAATTGGCCTTTATAGCCACTCCAGGCGCTGCTTCACAAACCACTGACCACTTCCAGGCGCATATCCATTGTCTCTCGAGATAAGGAGGCCCAAAAGAAAAGAAAAAAGAACTGGGCATTAGACACATTTCTACTGTTGCTGCCTTCATCAACTTCTCCATTCCTGTAAGTGCAAGGATTCAGAACAACAAGATCAACAGGGAATGGTGACATGTCTCTACCACGAAATTATCTGCTTTATCAAGCTTCTAGGACTCAAATCTCTACCACAAAAATAAATTGGAGACAATTGTCTTTCTCAAAGTAAAAACTTTGTAGTTGCAACTCCAACCACAGGTATCCAACTAGCAATTATCATTATGATAGAAAAGTAAGGTATTTATGAAATGGGGACATATATGAAAAGAGGCACATTTTATTCTTAAGAATACACAAATTCACTCATTTGTTTTCAAAAACAGGCATAGTTGAACCTGAGTAGATTTGAATTGAACTAAATTCAAGTAACTGGAAATGAATTCCAATTAACTGAATTTGGGTCACTTCAGGTTTGTATTTTAGGCCAGAATTAATTCTGAATTAGGTCATCATTTTACAGGCAAACAATTATAGATAAAATATACAATCAAGCAATACATTCCATAAAAACCTTCCAATTCTGAAATGGGGTCTTAAGTGTGAATAATACATGTATGTTCTGATCGGAAATTGGCAGACGTAACACCATCTTGAGCTGGATTTTACAGCCCCCCACCCCCGACGTCGAGGGTCATGGCAGGGGGAGCTGGAAAATACCTCCAAGAAAGGCCGCCACGAGCCTCAATGCCGGGAAAGCCCGGCCCGATATTGCCAGCGGCGGCAAGGCCTCGCGTCGGCCCCCCGCCACTCGATGACGGGACCAAAATTTACATAGGCAAATTTATTAAAATAAATGAATTAATGACTTACCCACTCCTGCAGTCTGTTCCGGGGCGATACTGGTACCGGTGGCTGGCACTCGTTTGGAGATCTGATGCGGGACACTGGTGGGGAGTGGGGAGCAAGTCAGTATTTCAGTGTGGGGGTCGGGGGGAGCGAGGTCAAACTAATCTGATTGGTGTAGGGGATGGTGGGAAGGGGCGAAGTTAAAGTTTGTGAACTTTGCCGGGGGGGGGGAGTGAAGGTCAGGTACACAAGAAAAGTATTTTGGGGAGGAGAGGGCAAGGAATGAGTGTATGGTTATTGCGGGGGTGGGAAAGGGGCTAGAAACATTTATTTAATTTTTAAAAATAAATTTTCATGCACTATCGCTTTAAAACTTTAAATTGTAATGTAGGGGTCGAAATGTAGGACCTTTGAAAATGGCATTGGCGCCTGCGCAGGGGTACCTGCGCCATTGCCGGGGCGAACTACCAGCCCCCTCCATGTCATCGGGGGGGGGGGGGTGGTGGGGGGCAGTCCACCCTGGCCATTTAAATGAGCTGCCGCAGGGAATATTGCAGCAGCTCCGCGAAGTCCAGTCCGCGCGGGTGGTCTGCCATTTTTGAAGCTCGCCGCTTGTAAAATCCAGCCCCTTGTGTGTAAAACAACATTGTGTGTATCGAATAACAACCAAAAATGCTGGAAACAGAATTAACATTTCATGTCAATGAGCCTTCCATGTTAATTCTGTTTCTCTGTCCACAGATGCTGCCTGACCTGCTAAGTATTTCTAGCACCTTCTGTTTTTATTTCTGATTTCCAGCATCTGCAGTATTTTGCTTTTGTATTTGTTAGCATGGAACATAACAATTGGTGCTTTGAATAAACTTTTCTTATAAACTTAGTTTTATTACTGTGTAAATTATCCAAGTAACTTGTTAGCAATGCAACTATCTCTGGACCCTCAATGATGAAATTTAGGTTTCAACCTGATCATCCTTCTACTCAAGCAACTCCAACAGTCCACATTCATCAACCTTAGCTCAACCTTTAATGGTTAACCAAGGCATGACAATTATAGAAAGGAAGAACTTATATAGTGCCATTCACTCAGGACCCCGAGCACTTTACAACCAATGAAGTACTTTTGAAGTGCAGTCAATGTAGGAAACATGGGAGCTATTTTGCACACATCAGCGTTCAGCAGACAGCAATAAAATATATGACCAGATCATCTGTTTTAGGCATCAGTTGAGGGATAAATGTTGGCCAGACAACCAAGAGAACTCCACTGCTTTTCTTTGAATAGTGCCATGGCATCTTTCATATCTAGGGTGGCCACTGGTGGAGGGCAGGAATACAGAACCCAGACCCCATGCCCCAGCCTGCCAAACCTGCGCATGCGCTCATGCAAAAATGACCACGAGCTCATGGCCTGTAGTCTGCCGACATAATTAACAAAAACGAGCACAGAACATTGCGATTGCAATTTTTGCACACTGAATGAGCTTTATACTGGATCTAAAGGCATCCAATACTGGAACGGGTTCAGATGTGCTGAAATCCGAGTTGTCCAATAAAAAAACGGACGAATAACTACCCTATGCACATCCACCTATGAGGGCAGACGGGGCCTTGGTTTAAAGTCTCATCCAAAAGATGGCACCTTCATCCATGCAGCACTCCCTCAGTACCACATAATCAGTCTCAGTTATGTGCTCAAGTCTCTGGAGCGGGATTAAAACCTACTGACTTAGAGGTGAGTGTGCTGTCACTGAGCTACACAATTCTAGGGCTGAATTTTACCAGCCTTCTGGAGATGGGCTGGGAGCCGGGACATCTCGCACAATGCCCCCGTGGTGGCTGAGGTGAGGAAGAGACGGTTGCCCACCTCCTCCTGGAATGTGTCTTTGCAAAGCAGGTGTGGAAAGAGATGCAGTGGTTTTTGTCGAGGTTCATCCCAAGCAGCTCTGTAACACAGGAGTCTGTGCTCTACGGGCTGTTCCCAGGGACACACACCGAGACAAACATCAACTGCTGCTGGAGGACTATCAATTCGGTGAAAGACGCCCTTTGGTCTGCCCGAAACTTGCTGGTCTTCCAGCGCAAAGGGTTGTCCACGACCGAATGTTGCAGACTGGCACATTCCAAGGTCCAGGACTACGTGCTGAGGGATGCACTAAATCTTGGGGCAGCCGCAGCAAAGGCTCAATGGAGAAAGACCACAGTGTAAGGTCCCCCCACCAAGCTGAACTGAGGGGCTGGATCCATGGGAAACCCCTCGAACTGTATCGGGAAAATTTTCATTTGCTGTAAATGTAAAAATGTAATTGGCATGACAAATGTGAATGGAAGGGTTGTGAAGCAACTCATGATTGTGTATTGAAGGAAACTGATCTCCCTTGCAATGTTTGTATTTTTTGGTGCTGTTTGAAACTGTTTGGTAATGTATTTTTTACAGATTTTTATGAATAAGGTATATTTTGGAAATAAATAAAAAAATCTCGTAAAAGGGTGGCAGAAGGCATTGGGTGGGGAGCCCAATGTCTTCCCACCATCATGGCATTTTCCCAGGCACGGCCACCACCAATTATGCCAATTAAGTGCCTAATTAACGGCCACTTCTCACCCCATATTTTACCGACATCGGGAGGCATTGCCGCCACATGGGGAGATCGCCAGATAAAACATTACAGCCTCCCAACAGGTTCTCAGGGGCGGCGCACCCTCCTTTATGGTCGCTCCACTGCCTACAAAGGGGTTCCCTGGCAACAATGGCAGCCCCTGCAGCTATGGTGCCACCACTGAATGATGCCGCCCCCACCCCCCCGATCACCAGTTGTAGGTGGGGTGGGGGGGTATTCCCTATCTGACCCCAGCACCATTCATAAATGGTGCACTAGTCCTTATTGTCCCACACAGCATTCTGTTATTGAAGAATATTGTTAATACTCCAATAATCCTTCAGGGTTTAAAACTATTTTGACTGAAATGCTTACTACCTACAGCTATAGTTCCCTGAAGCTTTGAGATTAGCTAAATATTCTGGTACTTACTCCAGGATATCTTAACAGCTCAGCTTAATACCCAAAGAACTCCTATATCCATGCAATGCAGCAGCAACACACAGTAGTAGAGATTGACCAAAATGGATTTGCAACCAAGGTTCCCTAAACATCAAATGTGTTTTCCTGTAAAAGAAAGAAAAGGACAATCAGAGACAAAATCATGTTGACCCTCTCTCCCAGTAGCATGTGAAGATCAGTAAGGCAAGGTTTGGGATCACATCTGTTAATCACCCAACAATGCATGAACATATATAAATTACAAAAAAAAACAAGAATGGAATACATATATCAATGTCTTACACTGAACCAGCAAAAGAAATACACTCACCATCACTTCAAACTCCAAAAGAACATGTTGACAAATGCTAATAATCTTTTCCTCTAAATTGGTTTCAATAAAGAGATGATAGCTCATTTCTTCAGAAGTTGGAAAATCACTAAATGTGATTCTTTGTTGGTGCAGTCTACACTGAATCAACGATGCCTTTTAATTATAAGACAGCTTGATCCGATTAAACTCAAAAGAAGAAGTATATTGGAAAGGGGCGGAAAAGCGACAGGATCAAAGAACCAGCCCTAATATAGGAAGCGATAAAAGATCCCATGGCTGCCTCTAGTTATTAGAGAAATGCTTTCAAGTTGTAAGCTCATTTACTTCAGCAAGAGAACAATTTGCATATCTGAACCTACACTTAGTTCTGCTCTACTCAGCAAACTGTGCTTTATTTAATTAGGATGGCAGGGAAAAACCCAATGAGGCCAGGTAAATCACTGATTAAGTTAAAGGTCAGTAACAAGGCTTGGTATTCAAAACTGCAAATTCAGAAAATTAGCAGTCTGGATTAAGTTTTCCTGTTCATTTCAATTTTCTAATCTGCAAGTTGGATCATGGACAGATCAAGGACAGATTGAGCATATTTTTACTTTTTAATACATTTACTTAGCACCATTTTATCTTAACCAATTGCTTGCACTTACACCATTACTGTATATCCTCTGGGGTGTAAGTGAGTTTCAGTCACTAGTTAGGCACATTTCGCAACAACAATAACAACTTATATTTATATAGCGCCTTTAAAATAACAAAATGTCCCAAGGCGCTATAAAACAAAGTATGGCACATACGGAAATATTAGGTCAACTGATCAAAAGTTTGGTCAAAGACGTAAGTTTTAAGAAGTGTCTTAATGGAGGAAAGTGAGGGAGAGAGGTGTAGGCGGGGTATTCCCAAGCTTAGGGCCCAGACAATTGAAGGCACGGCCACCAATGGGGGAGCGATTAAAATCGGGGATGCTCAAGAGGCCAGAATTAGAGGTGCGCAGATATCACAGAGGGTTGTGGGGCTGGAGGAGCTTACAGAGATAGAGAGGGGGAAAGGCGATGGAAGGAATTGAAAAGAAGGATGAGAATTTTAAAATCAAGACATTACCTGCCTGGCAGGCAATGAAGGTCAGCGAGCACAAAGGTGATTGGCAAATGAGTCTTGGTGCGAGTTAAGACACAGGCAGCAGGGTTTTGGATGACCGCAAGTTTGCAGAGTAACAAAGTGAATGAGGGTTTTAGCAGCAGATGAGCTGAGACAGGGGATGTGGTTGTTGGAGGTCAAACATCTGAGCTCCAGGACATCACTGCAGGAGTTCCTCAGGGTAGTGTCCTAGGCCCAACCATCTTCAGCTGCTTCATCAATGACCTTACTTCTATCATAAGGTCAGAAGTGGGGATGTTCTCTGATGATTGCACAATGTTCAGCACCATTCGTGACTCCTCAAATACTGACGCAGTCCGTGTAGAAATGCAGCAAGACCTGGACAATATCCAGGCTTGGGCTGATAAGTGGCAAGTAACATTTGCACCACACAAGTGCCAAGCAATGACCATCTCCAACAAGAGAGAATCTAACCATCTCCCCTTGACATTCAATGGCATTAAGATCGTTGAATCGCCCACTATCAACATCTTAGGCCCTACCATTGACCAAAACCTGAACTGGAGTAGCCATATAAACACCTTGGCTACAAGAGCAGGTCAGAGGCTAGGAATCCTGTGGCGAGTAACTCACCTCCTGACTCCCCAAAGCCTGTCCACCATCTACAAGGCACAAGTCACGCGTGTGATGGAATGCTCTCCACTTGCCTGGATGGGTGCAGCTCCAACAACTCTCAAGAAGCTCGACACCATCCAGGACAAAGCAGCCCGCTTGATTGGCACACCATGCACAAACATTCACTCCCTCCACCACCGACGTACAGTGGCAGCAGTGTGTACCATATACAAGATGCACTGCAGCAATGCACCAAGGCTCCTCAGACAGCACCTTCCAAACCCGCGACCTCTACCACCTCGAAGGACAAGAGCAGCAGATGGATGGGAACATCACCACCTGCAAGTTCCCATCCAAGTCACACAACATCCTGACTTGGAACTATATCGGCGTTCCTTCACTGTCGCTGGGTCAAAATCCTGGAACTCCCTTCCTAACAGCATTGTGGGTGTACTTACCCCACATGGACTGCAGCGGTTCAAGAAGGCAGCTCACCGCCACCTTCTAAAGGGCAATTAGGGATGGGCAATAAATGCTGGCATAGCCAGTGACGCCCACATCCCATGAATGAATTTTTAAAAAGTCAGGCGAAGTTACAGAGGTGGAAATAGGTGGTATTAGTGATGGCGGGAATATGTGGTTGGAACCTCCCCTTGGGGTCAAAAATAAGAAGAAGAATACAAACAGTCTCGACTGTTACCAGGGAGAGGGATGGAGTCAGTATTTAGGGGACAGAGTTTGGAGAGGGGGCTGAAAACAATGGCTTCAGTCTTCCCAATATTTAATTGGAGGAAATTTCTGCTCATCCAGAACTAGATGTTAAAACAGCTAAAACAGAGCTTGTGTTTGTTAGAAAGGCAATCCAAAGACTCAAGAAGTGGACGGTGTTTTGATTTCATAATACTCAATATTATTTTCTAACATTTTGGTTACAGCAAGAATTAATATTTCAGTAAAATGGATATTTTTTATGTTACCTTTGAGAACATTTCAAGAGTGGACTGAGTGCTTTATTTTCCAAGCAAAAATTTCATAGGAACAACATACCCTCTATTTTTTTTACTGCATGGACAGTTTGTTTAAGTGTGTCAGTTCAGCCATGAACTTATTGAATGGTGGAGCAGGCCTGAAGGGCTGAGTGGCCTATTCCTGCTCCTAACTCGTATGTTTGTACATATGTTTGTCTGTGTGAGCCCTTTAAATTGTGTGAGCCAGCACAGTGACTTAAAGGGGACGACTTGTGCACAGCTTGCGTGGGAACTTTCAGATGTGCCATGCACCTTGGAGGGAACATTGCATGGGAAGGTAAGGATTTTTAGATGGCTTACCAGTTTGAGTTGTATTCGGCCCTGTGGGACTGGGTCGGCTGGAAGTATACGAGAGTATGCTTCTGGCTGGCAGCATGTCAGAGTCCACGCGGAAAGGCATCATCACCCTCATCTACAAACGGAAGGGGGAGAGGGCAGAAATCAGAAATTGGCAGCCCATCTCACTGCTTGATGTTGACTACAAGATTCTGACCTAAGTCATCGCCATCGGGTAAAGTCTGCTCTGGAGTTGGTGATTCACCCTGACCAGACCTGCACTGTACCCGGCAGGAAGATCTCTGATTGTCTCGTGCTACTCAGGGATACGATCGCCTATGTACGGGACAGGAGGGTGGACACCTGCCTCATCAGCTTGGACCAGGAGAAGGCTTTTGACAGGATATCGCACACCTACAATGATGGACGTGCTCTCCAAAATGGGGTTTGGGGAGGGAATCTGCAATTGGATCAAACTACTCGACACAAACATCAGTAGCACAGTCTCAATCAATGGGTAGGAATCAGAAAGTTTCCCGATCCAATCTGGAGTCAGACAGGGCTGTCCTCTCTCCCCTGTCTTGTTCATTTGCTGTATTGAACCCTTTGCTGAGTCTATTAGGAAGGATGCAGACATAGGAGGGGTGACAATCCCAGGCAGCGGACCAATCAGGTTAAAACCTCCCTGTACAAGGATGACGTTGCTGTCTTCTGCTCGGATCTGCTGTCCGTTCGCAGACTGTTGAGCATCTGCGACCAATTCGAACTGGCCTCAGGAGTCAAAGTTAACCACGGCAAGAGCGAGGCCATGTTCTTTGGAAACTGGGCTGACCGATCCTTTGTCCCCTTCACCGTCAGGTCAGACTACCTGAAGGTGCTGGGGATATGGTTGGGAAGGGACGGGGCGTGCACCAAAACCTGGAGGGAGCGAGTAGCCAGGGCACACCACAAACTGAGCACGTGGGAGCAGCGATCCCTCTCCATTGTGGGTAAGAACCAGGTCAGCAGGTGCGAGGCACTCACGTTGCTGCTGTATGTGGCGCAGGTCTGGCCCCCACTCCTGCGCCATGGCAGTCATCCGAGCCATTTTCCGCTTCATCTGGGGATCCAAAATGGACCGGGTCCGGAGGAACACGATGTTCAAACCTCTTGATAAGGGCGGGAAAAATGTACCCAACGTCGCTCTCATCCTGATGACCACCTTCGTGTGTGGCTGCATCAAGCTGTGCGTAGAGCCCCAGTACGCAAACTCCAAGTGTCACTACGTGCTGAGGTTCTATCTGTCCCCGGTGTTGTGAAGGATGGGCCTGGTCACATTGCCACGGAACGCTTCATTCAGTTGGACCATGCCATACCACCTATCCTTCACGGAAAAGTTTCTGCGGAAAAACACCTTTGACCACCAATCCATCAGGCAATGGGCTGCACGGAATGTCCTCAAGGCTCTACGGGAAAAGGAGATGGTGGATCCTGTCGGATGGTTCCCCGAGCAGATTGCCAAAGTCATTTGGCAGAATGCCTCATCACCAGAACTTTCAAACAAGCACCAAGATGTAGCTTGGCTGGTGGTGAGAAGAGCCTTCCCCGTCAGATCCTTCCTGCACGCCCGGAGTCTCACTGCCTCCGCATGCTACCCTCGAGGTGGCTGTAGTGAGCAAGAGACTGTTGCCCACCTCCTTCTGGAATGTGCCTTTGCAAAGCAGTTGTGGAAAGAGATGCAGTGGTTTTTGTCGAGGTTCATCCCAAGCCGCTCTGTAACAAAGGAGTCTGTGCTCTACGGGCTGTTCCCAGGGATGCACATCGAGATAAACATCAACTGCTGCTGGAGGACCATCAGTTCGGTGAAAGACGCTCTTTGGTCTGCCCAAAACTTGCTGGTCTTTCAGCAAAATGAGTTGTCCATGACCGAGTGTTGCAGACTGGCACATTCCAAGGTCCAGGATTACGTGCTGAGGGACGCACTAAAGCTTGGGACAGCCGCTGCAAAGGCTCAATGGGGAAAGACCACAGTGTAAGGTCCTCCCACCAAAGTGAACTGAGGGGCTGGACCGTATACACCAAATATGGGTTTGCTGAAAAATGTACATGGCTTGTAAAATGGAATGGAAGGGTTGTGAGGCAACTCACTCCTGTATCGAAGAAAACTGATTTCCTTTGCACTTTTTGGAATGTCAACTTAGTGCTGTTTTGAACTGTATTGTAATGCATTTTTTTTAACAGATTTTTTGAACAAAGCATATTTTTGAAAAAAAAAGATTTTTAGAAATGGGAGAGGTCATTGGCTCCAACGTAACTGTGCCTTTTTCTCAGATCAAATGTGAACATTTAACTTCTCCCTCTATCATTCAATCCCTTCTCGCTCTAGAAACACACCAATAAAAAACTTTGCAAAGGATACCATGGGCAGGATTTTCATGCAAGCTTCAGGATCCCGCCATCAGGCTCAAAAGGAGGTTAGAAGCCCACACTGTGTGGGAAACAGTCACTCACTTGCGACTTCCCTGAATTGGCCGCTTAACAGCCAGAGGAGGGGCTCGGCATCCAATTAAGGCTGGTGTAGTATAAGGGTTTGAAAGGGTTAATGTTTTGTTACCTCCCACTATGATAATGTTAGAAATCATATGAGAGAGAGAGACTTGAGAGAGAAGCAGTATGGCATCAGTGGATCATGCTATTTGTAAAGAAGTACATCGTTCTATAATATGTAATAAACTAGTTATTGTTAAACTTTCAAGATGGCTCCTGGGCTGGAAGCTCCCTAGGAAGCTCCCTTGCTGTTCAACTCTATCCATGGCCATCTGCTCCCATCCCTAATGTTTTCTCCCCCAATCTGCCCTCTTAAACTGTTTAAATTCCCCTGGCTCTTTAAATCAGTTCATTTTAGCCCTATCTAAAAGTTAACAGTTAGTTTAGTGTATGTTACCTGGGCCCACTGCCCTCCCCCAGCCACACCTGCTCTTTGTTTTCTCAATGAAATTGATCCGGATGAAACTGACGAGAACAGCTGCCGATACTTTAATCTCCGATCCTGCTGTCTTCACAGTCCAGAGTGTCTGCAGCCACGGCATGCGGTAAGTCCATTGAGGTGAAGAAGGAGCTGCGGGACCCGAGAGAAGTCCTGTGAAAAGGTGCCCCGAACACCCAAAACATCCACGAACGGCCCCCCCGGCCGCAACTTCAAAGCGCCCGCGGGAGATGGCTCGGAGAGCATCTGCAGCGCACTGTCGGCAATGCTGCATGCCTTTATTTAAACCACTGCAAAAAAAAACCCTTAGCAAATGTAATCACCTCTAAGTCTGCCAAATGATGCTTCACCTCCCGAAGGACGTGGATGAGCTTTCCGGACGTCGATGGTGGGCACTGAGGAAATGGCTTATTACCTGCACCAGATTCCACCCCCCCTCCCCCCCCCACCCCCGTCCCCTTCCCTGCTCCACCCTCTCAGCTCACCCTGTCACAACCCTGTCCCAGCCCGCCCCCCCCTCGCACCATCTTCACCCCGCACCCCCTTCCCCTGCACCCCCCCCCCCCACCCCCTCCCTCTACCCCTTCCCCTTGCATCCCCTCCTCCCACCGGCACCATCCTACACCTGTGTAGGGGCCCCAACAACCCCACTGCCTTGTGGGCGTCTCGGGAGAGACCAAGGCTAAGGGAGTAAACCCTAACAGAAAATCCGGAGCGGAACCCCGTAGGCGGTCATGTGTCACCTTTGGCATGTTTCCGGCAGTTCCTGCAGCCATACTGGTGCCAAACGTCGTGTCCTGCACTCCTTTGGACCCCACCAGAAAGGCCGAGAGGGGGGTTTTGACGACTGGGCAACTCTCAACCTCCATAAATTTGCCCAGGCATGCGCCATGGAGAGGTCACTCCATAGTTGCCTCACAGCGACTGAAACAACACGGAAGGCAGCAGTTACGGGTTATAAGTCCAGATAAATTGGCGTAGAAACTGGGCGCCACGGGTTGCCTTTGTCGGTGGGAGAGGTCATTGCACCTCACTGGACAGCTACCGCCCGCCTCAAACCGGGCAGCCCCCGGTCAATAAGGTTCTGTCCCGCCACAGTCTGCCTGCTTCAATGGGTGCTTGGAGCTCAGGGTCATTGCCCGAAAGGTGGACTGATACACCGCACCAAACAACATGAAAAAAGGAAAGAAGGTACCAGCCCTTCGCTTTGCAAGCTGGAACGTCAGAACTATGTGTCCTGGCCTGTCGGAAGACCTTACACAAATCAACGATTCTCGGAAGACCGCCATCATTAACAACGAGCTCAGTAGACTCAATGTGGACATTGCAGCACTTCAGGAGACTCGCCTCCCCGCGAGTGGCTCTCTAGCAGAGCAAGACTACACCTTCTTCTGGCAGGGCAGGGATCCTGAAGAACCAAGACAGCATGGAGTGGGCTTCGCCATCAGAAACTCCTTGCTCAGCATGATAGAGCCTCCCTCAAATGGCTCGGAACGCATACTGTCCATCCGACTGCTCACCACCTCTGGTCCAGTACACCTACTCAGCATCTATGCTCCAACACTCTGTTCCGCACCTGAAACTAAAGACCAGTTCTATGAACAACTCCATAATATCATTAGCAGCATCCCCAACACCGAACACCTATTCCTGCTGGGGGACTTTAATGCCAGGGTTGGGGCCGACCATGACTCATGGCCCTCCTGCCTTGGGCGCTATGGCGTTGGAAGGATGAATGAGAACGGGCAGAGACTGCTTGAGTTGTGTACCTATCATAACCTCTGCATCACCAACTCGTTCTTTCACACTAAACCCTGTCACCAGGTTTCATGGAGGCACCCAAGATCACGTCGTTGGCACCAGCTAGACCTCATTGTCACAAGGCGAGCCGCCTTAAACAGTGTTCAAATCACACGCAGCTTCCACAGTGCGGACTGCGACACCGACCACTCCCTGGTGTGCAGCAAGGTTAGACTCAGACCAAAGAAGTTGCATCATTCCAAGCAGAAGGGCCACCCGCGCATCAACACGAGCAGAATTTCTCACCCACAGCTGTTACAAAAATTTCTAAATTCACTTGTAACAGCCCTTCAAAACACTCCCACAGGGGATGCTGAGACCAAGTGGGCCCACATCAGAGACGCCATCTATGAGTCAGCTTTGACCACCTACGGCAAAAGTGCGAAGAGAAATGCAGACTGGTTTCAATCTCATAATGAAGAGCTGGAACCTGTCATAGCCGCTAAGCGCATTGCACTTTTGAACTACAAGAAAGCCCCCAGCGATTTAACATCCGCAGCACTTAAAGCAGCCAGAAGTACTGCACAAAGAACAGCTAGGCGTTGCGCAAACGACTACTGGCAACACCTATGCAGTCATATTCAGCTGGCCTCAGACACCGGAAACATCAGAGGAATGTATGATGGCATGAAGAGAGCTCTTGGGCCAACCATCAAGAAGATCACCCCCCTCAAATCTAAATCGGGGGACATCATCACTGACCAACGCAAACAGATGGACCGCTGGGTTGAGCACTACCTAGAACTGTACTCCAGGGAGAATGCTGTCACTGAGACTGCCCTCAATGCAGCCCAGCCTCTACCAGTCATGGATGAGCTGGACATACAGCCAACCAAATCGGAACTCAGTGATGCCATTGATTCCCTAGCCAGCGGAAAAGCCCCTGGGAAGGACAGCATTACCCCTGAAATAATCAAGAGTGCCAAGCCTGCTATACTCTCAGCACTACATGAACTGCTATGCCTATGCTGGGACGAGGGAGCAGTACCCCAGGACATGCGCGATGCCAACATCATCACCCTCTATAAAAACAAAGGTGACCGCGGTGACTGCAACAACTACCGTGGAATCTCCCTGCTCAGCATAGTGGGGAAAGTCTTTGCTCGAGTCGCTCTGAACAGGCTCCAGAAGCTGGCCGAGCGCGTCTACCCTGAGGCACAGTGTGGCTTTCGTGCAGAGAGATCGACTATTGACATGCTGTTCTCCCTTCGTCAGATACAGGAGAAATGCCGTGAACAACAGATGCCCCTCTACATTGCTTTCATTGATCTCACCAAAGCCTTTGACCTCGTCAGCAGACGTGGTCTCTTCAGACTACTAGAAAAGATCGGATGTCCACCAAAGCTACTAAGTATCATCACCTCATTCCATGACAATATGAAAGGCACAATTCAACATGGTGGCTCCTCATCAGAGCCCTTTCCTATCCTGAGTGGTGTGAAACAGGGCTGTGTTCTCGCACCCACACTTTTTGGGATTTTCTTCTCCCTGCTGCTTTCACATGCGTTCAAATCCTCTGAAGAAGGAATTTTCCTCCACACAAGATCAGGGGGCAGGTTGTTCAACCTTGCCCGTCTAAGAGCGAAGTCCAAAGTACGGAAAGTCCTCATCAGAGAACTCCTCTTTGCTGACGATGCTGCTTTAACATCTCACACTGAAGAATGCCTGCAGAGTCTCATCGACAGGTTTGCGTCTGCCTGCAATGAATTTGGCCTAACCATCAGCCTCAAGAAAACGAACATCATGGGGCAGGATGTCAGAAATGCTCCATCCATCAATATTGGCGACCACGCTCTGGAAGTGGTTCAAGAGTTCACCTACCTAGGCTCAACTATCACCAGTAACCTGTCTCTAGATGCAGAAATCAACAAGCGCATGGGTAAGGCTTCCACTGCTATGTTCAGACTGGCCAAGAGAGTGTGGGAAAATGGCGCACTGACACGGAACACAAAAGTCCGAGTGTATCAGGCCTGTGTCCTCAGTACCTTGCTCTATGGCAGCGAGGCCTGGACAACGTATGCCAGCCAAGAGCGACGTCTCAATTCATTCCATCTTCGCTGCCTTCGGAGAATACTTGGCATCAGGTGGCAGGACTATATCTCCAACACAGAAGTCCTTGAAGCGGCCAACATCCCCAGCTTATACACACTACTGAGTCAGCGGCGCTTGAGATGGCTTGGCCATGTGAGCCGCATGGAAGATGGCAGGATCCCCAAAGACACATTGTACAGCGAGCTCGCCACTGGTATCAGACCCACCGGCCGTCCATGTCTCCGTTATAAAGACGTCTGCAAACGCGACATGAAATCGTGTGACATTGATCACAAGTCGTGGGAGTCAGTTGCCAGCATTCGCCAGAGCTGGCGGGCAGCCATAAAGACAGGGCTAAATTGTGGCGAGTCGAAGAGACTTAGTAGTTGGCAGGAAAAAAGACAGAGGCGCAAGGGGAGAGCCAACTGTGCAACAGCCCCAACAAACAAATTTCTCTGCAGCACCTGTGGAAGAGCCTGTCACTCCAAAATTGGCCTTTATAGCCACTCCAGGCGCTGCTTCACAAACCACTGACCACCTCCAGGCGCGTATCCATTGTCTCTCGAGATAAGGAGGCCCAAAAGAAAGAAGTTAAACTTTACTGAAGACTTAGTAAGCTCTCCTAGCTAGACTGACCAAACATACAACAGCTGGTGGCCAGGCTCTCGAAGCTGGAGTGCCAATAGGAGACCCTTGAGCTTGGAAGCAGCAGCAGGATGCCATGGCAGGTAAGTAAGGGAGAGGGCACCCCAAGATGAAGGTGCCCTCTCTCCAACCTGTTCAAATTTAAAATAAAAAAGACCTTTGCAGCCAGATCACTAATGTTGGGAGGGGGCCATTCCACTGGGTAGCCTGTGGTGTTGCTGAGGCCGGGCAGGCGGCGAGGGCCTATAAGCCTGCCTGGAGGACTGGCCCCCAATCTGCTGCAGGAAGGCCACTTCCAGGCAGCTGTACTGTCCACTGCCGCCTGCGGAGACCTCTGACAATTGGCGTTAAGTGGCCATTAACATGTTCAATTGGCTACCCACCACTTGCGAATGGGTAGCCCTGCCATTCCCACACCCCATCCCACCTATGGCAAAATGGCCTGGGGCGGTGGATCCAGGGAACCAGCATGCCGGCTGGCAGCGTGAATTTGCATGCCTACCCGCTTTCCTTCCAGCCCCCAACAATGGCCTAAAAGTCCAGCCCTATAACTTATTAAAAGGCCTCTTGCTCCATTGACTCCCGGTTCTGAAACCCCATCTAGGAGCATTTTATCATCCCAGCTATTTATTAACAGCTGGTTTTCATACTGGCAAAGTCGAAGAAGCAAATCAGCTGCTGGTAGTGATGAACCCAAATTGATGCTTCCTTCAAATACTTTGATCTACTTCAACTTTGTTTAAACCCAATCTCAATTTCACTCATGCTGATGTGGTCTAATATGGTATGGGCAGAGTATAAATGTGTTGACAGATTACTTAATTATCCAGACTCAGAATTCACTAATACAATGATGCACTTCATGGGCACCTCAGTAAACATATTGATGCCAGATATATAGTTTCTAATGATTTCATGTAAATAACCCAAAGGAGACTATCAGACAGGATTACTGTTGGGCCGTCTATAATTTCACTTTTATTCTCCCTTTTCCAAAAGCGAAAATTAACGATATATTCAAAAATGTAGTATTAAAGCTCCATCGCCCTGTGCACTCATTTCAAAGTATTGGCATTTATAAATGGTCAAAAATGTTGCAGAATTGGGCTGTTTAAAATATTAATAAAGCAATTTGAATATAATTACTTACTTTGTGAGCATTAATGAAGCTTCTGTTTTGTTTTGTTTAACATTTTATGATGCTTGAAGTACTTTGTAGAAAAGCTGTACTGCAAAGACTGACAACATTACACCTTTTCTATATAGTCAGTGTTTCCTATAAATAGTTTCTCTGAGAGTCATAGAAAAATACCTATAACTGGGATCTTTCTGCAGAAGATATCTGATATTTCTCTTTCATTGATCAAAAGAAAACAGTAAATAAAATGTTCGGTACAGTCTAAAACAGAATATGATCAGTCATTACCATATTTTGACACTTAACCCTCAAGACCCTTTAACAATAGAAATATATTTTCATAACATTTGTGGATTCTTGGATTTATAGGTTTATATTGCTAACTGAAACCCAGGTGAAGCAGTTGGTTAGGGCAGTGTAATTTCACATCTAGGACCTAGATTAGAATATATCAGAGACCTAATGAGATGAATGTCCCCTCTTCAGTCCAAAGTGGAATGAGTGAGCAGCATCAGTTGATTTCCTACTCTGTGCAGGACAGCTCAAAATAGTCCATAAATTGGCATTGAATTATCTTTTTCACTGGCTGCATTTATATTATAACTACATGGTCTGTTTAACATGAAGCCTCTGTGCACCAACTCTAGCAATATCAGTGTTTTTTTTTTCTTTTTTTGGTTATCATTCGTTTTGACTTTTCCCATTAATGGCAGTATTTTTAATGCATGATCTGATTCTGTGTGTTCTCATGTGTTATGTGTATTACTGACTCTACTCTCAGTGACAATGAAAATTCACATCTCAAAAAATTATCTTCTCTGAAAAGAAACAAATGTAAATCTGTCAAAATGAATTGAAATCATTTTAGCACTAACAGTTACATCTCTACCTCATTTTTACATTGTACATTGATAACAATAATTGTCCCACAATGATGCATCCACAGAGCCATTTACAATACAGAATGGGGCCTTTTGTCCGATCATGCCTGTGAAATGGGACCAGTAGGACAATATTAGTAGATTATATAGCATTAGGATATGTTAACAGTCTTAGAAGAAAGATGGAAGCACTGTAGTTGTGGGGAACCAGGGCATGATGGGATGTGTGACAATAGTTATGGGAAGTTATACATCTCAGAAGTCTAATTGCCTTTACATCAGTGTAAACATGGTGTCCTTGAGATAAGACAGGAGACAGAGGATATTATAGACTATGAAACACCACGCCTCAAGAATGGGGAGGAGACAATGGGGGGGATGATTAGTGAGACAATATACTTCAGTTTATTGATCAAGCTGCAGCTTTGGAATGTGTCGAGGGTTGGGGGGGCTAGGTAGTGTGGACAAATGAGTAATGGTTATTGTATTCTATAAGGTTGTACTACAGACTCTGTTTCATTGAGAAGCCCCTGGATGTTTCACCAGATACCTCTCCCTTACACCAGTGTTTGAATAAACCTTTAATCATTTTAATCCCACGGGCTTGAGACAAGTTATTTGCTTCACAACACCTGCATCAGCTCTTTACTAGAGCAATCCAAAATTAACTTCATTTCAATGCATTCTCCCCACAGCTTTGTATCTTCCTCTGCTTTAAATGTCTGTAAAAGGCACATAATTCAATGACCCTCTATGTAAATAAATTTCTCCAAATCTCTCTCCTCATTTTCAAGTGATAATTTTAAATTGATGACCCTCATGACTGACTACCCAACCAGAGAAAATAACCTTTTCCTAGTCATTCTATAAAAACTATTCATAATTCTAAAAACCTCTACTAAATCTCCATTCAACTTTATCTGCCCCAGTAGAAATAGTCTGTGTATCTCAAGTCTTACCACATAACTACAGTTTCCCATTCCTGGTACACTCTCTATGGCTATAATCTATTTTCTATAATGTGACACTCAAAATGGCACATGGTAATTGTGGCCAACAAATACTTTGTATAAGTTTATTATTTCTTTACTCTTGGGCTCTATGCCCATATTTAGAAAACCCCAAATTCAGTTGACCTATTTTATGGCTTTATCTACCTGCACTTAGGGGGCTAATATATTTGAACCCCTGGTCTCTCTACCTAGCCATACTCTTCAGTAGTGCACATCTGAAAGTGCTATTGATGATCCTCATTGCAGAAAGCTCACTAGAAGAAAATAGTGAGTTATCTTGAACAGAAGTAAAATAGCCAAATTATTATGGGTGAACTCTGACCTGATTGTTGATGACCTTTCACGTGGAGGTCTTAAGTGAGCAGTTGTACACATTAACCTCATTAATAGGCATCCTTTAAGAATTTGATGATGGTAAACCTAAAGTCACTAACAGCAAGATATTTTTCTTCTAGATTCAAACAACGCAGAAAAACACCCATAATTAATGTGCGTACTTTCTGGAAACTGTTTGAGCGAGCCTCTGATATTTCTCCTAAGTGGAACAAAACAATTTAAACTCTAAGGCCCCAATATTTCGAGGGTTGGAACAGGCATGTGTCAGCAACCAGATACCTGGAAGGCAAAGGTCCTGTCAAGTTTAACAGCAGGGCCACACTAGAATTTTTTAAATTCCGTTTCCTACCCAGCTGCCTGCCAGATTGAAATTGTCAATTTAGATTTAAATTAAGTATGATTTTGTCCCACTGGTCAGTGCCCAATAGAATCTGGGAGAATGCCCAAACAAATTTGATATCGTGTGCCTCCAGCCACTCTCATCCCACCCAGCCAGGCTGTATTCAAACCAGATCCCGACTTGACTGGACAGCATGCAAACCCACTGCACCATCCAGTCTCCAAGTTAATCTCTTAACAGCAGACATTTTAAATAAATTTAAATCTGTGCATGCTGGAAAAGAAATAGCAACCCTTTGTTATTTATGCAATTAATGGAATAAATTTTTCTTGGTCACAGGCAAATTTTATCTCCACGTTCTCAATCTCAAGTGTAGATAAGCATCAACAACAGAAATAGGGCCGAGGTACTGGCAGAGCTTTTCATTTTGCCTTACTTTATTGCCCAATTTTAAAAATAATCATAAATTATGATGTCGAGAAGGGAAGTCACAAAGAATAGCAATGCAAACAGTCTATCATCCTCTGGACAACTGTAATGAAACTTCCAACTAAGCATTCCTGTTTAGAACCGGAGGAAACTAGAAATAAGCTAGAATACAATGTCAGTGCCCCATGTTAAATGGATTTGGACATTTTCACCCAGTGAGCATGGAATCATGGCACTAAGTTCCCACTAATTTGACAATTTCACTCATCAGGGTAACAAAAGGGCAAGTTGGAATGGAAAATGCAATGTCATATCATACATGTGGCCAAATAATAGAACATGTTACTATTTTACAGAAGGAGTCAAATTTACTCATCCACTTGTAATATCATTAATAAATCCTTTTCCCTGCTGTCTGTACCTTTGGATCTTGATACCCGTTATACTGCCTTGCCTTTTCTGCCTAACTAGCTCTGATCTGAATGTACTAGAGCTCCACTGTAAACAGTTCAGCTTTGAGCTTCTCTCTGTGTCCCAGTCCACAATGGACTAAAACCTATCCAAGGAGTTGGAGTTGGATATCGAGTTGTCGTGGTTGTGACAAGGTCACAAAGACATGAGAAGATAACAAATCACAGCATTGTCCTCTTCGCTTTCATAGAGAAGGTTCAACTGCTACTCTTTTTACAAATTACCCTGTACTCTCAACATTTGTAAAAGATATTGCTCTTCACACTTATCGAAAGTCAAATCGATCACTTCCTGCTTGTTGTAAGCCTGTCTCTAAGGCAACACATTGATGTGGAGAACATGGTTTGTTGGGGAAAAAAGTTCATGTCCCAGGATTTTTAAGTGAACAAATACCCAAGCAATGAAGTCAGGACAAAAACGAATTCTGAGGAAAAAAGCTTGATCAAGTGTTTTCGTGTTGAAAACAACATAATCACTTAAGATGAATGAAATGTATGCCCTGAATTAATGGTAATGACTGAATATAGTGCTTCCCGATCAAAAAGAAGCAGTGTTTGCACAGTGAAGAGCAAAACAGACCCTGGATGAAAGAGTTGGGTTTTGTATTTTCTCAAATAATCACCGTTTTCCCAGGGGAAATGTTCTACAGGACCAATAAAGTAGAGGAGTCATGGAACTTTATAAAGGTCAGGCGAAGGAGATTAACAGCTCTTTGTGTTCATTGTATTCATTCAACAGTTAGCAGCAAGGTCAGTGGTTTTCATTCATTCTCCTTTTCCTTAATTTTCATTCTAGATTATTATGTGCCTTTTAAAAGGGACAGTGGTTAATGTTCATTGGTCTACCTGAACTATGTACTTCAAAACGCTCATGAAAAATTATAGCCTCAATTTTTTATTTAGTTCATTTTAAACAGATTAACACAATTTATTAAACAGACAAGGCAGAATTTAAGATGAAGTTGTAACAAAGGTAAAATACTACAGTGGAATAAGTAAGTAATTAACAGCAAAAATAAAATTTGAGTTTGAGAATTTTGGCAAATGTCTCTTTAAAGGCCATAAGCTGTCTATTTGCAAAAAGGAAATTGACTTTCCTAAATTGTGCTGCAAATAAGCCTAGATTTTCCAAGCAACGTTATTTTAACAATGCAGTAATCCATTTAAGACAAATGAGAATTGGTCATTGGTAAAATAACTCTGATCAGAAAAACTAGGCTCTAAAGTCCTTGTTGGGAGGACTATCTAGTTATAATGTAAGGATAGAGGTCAGTTTTGAGAAATGTAAGGAAAGGCTACGAAGGGGGAATTACTATATGGCTATAATGTGGGGAAGAGCAAAACTAGAAGCCATCAATATAAAATTGTCACCAAGATATAAAATAGGGAATTCAGAAGAATGCAGAACTCACTGCCACAGGGAGTAGTTGAGGCAAATATTACAGATGCACTTAAGAGGAAGCTAGATAAGCACATAATGGAGAAGGGAATAGAGGGCTATGCTTAAAAAGTTGGATCAGGAAAGATGGGAAGAGACTTGAGTGGAACATAAATTCCAGCATGGACTGGATTGGCCGAATGGCCTATTTCTGTGCTGTATATTCTATATAATTCCATGTGGGAAGGGAAGGAGTTGAGGAAAAAAATACTGAAGTTCGGAGGTGGACAGGGAAGTTCAGAATTTCATAAAGTGTATTTTAGGGGGGATAGGTCAATTTATGTGTTTAGGACTCAGTGGGGGGGGGGGGGGTGGGAGAGGGGGAAATTAAAAGTTTATTAATTTTTTTAAGCTCACCGGCACCTTTAAATATTTAAATATATCCTGAAGGGTTTGAAGCCCTTTAAAAATGGTGCCAGTGCCTGCGCGGTGGTGCCGGATGCTGTTGCCAGGGATGCGGTAACTGCCCCCTCTACGTCATTGGGGGCAGCTGCTTTTCCCCCTCCATTTAAATCAGCGGCGCGCTGATAAAATTCAGCCCACAATGTTTGTCCACACATAGCAACGAAAAATCTCTCTGACAATAGATGCTATTTAAGCACTGCCAAGCAAGTGAACAGAAGCTCTTGTTTTTGAGTAGTTACTGTGCCTTCCTGCCAAAAGATTAGTTGTAATTTTAAGCTTTAATTCAATCAACTGTACGATCAAGTGACAAGGTGTTACCCTTACATGTTAATCTGAAATTTTCATGCATAATCTCTTGGGTTTTTATGAATTTTCATAAATTTAAACTAATAATTATTCCTATAAAGATACAGCTAAAGAACCACAGAACAATATGATGTGTTTGGGCAAGCAGAGTATGAAATAGTAATTTCTAAAGAGGAAAATATTATGAATATTGGGTGCAACCAGCTGACAGTATGAAAGTATTTGAACGCAAAAGTTGAAATAGATTTGTGTAGTCGTGAGTTAAAGGATAGCATTCACAATATGACAAATGTAGTTCAAGCATTACATCATCCCATTTTTCCCCCCTTTCCAAAATTAATGACTCTCCATGGGATATGGTTCCATCTGCACCATTACCAAAGTCACCATTCTGATTCATTTTCCCTTCCCTAGTCCAGGGCACTAATGAAAATTGTAGATCCTTAACTGCTGCCCCAGCTAGTTCGTTATAGACTAGTTATCAAATATATTTATTGTAACATTCTTCTTGGAATTAACTTGACCAGTTTGAGCCTGGTTCAGATGGAAAGGGATAAATTGTCTTTAATATAAAGCTGCGGTGTCTCTTTCCCAATGACCTTAGAAAGCATTATCAGTATGTTAACTCTTAACATTTCAAGCGATATTGCAAACTTCTACCTTGCAAACAAGAACTAGGATTACTTCAGAATGTCACCGCACCTCTATCTGGGACTATTGTCATGTCCAGTAAATGTAAAACATTTGTGTAACTGATACAGATCCAACATTGCAACTCAAAGCATCCAGACATAATTACACTAACAGCGAAAAGCTTATAATCATTCCTCAGAATATGAACAAAATCTCCTTTGTGTCACATATCATGTTGCTGATGTATCCTGAATGCAATATTAAGATTAGATTGATTAGAGATTAGATTAGATTAGAGATACAGCACTGAAACAGGCCCTTCGACCCACCGAGTCTGTGCCGAACATCAACCACCCATTTATACTAATCCTACACTAATCCCATATTCCTACCAAACATCCCCACCTGTCCCTATATTTCCCTACCACCTACCTATACTAGTGACAATTTATAATGGCCAATTTACCTATCAACCTGCAAGTCTTTTGGCTTGTGGGAGGAAACCGGAGCACCCGGAGGAAACCCACGCAGACACAGGGAGAACTTGCAAACTCCACACAGGCAGTACCCGGAATCGAACCCGGGTCCCTGGAGCTGTGAGGCTGCGGTGCTAACCACTGCGCCACTGTGCCGCCCCAAATGTTTTGCAACTTAAGTATTTTGCAATATATTATACATATTTTTCATATATATTTTTAAAGATGAATGGATAAATCAATACATATTTAGAGGCAGCATTTTCAAATATTTATATTGTGGATGCTTGGAAATATATTTCTACATGTATCCTTTCAGTTCAATAATTCACAGTATATACTATTGCTTGCAATGATGGGTTCCTGTGCTTTATGGCCATCATTGTAGCAGAACAATATAGCAAAGGCAGTAACAACATTTAGAATTGGGATTCTTGGAAGTGTTATGACCAGGTGAGAAAGGTGTCTAGGGGTCCCTCTCAGCCATCACCTGGTCTTACCATAACAGGGTTTTATTTTTAAAGATACTGTGTTTTTAGCTCCCCCTTGGTTAATCCTTGTTCACCACTTTTCAATGATAAGGCAAAGAAAGCAGCATAAACAGATTTTCTTAGCTTTAAAGAAGAAAAGTTGAAATTTATTAAACTTGAACTTAAACTCCAATTCAGTTGACTCCTTTGGATACACGACACGCCAACCCTAGCATGCACACGCGATACACACATGCAAATGGAGACAGAAAAGAGCAAAAGAACAAAAAAGTGGGAAAGTTTGAGGCTACATCTGAAGAGTTTCTGTTACGGTTCTTCGAGCTCACTGTAGAATCCTTGACTGTAGGTAGATCTTGCTTTGCGCTGGGATCCAGTATTCTTCTTAAACCTTGTTTGCTGTCGGAGACTTTTTTCTCTTGGGGTTCATGTGTCTTCAGTGGATTCCGAGGCTTGTGAGAAAGAGATGGAAGCAGACAGGAAAGATCTTCTCAGTCCAGGAGCAAACAGTCTTTGAGTTCAAAGTCTCTGTGGCTAGTTCAAAAAACCACCTGGAACAGCCAGTTAGTCATATTAGTCCTGGATTGTATCATCTTAGCAGTCTGTGGAATGCTCCTCTTACACACAATACCTGGTGGTCAAGGTCCATTGTGGGTTGAATGTGTCAGGGAATGGTCCTTTGTCCTCCCAAGCACTGTCTGTGAATATGCAAATGTCTTTTCCAGCCACAGCTAATCTGTTTAACAAGTTATTTCCCAGCTCCAGCAACATTTTAAAATCAATGTTCATGACAAAATTAATGTGCCTCAGGTGGGACCTAGCATGACAGAAGAGAAAGGAGTAAAAGGCAAAGGGCTGAATTTTACACTGCCCCAGTGTGTCGGATGGTGCCATGGGGGCAGCGTAAAATTGAGCGGGAGACTCCAGGAAGCCTTCCTGCCCCGATTCCGCCTACGGCCAACTTTACGCCAGTCGGGCAGGGGTGGGGAACGGCCCACCCGCCCGAGGCCAATCAAGGCCCTTAAGTGGCCATGTAACGGCCACTTAAGGGCCCTCGCCCGGCTCCAAGGATATTTTACCCATGGCAAGCGGGTGTCCGGGAGATGTGAAAGGTCACCCAGCGATAGCTGCAGGCCTTTCCGCACGCTGGTGTGGAGGGTGATGGCAATCAGGCACAGTGTGGCCAATTGAGGGCCACCCCCCACCCCCAAAAGACTACCCTTGCCTCACCGCCACAACTGATCATCCCCCCGGTGAGGCAAGCCCAACTTATCTCAAGTCCTGGCTCCATGTGGTTGGTTGCTACAATCGCAGCAGTGGCCACCGCTCCCAGTAGCGCTGCTGGGACTAAGAGCTGCCAGCCCGCAGATTGCCCAGCAGCTCACTGAGACCAGACCTCCTCCCTCAAGCAGGTTGAAGTCCCGCCTCGGGACAATTAAAGCCCCGGGACCCGTAAAATGCGGGTCGGATCCCCGGGCTGGTGGAAGCGGGTTCGCCATCGACTTTTACGTCAGTGGCAAAGTCCCGTCCAACTACAGTAAAATCCAGACCAAAGTATCATTCAGTCTAGGAATCAAGATTATAGATCAGAAGGACACTGTTCTTTAACTCACCAAAATATTTAAATAATGGGGATTATTGCCAGTCAATACAGAATCTTTTAAAGTAAATGTTTGGAGTACTTGATTGATGCCATTGAGGGGAGCCACGGAGTTCTGTATGGTATATACAGAACATAATATGAGAGGTAAATATGCATAGTAGTTGACCATAGATTATACATTCGTACCAAATTTATCACTGTTCATAAATTATTCTTAGACTGTGCATTTACAGATCTGAATTGTAATGTCATTGTAGTTAAATCAGAAGGAACTAAAGGTTCTTCAGTCAGAAGAACACAGTGGCGGCACAGTGGCGCAGTGGTTAGCACCGCAGCCTCACAGCTCCAGGGACCTGGGTTCGATTCTGGGTACTGCCTGTGTGGAGTTTGCAAGTTCTCCCTGTGTCTGCGTGGGTTTCCTCCGGGTGCTCTGGTTTCCTCCCACATGCCAAAGACTTGCAGGTTGATAGGTTAATTGGCCATTATAAAATTGCCCCTAGTATAGGTAGGTCGTAGGGAATTAGAGGGACAGGTGGGGATGTAGTAGGAATCTGGGATTAGTGTAGGATTAGTATAAATGGGTGGTTGATGGTCGGCACAGACTCGGTGGGCCGAAGGGCCTGTTTCAGTGCTGTATCTCTAAACTAAACTAAACAGAGGTGTGTGTTTTAAAATAGCCTCGAAAGTAAAATATAGATTCTCAAGAGACTGAGGTTAAGGCACAATTTTGGGGTAATGTAGATGGAGCAACATTTGAACTTGGAGTGGTCGATGTTGACACTGATGATAAACAGGGATAAATACACTTGGAAAAGGCATCATTCCATGCTAGCACGAAATCCCCAAAAGGTAAAATGACTTCACCATAACACCAGTAATACTGCTACCAGTGATGATAGATAGTTGTTGCTTCCCATACATTGTAATTGCCTGGTATTGATTCTGCTTTTGCTTTTATTTTGCACAAACTCTTCTGTTGAGCGTATTGGCTCAGCCTGGTACAGTTCCACTGTTTCCAGCCCTCTCTTGTAACTCACCCAATGGTAAGCTTGAAAATTGAGTACTGGCAAACTATTCCAATATGTTTAAGATTGCAATATTCCTCTAAGTATCCTTGGTGTAACTTGTAGCCTTCTTTACTTTCCCAATTTCACCATTCATCATTCTTTCTCACTCAAACACATGCACACATGTGAATAAAGGTGGTCATTACAACTGTACAGTCTAGTGGAAAAATTGATTTGGCAAATAAGTAATTTTTTTAAAGGGCAGGAGAGTAAAATATTACTTGTTCCTTTGGTGTATAAACTATTGTAAGATTCACATGATTACAAGTAATATCCAAAGAAAATGTGAGTTTTTATTAAACTAAAACAGAGAGAACATGGCATCCTAATTGTTAACCATAAAGAGTCACTGCACCCTTGAGTGATGTACTTTTGTGAAGTCTGGCAGTGAATGTAATTGATGTAAGTTACCAGGTGCAACATCTGCTATATTCGAACAACCTCAAGTAGACTTAACCTCCAACCTTTCTCAATTCAGTTAAGTTTTTAGTCAGATGTAAATTGTTTATTCTCATTTTTTTCAGTCAAGAGAGAGCTCAGTTAAAAGACTCTTCCCAGGAGAATAGATTCTCTCAGAAAGCATCACAAGTTGAGGTCAATTTATACATGTTGTCTAAAATTAGCTCTTAACCTAATTGATGAGTATGTTTGAATAGGTAATGAGAGTAATAATTTTCCAAGAACTTTTCCCAAGCAAACGGTCATCTGGAACAGGTTATCATAAATGTACTACTTGTGCCAACTATCTCAACTTTTAGCTGTACCACCTAGTTCATATGTGCAATTAGAAGTGAAAACTTTCCAAAAACAGAAATTAATAATCATTTTTGGTTTTCATGGTGTATGGTTGCTAGAATAAGGCAGTCAAGGTTTTCTCTATGGAATTGGACATTTTTATTGTGTCATTCTCATGTTGGTAGGTGAAGCTCAATAATGGCAACAAATTTAAGTGCAGGTAATGCAACATGATGGCAATACCCAACTGGGATTATTTCAAATATTAATTTCCGTCTCTTTAGGAAAGGATAAGTGATAATGTGTACCATTTTTAACTTTAAAACAAAGCATCAAGCTAATACATCAATATTTCAAACACTAAATACAGGGATCATCTTGAAATAATCCAACCAAAGGTCTGGATTTTATCTGGCCCTTGGAGCAGGCTCAGAGATGGGGAGGGCACACAAAATGCAGTGGGGTGGCATCAGCAAGCATGCCTGACATTGACCTGCCCCAAGGCCTTTTTGTCTGCGGCAGGTACTGTGGTAGACACGTTGATGGGAGGCCAATTAAGCCACTTAAGTTGCCCATTAAGGGCCACTTAAGGGCTGCCTCCTGCCGCCACTGGCATTTAGCCAACTTTGGAGGGGCGCGCGACTGCGTGGAATCACTGCCAGGTCCTCCTAGCGAGCTCAGGCAGGGGTTGGTGAGCCTCTCTGGGGACAATCCATAGCCCATGGAGGGCTCACCCAGCTGCAATGGCGACACCCCCTGCCCTCACCAAACCTCGCCCCCTCCTCTCCCCCCCACCCCACCCCGGCCCAACCACCCCCTCGTTGGGGCTTGCCTGACTGGCCCCGGTGACCCCAACCTCACTTACATTGGTCCCAGGGTCTCCTCCATCTTCGCTGCTCAGGGCCTCCTGCAGAACTGGCAGTGGTCACTGCTCCCAGTGACACTGCTGGTACTGCTAAGCTGCTGGTCTGCTGATTGGCCAGCAGCTGTTAGAGGCAGGATTCTATCCCTTAAAGGGACGGCATCTCCGACCGTGGGCAGTTAATTGCCTGCCCGCTGTTGAATTCTACCGGACGTGCAATAGAGGGTCAAGGTGGGCTTGCCCCTGCCTTCTGGCCTGTTGCCAGGATCCCCATTGTCGATATAAAATTCAGCCCAAAGTCTCTGAATAGGCTACCTATGTGACAAACAGAAGGTTAATTTCAACCAACTGCTGCTGTCAGGAAATACTGTGTGTACTAATTGGAAATTCATTTCCTAGTAGTGTCTCACTGCATTAGTCCATCTAACATATTGGCTCTGGTGAGGTGATTAACGTCTGTAAAACTGACCCAGTCATCGGAACTGCATTTGTTCCACTGCAATAGTAAGAAGTTATTTAAATTCTAGTCAGTTGTCTTGTATTTCATTTGTTTCTGAAATAGAAGATGCTTGGTCTATCAAGTCTTGGAAGGAAACAAATGAAGGATCACCTTAAACACAAGATTCTAAGCAAAATAGAAAAGCTTAATCCTGTGCATTATTTCAAGTTAAACCATGATTGCAGGACTAGGGGATGGGGGTATAAACTGCTAAAGAATAAGTCTGACCTGATACTGCAAAGATTTTCTTCACACAGACTGGCTAATACTTGGAATGGTCTTCTGAGTAAGACAGTAGAGGCAAAAACTCTGGTCATTCACAAGGCAGTTAAATGCTGGAATGGGAGAATCAGAGTTCTGTGGAAGGATGAAGCAGATTGCTCCTTTCATTTATATATCTTTGTGATGCTATAAAATCTCAAAGACATGAGGCATTTGACATCCCAAAGCTTATGCGCTTTTCTGTTTAATACCATAGTTTTTAAAGATGTCAACCTTCTTCTTCAAGTCAAAGATTCTAAAGTTGTGACTATTATTGTAATGAGAGAATCCTCTAAGCTGTTATTGGAACCATGGTACTGCCACATTTCTCCATAAGAGTTTTAGAATCTGTAAATATATTCCATTACGCCCTAACTTACTGACATTTTTAGTGTACTAAAAATTTGGATATTCGATCATGTGTTAGCAAAACTGAGAAATGATCGAATTGCTTTACTTAGTAGAGACACACATTTGTTTATATTGGTCAACTTTATGTATTTCACAAGTTTAAACATAAGCTTTGCACATTTCTAGCTTCAGCAATACAACACAGCATCACAGCATGTGTACAAGTGAGATAGCTTCAAAATTGGATTGGGACATGTATTTTCTGGAATAAATTGTCAATGTCAGAACATTAGGCATAAGAATATCAAAAAAAGTCATATCGCACCAGCATATTTGGACTGCAGAGGCTTTTTTTTTTGCTTTTTCTTAAATTAGTATTTCTGGTGATTTTTTTTTCTCCTTGTGATGAAAATGAATCACTTTTCCACCCTTGTTGCTTAAGTATCAGCATCAGTGCTCCCAGTTTGGGTACACCGTAACCAAATGCAAAGTAAAGCTTCTTACACTCTGCCCCCAACAATCCACCATAACTCCAACCTCAGAAGAGGACCAATACAGTCCTTAAACTGAACTTCTATTTTACTGTCAATTCCACAAGGTTGTAGGGCCACAACCATTCGAAACTGAGTTGACTCTGATTTAATTCACATTGCAGGCTGGCAGGGACCTTTATTCTATAAGTCCATGATCCACATTTGTGTTCTAAGAGGTTAAAAGACAATCTGCCAACCTACTGCACCATCCAGTTCTCCGGTTAGCAACATATTTGAAACTGGTTTCATTTACTTAACGACCCTTTCAAAAATTTCACAAGGTGCCAGCAGCACTGTGGAGAAATCTGCATCAACTTTAGCCGAGGCAAGAGAGGATACAGCAGGAACCTAAAGTTAACAGTAGTCATGGAGAAGGAAGCTGTAACATGAATCCATGTCAATAAGTGAGAAGATATACAAGCCTGGTCAAATTGGGATCAAATACAGTTTCTGTTTTGAAATATTAAAAATAAACATAGCAAACAGAAATGTCAAAGGGATGTATTACACAAATTTGTCTCCTATTGGTGCTGTCTATAATCCGCCCTGGAGCAGGAAACTACTATAACCAAGGTTTAAAGCATAATAATATCTTTAATACTTCATAAAGCTTATAGTCCTTCTTATATTACAGTATTCTCAGAATACGGTGCAGCCTTAAACAAATCCTTAAGCTAAATGAAAGCCAGTTCATTTATCTAAAAGGAAGAATGGTGTGGCTTCAAATCCCTGACAGAGTGAAATGTTGTCACTTGCAAACAGCCAAAAACATACAAACCCCACAGGAATTCTATTATGAATGAGACTGAGAGAAAAATCAATTAATATTGTCCAACTGAGAGTGGTCCTGCCAAAGGGCTGGATTAACCTCCCCATGACCCTTGCTATGATTTACTGACCCCACTTTGATTTTGCAGTGGTCAAAGCTCCCAAAGGAAAGGTGCTTTCAGCATTCCACAGATAGGTTGCTCTCAGATGTGCTTCACAAAATCAATCCTCTTGTGCTCTGGAATCATTTTGACGGAATCAGTGATCAGGCTCAAACTCAAGATACAAGAAGAATACTTCATCCACTTGTTCGAGTGAAAGTGAACAAGGAAGAGTGCTGAGCTAAAACAAAATGCTCCCCAATGAGAAAATACAGCAGAAATCTAAAATAAAAACAGCAAATGGCAGAAATATTCAGCAGGTCAGGCAGCATCTGGAGAGAGAAACAGAGATAATGGGTTGGATTTTTAGGCCCCACACACGGCACCACAGGCATGGAGGTGGGTGGGCACCAAATATAGTGCTGCTGGCCGGCATGCTGGTTCCCAGGCTCCATTCCATCCCTGGGGGTGGGGTGTGGGATGGGGGCTCGGCAGGGCTACCCACTCACAAGTGGCAAGTAGCCAATTGACCCTGTTAATAGCTTGAGGCCAATTGTCAGAGGCTGACTGCAATTTTCCAGTCAGCCTCCAGGTCCCCGCAGGCAGCAAGGGACAGTACAGCTACCTGGACGAGGCTTTCCAGCAGCAAACCAGGGGGCCAGTGCTCCTGATAGACAGAGGCCCCCCATGCCTTCCTGGGTTCAGCTGCAGACACAGGCCGCCCTGTAGAGGGGATCTCCCATCACCAGGGTGGCCCAGCTGCTGTATCTATTTTTTTATTTGAAATTTTAAAAAGTTGGCGAGTAGGTACCTCCATTTTGGAGCACCCTTTCCCTCACTTACCTGCAATGGTATCCTGCTACTTTTTCCAAGCTCGAGGATCTCCTATTGGCCCTCCAGCTTCAAGAGCCTGCCCACAGTCCTTACTTGAGTGACAAGCCCGCCCTCTCACCACTAATTGGTCAATTCGGAGAACATCACAGGTGAGTGACTGTTTCCTCACACCAGTGCAGTCTTCTGACTCCAATTTGAGCCCAAGAGCAGGGTCCTGAAGACTGCAGGGAAAATCCTGCCCAACGTTTCAGATCGATCGCCTTTCCAAAAGGTTGATGACCTGATATATGAACTCTGTTTCTATCTGCAAAGATAATGCCTGATCTGAGTATTTCCAGCATTTTCTGTTTTTATGAATAAACCAGATCTGGATCCAACATAAACTGAAATGGATTTGTACAAATAAAGTGATCCCACTTGCTGTGGCTGAGATTAACATAACTCAAAGAATATAATGTATGAATTGTGATTACTAGCTGACACTTTAGAGCTGCCAAATCATATTTGTTTTCAGAGACAACCCATCCTCATAATGTGTGGCTTCAGGGATACAACAGGACTTTGTTCTCTTCCACAGATACTATATTACCATCATGTCTAAAAGCAAATATCCTTTTGTTTTGTTACACCCAATGTTGCCAACATTTCTGAAAGACAATTTTGGCCCTTTTACAAAGTAGGTGTCAAGATTACTTAATGTAATTTTGTACATGTACTATGTGATAATGGAAGAGTTATATGAAGCCAAAGTTGAGAGTTCCTTGGAAATACAGCAATAAGATCTCTATCTGTACACAATGATTCTTCTGTTTCACATGCTCGGTTCATCATCCCTTTCAGCATTGATTTCTGTTGTCTTTGTACATTATTAGGGAGACATTTCGCATTCCGGTTTCTCTGGTCATGATCACATTGTTGTTTGTGGGACCTTGCTGTGTGAAAATTGGCTATGGCCCCTCCTACATTTCAACAACTACACTTCATGGCTTCATGGGTTAATGGCAATCATGAAACTGCTGGACTTACAAGCTTATTTTGAATTATTCTCACTGCAGCCATTTACGGCTCTTAATGAATGTCATAGGAGACACTGTTAATGGCATGATTTATGGTCCTAACATGATACTCAACCTTGGAGCCGCATAAATAGGCCAATGAAGATTTGGAGTCTCACTGCAGCAGGTAATGAATTGTTCCTAGATGTTTTCTTTGTTCTTTGCATCCACCTTGACAGTATTTTGTGCCAGTCTTACCATACACACTCGTCTTAGTGTCAGAGGCAATCATTTTCAGGACATAAAGCATTTATCGCTCAGAAGACAGTCACTCATTCAAATACAAATTAGATTGAATTCTTTCAGCAAATAGTTTGGGATACTGCATATGAGTATTTTGAGAGCAAAAAGGTGACTTTGGACTTACAGTTCCCAAAGCTCTCCACCACTAGTATTCCCTTTGTATCATTTCTGGGTCTAGACTAATTGAGAGATGGATTGCTGTAATTAGTCAATGACTCCATTATCGTTGTACCATGCAAATACCAGGATTATGGAAGGCAAACTAAATGGGCCATGGTCTTTTCCACCTCGCAATTCCTGATGTTCCTATGAAAGCAGTGCAATGGTCTACCCACTCGACATTCCACTGTTCCTGATCGTGATGGACAGGGCTGCTGGTACGATACTTCATAGATTATCAATGTTTCTACATCTTGCGCACCTACACTGCCATTCACTCATTTACTTCTCAAAGACCAATGTAGCAATTCCTAAACACAACTGAGTTACAATGTCCTCTTTTTCTGCATGTTCTTTTACTTTTTCTTCCTTCCATTTCCTTCCTGTTTATTTTTTTCTTTGTCTCTTAATTCACACTTCCTCTCTCTTTAGTCCTATTTCTATCTATATTTCATTTGACTCTAATTCACCCTATTCCCTTCTCCATCATTTTCTTTCTCTATCCTTTTCTTTCATTGGTTAAGGAGGCAATCCATTGGGCACCACATTCACAGGGCCCAGGATGCGACATTGACATCGTCATTATCAGATCAACATTCTAGCAATTTGTGGTGCAAATATAGTGCCGTGTCAATGGTGAGGGTAAAAGTCCAATTAACACTGCTCACTGTCAAATTTGTCATTGCAGCAATTGCTGGCTTAATCTGTTCTTAGTGGTGTTGGTTGGGAAATAAAGGTTGGCCAGGAAACAGGAAGAACTCCCCAGCTCTTCTCAAATAATAGTATCGGATAATTTACATCTACCTGAAAGAGCATATGATGCCGTCAGTTTGTCACCTCATCCAAAAGATGGCATCTCCAGCAATGCAATGTTGAGGTAAGAGAGAGGGGAATAAAGAGATTGAACTTGTCACATTAGCTGCCAATATAGAAGAGGGTTCATTTCATATAAAGTCCTTGGAGCCAGCAAATAGAGAAGATTATAATCCCTAACAGTCTGGGCTGGATTTGAACCTACGTCAAATGACACTTTTACACTGCAGAGTTTCAGCCAACTGCAGACACATGGATCAGATCACCATCAGCTTCAGTCAAGAGGGTAGAAAGCCTAGATTTCAGGAACTAGCATTAACATAAATAGGCTGCGATACTGGCATCAAAACAAGGGAGCCAGTTTTAAAATTACTCTATTTAAATGTGAGAATGGCTCTTTGTGGATCATACATCATAAAAACAGTGTCCAGTGCACCTGCAGAGCCTAGCTGTAGTGGTCCTAGCTTAGAATGTAAAAGAGGTCACTCTTAGAATATGAAAATAAAAACCCTTTGAGAGAACAAAGAGTAGTGTCGAACACACTGCACTGCCTAATCTCCTGGTCTGAAATTCTAACCAAGTTGTCTGATAGTCACAGGGCATGAATGTGCAAGTTTTGCATTTGGAACAGGATCCTGACTCAGTCAGAAATGAAGATGTTTTGCTTTTTCATTTGTACACTAATCACACAGCTGTTTCTAGTGAAGAAGTTTTATCTGGAACATCCTCAGTCACATGGTCAGATTTCTTTTGTCTTAACCTGCTTAAAAATATTGCATGTTTAATTTCCCAAGAAGTGAGTGTTGATGCTCATTCAGGTAAAGGAATATTATTCCTGGGAAATTAACACCTCCATATTTTTGGCACACAGTTTGTCAAATACCCCACTGGGGAGACATTGGGTGTGAATTTCCACACAACGAGTTGCACTGCTGTGAAGCCAATCAAAAAAGATTTGTCCCACCTGCCAGTGGTTTGGACAATTAGTTTCAATAGGCGTTTCATGGGTCAGCTTATTTGCACAAACTTTGGAGTAGTCACAGGCTTAAAACTGGTGTAAAACCGATATAATTAGCTGAAGTACATAAAAACTGAAGTGCGGCCTTTTAAACACACAGTTCAGCCTGCACACTTCAGCAGAAAACTGGAGGACAAGATAAGGAACAATGATTCCCTTGTTCATCTGACCCTCGAATAACTTCACTGCATATCTCATCAATCTTTCTCTCATTCTTTTCAAGAATTATCTCGACACAAGGAGTGCCTGGTGCAGAGCAGCCAGACAAGGCAGCAGGGAACGCCACCAAACTGGAGAAGACAACAGCATTGTACCAATTCAGATCTCCAAACTCTCCTTGAAGAAACTGAGGTCAGGAAACACAGTAAGTTGTAAAGATGAGAGCAGGAAAGTTATGAAGGACCATGGACAGATTAACGGAATGGATGGAGTCAGAGTTCCATGTGGGAAAATGTGAGGTCATTAACTTGGGATCCAAGAAAGACGAATCAGAAAATTTTCTTAATGATCAGAGAATAGGAACTATGGAGGATCAAAGGGACTTGGGCGTCCAGGTACACATATCAGTAAAAGCTTGTGCACAGGTACAAAAATTAATCAAAAAAGCTCACAGAATTTTGGCCTTTATCTCAAAGTGGACTGGAATACAAAGGGGAGCAAGATATTCTTCAGTTGTACAGAGCCTAGGTCAGACTCCATCTGCAGTACTACATTCATCTTTGGGTACCTCAACTCATTAAGAATATATTGACCTTGGTGAGGGTACAGTGCAGATTGACCAGAATGATACCAGAACTTAAAGGATTAATAATGAGAATAGGTTGGTGTGTATCCCTTTGAGTTTAGAAGGTGAAGGTGTGATTTAACTGTTTTAAATTATAAAAGGATTGGATAGGATAAATATAGAGAAGCTATTTCCTCTAGTGTAATCCAGACAAAAGGGCAGAATCTTAAAAATTAGAGCTAGACCATTCAAGATTGGAATCGGGAAACGCTTTTTTACACAAAGATTAGTGGAAATGTGGAATTCTTCCGTGAAAAAATGTTGTGAATTCTAGGTCAATTGAAATTTAAGACTAGGATCAACAGATTTGTATTATGTAACGGCATTAAAGGACATGGATCAAAGGCTGGTAAATGGAGTTGAGGTACAGATCATCCATGATCTTACTGAATTGCAGAATAGCTGGAGGGAATGAACAGCCTATCCATGTTCCTATGTGGCACAGACTCCTCAGGATGCATGGCAGAAAACTAGCTAGAAACTGACCGGTGTTGTTATCAAGGTCAAGAATACCATGGATCAAATGCAGAGTAAATCTCCCTTATGTTACAACACAACATGCTTTAAACCCAAATTCAGAAGAGGGACATTCACTCCCTCCACCACCAATGTACAGTGGCAGCAGTGTGTACCATCTACAGGATGCACTGCAGCAACGCACCAAGGCTCCATAGACAGCACCTTCCAAACCCGCGACCTCTACCACCTAGAAAGACAAGGGCAGCAAATGCATGGGAACAGCACCACTTGCAAGTTCCCCTCCAAGTCACACACCATCCTGACTTGGAACTATATTTCCGTTCCTTCACTGTCGCTGGGTCAAAATCCTGGAAATCCCTTCCTAACAGCACTGTGGGTGTACCTACCTCACATGGACTGCAGCAATTCACGAAGGCAGCTCACCACCACCTTCTCAAGGGCAATTAGGGATGGGCAATAAATGGTGGCCTAGCCACCGACGCCCACATCCCATGAATGAATTTTAAAAATATATAGAATGTTGACTTTTTTACTTGCTCATTCTTGAAGAAAACAGCAGATGAGATATATTGTGTTCCAAAACCGGCATACAGTCTGGCCTCTGGGTACACATAGACGGGTCACTGGAATCTTTTAGAACAGTTCTTTTGAGGCAGCATTGAGAATTAATTTAGCAGGCTTTTCTTCAAAGACAGGAGACTAGATGAGTTGACATAGTAGACTTCTCAGGGTCTTTTAGAGGGGTGCTGGAAAGTTGAGCTGGGTTGTGGTCTTCTCTCCTTCCTTGGGAATTCTCTTCTCTCCTTAGAAGTTCTCTTCTTCTCAGGCTTTTTAAAGAGATTGAACAGACTGGGCGGAGCTGGGGTTCTGCCCTTCAGTTTTTTAAAACTTCAACACCTTTTAAACAGTTCACTCCCAATTCCAAACAATTCAGAAGTGAAGTCGGAAACAGAAAGTCCACCTTCTGACCTGTCACTTCTCTGCACACACCTTCCCCGGTTACCAGGGTTTCTGTTCTTTTTTTAAATTGCATCATGTGACAACCAGTAAATGTTGTCGAACAAGTCCTTTCAGTGTCCTCTTGATGACCTTCTTAGAAAAAACTGGTCCAACATTTCTTCAGTTTGTCTATGAATTCGTCAAAAAAATATATTCAACAAAAACAGAAGCAATTTCATAACTCTAGACCATAAACTTTTTGAAATTTTGTAAGCTTTTACAATATGGTGATGTACCCAGCTAAGATTTGTCAGTGGAGGGACTACTTACTAAGCTGGTATAAATATGGAGAGCTGGAGATAATTTGGGATGTTATATTCAAGTATTATGTTTGGTTTATTCCATTCAATTGGAAGTGAATGCTTAGTTCATATATTCGTTTATATTCAGGCTCTACACTGACCTCACAGTTTTCTCTTAAAATGGACATTTATCTTTTTGTATCTTTCTTCAGTTAAAAGGTTGGTGTGCAGGTGATGGGAATTTCCTGCCTAGCAGCTAGATCTGTTTATGATTAGGCAATAGTAGATTATCAGTTTTTCCACCGTAAAATAATTTATAATCCCAAGGCATTCCACCCATTGTGAGGTTGCACAACAAACCACCAGAACAAAGGTTAATGCAAGTGATAGATAACACTGCAGCTCAAGCCTTCAATTTTGTATGAAAAGAATTTGCATTTATATTGTACGTTATCACATTCTTAATTTTCAGACAGTATTCATTATTGTTATGTAGGCAAACGAGCATCCAATTTGTTTTCAGTAGCACTAAGTGAGGGAAGAATGTTGACTAGGACACGAGCAGAACTCCCCTGTGCTGGCACCATTGGATATAAAATGTACATCAAAATAGCCAATCAGGATCTCAGTTTAATATATCATCTGAAAAACAGCATCTCCAATACAACATTCCCAGAGGACTACACTAAAGTGGCAACCTAGATTATGGGCTGGATCTTGTTCTCCTCCAGACGGCATGTTTCCCGGCTGGGGTAGGGGACCGAAGAATCGGAGCAGCAGCAGCCAAGATGGAACCCAATGCCGGCATTGCAGGTTTCGATTCTTCCAGGGGTGGGATAGGCCGATGAAGGCCTTCCCACCCAAAGGCCAAATAAAGGCCTCTTCCTGCCACTACTAGGATCTTACCAAAGGCCGGGGGGGGGGGGGGGGGGGAGGGGGGGGTGGGGGGAGCCTCCGCCGCACAGGAGGACGCCTTGGAAAATTAGGTGCCCTCCCTGCAGGCTTTGAGGGTGGGGGGGGGTTTCCTCCTTCGAGGGCAATTTGTGGCCCGTGGAAGACCCCCACTGGGAACGAATCTACCCACCCAGGACCTCCCTCCCCCTGGACCAAACGCCCACCCCTCACCCCACCTCACCAGTGCCTTCCGGACTGGCCTTGGCGACCCCACCTCACCTACATCTTCTCTGGGCTTCCAGCGCTGAGCCTGGGTCCAAGGCCTCTGCAGTACCGGCAGTGACCACCATTCCTGGTGGAGCTACCGATACTGCTGAACTGCCGGACCTGTGATTGGCTTGCAGCTCTTGGGGGTGGGATCCCCGTCACCACTAAGTTTTTAAAAGGACGAGAATCCCACCTCCTTAAACTTTGACCCCAGAAGACTGGAGCATCGCTCCCAGGGTCAGAAAATTGCAGAGGTGGGGATCCCCCTGACTTTTCAGCCTGGTTCTGGGAGTCCCGCCTCCTGTACAAAATCCAGCCCTATGTGTCTAAAGTGGGGCTTGAGTCCCACTGTTCTCAGGCAAGTGTACTAAAATTGTGCCAAGCTCAGACGTTTTTATGCTTTAAAATATTTCTTAAACATATTGGAAGTGTTTTCCAAATTTGAAAGCTACACAATAATGTTATTTCATTTGCTGTACTGAAAAAAAGGTTATTTTTTTAAACTCAAAATCACCAGAAATAATCATTTCTCTGTGTACTGATTTTGCTGGTGATCGTACCGCCATGCAACTCAGTATAACATTCAACAGTTCGAATGAAGGGTTATTGACCTGAAAATGTAACCCTGCCTTCCTCGCTGCACAGATGCTCCTTGCCTGCTGACTGTTTCCAGCATTTTCTGTTTTTATTTCAGATTTCCAGAATCTGCAGTATTTTGCTCTCCCAAAGCCTTCAGCAGTCCAGCATCAAGTAAGCAAGTCATAGGATTCATCATGATATGCTGTTCTACATCTTGTATGGAATAGGACATGGGGTCAGTGCCAAGGAGAGATGGAAATGAAAATGGTCCGAGTAGATTTCTTTCCTAGCCCTTAGCAATAGAGTGAGCTGAATGGGATAAATGCACTTTTCTCATTTATCTTCTCATATGTTCTCAGCTCAGATATGATGTTCATTGCCCTGAGGGAAGAAAGCCCAATTCAGAGAAAAGGACAAAGCCTTTATTGAATTGAACACCAAATACATTTAACTTCAGACTGAACTGTCAAGTATAAACAGCTCCCATTGATTTAAAAGCTAACACCCTCCCCTGTAGCCATAGATTTCACTTTTGTTCTGATAACAGCAGAAACGTAACTCAAACTTCCTATTTTCAGGTAATAGAAAACGCCGCTGTGGTGAGAGCTGTCTTCTCCCACCTCCTTGAACTTTGACCCCAAAAGACCGGACAGGGTCAGAAAATTGCAGAGGCGGGGATTCCCCTGCGACTCAGTTTTGAAGTCCAGCTTTCCAGTGAGACTGAACAAAGCCACTGAATCATAATCTGAATTTGGTTTCAAAATCTGATAGTGATTACTTTTCAGAAAGTTTAGAATTTTACTTTGGGTGGGAGGCCCCACCCATCAGCCAAAAAGTCAGGGACAAGCCCACTTCCGCAGGGCCTGGGGAGTCATGCCAGGATTTTACACACCCCAGGCCCTAAATTGGACTTGGACAGGACCTCTACCTCTCTAAGCAGGAAGTCCCACCTCCAAAAGCAGGCTGGCAGCTCTCAGTCCCAGCAGCGCCACCAGGAGCAGTGGCTACTGCTGGGTCTGCACCCAGCCAATGGCAGGATCATGGACGACGGCCCTGAAAAAGAGGTAAGTTTTGGGGCCTTACCAGGGACAATCAGCTGGGCCCCATCGAGGCAAGGGGGTTGGTTGCGGGGGGGGGGGGGGGCACTCCATGGGGCACAGGGTGCCCAATCAGGAGGCCCCCCCCAGCCCGCAAGGAGGCTGCCAGGTTTTACCTGGCAACCTTCTGTGGGGCAAAGGTGCCAACTGGTCACTGGTAAAATACCAATGGCGGCTAGAGGAGGCCCTTAAGTGGCAGTTAATTGGCCACAAGGGCCTTGATTGGCCTGGGGTAGCCGAGTTATTTCTCCCTGGTAAAATTGCAGTGAGGGCGGGAAGGTGTCTGGAATGGCACTCACTGCCTCCCACTCAATTTTACAACCCCCCCCCCCCCCCCCCCCCACCAACTCTTGTGGCAGGTGGGGCATAAAATTCCAGCCCAAATTTCAGTTTAAATCTATATTTAGAATCTCTAAATCAGCTTGGAATAATCCAGTCTGAACTTATTCACATGATGAACCTGCGCCACCCAATCTTCCGAAAGCAAAATTTAGCACTAAATATGTCTTTCAATATTTTTCTTCATCATATCCTAACCTTGCAGTCGCTCTGATGTCATGTCCATATTTGGGAACGTGAAGTTAGAATTCAGGTTTTATCAATTCAGTGCCCACATTTTGTGCTGTAGAATTACTCCCACCTAAGTTTACCTTCTTTGGCACAATACAACTGAAGTTGAGAAATATAATGACTAGTTCAAATCCTAGCATTACATCCCACCACTCCAGTCTTCCTTTCTTTTTATTTTGCATTCAGTAGCTTTCCATTTAGCTTACAAAGGAAGCAGTCTGCTCTGCAATTTAGCTCACCAATTTTGTGGATGGGTGCTCTCAGCAGCACACTCTAATTAACTTAAATAACCATGGAGTCCTTCAAATCACTTAATTTCCAAAAAAGATAGGCAGCAGGTGTTCCTGACTGGATTTTACAACACCGGTCGGAAGTAATTGAGTTAAGTATGTTTTGAGAGTCTGCTGTGTCCTGTCACACCTGTGACTATAGTCCAGTCTGGGCAAGTTAAGTCAAAGCCTAATAATTAATCCTGAAGAATCTTATGAACAAAATTAAAATCCATAATTAGAGAAAGAGGTTTCCATCCCAGTGCATAAAATATTCATCCACTATTATGACAGTGCACTGCAATGACCGAACTTGGATCAAATCATCAAGTGACATCTGCTCAGGACAATATAAAAGCAAAATACTGCAGATTCTGGAAATCTGAAATAAAAACAAGGAAGTGCTGGAAATACTCAGCAGGTCTGGCAGCACCTGTGCAGAGAGAAGCAGAGTTAACGTTTCAGGTCAGTGCCATGACTATTTTATTCATTGCTGGCAGGAATCATTCTGCCACTTTTTTTATAGATGTCTTGTAACATCACAAGATATTGGTTATGCATGACATCATTAGCCAAGTCTATTAAGAAACCATGTCTTTTAATAAAAGCATGCCGTACAAATCCCTCTTTAAACATACACCCCAATTACCCCAATACTTTTCTCATTTCCTGCATAACAAGTGACTACACTTCAAAAAGTACTTCAATGGCTGTAAAGTGCTTTGAGATGTCTGGTAGTCATGAAAGGCGCTATATAAGTGCAAGTCTTTTTCTTTTTTTGTGTGTTTAATCATTGAAATTTGTTAAAATTAATAAATAAAAGGAATATATCAGCCACATTCTCAAATAAATCTTAAAACAATTGGAATTCCTTCAAGCCTTAAATATAAATTCTAACGAAAGGAAAAATATAAAGGTTTTCCATTGGAATAATCACCAGCTTCGGATGAAATAAAACTAAAACAAAGGCAACACTGCCTTCTACAGGAAAATAAAAATATCACATGCTGGAAAAAATGGCCCACTCCATGACACATTAATTTAAGAATATACAAAATTGAACGGGTTTGCTTTCTCAGCAAATTTATAAACACACTTAACATTTTTGTCTTAAATGTTTTACATTAGAAAGTAGGGCAATGCCTTGAAGAAACATTTTCAAATTATTTGCCAAATTTCATATAAAACATACTGGGGTAGAATTTATGCTTGTTTATGCTGATATGATGTCCTACAAATTTGTCTGCAGCACCTGTGGAAGAGCCTGTCACTCTAGAATTGGCCTTGATAGCCACTCCAGGCGCTGCTTCACAAACCACTGACCACCTCCAGGCGCGTATCCATTGTCTCTCGAGATAAGGAGGCCCAAAAGAAGAAAGATGTCCTATGATGAAAGGTTAAAAATTGGGCCTGTATTCTCTGGAGTTTAGAAGAATAAAAGGTGATCTCATTGAAACATACAAGATTCTGAAGGGGCTGGATAGGGTAGACTCAGAGAGTATTTCCGCTGGTCGGGGAATCTCAAACATGGGGGCACAGTCTCAGGATAAGGGGCTGATCATTTGGGACTGAGATGAGGAGAAATCACTTTACACAAAGAGTTGTGAATCTTTGGAATTCCCTACCCCAGAGGGTTGTGGATGTTCCACCGTTGAATACATTTAAGGCTGGGATAGAAAGATTTTTGGTCTCATAGAATTAAAGAAATCATAGCAAGTTTAAGGCACAGAAACAGGCCACTTGGCCCATCGTGTCTGTGTTGGCCAAAAAATGATCCATCTATTCTAATCCCACCTTCAAGCATTTGGTTCGTAGCCCTGCAGCTTACGGCACTTGAGGTGCGTATCCAGACTCCTTTTGAATGAGTTGAGGGTCTCTGCCTCAACTATCCTTTCAGGCAGTGAGTTCCAGACCTTCGCCACCCTCTGGGTGAAAAAATTTATCCTCATCTCCCCTCTAATTTTTCTACCAATCACTTTAAATCTATGCCCCCTCATCACTGACCTCTCAGCTAAGGTGAATAGACCCTTCACCTCCACTCTATTCAGGCCCCTCAAAATTTTGTACATTTCAATCAGATCTCCCCTCAGCCTTCTCTGTTCCAAGGAGAACAACCCCAGCTTATCAAATCTTTCCTCATAGCTGCATTTTTTCAGTCCTAGCAACATCTTCGTAAATCTCCTCTGTACCTTCTCTAGTGCAATTACATCCTTTCTGTAATGAGGTGACCAGAACTGCACACAGTACTCAAGCTGTGGCTTAACCAATGAGTTATACAGTTCCAACATAACCTCTCTGCTCTTATATTCTATACCTCGGCTAATAAAGGAAAGGATTCCATATGCCTTTTTAACCACCTTATCGACCTGTCCTGCTACCTTCAGGGATCTGTGGACATTCACTCCAAGGTCCGTCACTTTCTCTACACTTCTCAGCATTTTCCCATTAATCATGTATTCCTTTGCCTTGTTTGACCTCCCCAAACGCATCACCTCACACTTCTCCAAGTTAAATTCCATTTGCCACTTTTCTGCCCATCTGACCAGACCATCAATATCTTCCTGCAGCCAACAGCTATCCTTCTCGCTATCTACCACACGGCCAATCTTTGTGTCATCCGCAAACTTCTGGATCATGCCCCCTACATTTACGTCTAAATCGTTAATATACACCACAAAAAGCAGGGGACCCAGTACTGAGCCCGGTTTCTCAGGGAATCAAGGGATATGGGGAGCAGGCAGGAAAGTGGAGTTGTACCTGAAGATTAGCCATGATCATTTTGAATGGCGGAGCAGGCTTGATGGGCCATATGGTCTACTCCTGCTCCTTTTTCTTGGGTTCTTGCGTGCGTTGTGTAATATCAGCGCAATCTGGGTGGTATCAGCTAAGCCAGTGCAAAAGATCAGGAAATTGTAAACGTACGCGAGCTAAGCTCCTACTTTTGTATGACAGGAAATGCTTGGTGTTTTCCGCAATTTTTTAATGCTGGTTTATGATTCAATTCACCAGAATTAGGCTCTGACCACAAAACTGCGCAAGTTGAAATTGCAAGATCCCATCAATTGAGTAGTTAGGGAAGGTTCTTCAAATGATGCACATTTTCTTAGGCACACAGGCACTGTTAGGCTTGTTTTTAAAGATTTTTCATATCAAAAAACTATTTAATTTACTAAGAAACTGACCAGTATACTCCAATGCAAGTATCATATGGTTCAGTATAGTTTTTTTTAAGTCACTTCCAGTGATTTTAAATTGGATCACTCACAGGTGGAGGACTGGGCACTTATTAAACATGCTTATTTTCAGCTGTATTAATAAAACTGCACTGAATTAGCACTTGAAGACATCAAGGAAACTTCTTAATGGAAAGAAAACGTGAATGATTACCTTCCATCACATAGCCCAATTGCACTGGTTTATTGAAGATTTTATGCTTGCAATTACACACAAGTGATTTTTACCAGAAACTTCAACTGTAAATTAACCAGCGCAGTTTGGACAAAATTTCCCAGTTGCGCCCATAATGGAAACTCTACCACGTTTTAGAGCACTATTATTGTGATTTTCTGAAGGGTTAGCTTTAAACATTTAGTGTATGTTTTTTTCCATATTTTCCTGCATTACAACAGTGTACTTCAAAAAAGTGTACTTCATTGGCTGTAAGATACTTTGAGATGCCTGGTGGTTATGAAAGGCGCTATATAATTGCAAATCTTTCTTTTCTTTCATAATAGATGTAACCTGCCACTTTCAGATGAATTTATTGGATTTCTTTTTAAAAAGATACTTTAAAGCTCACTTGGAAAGAAATGTTCTTTTGATTCTTAGCCTGGTGGACTGTAAAAGTGATTGAGTCTGATACGCTATATGAAGTTAATGTGAAAATACTGCTGTGAAAATGACAAAAAAAATGGCAAAAATGAGGAAAACATTTTCTAAAGAAAAATCTAAATCCCAAAAATATACAAATACTTGGAAAAATACTTGTTAGCTGTAATTACTGGATAATTGCTTCTATTGACTAAATTCTTTCTTCTTTTGGGCCTCCTTATCTCGAGAGACAATGGATACGCGCCTGGAGGTGGTCAGTGGTTTGTGAAGCAGCGCCTGGAGTGGCTATAAAGGCCAATTCTGGAGTGACAGGCTCTTCCACAGGTGCTGCAGAGAAATTTGTTTGTTGGGGCTGTTGCACAGTTGGCTCTCCCCTTGCGCCTCTGTCTTTTTTCCTGCCAACTACTAAGTCTCTTCGACTCGCCACAATTTAGCCCTGTCTTTATGGCTGCCCGCCAGCTCTGGCGAATGCTGGCAACTGACTCCCACGACTTGTGATCAATGTCACACGATTTCATGTCGCGTTTGCAGACGTCTTTATAACGGAGACATGGACGGCCGGTGGGTCTGATACCAGTGGCGAGCTCGCTGTACAATGTGTCTTTGGGGATCCTGCCATCTTCCATGCGGCTCACATGGCCAAGCCATCTCAAGCGCCGCTGACTCAGTAGTGTGTATAAGCTGGGGATGTTGGCCGCTTACAATAGGTCAATGGGTTAATGGATTGTCCAGTGTGCTGCCACTGAGTAGGAAGACCCCAAATACACTCCACCTTTGTTACTGCGTTACAGAATCGCAGCTAGGATAGTGAGTCAGGGATTTTACTGTTGGCCTAATTGCTACTGGGCTAGGGATGGGCAATCAGTTGATCTTAACTCTAGCAACTGTTTTGCTGCTACAATTAACTGCAATGCACCTCCAGATTTCCACCTAATCAGCGTAAGAAATAGCCAAAGACAGCATTTGCTACTGTTTGCCATCCAAATGTCACAGCTGCAAGGTCAGAATCGCCAAAGGCGATGTTGTTCTTTGTTGGTGTAATCTCTAATCTCCTCCAGCCCATAACCCTCCAAGATATCTTTCCTCATTTTATTCTGGCCTCTTGCATATCCCCAATTTTAATCGCTCCACAATTGGTGGCTATGCCTTTCGCTGTCTACGCCCTAATCTCTGGAATTCCCTCCCTAAACCTTTCCGCATCTCTACCTCTCATTCCTCCTTGAAGACACTCCTCTTTGAACAAGCTTTTGGCCAGCTGCCTTAATATCGCCTTATGTGGCTCGGTGTCAAACTTTGCTTCATAATGCACCTGTGAAGTGCCTTGGGACATGTCATTAGGTAAAAGGCGTGTAAGGTGAAAATTGTGGTTGTTGCTATTCAGTCAAAACAGCCTGCTGACAATTATTGTCTCATTTTGTGCAAAGAATTTGCCATTTTATTTATGTACCTGTAGGTTACCAATATGCAAGGGGCCATTACATAGCCTGACTCAGTGGAGAAAAGCATAAAATCAGACCCAAAAAAATAAGAAAAGAAAGTAAATCTATCTGTTTTTCCTTATATGTATTGCAAACAAATTCTGACTGCTTTACTACATATTACAGTACAATATTGGCAGCTGGAAAGAGATTATTTGGGAAGGTTCCTTGCTTTTTTATTGGCTTTACGCCCAACTACTGAAAGTTTGTAACGACCCTCAGTGTAATTATATTAACAGCAATTTCATACTGGAAGAGCCTCAGACAAACACTGGAGACAAGCCTATGTTGAGTGAATGCTTCCTTCTCTCAAACCTGCTCACTGGCTCCGTAAATTGTTACAGCAAATTGAAGCAACACAATGAGAAGAATTGCACTCGCCCAGCCCACATGTTATTTCAATAGCTATTGGCTTTCTTTGGCCAGAATGGTTTGTGATAGGCTCTTTAAGGCTTTGCTGCATGAGCAAGAAGAGTAGCATTTGACCAGAGAGCCTTCAGTACTGACAGCCTGATGAGAATGGGGTGGAGGAAGCAACCATGGAATTTTGAATTTTAGAACCTCATAGGTTCAACAGCTTGCTTGCTTCCTATTTCTGGATGGTTCTCAATAGTGCACCCAAGTTACCACTTGAGAAAAACAGCTCAACCCATCTTCTCAGTCAGTTTATTCATTCACTTGTTCCCAGAGGTTGAGGATGATTCTCATTCAATGACAGGAACACTAACAGCATGCAATGCTCAATCTAATTGTTGTGTCACATTGGTTTGGAGACAGGTACATGCTATTGTGGCTGAATACAAAAGTAAAGGAAATAAAGCAGTGCAGCAATTTTCAATAATTAACAATAAACCAATTAAAAGAATAATTTTGATAAGCTATCACAGACCTGCTCCACTTGAAAATGAGCCTTATAATTCATTCACTCGCAGAACTGCTACCCTTCCTCATAATTCATTCACAACACTTACTATAGCTAGTTAGTGTATTGGTAATCTCTATGCCCACAGCCCCTTCACAGATGTCAGTGGAGGTTGTGGTACTGCCTGGTGCACTGTACAAATGGCCTAACCACAGGTATCTTTTTCTGTCTTCTGCAATTCATTCTTTTCATGTAAAGGTATCTGCTAAAGAATACCACCCATGAAAAGTACAGATTTGTACACAATTCATGTATGGTATCCTATAATTCAGAAATAACTGATGTTGGAAGTGTAACATTATACAAAGTCTGTGGTTTGACTCCCTCCACAACAGGCCGAGACCCACGCTATGTTACTAGTTCAAATGAAGTCCCAGGCACAGTTGGATTAAACAAAAACAGTATATCTTAGTTTCCACTTGTTTCCACCAGTAAGAAAAGTACAATCCGGGTGGTATCGGCCAAACCAGCTCAAAAGATTGGCAAGTTTTAAGTGTAAGCTTTGCTCATGTTTTCCATGAATTTTTACACTAGTTTATGATTCAATTCACCTCGATCAGGCCCTGCCCACAAAATTGGCCACGCCCCCAAGGTCCACCTTGCAAGATTTAGTTAATTGCGCTGGATAGGCTCTTCAAATTGCGCTCATTTCCTTAAGCACACAGGCAAGTTTTTAAAAGTTCTTCATATCAAAAAATATTCAATTTATGAAGAAAGTGACTAGTGTACATCAGTGAAACCATTAAATGTTTCAGTATAGCTTTTTAACATAATTTTCGGTGATTTTCGATCAGCTTACTCACAAGCAGAGGATGAGACGCTCTTATTAAAAATGGTTATTTTTTAGTGACCAACCCATTTTCAGCTTAATTAATAAAACTATACCAGGCTGACATTCCTAAATATGTCAAAGAAATATCTTAAAGGAAAAATATGAAACTTTTATGTTCGATTATGCTGCCTGCTTCTGCTGGTTCATTGAAGATTGAAAGTGATGATTATGCAAATTAATTTTAGCTTAAACTTGAACTGTAACCTAACCAGCGTAATTTCCTGCCCATTTTGGCGCAATTTCCTGGTTGGGTCCAGAGGGGAAATTCCACCCCTGAGTACACACAGAAAGCAGTTGCAACTCAATGCAGAGCAGCCCACAAGCTAATAAATTACTCAAATGCAGCATGCTGGAAGCAATCTCAATAGCACACATAGACCAGGCCGGCCCCACCAGCTTTTATTCTGAATATAATTAGGAAAAGCAATCAAAGTCAAGTAACTATTATGCTACAGAAGCAATGGCTGCATTTTAAGAGTCCGCCGTAAAAAGAATTCGGCCCACCCGGACGGGCACCGCGATTTCAAACGTGGAAGCTCATTTGCGTAGCCGCAGCGCCCGCCCCCCTACGATGATGTGGAGGAGGCGGGCGAGCCGTCACCAGCAACGTCTTCCGGTGCCCAGGTGCCATTTTTAAAGGGCTTACAGCCCTCAATGGACATTTAAAATTTAAAGGGCCAGATAAGTTAAATTTTCACAAAACAGATTTAAATGACCTTTCCATGCATTTTCCCACCCGCCCCCCAGTGGCATTTCCAAACATTCATACCCTTTCCCCGTCAGCCCCTCCAGAATTTGAATATTGAGAATTTGACCTTTTTCGCCCACAAAGTTCGGCAACTTCGCCCTCTACCCCTTCCCATCAACCCCCCCGCCCCCCGACCAATCCGCATCATTGTCACCCTGCTCCCCACTTCTGCACAGAGAAAAATCCTCCTCCCCATTGCCCACAGGTGTTGTGCCACCTTTCCCTGAACGGAGATTCAAAGGCGTGGCATTGTTGGCCGCCTGAATGAAGATCGGTGTGGCGATTAAGGAGGCAACGGGACCCTCATTAAATGGGGGTCCTGTTGCCGAGCGGCGGGGAAGCTGCCACCGCCGCCAAGATCAGCAGGGGGCCTGCCACCGTCAGGGTTGATGGCAGCCCTCCGCCATACTGATATTCATTGCCCCCCGCCAATGTTCCCGACGGCGGAGGGGCTTTAAAATCCAGCCCAATATGTCAAGCTTATATTATAAATCATACATTTCCCCACTCGGCCACTGCTAGGGGTCCAGACCCAAGCCATGAGCTACCAATCATAGACTGATTCCTGAACAATGAATGAAGAATGAAGAGACTAGGGGGGGATTTTAACTCATTCGAAACCCACCCACTTACACAGAGTTAAAATCGGGCCCCATAAGTATGTCATAATTTCCTCAGTTATGCGTTCCTTCCCATTAGGTTCTCTCTAGGTTGTCCATGGCAGCAGTGTATCAGGTTTGCTGTGATTTGTTTTGTATAATCACAAGGGCAGAAGGACATAATTTTCACAATATTATGTTTGCATGAAGGCCCAGTTACTAATGCTGTCTAGGGAATATCAACTGCATAAACCATGTTGAGCCAATTTCATGCCACCATATTTCCAGTTACCCTGTAAGCAATCTGATACTTGTAGTGGTTAATGTTACTTATTTTCTCGCTGGAAGACGCTGTCTTGTCTTGAATAGGAATCATCCAGAAATTATGAAGTTACAAATATCCCTGATGGTTCAGTAAGTTTACAGGAAGGAGTTGAGTCGTAAGGATCAGGAAAGTTACATAATCATTGGTGTGTTTGCTGATCTCAGTTGGGGTGACGTTGCAATTGCTACAACTGACCACTGTGTCCTGGATTGCATAGGAGGGTCAAATTTGACATGATCAATGTTTTGGCCATTACGCAGCAAAGTGTTAGGTGAGGAATCAACAAGGGTCAAATCTGGTGGGTCTTGGCTTTATAAAGCCCCTGATCACATGACTGTTGAGTTTCAAACACAAATGATGATCACTTGAACAACGCTGATTGATGCCGGCAAGACTATACCCAAGCAGGACTCGACCTTTTCTTGAAGGCTGCGTTTGCTGACAACGCCACCACTAGGTGGCGCTGCAATGGCACATGCGCAAATGCAGCCTGTGCCACTAAAACATCACAGTCTGCGATGTCAGGCAGCTGCCAGAATTAAAGATGGTACCTGCTCAAATAAATACACGATGGCAACCTAAACACATGGCAGCACACAATGGCCAGAGGGGAGGCAGCGAGAGGGCGGGCCGGTGAGCCAGCGGTTGGGGGTGTGGCAAGCGGGCGGTGAGCGTGCGCTTGGGGGAGGTGGGGCGGTGAGCGTGCGGTCGGTGGGGGGGGTGCGGTGAGCATGCGGTCGGGGGGGGGTGCGGTGAGCGAGCAGTCGGGGGGGAGCAGTGAGCAAGCGGGCCGGGGGCTGTGAGCGAGCGGGTCGGGGGAGCGGGCCGGGGGCTGTGCGTGAGTGGGCGGGGGGGGTGAGCGAGCAGGCAGGCGGCGGGGGTCGGGAGCAGGTGGCGGTGAGAAGGAAGAGAGCACACCCGCCACCAGCAAGGTCTTTGGCCATGCTCTCCCCACACCCGCTTTCTCCCCACCCCCCAGACCCTATCTCCCCCCACCCCTGCTCTCTCCAGCCTTGATTCCCCCCACCATCTGCCCACGTTACGCGATGACATCATCTGCGCATGCGCCAACCAGTCCTGGCACTGCAAAACGCAGCGCATGTGCAGAGGGTAGGGGCCAATCTGCACATGTGCGCAGATTGGCGCATTCGGATGATGTAAGCTGCCGGCTGCGTTGTCGGTAATCACTTTGTTTTTTTAAAAGGAGAATAGTGGAATGTTTTGCCAGACAGCAAGAAGATCTCCTGAGTTCTTCTCTCTCTCAATTGTTATCATCTCCCCTGAATGCAGTGACTCATGCTGGGCACAGTTTAAAAAAAAGATTTGCATTTTTGTGCCTTTCACAACCTCAAGGCATCCCAAAGTGCTTTACAACTCATTAATTACTTTTGAAGTGTAGTCACTGTTGTAATGTAGGAAACGTGGAAGCCAATTTTCACACAGCAAGGTCAAACAAACAGCAAAGTGATAATGATCAGATAATTTTTTTTAAGTGATGTTGATTAAGGTCAAATATGGCTTGGAGACTGGGAATAATTCCCCTGCTGTTCTTCAAAATGATGCCATGGAATCTTTTACAGCAGACAGTGCCTTGGTTTAATGTCTCAACTGAAAGATGGTACCTCTGACAGTGCAGCGCTCCCCCAGTACTGCACTGGAGTGTCAACCTAGATTTTTGTGCTCAAGTCTCTGGACTGGACCTCAAACAACCACGTACTGACTCAGAGCAAGAGTGCTACCATCTCTAAGAGAATAGAAGAAACATTTGGCAGAGAGAAAGAAAATCTCCTTACTCTTATTCCTCGGGCAACCATATCTCACCCAAGTAAGCCTTGACAGTGAGCACTGACAAGTTATTCTTTCGAAGGGGCTATCATAACCAAATCTGGTTCTGTCCTCAATCAATCTCCATAGACATGCATTTCCAACAGGGGGTTCTTAGATCATGCCCCGGGATATAAGGTCCATTGTAGCATATCTACCATCAACATGGCATAACCCCACGTTCCTTTACCAGCTTCGATATGTGGCGGTGGTTACAAGTTAAATAATAAGAGCAAAATAGTTTACATGATAGAAATTCTATTATTATAAGTCACGTTGTGAGTTTCTGTTAAGTGATTATAGGACGTGGTTTTTGGCAGACAGGATTCATCAAACGCGAACTGTGATTTAAGTACTTCTACTTTAGATCATCTTTCGCAGTTGTCAGTTAATTAATTGGCTGCCATCCATTACATATACAATCAATTCATCAGCATGAACCCTATTATCCCCTCAAAAAGAAGATAGAGTATCTCCTGGTGATATTTTCAAACAAGTTTGCAGCACTTGTGCTCTGTTCAGATGGTCCTTAATGGCCACAGTAAGTCATTTAAGTCAATGCCTATCTTGTTATAATACAGAAGTCCTTGGTGTCTTCACAACCTCAAGCAAACACGGGGCAAAGAAAAAAGATTGAGTGAGATTGCTTCCTGTCTGTGGGGACTTAGCCAAAGATAACATGAAAAGAACCAACTAAATGTGGCGCGATCGGTGTATTTGTAACCATGCTTATCGTGTCACTAGCAAAGCCCCAGGGGAAGGGTCTGCAGGCTGGCAGCCAGCTCCATTCCCTTTGGGGAAACTTTCACTTTCAGCAGAAGGAGAACAGCAGACAAACAGCCTGAGAAGTGTTTAGCAGATAAAAGTTCTGTATCAGGCAATAAAGCTGGTTTGAAGTGGTTATGGGAGGACATCATTTTGAAATAAAACAGGCTTTATTACAATGAGCATAAAGGAATGGGCCCTTTGGAGAAGACAACAAGGAGATTAAAGGCTCCTTGCTGCTCACAAAGTGAGATTATGCTTTGCAAGTATTTTAAACACACCAGGAGATTTTTGAGAATCCTCTTAATTGAGTCTCCAGCTTGCAAGTGGAAGATAGCTGAGCTGGTTCTCTTATCAACAGTGCAAGCACACTTCAAGCCAAAAGATGAGATTTTTTTTCAATTGGAAATTTCCCAAGATGATCTTTTGATCCAGTATAACAAGTTTATCCACTTGTTCTCCCAAAGTTATGCTGATGCCCTCATCAACAATCCCAGATCGGAGATCCTGAATTTATTGCAGTGTTTCTGCTTAAAAGGAAAGTTACATTCAAACAAAAGTGTTTCATGTACAATCACGCATCAAATTTGTACAATTTCTTCAACTGAAAGAGCAGTAATCACAGTTTCCAGCACCACTGACTCTCTGTGATTCAGCCATCATAAACCTCACTTTCCAGCTGGTATGATAAAGCTTTTCTCATAGCAATAGGAGGTGAATGCAGAATAGACTGAACCAGGAATTTGTATCTTGCTAATGGATCAGTTCAATGTCATACCATAAAGGTGGGCAGTTTGATTTAGGGTCAGATATGTTGGCCTATACTTATTGTTAAGATTTTACCAATGCTTCATGCAGAACAACAACTTACATTTATATAGCGCCTTTAACGTAGTAACACTTCCCAAACTGCTTCATAGGAGCATTATCAAGCAAAAGTTGCCACTGGGCAACATAAGGAGATATTAGGACAGGTGACTAAATGTTTGGTCAAAGACGTAGGTTTTAAGGAGCATTTTAAAGGAAGAGAGAGAAATGGAGAGGCAGAGAGTTTTAACGAGGGAATTCCAGAGCTTAGAGCCCAAGCCGCTGAAGGCTACCAATGGCAGAGCAAAGAAAGACCAACAAATAAGAGGAGGAGAGAAGGCCTGGATCCATTAGGTAAGTGCTTTTAGAGTACTTCTTGTGGGCCAAGAGGAAGACAGGTGTTACCCAACGTATCTTTTCCCAGCTCCATGATCGGCAGCTGTCCATGATCTCCCCACCCAGACCACCATCTCACACCTTCCCCAGTCCCAGTACCTTACCCCGTGCCCTCCACCTCCAACCAACCACCTTCACAGTCATTTACTCCACAGAAGGAGGCCATTCAGCCCATCGAGTCCATGCCGGCTATCCATGGAGCCATGCAGTCAGTCCCACTCCCCTACTCGATCCCTGTTTTCACACCCCAGCATTTCACACCCCCACCCCAGCTGACATCTTTCATCCTGACTTTCCATGATGATTTAACCTTTAAAATGTTAGCCTTTCATCCCTGATGTAATATTAGTGACTGCTTGCAATACTCTTTCAGTGGCTCATTCTCCTTCTGTGATGGAAACCTCACCTGCCAAGAATGAGGCATATTAATTTTGTCATATGGAACATTAATTGTTAAACTCTTACTGGACTGAAATATGACTGCACCTGCATTTTAAAAGGACAGTGGCTGGAAACATTTGCATTCTAAGAGACAGTTGCCTGGAGAACACAATGGAACTGCTCCCTGATCCAATTAACCCAAATGGATTTTGATCACCAGACACTGAATGTGTAAAAAGCCAGCATTCCATTCCCCCCTCCCCCATTGAGGATGTCTGCTAAGATGGAGAATCTACAAAAACACAGGAGAGTTTGTTAAAACAAAAAGAAAAGCTGTTCACATGACTAACCTGCTGGCCCAGGTTTGGTTTTGAATTGGGTTCACAGAACAGTTTGAGTCAGACTGCAATTTGAAGACAACAGAGAAGGAAGGTCTCTCTCTCTCTGTCACGCAAAGAAGGAAACTAGGCCTCAAGACGGAAAGCCATCAAAACAAGTCTGGAAGTGTGTACTAGGCCCCAACGAGATGGCAAGATTGAACTGCAATCAAAGACTTTACATCAAACTCGAAAGTCAGTAAATGAACTTCAAAGCTTTCCCCTTGACTCTTTCCCCTTTTCTGTCTCTATCTGCATGTGTGTTTATCACGTATGCATGCTAGCGTGGTCATGTCACGTATGTAACGTAGTTTTAACTGAATTAGAGTTTAAGGTTAATAGATTTAAACAAGAAAGGTGTAAGTTTAAGAAAACCTGTCTGGTTGATTTCTTTGCCATTACAACTGGAGAGCAGTGAATAAGGATTCACTGAGGGGAAGCTAAAAACACGTTAGTGTTTTAAAAATTAAACCCTATTATGGTCAAACCAGGAAAAGGCTAAGAGGGAACCGCTAGACCCCCTCCTCACCTTCCTATAATGGGATGCATCGAACTACACTCAATATTCCAACTATGCTTAATCAAGTTCTTGTACAGATTCAACATCACTTCAATAAAAGCAAAATACTGCAGATGCTGGAAATCTGAAATAAAAACAGAAAGTGCTGTAAATACTCAGCAGGTCTGGCAGCATATATACCTATATGTGGGCAGCGTTTACATGTTAACTGATGTAAAATGGAAGTACTTAAACCACAGTTCCCACTCAATGAATCCTGTCTGCCAAAAACCTCCTCCTATAATCACTCAACAGGAAGTCACAATGCAACAGTGCACACAAGTTATAATAATAGAACTTATATCATGTAAACTCTTTATTTTACTCTTAGTAGTTACCATGTAACCACTGCCCACATATAGATGCTGGTAAAGGAATGTGGGGTTTTGCGGGGTCATTGACCTGAAATGTTAACTCTGCTTCTCTCTCCACAGAAGCTGCCAGACCGGTTGAGTATTTCCGGCACTTTGTTTTATTTCAACATCACTTCCTTGCTTTTATATCCAATGCCACTATGTGTAAAATCTAGAGTTCAAGAGTTCACCTACCTAGGCTCAACTATCACCAGTAACCTGTCTCTGGATGCAGAAATCAACAAGCGCATGGGAAAGGCTTCCACTGCTATGTCCAGACTGGCCAAGAGAGTGTGGGAAAATGGCGCACTGACACGGAACACAAAAGTCCGAGTGTATCAAGCCTGTGTCCTCAGTACCTTGCTCTAATGCAGCGAGGCCTGGACAACGTATGTCAGCCAAGAGCGACGTCTCAATTCATTCCATCTTCGCTGCCTCTGGAGAATACTTGGCATTAGGTGGCAGGACCGTATCTCCAACACAGAAGTCCTCGAGGCGGCCAACATCCCCAGCTTATACACACTACTGAGTCAGCGGCGCTTGAGATGGCTTGGCCATGTGAGCTGCATGGAAGATGGCAGAATCCCCAAAGACACATTGTACAGCGGGCTCACCACTGGTATCAGACCTACCGGCCGTCCATGTCTCTGCTTCAAAGACGTCTGCAAACGCGACATGACGTCCTGTGACATTGATCACAAGTCGTGGGAGTCAGTTGCCAGCGTTCGCCAGAGCTGGCGGGCAGTCATAAAGGCGGGGCTAAAGTGTGGCGAGTCGAAGAGACTTAGCAGTTGGCAGGAAAAAAGACAAAAGCGCAAGGGGAGAGCCAACTGTGTAACAGCCCCGACAAATTTTTCTGCAGCACCTGTGGAAGAGCCTGTCACTCTAGAATTGGCCTTTATAGCCAGTCCAGGCGCTGCTCCACACACCACTGACCACCTCCAGGCGCTTACCCATTGTCTCTCGAGATAAGGAGGCCAAAGAAGAATGGTCAGAACTTGGTTAGATGTCAGGGGGTTGTTCTTTTTGCAGAGAATAGTGGACCTGTGAAACAGGCTGCCAGCTTGTGCAGCAAAGTCTGATTTGTTAAATTCCTTCCAGCGAGATTATATGGCTTTCGGACAAGGTGGCGAGTGTATATATTGTGATGTACAGGGCACAGCAGTTGTGTGGGAAAAGCTGGACGGACCAGCATGTCTTTTCCTGTCTATCATTGTCATATGCTTGTATGTGTCTATTGCCCAAATTTACGGAGAGTAGTTCGTGCTCTGACATAGTAACTTCACCAGAACTGTGGCAGAATCTCCATTTATGCTCATAAGTTGAATTTCTGCCGCATTTCCAGTGCAGTGACAGCAGCTCATGTGAAATTCCGGGCTGGTGTCTTTCTCCTTCAATCTCTTCTGTTGTTGCCCGGTTTACTGTGCTCCTAATTCAGTATCATCAATAAACAGCCAGATTATTCCTCTGTCCTTATTTCCAAGTCACAAGCAAATGAAAAGCAAAGGCAATCCCAGCACAGATCCCACTATTTAACATCCTCGGAGCATCCTTTTGCTCCTATTCTTTGCTTTCTATCCACTTGCCAGTCTTCTAATCATGCAGTTACACTCTCTTCAATACCACGTGCCTTCATTTTGTGACAAGTCTCTAATGTGGCATCTTATTAAATGCTTTCTGAAAATCTTCTACATAAAATCCAGTGCATTCCCTTTATCTATACATTGGACAAAAAGCTCAATTAAATTAGCCAAACAAAACCTGGCTAATTCTTTTACGAATTCCTGCTGATATTTCCATATTGGGCTATGTCTGTGCAAGTGTTCTCATCTGTCATGCCCACCAAAGTCAAATAGCATGCCAACACTTTGTGATAAGAATTATACACACAACCTATGGTAAGGCACAGGAGGATATGTAGGATTTAATAAATATCTTTAAATAGAATGTGTTAGAGAATGGAATGCTATAAATTATAGTTGAGACAGAGACTGGGTGACCACCAGACAGAGGAGTAGGCGCAGGCAGGTAGTGCAAGAGTCCCCTGTGGCCATCCCCCTCTCAAACAGATATACCGCTTTGGATACTGTTGGGGCGAGATGACCTCCCAGGGGAAAGCAGCAACAGCCAAGTTCGTGGCACCACGGAGGGCTCCTGCACAGCAGGGGAGAAAAAGGGTTGGAAGAGCTATAGTGATTCTATCGTAAGGGGTGCAGGTAGGCATTTCTGTGGCCACAAACGAGACTCCAGGATGGTATGTTGCCTCCCTGGTGCTAGGGTCAAGGATGTCTCGGAGCAGCTGCAGGACATTCTGAAAGGGGAGGGTGAGCAGCCAGAGGTCGTGGTCCATATTGGTACCAACAGCATAGGCAGGAAGAGAGATGAGGTCCTGAAAAGTGAATATAGGGAGTTCGGCAGAAGGTTAAAAAGCAGGACCTCTAGGGTTGTAATCTCAGGATTACTCCCTGTGCCACATGCTAGTGAGGGTAGGAATAGGAGGATTAGACAAATGAATGCGTGGCTGAAGAGCTGGTGTAGGCAGGAGAGCTTCAGCTACTTGGATCGTTGGGATCTCTTCTAGTGCAGAGGTGACCTGTACAAGAAGGACAGGTTGCATCTAAACTGGAGGGGGCCCAATATCCTTGCGGGGAGGTTTGCTAGTACCACTCAGGAGGGTTTAAACTAGTCTTACAGTGGGGTGGGACCCAAAGTAATAGTCTCTCAGATGAAATAGTTGAAGCAAATGTAGAGGTTAAAGCAAGCAAGTCCAGTAGGCAGGCCTGGCAGGGGCAGGACAGGCAGCGTGGAAGGTCTGGTAGGCTAAACTGCATTTACTTTAATGCAAGAAGCCTTACAGGTAAGGCAGATGAACTCAGAGCATGGATCGGTACATGAGATTGTGATATTATAGCTATTACGGAAACCTGGGTAAGGGATGGGCAGGACTGGCAGCTCAATGTTCCGGGGTACCGATCCTTCCGGTGTGACAGAGGTGGAGGTAAGAGAGGAGGCGGAGTTGCACTATTGATTAGGGAGGACATCACGGCAGTACTTAGAGAGGATATCCCGGGGGAATGTCCTGCGAGGTCATATGGGTAGAACTTAGAAATAAGAAAGGGGTGATCACTTTGATGGGATTATACTATAGGCCCCCCAATAGTCAGAGGGAAGTGGAGGAGCATATATGTAGGGAAATCACAGATAGGTGTAGGAATTATAGGGTTGCAATAGTAGGTGATTTTAACTTCCCTAATATTGAAAGGGACTGCCTTAGTGCTAAGGGATCAGATGGGGAAGAATTTGTTAAGTGTGTCCAGAATAGTTTTCTGAAGCAGTATGTGGATGGCCCGACTAGAGAAGGGGCTACACTCCACCTCCTCTTAGGAAATAAGGATGGGCAGCTGGTTGATGTGTCAGTGGGGGAGCACTTTGGGACCAGTGACCATAACTCTATTAGCTTCAAGATAGTTATGGAAAAGGATAGGACTGGTCCTCAGGTTGAAGTCCTAAATTGGGGGAAGGCTAATTTCGATGGCAGATAGGAACTCTCAAAAGTTGAATGGGAAGAGGCTGTTTACAGGTAAAGGGACGTCTGGCAAGTGGGAGGTTTTTAAAAGTGAGATAGGAAGAGTTCAGGGCTGGCATGTTCCTGTTAGATGGAAGGGCAAGGCTGGCAAGTTTAGGGAACCTTGGTTGACGAGGGATATTGAGGGTCTGGTCAGGACAAAAAAGGAGGCATGTGTCAGGTATAGGCAACTGGGATCGAACGAGTCCCTCAAGGAGTATAGGGGATGTAGGAATACATTTAAGAAGGAAATTAGGAGGGCAAAAAGGGGCCATGAGATTTCCCTGGCAGATAAGATAAAGAAAAATCCTAAAAGATTCTATAAGCATATTAAGAGTAAAATGGTAGCCAGGGAGAGAGTAGGTCCCCTTAAGGATCAGTGTGGCAATCTATGTGTGGAGCCACGGGAAATGGGCGAGGTCTTACATGAATACTTCTCGTCTGTATTTACGGTGGAGAAGGTCGTGGAAGCTAGTGAGTTCAAGGGAGGGAACAGCGATATCCTGGAGCATATCAACATTACAAAGGAGGTGTTGGATGTTTTGAAGCGCATTAAGGTGGATAAATCCCCAAGGCCTGACCAGGTGTATCCTAGGATGCTATGGGAAGCGAGGGAGGAGATTGCTGGGGTCCTGGCAGAGATTTTTGTATCATCGTTAGCCACGGGTGAGGTACCGGTAGACTGGAGGATCACTAATATCGTGCCTTTATTTATGAAGGGCAGCAGGGATAAGCCAGGGAACTACAGGCCGATGAGCCTTACATCAGTGGTGGGAAAGTTATTGGAAGGGATTCTGAGAGACAGGATTTATATGCATCTGGAAAGGCATGGTCTGATTAGGGATAGTCAGCATGGCTTTGTGCGTGGGAAATCATGTCTCACGAATTTGATTGAGTTTTTTGAGGAGGTGACCAAGAGGATTGACGAGGGCAGGGCGATGGGCGTTGTCTACATGTACTTTAGCAAGGCCTTTGACAAGGTCCCGCATGGTAGGCTGGTCCAGAATGTTCGAACACATGGGATCCAGGGTGAGCTAGCAAATTGGATACAAAATTAGCTTGGTGACAGGAGGCAGAGGCTGGTAGTGGAGGGTTGTTTTTCAGATTGGAGGCCGGTGACCAGTGGTGTGCCGCAGAGATCGGTGCTGAGATCTCTGTTGTTTGTTATATATATTAATGATTTGGATGTGAATGTAAGGGGCATGATTAGTAGGTTTGCAGATGACACCAAAATTGGCGGGATAGTGGACAGTGAAGAAGGTTGTCTAAGGTTACAAGAAGATATAGATCAACTGGGAAAGTGGGCAAGGGAGTGGCAAATGGAATTTAATGCAGACAAGTGTGAAGTAATGCATTTTGGGAAGTTAAACCAGGGCAGGACATATACAGTGAATGGCAGGGCCCTCGGGAGTGTTGTTGACCAGAGACGCCTTGGAGTGCAAGTACATAGTTCCCTGAAAGTGGCAACACAGGTAGACAGGGTGGTGAAGAAGGCATATGGCATGCTTGCCTTCACCTGAATGCTCGTAGCATTCGTAACAAGGTTGATGAGTTAACGGCACAAATCATCGCGAATAAATATGATTTGGTAGCCATTACGGAGACATGGTTACAGGTTGGTCACGACTGGGAGTTAAATATCCAGGGGTACCAGACTATTCGGAAGGACAGACAGGAAGGTAAGGGAGGTGGTGTAGCTCTGATACTCAAGGACGACATCAGGGCGGTGCTGAGAGATGATATAGGTTCTATGGAGAATGAGGTTGAATCCATTTGGGTGGAAATTAGAAACTCTAAGAAGAAAAAGTCATTGATAGGCGTAGTCTATAGGCCACCAAATAATAACATCACATTGGGGCGGGCAATAAACAAAGAAATAACTAATGCCTGTAAAAATGGTACGGCAATTATCATGGGGAATTTTAATCTACATGTAGATTGGTCGAACCAGCTCAGTCAGGGTAGCCTTGAGGAGGAGTTCGTTGAGTGTATCCGTGATAGTTTTCTTGAACAGTATGTAATGGAACCGACGAGGGAGCAAGCTATCCTAGATCTAGTCCTGTGTAATGAGACAGGAATAATTAATGACCTCATAGTTAGGGATCCTCTTGGAAGGAGTGATCACAGTATGGTTGAATTTAGAATACAGATGGAGAGTGTGAAGATAAAATCCAATACCAGGGTCCTGTGCTTGAACAAGGGGGACTACAATAGAATGAGGGAGGACTTGGCTAAAGTAGACTGGAAACAAAGATTTTACGGTGGGACAGTTGACGAGCAGTGGAGGACTTTCAAAGCAATTTTTCAAAGTGCTCAGCAAACGTATATTCCAGTGAAAAAGAAGGACTGGAAGAAAAGGGGTAATCTGCCATGGGTGTCTCAGGAAATAAGGGAGGCTATCAAATTGAAAGAGAAGGCATACAAAGTGGCCAAAAGCAGCATGAAACTAGAAGATTGGGAAAACTTTAAAGGTCAACAGAAAGCTACAAAAAGAGCTATAAAGAAAAGTAAGATAGAACATGAGAAAAAACTAGCACAGAATATAAAGACAGATAGCAAAAGTTTCTATAAATATATAAAACAAAAAAGAGTGGATAAAGTAAACGTTGGTCCTTTAGAGGATGAGAAGGGGAATTTAGTTATGGGATATGATGAAATGGCCGAGGCATTGAACAGGTATTTTGTATCGGTCTTCTCAGTGGAGGACACTAATAACATGCCAGTAATTGACAAAGAGACGAACGTAGGTGAGGACCTGGAAACAATCATTATTACAGAAGAGGTAGTGTTGGGCAAGCTAATGGAGCTAAGGACTGATAAGTCTCCTGGCCCTGATGGAATGCACCCCAGGGTACTAAAAGAGATGGCGGGAGAAATAGCAGGTGCACTGACGGTAATTTTCCAAAATCCGCTGGACTCTGGGGTAGTCCCAGCTGATTGGAAAACAGCAGATGTGACACCACTGTTTAAAAAGGGATGTAGACAAAAGATGGGGAATTATAGACCGGTTAACTTAACCTCTGTAGTGGGGAAGATGCTTGAGTCTATTATCAAGGAAGAAATAGCAGGGCATCTCGATAGAAATTGTCCCGTTGGGCAGACGCAGCATGGGTTCATGAAGGGCAGGTCATGCTTGACAAATCTTTTGGAATTCTATGATGACATTATGAGCAAGGTGGACAATGGGGACCCAGCGGATGTGGTTTACCTAGATTTCCAAAAGGCCTTCGACAAGGTGCCGCACAAGAGGCTGCTGCATAAGATAAGGATGCATGGCATTAGGGGTAAAGTATTAGCATGGATAGAGGATTGGTTGACTAACAGGAAGCAGAGAGTGGGGATAAATGAGTGCTGTTCTGGGTGGCAATCAGTCACTAGTGGTGTGCCTCAGGGATCGGTGTTGGGACCGCAATTATTTACAATTTATATAGATGATTTGGAGTTGGGGACCACGTGTAGGGTGTCAAAGTTTGCAGATGACACTAAGATGAGTGGCAGAGCAAAGTGTGCAGATGACTGTGAAACTTTGCAGAGGAACATAGATACATTGAGTGAGTGGGCAAAGGTCTGGCAGATGGAATACAATGTTGATAAATGTGAAGTCATTCATTTCGGTAGGAGTAACAGTAAAAAGGATTATTACTTGAATGGTAAAAAGTTGCAGCATGCTGCTATGCAGAGGGACCTAGGTGTCCTTGTGCATGAATCGCAGAAGGTTGGGCTGCAGGTACAGCAAGTAATTAGGAAGGCAAATGGAATTTTGTCCTTCATTGCTAAAGGGATTGAGTTTAAAAGCAGAGAGGTTATGTTGCAGCTGTATAAGGTACTGGTGAGGCCGCACCTGGAGTACTGTGTGCAGTTTTGGTCTCCTTACTTGAGAAAGGATATACTGGCACTGGAGAGGGTGCAGAGGAGGTTCACTAGGTTGATTCCGGAGTTGAGGGGGTTGGCTTATGAGGAGAGACTGAGTAGATTAGGATTATATTCATTGGAGTTCAGAAGAATGAGGGGGGATCTTACAGAAACATATAAAATCATGAAGGGAATAGATAAGATACAAGTAGAGAGGATGTTTCCACTGGCAGGTGAAGCTAGGACAAGAGGGCATAGCCTCAAGATTAGAGGGAGCAGATTTAGGACTGAATTGAGAAGCAACTTCTTCACCCAGAGGGTTGTTAATCTATGGAATTCCTTGCCCAGTGAAGTAGTTGACGCTTCTTCAGTAAACGTCTTTAAAGCTAAGGTAGATATCTTTTTGAACAATAAAGGAATTAAGGGATACGGTGGGAGCGCGGGTAAGTGGATCTGAGTCCACGAAAAGATCAGCCATGATCTTATTGAATGGCGGAGCAGGCTCGAGGGGCCGGACGGCCTACTCCTGCTCCTAGTTCTAATGTTCTTATGTTCATCGGCCGAGGCATTGAGTACAAGAGTTGGGACGTCATGTTACAGTTGTACATAACGTTGGTTAGGCCGCATTTGGAGTACTGTGTGCAGTTCTGGTCGCCGCACTACAGGAAAGATGTGATTAAGCTAGAGAGGGTGCAGAAAAGATTCACAAGGATGTTGCCAGGTTTGGAGGGCTTGAGTTATAAAGAGAGATTGGATAGGCTGGATCTGTTTTCCCTGGAGAGAAGGAGGCTGAGAGGGGACATGATAGAGGTATATAAAATTATGAGAGGCATTGATAGGGTAGATAGTCAGAGTCTGTTTCCCCTGGTAGGGGTGACTAAAACTAGAGGGCATAGATTTAAGGTGAGAGGGAGGAGGTTTAATGGGGATCAAAGGAGTAAATTTTTCTCACAAAGAATAGTGGGTATCTGGAATGAGCTGCCTGAGGAGGTGGTGGAGGCAGGAACAGTAGCAACATTTAAGAGGCATCTGGACAGGTACTTGAATGAGCAAGGCATAGAGGGATATGGAATTAATGCAGGCAGGTGGGATTAGTATAGTTAGGCATTATGGTTGGCATGGACGCGGTGGGCCGAAGGGCCTGTTTCTATGCTGTACGACTCTATGACTACGTAATCGCTTAATGGAAAAATGATTAAATAATTGCAAGCCAGGAAAATACAGGGCTACAGGAAGAAAGAGGGAGAGTATGGCACTGTATGATCGCAAGTGTCAGCACCTTTAAAAGTAGAGAAGAGAAAATCAAAATTAAAAACATAATAACCAGAAGCTGATGAATTAATGTATTTCATGCATAAAACTTTGAATGTAGTATTTTTTACTTCCCTGTGCTTCAATGGGAATCCAATGTACCATAACATTCTATCAACAGTCCCTTTAAGGTATCTAATTTTCTCAGGAGCATTTAATAATAGTCGAACCATGAACAAAAGTTAGGCAACACTGTCCCCTGGCTGCATATAGAGATATAGCTTTTACGAGTATTTATTGACAAAAATGTACTGATGTCTCCACCTGCTGGTTAAACAGAGTAATACAATACACATATTTAACCACACAAAAACCCAATACAAACAATTAAATTGCCTTCTTCTGAAAGACTCAATCCCATAGAAAACACAAAATCTAAGAACAGATTCTCTGATTATTACCAGATTGCTCTGTGTGGGAGCTTGCTGTGTGCAAATTGGCTGCCACTTTTCCTCCATAACAACTGTGACTACACTTCAAAAGTACTTCATTGGCTGTAAAGTATCATGGGGAGCCCGAGGTTTTTAAAGCTGCTATGTAAATGGAAGTCTTCTTTCTTTCTTTACACAGGAACTTGTCAAACCTGAAACAACTGGATGAAAAGGCTCACAAAAAACCCTTACTTGAAGCAAGTTATCACATCCTTATCCCTTTCACTTAAGAGCTTGACTAAATACGAAAAATTAAACAGTGCTACTGCTGCTGGTAAATATCTGACACACTCTTTCAATGACAATATCTGGGAATAAGTTTGGAAGTTTGGCAATGGTGAAGTTGCCAAGCTTTTCTATCATTGAATAACAGGGATGTGTAACCTGCGACCCTTGGATCATGTGTGGGCCCTAAAACTCTGCCCCTCAGCCTGCAAAGACAAGGCCGCTCAGTTCTCTGAGTACTTCTCATTCTTATTTTGTTAACCTGAAGGATCACTTTGATGTTCCCTCATTAATGAATGAGCCAAAACACTGATTCGAACACAAAATCTATCGGTATTTACACGAATTGAGAAAACTGCCAATTAATGGGGAAAAAGAATAAACTTTGAGTGGTGCATTGGTGCACAAGCTTGTTGTATGGTATGAAAAGATAAAAGGATGACTTAATTTCGTTACTACATACATGAATTGCACCAGTGTTAGATTCATAGTTTATTCACTGCTGACCCCGATTTACTTAAGTGCATTCTAAATTCTAGCATAGTCAGCTAAAAACAGTAGATTAATGGTCCTGTACATCCCTCTCTCTTTATTGATAACTGCTAATTGGTAGCAATAATGCAAGCAAGTTCAATGCATTTATCACTGTGCTAGGGTTATGGATTATTAGATCTGCATATATGGATTCACAATTTTTCCCTTTAGAGAAAGCTAAAAGGCTGCACATTTTAAGGAGCTGGAAATGTTATTATTGTAGTAATTTATGATATAATATTTCAGTAAATTCTGACACTTTGGGGGAAATCAGCTGCAAATGTTCACTCCAGCAAGTAATCCAATCACTTGAACAAGTGGCCAATAGATGGTGCAAGATCCCGATTTATGATGTGGCAGCATTTAACCACAGTGTATGTGGGATATTGTGTGTTGAAGCCAGCCTTTTCCTTCCCAGATCACATTCCTTCTACAGACCAACTTGCAATTAACCAGGTCCATTTTATGTAGGATCCTTTAAGCCTAAAGCGAAGTCACTTACACTGGACTGGATTGAGCCAAGGTATGAAGAAAAGAGACAGCAATTCCAGTTTTCTGAGACCCTAATGATAGGTCAAAATATCACAGACAAAATGTTAATTTCTGCTTTCATGGTCTGGTAATTCTCACCAGCAATTCTTTCGAGTTTTTAAACCTGCTTACAGATGTTAAGTCATTTTCCTGATTGTTTTCCATATCAGAGTCAAACGTAGAACCCACTGCAGCCACTTGAAAGATCACATTACACAGGGACATTATTAAAATCATGTCCCATGTAAAATCTCTTAATCTTGGGCAGAACTGCAGCAAATTTTATCACCCATACAAACTGGGTACTTCTGTGTGAAACAAACCTGATATACTTTGCAAAACGACTTAAAGTTGGGATGCACTTGGCTGCTGATAGTCAATTCCTGCAACTATGGAGGTCAGGTAATTTCTGTGCTGCTGCAGTGTGCGTGTTGTCCCTTTTTGTTGCAGCCTGATCAGATTGGTACAGTGTTGGTCTTTACTGCTGCTGCCAAGGGTCACGCCAGACATACCTTAGAATGTCTCCAGAACCTCCGGAGAAAGGTAGTAACCAGCGTCTGCAGCAGAATAATGTTCAAACTAAATCTATGACTGCATTCCCTGCAACTTTAAATGCAACATTGCATTAACCTGTCATGTTCAGGATCCTTCCAGACGTTGTCACAGATTTCAGCCAAATCAGTTAGTTCACCGTGCACAGATTTGACAAGGTCCGGGTTCACTTTTCAATGAAAAGTGACCAGCAAGTAGAGTGTGCTCATAAAAGAGAACTGTGCTATGTGGTAACTTGGCAGTGAATGACTCTGAAGATGCAATTAATAGACAACCACATTGGGACCAGAGTCCATGTGAACTTGACACTGGTTCCCTTACAGTCACAATACCGAAAGACCAAAAACAGCAACAGTAATAAGCCACTGAGATAATACAGGGCTGTGGGCCAGTTTGCTGAGATGAGTAGAACATGGCGCTGATAACACGCAAGTCACAGGTTCAATTCCTGTATTGACCTTGTCTGCTAATGTTTCTCAGGAAATCAGGTCAGTCATTTAGGAGTGAGAGGAGGAGAAATTTCTTCAAAGGGTTGCGAATGTGGAATTCTCTACCCTAGAAAGTTGTGGATGCTCAGTCATTAAGTATATTCAAGACGAGATCAATAGATTTTCAGATGCGGGGTTAGTATGGGGAAGGTTGAGTGGCAAGGCAGGCTTGAAGGGCTGAATGGCCTACTCCTGCTCCTATTTCCTATAATCTAATGTACTGACAGAAGAGCAAACTCATGGACGAATTGGACACACATATTATCAAGAATATTTCTCTAAATCTGTGTACACGTGTGAGACATGTTCTCCCAAATAAGCGTCCAAAACTGTAACATGCACAGGATAAATGCATCGTTTTGCTGTGATTTTTGGAAGACTGTGTTTTTCATATCTAACTTATGCATTTTCTTGTTAGGTAGCCAAAGGATTAAGGGACAAACACTAGCAATTTGCTAATAAATGTTGGGACAGAATCACAGCAGTGATTCAGTCTTTTAGGCTCTGACTATTTCTATCCATGTCACTTGATAATACTGTCCCCGGACAGTGTCACATGCAAATCTTTCACTTATAATTAGTAGTGATGGTTCTCTAAAAAAAGGGTTAGATGCCAAAAATAAGGGTGTTAATGCAAAGTCCTTGCATTTTCTATCAGTCTGCACTCCCTGTGCCTCGGACTGATGTCTCGTCCTCACATTTTTAATTCATGTCTGCCACACTGTCGCAACTTTTTTTAGCCCAAGTCTCAATGCTTGTTGTTCAGATGCACAAATCTGGCTGCAAATATAGGTACTATGGGAAGTACAGAGGTTCATGGTCTCTCAAAGCAGGTGTCAACCATGACTCAAAAACAAGAAATGCTGGATTCACTCAGCAGGTCTGGCAGCATCTGTGGAAAGAGAAGCAAAGTTAACGTTTCGGGTCAGTGACCCTTCTTCGGAACTGACAAATATTAAAAAAGTCACAGATTATAAACAAGTGAGGTGGGGGTTGGGCAAGAGATAACAAAGGAGAAGGTGCAGATTGGACCAGGCCACATAGCTGACCAAAAGGTCACGGAGCAAAGGCAAACAATATGTTAATGGTGTGTTGAAAGACAAAGCATTAGTACAGATTAGGTGTGAATATACTGAATATTGAACATCAGCAAGTGCAAACCTGAAGAAAAACAACCTGAAAAAAACAGTGGGTAAGCAAACTGAACAAACTACACTGAGGAAGGAGATGTGGCTGTGAAAACGAGTTTTGGTAGATACCTTATCAAACACCAGGAGGGAAATAGAAAGCAATGAAGGTGAACAAGGTAAAAGAGACAAACGAAAATCCCGTCGGAGAGAAGAGCAGAACTTCTTCAAGGTAGGCATTCCTGGAAAAGAAGTGGCAGTGAATTAAACACTAAAATAAAAGCAAAATACTGCGGATGCTGGAAATCTGAAACAAAAACAAGAAATGCTGGATTCACTCAGGAGGTCTGGCAGCATCTGTGGAAAGAGAAGCAGAGTTAACGTTTCGGGTCAGTGACCCTTCTTCGGAACTGACAAATATTAGAAAAGTCACAGATTATAAACAAGTGACTAATGGGAAAGCAGAAGTCATTATCATAGTAATGTAAGGAAGGCTCTAGGAGTTACTGCTGGTGTTGCAATGTGCATAGTTAATGTTTCCATACGTTGAGATAGTTGGTGGCAACAGGCACACGGACAGTTTGAGATTAATACCATATAAAGAGCATGTTGAAGCTAAATAAAATCTCAGGTCTATGAGCATCTCAGTGACTAAACTGATGACGATGTAACTTTAGACCATGGATTGAGAGCTGATTCCAGAGATTAAGGAAGTGATTGCTCATTGAAGAGTCACACTTCACACACAACCGTTTTCTCTCTTCAATCAGTTCTCACGTCTGTGTCCTCAGTGTGTTCTTTCCTGCATTCAAGCCACATGAGCGTGATTTATTGGCCAGACAAGGAAGATTTATTGACCTGAAAATAAAACAAGAGCCGTTTCGTTTTAATGGGCCTGATTCTGCAATGGAGTGCAACAGGCACAGTGTGGTGCTCACAGGGGGGGGGCGGGGGGGCACTGGCTGGAATATCAGAGGCCCACAATGTCACATGTTCTGTTCATTTCCCACCAGGAGTGCTCAGTCACTGAATCAGTCTTGTTATTTTTCTCTATTTGTTCTGGGGACCATGGGCTAAACCAGTCAGACAGTAATTATTGCCTGCAAAAAAACACTTGCATTTTCATAACACTATTTTCATAACAGATGTTGTTCAGTTGGTCGCACTCTTTTCTCTGAATCAGTTGGTTGTGGGCGCAACTCTCACTCCATCAAGGGTGACACTCCAGTGCATTACTGAGGGAGTGCAGCACAATCAGTGGTACTGCCTTTTGCTTGAGATGTTAAACCAAGGCCCCGTCTGCCCTCTCAGCTGGACTTAAAAGATCCTATGACAGCATTTTGAGGGGTTCGCCCCTGATATCCTGGCATGCCTTTTAGGTATGTAGTGGCATGGGCAGAATCCTGGGAGTAGTTTTTACACCTTCTGTTCGATCTCCCACTGTCCGGACAGGTAGTGAGTCTGGGTAAGTTGAGGAGATGAGACTGGTGACATTTATGGAAATGAGGCACAGCCATTAGAATCAGCCAGGCCTTGGCAGCGGGTACATTACCCACTTCAGGGCTTGAGCAGAGCATTCCATTCCTAAGGTTTAGGCAGATTATAAACACTGGCATGGACCAGTTAGGCTGAATGGCCTGTTTCTGTGCTACACATTCTATGTAATGCCTGAAGTAAATTCCCACTTCTGCAAATGAGGAGAAACTATTTTTAGGCTAAAATATTCAGCGCAGTTGGACAAAACAGTGGCCAGAAAAAAAAGCCCCGTGATGCTGTATAATGTGCAGTGTTCTACGGCCAACACAGTAAGGCCTGCAGTTGCAGCCACTGTATCTTTGATATTGAGGCATGAGTGGGAAATCAGGCAAAGACTCGCCTACCACTTTTACACCTGCCATGTTTTCTGCCACAATTTCTGACACATTTCAATGAAGTGGTAATAATGCAGCGATATCATGTCTCCCAGGTTCGGTCATTTATCTTGTAGATGTGTTATTTTAGTTATTGTTTGGGGTTTTTGTTTTGCTTTTGTTACATACCTTGCCATCCACTTTTGTACCATTAGTTCAGGGGTTACCATTCACCCATCACCACAGGATAAATGATAAAAGAGGGTGTTTCCCTCTTTCTTTGTTTCTTGGAAGAGGAGAAGGAACAATAGGGGGAGGCCAAGCTAGTGAGACTGCACCATAGACAAATAACACCCACCCACCAATGCACCATTGAATAACAAAAAAAAGTGTCAAAAGCACCTTTAGTTAATGTTGTATGATTGCTTTGAAGAGTGATGTCCTTTTAAGATCTTAGTATGCAAATAAGCTAAGTGCCAGGACATAGTCATGTGACTCGAAGCCAGCAACACTCTGCAACTGTAACACCCAGAGTAAGGTTCCGTAAATAGTTTGCTCTGTACCTTATATAATAACTTAGAGGCAATAAACCTGCAGAGCCTCATCCACGCAGCTAGTCAAAATAACAAAGAGTTTCTTAAAGGGGAAACAGTGCAGAGTCATAGAAAAAGTCTTAAAGCAAATTATAAGCAAAAGAACAGCAGGAAGAGGGATACCAAATTTCCCAGCACAAACTGGAAAGCCATGGATATCCTATCCGAGTTCCAACTTTTCAAAGGATGCAGTTATGCATTACAGACCAAGTGATTGTCAAACCAGGGGAACAGGCTGTAAAAATACTAATAGCAGTTGGAAATGAGAGATTACACAGAATCAATACCTCAGGCTTATCAGAAGAGGACCAGAAAGATCCCACAAAGATATGGAAAGTCCGAGAAGATCAGCTCCAATTATGAGTGAATTTCAGAATCCAATACCTGGAATTGATGTCCTACAGGCAACAGCCACAGGAATTAATAGACCAGTTCATCAGCAGATGTCGTAGTAAGGGCAATGAATGTGATTTTTCAGAAACTGAGCTGTCAGAGCAACTAATGGTGATTGTATCAACACCCATTGAAGCATTTCAGAAAGACCTCTTAGGAAAAAGAGAGGTCACAGCATTGATGCACTGCTGGAAAATGGCAGGAAATATGAAGCCATTGTAGCTGGACAACAGCATCTACAAGCACTAGGTGCAGACAACAGTATTGGCACAGTAACCAGGTAAAAAAGAGCAAGAGAGCTGTGTGGTAAGTGTGGTTTGTCCCACTCACTGCAAAGTTGTCCTGCATTTCAAGATTTGTGCAAGGCGTGCGGTGCAAAAGGACACTGGGCCCACCTATGCAAGAAATCTGGCTCCAAAGACGCAGCCAGAAGTCACAGCAGGACACAGACAAACAGATGAATGGTGCAGCAACAGGGCAACAGCAGCAAGGAAAGCACCAGAGACCTGCGTAAACACAAGCCGATACATGAAGTCCACAGTGAAACAGACCTAAGACAAGACTCAGTGCGGAGCAATTCTCAGCCAGAAGATGAGCTGGCATTCCATGTTGTGAACCTGACACATCATGTTGACAAAGTCAAACAACTGGAAGCTTTTGCTTCTATTAACATCATGTGTCCAAAGAAAGCTGGCAAACATACACTCAGGGTTAATATTGACACAGGAGCTAGTGCAAATATCGTACCAGTCTGAATCTTGAAGGACATGTATCGGAGTCATTGGAAATCAATGATAAAACCATCAACTGCAAAGTTATCTGCATACAATGGGTCACCCATCCCTTGCAGTGGCACACTAACAAGGCAATGCAGCAATGGCAAGTTGGCATGGAAACCACAAATATTCTACCTGGTAGACACGAGCAGACCAGCAGAGGCAGGATGACCAGCATGTAAGGACCTCTACATCATAACCATCCACGAGGTCACCAAGGCACCCATTACAGCAGAAGAGACCATTGAGTCTCAGTCCCTCCAGGATCTCAGTGGTTCTGATTTGGAAAGTATCATCCCCTTCTCAGAGAAGCTACACCAAGAGAATGAAGATCCAAACTCAGATGGGGAAAGCTCTTTGCCAACAGGTAGTGTTTGCTCATCCTCCAACGACTCAGAAGAAAAGATTGATGTTGTAACTACTGAGAAGCAAAGGCTGACAGTGGGAAGCATTCCCAAGGGTAAATCTCCAAGGATCCGAACCCACTTGCAGACTCTGGCCAGCATCAAACGGTGCAGTCTGGAAATCCAGCAACAGCACAACTATGCCACGCCCTCACCTCTGCTCTCTCGAGAACCACCAGCACCAAAAAGAGCCAGAAAGGACAGGTACCTCCATGAGGCCAAGTACTCCTCCCCCAACAAGTCCTCGACCTTGAGCCCAAGACCTTCAGATGCAGATGCTGAGGAAAGGCGAAGGACACGCAATGTCCTGAAGAGGCAGAGGAGGAATGAGTTGAAGCATTGTCTGTTGGCTCTTCAAGATGAGGTGCCGGAACTTTCAGAGAATGTCAAGGCCTCAAAAGTTGTCATCTTGAGAAAAGCAACAGTGTATATTAGCAGGCTGAAGGCAGAGCAATAGAAACTGAACGCAGAAAGGGAGAAACCTCAGGAAAAACAGCAACAGCTGAGACGCAAATTCTCCAAGCAGAAAACCATTGTAACGATATGTAGACTCTTAAGCTACTGCGTGTGTAAATATCATAATTTCTATCCATTTGTAAATAATTTTGATGTTATCCAATGTTATATGTTGTTACTTATAGCGTATGAGACTTCTCTTTGGAAAGAAAGGGGATGTTGTATAACTGCCTTTAAAAGCTTAGTATGCTAATGAGCTAAGTACCAGGATGTAGTCATGTGACTTGAAGCCAGAGACACTCTGCAACTGTAACACCCAGAGTAAGGTTCTGTAAATAGTTTGCTCTATACCGTATATAATTGTTAGCTGTAATAAACCTGTTTGAGATCTTCAACCAACTGGACTCTGTACTTCTCATTTATGTTGCATCAGACAACAGAAAGAACTTATTACAATTAATCCTTTCATTGTTTGAGAACTGAGCATGAACAGCGTTGCAGCCATTTGCATCGAGGCATATGCTAATCTTTCTCTAACTCAGCGCAGACAATCAATTCCTTTACTGTAGGTAACCTGCCTTCTGCACGATCTCACTCAGTCATCAACCACACGCACCAATCAGGAATGCACAGTGTGATGTCAATAAGATTACACTGTTTCCTTATTTCTTATGAACTTTTCACTGTAATTGAAGATTGTTATAAGGTTTGTGCAACTTTTGTGCTGATCCATATCTATTAGATAAAGCAGGATTCTAGTCCAAAACACTTAGACACTGCATTCTAAGAATCCACTCTCTACATGTTGGACTACGACACCCAAATAAGCCTTCGGGAGCAAGGCCATGAAGCCAACTACAACTAAGCAAAACCTATCCAGTCATTCTGACGCAGCAGTGCAAACAAAATGCGTAGCGGCTTCTATGACCTATAGATGTCCCAGAACATTTTACAGTCAATTAAATACTTTTGAAGTGTGCTTACTGTTGGAAGGCATATTAAGATAGCAATGCTGCAGTTTTGGGTTCAGTTTTATCAGACTGACAGATTTACTAGCTAAAATACTAGCAAAGAGCTGGTTGGTAATTAAAATGGTTTGAGAAAAGTTCCACTGATGGCTCAGTGAGTAAGGAACCACCTACAATGGTACTGAACGATACAAGAGCAGCAAGGTCCCAGATTGTTGAAGCTAAATTCAGCAATCTCAACCGGATTGGTAGTTGGTGCTAGGTGAGGTGGGGGAAAGAATGAGCTAGGTTTAACCACTTCATTATGCAGAGACTCCAGGTGGACCATGTGCTGTATGGACATTTCATTATGTCATTAGATTACACCAAATCAACGTGAAAATCCTGGATAGTAACCACACTGTATTAACATATATAAATGCCCTATATTGAAACCTGTCATTGCGCATTGGTAGCATGAGTTCCACAATGTCATCCATCTGGATAGTGGGTTGATACCAGTTGCACGACTGTTAGCTGCTGTTTTTCAGAACGGCCAGCACAATTTTAAGCACTTTCTTGACAGGTTTTTCAAGTTTTCGGGAATGTGAATGTCAGCATTGCTCATGGCTTTTCAAACTCACACAGCACAACGGCATCGTAGTAAATGGCAGGCGCAGCAATGTGGGACAGCACCGTGACTGGTAGCATCAACAGTACACAACTATGGTTGTTAAGGAGTGCAATACATATCTGTGTGCTGTTAAAAAGCAACAGAATGTTCCATGATGCTGCACTAATTGGACGCTATATGCCATCTCCCTTCTCAAGCTCATGTAATTGTATTCCATTGAGTGCAATGTTTTAACTCACACTGCTAACCTGTACAAGAAGAAATTTTGCTGTGTGGACAAGTTCAAGACCAAGGTGCAAAATGGTTTTATTCCAGCGTTCTTTCTCCCTTCACAATTTCCAGTTGCATAACGGAATAGTTTCTTAGCGTGTGCCTGATAGAAACCAATTCTGCCAAAAGTTCCTACGCATTCCTGCAACAGGGATGTTTTCATACTTGCTTCAGTTGTTTACTCTAAGTCCAACTTTCAAACATAAAAATAAAAATAGCAGAATTCACGGTGTTACTATAAGTTACAATTGTGGAATTCATCCTCCCCACATCACCAAAAATCCACCACACAGTCCAGCTTCAAAATATATAATTATCTTATAAACACATGCAGTCTCAATCATTCGTATAATTTATTGTTGTTCTGATATCTAATATATTTAATGCGATATATTAATGGCACATTTTAGTTCTGTGTTTTAAGGTTATTACTGCTTTTTGCAGCTTTAATATTTGACTGTGTTCCCATGTTGCTAACTGGAGAGCTTTGCCCAGGGCCCCTTGATAAGCAAGCAATTGCAATACTACCTTGATTAAAACATTTAATAAGATAAAATAATTCACATGCAATTTTAAGGTGTAGTGTTGTTACTGTGTTCACAATACACAGCACCAGAGAACTCTTGAGTATATCATTTCCTTTGAAGCATCAAAAATTCACAATAAAAGAAATTAAAAGGCAACTCTTCAAATTGCTAAATGTTATCTCTCAAAGCAGAATTAGCAAATTGCACAGAATCAAAGCATGATTTCATTCTCCGCGAAAATAATATTTTGCAATCTTGCTTTTTTTTTTAATTTCATGGAATTATTGTTCCTGTAGATTTTTGGAGGATTAAATATTATACTAACTGGAGAATTTTACGAGGCGAGTTCATATGATAATCAACTGGCAGATTAATGAATTAGAAGCCAGAACTATCAAGTATTTCCCAGGAAGCTGGCATTTCAAATCCCTTCACTAACTTTCACACACCAGTTGCTGAGGCCTCTTTGCTCTCTGAAGACGGCACAATTTTCTCTGTTATTGCTTCCTGGCACTTCAGCTTTGAAGTGGTAAAATAAAGAGTCTTTCAGTTAGAAAGCAATTCCCTCTTTCAGACCAGCTTCATCTGCTTACTACACTGTTCCCTGTGGAGATGAAGGGGCATTTCCCTCCCAGCAACGGTTATATTCACATTGGATATGTGCGTACTAGATGGGCTTGACTTTAGGCTGACAACCTGGGACCTAGTCTTGGTGACATTTTAACTCCGATTAGATTGTAGGGCTCAAAATGCATAGAGCTGGGTGCTGGATGGTTGTCTGGGCGACATGCTCTTCAGCAGCCACAAGCCTGAGGTGATGGCTGCTATATCCATGAAACCAATTCTTTCAAACAAGTTTCAATTGCCACTAAGAACACAGACTTCCTTTCTTCAAATTAAGGTTAATAATATTCTCCTACTGTGTGCTCAGGTTCTTACCGAGAGGAAAATTTGACTCAGATGTGATGCTAATATTCTTCAGCTCAGTTTATCAGTCTAATCCTCACTCAGTTATTCAAAAGTTAAGCAAGTCATTTTCACTACAAATATCCTATTATGTAGAAACATGGCCCATACATAGAGTGAAATGCCATTTCCTTTGAAAGGCAAATAATCCTTACGACACTGAACTCTGTGTGTCTTCCCAATCAAAAAACCTTTGTTGTTAAACCAACAATAACAAAAAGTTCACAGATTAATAAGTAATTCAACTTTATATTTCACTGGAGTTGATAACAGACACATTTCTCCAAAGCACTTTCAATACTTTAAGCTACGACTGCAAGATTTCAGTCTTTTATTATTCCAGTCTTTTTTTTTGTAGAGAGGGAAATAGAAGTCAAACTGAATTTTATTTATTTTTTATTTATTTAGAGATACAGCACTGAAACAGGCCCTTCGGCCCACCGAGTCTGTGCCGACCAACAACCACCCATTTATACTGCCCCTACAGTAATCCCATATTCCCTACCACCTACCTACACTAGGGGCAATTTACAACAGCCAATTTACCTATCACCTGCAAGTCTTTGGCGGCGGGAGGAAACCGGGGCACCCGGCGAAAACCCACGCGGTCACAGGGAGAACTTGCAAACTCCGCACAGGCAGTACCCAGAATCGAACCCGGGTCCCTGGAACTGTGAGGCTGCGGTGCTAACCACTGCGCCACTGTGAATTGAACCAAATCTGATTAAAATATATATATTGTGGAATAAGGAAGGAATGGAACAGGGCAAGACTGAAGTAAGGAATGGTTGTGGGTTTTAGACTGCTGAATTTTTATAGTGTAATAAATATAGTGTTATGACCAGGTGAGAAGGGGTCCAGGGTTCCCTCTCAGCCTTCACCTGGTCTTACCATAACTGGATTTAATTTTAAACACACTGTGTTTTTAGCGCCCATTGTAAGGCAAAGAAACCAGCCAAACAGGTTTTCTTAGGTTTAAAGTAGAAAAGTTGAAATTTATTAAACTTAAACTCTAATTCGGTTAACGCCTACGGATACACGACGCGCCCAAACTAGCATGTATACGCGATAAACACACATTCAAATAGAGACAGAAAAGAGCAGAAGAAATAAAGTGGAAACATTTGAGGCAATATCTGAAGATGGTTTTGGTTACTGTTCTTCAATTCACTGTAGAGTCCTTGATTGTAGGTAGATATTGCTTTTCGTTGGGGCCCAGTATTCTTCCTGAACTTTGTTCGATGTAAGAGACTTTTCTTTCTTGAGGTTCACATCTTCAGTGGATTTGGAGTTCCATAAGAAAGAGATGGGAGCAGACAGGAGAGGCTGTGGTGAGCCAGCCAGGAGAGGTCTTTACAGTCCAGGAACAGTCTCTCTCTCTCAAAATGTCTGTACAATTCAAAAAACACTCAGGTTGCCCAGCAGGTTAGACATGTGACTAGCTGGTTTGACCACATCTGTTTGTAGATTCGGCCACCTTAGCAGTCATCCTGGAATGTGAGCTTCCTCACCTTCAGTGTCTGGTGATCAAAGTCCATTGTGGGTTGAATGTGTCAGGGAATGGTCCTTTGTCTCCACAAGCACTGTCTGTTATTATGTAAATGTTTTCTCCAGCCATGGCTGATCTGTTTAACAAGTCATTTCCTCGCTCCAACAACAGTTTAAAATCAATGTTCAGATGACAAAATTAATATGCCTCACTTTTGGCAGGTGGAGGTCTGCATGACAATAGGAATACTAAAACAATGTTAGATTGCATAAGCAAAATACCACGGATGCTGGAAATCAAAAATAAAAGTATAAAAGTATTAAATGCTGGAAATACTCAGCAGGTCAATGCTGCATTTGTGGAGAGAGAAACAGGGTTAACCAGAGTTATCAGACCCTAGAAGGCGGGTTTGGAGGTGGGGGGGGTGGGGGTGTGAGCAAAGTTAGAGAAAAATGCGTTGGGCTGATTTGCCGACGTGTTCCTGCCTCTGGCTGCTTTTCCCAGGGGTGGGCCAAGTCCGATGTCAGGAACTCGCCCAGCAGCGGCGGAAAGCAAATTGAGCTGGATAATTAGGTAATTAACTGCAACCTTCCACGGACATTGCAATGTTCCCAGTGTCACACAGGCCCCATGCTGTGTCAGTGCCTCGGCAACTCAGAGGAGGTGGCAGCACAGTGGGAGGTCAGAGTGACATGAGCATTCAATGCTTTCCAACCTTTAATGGCAAGACTGATGTCTTCCACTGGCAGAGACTTTCCATTGCTTGAGGTACCTCCGGATATCTTCGATAGTGCTACCAACTGAGCCATGACATGCTCACTACTCAATCTGTAAGACCCTCTTTCTGCAGAGTAACAGCATTTTCTTCCCAAACAGTAGCCAATAGATAAATAAAGAGTTCTCTACTAATGTAGCGCTATTCACATTGTGCTAAGTGCTCACACTCCTATGTAACCCCTATGCCCACATTTCCCCTTGATGTCTTTATACATTGTCTTTGTTCTAATGCTCAAGTTTACACTATGTTAGAGTAATTCCTGAATGGGAGGAGCAACTGTGGTGGCAGTCTCTATGCTGCTGCTGCCCTTCAGGATGGTCATGGTGCAGAATCTCGGGTTCAGGCTCAAGCAAGGTCCCTGCATTAGTAGGAGCTATTGCTCAAACCCTCCTCCTTCCATGCCCTTAATGGTGGGCCACGTAGATCAGAGCAGTCGGTAGGGTGTCTCCAATGAGACTGAAGCTCATTGTCACAAACATTTACAGTTCCCCAAAGTATGAAAGCAGCAGCAACAACCTCCTGTAATTGAATACCAAAGGTGTCAATAACAACATCCACACGTTTGAGAGAGAAATCTCTTCTAGGATTTGGCATTCCCTGCAGATGCACTCATTCCATTGCCATGCAAGTCAACAGAACATTGCATTCAGGTCATAAATGGACAGCTGCATATTGTCAAGCAGCTGCTGTAGCCAAACAATCAAAGGAAGTTGCAAATATCTCTGGCTCCTGTATTAACTCCCATCTGAAAGCAGGCTTGGTAGGATGTCGATCCCTTGGTAAATGGTGTGAAGCTAAGGCCTGCTAGATCTTTTACGTTCACTTGTTCTTCCTCACATACTTTTTGGTTCATCCAGTCCCCTTTCCTCAAACTCATTAACTGAAGACTCCATGTGTTAGCACCTTGGCTGGAAATTGGGACAGATGTCATACTTGTGTTGTGAAATGCCTGGGGCCACGCTGCCACTTCCACTATTGTCCTCAATTTGAGCACAACATACAGGTAGAAAAAGCAGGACACTTTACAAATGACCCATGAGAGAATGGCTTGTCACAGATAAAAATTTTAGTGCATCAAATTAGATGCCACTAGCCCCTATTTCCAGAATTACTGCATACCCTGTTAATATGAATGACATCGGAAATTGAAGATATTTGTTAGGTAGTGGCACAATGACTCCAACTAACCATCGACAATGACCTTTTTTTTTATTTCCAAAATATACTTTATTCATAAAAATCTGTAAAAATTACATTACCAGTTTCAAACAGCACCAAGTCAAAAACTACAAACAGTGCATAAGTGATCAGTTTCCTTCAATACAATCATGAGTTGCCTCACAACCCTTCCATTTCACATTTGTCGTGCCAGATACATTTTTACATTTTACATGAGACAAAATTTTCCGATACCTCTATAGTTTCATGGACACACATGGCAAGTCTTCAAAGGCAATGAGTGCTTAATTAATGCTTAGTCCTCCAATCCTGGTTCCCTCCTGGTCATTGTGGGCAGCTTTGGCCTGTAGGGAGAGCAATTTATGAAGCTGTTATTAATCAGTAGAGCAGATAAAACAAACCCCCTTAATCACCCCCCTCTAAGGCCCATAATGCTCCCATGGGTTGTTTCTCTTGTGTGCTTGACCTACCAAGAGCCCTGTACATGAAATTGTTGGTGGTCAGCAATGTTGCACACAGCTTCTGAGTGATGATGGTGTACTGAAGAAAGGTAACTATGCTGTGTGCTCGCTTGGCATGTAATCTCCCTGAGGGTACAGCTAATGTATAGTTGGAGCTATACCTATATGAATGAATAGTACGAATATATGCAACAGTGGCTAAAATTACCTGGACAGTTCTTTTAATGCCACCAAACTTCTTTCTCATTCCTGCAGGCCTGGGAAGCTGCATTGACTTTGGCTGCAACATCCTCCCAAGCAGCTTCAAGCTTTACTTGTCGAGGTGATTGCTTTTCCACACCAAACAAGTCAACTTTCCTTCAGCATACCACAGGTGAGAGGACCTCCAAAAGTAACACAGCTGAAATTTGGAATTTTGCTCATCACCATGAAAGAAGGAACCAGCCAGGTGCAGTACTCCCTTTAAGAACATGTAGTACCCTTTCAAGAGCAGAAATTTGGCTGAATTTTCTGATTTGCTACAAACCAGACTCCCTGTATATGGTTTCCATTCAAATTAAGGGGAGGGGCCTAACTTGGAAAATTGAGCAATATCATCTCCAATACACTGCCAACCCCACATTTGCTTGAATCAAAAGACCTGGAATTAGATGTGGTCATCGCTACCCTTTGGGTTTTTAACCAGACATATGCCGCACTTAACAAATTACCACAAAAAGCAAATTAAGTGCAACCATAAACCTGGAAGTTGAGCTTTTATTCCTCTTGGAAAATTGATTTCAATGGTGATTCCAGTGGTTTGACTTTGGCTGTGAGTACATTCAGCCAAGTTCACTTTACTCATCCCTAATAAACTCAATTCAGCAAGTAGCCCACAGTTCAAAGATGCACACCTGAAAGCCACAGAGATGTTTGAACGTTTCTGATGAAATATGATTTCATCACAGTGACCTGGTAGACAGTGGATCCAGAGTTTATCGCATAGCAAAGAATTAGGGCGAAAGCAATATACCTGGTGTAAGCAGGACTCCAATCCCTTGAAGAATTTATAGAAAATTTAGGCTTTGTAGAGATATATAAATTGTGGGGGTGGGAGGGGTCAAGGCCACTGTAAGGTTGTACAGACCATCACAAATAAGCAAGGTAAAAAGAAAAAAAAAACTGTAAATGTGGGATAAATATTGAAAATCCCAGAAATGTACAGCAAGTCAGCATCCGAGAATAGAATGCAAGTTTGTGTTTCAAATAGACATGATTTGTCAGAATTGTAAAATGAATGAGGGGCAACTGCTTCATAGGATTCACCAAAGCAGATAAGGAAGCTAAAAGTATCAGGTCAAATATATTAAATACTCATGTTGAATGATGTGGGCTTTGTGAGTCACGAGTCACACAAGGAAAATATATGAGCTTTTTGAGGCAAATGCCTGCTCTTTGTTTAATTGGTCAGAACTAGCATGATTTGAATTTCTTTTCTGCTCAGTTGTGTTTTTCTGTTAAAAAAACAGGTAAACCAAGTATGACTTCCTTTTCTGATGATTAAAACTTGCAGCAACAATTTCCTACAGATTTATGGCTGATGATGTTATCGTCAGATCCTATAGGTAATAAAACAAAAGAAACTGGACAGCAGGGTCTAGTGTCACATAAAGGGGCCTCAGGCGATCAGAACTGTTCACTTCTATCTATGTTTCAAACAGACACCCATTGTGAATCAAATAAAGCAACTTGTTACGTAAGAACTGGTTACCTAGGAACACAAAGTCCCATCCTGTCGAGGTGTTTGATGAGCTGTCGACAGGTTTATCATACTGTCAAAATGATCATTGCCGAGCGAGCTCCAACACAGCTCAGTAAGTTCAGAGGACAAGTTAATGCGCGCTGGCGAGACACGTACTGTAGTCTGCTTTAACTCCTTAAAAGGCTAATTAGAAGGGTTCGGAGAGCCTCCATGTCACTTGCACCTGCCTGTGCGTAGATTTCCTAGAAGCTCTTAGTTCATTTTTAATTCTAAATTGGATTAGAAAATGTCACAAGCATTATCAGGAAATTGTGTGAATCGTTTGCACTTGCCTAATCAGTCGGGGTCTTTTTAATACCAAACTGTTTACAGTAAATACAACGCAGAGAGCAGAGTGACATTTCTCGGACAGCTCTAGGGCAGCGCATACCAGCAGTATCTGTTTCATTTGTACACTCAGCTCTGCTCACTTGAGAATTGCTGATGGTACCAAGTGCCTGTTGTTTTGTTGGTTTGGGATGCTACTTACAAAGCTTCAAATGTAGCTTTCTATAAATATGATTTGGTGAGTCCAAGAATGATTCAAAGCCAGTGAGGATTAATATTTGGATACAGAAATTCTGCTAACATGAATCATTCAAATACAGTTATTGGACTTTGATTTAGTAGATATGCTAGTTTTAAACTAAGCTGGAAATTGTCACTGGGGAGAATCAAATGACAGCAGCTTAAACCATCTGTTATCTGCTTACAAAGAATATAAATAACACAGTAATTTTCTATCATTATTCCTCATTTCCTTAATGTCATCATGACGGCAAAGTTACGCAACTTAGTCTCCCAGCAAAATGTGTTAAGAGTTCCCAAAATACGTTCTCTTAATTTTCTGGTCACTAATGCTGTGGTATCAGAGCAACACAGGTGCTGGGGAGCAAACCACTTTCTTTTTTATTTGTTTCTGGGATGCGGGAGTCAACTGGCTAGGCCAGCATTTATTGCCCATCCCTAATTTCCCTTGAACTGAGCAGCTTGCTCTGCCATTTCAGAGGGCATTTAAGAGTCAACCACATCACTGTGGGTCTGGAGTCACATGTAGGCCAGACCAGGTAAAGACAGCAGATTCTGAAGAAGGGTCACTGACCTGAAACGTTAACTCTACTTCTCTCTCCACAGATGCTGCCAGACCTGCTATTTCCAGCATTTCTTGTTTTTATTTCAGATTTCCAGCATCTGCAGTATTTTGCTTTTATTTAAGAACAGCAGATTTCCTTCCTTAAAAGGACATTTGTGAACCAGATGGTTCCTTACAAAAATCAACAATGGTCGCCATTAAACAAGCTTCTTTTTTTAAAAATTCAAGATTTATTAATTGAATTCAAATTTCACCATCTGCCATGATGGGATTCAAACCCATGTCCCTGAGCATTAGCCTGGGCTCTAGATTGCCACTACATCACCACCTTCTGCCTGTAACCAACCAGCTGAATGGCAATGAGACCTAGCCCTCAAAATAAACCAGGGCCTGCCTTTGGCACTTTTGAAACCTACCCCATCGTTATTTTTCCAAAAGAATATCTGAAAGTGTTACTTTTCTTCGTGTTTCTGTTCTCTTAATTTTAATGCCTTTCTGTCAGGTTTATTTTTGCAGCTTTTGCTCAAATGTTGTACCTGTCGCATTTTTTAGTTGCTAGAATTATTACTGAAAATGGCATTCCAGCAGAAATTCCTCTCTTTTAATGCTATTTGGAAGATAAGAAACAGGATTAAAGAAGGATGCAAGGCAGGTCCAATTATATTAGACTGCCCAAACATCCTAGTTTCCCTAAAAAGTAACTGGAAGCTTAAATACCCTTAGCCCAATCACAACAGATGTTGTTACCATTAATCCAGTGTTACCTCCCTATCTGATGAAATCCAAAGGCCCCCGATAGTACGGAATCACCTAAACTGCTTTACAATGGTCACCATGCCAAAAACTTCTATTCATTCTTTGGCAGGAACAGGGACAATTTCTTCTGAAATCTGAATCTCATTTTTCTTTTTGCCAGCATAGACAGTCAGGGGTATTGCATCTGAAAGTCCAGTGAAATATTCTGTTACAAACTAATCACTTACACTGGAATCAACTGATGGTGCGCAAATTGCAAAATAGGAATTACTCCCCACTGGTTGTAGGGTTAACTTTGCTCAGAGTTATTAAAAAGGAATCTTCCTGACAATAGAACTATCCACGCTCTAAAAATTACTTCACGGAAGTATTGAAGAAAGGTATGTAACAATTAAGCAGGTTTGTTGGGAAATAAACCAAACTCTGAGTTATGCAGACCTGCACAAAGTAGCTTTATTTTCAGATTAATCATGGCTCGTTATTTATCTTTTGTCCTTGACTCTGTAACTCATCAACGCCAATAAAAATAAAAGTTAATATGAGGTCAGCACAGTCCAAGTGCAGTGCACCAATAATAAATGGTTTCTCTTCATACAGGAAGGACAACCTTTCGTTTTAAGTAGTTATCCTGTGCAATTTCAGCTCTGTGTAATCTAATTTAAATAATTTGCAACTTAACTTGTTTTTTCTTTAACTTGCAGAGAAGTATGTTAGGATTTGTGAGCTGCCTTCCTTTAATGTAACCCAATGGATTCCAATCTGTGCAAGATCCTGGGTTTGCCTTGGATCGCAGCCTTTTGGTGCGTACCATTGGAGGTGGCAGCAGGAGGACTCACCCATCGGGTTAATGTGGGTGCAGACACTTTGGAAAATTACCCTTTCTGAGAAAATCCACATGCTGCCCATTGCTGAATCAGGAGAAATTGTTTGAAATCCATTCATATTTTCTGTTCTAGTGCAACTGTCTGGTTGCCAGATCAACAATACTCCTCCACAGACCACGGGCCCCAAGACTCTGAAGTAGGCACCACCCTATTCAAGCAAAGAAACCCGCAAAGATACAGCCAAAGCCCACCAGAGTGGGCAGGCACAGTCATACACACCAAAGGCTGATGCCACTACCTGTCATTAGTTTCGAGGCTAATCCATAACACAAGTCACTCAGTAAAGGTCATTCACTACGACAGTATACCATGTCTACTGCATGTTATGAGCTTATGTAAATCAGATGTATTCAAAGAATAATTGTAATAAAAATTGTATATGCTGTTTAATTACTTTAAATATATGTGCATCATGTGAGTATATGTGTTTGACATCAACCTTCTACCTGTACAGAGTATGGGTCTGAAGGCAACACATGAGAAGTCTGCTGTTTATTCATCACCTGTGTTCAGTATGAGTATGAAGTGCAATATAATGTTTACATAGTTTATGTAACGAAACTTTAAAAAAATAATTGGCCAAAAACACTGTTACGGACATGTGGGAGATGGTGTGGGTGACTTCCACTCTTCACTTCTCAACTGACTGCAGATAGTTTTTTTTCAAAATGGTGTTTTTTTTTTAAAAGATGTCCCTGAGTGTTTTAAGGGTCAAAAAAACAGACAAATGACAGGTTTCCTAATAGGTTTAAAAAGAAAGATAACTATTTATTCATCAATACCCGAAAATGTTCGCAACCTCACCCACTCACGTAGGCACACATGCAAGAAAAGTTAGAGTTTTGAGGCTCGCATGCATTTAAGTTCAATATTTGTAAAAAGAGTTCACTTTGAAACCTTCTTGGTTTTCTGGGGGGATTTTTTTAAACAGCGTTGCAGGCCTGATGTTCCTTTCTTTGTTGACTCTATGACCTAGTCAAAGTCGGTGGAAAATCTTGTTAAAATTTCTCAGATGGAGAGTTTTCAAGGTCACCTTTTTTAGTCTTAGCCTCGGTTTAAAAGATGTTATCAATAGGGTCTCTTCTTGGCTGGAATAGATCTCTCGGCTTTCTCGCTCTCTCTGTCTTAGGTCAGGTGACCATGGATACTCTCCCATGTTGTGTTCATACAATGTCTTTGAACATGGGGTCATTGTTACACAATGAGGTTTGAATGTGGCTTAACCTGATAAAGTGGGGTTATCTTGGCTTCGAATCTGGAGTCACCCTGTCTGTGAAAGTCTTTGTCAACCCAATTCTTGAAGATAGGAGACATTTAGCATTTCAATGTGCCTTCCCCAAAACTAGCTTAGACGTAATGATGGTTTAGTCTCCAACAGTCACGATGTATATTTGCAGTATAGGAGGGGTCACCTGACCTCTTACGCCATCTTGCCTGCAGCAAAATGTGTTCATTTTCTTTTTGGAGTTTAATTCACCAGTTCATTTTTACAGTTCATATTTGCTCCAGTTCGCTTAAGTTCATAACTGTTCCTTTCGTGAGTGGGGCAACATGTACCCATGATTTTTTGAAATGTAGGTGGAGTTAGGAAGATGCTTCAGCAAAATACTGTGTAAATAATTTGGTCACTATCTACATTTTGTCATACAGAAACATGCATTTTGATTTACTTTGACTATGCTGATCTTACAGGAAGATCACAAAGGCTATTGTATTACCCTATCTTTGATCTGAAAGTGATTCAGCAAGCAACAAGAACTCAGAATGGCAGCATTCTTATTGCATCAAGTTTGAAAATCTTTCTTATGCTTAGCTGATCCAGAGCTGGTGAGGATTAAAAGTTAATAACCCATTCGTCGTTCGAGCAGATATATTTACATTGGCAATCACTTAGCAAAGTGGTGGAATGTAATGCTTAAAATCCAGTATAGAAAACACGTGGATTTATAACATACCTTATCATCAATGGCATATAAACAAAGTTGTCAGCCACGTTGCACACTACAAGATCCAAAAAAACAAATGAGATTAATGACCAATTAATCAGTTTGGGAGGAAAGAACCTTTGGTTTAGTGGTAGCATTCCTGCCTTGGAGCAAGAGTTGCAGAGTTTGAACTGTGCTCCAGTCAGTGGCAGTGAGTGGAGACCAGAACTCAGGCTTTTAATTCAGGGATGGAATCCAGTGGGATATTGAGTCTGAGGCGTACGGGTGCCCCAACCTCCCCCACTTCACCGTATGGGTTGTAGAAATCCATAAAACCCTCCTGCTGTATAGAACTAACCACCCTATTGACTAGTATAAAGATGGTTACAGCCATGGAATCAGCTTGTGAATCTTTCCACTACTTCATACTGTTCTAAGATAAGAAAACAACAATCTGATAGTGGTGGTCAACAGAAGAATGGTGGCCAAATTACCATAAGCACCAATCTTCTTTGAATAATACGGTAGGATCTACTATGCCTATCTGCCCACCTGCAAAAAAAAAGGACAACGATTTAACTCTCATTTTAAAAAGAACATCTCTGACAATGCAGCATTCCCTAAGTACTGTGCTGAAGTGACAGCCTAGATTATAGACTCAGATCCTAGATGCAGCTTGATCCCATGCTTTCTACCTCTGAGGTAAGAAGGCTACCAACTGAGTCATAGGCCAGAATTTTACGCCCTCCCAAAAGAGTGGAATGGTGGTAGGGTGGGAGGTGGGGGGGGGGTTTGCGTAAAATGGAGCAGGAGGCTGAGGGGGCCCTTCCCGACCTGCTCCCGCCTCTGCCGCCACTTTACACAGGGCGGGGGTGGCAAAAAACGGTCCGCCCATCCCAAGCCAATCAAGGCCCTTAAGTGACCAGTTAATGACCACTTAAGGGCCTCCGTCTGCCACCATGGGGATTTTAGCTTTGGCAGGCGGGCAGCCCAGGCCTGAGAAAAGCCGCCTGTTAAAAGTGGGCGGCTTTCCGATGGCCTAGGGGGCCCTCCTTCAGGCGTCCTGTGCTTGACGGAGAGCTGACCCGATACTCCAACCACACCCAACACCCAACACACCCACCGTCCCCCCAATCGACCACCCTTGCCTCGCCAGGGACTGACCAATTCCCCCTAGCCAATGCTCCCGGTGGCACTGCTGGGACAGAGAGCTGCCGACCCAGCAGCTCCATTAGGCGGGACTGCCTGCCTCAATGAGGTGGAAGTCCCGCTTCAGACCAAATAAAGGCCTGGGGACTACAAAATGCAGTCCAAATCCCCAGGCCAGGCCGAGGCTGGTTCACTGCTGACTTTTCAGTCAGTGGATGGCTCCCGTCCACCAAAGGAAAAAAATCTGGCCATAGAAAACATTTGAGACTTGTTGATGTGTGTAGAATCTAATTGATGAATAATAATCGTGTAAAGGACAATCTGAATGGAAACCAAGGGACAAAAAAAAATCAATAACCCCTCTGCTCATGAAAATTGTTGAATCTACAGCTGTAGAACCTGCACTTTAGCAGTTAAAGTCATCCTGCATGTTGTTCAATCAAACACATTCAACAACTGGATTCTCTTGCTCTCTACTGTAATTCAAAAACATTATGCCAATAAATTTAGCATTATTGAAAATGCCAATTACTCCCAGTAATTTTTTTAATGGTTTTCAGAAATTTAATCTGGATCCTATTTTGGATGGTTCCAGGCTTCAGTGCCAAGAATTCTAAGCACAATCATAATTTATGTCAAAAATATGTCTTGTATAGTGAAAATATGAGGATTAACAAAAAGGTAGTCTGATATATCTTGCGGAGGAAACATTGTAGTGGTGGCTGTAAGGATTTACTGCTTATATTTGTTTAATTCAGCTTCTAAAGGCTTTCTTCATTTACTCTTTTTCATCAATGATCTTACTGTAAGCAACTGTTGTTGAACGGCATGTGAAGGATGCATTATTGTTACTTTTTGTTCTGGGACAGAGGGGAGGGGGTGAGTAGCCGTCTATATATCAAAGATAAATGGATAGTAAAAATTAGTTGAAGGTGAGGCCCATCAAAGACCGAATACTAATTGCAGCCCTTTTCAGTTCAAAGTAAATATACTACCGTTCTGATTCCAAACTTTGGATGGCATATATGTCAAGAGCAACTTGCAGTTTCCGCTATCAAACTACTTACTTTCTATGGAGGGATCAGTTTGGTCTTTTACCCATTAATGTTCACATTGCTTTGCCTTCAGCTACAATGAAAAATGTCAAGCTCCAGCCATAATGCTTTAAGTTGCAACAGAAAGGATTAAAAGCAGGCCAGTTGCTGTTCTCACAGCAGAACAACTGGACAGGAATACCAAAAGTGAAAGAAAACAGCATCAAGGCCTTTATTTCCACTGTAATAAACTTTAAGTGTCATGTATAAATGCAGCTTTGTAAAAAGTTATGCCTTTCTGTTAAAAGTACACACTTCACCCATTTTTAATCCTACATTTTATGAGGTTAAACATTCTTTTCTTGTCAGTTTCTGTTAGACACAGAACTCAAAGTATTACATGATTACAAGCTTCTGCTAATCAGGGCTTTTGATCCAATACAGTGAATGCTTCCCCTCTTCAGTGGGCTGATGAGTGTTTTGCAGCACGACAAGGCACTACTATGGGAGCTAGATTAGGGCCTTGGGAAATGAAGTACATTTAGCTCTGGGAAATTTGTAAAGTAATGTCTGACCAGATCAGAACAATATGTGAAAATAAAACAAAAGGCATCAGAATAAACGTTCACTTTCCGAGATTGGCAAAGAGAGCATATGCAACAGGTAACAGGCAAGATTTATAACACCTTGAACTTTTTAACCTTGTGATTTTTATGCTGCAGGGTCAACAGTAGCATTTCTGTAGCATGTCAATCGATATCACAAGGCCATAAGTGTACTCTAAGGAAATGACTCTAGGTAATCTCTCGGGCCGAAACAGAAGGTTTTTGTTAGCAAAAGTATAGACATCTAGCAGACAGATGCATTTTGTTGCACACTGTAACAGCACATTAGGAGCACTCAGGTCTTGTGGGGGTGGGGGTGAGGGGTTTGGTTGGCAGGGGGAGGGTGGAAAGGTGAGCAGGGAGAGGCAAAGTACCAGCACCAAAATCTGGCTTGGAAAACAGTTTACAGCATGTGTGTCAATGATTTTAAGATGACAGTCACTGTATCAACCCTGGTCAGTGTTTCAAAAAGAAAATCAGCTTTTTTAGTTGAAGTTGGAAGCTGTCATTATCAACTAAGCACATGATCCTAGGGTTAGGACAAATAGCTGTTAGAACCAAATCTTACTTCCTCCTATTGTTGATATTTTAGAAATTTAAGACAGAAGAATTTGAGACAAGCTGTTTCCTGAGACTTGCATGGAACAAAGGAACAAAGAAAATTACAGCAGAGGAACAGGCCCTTCGGCCCTCCAAGCCTGGGCAGATCCAGATCCTCTATCTAAACCTGTTGCCTATTTTCTAAGGGTCTGTATCTCTTTGCTTCCTGCCCATTCATGTATCTGTCTAGATACATCTTAAAAGACGCTATCATGCCCGCGTCTACCACCTCCGCTGGCAACGCGTTCCAGGCACCCACCACCCTCTGCGTAAAGAACTTTCCACGCATATCCCCCCTAAACTTTTCCCCTCTCACTTTGAACCCGTGACCCCTAGTAATTGAATCCCCCACTCTGGGAAAAAGCTTCTTGCTATCCACCCTGTCTATACCTCTCATGATTTTGTACACCTCAATCATGGTTGTGTTTATTTAGTATTTGTCCTCAATGAAGATAAAATTCTAAAATGCTGCTCTTAAAAGCTTATAATTTTTCTCAAAGGAATTTTCTGCTGCTCGCCTAACTATTGTCTTATGTGAACATTTATCTTCTTCACCCACACATATCCCCGAACCTCTACATAAAACAAAGAATGGAGGTGTCTACTTTGTGTTAAAATGCGAACTAAATTAATGTCCAATAGATTTTACACAGTGGACAGAAACAACTCTCATTATTGCACACTTCAGCACAATGGTTCATTCCTATTGCTGCTGATGTGGACTAAACTTACTGTCCCCATTTTTTAATCATTAAGCATTGGTTTATCTCTGTTCCTGATTGCATTTACAAAGAAATTAATGATCAATCCTGGAACTTGTCTCAGAGCTCCCAGCTCACACCAGCAATACCAACATAATTTTTAAAACCAGAATTTTTTTTTAATTCATTCATGGGATGTGGGCATCGCTGGCCAGGCCAGCATTTATTGCCCATCCCTGATTGCCCTTGAGAAGGTGGTGATGAGCTGCCTTCTTGAACCACTGCAGTCTATGTGAGGTAGGTACACCTACAGTGCTGTTAGGAAGGGAGTTCCAGGATTTTGACCCAGCGACAGTGAAGGAACGGCGATATAGTTCCAAGTCAGGATGGTGTGTGACTTGGAGGGGAACTTGCAGGTGGTGGTGTTCCCATGCATTTGCTGCCCTTGTTCTTCTAGTTGGTAGAGGTCGCGTGTTTGGAAGGTGCTGTCTAAGGAGCCTTGGTGTGTTGCTGCAGTGCATCCTGTAGATGGCTTGTAGCTGCCGCTGTGCATTGATGGTGGAGGGAGTGAATGTTTGTAGATGGGGTGCCAATCAAGCGGGCTGCTTTGTTCTGGATGGTGTCGAGCTTCTTGAGTGTTGTTGGAGCTGCACCCATCCAGGCAAGTGGAGAGTATTCCATCACACTCCTGACTTGTGCCTTGGACAGGCTTTGGGGAGTCAGGACTCACCACAGGATTCCTAGCCTCTGACCTGCTCTTGTAGCCATGGTATTTATATGGCTACTCCAGTTCAGTTTCTGGTCAATGGTAGCCCCTAGGATGTTGATAGTGGCGGATTCAGCGATGGTAATGCCGTTGAATGTCAAGGGGAGATGGTTAGATTCTCTTCTGTTGGCGATGGTCATTGCCTGGCACTTGTGTGGCACGATTGTTACTTGCCACTTATCAGCCCAAGCTGGATATTGTCCAAGTTTTGCTGCATTTCTACATGGACTGCTTCAGTATCTGAGGAGTCACAAATGGTGCTGAACATTGTGCAATCATCAGCGAACATCCCCACTTCTAACTTTATGATTGAGGGAAGGTCATTGATGAAGCAGCTGAAGATGGTTGGGAGTAGGACACTACCCTGAGGAACTCCTGCAGTGATGTCCTGGAGCTCAGATGATTGACCTCCAACAACCACACACATCTTCCTTTGCACTAGGTATGACTCCAGCCAGCGGAGGGTTTTCCTCCTGATTCCCATTGACTTCAGTTTTGCTAGGGCTCCTTGATACCATACTCGGTCAAATGCTGCCTTGATGTCAAGCGCAGTCACTCTCACCTCACCTCTTGAGTTCAACTCTTTTGTCCATGTTTGAACCAAGGCTGTAATGAGGTCAGGAGCTGAGTGGCCCTGGCGGAACCCAAGCTGAGCAGGTTATTGCTAAGCAAGTGGCGCTTGATGGCACTGTTGATGACACCTTCCATCACTTTACTGATGATTGAGAGTAGGCTGATGGGGCGGTAATTGGCTGGGTTGGACTTGTCCTGCTTTTTGTGTACAGGACATACCTGGGCAATTTTCCACATTGCAGGGTAGATGCCAGTGTTGTAGCTGTACTGGAACAGCTTGGCTAGGGGCACGGCAACTTCTGGAGCACAGGTCTTCAGTATTATTGCAGGAATATTGTCAGGGCCTTTGCAGTATTCAGTGCCTTTAGTTGTTTCTTGTTATCACGCGAAGTGAATCGAATTGGCTGAAGTCTGGCATCTGTGATGCTGGGGACTACAGGAGGAGGCTGAGATGGATCATCAACTCAGTACTTTTGGCTGAAGATTGTTGCAAACGCTTCAGCCTTATCTTTCGCACTGATGTGCTGGGCTCCCCCATCATTGAGGATGGGGATATTTGTGGAGCCACCTCCTCCAATTGCAAACATTCTAATTGCAGCAGAGAATGTTATGAACACCAAATGCTGAAGGATAAATTTTGCATGCAAACAATGTAATAGATTTTGTACAAAAACTGTCTTCTTTCAAGTTAATGTTTTGTTTCAGCAACAATCCTTGTTTTGCCATATTGAATCCTCCTTCTTTTGCTGATTAGAAATGACCATTCTGCCCAACCAGGAGAGCGGATAAACCTGTCACACAAGTTTTGCAATTTATGATGCCTTACTTTGGAGCCGAAAAAAACCTACACTGTCAGTGAGTCAAACAGACTGTTTTATTATTATGGGAAAGGAGACACCAAATGTAACACAATTAATTGTCATCATTTTACAAACCCAATATATCAGCGCCATGTGGATTCAAGGACAAGTGAATAGGATTTCCAATTGGTACAACAGAGTAAGAGGTCTTAAAAGTGTACATTAGTGTAAAATTCATAAGAAAAAGGGGCAGAAACATAGAAGCACAATTTTTAATGGGAACGAGGAATGTGAGTGACTGAATAATAAGGAACTGTATTGTTTTTGTTACAAGTTCATTCAACTTTATTTAGCATAAAATTTAACTGATTTATTTTTAAATTTGATGCTACAAATCTAATTTAATTTTTATTACCTGGTGTGGTATCATAGGGGAAACTGGTGTGTTTGAGGTGATGCAGAGCAAACAATTTTTTTTTACATTTACATTCAAATTTAAAACAGCACTATTATTGAGAAATTCTTCAAAATTGGTTGACTAGGGAACTTGGAACCAGAAATCTGACTGGGTTCCAGAAAACATGTAAAAACATTTCAACAGGGCAGAGAATAAAATGTGAAAATCTCTCAAGTGTTGGAGTTCTGAAAAAAATTCATTCCAGAAACTGACTTGCACAATCTTTCAATTTGGTAACATAAAAATTATAATCTTCAGATAATATTATCCTAAAACTTGCAATGAAATGATTTCTCTTTCAGGTCATTCTGCATCATGCCCTCAGTTTGTAATTAGTCATTCCATTCAGCTTTACCCATCAATCATCGCAAAGTGCACGATCAGATAAAAATGAACAGGTATTAGCCATGTAAACCACAGTGCTTGTCAGGTAACGAACATTTCTGTCATATCAAAGCAGATTAGTTCTTGTTTGGTTTGGAGATTTCGTACCAATGTTGTTGAATAAGACAGTTCAGGTTGTGGGTGAACAAATACTTCACTCATTGATGAATCTTGTGTGTTCACTCAGCAAAGTATTACAGGCAGATGAGCCGGACAATTTTTTCAACAACTTTTATTTATATCACACTTTTAATGCAATAAAACATCTCAAGACACTTCACAGGAATGTTATAAACAAAGTTTGACACCGATCCACATAAGGGGGTGAAACTGATCAATGGCAGAAGAATGAAACAGACCCATGTGAATTGGCGGCTGATTTTTCACAATGCCCGATCCCCTTTCCAGGAAAGAACTATAGTTCAAACTGTCTTTGGAGACTTGTTTCCTAGTCTCACTATTCTTTCTTTCTTTGGCCTCCTTGTCTCGAGAGACAATGGGTAAGCGCCTGGAGGTGGTCAGTGGTTTATGGAGCAGCGCCTGGAGTGGCTATAAAGTCCAATACTAGAGTGACAGACTCTTCCACAGGTGCTGCAGAAAAAATTGTTTGTCGGGGCTGTTACACAGTTGGCTCTCCCCTTGCGCTTCTGGCTTTTTTCCTGCCAACTGCTAAGTCTCTTCGACTCGCCACACTTTAGCCCCACCTTTATAGCTGCCCGCCAGCTCTGGCGATCGCTGGCAACTGACTATTGCTCACTATTGCTTGGTTTGAAATTAACAATCTTGGCAATATATTATAACAAACTGGCATGGAGAAAATTGGCTTCTGATTTGCTATGAGCCCATGCACCAATTTCACCCCTAAGGAGCTATTAGGACAGATTATCAAAAGCTTGATCATAGAGGTAGCGTCATAAAGAAGGGAAAAGAGATAGTTAAATTTAGGGAAGGAATTCCAAAGATAAGGATCTTGGGAGCTGAAGGCATGGCTGCCAATGGTGTAGCAATTAAAATCGGGGATGCTCAAGAGGCCAAAATTAGAGGAACATAGATATCTCGGACGGTTGTGGGGCTGAAGATGATTACAGAGATGGGGAGTGGTGAGGCCTTGGAGGGATTTGAAAATAAGGATGAGAATTTTAAACTCCAGGAGTTCCTTAACTAGGAGCCAACATAGCTCAGCAAGCAGAGGGGTGATAGGTAAATGGGACTTGTTGCAAGTAAGGACACAGGCAGCAGAGTTTTTGATGACCTGAAGATTACAGAGGGCAGAATATGAGAGGCCAGCCAGGAGCACATTGGAATAGACAAGTCTAGAGGTAAAAAGGCACGAATGGGGGTTTCAGCAGCAGATGAGCTGAAACAGAGGCAGAGTCGGGAAGTGTTACAGAAGTGAAAATAGGCAGTCTTAGTGATGTGGCGGTATGTGGTCGGAAGTTCATCTCAGGTCGATGACCTTTCATCTGAACTCGGAAAAGTTAGAAATGTAATATGTTATAAGCAAGTGAAAGAGGGGAGGGTGGAAAAAGAACTAAAGAGAGGATCTGTGATAAGGTGGAAGATAGGAGAGTTTAAAAGACAAAGGGTTAGTGGGACAATTAAAGAAAAAAAGATGCATCTCCAGGAGGTGTGAATGGCAGGATGATGAGAAGCTGCTGTCTGAAAGCAAATAAAAGAGAATAAAGCTAAAACCTGCAACGAAAAAGGAAACAAAATGGGGGCAGAGAGTATGGTCTGAAATTGTTGAACTCAATGTCAAGTCCAGAAGGCTGTAAAGTGCCAGATCAAAAGATGAGGTGCTGTTCCTTGAGCTTAGGTTAAGCTTCATTGGAATACAGCAGGAAGCCGAGGGCAGAGAGGGCTGGGAGAGCAAGGCGGAGAATTAAAATGATAGGCGACCAGAAGCTCAGGGTCATGCTTGTGAACTGAATGGAGGTGTTTCGCAAAGGAGTCATCCAATCTATGTTTGGCCTCCCTAATGTCGGGCAGACAACATTGTGAGCAGAAAATACAGTATACTAAATTGAAAGAAGTACAGATGGATCATTGTTTCAGCTGGAAGAAGTGTTTGGGGCCTTGGACAATGGGAAGGGAGGAGGTAAAAGGGCAGGTGATGGGAGTGGACCAGAGCCTCACGCAGGGAACGGCCCCTTCAGAATGCTGAAAGGGGAGGGGAAATGTGTTTGGGGGTGACGTCACAATGGAGGTGGTGAAAATGGCAAAGGATGATCCATTAAAGACGGAGGCTAGTGGGGTGGAAAGTGAGGACAAGGGGAACGCTATCATGGTTCTGTGAAGGAAGGGAAGGGGTGAGAGCAGAAGTGCGGGAAATGGGACAGACACAGTCGAGGGCCCTGTCAACCATGGTGGTGGGGGCGGGGGAATCCTCAGTTGAGGAAAAACAAAAACATATCAGAAGCACTGGTACGGAATGTTGCATCATTAGAACAGATGTGACAGTGACGGAGAAACTGGGAGAATGGAGTCCTTACAGGAAGTGGAATGTGAGGAAGCATTCGAGGTTACTCGATTGCAAAAATTCGATTTGCGCTGGATGTAATTTGTACTTGAAATTAATCAATCTTTTTCGTTGGTTTGGCTGATTTCAGGCCAATTGTGCTGAAAGAAACAGCGCAATCTAACGGAACCCTACCCCCAAACTTCATATGACTCACACTTGGCAGATTTCATTCAAGAGTGGAGAACACAACATCCTATTGAAACAGGTTAAGTATTGTTGCTGCCTTGTCGTCCTGGTTTAATGAAAGGTGTGATGGAGCATTACATCTGAAGCAGAAATCTTTTAACAGGTAGGGAAACTGCCTCAGCAGTAGGTTCCAATTTGGACAGACCCTGTCAGCAGCTCCTCAGACATAGAAGAGTGAGATCAACTCCAAATTGCATATTTGAAAGATTGGTGACAGATAGTTAGATTGGGCTTAGTTCACTGTAGTCACTTCTGTATCAGTCTAATGAAAACAGACTTAAACAGCACAAAAGCCAGGAGGCAGCTCCTGAAATCCAAATTGAAAAAACAGATACAAAAGCCACGTCTGTCTCCTAAAAATAACCTAGTGCAAATAAAAATTTAATGATGATATGCAGAGCCAGAGTGACTGATTTCGGAAAACCTATGACTTGATATTCCAGAAGAATTTCTACAAGACTTTCTGTGCTTTAGGCAATCAACGTGATCAAACTATGAAAGCATTGCTGTACCTTGGTTGGAATCTCAAAGAAAATTTAAGAAATAATTCACACTCCAGAATTACTTCACATCAACCTAGCCTCGTAGAGCATTGACGGGGAGTTAAACTCAACTGAGCTAAATAATGTCAAATTCAATTTAAACTTTATTGTATCACTGCCAAAAAAAGTACATTTGATTGAACAGCCCGGAACCATCCGTTTGGCTTTTTTTTTGCTGTAGATGGTTTATTAGAGAATCTTGCGAAGCATTTTACATAAAGAGAAAATAGATCACTATTTTACAGTCATTCTTCGAGCTAATGAAGTGTAAGAACTGGCCCATTTAGCACTTCAGGTTTTACAAGGATGTAAATCTACCTGGGAGAAAAGTTGAATGAGTAAAACACAAATAAAGAGTTTAATCTTGAAAAATCCTTGGTAATCTTGCTTTATGTACCGCAGATGTTCCCGCCAAAACCAGTTGTGAGTTTTGTTTTGCTTTAATGTTTCTAATTGAGCTGGGGTTTTCTTTGCACCATTAAAGAGAAAACCAAAAGGCTTTCTGCGATTTTAGTTACAGACTTCTTATCGAAAGCAAAATCTGACTGTCAACATTACCAATTCCAGTCACTGCTAAATCTGATTGTAATTGCTATGCTGAATTCAAGGAAATCCCTTGCTCCCCCCACATCGAACAAATAATTATAGAGTCATAGACTCAGAGTTTTACAGCACAGAAACAAGCTGTTTGGTCCAACGAGCCTGCGCCGACCATCAAGCACCCACCCTAACTAATCCCATTTCCCCACACATGGCCCGTAGCCTTGTATGTTATGGCGTTTCAAGTGCTCATCTAAATATTTCTTGAATGTGAAAAGAGATAATAAATTTGAAAATAGATCTGAAGGCATTCAGCATTTTAAACCTCTGATTGATATATTTCAAATAAAGGATCCACTGCTGGTAAGATTTGGAGTATGTTAGTTTGAAGACTTGACAGTCAATTTAATACCACTATTTTTCACATGGCAAATGACCTAAAAGCAGAATCCAGCACATTTTTAATTATTGGGGAAGTGTGTTGTATTTCCAGTTCTCATCTCCACTCCCTGTGAGAGTGTGAAGCACCATTGTTGTCTGAAGCAACAAGTTTTAAAAGGAAAAAACATCACCACTGGTTTCTGTGGTAATCTTACAATCATATCATGTCTGTTCTAGCCTTCAATGATGATCTCTATAAAAAGAATATTTCAGCAGTTGGTTTGACTGAAAACTGTACTAATAGATTACTGGTTAGCAACTTAGTATGCTAATTACCATGACTACACAAACCCTTCTTTTCTTTGGCCTCCTTGTCTCGGGAGACAATGGGTGAGCGCCTGGAGGTGGTCAGTGGTGTGTGGAGCAGCGCCTGGAGTGGCTATAAAGGCTAATTCTAGAGTGACAGACTCTTCCACAGGTGCTGCAGAAAAATTTGTTTGTCGGGGCTGTTACACAGTTGGCTCACCCCTTGCGCCTCTGTCTTTTTTCCTGCCAACTGCTAAGTCTCTTCGAGCTGGCGGGCAGCCATAAAGGCGGGGCTAAAGTGTGGCGAGTCGAAGAGACACAAACCCACAGCGGTTACAAATCTAATATGTTTAGAATTGGTATATTTATAAAATTAATTTCTCTAAAGTTTCACAACTTTTCATAATTAGAGGGACTTGTGAATTGCTCTATCATCAAAACTTTCACATGTTGGGATTGTTTTGTTTGGGATCAGCATGTTATGATCATGCTTTCCCAAAATTCAAATACAGAAATGTTTCCATGCCTTGGAGTTAAATGTGTGAATTCAACTGTGAAGTGCAGTAGGTTAGTGTGCTCTTCTTTCAGCTTTTGGATCAGAATCTGAATCCAACCCATACTGATGTGATGGAACGTTCCAATCCATGAATAGTTGAGAGGTACAGATCAAGAAGCTTCCGTCCTATTTCTAACCAATGTGTTGCCCTTCTGTAACGTTATCCACAAACTTGAGGTAGCTTCCACGTGTACACTGAGGGTGCCTAGGTTCCTTATTTGCCACCACCCTATCCAGCTCCCTGTCTGATATCACAAATGAACCAGAACTTTCTTCAGTTTAATATTGGCAAGTATGAACCACCCTATTTGTTTCCTACTAGCACATTCATTTCATTGACCAAGCTGCTCACGCAGATTAAACCCAACAATGTCCACCTCCGTATTCTACACAACCAAAAACTGAGCTTCAAACTCAATATTCAGTCCATTACCAAGCTGCAGAACACCACTTGTTTGTGCCTTACTTAAATTCCCACTGAAACCTTCATTTGTCCTTAAGACTAAATTTCCCTGTTGTGAGCTTCACTGACTTGGGATATGGGGAACAGGCAGGAAAGTAGAATTGAAGCCCAAGATCAGCCATGATCGTATTGAATGGCAGAGCAGGCTCAATGGGCCGTATGGTCTACTTCTGCTCCTATTTCTTGTGTTCTTATGACTTTCTCACTACAACCTACCTAAACCCATCCATGACTGAATGGTCCATATCCGATTTTGTTCAGCCAACCCCAGCATATAAACATCAAAATGCTAATCGTCATTTTCGAATCCCTTTAACGCTCTACAATGCCATTATAATCTTCTGATGAGTTGTGATGAAAGGTCACAGACCTGAAACATTAACTCTGCTTCTCTCTCCACAGATGCTGCCTGACCTGCTATGTATTTCAGCACTTTCTGTTTTTATTACTGTTTTCCTGACCCAACCTGAATAGAATACTGACTATAGTTGGACAACAGAGATGATTCCGTCAAAGAAAACAGGCTATCAACAGTAGAACTTTCACAATGGAACCCAACTGAATAATATACATGATTAACTTGTTACAGCAGGCTCCACTCTGCATACAGCTCAGTAATGTAAATTAGTGAGAGTTGTGGCTCAGTTAGCATTTTCACTTATAAGTCAGATGAGTGTTGGTTCAAGTTCCACTCCAGGACTTGAGCACCAAAATCAAGGCTGATACTTCAGTGCAGTACTGAAGGAGTGCTGCATCTGTCAGAGATGCTGTTGTTTTAGATGAAATGTTAAACCAAGGCTTGTCTCCCCTCACAGGTGGATGTAAAAGAATCTATGGCACCATTTTGAAGAAGGGCAGGGGAGTTATCGCCAGCATCCTGGCCAATATTTCTCCCACAATAAACATCACAAAAATAGATTATCTGGTCATTGTCACATTGCTGTTTCTGGGAGCTTGCTGTGCGCAAATTGGCTGCCATGTTTCCTGCATTAAAACAGTGACTACACTTCAAAAGTACTTCACTGGCTGTAAAGCATTTCAGGACATCCTATGATTGGGAAAGGCGCTATATAAATGCAAGTCTTTCTTTTTCTTTCTTTCTGGTTTCATCCACAATAACATTTAACCAACTGGTAGACAAAACATTTTGCAATGAAAGATATACATCATGGAGGCTGCAAATATTACGCCTTGAGAAGAAATTACATTGAGAAAGAGATAAAAGAAAAGAAAGAGTGAGATTGAAAACAAGGTTGACTTTTTTTTAAATTCGTTCATGGTGTTGCTGGCATTGCCAGTATTTATTGTCCACCTTTAATTGCCCTTGAGAAGGTGGTGGTGAGCCACCTTCTTGAACCGCTGCAGTCCATGTGATGTAGGTACACCCACAGTGTTGTTAGGGAGAGAGCTCTTGGATTTTGACTAAGTGACAGTGAAGGAATGGCAAGCTGGGAGTAAGCAACCATTAGCTCTCACACACCTTGTAGTCACCTCCGAACTGTAGTCTTTTTGCTTTATCTCTCCAGCCTACCAAGGGACTACTTATCATCCTATCCTCTGGCATTTCTTCATCAATGAACGGCTTTCAGAAGCGTAGTGATCTTCTCAGAAGAGTTAATCATTCTGTTTTCCCAGAGATTAGTTTGCAGACTTACTTCTGTGCCATTTTGAAATGCTCTATGTTCTTACAATCATAATATTTTATTAGGCCATTATGCAGTGTTCTAAGCCAAAGTGCCATCCCTCCTTCATATAAAAACCCATTTCAAAGTAATAATATAAACCCAGGCCAATCCGACAAACTGACCTCCAAAAGAAACTGGTGTGTCCAGAAAGTCAGCTTCCCATTTCCAAGAGTATTGATAGTGAGTCACAATGCAAAGCATTTGTACGTACATGTCTGTAGAACACATCCTGAGGGTACCGGCATCATTGCTATATTGATGAGACAATGGGCTAGATTTTATGGAGCTGGCGGGATTCTCTACACTGGGCCCAAAAGGTGAGGGTAACCCTACCTGAGTCCTTTGGAAGCACCCCCGGCTCTACTTAATGGCACTCGGGTAATTAACTGCCTGGTGCTGTGGTCCCTGTCCCTTTAAGGACAGAGATCCCATCTGCAAGAGCTGCCAACCAATCAGAGGGCTGGCAGCTCAGTAGTATCAGCAGTGCCACTGGGAATGATACTACAAGAGGCCTGGGATCAGGACCAGCACTGGAGCCCCAGACCTCAGGTAAGTGTGGTGGGATCACCAGGGCCAGTACAGCAGGCCCCAGCAAAGGTGGAGAGAGGGGTGTGGGGGGAGGGTGGCTGTTGAGGGCAGTGTTAGCGGTGGGTCAACCTTTGATGCCCTCAAAAATGGGCGTGGGGATTGCAATGCATGATTAACCCACGCCCCTTCAAAGAAATGTAGGCAGCATGCACGCCTCATGCTGCCTGCTAATTATAATGATGGTGGTGTGCAGCCCACAATAAATGCCCTGCAGAGTGACCATATGCCTCAGCAGGAGGGTCAAGTTCATGTGCGGCTCGCACCACTTAAAGCCAGCCTGCACCTCTTAAAGGCGAGTTGCATTCTGGCTGAAACAGGTGCTGGAAGTCATTGAGGGAGAGTTTACGAGCAAAAGGAGGAATGGAAATGGCACAACACACCACAGAGCATGCCCCAAGATTCTCCAATGCAGCACTGGAGGTCGTGCTGTAAAAAGGTGGACAGGTGGAGGAGAGGAGTCCTGTTCCGTCAGGGGATCAGGAGGCTGTCCAGATAGACACTATGAAGGCAGTGGGAAAAGATAGCTGTCGCAGTCTAGGCCAATAATCTAACTCCGAGGACCTGGATGCAGTGCTGCATAAAGTTCAATAACCTCACATGAGTGGTCAAGGTCAGTGAATGCATCTGCACATGCCATATCCTTACAAATGAACTACGAGCCTCACACATTGCTCAATTCACCAGCCCTCCCTTCACTCACCTCCCAACAGTCTCTATCAAGCATGGCTCAAGCCCAAGATTCATTGCCTCACCTCACCTCACACACTTAACACTGCTGCAAGCTTCACACTCGCATCTCACAGCTTGCACACACTGCCAACTATTCAACTGTGGCAGGCTCATCACCCTAACACATTGCACCACATTCACTAACACACTTCCCGCTCTCTTGCAAGACAAGGTGGCACCTAACTGCCAGGAGATAGACACGGCTGCATATCCTCACCCCCGACGGAGGAGACTCATTGGTGCAGCCACGACTGAGGCTGTGGCCAGCGGCACGGTGGAAACCATATGGGATGATGTTATGTTTCGACCTAATCCATCTTCTCACATCCACTTCTCCCTCATCCCACCATCTCTTTTGATGTACAAGATAACCCAGGTGATCTAAACGCGTACCTTTTGCTTCTCACCACACCCCACCACCACCCCCCAACACCAACAGTAACTTTGTGATTTTATCCTTTCAGATATTGAAGAACTGGCACCTAGTGAAACAGTGCTGCAGAAGTGTCAAGTCCAAGAGGAACAGAACACAGAACAGGACACCGATGAAGAAGAAACATTGTCACTCGATCATAGAAATCATAGAAGTTTACAGCAAAGAAGGAGACTATTCAGCCCATTGTGTCCTTGCCAGCTGACAAGTAGCCATACAGCCTAATCCCACTTTCCAGCTGTTGGCCCGAAGCCTTGTAGGTGAGGCACATCGAAGCACTTTTTTATTATTATGAGGGTTTCTGTTTGTACCACCCTCTCAGGCAGTGAGTTCCAGACCCCCACCACCCTTTGGGTGAAAAACTTCCCATCGAATCCCCTCTAAACCTTCTACCTCTTATCCCACATCTATGCCCACTGGTTATGGACCTTTCAACCCTTCCTATCCACTCCATCTAGGCCCCTCATCATTTTATACACTTCAATTAGGTCTCCGTTCACCCTCCCCGGTGGCATAGAAAACAACCCTAGCTTATCCGATATTTGCTCATAACTAAAATTCTCCTGTCCAGGCAACATCCTCATAAATCTCCTCTATACCCTTTGTAGTGCAATCACGTCTTTCCAATCCTGTGGTGACCAGAACTGCACACAGTACTCCAGCTGTGGCTTATCTAGTGTTTCATACACTTTCAGCACAACCTCCCAGCTCTTATATTACATGTCTCAATGAATAAAGGCAAGTATCCCATCTGCCTTCTTGACCACCTTATCTGCCTGGGGTGCTGAAGCAACAATTCCACTACCTGGACTGTTCTGGAGGAACCCTGCAAATTCGCCGGAGTTTGTGTCCTGACTCATCCTGCAAGGCCATCTGCAGTCTCCACCAGTGGAAGTCAGCAGCTTTCCATCAACCATGTTGCAGCTACTGAGGTAGCACTGCTTGGGAGGGCTAGCCCATGCAAAGGCACCCACAAGACAGGCACTAAGGGAAAGCACAAATGATATGGTTTCAATCTGATTGCAGATCACTTGTACTTTCCTTTTCGTGTAGTAACATTCATGCACTTAAATAGTTAGCCCATGAAGGCTCCTGCACCTGTAGTTTGGATACTAGAGGTGCCATTTTGGAATCAAACTGACATTTGTGCCACACACGTGCACTTCCGGTGTGGTGTGCCAGCATGTGAACAATGAGAGCCATGCTGGCACACAAAACATCATAGAGCAGATCATTGAGGTGCTGAAGCAACAGTTCCACTACCTGGACTGTTCTGGAGGTGCCCTGCAAACTCACCGGAGTTTGTGTCCTGACTCGTCGTGGTCTGTTGACATTTGTATGGAATATTGGATAATTTTGGTTTGGAAAGGTTGTTTTGTGGTAGTTTTTATTTCAGCATTGTGGCCAAGAGGACACTGTGATGGTCAATAACAGAGGGAATGGTAAAGTGCGGAACAGTTATACAATAGGGATTTGGCATTGTGTTCAAGGGAAGCCTGGTCATATGGGGCAGTCATTGACAACCTGGCTGGAACAGGGATATGCTGACTGCCTCCTCTCTTCCTCCTCCTCCTGCTCTTGAGCTGCTCACTGTATTCCTGCTAGCAAGGGCTGTGCCTTCATGAGGCCAGGTTGTGGAAGATGTAGCAGACCACGACGAGTCAGGACACAAACCCCGGTGAGTTTGCAGGGCACCTCCAGAACAGTCCAGGTAGTGGAACTGTTGCTTCAGCACCTCAATGATCTGCTCTATGATGTTTTGTGTGCCAGCATGGCTCTCATTGTTCACATGCTGGCACACCACACCGGAAGTGCACGTGTGTGGCACAAATGTCAGTTTGATTCCAAAATGGCACCTCTAGTATCCAAACTACAGGTGCAGGAGCCTTCATGGGCTAACTATTTAAGTGCATGAATGTTACTACACGAAAAGGAAAGTACAAGTGATCTGCACTCAGATTGAAACCATTTCATGGGTACAATTCTCCACAATGGCACCTCACCGCACTAAAATATTGCATTTAGTGTGGACTAGCTGTTTGAAGCTAATTAGCTGTGGTGTACAACTTGAGGAATTTCTCCCTTTTATAACAATCAAGAACCAGGTGTCCGTCTCCCTGCAAGTCCATCATGGAAAAGAATCAGTCCTTTTTTTTCTTCTGACAGATACATTTTGCATCAGCCAGCCGCAGATTCTGTATCTGAGACTGTTAGACCATGCAATTAAATATTTAAGAAAGAAATAACATATTTATACGGCACCTATTATGTCCTCAGGACCTGTTGAAGGACTTCACAACTGACGGATTACTTTTGAGTCACTTATTTTCTCGGCAAATACGGGTGCCAATTTGCCCATAGCAGGAATGAAGCTCACAACTTTTTGACTTAGAATTGAGAGTCTGAGCCAAGTTGATACATTTCACATACACACATTAACTAGCCAAGATATACATAACCGACAAAAGCAAAAAATATTGGAACTATATAGTGTAGATCTATCAGCAGCTCAAAAACAAAATGATTCAAGTCGAGTTGCACGTGACATTTTCGCATGTAATTTGAGTTTGCACCACACTTCGGACGAAGTCACTACAGTGGAGTGGGAGTAGCTCCAAGGACATTCCCAGCCAATGTGTCTTGATCCCAAACTTAACCAATTTTTCTTCATTTCAGATGCTGAAGACCCTGTTGTGCAATTGCAACATTTGCAATCGTTTTTCTTTGTATACTTAGCCTGCATATCGCAACTAGTTAACCTGCTCTGAATAGGCCTCACTATACAAAATTGAATATTCACCAGAGCCTCGATATGAGTGAAGGCATTAACTAATTTAAATAAATGATTCCTAAAGTGATTGGGTTAACCTTGAGAGCAATTTTCAACTTCACTTGAACACACTGAGGGCAATTTTCAATTGGATGGTAATCTAGTGGAGTGGATTGCCCCCCCCCCCCCCCCCCCCCCGTTGTAGAACTCGCCTGGTTTACATTCCATCGATTCCCATTGGGATTTATAAAGGACCAGGTTGCTGCCGAAATGGCGAAGTTGAAAATTGCCCCCATTCTGTGTTCATCAGCCAGCCTTGCCAGTGTTAATTTGTAGCTTCCAGTCATTTAATTACATTCATCGTGCAAATGTTTTGCTCCAGCAACAGTTACAGGACTGCAGATTATGATCTATTTTAACTAACACTCAACTGATCTCTACTGTTATTTCTACCACTATGTGCTTCAAGTCCCAATTAGCTGTTAACTCAAAGTGTTGAAAAGGTATGAACAACCAGCCAGTTCACCTGCTAACCCACTCTTTAAGCCTGAAAGTTCTAAGAGGGAGAGATGAAGAAAGATTGACAGTGGTCTTGTTCCTTTTTATTTCCAGTAATAAGTCACTAATTACAGGCATAGGTCAGACACCCCAAAGAAATGATGTGACCTAAACCTAGCGCTGGGTCATTTATTGTGCGAGTATCCTATTTAACATGAGAACTCTTTGACTCACAGCAGATTTAGGTTGCCAGCTGAAACTGTCAAATTAAAGAGGCCCCTTTACTTGCTCATAACATTTCAAAAGAAAATGCTCCTTTGTAAAATCTAGTTGCCAGGCCTCCTTATTAGTAAAACATTAAAGGCCAACCATTCATTTAATTGTGAAATGCTCTGTGTAGTGCTGAATGAAATCTTTATGAATAAAGATGCTACAAGGCTAACAATTCATAATCGGAGCTAATGGGAAGGACACATCTCAAAATGCCCTGTGTCCTGGCTATCTTGCTACTGGTCATTTACAACTGTAAAATAACCCAGGCCCTCTTTCAGATAAGCACAAAGAAAGAGACGCAATGGATTCAAGCCGAAGGTTGATGTTGATAGTATCAGTTTGACACATATTAAGTGATGCGTATGGTCAACAGGATAGTTACTTCTGATCTTATCAGCTGTTTAATTTGGATGGAGAGGTAAGTTACATGATTAACACTATTACCATAAAAATAAACTCTCCGTGATCTTTGTTAGAGTGTATTGTGAAGTGGCATTGGGCACAATTCTCCTTCTGCTGTTAATTTAGATTTCCGCCTGCTGCGCTGTTACAAGGCTTTCAGTTTTCTCCTTTAACAGGCACTACAGCTGTGGAAAGCTAGGATCAGGGGATGGGATCAGGGCAGTCGACAAAATAAGAGGCCACAGGTCAGATAGACCCCACCAACTAAGCTTCTCCTGTGAATGCCACTATCAAAACCGCTCCTCAAATTACGTTGATGCGACAAGAAGCTTTACGTCAGCACGGATCCTAGATCTCACACTAACATTAATCTGGAAGAGTGCAAATTAATTTTATTTTTTCCCCTTTGTTCTCCCCAACTCCAAGTTTTTACTTGTACAGAATCCTTCACGACTGGCCAGGCAGTATTCCTACAATCTGATAGTATTACCTATGATGAGTTTTAAATTCCTCGTTCAGTATTTAAATTAATATACATACACTTCAGGATTATACATGTAAACGGTTCAAGATTATACTTGTAGTGTTCAAGATTTGTTCCTGAGGCTAATTAGATCATCTGAATCCTTTCATTGCATTATTCCCTTCTAGCTAGTCATTGCTTTATATAATTTGTCCAAGAAGTATTTATAATTGAAAGTTAAAGTTAGAACAGTCCCTATAAAAAGTTACAAACTTATACAAGTGGTCCATCAGCTTTTCACATGACTGAAATGAATTCTTTTTCTTCAAATTTGTTCCTCCAATTTTCTCACCTTTCCTCCTCTCCTGAATTCATTAACTCTGTCAGTACAGTACAGGTCCATGGACAGTTTCCATTACATCACCAAACAGGCCATCATTCATTACGGACATGGGCAGTGAATGGTGGTCTATTCACACCCAAAGTCAACATACAGGCACTTGCAAGTGGGGACTGCTGCACTGGGGATCAACAGCAGAGTTCCTGGCTGATTTCCCTTCCCTAATCTATGGCACTTTAGCATTCTAATTGCCACTGCAGCTAGGATCAGCTAAGAAGACTGAACCTTGAACCTTCCTGATCTGTATAGCTTAGCGGCAAACAACTTGCATAACTCCAAGGAAATAATCTGTTACCGATTAGTATTATTTGAGTTTCTACTGTACCATTTCCAAGCAGTCTTTATACTATGTAAAATTATCCTTTGACTTTTAGTCAAATATGATTTAATATAATTCCTTCCTTGGTCTTAACAAAACAAGTCCTGAGACAGATTAAAGACTGATCTCCCTGTTTAATCATATGTGAAATCTTGGCAGGGCTAGGATTGATTTAAGTCAAACCCATGTGAATGACTATTTCAAAGAAGGAAAAAGAAAAAAAAGACAATAAGGTTGCTTTATTCAATGAAACTGAAGGGGAAAAAATCAAGTAAAATAAAAAGGCATGAAAGTGAAATCGGACCTTGTTGCATCTATTTTCTAGGTGGAGAAAGGGTGCAAAGAGATACAAGTTGAGGGGTACGACAGCACCAGGAACATGCCCAATGACATATTGGTCCAGGCGCTGTCGAAGGGTCCTTATTGATCACCTAAGACAGGCATTAGCCACCTTACACATGTTAAAGGGGGCCCATAAAATTCAGCCCGATAAGTCAGCAAGTTCAATAATGGATTTGTTTGCCCACCTTATTAATGTTTTGCTCTTCAAGGTGAAGGATGATATATAGCATTCGGAAATGGAACAATATCTTTCTCAATAACCTCTTCCTCCCAGGATAAGTTACAGCATAACTTACAGCATAAGTTAGATGCAGCTCAGAGTTAGTTCTGATGGCTGTGAAAATGAGCAATCATTTCATGTTCAGAAGATACCTCCAACTGAGTTTATATGAGATTTCAGGTTACCATACCATCTGTGCTTTCTTCTCTTTGAATAGGATCTCTGATATTATCTACCGTGAACCAATGTACTACGATTGTGACGGAGCCTAATTTATAGCCCCATTAGTCAGAGAAGACCTTCATTCAATTAGTTTTGACTGAAGTTGAACTTGGATCCCAGAGATGAAAGATAGTGTTTGATGTGGATCTTTCCCTTCCTCACCTTCATTGTTTCCAATCGCTGGTACAGGAGAATTTATCCCCTATTTATAATAACACAGTTGTCAGCAATGCCAACGCAGAAGCACTTTTGAGCATGTATCAACCCTCTACATGGTTCATTCCCTTGAAAAGTGAAACTTTAAATTATCGTTTTTAAGATATGCTCGAAGTCCTATTGAAGTATCCAGGTAATATCCTGGGTTATGTCCTCCCAATATCACTCAGTAATTTTTCTTTTCATCACCACCCACTGACAATTCTACATAACCAAGTATTATTGAAGCTAATCACATTGATAAGGAATATATTCATAGGACAGCTCGACACAAACCAATTTAAATCATTCTCAGTCAGATATCTTGAAAAACTGAAATTCATAGTTAGTAAGTTCAGGTGAAACCTGCTTTAAGAATGTTCTTGTTCCATTGTTCTTCAGGTCATATTGATAAGCAGAACCTACCTCAAATTTTTACTTCGCTCTGATCAAAATTCAACCAGTATTTATGAGTAAGTACAAGATACTGGTATATATTGGCAAACCCAGCATAAGGAAAAATACAAAACCAGAAAGGAGTTAACAAGCAAAGTAGCTATTTAAAAATTATTGCATGAGATAATTACAAATGAACACAGCTTACATTTTACCTGGGAGCAGTTGAACTCAACAGAATGCCTAGAAAAAAGCAGAAGAAAATTCTTCAGTGTCAGCAGTAAAATATAAGAAATGATCAAGGTTAATAGCTGTAAACATATGAACATTATTTTCATCTTTCTAAGTTACAAAAGCTCACAAACTTCTCATTTAACCTTTTTGTTGATGAGGTTTCTCTTTAGTGGGGAGGGGAAGCAAGGAAATGAGGCTTTTTTTGTTAAGAGCTATGAAATGCAATTTTATATCAGAATGCCTTTCCTGGGTGTAAAGCAATTGAGAGTTCACGTGAGGTCATAAATCTGAAGAGCAACCCCAGGCAGTTTAGAAACATGCTGTGAAAGGCTGCTTCAAATCCTTCAATGTGTTCTTTGTTTTGTTAGCCATTCTGATGAAGGAACTTTCAAAATGTTGGTTCAGCCCCTGTGGCAGAGAATCGGGCTGTGGATCCAGCTGTGGAGTAGGACCATGGCACCATGGTACAGGAAGCCATTCAATCAGGGGGAGTAAACAGAAATGCTGCAGTAGTAGGAAATAATATACTAAGAGGGATAGACATAATTTTCTGTGGCCAAGAGCGTGAGTCCAGAAGGTTGTTTTGCCTGCCCGATGCCAGGGTTTGGGACATACCTACCTCTTTGACTGAGCTTTTGGTCATCTGACCTAATATCTCTCTGTAGCTCGGTGCCCTATTTTGTTTTATAATGCTCCTGTGAAGTGCATTGGGACATTTCATTATGTTAAACAATATAATTATAAGTTGTTGTTTGTTGATGCAGTGCTGCAGCCTATCCTTTATATATTAAAGGATAAAAGCATCTCAGGAATAATCCTTCATGATTTTGCCATGCTTCAGATCTTAGAGAAGCGCCAAAAGAGTTGACAACATCTTGTTTGCAAACTGGCAGGATGAGATGCCCAAGGAGACACACCAAATTCTATTCTATCAGAGGAAGTATTTGACCAGGACACTCTTCCTGACCTCTGAGTGCTGTAACTCCACCAATTACAATTGAAAAAAAAGATGGGACAGAAACAAAATCACATTTCCATCTGCACTGCACTAGGTTGAAAATTTTCTTATCGTAAATCTTCATTCCATTAGTTTTTGTTTCAATTGTGGCCTTTCAATATGAAGAGCAAGTGGTGTTCAGTCTTAAATCCAGTGGTGTATAGATATAAGATCTCTGTTTTTCTAATATTTTAGTTTCATCTCTGAAGGAAATAGCTGCTTGGCGTCTATTCCAACATAATGGTCTTGAAATTGGGCCCTGTAGTATATATTTCCACATACAATTGAATTTCTCAGCCACTGTACCTTAGCAGACTCATCATTTATAAGAACCACCTGTTGGATTTTAAACACAACACATTGTTTAAAAAAATAATAATATTTTTAGATTCAATGTATTTTTCATTTTTCAAGTGCTTTTCATCATTCCAAGACGTTATGTAACAACAATAATGAATTCCTATCTGAATGGTAATCCTGGCATTCCATTGGATGTTTATCCCTGGTGTCTTTCAGCCTGGGGCTATCCAGAAGTTTTGTAGCTTTGGCACATTGGGAAAAGGTATCAGCTGCAGAAAGGCAAGAGACCTTCACAAGGAGGAGGAAAAATGAGGGCAAAGGGGCAGCAAATATATATATATGGGCACCTGTGTCCATATAACATCTCTGCTTGTATGCATTTCCCCAATTTTCTTCTTTTGTCGAACAGACCTCTTTATGCAAGTGGCTGGTCTGCCATGAGCTGAGGTGTTGGATGCCCGCATGTTCAACTTTGAGAAGCATTGCATTGACATCCTGTCCTGGACCAGCATTAATGCATGCTAGATTCCCAACCAAATTGGCTGGCAATCAGGATTAGAGAAGCCTGGCTAATTTATACCTCCACTGTGCATGTACTCCTTCAATATCCAGCATCTGAAGATCATTTTTATATGTGTATAAGAAGACGACTGCTCAAAGGCTTATTATTGACCTGCAGAAAGGCCTCCTTGGTAAAAGGGACATCTGCTCTAACTTGTTGAGGTAGCTCTGGTGGGAACTGGGAATCTGCATATTTGAATAATCAGCCCGTGCACCTGCCTCAGATGCAGGCAGACTTCTCTCTGATTGATCCTCTGCAGTGTCTCCTCAACTTCTATCTCCCTAAGGGCAAGAGGAATTCACAAAATAATGCCATTCCTACAAGTGCGTGATGTTGCAAATCACAACAAGACTGCCCTGAAAGGGCAGAAAGGGTGAAAAAGCAAGTAAAATTCACTTTCAAAATACAAAAAAAAATGCACTCACATAAATGCAAGGAAAGCAAAGCAAAAGAGGCCATAAAAGTTCATTCTTCTTCAGTAAACGAGAGAACACATGTATGTAAAATCTTGAATTCTGAAGGCGAGTAAATGAGTTTGGATGTGGACATGTTTTATACTGAATTCTGAAGGCGAGTAAATGAGTTTGGATGTAGACTTGTCTTATACTGGCGCTCAGTGATGACAACAGGAAGCCCAGTTCTCATTTCAAGCCCATAATAAGGCTGTGCTCTCTAGCAGCATGAACCTCTTAAGCACTCCGTACAGTCTGTTCATAATGTATCAGGCAATGCACTGTCGTCATGTCCACTCTCCCCCAAATGTTTAGCACCTCTTATATGCTTATGTGCACTACTGCTGCATTGGACAAAAAAATCCATCTGATTCTAACGTTATAAAAATGAACTGCATTATTATCTGATCAAGGACATAAATATTACAAAGTTAGTTATGAATTAATAAAGGGGACTTTCTGCTCTAACTCATGAGCATGCCTGTCAAAGGGGTGCGAGACTTATTGTCCAGGACAATATAAACAGCAGAGGTTGCTAGGGACAATCAAACATAAGATATGTTGCTATGCAGAAGTGTTGTGCATTTCTTCTGAGTACTCTCACTTCTGACAATTTAAGGCCTCCATCCTGACTGTTTTTCATCTGGTAGTCACGTATGATAAGCAACTCCGCTTAATTCGACTTTTTTCTATGTGTCATTTTTAAACTGCTTTTTTTCTTAAGATCCAATGTACGTTCTATAAATAAAATACAGGTTTGCATGAATTCAATTAATTATTGACTAAGAAAACAACCTTCTGGATGTTGGGAAAACTTGTAAGCGACTAAATCTATTTTTCCTTTTTTTATTTTAGGATATACAACAACAGTGCTAACTTGTACTTATATAGCACCTTTAATATAGAAAAACATCGCGAGGTGCTTCACATGAGCATTATGAAACAACATTTGGCACTAAGCCACATAAGGAGATATTCAGGCAGTTGAAAAATACCTTGGTCAAAGAGTCAGGTTTTAAGAGGCATATTAAAAGTGGAAAGAGAGGCAGAGGGCTTGAGGGAGAGAATTCCAGAGCTTAAGGCTTTGGCAGCTGAAGGCACGGCCACAACTGGCAGAGCGATTAAAATTATGGATGCACAAGAGGCCAGAATTGGAGGAGAGGAGAGATTTCATTATAGGGCTAGAGCAGATTACAGAGATAGGGAGGGGCAAAGCAATGGAGGGATTTGAAAACAAGGATTAGAGTTTAAAAATCAAAGCATTGCTTACCCAAAAACCATTGTATGTCAATAAGTACAGGGATGATAGCTGAATGGGACTTGTGTAAATTAGGACATAGGCAGAGTTTTGGATGATCTCTGAGAAAATGCTTATGGAAAAAGAAATAACTTACATTTTTACATAACCTCAGGTTGTCCTGAAGCACTTTACAGCTAATTAACTAATTTTAAAATGCAGTCACTGTTGCAATGCAACCAATTTGCACAAAACAAGCTCCCACAAACAGCAATGAGATACGTGACCAAATAATCTTTTAGTGATGTTGGCCAGGACACCTCTTCTGTTACTAATGCCATGGGATTTTTTTACATTCACCTGAGAAAGCAGACAGGATCTCAGTTTAATGTTTTATCTGTAAGACAAATCTAACACAACACTGCAGTGTTAATCTGGATTTTTGTGCTCAAGTGTTTGGAGTGAGATTTGAACCCATAAACTTCTAACTGAGAAACAAAGCCAATACAACTGAGGCATAGCCGATACAGCTAACAAGAAGACTGATGGAGCATTGGTTTAATGTTTCATCCAAAAAACCTGCAACTCAGTCAACACAACACTCCAGCAGCAGTGCACTGAAGTGACGTTGTAGGTTATGTGGGCAGCTCTCTGGAATGGGGCTAGGTCAATAACCTTCTGAATCAGAGGCAAATGTGCTACAACTGAGGTAAGATTGACACCTTTGGATTATAAGAGCTGCAGCAAAATATGACAAGAACAGTACATAATATTCTCAAAACTTAAGAGTTTAGTACATTTAATACATTGCAGTCAAATTCATCAAATGTAGCACCAAAAGGGTAGGATCCTTTCACATCTCAAGAAATCTTTCTAAATATCTATTTCCAGGTCATTGGACTGTCATGCACTTTGACTGAAGTTTTCAACAGCTGATGTAAAAACATTGGCTCAAAAGCCCAGCTCACTCGAGTTTCCTGGATTTACATGAAAAGTGCATTGACATACATTTATCGACAGCACGGCCCAAAGCCACCTGATAGTAATGTAATAGGTTTCTGGAGTTTCATTATGATTTTCTTCATGATCTTCACTATACATAACCAAAATGCCGTCAGTCTAAGTGCACATGAAATTTTTCTGACACTTGTCCTTCCCCCGCCAAACCAAGAGTTAAGAAGGACTACACAGCTAAAATGGCCTTCCCCTGTGTTTATCCCTGTGCTCCGTAATAATGGAAGAGGAAGAAGAGCAGCAGAGGCAAGAGGTGCAGAGGGCGAGGCAACATGGCGAAAGACATAACTTGCTACATTTCCCCTATTGGTGCCATTACTTTTGCCCTTGTTTCATGCTCAGTTTTAGGTTCAGCCATAGATAAATGAGCTCCACCAGAAATCTGGGCGTAAGTTCTAATTGGCAAGGCTGATGCAGAAACCCATGCAAATTTCAGTGTAATTTATGCATGAGTGCAATCCAGGAGAACTTTTTGTACTTTGCTTCTTTGATATTGGCTTTGTAATGTACTTGGATTCTTACTTTAATTTATTTCTAACATATCTAAAGTAGAACCCTGTTGCAATGAATGAAAAGTTGTTTGTTCCAGAGTGGGAATTACTTTACCAATGTTGACTCAGTGGGACTTGGCAAAAATTTGTTCTGAATTACATCTAAGTGAACTTGACGACATGCATGGTGATTGCTATTATGCTAAGTTTAAGCCGCAAACCTCAATAGCTTTGTGGTTTGATTCTTGGACAACATTTCTCCATGATTAGAAACCTGGTTTATTATGGTAACCTAGGTAAATAGATTATTTTAAAAGCCTGTCTGTCCCAATTGTTGCATTTCCTTTATAGTCAAATTCACCCAGATGTTAATGATGTTAACTCATAGTGACTTTTAATTAATAGTATTTTTCTTTTTCAATTGGAATTTTCAAAATTAGAGAATCCCAGAATTAGAGATCCAGGGGATTCGAGGAAATAAGGAATTGAAGGAAATTCATATTAGCAAGAAGGTTGTATTGGAGAAATTAATGGGGTTGAAGGTTGATAAGTCCCCAGGACCTGATATTCTACATCCCAGAGGGTTGAAAGAGGTAGCTATGGAGATAGTGGACAAATTGGTGATCATCTTCCAAAATTCTTTAGATTTTGGAGTGGTTCCTGCAGATTGAAAGGTGGAAAATGTCACCCCACTATTTAAGAAGGGAGGGAGAGAGAAAACAGGGAATTACAGACCTGTTAGCCTTACATCAGTCGTTAGAAAAATGCTAAAATCTATTCTAAAGGATGTGATAAATGGACACTTGGATGATAATGATCTGATTGGGCATAGTCAATATGAATTTATGAATGGGAAGTATTGTTTGACGAATCTGTTGGAGTTTTTTTGAGGATGTTACTAACAGAATTGATAAAGGGGAGTTGGTGGACGTGGTATACTTGGATTTTCAGAAGGCTTTTGATAAAGTCCGTCACAGGAGGTTGGTTAGCAAAATTAAAGCACATGGGATAGGAGTTAATATACTGGCATGGATTAAGGATTGGTTAACAGACAGAAAGCAGAATAGGGATAAACGGGTCATTCTCGCATTGTTAGGCTGCGATTAGTGGGGTACCGCAGGGGTCAGTGCTTGGGCCCCAGCTGTTCACAATATATATCAATGATTTGGATGTGGGGACCAAATATAGTGTTTCCAAGTTCATGGATGACACAAAACTAGGTGGGAATGTTGTGAGGAAAATGTAAAGTGGCTTCAAGGGGAATTGGACAGACTTTGTGAGTGAGAAAGAACGCAGCAGATGAAATATAATGTGGAAAAATATGAGCTTATCCACTTTGGTAGGAGGAATAGATGTGCAGAGTATTTCTTAAATGGTAAGAGATTAGAAAGTGTAGATGTACAAAGGGACCTGGGTGTCCTTGTCAATAGGTCACTGAAAGCTAACACGCAGGTGCAGCAAGCAATTAAGAAGGCTAATGGTATGTTAGCCTTTATCGCATGAGGATTTGAGTACAGAAGTAGTGACGTCTTGCTTCAACTGTATAGAACCTTGGTTAGACCACACCCGGAGTAGTGTGTGCAGTTTTGGTCCCCTTACCTTAAGAAGGATATTATTGCCAAAGAGGGAGTGCAACAAAGGTTCACCAGACTTGTTCCCAGGATGGTGGGACTGTCCTATGAAGAGAGATTGGGTAAACTGGGCCTATATTCTCTAGAGTTTTGAAGAATGAGAGGTGATTGCATTGAAACCTACAAAATAATTAAAGGAATAGACAGGGTAGATGCAGCTAAGATGTTTCCCCTGGCTGGGAGTCTAGAACCAGGAGACACAATTTCAAAATAAGGGGGAAGCCACTTAGGGCCGAGATGAGCAGAAATTTCTTTACTCAGAGAGTTGTGAATCTTTGGAATTCTCTACCCCAGAGGGCTGTGGAAGCTCAGTTATTGATTATGCTTAAAGCAGAGATTGACAGATTTCTAAATACAAATGACATAAGGGGATATGAGGATAGTGTGGGAAAAAGGCATTGTAGTGGACGATCATCCATGATCATATTGAATGGCGGGACAGGCTCGATGGGCTGAATAGCCTACTCCTGCTCCCATGTTCCGAAAATCATACTTATCGCCTGTAGTTCCCAAGTCTCACATTTAGTTGTGAGACTTCATTTATGACTGTAATATTATGAATCACTAGCTTTTTTGATAATTCAACATGATTATAAAACCACCTCGTTTAGCAATTATGCTATCACCTACACTGTTAAATTGCAAACCCCATCAATCCCTCCTCCAAATCTTAACCTATCAATATGATTGCCATCATCACCCCCAGTACCTATGTGGCAAAATTACATGGCTCAATTCTTCCTTTGGCAATGACACATGCTGGTATGTTTCAATTTTTCAAGCCACTCCAGTTTGCCTACCTGAGGCCTAGGCAAAAACTAATCAAAAACCATAATGACCAGATTGAATAATTAACAGCTGGAGAGCACCACCATGGAATTTGAACCAGCACCCATCTGAACTGTGAGGTTTGTGCTTTTCCCATTGCACTCCAGGACTGTATGTCAGTAACTACTTATATTTCATTTTCAACTTCTACAAAGCTTTTGTCTAATCTCACTAAGCTCGTCTTCCAGTTATAAAACATTCTTGGTATCTGTCCTAAAAGCAAACAACTAATCATAGTCTGTCAGTCCAACAAATATGTCTGTTCAGACTCAATATCTGTATATACATTTTGTGGTTGGAAACTTGAGATTTAAAACTGAATTTTTTGAGGTTTTATTGATTGGGCATGATCTCTCTTTGGAAAAAGGAATTTAACAAAGGGATTTCAGGGTTGGCTATACACTAAAATGTTTTCTATTAAGATCAGGCATAGACCACAAAGTAATTAAATATGACTAGGGTTTGATTTGAAATTCACTTGAATAATCTGAGTATATCAGATAATTTGAATAAAACTGAAACCCGAACAAAAACACATTGGGGGTGCCTTCGACAGCACCTTCCAAACCCGCAACCTCTACCCCCTAGAAGTATAAGGGTAGCAGGCGCACGGGAACACCACCACTTGCAAGTTCTGCTTCAAGTCGCACACCACCCTGACTTGAAAAATATATCGTCGTTCCTTCACTATCGTTGGGTCAAAATCCTGGAACTTGCTGGGCAGGATTTTCGGGTCCCACTGAGGCCAGAAACGGAGGCAAACAGGGCCTGAAAATACCAGCACCAGCTGGCATCCCGGTTTCCTGAACCCGTTCCTGGCATCAGCTATTTTGGCAGAGGTGGGTTCGGGGCTGGCAGGGCTGCCCACCCCCATGAGGTTAGCCACCAAATGGTTTGTTAAGAGCCTTGTTAACGGTAAGTAATGGAGGCTGACTGGGATTTTTGCTATCGGCCTCCAGTTTCTTGACACAATGGGGGCAGTTTAATTGCCTGGAGGCAGACACCTAGTGGCAGGCCAGGGTGCCAGTGCTCCAGGCCAGCCTACAGGCCCTTCCTGCAGCCAGAGGTTATCCCACCATCCACCCCCTTCCTCCCCACAAAAGTGGTGGCCTGGCCATTTTATCTATTTTTTAATTAATTTTTTTTTAAGTTGCTGAGAGAGCTCCTTCATGTTGCAGCACACTCTCAGTTACTTACCATTCATTTCAGCCAGCTGCTCCTCTGAAACCGGAAAGCCTCTGAATGGCCCTCCAGCTTTGAGAACCCACCTGCCACCCCTAATTGGACGGGGAACCTGTCTCCATGTCAATTAAGGCAGTGCCCGGTCAAAATTCCAATCAGTAACTGTTTCCGAGGGCTGGCTTGGGACTTGGAGAGTGTCCCAGCTCTGTTTCCTGCCCCCAAATCGAAAATTCATTCCCCACTTTACCAGCACTTTGGGAGTGCCTTCACCACATGGGCTGTAGCGGTTAAAGAAGGTGGCTCACCATCATCGTCTCAAGGGCAATTAGGGATGGACAATAAACGATGGCCTTTCCAGTGATGCCCACATCCCATGAACAGATAGGAAGAAAATAGGTTCTTTGGCAGTAACACAATGGGGACAACAGTGAAAAGGCAACTGATTTTACACTCTGTTCAAATTTCTTTTTCACTGAAGTCAGCAGCCATATCAATTCAGCCCTCCCTTTTTGATAAAACTGTACTGGATCTGGAACAGAATTATACCTGATGTACACATAGACATATGGGACATTCAATATCCCAATAACACTTTGTATGAAGAAAAGCTACTACCCACTCCTTTCATTCTTTTAGTAATGATTGTAAATTATACCCTCTGTTACTGAATCACCTACAAATGGAAAATAGCTTTTCCTCATTTAGAACCAACCAAACCTTCAAGGAATGTGTTAAACCCTTCTCAATTTTGAATATTTTAATCAAACAACTGCTTAACTTCCGTTTTAGTAAAAAGACCCCCAGTTTCTCTCGTCTCTGCTTATGACTAAAGCCTCTCATCCCTGGTACTTTTCCTAATAAACCTCTGCTGTACCCTTTCTGTGGCCTTGACACCCTTCCTAAAGTGAAATGCCCAAAGCTAGACACAATATTCTAACTGCAGCCTAAACCATGACTTACATAAGTTTAGCATTACGCTTTGCTTTTGTACCCCACGCCAATATTTATAAATCTAAGGATCACATTTATTTTTCTTTACAGCTTCATCAACTAATCGTTCCAATTTTAAAGATTTAGGTTTCTGAATTCATAAGACTGTTTTACTATTCCTTTCAGTTTGGGGGGGGATTTTAACTTTTTGACCCCTGGAGTTGGGGACCAGTTAGCATGTGGGAATCTCAAAACTTAAACATGTGATTATGCTAGAGAGGGTGCAGAAAAGATTCACAAGGATGTTGTCTGGTTTGGAGGGCTTGAGTTATAAAGAGAGACTGGATAGGCGGGGTCTGTTTTCCCTGGAGCGAAGGAGGCTGAGCGGGGACATGATAGAGATATATAAAATTATGCGAGGCATATATAGAGTAGATAGCCAGAGTCTGTTTCCCATGGTCGGGGTGACTAAAACGAGAGGGCATAGATTTAAAGCGAGAGGGAGGAGGTTTAAAGGGGATCAAAGGGGTAAATTTTTCTCACAAAGAATAGTGGGTATCTGGAATGAGCTGCCTGAGGAGGTGGTGAAGGCAGGAACAGTAGCAACATTTAAGAGACATCTGGACAGGTACTTGATTGAGCAAGGCATAAAGGGATATGGAATTAATGCAGGCAGATGGGATTAGCATAGATGGGTATTATGGTCGGCATGGACGCAGTGGGCCGAAGGGCCTGTTTCTATGCTGTACGACTCTATGACTCTATGCATGTGACATCACTGGTAGGTTTCCCACCTGAAAGTCAGCCCTGAGCAGAGGAGATGCCAGAGGCCTGTGGGATCCGAGGCCAGGGTGGGGAATCAGAGTTTGGAGACCATAGGGAGGGAAATCAGAGGTCAGGAGTCTCAGGGAGGAAGTCAGAGGCCTCAGGTTGAGAAGAGGTTGGGGGTGGGGGGCGGTGGGGGAAGATCGAAAGGGTCAGCGGAGGTGTCCCATCATGGGGGCTTTACCCATACAGGTACGTGGAATCCAGTAGCTAAATGTGAAGGAACTTACCTCCAGGTTCTAACCATCCTCGCCTTGCTGTCGCTGCCAGGTTTCCCAAGATTCGGGAGACCCAGCAGCCAGAGTTAAATTTAAAATGGCGCATAAAAATTAGGCATGCAGCCTTATGATGATATTTAAATTGCCAACACGCCTCATGGGATTGGGTAAGTAGCCCAACCCCACCGTCCCGCCTCCATTAAAACCTGAAGTGGGCGGGTTAGAGACGGATTGGGGTCGAGATTCATATTTTTAACACTTTAACCCGCCCATTTATTGGGGTTAAAATCCCCCCCAAGTGTACATTTCCTCCCTTATTTCTTTAGGTTCCAAATTTAAGGAAGGCAAACTTCAAAAGGATGAGAGATAAATGGACCACAGGAAACTAGGCTGAGCTGTTAATGAGTAAACCTACAAACAGATGGATGTATTCAAAGAAGTGTTTCACACAACACAAAGCCAATAAGTACCCATATAAGACAAAGACTCCACTCCTGTCATTGGGCAGTACGGTCACCGGGTAAAGTAAGAGACCTTAACAAGCTAAAAGAAAAGGTTTATACAAATGCGAGGAGAAATGGAAATCAAGTGGACAGAGAGCTATAAAAGGCAACAAACAATATAAAGAAAGTAATAGGAGGTGCAAAACACAAAATGAAAAAGAATTTGTAAGGTGTCGTGAAGACTTGATATGCTGAATGAGAATTTTTAATTAAAACAAGAAATGCTGGAAACACTCAACTGGTCTGGCAGCATCTGTGGAGAGAGAAGTAGAGTTAACGTTTCAGGTCAGTGACCCTTCTTTGGAACTGGCAAGTATTAGAAATGTAAAAGGTTATAAGCAAGTAAAGTGGGGGTGGGGCAAGAGATAACAAAGGAGGTGGTGTAGATCGGACAAGGTCACAGAATAGCTGACCAGAAGGTCATGGAGCAAAGATATGTTAATGGTGTGTTGAAAGACAAAGCATTAGTACAGAAAGGGTGTTAACGGATTGAAAATTGAACAGCCACAAGTACAAACATGAAAAAAACAGTGGGTAAGCAAACTGAACAAACTAAGATGAAATAAAATACAATAAATATTTAAAAAAAAATTTTTAAAGGAAAAAGAAAAAAAACTAAAAATAAAAGTAAAATGGGGGGCCCGTCATGCTCTGAAATTATTGAACTCAATGTTCAGTCTGGCAAGCTGTAGTGTGCCTAATCGGTAAATGAGATGCTGTTCCTTGAGCTTGCGTTGATGTTCACTGGAACACTGCAGCAATCCCAGGACAGAGATGTGAGCATGAGAGCAGGGGGGAGTGTTGAAATGGCAAGCAACCGGAAGCTCGGGGTCCTGCTTGCGGACTAAGAGGAGGTGTTCCACAAAGCGGTCACCCAGTCTGCATTTGGTCTCCCCAATGTAGAGGACACCAGATTGTGAGCAGCGAATACAGTATACTAAATTGAAAGAAGTACAAGTAAATCGCTGCTTCACCTGAAAGGAGTGTTTGGGGCCTGGGATAGTGAGGAGAGAGGAGGTAAATGGGCAGGTATTACACCTCCTACGATTGCAGGGGAAGGTGCTGTGGGAAGGGGATGAGGTGGTGGGGGTAATGGAGGAGTGGACCAGGGTGTCGCGGAGGGAATGATCCCTTCGGAATGCTGACAGGGGAAGGGAGGGGCAGATGCGTTTGGTAGTGACATCACGCTGGAGGTGGCGGAAATGGCGGAGGATGACCCTTTGGATATGGAGGCTGATGAGGTGGAAAGTGAGGACAGGGGGAACCCTGTCACAGTTCTGAGAGGGAGGGGAAGGGGTGAGGGTAGAGGTGCCGGAAATGGGCCGCTCACGGTTGAGGGTCCTGTCAGCCACGGTGGGGGGGAATCCTTGATTGAGGAAAAAGGAAGACATATCAGAAGCGCTGTCATGGAAGGTAGCATCATCAGAGCAGATGTGTCAGAGATGGAGAAACAGGGAGAATGGAATGGAGTCCTTACAGGAGGCAGGGTGTGAAGAATTATAGTCGAGGTAGCTGTGGGAGTCGGTGGGTTTATAATGGATATTAGTAGACAGCCTATCCCCAGAGATGGAGACAGAGAAGTCGAGGAAGGGAAGGGAAGTGTCGGAGAGGGACCATGTAAAGGTGAGAGAAGGGTGGACATTAGAAGCAAAGTTGATAAAGTTTTCCAGTTAGGGGCGGGAGCAGGAAACGGCACCGATACAGTCATCAATGTACCGAAAAAAGAGTTGGGGGAGAGGGCCTAAGTAGGACTGGAACAAGGAATGTTCGACGTCTCCCACAAAAAGACAGGCATAACTAGGACCCATGCAGGTACCCACAGCAACACCTTTTACTTGAAGGAAGTGAGTGGAGTTGAAGGAGAAGTTGTTCAATGTGAGAACAAGTTCAGCCAGGCGGAGGAGGGTGGTGGTGGATGAGGACTGGTTGGGCCTCTGTTCAAGGAAGAAGGAGGATTTTTAATTCATTGACTGGAAAGCTGCATTAAACCTAAAAAAAGAAAGCTGGAATATTACATTCAACTTTTACAAAGACTTTGCCAAAGCTAAAAATGGCCACCACCTTGAACACCTTTCACATTCCAAGGCATCAAAGTGAAGACTCATGTCTGATTAGCCTTTACCCAAAATAATGGCTTGCCTGATTGATTGAACAACCTGAGATTGCTTTCATTAGCAAGTCATTCAATGCCATCCTGGGACGTTAACATTGAAAGGGGGAACCCCTCCAGGTTAAACATTGACACCATGAGGCCTGAGAGAGATTGAGATTCCTAAACTTGAATCTCATTAGAAGGCACCATAGAATATACTGAAACAGTGACTGTCTGTCCATCTCTGTGAAAGCTGGGAGTTTCCCTTGGACAAGCCATACAAATTCCAGAGAGGCTCAATCTGTGCAGAAGTTAGAAGGGGTCTCTCTCTCTCTCTCTAGAAACCTTGTGCATGGCATGTGAAGCCTGGCTGCTGGTTGCAAGATCCAAGACAAAGACCACGAGAAGGAAACCCTCTGCTCAACTGTCTCTAAGAACAACTATCAACCCAGAACTTCAGGACCAGGAATTCAAACGGAAGACCACTAAAGTTACCAGGCACCACAGACTGCATATTCCTTTTTATTGATCCAAACTCTGTCCCAACCACTATTCTTCTCCATTCTGTAATCTATTGGTGTGTGTGATTCTCATGTGAGTGAGTGAAAGTGTAGCATAATTTTATTATTTTATTTAGATTTGGTTTTTGGTTAAGTGCAATAAACTCACTTTTTTCTTGTTTAAACCCAAGAAAATCTGTCCCATTGGTTCTTTTATGATCACAACAAAGGTAAAAGGTAAAACACTCACTGAAGTGGTAAGCATATCCATGGTTTAAAAAAGAATAAAACCTGTTGCGAACAAGCAAGAGGAAGGATAAGAAGGGAGCCTTCTGACCCATCCTCACCTGATCTTAACAAAGGGATATGAAAACGAACAACAAACGTTTTTGTAAATACGTTGAGAGAAAGAGAGTGGTAGAGGAGAATAAGAGTCCATTAAAGTTGGATACTGGTGAGACTGTAATGGATAATAAGAACATGGTAGACATGTTACATGAATATTTTGTGTCCATTTTTGGGGTAGAGGAAGAGGACCAATGATACAAGGAAACCTAAGGTGGGCAGAAGTGGGAGCTTACTGGATTTAATATAAGTTTAATAAATAGTAACAGTGAAAATAATGGGACTTAAGATAGACAAATCTCCAAAACCCAAAGCTCCAACCCAGGGTATTAAAAGAAACAGTTGAAGAAACAGCAATTGCATTATCCATAATTTCTGAAAGCTCCCTGGATTTCTCTATTTTGCAACAACAAAAGGTTAGGGTGATATTTCAGGAATCTCTGACTGGTCCTCATTAGACTGGCATTGCGTCAACCTCTGTAGTTTATTTTGTACAATGGAAGATGGGAGTATGGGAGTGTAAGCAAAAACAAAGCAGAGAACAGTGATCTAAAATGTTTGACCTTGTGCAAAAATGTTGTTGTAGCTGTCTGACAGGGGATGATTTGTAGCTTCTGCATTTTTATAGATCAGAAAAGGAGCGAAATAAAGAAGACATAAAGAAATGCGTATTTTTTTGAATGATTGTTTTTGCCTTTTCACATGAGGAGTATGCTTTCAATGGGAATTAACTAGCCCATCCTGGTCCTATAAGAAAGACTTGCATTTCTGTAGTGCCTTTCACAACCTCAGTATGTCCCAAAGCTGAAATACAGGCTCTATTGTAATGTAGGAAATGCAACAGCAAATTTGTGCACAGCATGATCCCACAAACAGCAATCCGATAACGACCACGTAATCTGTTTCTGTGATTTTGAGATAAATATTGACCAGGACATTAGGAATGCCTCACCTGCCACACCTTCTGTGTGGCATCAATTTAGCATGACATCTGAAAGATGGCATCTCCAACAGTGCAGCACTCCCTCAGCGGAGTGACAGGCTAGATTTTAGCACTCAAGTCTCTGGCAAGGGACTTGAACCACTGACTTCTGACTCAGAGGCAAGAGTGCTACCAACTGAACCACACCTGACACAGATGACATCACCAAAGTATCTGAAGCAGGTTGCTGAGGAGTGCAAAACACAACTGGACAACACCTGAATGATATTAAGGGCTTTCTCTTGTAAGATTTCACACTCTGCTTCACCCTTACACATATAGTCAGAGCTCCACTCCGCTGATGGGTATTTTTAATGTTAGAGAAATACAGGCAGCTGTATCTCCTTTAACCTAACTTTAAAAAGACTCTGTAGGAAGTTTATAAAGTGCACAGGAAATCTGCAAAATGACTAAAGTACCTTTAAATTTGTTTCATCTCAGACTAGAGTTATATTCTACTTGGAATATATCCTACCCCAATGGTATAAAATATCCTCCCTAAGTCGGTAACACTGCACTTGACATTAGTATGTTTTGAAGACATGTTACCACCTGCATTTGCTGCAAAAGTGGCTGTGTAGTTGTAACCTTTGAGAGGAGGATGAAGAGTAGAAAATATATGATTTTTGTTACTGCCACAGAAAAATGACCTTATATGAATATTTCTAAATCACAGTTGGTCATTGTTACTTTAGGTTCCTGACCATGGATCAAGAACATTGGATTTTCACTAACAAAAATAGATTCACTGGCAGATCTCCTCAAACCCACTTTACACTGCAGTAATGATTATAGATTTCTATTGCAAGTTTTTGAATCTTAATCTACTATTTCCTACCAAATATGACCTGACTAGTTTATCTTCCAAAGCAAAGATTTATTTTGTCTTTCTCATTATGAGGTTGAAGGTGGCCATCTGCATGGCTTGGTAGAGAAACTGAAAATTGCTGATTTCATGGAGATTAATGGGGGGTCACCAGCTGCAATGCCTTCACAACACACAAATCTTGGCCTATCTCTTGTCCGACGCCAACCTACCCCGCATCTACTTACAGTTAAAGAAGCTTTGAAGTCAGGAATGCCAGAAATGCCTGTATGTAAATAATGTTGAGTTCATTGAAGTAAAACTAATACCTGACAAGTAACCCTGTTTTTTTTTTAAATTGATTCTCTGTAGCGATGCTAGGCTTTATATATTTCTTAGACATATTTTGTATATGTTGTAAACAAACCCGGACGCAATGCCTAATAAATCCCCTTTAGTCGAAGCAGGATATTAGATTCACCCTGAAATTTAGCCCCTTTTGCTGCAATGAGTGTTGCAAACGGAGCCCAGGTCAGCACAGCTCAGCACAGAGTACTTCTTCGGTGTACATCGATATTTTCCTGGACAATTTGCATTCCAACTCATCATCCAAATCTTCACCAAACTGTCCCCTTTGTGTTGCTGCATTTATATAGTACTTTTCCCAACCTCAGTGCTTCACAGTCAATTAAGTACTTTTAAAGCTTAGTCACTGATGTAATGTAGGAAACATGGCAGACAACTTATGCACAGCAAGGTCCCACAAACAGCAATATTAACTTGGAGATCTGGGGAAGATGCTCTTCGATCCTTTACCAAGCATTCAGAAATGTTAGACAGTTGTTCATAGTCACACCCGTGAGATTTGGTGTCCAGAATTGCAAGTTAATGTTATGACCTACTTTGGTCTCTACTGACCTATTTTTTTGCAGGAACAGGGCAATAATGAGACCAAAATCAAAGTGAGGAACTTACTGCTTAATTTCTACCGATTTCCATCCCACAGACCTTGAAGCAGGCCAGGAAATGTGCATCCAAGTCTCCCAAAGGAAACAGGCGGGAGTCCCATTAATATATGCAAATTGGGGTCCTACAACATTTATGGAACTCCAATACAACTTCAAATTGCAAACGTGCAGAGTCCACACTACACAAGTCCCTGTGGATTATACATAAAGTGGTGAAATCAGTAGTCCTCAAAAGGGGCTGCTCACAAATTCCCTCCAGTAATAGTTTCCAAGAATTTGATGGGGCCTGGAAATGCATAAATGATCCTCCTGTCCCTCCACAAAAATATTCCCACCTAGGGCCAGTGCTTCCCATGCCTGCTCCGCAGCCCTCCACACCCACCCACACCCAAGTCACAACTAAGACTCGCAGTTCGGCTCTACAGAGAAACCACCAAATCTTTCATCCACCCCTACACCCTCCAATTTGGCAAGCAGCCAGTGCTAACTGAGCTCTGAGAATTAGTCCATTTCAAACTCAACTGCCCTCATTTTTTTTAGGGTTTGCTCAACATTTATCAATTTTAGCAAATGTCTGTGCCTATCAAGATGATGTCTATCACTCCTGGGGAATTAATATTTTCCACATAGTCAGCATCAGCTATTTCAATTATCAGCTCACAGAATTATTACAGCACAGAAGGTGGTGATTCGGCCCATCTTATCTACACCAGCTCTCCGAATGAGCAATTCACCTAGTGCCATTCCCCGCCTTCTCCCCATAACCCTGCACATTCTTCCTTTTTAGATAACAGTCTAATTCCCTTTTGAATTCCTCATTTCATTCTACCACGGATAAAATGGAAGAAAGAAATAAGTCCATTATTGAAGTACCTGATGCTAACATGCACAAGCTTCCTTCATGGCTGATATCAATGCTGATCATTAAGGATATTATCTCACTTAGGAGGTCTGGTCCTTTTCATCTTTATTCATCTCACCATTGCTAACTAGGTTGTATATTAAATGTGCAAACTATTATTTCCAAATTAAATTGCATCCACATTTATATCTTCTATGATCAACCATAAAGGTTCTGTATCTGTTTATACCAGCTTAGAAATGTCACTTTCACCTGTCTTTCTGAAGCCTCAAAGCCAAAGTGATTTGACAAAGTCAATGCACACATCAAATCTTGAGGATGTAGAGCAACAATTGAACAGAGATAGTCCCCCATTGCTTATATGGTTCATTTGTTTACCAATGTATATCCAGAAACAGAAATGTACCAGTTCTTTCACTGTTTTATAAAAAAATTCCTTATTGCAGATTGATTCTTTTAGATCTTCAATTACAGTTGACCCTACTCTAAAACTGACAAGCCTAATACAATAGAGGAAACAGGAACCACCTTAATGGACATTTATGTGCCACAGCAATTGGTTATAATCCCAAAGATAAATTTGATAAATTTGCAAAAAAGAGTCTGCATAATAGGAAATAGTTTGACCACCTGCACAATAAGATAGATCACATATTCCTACTGTCACTGACTTGCAATTATTTTTCTCCTCGGATTAAAAAGTGTGTGTGCCTTTAAGACTCTGTTAAAAACAGTGCACCTTTAAGAGAGAAAGTTTTGGAATTTCTGAGGCACAGTATGCAGTAGCTGCATTTTTGTTACCCTGGGCAACAGCAGGAGAGAGAGGTCATATGGTAATGTTTCAACTTGGCTGTGTGTGGAACTGGCAGAAATCGACTGAAACCAGTTAGTTTGGAGAGACTTTCCGGCAAGACGTACTGAAGACAAAAGAAGCTGTTTTTTTCCCTCTCCGAAAAAATTCTACAAGGAGCTACAAGCCAAATTAATCTCCTGAGTAAAGAAGAAAAAGCCGTCTTTGTCAAGAAACTGTTTGTATTGCTGTACTCATCATTCAAAGAACGGTTTAATGCCTGCTGCAGCTAGAGTTGAGCTAAAGAGCCTATCTTCTGAAGGGCTATTTTCATCAAATCCATATTACAAGACCTCATCCATCAGGAATGTAACCTACAAAATATTACTTATTTTATTTATTCTCAAGACACAGCTAATTTTAAAAACTCCACTTTTAAAACCAGTTAACTGTTGGCTTTTGAATGTGTGTGTGCGTGAATAGGGGAGTTAGATTAAAATAAAAAGTTATAAGCTCTTTAGACATAGGTTTATCTTAATAGTGTTTAAGATTCAGTTTTAATAAACAATTAATTTGTTGCTGTCTAAAGATACCTGGTTTGGTCTGTTTTATTCTGGAGTTACTAGAGTATTTAATTTGGCTGTTTTCCGATTGGGTGCGAAAGCTTAATAATATGCTGCGACCTGTGGAGTGACAGGACTGAACTGACAGTGCATTGCTCCCACCGCAGTCGTAACACTACCAAAAGTTTCTACTGGGGCTAAAGTTGCCATCCAATTCATAGTCAATGGCGGAAAAACTAGCCTGTTCCATAATGTAATACATTTCAGTTTTCCAATACCTCTGCTATTGAAAGAGTTTATTTCCTTTAGCAAAGGCAAACCAGAATAGTTATATAAACACCAGGTTCTTTATTGACTAAACAGTAAAAGTTCTTTATATAAAAAGGACTTATTAAAGATCAATAAGAAACTGTTTTCAGCAGGATATTTCAGCCAGTGCCTGTGTTTACCATTGTTAAGATACCAGTAACTTGGCAGTTGAAATTAAATCTGGTACCAGTCTTGCAAAAAAAGAGAAATATTTGCAGAGTTTAAACTCAAACATCTGAATGAAATTCTGAGTGATTGATAGTGATCTTTCATATTCATTGGGCACATCACTTCACATTCTGTTTGCTCAACATATATTTATATATATTTAAATAGTTAGTTATTACAAACACAGAGCAATTTAATAATGGCTAGCAGCCAATATCAATTGGCTTTTATCTCACTACAGAATCAAATGAGCACCATATCAGGACAAAACAAAACCCCAAGTTGTAAAATTATGCCATGGGCCCCTTAGCATTACACAGCTCAACATGTTCACAGGATTCCTCTCTCGCCGCTATTTTACTTTAAATGGGTTATCTCGTTTGCTAAAGTAGTAAAGAGAGGAACTTCAGGTAAATGATTCAAGTTGAAAAATACTTTAGTATCTCACAGTATAATTTCATGGCCCCAGTAAACTTCTAGGTCAAGGAATTAGGAAATGGTTTCAGCTGACACGCTTACTACATCTATTAGTTCGTGTGCAGTAAAAATAAAATAAGCTTACTTTCAAAATTGTGAGAGGCAGAGATTAATAATTACTCTTACTTAGAGTATCTGTTTAATGGATTAAATGTAGGCTCGTCCTATAATATCACACTTGCTTCAGAGTGCCATATTTTAAATGCAGACAATGACAATACAAAAGCACATGAAATGTTAACTCTGTTTCTTTCTCCACAGATGCTGCCAGACCCGCTGAGTATTTCCAGCATTTGCTCTTCTTATTAATGATAATTAATATGCTTACTTAATATTAAATAATATGAAGCATAACATTAACAAGTATAACATAAATCACAAGTACAATGGATTCTAAGAATTGCTTCAGAAGAAATAAACTATTCTTTTGGATTTTTTGAAAGTCAAGTCCTTGTTCATTGGCAAGGCAAATTTTGTATCTGTTGTATATTTTCACTACTTTCAGTATAAGCTTAAGATATATTGAAGCATTTCTCTAAAGCAGAAAGCCTAAAGTAAGCCTATACCTGCTCAGAAATAGAAATTGTCAGAACTGTAGTACATTCTCAATGCCTTTTTAACATTTCATTCTTTTGAAGCAAAATTCACTGAATTCAACTTAATGATAAAAATCTAAAATCCATGTTCAACAGCTTGAATATATACATATGCAAGTGGGGCTCCACCAGATGCATACAATCAATTCAATAGCAAATTTTATTTGTTTCACTCGATACATAAACTTATCATTCACAATGAATAAACCACCAGCTGATTAATTCCAGAGCAAATCTTTCCACTTTACATTGATGTAACCATCGCAATTTAAATTAACAAAAATCACTCTGATCTATTGGCCACTTGAACAAATGCCATTGACTGAACTCTAAAATGAATTGATCAAATTCACAAATTTACAACAGAAGTCATTTTACATAATCTCAACTTCACACCATCTTCTCTTCAGATCAAATATTAGTGTTTAACCCATGCCCCAGAACCTCAACTCCCTGCTTACAGGTATCTTAGTTAGAAGTGGGATCTTTGATGCCTGAGAAGGGGATATTAAAAAGAAAAGGCAAATCTAACAGGCAATGTAATCACTGGTTTAAGGTGGGAATAGACACAGAATTGCTATCATAGCGAATGAGAACATAAAATAAACTAAGTAAGCATCTATGTAGTATCTAAAATCCTATTTCATCTCGATGAATAATAGTACTAACAAATAATTGCAGCTACTTGCAAAAGACCTGTTTTAAGATTAATAAGTGATATAATTTCAAACGGATCATCTACAGAAATTGTCACACTCCATTAAGGACTATTAATGGTAGAAATCTAGGTTATGCATCTGAAAATAAGCCCTCTCACAGATATTCAGCTGGAGACTGTTCAATAGACACGAAATCAGGCAGTACTTGAAACTCAGCAGAGAACTAGAGGTCTCAAAGCAATTAATTAGCCGAATTCCCAAAATACATTTTTAAATATCTTGAAATCCAATTCATCATATGTAATTGCTTTACTTTTAAGTATATACAGCAAAAAAGAATGAATCATGATTCAGAAGTTTTGATTAATTATGGGGGAGATTTCTTTTGTGCACTAAGTGTAGCAAAATTGTAAACCCATGCTTTACAAATAGGTTTCTGGTTTTAGTATAGTTGGTACACTGAGAAAATCTCTCCCATATGAGCATGAGAGGACAAGAAACTATTAAATAACCACAAAGGCAATGACCATCATGACAGTGGAGACGACTTTTGAATGTGCACTCATACTGGTACTGTTTCAGTGGGAAAAAAGTGTCCACAATGACTCGTTCCACAATCATGTAAATAATTCTTCCCAAACAAAAAGATAAAACCCTCGAAAAGGCAAAGATTATTTGACTAGTGGAATGAATATAAAGGATGGGATGCTAAACGGCTATTAGCCAAATACCATATTCTGAAACTAAAGATAGGTCACCTTGATACCTCTCTGCACTCTGAAGCTAAAGTTCAACTTGAGGATGTACCTCTATTTCTAATTCCCACAATAACTCATTTTACCACTACATCTGAACTCACTGTTGATGAGGAAAGAGGGCAGAAGGTGTCAAGAAAAAATGTTACTCCAATTTTTCTTTTGAGAGATGCGTACCATAGCAGATCTGAAAGTGCCACTGATGCTAAGATAAAAGCAAAATACTGTGGATGCTGGAAATCTGAAATAAAAACAAGAAATGCTGGAAATACTCAGCAGGTCTGGCAACATCTGTGGAGAGAGAAGCAGAGTTAATGTTTCAGGTCAGTGACCCTTCTTCAGAACTGGCAAATATTAGAAATGTGAAAGGTTATAAGCAAGTAAAGAGGGGGTGGGGTAAGAGATAACAAAGGAGGTGGTGTAGATAGGACAAGGTTACAGAATAACTGACCAGAAGGTCATGGAGCAAAGGCAAACAATATGTTAATGTTGTGTTGAAAGACAAAGCATTAGTGCAGATAGGGTGTTAATGGACTGAAAATTGAACAGCCGCAAGTACAAACATGAAAAAAACAGTGGGTAAGCAAACTGAACAAACTAAGATGAAATAAAATACAATAAATATAAAAAAGAGAAAAAAAAGAGAAAAAAATAACTAAAAATAAAAGTAAAATGGGGGGGGCCGTCATGCTCTGAAATTATTGAACTCAATGTTCAGTCCGGCAGGCTGTAGTGTGCCTAAACGGTAAATGAGATTCTGTTTCTCGAGCTTGCGTTGATGTTCACTGGAACATTGCAACAATCCCAGGACAGAGATGTGAGCATGAGAGCGGTGGGGAGTGTTGAAATGGCAAGCAACCGGAAGCTCGGGGTCCTGCTTGCGGACTGAGCGGAGGTGTTCCGCGAAGCTGTCACCCAGTCTGCGTTTGGTCTCCCCAGTGTAGAGGAGGCCACATTGTGAGCAGCGAATACAGTATACTACATTGAAAGAAGTACAAGTAAATCGCTGCTTCACCTGAAAGGAGTGTTTGGGGCCTGGGATAGTGAGGAAAGAGGAGGCAGATGGGCAGGTATTACACCTCCTGCGATTGCAGGGGAAGGTGCTGTGGGAAGGGGACAAGGTGGTGGGGGTAATGGAGGAGTGGACCAGGGTGTCGCGGAGGGAACGATCCCTTCAAAAGGAAGATATACCAGAAGCACTGTCATGGAAGGTAGCATCATCAGAGAACATGCGTCGGAGACGGAGAAACTGGGAGACTGGAATGGACCCTTACAGGAGGCAGGGTGTGAAGAAGTGTAGTCACGGTAGCTGTGGGAGTCAGTGGGCTTATAATAGATATTAGTAGACAGCCTATCCCCAGAGGTGGAGATAGAAAAGTCGAGGAAAGGAAGGGAAGTGTCAGAGACGGACAGTTTGAGGGCTCACCGCTTCTTCCTTGAACAGAGGCCCAACCAGTCCCCATTCACCACCACCCTCCTCCACCTGACTGAACTTGTAAAGGTGAGAGAAGGGTGGAAATTAGAAGCAAAGTTGATAAAGTTTTCCAGTTTGGGGCGGGAGCAGGAAACAGCACCGATACAGTCATCAATGTACCAGAAAAAGAGTTGGGGGAGGGGGCCTGAATAGGACTGGAACAAGAAATGTTCGACATATCGCACAAAAAGACAGGCATAACTAGGACCCATGCGGGTAGCCATAGCAACACCTTTTACTTGAAGGAAGTGAGTGGAGTTGAAGGAGAAGTTGTTCAATGTGAGAACAAGTTCAGCCAGGCGGAGGAGGGTGGTGGTGGATGGGGACTGGTTGGGCCTCTGTTCAAGGAAGAAGCGGAGAGCCCTCAAACTGTCCTGGTGGGGGATGGAGAAGGACAGAGATTGGACATCCATAGTGAAGAGGAGGCGGTTGGGGCCAGGAAACTGGAAATTGTCAAAATGACGTAGGGTGTCAGAAGAGTCACGGATGTAGGTGGGAAGAGACTGGACCAGCGGAGAAAAGATAGAGTCAAGATAGGAAGAAATAAGTTCAATGGGACAGCTAAGATGTTAGGTTTTTAATGCTCTAGGTTTAAGTGAACGGTTACAATGCTTTTATTTTTAAAAGTTCTCACCATTGATGGTACTAGCCTCACACCCCTATGATTGACATTCTTAGTTAACATGCTCACAGACTACTGAACTATTGTCTTCAGAACCTGCTCAGTCTTGAAGTTAGAAAAAAAATCAAAGCACATATTGAAAAAAATTCTGAAAATTCGGTAAGAGAAAAAATGAGATTTTGTGGGGAAATCCAACTGTAGCACATTCATTGGACCTAGACAAATTGTTTTAAGAATTTAAAGTGTTTTATAATACTAGTTAATAGTGAATAGAAAAATAATCTGATATTGCGTTCTTCTGATGCCATGCCTACTTTGTTAGGATAGAACAAGGAAATATGTAATTGCATTTTATAACTACATTAAGATTCAGTAATCAAAAAATGACAAATTCATAGTTGTGAAGATTTTATTGCAGGATAATCTTGATGTTGCTATAGTTTTTTAAATAAGTCATATTGGTCAAAGGTCAAATCCCATAGTGTCCAAGACACCATTACTGTTAAAACAATCATAATCAAAAGTTACATAACAGCAAGAGGTCATTTGTCCATCATGGCCATGCAGATACTCACCTTGAACTACAACTGTTAAATCCCATGGTGGAGAAATTAGTTTGCTTCTGGCGGTGCTACACAGACTTATGTTGATAGCCTGGGGACAGGCAGTACTGTGGGCTGGTACCAGCACAGTATCCTTCATTGATATCATTGGAGAAAACTATGTGGGCTTCGCAAGTAGCAGCCCACAGCACTGCCTCCCCCCTCACTGCTTACCTGTATCTTTTTCTATTCGTCCTTCTTCAAATTTTTTCCAGCTCCCTTTTAAATTATGGTATATTCCCTGCCTCAATACACTTGTGGTGAAGCATTCAATGGCCTAATAACTATCTGTATGGGGAAAAAAACCTTCAACTTCTCCCTTCATTTTAAAGATGTTTTAAACTGACTGGATAGGATCTCAAAACACTCTACTTTAGCATGTTTCTGGGTTAGATTGGAACTTAACCCCACCTAAGTCATAATACTAATTTTTGTCATGAACTACTTTGCATCTATACAAAATAGCAATATGATTGCACCCATAGATTATTAATTGGCTCATCAACAACCATTGTGTCTGAACATTTTCCATTAGCTCACTTATACAAACTATGTAACTTACCCTGAAAAGAACATTACAGGTCTTGAATGTATAGGATTGAACTTGACTATAGGAATGATGACTACACATCTCTTTCCTCCTTTAGAGGGGTTTAACATTGTGAGCATTTCACATTTCTACAGTGGAAATGCTTTGAACCATCATTTCAGCTCAACACCAATCTCTGAAATCCCTACAGCTTCCACGTGATATACCTATTTCATCACTCTTCAGCATTGTTTATAACCATCCTTAGCCAAACCAGTACTTGGATCACGAATCCTTTCTTCTTGCACTGTTACAGCCAGCAGAAAGAGAGATAGCATTCATCCTATCAGTCTGGGGGACATTCATACCCAAGCCTCAGATTTAACCAAATAATGCATGATCAATTTGTTTCTAAATTGAGGTTTGTGGAGGCTGTTGGGGCTCAAGTGATTTCCTTCAGAGAAGAATTGATTAATTGTTGCATTGTGATCTATAGGGGGCTATTACAGACACAAAAACTGGCCACTTAGTGAGAAATCTAATGATACCCCTCAGGGCTGCCAGGTTTACAATGCAGTAAATTGTTCCAATACATCAGATAAATAGCAGGGGCAGAGGCTAAGTTGTTTATTGGTGCACAAAAGGCATTTTTCCAAGTGAACTTGGCAGATTCAACATAAATAGCTATTATACATGAAATGATAGTATTGTCTGACTTAAGTCTACTTCTGATATTAAGAGTATGACAATATTTTCCTTGAGGGTTAGGATTTCCATTAAGTATTTATGTATATACCTTGTGTAGTGAATAAACTGGTGAGGGGATAATGAATCAACGATCCTATTGTGAGAGCACTTAGTAACCAAAACTGATGAGATTTATTTGAATGGAAGCATTTGTGTTTATTCTTTCAAGGTGAGGTGTATAATTCAAATCTTACCTAGCCCTGTTGCTACAGCGATGAAGTCATCCTGCCAGGTGCTGTTTATACAAGTCGAATTTCTGACAGATGACGTATGGTATGTTTTTGATTGGTTGGAGTGTATCAGCTTTTATCAGTTAAGCTTTATGTAACAGTAAATCCACTGTCCAGTATTTATGATTTAATGGCTCTTCTACAGGTCAATTAACTCCATATACGCTGGATTCACTGGAGAGTAATCTTTTAGAAACAAGATTCCCAAAGAATTTTCTCAGCATGTTTTGCATGTCCCACTTTTTCTGATAATTGTTTCTATCAGTGAGATTCTTTTTAGTTTCTTCAGTGTATGATAAAAAGTTTACAAACAATTATACATATCCTTTTGTGAAGTCACGTTACAGAACATGAAACTAGCAGGATCAGTATGGAAAGGCTTTTGGTCTGGTTGTATTTGTATGGGTTAAAGCAGTTTTTTGTTCTGAGGTTCAGTGTGATTGGAGAACATTGCACGTTAGTGATGCCATTCATTGCGATTAATATCATTACCTGTGAATGGGTAGATCACTGTTGCTGGTTTGTTTTCCTCTGCTGGAAGGTGGCTTTTGTGTTTGAAGGGCAGGGGGGAAGGGTTTGCATTGGGACAAGACCAAGAACACCCTCTAAAGTGCTTGGCATTTTGTCTGTTCCAGGAGGAGGTCAAAAATTACTCCGATCAGGAGAGGTGATATTAGGCAGAAGCAGTGGAGCAATACAACTTCTTCCAGATAGTAGCAAAAGCTGTGCTAGACCATGTGCTGCAAGTGAGGTTCAGAAAGCATTGGCTGAGTCCTGAGGAATTGAGAGACTGGGTACTCACTGTTCACTGACCAGAAGGGTTTAGTGTGGCCTGGAAGGTAGAAGAGTACGACTGGTATGGAATATACTACTTAGATTCTGTAACTGGGCAGATGGACTGCAATGGACTTTTAAAATCCTATACTTCCTGTAATAATCTGGCATAAAGTCATGAAATTTGTGGAGCTGGTTTGGGTATAGAGTCTAGCATATATGATGTCTGATGTTGATTTAGCACTTTCCTTTTGCAATAGTTGTTGAAAGTTTGCCTCCAAATCTACAAAGTGTCATTGGCTTCTGGAGGAAGTGTATTATTAGTCTTGAGTTGAGGTGAAATTTACCCTGAACTGGTGGAAGGGAATAATCTATTCCTTGTATAGGAGCTCTTTATTCCATTGCATTTTACATAGGAGCAATGCATGCACAATATGACTCGTATGATTCAATCGTGCTAGAACTTGGTCTTTTTAAAATGGAACAACTATTTTTTGGTCAGGGAAGAATTTCAGGGAACGTCCTGTTCTTGGAAGTTTAACTTCAGCTTACGTTAGTCAGGGAAACCCCAGGTGGAATCTTCCCAGTCCCACGGAGATGGTTTTGGAGGTGGGTACTGGGAGCAAAATCTGAAGAAAGCACATCGGACCAATTAGAGGCAAGATTGCAACCTTGGTGCATTTTCTTCAATAGATGCTCTACGTGTAATGATCATGGAGATATTGCAGCATAGAAACCAACGATGTATTAACTTGAAAATAGTAAATGAACGTGCTACAGCAGTAGTCACCAAAGGAGGACAACAATAACATGCTTTTCCAATTGCTGCGGGTCAAGCAATACTTGGATAATTTGAAACTCAGTAGAGTACATGCACACGATGAACTAAAGGAGCTTAAACATTAACAAATCCAGTGGACCATATGGCATATATAATTAGGCTTTCAAAAAAACTGTGCAGTAATTTTGCTGTGTACTGTCTAAAGTCAGAAAGGAATCACTGGCACTAATGAGGTTCCATACAACTGGAAGCAAATGAACATTGTACCAATATGTAAAAGGAGCATCAAATCTAACTCGGTCAACCAGAGGAACATTAGCCTAAATAAGGAACAAGTGAACTGACAGAAACTGTTCTAAGGGGTAAGCTGGAGGAGTACCTATCTAATAATTCTATAATACGCTACTAATGTGGATTTAGAAGGGGTGAGTCGGTCTCACAATTATTTCTGATTTCCTTCAGGATGTTGCAGATACAGTAGATAATGGAGCACCCTAAGATACAGTGTCATCTGTGGCTTAATTGGTAGCACCATTGTCTCTGAATCAGAAGGTTCTGCATTCAAGTTCCACACCAGGACTTGAACTCAAAAAAAAAATCAAGGCTGACACTCTAGTCCAGTACTAAAGGAGATGATAAACCCAGGCCCTGTCTGCTTCAATGAATGTAAAAGATCCCATGACGTTATTTTGAAGAAGTATGGTTGGCATCCTTCCATCTACAAAAGATGATGGACATGCAGCAAACAATTCATTTAGTTGGGGTGTCTTCTCTTGGTGCATCTTTGCTGTTGGCTGTTAAGGCCAATCCTCGAGTGGCAGGTTCCGCCGCACATGAAGCCAAGTGACGCTGTAAGTTGTTGTTTTTGACATTGGCGCCTGTTGCCAAGCTTGAAGAGGAGCAGGGAGTTATCTCCGATTCCCTAGCTAATATTTATCCCTCAATCAAAATCACAAAAAACAGATTAACTGATTATCACATTGCTGTTTGTGGGAGTTTACTCTGCGCATATTGGCTGCCACATTTCCTATATTACAACAGTACTTCATTGGCTGTTAAGCACTTTGAGACGTCCAGTGGTCCTGAAAAGTGCTATATAAATAAAAGTCTTACTTTTTGTTAAAATTTGACTTTCTGAAAGCTTTCTATATATCACACTTGAGTACTGTGTTTATTTCTAGTCATCACAGCATACATAAGACATAGGCAAACAGTGGAGAAGGAACAGTGGAGAGAAACAAAACAGATTGAAATTGTAAAGGGGATATGTTGTGAATAACAGCTACAGTAACTCAAACTACTGAATTTATTAAGATATAATTTCAATAAGGTACACCCAGAACATTACTTCAAATTAAATCAGGAAAGTAGAACGAAAGGACAGAAATTTAAATGAGTGAAAACTAAACTTAAATAGAGATTAAGAGCATCTTTATAAAATGATAAATGTTTGGAATAATCTGTCAGTGGAAGTAATAGCAGCATTCAAATGCATTTGAATGATGTAGGAGCAGAGTTAGGGTGAGCTTTGAGAGACCAAGTTATATTTTCTTGACCTTATTTTTCTTGTGTTCTTATGGCAGTAATATATTCCAAAGATTAGAGGATTTTGATTGATGAACCACAAAAAAGGTCAGCTAAACCATTCAAAATTGTTGACATATAACACACTCCAATCTACTGGTCATCCAACATGTAATGTCACAATGAACTTTAAAATAATGGCTGAACTACAAAACAAAGCATAGATGAAACAGACTTTAAATTGACAAGTAGATGCTCAATAAAGGGATCCAGCAATGTTAAGTGTTACTGATGTACCATAATGCACTGAGGACATCTGCTGGCAATTCCAGCACCATACACAGACTGCAATTATATTCTAGTCAAAACAGGCTTTGCAGTAAACCAAAGCAGGTGCTTATTGCACTCTTCAGGAGAAGCACAGCATTATTGGATCAAAGTTAGAACTGAAAAAAAATCCCCACTCAGTAGAAACAAACAAATAGATAAAAACCAATATATTTTAGAACAACAGTCCTCAGCAACTTGCTTTTAGTGGCCCTGTGGTTGGCATCCATTTAGGTGGGGTGTCTTCTCTTGGTGTATTTTTACTGATGGCTGCAAAGGCCAATCCTTGAGAGGCAGGTTCTCCCATAGGTGCTGCACGTGAAACTGCCAAGTGATGCTGCGAGTTGTTGTTTTTGATGTTGGCGCCTGTTGCTAAGCTGCTGTAGCAACTGGTCATCGTGGTAGTGCACACCAGTCCACAAGATGTGTCGTTACTTCTCTTTCGCCAGCTCGTGACTCCCAGGTGCGATAGTCGACATTAAGGGCCTTCATGTCACACTTGCAAACATCATTGAAGTGGAGCTTTGGATGCCCCACTAGACATCTGGCCCCAGCTACCTCACCATATAGAAGGTCCTGGGTACGCAACTGTCTTCTATCCTGCGGACGTGTCCAATCCACCGAAGCTGCCTCTGTTTGATTAGTGCTAACACACTTGGGAGCTCTGCCTTTGAGAGGACTGCCATATTTGTGATTTTGTCCTGTCAGGATATACCCATAATGCACCGCAAACAGCGAAGATGGAAATTATTGAGCTCCTTTACCTGGTAGCTGTAAGTCGCCCATGTTTCACAGCCATACGGCAAGGTGCTGAGAACACAGGCCTAATAAACAATGAGCTTGGTCCTCAGGGTCAGTTCCATGCGCGTTTTGCAAGTTGTCCAAAGGTGGTAGCTGCTTTCCCTATGCTTTTATCGAACTCTGCATTAAGGGATAGAGTGTCCATCACCGTGGACCCAAGGTAGCAGAATTTGCGAACCACTTGCAGTCGGGTGTTATTTAGTGTGATCAGGGGATAATGCAACACCTTGTTCCATGACCACGGTTTTCTTGATGCTTATAGTCAAGGAGAACAAGTTACAGGGAGAGACAGTCCATAAGTCTTTGTAGCTGAGTTTCCATGTGAGCGACAAGTGCAGCATCATCAGCATAGAGGAGTTCTCTGATCAGGATGAGATGTGTTTTTGTCTTTGCTTTCAACCTTGATAGATTGTAGAGCTGCCGTCGGACCTAGTGTGCAGGGAAGGTGAAGGTCAGGAGCATGGAGAAGAAGATGCCAAACAGAGTGAGGGCTAGGACACAACCCTGTTTCACTCCATTCTTCACTCCAAAACTACTGGAAGTGGAGCCACCAAACTGTACAGTGCAGTGCATGCTGTCATGAAAGGAACAGATGAGACTGAGGAGCTTCAGTGGATAGCCAGTTTTTCCAAAGTCTTGTAGAATCCTGCTCTGCTGACTGTGTCGAATGCCTGAGTGAGATCTACAAAAGTAAGTTAAAGGGGTATCTCTGTTCTCTATGCTTCTCTTGTAGCTGGTGTATATCCACAATAGATCTGCCATCATGGAAACAGCACTGCACTTCCGGGCACACTCGGTCTGCAAGTAAATGGAGTCTTTTAAGCATGACCCTAGCAAAGGCCTTCCTGAATTCTAAGGAGCAAGATGCCCCAGGAGTTGTTGCAGTCCCCTCTGTTGCCTTTGTTTTTGTATCGTGTGATGATTTTGATATCATGCATCTCCTGTGGCACAGAGCCTACTTTCCAGCAGAGAAGGAGGTCATAAAGGAGTGGCAAGAATGGAACTTTGTGCTTGAGCAGTTTGGCTGGGATTCTGTCCTTGCCCGGTGCCCTTCAGTTCGCTAAGCAGTCTATGGCCTTCTCCAGCTCCAGTGATAAGGGTACTTCATCTAACTCATCCATGACAGGAAGTTGTGGGAGTAATCTGCAACCTGCTTAGCATAAACAATCAATATGGTAATGGGAAAGAATCTACTAATATTAGAGAGATAAGTCTCCACAAATCAAATTTCCAACAGCTTCTATCTCGGTGAATCCTACATTGATGAAGTTAACACTGGCCAATAAGGCTAACACCTTTCACTATTAACCTTTTACCATCCTAGTCTGACAACTCGACAGCAAATTTTAATGCTAAACTCTCTAATTTAGGGCAATGAACAATGCTTGGTAGATTTATACTGAATCCAGCAAATTTGGAGCATTTTATGAACTTGCAATAGCACACTGCTTAAAGGGGCATCATCTTTGTTAAAGAAATGGTATGACTAACTGTTTTTAAACTTGTTCATATGTACATGGTGCAATGATATTGAAACATATGATTGAATCAGTTGTGCAGACGTTTTTTTAATTCGTTCCTGGGATGTGGCCGTCGCTGGCCAGGCCAGCATTTATTGCCCATCTCTAATTGCCTCTGAGAAGGTGGTGGTGAGCTGCCTTCTTGAACCGCTGCAGTCCATGTGGGGTCAGTACACCTACAATGTTAGGAAGGGAGTTCCAGGATTTTGACCCAGCGACGGTGACGGAACGGTGATATAGTTCCAAGTCAGGATGGTGTGTGGCTTGGAGGGGATCTTGCAGGTGGTGGTGTTCCCATGCATCTGCTGCCCTTGTTCTTCTAGGTGGCTGAGGTCGCGGGTTTGGAAGGTGCTGTCGAAGGAGCCTTGGTGCATTGCTGCAGTGCATCTTGTAGATGATACACACGGCTGCCACTGTGCTTTGGTGGTGGAGGCAGTGAATGATTGTGGATGAAGTGCCAATCAAACGGTCTGCTTTGTCCTGATGGTGTCAAGCTTCTTTAGTGTTCTTGGAGCTGCACCCATCCAGGCAAGTGGAGAGTATTCCATCACACTCCTGACCTGTGCCTTCTAGATGGTGGACAGGCTTTGGGGAGTCAGGAGGTGAGTTGCTTGCCGCAGGATTCCTAGCCTCTGACCTGCTCTTGCAGCCACGGTACTTATATGGCTACTCCAGTTCAGTTGGAGGGAGTACAAAGAAGATTTACTAGGCTTATTCCTGGGATGGCAGGATTGGCATATGAGGAGTGATTCGGTCGACTAGGCCTATATTCACTAGTGTTAAGAAGAATGAGAGGGGATCTAATAAAAACCTATAAAATTCTAGCAGGACTAGACAGGCTAGCCGCAGGATGTTCCCGATGGCTGGGGAGTCCAGAACCAGAGGTCACAGTCCCAGGATACGGGGTATGCCCCCCCGTGCTCCCTCCCTCGCCTCCGTCCTGGCTCCCTCTCCCTTGTGCTCCCTCCCTCCCCCCTCCCCTGGGCTCCCTCCCTCTTCCCCGTACTCCCTCCCTCTCCCATGTCCTCCCTCATTTTCTCCCTCTCCCTCTCCTCTGTCCTCCCCTACTACAGCTGAATCCTGAAGAACCCAAGGTCACTGTGCCAACAGATGAGGAGAAATTTCTTCACTCAGAGGGTGGTGAACCTGTGGAATTCTCTACCACAGAAGGCAGTGGAGGCCAAGTCATTAAATATATTCAAGAAGGAGATAGATATATTTCTTAATGCCAAAGGGATCAAGGGATATGGGGAGAAAGCGGGAGCAGGGTACTGAATTAGACAATCAGCCATGATCATTTTGAATGGTGGAGCAGGCCCAAAGGGCCGAATGGCCTACTGCTGCTCCTATTTTCTATGTTTCTGATCGATGATAACACCCAGGATGTTGACAGTGGGGGATTCAGTGATCATAATGCTATTGAATGTTAAGGGGAAATGGTTAGATTCTCTCTTGTTGGAGGTGGTCATTGCCTGGCATTTGTGTGGCGCAAATGTTACTTAAGAAGGTTATCATGATGGGAATGACAAACAGTGCTTTTCGCATCCAAAGCTGCCAAAACTTTTTTAATGGAGAATCTGTACCTTTCAATTCACTGTCACTGCTTGCAGTGTTGCACAGGTTTTAACAGGAAGTGTGCTAAATAAAGTGAGGAAAACACTGAAATGCGCAGGTATGAGAGTTATTTGCAAGTAAATATAAAAAATGCCTTGAGTTAAGAATATATGATAATGAAGAACAAATAAAGTTAGTTCAAGCCCACTCCATCCAGAGTCCATGTATGATTAGCCTGTTACGAGTTTCCTCCATACCAATGTCACTGTTCCTCCTTTACTTTAAGGAACATTAAGTCCTCTCCTTGAAAGAAAATCAAGCAGTATTATTACTGTCTCCATAACCCTCGATCTGACTGCTGAGCACAGTTATCCCAAATCAACTATCTTCTCTAGCAAGTGTCAGTTAGCTCATTGATGGTATTCGAGTCTGAAATTTTGTAGATTCACATCCCATTCCAATATTTGAGCACATAGTCTCGGCTAAAACTCCAGTACAGTACAGAGGAAGTGCTACATTGTCAGAGGTGCTGTCTTTTGGATGAGATACTTAACAGAGTACCTGCCTGGCATGATCTGGTGGACATAACTGTTCTCATTGTACTATTTTGAAGGAGAGCAGAAAATTCTTCTGGTGTCCTGCCAACATTCCTCACTCAATGAAAACCACCAAAACAGATTAACAAGTCATTTAAAAGAAAAGAAACAGAAAATGTTGGAAGTGTACCACACTTGAAATATCATAGTTTGACATTTCTCTTTTCAGATGTTGATTGATCTATTGTATATTTCCAAGGATTTCTGTTTTTATTTTAGCTTCCCAGCATTTTGGCTTTTTATTTAGCTGCTGTGATGGAATCCGTGGTTGCAAAGCTTGCTTTTTTTAGACCCTAACTGAGAGGGAAACTAGAATTGAAACAGAAATGGAACCTAAAAATCTGAAACATAAATCAAAACCAAAACTGAAACAGAAGTTGGAGAAACAACTTCAGGTTTCCGGGGAAACCTGACACTGGTTAGAACCAGATAAAAGGAGACAGAGTCCTCCCAAGATCAGGCAGGAGTGGAGCGACGCCAAGCAGAAGAAAGTAAAGACTGAATCCAGGAGCTGTTTTTTCCTTAAAGTAGCCGACTAACCAGACCCGGCCATACAAGTGCACAGGTTGTCACTGAAGGACTCAAATAAAGGGAAGATGGGTAAATCCACACCTTCCAGACTGTCGTGAGCAGTGCTGAGGAGGGTCTGGAGAAGTGTACCTTGTAGTGAAGACCTCGCCCATGGAGTTTGGATTGAGAGGGAACTGCTATCGGAAGAACAGTGGCTAAATCCTTGAAGAAAGGAGCTGAAAATCTTCCTGAGGAACTTCAGAGTTGTGAAGAACTGTGTGACTGTAATTTGGTAATATATATGCTGGCTGGACTGCCCAGTGAAATGCAAGACCCATCTCTGTTGTATTTGATAGTTAAGGTGCAATTATATGTTGCTTCATGTTTAATTTATGTTGCTTTTGGTTTGAGTGTTAAAGTAAAATTTATAAAAGTAAAATCCTGTCCATTTGGTTTGGTTTCCTAAATTGGGGTCAAATCAGTGGTTTCAATTCTTTTGGTTTGTTGATGGTCTCCATGGGGATCATAACACTGGTTATTTATCTAATTTGCTAGTGGCGTGGCCTTGCTCTGCACAAGTTTAACAACAACAACTTGCATTTATATACCACCTTTAATGTAATAGAACATCCCAAGGTGCTTCACAAGAGAATTATAAAAAAATCTGGCACTGTCTCACAAAGAGTTATTGGGGCCGATGACTGAAAGCTTGGCCAAAGAGGTGGATTTTAAGGAGCGTCTTATAACGAGGAAAGAGAGGTGGAAAGGTTGAGAGGTTTAGGTAGGGAATTCCAGAGCTTAGGGCTTTGGCAGCTGATGGCACAGCCACCAATGGTGGAGCAATTGAAATCGGGGATGCTCAAGAGGCCAGAATTAGAGGAGTGCAGATACCTCAGAAGGTTGTGAGGCTTCAGAGATAGGGAGTTGACTACTGTGCTTCCCTGCATAGCAATGACAGCACGTCAAAAAGTATCCATTCATTAACTGTGAAGCAGGTTAAGACATCCTGGTGACAGGAAAGACCCTATATATACACAGGTGTGTTTGATCTTTCCTAAACGGTGAATCTGTTCCACATATTCACACATATAGGGGAAAATATTTTAATTGCTAATGGTTGAAGATTATGAATTTCACCTTTGTGTTTTCTAATCAAAGTTTCATGGTGAGTTATCAAGTGGGATAAATTTTGAATTTAGCAATGGTCCATTACGTGTTTTGTATATACAACATACGATTAACTTTTTAAATCATTACTTGTTAAAATAATCTGTCATGTTTTTAAATTTCTATCAGTTATTTCTCTATTAATCTAGATATGAAGGTACCTCAGTGTTGAGTAAACATGCTTTGTCAAAACAAATATTTTTTTTTTACATCCTTTCCTCCATTTCCTCTCCTCTCCTACCCTGAAGGTGATAGCTCATGCTGGGATACAAGCGCGGAAATTGCAAGGCTCCAATACTGCTGCAGAGCCTAGCTTGTGGCATGCATAGGTCAGAGAATTGAGGTTACAGTGCTATATCCCTATCTCCAACCTTGCTCACAATTGCAGAGGTCCCCTGAACCTAGGAACTTCAGCCTCACTTGTGTACAAATTTACTGTGTGCAAAATTGGCTGCCTCATTTCCTACACTACAATAATGATTGCAAAGCACTTTGAGAAGTCTGGAGGTCATGAAAGTTGCTATATTAATGTGTCTTCCTTTCTTTCATAGTTCCAGCAGCAGTGTTGACCATTCTATACCTTCCCTAATGTGTAAGGCCAGAAGTTGAATGTCAGCAAATGTGTCAATCATGGACATCACAGTCAAATTTAATCGCGTCATCAACAACCACACGTGCACATGGGAGAGTCATCATAAACTATAATCTCTGATTTTCCTCATCTCCATGGGCATGTCCACACTCACTGAACGTTCACTTAGGAGGGGTCCCAGAGGATTGCTGTCAATCTGAAAGTAACCCCCGGCCTGAGCTGTGAAAATGGGAGAGAAAACGTAACCATGTTTTCATGAAGAAGATCCCAAATTGACAATTGACAGTGATTCAATTTCCAAAAGGAAATTGGATATACACTTGAAAAGGAAAAAAATTGCAGGGCTGTAGGGTAAGAACAGGGGAGTTAGACTAACTGGTTATTTCTTTCAAAGAGCTGGCATACACATGATGGGCCAAATGGCCTCCTTCTCTGTAGTATGATTCAATGAGTCGACATTGAACATTTATGCCCATCTGATTTTGACCCTTTGCAAACTACTGAGCAGTGGAACCTTCTATACTAAAATCTCATCACCATTACAAAATTAGCCATTTCATGTTTCTGGAGCAGCTTTTAAGCTGTTTAACTGCATCTGTAAATGAATGTTTCAAAACTTTTCATGATGGAAGAAGTTATAGACAGCAACAGAAAAAGAGAGAACCTGGAAATAAAGAATAAAGTTGCATTTCAGCAGTGGTCGGCATAGATTGCTGAATATAACCTCCAAGCATTTCAATCATTTCTCAGATTAATATTTTCCCTCAGAATCTTTCCAACAAGCAAGTGTGCTACACAAGTACATTTTTGATCTTCCTTCGGCTTCATAAAATGTCTCTGGTCACCCTTTTTTCAGTAACTTCTTGTGTTGGGATATAAGGGTTGATATTTTAAGGATCCATTATATCCTCACTAATGAGTAAGGCTGGTTCTATCCCAACCTGTATAGGGCTGGCTATTATCTATCAGACTGTGCTCCTGCTCCATTCCAGTTTCTTTCCCCCTATGGATCAAAAGAAGTCAATAATGGGAGTTGTGTGCTGCATTTGGTTTAAACACTGACCTTTCACCTTTCATTCAAATCCAACTCTTGCTGTAAGAGGTAAGAGTTTGAGGACAATTGAGTGCAGGCAAATTTAATGCAGTTCATCAGCCGACACCATAACTCGAGTTTGACTACAATCGACACCAAATAGGCAATCTCAATCCAATGTAACAAAGTGAAACACAAAGGTTTTCTTTGAAGAATGGGGGAACTTGGAGCGAGTTTTCACTCTGCATCTACCAATGTCACACCTGACCCGGGAGTGACTGAATGATGACACTACCTCCCTGAATTGAACAAGTGTTCCATTTCCCATAAAAAGAAGAACTTTGCCTTAATGAGCACAAGATTTTTTTTAAGTTTTGTTAAAAAAACTGTATGATTTGAGACAGAAGAGCTGAGGAGGGTGACACTGATAAGAGAAAGCTTACAATAACTACTTGCAAGTAGAATACAGTGGGTGAAAAAGTAACACAAAGCAAACTGATATCCATTTCAAGTCAAAATGCAAAACAGTTTCTGAAGCAACCATGACAGAGTAGTGATATTTCCAAGATCTAGATTTTAATTTTCAGGTAACGAAGACCTCTGATCTGGAATGAAGGAAGTTGCCAGAACATTCCCTTATTTAGAGCACTCATTAACTAACCTGAAAGAAATGCATGCCACTAACTATTGGCCTCAAGGGTAAATTTACAGAAATGGTAAAAAGTAACGTAAAGACCTCATGTTTTGGTAATAAAATTTAATGCAGCAACTATAAAAATGCCATATAATTGCTTTCAGACATAGACCCCACGTTAAATAGATTCCATGTTGTCAACTCCACTGTAACCAAAATGATTAACAGTCCCATACAATGATATAGTTGAAGTCATCATTCCAGTAACTTGATATAAATAATATTGACGTATTTAGCACTTTGGGTGTATCTTCTCTTGGCAACTTAAGAGCCTTGCATTTCAGTGTATTAAGGATTTTTCTGGGAAGTAGTTTGTTTAATCTCCACCAAAAAGCATTAATATTCATGGATTTTCCCGCCGGCCTCAGGTGGATTTGTTTGCCAAGCCCAAAAGCAACAGATCACGAGGCTCCAGTGTAGGTGCTGGTGATGACAGTGTGAAGGATGAGCTGGCTATTTGGTGTTTCGTTTCCAGCTGGAAACTATTATTGCTGATTACCTTTCCTCTTTCGAGGAGACCAGCCTCTGCTGCTTGCATGCACTGATGGACTGCGGATCATGCAGCAAACAAATCCCCCTGTACTTCTTAAGTTAGCAGCAATATAACAGAATTCATCGCAGCACTGAAGAACTCTGCATCAGACTATAACAAAGAGCGTATTATTATGATTCAGGTGCTCCCCCTAATTCAGGTACTTTCCAGATACATAGAGAACCATTTCCAAATGCAAGCCGAGGATAATAATGAACTGAAACATAACGTGAAATAATGTGGGAGATAGCAGGAATAAAGAAAACAAGAAATAAATTCACTAAATAGAACACCAGCCTCTCTGATACTCTAAATAAGGCAAAGAAATACTCTATGGCTCAGGCTACAAACTGTTAATTGGATTTATTAAGAAGTGTAAAATTACCACTAAAATTAATAGTCAAATAACAGCAGAAAGATAACTAACAGTGGTTTACCTTAATTTACAACCTTTGTCTCCAAACACCTTGGCACTTCATCAGTTTCTCATAACTTGAGCATTTATCAGTGTAATAAGAAAGAAAGAACTTGCATTTATATAGCACCTTTCACAACATCAGGACAACCCAATGTACTTTACAGTCAATTAAATACTTGGTTTGAGGTGCAGTCACTGTGGTATCATAAAAAACAGAAGCCAATTTGTGCACAGCAAAATCCCACAGACAGCAATGTAAAGGAAAAGAAGTAAAGTTTAAAGTCTCGGAACACCAGACCCAGCTGCCAGGTAAGCAGAAGATCACTCCAGAGCCTAGCTATGAGGCAAGAGTAATACCCCTTCCTTTGCCTCAAACCTGAACTGAGCCAAAGGAAAATTAAAAGAAGCATCTTTCACCATTGAATACAACTGTAACTCATGGTGGAGCTCAAAAGCATCAGATTGGCTTCCCAGAAACTGGGTTCTAAGTATCCACCTCTTCAGAGGAAGGCGAAGCAATGAGAGTTTTGCTTGCAAGATGCCCTAACATGACAGACAATCACAGTTGGTTAATTTTGCCTCCTGCAGCTAGATAAATAATATTAAGTGACAAATATAACTGCACAGGGATACTTCCATTCCTTCATTTGAAGTGCATCCAACACCTGTGAAATCGCTCACGAGCTGTGACAAGGCGTGTATTTTTTTTAAAGAAAAATCAAAGTTCTTGCTCCTTCTTCTGCCAATTTCTCCCCTCCTTTAAAGAAAGAACTTGCATTTCCATAGGGTAGGATTTTATCCAGGCGATGGGGCTCTCAACTTCTAACAAAAGTGCCAAGAATCCCGCATCCGCCTTCTGTAGGAGGCCCGCCGAATCAATTGCCAATTACGTACTTAACTGTATAGCGGCAGGCCTTCCACAGGATCACGAACTCCGGTGATGGAAGTCCCGCCCTCTGAGAGCTGCCAGCCAATCAGAGATCGGCAGCTCTTTAACGGAGCAATGTTATTGCGGAGGCGGTGGCTGCTGATGGTGGAGCACCCACCTGAGGCTCAGGTGCAGTGCTGGGCCGGTGGAGGTGGAGGTGGAGGTGGAGGTGGAGGTGGGTCAGCAGCAAGTGCAGGGGGGTGGCTGTCAGTGGGCTCCCTCCTTCCTATTGCCCAGTCCCTCGTTCAGGTATTGTGCCTTTTAACGAGGGAGCCCCCACCATGGAGCAGGCAAGCAACTCACAATGTTTTTCTTGGCGGGATGAGGCCCTTAATTGGGCATTAATTGCCCATATAAGGGCTTCAATTGGCGGCAGGGTGGGAAGGCTGTTCACAGGTCTTCCTGCCCTGGACTTAATTGTGGGGGAGGTGGGAAGGTGACAGGGTCTCCCTCCCCACCACCATCCCACCCGATTACATGTTCCCCCTCCCTCCAAACCCACCATGAGGGATAGAGCATAAAATTCCCCCCATATTGTCTTTCACAACCTCAGAATCTCCCAAAGTGCTTTACAGCCAATGAATTACTTTTGAAGTGTTGTCACAGTATAAATATTGGCAGCAGCCAATTTATGCACAGCAAAATCCCACAAACAGTACCTCTGCATGTGGTAGAAGTGTTTCCTAACTTCATTCCTGAAACATCTAGCTTTAATTTTTGGACAATGCCCTCCAGTCCTAGACTCGCCAACCAAAGAAAATAGTTTTCTTCTATCTACCCTATTTGTTCCCCTTAAATATCTTGAAAACTTTGATCAATTCCCCCTTAACCTTTTAAATTCCAAGAATACTCACTAGTTTGTGTAATCTCTCCTCATAAAGAGTTCACGTATCCTTCTGGTAAATCTACCCTAAACTCCATCTAAGGCCAATATCCGGTTCTTAACATGTCGTGCTCAGAACTGCTCACTGTACTCCAGGTGGGGTATAACCAGGGCTTGGTCTAGCTGTAGCATAATTTCTACCACCTTGTATTCTTGTCCTCAAAATATAAAGGCCAGCATTCCCTTAGCTTTTTTAAAAAAATTCTCTTTATCTGTCCATGACCTTTTAATGATCTATATACATGGACCCCACAACTCTTTGGACTTGGGCCTCCGTTGTTTCCAACTTTACACCATTTAGAAAGTACCCTGTTCTATCCTTTTCAGATCCAAACTAGATGGCCTCACATTTGTCTACAATGAAATCCATTTACCACAATTTTGTTGTCATGGGCTTATATTATTTTTTCCCCTAAGGTTAAAAAGTGTGTGGCTTTAAGACTCTGTTAAAAACAGTGCACCTTTAAGGGAGAGAAAGTTTTGGATTTTCTGAGACACTGTGTGCCACAGCTGCCTTTTGTTACCCTGGAGAACAGCAGGAGAGAGAGGTCACATGGTATAATGTTTACACTTGACTGTATGTAGAACTGGCAAAAACCGGTTTGAACCAGACTCACCAGCGAAGCCTACTGAAGAGAAGAAAGCTATCTATTTTCTCTCAGCAAAAATTCTACAGGGAGCTACGGGCCGAGTTAAATTCCCTAAGGAAAGAAGAAAAGCCTTCATCTTCAAGAAGGCATTTGTTTTTCTGAAGGAACTGTTGATGCCTACTGCAGCCGAAGAGTTGAATGCCTATTAAGAATTGACAACTGCATCAAATCCATGTGAAGACTTCAAGTAGCCTTTGACTATTTCCACATTAGAATACCTCATCCACCAGGAACATAATCCACAAAAACCTATTTATTTTATTTATTCTTAAGCTAATTTTTAAAAACACTACTTTTAAAAAAACGGTTAACTATTGTTATTTTTGAGTGTATGTGCATGACTGGGGGTGTTAGATTAAAATAAGTTATAAGGTCTTTCAACATAGGTTTATCTTAATAGTGTTTAAGATTTAGTTTTAATAAATAGTTAATTTGTTATTGTCTAAAGATATCTGGTTTGGTCTGTTTTATTCCGGGGGTTACTAGTGTGTTTGATTTGGCTGTTTTCCGAATGGGTGTGAAAGCTTAATAGTATGTTGTGACCTGTGGAGTGACGGGACTGAATTGACAGTGCATTGCTCCCTCCGTGGTCGTAACATTGTCCATTCGCTTAATCTATCAATATCCCTTTGTAATGTACGAAACGTAGTGTCCAATCTGTGCACAACAAAGACCTACAAACAGCATCTGGCAATGATCAGATAATCCATTCTTAGGTGTAGGTTGAGGGATAAAAATTGGCCAGGACATCAGGGAAATCTCCACTGCTCTTCAAAATACAAACATGCAAATTAGGAGCAGGATGTAAGATTATTAGGTTACTAAAAGTTACTAACCAGCGTACTAATTGTTAAAATACAGCTATTATAAACTAACAACAAACTAATTATCATAAATTAACATTTAACTTTATTAGAACCCTTCTTTGTAGTAAGGTAAAGTGGAAAAACGTAGGAAATAGGGCACAGTATGGACAAGTTGTCAAGTGCTGGGAGATTATGTCAAGTTTTTAAAATGCTTACTTGCAGTAAAAGGTGAGACCTTAAGAGCAGACAGTGAAAACAGCTTCTGCATAGATTTGTCCCGTAGCGAGAAATGCATCCTCGAAAATGTAAAAGCATTGAGATAAAGTAATCAATACAAAGAGGTACTACTTGCGCAAATTTGAAAAAGATTAGAAACCCTCACAAAAGCTCCTTGATTGATTAAGAAAGGCATCCTTTAGTACAAGACTAATCACTGATTGGGAGAGGAGAGGGTTAACTGAAAAGCTGGCAGCCTAAAATAAATCCTGTTTTTGATTTTGTACGGCAGAGAATTTTGAACTACAAGAGACGAGAGAGAGAGAACCGACAAGGAAAACTCTAAGACCAAAAGCTGCACAAGAAAGAGTCGTGCGCTCTGCCGTCCAGTCTCTAATACGGGTATTATGTGTGTTAAGCTGTTAATCACTGTCTGAATTTGTGTCTATGGTTTATCTGAAAACTCAACAAACTTGTCCTTACCTTTACCTCAATAAAGTCGATTCATAACAAGCTTTGTGTTGCCAAGTCTGTTCCCACCTTAGAAGGGGTATAAAGCATCCCTATCTTATCCAATCTTACATGCTAGCCCTTTGAGCCTGCTCCGCCATTCAATAAGATCATGGCTGATCTGGTTGTAACCTCAACTCCATATTCCCACCTACCCCCAATAACCTTTCAACCCCTTGCTTATCAAGAATCTATCTACCTCTGCCTTAAAAATATTTAAAAACTCTGTTTCCACTGCCTTTTGAGGAAGAATTCCAAAGACTCAGGAACCTCAGAGAAAATATTTCTCCTCATCTCTGTCTTAAATGGGTGACCCCTTATTTTTACACAGTGAACCCTAGTTCTAGATTTTCCCACAAGAGGAAACATCCTTTCCATCCTCACCCTGTCAAGACCCCTCAGGATCTTATATGTTTCAATCAAGTCGCCCTTTACTCTTCTAAACTCCAGCGGATACAAGCCTAGCCTGTCCAACCTTTCCTCATAAGACAACCCACCCATTCCAGGTATCAGTCTAGTAAACCTTCTCTGAACTGCTTCCAATGCATTTACATCCTTCCTTAAATAAGGAGACCAATACTGTACACAGTACTCCAGATGTGGTCTCACCAATGCCCTGTACACCTGTAGCATAATCTCCCAACTTTTGTGTTCAATCCCCCTAACAATAAACAATAACATTCTATTAGCTTTCCTAATTACTTGCTGAACCTGCATACTAACCTTTTACGATTCATGCACGAGGACACCCAGATCCCTCTACATCTCAGAGCTTTGCATTTAGATAATATGCTTCTTTTTTTATTCCATTTCAAAATGGACAATTTCACATTTTTCCACGTTAAACTCCATTTGCCAGATCTTTGCCCACTTATTTAACCTATTTATACCACTTTGTAGCTTCCTTATGTCCTCTTCACAACTTACTTTCCTACCTATCTTTGTGTCATTAGCAAATTTAGCGACCTTCGATCCCTTCATCCAAGTCATTTATATAAATTGTAAAAAGTTGAGGCCCCAGCGCACACCATTCGTTACATCTTGCCAACCAGAAAATGACCCATTTATGCCCACTCTGTTTCCTGTTAGCTAGCCAATCTTCTATCCATGTCAACATGTTATCCCCTTACCACGAGCTTTTATTGGATAGGTGAGAGAACGCTGCAAGTGTTTTGTCTGTGAAGTGCGGCGGGGGTGGAGAACTCGGCAAGTGGATTGTTTATGGGTGGGGGAGAACTCTGCAAGTGGTTTGTCTGAAGGGTGGGATCCCTGGGGGTGGGGGGGGGGGGTGGGTGGCTGCTGTGTGCAGAGAACAAAGACATTTTTAAACAACACAGACGTGAAGCCTCAGGGAGATATTTATGAAAGCACACTAGTGTAAATGCAGGGCTGGCAGCCTTTTAAAGATGGCGCCAGCACCTGCTCCAGCATCAGGTAATGCCACGAACGGTGACTCCATTGCCACCCCCACCACATGATGGGGGGGGGAAGCAGCTGGCATCATTATGTTAAATGGCCGTGCACGGCCGCTGACATCACAGGCAGGACCGCCGCCATTTTTCACACCCACTGCTGCTCCCAGTGGCGGGATAATAAAATTCAGCCCATTGTGTGCACTGTCTGGACATTTAGATTTTAAGAGTTACATTTGTCACCAAAAAAATGCTGGATATCATAGGCCAGTTGGAAGCTAGCGGCACTGGAATGTCCAGCAGGACGGCCTTAAGGCTCCAGTAAGGGAGCTTCACTGACAACCTGTCACCAATGTGTCAGCCATGGTAGCACTCTCACATCTGAGTCAGAAGGTGATGGGCTTGAGCCCCACTCCAGAGACTTGAGCACAAAATCTAGACTGAAACTCAATGCAGTACTGAGAATGTTGCACTGTCAGACGTTCTGTCCTTCAGATAAGAAGTCTGCCAAATCAAGCGAACATAAAAGATCCCACCGCACTATATCAATGAAAAGCAGGCATGTTCTCCCTGGTGTCCTGGCCAATATTTATCCTTCAGCCAATGCAATGAAAACAGCTTATCTGGTCATTATCACGTTGCTGTTTGGGACCTTGCTATGTGCAAATTGGCTGCCAAGTTTCCTACATTAAAACAGTGATAACACTTCAAAAGTATGTTAATGGCTGTAAAGCACTTTGCGATTTCCTGAGAACATGAAGAGCACTATATAAATGCAAATTCTTTCTTTCCTGAAACAAACTACAGCATAAACTCTTCCCAAATTGCCTTTAGAAGAATGTATTCCAAAACCAACTGCAGGATCATACTAAACTTCACATACCTTACATTTATTTGAAGTATATTGTAACATTAGTGGGATCTTCTTCTCCCTGCTGCTCTCTCATTCGTTTAAGTCTTCAGAAGAAGGCATTTTCCTCCACACAGGATCTGATGGCAGATTATTCAACCTTGCCCGTCTTAGAGCGAAGACCAAAGTACGGAAAGTCCTCATCAGGGAACTCCTCTTTGCTGACGATGCTGCATTAACATCCTACATGGAAGAGTGTCTGCAGAGACTCATCGACAGGACTGCGGCTGCCTGCAACGACTTTGGCCTAACCATCAGTTTCAAGAAAACGAACATCAGGGGACAGGACGTCAGAAATGCTCCATCCATCAATATCAGCAACTACGCTCTGGAAATGGTTTAAGAGTTCACCTACACTGGGTCAACCATCACCAGTAACCTGTCTCTTGATGCAGAAATGAACAAGCGCATGGGAAAGCCATCCGCTGCTATGTCCAGACTGGCCAAGAGGGTGTGGGAAAATGGTGCACTGATTCGAAACACAAAAGTCCAAGTGTTTCAATCCTGTGTCCTCAGTCCCTTGCTGTACGGCAGCGAGGCCTGGACAACGTATGTCAGCCAAGAGCGACATCTCAACGCATTCCACCTTCGCTATCTCCGGAGAATCCTTGGTTTTCAGGTGGTGGGACCGTATCTCCATGCAGAGATCCTTGAGGCAGCCAACACCCCCAGCATGTACACCCTACTGAGCTAGCAGCGCTTGAGATGCCTTGGCCATGTGAGCCGCATGGAAGATGGCAGGATCCCCAAGGACGCATTGTACAGCGAGCTCATCACTGGTATCAGACCCACCGCCCATCCATGTTTCAGCTTTAAAGATGTTTGCAAAAGCAACATGAAGTCCTGCGACATTGATCACAAGTTGTGGGAGCCATTTGCCAGCGATCGCCAGAGCAGGCGGACAGCTATAAAGGCGGGGCTGAAGAGAAGCGAGTCGAAGAGACTTAGCAGTTGGCAGGAAAAGAGACGGCAGTGTACGGAGAGAGTCAACTGTGTAACAGCCCCAACAAACCAACTTTACCTGCAGCGCCTGTGGAAGAGTCTGTCACTCTAGAATTGGCCTTTATAGCCGCTCCAGGCGCTGCTCCACAAACCACTGACCACCTCTAGACGCTTACCCATTGTCTCTCGAGACAAGGAGGCCAAAAAAAGAGTGCATAAAGGGATGTATGGCACAGGTTGTTACAAGAACAGAAGAGCAAAATAAATAGGAGTAGGATTAGACCATATGGCCCATTGAGCCTGCTCCACTATTCAAGATGGTCATGGCTGATCTTAGGATTCAATTACACTTTCCCGCCTGCTCATCACGCTCCATCTTAAAAAGGTTTTTCAAGATATTGGCTTTTATTTTTTTATTGAAGTGGTTGGGAGACTCTTTTCGCTGTTAATTTCTCCAAAGACGTAAAGTCCATTACCCTACCTGATCTGATAGTTTTCTTCTGACGTTATATAAACTTTAATGTATTTGTGTTTTTTTTTCTTTGGCCTCCTTATCTCGAGAGACAATGGGTAAGTTCCTGGAGGTGGTCAGTGGTTTGTGGAGCAGCGTCTGGAGTGTCTATAAAGGCCAATTCTAGAGTGACAGGCTCTTCCACAGGTGCTGCAGAAAAATTTGTTTGTCGGGGCTGTTGCACAGTTGGCTCTCCCCTTGCGCCTCTGTCGTTTTTACTGCCAACTGCTAAGTCTCTTCGACTCGCCACACTTTAGCCCCGCCTTTATGACTGCCCGCCAGCTCTGGCGAACGCTGGCAACTGACTCCCACGACTTGTGATCAATGTCACAGGACTTCATGTCGCATTTGCAGACGTCTTTAAAGCGGAGACATGGACGGCCGGTGGGTCTGATACCAGTGGCGAGCTCGCTGTACAATGTGTCCTTGGGGATCCTGCCACCTTCCATGCGGCTCACATGGCCAAGCCATCTCAAGCGCCGCTGACTCAGTAGTGTGTATAAGCTGGGGATGTTGGCCGCCTCGAGGACTTCTGTGTTGGAGATACGGTCCTGCCACCTGATGCCAAGTATTTGTGTTTACTAACATTAATTAACTGCATGGGTCTAGCTATAATTGTGGCGAGCAGATCTTTTAGGAAACTGGGCAAGCAGGCAGCAAATGCAGTTCATAAGTACAAAATAACTAATATGGGAACAAGGAGCCAAAAGAGTCATATCTATATTAAATGGAACAGTAGCTTACTTACCACAAAGTACGCAATGCAGTTAAAGTGAATAAATCCAAAGGGTTACCAGTGCCATGGTTAGCTGCAGTAAAATAAAAGTATTAAAGACACTGGGCTTCTTTATAGAGTTTTAGAATTAGATATCAGGAATATCATTGAACTCAAGGTTATAAATGGATTTAAAATGCAATTCTTAAAAGGAATGACTTGTTTAGCAGAATTTCCTTTTCCTACAAATCCTTACATATCAGAACTTGCTGTCAGGCTATTCTGTACCCAGAAAAATAATTAAGTATCATGATTATTATTTAATTGAAAAAGAATTTCCTCTTGATTCTGGACTCAGGTTTGATTCAGATAAACCTCTTTACATGGACACAGGGTTGAAAAGCCTGGAAAAAGAGCTGAATGGCCAGTGTTTGTTGACCCAATAGCACCTGGGACTGCAGGCAGTAAAACAAATCTCTGAATTGGCCTGAGGCTACTAGTAACCTCTAATTGACATGTAGGAAGACTGAACAAGCTGAGACAATCAAAATCAGTTTACATACAGGCCAAGGTCTACATTCCATTCAAAGCTAATCTGCATCCAGAAGAAGGTGAAGGATAGCTGTCCAATTCATTCAGCCAGAAGCCCCTTGGCAATATTGGCTATCTAAATTAAAAATGACAAAAGAGAATCCAAACAATTGAACCATTTCAATCGTGCCTGACTTCTAAGAATCACAAATCAATCCCCCAGGAAAATTTGATTGTTGATTATTTCAATCAGCACCTGTTGATCAAAATAAGGCTTATGATCACTCATGAGCACATAATTTACTAGAGAAATAAATCTGGATCAAGCCTTCTGTGGTCATGGTGTAGACATTTTACGGCTATTGTTTAAGCACTGCCCCAAAGTCCTAAACAGCTGTGCTGATGGAGCACAGAGGAAGTGGTTCATTGCACCTCCAGACACAGCACGGAACTTTCTCTGCCTCCTTGTTCAGAAAGTGTAGAAAGGAAAGGACAGCCAGAGACTTCTTGTATGATCAAGGACAGAATGTCAGTGAAATAAGGCACTCACGCAATTCCTTGTATTGCCCATTAAAGAGACCTGGCCAACACAACACAAAAATATCTTTATTCCCAACACTGTATTATTCAGACTCAGTCACATTATCCCTGTGTTAACCATATTTAAATGATTTATCATCCATCCACGTGCATAGAATTTCCCAATAATCTTCTTTTTTTTTTAAAGTAAAGTTCTCTGAAACTTTCTCCACTCCTCTGCACTGACCGATGTTGGGGCCTATGTCTATCCATCATGCATAACCCTAGGCAGCAAGCACCAGCAGACCATTCAACCACAGCAAAAAGATGCAATGCTATCTGCACCAGAGGTCTACTTTCCAGCAGCAGTCACAGAATAATTCCAGAGATAAGGGATTAGTTACGTGGATAGACTGGAGAAGCTGGGATTGTTTTTAAAACAGAAAAGGGCAAAAGGAGATTTGTTAGAGATGTTTAAAATCATGAAGGATTTAGATAGAGTAAATAAAGAGAAACTGTTTCCAATGGGTGAATAGTTGATAACCAGAGGGCACAGATTTAAGGTGATTGGCAAAAGAAGCAGGGACAACATGAGGAAAATCTTTTTTTATGCATTGAGTGGTTAGGATTTGGAATGCACTGCCTGATTGGGAGATGGATACAGATTCAAAAGTAGCCTTCAAAAAGGAAACTGAATATATGCTTGAAGGAGAAAAAAATACAAGGCAATGAGGAAAGAGCAGGTGAGCTGGACTAAGTGGATGGTCTTCAAAAGAGACGGCACAGACTCGATGGGCTTAATCACCTCCTTCTGTGTTGTACTATTCTATGATTCTATATTGATTGGGATGGCATTTCCCGTCCTACTTCAGGGTTTTTAAGGACAACTATTGTTCCCTAAGTGTTTTATTGATTCAGTACAGACTGAGAATTGAACCCAAGACCTATATTGCAGCCCATTGTAAAAGCAATGATACAAGACTTTGGGTCTCACAGAATTAATGGAATTATAACTGCTGTAAGTGCTCATGCCACCATTTTTGCTAGTGGTATACCACACCTGTGTGTGGTACAAATCAGATAAACATGATTTGAACAGGGATTAAAGGGAAGAAACTCAGGACAGGATCTTGTAGAGGCAGCAAAGCTCCCAGCGCTGGGCCAAAAAAGTGGGGGAAAACCCCCACCCCAGCGCGGTCCATTGTGTGCCGGCGGCAAAACTTCCAGTGCCTTTAAAGACAGGGATCCCGGCCTCAAGAGCTGCCAGCCAATCACAGCCAGCAGTATTTACAGTGGCATCGGGAGCGGTGGCCACTGCCTTTATTGCAGAGGCCTTGGATCAGGCCAAGCTCTGGTACCCCGGACCCAAGGTAAGTGAGGCCTATCCGGAAGGCCCTGGCGAGGGGGTGTGGGAAGGTGAGCATGAAGTCTAGGGGGAGGGGGCGTTCCAGGATGGTGGAGGGTTTTGTCAGTGGGGGTCCTCCGTGGGCCATAGATTGCCCTTGGAGGATGAACCCCACCTCCCCAAGCCCACAGGAAGTGCAACTCATTTTACAAGGTGCCCTCCCCGCATGGTAGAGGCACCCCTTCACCACTGGTTACATCCCAGCGGTGGCGGGAAGAAGCCCTTTAAGTAGCTGTCAATTGGGCACTGAAGTGCTTCAATTGGCCTGTGGGTGGGAAGGCCATCAGCCTATCCCGCCCCTGGCAATAATCGCTCAGTGACAGGCCCTCCGCACCCCGCCACCACCCCCGCCCCCCACCCACCACCACCACCCATCGCAATTCTATGGACTCCCCCCCACCCACCCTCTTCGGGGGGCCCATAAAATCCAGGCCTCAGAGTGAGATCAGAACTGCAAACCTCTCAGGGCTGGGGAGATTGTCCAGGTGTCCCATGACTATTAAGTTTGACACCACATGTGTTGCTATTACTGCCCCAGGAGAGCTGACCAGCTGTAACCTTATATACACAGACGTAAGACAAGCACTTACATCACAGAATCCAAGGCAAAAGTATGTCCAATTCAAATGGCCTTGTTAGCCTTTATTCAGCAATGCAATGTCATATCTTTGTGTAGAATAGATTTGTGTTTTAATGGAATGGAATATAATATATTGATTTGAACCAAACACTAAAACGTTCCCTTGCATCTACTGATCCTACAGCTAGAGAGGAAAACATAAAAGTTAGTTGAAATGAATGACTTAACTAGATATTTGCTGCTGATATCTGATTCATTAGGAAACTGAACTACTGCATCATAAAATATCCATGGAACAGTGACGTGCTCTGTCATTGAATTCCTTTCTGACCGTCCCCTCTGCAACTATGAACTATAGTGATAATGAGATATTGGCTATCAGGAAAGATTGCAAAAGGAGAGGTCCATTAAAAGTTGACAGCAGTAGAAAATGTGACTCCGTCACATGTACCATGAGCTTCCATTACAATCAGTTCCACGCATTATCATCAAAGCCACAAGTTTGGTGTTGAGAGCTTTGTAAAAGTTTTTTATGAATGCAACAGTGTGGCACAGAGAGATTTTGTACCACCCCATGAGAAATGTATTAGCCGCCCGACGCCTTTCAGGAAAATGGCTTTATACTTGGTCCAACAATTAATAAAGCAATCTAGGTAAAACAAATGAATTACTATTCATCCACTATTGCAAGCATGTAGTTTTTTTTTAACTCTTTTAGTCAGCATTTCTCCAGTAAATTGGGGTGTTTATGTGAGAACTAGAAAAGAGTGGAAATAAAGGTGAGAAAAAAAACCTGGAAAATAAGAAGACGTGACTTTACTTCAAAAGGAAATTGGGAATGCAGATATGTAATATCATCTTATGAAACATAATCAGAACATTAGAAAGCTGTAATCTAGATGAAAGTTTGAAGTCAGTTCAGAAATCTTGAGAGCAAAGTTGAACGCGGTCAGGTTCCCAAAATTGAATTGCAGCTTTTGGCTTACTCACGTATATTTGTTTTTAATCATATCATATCATTGTTCATCAATCCAATTGTGTTGGCAGCCCTCTCAAAGATGTCCAAATACCCATTTTTCATCCAAAAAGCAAAATACTGCCAATGCTGGAGATCTGAAATTTAAAAAAAACATCCTGGAAATACTCAGCAGGTCAGGCAACATCTGTGGAAAGAGAAAAAGAGAGAGCTAATGTTTCATGTCAATGGCCTTTCGTCAGAACTCCCATTTGTCATGTCTGAGCCCATACAGCGAATGTTGGCGAGCTCTTTCAATATAAAAGGCATCACTGCTCAGCTCAGCCCTGTTCTTATCTGACATGTGTTCGTTGGAGCAGGCATCACTGGAAGAATGTCCCATTTTATGTTAACTTGGATCATTCAGTCATACTCATCTCTGAGTCAAAAGACTGTGGGTTGAAGCTTCCTTACCGAACTTTAGCTCATAATCTAGGCTGACACTCCATTGTAGTACTGGAGCTGCTGCCTTGTTTGAGGTATTGTCCTTCAGATAAGACCTGCTTTAATGGTTCAGATTGATGTTCAAGCTTCCACACAATTATTTGAATAAAAGCAGAAAGTTATACCAGTATCCTGCCTAATAGTCTCCTCCCAACCTACCCCACCACCAAATAAAACTAAAATGAATTGGTCATTTATCATGTTGATTGAATGATGCTATCATGTCTTCCTACCCAGAAATAGTCACTGCACTCCAAAGTTGTACGAGAAGATTTGGAACATTGACAGGATAACGCAGTATATAAAAGCAAGCATTATTATTAAAAGACATCAAGAGCAAGGATACACACAGTATTAATTGGGATAACAGTGCAGACAAGGGACCTGGGTCCTTCCTGGTCTCTATTACTTAGTATCTTATTTTTAAGCTGTGGTGATGCACCAAGGTCTGGAGATTGAACTGTTTTTGAGCAGATAGGAACTGTTAAATTTTCCAGGTGCCATCAATTTACAAAGTCTCTCCAAATTTTCAAGGCAGATGTCAGCTTCAGGAACACATGGGCTTTATGCTCAGACCATCCTTGCACTGTTTAAATTCATTTTATTTTCCTGATTTTCTCCATTCTTGTATAGTTCCAAGCGTGCTGGCAACTCTTCAACCACACCAAATGGCCATTTTTCACCTGTAAGTCTGGACCACAATTATCATCAGGCTATCCAATTATATGGGATATCCAATGAACCCTAACCCCATCCTCTCCCAATGCCCACACAGGAACACCATTTCAATGGGACAGCAATCAGTAATGGTCACTTTGACTTTTTTTTAAATTCTCCACAATCCAGGACACTGAGGCCAATTGTAATGACCGTCTCAAAAATCCTACATGAGATCAGTTAACATGACACAGATCACTGCTCGGTATTAATCCTTCCTATTCCTTTATGAGCTGTCAGGGAGCTCAAACCACACTTAAAATGCTTAAGGGTTTACAACTGTCCAAAACACAAGTCAAAGAATGGACGTCACACAGGATTTTTCTTTTGTAGCTTGTGTGGTTCCCTCCCTGCCAAGTGTTGGAACAGAGCAGAAAAGAATCTTTGAATTCAGCAGCAAAGAATACTACACCAAGCGGTTCCTGTGGGAGATCTTCCACTGCCAAAGAGTTTGACAGATTGTTCAGCAACAAAAAAATGACTAAATTATTAAGAACCCAAGCACCATTTTTGCACAAAATGATCGCAAGACAAATGTCCCATTACAAACTCATGGGCACTGCCAGAACCATGATTATGTTTCTCCCAGTTGATATCTAGGCACTTCTGATAACTAGAGCAGATCCTCCATTGGCACCAGGATGACAAATTTGAGAGACTCTGCTGTAGAAATGGTGCACACTTGGGGTTCCACTCATTTCCTCTATTTCCACTTCAATTGGCAGCAAGTACAAGTCAACTGTAGCAAAAATTATTTTTGCAGATGTTTGTGATTGAAAACATGCACATTTTTTAATAATTGTAGAAGTCTATCAGCACTTGAAGGGCAGATTTCTCATTGATTGCTGCCATTTCAAGTTTGTCCTTCTAGAATGTCCAAGTATCTTCATAACTATATTAGATTGCTATAGAAATTCCAATCAAAATGGCAACGTTTACCCTTGGCTCCTATCTAGTAAGTAATCATAGCTGTATTTTAAATAAGTGCTCTAAAGCCTGTGTGGAGTAAGGTTTATAAAATTGCACTAATATAAGATAATGCACTGTTGGCAGAGAGATCCATGTTTCCTTTAATGAGTGGAAAGACTCAAAGTCAATATTTCAGCTGTGGGGTTGCTTTAAACTAGTCCTTCAGTCTCCACGTCTAATGTTTTGCTGCCTACTGCTTTGTTTTACTATGTGGCAACTTCGTGAACCAGTGAATTAGCACCAAAAGGGCATAATGATGTCACCCATGAACTCTTCACGCCACTGTATTATCAATCTTCATTTCAAACTCTCAGGAGAGTGCAAAAGTAGCTATTGCTGGAGCTTTATCAATTGAGGTTTGATCCCTACTGCTCACTAAAATGGATTGCTTCTACGATCAGGAAAAAGATTGCTTGAGAGGTTTGCGATAATGACATTTTTTTAAAGTTTCAGCTTTCACTAATATCTCTATTGTGTATTGTTACATTTTTAAAACTATCGCTTTCTCCTTCAATATTCCCACAATGTTTCCAGTGAGTGATTCCTGTCCATTACAAGCTGAAGTTGCACTTCATTTTTTGAAACAAACTCTACCTGGCTTAAATATATATAAAATTATATACAAAATTGTGAGGGGCATAGACAGGGTAGATAGGAAGAAACTTCTCCCCTTAGCGGAGGGGTCAATGAGGTAGAGGCAGGAACCCTCACCACATTTAAGAAGTATTTAGATGAGCACTTGAAACGCCATAGCATACAAGGCTATGGGCCAAGTGCTGGAAAATGGAATTAGAAGAAATAGGTGCTTGATGGCCAGCACAGACATGATGGGCTGAAGGGCCTGTTTCTGTGCAGTATAACTCTATGACTCTATGTGATAAATTGCAAACTAAAACTTGCATGTGATTCCAACTATGTCTTCAGTCTATTAGCAAAGAAATATTACATTCAGTATCAGGCTGAAATAGTTTAAAATTGCTATGATATTCATCTACAACATAAGGAAAATACAGGAGCTTGCAAAGGGACACAAATATTAATGTTAAGGAAATATTGTTACACTTAGAACTCAGAAAATCAATTCAAGTCTCAGCTTGCCAAGTCTCTTTTGCTGGGCCCATTTATGGTAGTCAGCAGAGTCTCCAAAGCACCTTTCTGCATAAAAAAAGCTTCTTGGAATCTATCAAAGCTCTGGATTAATCTCTTTCTTATATTCTCTTCAGGCTACAAAACAACCACTTCATTCTGAATGTTAGCTTGATGTTCAGTTTTCGGCAAACATTGACAATGACAAAAACAATTCACAATGGGGCAAGTTACCCTACTTTGCTTAATTAAATGGGCCAGATTTTGCTGCAGCAGACCATCTAGTAGTACCCACCATTATGTACATTTGCCCTTACATATTTAGGTTTTTATTTTTTTTTAAAGAATGGCAAGTCACTGAACATGCAAGCTGATAACTCGCAGCAAGAGAAACTGGGCATCTGAGATCTAAATGAACGGGACAAGCAACTGTGTACCTCCTGAACCAATCAGCTTGAAGGATTGTGAAATAAATAGCACAAAAACTGAGAAGGTAGTGAAAATTACAGTGGGTGAATTCAATGGCAAATCGGATACAGAAGGAGAAATAAAGAGAAGGAAATAAAGATTGGACTAAGAGAGAGAGAAAAGAGATAGAAAGGAAACATTTTAAAAATGTAAAATATAAAATTTAATTGTTTTTATATCTCCAAAACTGATCAAATCCTGATGGAATGAGACTCCACACTGGTAGTTAATCTTCAGTTACAGATAGGTTAGTTGACAGTAATTAATACTTATATCATTAAAAGGGTACTAAGATTTTCAACGACTGATTTAACTTCCTGTGATGGGTTTAAGTTTGTATCTAGCGTGAAAATACGGCAACTTCACGCCATTCAAAGCATTTGAATGGTGAAGCAGACAGTGAGATATTGTTTCATGAAGCTAATGACAGAGGGACACAAATCAGACAGCAACTTCCAGATTTTTGAGTTTAACCGTGAGCCTGCCCCCGCCTAATATTGCTGCAACCTTTGCACATAAATAACGGTGAGTGGCATTAGCCTCACCATCACTTTGACTGTAAAATCTGGTCCGACGTTGCAAAATTGCCAACAGATGTAAACACTGAAGGACAGTTGATAACACAGATCTATGGAGTGTTCATGTGTAGTTGTAACCTGGACATTCAGGGGTAGAAATTTATCCAGAGTTAGTACAATGTGGGCTGTAACAAGTCAGCTCGATATTTAAGTCAATGGAACCGACAGGGCATAAAGCATGCGGCAAATGTGATAGCACCTGTTCAGTGCTGCTGTCCAAGATGAATTCTTACCCCTCAATCTGTTTGCTTAGCTGTATCAGCCAATAGTCACATGTGCTCAACCACTGTCTCGTGTTTACGCACAAATTTATGCATTACATGATCAAAGCAGACCACTTTATCCTGGGCAATGTCTGAACTAATTTAACATTCTCAGCTGAAGCTGACATTCCATACAATGATAACAGCTTGGACTGCTGTAGCCTCAATTGAACCTGTGCTGCTAGTGTCCAATCCTACTTGATAGAGGGCAGATGGACATTATCAAAGCATTCTGAGAAACTGTACCTGGTATCTCAACTTAAAAAGCCTTATCTTAATTAACCTTTTGATGAAAGCAATTGTGCAGTAACCTTGCAGACTAAGTGACTTTGATCTGCTATAGTGTCAGAGAACTACAGTGCAATGTCAGTTTTAATCGGCATAATAGATGTTTTTATCTATACTTCAGTATGACAATGCAATCAATTATTCTTCAGTGTTACGGGTAGGTGGGAAATGATGGGGGTGGTTTCCCTTTTACACCTCTCAACTGACCGAAGACAGCATGTTTTAGTTTAGTTTAGAGATACAGCACTGAAACAGGCCCTTCGGCCCACCGAGTCTGTGCCGACCATCAACCACCCATTTATACAAATCCTACACTAATCCCATATTCCTACCACATCCCCACCTGTCCCTATATGTCCCTACCACCTACCTACACGAGGGGCAATTGCTAATGGCCAATTTACCTATCAACCTGCAAGTCTTTGGCATGTGGGAGGAAACCCGAGCACCCGGAGGAAACCCACGCAAACACAGGGAGAACTTGCAAACTCCACACAGGCAGTACCCAGAATTGAACCCGGGTCACTGGAGCTGTGAGGCTGCGGTGCTAACCACTGCGTCACTGTGCCGCCCCTTTAAAAAGTGTTTTAACCCTTGAGTGTTTTAATGCTCAATAAACAGACAAATGACAGGTTTTCTCATAGGTTTAAAGAAAGATAAATGTTTATTAAACAATACCTGAATAGATTCGATATCTCACCCATACACTCTCTCTCTCTCAAACAAACACACAGACACACAGACACAAACACGCAAAAAGAGAGAGATTAAATTATAGCTTGCATTTAGGTTTGATGGCTTCAAAAAATAGTTCGTTGTGAAACCTCATTTGTATCCTTGGAAGGAAGATTTTAAAAGGGTGCAGGCCTGTTTTTCCTGATGTCAAAGTTTGGAAAGTTTCAGATGGACGGACGCTTTGGTTACAGATTACTTTGGTCAAACCTCAATCACCGTTCAATAACGAAGATCTTGTTACCATTTCTCAGGTAGGGAGTTTCAAAGGTCACTTTTTGTCTTTGCCTTTAGATTGTTTAAAGATGGTATTCTGGCAAGGTCCTTCTTGCTGGGAATGGTCTCTCCCTTCCTTCTGGCTTTTTCTGAACAGGAAATGTCTCTTATTAAAATTCCTTATCAGAGACTTGGGCCAGAATTTTTAAGGAGGCTCATTTACATGGAGGGGCAGAACACCCACCCCCGATGACACAGAGGAGGCGGGTACTCTGTCCCCAGCAATGGCGTCCGGCGCCACCGCACAGGCATCATTTTTAAAGGACTTACGGCCCTTCTGCATCATTTCAATATTTAAAGCGAAAGGGGAGAGAAAATGAAACATTAAAATTTATTCACAGTTTCAATCCCTTCTCCCACCCTTCCCCCCCATGACGAGTCACTTTACTAATTGCCCTCTCCCCCAAAAAAAACTTTTCTTCCGATCCCAAAATTTCCCTCCCAAGCATTATTAGCTTTGACCCTCAACCCCTTCCCACCATTCCCTCAACCAATATCAAGAGTTTTCCCCGCTCCCCCCTGCCCTGAAAACTTCACTCTTCCCCACTCCCCACCGTATTCCACCTTGGATCTTCAAACAGAGATCCAAAGGCGCTGGAGTTCAGGCAACCAGCCGGAATATCAGAGCATGATGACCATCGTGACAAGATAAGTAATTTATTCATTTATTACCATTTATTTAAATATTGAAATTAAGTTTCCGTCGCCAAGCGGTGGGGTTGCCGCCATGAGGCCTCACCGCCATCAGTAATATGGAGCAGAGCTTTCCAGCATCGAGGCCTGTGGCGAGCCTCTCCCGGAGGTATTTTCCAGGCCCCCCACTCCCCCCCGCCATGACCCCCAATGTTGGGGAGGTGGTAAAATCAAGACCTTGGTTTCTGTCAGGTGACCAAAGTTTCTCTCCCATTATGTTTTTGTAAATGGTATTTGATGGTTTGGCCATTGTTAAACAATGAGTTTGGATGGTGTTCATTTCTATGCTATCTTGATAAAGTGGGGTTTTTTTCATACCCTTCATCCGGAGTTTGAGTCTGGAGTCTCTGGGCTGGATCTTGTTCTCATCCCGACAGCAGGTTTCATGGCAGGGGGGTGCTGGAGAATTGGGACAGAATCGCCCGCCCTGGAACCCAACACCGGGATTCTCAATTCCAATTCTCCCGGAGGCCAATTGAAACCCTTAAGTGACCCATTAACAGCCATTGAGGGGCCTCCTCCTGCTTCCACTGGGATCTTACCAGAGGTGGAACAGGGCCTCTGCTGGGTGGCCAGAAAGCCTTGTAAAACGAAGCGCCCTCCCTGCAGGCTTGGAGGAGTGTGGGGGGGTCCCTCCTTCATGGGCAACTGTACCCCCTGGAGCTCCCCTCGCTCTGGACCAAAATGCCCAACCCCCCCCCCACCCCCCACAACCCCTCGCCGGGACCTTCTGGACTGGCCCTGGCGACCTGTTTTCCGGGCTTCCAACCCTAAGCCTGGGTCCGAGGCCTCTGCAATAGCGGCAGCGGACACCTGGGGCGGCACAGTGGCGCAGTGGTTAGCACCGCAGCCTCACAGCTCCAGTGACCCGGGTTCAATTCTGGGTACTGCCTGTGCTGAGTTTGCAAGTTCTCCCTGTGTCTGCGTGGGTTTCCTCCGGGTGCTCGGGTTTCCTCCCACATGCCAAAGACTTGCAGGTTGATAGGTAAATTGGCCATTAGCAATTGCCCCTAGTATAGGTAGGTGGTAGGGAAATATGGGGACAGGTGGGGATGAGGTAGGAATATGGAATTAGTGTAGGATTAGTATAAATGGGTGGTTGATGGTTGGCACAGACTCAGTGGGCCGAAGGGCCTGTTTCAGTGCTGTATCTCTAAACTAAAACTAAACTCTCCCGGTGGCGCTGCAGATACTGCTGATTGGCCGGCGGGTATTGGAGGCAGGATCTCTGATCTGATAAAGTCTTTAAAAGGGATGGGGATCACGCCTCCTTAAACCTTGACCCCAAAAGACCAGAGAATCACTCCGAGGGTCTGAAAAAATACAGAGGTGGGGCTCCCCCTATGTTTTCAGCCTGGCACCGGGAGCTCCACCTCCTGCACAAAATCCAGCTCTCCATGTCCAAAAAGTCATTGTTAGCCCAACTGGTTGACAAGGGGTCGCCATCAACATTGAATGGGCCATTTACATTTCTAATTCTTTCTTCAACACTTGACCAGACATGACAATTGATTCAGAGTTCCAGCAGTTACCATGTCTATTCATCTGACCTCTTAGAACAAAGAACAAAGAAAATTACAGCACAGGAACAGGCCCTTCGGCCCTCCAAGCCTGCGCCGATCCAGATCCTCTATCTAAACCTGTCGCCTATTTTCTAAGGGTCTGTATCTCTTTGCTTCCTGCCCATTCATGTATCTGTCTAGATACATCTTAAAAGACGCTATCGTTCCCGCGTCTCCCACCTCCGCTGGCAACGCATTCCAGGCACCCACCACCCTCTGCATAAAGAACTTTCCACGCATATCCCCCCTAAACTTTTCCCCTCTCACTTTGAACTTGTGACCCCTAGTAATTGAATCCCCCACTCTGGGAAAAAGCTTCTTGCTATCCACCCTGTCTATACCTCTCATGATTTTGTACACCTCAATCAGGTCCCCCCTCAACCTCCATCTTTCTAATGAAAATAATCCTAATCTACTCAACCTCTCTTCATAGCTAGCGCCCTCCATACCAGGCAACATCCTGGTGAACCTCCTCTGCACCCTCTCCAAAGCATCTACATCCTTTTGGTAATGTGGCGACCAGAACTGCACGCAGTATTCCAAATGTGGCCGAACCAAAGTTTTATACAACTGTAACATGACTGTAACTGTATCATGACATGACATGACATGAGGCACAGTGTGGCTTTCGTGCAGAGAGATCGACTGTTGACATGCTGTTCTCCCTTCGTCAGATACAGGAGAAATGCCGTGAACAACAGATGCCCCTCTACATTGCTTTCATTGATCTCACCAAAGCCTTTGACCTCGTCAGCAGACGTGGTCTCTTCAGACTACTAGAAAAGATCGGATGTCCACCAAAGCTACTAAGTATCATCACCTCATTCCATGACAATATGAAAGGCACAATTCAACATGGTGGCTCCTCATCAGAGCCCTTTCCTATCCTGAGTGGTGTGAAACAGGGCTGTGTTCACGCACCCACACTTTTTGGGATTTTCTTCTCCCTGCTGCTTTCACATGCGTTCAAATCCTCTGAAGAAGGAATTTTCCTCCACACAAGATCAGGGGGCAGGTTGTTCAACCTTGCCCGTCTAAGAGCGAAGTCCAAAGTACGGAAAGTCCTCATCAGAGAACTCCTCTTTGCTGACGATGCTGCTTTAACATCTCACACTGAAGAATGCCTGCAGAGTCTCATCGACAGGTTTGCGTCTGCCTGCAATGAATTTGGCCTAACCATCAGCCTCAAGAAAACGAACATCATGGGGCAGGATGTCAGAAATGCTCCATCCATCAATATTGGCGACCACGCTCTGGAAGTGGTTCAAGAGTTCACCTACCTAGGCTCAACTATCACCAGTAACCTGTCTCTAGATGCAGAAATCAACAAGCGCATGGGTAAGGCTTCCACTGCTATGTCCAGACTGGCCAAGAGAGTGTGGGAAAATGGCGCACTGACACGGAACACAAAAGTCCGAGTGTATCAGGCCTGTGTCCTCAGTACCTTGCTCTACGGCAGCGAGGCCTGGACAACGTATGCCAGCCAAGAGCGACGTCTCAATTCATTCCATCTTCGCTGCCTTCGGAGAATACTTGGCATCAGGTGGCAGGACTATATCTCCAACACAGAAGTCCTTGAAGCGGCCAACACCCCCAGCTTATACACACTACTGAGTCAGCGGCGCTTGAGATGGCTTGGCCATGTGAGCCGCATGGAAGATGGCAGGATCCCCAAAGACACATTGTACAGCGAGCTCGCCACTGGTATCAGACCCACCGGCCGTCCATGTCTCCGTTATAAAGACGTCTGCAAACGCGACATGAAATCGTGTGACATTGATCACAAGTCGTGGGAGTCAGTTGCCAGCATTCGCCAGAGCTGGCGGGCAGCCATAAAGACAGGGCTAAATTGTGGCGAGTCGAAGAGACTTAGTAGTTGGCAGGAAAAAAGACAGAGGCGCAAGGGGAGAGCCAACTGGGCAACAGCCCCAACAAACAAATTTCTCTGCAGCACCAGTGGAAGAGCCTGTCACTCCAGAATTGGCCTTTATAGCCACTCCAGGCGCTGCTTCACAAACCACTGACCACCTCCAGGCGCGTATCCATTGTCTCTCGAGATAAGGAGGCCCAAAAGAAAAGAGAACATGACCTGCCAACTCTTGTACTCAATACCCCGTCCGATGAAGGAAAGCATGCCGTATGCCTTCTTGACCACTCTATTGACCTGCGTTGCCACCTTCAGGGAACAATGGACCTGAACACCCAAATCTCTCTGTACATCAATTTTCCCCAGGACTTTTCCATTTACTGTAGAAATCACTCTTGAATTGGATCTTCCAAAATGCATCACCTCGCATTTGCCCGGATTGAACTCCATCTGCCATTTCTCTGCCCAACTCTCCAATCTATCTATATTCTGCTGTATTCTCTGACAGTCCCCTTCACTATCTGCTACTCCACCAATCTTAGTGTCGTCTGCAAACTTGTTAATCAGACCACCTATACTTTCCTCTAAATCATTTATGTATATCACAAACAACAGTGGTCCTAGCACGGATCCCTGTGGAACACCACTGGTCACACGTCTCCATTTTGAGAAACTCCCTTCCACTGCTACTCTCTGTCTCCTGTTGCCCAGCCAGTTCTTCATCCATCTAGCTAGTACACCCTGGACCCCATGCGACTTCACTTTCTCCAACAACCTACCATGGGGAACCTTATCAAACGCCTTACTGAAGTCCATGTATATGACATCTACAGCCCTTCTCTCATCAATCTTACTCCATCTTGTTTTGCAGCATAATTTCTCCTCGCGTGAGCATGACATCGGTTCCAGATGTCAATCAAAAATGCCACTATGTCTGAGAACCAAAGTGCTAAAATGATGAATAGGATAAGTGATATTGTGTTCAAGCAAATTAACTCCATCCCATGCTCTCCAATTCAATCAAATGACCCAAAATATTTTCTAGTTTTACCAGTTAACATACAAGTGAAACCAAACTTTGACACACATTCTCTGGTTGTGCAAGGATAACGTCACTGGGGAGGCGATTTCTGTTTTGAGTGTGCGTTGGCCAAGCAGGAGGCTAGTCAGAGCGATTATACTAACTACACAATGTCACCAGCAAGAAGCCTGATCAATTTTGCTGACAATTGGCTCATTGATTGAGGGGGAAATCTGTTGGGTCCTCTGTGAAGCCAAGCCAACAGGGAGAAGGTGAAGGGAAGCAGATGGTTGGGGAGGTAACTGAATATGAAAGATCTGTGGGCAGCGGAGCTTTGATGCTTTTCATAGCAGTTCAAAAATTGTTAAAAGATAAAACTTCCCATCATTTCCCGAATTGTTCCTCCAGTTGTCCCTTCAAGAGTCACTGGTTTGCCTACTGTATGTTCATTGCCGCTCGAGGTGCTTGTTCAGCACACGATCCGCCCAAAATTGCATTCCCATCCTAAATACGTTTTAGCACCCTGAATTATAGCTTTGCACAAGGCTCTCATGCATTTCCTGTGAGAATATTAGTTGGTTAATTCAGTTGAAAATCAGAGCAGGTGGGTCTCAGGTGGAAAATCAGCAGTATGTTTTTTTCGTCCCATTATTGTCTCACGACCACCCCATTCGCACTGAGAAGCTAGGCAGTAATGAAACTTAATTCATCCCACACTGTCTCTCTGTCGTTCAACCAGAAATATCCAAGTCTCTATTCCTATCCTGGGTTAGAGAAGGGAAAAAAAAATCAGCCCACATTCCTGCCCCAATCACTGCTCCTTCCTGAAAGCCCATGTGCCTGGAGAATGTGAGAGTATAGGATCTGACTTGACGCTGATGTCCTGAAAGGTCCTAAAGCTTCTTGACAAATCACTGTTTAGAATTACATATGAATAGTGACCATTTGGGCAAGGTGCAGAAGGGTGACAACTGTCCTCAGTGTGCGTGTTTTAATGAAAGTTTGTATGTGAAATCAAAGCTTCCTAGACATAACAAAAAGCATATGGGAATACAAGATATATTGGGTAAAGTAGTCGAATTTTATTAGTAGGCTCTGGCTACAGTTCTCTGGGCCTATTGAAAAGAGATTCCTTTAAAAAGACTTGAACAGATATGGTAATCGCATTTCTCAGAACCATTTCAATATGTTCTTACACAATTATTTATTTTGAGTTACAGTGGCAGTCATTATACAGAGAAATGTCAAGTTGCCACCAACAGTAAAAAGCAAAAACTTGCATTTATATCGCACCTTTCACGACATCTCAAAGCATTTTACAGACAATTAAGTACTTTTGAAGTGTAGCCACTGTTGTAATGCAGGAAACCTGGCAGCCAATTTACACACAGCAAGCTCCCACAAACAGCAATGTGATAATGACCAGATAATCTGCTTTTATGACATTGATTGAGGGATAAATATTGGCCAGGACACCCGGGATAACTCTCCTGCTCTTCTTTGAAAAGGGCCATGGGATCTTTTACATCCAACTGAGAGGGTGGACAGGACCTTGGACAGCACAGTGGCGCAGTGGTTAGCACCACAGCCTCACAGCTCCAGCGACCTGGGTTCGATTCTGGGTACTGCCTGTGCGGAGTTTGCAAGTTCTCCCTGTGACTGCGTTCGTTTTCGCCGGGTGCTCCGGTTTCCTCCCACTGCCAAAGACTTGCAGGTTGATAGGTAAATTGGCCATTATAAATTGTCCCTCGTGTAGGTAGGTGGTAGGAGAATTGAGGGAAGTGGGGGGATGTGATAGGAATATGGGACTAATGTAGGATTAGTATAAATGGGTAGTTGATGGTCGGCACAGACTCGATGGGCTGAAGGGCCTGTTTCAGTGCTGTATCTCTTCTTCTTCTTTGGCCTCCTTATCTCGAGAGACAATGGGTAAGCGCCTGGAGGTGGTCAGTGGTTTGTGAAGCAGCGCCTGGAGTGGCTATAAAGGCCAATTCTAGAGTGACAGGCTCTTCCACAGGTGCTGCAGAGAAATTTGTTTGTCGGGGCTGTTACACAGTTGGCTCTCCCCTTGCGCCTCTGTCTTTTTTCCTGCCAACTGCTAAGTCTCTTCGACTCGCCACATTTTAGCCCCGTCTTTATGGTTGCCCGCCATAAATATCTCTAAATAAATAAATAAACATCTGATCCAAAAGACAGCACCTCTGACAATGCAGTACTCCCTCAGTACTGCACTGGCGTGTCAACCTTCATTTTTGTGGTCAAGCCCTGGAGTGGAACAGAGCGTTACCAACTAAGCCAAGGCTGACACTTAATAATGAGTTGAATGTCCAGTTAACCTGTTTTTGACAGTTTTAATTTAGAAAACTTTGGTCTTAGGGACAAGCCCCTGCTCATCTTTGAATCGGGTCACAGAATCTTTAACACCCCTCAGAGCAGATCGGCTCTTGAATTAAAATTTCAATACAATCTTTTGTACCAGAGGCGAGATTGTTACCACCTGAGGCATTGAGAGGCAGCAAGACTTTTACTTTTGAAATGAGAAACTAGTTCATGAAAACTTATGCGGAATCCTGCAGAATGCTCAAACATATTTTCAAACAAACCAACCCCTAGGGTGTAATGAATACAGAATAATCCCTACCTGAGTGATTAGAAAGCAAGGAGTTCAAATGTCATTCTGAAATGGACATGATTTATAGCATGTCACCCAAACCATAAGATTAAATTACAGTTCTGAAACCACTTAGTGGATTTTCTTAAAATTTATAAACTACATAAGACATGTTTAAAATCAGTTGGCCGTTGGTCAGGGTTCCCTGTGACAAGCAGTGGCCTCTACAGATGGCAGTGGTCAGTGCACTCCAAGTTCTTGACGTACGATGGCACTCACACTAGAGGACAAATGGTTTGTAACGCCACGCCAGCAGGTTTAGATACATAATCCACAGTGGATTACAAGGAAATTATACAATAAAATACAAACTGCAACTTTCAGATAAAATATTTGCCTTGGGCATTATTGGAGTGAGTGGGAAAGGAAGAATAGTCTGTAGTATGCAGTCGTGAAAAGGGTGGGCATTGGGTGGGGGGGGGGCGGGTCGGTGAGGAGAAGAGAAGAGAGCAGGACTTAGATGGGAAGAGACAGGAGGTAAATCAGCTCCAACAGTGGATGGCATTCAAAGTGGAACTTTTAATTTAAAATTATTTATTCATTACATTGTTCAATTTATTTATTGGAAGCAGTGAATCGCAGGCATTAAATCACTTTGTACCTGTTTAGTTTCAATAGCGCACATTCTAACCCAGAGAAATTGGTACAATATAATTGGTATCTATAGTCCCATTTCTAATTGCTTCATAGTTTCTACTGTTTGCAATTGCTTCTGTCAGAAAGCCTTTGCTTGAGACTTTGAGAAGACAGATGGACAGGACAGACAGAAATATCCTTCAGGTTAATAATGGATAGATTGCTATAGATACAGTCAGTAACTTCCACTAGTCATGTGACTAGAAACGATAGTCACTCTGCACTGGAACACCCTAATCAAAGGTTCTGTATATAGTTTGCTCTGTATTGCATATACTAGCTTAACTGTTAATAAACCTTCTAGAGATCTCCAAAGAACTGGAATCCACATACCTCATTGTGTTTCTTAAGATAACACAAAGAAACTCATGACAATTGTATTGCATCAAATGGCCTGTCTTGGACAAGAGGTTAAAATATTCCACAGCCAGGCTCTTGGGAAAACAGCGCTCACAATACTTTTTTCCATCTAATAATCTCCCTAAGCCAAGGTAAAACTTCAATTCTTCGCAATCAGCACATTATGGTCTGAAACTCTGCATCATCCAGCCACCTGGCTGAAATCTCCCTCCAGGGCTCCAGCTGTGGCAAAGATCAAACGAGCTTTATCAAACGGTGACATTTTCTCAATCTTTCCTGTTTTACCAAAAATTTGTTCCAAATCATAGCCTGCACGCTTTCTTCCTATTGCCAAATTTTCAATTACTTCTGCCCAACCGGGTTGCTCAATCTTTTCACATTACAGCTGGAGTACAGCCAAGCAACACAGATTAATCCATTACAGTAAATTGTACTTGATGTTTTTTTATACAAGATTTTCTCTTGTTCCTTAGTTTTCTTTTTCTCCTTTTATCTTTCCATTATGCCCACCCACTTTTATTTTCAACATTTCATGCTTCACATTAAATGGAGGCATGAATGGAATCAAGTTACATTGCTCACCAACATCAAACACTGACCATCCTCAGTCAGTTCTACTTTGCTTCTGGGATATGGCAACACATCAACTATATTTTTCCCACGACTAGAACCTGATTTCATAAAGAGTCTTGCTTTGAGATCTTGCTAGAGATCAGACTTAATGACAAAGTAAAGGACTCTGGAATTACTGCAGTTTTTGACTAACTCGTGTACCTCCTAAGGATTAGGCAGAGGGTATGAAAAGAAATTAAGCTTCAAGTTAGATAACCAAAACTGGTTTGCTTTTTACTAATTACAATACACAATAATGCATTGTCCAATTGTTCATATGTAATTTTGGCTCACCCTCAGTTGAGGTTCAACTCCTGAAGTGATTCTCTCAACCCAAATTTCCTGAAAAAAATTGGAAGCTCCATTGGCTCAACACTCCTTCTCTTCCCTTCCATGCAATGAAAAGCCCTCATGCACAACTCAGTCCTTCTTCTTGTGGTGTAAATTAAACTCACAGCCACTGATGCTTAAGTTTTTTTTGACCCAATATTTCTTAGCTCAGATAAAAGGAAAGAGGAAGAACGTGCATTTATCTAACACTTTTCATGACCTTAGGATGTTCCAAAGTGCCTTAAACGTGTAGTCACAGTAACGCAGGAAACGTGGCAGCAGTTTTGTGCAGTGAGGACCCACAAACAGCGATGTGATGATGACTTGGTAATCTATTTTTAGGTGTTGGTTGAGGGAAAAATGGCCAGGATACTGGTGAGAACTCTCTTGCTTTTCTTCACGATAGTGCTATGGGATCTTTTACATCTACCAGAGAGGGCAGACTGGGTCTATGTTTAACACCTCATTTGAACGAAGATTCAGAAACAGCAGCAGGATGATTGAGTAGGAATACAATTGGATGATTCTTTTTAGACTAAATGAATCATTCTCATTGCTAATTATTGAATTTTCTATATGCTTTGCCTCAAACAGCAAGTAAAAGATTTTGGACAATTCCACTTGAAAGTGGGAAATGCATTTTTTTTGGTATCTCTTCCTTACATTCCAGAATATAACACAATAATGGGGAAGCATCCATAGTTGCTCAATACACTTTGCATCACATGCACCAGGCATGTGTGATATAAATTGGTGTATAGACCTTCTATTTGTGGATTCAAACACCAAGAAGATTTGCAAGGTGTTGAAGTAAAGAGAGCCAGTATCTTTTACATACAATTTACACCTTTCAGTTTTTAATCTTACGGTCTGACGAAGAAAGTGATTTAATTTGCTCCTTTCATAAATAAAAGATACTCATCTATAGATGATGCTTATTTTTAAATGACAATGGTCTTGCATTAATAATGTAGGTAGGGCCACAACAAATATTCATGACGTAAGCTCCACTCAATGGTTGGACAGCAGCTGAGTTCTAAAATGTGGCTCGTTGCAAGTCAGTTGTGTGACTAGAATTTAGGAAGTGTTGTGGTTGTTGTGGATCACATCCCAGCCACTACTTCAACACAGTTGAAAATTATAACATGGGAAAGAGTGGAAAAGCAGTCAGGGAAGAATCCTATATTCTAAATGTGGCTCCTCATACCAACTTGCAACAATAGTTCAAGGTGATTAAAGGGCTGATATGTAAACTAGTATAGAATTCAATTTCAATTTTTTAAAAAGCAGTTATTTACATAAGAGTTAGGAGCAGGAGTAGGCCACGGCCCCTTGAGCCTGCTCCGCCATTCAATAAGACCATGGCTGATCTGATTGTAACCTCAACTCCACATACTTGCCTACCCCCAATATCCTTTCACCCCCTTGTTCATCAAGAATCTATCTAGCTCTGCCTTAAAAATATTCAAAGACTGCTTCCACTGCCTTTTGAGGAAGAGAGTTCCAAAGACTCATGACCCTCAGAGAAATAATTTCTTAAGTAGGCGACCCCGTATTTTTAAACAGTGACCCCTAGTTCTAGATTCTCCCACAAGAGGAAACATCCTTTCCACACCCTGTCAAGACCCCTGAGAATCTTATATGTTTCAATCAAATTGCCTCTCTTCTAAACTCCAGCAGATACAAGCCTAGCCTGTCCAACCTTTCCTCATAAGACAACCCACCCATTCCAGGTATAAGTCTAGTAAACCTTTTCTGAACTGTTTCCAACGCATTTGCATCCTTCCTTAAATAAGGAGACCAATACTGTACACAGCACTCCAGATGTGGTTTCACCAATGCCCTGTATAAGTGAAGCATAACCTCCCTACTTTTGTATTCAATACCCCTTGCAATAAATGATAATATTCCATTAGCTTTCCTAATTACTTGCAACATGAGGAAAAAATGTTAAGTGGCAAGTTGGCATGATCTTGTATGCGCTGCCTGAAAGGGTGGTGGAAGCAGATTCAATAGTAACTTTCAAAAGGGATAAATATTTGAAAAGGAAAAATTTTCAGGGCTATGGGGAAAGACCAGGGGAGTGGAACTAGTTGGATAGCTTTTTAAACAGCCAGCATAGACAGAATGAATGCAGGTGCTGTATCATTCTATGATCTTCCACATCTTTATTTAACTCCCTGTTTGGATGTTTTTTTCTAATAATTCATTAGACTTCCAGGTTATTTTTGCTGGTTTCCCTTATGTCTAAATATGTCAATTTCCCACAGAGACATCACACTGCTCCACCACCTTCACCATTCATTCTTTTACTGGAAAGGATGAAGATATGCTGTTGCTGGATCTCCACCGTGTGTTAACTACCGGCATTGTGCTATTGAGAGCCTCAGTAAGTGCTACTGCTCTCCTCTTTCCTCGCATGTGATATGCTGAATGGGGAACATTATAAATGAAACTAGGCAACTTGATATGTCATTGAGGCTGACTTGCGAGCTCCTCTTGCAACATTGCCGATTTAAAATCTAACAATTTGTGTCATATAAACTCAACATTCTAACTTCAGCTGGCAAACAGGGTATGAGTTTGCCAACTTATAATATGCTACACATAGCTTAGTTAAACAGCAACAATCTGGGAGCGATTATAAGTTAGTAAACTCATCTCAGGGTTCAGAGGCAATCAGAAACCATAAGACAAAAACTTGGATAGTTTGCAGCTACCATCTGTATCCCAGGATGAGACTGCTGGCTCTTTATTCCTTCCATATAAACTGCAGCACTTCCCAAAACAGTTTAATTCCGTTATTAGGGCTTTTTACGCCCTCTCTTTCAGCTTGTGGCATGCACCACATTGGTTTCCAGTCATGACATTCATATCATTCCTTCACTATTTTCCTACACAGAGGATTAATATCGGTGATGCAATCACTGTAGATTTACTAAGTGATAAGAATCAGTCGATTATGGGAAGTAACACCATTGATTTATATCGTAGTGAGTAATGAGATCAGTACAGTTACACAAGAAAGGAATTTGTTACACAGTACTTCTTTCCTGCCACGTTTTAAGTTGACCACATCGATCCAAGAACTGTAAGCTTACTACTTTTCAGATTCCATGCATTTCACACATTTACTCATGGAAACTTGTAAAATCGTTATTCATTTTGTCTCCAGAAAAATGTATGAAATGTTTACTTGGAGACAAAGTTCAGGATTCCTACATTTCATGAAATCTCAAACCATTAGCAACAAAGTGTGTTAAAGTTAGAAGGTTTACCGATTGAGAAGAATGAATTAAGTTGCAGCTTGGCACAACAAATGCTACTTAAGCAAAGCACACATAAGGAAATGGTTTACAAGTAATTTTTTTTAAAATAGAGAGATTGACTGTAATCATGCAACACTGAACAGTCCAGATACTGAGTGACCTGACTATTTATCCTACGATTACTGTGGTACTCAGCGCGTAGTACTAATTGCCAAGTATTTTCAAGTACGTGTCAAGAGATTTCAGTCAATTTTTGAACTTATCATCCATCTTCACAACCCCAACCATTGCTGTTCCTGTAGGTAGTCAACATGGGTTTACAGATGGTAAACATATCTTGGGAAACCTACTGGTGTTTTTTAAATTAATTGACAAAGAGAATTCAATAGATTGGCTAGATATACATTCTAATTGGCCACCATAACACTGACAGATAATCAGAAAATAAATAGTGTAAAAAGGAGGATTGTTCCGAAGAAGGGTCACTGACCCGAAACGTTAACTCTGCTTCTCTTTTCACTGATGCTGCCAGACCTGCTGAGTGGTTCCAGCATTTCTTGTTTTTATTTCAGATTTCCAGCATCCGCAGTATTTTGCTTTTGTTTTATCTTCTGTCTGTCTTCAGACATGTTAACAGTAAACCCGCCTCCTCTAGTTTTGGTGCTTAAAGTCCATGTCAAGTAGTCTGTTTACATCTTTAACAATGTTTTCAACATTTACAGAACGAGGTTAAGTCTCCTTTCCCCTAACTAGGCTTTCACCTACAATCCACCCTTTCAAGCTTTTATCCGCTTAATCTCTCTAGACACTGGAGTCATTTCATCCTCCACAATAACTAAGAAATTCAAACGATTTTTAATTCTGAGTCTGTGTTGAGTTATCCAGGGCTTACACACAGACACTAACAACAGAAAAGGGTGAAGGGGTGTTGGTTGAGGTGTGGGGGGGAGGGCGGGTGGTGTTCAGGTAGAGTTCATGCTCCTCCTCACTATTCAGCAATCTTTCCTAGTTAGTTAGCTCCTTCTAAACCCATGACCTCTATCATCTAATAAGAACAAGGCAGCAGACTCTTGGGAACACCACCACCTGCAAGTTCAACTCTAAGTCACATACCATCCTGACTTGGAACGATATCACCGTTCCTTTACTGTTGCTTGGTCAAAAACCTGGAACTCCCTTCCTAACAACACTGTGGGTGTACCTACCCCACATGGACTGCAGCAGTTCAAGAAGGCAGCTCACCACCACCTTCTCATGGGCAACTAGGGATGAACAATAAATGCTGGTCTTGACAGTGATGCCCACATTTGATGAATGAATATAAAAAAGGACATTGACGAGGATTGAGCTCAGCTCTGAACCTTACCCATGACTGAATAACCTATCAACTAGACTGGGAATTCATGGTTATTGTGCTCATCAGGATGGAATTTTCCATTCATTAAAGTGAAAGGAGGAAAACTTTGTGTTGGCAAATGCAGAAGTGGATAACTTTATCATCTCTGTGCAAGAACATCAACCACTTGCAGGAGCATACTCAAGTTTTTAGATTAACCGCGGGGTTGCAGTATTTATGTTCCTTCTATACATATTTTATATTTATATTTTGATCAACATTGTGTTCAAAGAAAGTGAAGGGTAGAACCTCACCTTCCATGTGGACTTTACAAGTATGTGGGTTTGCCCCACCCACTGGATGGCAAGTGGCACCCAAGGAACCAGCTGGCAGTGAGAATCGACAGCATTTAGGAAAGATGAGAATAATAATTGACCAAAAGAGACGAAAAAGAAATTTAAGTTAAAGTGAAAACCTAATCTAAACTTGGTTTTAATTGTTCAGATTTGATGCACTAGGCACCAGGCAACTACAGCCCAACTCCTTGCCAAGTGTTAAAATAAATGGAGCAATTTTCTTCTACAACTCCATTGCATAATGCTCTATAAACTTCAGCAACTCAATCAAACTGAGTTTTAGCTACCAGTCAACAATTCCATAAACTATTCCATAAAAAAATTCTTTGCTCTCAGATAGGAACTGCTTGTCCAAATACGAACAATTCATTCCAAAGTAAAGAATATATTTCTGATGGTCTCTTTGGGCCATTTCACCACATGAACATTGATTTTGGACTGTTGTTGGTGAAGAAAGAACTTGCTTTAAAAAACAATTGGAGACTTTGACTGGACAGAGACATTAGCATATCAACAGACAGTACTTCAAAGGACAACAGGGCCATTCCCTGCTCCAATTTAATCCACAATGGACTTTTGATTAGCAGACGTTGAAGGTGGAAAGGCTAGCATTCCAGGTTAACTGCTAAGATAGACGAATACACAAACAGACGTGGTCGGACTGGTTTGGGTCACATAACTAACTGACTGTTGGAGTTTTTTGAATTTGAACTTCCAACAAGGAATTTGAACTCAGAAAGTTGTTTTCACCTGGACTGAGAACACCTCTCTCCTGTCTGCTCTCATCTTGCTCGCACCAGCTTCGGAAACCATTGCAGACACATGAGCCCCAAGAGAGAAAAGTTTCCAACAGTAAACAAGGTTTAAGAAGAATACTGGGCCCCAACGAAAAGCAAGACTACTTACAAAAGGACTACAGTGAGTTCGAAGCACAGTAAACGAGATACCCTTCTGATATTGCCTCAAATCTCTCCATTTTAATTTTCTTCTCTTTTCCATCCCTATTTGCATGCGTGTATCATGGGTGCATGCTTGCTGGGCACGTCGTATATCCATAGGCGTTAAACACATTAGAGTTTAAGTTTTAATAAATTTCACTTTTCTTTAAACCTAAGAAAGCCTGTTTATGCTCATTTCTTTGCCTTATAATTGGAAAGCTGCGAACAAGGATTCACCAAAGAGGGAGCTCAAAACACTGTTTAAAATTAAACCCTGTTACAATAAGGCTAGGTGAAGACAGTAAAAAAAAACCCTAGACACCTTTCTCACCTGGTCGTAACAATAGGACTTCCACTTGGCAGTGAAGAGTTTCAGCAGCAACAGCTTGCCTTGCTAATCATGTTGGGGATCAAACCCTGGATATATGTTCTCATACCTTTTCCTCAGCTGACATCCTAAGTCTTAGAGCTTTCTTATTAGCAATATAATGGGCATTTGCCTTCCACATTGTGGAAGAACTACACAGGTCAACTTGTTTTGTTCCAGCCATCCAAGTTCTGGTTCATGTACCATCCTTACTGAGTTCTGAGAAGCCTAAAATTAAGGACTTAAAATTCCTACCATAAAGGAAGTGTAGTTACCTGCCTTATTTCTGCAGATAGTAAGTGCATAAAACTTGATGATAATGTAAGTACCAAAAATGTTAATGGAATAAAGCATTACAATCTGTTAGATATATAACTTAATTTGAATGAAGTCTACTTCTACCTCTTAAGTATTTCTTTTTCAATTTATTCCATTACTTTCATATATATGTATCTTACAGAGTGAATGGAACATACTGACAGTCGACTGGTTGGTAGCCTTCCATGAGGAAACACAGTCAGTTGCAGGGCGGGTAGCAAGGATGATAGCGTCCTCCAATCCTGAATTCGACATAAGGAAAAATCAGGAGAGATGTAAAATGGGCTGTCAATTCTCTATCACCCATCTTACACCATCATGCAAGATCAATATCTACCTCATTCGCTGGATCAGTGCTGGGTCCCCAGCTATTTTCAGTCCATATTAATGACTTGGATGAAGTGACAGAAAGTAACATATTTAAGTTTGCTGATGATACCAAGCTCGATGGAAAGGTAAGCTGCAGGGAGGACGTAGAGAGGCTGTAAAGAGATATAGACAGCTTAAGTGAATGGGCAACAAGATGGCAAATAGAGTATAATGTAGGAAAGTGTGAAGTTGTTCACTTTGGTCACATAAATAGAAAAGCAGATTTTTTTTTTAAAAAGGTGTGAAACGGGTAAGTGTTGATGTTCAGAGAGACTTGGGGGTACTCGTACAAGGAACACACAAAGTTAACATGCAGGTGCAGCAGGCTATTAGGAAGGCAAATGGTATGTTGGCCTTTATTGCAAGGGAATTGGAGTACAGGGATAAAGAAGTCTTACTAAAATTGTACAGGGCTTTGTTGAGACCACACCTGGAATACTGTGTGCAGTTTTGGTCTCCACATTTAAGAAAGGATGTCCTTGCACTGGAGGCAGTGCAGTGAAGATTTACTTAATTGGTCCCTGGGATGAGGGGGTTGACCTATGATGAGAGGCTGAGCAAATTGGGCATATATTTTCTGAAATTTAGAAGAAAGAGAGGCGATCTAATTGAGACATTGATTCTGAAAGGGCTTGATAGGGTAGAAGCTGAGAGATTGTTTCCGCTGGTCAGGGAGTCTTGAATGTGGGGGCATAGTCTCAGGATAAGAGGCCGATCATTCGGGACTGACATGAAGAGAAATTACCACACTCAAAGGTCAGTGAGGCGGTGGCGGCGAGCAACAGCCTGCCCACCCCAAGGCCCTTAAATAGCCAATTAATGGCCACTTAAGGGCCTCCACTCATCACCACGGGGATTTTATGTTTGGCTGGCAGGCGGCTGAGGCCTCAGAAAAGCCACCTGATAAAACTAGGGAGCGTTCTGGTAGGCTTGGTGGGGGGCCTTCCTGTTCGGGCACCCTGTGCCCCACGGAAGGCTATGCCCAAAGCCCCAACTACCTGCAATGCACAGCACACCCCCTCCCCACTAACCAACCCCCCTTGCCTTGCCGGGGTCCGACTGATTGCCCCTGGCAAGGCCTCAAAAACTTACCTCTTTTCCCAGGCCGTTCATCATCTTTGTCCTGCAGCTGGTTGTAGTCCCAGCAGTGGCTACCGCTCCCGGTGACGCTGCTGGGACTAAGAGCTGCTGGCCCACTAATTGACCAGCAGCTCCATTAGGTGGGACCTCCTGCCTCAAGGCCGTGAAAGTCCCGCCTATGACCAGTTAAAGAGCCTGGGGACTGTAAAATCTGGTCTAGATCCCCAGGCCTGGCAGAGGAAGAGGCAGACTCACCACTGACTTCTCAGCCGGTGGACGGGTCACCCCACGCACTGTAAAATCCAGCCCAAAGGGTTGTGAATCTTTGGAATTCTCTACCCCAGAGGTTTGTGGATGCTCTATCGTTGAATACATTTAAGGTTGGGGTAGATAGATTTTTGGTGACGCAGGGAATCAAGGGATATTGGGAGTGGGCAGGAAAGTGGAATTGAAGCCCAAGATCAGCTATGATCGTATTGAATGGCGGAACAGGCTCAATGGGCCATGCAGTCTACTACCGCTCCTATTTCTTGTGTTCTTGGATTACCAATAAGTAACAACATACGAGACCTTACTAAAGGAGGTGCAGGAACAGAGACCTGGGTGTATATGTGCACAAATCGTTGAATATGGCAGGGCAGGTTGAGAAAGTAGTTAAAAAGGCATATAGGATCCAGGGCTTTATGAAGAGAGGCATAGAGTACAAAAGCAAGGAAAGTATGATGAACCTTTTATAAAGCATTAGTTGGGTCTCAATTGGAGCCTTGTATCTAATTCTGGGCATTGCATTTTAGGAAGGATGTGAGGTTTTAGAGAGGGTGCAGAAAAGATTTACGAGAATAGTTCTAGAAATGAGGGACTCCAGTTAACAGGATAAATTGGAGAAGCTGGGGCTGTTCTCCTGAGGGAAGGGTAAGTTGAGAAGAGATTTGATAGAGGTGCTCAAAATAATGAAGACTCTAGACAGAGAGTGAGAAACTGTTCTCATTGGTGGAAGGGCCAAGAACCATAGGACACCAATTTAAGATGAATGGCAAAAGAACCAAAAGGCGACATAAGGAAACTTTTTTATTTAGTGAGTGGTTCAAATCTGGAATGTACTGCCCAAGATGGCAGTGGAGGCAGATTCAATTGTGGTTTTCTTAAGGGAATTGGATAAAAGTTTTTAAAAATTGCAAGGTTACAGGAGAAAGACAGGGGAGTGGGACTAGCTGAATTGCTCTGGCGGAGAACCCACGTAGACTCGACGGGCTGAATAGTTACAACACAGAAGGCGGCCATTCTATCAGCTGAACTTTCCTAGCCCTGTAGTGGCAGGCTTGGAGGAGGGAGACTGGGAAAAAAGGAGGAGCCACATCGGGACGGCTCCCTGACACATTCCTGCCATTGGGAAGCTTTCCGAGGTGCAAGCTGGGAATAGGATTGGTTGCCCGCTCCACAGAGGTGGGCAGGCAATTAAGATGTTTAAGGCCCCAATTAGGGGCAATCTTGAGGGCTCGCCAGCTTTTTGCCACCAGTGGAGCAGCACCCCTGCCAGCTGAATGGAGGCAGCCTCCCTCTGGCAGGCCGGGGTCCATCAAAGGCAGAGGCTCCATGCCCCAAAGAGGGAGCTGCGGGCAGGCAAGGCACACCCAGGGCCCAAACAAACAATTCACCAGGAGAGGACCGTTCCCTCTGCTCCAAGAAGCCCAACAGCTTCACCCTTCATAATTTTTAATTTGGGCCCATGCCTTTGAGGGCGCCTTCATGTTGAGGCTCCTCATAGTCCACTACCTCCTCAGCAACGTCCACTTCTCCTGGTGGAACTGCTGAGGCTCCAGAGCTGCCGGGCCTGTGATTGGGCTGGCAGTATTGAGAGCCCGCCTGTCGCCCTTTTCGCCTGCTTCGACAGAGAATCCAATCCCCATTTAATTTCTCCAAAATCCACCAACTGGGGGAGGGGGCATTTCTGGGCTATGCTTTTAAGAGGATAATTGAAAGGCAAAGTTCAAATCTACAGAAACTGAAATGGCCGAATTCAAATTGACTACACTAAATTCTCAGGAAAAGAAAAGGGAAATATTTACTGTATTGATTCATTTCTGTCAGTCTAGAAGCCAGGTGTCAGGATCAAGACAATCACCAACACCTGAAGATAGGCTGAAGAGTAGCTCAAATTTTCAGGGAGTTCTATGTGTATACACACACAAACACACATACCTTTTAAAGGACATAAAAGTATCAAAATTGTTTTAACCTTGATTTATCCATTGAACATAATGTCCAGCTTTTTCCTTTATACAACGTGCCTGAACAAAAGAGGGATCATTTGCTGGCCACAGCAAATTTGCTGATGTGGCATTTTTGTTTTGTTTGTTTTTAAGGAGACTTCTGGATCTAATCAGTACAATGCAAAGAAAATGTAACATTTTTCATTTCCAAGGCATGACTTTTGAAGTGCCGTGGTCTTAAAAGGAATTCAAATACAACTAATAATCGCAGGTCGTGGCCAAAATCAAAGTTTTCAGTGTTCTCTAGACAACAGCGAATCTGTGCCCTTTGTTAGAAAATGGTTTAAAGTTGCTTTATTGCAACCCAATAAACTTCATCCAATTAGTCTTCCTTCAAACACATTCCTGTGTGAACTTGGACTGAACGGGAACATGAGAGAGCATTAAAGAAGCTCAATCCCACCTGTTCAGGACAACATGTGCACATTTCATTGGCATTGCTTCAATGCCTTCAGTGGGAGAGGCAAGTGTTTACATAATCCTTGCACTGTCAATGTCTCTTACAAAAGAATATATTTGACATTAAATCACACCAGTAAACATCCGCAATATAAAATTAGACAGAATCCTATGTAAGAATATGGTGCATATGATCAGTGTTATGGAACCAGGAGGAAGTCTCAGAAGGAGTACAACCTATTCTTTATCAGTCCTTAGTTCATAACCACTACATAATACAGTAACTTTCCATAAATTTGCTGGTCGGCAGAGCATGAGTTAACTTGTATTTCACTCCAAGACCCCTGGTTTAAATTAGCTGGTGAGAGGGTAAATGAATGTCCGGGGTTGACTATTTGCTTTTGGCTAACAGTCGATCTAAAATAATTCCCCTGGACGGTAAAGAGTTAAAAAAGGAAGCAATTACTGATTGAATACCTGCCTTATAGTATTAGCTAGTGTTGTTAAAGAGATCAATATTATTCTATTCCTTCAGCATTCATTTTTCAAATCAATTTCAGTCTGGAAAGCTCATGAGAATGAATGATTTACATGATAAAAATTATTTTTCACTTAGAGACACTGCATCCAATTGAAAGCCATTAGAATTTGATGCCATTTAGACTTGAGGAATTTTTTAAGGCCCATAGAGTAAGCTGCACCATTGCACAAGTAAAACAAACAAGCTGGCTGTGGTAAAAGGCAGCACATTAAAATAAAGAGTAATAAGCATTAAGTTACACCAAATATTAATCACTTTAAAACCATCTACATCACTTCACATCAGGAAATAATTTTGTTCTGAGCAGTATTAGGCCTTGCCACTCAAAATAATCACCTTGGCACAAGAGTCAAATAACAATTCCTGTTCATTTTTCACTTCTTGACTGAGTGCACTAATCCTTAAAAGACTCTTTTCCCGACTGTTTTCCATTTGTGGCTCTTGAATACAATCAGTTTTGAGTTGCTGCTTGGTGAGATTTAGAAAATTAGAGGCCTGCACGTAGACTCATAATCCAAGCCTGAGCCTTGACGTTCTAGGGTTTTAACAGTTGATCAATGAATCACAAAAAGACTGTGTCAGCATTAAAGAAGGTATCAATTTAAACTTTAGAAATACATTATCTAGTTTCCACAGGTCCTATTTTCTTGTTCTGAGGTAATATACATCTCCAGTTTAAATACATAAATACACACCTCAATAATTGTTCTGAATCTCACAGTAGCCAAATGTTTGGCAAGTGGAATAGAATATGAATGCAGGCAATTAAGATTCTGTAAATGTTTTAAAATTTATTTTACATTTTTAGACTCACCATGTTCAGTAGGTAGTTAGTCCACCAGGGCTTGGTGGTAGGGGGCCTCTAACTGCTTTCAGGCCCCTTGGGTTGAAGGGGAGGGCTGCACAGGAGTTCGTCAAGGTTCCCTTTCCAGGTTGTTATCCAGTGATCTCTGATGGAAGCAAAAATTAAGCACAGGACAAAGCTATTAAACAGCAGGGCTGCAAGGCTCAAACTTTAATAAGGGCAGCTTGGGTGGGATTGGAGCAATCTCATAGAACTGTGTCATGGCAAGGAATCAGTGTTCTCGGGAGAGGTTGCGAGAAGAAAATTGCCAAGAAGAAAAATACTATTTGTGCGTTCTGGTCTTGTGAACACTAACGAGCTCTAGGAATGCTGTTCATGGTTGGTCAAAGATACACAGTTTTATAAAGACAAGAGCATCATAACATGTAGCACATGTACCACAGCTACCACACAAAGTTCATGGACGTGCAGCTAAACGCTATCAGGAGGTCAGTGTCAGCAACACCTAAGTTCACTCCAAGTAAGTGTCTCCTGCTGCTGCCCCACATTGCCACCCCTGCCATTCACCGCCATGCCATCATGTTCTATGATATGGAAAAAGTCATCAGCAACACTGACCTTCCCATTCACAAAAACTTGAAAAAAACCACCATGAAAGCACTTAATCTCGCTCGGCAATTCTGGGAGATGGCAGCTATCAACCCATTACCCAGATGGACAGAATTGTGGGAAGCAGGCAGCATATAAAAAAAAACCTCATCATTGATCCAACAGCAGAGGTCTCTGGCTCCAACCTCCCTCAAAGACAGTGGACCGTGCTCAAACGAATCCACATTGGGCATGGTCGATGCGGCCACCTGCTCCACAAGTGGAAGATGAGGGACAACCTGTGTCATGAGTCCCAGACCATTGAACGCATATCAGATCAACCTGCCCACTATGCTCTCTTGCAGGAGGCACCTCATTTCTCCATGCAGCATCTCAGGATTCCATCAAATGGATAGCCAAACTAGACATCCCATTATAATCTTTTCCCATCATACAAAACCATATGCAGTGTTGTGTAATTTAAGCTGTCCCGTTGAGCCTACAGATGGAATGATTACACATGCTATGAAATGCACAGTATGGATAATTTAAAAACTGGATGGCTCTTTTTTTTAAAAAAAAAGTGTTTAGTCACACTAAAAGAAATGAGGCAATTGATTTTCGGAATGCTGTGTCCCCATGCTTTAAAATATATTTTTTGGGTGTTAATACTAAGGTCTCAAAATGGCGGCCAAGAAGCATGCAGACATTTCCAGCTGGAAGTTCGCTGCTTGACACATTGCGTAAGAAAAATTAATCAACACCCACCCCCTGGCTCAGCATTCCCTGGTGCCAACTATATCCCCTGGCCCCGTGGCTCCCTCCCCAACCCACTTACCTCGGTTTCCCCTAACTGCCCACCCAGTGTTCCCTGGCTCCACGACCTCCAGCTTCGAGATCCACTTACCTCACATGTACACCAGCAGCGAACAGCTTTTCCGCTAGCCTGCACCAGCAGGCTCTGAGACGGCACCAGCTCCATTATAATAAGGACCAAGGGGAGCTTCAGGCCTCACCATTCAAATACAGGGAACATACCTGTGCACTCAGAAATCTTTCATATTATTCTGTGTAACTTTTTACAAGTTAGGAGCATTTTTACATTCTGTATTCTCAATGGGGCACTTGGTAAACAGTGGGCTAAAGAGTTGATTGTCTTGAAGCATCTTGTTTCCTCTATTAGGAATACCAGTACTTAGTTCATGCTGCCAATATGACAGCCACATGTTTGGCCTCAGCTTGCTATAATATGTTGCACATGTATTCGACAGTTTGGAAATGAGTACAAATGTGTAAAATGACTAAGGCCAAATTTTCAGAAACAGTTTTTATCATCAATAAATAGTTCCAGTAGTTTAGCTTAGAGATACAGCACTGTAACAGGCCCTTCGGCCCACCGAGTCTGTGCCGACCATCAACCTCCCATTTATACTAATCCTACTCTAATTCCATATTCCTACCACATCCCCACATTTCCCTACCACCTACCTATACTAGGGGCAATTGCTAATGGCCAATTTACCTATCAACCTGCAAGTCTTTGGCATGTGGGAGGAAACCGGAGCACCCGGAGGAAACCCACGCAGACACAGGGAGAACTTGCAAACTCCACACAGGCAGTACCCAGAATTGAACCCGGGTCGCTGGAGCTGTGAGGCTGCGGTGCTAACCACTGCGCCACTGTGCAGTAATTGTATATATTTTTTAAATGCCACACACCATGATGTATAATTGTCGCCAATGCTCTGGAAACAATGTGGACTTAATGCATGATTGTTACAGATAGCTGTCCAAATATATTTTTCATTGTTAATATGGACAATGGAGGAGGTTGTTTGTATAAAAAAATTATCAACATTTTACCATGCCAACCTGTGTTGTAGTTCTGTAGAGTTGCTCTGACCAAAGGAGGTGACTTGAATTCATATTCTAAAATACTATTCTTTTTTAATTCAATCACATTTACAAGCTTTGAGAAGCTTAATCACAATTTCTGACCTATTTGCAATGAAAACTCGTGGACCCATTTAATTTTCAACAGTGAATATTTCATGAAGTTGCGGTATCTCCTAGGGTGAATGTTTAATGTTTTACAAAACTACAGAACTCATAATTTGGGATATCACCAAAGATCCTGTCCCATTGGATGCGACGTAAACTTCCCAGAAGCACAGCTGTACTTCTCACCCACACCACTGATCAAACTATCAAATAGGCTATTTTCCTTACAAATATCAGATGTGTTTAGAGTTTTTTTTAAAAATTCATTCATGGGATGTGGGCATTGGTGGTAAGGGCAGCATACAATGTCCATCTCTCGTTGCTCAAGAAGGTTGTGTGAGCCACCTTCTTAAACTATTGTGTTCTGTGCTGTTAAGTAGGGAGTTCCAGGATTTGACCTAGTGACAATGACGGAAGGCAATATACTTCCAAGTCAGAATGGTGCGTAACTTGGGGAGGAACGTGCAGGTGGTGGTGTTCCTATACACCTGCTGCCCTTGTTCTTCTAAACGGTAGAGATTGTGGGTTTAGAATGTATATCAGAGTTACTGATTCATGGTTAGTATTAAAATAATGGCCTCAATGTATTAGAAAAGTTAGAAGTGTAAAACAGAAAATGTTGGCAACAGTCAGGACAGTATCTTTGGAGAGAACCCAAGAGTTAATATTTTGGGCTTGGATCCTTCATCAGCTTTGCAAGGAATAAAAAACATAAAGCTGGTTTGATTTTGGTAAAGTATCCAAAATTACTATTTAATGTATTTCAATTGGGTTAAGCCTTGCCCTGCTATAAATAAAGTTGAACGGCTAGTATTGACTCTTAGTCTGTGTTGTGTCTTAATACATTGCCCTAGTCTGACTCAGCTAAGCTTCATCTTAACCTCATCATGAGGTGTTCTCAGTTAACCATTCAGTAAGGCCATGTATCATCTCATCATTAATGTGTTCCAGGTCTTTACCACTCGCTGAGTAAAAAAGTTCTCCCTCACATCCCCCTTGCAATTATTGCCCAAAACTTAAATCTGTGTCCCCCTAGTCCTTGCACCATCAACTAATGCAACATCTTTTCTTTGTCTATCTTATCTAAGCCTGTCATAATCTTGTACACCTCCATCAAATCTTTTCTCAATCTTTGTTCCAAGGAGAACAACCCCAGCTTCTCCAACCTAATCTTGTAGCTAAAATCCCTCATCCCTGGAACCATTGTGGTATATCTCCTCTGCACTCTCTCAAGGACCCTACATCCTTCTTAAAGTGTGGTGACCAGAAATGGACACAATACTCTAATTGTGATCTAAGAAAAGCTTTATGAAGGTTCAGCATAACTTCCCTGCTTTTGTACTCAATACCGCTATTTATGAAGCCCAAGATCCCATATGCTTTGCTAACTACTCTCTCAATATGTCCTGCCACCTTCAAGGAACTGTGCACAGGAACCCCCTAAAGTCCCTCGGTCCCTGCACACCCTTTAGAACAGTGCCATTAGTCTATATTGCCTCTGTCTATCCCTTCTGCCAAAAATGCATCACCTCACACTTCTCTGTATTAAGTTTCATCCGCCACTTATCTGCCCATTCTGCGAGCCTATCTATGTCCTGTTGCAGTCAATTTGTATCATCACCGTTTGCCACACCTCCAAGTTTGGTATCATCAGCAAATTTTGAAATTTTACTCTGTATTCCAATATCCAAGTCAGGTGAGGAGGGGTCGAAAGACTCCCCTCTTGTCCCTCTCCTTGTTTGACCACAACAACGTTTATTTCTTCTTAACAGTGGATATGCTTATCAATTTAGTGTGTGTTTAACTCTTTATGTGCTATGATCATAAAAGAACCAATCAAACAGGTTTACTCGAGTTTAAGCAAGAAAGAGATTCTAATATAAAAGCAAAATACTGCAGATGCTGGAAATCTAAAATAAAAACAAGAAATGCTGGAATTACTCAGCAGGTCTGGCAGCATCTGTGGAGAGAGAAGCAGAGTTAACGTTTCAGGTCAGTGACCCTTCTTCAGAACTAAGAGATTAGTTTATTGTACTTAAAACCAAAACCCAATCTAAGTAAAATAATAAACTATGCTCCAACTTTCACGCACAAGCATACACGAGAATCATACACACAACTAGGTTACAGAGTGGAGAAGAATAGATTGCTTGGATTAGAGTCTGAAAGAATTTTTTAAAAATACAATCTGTGGAGTCTGGTAATTCAGTTGTCTTCCAGATGAACTCGTGGTCCTGAAGTTTCTGATGGTAGAGGTGGCCAACTGGTTCAGGGTTTTCTTGGAGACGGTGATGCAGATGGTTTTCTTCCCAGGGTCTCTGTCTGGAGCAATGGTAGACTTGGATGTTTAGCAGCCAGCAAGCAGGGTTTGAACTTGCCAGGTTGCCTGGAGAGAGACACAGAGATAGAGAGAGAGAGAGGGAGAGACAGAGTAGGGATAGAGATAGAGAGAAGAGACAGAGAGAGAGAGAGACAGAGAGAGGGACAGAGAGAGAGAGACAGACAGAGAGAGAGAGAGACACACACACACACAGAGACACAGAGACACAGAGACAGTGACAGAGAGACAGCAACAGAGAGACAGCGACAGAGACAGCGACAGAGAGACCCCCACTTGGGTCCTTCACTGGTCAACCTCAGGTGCTTGTCTGCTGTAGAGAGAAGGAACTGCAAGCGTTCACACAGATGGATAGACTGTCACATGATGGCCCAGTGTATTCCCTCTTTTGCAAATTAATTGGATCGTGTCTAAGAAGTCCAATCTCTCAGGGTCCCATTGTTCCATGGTTACCCAGTGTCTCACAGTGTTAATGTTCCAAGCTTTCCTTTAATCAAGGCAAGGCAGGTAGCTCATTCAAAATTCACAAGCCATTGTTCTGTTGGGAGATTTACCAGACCTATGTCTCCACCTCAATACATTGGTATGTAGGGTATTTAGATGCAAATTGCAGTGGCCATCTTAGCTGGTCACAGTGACCATTTATCAGTCCCCTGCCTCCTGCTTTCGTTTTAAAGTTTAATTCAGGTTTCCAACAGATGGTTTAAAAAAAAATCAATTGGCATGTGTTCATGGCAATATATATACATAAAAAAGGCATGTGGTCCTCGCACTGAACCTTGGGGAACACCACTGTCGACCATCCTCCAGTCTGACAAACAACCATTTACCACGACACACTGTTTTCTGTCCTTAAGCCAATTTTTTATCCAAGCTTACACTGACCCTACATGAGTCTTAATTCTATTAACTAGCCTTTTTATGTGATACTTTGTCAAATGCTTTCTTAAAATCCATATAAACAACATCCATTGCTTTCCCTTCAAAAACCTTCTCTGTTACTTCATCAAAAAATTCAATTAGTCAAGCATGATCTGCCTTTTACAAATCTGTGCGGTAAAATCAATGTAAGTGATGTCTTTGTTTCTAGATCAGCTCCCAAATGGATTAATCATAATAGTGCATGTAATAAGTTAAGTAATTAAAGGGGCCAGTGATGCCTTTATATAGCAAAGCTGTAATATGGAACATTTGATACCTTCACATGACTAGGTTTACCGAAAATGGAATTCAACTTGGAGAAGTGTGAGGTGATGCATTTGGGGAGGTCAAACAAGGCAAATGAATACACAATTAATGGGAAAATACTGAGTGTAGAGGAAGTAAGGGACCTTGGACTGAATGTCCACAGATTCCTGAAGGTAGCAGGACAGGTCGTTAGGGTGGTTAAGATGGCATATGAAATCCTTTCCTTTATTAGCCAAGGTATAGAATACAAGAGCAGGGAGGTTATGCTGAAACTGTTTAACACATTGGTTAGGCCACAACTTGAGTACTGTGTGCAGTTCTGGTCAGCTCATTACAGAAAGGATGTAATTGCACTAGTGAAAGTACAGAGGAGATTTACGAGGCTGTTGCCAGGACTGGCAAAATGCAGCTATGAGGAAAGATTGGATAGACTGGGATTGTTCTCCTTGGAACAGAGAAGGCTGAGGGGAGATGTGATTGAAACGTACAAAATTTTGAGGGGCCTGGATAGAGTGGAGGTGAAGGGTCTATTCACCTTAGCTGAGAGGTGAGTGATAAGGGGGCATAGATTTAAAGTGATTGGTAGAAAAATTAGAGGGGAGATGAGGAAAAACTTTTTCACCCAGAGGGTGGTGATGGTCTGGAACTCACTGCCTGAAAGGATAGTTGAGGCAGAGACCCTCAACTGATTCAAAAGAAGACTGGATACGCACCTCAAGTGCCATAAGCTGCAGGGCTACGAACCAAATGCTGGAAGATGGGATTAGATTAGGTGGTTCATTTTTCAGCCAGCACAGACACAATGGCCAAGTGGCTTCTTTCTGTGTCTTAAACTTTCTATGATTCTATGAAAATTTTATTAGATCTGACAGCATTAGCAGGAATTTACTTTCACCGAATTAGACCCAGGCAATTCAATTACTCTACACTCGGAAAACCAAACAGAGGTTGAGCAATCACTTTGCTGAGTACTTCCATTCATTCTGCAAATGCAACCCTGAGCTTTCAGTTGCTTGTCCTTTTAATTCTCCATCCTACTCCTGCTTTTCTCTCTCTGTCCTCGGCCATCTACACTGTATCAATGAAGTCCAATGCAAGCTTGAAGAACAGCACCTTACCTTTCAAATAGTCACTTTACAATCTTCTGGCCTCAACATTAACTTCAACAACTTCAGATCATAACCATCACTCCCATTTTCGGGGACAGCAGGTGCTGGTAATGGCTCTGCTGTTGACATTTACCCCTCCTTTGGACTCATCCCATCTTATTTTGTTGTTCCATTACCATTCCCTTTGGCTTTGCATGACTATCCCGTTTGTCATTTAATCACTTCTGTCCTCCACCCTATCATAGACCTTCCCTTTTCTTTCTATCCTCCCACCACCCATTTTTCCCTGGCTCTGCACTTGTCATTTTCTACATATACGCTAATGACATCCGACTCAACTTCACCACACCTCTTGACCCTGCCACTGTCTCTAAATTGTCAGACTGCTTGTCTGATGTCATGTCATGGATGAGCAGGGATTTCCTCCAAGTAAATAAGTCATTGTCTTCAGTTCCCGCCACAAACTCCGGCCCCTAGCTACCAACTACATCCCTCTCCCTGGCAACTGTCTCAGGCTAAACCAGACTGTTCACAACCTTGGCATCATATTTAACCTGGAGATGAGCTTCCGACCATGTATCCATGCCTTTATTAAAACCGCCTATTTCCACCTCCATAACTATCACCTGACTGCACCCCTGTCTCAGCTCATCTGCTGCTGAAATCCTCAATGTCTTTGTTACCTCTAGAATTGACTATTCCAATGCACTCCTGACTGGCCTCCCACATTCTCCCCTCCAAAAACTTGGTCATCCAAAACTGCCACCCATTGCCTAACTCACACCAGATCCCTTTCACTCATCACCTTTGTGCTCGCTGACTTACAATGGCTCATGGTTAAGCAATGCCGCGATTGAAAAATTATCATTGTTTTCAATCACTCCACATCCTCACCCCTCCCTATGTCTGTAATCTCCTCCATCCGCATAACTCTCCGCGATCTTCCAACTCTGGCCTCTTATGCATCCCAAATTTAAATAGCTCCACAATCAGTGGCTGTGCTGTTACCGAGGCCCTAAGCTCAGGAATTTTCCTTGACGAATCTCTCTATCTCTCTTTCCTACTTCAAAACACTCCCTAAAATCTACCTCTTTGACCAAGCTTTTGGTCAAGGTCCTAATATCTCCTTATATGGCTTGGTATCAAATTTTGCTTTGTAACGCTCCTGTGAAGCGCCTTGAGACATTTTATTATGTTAAAGCATGTATAAATGCACATTGGTGTCATTACTGCTTAAAAACTGTTAAACTACTTTTCGTTCTGATGAAAGGTCGATGAACTGAAATGTTAACTCTGTTTCTCTTTCCACATATGCTGCCTGACCCGCTGAGTATTTCCCACATTTTTTGTTTTTATATTTAACTCTTTTGCATAGTGATCATTTCACAGACAAAAGGGAGAAAGTGATTCTTTATGAAAAATGAGAACGACTCACATTGGCTCAGAATGTTTGATGACTCTAAATGGGGCTGAATACTGTGAAATAATTAGTTTGCCATCTAGTTATTGCTATGTACTTTGATCCTTCTTCACTGTGACTCTAATATATTAAATCCTATTAATGAGGAACTCCTGACCAGCCATATACATAAGGTCATGGGATATATATCGTTAGCCTTCAGAGCCTCCATAAACTGAAGGTTCACCCAGCATGTTCCCGGGATGGCGGGACTGTCCTATGAAGAGAGATTGGGGAAACTGGGCCTGTATTCTGTAGAGTTTCGAAGAATGAGAGGTGATCTCATTGAAACCTACAAAATAATTAAAGGGATAGATAGGGTAGATGCAGCTAAGATGTTTCCCCTGGTTGGGGAGTCTAGAACCAGGGGACACCATTTCAAAATAAAGGGGGAAGCCACTTAGGACAGAAATGAGGAGAAATTTCTTTACTCAGAGGGTTGCGAATGTTTGGAATTCTCTACCCTAGAGGGCTGTGGAAGCTCAGTCATTGAGTATGTTTAAAGCAGAGATTGACAGATTTCTAAATACAAATGACATAAAGGAATATGAGGATAGTGTGGGAAAAAGGCATTGAAATGGATGATCAACCATGATCGTACTGAATGGTGGAGCAGGCTCGATGGGCTGAATGGCCTACTCCTGCTCCTGTGTTCCTATGCCCCTAAACCCATCATTCTTAGCCAAGAGGAAAGGAGGGGTAAATCAGCATTCAAATTCTTTCCGTTAGACAAACATTTTGATAGAAACAAAATGTTGGAAATACTCAGAAGGTCTGGCAGAACTGATGAAGGGTCACTGACCTGAAACGTTAACTCTCCTTCTCTCTCCACAGATGCTGCCAGACCTGCTGAGTATTTCCAGCACTTTGTTTTTATTTCAGATTTCCAGCATCCGTAATATTTTGCTTTCATTTTCATAGAATATTGCTTGAGTTTCAAGTAACAGCATTTCTGCAACAACAAAAAAAGTAAAGATTCAGTTTGAATGACACATTTGAGGGTCAAAGCTTTTCAATTATTCTATTAATTCCACCCATGAAATATTTCAGCGGTAAAGTTGATCATTCAGTTTGTGAAATTGTGCACATCCTGCTATGGTAAACTATTTGTGCAATAAATATCATTCATTATAAACATATTCTATTCTGGCACTTTTTTAAATAAATAGCAGTACACCATAAAATAGATCAACAAATGTTGCAGAGGAATCCTTTATGCAATAAAATGATACTTGTTACCATGCCTGATAATGAACTCTTATCTGAACATGTTTTTCCAAAGGCTCACAAAAGGCCTCAATAACAAAAGCAATTTTTTGAGGAATAAAATCCTATCCAAGAGTTTATCCAGTATACAGTAAATCCAAATCTTATCCTCCACTCTCATCTCATAAAGTCATTCCATGATTATCAAAGAGATGAAAATGGGAGCGAAAAGGGTGTCTGATCCAATGTGACTCAGTGTTCCCAAATGGAATCTTCCTCATGGAGATCCTGAAAAGTAATGAATCACTGGATAATAGTTCTGTTTACTCTGAAGTTTGTGGATATAAAATTGCATTTCTCATCCAAAGGCAATCCAAGTTATGAAAACATGCCCAAATCTGAAGTTCGATCAGACTCCTGCAGATTTATTCACACCACCCAATAAAGAAAAGAAATAGTATTTAGCCTAAAAATGCACTGAACTAGTGTTGCAATCATTAAAGAAGATTTGCATTTTCTATCTCCTGTAACATGGAAAGACCTCTAGAAACTGTCATAAGCACTCACATCAAAAGAACACAAATCATACCACTGCAATGTTTTATTTTGGAATGGAATCAGGTTCTTTTGTCCAGTTCATTAGTTCTTACAGGGAGAATTCTGTTCAAAAGTACTCTGGAGTCAGCAGCACAGCACCTGCTGGAGCTGCGGCAAGAGGTAAGGGAACATCTGGCACAGCTGCCAGAGGCTATGTGCAGTCATGTAGACAACACATGAGGTGCACAGATGAACTTACATCAAGTGTACAGCACAGGCACCAATTCAAATCAAGCAAACAAATTCTATTTTCTTCTTCTTCTTCTTCTTTTGGGCCTCCTTATCTCGAGAGACAATGGATACGCGCCTGGAGGTGGTCAGTGGTTTGTGAAGCAGCGCCTGGAGTGGCTATAAAGGCCAATTCTAGAGTGACAGGCTTTTCCACAGGTGCTGCAGAGAAATTTGTTTGTCGGGGCTGTTGCACAGTTGGCTCTCCCCTTGCGCCTCTGTCTTTTTTCCTGCCAACTACTAAGTCTCTTCGACTCGCCACATTTTAGCCCCGTCTTTATGGCTGCCCGCCAGCTCTGGCGAACGCTGGCAACTGACTCCCACGACTTGTGATCAATGTCACAGGATTTCATGTCGCGTTTGCAGACGTCTTTATAGCGGAGACATGGACGGCCGGTGGGTCTGATACCAGTGGCGAGCTCGCTGTACAATGTGTCTTTGGGGTTCCTGCCATCTTCCATGCGGCTCACATGGCCAAGCCATCTCAAGCGCCGCTGACTCAGTAGTGTGTACAAGCAAACAAATTATTAGAATGAATTTCCCTGGTGGAAAAAGATAAATGATTTGTCTATGCGAATAATAATTTGAAAATGGAAACAAATTACCAGCAGTGTTTTTACTCGCAGTTCTGAAAAATATTTTCGCTTTCTTACTTAAATTGCAAATGATCTTAACAACCCAAGTACCTTTTTAATCTTCACCTTTTACCCAAATTCTATATAGCTGTATCAGTGATTTTAAAAATGTGTTACGAAGGTTGCTAATGAAACAGAAACTGTCAGGAAGGCATTAACCATGTCATAAACATAGACAATTACATCAAATTCAACATTAAAAGTGCAAGGGGCTGGAATGGCTTAAATTTCTCATTGTACATGTTTAACTGCCATATTGTAGGTCACATACAAAGAATGTGAAAGTAGTCTGCTTTGAGTACAGGAGATATTCAAGCACTTCTTGCACATGATATCTGAAAAAGGTGATGGGAAAACCTTAGCCCTTCTTAAAATAAGGGATAGAATCTTAAGCTGTATTTATGGATACATTTATAATGCGACTGCATTAACAGAACTATTCTAACCAGAAATTTCGCTTGGCTTTTTAAATCTGCTTGTACATTGTAATCCTTTACTTTGTGATCTACTCATGGGATTTTATAATTATTCAGTGAAATCCTCCATGCTTTCCATTTTTCTATAGTTCTATATCAAGGTGGTTTGAGCAAACTGGATGCCACATGAATGATTTTGAAACTTAGCCCTTCCAAACCACTTAACAAAATGATTCATTCAAATCACTAAAGTATGAATACCATGTGATAGATTTATATGTTTTCACTTCTCTGGAATCTGAATTGGGACAATTTACAAATCAACTGGTTTCAAATCCATGATCTTCCCATTCGCACCAGCATTCCTCTTCAGTACCAAATATTGAATATTTGCCTTAATGTTACAGGTTGACTGTCAGTAACTTCATTACTACAATGTTTATTTACTAAAGTGGTCTCTTGCCAGTTACTTGATGCAGTAATTTTGGTCAGTTCACATGCCAAAAGACAATAGTGTTCAGACTTGGAAAACAGTCAACCAGGAGTTGATGTCTGAACAAGTAACTGACTGGAGATGGCTTAGGACATTTGCTCAAGATATTTTTCCAATCATTTTACACAACTTTTTTTTTGTAAAAATCTATTCCAATCTGAAATATTTCCCTAATTATCAGCTAGAGTATTTTGTAAGCCTTGTTGTTATTCAATAGGTAAACAAACTACACTAGAAAATTACCCCATTAAAGAAAAGATTTCAGGGTAGGTTTAAAGCTGAATAATCATTAGAGAAGACAATGGGTGGAATTTTATGCTGTTCCCCATGGCGGGTTTGGAGCCAGGGAGAGCATCAAATTGGGTGGGAAGCTGGCAGGGTGGTGGGGGAGTGTTGGGGGTGGTGGGTAACCCAGCCACCGCCGAAATTAAGTCCCGGGCGGGAAGACCTTTGAACAGCCTTCCCGTGCTGCCACAAGTTGAGGCCCTTAAGTGGGCAACAATGCCCAATTAAAGGCCTCATCCCACTGCCACCACAATTTGCCCAGCGGCGGGTGGGCCTGTGGCCGACAGCTCTCAGAGGGCGGGATATCTGTCACCGGGGTCCTTCATCCCTTGGAAGGCCTGCCACTGTCCAGTTAAGTGCCTAATTGGCACTTGATTCAGTGGGCCTCCCACAAAGGGGCAACGCAGGGTTCTTGGCACCACTTTTGCCACAGGTCGAGACCCCTGTCGCCCAGATAATATCCCAGCCAATAAGCAACCTCATTGGCAAAGAATCACAGCTGAGCTGTGCCTTTTCCGCAGAATTCAGCTTGTTTGATATGGTGGAAAAAGTGTTCCTGATCTGTAGCGGCTGCTTTGCTGTTCTGTGATCACAAGTTTTGGGGCGGCACAGTGGCGCAGTGGTTAGCACCGCAGCCTCACAGCTCCAGTGACCCGGGTTCAATTCTGGGTACTGCCTGTGTGGAGTTTGCAAGTTCTCCCTGTGTCTATGTGGGTTTTCTCTGGGTGCTCCAGTTTCCTCCCACAAGCCAAAAGACTTGCAGGTTGGTAGGTAAATTGGCCATTATAAATTGCTCCTAGTATAGGTAGGTGGTAGGGAAATATAGGGACAGGTGGGGATGTGGTAGGAATATGGGATTAGTGTAGGATTAGTATAAATGGGTGGTTGATGGTCGGCACAGACTCGGTGGGCCGAAGGGCCTGTTTCAGTGCTGTATCTCTAAACTAAAAAACTAAACTAAGTTCCAATTGACATTTCTCCAGCGTGTGTGGTTAGTTTTATTAGCTCCTATGACTTCTTCAGTTTTTTACACTGGAAAATTCTGGAAGTAACAGCCCTGAAGCACAGCACAGATGTCACTGGGTGGTTACTAGCACCAATCGCTGGCCCTTGTTTTTTATTCTTTCAAGGGATGTGGGCGTCGCTGGCTAGGCCAGCATTTGTTGCCCATCCCAAATTGCCCTTGAGGAGTGTTGGTGAGCTTCCTTCTTGAATCGCTGCAGTCCATCTGGTCCAGGAACACCTTCAGTACGGTTACGGAGGGATTTTCAGGATTTTTACCCAGCACCAGTTATACAGTTCCAAGTCAGGATGGTGTGTGACTTGGATGGGAACTTGCAGTTGGCGGTGTTCCCACGTGCATGCTTCCCTTGTCCTTCTAGGTGGTAGATGTCGCAGGTTTGGAAGGAAGCTTGGTGAGTTGATGCACTGCATCTTGTAGATGGTGCACACTGCTGCCATTGTGTGCCAGTGATGGAGGGAGTGAATGTTTTTATGGTGGTGGATGAGGTGCCGATCAAGCGGGCTGCTTTGTCCTGGATGGTGTCAAGCTTCTTGAGTGTTGTTGAAGCTGCACTCATTCAGGCAAGTGGAGAGTATTCCATCACATTCCTGACTTGTGCCTTGTAGATGGTGGACAGGCTTTGGGGAGTCAGGAGGCAAGTTACTCGCCGCAGTATTCCCAGCCTCTGACCTGTTCTTTTAGCCATACTATTTATATGGATGGTCTAGTTACGTTTCTGGTCAATGGTAACCCCTCGGATGTTGATGGTGACAGTCAACAATAATGGCCCTTTGTGCAAATCTGAAAAAAAGCTAACACCACCATATTCTCGAAAAAAAAACTGTTTTCAGCTTGCCACAACATAATCGGCTATTTGTCTACTTGACCAGCATCCAACAAATTGATTTTTTTGTGCTTAATTCCAGACTACTTCCTTGACAGTATCGCATTTTCAACTTGGTCACTCAGAAGAATTTCCCATCTTTCATAACACATACTTCCATTTAATCCAACTTCCAACCCTCCCGCCATCCCCTTCATTTTTATTTAGGTCACAAACAGTATTAAAGCAGGTAACTAAGAAGATGCAGATGAATTTATGCTTTGCTCATTGTTTCCAATGGCTGAGAAAAAAGGGATTTTCTCCTTATATATATTTTTTTCTTTTTTTCACGGGATGTGGTCGTCGCTGGCAAGGCCAGCATTTGTTGCCCATCCCTAATTGCCCTTGAATTCAGTGGCTTGCTAGGCCATTTCAGAGGGCAGTTAGGAGTCAACCACATTGCTGTGGGTCTGGATTCAGGTAGGCCAGAACAGGTAAGGACAGCAGATATCCTTCCCTGAAGGACACTAGTGAAACAGAGGGGTTTTTGCAACAATCTATGATAGTTTCATGGCACAATTTCCGAGACACAGTGGCGCAGTGGTGAGCACCGCAGCCTCACAGCTCCAGCGACCCGTGTTCAATTCTGGGTACTGCCTGTGTGGAGTTTGCAAGTTCTCCCTGTGTCTGCGTGGGTTTCCTCCGGGTGCTCCGGTTTCCTCCCACATGCCAAAGACTTGCAGGTTGATAGATAAATTGGCCATTAGCAATTGCCCCTCGTGTAGGTAGGTGGTAGGGAAATATAGGGACAGGTGGGGATGTGGTAGGAATATGGAATTAGTGTAGGATTAGTATAAATGGGTGGTTGATGGTCGGCACAGACTCGGTGGGCCGAAGGGCCTGTTTCAGTGCTGTATCTCTAAAAACTAAAAAAAAACTATCTTTCAATTCTAGATTAATTAATTGAATTTAAATTCCACCAGCCTCTGCAGTGTGATTTGAACCCATGTCTGTAGGGAATTAGCCTGGGCCTCTACATTACTGGTCCGACTACTACATTACCATTACAGCATCATCTCCCCTTAACCATCGTCTCCCCCACCTTTTCCCCATAATCCTGCGAATTTTTTATCTTCAGATAATTATCAATTCCCTTTTGAAAGTCATAATTGAATCTGCCTCCACCACCCTCTCAGGCAGTGCATTCCAGATACTAACCACTCGCTGTGTAAAAAAGATTTTCCTCATATCGCTGTTGTTTCTTTTGTCATTCACCTTAAACCAGTATCCCCTGGTTCTCCACCCTTCTGCCAATGAGAACAGTTTCTCTCTATCTACTCTGTCTAGACCCCTCACGATTTTGAACACCTCTATTAAATCTTCTCTCAACCTTCTCTAAGGAGAACAGCCCCAGCTTTTCCAATCTATCTATGCAACTGAAGTCCCACATCCCTGGAACTATTCTCATAAATCTTTTTTGCACCCTCTCTAATGCCTTTACATTCTTCCTAAAGTATGGTGACCAGAACTGGACACAATACTCCAGTTGAGGACGAAATAGTGTTTTCTAAAGATTCACCATAACTTCCTTGCTTTTGTACTCCATGCCTCTATTTATAAAGCCCAGGATTCCATATGCTTTATTAACAGCTTTCTCGACCTGCCCTGCCACCTTCAACAATATTCCCCCAGGTTCCTCTGCTCCTTCACCCCCTTTATTTTCTATTGCCTCTCCTTGTTCTTCCTACCAAAATGTATGACTTCACATTTGGCTGCATTAAATTTCATCCACCACATTAATCCATTCTACCAGCCTGTCACTGTCCTCTTGAAGCCTATCACTATTTTCCTCACAGTTCACAAGGCACTCCACAATATGAGAAGTTTCTTTCCATAGCAAGTTGTTAGGATCTGGCATGCACTACCTGAAATGGTAGCGGAAGCATATTCAATAGTAACTATTAAAAAAGGGAATTGAATATATATGGGGAAAGAGCAGGGGAGCTGGACTAATAGGATTGCTCTTTCAAAGAGCCAGCACAGGCCTGATGGATTGAATGGCCTCCTATGGTGCTGTATGATTCTAAGAGCTGTAAGAGGCAAATTAATTCCTGAAGCTTAATGTGTCTGGAGATAAAATAATGTATTAATTTCCCCACATAAATCAGGTCTAATTTTTCCACTAAAATTAGATAACTATAGAGCTTCAAAAGCCCTCATTGTAGATTCAGCAACCTCCTGGTTCACGATCCCAGTATGGATAAACGTTTTGCCGAAAACTGCGGCATTGCTCTCTCATAAGCATCTCTCTTAGAAATGTTCGAAGCAATGACAAAAAGCCAAAATACAGTATATACAAGTCCAAAAACTTATTGAATTGTAGACTGAAATCCACAATCATCAGGCTCTTCTCTTGCAGCTAGTAAAAGGAAACTATATTCAAAAAGGTACTACCTCACAGAAAGAACACATGGTGTTCAGGTAAGGGCAATTGCTTCATGCCCAAGGGGATAAAGCCAAGAAATTGTGTGGCTGACAGCTTGGAGAATTGGAATTCTGAAGAGACTTCTGAGCCTCAAGATTGGTCACAGTGACAAACAATAACTCAGTCGGCCTCTTAGTTCCCGAAATATTATACATGGCCAAATTTATTGGCTTTGGCTTTAAGTATGGGCAAAGAATGAGAATTGAAATGCTTGTCGCCTCTAAGCTTAGTGAATATGCCACTTATATTATTTAATTTTTTCAGTTCATGGGGAAGGATTGGATGAGAAGAATAAAATATCAGTTAAGTAAATGCCAGTAAATTACAATTCTGATGTGAGGGTCAGAATATTTTCTCTTCAAAAATGTAAAAATAAATGTAGATATAAATAATGAATGCTCAAAACCTTGCTAAAACCATCTTGACTGTCAATCTCCAGCTCTGTCTTTTATTAAAAATAACTGACCCATTAAAAGGGTTTGTTATCACTTCATTGCCATAAACTATATATGCGAGATTCTCCTTTCACTCGCAAGAGGAAAAACATGGCTTTCCCTGTTCTAGATAATGGCTGCATAGGTGAATTCTTGCTGCCTGGCTACCCTCCCTGCTGGACAGTATACCAACTAACATCAAACAACTTGCCTTCTCCTATTAGATAGCAGCTACATAACGTCCAAAGAATCCATATGGTACCACTTTGTAAGGTCAACAATAGCGTCAGAAGTTTCAAGTCTGCATTTGACACTGCTGAGATATCTACTCTTCGAGCAGCAGCGCCAACCGTCTGATAACAGTATCTTAATCATCAAACTGTTGTGCAATGCTTTCATGTACACCAATATAATTGCGCAAAGATGCTGCTTCTGAAAGAGCCGGGCAGGAGAAATGAAATCTATGTGGCAGTTGGGGTTAAAAGGGGATTTGGTGTATTCATAATGCTGTTGTTAAAATAATCACATCAAACTACAGTGGCTGACAATTGCATTTACTACTATCCGGTTAGCACTGCAGCCACACAGCTCCAGCGACCCGGGTTCGGTTCCGGATAGCGCCTGTGCGGAATTTGCAAGTTCTCTCCGTGGGTTTCCTCCAGGTGCTCTGGTTTCCTCCCACGTGCCAAAGACTTGCAGGTTGATAGGTAAATTGCCCCTAGCGTAGGTAGATGGTAGAAGAATTGAGGGAAGGTGGGGATGTGAGAGGGCAATGGGATTAATGTAGGATTAGTATAAATGGGTGGTTGATGGTCGGCACAGACCCGGTGGGCCGAAGGGCCTGTTTCAGTGTTGTATCTCTCAATGACTCTAAAGCCAGAGCTCCCTGAATGATGATAGAGAGTAAGATAAAACAAAAAAAGGGTGAACATACATTTTCTTAAATGGCTTTAACCTGTGTTGCTAGTGATTAGACATGATGCAATTTTAGAAAGTAGCTATCATTCACTTATTTGCTGCCACTGTCTAAAACAAATACTTTTAAAAAAGGAACTTTAATGGCCTTGTATAATCTCTTGAAGTGTTTCATTATTTATTGTTCTCAAGCCTTCTGTAACCTCCTGCAAATATCTGCTTCCCAACCAATGCTTAGTTGTAATGATTAGCCTTGTCAATTTGTTGAGGTTTGCGATCAAACCAATCTGTCCAGTGCCTACTTGCAGCATTTCAATCCACTTTGTGATTCCTTTTAAATTCCTTCATTATTGAATTTTCTTTGGACTTTTTAAAGTCATCGCACACTATCATAAAACATATAATCCATGATTCCTCTCTCTGAACAGGGAACGAGCTAAACTACAATTACTCAGCTTATAAAAAGGCAAGATCATTCATTCATTTGCAGTTTTTTCTGCAAGGTCCATTATTCTGCACATCTTGCAGCACCCTGAAGCAGATTCCACAATGCTGTGACATAGGATGAGCAGGAGAACTACAGCTGAGCTGGTGTAGGTTCAGCACTCTGTGTTGGGTGAGCAACACAGGAGGAGGCAGCATTACAACCAACTCAACTTTGCACCAGTTTCTGTTTGTCTGAACAGAGCCAATATTTTTAAACCTTAAAATAATTTTTTTTTTTAAAGAGTCCAGATGGTTACCTGGACCAGATGTAAATTTCTAACATGAGACTGTCCCATCTGTTCTTCCTCTAACATTTCTCCATCAGATCTCTGTACATGTTCAAGTGCATGTGCATGAAGTTATTCTTTCTATGAGTTAAACACAATGTACGTGGGCAGGATGACACAGCATCAACTTCTCACACTGCAGTAAAAGAAACAGTACTAGATGGGTCTCTCTGTAGAAGAGAATGAGGGGTGACCCAATCGCGGTCTTTAAAATTATAAAGGGGTTTGACAGGGTAGGTATTTCCACTTGTTGGAGAGACCAAAACTAGAGGCCATAAATATAATAGTCACCGATATATCCAATAAGGAATTCAGAAGAAGTTTTTTTTACCCAGGGGATTGTTAGAATATGGAAATCACTATCACAAGGAGTAGTTGAGACAAATAACATGGATGCATTTAAAGGGAAGCTAGATAAACTCACCAAGAGAGAAAGGAATAGAAGAGTATGCTGATAGGGTTCGATGAAGCGGGGTGGGAAGAGGTTCATGTGCAGCATAAACGACAACATAGACCAGTTGGGCCGAATGACCAATTTCTGTGCTGTAAATTCTATGTAAGTATCAGTGTCTGCACTATGAGTAAAGTGAAACAATGGATCTTTTGGTTTGTATTTTTCAGAACTTACTGCTTGATCTAAAATATACAGGGTTTCTGTCCTGATACTCTGATGAGCATTTGTGAATCATTTATTTTACGTTACTAATGGACTATCTACAACTACCGTGGAATCTCCCTGCTCAGCATAGTGGGGAAAGCCTTCACGTGAGTCGTTTTAAACAGACTCCAGAAGCTGGCTGAGCGTGACTACCCTGAGGCACAGTGTGGCTTTCAAGCAGAGAGATCCACCATTGACATGCTGTTCTCCCTTCGCCAGCTACAGGAGAAATGCTGCGAACAGATGCCCCACTATGTTGCCTTCATAGATCGCACCAAAGCCTTTGACCTCATCAGCAGACGTGGTCTCTTCATACGACTAGCAAAGATCGGATGTCCACCAAAGCTACTAAGTATCATCAGCTCATTCCATGACAATATAAAAGGCACAATTCAGCATAGTGATGCCTCATCAGACCCCTTTCCAATCCTGAGTGGTGTGAAACAAGGCTGTGTTCTCACACCTACACTGTTTGGGATCTTCTTCTCACTGCTGCTTTCACACGTGTTTAACTCTTCAGAAGAAGGAATTTTCCTCCACACAAGATCAGCCTTACCTAGAGCGAAGACCAAAGTACAGAAAGTGCTCATCAGGGAACTCCTCTTTGCTGACGATGCTGCATTAACATCCCACACGGAAGAGTGGCTGCAAAACCTGATCGACAGGATTGCGGCTGCCTGTAACAAATTTGGCCTAACCATCAGCCTCAAGAAAACGAACATCATGGGACAGGATGTCAAAAATGCTCCATCCATCAATTTCGGTGACCACACTATGGAAGTGGTTCAAGAGTTCACCTACCTAGGCTCAACTATCACCAGTAACCTGTCTCTCGATGCAGAAATCAACAAGCGCCTGGGAAAGGCGTCTGCTGCCACGTCCAGACTGCCAAGTGGGTGTGGGAAAATGGCGCACTGACATGGAACACAAAAATCCGAGTGTTTCAGGCCTGTGTCCTCAGTACCTTGCTCTATGGCAGCAAGGCCTGGATAATGTATGTCAGCCAAGAACGACGTCTCAACGCATTCCATCCTTGCTGTCTCCAGAAAATCCTTGGCATCAGGTGGCCAACGCAGAAGTCCTCAAGGTGACCAACATCCCCAACATATACGCCCTACTGAGCTAACGGCACTTGAGATGGCTTGGCCATGTGAGCCGCATGGAAGATGGCAGGATCCCCAAGGACGCATTGGACAGCGAGCTCCTCATTGGTATCAGAGCCACCAGCTGTCCATGTCTCCGCTTTAAAGACGTTTGCAAACGCAACATGAAGTCCTGCGACATTGACCGCAAGTCGTGGGAGTCAGTTGCCAGCGACCGTCAGAGCTAGCAGACAACTATAAAGGCGGGGCTAAAGAGAGGCGAGTCAAAGAGACTTAGCAGTTGGCAGGAAAAGAGACAGAAGTGCAAGGAGAGAGTCAACTGTGTAAAAGCCCCGACAACCAATTTTACCTGCAGCACCTATGGAAGAGTCTGTCACTCGAGAATTGGCCTTTATAGCCACTCCAGGTGCTGCTCCACTGACCTCCTCGAGGTGCAAACCCATCGTCTCTTGAGACAAGGAGGCCAAAGAAGTAGTGATTCAGAGGTTACACTGCTGCAAGAGGAAACATGTAACCACTGAAAGGATGGAAATGAAGTTTGTGAGAAATATATGCAGAGGCAAATGAAGTAAGTGCTCTTTGCTTGGTCCTTTAACCATTGCAGCTGGGTAAATCAATAAATCTCTAGACTCATTAGAGGGGGAGAGCAGCTCTTTACCTAGTGTATATCATATGAGCAGAATTTATCATCTGTTTAGGTTTTAGAGTGAAGGCTGTGGAATATAAAATGTAAAAGCATTGGCAAATTTTTCTCCTTTACCAAACAATTCTGTAACACTACTTATTAGAACCAAAAGATTCTGCTTAAATAAGTATGAAGTATCAAAAATAAAAAGCAGATGTTTGTTCTCCCTACAAAAGCAATCACATGGCTGCTTTAATAAACATAAACTGGATAATTAAAAAAGTGGCCTCATTAATGTTTAATTTTTTTTTTGAAAAGCTTCCATGTCTATATACAAAAAAAGCTAATTTATTTTCTTTGCAAGCTTAAAGAGGTCTTTGATCTGTCATCAATTATCAATGACATGGAGTAAAGAATGAGAAGGCAAGGCAGTTAATACTGGTACACTTTATATGGATGGTCTTATCACTCCTATAAATTTCCACAATTTGTTTCACATAATCTATCTCATGGGATGTGGGCCTTGCTGGCATTTATTACCCTTGAGAAGGGCCACCTTCTTGAACTGCTGCAGTCTGTGCGGTGTAGGTACACCCATAGAGCTGTTAGGGAGGAAGTTCCTGGATTCTGACCCAGCAACAGTGAAGGAGCGGCAATATATTTCCAAGTCAGGATGGTGTGTGACTTGGATAGGAACTTGCAGGTGGTCGTGTTTCCATATGCCTTTGTTCTTCTAAGTTGTAGAGGTCTCAGGTTTGGAAGTTGCTGTCTAATGAGTCTTGATGAGTAGCTGCAGATTGATGCACCAAAGTTTATGATTTACTTAATCAGGATTTAATTCAAAAAACTGACTTCCCTTGCAGTCTTTCAGGTTTTTCACACTGCAGGAGATTGAGCTAATGGACAGTAGGTGCTGGTACAAGGCAGTGTCTGGGGAAGCAAAACTTAGTAAATTCATTATAGTTTAATTATGAAACTTTACCTGAAAAAAAATTTTCTTTTCAAATCACTGGTAACACAAAGAAACATAGAAACCTTGTCACAGCAGGAGGAAATGGATATTGAATTGTGCTGCAAAGTAAAAATTGTTCCTTTATCAACTTGCGGCTAATCTTAAAATAGAAAATTAAAGGGATGATGGGTTGAGTTTTCTTTTCAGCCCAACTACAGTGCAGCAGCCCAACATAATCCGCTAGTCAGGCCGCCCCCCCCCCACCCCCCCTGCTCCATTCATGAGGAGGGGCGGGCTCTATGATGCATTTTTATAGGGCAGCCAGCCCTGCTACTACATCTAAATTTTTAAAGGCCTACCCCCCACCTCCACTGCCACCCAATGCACTGCAAAATAAACTATCACCCCTTGCCCCCCATAACACTTACATGTAATAGTTGCCCTCTCCTCCCCTCCAAAACACTTACCCACCCTCCCCCACCCAAACTGATCAAAGTGCAGAGGTCACCCCTTCTCCACCCTCCCCTATACTAGTAATGCACATTTGGACTTATACCACCACCCTCACTACACTGAAAATCATAAGTAAGCCCCTTCCCCACTTCAGTGGTGCCGGCTTTCCCTGGACGGGAAAGTGAAGGCGTGCGAGTGCCAGCCGCTCGCAAGATCCCAGACAGCAGGTAAAATCAGCACAAGTTTTATTTAAATGTATTCAGGGACTTCATTTACATATGTAAAACTGGATCCCATCACCCAGCGGTTGGGGGGTGGGGGGGGGGGGGGGAAGCTCTACTCTCAGAGTCACACACCGTGGCAGGCCATGGCTGGTACAATCTGCTGGCCACCCCCCCACCACGGATCCCAACATCGGGACCTCAACAGAATCCAGCCTGATGTGTGTTTTTTCCACCAAAGTTACAGATTAATACACCGACTGGGGTAATACAAATGTCTCTCTGCAGCTCCATTATTTATCTATCTAAAGACATTCCCTCAACTATGAATTTGAGCCAGATTGCTAGGCAATGTGGTTCTGCAGCTTCCCCGTTCAATGAGATAAATTTCTTTGGCAGTAACTAAGAAAATGACAACAAATTTAATTACATAATTGTCTAGGGGAGATGATCTAAATGCAAGGTTGAGACCTGTCTGCAATTTTAGTACATTTTGTTTCAGATTCTGTGCGTGCTTCCAAAATGGAGCAAGCTTGTTGTGTAGCCAAAACATATGCAAGCCGTATGTACTGGGTCATAGTTGACTCTTCATCTCACAGCTGGTGCGTTTCTCTGTGTTGACTGTTCAACATGTATATTTCAACCTCACCAAGCTGTAATGAGAGGCCGCTTTTAAGAGCAGAACAAATGACAATGTATTTGCCTCGCATTGTAAATAGGTAAAACATGTGTATATTGGCATATGTAAACAATTGAGAATTTTGAAATTTCGGTCAATAAATTTCATTCAGTCATGCTTATGGCATTAGTAGTTCCACATCGTAGCTCTCATCTCTAATTCTACTTCACTGCCCTTTCACCATACCTTTACTTCAAGTGTCTAACTCCCTTTTAAACAAAGCGATCTGCTTCAATAGTCTATTGTGCTGATGCATTCTATATTTTAATATCTTTTCATGTGAAAATGTTTCTATCCTTTCCCTTTATGCTTCCAGTAATAATCCTCAATTTATGCCTCCATAATTATTAATTCACTGTATGGAGAAAATTACCATTTTCTCAACCTCTTTCTAACAAAAACAGCTCCCATTCAATAAACAAGCTGATGGGTCTGCCAGTGGTTTTTGTACAGTGCCTGCTCCGAATACTTTTAGTCAGTCACTATAAACAAAAACAGCAGTGAACAGTTATTATGTGGATGTTTAAATATTGGTGCAGCGATATTAGTTCTAATGCCCTCTGTTAATGTAATACAATATTAAGGTTTTTTTTTTAAGAACATGTAATGACATAAATCTGACATATCTGCAATTAAGATGTCGTACAATTGAACTTTAGTACAAATCACGAGGTCAAATTCTAGAACTTGGTAGGAGAAACCTCCCACGTTTTGGAAACTGCCATATCTGCGACCCCAAAATGGTACGCAAAACTCTTTTTAAAGGAATGATAATTGGAAGTAAGATTGAGTACCAGAGCAATAACACATCAGAATTTAGAGGGCATTGAGTTTGATCGCCCCATTGATCATGTCGTTTGAAACTCTTGATGTCATTGCCTTGTATCACAGACAAACCTACGTAATATAAAATATGTTCTGGCCTCACTGATTCAGTTCATTCATTATGCAGTAAACCCTTTCCAGATTCTTGCAATAATTCCTGACTTTATTTCATACATTAGACCAGAACATAAATCCATTCCATATTTTTTGTGCTGTGCTGTTCAACTGCAAGCTGAAACTACTAATGGAGAGCTTAAAGGGGAAGGTGGACCTACAGCAGTGTACCTTTTGTTCAAAGTGCCCCCTTTTTTTGACAAATAAATATTACACTTACTAGAAATGTTTTAGTGAGTGAGGTCTCCCTCCATGCTCAGTAACTGCAGTGAGATCACAGATAGGAAACATAGGTGTGTCCCCTTAGTACACTGTCCCCTGTTTAAGAATTTAATTATTGTCACGACAGTCTGGCGAATAAAAATATGTAGATATGACAGAAGCAGATATAAAATTAATTTTTTTGTTCAAATGCAAAGTGAGTTCTGTTGAAAAGCACAATATTTTTGATGTATTCAAAAGTGAATGCTGCCCTTGTTCGGGTGTCATTCCCATATGTTAAATAAAGACAGAGGCTTGACGGAAGCAGGTAAATTAATAGAAACAGAAAACAATGTTCACATCCATTGATATCATCTAACATTAATAAAAATTATATTTAGTCATCATTTCTTACATGAAAAGAGAATTCATTCAATTCTTTCCCCCCAAGTAGTGAAATTTTGATTGAGTAGAAAGCATTAGGATTTGCCTCATTAGTCAGATGCGTGATTTCTTGGGACATTAGTCAACTTTAATCTTCTCCATTAATCCTCCATTTTGCAACTTCATGTTGAATTAAAATATTTTGGCCTTAACTCATCATTGTACATTGCCATTAGTCCACCACAGTGGTTCTAAATTGAATGAAGAAAAACTCTTACCTTTTCCAGCTCCTGGATTATATTAAGACATTTTACAAACTCGACAGTGGTGCTTGGACAAAAAAAGTCTAAAATATTTGATGGTACTGCGCATATTTGACAGGTGTAAAATAGATGCCCAAGGGTCAAATTTGATGGATGGCGTGAGCACTCATTCAGTGCTAAAATGTCATATCGGTTCAGACTGTTCAGCAGGTGTCCAGGGCAAATGCCTGCAACTTAAGTCCATTACATATGCAAATTGCCACCTAATGCCTTTTTCAGGACCCTTTGCCAAATTGGACTGCATGTGACCATCGCACACATTGTTTTTTCATTCACTCAGCAGTCAAACCAGCAGTCCTTAAAGGTTTGCTGCTGGTTTGGCTACCACCCAAAAGGTAAATTAAGAGTTTTTTTTTAAACTTATCACATTGTAGAGCCAGAACGAACACCCCCTGCACATCAAAACCATAGGCCACTGCCAGTATTTGCTCACCATCCTCCCAATTGCCTATCCCTCCACCCTGGACTCACTCGAGGCCCACATCCAGTTGCCTTTGTGGTTGTGAATAGTGTCCACATCTCATCAGTACTCTCCTAATTAGGTTACAGAGTCTGTTTGCTGTGCTCTTGTCACTGGCTTCAGTTGGAACTACACCAATTCATACCCAACCCAATTTCCAGGTCAAATAATTGATGACAATGTTAATCAATTTGATTTTTTTTATACAGAACACTGCAATTTTTAATTGATTAATTTAATCTAGTATTTATAGCTGATTGAATTGAATCAATTTATATTTTGCTCATTGAACTCTACTTAACGAATGTTGAAATTCAGATGCTCTGTCATTCATCTAAAATCTACTGAATGGCCCTCATTTAACAAACCAATATGCTGAAAATGAATATGCAGAAGAAAACCTCTTATAGCACAGCAACATTTGCTAATGACACGAAGCCAAATAGCCATATAAGAGACTGAAGGAGCCATGCCTGTAAGGCAGAAGGGTTTGGGAATGACAGATGGATTTCAATATTGGATGAGGAAATATGCGCATGTGTAGACACTGAATATACTATTTTGTGTTTAAATCAGACATGGACACATCATGTTAACAAGGAAAACAACATTCAGGTCTGGGGGTGTGGTCTGTTCAAAATGATACTTTTTTTCTCAAAAAACTATGTGAATTGGACTTTAGTCTTGTGGAAAAGTACATTCAATCTGAAATATTGTCAATTCCACCACCGCTCCACACATGCACTGTGGGCAAAAAGTTTGTTTTACTATGTTGAGTGGGACTGCGATTCCTGATCTTCAATCTTAATTACAGAGTTCCAATTAAATTCTCAAAGCTTAACATCTGTTCTTTTTGGGGGCATTTAGCAAACTGGACTACTAAAATTATACTACAAGCAAGACTTCTATTTTTAGCAATGATCACTGGCCAGTAAATGAAACTTACAAACTGAAATGGTTGAAATGCCACTGAGAACTGTCTGAATTATGTGAGAAAAACAGTTCCAAAAGGATTAAGGCATTCCCCCATGAATGGTCAAAAAAATTATTTATAATATTTGGATGCTGTATAAAGAGAAATGCCAGTTTGGCTGATACTGCAACTTGGGAAGAACTAATCACTTGAAAGAACAAAATTATTAAAAATTGCTGGGTCTTATGGGACAGTTATAAAACTGGGAGAAGAATGTTGACTAAGCGTGTCAAGGAGCATTTCAGATTTTAGATCTTATTTTGTTTTAAGCCAGTTTCAGAAATGGTTGTTGTGTAAAGCTATAATTCATTCATGGTTTAAGCTGGCATGTCTTTCCTGACCCATTATGTTCATTTCTGAAGGGAAGCATCTGTAGACTATTGGGCTAAAAAAAAAAAGAGGGCACTTAATCTGGAAACTGATAAAGCTCAGCTATACCTCTCCTACATGTCAGTCAATCCTCAACCCCAAAACCAGTTCTTTCTGAAATCAAACTGTGGATGTGTCAAAATATTTTCCAATAAAGCACTGGGAAAACCAACTCAATTGTTTTCAGCCCCCAACATAAATTCCACTCTTGTCAATCCTCTTTCCAACTACCTGCTCAGATTGAATCAGACCATGTAAAGTCTTCAGGAGGTAAAATTGGGCTTGTTAAGTTGCTACGAGGTCCCTTAAGAGAGGAAATAGCAGAAGGTCTGACCATCAGTTTCAAGTCTTCACTGGATACAGTTGTGGTGCCAGAGGATTGGAGGACTGCTAACATTGTACATCTGTTTAAAAGGGAGCGAGGGATAGACCGAATAATTACAGGCCAGTCAGTCTCAGTCATGGGAAAATTATTGGAATCAATTCTGAGAGACAGGATAAACTGTCACTTAAAAATGCATGGATTAATCAAGGACAGTCAGCATGGATTTGATAAGGGAAGATCTTGTCTGACTAACTTGATCGAATTTTTTGAAGTAACAAGGAAGATAGATGAGTTGATGTGGTCTACATGGATTTTAGCAAGACTTTTGACAAGGTCCCACATGGCTGATCAGTTAAAAAAAAAATCCCATAGGATCCAGGGAAATGCAGCAAGGTGGACACAAAATTGGCTCAGTGGCAGGAAACAAAGGGTAATTGTTGGGTGTTTTTGCGGCTGGAGGGCTGTTTCCAGTGGCGTTCCTCAGGGTTCAGTACTGGGTCCCCTGCTTTTTGTGGTATATATTAACAATTTGGATGTAAATGTAGGGGGCATGATCAAGAAGTTCGCAGACGATACAAAGATTGGCCATATGGTAGATAGCGAGGACGACAGCTGTAGGCTGCAGGAAGATATTGACGGTCTGGTCAGATGGGCAGAAAAGAAATGGAATTCACCCCAGAGAAGTGTGAGGTGATGCATTTGGGGAGGTCAAACAAAGTAAAGGAATACAAGATTAATGAGAAAATACTGAGAAGTGTAGAGGTAGTGAGGGACCTTGGAGACAATGTCCACAGATCCCTGAAGGTAGCAGGACAGGTCGATAAGGTAGTTAAGAAGGTAGATGGAATCCTTTCCTTTATTAGCCAAGGTACAGAATATAAGAGCAGGGCAGTTATGCTGGAACTGTATAAATCATTGGTGAGGCCACTACTTGAGTATTGTGTGCAATTCTGGTCATCTCATTACAGAAAGGATGTAATTGCCCTGGAGAGGGTACAGAGGAGATTTACAAGGATGTTACTGGGACTGGAAAAATGCAGCTATGAAGAAAGATTGGATAGGCTGGTTTGTTCTTCTTGGAACAGAGAAGGCTGAGGGGAGATCTGATTGAAATGTACAAAATTTCGAGGGACCTGGATAAAGTGGAGGTGAAGGGCCTAATTCCATTAGTAGAGAGGTCAGTGACTAGGGGGCATAGATTTAAAGTGATGTGAAGAAAGATTAAAGGGGAGATGAGGAAAAGGTTTTTCACCCAGAGGGTGGTTGGGGTTTGGAATTCACTGCCTGAAAAGGTAGTTGAGGCAGAAACCTTCAACCCATTCAAAAAAAGTCTGGATATGCACCTCAAGTGCTGTAATCGGCAGGACTATGGACCAAATGCTGGAAGGTGGGATTAGACTGGGTGGATTGTTTTTCGGCTGGCACAGACATGATAGGCCAAGTGGCCTCTTTCTGTGCTATAAACTTTCTATGGTTCCTTTCGACCCCTCCTCACCTGATTGTAGCACATGCCTGGTGTTAAACCACAAGCAGATCCAGTCTCTATGCTATTCTCTAAATTACACATTGTCAGTAGCTGAGCTGGTAGCTGCAACTGTGAAATAAAATGACAGTGTGTCTTCATTATCACTGTTCTCTTGTTCCTCTGCCACTGCCTGGACAGGTTGCAGTTCTTGGGTATCTGAAAGCAAAAAGGGTCAAAGGCAGGGTTGTGGTTAGAAGACAGGAGACTGTAAGAAATATATGTTTACATCAGCAGCTTCTCAGTCAGAATAGAATGTGGGATGAGGTGGAAGTGGGATGAGAGAAGGAGGATTAGCCATGTGGATACCCTTATCTTCAATGGCTTCTGCCCCATTGGTGGCACAGCCTCAACAATGGCCCTTAGAATAATGGCCAGCACCATCTCCTCCATGGGGTTTAGAACATGCAGGTATGCCTGTTCTACTCCAGTTAGTTCCTGCTGCCTCTGGTTGTGTGCCATTTCCTCCTGACAGAGACAGAGCGAAGTATGTCACTGAATGTAGTGCAATCTGATTAGGCGAAGTGGCAGTTGGGGTTGAATAGCTGCCATTGTGTGCAAGCTGTGAGATTGTGAGATGTGGGTTTGTAGCTAGCAACAGTACTAAGAGTGTGAGGGTGGGGTGAAGCATTTAAACACTAGGTATAAGTCTTGATTGATAAAGATTGTTGGTAGATGAGTGATGTGAATGTGATGAATTGAGCAATGGCTGAGGCTGGTGGTGCAATAGGTAGGATACGACATTTGAAGATGCATTCAATGAGCTTAGCCACTTTTGTGAGGTCATTAAAGTTCTTACGGCATATTAATATGCAACATGAACTTGCATTTCTGCACAGTTAAAATAAACAAGGTTTTTGATTAACTACACTAACACAAGCCCCTGGGTTTGTTAGTTTCAAAGCACACAAACTTTATCAACTAGCAGAGAAAATTTAACTGCTATTGACAATGATTTACGGGGTGAATTTCCTCAGTCCTTCTCCTGCCATAACTATCCTGTAACTTTGGCGCAAACCCCATTTACATGCATAAACAGGCTTTCTGCTGAAGTTAATGCAGCAAAGCAGGACAAGCTCTGAGGAAGTTCACTCCATTGTGTGATTATTAAACCAAACTGTTTTCCTTCATAATTAGGAAAAGCAGAAAGAACAGTTAATTCTTTCCAGTTGTACATGAGTGAAATCAATGGGATGAAGAGTGGCTTGGTTCAACAACAGGTTGGTAGTCCATTCCACCGTATCACTGCCTGGACAGTGAAAGTGAAAATTTGCCTTATGTATTTTACAGGATGCATTCAGCCCATGGCACCTGTGCCAGCTCTCTGAAGAGCTAATCACTGATGTCATTCCCCTGACTTTTCTCCATATGCTTTGCCCCAAAAAGGTAGTGTGATTGTCCAGTTCACATTAGTGGTAAACTGCTTTTATTGTGCAATCTTTCTTTCGGAAAATTTTATCTGTTGTTTGATTAGCCATAATGGAAACAAAATGGCAATCTTATAAGAGTTACACTGTTTAAATGACAGCATAGTCAAACAACTCTATATCTTGCTGCTTTATAAATCAATATTAATGCTGACCTTTCGCTATTTAAATTTTTTTTTTAATGGTTCATAAACTTGTCCTTTAGGATGTCATGAAGTCTAAACATGAATTACAGCTCACACATTCTGTAGCATTTCACTTTCCAGCCCAGTCACAAGACACAATTCAAAAGATATTTACAAACCAGGCCAGGACATGACGAACAAAATAGCAAAGCGTAAGTTTTTTTAAAATCTCAAATGGAAAACTGGACCTTATTAAGTAAATCATTTCTGGATTGTTTGCTTGGCTTAAGAAGTCTGTTTATGTCAGTGGCATTGCTAGATATACAAAATTTCAGACTAAGGAGTCCCTTGGCAACTATGAAATCCAAGTGACACCTGTGGTCTGTATTCATTGAAGTAAAATGTCCGGTTTATAAGGAGAGGAAAAGAACTGATCTAAAGCATCTGCTAACATTCCTACATTCCATCTTAGTCACTGAGTAAAAAAAAAGTTCCCTTGCTATTAAATGTCAAAAATTCTGCAAGGCCTGGCCTATCCACTTAAGTGTTAGCATATGGTAATAAACATTCCAAATTCCTCGTTCGCGATATTTTACGCTTGCACTGTGTAAAACCAGATGTAATCATCTAATTGTGCAACAAATATCATGAGCATGGTTTTTCTCCACTAATTAATGCAGAATTTATATGCTGGGTTTTGTTTTCCATTCTTGGAATGTGGGCGTCACTCGTATTTATTGCTCTTTGCCCTGAGGTGGTGGTGGGTTACCATCTTGAATCACTGGTAGTTGTTTGATACTTCAGAAGGCAGTTAAGAGTCAACCACGTTGATGTGGGACCTGTTCTACTATTCAATTGGATCATGGCTGATCTGTATCTTAATTCCATCTACCCGCTTGGTCCTATATGCCTTAATACCCTCACCAAACAAATATCTATCAATCTCAGTTTTGAGATTGGCCTAAGCCTCTATAACTTTTGGGGGCTTCATGGTCACTTTTCTTTTATCTCCAGATTTTTAAACTGATTTCAAATTCTCAGATTACCATGATGGGATTCAAACTCACATTCACAGATTAGACCATGCATCTGGATTATTCATCCAGTAACACTGCCACTACACTACTGTAATCCTGTGTTCAGATGCAAACTGCATAAGAGTTGGCTTTCATAGTGTCTGTCGAGCCAGGATTCTCCTATTTTCTTGCTTCCTTTGGGGGACATTAAAAGGTATATTACATTACAGAAATGTGTTTTCCATTTTTTCTGTGTGTATAAAATGCTTCCCCCCTCATGCCTCGTTATACCTTTGATGTACATGAAATTAATTTGTACATGTAAAGTTGCATAGGAAAAAAGGCTGAATAAATGTCAAACCTCATCCAATTTGCACTAAAACTTTTACCTTTAAATTGGTATACAGAGGATAATATTGTGATGAATCCAGACAAGCAACTGCTGTAGTCGATCAAGACAGGAGATAGTGTTGTTCAGGGAAATGAGATGAATACAAATATATAACTAAACAATCATTACATGAATAAGAAGGCATTAAAGAATACGTAGAAAATAGCTTCATACTAATGCAAAACACATCAGGCTGTAATGGTAAGGACTTGCCCCAGTACCCAAAAACACCTCAAGAGTCGGATGTCTTGTTCAAATGAGCGATCTTTATTTACTTGCATACAAGCAGAAGTCCTACTCTCACAAATGATTGTAGGGATTCTACTAGTACAATGTTTGAGCAGTAATTTTATACAGTTACAGGAGATTTACCTGACAAGCTGTTTATTTAATTACATCATCTGCTATCTTACTATCTTCCCTAATCTCATCCTGCCTGAAGAACATAAGAAATAGCAGCAGTAGCGGCCATTCAGCCCCTCAGACCTGCCCTGCCATTCAATAAGATCATGGCTGATCTGCCCCACATCTCAAATCCTCTTTCATGCCAGCTCCTCATGGCTCTCAACTCCCCGATATTTCAAAAATCTATCTACCTCCTCTTTAAATACTTTCAATGATCTAGCCTCCACAACTCTCTGGGGTAGAGAATTCCAGACATTCACTACCCTGAGAGAAGAAATTCCTTCACATCTCAGTTTTAAATGAGTGTCCCCTTATTCTGTAACTATGTCCCCTAGTTCGAGACTCCCCCACTAATGGAAACATCTTCTCAACATCTACCCTGTCAAGCCCCCTCAGAATCTTGTACATTTCAATAAGGTTACCCCTCATTCTTCTAAACTCTAATGAATAAAGGCCTAACCTGTTTAGCCGTTCTTGATAAGTCAACTTCTTGATCATATTATTCACCTCATCAAACTCTTGATTAGGTTATTCATGTCATTTGTGTGCCTCCCCCCCTAATCTCGTCTACCTCTTGATTAGGTTATTCATGTGATTTCCAGTGTCTAACAGGGAAGCCTTTCTCAAGTTTCAGGGACCCAAGTTGTGCCAAGTATCCCATGATACCCTAAGCCAGTCTCCCCTATAAGGCTAAACGTTAGGAATTTAGCTGCCAATTGTGAACAACTTTAAGAGATTTTTGTATATTATTCATCACACCACCTATGTTGATGTGGTTTTCAATGTTGCCATTATGTAATGCTGAGAAAACATTCGACTGTGTCGACTATCAGTACATGTTCCAAGTCTGCTTGAGATATGACTTTGCAAATACAATCTATCAGTTGTCAACTGGAAAGAAAGACCCTGTTTTAAAGTTGAATTTATTTTATCATTTGTGGAAAAAAGAACAGATAAGAACATAAGTGAAAGAAAAGCACCTTTATGATGGAAGAAACAAGGATGGAAAGTAGCTATCCCATTATTCTATAAGGGGCTCATAACACAGCTAGCCTTAACAGCTGTTTATGGGGTAAAAAGACAAAAGATCCATCTCTCAACCATCCAAAGATAGGAAAGGCCTGAACACACCCAATTTTGGTTCATATTTTTGGACTTTCAAAATCAGACATTAAACATACTGCCTGAAACTAAGTCAGAATGCTTTGAACTAAGATAGAAATATGTTGCTTTGTAGCGTATTCTTCTCACATCATCTGAAGTACTAACCTAACGTTGAATATCATCTTATCAGATTGCCATGCAAGATTTGGAACAAAATTCAAAACCTCTGATGCTCCACATGATAATTTGCAACTATTTTCTTATCAGCTGACACCTGTCAAAACCTCTAGAATTTATGATTCATAATGAAGAAGCTAACTGGCCTTTAACAGAATCCATCTTTTGGAAGAAGCCTTGAAGCATGAAAAAGTGACAAAATTGGGCAATTGCATGGCCCTAAAACCCTGTTTGCGGTGGTGCTCACAAAGTGATATGATCAGATAAATGTTGAGGAAATAAGGATTACAGAATCTTGTATTCACATTCATCTTCAAAGTTTTCTTCTATAGAACTTTAATGCACAATATACATCATAAACTATAATTACTTTACAAAATCTACTGTATAATTCACCATACATACCTCCGCAGACGATCAGGTGTGTAAATCATGAAAGTACTGTTAAATACAGATATTGAGCGGAAACATTGGGATCGATTTTAACTGTTCCCACTGGCTGGGAAATGGGCAGCAGTGGGTTGATCACCTGTTTAACATTTTCCTTCACATAGACTTCAATGGACAGGGTGTAAAATGGGCAACCAGCCTGCTGCCACCTGTTTCCCACCAAGCAGAAGCATTTAAAACGGAGCACATTATTTTAACATTAAGAAGACAATGTTTTATGTTTGGCAAGTTCACAATTCTTAGAAGCAGCAGGGTTGAGTTTTATAACTGGAAACTCTCACTGAACACTTAAACAACAAATAACAGTTACATTTGAACATGCAGTGAGTATTTATGCAAACATACATCAGATCCATGGTTACCCGACGGATAACAGTGGCGCCTAACTGATGTGTCACTTTGGTGAAACAGAAATGCTTAAAATATCACTCTATGTCTGCCAGTATGGATTTCCATTATGTTCAACCGGAAAAGTGCCAATGGGACGAACTATAAAGTACATGAGCTTCTCATCAACTGCAACACACCACAGCATCATCAGAACATAAAACTGTATTTTTATCTAACATGACATTTGAACTAATTTGCTGCTCTTTAAGCATGAATCCATTTCTGTACAACTTATTCTTTTCTCAGAAAAACCATACAACATTTTGAACCCTTAAGCTGTGAGCTTCAATGTTTCAAACCTCAAATGCACCTTGGAATTTACCATTCATTCCAAACAATAAAGAAAGTGATGGGGGAATGGAACAACATGCAATTAAATATATTATTTGGTCCAAATCCTGCCCATGAACTAATTTCATCTGGTTTCTGCCTTTTCTCATATTAAGGATGCAAAGTCAATTCAATTACAGTTAGCTTCACTGATAGATGAAACTTACTGTTGTTGAAACCAGCTTTGTGCACTTAATATATGAGGAAAGGCAACCACATAAACCCCTCAGGCTTGGTGGCCTAGAAAAAGCTGCTCAGTGAAGTAATTTACAGAGCTGCGGCTGAAGCCTCCCAGTCTTCAAGCTCGGGGCAGGGGAAGGGCTGAAAAAGATCGGACTTAGGACAAGGAATAAGAGTGAGTGAGAATATTGGGAAGAGGGAATCAGCTGGAATTTCCTGTACATGAGGGCATGGATTTTTGTATATGGGAGTCAGTTTTTGTGTTTGGGTTTCAATGTGTATGGGGGAAGGAAGGGTCTGGATATTTTTTATATGGGTGGTGGAGGACAGGGTGGGGAATTCTTTGAATTTTCCAGAATTTGGAGATCGCTTTTCTGCATAATCATGAAACTCACTTTTTTTGATACAAGTACCTTGGGACCCTGATACAGAGCTTGCTGAAGATAGTAATTCTGTTCTATACCAGTTTGGTTAGTCTGACAGCGACTTAATATACAAAACAGAAAAGCATTTTTGAAGCCTGTTCTATTCCTAAAGCAAATGGTACGCTCAGCAACAAAGAAAATGACCTGATAAAAGGGAATGAATAACAAAGAATAGACAATGGCTTGACATTATTTTTGTGCTTTGATGATGTTCACCATTTTGATCTTTGTGTGTAAGAGAACACAGTTCTATTTGTTGGGCTACAAAGGCTACTTTTAAAATCAAATGCAGAATCTGTATAGCATTCCTCTTTATTTAGGGTGCTTTTCTGCCAACTTCAAAGTTATTCACTTATTTTTAAATAACTAATAAATGAAATAAGTAACAGACAATAGTTTTTACTGTAACAGTGGATAGACATATGAACAAATGAAAAAGAGGGACAAATAAAGATCAACTAGTCCATCCAGCCTGTTCCATCCAAACATGAAACATATCCCATTAGTTAGTGAATCCCAATTGTGGTGCAATGAGAAAAACCACAACATAACTTTATAAATTGTATACTATAGCTGATAAACCTTCGTCCAAACTATTATTGTGATGGACAATGAAAAATCCTTTAATACTTTTAGAAGCTACACCCTGAACAATATCAAACACACATCTCATCAAAATTGCAAAACAGTACATCTTGTATTGCAGCCTCTACATTTAAACTTCAAATGTGAAAAATGCTCAGGTTCAACAAATTAGAAAAGAAAATATGTAGCGATTAAATAGGTCTTTGGTAAATAAAGTTCTTGTTACAACCATCTCTTGGAGAAAAGAAATTGGAACTTAATTTTGATACCTTCTGTTACATCTAAGGCCAGATTATGGCAAATTCACAACCAAACTTCACAGCTCTCAGGCACCATGTTATTATAATAAAGGTGGAATGCAGCTTTATTTCTTCAGTTCCTTGGCCAGGGAATTCATCAGAGCTGTTCCCTTTCCATCGGTGTTACTCTGCTGAAAGTGTAGTGGATGCTCCGTTTAACAGCGTAAACAAAATTTCAACCGCACTTTTGTAGAATTCACATGCGAGAAGAGCTGGAACAGTCTTGAGGAATTTCCTGGCCTTGGTACTCAAAAAGTACTAAGCAGTAAGCTCACATTGTGCTAATCAGTGCTTGTATCTTTATTTTTGGAATGTTTGAATAAATATTGTTTAATTAGTGCAGTTGTGGAGATAGACCTGGTCAGCACAACCATAATAAAAGCAGCTAAGTTATTAATCTGGATGAATTGTTGGGTGGAATGGTTTAGAAGCTTGCTATAGAAACCGACATCAGAAGTATTGGCTTTTAAAGAATTGAGTGAATCCAGAGCCACTTAAAACTCACTTTTTAGAGAAGTGCTGGTTTTCATTTTACTGCAATATTAAACATTCTAATCATTTTGATTTTCTTTCCACATCTGCTCAAAAGCATCTCCTCTCCACTTAAGACAGCCAGTGCACCTTCTGATAACAGATTCAGATCATATCTGATGAACAAAGCTCAAGGCAGTGCAAGATGATGTCTGAACACGCATTACACACTTTTAATAAATAGTCCATTATCACGTTCTGTCAGTTTATGTTGTAACTGAAGTTGAAATGTACACAATTCAGGCTTGATGTTTTTCTGCACATTGTAGCACTAAAAGATGTTGTTCATACTTAAGTTTCATCTGATCTCTGGTAGTGATGTCCAAGTGATGATTTTGTGACTAATTTCCTTTGTATTCAGTCTGGCGACTGGTTCTTTGCTGTTCGAGAGAGAAAAGGCTACAGGTTAATTTATGAATTTTTTACAACTTATACAAATAAATAAAATTCTACAATTCCAGAGAAAAGACCATTTATTTTCAGTATTTAATAGGCTTTAAACTGAAGATGTGTTACCTGAGGAAAATTTGAAGGAAGGATGGATAGAATTTATTATACAATGGAAAAAACTTTGGATTACAAGTCAGGCCCGCCTTCTTTTAACCACCTACTGTGACATTGCAGATAAGCAGAATCATTGGATATCCTTTCTGAATCACAAGACTGCTACAATAGTTGGAAGTGGTGTGATTGGCTAAACTAGCAGTCATAATCATGGATGCTTTCTCATACGAGAGGACTGAAGACATTCCATCTTCGACTGTCATGAAGGTGTATATTCCCAGGTGGATGCAATGAATCAATGTCACATCTCCACAGAAGAAAATGCCAATGAGAAAATTCTACAGAGAAGGCATTTACCTCAGCCCAGTATTTTTTCAGAACTGCCAGAAGCACAGGCAAGCAAAGACTTTTGGAATTCCTCGGTGGAAGCTTCTGGGATCAGGAACTCCAACAGCAGGTCCCAGATGCAGTAAACCAGATGTCTGCAACAGAAGAAAGTTCCATCGTCATATAGTTATTGCAATAAAGCAACAGGATTGTAAAGGAAGACAGACATTCTGACAGACGTTATTAGAGTAAATTTTACGGATTAATGCTGTCAGTACAGAGCTTCCCATAATGGGATCTCAGGTGTGGTGGACAGCTGCCCAATTCATGGCCCATGTGGCAGTCTGTTCATTAAAATTGCTGGATAATGATATGGGCTCAAATCTTGCAAACTGGCCTCTATCACCAAATATCTCACAAGTGTGAAGTTTTGCACAAGGACCACATAGCCTGGATTTTGCAGTTGTGATGATCGTGAAACTGTCAGCATTCGTCGTCATTACAGCCGTGAAACTGATAGCAACCTCTGGCCTCTGCACATGCGCAATTGAATGTGGAAATCCAGAAGTTGCTATCAGTGATTCCCTGCTCCTCCACTGGGTGTGCTGTTGAAAGTCCTCACAAATAGAACTATACATTTTTATAGAATCACTCACCAATAACAAAAGTTATTCAGAATTGATAATAAAAGGAAATGTTGAAAAATGTAGTAGGTGGAAATTATGAAAAGTATTAGGCTATTCAGCCCTCGTGTCTGTTCCACCATTTCAGTTATCTCATGGCGGATCTAAACCTCAATTCCAATTACCCACCTTTGCTCCATACTGCTTGATACTGTTACCTGAGTTAAATCTTTTGATTTGTGTTGAACGTTTCAATTGACTCACCATCCACAGACTTTTGAGGAACAGACTTTCAGATTTGAACCAGCCTTTTTGTGAAGAAGTGCATTCTGATTTCACTCCTGAATGGCCTAACTCCAATTTTAACAATATGCCCCTTTGTTCTAGATTTCCCTTCCAAAATAAGTAGTTTCTCTGTATCTATGTTTCTGAATCCTTTTATCATTTTAAATACCTTGCTTAGATCACCCTTCAATCTTCTACACTCAAGAGAATACAACCGAAGTCTTCCTAACATAACACTTTAAGCCCTGATATAATTCTGGTGAATATGTGCTGCACCCCCTCCATGACCAATATATACTTCCTGAGGGGCAGTGCCCAGAACTGACCAAGGCTCTATAAAACTGAAGCCTAACTTCCTCCCTTCATACATCAGCCCCCTTAAAATAAAGATCAACATTCCATTAGCCTTTTTTGTTGCTATTATACCTGTTTACCAGCTTTTGTAATTTGTTCCACAGACTCTGCCACAGTCCTTAGTTTCTCACTGTTTAGAAAATACTCTGATTTGTCTTTCTTGGGTTCAAAGTGGATGACTTTGCATTTCCCATATTTGACTCCATGCAATAAAGCTTAACCTGCTCATTTAATCTGTCTATGGACTCTCAGAGTGCTATATTTTCCCAGAACTTATTTAGCTGGACGAATAAAATAGAAAAATCATTTGTCAAATGTAATCCACAATAAAAGTTTCTGTTATCTGTAAGAAAGATGTCCTAAGAATTGGCTAAATCCATCCTGAAAATGGAGTCAGTAGTCCTCCAATCTTGTCCAGACCAAACAGAACTATTCTTTGATTTACATGCAGAATTTCTGAACAGAAGGACAAGAGCAATAAGTTAAATGGAACTGAATATGATCAGATAGTATCTGGGTATAGATTGATAAAGGAGGTAGTGGACAACTTCAAATGTAGTCTGTAGAAACATACAAGCCTTCTAGTGTCTGTTCTTTCTGCTGAATTGTCACCCTCCAGCTAACTCTCATTAAAATCTCAATCTGGCCTGTAGAAACTGCATTCAGTCTGGGTCTGGACAATTGAAACTGGATGCAATTAACCTCATCCTTCCCTCCTCAAAAGGTTACACAGACCACTAACCAAAATTAATTCATGCTTATTAGAGCCTTAAGTTATCTACTCCCCCTCCCCACTCCTCTTGATGCATGTCTTGAGCCTTTATTCTTGGGGCAATTTGAAGATTCATGTCAGAAAGACACATTAACTCGATATGAATCTTCTGCTCCAAAGCCTTGTTAACTTTCAAATTACTGGCATTTTGAAGTGTAAATGCCTATTAAACTGCAACTGCCAATATACAACCCCAATATACTTCCAATTAATTTGTCTCTCTTGGAGTTGTTTATCTTAACACAGATTATCTCAGATGATGATAAACATATCAGAGTTTATAACAGCATTTTTTTTTAGAATTTTTGTTATTCCTTAGGAACAACTTGAGATCATCAAACAAGGGTTACTTAAATTCAGGTAGCAAAATTCAGGTACTTCATTCTGAAACTACAGAATTCTGCTAACTTCTTCTCTGGCCATACACAACGCAACTGTAAGAGTACGCAAGAGATCTGCTATTATGCCTTCACACTATTAAACTGACCATAAAGTTCATCGCCAGAGCTGGCGGACAACCATAAAGGTGGGGCTAAAGCGTGGCGAGTGGAAGAGACTTAGCAGTTGGCAGGAAAAAAGACAGAAGCGCAAGGAGAGAGCCAACTGTGTAACAGCCCCGACAACCAATTATATCTGCAGCACCTGTGGAAGAGTCTGTCACTCTAGAATTGGCCTTTATCGCCACTCCAGGCACTGCTTCACAAACCACTGACCACCTCCAGGCACTTACCCATTGTCTCTCGAGACAAGGAGGCCAAAGAAGAAAAAAAAAGTTCATCGAGCAGCCTGAGTATAATTTGTCCCTCTTCTTCACAACAAAGCAGATACATTTAAAGACCGTAGACCTATCCTCCAGGAAATCCAAACTGCAGACTTAACAGAAGTTATATGGATTAAAGCACTCTGCCATCATAGAATTCTTTGCTTCAGCAACAGCCTATTTTGCTCAGGCTCTGTAATGAAAGTATCGGTTTGGTGCCTGCAGGGCATTCGCTGATTTGTATTGTAAAAAGTTGAGGGAACAGGCAACAGTGCCTCCCAAAACTGAGGGACAGCATGCACATGTCTTACAAACTGAAGTGCAGATTCTGTGACAGAAAACTCAACTTACATTTTGTTTGTTTCAACATTAATCTAAAGATTTGCCACATGGATTTGTTTCAAGACTCATTTTCAATATTAGAGATATCAGCGTTCTACAAAGGTGTACTTTGCGTTTTTGGAGTCAGTGTCAGTATTAAGACTTCCAGGGTTCACTATAAAGTTCCTCTTCTTTTCCCCACAATTTTTTAGCTGCAAGCACAGTGAAACACTCTGCGTATTACTCCAATGTGACATTCAGAAAGATGTCCTTCAAGATTGGTAATTAATACCAAACAATGGCCAAAATTGTACTGTAGACTAGTGTGCAAGAGTTCGATGAAGACTGCCTCAACTCATTATACTTAAGACTCTCAGTGAAAGAGGAGAGTTTGATCCAATAGGTCTGGGTTGGAGTCAAACATGATACCCAGAGGTAAAATGACAGTATTCGAACCCACTGCAGGTGAAGTACATTTTAATTTATGTGAATTTAAAGAGTAAAGTTCCTCAGGCATTGAGCTGAATTTTATAGAATCCAGCGATATTAACAGAGACTCATGAAACAGGTCTGTCTTTCAAGACTTCAAAGAAAATTAAAAAAAAAATCGCTATTAATTCTGGATATGGTACACAAATGCTACCGCAGTCCTCAAAGGGTTTAGGAACAAAAAGCAGATTTGTACCATATGGTACGGTTCGGTTGAAAGAAGAGGTGTGTATGAAATCTTGACAGTTCTTTGAACGTAACTGAATTTCAGGTTTAGTCCAATTAAAAGCTTTAAGCATTTTTGACTAAAATGCAATACAGTAAAATAGTGAAGACTTGAATATCATGCCAAATACTTGCTGTAAATGACGTCCAACTCACAGATTTAATTGGTATTCGGATTTAATTCCAGGAGCAGCGGATGCTATTCAAAAAGTTTAAAATGACTTTACATATGAGCACAATCTACATATGCAGGCAGTCATTCAGGAAGCCATGTTAAAAATGTGAAAAAACAAGGTGAAAATAATTAAAAAGCAAATAAGGTAAGTACATATCAGTGTGCTAACACCAGTTCCAGCAAAGGCAAATTCTGTGTAGAGAGATTTCTCTAATTCTAGTAGATTTAAATATCAGATTGCCCTAGTATCAATATTTAGGCTCAAGATACCTTGCGCTATGGAAATATACAACTTGGTTTTGCTTTCAATCTCAGCCAGGCTATCGGTGGGTAGGCAGATGGGGAATCAGTGCAGCCACCCACATCTTTCCCACATTCTTGTGGCTGGCTTAAAAACTCCATTGGCAGAGATCTAGAAATAGATCAAAAAACATTCTTCTATAAAGAAAAGGTATGGGGAAGAATGTGAAGTAACAAAAAGAAACTGAGAAATATTTAAGCTGTTAAGTAGCAAACTTAATTCAAGTCGAAAGATTATTTCTCTAAGAACACAAGAATGAGTAAAACCCTGACACACGATAAATGTCCTTCGCATCCTTCAAAACACTAAAATGTATCGTAAAGGTTTCATACCGAATATTTACTGTTTACTTTAAATAATGAACAGTTGCATACAATTTGTTACATAAAAGTGAAGATGATCATAACTTAATCATAAACTCACTTGTGCTATTTTCAAGTGTTTTAAATTGTAGTCAAGAGGGCTGTGTTAAATATCCTGTTTAAATTAGGTTTAATTGTTTACAACTTTTGTTGCTGACATTGTGAGCAATCCCAATTTCTGCTTGGAATGTGTTTTAAGTTGGTCTAGAGTTGCAACATCTCTTTATATTCAACAGAATTTCATGTCTTTTTTTATTCATTCATGGGATGTGGACATCGCTGGCTAGGCCAGCATTTATTGCCCATCCCTAAGTGCCCTTGAGAAGGTGGTGGGGAGCTGCCTTCTTGAACCGCTGCAGTCCATGTGGGGTAGGTACACACACAGTGCTGTTAGGAAGGGAGTTCCAGGATTTTGACCCAGCGACAGGGAAGGAATGGCGATATAGTTCCAAGTCAGGATGGTGTGTGACTTGGAGGGGAACTTGCAGGTGGTGGTATTCCCATGCATTTTCTGCCCTTGTCCTTCTAGGTGGAAGAGCACAGGTTTGGAAGGTGCTGTCTAAAGAGCCTTGGTGCATTGCTGCAATGCATCCTGTAGATGGTACACACGGCTGCCACTATGCGTTGGTGGTGGAGGGACTGAATGTTTGTGGATGGGGTGTCAATCAAACGGGCTGCTTTGTCCTGGATGGTGTCGAGCTTCTTGAGTGTTGTTGGAGCTGCACCCATCCAGGCAAGTGGAGAGTATTCCATCACTCTCCTGACTTGTGCCTTGTAGATGGTGGAAAGGCTTTGGGGAGTCAGGAGGTGAGTTACTTGCCACAGAATTCCTAGCCTCTGACCTGTTCTTGTAGCCACGGTATTTATATGGCTACTCCAGTTCACTTTCTTTTCAATGGTAACCCCCAGTATGTTGATAGTGGAGGATTCAACTATCGTAATGCCACTGAATGTCAAGGGGGGATGGTTAGATTCTTGTTTGTTGGAGATGGTCATTGCCTGGCACTTGTGTGGCCCGAATGATACTTGCCACTTATCAGCCCAAGCCTGGATATTGTCCAGGTCTTGCTGCATTTCTACACGGACTGCTTCAGTATCTGAGGAGTCGCAAATGGTGCTGAACATTGTGCAATCATCAGCGAACATCCCCCACATCTGATCTTATGATTGAAGGAAGGTCATTGGTGAAGCAGCTGAACATGGTTGGGCCTAGGACACTACCCTGAGGAACTCCTGCAGTGATGTCCTGGAGCTCAGATGATTGACCTCCAACAACCACAACCATCTTCCTTTCTGCCAGGTATGACTACAACCAGTGGAGAGTTTTCATGCACTGCTTATTTTGCAATATAAATTGAATCGGTGATAAAAACATATAAAACTGGAAAATATTTAAAATGAAATTATTTTCATTCATCTAGCAGTAGCCATCATACTATGAAAGCGTTCACAAATTCCAAGTTTACTACTTCAAGTCCCAGTGAGAAACACTAAGAAATGGTATAAGCACCATGTAGACATGATTTTCAATATTTTAACCCTAGCAAGCACAGGAACTGTCATATTTTGATAGCTAAGTAAAAGGGATAGGAGCAGTGTCAAACATCAAATGACACGAGGTGAGACAAATATATTGTTACTTATTTATTATTTAGATAACTGTGTTCTGAACAGATCTACGAAGGGTGGGGTTTCCAACCTGTATTATTACTTGTGAGGCATTACTATCAATAAAAAAACTAAGCAAACAAAATCTGTTCAACAGGCAATAAATCTGAACAGGCTTTCATCACTCTCACTCAACCAAATAACTGTCCTCCTCTTAGTGGTAAAATTATGATAGACAATTTATATTGTTTTCCTTTCTTTGTGTGTGGGAGGGAGGAGGAGACATACATGAGGTTGAGGGGCATCAAGTAACTTGATACAATGCAGTCATTGCTCTGATGGCAGTTTTAACTTTGAAATCTAGTTTTCAACAAAAATTGCATTTAGCCATTTTAATATTTGAACATTTCTCACTGACAATCTGGAACTTATCTTCAAGCTTGTAAAGGTAGAGAATGGACACACTAGGCTGGATTTTAAAAGCCTGCCGCCAACTTCGGCGGCAAGCTCAAAAAGTGGCAGCCCGCACGCCAAACAGCAATCTCCTACGCAGCAGCTGATTTAAATAGCCAGAGAGGCCCGCTTCCCCCCTCACCACCTCCCCCCACCCCCCCCCGCCACCCCATTCACTTGGAAGGGGCGGGCTGTCCGATGCTGGCAATGGCCTCAGCTGCCTGTACGTAGGCGCAGGTGCCTTTTTTAAAGGGCAGCCAGCCCTGCCGCCATATTTAGGTTTTTTAAAGATACAGCCCCCAAAAGTTCTCAAATAAATTTCTAACGCCCGTTTCCCACCCCAATATCAATTACATTAACTATGTAACTATGCCGCCCAAAAACACTTATCTTTTAAATGTGACCCCCCTCCCCCCCACCAACAGATTGCACAAAGTTTAAAGTTCACCCCTTCCCACCATCCCTTATACCCATTACATTTATTTGACCCCATCCCCTCCCCCGCACCGGAAATCTTAACTCCTCCCCTCTCCCCACCAGTGTCACGCCGGCTTTCCCCAGACAGGGAATTGAAGGCGCGGGAGTGACGGCTGCTGCACTAAGGATCGCGGTGGGCCCAGAAGATGGAAGGTAAGTTTATTTAAATGTATTCATTTTATTGATTTTAAGAATGAAATTCAGGTCCTGTCGCTCAGCAGCAGGGGGGCCACCACGGAGCCTCGCTGTCGGCGGGAAGATCGGGCAAGGTCCTCCTGGCTTCAGCCTCCGTGGCAGGCCGCTGCCGGACCAATATTCCACCCCCCCCTGCCCACCCCCCCACCGCCACGGAACCTGACGTCGTGGGCTTGGTAAAATATAGCCCACTGTTTTATCATCATGTGGTGTGAGAGCAAAGCTGAAAGAATTACAAAAATCACTCGTACTGAACTTTGACTTTGAGTTCATATGTTTGACATCATCCTGCATTTCTAATCAGATCATGTAATTCAAAACAACTGTGTTATGATCCCGAGGAGACCAACAAACCAAAAGAACAAATCCACCGACTGACTCCAATTTAGGAAACCAAACCAAACGGACAAGATTTCACTTTTATAAATTTTACTTACTTAAACCAAAATCAACATAAATTAAACATGAAGCTACAGACAGATCACTGTCAATTATATATGTTACAAATTACACCTTAACTATCAGATACAACAGAGATGGGTCTCACGGTGTCACTGGGCAGTCTGCCCAGCATACATGGCACCAAATTTAAGTCACACAATTCTTCACAACTCTGAAGTTCCTCAGATAGATTTTCAGCTCCTTTCTTCAAGAATTTCGCTGCTGCTCTTCTTCCGACAGTAGTTCCCTCTCTATCTGAACTCTACGGGTGCGGTCTTCAGCACAAGGCACACTTCTCCAGAACCTCCACAGCTCTGTTCAAGACAGTGTTGATAGTGTCTTGCCTTTATCAGAGTCCTTCAGTGACAACCTGTGCACTGTATGGTCTGGTTAGTCGGCTACTTTAACTAACAGAAACAGCTCCTGGATTCAGTCTTCACTTTCTTCTGCTTGCCGGAACTCCATTCCTGCCTGATCTAAGGAGGACTCTGTCTCCTTTTATCTGGTTCTAACCAATGTCAGTTTCCCTGGAAACCTGAAGTTTTTGTTTCCGTTTCTGTTTCAATTCTAGTTTAGGGTCTCAAAAACAAGCTTTGCAACCATTGATTCCATCAAACCTGTCAATACTGAAGATTACAGCATCACCGACTGAAGATTTTCCTTGGCTAGCATGACTTGCTTTGAAGAAGACTGGGACTAAAAATATGTGGGCTGGAGGAAGAAGCAGCCTTAAGATTCCTAGGTGCTTAATGCTGTTTTTACCATGGATTTCGGAGATATTGTCCTGCTCTCTGTAAAATCTAAATTTAAGTCCTAACTGGAGATATTTAAGTAGGGTCCAGTTGGACCAGGGTCCAACAAAGAAGACAAAATTCTTCTATTTCTTGCATAAGCTAATGTAGTTTGGATACACATAAAGGGGAATGGTGGGAACTGAACCATAATCAAAATTTGAAATACTGCAGCCTGATCTTGCAGAATAGCATGGATTAGGTATGTTTCCCCATCGATTTTATTTGAAAGGACCCTAAAAAGCATGATTCCAGCTTCAAGAGCCTATGCTCTCAACAGCACTACATAAGGCAACATAATCTCATTTATAATTAACTTGGTGTTGTTTAATTGCAATCTAGCAGATGACTGGAGCTAGAAAATGTGTGTAGCATATTGAACATTTAATTTCTAACCACATTCTTTCTAAAAATATAAAATGTACACAGGTCATATGTATTCATTTTCCAATTAAAAATTACATTTGACTCCAGGAACTTTGGCATGCATGAGATTTTTCTTTTAAAAATGTCTGATTAAGCTCAGGGTTATTTAAAAATATATCCTGCAAAACAGCTTTTGAAGATTGAGCTACAAAGCAAGGCTCTCACTCTTATTTTCCAGTCCCATGAGACTCCACCCATACTGTTGATAGCACCAACTGGTAGCCAAGAATACTGTAAAAAAAATTAAATGCAGCTTTCAATGGTTTCATATGGATTGGCAAAGTAGACAATGTCACTACCAAACATTTGGTTCGATTTATATACAGAGTAGATTTCATACAATTTGAAGCTGACTGGATCCAAATTACAGCTTAGAATGGGTTCCTTCAGCACTTATTTTTTAATGTCTAAAGAGAGGCACTGGGCTTAATCTTCACCTTTAGTGGGCAGGTCCGGTACTCTTCGTCTTAAAACCCCAATTTGCCTGAATGAAGCTCCTGCCTATTCCTAGTAGGAGTGCTCGCTTCCTAAATTGTGGCAAGTTGAAACATCACAGTGGGTGGGTTTCAGATGGGAAGCTATTGCCATCCCATTTACACCGGAAAACAGGGCAGTAGAGAGATGAAAATTGGGTCCATTATTTTGTGCTGTATTAAAATGATTATAAATTCTACGCAGGTTTTCCTGAATTATTCCTGCAATATAAAACTAATCATGTACATGCCTAGTGTCTGTATGATTATAATTTGTCAAGTGAGGGAAGTTGACAAGTATTGTACAATTCTCTGACCCCTCTGATTTTGTTAACATGACCCAAAATTAATGTAAAGACCTTAGGTAAGATGCAACTTACACAAAATAAAGTTTTGCCCTTCCCAATTTTCATTGCTGCAAATGCTAGCTCATTTATTCATTGTACTGGAGGCCAGACAATGCAACGGCTTATTAAACACATTTTTAAGTAGTCCTACACTCTAAAATATAAAAGTGTACCTTTAGAAACAAGTTGCTTTATATTTGGTATACAAGATCAGGAAACCAATTGCTAATCTAATGAGACAGAACCCCTAATGATTATCCCCCAGCTAATGACCACCCTGTACTGGCTACCTGACATCTTCTTCTTCTTCTTTGGCCTCCTTGTCTCGAGAGACAATGAGTAAGCGCCTGGAGGTGGTCAGTAGCTTGTGAAGCAGCACCTGGAGTAGCTATAAAGGCCAATTCTAGAGTGACAGACTCTTCCACAGGCGCTGCAGATAAAATTGGTTGTCGGGGCTGTTACACAGTTGGCTCTCTCCTTGCGCTTCTGTCTCTTTTCCTGCCAACTGCTAATTCTCTTTGACTCACCACTCTTTAGCCCCGCCAGCTCTGGCGATCACTGGCAACTGACTCCCACGACTTGTGGCCAATGTCACAGGACTTCATGTCTCTTTTGCAGACGTCTTTAAAGCGGAGACATGGACGGCCGGTGGGTCTGATACCAGTGACGAGCTCGCTGTACAATGCGTCCTTGGGGATCTTGCCATCTTCCATGCGGCTCACATGGCCAAACCATCTCAAGTGCCGCTGGCTCAGTAGGGTGCATATGCTGGGGATATTGGCCGCCTCGAGGACTTCTGCGTTGGAGATACAGTCCTGCCACTTGATGCCAAGAATTGTCTGGAGGCAGCGAAGATGGAATGAATTGAGACATCGCTCTTGGCTGACATACGTTGTCCAGGCCTCGCTGCCGTAGAGCAAGGTACTGAGGACATAGGCTTGATACACCTGACATGGAGGAGCTCTATAAATGATAATACAAAAGAGAGGTGTTCCAAAGACACAGATCAATCCTTACTTACTTGTATAATAATCTACATCTTTAAAACTGGTTAATCTAACACCATCCCTATGAGGTATTCTAAATTTCATAAAGCTAGGGACAAATATGTTATGTGTAAAGCTAATTTTCTAATTTGCATTGCTCCTAACAGCAAAATTATGTTCCCAAACTTTGTCAAGATGACAGTGCTTGATTTTGGGTTAATCAAAGACTGAAAAGGGGTAGCAGACGAAAGAATGTGATTTGGAGGGGTTAAGCACTTATTAGTGTTGGGTAGGATACAGTAAAACAAAAATGACAGAAAGCGTAACTTTGTATTTTGACTTCTACTAAAATGTGGGTGGCTTGTGGCAAGTGATGAAGTACATCATCTAAGTGCTCTCTGTAGAGTAACCTTATCCAGTGGCAGTTCCTCTCTGCTGTCAGGTACTGTATCAAATATCCTCTAGGACCTCTCTGCTCGAAGAATTATTTCCACTGCTGGAAAAGCAAACTTGCTGCCTGGACATCATCCTCTTCCTTTCTTTCCCTGAAGGTGATAATGCTCTAACACTTCATGAAACACTAACCACAAGACTAGTAACTTAAAGATCTTTTACATTGTCGCTTATTTTTATCACTTTGTTTTTGACTTTTGTTGCAAGGAGTAAAAATAAATCCTACTGTTATTTTTTTAATCCCTTCAATAAACTGTGATTTTGCAAAACTGGTTAGTACTGCAGTTTGGCGACTGTGACTGTAGGTTGTTTGATTTTGTCTCAAACATTGATGCCCAAATATACAAACAAGGGCTATTTTTCACACTCTGTAGGTGCTGTCCTTTAAAGCATGCTTTTTTAAAAAAACAAAATGCATCTTTACAACAGATTTTCTGTTCATGAATAAAAAAAATCCTCTTTCGATGCACTAATCATTTAAACACTATTCCTTTTTGACCTCCTTGTCTCGAGAGACAATGGGTAAGCCCCTAGAGGTGGTCAGTGGTTTGTGCAGCAGCGCCTGGAGTGGCTAGAAAGGCCAATTCTAGAGTGACAGACTCTTCCACAGGCGCTGCAGGTGAAGTTGGTTGTCAGGGCTGTTACACAGTGGCTCTCTCCTTACACTTCTGTCTCTTTTCCTGCCAACTGCTGAGTCTCTTCGACTCGCCTCTCTTCAGCCCCACCTTTATAGCCGTCTGCCAGCTCTGGCAATCGCTGGCAACAACTCCCACGACTTATGGTCAATGTCGCAGGACTTCATGTCGCGTTTGCAAACGCCTTTAAAGCGGAGACATGGACGGCCGGTGGGTCTGATACCAGTGACGAGCTCGCTGTACAATATGTCCTTGGGGATCCTGCCATCTTCCATGCAGCTAACATGGCCAAGACATCACAAGCGCTGCTAGCTCAGTAGGCTGTATATGCTGGGTATGTTGGCTGCCTCGAGGACTTCTGCATTGGAGATACGGTCCTGCCACCTGACGCCAAGGATTCTCTGGAGACAGCGAAGATGGAATGCGTTGAGATGTCGTTCTTGGCTGACATGTTGTCCAGGCCTCGCTGCCGTAGAGCAAGGTACTGAGGACACAGGTTTGAAACACTCGGACTTTTGTGTTCCGTGTCAGTGCACAATTTTCCAACACCCTCTTGGCCAGTCTGGACATAGCAGTAGATGCCTTTCTATTACAAGCATACATATATATTTACATAAACAAATATATTACTAGTAGATCTGCCGTGGCATTTTTCATACAAATGACATACACACACATATATATATGTAATTATACAAAAATATATGAAATAAAATAACATTTATCTATCTGTAAAATATTACATTTCATGCACACTCCATATTTGAGAAATCTTAGAGGAACATGTGTTGTATTTTGGATGAGTAGACAAACTGAGGCATTGCTGAATCATTGACGTGGCTAAGACATTTTCTTCATGTCCTGTCAATAATCAATCCTTTACCAACAACACTGAAACAGATTTACACTACCGTTATCTCATTTGCTATTCATGAATTCTAACTGTGCTCAAATTGGCTGGTGTGTTTGCTTAGCCTTTGTGATTAAAAAAAATTGGCTGTGAAGTGCTTTGAGAAGTCCTGCTAACTGAAAGGTGCTTCATAAATGCAATCCCTCTGACAAAGACAAAAGAGTGAAAACTCGACCGGACTGCCTGGGTCATGCTGTGATGTTGCAGTCTGTAGCCAGGTTCTTAAGGTCCTGAGTTGCTTATGGTCGCCCAGCACGACCATCTGAAGTGTCCTCCGTGAAAGCTCAGCTGCCTTCCACCTCAAACTCTAGTCAAGGGGGATGCACTTCGTGGGAGCACTTCAACTGGTGAAAAATGCACACAAATCGGGCACTAAAGGGTTACACAAAGGTGATGAATTATTCCTGTTAAATATTAGACATAGATGGAATTGCATTGTAGAATACAAAAATGTAAAAGGAACATATTTAGAGCAATTTTTCTCCCAGGTTTATGGGGGGTTGGCTGCAACATTACAGATCATTTCAATTCCAACTGGACACTTAATCCTTTGTGTGCCTACCTACAGCTGCATGGAGAGCTGAGCACTCCAAAGCCAGAATTCTGTATTGGACCAACCTGTTTATCAAAGGATCTTGCAGAGACTCCAGCACTAGCTGCCAACTTATCTTATAACCCTCCTCACCAAGAATTTCAGGAACCAGAGCTGTTGAAACATAATAGAAAAGGGTTATAATCAAAAGACATGTAACTGGACCTTAATTAGGCTACTGTTACTCCAAAGAAAACATCTATTAAAATGTTGGTGATCTTTCAGCGAAAGCAAATGCATGATTGGCAAAGATTCTTCACGGTTCTGGGCCTCATGATCTGAGACTTTCATACACATAAACTTTCAGAACTTAACTCTTGTAAAACTTCTCTTCCTGTGCTAATAAATTTTAATACGAACAAAAAGATATTCAAAAGCTGATGGATCCATCAATTTTTTCCATAGAATTTCGAAAACACTGTGACTAATAATCTTGAGAACATTCAGTATTTACAGATAAACTTGTACTTGTACTAAATGGGAGCAGTCACCAGGATGGATGGTATGAAGTGGCTGAAAGAACTCAAGCTGTTTCAGAGATGACATCATTGCACCTTCACACGCCAATTCAGCTACCCAAAATATCAGATTTGTTTCTACCTACCAGATGGCCCTTCCAGTGAGATTCCAAGCATTTGTTTAAAAGAAATAAACACAAGCACACAAAGGAAATACTTTAGAGCTACTAATTTCTGCAGACAGTCGGATTTCTTTCAAGGGCACCAACAGCAAGACCATCGATAGAAGTTAAGAATTGTTGCACATATTGAAAGCCCATTTACATTTCCCGGTTACTGCCAACAGCACCTCTATATTGATTGCAAACTCAAAATATATAGGGGCACTTGTGCCACTGAACACGAATTGGACCAGCAAAACAGATGGCTTTCACCCACACCTTCTACAGCTGCACAAAGCAGGTGCAAAGCAGCTTCCTGCATGCAGCAGTAACCAGATGTTGGTTAGCTAAGCACTGGAATGAAAAAGAGGTGCTTTTTCTGCATTAGAAATACTGAAATATAAAATAGAGCATCAGTGGCCATAGTGTTGGATAACCACCTCAGAGAGAAAGTCGTGAAAGGATATCAATTCTGTGCTTGAAAATGTCAAATGTCATGTCAATGCTGTAATCTATGGCAAACTTGTATATCTACAGTAATCACGTCTAATTTCACAATACTCAGTGTACCCAATGCTTCTCATTTTTCTTAAAGTCAGTGATGATATACTTCTCAGCCGGATTTCATGCAAACATCTACATGCGATCCCAAAGCAGCTTCAAAATCACACAAAGAACAAGGGAAGTATCAATTAGAAGCATTCCTTTGTTTAGAATTCTATCTCCTCTTTATGTGCTGTAACTGTCATGGTTTGGAACACCTTAAATTATAGGGTGGAATATTTATTCAAATCTCAATAACTGTAATTTCCACTGTAATTTGTCAGATGAAACACTGCCATTTCTAGTCCGTGAAAATGTTAATCCCTCAGTTCAGTAAAGGTTATGAGCAAATTAGAAAGAATGTTCAAAAATACTGCCAGTCATAAAACAACAGTTCATCAGAAGGGGAAAAAAACAAAGTTGTTAGTCACACCCTTGTACTGCCAGAGCAGTATTTCTAGTTATTTACTACTGGAATCTTGCTGCAAAATCACAGGGTGATATTCAGAAAAAACAACAGTAGATACATAACAACACAACTGGACATTTTCTTAAAAATGTAATTATCGCAAACCTACGGCACCAAATGCACTATGTTCGTTATGTACCATTGCTACAGTTTCTTACTTACATGGGATTTTGTATATTGCTTCATCTATTTTAAGGCATTTAGCTTCTCATAGAATGAAGCATAGAATGGTTACAGCAAAGCAGGAGACCATTCAGTCTGTCAAGTTGATGCCAGCTCTCTGCAAGAGCAATTTAGCTAGTCCCACTCCCCGGCCTTTCCCCGTGGAGCCGCAATTTGACCCCCTTCATGTGCTTATCCAACTCCCTTTTGAAAGCCACAACTGAATCTGCCTCCACCAGCCTCTCAGGCAGTGCATAATCACTTGCCATGTAAAAATGTTTTTCCTCCTATCGCCTTTGGTTCTTTTGCCGATTATCTTAAATCTGTGTCCTCTGGTCCTAACCCTTCCGCCAATGGGAACAGTTTCTCCCTATCTACTCCGTCTAGACCCTTCATGATTTTGAACAACTCTATCAAATCCCTGTCAACCTTTTCTTCTCTAAGGAGAACAGTCCCAGCTTCTCCAATCTATCCATTAACAGAAGTCCCTCATCCCTGGAACCATTCTCGTAAATCTTTTCTGCAACCTCTCTAACGCCTTCACATCCTTCCTAAAATGTGGTGCCCAGAATTGGATACAAACTCCAGTTGAGGCTGAAGCAGTGTTTTATAAAGGTTCATCATAACCTCCTTGTTTTTGAACTCTACGCAACAATTTATAAAGCCCAGGATCCTGTGTGCCTTATTAACCGCTTTCTCAACCTGCCCTGCAACCTTCAACGATTTGATGCACATACACCCCACAAGTCTTCTGCGCCCCCTTTAGAATTGTGCCCTTTATATTGCCTCTTCTTGTTCTTCCTCCCAAAATGCATCACTTCACACTTCTCTGCATTAAATTTCATCTGCCATGTATCCTCCCATTCCACCAGCCCATCGATGGCCTCTTGAAGTCTATCACTATCCTCCTCACAATTCTTCCACGTTTTTGGTTATCTGCAAATTTTGAAATTGTGCGCTGTACAGCTAAGTCTAAGTCATTAACATAGATCAAGAAAAGCAATGGTCCGAATACTGACCCTGGAAAACCCCACTATATACCTTCCTCCAGTCTGAAAAACAACCGTTCACTACTCTACTTCCTGTCACAGCTAACTTCATATCCAAGCTGCCACTGTCCCTTTTATTCCATGGGTTTCAACTCTGCTGGCAAGCCTATTATGTGGCACTTTATTAAATGCCTTTTGAAAGTCCATATGGACGATGTCAACCATATTATTTATTTATTTTATTTAGAGATACAGCACTGAAACAGGCCCTTCGGCCCACCGAGTCTGTGCCGACCATCAACCACCCATTTATACTAATCCTACATTAATTCCATATTCCTACCACATCCCCACCTGTCCCTATATTTCCCTACCACCTACCTATACTAGGGGCAATTTATAATGGCCAATTTACCTATCAACCTGCAAGTCTTTGGCAGGTGGGAGGAAACCGGAGCACCCGGAAGAAACCCACGCAGACACAGGGAGAACTTGCAAACTCCACACAGGCAGTACCCAGAATTGAACCCGGGTCGCTGGAGTTGTGAGGCTGCGGTGCTAACCACTGCGCCACTGTACCTCATCAAAAAACTCAATCAAGTTAATTAAACATGATTTACCTTTAACAAATCATACTGGCTTTCCTTAACTAATCTAAACTTGTCCAAGTGACTGTTAATTTTGTCCTGGTTTATCATTTCTCAAATCAGTCAGTTAAACTGACTGGCCTGTAGTTGCTGGGCTTATCCTTACATCCTTTTTTGAACAAGGGTATAATACTAGCATCCCATCCGACCTGGTTGTTTATCAACTTTAAGTACAGCCAGTCTTTCTAATACCTCCTCTTTATCAATCTTTAGCCCATCCAGTATCTCAACTATCTCCTCTTTCACTATGACTTCAGCAGCATCTTATTCCTTCCTAAAGACAGATGCAAAGTACTCACTTAGTACCTCAGCCATGTCCTCTGCCTCCATATGTAGATCCCCTTTTTGGTCCCTAATTGACCCCACTGTTCCTCTTACTACCTTTTTACTATTTATATGCCTATAGAAGACGTTTTGCCTTTTATGTATCTTTTTCATTTCCCCTCCAAACTTTCTATATTCAGCCTTGTTCTCACTTGTATGATCAACCTGACATCTGTCATATATCCCCTTTTTCTCCTCCATCTTATTCTCTATCTCTTTTGTAATCCAGAGAGCGCTGGCTTTGATTGTCCTTCTTTTATTCCTCATGGAAATGCACCTCGACTGTACCCAAACCATCTCCTCTCTAAAGGCAGACCATTGCTCCGTTACAGTTTTGCCTACCAATCTTTGAATATAATTTATCCAGGACAGATCATTCTCAACTCACTGAAATTGGCCCTCCTCCAATTAAATATTTTTACTCTAAATTGCTTCTTGTCCTTTTCTATAGCTAATCTAAACCTTATGATACAATGATCATTGTTCCCTAAATGTTCTCATAAAGGTTAAGTATAAATGAATTGCATTCATACAGTGTCGATCAGGTGCCCAGGGTGTCCCGAAGGGCTTTATAGCAATTTTTTTGCAATGCCCCAGAAAGAGCAATGAAATAAATGATCGGTTAATCTGATTTTGGTGGTGTCGCTTCAGAGATAAATATTGGTCAGGACACCGGTGAAGTCCCCTGCTCTCCTTCCAGCAGTGCCACGAGATCCACCTGAACAAGCAAATGGGCCTTAGCTTAACTCCTTATCCAAAAGGCTACACCTCCAACGATGTAGCGTTCCCTCAAAACTGTACTGAAGTATCAGCCAAGATTACATTTTCAAGTCCTGAAAGTAGGGTTGAACCCATAACCCTGTGACTCAGAGTTGGTTTCTTGTTAAAATGAAAATACTGTGGTACAGGAAATGTTAGATTTCCTATTCAAATAGCAAAACAAATCTTAAGCGGACATGTAAATGAACTTAAAATGTTTTATTTAGCTTTAGGCTCTATGATGAACTCAAAAATATCACCAACAAAATGTTCTGCCCTAGAATTTATGGTCCAGTGAGCTGGGCAACATTCCACTATATTTTAAATATACGCAGTGCCATTGCAAAAAATGATGTTATGGTGTTGAATTAAGATTATGCCATAGTGAAGGGGATGGATCTTAATGTTAGAAATTTCATCATGTAAAAACCGCAAGCCTTGAGCGATTTAAAACTTACATTTTCAGTTACTCAGCAAAGGCACTGCACCAAATCAGGTTTTGTGGTAAGAGGGTAAAACTTCAGAGTTGGGAAAGGATTCCCAGTCCCAACTGGTTAAACCTTTGACTGTGAGGTCAGTCATCAACAAAACACCATGACAATAAATTAGGCAGCAAGTGAAAAAAGTACGAATGAAATTATGGCACAGTATTGTTCGCAAACCAGATGCTGTTTTCACACAGTAGTATACCAGACCACCAGCTAGAACTACGAACACGAATGAAAGGCCAGAAATGAGGTTTTGATGATCAAAAGGAATGCAGCGGATTACAAACCCAATGAAATAAACTGAACTCTGTCCCTTTTTAATGGAAAAATAGATCAAAATTGGACTCGTAATGTGTTAGACTTGACAGGCCTGTGTTAACAGTGCTGTTGACTCTAAGACAAACTTACAAAATATCACAGATTATGAGCTGTGAAGGTTCTGCAGAACTTTTTTTGCTATTTCAAAGACTTGCACTTTCCTTATGCATTTTCAAGCACGATTATTTGCAAACATACAGATGCTATTTTACAATACTTTGTTTCCCTTCTTCCACACCTCATACAGAACACTCAGCACCCAAGTATGTTCTTAACTATTTTTGCAGATTGGGAGATTTAAAAAAAAAATCTAAGAAAGGATATATAACAGTAATGTTTTTTAAAAACATAGCAAAAAACAAAAATTGTCATTAATCAAATGCAGACTGTCAATGCTCTGATGTACTGCCGACCGTGGCAAATTAATAGCCAAACGTTCAGAGAAATAAAAGCAGACATCACTTCAGAAAATATATTTTGTTATTACAGCAATGTGAACATTTTGGCAAACACGCCCAGTAATAGGAGCTTCATAAAAACATTTGGTTTGGCATCACTTAAAGGAAAATAAGTCACATCAATGGATTTTGTGGATACCTGAAGTGAAAGTTTACTACTTGTACTATTAAATCATCGCAAAGACTATGAGACAGTTACAAAAGCCAAATACTGTGGATGCTGGAAATCTGAAATAAAAACAGAAAATGCTGGAAATACTAAATGTTCAGGCAGCATCTGTGGAGAAAGAAAAACAGAGTTAACGTTTCAGGTTGATGACCTTTCCACAGATGCTGCCTGAGCTGCTGAGTATTTCCAGCATTTTCTGTTTTTATCACTATAGGACAGTTAGTATAGGTCTAAGTTAATCCTTAGCAGCAGTAACCTATACAGTTTTAAGCATCAGGCATATACATTGGTATGTTAATTGTAGGAGTTTTCACTAAGTGTTAACACTTGAAAACAAAACCATGAAATAGTGGAATTTCACAGCAGGTCAGTCAGTATCTGTGGAGAGAAAAGACAGATCCTGCTAACTGACCTGCTGTGTATTTTCAGAAATTATCTGCTTTTGTTTCAAATTTAGAGGGAGTTTTTTTTTTGCTTTTTGTTAGTATATCTCATTTTTAAAAGATCCATAACAATAATAACTCCAATAGCAGAAGATGCCTTCTCTCAACAGGGATAAGAAATTTATCTCAAACCATATCCACAAACACAGTCAACATCATTGTTTGATTGGCCCATTAGAGTAATTTATAACGCAGCAAGAGCGCTCTCCTCCTACAGCATTCCCTGAATTACTCTGTGAAAATGATAAATCATCCCACTGGGAAAGATTGAGTCTACATGACAATTTATTCTTCAACCAACATAACCAAAACAGATGAGCCAGCCATTGATGTAATTACTATTTGCGGGACCTGTGAGCAAATTAGTTGCTGCATTTATCTACATAAAATTAGTTGCTGCATTTATCTACATAACAACATCAACTACACTTCAAAAATAACTCATTTGCCGTGAAGCACTTTTGGGACATGAGAGGGAGTGAGAGAAAGAAAGAAAAACAAATAACTTGCTTTTATATAGCACCTTTTACGACCTCAAGATGTTCCAAAGCACTTTACAACCAATGAAGTATGTGTGAAGTGTAATCACTATTGTAATGCAGTAAATGCAGCAGGCAATTTGCATACAACAAGGTCACAGAAACAGCAATGTGATAATGACTTGATAATCTGCTTTCCTGACTGGTTGAGTGTAAAAGTTGGCCAGGACCCAGGAGAGAAATTCCCTGCTTTTCTTCGACATAAAAGATTTCATGGCACTGAGAGGGCAGGTGGGGCCTCAATGTAGTATCTCATTCAGAAGATGGCATCTCTGACAGTGAAGCACTCCATCAGTGCTGCACTGAACTGTCAGCCTCGACTATGTGCTCAGGTCTCTGGAGTGGGGCTTTGATTCATGATTCAAAGGTGAGAGTTCTACCATTAAGCCAAGGTTGGCACTTGAAAGGCACTATATAAATGTAAGCAGTTTCCTTCTTCTGTTTTTCCTAACAAAAATCCACCACTTATGAGCCAAAAACACTGACATCTGGATAAAATAACATTATTGGAAAACAAAAAGTGAGCGTAATTATTAGGTCAAGAGCATTGCGTAAGGACCAGTATTCATGAGAGCAATCCTTAAGTTTAAACACTTTAAACCTTGAAAAGTAAACCAATAAGTTGAAAAAATTGTTACAAAAGAGCTTATGCTTTTTGCCCTTAAATAAAATATTTAGTCCATCAGATTTTGAGAAGTAAACAGTCCAAAACAAATGATAAACAGTGTTTAGAACTCAACTAATGTTTTATTAAATTGCAAAAGTCTCTATACAGTTAAATGAGGCAAAGCATATTCCCAATGCCAAAGTGTAAATGGTTTACACAACTGGAGAGTTTTAGAAACCAGAAAAGAGATATGAACGTAACCATAAAAGTGCATCTTGGCTGTTGTTTTGATGGATGGGTTGCAGCATGTGATGTACCGAGTTAATAAAGCAAGCCTGAATTTAAATACTTCAACCAGTAACAAAATATATAACAATTAACATTTTAAAGATCAGAAAACAATCGCTATACATTACCCAAAGAGGATAGAGTTAACTTAGTTATCCTATTCGATTTATATTGTGGACAGCTAGCTAGTGTTCCCAGCAATTAACAACTGCTGCAGCCATCAGTTAGCTATTTCAGACTTCTGTACAAGTGAAAGAATGGTGAAAATTCTCCATTACCAGTGACATCCGAGTATTAAGCAGAATTTTTAATCACATTCTTAAATACAGAGTTCATTGTTGAGTTCTCTTTTTTGAAAGAAACCCTCAAAATGTTAAAAGTTATGTTTTCTCTTAACGTTTTGTAAATATTATGTGGTTTAATAAGTGCTGATAGAGGTTTGGCAGTATTAAAGGCTCAATGAATTATTAAGCACAGCATAATTTTAAAGTACTCCGCGTTAATATACTGCATTTTTACTAAGACTATATCTTCTACCTGCCACACTCCACTCCCCCCAACTGCATCAGTAGTTCCTCCATGCCAGTTATGTTCATGAGGTTATCAATAAACCACTTAATAAATATTCAAATCTACCAAACTCAAAAACACAAGACAAACAAAAATATGTTATAATCATACACTTAATTGTCATTTGATTTACACAAGCAGCTATAGTGATGTATTGCAGCAATTCACTTTCCAAACCTGTGACCTCTACTACCTAGAAGAACAAGGGCAGCAGACACATGGTAACACCATCACCTGCAAGTTTCCCTTGAAATTACACACCATCCTGACTTGGAAATATATCGCCCTTCCTTCAGTGTCGCTGGGTCAAAATCCTGGAACTCCCTCCCCAATATCACTGTGGAGGTATCTTTTTTTTAATTCATTCATTGGATGTGGGCGTCACTGGCTATGCCAGCATTTATTGCCCATCCCTAATTGCCCTTGAAAAGGTGGTGATGAGCTGCCTTCTTGAACCGCTGCAGTCCATGTGAGGTAGGTACACCCACAGTGCTGTTTGGAAGGGAGCTCCAGGATTTTGACCCAGCGACAGTGAAGGAAGGGCGATATAGTTCCAAGTCAGGATGGTGTGTGACTTGGATGGGAACGTGCACGTGGTGATGTTCCCATGCATCTGCTGCTCATGTCCTTTGAGGTGGTAGAGGTCGCGGGTTTGGAAGGTGCTGTCTAAGGAGCCTTGGTGCGTTGCTGCAGTGTATCTTGTAGATGGTACACACTGCTGCCACTGTGCGTTGGTGGTGGAGGGAGTGAATGTTTGTGGATGGTGTGCCAATCAAGTGGGCTGCTTTGTCCTGGATGGTGTCGAGCTTCTTGAGTTTTGTTGGAGCTGCACCCATCCAGGAAAGTAGAGAGTATTCCATCACACTCCTGACTTGTGCCTTGTGGACAGGCTTTGGGGAGACAGGAGGTGAGTTACTCGCCATCGGATTCCTAGCCTCTGACCTGCTCTTGTAGCCACGGTATTTATGTGGCTACTCCAGTTCAGTTTCTGGTCAATGGTATCCCCTAGGATGTTGATAGTGGGGGATTCAGCAATGTAATGCCACTGAATGTCAAGGGGAGATGGTTAGATTCTCTCTTGTTGGAGATGGTCATTGCCTGGCACTTGTGTGGCGCAAATGTTACCTGCCACTTATCAGCCCAAGCCTGGATTGTCCGGGTCTTGCTGCATTTCTATACGGACTGCTTCAGTATTTGAGGAGTCGCGAATGCTTCACGGACTGCTTCAGTATTTGAGGAGTTGCCAATACACCAAATGGACTGCAGTAGTTCAAGGCAGTGGCTCACAACTACCTTCTCAAGGTCAATTAGGGTTGGGCACTAAATGCTGGCTTTGCCAGTGCACTCTCATCCCAAGAATGAAGAAAAAAGGATACCTATTCTTCAAACGAAAGCATATTTCACATGCATGAATCACTCTTTGCTCTTCACAAATGTAAAATAACTCAGTGGGTAATTAAATTACATACTCATATTAACAATGCTTACTTTACTACTTAGACAATGATCATGATGTGGAACATATTTCATTTCATGAGCCTACAGAATGATAAGTAGCCACTACAAAATTTAAAACAAAATAACATTCAACATTTCCATTAACACATTACCAATCTTCAAAAAAACTGAGCGGTACTCTTGAATGTCAGTAGCGGTGCTAACCTGGATTTAACCATGAACTCATTGTCGACATTTATCTTCATTTATGTTGTTTATTTGGCTGTGTGTATCACTATATGGAGGGCATAAAATACATGAAAAGAGCAAAACAGACCACATTGACAGAGGATCATATCCTTGTGCTGCAACTATGGCTTTTGTAATGCTCTATTGGATTTTAATTATTTACTATCGATTAGGTATTCCACCGTTGAATTTTACCTTCAATATTCTTGTTAGTTAATCTACCATTGCTTAGCATAAATGCAATCATCCTATAAGGTCTGGAGAGAGTTTTTTCTGATATGAAGGACAAAATTATATTTCACCATTCAACTTACACAATTTAAAGCGGAAGAAAACTCTACCAGGAGCATCTTGGACAATGAGTATTCCCTAGTATTTCCTTTCCTATTACTGAACATATTCAATATTTCCTTCATAACATACTATTCCTTCTTACAAACACATGCCAAGCAGATCTACCTGATTTCAGACAAGTAAAAGGAATTAATTCAAAAGCAAAACACTGCTGGAAGTCTGAAATAAAAAAGATGCTGGAATGCAGTTTTAATTAAAGAAAATTCATTCCCTGTCGTGAGATAGTATGGCATTTAGCCCTTGCAATTACTTAAGATAAAAATATATTAACCTGGCAGCATCTTCATTAGACATTGGAAGGCCATTTCCTGGGTCTGTTCTTTCTGCTCTTGAGTTCTGACTGGCTTTGGCCATTTAGGTAAGGTTCCTCCAGGCCAGATAGCTTCCTGTAAAAGCTTGAGGTACACAACCCAGTGTTGAGTACATGTCAGATTAACAATCTGGACCTCAAGCCACCTGTAAACAGAAGATATATTATGAGCCAATGCTCTAGAAAACATATGCATGATATTAATCAACTAATAAGTGATCAATCGCCCCAGGCACAAATAAACCGAAACAAAAAGTTAAATAAACTTTTCAGTCATTCTCACACAAATACCTATCAGTTATACATGTTATGCAATTGAACTTGCACTTAAAATAGAAAAAAAGCAAGTCCGATTAGTACAAAGTACTTCCGCTTTCTACCAAGATTAGAAAGGTAATGAGTTGACTTTGATGTGTCGCATTCATCCGGCAGTGGGTCTACGGCAGAAAAGTATCATGGCCGCTGGCAAGATAGCAGGCACAATGCGCTGCTGGTGATCACATATCAGTTGTGCATTAATGGAAAGCAATCCCTTGCACTGCATGAAGGCAGGAACCTGTACAGCAATGAAGCCCCTGACATAGGGGAAAGCCTTCAATCAGCCGAATCCCAAAGTTCTATCCTGCTGTTTCCAGTTTTCAATGGGGAAAGTGATAAAAGTGTTTGATTTAGAAAACATGGCATCAGTTAACAATTAATACAAGAATGAACAGCTAACTAACAGAGCTGTTAATATCTCCTGTTGCAGCCTGGAAGGAATCAGAGGCTAAGAAGTTGACAGCCATCGTAATTTTGACTGCAACTAGCAATTCAGTGCTAATAGTGGCAGTGTATTGAAAGTCTTGTTGCAGGATGTGGCACAGCCTCCTTCTACACTGCTACTCCCACTACTTCCACAACGCTGGTCCAATATTCCCACTTGGGAGAATAAGGATTTCTGTGGGCTTTTCTCCTCCTCTGTGGTCTCCCTGCAGCTGCAGCTCTATGAGGTGCTGCCATTGTTGCTGCTGCTCCTCTTCCTCTAGCCAGAATGGAATAGTCAAAAGGATTCCCATTTTCAGAAAGAGTGTTACCAATTCCCACTTAAAGCTTCCTCAGGGTAGTCCAGCCACTATGACAAAAAACAGAGATTCTGCACCCATAAATGGCAAAGATATACAAGCAATATGTCTGTCAAATGTTTACAGTGATTTAAATGATAGCAGATGAATGCACCTTTAAATAATGGTGAAACTAGTTGTTTCCCACCCTGTACTGCCCATAATTTCTAGCAACTTTAAGAAGTAGCAGGGCAGTGCTGAGTCACACAAAAATGGAGTCTAGCTCCAATTGTGCCACTGGTCTCAAATTTAAATGTATTCAGTTCCTAAGTGTTTCCAGAAGCTCTGCGGCAGCTTAAGTTAAATTAAATGTCACATTATGCAGTGACATGCTGTCAATTTTTTATTCCAATTTGTTTCCTGTTACCTCCACATTCTGCTGAAAAATGGGGCGGTCAGGTGACAAACGTTATCCTTAGTGCATCTTCAGACTGTTGGCATATCAAACATTATCAGGATGGTAGAATGTGTGAGCACAGGCCCAAACTGGCAGGTCGCCAATCAGGGAACATAAACCAATTCAACAAAAAAAAGTCACTTGCCAAGTAGGAGACATGTAATTTTAAAAATATTATATATAGATGGAGGAACAGTTTGTACTCTTACCCGTGGCTTTTATCAGCTCCCTGCTGGATTCCATGATGAAAACAATATATTGTTCAAGATATTCAAACACAAGCAACAAGAATGTAATGTAAGCATCACATTACATAAAGAAACAGATTGAGACCTCCATATATATTAACTGTGCATGTATAAGGAGGTCTCAATCTGTTTCTTTATGTGATGTGATGTGATGCTCAGTGCACCATGATTTGATATATGTCTCGTAAAGCTCTCACTCTTCCTCATTGCCAGCAAGTACTAGCGTCCCTGCCCTTCAAATGTCGTCTATTTTGGAATTTTCAGCAAAACAATTGTCAACACAGTCAAGTCCAACAATGCTAGCGACAGTATTCTGTCAACACACCCCTCATACAAGAGAAAATAGCCTTTATACCACCAGTGAGATTTAAAACTCTTTGCTGCTGTTGGTACTGTATGGAAAGCAATCCCCATCATATGGAATGAAACATCCACCTGTTTGTAAGTCTTTAAATGCCATATGAGAAGAACGCGTTACAGCTGGAATAACATATTGATTTTGGTGTAATTTATTGTATCCTAGGATTGGCTAATAGAGCAGTGCACAAAGGCAACCTGATTACATTTTAAAATGCTACAGAGGTATCTGAAACAGACACATGTGAAAACCATTACTGCTACAAAAAGTATTTTCCAATGGCTGTTAATGCTTTCCTGACCACAATCTGCATTTAGCCAATCAATGACATTTTACAGACTGGTGTTCTGTGGGCAAGCTCTGCATAAAAAGTGAGCAAATGAAGTAAAAAGCTTTGTTTAAAATTATGACACCAATATATGTAGTAGAGCAATGCCTTTCCCTAAACATTAAAAACAGTTCTAAGCTCAATAATGAATTTAACGATTAGAAAGTGCTTAAGTGTAAAGTGATACGTAGATTCTATAACAAATTTGAACCAATTGTAGTTATATGTAATTGGCTCAGTGTTCAGGAAACCGAGTAACTCAACACTAATACTGCAATAAATCTCACATTATAAAAACACAGTGGGCTGGATTTTCCCAGCCCATGGAGTCGTGTTTGGAGGCAAGTGGGGCAGGTGCAGGAATATAGCGGACAGCCGTGTTGGGACAGCTGCATGACGCACTCCCACTGTCAGGCAAGCATCCCAGAGGCTGGGAGCCAATTAAGGTGATTGAGACCCCAAAAGGGGTGACTTTGCGATCTCCCCAGCACTTTGCATTCAAAGGAGGTGGCCATCAGAACTGGAGGCTCCTTGACCCATCAATGGGGCCTTGAGCACAAAAGGTTGCGATCACGGCCGATCCCGATGGACCTCCAGCCTCAATCTTGTTAATTGCTGAATTGCTGCACTGTTGTGTAAGCCGAAGCCACCAAAGCCAGTGGTCCCCAACTGCGTTAGTAGTGCTCACCTCTCCCGGAGGGGCTGCCAAGGCTCCGGAGCTGCTGGCCCTTTGATTGGGCCTTCAGTATAGACAGCCCGTCCGCCATCCTTAGTTGATCAGCAAAAGCGGAGGTGGCCAATTAGGAGACCGCCTCCAGGAAGATAGTGTGCAGGTGTCGCTGCCAGCAAGCGCAGGCTCGGTCCCCTTTTTGGTCCTGATGCCGGGATCTCAAAGCCAACAGGAAATTTCAGCCCAATATTGCTAAACTGGCAACAAAACATGATCAGATTATTAAGACCTATAAATGTGTTACTGAACTGAGCAAAGAGTCAGTGATGAATGGGAAAATTCAGCTCCCATCCACTCTTCAATGGGTTATAGTTCCATAGATGCTGGGTGCTCTCATCCAAATCATCCTTCTTTCTCCAGGATAAGTGGCAGTGAGTGTCAGCAAGTCAGACTACTACAACACAGCTAAATCTGATTCTGTCACCTACCTTCATCTAATGGTCATACTCGCTTACTTACAGCTGGAGTTACTGATTTGCAATTAAGAACAGAAACTCTGAACAATTTTTCAACTAACTCAGCAGAATGGAGATTTAATCTGTGACTTTCATGGCTTGTATGGCACAGTGATTTTAGATAAGCCCACTGAGCCACCAAAGGAGTCTAGGACATGGTTTAATGTTGGACTGACCTGTTGGAATGCAGAAACATGCCAAAACTTTTCCTTTTCGTAGATGGAATCCAGCAATTGATAGAGCTGTGGCTCATGTTGTTATCACTTCTTTCATTCTGATCTCAGAATAAAGTTGGTTAAACCTATGATGATTATCAAAAACCTCTGCCATCCAATGAAACCTTAGGCAATATTATTTCAGACATGGCATTGGGCTTAAAATATTTCTGCTGAAAGTACCTTGTTATTGTAGTGAATAGTCCATATTAAGCAAGTTACAAGAAAAAAACAGAACTGAAAAAGAGATGAAAAAAGTATCTCAATCTCCTTTAGAATTCCATCTCAAGTAATTTGTATTGTGAATGGTTCCCTAATAATCCAAGAATCCATTAAAAGCTATTGAGTTTCATTTTTATAGCAGGCTCTTTACATGGCTCCCAAAGACAATAGTATAAAGATCATCATGTGATTACTTTTCTAACTTTTTGCAGTTCTGGATTTCAAATTACTGCCGATGATTGAGTGCAGAAATGTTAGCGTTAATTTCATTAGGGTTAATTTCTGACAGCTAATAATTTTTTGCCCATCTTTTCTTGACTGAAGACTTCCTCTGTAAATTAATAAAAGCACGAAGTCGAACTGTATTGTTTGGCAACATGATTAAAAAGCTTCAACACTTGTTGCTTACTTTGGCTGAAGGATGTCGAATTGACATGGGCTATCCACATAACTACTGGTTCCTAATGTACATGCATCACCAGCTCCATTAACCGGTTTGTACTCGACATAAATGTAACCACAACAAAGGTCAGATATGGGCTAAATACATGTTTTTTGTAAACAAGGCTACTAACTCAAATACTATTGTTTGTTCATATTTTGGAACTGAAAGGCCTTCATCTTTACAGGCTAAGCCTTTGGGCTGGTTTTACAGTGCATTTTGGAAAGAGAAAAAAAATCAATGGTAAATTCAAGACTGCACAATGAAAACAAAACTGTTGAAAGGAAATAGTTTTCAAAAAAGTTTCTTTTGAAGTTACAGACAGTCTGCGAGGATGCAATTTATTGCTAAATAAAATTAGGCCTATCTTTTCAGATAATAATAAAGAAAATTGTCCCATAATTAACATTATGTACTCATGTTCTGCCATTAAAAAGATTGGCATGTTAACATTTTCCAACCATTTACATCCTCATAGCTGCTAATCTTAAGTATTAAAAGGCTCTGGGTAGAAGCCTGCATCCATTAACCTTTTCACTGTACGGATCGTCTTTTTGTCAGACAAGTGGGTATCCAAAATTATTTCACAAGCCAAAACCTATCCCACTGGCACAAATGTCAATGCAACATAACACTTTTTTCCTGCAACACACAACAGCCTCCTGGCAAAACAGTTGCAAAAACTTATTTTGAAGAATACAGATGTAGCCTCTTCATTAGTGTTAACAGCAAGCCACTCTACCTAATCTTTCATCTGGTGGTTGCGTATTTTTATTAGTATTTGTGGGTTTTCAATTCCACTGTCACATCCAGCACCACCTCTCAGAAATTCCAACCCTCAGAATGCCTCCCGAAGTCCTCTCTTGATCCAGGACTTCCCCCAGTGCTGGAATATAACAAGGGCCCTCTTTCACTACTATGAAACCTTGGTATTCTCACTCCAGTACTCCTAAATGTCAGTATAGTGCTTCCAATGCAACCTCCCCCCTACTGTCCCAATCAATTACACGCCTCCAGTGATCCCATACTACATGTCCGCCTATTTCCCAAGCCTAGATCCATCCTTAAAATACAAATCCATATCAGCTTTCTAGCAGTTCGCCACATAGCTTCCACCTCGCTACAGCCTTGAACCATTTTCCTCTGTACCCTTTATCAGAAAATTGAGATAAAATGAACTACCATGTTAAAGTAACCCTTAACATTAATTAAGGCCACTGATTTACAATTTCCATGCAACATGCAGACAATCATCGATTTCAAGCCCCAAAACACTACTAACAATTCTACAATACTCTGCAATAAAAACATAATGGGATTTGTTTTTATTCGTTCACTGGATGAGGGCATTGTTGGCAAGGCCAGCATTTATTGCTAATCCCGAATTGCTGTTGAGAAGGTGTAGGTGAGCCACCTTCTTGAACCACAGCAGTCCATGAGGTGTAGGTACACCCACAGAGCTGATAGGTTGGGAGTTCTAGGATTTTGACCCAGCGACGATGCAGGAACAGCAATATAATTCGATGTTAGGATGATCTGGAGGGGAAGGTTCAGGGGGCGGTGTTCCCATGAGCCTCCTGCCCTTGTCCTTCCAGGGGCGCTGAATCAATATACAGGTGACTTAATGAGTCAATTTGGATTAGTGCTTCTCATACTATATTGCGTATTAAATGTCAAAAAACAACCTAACTACTGATTCACTGTGTGCAATGCCACAATAAATCTGCTAGTAATTACTACGTTTCAAATCTAAATTGAAAACTCATATAATGGCTTAAAGCAAAACAGTAGATTTTAGGATTATGTACATTTAATTTTTTTTTATATATTGCATTGGCAGTTATTCATACGTAGCACACCCTACAACTATAATTTGAACAAGCTGAAGCAAGGCTGGCACTTGGAAATCCTATGTCCAGCTTTTGAAGCTTTTAATTAATGTTTAACTGACAGCGTTTCCCGATCTCTGTAGCTATACTGATCAGATACATACATCAAGTAAATTGACATGAACAGCACATTATTGACTACATTGAACTTATTCTTTAAGCTGTCATAGCCTTCTTCATTCAAGGTTATATAATTCAGCTCCAGTGAAAGAATAATAGGTCAAACCACTATTGGAGAACCATTCTTCCCATGAAACGTTAACTCTGCTTCACTCTCCACAGATGCTGCCAGACCTGCTGAGTATTTCCAGCAATTCTTGTTTTTATCTCCCATGATACTAGCTTGATTTAGCAGGGACCTTGACTATCAATGGATTAAATTCATAGTTAATCATTTCGATTGGTGTTGTTAGCTTCTGCTGCATTGTTTATAGTTCAGATTAATTTTATTCAAATGAACACTTAAACAAAACCACCTAAACACAATTTCTGAGTCCTCTCAGATGAAATGTTTCTGCTGGCTGCAATATATTAATGCCATAGTTTCTCCAGTCTGTAAATTAGAACTAAAATAAAGCCAAGTACTAAGGATTTTTGCAATAAGTACAGTTCTGCAGTGACTTTACTGCATTGTCACACATGCTCTGTTTTAATAACATGTTAAAGATGACAACAACATTGGTGGGCCGAAGGGCCTGTTTCTCTGCTGTACAACTCTATTGTAAAACGGAGTATGGAATTTATTGTATCAAAACTCAGTCCCTCAAGTTTTCTCAATTCCAAACCCATGCCTGATGTCTGTAACTAGATACTGATTAACAATAAAGTATGACTTGGAAACGATGGAAAAACTTGGTCAATTTACAACTTCTGTATTTTTTTCCTAAAAATAATAGGTCATTTAATTTTTTTTTTAAATGATACTTGTAACAAAAAGTGAAGTTTCAAATTCCCATGTGACAATAAATTACCTGTGGGCCTCTTTCGACAGCATCAGTATCCCCAAACTACATGCACCAGCTGAGTTTGCTGCAATATCATCCAGGTTCGTACTGTGGCTATCCCCCTCTCTAACAAGTATACCGTTTTGGATACTGTTGGGGGGGGTGGCCTATCAGGGGAAAACAGCAGCAGCCAGAGCAGTGGCACCACGGCTGGCACTGTTGTTCAGCAGGGAGGGACAAAGCGCAGAAGAGCAATAGTTATAGGGGACTCTTTAGTCAGGGGCACAGATAGGCGCTTCTGTGGACGTGAAAGAGACTCCAGGAAGGTATGTTGCCTCCCTGGTGCCAGGGTCAAGGATGTCTCTGAACGGACAGAGGGCATTCTGAAGGGGGAGGGTGAACAGCAAGAGGTTGTGGCACACATCGGTACCAATGACACAGGCAGGAAGAGTGATCAGGTCCTGCAGGGGGAGTTTAGGGAGTTAGGTAGTAAGTTAAAAAAACAGGACCTCTAGGGTTGTAATCTCTGGATTACTCCCTGTGCCACGTGCCAGTGAGGCTAGAAATAGGAAGATAGTGCAGCTAAACACGTGGCTGAGCAGCTGGTGTAGAAGGGAGGGTTTCAGATATCTGGATCATTGGGCTCTCTTCAGGGACAGATGGGACCTGTACAAGAAGGACGGCATCTAAACTGGAGGGGCACAAATATCCTGGCTGCAAGGTTTGCTAGCGTCACTTGGGAGGGTTTAAACTAGTGTGGCAGGGGGGTGGGAACCAGAGCAGTAGGACAGCTAGTGAAGTAAATGAGGAGGACATAGTAAATAAGACCAGTAGGACGAAGAGGAAGAGCAGGCAGGGAGATGTTGCTGAGCACAGCAGGACTGGTGGTCTGAAGTGCATTTGTTTCAATGCGAGAAGTATAACAGGTAAGGCAGATGAACTTAGAGCTTGGATTAGTACTTGGAAATATGATGTTGTTGCTATTACAGACTTGGTTGAGGGAAGGGCAGGATTGGCAGCTAAATGTTCCAGGCTTTAGAAGCTTCAGGCGGGATAGAGGGGAATGTAAAAGGGGTGGGGGAATTGCATTACTGGTTAAGGAGAATATCACAGCTGTACTGCGGGAGGACACCTCAGAGAGGTCATGCAGCGAGGCAATATGGGTGGAGCTCAGGAATAGGAAGGGTGCAGTCACGATGTTGGGGGTTTACTACAGGCCTCCCAACAGCCAGCGGGAGGTAGAGGAGCAGATATATACACAGATTTTGGAAATATGTAAAGGTAACAGGGTTGTAGTGGTGGGTGATTTTAACTTCCCCAATATTGACTGGGACTCACTTAGTGCTAGGGGCTTGGATGGGGCAGAATTTGTGTGAAGCATCCAGGAGGGCTTCTTGAAACAGTATGTAGATAGTCCAACTAGGGATGGGGCCATTCTGGACCTGGTATTGGGGAATGAGCCCGGCCAGGTGGTCGAAGTTTCAGTGGGGGAGCATTTCGGGAGCAGTGACCATAATTCCATAAGTTTTAAGGTACTTGTGGATAAGGATAAGAGTAGTCCTCGGGTGAAGGTGCTAAATTGGGGGAAGGCTAATTATAGCAATATTAGGCAGGAACTGAAGAATTTAGATTGGGGGCAGCTGTTTGAGGGTAAATCAACATCTGACATGTGGGAGTCTTTCAAACATCAGCTGATTAGAATCCAGGACCAGCATGTTCCTGTGAGGAAGAAAGACAAGTTTGGCAAGTTTCAGGAAGCTTGGATGACACGGGATATTGTGAGCCTAGTCAAAAAGAAAAAGGAAGCATTTGTAAGGGCTGGAAGGCTAGGAACAGATGAAGCACTTGAGGAATATAAAGACAGTAGGAAGGAATTTAAGCAAGGAGTTAGGAGGGCTAAAAGGGGTCATGAAAAGTCATTGGCAAACAGGATTAAGGAAAATTCCAAGGCTTTTTATACATATATAAAGAGCAAGAGGGTAACCAGGGAAAGGGTTGGCCCACTCAAGGACAGAGAAGGGAATCTATGCGTGGAGCCAGAGGAAATGGGTGAGGTGCTAAATGAGTACTTTGCATCAGTATTCACCAAGGAGAAGGACTTGGTGGATGATGAGCCTAGGGAAGGGAGTGCAGATAGTCTCAGTCATCTCATTATCAAAAAGGAGGTGGTGTTGGGTGTCTCGCAAAGCATTAAGGTAGATTGGTCCCCAGGGCCTGATGGGATCTACCCTAGAATACTGAGGGAGGCAAGGGAAGAAATTGCTGGGGCCTTGACAGAAATCTTTGCATCCTCACTGGCTACAGGTGAGGTCCCAGAGGACTGGAGAATAGCCAATGTCGTTCCTTTGTTTAAGAAGGGTGGTAAGGATAATCCAGGAAATTATAGGCCGGTGAGCCTTACGTCAGTGGTAGGGAAACTATTAGAGAGGATTCCTCGGGACAGGATTTACTCCCATTTGGAAACAAACAAACTTATTAGCGAGAGAGAGCATGGTTTTGTGAAGGGGAGGTCGTGTCTTACTAATTTGATTGAGTTTTTTGAGGAAGTGACGAAGATGATTGATGAGGGAAGGGCGGTGGATGTTGTCTATATGGACTTTAGTAAAGCCTTTGACAAGGTCCCACATGGCAGACTGGTGCAAAAGGTGAAGTCACACAGGATCAGAGGTGAGCTGGTAAGATGGATACAGAACTGGCTCAGTCACAGAAGACAGAGGGTAACAGTGGATGGGTGTTTTTCTGAATGGAGGGATGTGACTAGTGGTGTTCCACAGGGATCAGTGCTGGGACCTTTGCTGTTTGTAGTATATATAAATGATTTGGAGGAAAATGTAGCTGGTCTGATTGGTAAGTTTGCGGACGACACAAAGGTTGGTGGAGTTGTGGATAATGATGAGGATTGTCAGAGGATACAGCAGGATATAGATCAGTTGGAGACTTGGGCGGAGAAATGGCAGATGGAGTTTAATCCGGACAAATGTGAGGTAATGCATTTTGGAAGGTCTAATGCAGGTGGGAGATATACAGTAAATGGCAGAAGCCATAGGAGTATTGACACGCAGAGAGATCTGGGCGTACAGGTCCACAGGTCACTGAAAGTGGATTAGGTAGTCAAGAAGGCATACGGAATGCTTGCCTTCATCCGTCGGGGCATAGAGTATAAAAATTGGCAAGTCATGTTGCAGCTGTACAGAACCTTAGATAGGCCACACCTAGAATATTGCGTGCAATTCTGGTCGCCACACTACCAGAAGGACGTGGAGGCTTTGGAGAGGGTACAGAGGAGGTTTACCAGGATGTTGCCTGGTCTGGAGGGCATTAGCTATGAGGAGAGGTTGGAAAAACTCGGACTGTTTTCACTGGAACGATGGAGGTGGAAGGGTGACATGATAGAGGGTTACAAAGTTATGAGCGGCATGGACAGAGTGGATAGTCAGAAGCTTTTTCCCAGGGTGGAAGAGTCAGTTACTAGGGGACATAGGTTTAAGGTGCGAGGGGCAAAGTTTAGAGGGGATGTGCGAGGCAAGTTTTTTTACACAGAGGGTGGTGAGTGCCTGGAACTTGCTGCCAGGGGAGGTGGTGGAAGCAGATACGATAGCGACGTTTAAGAGACATCTTGACAAATATATGAATAGGAAGGGAATAGAGGGATATGGGCCCCGCAAGTGCAGAAGGTGTTAGTTTCGGCAGGCATCAAGATCGGCGCAGGCTTGGAGGGCCGAATGGCCTGTTCCTGTGCTGTACTGTTCTTTGACTGAATCGCATGTTCTGTTCAGTCGTATCGAGGAACTGTTAAATTGCTTAACATGTCACATGTCAAATGAGCCGATGGCTGTAAGTAATTTACGAGGAAAGGCTGCTTTCCCCTGAAGATAAGCTTATTCGCTTGTCTGCTTTAAAGATGACATCACGTCTGGAGTAGAAAAGGTCAGTGTTATCTGCTTTGCACCTGCAATCGGTTCTATCCAGAAAGCAAAGTCAATGTTGGTACAACAGAGGTGAATTTCTGGGGAGATTCTGCTGTTTGTCCACCATAGCTTCAGTGAAAGAACCACTGAATCCTCAGTTAAACGGTGTAAACATGATTTTTCCAGAATTTTCTCAATCCTTCTGCTGAAGTCACAGTGGATGATCAAGAGGACTCTAACTGAAATTCACTCCCACCAACTTTTGCCAACTTTAAATTGTCTGATTAACATTTCTAATCAATATTATCGGTCTGAAGAGATTTGTTCCACAGCCCCTTCAAGGTTGAGACAGTTGGCCAACATAGCCCCGATCTTAACGTCTGACAGGAATCAGGAGTACAGAGGGGACGGGGAGGGCGGTGGGGGTGAAGCGGGCAGTGATCCAATCAGCTTCCCGGAGCATGAGGCCTGGGACTCACTTTATTTTTCCCTTACAGACACCCGCCCAAAGCCAGCAGGCATGACATAGGTGCCAGAGGGAAAGAACGGGACAAACAGGGTACTGCTGTGGACAACGTGCGAATAAAGGGAGGGAGGCAGGAACGATGACGATCAGAAGGGGAAGAGGTCCGGGGCAGCAGAAGCCTAAGATCTCCTTTCGGGGTTGCAGGATCACTCTGGTTCCTCCTGGCACATAAGGATGCTTAAAAATATGTTTTTAAGACTTACCTGGGCCTCTTCTGTCCACAATCCTAACTGCTACCTGTTAGTTGACCCTGAAGTAAAATTGCCTGAGTGTTACCATTATGTAATTAGACCACAACTTTGCCTTTGTAATTAAGCCCCAGCTTATGTGGAGCATGCGGCTGTCCCTAAGCCAGACAATCACCGGTTAAATTAGCGTGCGTCATGAACGGGGCAGGAATGGTATCTGGTGCCCTAAGAGATCATTTTTATTCCTGCCTGCCTGTTAATATTGGGACTCTTGTCTTCCAGCTTCAATTTGCTTCTTTGCTTTGGTACGAAAACTGTTAGAGAACTGGTTTAATATTGCAAATACTTTGTTTTCCACTTTTATGGTATCAATGTCAGTACCTAAACAGTTGAAATATGCTGGTAAATGCAATGTTCATATCATTATAGCGTTTGTAATATTACTTTTTGGTTTTACACCACAAGGCCTCTGCTGCTCATTTCCTGTAACGTTAAAGTGTGTCTTGGACCTCCGGACACTTTTCAAACTTACATGGTGTTAATCACAATGCTTAGATAATGCAGACATTGCTATGTGCTAAGAGTGGAAGTCCGAACATGTGTGTAATCACATGTGCATGCAGTGCTGTCCTAGGCATAAGAACTGGAATCCCAGCCAGGGAGTGTAAACATGGTTCTGTGACTGACACAGCAGCTACTGCTCTGTATAAATGCAAAATAAGACAGCAGTAAAATAGCAGAAACATTCAATGCGACAGAATTACAAATGTTAGAAAAAATTTAATCTCATACTCTTTGAAAGATTTCATATACTAAAGTAGTTTAAAAATACCCAAAACAAAATGCATAAAGAATATTTTTTGGCATTGCCTACTTTGCTTTAACATTATTAAGTATAGGAAGAAATAGATTTTGTTGGGGGTTGCAGGGTAAGATGGTGAAAAGTCCAGTAGATACTTCCAGATATGTGACATTAACTTCCAAAGACAGAAGGACTGTGTTGTGTAAACGGGTTGACTTTTGTAATTATCTTACACTTGTGAAATGATTTGAATTCTATGAGTATTTTCTAAATGGTACTTCTATACAGAACTCTCCACTCCAGGATGTTTTTCTCAAAGGTTAATTTTATATGCAATGCTGCCCATTGTATCAATGTTAACATATTGATATATGTTAGCAGGTCAACTTTTCTTTTGTAAAAAGTTATCACTCTATTTTAGTCCTGTCTCCATGATTACTTGTTTTGTGTTCCTGGGTGTCGGTTTAAAACATAGTTCAATGAGGCAGGAATTACTTTTTTTTTTAAATGCAAATGAATTAACTCTGCTTTGATGGGGAAACTAGACAAAATCTATAATGATAACTTCAGTAAGTGTATGCAATGCAAGACATGGTACTAAGTCTTAAAAGCCACAAATGACCCTGCCTTGATCCATTTTGTCTCCGAGTGAGAAAGGGTGAAAGAAAAATCAGACAGGATCTAACTCAGAATTCCAGCATCTGCAGTATTTTGCCTTTATCTAACTCTTGATTCTCCAAATTCAGTGACCCATGCTGGAGGTGGAGGTTTGTAGTGTCGAGTATGAAAGGATTAAACTTGACTTGATGCTTCCTATGTTGAAAAAGTACAAATAGCTAGTGAAGGATAAAACACTTGGGTAAGGTACATATTGTGTCAACGGAGCTGAATCTCAGAATAAATCCCCAGCTTTTGAAGAGTAAATTAGGAATAAGCAACAAAAAAAAAAGTAGAAGAAAAGAATTCATTAAGACTAGTGTAAAATTAAATTTAATGATACCATCCAGTACAAAAAATCTTCAAAAGATGCAAGATATGTCGCCACTAGCTCATTTTAAGTCTCAGTTTTATCTTTTCTGGCTCTTAAATGAGGAACTATCAAATTTCATGTGACCAATGACAAGTCTACATTTATCCTTTACATTTAACCCTTTAGTATATCATGAGTTATCAAATAATACTAATAGCATTGTGACCCTGCTTTGTTATAAACTGCTGCTTTAGTGTCAAGTTACTTATCACTTTTTGGTGGCCTACTCACGCCAAATTTTCTTTCAGGATGGGTTGTAAAATGCTTCCTGAATTTTAACACAGGCAACTTGACATGCTAGCTGTTCTTACTATTTTTAAAATCCTGATATAAAGTCTTGAATGTAGTAAAATGCTAAATACTCACTGAAAGTTAGTTGGGCAAAACTTGAGCAGTGTGTCTGAACATTCTTCACGAGCAGTTTTGCTCACTCCCTGTCATTTCTGACACTTTGTCAGAATATAATTAGAGGATAATGACAAGAATATGTCATGTGCGACTTAGCAGCACTGGACAAAAGTGTCTGTGTCCCTGGTGCCCACTGTTGCTGCAGGTAGCAGAGGGGTGAATTTAAATTTTAAATCTCTGAGAGGAAGCTAAATAAATGGTGGGGTGATCAATCAAACTCTCCAGTCCCATGATTTTGAAAAATTGGAAAAGAATTCTGCCACACCTCAGCTATCCAAGAGGCCACTAGTCTTATTACACTGGGGCAAGTCTCAGGTCCCAAGATGTCACCCACGCAGAATCATTTAAATGCCCCTGGCTTGGAAAGTTGGCCAGTGTTAGAGGGAATCTTTGCAGTTGGTGGAAGTCCTGGACTGCTGGTGTTGCAGTTAAGAGAAGATCTAGGCTAATCTGGCTAATATATATGCAGTTGGTACAGTCCAGAATTAAGGTACTGTATTCTGTATAACAAGTCTGAGTGCATAGATTGATATGCTAATAGATTCGAAGCGATTTTGTCTTTCACTAATACACAAGACAAAGTGATAACAGATATAAATAAAAACAGACTAGCAGGTATATACAATCCCTCAGAGCTGAATTGTCTCACTTACTAATTGTAAAAGTAGAGAGCTCATTTGGGAGGGTTTATGGTCAACTGACATTACTGAAATTCTTCAAACATGTTACAGCTTTGTGTCTTGCTCAGAGTCATTTTGCTCTTTGCATAACAGCTGTAAAATATCCAATTCTGATGCAGAATTGAGTAATATTCACTAAAATGCATGACAAATTATTTGGCCCTACTCGATGGATTTACAATTGCAACATATTATTTTTCCATATAACCACAACCTGCAAAGTTTTTTAAAAACTGTACTGGGAAGGTGCTACTATAGTTGACAAAAGTAATAAAACAAATAAGGTATTTGGGGTTCATAAAGTGCACATTATTTTCCTGCTCCCTCCTCTGCTCTGGATTATTTTCTCAGGCATGTTATCAATTACTTTAAGTGCATACAGCAGATGCACACAACCACATCATGACATCACTGAAAACTGCATGCTGATAGCTGTTATTTATGCCTTATTACACTCCTGCAACCAGGTTAATAAATAACAAAATGACTCAAGTTACAACTAGCCAACTTTACTGGAACCTCCCCTGATGAGAGCACTTGCTAAGAATTCAGTCTGATATAATAATTTGAAAGACTTGCATTGATATAGTACCTTATCACACCTGTCAGAAACATCTCAAAGTACTTTATCTGCAAGAATTAAGTTGAATTGCAGTCACTGTTGTTATGCGGGTAAAAGTGGTAACCATGTTGCACACAGTACCATTCCACACACATGCAGGAGATGAGTGTCCAGTTAACCTGTTTTTGAGATGTCACACTAAGGGTCCATTCACACTTCACAAGTTTAGCATTAGTGCAGAACCAAAACCGTTTTACACTGACTCTAAACCTGAAGTGTTACTGAGGTGTTAAGACCCAATTCCCAAGAAAAGCCGATTTAGACTACCTACTCCAGGGAGTCTCACACAGCTTTATTCTGGTGTCAATTTGTACCAGACTTAGCTGCATTCACACTGTACCTGCAGTAACAGTGTGAAGCCAAATCACTTGACACCAACCCTACAGCTGTAGTGAGAATACAGCTTTAAACAAAAACTTAATGAGAATTGTGCCCTTAGCACTTTTATGCAATGATGGGTTAACTGACCATATCGTTATGATCTAGTATTCTGTTATACTCAATGTTCTACAATCAAGGGATATCTGCGAATGTTATTGTAAGGGGTTTACTCTAGAGCCCAAAGAGTGAGGTTCTTCTTCAGCCACGGAGCCACAATATCGTAGTGCTGAATCTTTGATCCATTCTTGTCACCAGCACGAGTATGTCTTCCACAAAATTAGTTTCAAATCCCAACTTGGTATCAGTTCTTCAATAGTGGGGAATGGGGATAATTTTTCTAGCCTAGATCAACACACCCCCAAGTTTTAATGATCTGATTGCCAACTCAACAGCTGAAAAAAAAATTTCCTCATAAACAAAACACACACATACACACAGAGTACAGATTCTGTTCTGAATTAAGGAAACACAAGGGGATGAATTTTACGCCATCCCAAAGAGCGGGATGGTGGTGTAAAATGGGGTGGGAGGCTCCTGGAGCCCTTCTCAACCCACTCCCACCGCCACTTTATGCAGGGCGGCAGTGGCGAAAAACAGCCCACCCGCCCCAAGCCAATCAAGTGTCCGCTTAACAGCCACATAAGGGCCTTCGCCTGCCTCCACGCGGATATTATACGTGGCAAGCGGATGTCCTAGACCAGAGAGAAGCCGCCTGACAAAAGTAGATGGCTCTTGAACATCCCGGGGGGGGGAGGGGGCCCCTGATGATCGGGCCGCCCCCACTACCCCAACCACCCCCAACACGCCCCACTGTCCCCACGAACGACCACCCTTGTCTCACCAAGGCCTGACTGATTACCCCTGGCGAGACAACCAAAACTGAACTGCCTTCCAGGCTCCCCGGCATCTTTACTTCGAGCTGGGCTGTAGTCCCAGCAGTGGCCACCACTCCCAGTGGCGCTGCTGTGTCTAAGAGCTGCCAGCCCGCTGATTGGCCGGCAGCTCTATTAGGCGGGACGTCCTACCTCAAGCGGGTGGAAGTCCTGCCTCAGAACAAATGAAGCCCGGGGACCAGCAAAATATGGGTCGGATCCCCAGGCGAGGCGGAAGCAGGTTCGCCACCAACTTTTCCGTTGGTGACCGGCTCCCGTCTGCCTATGGTTAAATCCCGGCCAAGGTCATTATCTCTATCTACCATTCCAAGGTAGGATTCTCCACTATTGTTATATTTTAAAATTCCAAATAAGGTATATGCTGTTTTTTGAACAACAATTCTAAATAAGGAGACATTCATCCTCCTATAGTCCACATTAATTTGCATTCCTGTCCATTCCTACAGATATTTCAGAAGCTACGTATAATAATCCGATGCTGCATTGCCTAAAACAAGTGTGCGTGGTCTGGCATAAATTGTTAACGTCTCAGCGGTACAGAAAGCACAAGGAAGCAATTGTAAGGGATACAGCTCTGATACTATCAGAACTAAGCATTACATTGGTGGAACCTGGATTTCATTACTGCATTTTTATACAATACAGAAAATAAAAATATATATTGTGAGATAATGAATGTACCTGATAATCACTTATACTATTTGGCAATTTGACTTTAGTAGGATATAAAAGCTATACTGATAAACTGTTTTGTTACAAGCTTCAGAACAATTAGTTATTCCCTCCTCCAAAGTCCTGGCTAAAATTGCATTCAGAATTTCTTGAGGAGCTCAAATCTTGCTAAATCTCCTGTTAATAACTAATTTGGTAGTCTCAAGAGTATCGGGTTTAACTATATTATCAAGGCGAAATACCCAGAATTACACCTTAGCGATGGGCAGGGACAGGCATATACAGCAGGGCAAGAATTATAGCTGGGGGAAAAGAAATTATGATGCGATTAGGCAAGATTTAGGATGCGTAGGATGGGGAAGGAAACTGCAGGGGATGGGCACAATCGAAATGTGGAGCTTATTCAAGGAGCAGCTACTGCGTGTCCTTGATAAGTATGTACCTGTCAGGCAGGGAGGAAGTTGTCGAGCAAGGGAGCCGTGGTTTACTAAAGAAGTTGAAGAGCTTGTCAAGAGGAAGAAGAAGGCTTATGTTAGGATGAGACGTGAAGGCTCAGTTAGGGCGCTTGAGAGTTACAAGCTAGCCAGGAAGGATCTAAAGGGAGAGATAAGAAGAGCAAGGAGAGGACACGAGAAGTCATTGGCGGATAGGATCAAAGAAAACCCTAAGGCTTTCTATAGGTATATCAGGAATAAAAGAATGACTAGAGATAGGTTAGGGCCAATCAAGGATAGTAGTGGGAAGTTGTGTGTGGAATCGGAGGAGATAGGGGAAGTGTTAAATGAATATTTTTCGTCAGTATTTACAGTGGAGAAAGAAAATGTTGTCGAGGAGAATACTGAGATACAGACTACTAGGCTCGATGGGATTGAGGTTCACAAGGAGGAGGTGTTAGCAATTTTGGAAAGTGTGAAAATAGATAAGTCCCCTGGGCCAGATGGGATTTATCCTAGGATTCTCTGGGAAGCCAGGGAGGAGATTGCAGAGCCTTTGTCCTTGATTTTTATGTCGTCATTGTCGACAGGAATAGTGCCGGAAGACTGGAGGACAGCAAATGTTGTCCCCTTGTTCAAGAAGGGGAGTAGAGACAGCCCTGGTAATTATAGACCTGTGAGCCTTACTTTGGTTGTGGGTAAAATGTTGGAAAAGGTTATAAGAGATAGGATTTATAATCATCTTGAAAAGAATAAGTTCATTAGAGATAGTCAGCACGGTTTTGTGACGGGTAGGTCGTGCCTCACAAACCTTATTGAGTTTTTTGACAAGGTGACCAAACAGGTGGATGAGGGTAAAGCCGTGGATGTGGTCTATATGGATTTCAGTAAGGCGTTTGATAAAGTTCCCCACGGTAGGCTATTGCAGAAAATACAGAAGTATGGGATTGAAGGTGAATTCGTGCTTTGGATCAGAAATTGGCTAGCTGAAAGAAGACAGAGGGTGGTGGTTGATGGTAAATGTTCATCCTGGAGTATAGTTTCTAGTGGTGTACTGCAAGGATCTGTTTTGGGGCCACTGCTGTTTGTCATTTTTATAAATGACCTGGATGAGGGTGTAGAAGGGTGGGTTAGTAAATTTGCGGATGACACGAAGGTCGGTGGAGTTGTGGATAGTGCCGAAGGATGTTGTGGGTTACAGAGGGACATAGATAGGCTGCAGAGCTGGGCTGAGAGATGGCAAATTGAGTTTAATGCGGAAAAGTGTGAGGTGATTCACTTCGGAAGGAGTAACAGGATTGCAGAATACTGGGCTAATGGGAAGATTCTTGGTAGTGTAGATGAGCAGAGAGATCTTGGTGTCCAGGTACATAAATCCCTGAAAGTTGCCACCCAGGTTAATAGGGCTGTTAAGAAGGCATATGGTGTGTTAGCTTTTATTAGTAGGGGGATCGAGTTTCGGAGCCACGAGGTCATGCTGCAGCTGTACAGAACTCTGGTGCGGCCGCACCTGGAGTATTGCGTGCAGTTCTGGTCACCGCATTATAGGAAGGATGTGGAAGCTTTGGAAAAGGTGCAGAGGAGATTTACTAGGATGTTGCCTGATATGGAGGGAAGGTCTTACGAGGAAAGGCTGAGGGACTTGAGGTTGTTTTCGTTGGAGAGAAGGAGGAGAAGAGGTGACTTAATAGAGACATATAAGATAATCAGAGGGTTGGACAGGGTGGATAGTGAGAGCCTTTTTCCTCGGATGGTGATGGCAAACACGAGGGGAAATAGCGTTAAGTTGAGGGGTGACAGATATAGGACAGATGTCAGAGGTAGTTTCTTTACACAGAGAGTAGTAGGGGCGTGGAACGCCCTGCCTGCAACAGTAGTAGACTCGCCAACTTTAAGGGCATTTAAGTGGTCATTGGATGGACATATGGATGAAAATGGAATCGTGTAGGTCAGATGGTTTCACAGGTCGGCGCAACATCGAGGGCTGAAGGGCCTGTACTGCGCTGTAATGTTCTATGTTCTTTGTTCTATACCTCCAATCATAAATAATCCAACCTCACTTAAAAATTATCCTTTGACCATTCAATGTCATTTTTATCTTTCCTTTATCTAGACTGGAGAGAAAACAAGTTCTTCACACAGTTAAATGTGCAAAATGTCCATCTCCATCTTAAACTACAGCCTCCTCCCTCAGAGTATGTACAACAACATGCATTTATATTAAAGAAATATGTTTTCAGAAGGCTTGTGAAAGATGTGAAGGGAGATAGAATGGTGGAGGGTTTGGGAGAGGGATCTCCAAAGAGCAAGGCTAAGGCAGCTGAAAGCTCCACCACTGTTGTTTAGGCATAGGGAGGGGACAATGCAAAGCAGGCCAGAATCAGGGGCCTGGATGGTACAAAACACAGGAGGGGATGTAAAGCTGGAGGTGGTTACAGTGTTGGGAGTTAGCAAGGCCATGCAGGGATGTGTAGACATGTACAAGGATTTTAAATTTAATCTACTGGGAACAAGAAGCCAATAATGTGGGTCAGTAAGGATAGATGGGCCAGCATGATGCTGAATTCAGCATTTCAGACAAGTTGAAATTTCTGGAAGATGGAGTTTATGAGGCTGAGAAAGAGGACATTGGAGGTGTTGAGTCGAGGGGCAACAGGGTATGGATAAGTGTTTTAGGCAGGTGATATTGCAGAGGTGGAAGTAAGGAGTCTTGGTGATGGAATAGGCTATAGATCGAACAGATCAAACAGTCTGGTTCAGCCTGACTGAGCAGTCAGTGTCAAGAATGTCTTTGATGGTAAGGATGAATAGTTATGGCACTGCTCAAAAGCTATGATCTTTTCCTGGTGTTCAACTGTAGGAAATTCTGGCTTAAGCATGACTTAATATGAGAAAGGCAGGCTGACAGCATGGTGATTGCCCTGTTGAGGTAAATGATGAATGTCATCACCATTCCTATGAAATCTTACACGTCTACAGATGCTATCATGATAGATAGACAAAGAAGAGGAAGGTTCCAAAGATGGATCTTTGGGAAACACTGGCAGTGACTATGTACATTCTAGAGGAAACGTCATTGCTGGAGATGTGTTGGCTGCATTGAGATAGATACGAGCAGAACCAAACAAGGGCAGTCCCACTGAGATGGACCACAGGGAAATGATGGTAGAAAAGGCAGTCACAACTAATTGTCTCAAACCCCACAGAAATATCAAGGAAAACATGGTCTTCTTTTTGACACTGTGTTATGAAAGTGCTTCCATTATTTAAATATTTTTGAGGACTCGTGTTTTAGAATTGTGGTTTCATTGCAGGACTGAAGTGATTCCATAGATGCTGGACTTTTATTTTAAAAAGGGTCACTGGAAGGACTCTGTTTAACAACAGCATTTACTGGATGTCACATGTCTTCAGCTAAGTAAACAACAGGTGCCTTCTGACTTTGGGAGTTGTTGACAAGAAAAGCGACATGTCAGGATATATGGTGCTTTAGTGGGTTTCATTTTTGAATACTGTTTTGAGTCAGTTGGAGGTCAGGCTGCTAAGCGAGAAGCACCCAGCTCATCTTTCTCCACGTCTCTGAGAAACCTGGCAAAAATCAACTGTGTGACAGCTGAAACCCCTGATGCCGCATTTCTCCTGAGAAGCTTTTGGAAGACTTCTTCTCGACATCTCCTGAATGAACTGCTTCTTAAAAGATCCCAGTGATCTGTCTACATGTACTCGGATGCCAGACTGTATGCCATCTGGAACAGAATAGATCTTATCCTTTTTCTTCAAGAATTAACAAGTACTTTGGTCAAAGCATCTTTATTTTTCCTTTAACCAGTGTGTGTGTGTGTGTGCACGCGCGTGTTGGGTACTTAGAAGTGAAATATATATATATTTACTGCCATATTTCAAACTGTGTTAAAGCTTTGCATCTTTATTGACTAGGTCTTGTTTTATAATAAATAAATACTTGTGTTGTTTATTAAAGAAACCTAGTTGATGAATTTTATTCTGAAACTAAAATAGATAGAGTATATATTTGACCGCATTGGTAGCTGGGTACACATTTAAATATATGTTGTAACCTGTGGAGAAGTGGAACAAGAGAAAGACAGTGCACTCCTCCCACCTCGGTCGTAACAATTGTAGAACAGTGCTTAAAAAGAGCTGTGAGAAAGAAACATCAGACCATAATCAAAGTCTTATCCACACTGTTGAGTTCATTAGTGAACAATAATGCTAGATATCAGTTAACATAGCCATACATCATACAGAATGCAGGCTCTGAGTTAAAGGAATGCACTGACAGAACTGGAACCTGGAGTGGCATGATGGCAATTGGGAGTCAGTTAAGAAAATATGGCCCAAAAAGTCAGTTCAGGGAGAGACACTTTCACTTAAGACAATAAGTGTCAATTAGAGGTAGATGTAAGCTGTTAGTTTTCACATAACAGGAAACACTGCTAGATAGGGTACCAGCTGTTAGTTAGGGTCAGGCTATTAAATGGGACATGAATCAGGAGTCAATTGGGAAATGAAGTAATGTAGAGGAAAACACGTGAGTCTGATCTAAGTAGGATCAGCTGTACAGTCCTATTTCATTTAATATGATGTGCCTGGATATATAACAGTTCTCAGCATTAAACAAATAATAGTCATTTTTCAAAAGAATACATTTTTTAAATCTACTTTCTACTGTTCCTGGCACAGTAACTCCCTACTTGCAATTTTATGCCTATAATTACTACTGATAGAAGGAAATGGATAACAGATGTATAATTTTCGTAATTTTATTTAACATGCTAAACATCCAGACTGTTTGATTGGCAACAACTAGAATGTCAAAATCAGCAGTCGTGATTTACAAAATCCTGCAGCGCGGTGGGCAATATCTGCACACAGTGAAGAGTTCCTTCATGTATAATTCATTGGGAAGTTGTAGTAAACTTACTGGCCCCAGAATGGAGAAGGTCCTGCCCCAATATTCATTAGCTCTTGAAGGACTGATGCTCAGGAGACACTGTAAGGGAACAGGTGCCAGCCCTGTTATGTAAATAACTTGGGATTTAGGATGGAGTAAAAGCCAGAGCACCTGGCAACATGACGTCACAACCCACAACACTTCCAGGAGTGGAGAAGAGCTCAAGGGTTTGTCAAATTTGGTAAAACCTCTGCAATCCCAGCCTCCCCCCGCCCACCTCCTCATAATTATCCGGGCCACAATTTCCATTTCACCCTAGTAAAAGGTTACTTATTTTCCCTATAAACTCAAAGAGATGTATCCTGCAGTTTTGAGGTTGTTTTAAGGCTTTTACTATAAATGCACTGACGTCCAGTGATTGGTATAAACCGCGAGACAACCTGCAGTTTCCACATTATTGCTGGTGGACAATCAATAATGGCACAAGCAAAGGACAGCAAACATGTTGAATACCAAACTCCACCAAGGGAGTAGTGCATCAGACACTTAAAAGAAAACAAATGTGGCACATTGGGCTTTTACCTCTGAGACCTGGATTGAAATCCTCCACAGGCTAATGGAATAAAGGTCTGCTCTGTCTGCTGGCTGAAGGGATCCCAACTAAAATGTGTTTTGATCGTCTCAAACCACTTCCTTGTGGGCATGGATCCAAAGTACAAAACTGCAATTAATTCAGGACTAAATCTCAATCACAGGATGGCCACAGAATGGTTGACATGGAAAATGGACACATTTCATAGTGATATTAAGTAGGAGGTGGGAGGTGAAGCACCTTTTTGAAGTGGAGTTGAGAGAGATTTACTCTGCATCTAACCCATGTTACACTTCACATGCAAATATTTGATGCTGGCACAAAGAACCTAATATAGAAATGTTTCATTCAGCAGCATCCCTCAACTTAATGTGCACAAAAGAAAGAAGTAAAAAAAGAGAAAATCAAAAAATTTGCATTCTATGTCTTTGCGTGGGAGTGAGCTAATGGTCATTTGCAATAGTTTACCTTCCCGGGTTACATTTCATGATTTAATTTTGTTTTTTCTGGAATTAATTACAGATTGATGCTGTGACAAACGGTCACTATTACTTTTACCACAGAAGGTACATCTATGAATTTTCTTCACCAAATTTCAGGTTAATTTTCTTAGTAAATAAGTTGGCTGTTGTGAATGCGGTTTACCCCTAGATTCTGGCCAACTGCTAGCAATGTGTGGCAGAATGGATCTCATTAATAACTACATTTGTTTGAATATTAAATTGTCCATCAAGAACGGTCTTATTTTGAATGATACAGCATTTGTTTATTTTGCTTTGTTCCATTCAGCATCAAGGTATCTGTAGACTAGTTTGAATCTCATTACTTTGTGTGTCACTCTGATGGCCAAGCCCAAAGATCTATAATTGATGAAAAATGAATCCATTTAATTTTTATCCAAAATCTAAATCCTATCCCAAGGAGGTAAAAGTTGCTTGAATCTCAAATGCCCACACTTGACAAAACTTCACAAGGTGAGTCATTAGTTTCTCACAGACTGAATGTCATTTGAAACTCAAGCTGAACTACTGATGCTTGCAATACTAATGCTTTTAAATTTATTATTTTACAACAGAATCGCCCATGGCTTTGGTAATAGTTAAAGATGACATGACATGCTTTTTCTAACAGGGGGAGAGAGGCTACAGCGCCACATAGGAACAAGAAAGAATTACCAGAATTTCTGTTCTAATGTTTTTCAGAGGCTGCAGTACCACTTTACAACATTACCAAGTCAAAGATTGTATTTTGTTACATATATGTGTACTTTTACTATGTATTTATGTTAATATCTTAGGATGTTGTTCTGCTAAGTCTGGCAGTTCTCAGCGAGTTCCACATACAACATGTAGTCTTCAGATAGCATGCCGTTTGTCACTGAGATTTGGAAATTGTTGGAAATAGTGTTCAAATATGTATTACTGTTTTTAATTTTTGTTCTATAGTCAGTCTCAGGGAAACAAAGGTAGAATTTAAATGACACAGGTTATAACCATGCAAGAGTGCAGAGTAGCAGCACCACCATGTGCTAGGTAATATATAAAAGAAAAATATTTGTATTTATATAGCGCTTTCCATAACCACTGATGTCTCAAAGCACTTCACAGCCAATGAAGTACTTCTGAAGTACTGTCACTGTTGTAATGTAGGAAACATGGTAGCCAATTTGCACACAGCAAACTCCCTCAAACAGCAATATGATAATGACCAGATAATCTGTTTTTGTGATGTTGATTGAAGGATAAATATTGGCCAGGACACCTGGGATAACTAAAAGCAAAATACTGCAGATGCTGGAAATCTGAAATAAAAACAGGAAGTTTTGGAAACACTCAGCATGCCTAGCAGCATCTGTGGAGAGAGAAACAGAGTTAACATCTGTGATGAGCTTTGATGAAAGGTCACACCTGAAATGTTTCCTCTGTTTCTGACTTCACAGATGCTGCCAGATCTGCTGAGTATTTCCAGCACTTTCTATTTTTATTACACCAGGGATAACTCCCCTGCTTGTCTTCAAAATAGTGCCATGGGATCTTTTACATCCACCCGAACAGACAGATGGGGCCTCAGTTTAACGTCTCATCGGAAAGACGGCACCTCCAACAGTGCAGCATCCCCCTCAGTACTGCACTGGAGTGTCAGTCTTGACTGTTGTGCTCAAGCCCTGGAGTGGGACTTGAACCTGGAACCTTGTGACTTACAGGTGAGAGTGCTTCCAACTGAGCCACAGCTGACACACTATTGATTTCCAACAGGTTTCTGGGCAATAACACATAGTATGGATTCTAAGTAGGTAATTGTTCAATTGTTCAATTATTCAAGCTACCTCACAACTACGTCCTAAAGTCCTGTTGTTCAATTTACACAGATATTGAAACCAAGTATTGATCGAGCTGCTGCAGCATAAAAAAACCCTAGCACATGTGATTGACAGATAGTCAGCAATGTCAGCTTTTATATGCTTCTTACAATGTATCTTATAGATTATTAACAGTTTCAGCACATTATTCGGTCAAACTTCTTATCTCAGAAATATGCACCGATGTTTGTCCGGGCACAGAGAAGACTAAAAGCATGGTATAGCTCATAAGATATTTGGATCATTTGCTTTTCCACTGCAAGCACATTTTCTGTCCTTCTGACCTTCAGAGGTAGATTTCCATCATAATAAAAATTACAGATTATATTAATTTTTTTTCTTTTACTCACAGGAGCATTATCAGAGCCCATCAGGCACCAATGTGTCTTTCAGAGTTCCACTCTACTATACAAACATACACCGGATGTTTAAAACCTCCACCTCCTTATTTTAAACATGACACGAATGCAAAGAAATTAATAAAAATAGCATCCCATTGGCAAATAATTATCAAAAGAGAAAAAGAAAACAAATGACAGGAAGTGCTAAACAACTCGAAGTTTATTTGGTTTGGCTTAATTGAGTGCCAAGATCCTTCTTTGATCATTTAAGGTGAATCTTATGGCCATTGCCTAATAATAAAATGTTTGCTATACGATGAGTATCATCAGCACTCTACAACTAATACATCATGGGTCTAATAACAGAGCATATGTTAGTCTCTAATAAAGCAGTTACGGTTCTGCAATTAAATTTTTTCTCTAAAAAGTACCAATATGTGTGCAATTTCCAGCAGGATCCTATCTTTTCTTCTGATGTGAGGCCACATCATTATCTGGGGCTTACTGCTCATTAGACTACTAGCATTTAAACTCTAAAAAGAGTTTGCCTCAAAAGGCTTAACTGAGGAGATGAGTCATGGTGAATGCAACACTAAAAGATAAAAGCATGACCCAATTAATTAGCCCATTGAGTCTATATTAAAACTCCTATTTCTGATTTAAATTCTTGGCATTTTGAAGTTTGATTTTATTATTTGTTGTTCTGAAAATTGTATAATGTTCTTGAAATGTGTGTTTTGTGTGTCCATTTTACCAGAATGATCCACGAATGTGAAATTGCCATCACTGCACTAAAGTAAGCAGTCGCCAAGTGTTAAATACACACACCATCACTTTTTCTTCCTCATACTTCTATTTTCAGCTCTGAAAGTTAAGCATTGGTGTCAACCAAAACCACAGGTTTAAACCAACTAGGAAAGATTGCTTGTGTGCATGTGCAGGCTCAAAAAATATGACGCATTGATTCTGAGTTAGTTATCTGAAGCCAGAGTCATTCATTTACCAAATACGTACCCACTTTGTTTTCACACCCTATTTATATTCTTGATCAGCAGGATTCAGAATCAGTCACCAAACATAAGCAAAGTTTTCAAACTCCCTAAATTTATTTCACTTCAGCCCTTTAACTGTCAAACATTGGAAAAGAACACAACCAAGAAATAATTACTTTCAAATACAATAGTTAACTTTGACCACTAGTGCAAACCTTTTCATACCCGCAGTGTTGGGAATGGTAAATATTTAATAATTTGCAACTTTCTTGCAAGAAAAATTATTCACTGAAATTTTCTCTTGCCTAACAAACGTGACCTTTTTTAGAATAATTACAATTCCCCCAATTTCTCCTCTCCTGTAGACAGTGACTTCTGTTGGTGGACAGTTTCACAAACACTGAAAGCACTCTGGTACTATTCCCAAATGGTCATTCTTCATGTTTCTATTCTCGACAATCTGTTTGGTAATTTATTCAACTATCTCAGTTGTCACATCCAAGCCCAAAACTGTCCTTATCTAATCTCCAAAACAGATGCATTTTCCAGTAGGGATCACAGGGCAGCAAGTAGAATTGGAAACCCAGCCTGATTTTTTCTTCTCTTTTCTATGCCAGAGACACCATATGTAACTGTAGTACTCTCACTGGTCCTCTGACTGGGATGAGCAAACTCTGCACACACCTTAGGGGTTTCCTGTTCTGGACAGTTCTGTACCACCATCCAGGGCATTTAATTAATAAGCCATGAGAGGCATAAAACAGAAATTGTACTGCAAGAACCAAGTCAAAGCTAATGAGTACTCCTAAAAACATAAACTGACATAAGGTCACAGACATACTGCAGCTCCACAATGAAAACTGCAAATATTGTCTCAAAACCAGGTTCCAAATGTCTTCAATAAAATAATGTAATTTAATAGTTTAAGCTGCTGAATTTACTCTAGAAAAATGTTTTTTGCATGCATTGAAACAAACCACTCTTCAGCCAAGTCATTTATTGAGCACGCAAAACCCGTTTATTGCCTCAGAAACTTGGCAACTCCAACATACATTGCTTAATCATATGAAAAATTATACTAGGTGTCCTGAATAAACACTGAAAGGCAAGTAGAATGGCTTGTAACTGAGTTGTGCACACAACTTACTAGTGTACTTCAATTTCTTTGATCCTATTTGTTGAAGTTTTACTTGAAGCCTGTAGTAAAGGCCTGCTACCCGAACCAAACCCGACAGGACCCGACGACATGTGTCGGGTTCGGGTCGGGTCAGGTTGCACTTCCGGGTCCAGCATTCGGGCTCGGGACGGGTCAGACACGCTCTATCACAGGTAAGTGGCTCCAATGTTAATTTAATTTTTGGACTAGGAAGGTGTTTTTGTTAGTTATTTTAAGCTTGTGCAGATCAGCAACAAAGTGAAAAACGGAAGGTAAGTTAGCTGATGGTCAGGTCGGGTCGGGCGCGGGAAAAAATGGAAGGACTCGAGCCGGGTCGGGCTCGAGTTGGATGTGGTTCTGTCAGGTTCAGGTCGGGTTTTTTTTTGCAGACCCGAGCAGGCCTTTAGCCTGTAGGGATCTAACTCTTGATTTCATTTTAAGCAGATTTAATTTAATAGAAAGCATTTAACAATGCTGTAAATTGAAACATACTGGCTTTATGGCACTTCATTGGGGATTTGACAATGATATAACACTGTACGCAGTATCTTAAAGCATAAAGATGGCTGTTACTTTTTCTAATTGGTTTTTCTGTGTTTTCGGATTCATTATAAAAAAAAGAAAATTCAAAGAAATGTCACATTGCAAAGGAATTGCAGCTTTCTTGAGGAACAGCACCTCATCTTGATGCGAGCCACTTTACAGCCTTCCAAGCCTTAACATTGAGTTTAACAACTTTAGATATTAACCTCTGTTCCCATTTTCTCTCAGTAGGCAGGTGCTGGGCAATGGAGGATGGCTGGACCAGAGCCACTGGGAGTGGAGGTGGTGTAGGCTGGTGTTTGGGGTGGGGATCCCCTATTACTGCACAGTAGCAAGGTCTGCCTGCTTTTCTTCTGCTATATTCCTAGGTCATGGCAACCCTCTCCGCTTTGCCAGATTTTCCATGCTGCCCTCTCCCACTGCTATTATGCTGTAACTATTCACACCTTCTCTTGAACAATCTTTTGTTTCTATACTTGTCAAAATATCACCTTTTTGCCTTGCACCATCATCTCATTTGTCCTTTAATCACTCCTGCTGTCCATTCTATCACAGACCCTTTTGTTCTCCCCCTGCCCCGCGTTTTCACTGGCTTTGTGCTTGCTTACAAGCTGTTCATCTCCAACATCTCCCAGTTCTGACGAAAGGTCATCGACCTGAAACGTTAACTCTGATTCTTGCTCCATAGATGCTGCCTGTACTGCTGAGTGTTTCCAGCATCTTTTGCTTTTATTTCAGATTTCCAGCATATCGCTTTTATTTTCCTTGATTATAATTGATAGAGCTTTAGAGTAATAGTAAAAGGATCTTAATTTTATTTGCTCGCCACTTCCAGGCTCTTAGAGTATGGATCTAAAAGAGCTCAATAGAGGAATTTTGTCACATAGAAAAGATTGTGGTATCAAAATTCAAATACTGCCGCCCCCCCCAGCCCCCACTCTGCAAATATAAATAAAACATTGATCATTTTTAACAAAACAGAAAATGCTGGAATTACTCCACAGGTCAGGCAGCATCTAGAGAAACACAGTTAATGTTTCAGGTTGACGATCTATCGTCAGATTGAATAAGTCATCAGCTGGCATCACATGGAAGGGATGGTCTGACACCAGGAATGGATAAAAGCTGCACTATAAAAGCAGTTGGAGCAAATACCCCATCATTAAAATAACATTAAAACATACTCTGGTAGCCTGCTGTACCACCATTCACATTTTAATGGTTGAAAAGGACTGACTATTTTGTCACCATTTTTGATAATTAAACATTTACTTGTAGTAAATGGACTGAAAGAAGCACTCCTTTGTGTGTATTTAAGTAATTGCATGGAACCCTGCCTTTCCCAAAGTCATAACCGTGCGAGTAAGCATTGAAAACGTGGCTCGCACTTACTCCAGTGAAACAGAGCCAAGACGTCAGTGCAGTATAAAGTTGGCATTAACACACACAGCACATGGCTCATCTATTCCCTCTGCTCCTTTTCTCTCTCTCTTTATTTTCCTCTTATTTTCTCCATCTTATCCTTTTTACTCTTTTTGTTCTGTCCTTTTCTCTTTCCTTACTCTTTTGTCAGATTTATTCTGCTGTCTCTATCTGAAGAAAGAAACAGAGCTGGATTTCTGAAGAGTCAGCATCTGAAACTTAAACTTATCTGTTCTCAACACAGTTGCTGGCTGCCTTGCTGTGTGTTTCCAGCATTTTCAGATTTCCTGCATTTGCAGTATTTTGCTTTTCAGTTTTATCAGTACTGTGCTGCAAATTGTTGTCATTAGGCAAAAGTTAGGAGACTGTTTTCTCCTTCGTGAAGCTCTTGCCAAAATCAATAGAGTTTGTGGGACTGTTAGTTCATGAAGGGGATTCAGATAATTTAGGGATCACAGCGCCGCTTTAATGACCACTGCGCTGCTGCCCGAGTCCCCATTTTAATGACATCTAACTAGATCTTGCCTGATAGGTAAATGTCCCTAAGCATTATCCTTGACCATTTTAAGTTTTAGTGGACCAGGAACCACGGGACTGAATTGTGACCAATCCCAAGGTCGCAGCAAAGATTCATCAGGTATACAGTTGATATGTGGCCATCTAGTAAGTGCTCTTGAGTTAGAAAATGAGTGGGAAGGATTGTGCTGGTCAGTATATGTGGCGCCACCATTAATGCATTCAAAACGTGTGTTCAGGATTGCGCCACATATAATCAGCAGAATACATTTACAAAACTCTTCTGAGGCTAAGAAGGTAGTAGGGTCTTAAATTGGAGCTGGGAGAGCACACGACTGACTGGGAAGGCAATGGAGGCAACAACCTTTGTGGGCCTAGGTCAAGAGGACACTGGCGTCTTAACAAGGAGGCAATGAGGCTGCAGCATGACAGCCAAAAATGGGTTGAAATTTCTATTCCAAAAATGTGATGGATTTGTAATGTCACGTGGTTTGCAGGATTATGTTGGGAACTGAGTGGGGTGTGTTATCGTGGTTACCATGGTCTAATCTGTAACATTAGAGGCTCACCACAATACGACATATTACATTGCCATACACTGCAAACACTCAGGCACTAGTTTTTCTCTACTTTGCATCACAATAATACCAATTTCCCAAGCACAAAGCAGAGGAAAAAGAATTTGAGACCAGTTATACTGAATCCCTGCCCCCTTAGTGCTTCAGGCGCACTAGCAGAAATATTGATAAGGAGTTGTGGCATGTTTATGCCTGGAACAGGTGAAAGCATTTAAATGGATGCAAATTATGAGATCAACAAAACATCCCCCACTTCATCTTCCCAAGTGTCTGCCTAGCAGAAGCCAAATGCAACAGTGCCTTTTGCAAATAGGCCTTCCAGGCAGCACCCAGCCCACTTAGATTGGAGAATTTGAGACGGGGCTTCCAGCAACATCCTCCTGTTTCTGTACAGGAAAATTAATTTTCTTAGATTCAGCAAGAAAGATCATTGGCACTTCAAACATTATGGTTGCTGTTTCTTGAAGGCAGACAGAGGCCCCAAAACCAGTACTGCTGCTGCCAGGTTCTCACGTTTGCAACAATGAAACACTTTACTCCCTTACTTTGGGCGCAGTTCCCTTCCAACCTCTGTGCCAGGAGAATACCGGAGCAATGATAATGAGCTGACTCAACTGTTACATATGTATATATTGTTATACTATCTGTAAAGTGTTAGGAACTAATTAGCTAGGAACCAGTTGTTATGTGTAAGTGTTCCAGTAGGGGGCTACATTCAAGGCTGCACTGGAAAGTAATGTTATATTGTAATACAAGAACCAGTTCAACCAGGTTCCACAGCAAAAGCATGGTGTTGAAATAAACTAGACTGACTCCAGCCTTTTCCAAGAATAAAGTCTGATTCTTTCCAACTTCTGGGAACCAGAAACAACATAAAGACGAAACATCCACAAACACAAGCAGATTCCGGTACCTTCGGGGATGCTCTGTCCAAGATGCACCCAAGTTGAGAGGGGAAAGAAGATTAGCCTCCAGATATTTCGAGAGAGAGCACCATGGCAGATACAATACACATATTACCGATACATTACGTCAGATATTCACATGGTTTCAATTTGACCCAAGTAAGTACAAAGGGGGAAAAAAACGCTGATGTTTTACGTAATAGGCAAGCTGTTGAAAATAAAATCTCAATTTTTGGCTTTAATGCATCCAACCATCAACACCACTTAACTTACTGCAGGCCTCAGCTATCTTGAGAAAACAAATTTCTGCCCCTGACTTGTTTGGATTGTGGATGCCTTCTGGCTCCTTCCTTATATGGAAACAGTGTATGCAGAGGCTTTTACAAGGGCAGTGAAAACTCCTCAACTTTGGTTTCTTTCCCCTCCAGACATGCAAATTAGCAATAATAACTCAGTGATTGCACTGATGTGCATGCCCACTTTGAAGAATAGGGAGGCAAGAACACAACTATAATAAGTATCACTCTATTCACTGACAGAAGGACAAAGGATTCAGCAATAATTACAACCTCAACATCAGAAGAGCTGAAACAGAGCCACTGCTGACAATGAAGGCTGAAGTCACCAAGAATGGTGATTTAGCAGAGAGAAAGTTAGAATTACCAGACTCAGTCTTGCTTGACAAAATGTTGAAACATTCTGCAGAGTTTATCGATTCAGATGAAAAAGACTGTAGATTAGATCTTATATTTTTAAGAATATCAACCCGATAGCTTTTTAAAGTTAGCCTGAAGAGAACCTAAGTTTAGCATGTTGAAAGGACAATGCCTCCAGTAAAACAGCATTAAATCATCCTGCACTGGAGTCAGCATGCATTACGTGCTCTGGTCCTGGTGTCGGGTGTGACCTACGACTTGTTGCTCCAGTAGCAAAATTAAACCAAATTTACATTCAAGGTTAGGATAGTGACAGAGACTACAAATACATTTAGTTACTACTGTTTTGGTTGAATGCACAGGTAAGATTGCAGTGTCATACATGCTGATTTGCTGCTTTCAACAATGCTTTTGTTGAGTCACTTCCCTACAGAAAGGGGCAGAAATGCACGGGGGTGGGGGGGGGGGGGGGGAACATAGCTAGAGGCTGCTCTCCTACCCCACCTTAAAAGTAGAATTGCCCTGGGTGAAGATCATCAGTAAAACCTATTAAATATGAAGACCTATAAGGATGGAAGCGAAGAAAAAATAAACTATATATAAAGAAAACCAATTGCTGGACCAATAGGCAACATATTATACTAGCTTGAAAGAGGTTGAGAAGTTAGCATACGTGCCCAAAATAGTCTGCAATAACCAACAAACCACAAGTGTTTTTAGAGTGAGGTACAACACGTGTGTAAATTCAACTAGTTGCCACAACAAAATCTCTTTCTTGATCCATTTTTATTATAGCACATTGATGCAAGCCTAGGACCCTATTAGACAAGCATAGACAGCTTAACGTTCAAAACAAGTGAGGTTTATTCACCACAGCAGTTGTGCCTTTAAGTGCAGAGGTGAACAAACCAAGGACTACTTTCCAGCATACACATTCTCACTCTTGGATCCTATGGTTTCAACCTCTGACTAACTGAACTAATTCCCTGCTTTTTATCCTTCCAAGCAGAGCCACTCCTGATTGACCTTCATCGTCTTTAAAAATTTCTTAAAGGTTTCCCTTGCATTGGCCATTTTGACATTTATGCAATTCTTCAGCAAGCAATTTGGAAGGCAAAGGGCATGTTAGCTTTAGTTTCAAAGGGTTTGGAGTATAAGAGTAAAAAAATCTTGCTACAATTATACAGGGCTTTGGTCAGAGTACACCTTACCCAAGGAAGGACATATTTGCCCTAGAGGGAGTGCAATTAAGGTTCACTGGTTCCTGAGATGAGGAGATTATCCTATGAGGAAAGATTAAGTAGACTAGGCCTATATTCCCAGAAGAATGAGAGGTGATTGAATGAAACATATAAAATTCTTAAGGGGCTTGACAGGCTAGATGCTGAGAAAATGTTTCCTCTGGCTGGGGATTCTAGGACACGGGGGTTACAGTCTCAGAATAAAAGGTCAGCCATTTAGAAGCGAGATGAGAAATTTCTTCACTCAAAGGGTTGTGAATCTTTGGAATTCCCAGAGAGCTGTGGATGCTTAGTTTTTGAGTATATTCAAGACATATGTCTATACATTTTTGGGTACTAAGGGAATTAAAGGATATGCAAGAGAGGTGGAGCTGAGGTAGATGAGAAGCCATGATTGTGTTGAATGGCAGAGCAGGCTCAAAGGGCCGAATGGCCTACTCCATCTCCTATTTCTTATGTCTTAAAGCTGTACCCCTATAGTGGGTACAGAGCTCTCAAAAGCTTGTGGATCACATATTGTCCTTCTCTCACTCTGTTACATTTTGTAGGGTTTAATATGGCGCAAGAAAAAATCCTTAATATTTGTGATTTTTAGCTCTAATAGAGATTGTATTTATATTACACACCAACCTTAAACTTGCAGTGTACCTCAAGAGAAATAGGAGTAAGACTGTGGAGAATAAATTTCACTCCGTGGACAGGAGGTAATCATTCATAGATGGTAGCATAAGTTTTTGCCAGACTAAAGTGTAAATCGAATCCAACTTTACTATTAATCTATCCCACACATTGCTCAGAAGTGATTTTTCTTTCTGAGAGTCGATGCAAGATTAAACTAAGTTCTATTTTCTCAACTTCCTTTCCAATGAGTATAAAAGGTAGGTGAAAAAGAAGATTCCTTTGGGCAAATGACCACTTGCTAATGAAAATGACTTGATATATTTGAATCTTTTTAACTGTCCTGCCCCTGGACATATTGCATCATTTTACCTTTACAAATAGGTTATTGTAGTAAAACGGTTAATAATACAAAGTATATAATTCTACATGAATCATAAGTACATTCCCAATACTCTTTCACAGGTTCTCCAACGCTAAATACATTTACTTATACCTGACAGTTAAGCTGACCCTCTTGTCTCTACAATAACAGCTGCACCTCAAACAATTACAGGAAGGTTAGAAATTGTTGATTGTTCTGGCAATATTATTTTAGTATTTAAGAAATGTGAGCTTCTTTATGTAAGACCAGGTTTATTTTTCCTTTTGTCTACAGAGAATGTTCAAATTTTCCAGAATCTATAAAACTTTCCAATACAGTGAACGGAAAATGTACAATATTTAGATAGAAGATACATTTTGTGTTTCTTTATTGTCTCCATTTTCAGTCCATCACATTTTTCTGTAACCAATTTCAGTAATTTTTTTTTATCCGTTAGTGGGATGTGGGTGTCGCTTGCCAGGCCAGCATTTATTGCCCATCCCGAATTGCTCGAAAGTGGTGGTGAGCTGCCTTCTTGAATCGTGGCAGTCCTTGTGGTGTAGGTGCACCAACAATGCTGTTAGGAAGTGAATTCCAGGACTTTGACCCAGTGAAGGAACGGCAATATAGTTCCAAGTCAGGATGGTGTGTGGCTTGGAGGGGAACTTGCAGGTGATGGTGATCCCAATCATCTGCTGTCCTAGCCCTTCTAAGTGGTAGAGGTCACCGGTTTGGAAGGTGCTATCGAATGAGCCTTGGTGAGTTTCGGCAGTGCGTCTTGTAGATGGTACACACTGCTGCCGATGTGCGTCGGTGGTGAAGGGAGTGAATGTTGAAGGTGGTGGATGGGGTGCCGATCAAGCGGACTGCTTTGTCCTGGATGGTGTCGAACGTCTTGAGTGTTGTTGGCGCTATATCCATCCAGGCAAGTGGAGAGTATCCCATCACAATCCTGACTTGTGCCTTGTAGATGGCGGACAGGCATTGGGGAAACAGGAGTTGTTCAGGTCAAAGAGGTAGGTTTTAAGGAGTGTCTTTGAGGAGGAAAGAGATGTAGAGAGGTGGTTTCGAGAGGAATTCCAGAGCTTAGGGCCTTGGCAGTTGAAGGTATGACTGCCAATGGTGGAGTAATTAAAATCAGGGATGTGCAAGAGATTAGAATCAATGTTTTGATGATCTCCTCACAAAAAATACAAAGGTTTCTGTCTCGTCTGGATTGTAGTATATCAAAAAGTTGAGCAACATGCAGTATTACAAAGCCATAAGAATATAAGAAATAGGAGCAGATTGGCCATTCGGCTTTTCCAGTCTGCTCCACCATTTCATAAGGTTTTTATTAAATAAATCAATTTTGCAAAGAGTATGTTATATGGAATGATTTCCATCTTTTAATATGAAAATAATTAGAAACTTTCTAGAGATTTGGAAATAATGCTAGAGAATTTCACAATGCGAATGAAGTATTTGAAATAATATACAGTAGCATCTACATTAAGAACAAAAATCTTCTTCACAAATGAAAAGGGCAAGCACTCTCCAGAACCATGGTCAGCTGTAAAATGTAGGATATTTTATAAGCACAAACAAAGTACACCTATTATGTGCTTCCTTAAAGATCATGCTGAAAACTGGGTTTCCTACACCACAAGACAATTTTTAATGGCTGTGAAGCAAGAAGTGATTGTTCTATGGCATGGTATTTCTTCTGTTCACCTGAGCAGGTAGACTCCCACAGATCCCCAGCTATAGTCCCCCGCTGTCAAATTTTCACTCTTGCTGCTGTCCAAATAGACAATTTGGTCTATTGAAAGGCGCGACTCTGTAAATATGAATTCAATTGAGACCCTGCTGTTAAGGTCGGTAGTGCCCGTGTCTCCAACTTTGCAGGGTTTGATGCCCACCAACAGTGCACCCTATTCTCTTCACCCCCATAAAAATCAAGGCCAGAGTAACAGGTTCAAGCAGGAGAAGATCTTCAGTCCATCTAACCCATCTAACCACAGTATTTTACATTTCTAATAACCAAGAAACCCATTTGTTGACAAGAACTTCTCTCGTTCCTAGAAACAAAACATCTATCACTTAAGGGACACAGATGTAAACTACAAACAGACTGATCCTTTTTAAGTCTCCTGCCTGGAAGGAGTCTGCAAACATGTAATCATTTTCTAGTGCTCTGGAAGCACAGCATCACTGTAGCTCCTTACTTGTAGGTCTGGTTCCTGGGGGCAATTCCACTATAGCTTCCTTGGTGAGATTGCAGATGCTCTCTTGGCTGAGATAGTAGAGGATTCTAGTACATCTTCGACTTTCTGGCTTCTCCTCTTCCTTTTCTCGTCTTCTAGCTCACAAAGTGATGCATCCATGCTATTATGTGGACTAAAACGATTTCCAATGTCTCCCCTATGTTGCAGACAGGACATCAACCAATCTTTGCCAATGCTTTAATACCAAATTTATATCAGATGCTACTAATATGATGCAGGTTCAAACGCAAAAGTGATTATATCTTCACATTCACTGTTAATTGGTTTTTGACAAGGCAAAAAAATTAATATTTAGTTTTTCTATTAATGTAGGCTGCAGAATGTTTTTTAACTGGAGGCTGTGCCATTAGGATGGGCAGGACCCCACGTCTCCTTACCGAGTTTCTAGACACTATCCTCCTGATTAATATCAAGGCCTTGAATTCATTATACTTTTATTTGACAACAGGAAATATGATTCGCACAGAAGAATTTATTAAACCAAATAGTGAAAGCCAATAGTTCATATTTTTAAATCATTCATTTAATAAAGAAAATCCATAAAATATTTAATTAGAGCTCCCTGTGGCCAGGAATTTAGAAAATTAATCTTTTTGTAATATAGAAGAACTGACTGGAAATACTAATGACAGCTGAAATAGTCTAAATAAACAGGAACACTAACCACAGGGTCTTGTTTTAGATAAATCTGTTCACATGCATTTATTTTCCTGCTGGAAATATTTTCCTCTTGACGAAAGATTATCTGGGTGTCTGTAAATTGTTTTTTTACGCACAATAAAAGAATGGCGGTTTCGTAATGTCAGAAGCTGTACGTAGATTTAATAGTGAGTGTTGCGCAACAAATATTTAGCAGACAATCTTATTTTAATCCAGAATTTAAGAGAGCTGCAGGCGACGGCCTTTTACTCTTTATGGTGCTGTGTGAAAAGATTAAACTGTTGTTTCACATTCTGCAGTCTATTTTTCTTTGCCTTCTCAGCTTTAACGCGGTTAGTTCTTGGCAAGTCATAATCAAAAGCACTGTAAATCCAGGCAAAAATTAATATTGGAAACAAGTGAAGAATGGTCTTGCACCAGTTTAAGAATTTAACGCCTGTCTGGTGTCCAGGCATCTATTGTCAACATTGACTTAACCTCTGCAGGGAGTGAGACACAAAATGACTTGCTTCTTGCTGTGAACAGGGTGAAATGAAGTATTGTTGAGATCCACTGCAGACCTGTTCAGGTTCTAAAATGCTATCTTTTATACTACAGACTCCTGTTGTAAACATGGCATTAGAGGAAGATAAAGAATAGTTCATGGATCTGTGATTCTAAGATTGTCTTAAATATTTAGATATAACTAGTTATTATTATTCCACAACAGACTTCAGCTCTCTTATGTTGAAGACTTCTCTTCAGTATTCAAACAGTAACTTTCATGGATTTGACTAGCAATTGAGAAAATTGTACTTTTTATGAGTAGGTAAAATAATCCAAAAATGTTTTATAATTAACTCATGGGAAAGGATTAAGATAGATTATAATTTTAGAACCTTTTGTTATATTCCAGAAAGCCTAATGGTGAAGGATAGAACTGGAGACAATCTTTACACACCTTTCTGGCTTTTATTTACATAGATACACATTACAAATATGCACGTCCTATCCCAATAACCACAATTTCAGTCCATTCCTATTTATTGAAGCATAAGAAAATCCCCAGTTAACACCCATCACCTGTACACAATTAAACACAATTAACGTAGTAAATTTAATATTCTAAATTATTTGAGAGTGTTTCATTCTCTGTGTGCCTGCAAGAGTGATCCAGCAGATTCTACTATGAAACATGCTGCCTCCAGTGACCCAAATCTTCTGGGGCATTTCTTACAGCCTTAACCTTAATGGCATACAGGATTTCATCATGCTACAGTGCTGCCCAAAGATATGCCCTTTAGTCAAATTAGAAACCTATTTTCAGCAGTGCAACTTATTTGTGGGATTAATATCTGCAGTAAAATTGAAATTGCCATGCTACAGAACAAAGATTCCACCAGAGTTATTGTTTCTTAGTCTCTGCAACCTCAATTTCCTTACTACCTTCTTTAGAAGTATACTTTTCAGCTGTTAAATACAATGGTTAAACTATGAAACTACAAAACACGCTCTCAAATAGCCATGTGTTAATAAAACAAGGATGGAAGTCTATAGTAGATCAGTTGGGTTGCTATATTCACAGAAATATGAGTAGGCCACTCAGTTAGATCATGGTTAATCTGTACCTAAACTCCATTTACCCACCTCTGCTCCATTTCCCTTGATACCCTTACCCAACAATAATCTATCCACCTCAGTCTTACTGAATTTAATGGACCCAGCATGCACAGCCTCGTGGAGGAAAGAGTTCCAGATTTCCATTATCCTTTGTGTGAAAAAGTGCTTTTTGATTTCACTCCCAAATGATTTAACTCTTAACTCTTGTTCTGGATTCCCCCCGCCCCAGAGATTGTTTCTCTGCATCCAACCTATCAAATCCTTTTATCATGTTTAACACCTCAAGGAGATCATCCCTCACCTTCCAAACTCAGGGAATATAACTTTATGCATCCGGTCCTTGCAATTTAACACTTTAATCCCTGGTATTATTCTAGTGAATGTGCTGTATCCCCTCCAAGGTCAATATAAGAGCTGGTTGAACAAGAATTGTCCTACTATAAATTATACTGTTTTTGACCCCTGATGTCTGTGACGTAGAAGGATAAAATCAAGATTCTACTCAACTCTGTGTTTATCTGTCATACCTTGGCAAATATGGAGGACTATCATTTTTTTCTAATTGTTACCATCTTGCTAATGTCCCTTCCAGTATTTGGAATTTTTGACTTTACAAACTTATTAGAAAGTGCTTCAGTTAATCTCTCTAAACATGGATCAAAGCTTCTACTGATTAAAAGCGATCATTTTGCTTGCCAAAATATAATTATGAATGAACAGTTAAAAATAAACAAGAAGCCACAGAAAATACACATTTAGACTATAAATAACAACTGAAAGTAGGAAGTATATGACCTACTGAAAACAATGGACAGAACAGAAATTGGTGAGTAAGAAATTTGTTGAAAACACAGTACTGGGTATTAAATAGACTGCATCCAACTGTAGTTATCAGATTACAAAAATGAGTAACTGTTAACCTGGATTAATGAGGCTCCTATCTCCCACAACCAGCATTGGTCATTCTACACCATAACTCTCTAACAATGATTTCACTGTACCATTACACAGCTACTCCAGTTGGCTCCAATTAAATGCGGGAATAGGATTCAACGAGGTCAAATTCATGTGTACTTATGTTTATTTTGCTTGTCACCGCTTTTACGCAGAAGTCGGTTTGAGAGATGAAGCTCTAATTGGAAACTTTTCACCAGAACATGGGGAAGGAGTAGACAGTGTAACAGCTTAACTGCTTACCTTACACTCCTATAGTTACAGACTTCAGCATCAGTAGTCCAGAGTCATTTGTATGCTTACTTTCTGCTCCTATGGTTACAGGTCTGAGTGCCAACAATACCACTCAAGCCAAGTTAAGTACTGTATATTGGATTTCACTGTTTGTTAACTGAACCCCAATGTTCATAGCTCGAGCACTGAAGTGTTCATCACTGATAAACAGAAGGACTTACTTTCTGTGTGCCACACTCAAGTAAGCAGGTTTGCTCTCAATTTTGAAAGAGCATTACAAAAAAGAAATGCACAACACACTCATCCATCCACACTCTCCATCTGAAACTTAATGTATCAAATTTAATGGCCTTAATAAAGAGGAAAAACACAACCAGTGAACCTGACTTTGAGTAGTGTAATAAGAAAGAAAACCTCATTAGGACAGAAGTGAGGCATAACTCAGAATATGGTAGCAGCACGCATACATTGAAATGAAGCCCAATTGTATCCAGAACAGAATAAATTCTTCCATTACAACTGTAGTAAAAGACCAGCATTGTTTTTGGGAAGTGTCAAAAATACAAATTCATTGAATCACAGAATCATAGAACGGTGACAGAACATTCGGCCTGTCATGTCCATGCTGGCTCTCTGCAAGAGCAACTCACCTTGTCCCATTTCCCCGCTTATTAAAGACCTGCTACCCGACCCGAACCCGACGGGACCCGACGACATGTCGGGTTCGGGTCAGGCCAGACGCACATGGTAAATGCTCTGCTGCTAAGTATTGGAATTAAAAAGCTTACCCGAGTTGGGAGTCCGGGACGAAACTGAGTCTGCGCAGTGTGCGAGTGACGTCGCTATGATGTCATCACCCATGCGCTGCAGCTTCCTGGAGGTTTTGAGTCTGAAGGTAAGCGAAGGGATGGTCGGGTCAGGCTTGGGTCGGGTCAAGTCAGGGTCGGGCTCAGGTCGGGTCAAGTCAGAATCGGGCTCGGGTCAAAATCGGAAGGATTTGGGCGGGGTCGGGCTCGGGTCCACTGTGGTCCGGTCGGGTTTGGGTTGGGTTCTTATTCCCAACCTGAGCAAGCCTTTACCGCTTATTCCCCATAGCTCTGCAATTTTTTTTTCTTCAGATAATGATCCAGTTCTCTTTTGAAGGCTTTGATTGAATCTGTCTCCACCACACTCTCAGCCAGTACATTCCAGATACTAACCACACACTGCTTAAAAAAGTTTTTCCTCATATCGCCATTGCTTCCTTTGCCAATCACCTTAGATCCATGTCATAGAGTCATAGCGGGCTGCATTTTACAAGCTAAGATGGCGGCCTTCATGCACGGGCTATACTCCGCGGAGCCGCCGTGATATTAAACACGGCGGTACGTTTACATGGCCAGGGTGGACTGCCCCCCCCACCCCCACCTGATGGCCTGGAAGGGGGTGAGTGGTCCGTCCCCGGCAATGGTGCGACGCCAGTTTTAAAGGGCTTCCAGCCCTTCAATGAAATTTAAATTTTCAAAGAAACCTGAGAGTAAAAAAGTGAATAAAGTTATTGCGACCCTCTCCCAATTAATAAATCTAGTTGATTGTTGTAAAAATCCATCTGGTTCACTAATGTCCTTCAGGGAAGGAAATCTGCTGTCTTCACCTGGTCTGACCTTCATGTGACTCCAGACCCACAGCAATGTGGTTGACTCTTAAATGCCCTCTGAAATGGCAGAGCAAGCCACTCAGTTCAAGGGCAATTAGGGATGGGCAACAAATGCTGGCCTAGCCAGCGACGCCCACATCCCATGAACGAATAAAAAAAACTCTCCAGATCCGTCATGATTTTGAATACCTCTATCAAATCTCCTCTTATCCAAGGAGAACAGCCCAGCTTCTTCAACCTACCCAGGTACTGATGTTTCCTCATCCCTGGAACCATCCTCGTGAATCTTTTCTGCATTCTCTCTAATGCCTAAACATCCCTCCTAAAGCGTGATGCCCAGAATTACACGATATACCAGTTGAGGCCGAACCAGTGTTTTACACAGGTTTATCATAACTGCCTTAAAATACAGTGAATGGAGGAGTCACATATTACAAATTGATTATTTTTAAATTGTATTACTGGCTTCAACAGTAATGGTTTACCCTCTTTATTTGCACTAGTAGCGCTGTCACATTTTAGAATACAATGGCTTACAGGACCGTTGTTGACAGCCTTGAATAATAACATAGCAACAGTAGTAACAACTGGCAGTAACTGTGTTATTCTTCATGGGTGTTACTGCCAGAATTCCAGAAGGGAAAAACATAAGTGAAAGAGATAAATCGTTCCTGTCTGTGAAAATATGGCTTTGGTTCATGATAAACTACAACAATCTGATATTCTTGCAGGGAAAAATCTGAAATCAGTAGAGCATGATAAATTAAGTACATCTCTGAATAAAAGATATTTGCTTGAAGAGACCTTAACTGTTCAAGGATCATCTAAAAAAACTGACAGGGATCCAGTAAAAATTGTGGTTTTATTTAAGATGTTTCTTGAGGGAGGGGAAACAAAAAATAAAATCTCAGTTATCCAACACTGACTTCTCACTAATCCTTTGGGGCCAATTAATAAATCATCCTCTACTGAAAATGCTATGCATCCCATGTTCCCTGACATAACACAGAGAAACTGCTGGAATACTTAAGAAATCCAATCCAATGCTATTACAATATAGAATGTTTAAACAATCTAATAAAGCACCTCCAAATATTTTCACTGACAGATAATTAAGGAAATACACTGAGCATCTCGACCAAATCATTGCTGCCAAAAAAGATCTCAGATGTATTGTATAGTTTAACATATGCCACTACTTCTATAGTGAGAAAATTTCAAGTCTTACAATAAGTATGCATTTACATGTGTGTATGCTGTTCCAAGCGAAATACAGCCTATTCAAAGTTTGTTGATATCTAATCTGTTAAATTTGAGGGAACTATTTTGTAATATTATGCTGAAAATTGCATGACGAATTGTATGACTTAAACTGAAAAGTAAAGAGGGTTGTGAGAACAGTTACATTTGTTTGAGACTCATTACTAAACTCAGTATATGAAGACCAAGAAATAGGGAAGTGATAAACCCTATATATTCTAACCATAAATGGCATCTTAGTAGCAAAGCAAATCATACCTTCATCACCAACACATCAACCATTCTATACCTGTTTGTTTTAATTGGTCCGATTTCATATTGCAATGAGAAGTTAAATGGAGCTGAAATAAATGCAGTGTGTGTTAACAAGCACTGTGTTACATGGGAAATGACTAGATCAAATCAACACACAAATGCCTTCCTACTCAGCTGCACGGTTATTAAGACATAGTTCGCCACTCTCCAGTAATACTAGTTCTTGAAGTACTATTAAATGAAGGGTAAATCGTGTTTGACTAATTTGCTTGAGTTCTTCGAAGATGTAACAAGTAAAGTGGATAATGGGGATCTGTAGATGTAGTGTATCTGGACTTCCAGATGGCATTTGATAAGGTGCCGCACAAAAGGTTAATACACAAAGTAAGATCACATGGGGTTAGGGGCAATTTATTAGCTTGGATAGAAGATTGGCCAACCAACAGAAAACAGAGAATTGGGATAAATGGGTCCTTTTCAGGTTGGCAAGATGTAACTAGTGGGGTGCCACACGGTTCGGTCCTTGGGCCCCAACTATTTACAATCTATATTGATGACTTGGATGCAGAAGGTACTATAGCCAAATTTGCAGATGACACTAAAATAGGTGGGATAGTAAGTTGCAATAAAGAAATAAGAAATTTACAAATGGATATGGATAAGTTTGGAGAATGGGCCAAAATTTGGCAGATGGAGTTTAACGTGGATTAAGTGTAAGGTTATCCATTTTGGTCAGAAGAATAGAAAGGCAAATCATTATCTAAGGGGAGAGAAACTTCAGAGTGCTTCGGTGCAGAGGGATCTGGGTGTCCTCATGCATGAATCGCAGAAAACTAGTATGCAGGTGCAGCAGGTAATAAGAAAGGCAAATGGAATTTTGGCATTTATTGCCAAAGGAATAGAATATAAAGGTAGGGAAGTGTTGCTGCAACTGTACAAGGCATGAATGAGACCGCACCTGGAGTATTGCGTACAGTTTTGGCCCCCTTACTTGAGGAGGGTTGTAGTTGCATTGGAGGCAGTTCAGAGGACGTTCACTACATTGATTCCAGAGATGAGGGGTTTGCCTTATGAAGAGAGATTGAGCAGTTTAGGCCTTTACTCTCTAGAGTTTAGAAGAATGAGAGGAGATCTAATTGAGGTATATAAGATGATTAAGGGGATTAACAAAGACGTAGGGAGGATGTTTCCTCTGGTGGGGCAATCTAGAACGAGAGATCATAGTTTTAGGACAAGGGGTAGTAGATTTAAAACAGAGATGAGGAGAAAATACATCTCTCAAAGGGTTGTGAGTCTGTGAAATTCACTACCCCAGAGTGTAGTGGATGCCGGGACATTGAGTAAATTTAAGGGGGCGACAGACAGATTTTAAATTAGTAATGCGTTGAAGAGATTTGGAGAGCGGGCAGGAAAGTGGAGTTGAGGCCGAGATGAGATCAGTTATGCCCGTATTGAATGGCAGAGCAGGCTCGAGGGGCTGAATTGCCTCCTCCTGCTCCTAGTTCTTATGCTCTTAAATACAATGTTTTTTGTAAAATTGGAATATAGATCAAAGTTGAAACTTGAGACATAAAAGCAAATAGTGGGCAGGAATGAATCATTGTTGAAGGTACTAATGTTTGAGAGTTAAGGCCACCTTTGTCAATGAAGTATAAATGTTGTACATCAGTGTATTGTCTCCCTCGTTTACTTAAGATAAACTTTTTTTTTATACATATATATTTCCTAATTAACTGCAAAATGTCTTTTTAAATCAGAACAGTTAATTCAATTATTAATCCTTTTATATGTACATAACACAGATAAAGAACATTTAAAGGTTAAAGTCAGTCAGCCGTTAGTCAACAAAAACGTGCCAATACAGAATAATCTCATTGCATACGCAAAGGAAGTTGAAACAGTGCAATTATAAACAGTATCCAGATAACAGAAGCTAGACTAACCCCTCTATGAGTTTACTTTCAGGTATCTATCACATCTATTATTGTCCCATACTACGTATTGAATACTTAACCAGTATTCCACGACCTCTAACCTAAATAACAAGCTCTGAACGGATTTCTCCAAAGGCCTTGTAAGCCATCTCATTATGAGTGATCGATTCACATTAAATCTTAACATACTGTCTTATTTCCAAAATAAGTGGACCTTTTATTTGTGGGCTTCTGAGCATGATTGTTGAACCACATCCACCATATTCCAACTTCTTGTCACAACATTTAGTACACAGAGGTGCTCTCTTACAACATAGTATGTCATGCTATCGTGAGGGCACATTGGTACCAATGGCTCTCACACTGCTGTCATGTCAGCCTACTCAGGCAGTAGGGATTTGTAGCACATTATCAATTATTATATAGTTACGCAAACGTAACAAAAAAACAAGCCTCTATTAAACAGTTGTTACAGCCACGTGGTGTGATGTGGGTGGTTCCCACTGTTCAACTCCCCAACTGACCGCAGCAGGTGTGTTTTGTTATTAGGGTTCAATCCCTTGGTGCTTTATTGTCAAATAAACAGACAATTAAAGATATTCTTGTAGGTTTAAAAGCAGAAAAATCAATTGTTATTGATCAATAGCTTTGAAGGTTTTCCTTTGTCCCTGTCAGACAGTTTGAATATACAAAGGCCAAGCCTTTTTTCCCCTTCTGCAGCCATTTTGGAGCATTGTTTACTTTTCAAAAGATTGGTTAATTTTTCAAAGACAAAGTCAGTTTTTATAACTCTTCAGATTTTGTTCATAAGTTTTGTATCATTGCAGGTCTTGTGTGCATGACTGTTTTTTTCAGGAAATGCTTAAATACATTTAGTATCAATATTATTGATTGAAACATATATGGATCTAGTACTAAGGAAACAGGCTGCTTGAACAACCTCGAAGGAGTTACAAATCAAGGATATAACAAAGGATATTACTTCTTTTAGACTGAAAAAATGTACTTAAATTACTGACGCAGAAAAAGCAAGCACATCTCATATGTATAAATGGTAAACCAATAGTTTACCAACTCAAGATTACACCAGTACATCTGAAGAAGCAATTAATATGGCTATAACAAGCTGTTTCTAAATGCGGCTGGTTTACATACACTCTTGAAGGTAACATTATTTCAATTTTTTTTAAGTACAATGAAAATTGAATATTGTTTAACAAAACTATACACCATTTTAGTTTACAGTATTAGTGGCAGTCAATTTACAATTTATAAAGAGATCGTCAATTTTCTATTGCTGTCTCTTGCTGACTCATGCTGAGGTAGAGTTCCAGAGATACTGGAAAACCTCAGTACCTAGTCCGAGCAGGCAGTTTTCACGTGAGCCTGGACAGTAAGCTGGGAGGTTTTTCATTCACTGGGGAAACCACAAGAGAACCGATCCTGTTCTTATTTGCATAGGTCACTGGATATATGGTCAAGAGCAGGAACCTTTCCTAATCTTCGACTTCCTAAAGCATCTACTTTGAGCCATACTAACTAAGCATCAAGTAAAACTTAATGGAGGAAGTTTAACAATATAAAATTGCAATTTTGCTTTCACTATACAGCTAAGGCAAGACAGAAGGAAGAATACCCATATCATAACAATACAACTTTAAGCTGTTAAAGTCCTGCTCAACCATTGCGATATTCTACCGCCATCTACTGCTTCTATTCCATATTTGTGATACAGTTGAGAGCCATAGTTGCGTTAACTGTATTACCTCTCCAGGCTGGAATGCATGTTATAATTAAACATAAGCCATAAGTCAAATGATCTTTTTAGCTTTCCTAGAACATATGAATTGCATCCAGCATTATTCTTTCATATCAAAAGTGCTCAAATGTTTAAACACTTAGCAAGCTATCCGCTGCATTCTCTGTATAAAGCTATCACTTGCAGTAATTGCCACATTCTGAAGCTCAAATACCTTTTAAGGAGAATACGGGTACTCTGTAAAGCACTACTCTTGATCCACACTCTTCCAATTAACATTTGCTTGCATTGCATTTTTAAAATTTGTTTTGCTGAAACTAATATAGGGATGTTTGGAGCGACCCACACAGTATACGTGAGGTGATTAATTCAAACGGTACCTCAGGGACTGAAGCAAATGAAAGAACTAAGTTGCACGTGTATAGCCTGGCAATGTGACAATAAAATGCTTTGTCTACTACTCCAGGACCTTTTCACAAGGTCAATCACAGCCTGAGCCACATTTCTGGCTTAAAATCATTGGTGGCAAATATTTTACAACATAAAGAAAATATTTTCTCTGTTATTAGTGGGGAAAATCCATCATATTTACTTTTACAGACAGTTTTATTTGCTTTAGATTTACTAAAGGTTCAAAATATAACAAGCAATAAAGTTTCTTTCAGCCATGGTACACCTTGTAACAATTTCATTTTAATTATTTTAAGTGTGTACTATAAAAATCATTTGTTTTGAAAGACAATGGAAAAATCACTGCTAACAGCATGTTAAAACCGAAACAAAAATGTGTCAATTTGTTTCTAGGTCTTTACTTCCCTGAAGCAGGTCCTTAATGTTGTTACCAAAAGTTCTTATTCGTGCCCTAAATTTTGCTCCCGCAATGGAGCATAGGTTAAAGGCACAGTCAAGTGGCTAGCCAAACCAGACCAGAAAGGTCCCAGGTTAAATTTTATTTGATATAGATTTTTCCTGAATGCATGATTAATTGATTCTGAAGGCGGATTCGCCGCCTTTATTTGCATTATCATAAACTCTCCATGTGCAATGAAGACACTGAATGTCAAAAAAAGTACATCAAATTTCAATATTCACCGTGGCTGATATTCAAACTCGTTAAACCGAGGTCCCGTCTACCCTCGCAAGTGGATGGAAAAGATCCCATGGCACTATTTCGAAGAAGAGCAGGGAAGTTATCCCCATGTCCTGGCCAATATTTATCCCACAATTGACATCACAAAAATAGATTATTTGGTCATTATCCCATTGCCGTTTGTGGGAGCTTGCTGTGCGCAAATTGACTGCCGCATTTCCTACAACAGTGGCTACACTTCAAAAAGTACTTTATTCACTGTAAAGCGCTATGGGATATCCTGCGGTTGTGAAATACACTATATAAATGCAAGTCTTCCATATATCTGTGTTCAATTTGACCACCATAACAAGCCCTGCACCACAGGTAGTGCACCATCTTGAACAAGTGGAAAAGCTAGCAAGTTAGGGTATATAAGGCAAATATAGGGAACTCAAAGGTTGCTTCACAGAATTGTTACAGTACAGGAGGAAGCCATTCAGCCCATCGCATCTGCACCTGCTCTCCAAATGAGCAATTCACTTAGTGCCTTCCCCCACCTTATCCCCATAACTCTGCACATCCTTCCTTTTCTAATAACAGTCTAAATCCTTTTTGAGTGCTTCAATTGAACCTGCCTTCACCACACTCTCAGGCGGTGCATTCCAGACCTTAACCACTCGCTGTGTGAAAAGGTTTTTCCTCATGTCGCTTTTGCTTTTTTTTTAACCAATTATTTTAAATCTTTCCCCTCTCATTCTCAATTCTTTCACAAGTGGAAACAGTTTCTCCCTATCTACTCTGCCCAGACCCTTCATGATTTTGAATACCTACATCAAATCACCTCTCAGCCTTCTCTTCTCCAAGGAAAACAATCCTAACTTCTCCAATCTATCTTCATAACTGAAGTTCCTTATCCCTGTACTATCTTTTCTGTACTCTCTCCAATGCCTTCCCATCCACCCTAAAGTGCGGTGCCCAGAACTGGACGCAATAGTCCAACCGAGGCTGAACTAGCTTCTTATACAAGTTCAAAATAACCTCCTAGGTCTTGTACTCTGTGCCCCTATGGATAAAGTCCAGGGTACTGTATGCTTGATTAACCGCTCTCTCAACCTGCACTGCCACCTTCAACGACTTTTGCACATATATACCCAGTTCCCTCTGCTCCTGCACGTCCTTTAGAATAGTGTCCTTTATTTTATATTGTCACTTTATGCTCTTCCTACCAAAATGAATCACTTCACATTTCTCCAGCCCATTCCACCAACTTGCCTATGTCCCTTTGGAGTTCGACATTTAAGGTAAGCCAGATTTTAAGTAGCAAAAGGCAGGATATTCCCAATGTGAAACAGTTGGGAAGGAAATTTCAAAATTCCATTTTCTGCACTGGGCCCCAGATGTACTCCAGTCCTGTTTTCTATCTTATATTTCAGCTTGCAGAGAGATAGTCAAAGCAGAGTATCTCACGTGAATGAACTCTGGACACGTAATGTGGAATTGGATGAATGAATTTAAATCAGGACACTAAAGGTGCATCCAGGTCAAGTAGCAATTTTGTGGTACTTCACAACCTAGTACACTGCAACTTCAGTATTAGTGCAAAGTAGAACAACTAGGTACTTATGCTACCATTGCAATATCGATTCATCTTAAGCTGTCATTAAAAAATGGTCAGGCCAACACAGAAAAATCAGTAAATGGCAGGGATAGGCATCGACATGTTGCAGCGCAGACATGTGACAGAATTATTGACTCAACCATGGACATGGAGGCAATTAATCTGTATATACATGTACAGCCAATCTAATGCCATCAAAACATAGTCCTATTTAAAACACATTTCTCCCTATTAATAAAGTAGCTAAGCATACGAACATCAATGGAGAGCAGCAGAACTGTATTAGCTAGCTAGCAAGCAAAATAGTATGCAATGCCAATATGAATTACTTTTGTTGACAAATAGAGCTAGCTACATCATGTCACGGGGTGGTAGATGGACCTTATCAGATGACCTCTTTGGATTCACACTGTGTCAGGAGTGAAAATTCATCCAATAAACGAGAAAACTCAAGGAAAGGATTGTTATTGTGGTTATTGAGGTGAGGCAGTAGAAATGTCAGTTATAGGAAAATGGACCATTTCTCACACTGCTGTTGTCACAAGTCAATTTAACCCATGGTCAATGTTTGTGCAACTTCTCCACCTGTTTGTAACATGTGTCTGAAGACAGGGCAGCCAACAAAAGGGCAGTGATCTCCAAACCAGGAGAATGTTATAGGATGGAGCAGATAGTAATCAGAAGAAGCATGTAAAACAGAAAAGCAGAGTGGTATAGGAAGGGACAGGGGGATTAATGGTAGGTGGACAGAGAGATTAACGGTAGGTAGCCAAGACTAGTTTATTCATCCTGACAGGCTGTTAAACTGGATTCTTGGATTCGAAAATCCAGTAACAACAGAATTTCACATGGACAGAATGTCATTTGCTCACCAGGAATTATAGACAGTTCATCACAGATTAAAGGTTCATTAAAGCTATCTATTACACTGTGTTTACTAACTATTGTATATGGGTCAGCAGCATCCTGTTTTTGCCAATATCACTCAGCCCCACTACACTGTACTCTTGTATAAAATGAGGAACATACAGCACTGGAGATTCCTTGGTTTTTTTGTATGTTTTCCCCTTAATACAAGTTCTGGAACAATGTGATTCCAAATGGATAGCAGTGCAATTGTCACATTTATGCAGAAATAAAAGTCCAGTAACTTTCAACATGTCACTGAGCTTGTGTCCCAAATAGAAGTAATGTGTACCAAAGTGTAGAAATCGAGACATTCCCCAAGTGACTTTTGCCATTTTAAAATGAGTTTATATAACACAAGCCTTTAAACTTGTGCTTTAAAATAACTTAACTGCCAAGTTATTTTAAAACACAAAGTTAAAGGCTTAGAGAAGGGGTATCCAAACTTTCTGAGAGAGGGGCCACATTACAATTTTTGTCTTACATAGGGGGCCGCTAAGACAATTTCAAAAAGATAAAGGCATTAAAAATTTATCTTACTATTAATCAAGGCAACAACAAATGTGCATTTTTGTGAAGATGCTTTAAATGAGAAGACTAATTTATTGACTTACTTTCTCATCACTATGTTGGACACTGATTTAGTGAGATACCTGGCTTTTTTTTTGCTTGTACAAGTAGTCAATGTCTGCCTGCACACTTGTGTGCCGATGCGGAGTATTCTGGATAGATGTCCATCTGTTAGGAGTGATCTTGGATTGCTCTCTCTCTCCTTTCTCTCTGTCCCCACTCTCTCTCTTTCTCTGTACCCCCACCCTTCGCCCCCCGCCCCAACTCTCTCTCTTCCCTTCTTGCTTTCTCTCTGACCGTTGCTGAGAGCGGGAACAGTGCTTTTGAACTTCAGACAGCTTTGTGGTTTCTTAGCAGGCTTTAAAAAAAAAAAATCGGAACGCATGGGAAAAGCACGAATCTGCCTGAAGTTCCGAAAGCGCTGTTCTGCTTCAGCACTTGCCAGCTGTGAAACTGACACTTGCAATTTTTTAAAAAGCCGGTCTAAAGAAGCCAATGGGAAATTTCTATCCATGAAATGGGCGGTACAGTGGCGCAGTGGTTAGCACCACAGCCTCACAGCTCCAGGGACCCGGGTTCAATTCTGGGTACTGCCTGTGCGGAGTTTGCAAGTTCTCCCTTTGACTGTGTGGGTTTTCGCCAGGAACTCCGGTTTCCTCCCACAGACCTGATAGGTTGATAGATAAATTGGCCATTGTAAATTGCCCCTAGTGTAGGTAGGTGGTAGGGAATATGAGATTACTTTAGGATTAGTATAAATCGGTGGGCCGAAGGGCCTGTTTCAGTGCTGTATCACTAAATTAAAAAAAATAAGAAAAATTACCAGTCACGGACCCCAAAATCATTTCCAACAGACACTGGCATCTGTGTACGGACACATTGCTGACCCCTGGTAAATGGTAACATCGGAGGTCCTGTTGTGCAGTGGCTGCGTTACTGGATAAATGGACCAATAATCCAGAGGACATAAATCCAAATCCCATCATGAAAGTTTGACAATATTAATTGAGTCTTTAAAAAGTCTGGAAATAAAAGGCTGGTATTAGTAAAAGTGACCATAAAGCTGTCGGATTGTCATAACAACAAAATTGGTTCATTAATATCCTGCAACAGCCCCAACAAACAAATTTCTCTGCAGCACCTGTGGAAGAGCCTGTCACTCCAGAATTGGCCTTTATAGCCACTCCAGGCGCTGCTTCACAAACCACTGACCACCTCCAGGCGCATATCCATTGTCTCTCGAGATAAGGAGGCCCAAAAGAAGAATATCCTTTAGGATAGGAAACTTACTGTACTTATACAGTCTGGTCTATATGTGACTGCAGTCCCACACAAAACTGGTTGGCTCTTAATTGCCCTCTGGAAATAAGTCACTTATTGAATCAAGTTGCTCTGATTCAAGAAGACAGCCCACAACCACCTTCTCGGGACAACTAAGTAAGGGTAGTCTCTTGCCAGTGATACCCTCATCCAGAGAATAAATTTTAAAAATCTGACCAGCTCAAAAAAATGCTATAAACTTAAAAAATGTTTTCGACATATTCCCGTAATAGTTTCTAAGATAGCTGTAAACATTTGGGGCTAAACTAAATCAAATTCTATTACCTTGGCAACATCCAAGCAATTGCAAAGTTTTTGCATATTATTGCATTCGGTCCAGTTTTTACGCAACCATTTAAAAAATAAATTATTTGAACATGATAAAAGCGGTAAAGCATCTGATACACTTTTATAACTCCATGAGTTACGAGCATGTTCTGTTAAACCACTTAGGATATTCTACCTTTTTTACTTGTAAAACAATCTGCAGAATTCACCATCACTGCTCTGCATGAGATGGGATTCAGCTCAAATTTTAGGTGCATTAATGTGGGGTCTATTTCAAATGAACTCGAGTATCATGTTGCCATGAACTTTCAGTGACCTTACAAAAATAACAAGGCTCTTGTCCAAACCAAAACACTGCATAATACTACTTAGGAAGCATTTCATCCAAATTTAAATGCTCTTTTGTGCCAGTCAAATGGGTATAAGGGAGACAAATGTAAGCTCATCCTTCCTGAAATTGGAATGGAGTTAGAGTTTTTTACTACCATTCTTGCAGCCAAGAAGTGGATGTCAAATAAAAATTATAAGTGAAAGGAATTATTTTCCATTCCTTAAGAGGCCAGCAATGGCTTAATGTTGCTTCATAAACATGACATTAGTTGGTAGAAATAGTTGAGTGGGTTGACCTTATGGCAAAGTAACGCAATAGATGTCAAAGCACATGCAAACAAAAGTAAAACAATGTACACCCCAACAAGCAAGAATTCAGCTTTACTAAAGAGCAGAAAAAATTCTTGGACCTCCATCAAGAACCTTTTTTTTCAGCTGAAAGAATGTTGAACTATTAGGCGTTATATGTTGCTTACATTGCTCTGTTGGTTGGGGTCCTTCCACCATGCAACAAATGACATCAAGTACCTCTTTCACAGAACAATACCATTTTCGGTCAACGGATTACTTGAGCAGCACCAAGCCTAAAAATACAGGCAAGATTTATAGAGACAGCTTCATGACAGAAATATTCTTGCAGTCAACTCTCCCTAGGAAGAAGCTATCAGTGGCCTGTAGGTCCAGTTATCTGCTGAAAAAAATATCCCTGATGTTAAGGAGTATGATTGTGCTGTATTAACTGGTGACTTCATGTCAGTGAGAACTTGAAGCTGGAGTATATTCAGTGGACTTTGAGATACTATTACATACACTGGATCATGTTGCCAGTCAGAGTCCAGATTCTACCAATATTCAATCTCAGTTTACCTTTTGTCATGATTGCAGACTATAATCAGCTAAGTTTGACTAATATTGCTAAAATTCCACGCATGTTTGTATTGGTAAAATAGTTCTAGTTAGACCAATTTTATTTGTTTATTGTGTCACATGTCTACCAATAAAATTATTTCTTTACAATAGTACCACCTCCTAGACTGAAGTGACCAGTCATTTCAAAACTACCTGCCATATACACATACTTAAAGTGCAATACACTGTCTTTTTATGACAAATATCAGTATCACAAAGGTCTTCCATGTTTACATACTTGAATAATTTGGATCTATTTGAAGTTTTAGAATCCACTAGGAGCAGATTTTGTTAGGAGCAGTGATCATGCATTGGCCCGGATTCTGCGGTTAAAAATAAGAGTGAAGCTATTAGCGCACACCATTATTAAACAGTAAATCGGATAGCAACTTCCAGGGTTTACATATGCGCAGTTAAATGTGGAAATTAGGAAGCTGCTGATGAGTTGCATAAGCTTCGCTTTAACAGTATCTAGCCAAGAGATTCAAACACATGCAACAGCGTGAATTTGCAGCAGTTACCCACTGAGACTCCAGCAAAACATAGGGCTTGTTCATTCAAGTGTAAGTGAAATTTGAATTGCGTAGTAAGTCTTAATTACTGAAAAATAACCACTCTGGCACTGAAAATGGATATTACAAGTGTGGAGCCTTATTCCTTCTGATTTTAATTATTGCTGGAGATTTAAAAAAATAAAAAAACATTTAAAATGTTTATTTTTCTACTTTTATCCTGTCTCTCATCTCTCTCTTAATCCCATCTTTCTTTCCCTCTCTTTATTTTGCTTTCTGTATACAATTTTCTATCAAATGAAATATTCTAACTTACACTTCCTGGTTTTGAGTCAATGAGGTAGAAATTCATCTCAGGCAGTGGTATCAAACGGGCGATATCGGATCAGTTGGTCATTATATGCCGTTCCATTACAGCCAATCTGATACTGCCCATTTCGTGCTACTGCTTGAGATGTATTCCTATCCCTGCGTGTCTAGGTAAGGATCCTTAATCTGATTGGTTGAGGAGAAACACCCTTACACAGGTTCTAGATCCCCTGTAGAGTGCGCCATGATGTTGCAACTGGAAATCGCAATACAAAAGCCCTCAGATAGTCTGTGGGCAAGTGTAAGTATAATGAATAGTGAGCAGCATTCATTCATTGCTGGCCACAAAATATGAATCCGTTTTGTTAATTAAAAACTGTGCACTTATAATTTTAGAAATATAGTAATTTTACACTCTTGAAGTTATATACATCAGGGCGGCACAGTGACGCAGTGGTTAGCACCGCAGCCTCACAGCTCCAGCGACCTGGGTTCAATTCTGGGTCCTGTCTGTGTGGAGTTTGCAAGTTCTCCCTGTGTCTGTGTGGGTTTTCGCCGGGTGCTCCGGTTTCCTCACACCACCAAAAGACTTGCAGTTGATAGGTAAATTGGCCATTATAAATTGACCTTAGTAGAGTTAGGTGGTCGGGGACTATAGGGACAGGTGGGGATGTTGTAGAGATATGGGATTAGTGTAGGATTAGTATAAATGGGTGGTTGATGGTCGGCACAGACTCGGTGGGCCGAAGGGACTGTTTCAGTGCTGTATCTCTAAATAAATAAAATAAAAATAAAATCAGTTACAACATTGAAAAAACTGAATAAAAATGAATTGTTTTTGTTCATTGATGAGATTTTATATGTATTCATCTAAAACTAAATCTTTCCCATTTTCTGAGAACTATCATATAGTACCTTGACTCTATCGTCAGTGATACTCGGGGTATTTTTATTATTTATTATTTAGAGATACAGCACTGAAACAGGCCCTTCGGCCCACCGAGTCTGTGCTGACCATTAACCACCCATTTATACTAATCCTACATTAACCCCATATTCCTACCACATCCCTACCTGTCCCTATATTCCCCTACCACCTAACTCTACTAAGGTCAATTTATAATGGCCAATTTACCTATCAACTGCAAGTCTTTCGGCTGTGGGAGGAAACCGGAGCACCCGGAGGAAACCCACGCAGACACAGGGAGAACTTGCAAACTCCACACAGGCAGTACCCAGAATTGAACCCGGGTCGCTGGAGCTGTGAGGCTGCGGTGCTAACCACTGTGCCACTGTGCCGCCCTTTTGGTGAAATCACAAATGGTGATCAGCTCTTTAGCACATGCTTGTCTACAGCTTGAACCTGAATATCTTTTATTCTATATATGAAATCCAAATGCTGGAAATATATATAAGATTCCTTTTTATGGTTTAAACAGTAATATTTTCCCACCACGGGACTGCACAGCAAAACAGTCATTTTATTGAAGCTAAAATGCATGCTGGGTTTTAAAACATCATGACCTATAGTTGTCTTGCAATATTACTGTACAGATGCTTACTGGATTTGTATAAAATTCTTCTGAACACTATTTTAATGAAGTTGTTTAACCATTTATTTTAAACCGTTTAATGCTTCTGCTAAAATAGTCGATGAAGCTTTCAATTGGAATTATTGCACAGTATCGGCTCAAATCCCTTAAACTAAGGACAACGCTGTCCTATTTCAACTCCAGAACCTATGACTTAGATTGGTTCATTTTCAAGGTCAAGCAGCAAAGTGTTAAAATCTGCACATTTCATCCGTGCTTTTAGGGAATAGGATCGCCACAGTTTGTTCTTTTATCTACAAAGCTGTACCTAGAAAGATTTGAGCATCATTTCCAGCTTTGGAACTGGCAAACCACATCCCCACCACCCCCCAGAACTGACACTATTTGTTTTAATTTTTTCTCCAACAGGACAATTGTGCCCTCTGCTGGCTGCAGAATGGCAGAAAATCTCTAATCTATTTCTGATAATTAAGTCACTTTTTACACCAAGGAAACTGTATTTGATACTTAAAATATTTTCAGCTGGATTTTCCTCTGCCATATTGCTCAAAATCTGGAAGTTGCAAAAAGTGAAGGAATTTAAGACAGGGGCCTGCAGGCAGATTCCCACCCATGCCTGCAGCACAGATAATTTTCCTCAGTCAACAATTCCTTGACCATCCTACCATATTTAAATGATGGTGGAGAAGCAGCTCCCAAAAAATTAGGCAATTTCAACTTTAATTACCACTAACCACAGGGGACTCCAGTACATTGGGTAGGAAGCCCACTAATGTCAATGAAAGAGAGAAAGGCCTTAGATGTAGGGAGTCTTCTTTCTCTTGAGGTTCCCTTACTTGGAGCTGGATGGCCTGTGGCTCAGTAATAGCTATTTAAAAAAATTTCAAAAACATCTTCAGTTTCTACTCTATTTAAAACATCCTCCTCCTCCTTAAGGTACTGCAGACTTAGTGCTGTTTTGGTACCACTGAATTTTTCGAGGCAGAGAGATAGCATGCTTCCTCCATGCGGCAGAGATCCCTCCAGGATGTCACTCTGTGTATTTAGTGAGACAGATTAGAAACACCGCGGAGTCGGGCAGTGGGTGAAAGCTTTGCCCTCGAATTAACTCCGGTGAAAACTTTGCTCCAGAAAAAAAAATCCAGCCCTCTGCATTGCTACATTTGTTGATATTACACAAATTTCTGCAGTTCTCCTACTGCAACATATATGGCAAAAATATGGACTACTGTTGAACATGTTTTGATACCCAGTAAATGCATATACACTGATGCAAATTCAACATATTGGTTTACTAAATTATAAATAGTAAAAGACAACAGTGACTTCACGACTAGATTATTGAATTTTTTTGTATCTCAAGTTTTGAAAAACAAAATTTATACACAAGGTTCACAAGAGAAGAGGCACAAAATCTTCAAAAACACAATGCAATGATAAAAGACATGTCAATTCGCATCACAAAATCAATAAATGTCTCCATCTTAATTCTGCACATGACTGCAACTCCTCTGACCTTTTCTTCCTTAGCCATAGTCAAAATGGTATGCACTGGGGGGGGGGGGGGGGAGTGGGGGGAAGAAAAAACACTTGCATAGGTAAAATATAAGTAAACACTATCAAAACAGTCTGATATCCTAAACGCAGACAAAGCCAGGGCTTCGGTTTTAGCAAAATGGGTGGACGGATACTGCCCCGTGCATCACTTCTACAAGGTGGTTCAATTCATGCAGAGATCTGCTTTATGGAGATTGCTAGCCCATTTACATTCGTAATTTAGAATACTGGTTACTCAGCATTGTCAACTCTCTGCAATTTGAAACTACTTATTTCTGTGGTATGATGCAAATGTGCCTGAAGTATGAGACCACATCAAAAAGGCCATCTAATAATAAATATCCCATAATTTAGGTTGCACCTTTACTACGGGGAATCTGGTCATGCCTACCAATATTATTATAACCCAAAGATGGAAATGTAGAGTGGTTCTTGCATTTTTTTCTTTTCCTGCCTCACTTCCCAATCTGTTGTGTCCATAAGACTGACACAGTTACCAAGAAAGCGGTAAAGTAGCCAAATGGCAACATGAAAAAGATGCTGATAGAGAAAATAATGAAAATCATCCTGAATGCCAAGCAAAAAACACAACCTTAGACATTATTGTAAACTATCCCAATTTTCATTTTTTTTTAAACTTGTGGACTATTTTTAGGTATATATTTTTTCCACAAGACTGAGTGATCAGACTTTTTGGTAAGGCAAACATGAATGTTTCGCGCAATAAGTTTTAACCAAACTTATTTGATTAATTTATTGTCTGTTGAAATTATTAGTTCATCTGCTTAAAAATTAGTCGCTGTTCAAAAATTAGTGGAAGTTTGAGCATTGAGGTCACCATTTATTGCTTAGAGACACAAAATGTACTTGTACAGCATCTGAGGATACCATCTTCAGCTTATACAGGACTAATAAAGTTAACAAGTTTAACATTGAGGTTATTCAGTTGACAAATTTATATGAAAGTGAAGGGTATTCATAAATTGAAGACCAATTATGAACAGCTAGTTCCCATCACCCTAGCTTTTAAAGGAATCAGAGAATGATGGCCATCAATTGTCAGAATTTCCAAAATATAAAGTACATTTTTAGTTACTGCAATGGCACACACTTAGGGCTGGATTTTATGAGCCCAGCCCGCCGCTGATCTCGGCGGCAAGCTCAAAAGGCCACGCGCCAAAGAGCCGCCACGATCCTCACTGCCACCAGGAGGATCGGGCCGGGCCCTGCCTGCGTCAAGGTCCGTGGCAGGCCTCATCCAGAGCCAACATCAGGTACCCCGCACCACCCACCACCCCCCCCCGCCCACCGCCCGACCATGATGCTGAGGGCTTCATAAAATCCAGCCCTTATTCTCAGATTTGCATAGAGGACATAAGGAGCATTCTATTCTCATAGTAAGATTTTTTGCACTTGTTTTTGGGATTTGGGCATCACTCACAAGCCTGGCATTTATTGCTCATCCCTAGTTGCCATGGGATGGTGGCAAGTGACTTAATACAACTGAGTGGCTTGCTAGGCCATTTCAGAGGGCAGTTAAGAGTCAACCATTTTGGTGTGGAGCTGGAAGTACACAGAGGCCAGATTGGGTAAGGACAGCAGGTTTCCTTTCCTGAAGGACATGAGTGAATCAATTGGGTTGTTGTGACAATCTGACGGCTTCATAGTCACTTTTACTGATACCAGCTTTTTCTTACAGTATTATTTAAAACCAAATTCAAATTCTCAAACTGCTATGGTACTCTTCCGAGGTTTAGGTTAAGCAGCACTGATGGGGTAAAATACTTGCAGTTTGACTTTTTGTGTCTATTTTGTGCTACACTTAACTGCTGAGATTTTTTTTAAATTCACTTTATGAGTGAACTTGCAATCATGCTTGGCAAGGTAGGGAACACTTTCATTTTGGTACCCAGGATCTAAAGGCCTGCTTGGGTCTGCAAAAAAAAACCCGACCCGAGCCCAACTGAACCACATCCGACCCGAGCCCGACCCAGGGCGAGTCCTGACATTTTTTCCCGCACCCGACCCAACCATAAGTTAACTTACCTTCGTTTTTCACTTTGTTGCTGATCTGCACAAGCTTAAAATAACTGTAACAAAACCACCTTTCTAGTCCAAAAATTAAATTAATAGTGGAGCCATTTACCTGTCCGACCTGAGCCCGAATGCCGGACCCGGAAGTACAACCCGACCTGACCCCGACATGTCGTCGGGTCCCGTCGGGTTCGGGTCAGGTAGCAGGCCTTTACCAGGATCAAGGTCATGGCAGGTGCAGCATCAGATGGTCATACAAATACAGCTCTCTCTATTTTGCTCCAAGTATGTGTCTCAGCCCCGACCTAAGAGCAGCATTCCCATCTGCAGCAAAAAAAAATTTTTATTTCCCATGCCAGTCATTCTTGCAGGCTCATTAAGTTTGACTAGCAAGTTACATGCTGTGGGTTTGCAACTGGTTGAAAGTAAGGTGAGCCTGCCAAACACATTTTATTTAGGATCATTTCACTCCATCATCAAAAGTAAGAGAAGCCAGGAGACGACTGAGAATTACGAACAGAGTCTATGCAAGTCCTCCACTTGTGTTAAGGTTCTGAGGTGGAAGAACCAGACACTCCTGCTGAATGACAGAATGTTGTGAGACCTGATGTTATCATTTCCCCAATGCTGTAATTAATGTGGAAAAGACACCATTATACTGGCATGTTCCAAATTTAATTTTGTTATCCTATTGCAAACCACTAACATTGATCCTTTAAATGTTAATCATTAATATTTTCTCTTCCCTACCTCCAGAGAGCAAATGGCAACAAAATAAATTCCCACTTATAGCCATTTCTGCCCAAAGTACCTACATTGTTGGTGTTGACAGATAAACTGCAAATATAACTATAGCTTAATTTCAATATAGAATGGCACAGAAGTGGAATTTTCACTCATCAGAATAAGGGAAATAAGTAGCAGGGCTTATACAAGAGTATGGTATGACAGAATTTTAATATACCACTGGTGAATCACAATTTCCACATATGCTGCTTTAGTTCATCAGAGGTTAGACTGATGATTAGGAATCCGCTTCTGTGCAGCAAAGTTATGACCACAAGACTGTAAACTCACTTCAGTCCAAACTTTCAAAGAGACTGCATATTCGGCAAAGGTTTAGCTATGAGACATTCGCATAATATCCCAGTTTCCTCAACTGCAGCATACTACGTCATGATAAAATACGAGTTATGAATTTACATATTGGATCCATTTTTTTCTTTTTCTCTAACTCGAACGAAAGAATCACCATCAAAACACCAATGCAAAAGCAGCAATATGCAACATATGATGAACGTATGTCTAAGCAAGGTAAAAAGAAAACACTCGAAGAAGAAAATTAAGCTGTAACAAATTTATACCAATGGCCCAGAAAGCATTTTGAGATTTCCGGACCATCTGTAAGTACATTTTTAAAAAAATGGCTCCTGCAGCCACGTTGGCTGAAGAAATTAAATATTTTGTTCAACTATATTCTGTCAAAAAATAGATCGGATTATCTAAGACATATTTGGCAGGTAGGCCGTGAACAAACTAGTACTGTTTTATTCCCAGTTGGCCAATAAATTGGAGCTGAATGTATTTTAAATTAGTTGGGATTAAATGTTCCTATCGGGTCTCTCAAATTCAGGTCAATTGAATCAAAATCTTATTATTGCTGCTGTAGCTCTTTCAACAATTAAAACCAACTGAATCTGCATTACAAAGCAAATTCACATTTTTTTTTCCAAATTATCTACATACAGCTCCAGATAAATCTTCAATATGATAATCCACATTACCTTTCAAACTGGTTTAAACTCTGGCTAGCTAATTGGCTATATGGTGCAGTTACATTTTTTGATGGCATTAATCTCAGAACTATAAAAAATGTAAATGAGCATACGAACATACATACAAACATATGAATCAGGAGGAGGAGCAAGCCGTTCAGTCCCTCGACCCTGCTCCGCCATTTGATAAGATCATGGCTGATCTAAATATGCCATCAATTCCACTTTCCTGTCTGCCCCCATAACACTTGACTTCCTTGTCTATCAAGAATCTATCTAACTCAGGCTTGAACATATTCAATGACACAGCCTCTAATGCTCTCTGAGGAAGTGAATTACACAGACTAATGACCCTTTGAGAGAAAAAAAATATTCTCATCTCCGTCTTAAATGAAAGACCCCTTATTTTTAAACTGTGTCCGCTACTTCTCGTCTGACCCATAAGTGAAAATATCCTTCCAGCATCCACCCTGCCAAGTCCCCTTAGGATCTTGTATGTTTCAGTAAGATCACCACTCATTCTTCTAAACTCCAAAAGAATATATCTGTCTTCTGCAATGACTTCTCTTCATGCTCCTGCACCATCAGCTCTGGAGTCCACTGAAGAATTTATCCTTGGCCTTCTCCTATTTCTCATCTACAAATTACTTCTCAGTGACATCGAAAACATAATCTCAGCTTCCACACATACACTGAAAATACTCAGTTCGACCTCACCACCCCCTCCCTCATCCCATCCACTGCCTCAGTGTTGTCAGGCTGCTTGTCCAACATCCAGTACTGGATGAGTAGAAGTTTTCTGCAATTAAACATTGGGAAGACTGAAACCAGTGTCTTCTGCCCCCACCATAAACAATATGCAGCAAATTGTGTAACTTTTCATGTTTTTTGAGACAAAATATTGTCTCAATCAATGACAGGGATGTCATAATTGGGGAATTAGAACATTTGCAATTTTGGCACCCATCATTACCATTATTTATTTCCAGGTCATATGTCATCTGAAGTTGGGGTACAGCCAAACTAAAGACATTTATACTATGCTTCAACAATATGAAACCTCAGAAGAGCATTCCCAATCAAATCATGCCAAAGACTTGCAGGTTGATAGGTAAATTGGCCATTATAAATTGCCCCTAGTATAGGTAGGTGGTAGGGAAATATAGGGACAGGTGGGGATGTGGTAGGAATATGGGATTAGTGTAGGATTAGTATAAAAATGGGTGGTTGATGGCCGGCACAGACTCGGTGGGCCGAAGGGCCTGTTTCAGTGCTGTATCTCTAAAATAAAAAAAATAAAATTAAAATAAAAAATTAAAAAAATCAGTACGAAGTTTTACATTTTCCATTACAACCATCTTTGCAGCTTGTCACATGATCTAAAATCATAAGAAATCAAAGATTTAGATAATCTAATTTCATTAACCTTGGGCAGCCAACAGAGTGATAGGAGTTTCAATCTGTGTCAGAGTTGGATTCAAACCGAGATCCCAAAGACGAAAGGGAGGTGTGCTAAATAACTATGACACCTACCCTCTTAGCGGATGCCATTTATTGCATTGCAGTTTCATGCACAACTCCACAGGTGTAAACTATAAATTAAGGCTTTGTTTTGAAAAATACAAGGACATCTCAGTTTAACTTTGATACTTGCAGTGTGTACCACCTATAAAATCCACTGCAGCAACTCACCAAGGCTTCTTCGACCACACCTCCAAAACCAGTGACCTCCAGCACTCAGGTGGTAAAGGGCAGCAGGTAGATGGGAATGCCATCACCTTCAGGTTTCCCACACACTACTCTGACTTGGATATATATGACCATTCCTTCAATATCTGTGAGTCAAAATACTGGAATTCCTTACCTAACCAGGAGCACCTTCAGCACACAGACCGCAGCAGATCAAGAAGGCAGCTCGCCACCACCTTCTCAAGAGCAACCCGGGATGGGCAATAAAAGTTGGCCTTTACAGCAACATCAACATCCCAAAAATGAATTTTTTAAAGCTTCTAATACTTTACAATTGAGATTATTCAGTGATGCAAGTAGGAACATATATTTTTGTTCCTGGCTGAAATTACACAAGGCATTAAAATAATCAGTTCATTCTATATTTTCGGCTTTAATCGGAACAACCAACTTGTCAGGGATTCACAATGAAAACCAGCTATGGTCCTGTGAATTGTGTTGAGAGATAACAAAAGACTTATGTTTGGTAACATTTTGTTTTAAAAAAAATAGCATCAGACAAAGGGGTGCAGATACACAACAGTGTAGCAATTATGATGGTAATATTATAGTAGACAAACATTTAACAGATTCATATAAAATTCCTATATCTGCTATTTTAAGAGGAGAAAATCTATTTATTTTAAATGGTTTAGAACCTCTGTTAAAACAGCATATTAAGCTAATATTGTCAACATGAATTTCTAGCTAACACATATAGTATTTGTCTGCCAAAAGGTTTGTGCTAGTGCAAAACTATGAGGAACCCACGATACTCAACTTTAAAGTGAGGGAGATCGAATTTAAATGTATGAATTAACTGACTTGTTTCGAATTATTCCTGCTTAGGATTTAGGTATTAAGAACGATCGCTGGTGCCTTTACTGATGTAACAATAAGTGGATTTGAGTTTGCTACCCTAACGGACATGGGCCATATGTCTCATCTTTCCCATAACAAGGATTTCAGGTTATAAGCATTTCTTTTATTAGTACGATATAGTCGGGATTACGGAGAATGGCTGCAGCGTGACCAGGGATGGAAAATGAACATCCAGGGGTATTCAGTATTTAGGAAGGACAGACAAAAAGTAAAAGGTGGTGGAGTTGCATTGCTGGTTAAAAAGGAAACTAACACAATAGTGAGGAAGGATATTAGCTCTAACGATGTGGAATCTGTCTGGGTAGAGCTAAGAAACACTAGGGGGCAAAAAATGTTCGTGGTGACGTTGGGAATGGCATTAAACAGGAAATTAGAGATGCATGCAATAAAGGAACATCTGTAATTATGGGTGAATTTAATCTGCATATAGATTGGGCAAATCAAATTACTCACAATACCGTAGAGGAGGAATTCTTCGAGTGTATACGGGATGGTTTTCTGGACCAATACATTGAGGAACCAACTAGAGAACAGGCCATCCGAGACTGGGTATTGTGTAATGAGAGATGAATAATTGGCAATCTAGTTGTGCGAGACCCCTTGGGGATGAGCGACCATAATAATGATAGAATTCTTCATCAAGATGGATAGTGATGTTGTTGATTATGGGACTAGGGTCCTGAATCTTAATAAAGGAAACTACGAAGGTATGAGGCGCAAGTTGGCGATGATGGATTGGGAAACGTTACTTAAAGGGAGGACGGTGGACAGGCAATGGCAAGTATTCAAAGAGAGCATGGATGAACTGCAACAATTATTTATTCCTGTCTGGCGCAAAAGTAAAACGGGAAAGGTAGCCAAACCATGGCTTACAAGGGAAATTAGAGATAGCATTAGATCCAAGGAAGAGGCATACAAATTCGCCAGAAAAAACAACAAACCTGAGGATTGGGAGCATTTTAGAATTCAGCAACAGAGGACCAAGGGATTGATTAAGAAAGGGAAAATAGAGTACGAGAGTAAGCTTGCGGAGAATACAAAAACTGACTGCAAAAATTTCTAAAGGTATGTGAAGAGAAAAAGATTGGTGAAGACAAATGTAGGTCCCTTACAGTCAGAAACAGGGGAATTTATTCAGGGGAACAAAAAAATGGCTGAGCAACTAAATGCATACTTTGGTTCTGTCTTCACAAAGGAGGACACAAATAACATACCAGAAATGTTGGGGAACATAGGGTTTAGTGAGAGGGAGGAACTGAAGGAAATCAGTATTAGTAGAGAAATGGTGTTGGGGAAATTGATGAGATTGAAGGCCAATAAATTCCCAGGGCCTGATAATCTACATCCCAGAGTACTTAAGGAAGTGGCCCAAGAAATAGTGGATGCATTGGTGGTCATCTTCCAAGATTCTATAGACTCTGCAACAGTTCCTACAGATTGGAGGGTAGCTAATGTAACCCCACTATTTAAAAAGGGAGGTAGAGAGCAAACAGGGAATTATAGACCAGTCAGCCTGACATCGCTAGTGTGGAAAATTCTAGAGTCCATTATCAAAGATTTTATAGCAAAGCACTTGGAGAACAGTGGTAGAATTGGACAGGGTCAGCATGGAAAGGGAAATCATGCTTGACAAATCTACTAGAATTCTTCGAGGATGTAACCAGTAGAGTTGATGAGGGGGAACCAGTGCATGTGGTTTATTTGGACTTTCAGAAGGCTTTCGACAAAGTCCCACACAAGAGGTTAGCGTGTAAAATTAAAGCGCATGGGATTGGGGGTAATGTTTTGCGATGGATAGAAAATTGGTTGACAGACAGGAAACAAAGAGTAGGAATAAATGGGTCTTTTTCCGAATGGCAGGCAGTGACTAGTGGGGTACCGCAGGGATCGGTGCTAGGACCCCAGCTACTCACAATATATATTAATAATTTAGATGAGGGAACTAAATGCAATATCTCCAAATTTGCAGATGACACAAAACTGGGTGGGAGGGTGAGTTGTGAGGAGGATGCAGAGAGGCTTCAGGGTGATTTGGACAAGTTGAGTGAGTGGGCTAATGCATGGCAGATGCAGTATAATGTGGATAAATGTGAGGTTATCCACTTTGACAGAAAAAACAGGAAGGCAGGTTATTATCTGAACGGCTATAAACTGAGAGAGGGGAATATGCAACAAGACCTGGGTGTTCTCGTACACCAGTCGCTGAAGGTAAGCATACAGGAGCAACAGGCGGTAAAAAGGGCAAATGGTATGTTGGCCTTCATAGCGAGAAGATTTGAGTGCAGGAGCAGGGATGTCTTGCTGCAATTATATAGGGCCTTGGTGAGGCCACACCTGGAATATTGTGTGCAGTTTTAGTCTCCTTATCTGAGGAAGGATGTTCTTGCTATAGAGGGAGTGCAGCGAAGGTTTACCAGACTGATTCCTGAGATGGCGGGACTGACGTATGAGGAGGGATTGAGTCGGTGAGGATTATATTCGCTGGAGTTCAGAAGAGTGAGGGGGGATCTCATAGAAACCTATAAAATTCTAACAGGACTTGACAGGGTAGATGCAGGAAGGATGTTCCCGATGGTGGGGGGGGTCCAGAACCAGGGGTCATCTTCTAAGGATACAGGGTAAACCTTTCAGGACTGAGATGAGGAGAAATTGCTTCACCCAGAGAGTGGTGAGCCTGTGGAATTCGCTACCATAGAAAGCAATTGAGGCCAAAACATTGTATGTTTTCAAGAAGGAGTTAGATATAGCTCTTGGGGCCAAAGGGATCAAAGGATATGGGGGAAAGCGGGAACAGGTTACTGATTTGGATAATCAGCCATGATCATAATGAATGGCAGAGCAGGCTCAAAGGGCCAAATGGCCTACTCCTGCTCCTATTTTCTATGTTTCTACTAATCAGACTTGCCCATCTGACTGTGCTTGCATAATGTGTGATGAGCACAGTACACTTTGGTTTGCTCCCCAATCTTCTCTGTGTTTGAAGAACTAATTTCATTTCCATTGCTTTGCAACTGGTGTTTTCACCACTCTATGATCAGGAATAGCATGGCTAAAAAGCTGTTCTCACATGGTCATGCATGTTCGTTAACATAATCTCTAAAAGGGCTGAAACAGGCTGTATCTCTAGTTCTTATATCAGCCATCTTTATAGCCACTCAGAGAAACTATGAACACTTTTGTTCTATTGATTAATAACTGCCAGTAATCACAAAAGGACTAAGGTTGTTCTAATTTAGTTCAGTTAATATCCTAACAGGCATTGGAGGGAGAAAGTTTTCAACTCAATAACCTGCATGGGTTTATCTCAGATCCTAATGTTCTAAATGCACTTTGCAACAAGTAAGATTGATATCCGCTTCAAAGTTCCACCATTTTTTCCTAATTGTTCCTCGATTACAATGCAGGGTTTGAGTTGCAAAGAGATGTGTCTGTAATAGCACAGTCGATGAATCACTGTCAGTAAAGCCACAAGAGATCTTCTAGTGCTAAATCCAATACTATAAAGTTTTAAAATTAAAATAAAAAATGCTTGGAATCTGCACTAATCTTTCAGCATCCAAACAGGCAAATTCTGGCACAAGGTCTTCATCAGAAACATTTGTCATTAAGATGTCGACAGGTTTATATGCATTTTTAGAATTTGCTGTTTTAATCTCCAGTTTCCAGCATTGCATTTTCTTTTTATTCTCTAAAGTTAAGTTCAGCTCTTGATTTGCTACTCTATGAAATTGACATTTAGTGCAATAACTCACACCACAACTGTATCAAGACACTGCAATGCCAAATTACCTTATGTACGTTTATTCCATGTCTCAGCAAAATTAAGTTGCAACAATCACCGGGGGGGGGGACTTCACAAGGCAAAATATAAGGAGAAAATGCATAAATAATGGAGACAAGGTCATGGCATTTATAATCTGGCATACATATGCTGAATATAAATTCCTATTAGTCCAAAATTGTCACATATATCCTGCTCACTCAGCAACCTCATAATTGTTGCCTTACACAGTCTCCCCAAAGCCAAAGTCTCAAATTTAATAGCCTCATCCACTTTGTTGAGTTCAACCATGGTCAGACAACATTTTGATAATATTTATTAGGTTTTGCTGGAAAAAAAATTGGCATCTAAGCGACACACTCTGTTATTAATGCACACATCGGCCAGCAACTTCTGGTGAGGAACAGAGAAGAGATACCCCGTGAACCGTGAATCACCACAAGGTACTCAGAATAAGAGGTAGGCCATTCAGGACTGAGATGAGGAGATGTGCAAACACAAGAAATGCTGAAAATACTCAGCAGGTCTGGCAACATCTGTGAGAGTGAAGCAGAGTTAACGTTTCGGGTCAGTGACCCTTCTTCGGAACTCGGGTCACAGACCCGAAACGTTAACTCTGCTTCTCTCTCCACAGATGCTGCCAGACCTGCTGAGTATTTCCAGCATTTCTTGTTTTTATTTCAGATTTCCAGCATCCGCAGTATTTTGCTTTTATTATATGAGGAGAAAAGTCTTCACTCAGATGGTGGTGAATCTGATGAATTACCCCAAAGGGCTGTGGAGGCTCAGTCACTGAGTATATTCAAGACAGAGATCAATAGATTTCTAGATATTAAAGCTATCAAGGGATATGGGAATAGTGTGGGAAGATGGCGTTGAAGTCGAAGATCAGCCATGATATAGTTGAACAGCGGAGAGACCAAATCGCCTGCTCCTGCTCCTATTTTCTACGTGCTGACCGATTTGTGCTACACCACCAGTAGTTTTCCAAAAATGGTGTCTCACGCTTAACCTCCCCATGATGTTCTCGCAATAGAAAGTTAAGTCTAGTAATTGTCATCTTAAGTATCCTTTTAATAACATGATAATTGTAATGACTGCCAATCAACCTCTCTTGCCCAGATTTACGAGTATGGAGTCTCATTCCTTCAAGTTGTGAATTGTTTCAGCAGATTTTAAAAATGTCAAATTAAAATATTTTTCTTACTTTTCCTTCCTGTCTTTTTTTTTCTCTCTATCTTAATCCAATCTTTCGTTCCCTCATTTTCTTTCCTAATTTCACGTGGAATTCACCCTCTTCATTTCACCCTCCTCCTCAGTCTTTACTGTTTACTTCTCAATCCTTTAATCTCATTGGTTAAGGAAATACATAATTTGACCCATTGTTCACTAAGTTCCCAGATGCCCTGTCCCTCTCGCCCTCAGCTCATACATCCAGCAACTTTGTGGGCAGAAAGATTTTAAAACCTAAATGTGCAACTGTAAGTCTAACTAACCAGGCATGCCATGAGATGCCATACTCCAACAAAATAATATTTTGGATATATTGTAAGAATAATTTGAGATCTAGCATATGCTAAGTGTAGCATGTTTGGGAGGAACAGGTTTCTTTGGAACTATGGTTCCCAAAACTTTCCACCACAGGTGATTTCCTCAGCTCATGTCTGCATCTGTTGTAGACTAATTGATAGAGATTGACTGCCATGATTATTCAACTAATGCATTATAGTTGTATCAGCGACTACCAGGATAGAAGACAACAAACAATATGTACCTTGGTCTTTTCTCACCTAGTAAATCTTATATAAAGATGTCTTTCCTCATCCTATCTCTTTAAGATTTGCCTACCCTATATCTCACCTCACCCCAACCCCATCACTCCACAAACACTCCACTCAACTCCTCTGATTTGAGCCTCTTGTTCATTGCCTCTCCCTTTGCCCTACCATTGCAGCAGGAACCTTCAGCAGCCTGAAACCTACTCTTTTAATTCCCTCTTTTAATTGCTCTGCTTCTCTTTCCTCCTTTATAGAAGTCCGGAAAATCCAAGCCTCTGGTTACCCCTTGTGATCTTTCCTTTCCTACCCCTGCATCATATGTTTATCTATGAATCACTTTGGGATATTTTCACATTAAAGTCGCTATATAAATGCAAGTTGTTTTTTTATAATTATTTCAGGAAGATTATCACAATAATATTGTATTAAGTGTGATGAGAAAAAAAGTCTGAAAAATGTGTCATATTTAACTATGCTAATAAAATTTTAAACATAATGGTGCAGTATATTAAATGCATTTATATTGAAACCTAGGCATGAGATGGTATAGTGCAATTTCTGTCATAAAATTGAGTTTTTTGAAACAAATTATAATTGAAATTTTGCCTTTGCACTCAAATAGTTCAATAAATAACAACAGATTAACTGAGATTCCAGTAAAGCACAGTAAAACATATAGATTTATTTTAGTGCTACACATCCTGAGGAAAATAAGTTACTTATAAAGAGATACAATATCTACACTGATTTACACAGTATACTCTGCAAGGATAAATCATGTATTATGTCATGAAAACATATGTGTAAACAACTATTAAGAATCATCCCTTTATGCTGTAGTAAGTCAAATTCTTTCCTTTCTATATCGCATCAACATGCCAAAAGAGGTCGTTCCCTTTCTGTGACAAAGAACAGATCTGAGTAACTCTATGCCAAAACTTTGAAACAAATGCAGTTTTGAACATACCGAATCATCTGTATTCGTCTCTGATCAAGGTCCTCTGCAACTTATTTCGGCTCATTCAGCAACCAATGTGAAGTTCAGGATGGTGACAACAAAACAAAATGTAATGCAGTTGAATTCAAGTACTCACCGTGCTACAAAACATTAACCTCACTGTTGAAATAAAACAAAGCTAAGGAACATTAGGTGAAATAAAAAGCTCCCACCTCTGCAAACCGCTATGACATTTAGCACAGTGCTAGGAAGAATTAAAACTGAAGGCTTTACTTTAATACTTTGGCCGTATAAACTGCATTCATTTTTGAAAAAAATAGACTTTGAAAAAAAAACATATTTAGTTCCTAGATGAGACAAACCATCAGTGGCCTTCAGAAAAATGGTACCATGTATCTCACTCAGAAGTTACTGAACAGTTCAATTATCTGTGATCTGCCTCTCACCAACGTGGCACCCATTTTACTTGCCCAAATCTGCATCTTGCTCTTCCAAGTCATTTCCAACATCTCACTATAAAAGAAAATCCTAAATTCTACTGACTTCCTTAAAATTTTAAAATGATTCATTATTCTGTTGCTGAGTTCATAGCACCGTCATTATTTGGTCATTTCAACACCTTTTCCTTTTTAAAAGTTGCATGTAATTGAACAACTCTATGCAGAATTCACTTGATAAATATAGTCTGCTGGTATCTGACACCACAACAATTCCTTGTAAGATGAGGGTGAAGCTGTCACTGGGTCAGCTGGATTTTATTCGCACGCCGCCGCTTCGAACTTGGCAGCCTTCTAGTTCTGAAGAAGGGTCACTGAGCGAAAATGTTAACTCTGTTTCTCTCTCCACAGATGCTGCCAGACCTGCTGAGCATTTCCAGCGTTTCTTGTTTTGTTTCAGATATGATAACCACACCATGTTGGCTCAGTAAGTTCATCCATGAAGTTGCTGAAATCTACAAACTGGGAAGATTCCCAGTTTGATCCCTGGTGTAAGCTGAGTTAGTTCCATTCAGCCTCATCAGCTGCAGGGGTGCTAAAACTAGCCTTAACATCTCTGCATCAAGAAGACAGAATCAGCCATGGTTCCTATTACCAGCTGCTATCCAGCAATCACTGCCAGAAGTGAGTAACGTTAGGTTAGGATAGAATCAGACTCTACTGTAGTGCCCCTGCAGTCGAATAGCTTGATAGCATTTACTACCAAGGCTCACGCAAGACTGATGGCCATTTGGGCAACGTACCAGAGATAGACCAGGCCAAATGGATCTGTAACCCAGCTAGATGACAGCGCCTGGAGAAGAGGGGAGGGAAAAAAGCTGGTTGAGAAAATAAAAAAAATCACAACAGGCTTCCAGGGCAGTAAGTTAATGTTGGTGTACTTACCTTACTTCTGACCTTAAAGTCAACTTAGTAAAATGCTGCTTTGGATGAAAGCATGCTTCCCATATCGCAGAAATAAATACAAGTTATTGAAAAGGAAAATCGCAAGGCACACTGATGCTGATATTACAATGCTGCCTACATGTCCTTCCCTTACACTCTATATAAAGTAACCTTCATTCAGACAGCTGACCCGTTTTTTCCCAAAGCCATGGGAGACAGAAAGGCTGGATGAATGCTGTGTTGGAGTGTGGAGGATGCTGCCTTCAATAAACCAACAGGACGCAGCAAGAAAAGTAACTCTGTTCTTTAGTCTGGCAGCCTTCACATACCACACAAAACTAGCCGACAACAAAGGGAGGCTCAGAAACATCTCTGGTATCAAATAGTCAATATCAAGGCATCCCTGCACAATGTCTGCTGGTGCCAAGAGTAAACTCATGCAAAGTCAAGCCGCTGAAAAATCAATAGAGTTACCAGTAGATCGTTCCAGTCAGTGGCTGATAGTGAAGCTCTGTGGTAAAGCACCGTTATCATAGACTTACATAAGAACATACGAATTAGGAGCAGGAGTAGGCCACTCGGCCCTTCAAACTTGCTCCGCCATTCAATAAGTTCATGGCTGAACTGATTACTCCACATTTCCACCTACCCCTGATAACCTTCCACCCCCTTGCTCATCAAGAATCTACCTACCTCTGCCTTAAAAATATTCAAAGACTCTGCTTCCACTGCCTTTTGTGGAAGAGAATTCCAAAGACTCACGACTCTGAGAGAAAAAATTTCTCCTCATCTCTGTCTTAAATGGGCGACTCTTTATTTTTAAACAGTGACCCCTAGTTCTAGATTCTCCCACAAGGGGAAACATCCTTTCCACATCCGCCCTGTCAAGATCCCTCAGGATCTTATATGTTTCAATAAAGTACCCAACAACCTAGGCCAACCACTGTGGCCAATGTGATAGAACCCTCCCCCAGACAATATAATCGCTGGAGGTACTTGCGAAAAATTCTATGCAGAGCTGGTTGGCCTTCAACCATAAACAATCACAAACACATTAGGCATCTGCTGTTGCCATCAGCAAAATCAAAGCATTTTGAGCACTCTGTACAACAATATGATGAGATGACATGGTGCCAGATATTTTTCACTTTTAACAATTTTCATCAAGAATCAAATCCATTAAACAAGTAAAACGAGGCAGAAAAGCATTTCAAAATAACTAGAAAATTTTTCAGAAGAAACAATTTGTGGCAGCTACATCCATGTCATGCTGATGTGGAAACAGTTAGAAGCAGCATTGTGCATGCCCTGGAATGTTGTGCAGCCGAATGGTCAACATTTTGAACTCTGAGGAACGTCACTGACAGACAAGAGTTAATTTGCCAGACTGCAAGTTTTTATAAGCACAACCTTTTTTATCGTGAATGAGTGATGTTCAGACAGGGATGTTTTTCACAGATTTTAATAGCTGAAGCCGGAACTTAACTTTCACCATGTGTGTTATAGAAGTTATTCCGTTTGTAATGCCAATAAAATAAATAAATCTGAGAACGGCATAAATCTGGGTCAGGGTACAGCAGCAGCAAAATTAAACCCACTTGCATGCAACTTCGATAAATCAATTCGGTTAAAGGTAGAATTATTTTTCCTACCAATTTACAGTTTATAACAGGAAACTAATGTGCTTCCATTCAAAAATCAGAGGATGCTGTAATTAATTAAATTACATAAAAATTTGTTTTCTGATCTAGAATGCCTAGCCTTGCCTTGATAAATCTATTATATGACAATGTTACATCACTTCAAACACTGTCAAGCATCTTTAGTATGTCTGTTTTAAAGCTTCATACTACTTTAAGAACATAAGAAATAGGAGCAGGAGTAGGCCATTCGGCCCCTCAAGTCTGCCCCATCATTCAATAAGATCATGGCTGATCTGCCCCAGACCTAAACTCCTCTTTTGTGCCAGCTCCTCATCGCCCTCAACTCCTCGATATTTCAAAAATCTATCTAACTCCTCTTTAAATACATTCAGTGATCTCGCCTCCCCAACTCTCTGGGGTAGAGAATTCCAGATATTCACTACCCTCAGAAGAAATTCCTTCGCATCTCAGTTTTAAATGAGTGTCCCCTTATTCTGAAACTATGTCCCCTAGTTCGAGATTCCCCCACTAGTGGAAACATCTTCTCAACATCTACCCTGTCAAGCCCCCTCAGAATCTTGTACGTTTCAATAAGATAACCCCTCATTCTTCTAAACTCTAATGAATAAAAGCCTAACCTGTTGAGCCATTCTTGATAAGTCAACCCCTTCATCCCAGAAATCAGCCTAGTGAATTTCTTTTGAACTGCCTTCAATGCCAGTGTATCCTTTCTTAAATACGGGGACCAAAACTGTACACAGTACTCCAGGTGCGGCCTCACCAACACCCTGAACAGTTGTAACAAGACTTCCCTATTTCTAAACTTCAACCCCCTACAATAAAGGCCAAAATTCCATTTGCCTTCTTAATTACTTGCTGCAACTGCATGCTAACGTTTTGTGTTTCATGCACAAGAACACCCAGATCCCTCTGTGCTGCACTTTTTTGGAGTCTCTCTCCATTTAAATCTTTTGAATCTTCCTACCAATATGCATGACCTCATACTTTCCCACATTAAACTCCATCTGCCAAGTTTTTGCCCACTCACTCAACCTACCTATAGCCCCTTGCAGATTCCTTATGTCGACATCACAACATGCTTTCCCACCTATTTTTGTATCGTCAGCAAATCTGGATATATTACACTCTGCCCCCTCCTCCAAGTCATTCATATAGATAGTAAACAATTGAGGTCCTAGGACTGATCCTTGTGGCACTCCACTAGTTATGTCTTTCCAACCTGAAAAAACCCATTAATCCTGACTCTCTGTCGTCTGTGAGTAAATCAATCCTCAATCCATGCTAATACATTACTCCCACACCGTGAGCTCCTATCTTGTGCAATAATCTTTTATGTGGCACCTTATCAAGTGCCTTCTGGAAATCCAAATACACTACATCTACCAGTTCCGCTTTATCAACTCTGATTGTTATATCCTCAAAGAACTCTAGCAAAAATGTCAAACATGATTTCCCTTTCACAAAACAATGTTGACCCTGTTTGATTGCGTTAAGCTTTTCTATATGTCCTGCTATTTCTTCCTTAATAATGGACTGTAGCATTTTCCCAACGACCGATATTAGGCTGACTGGCCTACAGTTTTCTGCTTTTTGTCTCCCTCCCTTCTTGAACAGGTTTCCAATCCGCTGGGACCCTCCCGGAATTCCTTTGAGTTCTGGGATATTTCGACCAATGCCTCCACTATCTCCACGAATAAGATTTGTGGTAATAATAGTACGAAGTGGCTGGTGAGATAGTTGATGCATTTGTTTTAATTTTCCAAAATTCCCTAGATTCGGGGAAGGTTCCGCTAGACTGGAAATTCAAACCTGGAGGGAGACAGAAAGCCGGCATTTGATAAGCTGCCGCATCAAAGGTTATTGCAAAAAGTAAAAGCTCATGGTGTAGGGGGTAACATATTGGCATGGATAGAAGATTGTCTAGCTAACAGGAAACAGGGAGTAGGCATAAATGGGTCATTTTCTGGTTGGCAAGATGTAACGAGTGGTGTGCCAGAGGGATCTGTGCTGCAGCCTCAACGTTTTACAAATTATATAAACGACTTAGATGAAGGGAACAAAGGTATGGTTGCTAAATTTGCTGATGACACAAAGATAGGTAGGAAAGGTAGAGGACATTAGGAGGCTACAAAGGGATATAGATAGGTTAAGTGAGTGGGCAAAAATCTGGAGAATAAAGTGGGAAAATGAGAAATTATCCATTTTGGCAGGCAGAATAACAAAGAAGCATATTATCTAAATGGTGAGAGATTGTGGAGCTGAGATGCAGAGGGATCTGGGTGTCCTAGTGCATGAATTGCAAAAGGTTAGTATGCAGGTACAGCGCGTAATTAGGAAAGCTAACAGAATGTTATTGTTTATCGCGAGGGGAATTGAATACAAAAGTAGGGAGGTTATGCTTCAGCCAAACGGGGCATTGGTGAGACCACATCTGGAGCACTATGTACCGTATTGGTCTCCTTATTTAACGAAGGATGTAAATGCATTGGAAGCAGTTCAGAGAAGGTTTACTAGACTAATACCTGGAATGGGCGGGCTATCTTATAAGGAAAGACTGGACAGGCTAGGCTTGTATCTGCTGGAGTTTAGAAGAGTAAGAGGCGACTTGACTGAAACAACATAAGATCGTGATGGGTCTTGACAGGGTCGATGTGGAAAGGATGTTTCTAGAACTAGGGGTCACTGTTTAAAAATAAGGGGTCGCCCATTTAAGACAGAGATGAGGAGAATTTTTTTCTCAGAGGGTTGAGAGTCTTTGGAACTCTCCTCCTCAAAAAGGCGGTGGAAGCAGAGTCTTTGAATATTTTTAAGGCAGAGGTAGGTAGATTCTTGATAAGCAAGGGGGTGGAAGGTTATCAGGGGTGGAGGGTAATGTGGAATAATCAGTTCAGCCATGAACTTATTAAATGGTGGAGCAGGCTCAAGGGGCCGAGTGGCCTACTCCTGCTCCTAATTTGTATGTTCATATGTGATAACAGGAATTGGAGATAAAATTCTTTCATGCCTAATTTCCAAATATGGAAATTTTTTGCTACAATTGTAATTTGCTGAGTTCCAAAATGACACAATATTCTAATATTACATTTCTCATGACAGATTTAGCCAACCTCTTCTGGGCATATTTAAATGAACTGACTGCATCAACAAAACGACAAGAGTTAATAACCTACTCCAGACAATTAACTGATCTCTCAACAGGTCACATAAGGATGTCACCTCTGTTTCAGAGTGATTTCTACAATAAACTGTATTGTGACAGATTCCAAGGCACTTCACAAAAGATCAGAGGAGTTTACTGGAGGCAACCAAAGGTAAGGTCGAAGAGATAGGCTTTCAGTAGGCTTTTGAGAGTGAGAAGAGTTGAAGCAAAATAAAACTGCTTTGGAAGGCCTGCCATCAATCGTGGATTGAAGGAAGGAGGGAGCACATAGTAGTCAAGACCCAGAGTTTAAAGAATGGAGAATGCAAGCTCAAAGGCATGAAAGAGTGCACTGATATGGTGGAATGAGGCCACAGAGTGATTTGTAGACAAGGTCAATGTTTTTGAGTCATTACCTTGGCAGCTACAGATGGTGATAGTTGAGCTGGGCTTACTATGGCACAGGATGCAGGTAGTGGAATTATGGGTGATTTGTAATGTGCATAGGGAGGCTGAAAAGACAATAATGAAGTAATCAAGTCTGTAAGTGACAACGGCATGGATGAGGGTTTCAGTGGCAGAAAAGACAAAGTAGGGACAGATGCAGGTACATTTCAGAGACTGAAATAGGAGGTGATGGACTGGATGTAGCATTTGAAGCTCATCTCAACGTTAAGCAGGACACCAAGATTGTGCACCCGAAAACAAGTAGCTGAGGAGGGGGACAGAAACAGGGGCTAGCGTGTAACGTTTCTGACATTAACCAAACAGGACTTGCTATGTTTCGTTGGAGGACTTTCTGATCTTTGATTTTGGATAGGCAGTCAGGCAGCAGAACAGTAATCATGGACCGGAGGGCAGTAAAGGTAATGCTTGATGGTGTCAAATACATACAAACACTGCTCCAGTACCAGTAATAAGTCAAATTACTATTTTTTTTATTACAAACGATGCTGGTAATGCTGCTTCTGTTAAAATTGCTCTTGCATACATGTCATTGTGCACCTCGATCTTTTAGATATCAACTCACAAAATATTAAAAGACTGCTTGTCTGTAAAAGTCACAACTGATATAATTGCAGAAATTAGATTTAAGTTTACTAAAGAAAGAAGAAATTATTTGCAGTCAACTGTGGAATCGGCCTAAACAGTATTTGCATAAAGCATAATACATTAATCATGAAACACTATCATTCAATATACACAAGATTATGTTATTGCTCTGCAACATGAAGTTCATAAATTATGCAGTAAAACAGGACGTTGCTTTAAATAATATGATTCAACTGCAGGAACTATACTCAATGCCCAAACAAATAATAATTTGCATAGTGTAAGACATTGTCTGAAGCCCTGACACTTTTTCTTCCTTGTGATACTCTCCAATGTTACACATCACTCAACAATGATTATATTCTTACAAAAAAGGGCACAGGTGAAAATACTGAAATTGAATTAACTAAAATGGCATAGGAAGTAGATGCCCTCATGCGCCCTTGTGCGGTGATAACATAATGCCACAAATGCAGTATTGTGAGATAAACAAGGAGCTGCCAATTGTAACATGATGAAAACAAAGATACAAAGAAAAAAAGAGGGCACGTGCACACATTCCCTTTAATACAAGTCTCCTTGTTTTAATACAATTCTTCTTGCCCATTTAAAGGTTAAATATCAGGCAGTTCTAGGAATATTGCAGCAAATTGTATTTCTGGAAAACATTACCTGCAGCTCTTGCAATAATTGACACCACATGTAACCAAGGGTGGCTGAATACAAAAACAAGAAATAGTAAAGCAACAAACTTGGGTTATGTGGATGAATTCTGATCCACAGCTGGTAAACTGAGGCCATTTCAAATATTCTCTACAGACCAAGTACAGATAAAGGTGATTTGTGGAACAAGATGGTTCCTGTGCTTCTGGGATTGTGGAAATTTACTGCAAGAAAGACAACCAGATAAGGCTATAGGGTCTAATGTTAGATACATAATCTATGGTTTCAAACAATTTACCACTGATGAGGCAGATAGTGATTGCAGAAACTTTCTTCAGGATACTATATGAGTTGGACAAAGCCCATGATGAGTGTTTGCACAGGGGTTGATGCCTAGTAGCAGTGCCATCTTATATTCTGAGTAAAGCTCGTTGCACTCTTTCTCAACAATGTGCTTCAATGCAGTCTCCTACGTTAATCTGTTAATTGTGTATCAATTGTTTGATTATATGCAGGTGGAGGGTGTTAACTGGGGTCTTACTTGAGCACTAAAAACAGACACTTACTGAGACTGGTAGAGGGTTTTGAGTGAGGAGCCACATGTTTGTAATCCTTTACTCCGCACAATAAATATGAAACGGATTAAAAGATAGGCTCCAGCATTATCATTCCATAACAAGCTTTTTGGAGATTAATATCCTACCCTATAAATGTGATTTATTTTCCCCACCATTCCCATTACAGCCATCTAATTGCCTCTCTAAGGGTGCCTTTGGATGTTTACTGTCAGTGCGAAGCAGAAATTGCTTCCAACAATAAGTATCAGACGTGGCTCAGTGGTCGCGCTCTTGCCTCTCAGTTAGAGGTTGTGGGTTCAAGTTCTACTCCATAGAATTGAGCACAAAAATCCAAACTGACTTTCCAGTGTAGTACTGAGGGAGTACTGCACTGTCAGATGAGACATTAAACCAAGGCCGTGTCTGCTCTCTCAGGTCGACATAAAAGATCCCATGGCACTATTTCAAAGAGGAAGTTATCCCTGATGTCATGCCCAATATTTATTCCTCAATTAACATCACTGAAAACAGATTATCTGATCGTTATCACATTACTGTTGTGAGAGTTTGTTGAGTGCAAATTGGCTGCCAGCATTACAACTGTGATTACAATTCAAAAGTACTTCATTGGCTATAAAGCACTTTGGGATGTCCTGAAGTCGTGAAAGGTGCTATATAAATGCAAGTCTTTTTTTCTTCAATGCTAAACAATGCAGCACAAATCCAGAATTAGAGTCTGACCTGGCTGTGGAGTGAGCAGAGACAGACTCCCTGCAGGAGGGAGTCTCACACTGTTTGAGTTTGACACTAGTTAAAGTGTAAATCTAGCGAGCCGTCAAGATTTGTTACAAAATGCGCAGTGGATCCTTGAATTCCATGAGCGATATTTAAACATGCCTGATCTTAATTTAAATATATGGAGAACAGGGATTCTCTCCTCCTGACTTTTTTACTTGTTGCGGGAAAGCTCTGTGCATGTATGCACCCATGGATGGGCACAGCTCTCTTCTGGGCAAGGCGGTTAGATTTCAGGCTGGCAAAGTAAGCATGATACTGCCTGGTTGCAACCCGAACTGAAGCTATTGCTCTCTGATTGGTCATTGTATCTTATCTCGCGAGATCATATGCAAAATCTTGTCACTGTATGTTGCAGCATTCAACGTCAGAGCAGCAATAGAAGGAAGGAGTCCAGAGTAGTACTGTGGAGGGACACTAACAGCAGTGTGCACTCAAATTCAAGTACAAATCAATTTCTAGGCCACATTCTTTTACTATAATAGTGTGCAATTCTAGCATACTGTGCACAGTTATCAGCCAATCGGTATTAGGATAGCCTAGAATTGTAGTTCTGAAAATTTACAACCACTACACATTAAAAACACATCACCCAAATTTAAATTAAATGGAATTGAACCTCCCTATCTTAATGTAATGACACATGTACTGATATGCCAGCATTCCTTTTCCACAAATAACAATTCCCTCATTTAAATGGCATATTCATACACTAGTAGCAGTGTGATTCCACATAACATAAGGCTACAAAGAATCTCAGTACTTCCAATGGCACCACCAGTTGTGTAAAGTATTGCTCTATCTACATGGAAGTAAGTACCTAAAGACCAAATATTTAAAAAAATTCAGGATTTCCTTTGTGTAAAATAATACATAGCTATAGTTTTGTTAGTACATTTATACAACTCATGGACTCAAAATCAACACAGTATAAGTAACTTAGTGGTGTAAGTTATATGTTGTTCTGTTACATTACACACATTGGTAACAAGGCACAAACTTTGCCTTTTTTAATATTAGGGAATACGTACAATGCCTAACTTACCAGTAAAATTAACATTCAAATGGGCAGCACGTAGTGCTACATGATTGCAAATGCTAATCTGTAGTGCCAAATTCAGAGTGAACTGCACAGGTATCTCAGATGCATGTCAATAGTTCAGCAGCAACCCACACATTCAACAGATACTGGTCTCGGATTGGCCTCAATGGCAATAACAATATTCCACGAGCGCATTCATGATTTACCAGAGAGGGGTCCTATCTTCCACAACTGCTGGCATCACTATTATGACTAAAGATTTGCATCACTTCCTATCATAACAGGAACAAAGGGGATTTTTTTTAAGATAATGAGGCTAAACCAGGAATGAATACAGCTTCTGGAAGCCTGTATGATGCTCACCTCTTGTAATCTCTGCCATTTCCAGAGATTTTGACTGCAAGAGGGTTAGAGTTACCACATCTTCAAACCATTAAAAAAAAATGCAGTACTATGACATCCATTTGGTCTGAACATAAGTCGCTGCAGAATGTAATTTATTGGGTAAGATATGTAATCTCTGTAAAAACTGTATACGTAAATTAACATTTGGCAGCATGAACAACCACCAAAAGGAACATTATTATTGAACAGTGGTTTTTAAGGTGCTATTAGTGCTGGGCATTAGAATGTTTAATACTGTTGAAACATAAGGAACTGCTTAACCTAATTGTGTTAATATAAAAATCTCAAAACAAGCAAACAAAATATTTGAAGCCTCATTGGTCATAAGTAACCACTGGAACAATGGTAACATTTTGCCCAAAGCCTAAATATTTTGAAATGTTGCCCAGTTAAATTCTCAGAACCGCACAATACCCCATTAGTGTTTTGCTGAGTGCAGTAAGATAACTGAGCAACACTAAACATCACAAAGTTAGTTTAACTGCTAAAATTTAAAAATGAAGACTTCCTTCAAGATTTTTTGCACATTTTTAAGAAAAACTTTCCAAGCATCGATTACAACCTTCAGGAAACTGTTTTCAAAAACAAAGATTTTGAATATGCCTGAAGAGTTTTACTTGCAAGAATTATTATTGGGACTTTGACCAGGTTTCTGAAACAAATTCCTCCAGAATAAAATAATAAAATGAAGGAATCATGCCAAATAGATATAATAAAGGGTAACTCAGTAGCATAGTAATAACAGCAATATTATCCAACCACATATATTGTAACATTCAAAATGAATGTCATGGTTTAATTTTCACCATAGTTATGTAAATATAGTACTCTCTTCATGCAACAGATAGCAAGCCATCCAACCTGCCAAACAATCACAGAGTCAAAGAGTTATACAGCACAGAAACAGGCTCTTTGGCCCATCGTGTCCATGCCAGCCATCAAGCACCTATCTATTCTAATCCCATTGTCCAGCACTTGGCCCGTAGCCTTGTATGCTATGGCATTTCAAGTGCTTATCTAAATACTTCTTAAATGTTGTGAGGGTTCCTGTCGCTACCACCCTTCAGGCAGTGTGTTCCAGATTCCAACCACTCTCTGGGTGAAAATTTTTTTCCTCAAATCCCCTCTAATCCTCCTGCCCCTTACCTTAAATCTAAGCCCCTTGGTTATTGACCCCTCCGCTAAGGGAAAAAGTTTCTTCCTATCTACCCTATCTATGCCACTCATAATTTTGTATACCTCCATCAGGTCCCCCCTCAGCCCTTTCTGCTCAAAGGAAAACAACCTGAGCCTATCCATTCTCTCTTCATAGCTGAAATGCTCCAGCCCAGGCAACATCCTGGTGAATTTCCTCTGCACCCTCTCCAGTGCAATCACATCCTCCCTATGGTGTGGCGACCAGAACTGTATACAGTACTCCAGCTGTGGCCGAGCTAGCGTTTTATACAGCTCCATCATAACCTCCCTGCTGTTATATTCTGTGCCTCGGCTAATAAAAGCAAGTATCCCATATGCCTTCCTAACCACCTTATCTACCTGTGCTGCTGCCTTCGGTGATCTATGGACAAGTACACCAAGGTCCCTCTGACCCTCTGTACTTCCTAGGGTCCTACCGTCCATTGGATATTCCCTTGCCATGTTAGTCCTCCCAAAATGCATCACCTCACCACTTCTCAAGATTAAATTCCATTTGCCACTGCTCTGCCCATCTTACCAGCCCATCTATATCGTGCTGTAAACGAAGGCTTTCCTCCTCATAATTTACGACACCACCAATTTTCGTGTCATCTGTGAACTTAATGATCATACATCCTATATTCACGTCTAAATCATTAAATGTACACTACAAACAGCAAGGGTCCCAGCACCGATCCCTGCGGTACACCATTGGTCACAGGCATCCAATCGCAAAAACAACCCTTGACCATCACCTCTGCCTCCCGCCAATAAGCCAATTTTGGATCCAATTTGCCAAATTGCCCTGGATCCCATGGGCTCTTTCCTTCTTAACCAATCTCCCATGCAGGGCCTTATCAAAAGCCTAACTGAAGTCCAGGAAGACTACCTCAACTGCTTTACTCTCATCTACACACCTAGTCACCTCCTCAAAAAATTCAAACAAACTTGTCAGACACGATCTCCCCCTGACAAAGCCATGCTGACTATCCCTGATTAATCCCTGCCTCTCCAAGTGGAGATTAATCCTGTCCCTCAAAATGTTTTCCAATAGTTTCCCTACCACTGATGTTAGACTCACTGATCTGTAATTACCTGGTTTATCCGTACTACCCTTCTTGAATAATGGTACTACATTCACTGTCCTCCAGTCCTCTGGCACCTTTCCTGTGGCCAGAGAGGATTTGAAAATTTGTGTCAGAGCCCCTGCTATCTCCTCCCTTGCCTCACATAGCAGCCTAGGATACATCTCATCTGGGCCTGGGGATTTATCCACTTTTAAGCCTGCTAAAACCGCTAATACTTCCTCCCTTTCAATGCTAATTTTTGTTTTTAAGTATATCACAATCCCCCTCCCTGATCTCCGACATCATCCTGCTCCATAGTGAACACATATGAAAAGTAATCATTTAAAATCTCACCTACGTCCTCCGGCTCCACATACACACATTGCCACTTTGATCCCTAATGGGCCCTACTCTTTCCCTGGTTATCCTCTTGCCCTTAGTATACTTATAAAATGCCTTGGGATTTTCCTTTATCTTGCCCTCCAGTGTTTTTTCATGCCCCCTCTTCCCTCTCCTAATTACATTTTTAAGTACCCCCTACACTTTCTATACTCCTCTAGGGCCTCCGCTGTTTTCAGCACTCTGAATCTGCCATAAGCCTCCTTTTTTGTCCTTATCCAATCCCCTATATCCCTTGACATCCAGAGTTCCCTGGACTTGTTGGTCCTACCCTTCACCTTATGGGAACATGTTGGCCCTGAACTCTCACTATTTCCTTTTTGAATGACTCCCACTGGTCTGATGTAGACTTTCCTACAAGCAGCTGCTCCCAATCCATTTTGGCCAGTTCCTGTCTTACCATATTGAAATCGGCCTTCCCCAATTCAGTACCATTATTTCCGATCCATCTTTGTCCTTTTCCATAACTACCATTAAATCTTACAGAGTTATGGTCACTATCCCTGAAATGCTCCCCCACTGACACTTCTACCACTTGTCTAAGATTAGGTCTAGTACCGCCCCTTCTCTTGTAGGACTTTCTACGTGCTGACTCAAAAAGCTCTCCTGGATGCATTTTAAGAATTCCGCCCCTTTTAAGCCTTTTGCACTAAGACTGTCCCAGTTAATATTGAGGAAGTTGAAATCCCCTACTATTATTACCTTATTATTTTTACACCTCTCAGATTTGCCTACATATCTGCTCCTCTATCTCTCCCTCACTGTTTGGAGGCCTGTAGTACACTCTCAGCAAAGTGACTGTCCCATTTTTGTTTTTAAGTGCTACCCATATGGCCTCATTTAAGGAACCTTCTAAGATATCATCCCTCCTTACTGCAGTAATGGACTCCTTGATCAATAGTGCGATGCCACCTTCTCCTTTACACCACCCCCCTCCCCCCACCCCTATCATGCCTGAAGATTCCATTCCCTGGAATATTGAGCTGCCAGTCCTGCCCTTCTCTCAACCATGTCTCTGTGATAGCAATAATATCATATTCCCATGTGTTAATCAACGTCCTCAATTCATCTGCCTTACTCGTAAAACGCCTTGCGTTAAAATAGATGCAATCCAGTCTTGCATTATACACTTGTGCCTGAACAGGTCTATATTTGCTCTGCTTTCCAGACTGACTTAGTTTCTCTTCCATATTTGTCTGTGCATCACACCCTACTGTACCTCCACTTTGTATCACATCCCCATGCCTAATTAGTTTAAACCCCCCCCCCACCACCCCGACAACAGCACTAGCAAACCTCCCTGCAAGGATGTTGGTCCCATTCCGGTTCAGGTGCAACCCATCCGACTTGTACCGATCCCACCTCCGCCAGAAATAGACCCAGTGATCCAGGAAACTAAAGCCCTCCCTCCTGCACCATCTCATCAGCCACGTATTCATCTGCTCTATTCTCCTATTCCTACACTCACTAGCACGTGGCACCGGGAGTAATCCAGAGATTACAACCTTTGAGGTCCTGCTTTTTAATCTGCTACCTAGCTCCCTAAATTCTTGTTGCAGGACCTCATCCCTCTTTCTACCTATGTCGTTGGTACCAACGTGAACCACGACCTCTGACTATTCACTGCACGCTGCTGAGCGCCCCTGCCATGACTTACCCTTAACTTGCTTCCTTAAATTACTCAAAAATTAGAGATTATTTACACAAGGGGCCTTGATTCCTGAAAAAACACAACTTAACATATAAAAAACTGTAGACCTTACCTTTCCCTCTAATTTAGTTACTAACCTTGTTTTGTAAGTAAGTCCTATATATTCGGGCAGCGGCTGAACCCGAGACACTACACCTGTAGTGTCTCCCACCCGCCCTCCTCCTCTAACCAAAATAAAAGGACTCGGTGGTGTGCAGATAAGGTAAGGCTTTTTCTATTTATTCTTTTTTTCGTGTGATTGGTGAAAACTTTTTGTTCCTTTTTCGTTTATCGAAGATAAGACTAACTTAAGCTTAAGAGTGAAAATGGCAGGAGATCTCAGACCCGTGTTATGCTCCTCTTGCTCAATGTGGGAGCTCAGGGACACGGCTGATGTCCCTGACTCCTTCACGTGCTGGAAGTGTGTCCAGCTGCAGCTCTTGTTAGACCGCATGACGGCTCTGGAGCTGCGGATGGACTCACTTTGGAGCATCCGCGATGCTAAGGAGGTTGTGGATAGCACGTTTAGCGAATTGGTCACACCGCAGATTAGGATTGCTGAGGGTGAAAGGGAATGGGTGACCAAAAGGCAGAGAAAGAGCAGGAAGGCAGCGCAGGTGTCCCCTGCGGTCATCTCCCTCCAAAACAGGTATACCGTTTTGGATACTGTTGAGGGAGATGGCTCACCAGGGGAAGGCAGCAGTAGCCAGGTTCATGGCACCGTGGCTGGCTCTGCTGTTCGGAAGGGCGGGAAAAAGAGTGGAAGGGCTATAGTCATCGGGGATTCGATTGTAAGGGGAGTAGATAGGCGGTTCTGTGGTCGAAAATGAGACTCCCGAATGGTATGTTGCCTCCCAGGTGCACGGGTCAGGGATGTCTCAGATCGGCTGCAGAACATTCTGAAAGGGGAGGGTGAACAGCCAGTTGTCGTTGTGCACATAGGCACCAATGATATAGGTAAAAAACGGGATGAGGTCCTACAAGCAGAATTTAGGGAGTTAGGAGCCAAGTTAAAAAGTAGGACCTCAGAGGTAGTAATCTCAGGATTGCTACCAGTGCCACGTGATAGTCAGAGTAGAAATGAAAGAATAGTCAGGATGAATGCGTGGCTTGAGAGATGGTGCAGGAGGGAGGGGTTCATATTTTTGGGACATTGGCACAGGTTCTGGGGGAGGTGGGACTATTACAAATTGGACGGTCGACACCTGGGCCGGACTGGAACCAATGTCCTTGGGGGTGCTTTTGCTAACGCTGTTGGGGAGGGTTTAAACTAATGTGGCAGGGGGATGGGAACCAAATGAGGTCAGTGGACAGTAAGGATGTAGTAACTAAAGCCTGTAAGGAACTAGATAATGAAGTCAGCGTGACTAAGGGAAAGAGTAGACAGGGAGCAGATGATGAACGCAAAGGGAATGGTGATCTGAGGTGCATTTGTTTTATTGCAAGAAGTGTAGTAGGTAAGGCAGATGAACTTAGGGCCTGGATTAGTACCTGGGAGGATGATGTTATTGCTATTACTGAGACTTGGTTGAGGGAAGGGCATGATTGGCAACTAAATATCCCAGGATATCGATGCTTCCGGCAGGATAGAGAGGGAGGTAAAAGGGGAGGAGGAGTTGCAGTACTGGTCAAAGAGGATATCACAGCTGTGCTGAAGGAGGGCACTATGGAGGACTCGAGCAGTGAGGCAATATGGGCAGAACTCAGAAATAGGAAGGGTGCGGTAACAATGTTGGGGCTGTACTACAGGCCTCCCAACAGCGAGCGTGAGATAGAGGTACAAATATGTGAACAGATTATGGAAAGATGTAGGAGCAACAGGGTGGTGGTGATAGGAGATTTTAATTTTCCCAACATTGACTGGGATTCACTTAGTGTTAGAGGTCTAGATGGAGCAGAATTTGTAAGGAGCATCCAGGAGGGTTTTCTAGAGCAGTATGTAAATAGTCCAACTCGGGAAGGGGCCATACTGGACCTGGTGTTGGGGAATGAGCCCGGCCAGGTGGTTGAAGTTTCAGTAGGGGACTACTTTGGGAATAGTGATCACAATTCCATAAGTTTTAGAATACTCATGGACAAAGACGAGAGTGGTCCCAAAGGAAGAGTGCTAAATTGGGGGAAGGCCAACTAAACCAAAATTCGGCAGGAGCTGGGGAATGTAGATTGGGAGCAGCTATTTGAAGGTAAATCCACATTTGATATGTGGGAGGCTTTTAAAGAGAGATTGATTAGCGTGCAGGAGAGACATGTTCCTGTGAAAATGAGGGATAGAAATGGCAAGATTAGGGAACCATGGATGACAGGTGAAACTGTGAGACTAGCTAAGAGGAAAAAGGAAGCATACATAAGGTCTAGGAGGCTGAAGAAAGACGAAGCTTTGAAAGAATATCGGGAATGTAGGACCAATCTGAAACGAGGAATTAAGAGGGCTAAAAGGGGTCATGAAATATCTTCAGCAAACAGGGTTAAGGAAAATCCCAAAGCCTTTTATTCATATATAAGGAGCAAGAGGGTAACTAGAGAAACGATTGGCCCACTCAAGGACAAAGGAGGAAAGTTATGCGTGGAGTCAGAGAAAATGGGTGAGATTCTAAACGAGTACTTTGCATTGGTATTCACCGAGGAGAGGGACATGACGGATGTTGAGGTTAGGGACAGATGTTTGATTACTCTAGGTCAAGTCGGCAGAAGGAGGGAGGAAGTGTTGGGTATTCTAAAAGGCATTAAGGTGGACAAGTCCCCAGGTCCGGATGGGATCTATCCCAGGTTAATGAGGGAAGCGAGAGAGGAAATAGCTGGGGCCTTAACAGATATCTTTGCAGCATCCTTAAACACGGGTGAGGTCCCGGAGGACTGGAGAATTGCTAATGTTGTCCCCTTGTTTAAGAAGGGTAGCAGGGAAAATCCAGGTAATTATAGACTGGTGAGCCTGACGTCAGTGGTAGGGAAGCTGCTGGAGAAGATACTGAGGGATAGGATCTATTCCCATTTGGAAGAAAATGGGCTTATCAGTGATAGGCAACATGGTTTTGTGCAGGGAAGGTCATGTCTTACCAAGTTAATAGAATTCTTTGAGGAAGTGACAAAGTTGATTGATGAGGGAAGGGCTGTAGATGTTGTATACATGGACTTCAGTAAGGCGTTTGATAAGTTTCCCCATGGTAGGCTGATGGAGAAAGTGAAGTCGCATGGGGTCCAGGGTGTACTAGCCAGATGGATAAAGAACTGGCTGGGCAACAGGAGACAGAGAGTAGCAGTGGAAGGGAGTTTCTCAAAATGGAGACGTGTGACCAGTGGTGTTCCACAGGGATCCGTGCTGGGACCACTGTTGTTTGTGATATACATAAATGATTTGGAGGAAAGTATAGGTGGTCTGATTAGCAAGTTTGCAGACGACACTAAGATTGGTTGAGTAGCAGATAGTGAAGGGGACTGTCAGAGAATACAGCAGAATATAAATAGATTGGAGAGTTGGGCAGAGAAATGGCAGATGGAGTTCAATCAGGGCAAATGCGAGGTGATGCATTTTGGAAGATCCAATTCAAGAGTGAACTATACAGTAAATGGAAAAGTCCTGGGGAAAATTGATGTACACAGAGATTTGGGTGTTCAGGTCCATTGTTCCCTGAAGGTGGCAACGCAGGTCAATAGAGTGGTCAAGAAGGCATACGGCATGCTTTCCTTCATTGGACGGGGAATTGAGTACAAGGGTTGGCAGGTCATGTTACAGTTGTATAAGACTTTGGTTCGGCCACATTTGGAATACTGCGTGCAGTTCTGGTCGCCACATTACCAAAAGGATGTAGATGCTTTGGAGAGGGTGCAGAGGAGGTTCACCAGGATGTTGCCTGGTATGGAGGGCGCTAGCTATGAAGAGAGGTTGAGCAGATTAGGATTATTTTCATTAGAAAGACGGAGGTTGAGGGGAGACCTGATTGAGGTGTACAAAATCATGAGAGGTATAGACAGGGTGGATAGCAAGAAGCTTTTTCCCAGAGTGGGGGATTCAATTACTAGGGGTCGCGAGTTCAAAGTGAGAGGGGAAAGGTTTAGGGGGGATATGCGTGGAAAGTTCTTTACACAGAGGGTGGTGGGTGCCTGGAACGCGTTGCCAGCGGAGGTGGTAGATGCGGGCACGATAGCATCTTTTAAGATGTATCTAGACAGATACATGAATGGGCAGGAAGCAAAGAGATACAGACCCTTAGAAAATAGGCGACATGTTTAGATAGAGGATCTGGATCGGCGCAGGCTTGGAGGGCCGAAGGGCCTGTTCCTGTGCTGTAATTTTCTTTGTTCTTTGTTCTTTGTAACCCTGCTATTTACTGATACTCCCGAACAGCAGTTACTGACCAATCACCTTGCAGCTTTCCTGTGATGTCACTGTTCACTTTGTTTTCAAACTCCAGCATGCCTGAACTCCTCTCCGCTCCTCTCCCAGACGGTAGGTGCTCTAGGCCGCAATCCTCGGATTCTATTTATCGGCTCTCCACTCTGTGTGCTTGCCACAGGTCCGCTCCTCTCCACTGCTCTCCCAGAAGGTAAGTTATATTTGCCAACTATATTTCCCCAAACCATCTCGATATTTTCAGTAACCAGAAATCCTTTCAGATGCAAGGGACTTGTCTGTTTCCTTTTTGAAATATCTTGAAGTATCCTGTTCAATTGGGTTTGTTTGGAATATCATTCAGAATTAAGCCAAAGAAATTTTGTCTCAATTGTCTACTTAACCTTAATCGTCTTTATCTTAAATCTACATTTCTTGATTGTGGAATTACGAACATACGAATTAGAAGCAGGAGTAGACCACTCAGCCCCTCAAGCCTGCTCCACCATTCAATAAGTTCATGGCTGAAATAATTACTCCACATTTCCACCTACCCCCAATAACCTTTCACCCACTTGGTTATCAAGAATCTATCGACCTCTGACTTAAACATATTCAAAGATCTGCTTGCACCGCCTTTTGAGGAAAAAAATTCCAAAGACTCACAACCCTCTGAGAGAATGAATTTCTCCTATTCTCTGTCTTAAATGGGCGACCCCTTATTTTTAAACAGTGAACCCTAGTTCTAGATTCTCCCACAAGGGGAAACATCCTTTCCACATCCACCCAGTCAAGACCCCTCAGGATCTTATATGTTTCAATCAAGTCACCTCTTACTCTTCGAAATTCCAGCGGATACAAGCCTAGCCTGTCCAATCTTTGCTCGTAAGACAGCCCATCCATTCCAGGTATTAGTCCAGTAAACCTTCTCTGTACTGCCTTCAACGCATTTACATCCTTCCTTAAATAAGGAGACCAGTATACACAGTCCTCCAGATGTGGTCTCACCAATGCCCTGTATAGCTGAAGCTGATAGCTGGGTGCATGAATCACAAAAGGTTAGTATGCAGGTACAGCGTGTAATTAGGAAAGCTAATAGAATGCTATTGTTTATCGCGAGGGAAATTAAATACAAAAGTAGGGAGGTTATGCTTTTTTTAATTCATTCATGGGATGTGGGCGTCGGTGGCTAGGCCACCATTTATTGCCCATCCTTAATTGCCCTTGAGAAGGTGGTGGTGAGCTGCCTTCTTGAACCGCTGCAGTCCGTGTTCTCTGCATCTCAGAGCTCTGCAATCTCTCACCATTTATAGATAATATGCTTCTGGATACAGCTGAAAGAAATATGTTTCTAACTTATCAGCAGTGATAATTACCAGATAATCTATTTTCGTGATGTTGATTGAGGGATAAATATTGTCCAGGACACCAGGGATAATTCCCCACTCTTCTTCGAAATAGCGTCGTGGGATCTCTTAGGTCCACCTGAGAGGGCAGACGGGACCTCGGTTTATCGTCTTATTCAAAACCTGGCACTTCCGACAGTGCAGCACTCCCTCCGCACTGCACTGGAGTGGTACTTAAAAGGAGCGGAGAGCCGAGGCCCGAGACCAGCGGCGGCGGTGGAGAGAGGAGTCGGGGTATAAAAGGAGCGGAGATCCGAGGCCCGAGACCAGAAGTGGCAGCGGCAGAGAGCGCTCTGTTCTGTTCAATTCTGTGAACCTGCTTGACCAGCAAAAATAGAAGTGTGACATCACAGGAGAGCTGGTAAGCTATTGGTGGGTATTTCTTCTGTGTCTCTTTTTTTGTTTTTGTTTTGGCCAAGTGACTTAAATCAGGAGACGTCATTACAGGTTAAGAGTACACTTCAATAATTTTTTTTTAAATACCGAGATCCAAATTAATTAATTAAATAGAATAGAGGTGGCTTGGCAGGTGATATGTTGCAGCTGTAGTATGTGGGAACTGGTGGACACTGGTACGATCCACGGTGACTACATCTGCAGCAAGTGTTGGCTGCTCGAGGAACTTCGGCTCAGAGTTGATGAGCTGGAGTCCAAGTTGCGAACACTGCGACACATCAGGGAAGGGGAGAGTTACATGAACACTGTGTTTCAGGAGACAGTCACATCCTCCTTAGATTAATTACATCCAATTTGGACCGTGGTCAGGGACAGGAGGGTGTGACTGCGAGTGAGGCAGATATGGGGATCCAGAATTTAGCTTTGGAGGAGCCTCAGCCAATGCCCTTATCCAATAGGTACGAGGTTCTTGCTCCCGATGTGAACGAGGGCACAGACTGCAGGGAGGATGAGCGAACTGACCACTGCACCGTGGTTCAGAGAGCCATTCAAGTGGGGGGAGAAAATAGAAATATTTTAATATTTCATGGAGGATAGCATAATTAGGGGAATAGATACTGTTCTCTGCAGCAAAGATAGAGAGTCCCGAAGGCTGCATTGCATGCCTGGTGCCAAGGTTAAGGACATCTCTTCTGGGCTAGAGAGGAACTTGGAGTGGGAGGGAAAGGATCTAGTTGTCGTGGTCCACGTAGGTACCAACGACATAGGCAGGACTAGGAACGAGGTTCTGCTGAGGGACTATGAGCAGCTTGGGGCTAAATTAAAAAGCAGAACCACAAAGGTAATAATGTCTGGATTACTACCTGAGCCACATGCAAATGGCATAGGATAAATAAGATTAGAGAGGTAAATGCGTGGCTCAAAGATTGATGTGGGAGAAATGGGTTCCGATTCTTGGGACACTGGCACCAGTACTGGAGAAAGAGAGAGCTCTTCCGTTGGGATGGGCTGCACTTGAACCATTTTGGCACCACTGTCCTGGCGAATCATATAACTAGGGTTGTAGAGAAGGCTTTAAACTAAATAGTGGGGGAAGAGAGCAGAGGTGCAGGGTAGTGAAAGGGCATTCATTAATCAGAGTGTAGGGATGAAAAATACGAGCATAATAGTATAGCAGAAATCAGAACCAGAGTAGGTAAAAATGGTAATAAGTCAAAGCATAAGACTCTTTATCTGAATGCACGTAGCATTTGTAACAGGGTAGATGAGCTGACGGCACAGATAGAAATAAATGAATATGATTTGATAGCTATCACAGAGACATGGTTGGAGGATGACCAGGGCTGGAATCTCAATGTCCAAGGATATTCGATGTTCCGGAAGAATAGGCAGAAAGGAAAAGGAGGTGGGGTAGCTTTGTTATGAAAGGAAGGGATCAGTGCAGTTGTGAGTAATGATATAGGTGTAATAGATCATGATGTAGAATCAGTTTGGATGAAAATAAGGAATAGCAAAGGGAAGAAATCACAGGTGGGAGTGGTCTATAGGCCCCCCGAGGAGTTGCCTCTCTGTAGGACAAAACATTAACCAAGAAATAATGGAGGAATGTAAGAAGGGCACTGCAATTATCATGGGTGATTTTAATCTGCATATAGACTGGACAAGTCAAACTGGCAAGGGTAGGATGGAAGACGTGCATCAGGGATTGTTTCTTAGAACAATACATTGCAGAACCTATCCGGGAACAGGCTATTTTAGACTTAGTAATGTGTAATGAGGTAGGATTAACAAGAGATCGCGTAGTTAAGGATCCTCTAGGGAGAAGCGATCATAACATGGTAGAATTTCAATTTAGCTTGAGGGTAAGCAACTCAGGTCTCAAACCAGTGTCTTCAACTTAAACAAGGGCAATTACAGAGATATGAAGAAAGAGTTGTCTGAAGTGGGCTGGGAAGTCAGTAGATGAGCAGTGGCAGACTTCTAAGCAGTTATTTCACAACACTCATCAAACATTTATTCCGGTCAGAAGGAAGGACTCGAAGAAAACGATGAACCACCCGTGGATAACAAAGGAAGTTAGGGAGAGTATCAAATCAAAAACAAAGGCGTATAAAGCGGCGAAAGCTACTGGTAGGCCAGAGGATTGGGAATTTTTAGAAATCAGCAGCGGATGACGAAAAAAACTAATAAAGAGGGAGAAAATTGATTATGAGAGTAAATTGGCAAGAAATATAAAAACAAACAGTAAGAGCTTCTCCGGGTATATAAAAAGGAAGAGAGTAGCTAAAGTAAGTATGGGGCCCTTAGAGGGTGAGACTGGGGAATTAATAACAGGGAACAGGGAAATGGCAGATAACTTAAACCACTATTTTGCATCGGTCTTCACGGTGGAGGACACTATAAACATCCCAACAATAAAAGATGAGCAAGATGTAAATGGGAGGCAGGAACTTGTAACAATCTCTATCACGAGAGAAAAGTTGCTTGACAAACTGATGGGACTAAAGGCAGACAAGTTGCCAGGACCTGATAGCCTGCATCCAAGGGTTTTAAAAGAAGTGGCTGCAGAGATAGTGGAGGCATTGGTCGTAATATACCAAAACTCACTGGATTCCGGTAGGGTACCAGCAGATTGGAAAACTGCTAATGTGACGCCCCTATTCAAGAAAGAAGGGAGACAGAAAGTAGGAAACTATAGACCAGTTAGCTTAACATCTGTCATTGGGAAAATGCTAGAGTCCATTATTAAGGAAGAAATAGCAGAACATTTAGAAAAACATAATGCAACCAAATAGAGCCAACATGGTTTTATGAAAGGGAAATTATGTTTGACAAATTTGCTAGAGTTCTTTGAGGACATAACAAACAGAGTGGATAAAGGGGAACCGGTAGATGCAGTGTACTTGGATTTTCAGAAGGCGTTTGATAAGGTGGCACATAAAATGTTATTACACAGAATAGGAGCTCAGAGTACTGGGGGTAATGTGTTGGCATGGATTGAGGATTGGCTAACACACAGAAGGAAGAGAGTTGGGATCAATGGGTCTTTTTCAGGTTGGAAAGCCATAACTAGTAGGGTGCCACAAGGATCGGTCCTAGGGCCTCAACTATTTACTTTCTATATTAATGACTTGGAGAAAGGGACAGAGTGTAGAGTATCCAAATTTGCTGATGATGCAAAAATAGGCATGTTGTGATGAGGACACAAAGAATCTGCAAAGGGATATAGATAGGTTGAGCGAGTGGGCAAAAACGTGGCAGATGGTGTTCAATGTGGGAAAGTGTGAGGTCATCCACTTTGTTAGGAAGAATAAAAAGGCAGATTATTATTTAGATGGAGAAAGACTACAAAATACTGCAGTACAGACGGATCTGGGTGTTCTTATACGGGAAACACAAAAAGTCAGCATGCAGGTGCAACAGGTAATTAGGAAGGCAAGTGGAATTTTGGCCTTCATTGCCAGGGGTTAGAGTTTAAAAATAGAGAAGTCTTATTACAACTGTACAAGTTGTTGGTGAGGCCACATCTGGAGTACTGCATACAATTTTGGTCCCCGTATTTGAGGAAGGATATACTAGCATTGGAGGCAGTTCAGAAAAGGTTCACTAGGCTGATTCCTCGGATGAGGGGGTTGTCTTATCAAGAACAGCTAAACAGGTAGGCCTTTATTCATTGGAGTTTAGAAGAATGATAGGCGATCTTATTGAAACATATAAGATTCCAAGGGGGCTTGACAGGGTAGATATTGAGAATATGTTTCCACTGGTGGGGGAATCTCGAACTAGGGGACATAGTTACAGAATAAGGAGGCACACATTTAAAACTGAAATGTGAAGGAATTTCTTCTCTCAGAGGGTGGTGAATCTCTGGAATTCTCCAACTCAGAGAGTTGTGGGGGCGAGGTCACTAATTGTATTTAAGGAGGAGGTAGATAGATTTTTGAAATATCGGGGAGTCGAAGGTTATGCAGAGCAGGCCCAAAAGAGGAGTTGAGGCCTGGGATAGATCAGCCATGATCTTACTGAATGGTGGGGCAGGCTCGAGGGGCTGAATGGCGTACTCCTGCTCCTACTTCTTGTGTTCTTGTGAACTCACCTCTGACTCAGAGGCAAGCATGCTACCAAATGAGCAATGGCTAACACGGATGCTCAATAAGTAGAGGACGGAGCAAAGAATAGAAGGATATGCAGATAGGATGAGAGGTGGATTGTGTGGAGCATAAACACCACCACAGACAAGTTGGACCGAATGGCCTGTTTCTGTGCTGTGAGTTCTGTGTAATTCTATGCAAAATGGCTGGCTTTCTTTCTATTATTTTTAAGTGGCAGAAATTTGCATGTTGGACAAAGTGAGCGATGTCTCAAAACATTTTCTTCCTTAAATGCAACAGACGGGTAAGCGATTTCAACAGCTTTACAACCGCAATTTTATTTTTTATGTTTTGCTTCACCCATTTGAGGAAGAACTCACGTTTTTAAAAAAAAAAATCCTTTGTGTGGCTATTTTTTCCTCATAGAATTCCAGCGTGCTAATGCAAAAACAGGTCAGAAATGAATTAAAACGGGGCTTGTGCATTTATTAGGCAAGTGGGAAATTGTACTTCATACTGTTGCATTATGTGCGCCATAGCACACAAGGATATTTAGCCATATGCACAATTACGACTATATAAACAATACAGACAATATAAAATAAAGGGTACAATTCTAAACGGGGTGCAGGAACAGAGGGACCTAGGTGTATATGTGCATAAGTCATTGAAGGTGGCAGGACAGGTTGAGAGAGTGGTTCATAAAGCATACAGTATCCTGGGCTTTGTTAATAGGGACATAGATTACAAGAGCAAGGAAGTTATGCTGAACTTGTATAAAACACTAGTTTGGCCTCAGCTGGGGTATTGCATCCAGTTCTGGACGCCGCACATTATCAAAAACATGAGGGCATTGGAGAGAGTACAGAAAAGATTCATGAGAATGGTTCCAGAGGTGAGGAATTTCAGTTATGAAGATAGATTGCAGAAGTCAGGACTGTTTTCCTTGGAGAAGCGAAGGCTGAGAGGTGATTTGATAGAGGTATTCAAAATCATGAGGGGTCTGGACAGAGTAGATAGAGAGAAGCTGTTCCTACTCGTGAAAGGATTTGGAACGAGAGGGCACAGATTTAAAATATTTGGTAAGAGAATTAAAAGTGACATGAGGAAAAACTTTTTCATGCAGCGAGTGGTTAAGGTCTGGAATGTGCTGCCTGAGAACGTGGTGGAGGCAGGTTCAATTGAAGCATTCAAAAGGGAATTAGACAGTTATATGAAAAGGGAGAATGTGCAGGGTTACGGGGAGAAGGCAGGGAATAGAACTGAGGGAATTGCTCTTTCAGAGAGCCAGTGCGGACACGATGGGCCGAATGGCCTCCTTCTGCACTGTAACGATTCTGTGATATTTATTACAAAAACGATAGCTTTAGTAGGCAATTAGTAATAATATCAAGCTGAAAAAAGTATCAGGATAAAATTATAGCCCATCTGTCTGTTCCTCATCACAGCTCCATCCTTTCAGTCTACATTCTTTAGCTAATTCATGCTCCAGAGATCTTAAAGCATTTCTACAGAAAAGCAATGTAGAATATGCAGTGAAGTTTTTCCCCTATTGTCGCTGTAACGTGTTTAAGGAAAGAAGGAATAACACAAAGGAATTTTTTTCACTTTTTATCAAATAAACATTCCCAGGTCCAGTTATTACACTGACCAGAAATAACGCATGATTTAGTGATAACATATGATTCCTTCACAATGTCCTACTATTGCACTTCAACCTCAAACTTAGAGAAACTTCCTCTCCAGTACTAGACCCTACTTCCTTCTCCAGGTTTTTAATGTTTATAGACTTTCCAAAGAGGATCCATTAATCACTGGAACATCAGGAGGCAACTGTGCTGTAGACTCCTCTCCACTCGGAAGTGGTTATGACTGACAGACTCATTTAAAGTACAACCTTTAAATGCCATCAGAAACAGAAGCTGTACTTACAAATTTTTCGCAGCTGGATTTTAAACTGTTATACACTCAGAATCTTTAACCTTTTGGAGCTGCAATCCTAGTCCTCGTGTCAAAGTGAGTGATTATACAGAAATGTGAGCCCCAACACACAGATAATTCAAACACCCTGTTCACAAAAAATCTATCATGTACCTTGGTCATCTTATATTTAAACGTCTGCTACTGCTGATCTAATATTTGATCTGGCAATTTTCCAATCAATTAATCTAGACTAGGCCCCCTTTCATACCACTTAAATAAACCAATTTCCAGTCAAAAACCTTTATTTTTGACTCCTTTTTTTCTTTATCAATTTCAACATGAACATAATGAGGTTACAATCTTTATCCCCAAATGCTCTTCTACCTTCAGTTCCTTACTTCTCCTTTATTAGCCAGAACCAGATCTACCATTGCACCTTCCTTGTTGAGCTCACAACCTATCGATTGTGGAAATCATCCTGGAGGAGTTCTGCAAGTCGCTTCTGACTGTTATGATAAACATTTGTTTATCTTATTCTACCTTAGCTTAACTAAAGTCACCCACTAATAGAATTCAGTTCCAACTGTAAATCTCACATCTTCAATTTCTTTCCCATTATTTTATGGACTAAATCTATTTCCAATGTGACAACAGATTCATTATTATTCTTTACCTCAACGTAGATAAACTGTGTCTGAGACAATGTTGATTAAAAACTTGATATGACTGCAACTCTGTCCCTAAATAACCAGGCTACAGCCCCAATCTTCTGTTCCTTCTTCATTTTATTTGCAAAAATATTTAATTCCCATTCCTGCCCTGGCTGAAGCTAAGTTTCCAAGAAGCCAGTAACATAATAAACCCTCCATTTTAACTAGAAGCTCTGGTTCTCACCTGTTTTTCAGTTGTTGTGCACATTTGCATTGAAACCAAAGTCCAATTCATACTCCTCAGTACTCTTTTCCTTACTATTTTTTCTTATTGTTTCCTTCACTGTCATTTTTCTTAACTTCTCTCCTTACTGCTCTAAAGCACATCTTTCCAAACTAAAATCCAAAGGTACTATTTCAAACTGCTTTACCCCATCACTGCATTTATTCTTTATCTTTCCCCCATGGGCAAGTCTCCATCCGATAGGATTCCTTGTTTAAACTCTATTTATTCTTGGATAAAGACATTGGTGCCAATGGTTCAGATGGAATCTGACAATGCTCAACAGCCAACTCCAAAACTGACACCAATGCCCTCAACATGAAACCCTCCTGACAACACCACCTTCTCAACCAGGCATTCAAATGCCCAATCTTAAGCTGCCTCAGTATGTAGTACACGTTGTATTCTTTTTACTTTATAAACTCACGAGAACTTATGACTGATCCATATGAAGGCTTAGAATGAAGGAGGTTTGTTAATAAATAAAAATGTAACAGGTCTGCATGTGAGTGGCACAGGGGGACCAATATTTAAAGGAACCATCAAGGGGAGGTAGCTAAGGTAGGTGTCCACCTGTGCTAAAATTAGCCAATACCTTCCCTCACCTTAACATGAGAAATTGGTTGAAAATTAGTTAACAGAGGCTGTTTCTGAAGGGGGTCGGTCTATACTATTTGAACTTCTTTCTAACGTCTCATATTTCTGGTACAAGATGATTCCTCCACCCCACTAACAGCATCAGTTCCCACATGGACCACTGGCTGTTTATTCAACCATCCCAAAAGTCTATCCACACGCTTCATAATATTTCTCACCCAGCACCAGGGAGACACCATACTGAACTGGACTCCAAGTTGCAGCTGTAGACATCCTCTCTAACCCACTATTTCTCCCACCATTGGAATTGCACTTCTCCTTTACACTCACTGGTTTGCTCCGTTGGGCCCCTGCCCACATAATATCTGCCAACGGCCTTCTTCCTTAAGAAACAGCCTCCATTCACAAATATTTAATCAATTTGTTGCATTCCAGACTAGCAAAGGTGTTTCTTTTTCTGACAATACCTTCTGGCTTTTCACTTTAGTGAAACGATCACCTTAAATGTTACTTTCCTTCAGTCATTCAAACATAAAAAAATTACAACTGCCCTTTGATCTAAGATTGTTCATCCCAAGGTGAGACATGAATCCATCAAAGTTCCTGCACAGTTTTTAAAATTGACGTTTTCACATGTATAAAGTAAAATATCTGGTGTAATATCAATTCTAATTGAATATGGCTTTAGATTAGGCTGTAAAGTCCTACAAATAGATGATAAATCTTTTGAGCAACACAAACTGAGAAATTACTCATATAAAAACACAATCATTCAACTGAAAAATTGCTTATTAATCTTCAAAAAATGACTCTATGCAGTCTTTATTCTGTGAAACTGTAGTACACCTGAAAATTATTGTACCACAAGATTGAAACTTCGAACGCGTTTTCAAATTCGTAGCTACAAAACCCTTGAACTTTTGTTTCTTCATGATCCTCATCAGACAATTCTCATCTGCAGAAAGCTGAACCCAGAGTACAATAGATATTTTTACATTCCATGGTATTGGATTTATTCTAAATAAGAACAGCACGTACTGGGTTTCAGATATTTTCCTCATTTTTCGTCAGTGGCTAACTAATCTATCCCCTACAAACAAAATTGTAATTATATAACTTATTTGTAAGTTCCCACTTAGATATGGGTGTGTTCAGTGTAATACTATGTGCTGAGCAATTTATAAACTTGAACAGAAACATGCCAATCCACACACGCATTAATTTAGATTTCATACCGATTCAACGGAACCAGCAAATCAGTAACAAGCATGCCACGTCTCCTTTTTCTGGTCATAAAGTACTGTCACCTCAATGGAGAAATTTAGCAATGGATCAGCTTCTCAAAATGACAGAACAGAATCCTCTCAAAACCTAACTGCTCAGCTTCTCAGCTGCTAGTTAGCCACAAGTCTAACTTAAATTTTAAAAAGGTGTCAGTATTTATTTTATTAAGGTGAAGACTTAAAATTGTATCATCCCATCACCATTCAGATTTTCCAATTTAATGCAGATCAGAACCAAGGATAAAATTAATAGGTTACTTTATATTTTTTTTGCAGTTTGGATTTCTTGACTTAAGCTGATCCAGGGTTTGTGCAGTATCGCCCTCTCCTTTGCACAGCTTTCTTGGCTAGTTTCAGGTCATTCAGTGTCTTAGCTGTTGGGTTTATGTCGTGCATCATGGAGGCTTTGCTTTTTGCATCAATGGCGGATATTCTATCTGCTGAGTAGGTCTCAAACCAGCCCTTGTTGTGGGTTCAACCTTTACCAAATGATGCTTCTGCTGCTTCATAGATGATTGAGCTTAGTGACTTCCAAGCATCATCAATGTCGGCATTGGTGCTTCCCGTTAAGGCTTTGGTGAGTAGCAAGCGTTCTAGCGACAGTGCAAAGTGTTGGCATTTGGTATCATTGCTGATGCAAGGGATGTTGATGCATAGTGGGCCATAACGATTGGAGTTGTGGAACTTTCAGGGATGCACCTTCACTCTGCTGTTGATAAGCGAGTGGTCAGTGTCGCAATCTGCACTATGGTAGGTGCAGATGGGAAGAACACTGGGAAGGTCGTGCCTCCTTGTGATGACTAGGTCTAGTTGGTGCCAATGACCAGACCTTGCGTGATGCCATAATACCTTGTGGATGTCTGCCCTGGAAGAAGGCGTTGACAATGCAGAGTTCATTCAGGGCATAAAGCTCAAGAAGGCGTTGTCCATTATCGTTGATCTTGCCCACCCCATAACGACCAAGGCACATTGACCACGAATCACTGCCTGCCCCAACATGTGCATGGAAGTCACCCAGGATGAATAGCCTCTTGCCATTTGGGATCTTCCTCAAAATGTCACCTAGGGAGTCATAGAAATGCTCTTTATTTGAGATGCAGGCGTTCAGAGTTGATGCATAAACGCAAATGACGTTGACTGTGCCTCCACTGGATAATAACTGCAGGGAAATGAGGCGCTCCGAGGTTGATACCGGTGGCCCCATTGACTGTGTCAGCCGTCTGCTCACTGTGAAGCCTCCACCATGCTCACGGCAGTCTTCAGCACTCTTTCCATGCCAGTAGAAGGTGTAATTAGCCTCTTGAATAGAGTCTGTGTTGGCTAATCTGGCTTCTTGTAGAGAAGCAATGTCGACACCACGCTTGTGTTGCTCACGGTCCATCAAGGCTGTCTTGCATAAGCTTGCTGTGGAGTGTGGGTCGCTGTTCATTCTAGGACACACAGTCCTCACATTCCAGCTTCCAAGCCGAAAGGCTACCTTTCTTTGTTTGTTGTGTAGCCTAGGCATGGTTTTAGGAGGTGCAGACTTGCCTAGCATCTGCACCACCCTTTCGACCTTGGAGGCTGGTGTCCAGAGGAAAGATGAAAGCCTATACATCTGGGGCCTATTCTGTTGCTGGAAGGTGCTAACTTTGGGGGAAACACCGACCGCCTAATGGAACTCCACTCCAGATTTTATCGGAGTTACTCCCTTAGCCATTAGATCTTGATGTTGCAGTTAATCCAAACTGCATGTGACAAAAGAAATCTACAAGCTATGTATGAAGGAATCAAGAGGGTGTTTGGCCCTGCCATTACCAAAGTTGTTCCCCTGAAGTCAGCAGATGGTGAAATACTCACTGACAGAAGTAAACAGATGTCCCGCTGGGTGGAACACTACTGTGAGCTGTACTCCTGTGAGTCAGACATCTCCCAGTCTGCGCTCGATGCTCTCCCGCAATTTCCTGTCATAGATGAGGTAGATGAAGAACCCTGATCACTGGAACTCGAAAAGGCCACAGACTGCCTAGCAAACAGAAGGGAACCAGAGAAGGACGGAATCCCAGCCGAACTGCTCAAGCACGGAAAGTCCCACCTATTGCCACAACTTTATGACCTTCTCCTTCTCTGCTGGAAAGTAGGCTCTGTTCATGGGAGATGCAGGACACCAAAATCATCACACTATATAAAAACAAAAGGTGACAGAGGCGACTGCAACAACTACTGGGGCATCTCAATCCTTAGTGTCACAGGAAAGACCTTTGCTCGGATCATACATAAAAGACTCCATTTACTTGCAGACCGAGTGTACCCGGAGGCACAGTGCGGTTTCTGTGTCGGCAGATCTACTGTGGATATGATCTTCTCCATATGCCAGTTACAAGGGAAGTGTAGGGAACAGAGTATACCCCTTTATCTTACTTTTGCAGATATCACTAAAGCATTCGACACCATCAGCAGAGCAGGGCTCTACAAGATTTTGGAAAAATTGGCTTAAACCGAAGCTCCTCAGTCTCATCTGCTCCTTCCATGACAACATGCACTGCACTGCACAGTTTGATGTCTCCACTTCTGACATTTTCGGAGTGAAGAATGGAGTGAAACAGGGTTGTGTCCTAGCCCTCACTCTGTTTGGTATCTTCTTCTCCATGCTCCTGACCTTCACCTTCCCTGCACACTAGGTCAGATAGCAAGCTCTACAATCTATCAAGGCTGAAAGCAAAGACAAAAACACATCACATCCTGATCAGAGAACTCCTCTATGCTGATGATGCTGTGCTCGTCGCTCACATGGAAACTCAGCTACAAAGACTTATGGACTGTCTCTCCCTGTAACTTGCTCTCCTTGACTATAAGCATCAAGAAAACCATAGTCATGGGACAAGGTGTTGCATCTCTACCCTTGATCACACTAAATAACACCCGACTGGAAGTGGTTAGCAAATTCTGCTACCTTGGGTCCACGGTGACAGACAATCTGTCCCTTGATGCAGAGCTCGATACACGCATAGGGAAAGCAGCTACCACCTTTGGCCAACTTGCGAAACGCACATGGAATAACACCAAGCTGACCCTTAGGGTCAAACTCATGGTTTATAAGGCCTGTGTTCTCAGCACCTCGCTGTATGGCTGTGACTGTATGGGTGACTTATAGCTACCAGGAAAAGAAGCTCAATAACTTACATCTTCGCTGTCTGTGGCACATTATGGGTATATGCTGGCAGGACAAAATCGCAAATGTGGCAGTCCTCTCAAAGGCAGAGCTCCCAAGTGTGTTGCCACTAATCAAACAGAGGCAGCTTCGGTGGATCAGACACATCTGCAGGATGGAAGACTGGCGCACCTGCATGGTGAGGTAGCCGGGGCCAGATGACCGGTGGGGTGCCCAAAGCTCTGCTTCAAGGATGCTTGCAAGCGGGACATGAAGACCCTAAACATCAACTATCGCATTTGGGTGTCACTTGCTGGCGAAAGAGGGTAACGGTGACACATCCTGTAGACTGGTGTGCACTACCACAACAACCAGTTGCTACAGCAGGTTGGCAACAGGCGCCAACGTCAAAAACAATTCCTCACAGCATCACTCGGCAGTTTCACATGCAGCATTCGTGGCAGAACCTGCCTCTCAAGGATTGGCCTTCACAGCCATCAACAAAGGTGCACCGAGAGAAGACACCCCACCTAAATGGATTGTTTGCTGCGTGTCCATCATCTTTCGTAGATGGAACGATGTCAACCATTGTGTTTTTTTGACAACTATTTATATAGTGCCTTTAAGATAATAAAAGGTTCAAAAGTGCTTCACAGGTGCATTATAGAACAAAATATGACGCCGAGCCACATAAGGAGATATTAGATCAGGTATGTTGGGGACCAGAACTGTGCAATGTGCTAGAACCAAGGTTTTATATAAATAGGCCTCCCTGTGTTTGTGTTCTTTTTCTCTTGAACCCTCCCAACTGCCCCCCACCCAGACTTTCACAAAGCCCGACGACCCAGCCGAGCTGGCCAATCTCCTGCACCGCTGTAACAGGCTGGCTGCCTCTGGGGCCATGAATAGCACCTTCAGCTCACCTGCCATATCCTAGTTAGGCCACTGACCCTATTTGCCGTGGTCCTGCTGTCATCTCATTAGGCATGCCTCAATTCAAGCACAATTCAATTTCTAGGCCTCTGTCTTTAGATGTTTTGTTATCTTATCACTACAGTTTCTCATTTACACCAATGACTCGTACTCAGAAACGCAAATCGAAAATTGGTTAGAAATTGGTACCAAACAAGGATGGACATGAAAATAAAAGAAGGCAGTCCAAAAATTACAAACATCTAAAGAAAATGTGGTTGACCAATGGTCAGAGAAGGGATTGATGGTTCAGAGGGTAGCAATGGAACATGGAAAAGGTAATAAAGGAAAGACAAAAAGAACTTGCATTTATCAAGTGTCTTTCACATTCTCAGGATGTCTCACAGTGCTTCATAGTGAATGAGTTACTTCTGAAGTGTAGTCACTGTTGTCTTGCAGACCCCACAAACAATAGTAAGACAGTTACCAATTAATCAGTTTTAAATGCTGGTAGATGAATAAATTTTAGCCAAGACACCTGAAGAACTCCCCTGCTCTTCTTTGAATAGTGTCATGGCATCTTCTACTTCTCTTCAACATTTCTAATTTTAATTACTCTGCCATTGGGAGACGTGCCGACAGCTGCCTAGGACACAAGCTCTGGATTTCCCTCCCCATATCTCTCCACCTCCCTTTCCTCCTTTAAGACACTGCTTAAAACCTACACCTTTGACCAAGCTTTTGGTCAGCTGGCCCAATATCTCCCCTTGTGTGGCTTGGTATCAAATTTAGTTCCATAATGCTCCTGGAAAATGCCTTGGGACTTTTTTTTTTTTAATTATTCATGTGATATGGGCATTGCTGGCAGGCCAACATTTATTGCCCATCCCTTATTGCCTTTGAGAAGGTGGTGGCGAGCCACCTTCTTGAACCGCTGTAGTCCATGTGGTAAAGGTATACCCACAGTGCTGTTAGGGAGGGAGCTCCAGGATTTTAACCCAGTGGTATGGAAGAAATGGCGATATATTTCCAAGACAGAATGATTTACGACTTGGAGGGGAACTTGGTGGTGTTCCCATGCACTTGCTGCCCTAAATGGCAGAGATCACAGGTTTGGAATGTGGTGTTGCAGGAGCCATGATGCATTGCTACAGTACATCCTGTTGATGCCACACACTCCTGCCAGTGTGTTGGTGGTGGAGGAAGTGAAGGTTTAAGGCAGCAAATGGGTGCCAATCAAGCGGGCTGCTTTGTCCTGGATGGTGTCGAGCTTCTTGACAACTTTTGTTGGGGCTGCACTCAACCAGGTAAGTGTAGAGTATTCTATCACACTCCTGACATTTTAGATGGTGGACAGGCTTTGGGAGTCAGAAGGTGAGTTACTCGCTGCAGAATTCCCAGCCTCTGACTTGCTCTTGTAACGATAGTATGTATTTGGCTGGTCCAGTTAAGTGTCCGGTCAATAGCAACCCCAAGATATTGGCTGCATTACAAAGAAGGTGCTATACAAATCTTTACTGTTGTTATTGTCTGCCTGAGAGCAGACACTGGGGGGGGGGGGGGGGGTGGAGGGAAGAGACCATATTGGGGTACAGAGCCAGGCAACATCGGGGAGGCAAGAGCAGGGAGATCGGAGGCTAGGGGCAGATTGGAGACCAAATTGAAAGGATTGGTGGGGGGGGGGGGGGTGAGGGAGAAGAGGGGTGCCCAATTGTAGGGGGCTGGTGAAGTAGATATATTGGATTCAGCAGGTAATCGGAAAGGACTTACCTCCTGGATCCAGAGGTCCTTGCCTACTTTTAGCTGGCGGGTTTCCCGTAGCCCAGTAATCTCGGCCAGCCATGATTAAATTTAAAATCGGACCCAACCATCTGACAATATTTAAATTGCCAACCCATTTCCAACAAGTGGATCGGTTGCCCGCCCTTGACCCGCCTCTGTTAAAATCGGAAATGGGCAGATTGGAGGCAAGATTCAGATTATTAGCTTTTAGCATTCCACCCAACACAAACTTACCCATTTTGGGAGTGAAAATTCCTCCCAGTCTCCATTTCTTCCCTAATTCCAAGTTTTAATCCAATTTTCTGCCCTTCTCCATACTAATTTGTTTTATTCATTCATGGGATGTGGGCATCGCTGGCTAGGCCAGCATCTATTGCACATCCTTAATTGCCCTCGAGAAGGTGGTGGTGAGCTGCCTTCTTGAACCGCAACAGTCCACATAGGGTAGGTACACTCACAGTGCTATTAGAAAGGGAATTCCAGGATTTTGACACAGCGACAGTGAAGGAATGGCGATATAGTTCCAAATCAGGATGGTGTGTGGCTTGGAGAGGAACTTGCAAGTGGTGGTGTTCCCATGTATTTGCTGCCCTTGTCTTTCTAGGTGGTAGAGTTCGCGGGTTTGGAAGGTGTTGTCTAAGGAGCCTGGTGTGTTTCTGCAGTGTATCTTACAGATGTACATGCACACTGCTGCCACTGTATGTCGGTGGTGGAGGGAGTGAATGTTTTGTGAATGGGGTGCCAAGCAAGTGGGCTGCTTTGTCCTGGATGGTGTCGAGCTTCTTGAGCGTTGTTGGAACTGCACCCATCCAGGCAAGTGGAGAGTATTCCATCACACTTCTGACCTGTGCCTTGTAGATGGACAACAGACTTTGGGAGTCAGGAGGTGAGTTACTCGCTGCAGGATTCCTAGCCTCTGACCTGCTCTTGCAGCCAAAGTATTTATATGGCTACTCCAGTTCAGTTTCTGATCAATGGTAACCCCCAGGATGTTGATAGTGGAGGATTCAACAATCGTAGTGCCATTGAATGTCAAGGGGAGATGGTTAGATTCTCTTTTGTTGGAGATAGTCATTGCCTGGCACCTGTGCGGCACGAATGTTACTTGCCATTTATTAGCCCAAGCCTGGATATTGTCCAGATCTTGTTGCATTGATCTCCAATCATCTTCTATGTGATATTTATCAAAGCCGTTCTAAAAGTAATTGGTTTCCTTTTTAAAACCATTTGCTTAGAGAAATTAAAAAATGTTTTGATTCCCTCATATACCATTTTATCATTCAATAATGGAAGAGGTATTATTTTTCAGCCATTTAATGGCAGAAAAAAGGTTTTGCTTTAGAATCTGTAAACCTAGATACTTGGGCTGACGCCAGTTGAAGAAAAGGGTAATTTTGAGACTATTTCAACTATACCCTAACAAAATAGTAGTTGGAGCGAACAGTTTTTCTAAGTGCTAACTGTGAGAGATGTTGGTTTATTAGAGGTATCAAAAAATATCAGCTAGTCATAATGCAGCTGCAATAGTTGCCTTTCACACTTCTGAAGCAACTGACAAGTCACTCGACCCCCATGAGTTTAGAAAATTCTGAGCATCCAGCTGTGAGATGTACAATATCAGTTAAAAAAAAGCAGTACTGCAAAGACAATATACATTTCACACATATGCACTGGAATGAATCCAAGTACCAAAAGAACTAAAGTGATGTTAAGATGATAAAGATGGCCTCTTTATTTATCTTTTGTCTTCTCTGATTTGCTTTCTTAGTACATTTGCCGTGAGAAAAAAATTTCAGCATGGTTCTGTTCTTCAAAAAACAGAGACTAGTATATCTAAAACAGCTGAAGCAGGTGCTGAATTTAGAATGACTTTCTCCATAGGGAGCCAGAAATGAATACTCCCTCAGCTGTCAGCTTAAGGAGCCCCTCATTTCCATTCCTTAGATTTGATTTAAGGGCAATATCTCCAGAGGCAGCCAGTGAAGAAGGTTATCATCTCAATCAACTGCAACACCTGGCTCCCAAATGATGGAATAGCAAGATTTGATTAGTACCACTGAGCTTAACCAGTAGCAGAATATTGAGTGCCATGAAGTCATCTCACAGGAGGGTGGGGAAAGTAGTCAGCTCAGGGCAACTGACACAGTTTCTCTATTAATGGTATCAGTTCAATACTTTCCAATACGGCAGTAACATTACCCCAGTCTTCTTTAAAACAAAAATGGAATAAGATGGTAGGCAAGATGGCAAAAATGTATCAGTATGTAATTACAAGGTTGGCAATTAAATACTAATTTATAGCAATACTGGAATTCTGTCCTTTGTACTTAATTTGTGTTAAATATTATAAATAGAGGAGTTCAGTCCTTTAGTGGGATAAGTTACTGATGTCCCACCAGCTTTTCCTTTTCCTTGAACCATGGATATATTACTTATTGAAACAGTCAGATAGTGCCAGAACAGCCTAAAATTTCCAACCTGAAAAATATGTAAATCTATCCCCAAGTAAATTGCAAGCAAGCTGACAAATTGATTCATTCATTTGAACTAATTCTCTGTTGCAATTATCTTTTGAAATATTGAACTGGTAATCGTTCAAACAATCAATAAACCTTAAAGTGCACCAAAACAATAATTATCTTTGAAGGCTTTGTCATTAGGGCAAAGAAATATTAAACGCAGAAACATTACAAGTTTTAAACTAATGAATCCAGAGCCTACTAGTACTTCAGTAAATTAAATGGATTTATACCAGATGTATCAAAATAGCTCATCACTCAAAATATTTAGTCAATATACATCAAATGCTGAGAAACTTATTTTGTACCCAAATTCAACATCGTTCACTTAGCATTTTGTATTAAGAGTATATGCAACATTTCAATGGTTCACTATGTTTCTGTACTGCACATGGAATGGAAAAGCTGGTTCTGAATCCTAGCCTCAGCTGCATTCAGGTTCCACCCACACTGGATACAGCAAAGACTACAGGCCCCAACAATATCCCAGCTGCAGTGCTGAAGATTTGTGTTCCAGAACTAGACATGCTCCTAACCAAGCTGTTCCAGTATAGTTACAAAACTGGCATCTATTATTATCTCAGTTTCAGCACGAAAATTTTAATTTTCTCAATCATACTTAAAAAGTTATAAACCATTCATATCACTGGGCACAAGATCTCATATTTAGTATTTTAAATGTTATGATAATGCAGGAAATACTTTTCTAAAAACTTTCATCATATATTTATTGCAACTAAATTCACTATAAATAAAGCACTTTATTTATCATCATGACCATTTCTAAAAGGATCAAGTGAGATTTAGTTGCTAAAGGAAAGGTCTCGAGAGGCGTTCCAAGAAACAGAATTACTTTTGTTATTTTTAAGTTAAAATAACACAACGAAAGAATGCTTTGCTGAACACATTGTGTAGTTTGAAACAAGTTTTAAGAACAAAAATTCACTGTGATTGCCTTATTGAAACATCCAACATCCAACGAAAACGCTATCTGATAGAGCAAGCACAAAGGTATGGTAAACTACAGGCTGATAAGTAAATATCTGTCGTCATAAAAGTGACAAAGAGCAAATTGAAAACAATCACTTTACAACAGATCATGAGAACTTTTGGAAACAGGAAAAGGTTATTAGACTATGTTACAGCCACGTAGTGCAATGTGGGTTGTTGTCACTGTTCAACTCGCTACCTGACTGCAGCAAGGTTGTTTTGTTATTAGGGTTAATCCCTTCGTGTTTTATTTTTCAAATAAACAGACAGCAAGAAGTTTACTTGCAGGTTTAAAAAACAGAAAGTCAATCATTTATTGATCAATACGCCTTATCCCAAAATTGTCGCAACTGCATCCGCGCATTCGCTTGCGCACACACATACACGAGAGACAGATACAGAGGGAAAAAGAGAACGTGATTTTTAGTGGGGGGGGAAGGTCACAACAAACTTGTTGAATTCTCTTGGAAATCAAGTTCTCGATGGGTGCAGGCCTGAGATGATTGTAGATTTTTCTCGATCGAAAGTTCAGTTGAAGATGGTAGATCACCTTTAGTTCACTGCTGTCTAATGTAAATGTAGGATTCTACAGCAGGGCACCTGCCTTCTGGCTTGCTGAAAAACAAGTAACTGGATGTTGCTCCTCTCTCTCTCTGGCCTCTCTCTCTTTAGGCTGTCTTCTTGTAAAGTAAAGCTGTGTTACTTCTCATCTCCTGGTAGCAGATGTTCTGATCTCTTCCCCATGCTGATCGCACAATGGCCCAGGACATGGCTACTTCATATCTCCTTTGTTTCAGAAGAAGGCATTGAGCTGAAATTTATATTCCCACCACCGAAATCGGCAGCAGGCGGAAACAATGGTGGCCTGCACATGTTGCAGAGCCACCGTGATATTCAGCGCAGCGGCTCAATGAAATAGCTGGGGCAGACCTCGACCACCACCCCCCCCACCCCCCAACTGATGATGTGGAGGGGGCAGGCAGTCCGTCCGCAGCAATGGTGTCAACTGCCTGTGCGCAGGTGTTGACGCTATTTATAAAGGGCTTCGAGCCTTGCCATTCAATTTAAATATTTAAAGAAACAGGTAATTAAAAAACTAAAATTTAATTTACCCCCTCCCATCCTCCCAATAGCCATAAAATTAATTACTTGCCCTCTCCCCCAACAAAACACTTCTCTTGCCCACCTGACCTTCCCGCCTCAAAAGTACATAAACTTTAAACTATAACCCTTCCCACTATCCCCTACACCAATGATACTACTTTGACCTCGCTCTGTCCCAACCCCAGCACTGAAAAACTTACCTGCTCCCCCCTCCCAGTCAGTGTTCCGCCTCGGTTCCCCGGATGGGGATCCGAAGGCTCGAGAGTGCCAACCAGCAGCATGAATATCACACTGGGACAGACGGCGGGAACATAAAGGTAACTAATTCAGTTATTTAAATTTATTTCAATATGTTCATAGCGATCACGTCGCCGAGCGGCCGGGGTGGGGGGTGCTGCCACAAGGCATCGTCGCCACCAGCAATATCGGACCAGGCCCTCTCAGCGTTGGGGTGCATGGCGGCCTTCTCCCAGAGGCGTTTTCTGGCCTCCCCCCACCACGATCCCTGACATTGGGGGGGGGGGGCAACGGGGGGAGGCAGTAAAATTCAGCCCATTCAATTCTGGAAACTTTTAGCAGCTGACATCTGTTAGCTTTGAAGATTTGTCCTTTGTCCTTGTCAGGCCAATTCCCTTTTCTTTGACGGCCAATTTGGACCACTGTTCACTTTTTAACATGAAGGTTCATTTTTAAATGACAAAGTCAGTTTTACATAACTCTTCAGAGTTAGTCCATAATTTGTATCATCGCACTTCTGGTGTGAGTGACAGACGAAATAAGCCTTCATCAGAGATTAACCCCCACCTCAAGTCATCCTCAATATGGAATATATTTTCCTCCTTTCAAAATTAAAAGAACTGGCTATGGTTTAAGATGATACTTTGATATATTTGTTTCAGCTTTATGCTCAGGGAAAAACAAACATACTCACCTGTTCCTCAATCTCTTCTCTCTCCAGAATTAACTCTAATTGTGCTGTAACTCTATTTGAATATGGGTTAAAAGTACCACCTGCCTTCCCCTTTTCCTCCTAATTTTCTCATGTTTAAACTTGTGCCTTATGGTTTTTGAATAGATCAGAACACTGAAGAATAACTGCTGGATAAATTCAGTCAATTCCTTCTGCAATCTTGGGAAAGTTGTATTCAGTCACCTTAAAGAGTCCTCTTCAAATTATTTTCATAATTTAAATTTCTAATACCCCTATTTAATTCATGCACAAAGCAATAGAGGTACATTTGAGAAAACTGGCAGGTGTAATGAAATTACATAGGCTTTCTGTTAGTAGTTTCCTTGTCCACCACATTGCATTTACGAGCAGTTCAGTTTAAGAATCCTTTTGAAAAGTCACCATTTAGTTTCATTCATCTGTATACACCCTGAATGCTAGTGTAATGCTCCGAAGTATCTTACCTGTCAGTTACTGAGAACTTAGCCTCATTTTACTCAGTTGTATCAGGTCAACCAATTGCAATCTGGAAATTCTAACTCAAATGTAAATACTTAAAATGTAAAATTTTAGCTTCCAAAAATAGCATACATTTTTGTGCATGGACTGATGGTGTATAACAACTCACCCACCTTTCTATCAGGGTCCCACACAGCAGCCTGATGACTTTTTGCATATTCTCAGTACATAGCCAGCTCCAGTGATCTTTCATCAGTAAGCAGAGAAGATCCAGTGCTACATCTGCCAAGGCTGTTTCAGAATCCTCTGTTCGAAAAGGAAATGAAAACAAATGAGTATTATATGATTACCATAAATAAATGGTACCTTAAATAAATGTTCAAAATCAGGAAGATGAAAACCAAATCAGACTCATTACATCATCAGCTTTAAATCACATTTCACATCCTACTTCAAATATGCAGATTTATTATTTTTGCTACAATTAAATTTACCTATTAAAGATGGAATGTTCAGCAACAAGTATCATGGTTGCATTTGAGAACCCAGTTCACAACTGGTAAGCTCTTAGAGCTATAATATACCAAAACATCCCAAGGATGAGCAATAAAATCTGGCCTTGCTATCGATGCCCATACTGCAAGAATTATTTTGTTAAAAAGGCACGTCACACAGGAAAAATTAGACACCAAGCAGTTGTGAAAAGGCACTTCAATAAGAATGCAGAGAGCAGAGAGAGGCTTCAGCTTAGAAAGAGCACGGAGAGTGGGGAGAGACTTCACTTCAAAAACAGCGCTGAGAACAGGGAGAGGCTTCACTTCAAAAAGAGCGGCGAGAGGCTTCAGTTCAAAAAGAGCACCGAGAACGGGGAGAGGATTCACTTCAACAAGAGCGCTGAGAGGCTTCACTTCAAAAAGAGCACCGAGAGTGGGGAGAGGATTCACTTCAAAAAGAACGCTGAGAACGGGGAGAGGATTCACTTCAAAAAGAGCACCGAGCGAGGAGAGGATTCACTTCAAAAGGAGCACCGAGACCGGGGAGAGGATTCACTTCAAAAAGAACACGAGAGCGAGGAGAGGATTCACTTCAAAAGGAGCACCGAGACCGGGGAGAGGATTCACTTCAAAAAGAACACCGAGAGCGGGGAGAGGATTCACTTGAAAAAGAACGCTGAGAACGGGGAGAGGATTCACTTCAAAAAGAACGCTGAGAACGGGGAGAGGATTCACTTCAGAAAGAGCACCGAGAGCGGGGAGAGGCTTCAATTCAAAAACAGCACGGCGGGCGGGGAGAGGCATCACTTCAAAAAGAACGCCGAGAGCGGGGAGAGGATTCACTTCAAAAACAGCACGGCAGGTGGGGAGAGGCTTCACTTCAAAAACAGCACGACGGGCGGGGAGAGGCTATCCTATCCTTTCCTCTGTCCTATCCAGTTCAGTGGAACAAGCCTGTTCAAAGAAAATCAAGTGTGACATCACAGGCGTGCAGTTGGGGAAGAATCTACCTGTCTGGTAAGTTGCTAAGGTATACTCTAATCCTAATGCTTAAAATAGTAAAGGAACTAGTGGTAAGCTTAATAAAAATATATAAAAAAGGAAAATAAAATAAATTGAATAAAATAATTAAGTAGTTAATTGAAACACATTAAGGATGGCAGGACAGGTGATGTGTCACAGCTGCAGCATGAGGGAGCTCCTGGATGCCTGTGTGATCCAAGGCAAACACGTCTGCAGTAAGTGTTTGCAGCTCGAAGAACTTCGGCTCAGAGTCACTGAACTGGAGGCCAAGCTGCAGACACTGCGACACATCAGGAAGGCGGAGAGTTACCTGGACATTTTGTACCAGGAGGCAGTCACATCCCTTAGGATAGGGTCATCTGAATTGATCAGTGGTCAGGGACAGGAGAGTGTGCCTGCAGCTGAGGCAGGTAAGGGGACCCAGAGGGCAGGAGTGCAGGAGCCTCGGCCTTTGCAATTGTCTAACAGGTTTGAGGTTCTTTCAGCTTGTTTGGCTGAGAGTGGGGGCTGCAGGGTGGATGAGCAACCTGATCATGGCACCATGGTACAGGAAGCCATTCAAGTGGAGGGAGAAAAAAGGAATGTAGTGGTAATAGGGGACAGTATCGTTAGGGAGACTGACACTGTTCTCTGAAGCAAAGAGTCGGGGTCCAGACGGCTGTGTTGCCTGCCCGGTGCCAGGGTTTGGGACATCTGCTGAGGGCTGAAGAGTAACTTACAGTGGGAGGGGAAGGATCCAGTCGTCGTGGTCCATGTAGGTGCCAATGACATAGGCAGGACAAGGAAAGAGGTTCTTCATAGTCAGTATGAGGAATTAGGCACTAAATTAAGAAGCAGAACCTCAGAGGTAATAATCTCTGGATTATTACCTGAGCCATGTGCAAATTGGCATAGGGCACAGTGGCGCAGTGGTTAGCACCGCAGCTCACAGCTCCAGCGACCCGGGTTCAATTCTGGGTACTGCCTGTGTGGAGTTTGCAAGTTCTCCCTGTGTCTGCGTGGGTTTTCTCCAGGTGCTCCGGTTTCCTCCCACAAGCCAAAAGACTTGCAGGTTGGTAGGTAAATTGGCCATTATAAATTGCCACTTGTATAGGTAGGTGGTAGGGAAATATAGGGACAGGTGGGGATGTGGTAGGAATATGGGATTAGTGTAGGATTAGTATAAATGGGTGGTTGATGGTCGGCATAGACTCGGTGGGCCGAAGGGCCTGTTTCAGTGCTGTATCTCTAAAATAAAAAAATAAATAAAAGAAATTAATGCATGGCTCCAAGACTGGTGGGGTAGAAGTGGGTTCCGGTTCGTGGGGCATTGGCACCAGTAGTGGGAAAAGTGGTGACTGTACCGTTGGGACGGTCTACATCTGAACCATGGGGCCGGTGTTCTAGCGAGCCGCATAACTAGGAAAGTGGAGAGGGTTTTAAACCAAATAGTGGGGGCAAGGGATCAAATTTGGGAAGATATGGTAAATCAAGGAGTAGAGACCAGGCAAGAGAGGAAGGTATTAATATGGGAAATGATAAACAGACTGTGACAGGAAGGGACAGAGCGCACAAATCAAGAGTATATCAACAGATACGGCCAGCGGTTACAAAAGTAATAAAAGGACAAAACTAAAGGCTCTATATCTGAATGCATTCAAAACAAAACAGATGAACTGAGAGAGCAAATAGAAATAAATAAGTATATGATAGCCATTACAGAGACATGGCTGTAGGATGACATGGATTGGGAACTGAATATTGAAGGGTAGATGGCATTTAGGAAGATCAGGAAGCTAAGAAAAGGTGAAGGGGTGGCTCTGTTAATTAATTATGGTATTAGCATAATAGAGAGGGATGACCTAAGTTCAGGAAACCAGGATGTAGAAGCAGTTTGGGTAGAGATGAGAAATCATAAAGGCAAGAAGTCATATGTGTGAGTGGTGTACAGGCCACCTAACGTTAACCATATTGTAGGACGGGGTGTAAAGAAAGAAATAATGGCAGCTTGTCAGAAAGGTACAGCGATAATTATGGGGGATTTTAACCTACATACAGACTGGAAAAGTCAGATGGGCAGAGATAGCCTAGATGAGGAGTACATAGAATGTTTGAGATAATTTCTTGGAACGGTACGTTCTGGAGCCAACCAGAGACCAGGCTATACTAGACCTGGTATTGTGCAACATGATAGGATTAATTAACGACCTCATAGTTAAGGCACCCCTAGGTAGCAGCAATCATAATACGATTGAATTTTACATTCAGTTTGAGGGAGAGAAGAGTGGGTCCAAGTATTTTAAACCTAAATAAGGGCAATTATGAACGCATGAAAGCAGAGCTAGCTAAAATAAACTGGCAAATTAGGTTAAGAGATAGGTCAATAGAGATGCAGTGGCAGACATTTAAGGGGATATTTCAGAATACACAGAACAGATACATTTCAATGAGAAAGAAAAATTCCAAGGGGTGGGACCCGCCATCCGTGGTTAACTAAAACAGTTAAAGATAGTATCAAACTTAAAGAAAAAGCATATAATTGCACAAAGATGGGTGGCAGGTCGGAAGATTGGACAGAATATAAAAAACAGCAAAGATTGACTGAAAGATTGATAAGGAAGGTAAAATTGGAGTACGAGAGGCAGGTGGCTAGAAATCTAAAGACAGATAGTAAGAGTTTCTATAGATATTTTAAAAAGAGTTAACAAAGTGAATGTTGGTCCTATAGAAAGTGAGTCTGGTGAATTAATAATGGATAATGAGATGGCAGATGAATTTAACAGGTATTTTGCACCGGTCTTCACGACAGAGAATACAAGTAACATCCCAGAATTAGCTGTCAGTCAGGAAATGGAAGGGAGGGAGGAAGTCAAGAAAATTACAATCACCAAGGAATGGTACTGAACGAATTGTTGGAGCTGCCGGCTGACAAGTCCCCGGGTCCTGATGGACTTCATCCTAGGGTCTTAAAAGAAGTGGCTAGTGAGATAGTTGATGCGTTCATTTTAATTTTCCAAAATTCCCAAGATTCGGGGAAGGCTAGACTGGAAAATAGTGAATGTAACTCTTTTATTCAAAAAGGGAGACAGAAAGCCGGAAACTACAGGCCAGTTAGCTTAACATCTGTCTTTGGAAAAATGTTAGAAGCTATTATTAAAGACGTTAAAGCAGGGCACTTAGAAAAATTGAAGGTAATCAGGCAGAGTCAACATGGTTTTGTGAAAGGGAAATAATGTTTAACCAATTTATGGGAGTTGTTTGAGGGAGTTACATGTGCTGTGGATGAAGGGGGACTGGTGGATGTATTGTCCTAGATTTCCAGAAGGCATTTGATAAGGTGCCGCATCAAAGGTTATCGCAAAAAATAAATGCTCATAGTGTGGGGGAAGTAACATACTGGCAGGGATAAAAGATTGGCTAGCTAACAGGAAACAGAGAGTAAGCATAAACGGGTAATTTTTTGGTTGGCAAGATGTAATGAGTGATGTGTCAGAGGGATCTGTGCTGCGGCCTCAACTTTTTACCAATTTATATCAATGACTTAGATGAAGCGACCTAAGGTATGGTTGCCAAATTTGCTGATGACACAAAGATAGGTAGGAAAGTAGGTTGTGAAGAGGACATAAGGAGGTTACAAAGGGATAAAGATAGGTTAAAGTGAGTGGGCAAAAATCTGGCTGATGGAGTAGAATGTGGGAAAATGCGAAGTTGTCTATTTTGGCAGGACGAATAACGAAGAAGCATATTATCTAAATGGTGAGAGATTGCGGAGCTGAGATGCAGAGGGAATTTGGTGTCCTCGTGCATGAATCGTAAAAGGTTAGTATGCAGATACAGCATGTAATTAGGAAATAGAATATTATCGTTTATCGCGATGGGAATTGAATACAAAAGTAGGGAGGTCATGCTTCAGCTATACAGGGCATTGGTGAGACCACATCTGGTGTATTGTGTACAGTATTGGTCTCCTTAGTTATGGATGTAAATGCGTTGGAAGCAGTCCAGAGAAGGTTTACTAGACTGATACCTGGAATGGGCGGGCCTTCTAACGAGAAAAGACTGAACAGGCTAGGCTTGTATCCGCTGGAATTTAGAAAAGAGATGACTTGATTGAAACATAAAAGATCCTGAGCGGTCTTGACAGGGTGGATATGGAAAGGATGTTTCCCCATGTGGGAGAATCTAGAACCAGGGGTCAGTTTAAAAATAAGGGGTTGCCCATTTAAGACAGAGATGAGGAGAAATTTTTTTCTCTCAGAGTGCTGGGAGTCTTTGGAACTCTCTTCTTCAAAAGGCGGTGGAAGCAGAGTCTTTGAATACGTTTAAGGCACAGGTAGACAGATTCTTGATAAGCAAGGGGATGAAAGGTTATCGGGGGTGGGTGGTCATGTGGAGTAATCAGCTCAGTCATGAACTTATTGAATGGCGGAGCAGGCTCAAGGGGCCGAGTGGCCTACTCCTGTTCTATTTTCGTGTGTTAGTGGACGTAGCCAAAGATATGGTCAAAGAGATGGGTTTTGAGGGGATTTCTGAAGGTGAAAAGAGAATGTGGCAATATGGAGCAGTTTAGAAAGAGAATTTCAGAGTGTGAAGCACAACAGTTGATACTAGGTTGAGGCATAGGGCTGGAGGAGTATGCCTAAACAGAGCAAGGAGAACTATAAAGCTAACTCAGCATGACCAAAGTGAGACTGGATACAGGTTCTGGATGAGCTGAAGTTTCTGCAAAGTTACCAGCATGCAGGGCTTATGAAAAACTGAGGCTGGAATTGCCAAAGCAACGCATGAGGGCTTCAACAGGATAAAGGCAAGAGGGGAGAGTGGCAGGCGATGTTCAAGAAGGGGAGAGAGTTGGTGACAGTCTTGGTCTAACTTTTGGTTTTGACACAAACTCAGCTCAGAGTCAAGTAGCTGCATACAGTCAGGTTCAGCATGAACCAAGTGCCAAGGATTGGAAGAGAATTGAGAGCTGAGGGACAGAATTTCTGGAGAGCAATGAACAGGATAGCCTTGCTCTTACTAATGTAGGATGTTCCGGCTCACCTCAGGCTAGATATCAGACAGTGTCCAAACAGCAACAATCATGGTGATGGAGTTGCAATGGAGCTCAGAGATAAAAGAATTTATTTTACATTGTTAAGTGCTTCTATCAAAATTTTGTTTATCTTGTTTCATCTTTGGGTATTTTTGTAGTGCCAGCTTGGCTCAGTTGGTAGCACTCTTGCCTCTGAGTCAGAAGGCTGCTGGTTCAAGTCTCACTGCAGACTTGAGCACATATTCAAGGCTGACGCTGCACAGCAATGCAGAAGGAGTGCTACGCAGTGGGAGGTGTCACCTTTCAGGTGAGAGGTTGATCTAAAGCTCCTTTTGCCTGTTCAAGAAGATGTAAAAGATCACATGGCACTATTCGAAGAACAGCAAGGAGCTCTCCCTGTGTACTAGCCAACACCACCAAAAACATATTATCTGGTCATTCATTAATATGTTATGTCAGGGACCTTGCCATTCCGAAGAAGGGTCACTGACCCGAAACGTTAACTCTGCTTCTCTCTCCACAGATGCTGCCAGACCTGCTGAGTATTTCCAGCATTTCTTGTTTTTATTTCAGATTTCCAGCATCCGCAGTATTTTGCTTTTATTACCTTGCCATGCTTGTCTACATAGCAGTGACTACATTTCAAAAGTAATTCATTGGTTGTAAAACACTTTGGGATGTTCTGATGACAATATAAGGCACTATATAAACAGGTTTTTTGTTATTTTCCACAGTTTTATTAAATCCAATTTTGGTTTAAATTAACTGCCACATTACAAATGTAAAATACTAGTCAACACACATTCAATAATCTTTCAACCACTGAACTAAACAACATAATTCCCATGAACTTCATATTGTTTAATCTGGATAAATTCAGATAATATTGCTACAATTCAAGTTTACTAGCAACATTCTTAACTTGTACGGGGTGGGAGGAACAGACATAAATTGAAAATCACTATTTACTGCCAAATTCCTGCTAACTCTTACACTTCTAATAACATATTCTCGTAGCACCAGTCACTTGTGAGCTCCAAACTATTTCTAAGGGATCATAATCTCCAAAAAAACAGCCACCACAACAAGCAAGGGGAGAAATTTTCAGAATGGTTTTGTCAGGAAAGATGAAACATGCTGAAGAGAAGTGAAACACGACTACTATTGAGTTTTTGGGCAGGCAAAGAAAGTGTTCATAGCAAGAATCTATCCTTTCTCATATGCATTAAGCAATGTTATCTTTTTTCCCTGTTTAGAAAGGAATTCTATTTGTTAAACTCATTATAAAACTCACAAAATAAATAATGTTTTGACAAAGTAGACCGAAGTATTTGTAGACATGCTTGGATGAGATCATTGTGTTTCCAGTCTGTAAGTGTGGTAAAAACAGTGGTAGACTTCCACCTAGTGGATATATGTATAGATAATGGTTCCCTGAACTCAGGACCGTTTTAATAGATAAGGCTGTTTTTATTCATTTATAGCCCCAAGAATTTTACTTTGGTCTTAGAGGATTGTATCAGCCAAAATGTAAGTCAACTAAAAGAACAGCACAAAACATCCATTTTTAAAGGATATGATAAGGTAGATAGATAACCTATTTGCTCTGGTGGGAGAGTCCAGAACAAGGGGGAGCAACCTTAAAATTAGAACTTGGCCATTCAGGGGTGGCAGCACTTCATCACACAAAGAGCAATGGAAACCTGCAACTCCCTCGCTCCCCCAAAAAGCTGTAGAGGCTGGGTTAATTGAAAATTTCAAAACTGAGATTGATCGATTTTTGTTAAGCAATGGGATTAAAGGATACTGAACCAAGGCAGGTAGATGAAGTCAAGATACAGATCAGCCATGCTCTATCTGACTGAGTGGCGGAACAGGTTCGAGGAGCTGAATGCCCTATCAACAACAATAGCAACTTACACTTATTTAGCGTCTTTAACATAATAAAACAACCTAAGACGTTTCACAGGAGGGTTATAAAGCAAAATTAGACAGCGACCCACATAAGGCGATATTTAGGGGAGATGGCCAAAAGTTTGGACAAAGAGGTAGGTTTTAAGGAGCGTCTTCAAGGAAGTAAGTGAGGGAATTCTAGAGCTTAGGGCCAGGGTAGCTGAAGGTGGAGTGATTAAATTGGAGATGCTCAAGAGGACAGAAGTCGATGAGCACAGATATTTCAGAGGGTTGTGCAGCTGGACGAGATTACAGAGGGGTGAGGCCATAGAGGATTTGAAAACATGGAGGAGAATTTTAAAATTGAGCCAATGTAGATCAGTGAGCACCGAGGTGATGGATGAATGAGATTTGTTGCGAGTAAGGACATGGGCAGCAGAGTTTTGGATGATCTCAATTTTACGGAGGGTAGAATGTGGCAGGCCAGCCAGGAGTGCATTGCAAAAATGAAGTCTAGAGGGAACAGCAGCATGAATGAGGGTTTCAGCAGCAGATAAGCTGAAGCAGGAACAAAGATGGGCGACGTTACGGAGGTGGAAACGTCGCCCATCTTAGTGATGTCGTGGATATGTGGTCAGAAGCACATCTCAGGGTCAAATATAACACCAAGGCTGCAAACAGTGGTTTAAGCTCAGACAGTTACCAGGGAGAGAGATGGAGTTGGTAGCTAGGGCATGGAGTTGGAGCTGGGACAGAAGACAATGGTTTCAGTATTCCCAATATTTAGTCGCAGGAAACTTCTACTGTGCTGCATGTCGGATAAGCAGCCAAGGAGTCAGAGAGGTGGGAGTGAGGTAGAACTGGGTATTGTCAGTATACATGTGAAAACTAATATCCTGCTCCTACGTTTGGTGGTACAGCTTTAGGATATCATGGAAGATCAAAAGCTGAAATGGAGATTGCCCTCTGCTTTGGTGAAAGAACAGAACTGCATCTTGAAAATTTTAGCATGGGACCCCTTCGAGCATCGATGCCGACCCTTAAATCATGCCGAATTATAAAATGTGAATTCTACTAAACTACAAATTCAATAAAAGTGAATTTAAATAGTTAAATAATTGTCTGTCAAGTTTCAGGAAGCACTGTCCAGGCTGACAATAATGAAGGTCTGATGAGGTTTAAAATAGTCTCGTTCTAATTATGACTGCAATGGCTTTATAAAAGCTTTTGGATTTTAAAAAGTTCCAGAAAGATAATGTTAAAGAAACAATTTAAGGAACTTTAAGAGGGTCATGCTCCAGTCCGTCACAGAGCATATAGAGGAACGTATACAAATAACACCAAAATAATTTTCAACAGTGCCTAAGGAGGGGGGGAAAAATCTGATGCATGTTATTTCACATATTAAACAAAAGAGATTGTTTAGGCACAATATTCTCCTTAATAAATCAGCTCAATGAAATCATGCATTGGTGCAGCAGCCATAGATATTGTACCACACATCCACTGCAGATCTCTAAACTAAGGACGACATAGGCTTCTGCAAGGCACACACACACTGGGGCTTTCTGCTTTCCCCCATTAATTTTAATGATTTACTTGTTGGCAACAGACCAGAAAATGTAGCTACAACATATGAATAAATAAATATATAAATACCGAGTTGAGGAAAGCAAAGCTCTGCACATCAATGGCCAAACATCAGTTTGGTGATTTCATCATACTACAGATTCTGCATCAACGCAAAGCCAAAACCAGTATAAGGAATTGTGTAATCACACAGCCTCAGTATTGAAAGCAACTCTATAAAAGGATTTATTGAACACCATCTCTTGCATGTGTTTCTCATTAACAGAATTCTGCAATCCTTTGAAAATGAAAATAGCACCGCTACTGAAGTATCAGGTAAAGCTGTCCTGATGTGAAATTGCTTAACACCCCATTGCATATTTAAGTCTGCATTTGCAGTTTAGCAGTCGTCTAGACTAGATAATTTTGTCTGGTTAAGCCGTATGTCAACTTAATACTTTTACTGGCACAAAGCTACAGATAAGAATTAAAATTCCAACAACATTCTTCCTGGATGGCTCAAGACTATAGGCTGATATTTAGTAGGCCTGAATGGGTGGGGTAGGAGGCTGGGGTGGTTGCGGGAGGGGAATGGGTGGAGGGAGAGCGGGTGCTGGTGGCCACTGAAAAATCGGGAGGAGATGCACTCAGCCAGAACTCCTACATCATGACATCGGCTCCACACTTAACTGGGATGGGCAAGTTGGACAGCGAAGTTGCCGCGACAACATGGCGGGACATCGGTTGAACTCATTGAGAAGGTAATTAAGCTGAACTTACAGGCAAATCAATATTAAATTCAAAACGCCCCATTAAATTACAAACAGCCCACTGAGATCACAGGCCTTCAGATCCCCGACTGGTGAAAGGTGGGCACAACGAGGCGGGGCCTCAGAGACACCTCTGGCAGTCAGCCATTCTGAGAGTGTACGTTGGCTAAAAGGGAAAGAGAGGAGAGCAGAGGCCATTGCCAGCCAGTGGCAGGAGGCCTCTAAGAGTGGAAGCTGCTTGGGTGGTGGGTGATCTGCAAAAGTGGGAGAGAGACATTGGCGAGTGTTCAAAAGGAAATAGCAAAGGGAAGGTTCTGGGGAGATTGACTGCAATGACAGCGTATGAGAGGGGAAGGGACCATCTCACATGGGAATGATACACTCAGTCTTCGTGGACCCCAATAAGAAGCAGCAACATAGCGGGAGGGAGGACCAGGCACCAGCAGCTCCGCAGCAGCAACAGCAGGAGAGCCAGCCTCTGGGAGTGCATGCAGGTGAAGTGTGCAGAGGAGAACGCCAACAACCTGCCTCTCAAAGAAGGGCCTATCCACCATGTGGCAGAGAGTGTACCAGACTCGCCTCAACAGTCTGCAGATGTCGGAATGGCAGCATCAGCCAGGACTGCAGCTCTCAAGGGAGGCCGTCACTGTCTTATGCACCATACCGCAGGATGAACTGAGAACCATGTGCTTCAATGGACACCCAATGCCCCGGCCCTGAAGATCACTGTGGCACTCAACTTTTACGCATCCAGCTCTTTCCAGGGATCCGGTAGGAACATGTGTGGGACATAATGAGGACATAATTGATTACGACTCCCTATCCGGGGAGGAGGATGTGGAGGACTGTGAACAGGCAGCACCAGATGAGGAACCCCTTGCACCGGAAGCGAGAGGCATTGAGAGATGCACCAGGAAGACTTGAGCCAATCCCATACATAGCTGGTTCTTGTGACCAAATGTGACCTGCCCCAACACCAGCAACCCATTGAAGGAGCAAGGGTGCAGATGACATCTGACAAGGCAGCAAGAAATGCATGGATGACTAACAACAGAAACTGTGACACAGATATTGACAGCACTCAATCAGGCCTTAACAATCGTAAAGTTGAAATACCCGTGAATATCAAGTGAGTCTAGGTGCTCCTCTTCACACACTTTTGTGTGCTTCTATGAGGTGTGACCTGTGTGCTTGCAGCTGAGGTGGAGGCAGGCTGCTGCCCTTGCTCTGGGATGACCTTGGCACCGTCCTCTGGCTGCCTGAGGCCTAGAAGGCCCCAGCATGCTGAGGGGCTCCTGCACAAGTGCAGGACCCTCCTTGGTCATCACAGCTACTCGAGCTGGGGTCACTGAAGGAGGGGCTGAGGAACCGCTGACCACATTCGGAGCACCGAGAGGAACACCTGAAAACGGAAGGCAGCCGCTCCTCCTCCCTTGAAAGGCACACTTGTACCTTCCTGCTGACCACAGAAGGATGAGTACCTGGTGGGGCCTCCAGGTGCCTCATCCCTTTCTCGCCCGGCCAGTGCTGCATTGAGCTCATGGACAAGGCGATGGCATGCAGGTCTGCGTACATCTCTGCCATCCACTGACTGATCTGCTAGATCTGGCTCTCCATGAGGGTCGTCAATCTTTCCATAGAGGAAGCCATGTGCACCCATGCCTGAGACACAGCAAGATTCATGGCCTGTATGGACTCCTCCATCGTCCCTCATGGCTGTGCATAACCACAGGCAGCTCAGCCAGATGTTCCCTCACCTCTTGCTGCAACTCCCACAGGTTCCATGATGCCAGCTCCAGAGGCAGGTCATCAGCCTGGGGCTCAGCATGAGCCTGACCTCCCACAGTCCTCCAACTGTCAGTGGCCTCGGCTGTCACAGCCTCCATCAACTACTTGGGCGCGTTTGTGATGTGCTCACCAGTTTGTGACCCTGAATCTAATCACGAGCTCCTACCCACCAACTTGAGAGTGTCTGCGCTGGTGGAGGGTGCGGGTGAATAACGTGATGCTGCGCCCTCTGAAGATTCCTCCTCCCCCACAGAGGTGGACTCTGGGCCCATGGCCTCTTGTGGATAATCGCCCTCTGGAATGCCAAGACCTGCATGAGAGAACTCAAATATCTAGGGGTTAAGGGCTTCATATCTCCTCATCCCAACCATGCCTTATGTGGTCTTCCAGATGTCCAATGGCGGACCATGAGCACTCTGCCTCCTCACTGCCTTTCCTGTCTCGCCATCTGCAATCATGCAGCTGCCCTGCAAGCCAGCCAGTTCCAAGACCTCCTCGTCTGCCTGCATCAGGGATAGAATATCGGGGATGTCTCCACGAGTCTTCACCAACTATTGTTGTGTGCCTGTTTCGCCTGCAAGCAGAAGGAGGAACATGCAGTTTTCCCATGAAGACTAGTACAACACTTATGCAGGAAGCTGCTCTTTGGCCCATGATCAGGGCTCCTGAATGCCTCCTCCATATGTTTGTTCTCAAGGGACGTGGTGGGTGTGTGCGAAGACAGACGACTGACTGTTGCCAAGATGCCGCCATGCATCAGTAGGGATCTGCTGCCTCCGCAGCCCCTTACCATCGCCTGAGTTGTCACTTCCTCCCCATTGTCGTGCACCATCCCACATTGCCACATGTAAGCCCCAAAGAGGAGAGCAATATGGAGCACACACCATGACGGAATGAAGGAGGTCATTGACCTGTTTGCGGCACTGCAACCAGGAGACTGACCCCATGCCTGCTGACATCCTCTGTAATCTCCATCCAAGCTTGCTTGGTCAGGCGGGCCGCTCTCTTCTTTCTGTACCATGGGAAGAGAACCTCCCACCTTTCCCTTGCAGCCTAAAGGAGAACCTGCAGGGAGTCATTGCTAAACTATGGGGCCACGCTGTGTCTTCCCTGTCATGTTTGCTGCAGCTTCCCAGTCCACTCCTTGATTCCTCAGTTGAGCTTCTAGGGTTCTTCAGGAGCACTGACTTCAGCCACAGAGGTGGAGGGGTGCATACTGCAGGCAAAGGCTTCCCAATTAGCATTGCTGTGGCCACAGAGGTGGAGGTTATGCACTGCAGGCAATCAGTGTTGCTGCAGTGATCAGATTCAACAAGGCAGGACTGAATGCAAGGCTGGCAGCCTTTTAAAGATGGCACCAGCACCAGATTCTCTGTCAGGTGACGCAGAGATCGGTACCTCGTGGCCCGCACCCGCGCGTCCTTTGGACAGGCTCCGTGCCTCCAGGCTGTTAATTGGCTGGCCGCCGTGTGATCGCAAAATTGAAATCTGAATTTCAGTCTTGAACCTATAGATCTGAAGATCAAATTTTGATTTCTTACTGCTCAACTCAGTGTTCTAGACATGTTCCAACTCTGTTTCTCTCTCCACAGATGCTGCCAGACCTGCTGAGTATTTGCAGAATATTCTGTTTTTATTTCAGTATGTCTGCAACTGTTACCCATCACCACACCCTCCAACCCTGCACTTTCTAAATATCTCAAATCACATAATCAGTTTTCAAAATGTGGGTTAATCAAAATGCAGCTAATTCAATTTTTTTATTATTCTTTTACAGGATGTGGGCGTTGTTGGCAAAGCCAGCTTTTGTTGCCCATCCCTAGTTGCCATTGACAACTGAGTGGCTGCTAAGCCATTTCAAAGGGCAGTTCGGAGTCAACCACATTGCTATGGGTCTGGGGTCACAAGGATGACAGATTTCCTTCCCTAAAGGACGTTAGTGAACTAGATGGGTTTTTACAACAATTGGCGATGGTTTTGTGGCACCATTACTTAATTTATTAATTAATTGAATTTAAATTCCACCTGCTGCCATATTGGGATTTCAACCTATGTTCCTAGGGCATTAGCCTGAGCCTCTAGATGACTAGTTCAGTGAAATTGCCACTACGCCACCATCTCCCCTAGTTTGAAATGGGTAAATTTAGTTAAAATGTTGGCTCCAAACTAGAGAGTTTATTTCCATTCTGTAACTGAAAACAAAAATAGAAAGAGATGCAATTTAATAAAATGATAAAATATATAACTATCATTTCATAAATAATAACACTTTAATATCAAAATCAAGAAATGTGCACTACAGGAAATAGCTTTGTAAAAACATATTTGCTCCTTCACATTCATTTCCCTCCTCAATCACTTATGTCAAATGAGGAATAAATCTGAGTGCTTCTTTTTACTATTTGTGAAAGATCAGTTCTGCATTGAAACACTTGCTGTCATAACAACCAGCCTAGGTCCAACTGCAACAACAGACTTCGAATATTTATTACGCAACAATAGCATTTGCTGTATTTCTCTCCATTACAACAATTCAAAAGTACTTCATTAGCTGTAATGCCCTTCAGGATACCCTGAGGTCATGAAAACACTATATAAATACAAGTTCTTTATTTCTTTACCAGAACATAGACCTAATTGTTTTACATAATTTTTTAAACAAACTCAAAACTATTAAATGACGAAGAGCATACCATTTCTTGTATAACTAAGGTAAGTAACTAAAATACTGAATTTTACCTCACTATTAAGGATTACCTCCACAACTCACTATTAATAATTGCTGCCATAAAAGAAAGTTACAGTACACATTGGGCCATCAACATATTCGCTATGTACAGCAACAACTTATAATTATATAGGGCCTTTAGCGTAATAAAATGTTCCAAGGTGCTTCACAAGAGCAATACAAAACAAAATATGACACTGAGCCACATAAGAAGTTATTAGGTCAGCTTTTGGTCATAAGAAATAGGTTTTAAGGAGTGTCTTAAAGGCAGAAAATGAGGTAAAGTGGCGGAGAGGTGTACAGAGGGTATTCCAGAGCTTTGGGCCTAGTCAACTGAAGGTGTGGCCACCAATGGTGGAGCGATTAAAATCAGGGATGCACAAGAGGCCAGAATTACATGAAAATATGCAAGTTATTAAAAATAATCTAATTCACTGCAAGTTAAGGATGAGTGGTGGGGGGGGGGGGGGGGGGGGGGGGTGGGTAAGGGAGTGGGGAGGGAAAAATCAGCCAAGATCCCTGGTCCAAATTTCTATCCAGCAGCCCTTACTAGAATTGCATGTATGTAGACATCAAATAAGGACAGGATCACATTCAGCTGTTAAATCTTCCATATTTAAGTGCCATGGCAACCCTCACTAACAAGGCTCACAAAAGAATAAAAGCCACTTTGGCATAGTAGCAGAAGGTACCTGGCAACTGCAGCTAGGCGAAGAATCTACTTCAGGAGAGAGGGAGGATGTGGGAGAGGAAATAAACTAAAATGCAGATGATTGATGTGAATATTCAAAAATCAGACAACTTTTGGGAGTGGTGGGGGGTTGGCTATTTATCTTCTGCTACACATTCTCCTAAACGATTCACAAAGAAGACAATAGATGGCATTTTCTTATAAAGCTGTCATCCAGATTCCTATTAACTAAAAAACAGAAGCATCCTTACTCACAACCAAAACCTTAGACATTCTAAACTAAAGCAAAAATATTTTTGGCTATGTTTACTGCCAAGGTTTAATGAACTTTGCAGGAACATTTATCTTTTCAAGATTAATTACAATGATATTGCTCACAGTCCTTTTCACATTCTTGCAGGATTATGACTATAGACCATTTTTATTCAGTGTAGCCAATGCATCAAAAAACCACCAAGCAATTTTGATAATTTTCTAGCAATGACAATGTTATTTACAGCCTAACTTTTCTTTATTATTTAAATGTCACTTTTCAATCGGTGCAAATAGCCATTATAAGGTGTAACATCAGTCAAATCTTAATATTACCAAACCAGTTCAAGTTGAGTTTTACAGATAAGGGATTTAATTCAAGAAATCCTTGGAAGGGTTTTGTTTTGTGTGTTTCATTTATTCCACTTAAAGCTCAACTTCTTCCACCTCTTCATACCTCCCTCAACCCTACCTACCCTTAGAAAGCCTGCCTTTACATAATTACCTTCAGGCACGAACAGAGGCAGACTGACTACCAATAGCACTTTCGCATATTTTATTGCAATATTTAAATGAGATTGATTTTGATATATAACATGCTATATAACCTTTATGTGCAATTGTTCCTTTTGTACTTTCCTTCCTCCTCTCAGGTCATCTGCTAGATAGTTCTGTGCTTTCTGATTGGGGAAATACCTAGCCTTTGCTCAGCACCTTCTTCGCAGGCTAACTGAAATTGGAAGGTTATAAATTATACATTCTGCACACAAATCTGTAGTGCACCCCTAAATTGTTAAATATGTCTCTGTTTCTTTAAGGTCTATGTCTGTTCTCTTAGTACACAAAAATCTATTGATCTCTAGAAGAATATATAAAATGTCGCTGGGCAAACTATCCTCCTACTTATTAGCAAACTTACTACTGGATGGTAAATTAAATTCTACGACTTTTCATGTCCTTTCAGAAGGCTGATAATACTGCGGGGGCGCCACGGTGATCCCAGCAACAGCGTCATCGCACAGGCACCATTTGTAAAGGTCTTCAAGCCCTTAGCAAAGATTTAAAATTTTTAAAGGTGTATTAGAATTAATTTTTAAAAAATACTTTCCCAACTCCCCCAATGGTCTTTGCATTGCCCTATATTAACAGAACTCATTCTATTCCCAACCCAAACTTTTCCTCCCAACCTTCTCACATTTGCCCTTCAATCCCTTCCCACCATCCCCACAGCCAATATAAATTGTTTTCCCTGCTCCCCCACTCTTTCCGCCCTCCCCACCAGACTCTCGCCTCAGAACTCTGTAGGCACACGAGCTGCATCCGGCGGCCGTAAAATCAGCATGGGACTGCCGCCAACAGCAGGTAAGTTCATTGGCATCTAATTTGTTAATTTAAATATTCTGATTAAAGCATCGCCGCCAAGTGGCAGGGGGGCCGCACCGAGGTCCCATCGCTGCCAGTAATATGCGGGAGGCCCTTCTCGATGTTGGGGGTCGAGGCGGGCCTCCCTCTGCAGAATTTTACCAGCCGCCGAAGGTGTCGACGGGCTGGTAAAATTCAGCCGTAGAAGTTTGATGCCAGTTTGCAAACTGTTAATCAAACAAATTAGTCAGGGGAAAGTTCCTTCTTATATCCATCTTACAGAACTTGAGATGAAGTGCTTCTCAGGAAGAAACTAAGTAACACTGTTCCTCAGAAGAAGCAGAATACTTTCTATCATTTGATATTTTGATAGAATTTCCATCTTTCATAGTTGGTTGAACCATTCCATTCACCACTGGTTCAAAGCAACTTTAGCTTAATTGATATATTTCTGATCAAAAGCAAGCAGTCCTCTTGCTGCAACCCTCCCTAATCAATGCATTAACATGTCAACAATTTTGTCACCCTCTACAAGATATTGTGACAGCAGCCTGGACATCTCACCTATGATATTTGAGTGTGGTGTTTTAAAACAACAATTTCACACTGTGCAAAAAGGAAATACATAAATTTTTGTCAAAGACACTCTAGAGCTTTTCTAACAATCAAATCCCAATGTTCCTTGAAAAGACAGCTGGTAAATATCATTTGGCAATGGAAGGCTGCTTCTATCAGTGGAAGCCTGCCCCCAAATTAATTAGTGCATTCAAAAGATATGGCAGTGGGAGATGGAAAATGTACGAGATAAAGTGAATAAAGAGGATAAAGTGAAAATCATCAGAAAAAAACGGTATTCTTCACATTACTCATTCAGCTTGGCACAGTTTGTAGTGTTGAAGACTGAAACTCAGTGCAGGACTTCAGAACTGCTACACTGGTGGAGGTGCCACCGTTTGGATGACACTGAAACCAAGGTTTCACCCGTCTTAGTTGAAAATTAAATCTCATAGCCATAATCAAAGAAGGGCAGGGAATATTCAGGATGTCCTAAACAACATTCTTCCCTCAATAAGTAATCCCTAAAAGGAAATTAATTGATCATTTAATTGTCATTTGGGGGTCATTGATGTGCACACTTTTCAACATAACAACAGTCACTGCACTCCAAAAGTATCCCATTGTATAAACTGCATCTAGACATCTCAGCAATGCGATAAAGTATTATATAAATACGAGCATTTTTTATTCAACAACATTGAATAAACTATGTCATTTATCTCTATCTGTCCTGATGAAAGGTCACAGACCTAAAATGTTAACTGTTTTCCTCTCCACAGATGCTGCCTGACTTACTGGGTCTTTCTAGCATTTTCTGTTTGTGTTTCAGATTTCCAGCATCCACAGCATTTTGTTTAATACCAGTATGTATTCTGGGTGACTTACATACCTGAATTTAATTCCTGATCAGAAGAGGATGGCTCACTGTTATGCAGCTTCTTGACTACATAATCATCTTTTACAGCTGAAATCTCTTTGGAGTCTTTTCCTTTCAAATTCATTTGTGTTCTTTTCAGCAGTTTCTCTTGTTCCAAGATGAAATCCTCCATGCCTGCTACGCAAAGGCCTTCCGATAACTAAGTGAAACAAAACAGTGGCATAGTAACAAGAATAAGTTCTGGCATAATCACAACAAACCTTTATCAAAAGTTGGTCTAGTACGTCATTTAAATCTGGAACATTCATAAGGCTTGCAAGAATTTTAGAAATTTACCAGCACACCTGTCTACATAACAAGAGCGACTAACATCAAAAAGTGATTTATTGGATGCAAGGCACTTTGAAATTTACTGAAGACCTTATAAGGTGTTACATAAATGAAAGTTATTTATTTTTTTAACCTAAAGTACATTGCTCATTCAGGATTCTTACTAACAGCTTAAGAATTATAGTATGCTGTAGAACAAGAACATACCTGGATACGATACCAATTCTGATGAATTACCTTTGTTCAATACTCCTTTTCTAAAGAAGAATCAATGCACAGAAAAAATAATCTTTGCAAAGCAACCCATGGCAGAATACAATTTTTGATTTTAAAAAGCAGGCTTACATAAGCTTATCTATTGATAGTTCTCAAACTCATTATCTGTCTTTCCACATAAAAACTGAAGCAGAAGAAAATTAAAATTTGGGAAGGGCCATTCAGGCATGAAATTCGGAACCACTTTTTTCACAAAAAGAGTAGTGGAAATTGAGAACTCTCAATCAAAAGACTGTGAATGCTGGGTCAATAGAATTTATGATGGAGATTGTTGTTAGGTAAGGGTTATCAAGTGAAATGGAGTTAAGGTACAGATCAGCCTGATCTAATAATAGCTGAACAGGCAGATTAACGTTATATCCCAGAGACAGCACCTCTGACAATATAGCACTGAAAATTGTAGGTGTAAATTCACTTTCAACAAGTGCGAGGAGTTTACGGACTACTTTAATCACTAAGTCTGAGACCATCAACAGCAATGACAACAACTTGCATTTATATAGCACCTTTAACATAGTAAATCATCCCAAGGCACTTCACCGGAGAGTCATCCAGCAAAATTTGACACCGAGCCACATCAGGAGATATGAGGACAGGTGGTCGAAAGCTTGGTCAAAGAGGTAGGTTTTAAGAAGCATCTGAGAGCTGGACAGGTTTAGGGAGGGAATTCCAAAGCTTAGGGCCTAGCCAGCTGAAGGGATGGCCATCAATGGTGCAGTACTAAAAATTGGAGATGCATGACAGACTAGAATTAGAGGAGTGTAAAAATCTCAGAGGTTTGTAGGGCTTGAAGTGGTTACAGAGATAGGGAGCGGCAAGGCCAATGAGGGATTTGAAAATAAGGATGAGGATTTTAAAACTGAGGCACTGCCAGACTGGGAGGCAATGTCGGTCAGTGAGAACATGGCTAATGGGTGAATGGAACTTGGTGAGAATTAGGACAGGGGCAGCAGAGTTTTGATAAGCATAAATTTACGGAAGGTGCAAGGTAGGAAGTTGGTCGACCCTCGGGATCTGTGTGGGGTCCACAGAGATCATAAATTCAGCCACGCTTGCTCAATAATTCTGCATTCTATGCATCTTCTGTATTTACTTATTTATGAACACATGTTCTATGGCCCTATATGGATAAAAAAAAAGTATTTCCTGCAAAACAGCTCCATTTTCCATTTTGCTAGCTAACATGTTCTTTCAGAAGTTAGGACAAAAGATCCCTGTGATTCTGGTAACATTTACAGGAGTTCCAGAAGTGAGTAAATTCTTGTGGGAAGCCCCGCACAGAAAGCATGAAAACCACTGACTTAGATCACATTGAAACCTCCTTAAGCCACAATTGATCATGAAATTCTACACCCGGTCGATATTATTTGTTCCACATTAGGTTAAATTTTGTGGTGTGAGGTTGCCAGGCCGTCTTGCTCGACAGTAGCACTGGTTTCACAGCTGTTTCACTGTGGACTTCCTTATATCATAAAGCAACTTCAAAATCTTCTTTTAAACCATGGGATGCATTTTTATTTTTAGAATTGCTATAAACATAATGAATTAACAGGGAACAGAGAATTTCACTAAATTATCCTACATGTAGGGTAGCAAATCTTTCTCATTGTGGAATAAATGGTGATAGCTCACAATCACACGCTGCCTATTTACTATTGAACATGCAAACTAGTAGAAAGTATTGCAAATTAATCCAGGAAAACAGCACTCAGGACATACGCTATGTCAACAATTAAATGCCATTGAAAAGGTTAATCTGATTTTGTATATTTTTTACTAGTTCCTTTGTTGCGCTGTTTTCATAATTACAGCTTCCTAGTTTCAAGAAATTACTCTGTCTTCATAAGTAAATGAACTATGATTAGAAATCTGTCACACACATTGCTGAGCTCAGCAGTTATTGTTCTTGGTATGAGCGATAATGGCTCAGAATATGCAGTAGTACTAATGGTGAGGCTGTCAGTGTCACGATATTACTGTGTAAAACTGACAACATCTTCTGGTGTCCACTCATGTGCAGTTAAACACAGAAATCTGGAGGTTGCTGCAGTGATGCCCTGCATTGTAGCAGTCTTTGCTGATGCAATCAATAGAAATCATTGATTTAGTATGAACTTCAACTAAATATCACTATTCTCACTATAAAAAATAAAAACATTAAACCTGGTTCAATCAAGTGTAACTAAGCGTCCAACAGCACACTAAATCAGGATTCTGGTCCTGAAAAACTAATTTTGCAAGTGTGGAGTCTCGTTACCTCAGAAGAATATTTTTAAAATGCAGATATTGAATAAAATATGATTTTTTTTTGTTCTGATGTGTATGATCCAATATTTATTTCAACTTCTATACAGTGACTTAAATGTGATTTATATTTCCTGCTTTGCTGTGAGAATTCTTCAATCTGATTATTTGATCAGCCTAACCGCTGCCTGCCCTGTTGCTGGACGTCACAGATCCCCTGCAGCAGGTGCCAAATTGAAACTGTTGTCAGAAAAGAGGAAATCTACACTCTAGAACCCGCTATATCTTTGTAAGCAACTTTTTTTATTTGAGGTCAGCGGCGAGCGTTATCCCTTCAATGCTGACTGCAAATCCAGGCCAATGTTTCTGCACTACTTGAGGGACCTGAGCTCACTCTTAGCTGCAGCAGAGCTTGACAGCAGCACCGCTACTTGAGGCTACTAAGCAGGGAGTAACCTGAGTATTCCAGATGATAATCCCTCATAATAAACAAACCCTACCAGTACTTGGTGTCACCAAAGGCTCAATGTGAATGACATGTGCAATCTCCATTGGGTAGTTTGTAAATAAAATATTGTATTAATAGCATCACCAGGACAAGCAATAAACACCAGGATCGTTTTTCCAGTTCCAACTAAAACATTACTTGTTCTGAATGGAAACTATATAAACAGATTTTGCCAGAGAAGCCAACTCATGAAAAGGTGATATTTCATACCACAGGCAATGAAACTAACAGTTTTATTTGGAACACAGATGGAGCAAACCATCCAAACTCAGTAACCACCTGTAATCCAGTCTGTCCGTCTAACTGTTTAGGAAACAAGTTGGATTGTTGAACAAAATAGCACTGCCAAAGCTAAAAAAAAAACTGAGTATTTATTTCCCTAGAAATATTACAGCATTAGAACTTCAATTTCTCATTTCCAAATGATTGAATTTTTTTGCAATCTGCATTTCTTAAATTATATATGACATTGGGGACTAAGCCTGAATTTTAACCAAATCTGCATTTCTCTTCATTTGTTGGAGCAACTTATAAACCAACATGTGCACTTGACAATGGTCAATAAAATCAATGCAGTCTTAACGAGTGTAAAAATTGCACTGGAATTTATAACAAACTTGAAGAGGTAACTAAGTGGAATATTGTTGTGCATGTACTGTGATAGTCTTGAAGAACACTTTATTTTTATTGCATTTTGGTAATGTGCTGAAAAGCAATTTTTGTACTTGTTTATCAGGTGTAACTTTTTCCAACTACTCTAATTCCAGACCTATAAAATGCCTTCTGGAAACCCTGTGAAATAATTTACGGTCTATGTTTTGCAACTGCGATCAGCTAAAAACATTTTTTTTTTTAATTAACTCACCAATATCTGAAACTCAATTACGTTTCTTGAATATACCATTCATAGGTACACAGCAATGCAACTTTGTCACTGGCAGTGGGAAGGTACAATAGAAGAATGCAGATTGCTTCAACTCCAAATTTTCCCTCCCCCCTTCCTGTAAAGAAGGGTGGTGCCTCCTTGGGGATTTAACTGAGATCAGGAACTCTCCATAACGAGAAAATTGCAGGTGTAAACTCACATCTTATTACGCCAATTGTTCAACACTCTACACCACAGGGCATTTTTCAGGCACACATTTAAAGACCTTGCTATTATTTCTACCAATTACTTTTTGACTTTACAGGTCTTTAATTGGTAATATATTGAAGAACACCTATGAAGAAAGAGATGAAACAAGAATCATTAAAAATTCAAAATAAATATTGTTGTGCCAGATATCCCTTGTAATGAGTCCAGACTGTATGCAATCTTGTCTGGGTTTCCTTCCAATCCTGTCTCAAGTGGTTCGCATAGATTTCTTTTCTTCCACATAAAGACCAACTCATAAGTGCAGTTTAAAGACTGGTGGCAAATGAAGACATCTAAATATTCCAGACCTCCGAAAGCTTCTATAATTTCTTTTCACTTCCTTGTATCACTAACTACTCATATCCCCTACTCCTTTCAAATTCTACTTCTTTCTGTGTCTGCTCCTGGAAAAAGTCTCCCCCAAGTCACTTACAACTGCACTTTATAACTCCTAACTGTCTTGTCTTTAGCTCTCCATTTGCCATGATACTTCTGTAGCTGTTCCACTGCTCAAGCAATCCCTCACCTTTGTCTTGGATGCCACTGTCCCCAGTAAAATGATTACTTTCTCCCACCCTGGTTATTCCCCTTGGTCCGGCCATCATTCTCGCTCCCTTAACTTCAAAGACTTGAACGTATCTGGCGCTCAACTGGTTTAGCCATCCATCACCAGATCTGACTGGACCACATCAAGCCATGCTCTCCTCTGTCAAAAAACACCAAGCTTCTTTTCTCCACTACCAACCTACTCCTTCAATCCTTCTCCCCTACCCAACCCACCCTCATTTTCAATAAGTGTGAGGAGCTTATGAACTTCTTTGTCACTAAGATTGAGATTAACAACAACAACTTGCATTGAAATAGCCCCTTTACGATAGTAAATCATCCCAAGCCACCTCACAGGAGCATCAACAACAAAACATGAGATTAAACCACATGTGAAGGTATTAGGATAGATGACCAAAAGCTTGGTTAAAGAGGTAGGTTTTAAAGAGCGTCTTAAAGGAGGAGAGACAGGTCAGGAAGTGGAGGGGTTTAGGGAGGGAATGCCAGAGCTTAGGACCTAGACAGCGGGAAGCATGGCCACCAATTGTGGAGTGATCAAAATCAACTTTGTGCAAGAGGTCAGAATTGGGAGGAGCACAGAGATCTCAGAGGGCGGAGGAGATTAGAGATAGGGGAGGAACAATGCCATGGAGAAGATTTTAAAACTGAAGCATTGCCAGATCGAGGGTCAATGTAGATCTATGAGCAAAGGGATGATGGGTGATTGGGACTTTGTGCGAGTTAGGATATGTCAGCAGATTTTTGGAGGAGTTCAAGTTTACGAGAGTTGAAGGTGGGAGGCCAACCAGGAGAGAATTGGAATAGTCAAATCTAGAGATAGCAAAGGAGTGGATGAGGGGGTCAGCAGATGAGCTGATACAGGGGCGGAATCAGGCGATGTTAGAGGTAGAAGTCGACGATCTTGGTGATGAACCAGATATGTGGTCAGAAGCTCACCTCAAGGTCAAGTACGACACTAAGGTTACAAACAGTCTGGTTCAGTCTCAGGTAGTTACCAGGGAGTGGGATGGAGTTGGTAGCTAGGGAACAAGGCTTATAGCAGGGACCGAAGACAATGGCTCTGTCTTTCCACTAAGTAATTGGAGGAAATTTCTGTTCATCTGGTACTGGATGTCAGACAAGTAATGTGACAAATTAGAGACAGTAGAGGGATCGAGAACGATGGTGGTGAGGTACAGCTAGGTGCTGTCAGCATGCATTCAGAGCAGTGAGAGTCAGAGAGCCAGAGCCCAGTAACTGAGGCTGAGGAGCAGCGAGAGCCAGAGCCCAGTAACTGTGGCCTTGGAGTTGCGAGAGCCAGAGCCCAGTAATCGAGGCAGGAGAGCGGCGATAGCCAGAGCCCATTGACTGAGATCAGGGAGTTGCAAGATCACGTCGCTGAGGGACAGCACGTAGGTGAGAAATAGGAGGGTGTCTGTAATGGTGCGGGAGTGGGAAGAGAGGCCACTGTAGGTGATTGTCTGACAACAACTTCATAGAGAGGAAATAAATCATGCAAGTGTAATGTCACCCAGTTGGGCAATGAAGATAGGCACTGGAGGAGGATATTATGGTTAACTGTATCAAAGACTGCAGACAGGTTGAGTAGAATGAGAGATAACTTACCATCCCACCAGCTATCTTTGCCACAACACCACACTCTCCCCTCATCCAACAAGACAAACTTTTCTGAAGGTTCTCCCCACCCTAGCTCTGAACCAGTCTTTCTCTAGTTTCTCTCCTGTCTTTCAATCGCAGTAAACTGACCATCCAACTTCCCTTTCTAATTCATATGCTAGCTGAATTTGTAAATGGTTTCCTCGCATCAGGTACTGTCCTCCTCCCTTTCAAAACTGCCATCATTACTATCCTCCTCAAAAAAGTACCTTCGACACCCACATCCTTGCAAGCTACCACCCTATCTCCTACCTCCCTTTTCTCTCCAAAATCCTTGAACATATTGTCACGTCCCAAATCCGGGTGCATCTTTCCCAAAACTCCATATTTGAATTGATCCAATTAGATTTATGGTCTGAATTAACAATTGACATCATCTGCGATGGTGGCCATGGTGGATTATTTCTCCTTGCCCTTCTTCATCTCTCTGCAGCTTTTGACATTATCAATCATACCCTTCTCCTCCAAAAAGCTCTCCTCCATTGTCTATTGGGATGACCCTAGCCTGGTTCCACTCTTCCTTATCAAATCATAGCTAGAGAGAGAATCTCCTGCAATAGCTTCTACTCTTGCCCCTCCACTGTTACCATACCCTCGGCTAAAGTATCCATTCCTCTCCCCAGCCACCGTCTCAAATTGAAACCAACTGTTTGCAACCTTGGCATTCGCAGGACCTTGAACTGAGCTTCCAAACCCATATCTTCATCATCATAAAGACTCCCTACTTCACCTCCATAACATTGCCCATGCTCACACCGCCTCACCTGCCACAAAAACTCCTTTCCATACATTGTATTTCAGATTTGACTATTCCAATGCTCTGCTGGCCAGCATCTTATCCTCAACCTTCCATAAACTTCAGCTCATACAAAATTCTGTTGCCAGTATCCTAACTTGCACCAAAAGCCTCTCACCCATCAGCCCTGCGCTCAGTGATCTACATTAATTCCGTTCTCGAAATGCCTCCAATTTAAAATTTTCATCCTCATGTTGAAAACCCTTCACGACTTTGCCCTTCCCTAGCTCTGTAACCTCTTCCAGCCTTACAACCCTCCGATAACTCATTGTTCCTCCAACTCTATCCTCTTACATATATCTTATTTCCTTTAATCTACCTTTGGTTTTCATACCTTGAGCCAGCCAAGTGAATCCACATTGAATGTGAGATTTTTCAAACCAATTGTTAATACATACACGTATGTGAGGCAGACAGAGGAACCTAAGAAATGGAATTTGAGAGAGGTAGGACAGACAAACAGAAAGATAGGGAGACAAGAAGATAACAGGAGTGTGGAAAAAGTGAAAAATATATATTTCCATTGTTTTGTCTGTTTTTATGTATTTAATCAAGATCCCTTTAAAAGTAATGCTTTAATTTGGGAGTACCAAGTGCTAAGTGATTGTTCCCCTTATCTGTTACTATTTAGACAGTAATGTGCCAATAAAGATCTCCTGCCAAAAACTAATGACAGTCCTCAGTGTTAGTATCTCTTTATATCAGATTGCCAAGCACGGAGGCCAAAATGTAACATAAACAAGTTCTATAATAAATTGTCATCCGACCTCTTTGGCAATTTATCAAAATTTGGTTAATGAATCATTTGTTGCCTTTCTGCATTTAGATGCAGACTATTCCAGAAGGTAAGGTTCTGACATAATGCGAATAATATGCTGACAATGTCATTAGTGCAAAACATTATGATGTTAATCTGCCTTTGCAGAAATGGATTAATGTAAGTTTTTGTACAATTTTATTTTAGTGGTCCCATAACTACTTTTCCACAATTACATTTAGTACCATCTGGTTAGAATTAATATATTTGGTTTTAACATCACAATTTACCAATTGCTGGGACTTTCAAGCGAAAGGGAGAAAAGTAAAGTCTGAACAAGTACAAAGTTGGAAAATGACTGACACTTCATGACAGCATCTTGTAATGCAACCGATATCAATCTCAGGAGAATCAATGAAGACACAAACCAATTAAGCCTGTAGCTATGGACCTCCTCAGCTCAGTGCTACTCTGGCGTCTTCCTGACTTGAAATGTTGAGTCTCTACGGGGCTGAATAGCACTGAATTAAACTGAGACTTCTTGTAACACATGGGAAAATATTTTGGAAATTTTTTGGGGCAGTAATCTTATGACTTGGGGATGCAGAAACAGAAATAAAGAGAATTTGACATTGAAAGTACTTCTCGTACAGTAATATTTTCTTCTTGGTGTCAGTTTGGCTCAGTATCTCCACTCTTGCCTCTGAGCCAAACAATTGGAGATTCAAGCCCTCCTCCCAAACATGTGTATATAATCTAGGCTGACACTTTAAAGCAGCACTGAGGGAGTTCTGAATTATCAATGTTACTATTTTTTGGATGAGATGTCTTGTCTGCTTCTTCAGGCAGACTTAAAAGATGCTATGCCACCATTTGAGGAAGAACAGGATATTCTCCGTGTCCTGGCCAACATTCATCCTTCAACACCACCGAAACAGATTAACTGTTTGCGGGACCTTGCTGTGTGCACTTTGCCTGGCACATTTGCCTACATAACAAGTTATCGGGGTTCAAAGGGTTAGATTACAAGGAGAGATTACATAAACTAGGCTTGCATTACCTGGAATATAGAAGGTTAAGGGTTAATTGAGGTTTTTAGGATTTTGTTTGTTGTACAGTAGTGTAGACTGGAGCATAAAATGAAAAAGAGACATCAATACATTAAGTGAGCGTGTGAAAACTATGGCAGATGGATTTCAAGACAGGTGAGAGGTCATCCACTTCGGACCAATGAAGGATAGAGACGAGTAGTATTTAAACAGTGAAAAGCTAGGAACAGTGGAGATTTAGGGGCTCAATCAATAAAATGTAGTAGGTACAAAAAAAGCAAAAGCGCTAATGGAATGTTAGCCTTATAACTAGAGGACTGGAATACAAAAGGGATGAAGTTTTGCTAAAGCTATACAAAACCCTGGTTAGACAATGTTTGGAGTACTGTGTACAGCTCAGGGTGCTGCAAGGATATATAGATCTTGGAAGGGTTGCAGCACAGATTCACTGGAACATTATCAGAAGAGATTACATAAACTAGGATCGTAAACCTAGATAATCCAAAACCCTGTTGCCCGTATCCTAACTCACACCAAGTCCCGTTCACCCATCACCCCTGTGCTTGCTGATCCACATTGGCTCCCGGTCAAGCAACGCATCAATTTTAAAATTCTCATCCATGTTTCAAATCCCTTCATGGTCTTGCCACTCCCTATCTCTGTAATCTCCTCCAGCTCAACAACCCTCTAACTCTGGCCTCTTCAGCATCCCTGATATTAATTACTCCACCATTGGTAGCCGTGCCTTCAGCTGCAAAGGACAACTCTTTGACCAAGCTTTTGATTACGTGACCTAATATCTCCTTTTGTGACTCGATCAAATTTTGTTTGATACCACTCCTGCGACATGTCTTGGGAAGTTTTACTACATTAAAGGTGCTATATAAATACAAGTTGTTGTTGAATTCCCTGGAATATAGAATGCTAAGGGGTGATTTAATTGAGGTTTTTAGGATTTTGAAAGGAATTAATAGGGTTGAAAGAGATACTTTTTTTCACTGGTGGGGAATCTAGGACAAGGGGACATAACCTTAAATTCAAAGCCAAGTCATTCAGGAGAGGAGTTTGGAAACACTTCTTAATGTAAAAGGGTGGTAGAAGAGTGGAACTCTCCCCCACAAAATGAACAGTAGATGCTAGCTCAATTTATCACTTTAAATCTGTGATCAACAGATCTTTGCTACACAAGGGTATAAAAGGATATGGAGTTGAGTCAGGTGGATGGAGTTAAGAGAAAGATCAACCACAATCTCACTGAATTGCTTAATGGCCTATTCCTGTTCTTTCAGAAGTATTTCATTGGCTATGAAGGATTTTGCTTCCTGAGAACATAAGATGTACTATATAAATGCACATATTTTTTTCTTCTTTCTTCCTAAATTTATGCTGACATGATGCAGAGGTGTAGTATTCATAACAAGCTCAAACACCCCAATCCGCAAAGCACAGCTTTTTGGCTCACAGAATTTGCCTTTTCAAAGAAATAACATTACTTTTTCTACAAGTCCACTTCCCTTACCCCGCTCCAAAATTGGCTACATCTGTCCACCTGCTCTTATTCCTCAATTAGGTAAAGCTACTATTGAGCAGGTTTAGAGTAAGAACAAGGAAACAAATTTAATCAAATAGGAATAGGGGTGGATTTCGGAGCTGTATTCCACTGGGACAGAAGTACTATTCATTCACAGAATGTGAGTGTCGCTGACAAGGCCAGCATTTATTGTCCCTCAGAAGAGAAACCTAACCCACCTAACACCAAGTACAAAGTAACCGCTCAGATTGAAGATAAAAACAGATTTCTAAATGTATTAAAAACTTAATTTGGAAGTTAAACACTAAGAACACTTCAGCTGCTTTGTGAGGTTGTGATGTTGCTGCAAACATTTCCAACTTAGAACACTTAGAATGGCTTCATAAATAATTTAAAGAGAAACATACAGTAACTCAATGTGTTTTAATGAGTGGTACAATACACTAAAAGTATATTTCTTTGAAACAAACATTTTATATTAATGGAGAAAAGTAAAACAAAGTACATTTATATTATGGATCAAGTGCTGAGGTTCAAACTGCAAGAGGGTAATGTACAAAGTTATTTCAAGATTTAACATTTGCAGAATTTATTCAGCAGGATATTGGAAGTTCCTTACCAATACTTTACTCCGTTATTTCCCACAATAACCACAGGCATGACTCTCACTTGAGAGTCATACACATAAGAAAACATGAAACTGAGAAATGCAATTCAGACCATCAAGCCTATTCTTTCCACAAGCAATGCATTCCACGATCACAGACTCTATACAATCTACATAATCTCCTGAGGAAAGTTTCTTCAAACTTCCTCCATTCCACCTATCACACACTCAAGATCAAGCAAACTTCCAGGCCTACCTAATCCGACAATTTATACAACCTCCACGAGTTGTCTTCATTATCTGGCATTTCCAGCTCAGGGAACATTACTTACCAGAGTGTCTGATAATCTGCATCGCTATACATACCATGGGTTATATGACGCTCAAACCCATTCCTAACCAGATTTTTTACTAAAAGGCATTGACTTAACACAGCACTAGCTGCATTATTTGAGAATTAATTCTATATCTCAAATCTTACTGGACTTCTGTTAATTTTACACTTGTGGCTTCTGGCTCTCTGCTCACAGTCCAAGCACAAGAAGTTCTTTGCAACTACATCATCCATTTATCTCAACATTTTCAAATATTAGATGATGCTTCTTTCTCAATCTTCTTTCTGAGGAAAACTACTTTAGCTCGAGGTGTCTCTCATAGAGTCACAGAGAGATACAGAACCGAAACAGGACCTTCGGCCTACCGAGTCCGGGCCGACCATCAACCACCCATTTATACTCTTCTTCTTCTTCTTTGGCCTGCTTGTCTCGAGAGACAATGGGTAAGCACCTGGAGGTGGTCAGTGGTTTGTGAAGCAGCGCCTGGAGTGGCTTTAAAGGCCAATTCTAGAGTGACAGACTCTTCCACAGGTGCTGCAGATAAAATTGGTTGTTGGGGCCATTACACAGTTGGCTCTCCCCTTGCGCTTCTGTCTTTTTTCCTGCTAAGTCTCTTCGACTCGCCACACTTTAGCCCCGCCTTTATGGCTGCCCGCCAGCTCTGGCGATCACTGGCAACTGACTCCCACAACTTGTGATCAATGTCACAGGACTTCATGTCGCATTTGTAGATGTCTTTAAAACGGAGACATGGACGGCCGGTGGGTCTGATACCAGTGACGAGCTCGCTGTACAATGTGTCCTTGGGGATCCTGCTCTGCCATCTTCAACAAAGAAAAGTACAACACAGTAACAGGCCATTCGGCCAAGCGGCTCACATGGCCAAGCCATCTCAAGCGCCGCTGGCTCAGTAGGGTGCATATGCTGGGGATGTTGACCGCCTCGAGGACTTCTGAATTGGAGATATGGTCCTGCCACCTGATGCCAAGGATTCTCCGGAGGCAGCGAAGATGGAATGAATTGAGACGTCGCTCTTGGCTGACATACGTTGTCCAGGCCTCGCTGCCATAGAGCAAGGTACTGAGGACACAGGCTTGATACACTCAGACTTTTGTGTTCCGTGTCAGTGTGCCATTTTCCCACACTCTCTTGGCCAGTCTGGACATAGCAGTGGAAGCCTTTCCTATGCGCTTGATGATTTCTGCATCGAGAGACAGGTTACTGGTGATAGTTGAGCCTAGGTAAGTGAACTCTTGAATCACTTCCAGAGCATGGTCGCCGATATTGATGGATGGAGCATTTCTGATGTCCTGTCCCATGATGCTCGTTTACATGAGGCTGACGGTTCGGCCAAATTCGTTGCAGGCAGCCGCAATCCTGTCGATGAGTCTCTGCAGACACTCTTCAGTGTGAGATGTTAATGCAGCATCATCAGCAAAGAGGAGTTCCCTAATGAGGACTTTCCGTACTTTGGTCTTCGCTCTTAGACGGGCAACGTTGAACAACCTGCCACCTGATTTTGTGTGGAGGAAAATTCCTTCTTCTGAAGACTTGAACGCATGTGAGAGAAGCAGGCTGAAGAAGATCCCAAACAGTATAGGTGCGAGAACACAGCCCTGTTTCACGCCGCTCAGGATAGGAAAGGGGTCTGATGAGGCGTCGCTATGCTGAATTGTGCCTTTCATATTGTCATGGAATGAGGTGATGATATTTAGTAGCTTTGGTGGACATCCAATCTTTGCTAGTAGTCTGAAGAGACCATGTCTGCTGACGAGGTCAAAGGCTTTGGTGAGATCTATGAAAGCAACATAAAGCGGCATCTGTTGTACGTGGCATTTCTCCTGTAGCTGGCGAAGGGAGAACAGCATGTCAACGGTCGATCTCTCTACACGAAAGCCACACTGTGCCTCAGGGTAGACCCGCTCGGCCAGCTTCTGGAGCCTGTTTAGAGCGACTCGAGCAAAGACTTTCCCCACTACGCTGAGCAGGGAGATTCCACGGTAGTTGTTGCAGTCACCGCGGTCACCTTTGTATTTAAAGAGGGTGATGATATTTGCATCGCGCATGTCCTGTGGTACTGCTCCTTCGTCCCAGCACAGGCAAAGCAGTTCGTAAACTGCTGAAAGTATAGCAGGCTTGGCACTCTCGATTATTTCAGGGGTAATGCTGTCCTTCCCAGGGGCTTTTCCGCTGGCTAGAGAATCAACGGCATCACTGAGTTCCGATTTTGTTGGCTGTACGTCCAACTCATCCATGACTGGCAGAGACTGGGCTGCATTGAGGGCGGTCTCAGTGACAACCACCCATTTATACTAATCCTATACTAATCCCATATTCCCTCTCACATCCCCACCTTCCCTCAATTCTCCTACCCACATTAGGGGCAATTTTTTTTTGCAATGGCCAATTTACCTATCAACCCGCAAGTCTTTGGCATGTGGGAGGAAACCCACGTGGTCACAGGGAGAACTTGCAAACTCCGCACAGGCAGTACCCAGAACCGAACCCGGGTCGCTGGAGCTGTGAAGCTGCGGTACTAACCACTGCGCCACTATGCCACCCTCCTGTGAGCTTAGTGCCCAAATCCTTAAATAAGTACAATTTTACATTAGACAGACTTTAAAATGCCAATTCAAGAATTTAAGTGTTGTATAAAGCTCTGAAACAGCAAATTCATGTCAACACTCTGATATATGCAACATTTTTACCAATTCACAATTTTTCTCTTTACATGGGTGTCATTGCTTTGGATATGTGAGAATGGAAAACAAAAAAAGCAACTTTCTTCGATCCAAACCTTCCATCCCTCCAAATTTTTATGAGATGAAAGCTGTCTTAAGGATCACTGGTGTGGAAAGACCACTTGCCTATGTTGCCGATCTGAGGACAGTTGTAACAAATTATGGAACATAAGGTACCAATTATCCATGAAGGCCACCTAACATTAACTGTAGGTAGCTTTTAGTATCATTTTCAACATTTCTAATTCTGCGACTCAATGGATCCGGAAACAATGAAAAGAAAGAGCAAAACAAAAATTCATTCCAGCATTGTGACACAAGAGAGATGCGATTATTCCATCAGCTCAATACTTGACAGGCAACTAGGCAGACAATACTAGTGCCTTTTGTCAAAATAAGGGCAACAGACTTTTTGGCAATAGCACAAACTCCACATAACAGCCTTACACCTGCCAATGGAAAACTAAAACAAAGAAGCACATTCTATAATTTATAGATATATTCAGAATCCTAGTGAGCCACACAATTAGGAATTGGAACGGATACAGAAAAAGATTTGATTTTAAAACTTATTCATCTCAAGTGGACTGTAAGCGGACACAGCAAACAACTTGCATGCTTCTACTCTTAGCATGGAAATAAAAGAAGAAAACTGGTGACTTACACTGTTCTCATTGTAGCAGTACGTGACTTTTGCTTGAATGTCACCAACATTTAGTGCTGGAGCAATCTTACTGGAGGTAAACCTCAGACGAGATCTGAAAAAATAAATTAAAGTTGACAATACTTTGTGTGCTAACAAAGTATCAATTTCTATATTTATCATATATAATACCCTCTTTTACAACAACATCACGTAACATCTCCAAAATAATTCACAAAATTCAATTTAAATCTCCTTTGCTACTGACCCTAGCTCATTCAAAATCTTTCAGTGTGGTCCCCTCTTGTGAGATATAAACTATACCTCAATAATCTACACATTTACTTTGCATTTGATAGTATTTTCCTTAAATGTGCTTGGTAAAAACAGGACTTCAGACAGGGGTTGAAACAAGTTTAGCCACTCATTGCGAAGGGTTCATTTATTTATTTTTCAAATGACCACATGGAAAAGTACCATGGCACCTGTGAAACTGTACACCATTGGTAATAACCCCTTCAGGAAAGGAGAAAACACTGGGGGATAAATGAGAAGTACAGCTGTATGGGAGAAACAGAAGACTTCAAAGACAAACAAACAACAATTACATTGTGTTTTTATTGATACCTACTTGGTCACTTTCTTTCCATCCCCTTGAGATTTTCCATCTACCTCGCAATCTCCCACATCCTCAGTAGGACTCTGGGGTTCTATTCGGGGGAATGCTGTCTTCAGTGTGTCCACAATCGCACTGACAACAATCTGCAGGAGAAGCAGCCCATGCTAAGACAAATTTCCTTGTAGCTGTTGCAACCAACCCCATTAAAACCCTTCACCAGCATAAATTTCTTGCGTGTTTGGACAAAATATCCCAGGTATAGCCCCAAATACAAGCATCACCTATTCCTTTAGTAGACCCTTGTAATGCTGGTTTCTTTGAATGTCATCAAATGCTTCAAAATATTAAGAAAAATTAGAAAGCAATTTTGTTGGGGATCCACTTTGGCTCAAACTTCACATCTACCATTCAAAAACAGTTCTAATGTACCCCAACATCAGCAAACGCAGCCTGAGAACTGAATATCTCTAACAAGAAAATATGCAGCTATCACTATGCAGTATTAAACAGACAGCAGCTCTTGAAGAAAAGCTGTTTAATAAAAACTTTCCCAAAATTATTCAAACATTCACAAAGTTACCTTGTCAATCCTGGAGACAAATGATTTCTTCACAAAAGCAATTCTGGCGTCCGTGTTTAGAGCCAGAAACTCCTGCATTTCTTCAGAATACGCACTTTCAGGAATGGCACACAGTTGCTGCATAAGAAGGAGAGAAGATTATTTCCTTATCTGCTCCACATTGAAGACAGGGCAGAAATAAAATAATAATAACTCAAGTTAACAAACAGAATGAGCAGATTTGGTCTTTTCATTCACTTTCAGCTCCTTGGCTGTATGTATACAGAAGTAAATTCTGGTAAACCATTTGACTATACCTTGAGGTTGTAATAAATTAAATAAAGGCTTAAGAGAGATCATTATCTTATTGACAAGAGATCGACTTAAACTTTTCAAAACATATCATCTATCTATGTATAATACAAATGATGCAGGCACTGCCAGTGATATATTTGTATACCATTTCCGAAATATATCCCTCGGCAGACAAGAGATGTCCACCAACTGAAAATTTGGTGGCAGACCCGCCTCTGCCTGGCCTGGGGATCCGGACAGCATTTTGCGGTCCACAAGCCTTTAATTGCTCAGAGACGGGACTTCCACCTCAGTGAGGCAGGAAGCCCCGCCTAATGGAGCTGCCGGCCAATCAGCAGGCCAGCAGCTTAGTCCTCGCAGCGCCACCGGGGGTGGTGGCCACTGCTGGGGCGGCAACCCAGCCATTGGAAAGATGATGTAAGGGAGCCCCGGAACAAAGGTAAGTTTTTGGAGCCTCGCTGGGAGTGATCGGTCGGACCCCAGCGAAGCAAGTGTGGCCGATTGGGGGGACGGGGGGCGTGTTGGGTATTGGGGGTGGTTGGTGCAGCGGGGGCGGCACTCCGTCGGGCAAAGGGTGCTGATCAGGGGTCCCCCCCTCCCAAACCAGGCCGTCAGAAAGCACCTGCTTTTGTCAGGTGGCTTCTTTTGGGCCTGGGTCACCCGACCAGCCATGGTAAAATCCCTGTGGCGGTGGGCAGAGGCCCTTAAGTGGCCACTTAAGGGCCGTTTTTCACTGCCACCGCCCTGAATAAAGTGGGAGCGGGTCGGGAAGGGCCCCCCCCCCCACCCCCGAGCCTCCCACCCCATTTTACGCCACGCCCCCCAAACCCCCAGCCACCTTCCCGCTCTTTGGGGGGCTGTAAAATTCCGGCCCATGAGCAACAAAATAGCCAACAAGCAGTGAAATCACAAACTGATTAGGCTGGCCATCATAAAGTACTGCTTGTATTCAGTTTATAAAGTGTCCCATTTTCTAATGCATTAGACAAATTCTATTCTCATGTTGCCACAGTTTATTTTCAGACACTGTTGAACATTGGCTACATGTGGAATTCTTGTGTGAGACTCAAGTAGAAGGTGTTTATCACAAGAGATGCCAGGCCAGGGACAGACAGCTGTTGCATAGGATGCAACATGTAAAGCAATAGGCAAACAGCAGCTTCTTTATGGGGTCCATAGGAAATGGACACAAAGGAGCAGAATTTGGAAAATGCCATTTCAGTGATACTTTAATTGAAACAGAAGGTCAATGGTAATTTTTATTAAAATATGGCAAATATAGGATGACTGCACAGACAGTACATGAGAAATTTTGGGATGTCTCAGTCCAGCTCCTATTGGCAAACATCTGTTATAAAATTGCCCATAATACTGCTCAAACTGACAATCTTAATGAGCGAAGCCACAGTTGACTGATGTTGGAAAAAGCGAACATTAGGAACTGCATTCCTATGATTGGACTTGAATCGCATTATTGAAACTACGTTGGTGAAAATTGACCTGTACCTAACGCTGCCACACCAACTCTGGGTGTACCCAATGTTAACTCCAGGTGCCACAAGTAGATAAATGTTTTTGCTTTGATGAGCACAAGACATCATAAATACCCAAATTTATTTTTCAATAAAGGGGTTGTTAATGCATGGACTGGATATATCCAAGAGAAGGACCGTCTCGGGGCTGAACGAGGCACTGCAAGAATAGGTTAGACTGGTTTAAAATTGGTCACCTATCTCCCATAGGTAAAGAAACAATATCATGTATTACTTTTCTCCTACCTTAAGGAAGGTCTCAAGAAGGCTTTTTCGAGCCTCAACTTTATCACTGTCCATGTTTCCAAATGGCAGGTCAGGAAAGAGCTTCTTTGGTCCTTTCACATCTGGAACCAACAAAAATCTATTAATGAGAATATCAAACAAAATCTGCATTTAAAAAGGGCTGCATTTGCTGACACCACAAACACTAAGTGGCGCAGTACTAGCACACATGCAAATACAGCCTCATTGACTGAAACATCATTGTCTGTGACTTCTCAGGCAGCTGCCAATAATAACGATGGCACTGCTCAATTTGACACTAAAAATTGAACCCAAACACTCATCTCTCAATGGCTGCGACTGCCGTCTCCACACACCTCCCCCAACAGTACCCCACTCCTTCCCACGATCGGCGTTTCTCTTCCCACGATCACCGCCTCAATTGCCTCATTCACTTTCCCGCTCCCTCCCGCAATCGCCACTTCTCTTCCCCACTCCCTCCTGTGCCAACCATCTCACTGCTCCATCACACTGCTCCCGCCTTCTCGCCACTCCGTCTCGCCGTTCTCTCCTGCGCCCATCTGCTCACCATTTCCTCCCCGCCTGGAGAAGCAGCGGGTGATGGGGGTGAGGAGGGAGCGGCGAAGAGTCGGGATCAGCGGAATGGAGCAGCAAGTAGGTGGGCGTGGGACAGGAGAAGAGAAGCGGTGATTGAGGCAGCGATCGTGGGGGGAGTGGGAAGAGAAAGAGGCGATTGAGATGCCAATTTGTTTTGGGGGAGTGGGGGGGGGTGGAGGCGGCGATCACGGCCATCAAGGGGTGAGGCAACACTCGGATGTCATTACATCTGACATCATTACTTTGTGAGACAGCCACACACATGTGCAACCACATACTGGCAAGTTAGCAAATGTTCAGGCACACCGATGTCGTCGATTGCTCTGTGCATGTTCTGCGTTGTCAGGAGACCCTCCATTTAACAAAGGTGCCCTTTCTGCACATGGCAGTTTGAAGGTGATATTTTAGAAATATTGTAGTTGTGTTACCTGAAAAAACTGAAAAGCTCCCAAAGCAAACTCACTGCTTAAGTTTAAATGGGGTTTGACTAGCTGAGAACACAGAAAAATGTGGAAAGTATTAAAATATTCTATAAGTTTTGCTAAAATTCTACCACTCTGACGCAAATATCATTTAAATTCATAGAAAAAATAAGAATACTATTAGAAGAAATATGGAATGCGACTCATGAGAATAAAACTTCTTAATCCATTTATCCACTCAATGGACTATAAGTATAGTCCAAAGTGAAAGGGGAAAAGTTTAGGGGGGTTATGCGTGGAACGTTCTTTACGCAGAGGGTGGTGGGTGCCTGGAACGCGTTGCCAGCGGAGGTGGTAGATGCGGGCACGATGGCGTCTTTTAAGATGTATCTAGACAGATACATGAATGGGCAGGAAGAAAAGAGATACAGAACCTTAGAAAATAGGCGACATGTTTAGAGAGAGGATCTGGATCGGCGCAGGCTTGGAGGGCCGAAGGGCCTGTTCCTGTGCTGTAATTATCTTTGTTCTTTGTTCTATAATTTGGTTATTCAAATGTTAATATGGGTAAAGCAGCATGTCACATATTTTATTAAAATTTAAAGTTTTTAAAAATTATAGAAAATAACTGCATATTTTGAATATGGGCAAATGCACAGAGTTGAAATTATCAACATACATTAATATATAATGTTTTCCATCTGACTGAACAGTTTGCAGGATACATGATAAACATAGCATTTTCAGAAAAGGTTGAGTGAAACAGTTAAAGCACTATAAAATATGGTGGGATATGGACACTACATTAGTGCATTCCACATGTTAAGCTCCCAAATTTAGACAGTGCCGAACAGAGACAAAGTGCTTCCTCAAAGGAAGAGTGAGAAAAACAGTCAACCAGGGATGCTTACATGAATCTCTTGATATGAAAGTGGCAAGAGCAGAAGCAAAGCCAGATGTATGCAGTGCACACATTCGTGCTCGTTTTCATTTCCTCGCCCCACTACTTAGTGCCACAGCCCCTCCGACTTCCTGTTACTCTGGGAGATGAAATGCAACTATGGGTGGGAATTCTTGCTGTAGGTTTGCGTTTCTTACTTTTGAGGAGCTTGCGTAGTTCTGCCTTTTCCTCCAGCCTAGTTTGCAGATTCAAGAATTCACTGTAGCGCCGATTAACAGTGTGGTATGCCACCTGCTGGAGCGTTCCAGGATTCTCCGTGTCCAGTGCAGTTTCATACTGTTAAGAGATAAATGTGCTTGTCACTACAAAGTAAGTGATGTCACTATTGGATATACAACATTCAAACAAACCAACTCAAAACCCACTGCCTTGTCAACATTTAATATATACAAAGTCCAGGCAGACCTATTCCATCTCTGTATTGGATGTACATTATTCTCTGTAAATATTTTTGATGTTTATTTCTTATTCAATGAAATCTGAACCCGACAAATAAGTGGAGAGGTTAATTTGGGGTACTGGAGGAATTTGCTTTGTAGAGCTGAACTGCTTTTTTCTTACCTTTCTTAAAGTTACTTTTGCTCTTTGTTTTGTGCATTATTGCACTTGAAGAACCTTATTTTTATTATGTATTCCATGCTGAATATGCACTGAATCACAAGGGAGTCTCAGCAGCAACACAACATTAAATTAATAGCCTTTCCCTGCTTTTCATTGGGTTAATTTTTAAGCCTGCTAACTCATTGGGGAAATGACAGGGAGGAATTTCTAAGGACCACAGGGAGAAAGCGCATAACCGACATTCACAGCGACAGTCACTAATCCAGCAGAGTTTCGTGACTGGGTCATTTCAACATGTACTTCAGTTCCACTCTCTCAAGCTATGATTCATTAACTTCTGCACATGATTTCATCCTCATTCAAGGTTTAAAGAAAGGTATTCACTAATGTTTTTAAAAGAATTAGAAAGAAAATTTTGAGTCAACTAAAGCTCTTTCTTCATATGTGACTGAGAAGCTTTAAGCATGATCTTAACCACTCAGAAAACTTCAAGAACCATTCAGTGCATATTCAGCATGGAATACATAATAAGGATTCAAAATATTTTTAAAGTATCATCAAGTGGAACACTACATAAAACAAGGAGCAAAATGACCACAGATGCCCCAAAGCTCATACAGACAATAAAGTATTTCTGAAGTATAGGGGGGAATTTTATGCTCTCCCCCGCGGTGGGTTTAGAGGAGGGACAGCATGTAATCGGGTGGGATGGTGGCGGGGGGACGTAATTAAGTCCAGGGCGGGAAGTAGAGTATGGTTACCCGACCCGATGACATGTGTTGGGTTCGGGTCTGACATTCGGACTCGGGTCGGGTCAGACAGAGTGCTGCCTTTTGGTCAGGGAGGGAAAAGCTTCAAAATTTGAACAACCAGGACGTCAAGGCAGGAACCATGCATCCAGACTCCGCACTAGTCTGCAGTGACAGATTCCATCCAAGGTAGAGCACAACCTCTTTGATATCATCAACTTCATTCCGGTAGTCGGGTGGGGTCGGTCGGGGAAAAAAAAGTCAAAGGACTCGGGCCGAGTCGGGTTCTGATTGGATGTGGTTCTGTCAGGCTCAGGACAGGTCTCAATTGTATACCCGAGCAGGCCTTTAGTTATGAACGGCCTTCCCACCCCGCTGTCAATTGGGGCCCTTAAGTGGGCAATTAATGCCCGATTAAGACCCTCATCCCGCTGCTATAATTAGCCCAGCAGCGGGCAGCCATGTCGCCGCACGGGATGCAGGGCAAGAAAAATCGTGTGGGTTGCTTGCCGGTACAGGGAGGGGGTCCCTCGTTAAAAGACATTGAGTGCCACCCCCCTGCCCTTGCTGTCGACCCCACCTATACACCCCTCTCGCAACCGCCCCCCCCCCATCCCACTAGACCCCTCCCGCCCTGACCCACCTGTGGCCTGGGCCCAGCACCGCTCCTGGGCCTCGGGTGGGTGCTCCGCGGCAGTTAAAGAGCTGCCAGCTTCTGAGTGGCTGGCAGCTCTCAGAAGGCGGCACTTCCGTCGTCGGGGTCCTTGATCTCACAGAAGACCCGCTGCTGTCCAGTTAAGTGCCTAATTGGCACTTGATCTAGCAGGCCTCCCAGAGAAGGGGTGACGTGGAGCTCTCGCCACTGCTTTTGCCAAAGGTCAAGGCCTCCTCCACCTGGATAAAATCCCAGCCATAGTCACTGCTGTGATATTGGAAAAGCAGCAGCAAATTTGCGCACATCAAGTTCCCACCAACAGCAGTGTGATAATGACCAGTCAATCTGTTTTCGTCATGCTGACTGAAGGATAAATATTGGCCAGGACACCAGGGATAACTCCCAATACACTTCTTTGAAATAGTGGTGGGACCTTTTAGATCCATCTGAGAGGACAGGCAGGGCCTCGGTTTAACAACTCATCTGAAAGACGGCACCTCTGACAGTGCAGCACTGCCTCATTACTGCAAAGGACTGTCATCTTTTTGATTTTTGTGCTCAAGTACTGGACTACGTCTTAAACCCACAACCTTCTGACTCAGAGGTGAGTGAGCTACCAACTGAGCCTCAGCTAAAGTTCAGTGTCCCAACTCTCCAAATATCACATCCAATTGTATCTGGAAAGTTCCCGATTTCTTCCCTCTACTGCCCTGCCCAGCAAATTACTCCAAACAGTTACATGAAGAAATTCTTCTGAAAATCGGTATAAATGTCATAACATAACACATTCTTGGTTTGAGCTCACATTATGGGCAATTTAATTCCATCAACACACCAAGATTCCTCAATAGTTTCATTCCCAAAACAGTCCATCCCATATCAAAAACAAACTCAATGAGATCTCCAACTGCTGAGTTGCTAAAACCAGCATGTGACTAGATCAACAGCAACTTACATTTATATAGCGCATTCAACAGAGGAAATGTCCCAAAGCATGTCACAGGATCATTTTCAAACAAAATTTATCACCGAGCCACATAAGGAGATATTAGGAGAGATGACCAAAAAGATAGGTTTTAAGGAGTGTCGTAAAGAAGGAAAGGGAGGTAGAGAGGTGGCGGTGTTTAATGGGGAAATTCCAGAGCTTTGGGACCAGGCAACTGAAGGCACAGCCACCAATGATGAAGCAATTAAAATCAGGGGTGCACAAGGGGCCAGAACTGAATGAGCACAGAGATCTCGGTGGGCTGCAGAGCTGGAGGAGGTTACAGAGACACACGTGCTCATGCACACACAATGGTAAAATAACACAGGGAAAATAAAACAGCCTTCAATACTCAGGCGAACACCAAACATTGGAACACAGTAACTATCATGGTGTCTTTCTAAAGTCAACACTTTAAATATCACACATTGATATATTTAAAATCCAGTGTCACAAATGCATTAAAGTTTTTAAAAAATTATGTTAAGAATCATAGTTTTCACTTTCTATGCAAATTTTCCTCCCTTCTTTTTATTCCTGCAAGCATTGACTCCTTGATTCCTTGTATTTCTAACATTCCGTAAGCCAAAGACACCCTCTGATACCTTGTGTAAGTGATCATTATTCATATCTTGAGTGAGTGTCAGAAAACCATTCAGCCACCGAGGCTGTCCTCATTAGATGTCCACTTGCATGCACTCCCAGGAAAGGTCACCGTGTCATACAATCTTACAACACAGAAGGCCATTCATCCCATCATGCCTGTGTGGGTTCTTTGCTCTTTCCCTGCTCTTCCCCACAGCCCTGAAAATTTTCCGCTTTTCAAATATATATCTAATTCCTTTTTGAAAGTTACTACTGAATCTGCTTCTACCGCTCTTTCAGGCAGTGCATTCCAGATCATCATAATTCACTGTGCAAAAACATTTTCTCATCTCCCCGTTGGTTCTTTTGCCAATTATATTAAATCTATGCCCTCCGCTTACCGAATCTCCTGAGAGGGAAACAGTTGCTCCTCAATTAGTCGACCAATATCCTTCATAATCCCAAATATAACAATCAGAAACAGGAACACTGAACAATTGCCCCCGTTACAACCCACAGGCACAGAAGTCCAGGCTGAGATGAGCTAACTCAGCAAGAGATTGAACCTATGATGTTCCTGGTCTTTGTAACTAAACCATTCAATGCTTAAACTGACTGAGTCATCACAGGAGTCACAATCGTCCAAACCCCAACAGATGAGTATGATATAGTATAATGACTTGTTTCATCACCCTAAAGTAACTTGCCTTAATAGTATACAGTGTGTAAGGGTGAAATCCCCCTCCTCTGTGTTCTTTTGCTGTGACTGTTCCACTGATTCTCAAATTGTGAATCACCACTGGTGTGTCTGGGCTGCAAATAGGTTCGAAACTGTATGTGGACATATTCACTGAAGAAGGTGAAGATGTATACACAGGTCCTGCAGACACAACATCTAAGGAGTTACAGGTTGAACTATCTGATGGAATAGTCTCCTTTTCCTGAAAAGAGTGCTGTCTGGAAAGAATTCGGATAGTCTCATGAGCGAGAACAGTGGTGGAGGTGGCCAGTTTAGCAAACGTCTCTTCTTTCCCAACATCATCAACATGCTCAAGCACCAGAGAAGCTGGGTTTTGGTCAAACGATGGCACACTAGTATCTGTATCCGAAATTGCGGATTCTCCTACGTTTAGCTCATCGCTGCTTGCATCTTCTACTGTATCAAAAGTATTAGTTAGTTCCATTGGAGTCAGCCTGTCCACAGCCAGCTCTTCAGTTGTTAACAGTGTTAAAGATTCTGTGGAATCCTTTCTCACATCAGAATGGGGAGATTCGGGTTCAAATTCCTCACATGAATAGAAGAGGTTTAGCTTATCTGGTCTTTGGTGATCACAGCTACTGCTGACATTTCCTATAGATTTCTCAACCTTTTCATTTAGTTTACTCACACTTCCATCTATTGATATATCAGTCTCCTCCGTATTGGGTTCCAGACTATCAACCACATCATAGTTGGGAAAATCTTCAGCTTTAGGAGTTGGTATTGTTTCAGCAATTACCTCTTTTTGGGGTTTCAAGAGTAAAGAAGTCGGCACTTTCAGGTGCAAAGGTTGCTGCATCACCTCAGCTGCCTTATTGCTCGATTTTGTAAAAATTTCTATGATGATACCATTTATCCAATCTGGGTCTGCCATCTTACTTATAAGGGGTAAAAGCACATTGCACATGATCAGTTCTCTCACCACAAACCTCCCTGTCCTGGTTTCCAGATTGGGATAGGGTACCAACACATGCAGAAGCAGATCAACAATGCCCCGGGCATAATTCACTTCTGTTGCAGAACTCTGAAGGGCTATATGAGGGTCATTGACTTTGCAGTACGTTTTCCACATAGACTGAATTTCCTCCACTCGGTGGCGGCCAATCCTCTCGCGTGATGTCTTCTTTGCCTTCATGTAAATCTCCAGGTGGCAGCTACATAAAACAAGGATTTTTTGGGCCAGTCCCTTCTTGTCCACACCCTCCATCCTCCTCTTCAGCTCCAAAGCCATGGCATGCATTGCTCTCTGCACCTCATTCTCAAACTCTGGCTCCTTACTGACAGTCCTGTACCAAGAGGTGACAAAGTCCCTGATTATCTTGGTGATAGTGCTCTCAATCTCTTTGGCCAGATGCAGTTCTGAGTCTGCTTGGGGAAGGGTGGGCTCCAGCCTGATAAATCTTTCCAGGTGAACCAGGTTGGTGGGGCTGAGCACCATCTGTGAGCCCAGCCATCCCCCCAGCAACACCAGCAGCACCGAAGCACATAGCAACCAGATATTGAGCAGCAGCTGGAGGAAGAGGCAGGCCAATACCAGGACCCCGAGCCCCAGCCACCTCCTCTGCAGCAGCAGCTCGTTCAGCAGCCGGCCTGAGTCCTCCACACTCCCCGGCTGCATCCCGTTAGCAGCCCACGGCACCGCGACAATTAGCAACCGTTTGCAGCTTTAACCCAGAAACAGAGCAGCGGCCGAGCGTTTGTTTACATCAAAATATCCGGGAAAGATTAAGGTTAAGAACTGTTCAGCTGCAAACCCGAAAACACCGGGTCAGCGCCACCTAGAGCAAAGGAGGACCTCACCTGCAGCGCCACCAACAACGCAGGAGGACCTCGCCTGCAGCGTCACCAACAAAGCAAAAGGACCTCACCTGCAGCGCCACCAACAGCGTAGGAGGACCTCGCCTGCAGCGCCAGCTAGAGCACAGGAGGCCCTCGCCTGCAGCGTCACCTAGAGCACAGGAGGCCCTCGCCTGCAGCGCCACCTAGAGCACAGGAGGCCCTCGCCTGCAGCGCCACCTACAGCATAGGAGACCTTCGCCTGCAGCGACAGCGTTGGAGACCTCGCTTGCAGCGCCACCTACAGCAAAGGAGGCCCTCGCCTGCAGTTACAGCGTCGGAGACCTCGCCTGCAGCGCCGCCTGCAACGCAGGAGGAACTCGCTTGCAGTGACAGCATGGGAGACATCGCCTGCAGCGCCACCTAGAGCACAGGAGGCCCTCGCCTGCAGTGCCACCTGCAGCACAGGAGGACCTCGCCTGCATCGCCACCTGCAGCCTGGGCGGACCTCGCATGCAGCCCCACCTACAGCGCAGGAAGACCAAAATTAGGGTAGTCAGAAATTTATCCAAAATTGCTCATTTCGATTCACTTTAGTTTTTGAATTTAGCTTCCCCCTCCATCCTACTGAATAGAACACTAACTACTCATAGGGCTTAACATCAGTGATATGATGCAGATATTGCCACGAGGTATCGATATAGCAATGTGACTAAATTATCAAACAGTGCACATGCTACACCTGTAACTGGTTCTTTAACAGTTCCAAAACTTGCCTTTCCTGGAAGTCAGAGAGATACACTATTCCACTGAAGTTAAATAGCAACACTTTCATTACAGCAAAGAAACTGGGTATTTGTTCTAAAGTTTCTAGAATACAATGTAGACTATGAGTATTATGATATCTGGATTATGAGTGTTCGCTCTCCCTTGACTGTATATGTGCAATTTTGAATGTGTTTCAAAAGTCATAAGCTGGAGGATTGGGAGGATTTTAGAATCCAGCAAAGGAAGGCCAAGAAATTGATAAAGAGAGAATAGAATATGAATATAAACTAGCAAGGAATATAAATATGGATTTAAAAAGCTTCTATAGGTATGTAAAAAGGAAAAAAAGTAGCAAAGACAAATGTGGGTCCATTACAGGCCGAGACAGGAGAATTTATAATGCGAAATAGAGAAATGGCAGAGAAGCTAAATAATTACTTTGTGTCTGTCTTCACGGAGGAAAATAAAAGAAGTCTTCCTGAAATAATTGAGATCCAAGGGTCCAGTGACAGTAAGGAACTGAAAGAAATTAGGATTAGTAGAAAAAGTAGTATTGGAGAAAGTTGACAAATCCCCGGGACCTAAGGATCTTCACCCTAGAGTGTTGGAAGAGATGGTTACTGAGATAATGGATGCATTGGTGATCATCTTTCAAAATTCTATAAATTCGGCAACGGTGCCTGCAGATTGGAAGATTGCAAATGTAACCCCACTGTTTAAGAAAGGGGGCAGAGAGAAAATGGGGAACTACAGACCTGTTTGCCTGATGTCAGTAGTAGGGAAAATTCTAGAATGGTCTGATTTGGCAGAGTCAACATGGATTTATGAAGGGGAAATCATGTTTGACAAACATGTTAGAGTTTTTTGAGGATGTTACTAGCAGAGTGGATAAGGGGGAACCAGTGGATGTGGTGTAGTTGGACTTTCATAAGGCTTTTGATAAAGTCCCACACAGGAGGTAGGTAAGCAAAATTAAAGCGCATGGCATTGGGGGTAATATACTGGCATAAATTGAGGATTGGGTAACAGGCAGAAAACAGAGAGTAGGAATAAATGGGTCATTCCCAGGTTGGCAGGCTGTGGCCAGTGGGGTGCCGCAAGGATCAGTGCTTGGGCCCCAGCTGTTCACAATCTGTATCAATGATTTGGATGTGGGGACCAAATTGTAATATTTCCAAGTTTGTAGATGACACAAAACTTGGTGCGAAGGTGAGTTGTGAGGAGGATGCAAAGAGGCTTCAAGGGGATTTGGATAAGCTGAGTGAGTGGGCAAGAACATGGCAGATGGCATACAATGCAGATAAGTGTGAGGTTATCCACTTTGGTAGGAACAACGGAGGCACTGAGTATTACTTAAATGGTGAGAGATTGGAAAGTGTTGATGTCCAAAGGGACTTTGGTGTCCTTGTTCATAAGTCACTGAAAGCTGACATGCAGGTGCAGCAAGCAATTAGGAAGGCAAACGGTACATTAGCCTTTATCGCAAGAGGACTTGAGGACAGGAGCAAAGAAGTCTTTATTCAATTGTATAGAGCATTGGTGAGGCCACACCTGGAATATTGTGTGCAGTTCTGGTCCTTTTGCTTGAGGAAGGATATACTTGCCATAGAGGGAGTGCAGCGGAGGTTCCCCAGACTGATTCCTGGGATGGTGGGATTGTCCTACAAGGAGAGATTGAGGAGACTGGGCCTCTATTCTCTGGAATTGAGAAAAATGAGAGGCGATTTCATAGAAACTTACACTATTCTGAAAGGGATAGACAGGGTAGATGCAGAATGGATGTTTCCCCTGGCTGTGGAGTCTAGAACCAGGGGACACAATCTCAAAATAAAGCCATTTAGGACTGAGATGAGGAGGAACTTCTTCATTCAGAGGGTGGTGAATCTTTGGAATTCTCTGCCCCAGGGGGTGGTGGAAGCTCAGTCACTGAGTAAGTTCAAGACAGAGATCGATTGATTTCTAGTTTCTAATGACATTAAGGGATATGGGGTTAGTGCAGGAATGTGGGGTTGAGGTTGAAGATCAGCCATGATCTAGAATGGCGGAGCAGACTCGAAGGGCTGAATGGCCTGCTCCTGCTCCTATGTTCCTATGTTTGAGTAGCCAGAATCTAGTTCCTCATGAGCACAAACTCAGAGCTAAACTGCTTGTAATTCAACACTGATTAGCAGTCTGACTCAGGGGAGATACAAGAATATCAAGCGTGGAGCATGGAAATATTACTTTGGTGAAGCAATTTTGTAAGCCAGACTGCTCACTAACCATCCTTCCCAACCTTTACTGCCTAATTTCTGCACAAGTTTTATAAGTCTATTTCTGTGAAATGTGCTCTTCAATTCTATGACTTGTGGAAAGGTTTAACTAGTTTTGAGAAATTGACATGCCTTTGGGGATTGTGGAATTGCTAAACCTGCCAGTGTCATGTCATGTTTGCAGTCCTAAGAAACTATAGTACCTGCTTGTTTCAAATAAATGGGATCACTTATTGTCATATAATGTTTGTGGTAATTGAATTGCTGAGTAACCCTGCATGTGAGGCAGCTACTATTAGTCAAGATAAACAGAAGATGGAAACACGATATGTGTTCACACTACCAAAGCTTACAAGAAGCGTCTGTAGTCTGGACGTGATTGATTTAACTTGCGAAAACAACTTTTTCAAATGATCTCACAAAGCTTATCTACACATGACCCGTGACTATTGACGCCAGGGGTTCACAGAAAATCAGCTTAAAATTAGAAGATGGCATGGCATCAGACACTGCAGTCGGCTAGGAGTGACCTGGTCAATGACTCGAAGACGCGGAGAGTCAGGACGACGCTGAATGACCGGCCAGCCAAGTCCGCTCCCACGCAAGGGTTATTCAGAGATTCGGGGTATCCTAAGTGTAATTTTCAACAAACTGTTATTTACAATAAATGTTCCCATGCTTCGTGGATACATGTTGAATCTGATCTGAGTGTGTCTCATCCATACTGGTCCAGAGTATGGCTCTGAACTTAAAAGTAAGATTCTGCCATCCTACAATTTGTAGATGGGAGCACAGAGGAACTTTACCCTACATGTAAAATGTGCATTATTGGACATGGGCTTGCCTGAGACTGATACTGACCACAAATTGTTTTTAAACATCCAATCCACTGGCAATCTTCACCGTGATCAACACAAAACTTGTAAATAGGGAAAATCTCCCTTTTCCATAAATCCCGAGACCATTGCAGAATTGAAATGGGGCAGATAGAATGTTCAGCTTCACCCTGGTTATTTGAAGAAATAATAAATCATATCTGTAATACATTAGGATGTGCTTTCTGAACTTTCCGCATTCCTAAATCATGACTACTGTTTGTGCACACATTTTTAGCTTCATTCTTGTAGAAAAATCAGAGTACTCCAATAAAACAAGGATTGAAGGTTTCAATACAATATAATTTTTTGAAGTTGCCTCTTCACATTAAGATTGACCAAAGTTCCACTATGCATTTCTTGAAAGACGCCATAAATGCTTGAGGAGGGAGGGGTTAGGTTTTCTGCATCTTCTTAATTAACATTTTTAAATTTGCTAAGCACGTCACACACTCCTTACCTCAAGCATCACTTTGCTATGCACACTTTTCCCATTAGGTGGGGCTTCATAAACTTCAGCAGCTGCTGATTCTCAGACCTTCAGCACCATTAATGTATTCAGAGGAACATTTGTCTTGTTGAACAGGCAAAAGTTTAAGAGGCTGTCAATCCTGCTAGCCATTCTCCCTCTTCGGTTTCAAATCATGCAATTTCTTTCCCTTTTTTCCCCTCCGACTCACTTTCTCCCTCCCCGCACAATTGTTTGGTTACATTTGGGGCTGTACCTGCTAATCTTTTTTAGAAGGAAAAATCAGGAGTCGGAAGAGCAGAATCAGGCTGAGTGAATGCACCGTCAAGAAAGGTACAAAATCAGCATACAGTTAGACTTCCTTTCTCCAAGTTGTTGCAGAGAATTACATAGAATTTACAGCCATTTGGCCCAACAGCTATGTGATACCTGTGATGTCCCCGGGACTAGAGTGAAGCGTAGCCAAGTTTAGCATAAGGCAAAGACTGCAGCAGCTGAACAAAAAGCCTTCTCCTTTTATTCTGTCTTGTTTTCACTTGCCCTTTGCAAGCATGTGTCTCCTACCTCTAGATACACAATTCACAATGCAATTGCAATTTCAAAACACTACAATGCCTTGCATGTTCAACTAGCCGTCCAACACAGTGTTTGGACTTGAACTTTTCCAAGGTGCTGCATGGCTACAGGTGTCTGTGAATCTATAGTTCAGCAAAAAAGCCATGATCTACAGATAAAGGAAAAGTGAGAAAAATATTTCTTTTGCAGATACCCTACTCTCACGCCTTCCATTGTCTGTGGAATCGGCAAAGACCTGGACCTCCAACTTGATGTCTTCGAGGCCCAACTGCACAGGGAAGCTTGGCAGCAAGAAGAGCCACAGCTGGAAGTAACCCAGTAAGGGAAGTTCATTTAAATATCTTCTGTTTCCTTGTGGGCCAGGAGAAGTAGGTGTTCACCTCTTGGCCCCACAAATAAACCCTGGGCCTCTCCTCTACTAACTACAATGTCCACCTGACACACCAACCCTCCCCCCTCACCCTTCCTCCAAAGTGCCAGAGACTATTCCATCAGGTCCCCTCCTGCTGCCTGAAATCTTGCGCTTGTCAATTGGCCAGCTTGCACTTCCTGCTGGGTTTGGCTGAGGGACTAACAGGGAATTAAAATCTCCTGGGCCTCAGACCTGTACAACTTCCAGCCAACAATTAACATCAGCCCTCAGATGTCACATTTTAAAGCGTCAAAACTAAAGAGAAGGAAAACCCACCATAATTGACCCCGAAGACAGAATTGTAGACATTTGCAGCAAGTTAGCCTCAAATTGACCTCAGAATGTGCCAATTTAGACAACCTCCCCACAAGGAGTACGTGAGCAGTGCCTTTAAAGGGACACGCCAACTCAATTTTAATAGCCAACCATACACTGGGCCCGAGACTACCCAAGAGCAATGTCACAGGTAATAAGCTCATATTTTATAAAAGAATAATGAGGAGCTCTTTCCTATATGTTCTTGGTACATTAACAAAACCATATCTGACTCCAGAGCTCAAGGTTTAAATGCTCATTACGCATTTAATCTCTGAATTCCTTTGCAGAGCTGAATTTACAGGAAACTGCAATACAGATCAGGAATTGTATTCCTTGATATTTAGCAGAACAAGAGTTGTTATGCACCTAGGTTTCATCAGGATTGTTTTTTAAACTACAATATTACACTTCTCTTCAATCTCCACAGTGTGCGATTCATGATATAAACTCTATGGATTCACAGGACGTAGGGCGCCTTCATGTTCTGTTCGTTCAGGGAGCTATGGTATAGCACCTGGTAAAGAATTGAAATCCATACCATTTATATCAGTCCAAGTCATGACTGTTTATTGCATATTAATTGTGTTTAATTGTATGCATGTGATGGGCATTAACTGGGGATTCAATTGTGCTCCTATAAATAGGAACAGATTGAAACTGTGGTGGCTAGGTTAGGAGGTATGTCTACAGAATGTGCATCTCTGTAAACAAAGCTTTAAAAAGTGGGTAAAGATTGGCTCCAGTTCTATCCTTTAGCACCTGGCTTTCTGGAATAGAATAAGTAACACTCCAAAATGACGAGTTATTACTGCTTCAATTTCCATAAAATACAATTTTGTCATAAATAAATGGGATGATATTACTCCATGTGGAGTCTGTAATAGGATTTATGTTCGGAGTTTGTGGTGAAAGGATATGATTCGAAGCATGACTATGATTATTATTGCCAAATCACCAAACAGTTATGTGTAACGCAATTTGCAATTGTATAATCCCACAAACTCTGAGTCAAATTGCAGATGTTGAAGAAAAAGTATAACGCTGTAACTTAATTTAGTTTCCGAAGACATCTATAAACCACTTGATATTTGCTGTTGTGGCTTGTAAGGTCAGTTGAAAAGTTAGGGTGGTTTACAGCCTTATTAAAAACCCCAACATAGGCATAATCCTACCTGGTAAATATAGAAAATATTTAATCACTTCCTGGAAACATTTCCTGCAATATTTTGCCCATTACATCTTGTTGATAACAGCCCTATGACAGGAGAACTGCCAGTACATGCATGTGTGCATATATTTGTGTAAATAAACTTATTGTGCGTAGCATGTGTTTTTTCTAACACATTACACTTTAGTGTCATACTGTGGGCAGCATATTTGTATATATGCAAATTTCCTGGTGCTGACTGATTCAAATTTCTTATTCTTAAAACAGCAACAATTCACCAGTGAAAATTAGGGGCTGTAGCAATCTAAAGGGTGCAAGGCAGATAGAAAATTTTGTCCTGAGGAACTTCTGAGGGTGTACGTAAACATCCAATCAAACATTGTCAGCAAAACCAGCAATAACAGGAAAGTGAAAGGGTGCTCCAATGAAATTGCTCCCAATATGGTTTTTGGCCATCATTAAGCTGAGAACTTACAATAGGAAATAACGTTCGTAATATTTACAAGAAAATGTTTAAAGCTACATGCACAGCAACATTTTCAGGACCAGAATATTCCAGTGGACTATCACTGTAGGTCCAGTAGAAGGCTGTTGAACGGCTGCAAACTTTGCACCGCAGCCTCACAGCTCCAGCGACCCGGGTTCAGTTCTGGGTACTGCCTGTGCGGAGTTTGCAATTTCTCCCCATGACCGTGTGGGTTTCCTCCGGGTGCTCCAGTTTCCTCCCAAATGCCAAAGACTTGTGGGTTGATAGGTAAATTGGTCATTGTAAAAAAATTGCCCCTAGTGTAGGTAGGTGGTAGGAGAATTGAGGGAAGGTGGGGATGTGAGAGGGAAAAATGGGATTAATGTAGGATTAGTATAAATGGGTGGTTGATGGTCGGCGCGGACTCATTGGGCTGAAGCCTTTTTCGGTGCTGTATCTCTCTATGACTCTATAATCTGGATATACTGATCCAGACTTATGCATGGTCTTGTAGTGCTGGATGCCCTCCAGTACCTTATCCAAGGGACCATTATTCAAGTGTTAGCCGTGATGTGAGGTTGGCAGGATATTTGACTGAAGAGCATGGCAGGTGAGCTTTATCCTTACCCAACATCCACACACAAGCATTTCCAGCACAGGTCACTGGACATCAATTAAGAAGGGGATCATTACCACCCCCACTACTGTCCCCACCATCCCTGAAGCCAATTCTCGTGTTACTACAGCTGCGCTGGCAGAGATCAGCGAACTCAGCTCAGACTCAGAGTTGAGCTGAGGACTTCTTTGGTCTGTATGTCTTATTTATTTCCTGGATAAACTCATGGGACCCTGCGGGAGGGAGTTCATTGTCAGAGCTCATAATGTTAGCAGATTTGTTCACTTGTGCTTCATGCTCTCGTCGAATCTTAAGTTCTATGTAGCAACACTGCGTATTAGCATCAGCAACAATAAAAATGAAGTCCCATTTTTAATTTCCGGATGTGTTAGCAATTTATATCATGGGTTTGTATTTACAGGGACATTGTGATCAAGAATTTCTGTCTCTAAATCTTTTCTTTTTGAAACAATAAGAACATTATTACTGTGAAAAGTACGGCTCACTCACTTCAATCTGAACTACTGTTAAATTGCACACAATATTACAAACGTAGCATGGTACTGAGTTATATGAGGTTAAGATTACCTATTTAAACTTGCATTCAAATACCTTGGAGATGCATTGCAATACTTTATTCCCAGTATTGACAAGAGCCTAACATCCGATACAGCGAATAGCCAATCATCCCACCCAAATTCTTTTCCATCTTTACCAACAGGCAATGAGTTAGGGCTGAGTTTTACCAGACCCTTGACATTGCGGGTCATGCATGGTGCGGGGGCTGGTAAAATTCTGCGGGGAGAGGCCCGCCTCAACCCGCGCCACCGAGAAGGGCCCACCGCATATTACCGGTGGCGGGGTGACCTTGGTCCAGCCCCACCCCTGCCGCCTGGCAGTGGGCCCTTCATCTCCATATGTAGATTGCCATTAAATATATTCAAATTAATTTACCTGCCATCCCACACTGATTTTATGGCCTCCGTTCGGCCTTCGCACGCCTTCGGAACTCTGCATGGAGTTCTGAGGCGAGAACATGGTGGGGAGGTGGGGTTGATAAAAATTTCAGGGCGGGAGGGGTGGAGGAGAGGGGAAATCAATTTTTATTGGATGTGGGGATGGTGGGAAGGGGTTGAAGAGCAAAAGATTGAAAGTTGGCGGGGGGGAAAGTTCGTGTATTTGAGAAATCATTTGATGGTCATTTCGGGCAATGAAATGACCACGGAGGGTGGGGGGGAGGTGTTGGGCCTCCATCACTTAATTTTATATTTAATAAAAATCAATAACGTTTTCCCTTTAAAAATTAAAATTAATTGTAAGGGCTTAAAACCCTTTAAAAATGATGCCGGATGCAGCGGCCGCCCCCTCTACGTCATCAGAGATGGCCGTTCCACCTCCTCTATTTAAAAGAGTCCCTGTGCCTAATATCGCAGGAGCTCGGCGGCGGCGGCTGAATGCTGGCACACCACTGTGTTTAAAGGGTGCTGCCACAGGGCGCAGCACCCAAATAAAATTCAACCCTTCGTGTGTACAAAACTGATTCCTATACCAACATCTAATGTTTTTGTTGGAGAAATTTTCTGAGCTTTGCTAATTATTACATAACTTTGTAGAAGCAGAAAAGCAGGACACAGCTTGTAGCTAATCTAACCACAACCAACGGTCATAAATTGTAGACAGAGCAGCTAACCACAATCAGACATTACGGCCAGATATGGTGTCTGGAGTGGGCATTAAATTAAGGAAGTAGCTTGTTATTGTTGAAACTGATGTTTCACTGACCTCGGACCCTGCATGGTGCACCGTTACGTAGGCAGTCTTGTGGGTGCTTATCTAATTGTGAAACTGTTAGCTCTGCCTTTTTTATACTATATAAGTCCACGGCGATCTGTAGCTCTTTGGGAGTAGCGCTGGACCGCATTTAGGTAAGGTGTGCTCCCCCATGATATCATGCAATAAAGGGTTTGATTCTCAACGTCTGAGTCCGGAGAATTTGTTCAACAATTGGGCGCAATCTGGATTTTCTCCAACAGTTTGGCGTAGTCGGCAGGATCCCTGAGTTCACGGGATCCAAAAGAACCTAGTGAAAAAAAAACTAATCGACAGGATCAGGGGTAAGTCAACTTTTCTGCGACCCTGATATCCCAATCACCCAGCCTGAGCCGGAATTAAGAGGACAACTGCGTCCCACGTGAAGGCCAGGAATTAAGTGGGCGAAGGGAACAAAGGGGTCAAGGAAGAATTGGCTGAAACCTGATCAGAAAAGATCTAAAATTCCGCGAAGGGAAGTTGAAAAGGAGATAAGTAGAAAATCCAGTAAAATGTGGCGAATTCGGTGTAGTAGTGGTACCAAATTCTGGGAATTTGGTGATCCTAATTTGAGTTTGCACGAGCTGTTCCTCCACCGGGTGGAGTAAAGAGGCTGTGGGACAAAAGGAGTTAGGACAACCGTCTGGGACGGTGAACGACTGGGGCTGTAACTAAACTACCAAATTGACCCGACAGGCACGTGATCGTTGCTCCTGAGTACACGAGCCGGAATCTGGCCCTAGAGAGAGAGGCTGTGGGACGGAGGGAGAACGAAAGAGCATTGGCCTGAGAGACAGGGGTGTGCCGGTTAGCTGATCTTGAGAATTTAACATTAACTGCGCCTGTTCGTATCCTTGTGTCTATTCATTTTGTTGTGTCTTGTTTGTTTTCCTGTGTTTTAATGCTACTTGATTCATAGAAAAGAACTCGTAAATTTAGAAGGTTTTGAGAAAGTAGAAGTAAGAGTGGACTCAACGGCTTCCAAGAAGGAAGGGTTGCCCCCGGGGACAAGTAAACCATGTCCTCTGGAGAAAGGCGACCCACGTCCGTTTGCCCCCTCAAAGAAGACACAGAAGTGTCACGGTAAATATGTGTTTTAAAGATAGGAATGTTTTAGAGTAAAAACAAGTAACTGTGTCTTTGATTCGACTGTGAGAATGTCGGAAGCTTCCGCGAATGAATTGAATATCTGGGAAGAACAGCTTGTATTCTGTAGAACTGACTGTTGTTAACTCTTTGTTGTCTGGCTTTAATGTTAAAAGCATGAGTCTATTAAGTTGTTTGGAATTGAATGAGTGTGCAAAGTGATTGTTGAGTGTGTTCATTTCGATTTAAGATTGTGCACCCAGGAATGGGATATAAAATTGAATTATATTTTAAATTAAAGTTATATTTTTAGTTGGTTTTGCAACTGTGAAAAGGCAATGAACAATTTTCTGAGGGATAAGCTTCAGCCTTGAAGGTCTGAAGATGTCTGGCAGAAATCTAATTTGGGGTTTGGAACATTGTTTTAATTGGAAACTCTGCTATTGTTTTATTTTACAGTCTAAATTTGAAGACATGTTTTACTGACTGTTATATTGTTTTAAGGGAAAGAAAGGATAGAAAAGGAGATATAGGAAAGATTCTGTCTGTTTAAAAAGATTAAAGTTTGTGTAAGGACCTAGTGTTAAATCTTTTGTTGTAAGAATGTTAAATAACTTTTTCTTTAGTTTTATTACAGTCATTTGAAAAGGCGCCTGAAGAAAGAGCAAGAAAATGATGTAATTTACCTATCTTTTAAAATAAGCACGTGCTATTCTGTTTTGTTGTGTGTAGTTAATAAGTATTATAAGTTAATAAGTCTGTATTGAATTAATACTGTTAAGGTTAATTGACCTGTTTAAGTTGAAGAACTGGAAATGTCATTTGCAACCACAATGTCGAGTTTTGGAGGAGTCTTAAGTTCCGGACAGGGGACTCACTCATATAACATCGGCAGTTTTAATTTTTAAATATTACTGCAATGAATTGGAATTGGAATCATCTTTGTCGTAAAATTCCTTGGATTAGGAACCTCTTACGAGAGATAGAAAAGTTTGGAAACAATTGGAGTTTAATCTAAAATGCTGTCTTTCCTGATGGAGATGCTTTCCTTTGAAGTTGAAAAATGTTACACATGATTTTGTTGTTTTTAAACCCTAAGGATACCAAAAGGATTGAAAAGGTTTAAAATAGATAGTTCTTTTCGATCAGAAAAGAAAGGTTTCGTAAAGTGACGTCGCTGAGAATGTTTTGCTGCGCCCCCTTGGAGACAAACAAAGAACTTAACCCGCTGCAGCTTTTTGCATTGCTGAGAGTCAAATTTATACATATTGGACATTGTTAAATTTTACATTTCTAATAGACAGATAGAATTGGACAAATTAACCCATTGGGCTCAGGGGCAGTGCCACAATGGATTCTTTTTAAGCAGGTGACGGCAGGTTCCAAGGCCACATGAGAACTGATGCCACAACAAGAGATCCAGCAGCTTTGAGAATTTAAAACTTAATTGCAGACATCAAATATCATAGCATCTTTATCAATGAGACAAAATGCTTGAGAAGGAAAGATAGTTGCAAGCATTTCTGTCCTTAACGTACAAAAAGTACAACCAAGTCTGGGCATAAGAAATTAAAATTTAATTGATATGAGTGGTTATTTAAAGCACTAAAAGGGAAATTTATCTGATATTTAAGAGGACAATCAAAGTTTTAGAAAATAACAAATCAGTGGTTTACTGTGTTGGACATTAGCAATGGGTTCTGGTCCATACAGTTGGCACAAGAGTCAATATAAATTTGCATTTACGTTCAAGGGACAACAGTACATCTGGACATGTCTCTCCCAGGGATTTTATAATAATCCATCGATATTCCACCTTCCTTCAGAAGGACAGAGTGAAGGTTAGGCTGAAAATGTAACCGATAATGAAGGAAAAGGTTTCTTATTTGGGAATAGTAATAACACAGGGAAAGCATGAGACAGAACAAAAGTGAGTGCAGACAATCCTCGAACTCCCCTAGCGCAAGATATTAAAGCTCTAAAAAAAAAGGACTGTTCCTATTTCTGGTTATGAGATTAAACAGACAAGAAGCACCAACCCCACGGTTAACCCCACATCCGAATTACTGACGAGTAAGGTTACGACCCAACAGCCACAAGTGACTGGTCTCCCGTGCCCGGTCTTGACTACAGGACTAGAAAATAGACTTGTGATAATAAAACCTAATAAAATTGCATATGATAATGTAAAGCTTGAGTTGGTACCGGTAATATTGATTTTCTCAGATATCCAGCTACCTGACTGGTGCCCTGAGAAGACCTGAGAGTTGTACAATGTATTACTGTAACAATTGTTGAGACAGGAATTTGGTAATGAGAAAATGATAAAAAGATTACATAAAATACAATGATATTTTACCATATGTCCTATATATAAAACGGCAGAATCAAAATGTGGATTTGATACCACTGTAAATTGCACCATGGAGACTAGGAAAGCATTGTCAGGACTAACCCATGTGGCCTATATGGGAAAGGGGAGATATTGCTTAACCACCACAGCGAAGGAGTACCAGTATGGACATAAACGGACTTGTCTGGTGAGCAACAGTACATTTTGGTTCAACCCACAAATACCAACCCGAGTAGGGAAAATGGAGCTGGTACAGATCCATGAGCAAAAGACAGAAATGATAACTGTGACAGAAAGTATTAAGGAGGATTTGACAAATTACCTCCGAGAATATGAATATACTATTCAGCCATTGCCCACATGCTTGGGTAAAGAAAGATAGCAGCGAGAAGTCATTGCAAGCTGGAACAACAGTCGAAGATGCTACAAGATGAGATTGACAAGATAAATGATTCTACCTGGCAGGAGGACTTATGGAACTGGGGGTCAAACGTGCAGATACACCCCTGGTTTAGAATTATCTCCCATGTCCTGCCAGTGGTTTTGGGTATCATGGCGTCATATGTGACATACTTAATTTGGCAACTTAAGAAATTGATTAGGCAATGCAAGAGGATGTATGAACACAGGTTGGACAGCTACCCGAAAAGCAATTAGTGTTCGAGCTTGCTCTGTCAAAGGAGGGACAATTAGTTATGCCATAAAAGGGGTAATTGTATAACCTTTTCATATATACTCAAAAAATGAATTAATGAATGATCAATGTGCTTTATGAAATTGTATGGCGCTTGAGATGGCTTGGCCATGTGAGCCGCATGGAAGATGGCAGGATCCCCAAAGACACATTGTACAGCGAGCTCGCCACTGGTATCAGACCCACCGGCCGTCCATGTCTCCGTTATAAAGATGTCTGCAAACGCGACATGAAATCGTGTGACATTGATCACAAGTCGTGGGAGTCAGTTGCCAGCATTCGCCAGAGCTGGCGGGCAGCCATAAAGACAGGGCTAAATTGTGGCGAGTCGAAGAGACTTAGTAGTTGGCAGGAAAAAAGACAGAGGCGCAAGGGGAGAGCCAACTGTGCAACAGCCCCAACAAACAAATTTCTCTGCAGCACCTGTGGAAGAGCCTGTTACTCCAGAATTGGCCTTTATAGCCACTCCAGGCGCTGCTTCACAAACCACTGACCACCTCCAGGCGCGTATCCATTGTCTCTCGAGATAAGGAGGCCCAAAAGAATTATGTTTGTACAATCGATTATGTAACAGTAATGCTTAAATGAGATGGTAAATGTACAAGTGTACCACCTTTTATGTACCACCTTTTATGTTGTAAACAAGTATTTGAAGCCCCTGCAAAACTTATGCCTTTACATAGTTCCCGCTGCCCCCTTGTGATATAAGCAGGCGACGTATTGAGTGCGACCCCTCCGGGTGTTGAAGGCTGTTTCTAGACAAATAGAGACCATTAAAGGCACCTAGGTGGGATCAAGGGAAGGATTCTTAAAAGGGTTGTAGAAGAGTCAAGAGGGGACTGTGAGAACAGAATTTTAGAATTTTAAGAACGGAGTTTATGGGGACATTTAAGCTGAGATTAATCAATCATGTATCGCTAGCTTGGCCTTGCGGCTGGTACAGCGTGATGGTAGGAAAGATATTATGTTGCAATGAGTACTTTAAATACCTCTCCCCTCCACATATGATGATATTGTGTTATCATGGTATGATAAAAGGAGGGATTGTTGGAGAAATTTTCTGAGCTTTGCTAATTATTACATAACTTTGTAGAAGCAGAAAAGCAGGACACAACTTGTAGCTAATCTAACCACAACCAACAGTCATAAATTGTAGATAGAGCAGCTAACCACAATCAGACATTACGGCCAGATATGGTGTCTGGAGTGGGCATTAAATTAAGGATAATAAAAACAAGAAATGCTGGAATCACTCAGCAGGTCTGGCAGCATCTGTGGAAAGAGAAGCAGAGTTAACATTTCGGGTCAGTGACCCTTCTTCGGAACTGACAAATATAAGAAAAGTCACAGATTATAAGCAAGTGAGGTGGGGGTGGGGCAAGAGATAACAAAGGAGAAGGTGTAAATTGGACCAGGCCACATAGCTGACCAAAAGGTCACGGATCAAAGGCAAACAATATGTTAATGGTGTGTTGAAAGACAAAGCATTAGTACAGATTAGGTGTAAATACACTGAATATTGAACAGCGTAGCTTGTTATTGTTGAAACTGATGTTTCGCTGACCTCGGACCCTGCATGGTGCGCCGTTACGTAGGCAGTCTTGTGGGTGCTTATCTAATTGTGAAACTGTTAGCTCTGCCTTTTTTATACTATATAAGTCCACGGCGATCTGTAGCTCTTTGGGAGTAGCGCTGGACCGCATTTAGGTAAGGTGTGCTCCCCCATGATATCATGCAATAAAGGGTTTGATTCTCAACGTCTGAGTCCGGAGAATTTGTTCAACAATTGGGCACAATCTGGATTTTCTCCAACAGTTTTACATTAAGTTCCAGTTTTACTTAGCCAGCTGTGTCATTGGTCCGGGTCACTTTGTCAATCTCTCCTATTCTAATGCAGCTTGATTTTATAACAATAATTATTTTACGAGATTGATTCTACCTGAGTTTATACTTGCCTTTCAGCACTTTGTAGTTGATTTTAACTCGAATAGGCGAGCATGATTTGAATATAAATGCAGCAGTCTGTGTTAGCAACTCTGAATGACAGTTTTCTTCTCGAGGTTAGTGAAGTGGACTGATTGCAGTCGCACAACATAAGCTCATAAGAAACAGGAGTAGGAGCAGGCCATTCAGCCCCCGAGTCTGCTCCGCCAATCAACAAGATCATAGTTGATCTGATTGTGGTCTTAATTCCACTTTTCTGATGCCACCAACCCCCACCCCCACTCCTTGACTCTCTTGTAGACCATAAATCTGTCTAACTCAGCCTTGAATATATTCAATGACCAACCTCCAATGCTGTGTGGGGAAGGAAATTCCAAAAATTAACAGATGGGAAAAGCATTAGTCAGAATTATTGCCACTAACCACACTCATGGAAAGAAAAGCGATGTGGGACAGGAAACAATTTAATTCAAGAATTTATCATTTATACTGGGATAAATTTCTCAGCAGTTGAGCACAGATTAAATGTTCTGCTCAATACCCTACAAACCACTATCCTCCTACGCTAATGGACAGCAGTCTCCCAGATAACTATTCTCCCAAACCAAAACCATAGCAAATTATAGAATCATAGAATGGTTACTGCACAGAAGGATGCCATTCAGCCCATCGTATCAGTGCTGGCTCTCTGAAGGAGCAATTCATCTAGTGCCACTCCCACCCACACCCGCATCCCCTTCCCCCCGTAGCCCCGCACATTCTTCCTTTTCAGATAATAATCCAATTCCCTTTTGAATATCTCGATTGTACCTGCCTCCACCACACTGTCAGGCAGTGCATTCCAGATCCAAACTCGTTGTGTGAAAAAGCTTCCTCACGTCGCTACTGCTTCGTTTCCCAATTACCTTAAACCTGTGCCCTCTGGTTCTCTATCCTTCCACCAATGGGAACAGTTTCTCCCTATTAACTCTGTTCAGACCCCTCATGATTTTGAACACCTCCATCAAATCTCCTCTCAACCTTCTCTTCTCCAAGGAAAACAATCACAAGTTGTCCAATCTATCTACATAACTGAATCATTCGCGTGAATCTTTTCTGCACACTTTGTAATTCCTTCACATCGTTCCTAAAGTGTGGCATCCTAAACTGGATGCAATTCTCCAGTTGAGGCTGAACCAGTGTTTTATACAAGTTTGACATAACTTCTTTACTTTTGTACTCTATGCCCCTGTTATTGAAGCCTAGGATACTGTATGCTCTATCAACTACTCGCTCAACCTGTCCTGCCACCTGCAATGATTTACGCACATATACACTCATGTCCCTCTGCTCCTGCACCCCGTTTAGAATTGTGCCTTTTATTTTATATTGTCTCTCCACATTCTTCCTACCAAAATGAATTACTTCACACTTCTCTGCATTAAATTTCATCTGCCACTTGTCTGCCTATTCCACGAACCTGTCTATGTCCTTTTGAAGTTCTACACTATCCTCCTCACAGTTCACAATGTTTCTATCACCGACCCCTGAGGAACTCCACTATAAACCTTCCTTCAGTCTGAAAAAAACAACCATTAACCACTATTCTCTGTTTCCTGTCATTCAGCCAATTTTGTATCTATGTTGCTACTGTCCATTTTATTCCATGAGCTCTAACTTTGCTAACAAGCCTGTTATGTGGCACTTTATCAAATGCCTTTTGGAAGTCCATGCACATTACATCAAAAGCATTATCCTCACCAACCCTCTCAGTTACCTCATCAAAAAACTCCAGTAAGTTAGTTAAACGCGATTTGTCCTTAACAAATCCATGCTAGATTTCCTTAATTAACCCACATTTGTTCATGTGACTATTTTGTCCCGAATTATTGTTTCTAGAAGCTTCCCCACCACTGAGGTTAAACTGATTGGCCTGTAGTTGTTGGGCTTATTGTTACGCCTTTTTTTGAACAAGGGCGTTAGATTTGCAATTCTCCAGTCCTCTGGCACCACCCCTGAGTCTAAGGAAGACTGGAAAATTATGGCCAGTGCCTCCGCAATTTCCACTCTCACTTCCCTCAGTATCCTTGCATGCATCTCATCCGGTCCTGGTGCCTTATCAACTTTTAAGTACAGCTAGTCTATCCAATACCTCCTCCTTATCAATTGTAAACCCTTCAAGTGTCTGACCTACCTTCTGTTTCACCATGACTCATGCAGTATCTTTATCCTTGGTAAATTCACATGCAAAGTATTCATTTAATACCTTAGCCATGCCCCCTGCCTCAATGTGTAAATCCCCTTTTTGGTCCCTATTTGGCCCCACTCCTCCTTTTACCACCCTTTTATTATTTATATGCTTATTGAAGACTTTTGTCTTTGCTTCTCTTATTTGCTTTTTTAATTCCCCTTTGAACCTTCTACATTCAGCCTGGTTTTCGGTTGTATTATCCACCTGACATCTGTCATAAGCACACTTTTTCTTCTTCATCTTAATCTCTATCTCTTTTGTTATCTATGGATGATGTATTGAATGTTAAATTTAGCATCAAAGTCCAACATCCTTCCATTTTTATGTAATAGTGATACTTACCTGAGAGATTTAAAGAAGGATAAAAGACAGCGAGAGACCTTTCTATGTAAAGCATTTTACTTTCATACCTCTGAGGTCTCCTGGATTGTAGGTCATCCTGACTTTGTTGAGAAAGACAGTTCTTGTGATTTTTAGGTGTTTAAACCACAACTAGCTCCCTGCGGAACATTAACTGCAATCAAAGGTTTGGCAGCTGTGGTTGCTTTCGAAACTTGGATTAAGCATCAGCTTGAACTTGCTGGTGTTTGCACAGAGAATCCCTTTGAGGAAAGCAAAATGGAACAACGATCAGAGTTTGAAGCTGGCGATGATCGTGAAGACTTTTATCAGAATAATGTTCAAGTAAAATCAGAGCAATTACAAAAGAGGAAATGAGGGCTGCAGGTGGTTAATAATAGTAAACAGTTTGCACAGAGCTTATACAAAAAAAGGGGGTGGGGTCAGTTAGCTCAGGTGGCTAGAAGGCTAGCATGTGATGCAAAAAGACGGGTTCGTTCCCCGTACCGGCTGTGGTAGTTCATGGAGGCCTGCCTCCTCGCCTTGCCCCATGCTTGTGGAGTAGTGACCCACAAGCTTTACATCACCAACTGTCTCTCTCAAATGGGAGAGATGTCAATGGTCCTTTGGGACTATGGCAGCAACACCAATACAAAAAAAAACTTCAAAATTGAACTTTCGTCAAATCAGGCAATAGATCATTCAACAAGAGCACAGCAGTAGTTCGTAGAGTGAGAATATAAAGGAAATCAGAAAGCAGAGAAGAAATTAAATCTTCTTAGGAGCACAGTTGGACATTTGAAGGGGAAAACACGAGTTACCCTACAATGGATGTTACGGGGGAAGAAATGGGCATGTTGTATGTATTTTCCCACTGGTAGTAATGTCTAGGTAGAAAAAACAATTTTTCAGGCGCTTGTCAATAAAAACAGACAACAATGCAAATGGTAATGCAATGATACCATCACATTTCTACTTGTGGCTGCACCATTCACTGCAGGGCCAGTAGAGGCATGCAGTCTATATCCAGCAACCAGTAGGTACAATCTACAAGCCTACTCATAGCAAAATCAGAGCAATGACAGAAGGATGGAAGGATCTCACCACTATTAACTTTACTTTTAAACCCCGTTCAAGCCCCACTCCAGACACTTGAGTGCAAACGCTCAACTGACATTTCAGTGCAGTACTGAAGGAGTGTTACAAATTTCGGAGGTGCTGTCTTTTAGATGAAACATTAAACTGAGGCCCCATCTGTGCTCGTGGGTTGACCTTAAACATCCCATGGCACCATTGAAAGAGTAGCAAAGGAGTTCTTCCAGTATACTGGCAGCAAAACAAAAACAGATCAACTGATCATTTATCTCAAATATAACAGTGACCACACTTCATAAATAATTCATAGGCTGTAAAGCATTTTGGGAAGTCCTGAGGGTGTAAAAAAATGTTACAAATGGAAATTTAAAAAAAGTTATTTATTGTTCGACAGGTAGCAAATAGCAAACAGGGAGTTTACATCTGGATTGCTCAGTAGTTCAGTTTGTAGAGTGTGATTTAACAGTGATTTATTTTTATTCGTTCGTGGGATGTGGGCATTGCTGGCAAGGCCAGCATTTATTGCCCATCGCTAAATGCCCTTGAGAAAGTGATGGTCAGCCGCCTTCTTGAACTGCTGTAGTCCGTGTGGTGTAGGTGCACCCACAGCGTTGTTAGGGAAAGAGTTCCAGGATTTTGACCTAGTGACAGTGAAGAAATGCTGATATATTTCCAAGTCATGATGGTGTGTGACTTGGAAGCGAACTTGCAGGTGGTGGTGTGCCCATGTGCCCTCTGCCCTTTTTTCCTTAGGTGATAGAGATTGGGAGTTTAGAAGGTGCCACTGAAGGAGCCTTGGCAAGTTGCTGCAGTGCATCTTGTAGTTGGTACACACTACTGCTACTGTGTGCCGATGCTGGAGGGAGGTGGTAGATGAGCCCATTAAGTGGGCTGCTTTGTCCTGGATGGTGTCGAGCTTCTTGAGTGTTGTTGGAGCTGCACCGATCCAGGCAAATGGAGAGTCACACTCCTGACTTGTGCCTTGAAGATGGTTTTGGGGAGTCAGGAGGTGAGTTACCACAGAATTCCCAGATCTTGTGTGGGGTAGAGTTCTGTATTGACTGGCTGACTGTTAAATATCACCTGGGTGGAGCGCAGTAAAGATTTTCAGGGGGATTGCGTGCTCTTTACAGAACTTTCCAGATCTTCCTTTCAGTAATTTTAATGAAAGGAAAATCGAGCAGGTTCTGTTATAGGCAAGCAACCCTCCCCATCAGATTTTCTTTGCTAAACTCCCCCAAGACGATGCCTAACACCCAGGTGGTGAAGACCAAAGTCTACCTCATTGGTTCAGTCACTTTCCATCGAAATCCCAGAGAAAAGGGACAAAATAAAACACAAAGTATCACCAAAACGCCATTTAAAATATCAGAATTAAATCAAAAATAAAGTTTTCTTGAGCCACGTCCAATCTCCTGTGCCACCAGCCAGAAAAAACTGCAGAACGACCAGAACTGCTGTCTCCCTCTTGACTTTAATGGAAGCAAAATTTGGGAGAGATCTATAACGGGTGAATAATCCAATATTGCCTGTTATACACAACCGGCTAAAGTCAAAATTACCCCCCTATCTATATGTTATTAGATTTGAATCTACCTTCCCCCCCGCCCCCAAAGACTATTAATTAAATGGTTCAATAAACATGTTGGCAAATATTCACATCTAGCATTATATTACAGTCACAGTAGTTCATTTATCAGTTCTAGACAGGAGTACATTGAAAAAGCTTGTCATCAGCTGTAAATTTTAACTTCAAAATCCATGATGAGAATTGCAAAATTTCCTGCAGCCTTTGACATTTAAAAAAAAAACATTCAGACAGGAAAACCACAGAGACACAATACGAGTCAATTTGCTGTCTTTGTTATTCTTACAGGTTTTTTTGTAGACAGTGAAATTAGCCAAATGCTCTGATTTCCTTTTAATTGGAGACAAACCATATGAAGTTGATTTAGACTGAAGAAAACAGACATCATGTCAGTGTCTATAATTCTGAGATGCAGCAAACACAGCATTATCAGTGCCATATTTGTAATATTAAATTCACATCCATTTATGAGAAAATTTTTCTTAATAGAGTAATATAGTTCACCGAGTTTTAGAATTCAGTTCAGAGATGCACATTCCAAAATCCAACTATTGGTGCGAAACGTATATTGCAGGAGGATTATTTTGTCACTAGGTGTATATCAGATGCAATGATGTGGGAAACGAAAAAGTTATATTACAAATCTGGGGACTTCCTGATAAATTCTAAAAGTACTGTTGTTGTCCAACTTTCGAATCAAGCCTGGGACCTTCCCAATTCCACTTAGGACAGCAAAGTTACCAACTCAGCTCTCAGGGAATTCTCAAAATTCTTTTATCATCAGAGTAATTACACCAGCTGGGATGTGGGACAGTTCAAATTCTGAACACAGTGCATGATTACTAAGACAAGATAAATGGTTGGATTTTGAGGTCATGCATCTGGCAGAAATGTGTGCTTACACCTGAAATAGAAAAACTTTCCATTCTGTTCCCTCTGTCGGTGTGCCTGCTTTAATCTTCTCCCAGTTTAACAAACTTATCTGGACCAGCCATATAAATACCGTGGCTACAAGAACAGATCAGAGGCTGGGAATTCTGTGACAAGTAACTCACCTCCTGACTCCCCAAAGCCTGTCCACCATCAACAAATCAGAAGTGTGATGGAATACTCTCCACTTGCTGGGATGAGTGCATCTCCAACACCATCCAGGCCAAAGTAGCCCGCTTGCTGGAGATCCCATCTATCACCTGAAACATTCACTCCCTCCACCACCAACGCACAGTGGCAGCAGAGTGTGCCATCTACAAGATGCATGGCAGCAAATCACCAAAGCTCCTTTAGACAGCATCTTTCAAACCTGCCACCTAGGACAAGGTAGCAGACACATGGGCACACCCCCAACTGCAAGTTTCCCCAAGTCTCACACCATCCTAGCTTGGAAATATATTGCCGTTCATTCACTGTCATTGGGTCAAAATCCTGGAACTCTCTCCCTATCAGCACTGTGGGTGCACTTACACCATATGGATTGCAGCAGTTCAAGAAGGGGGCTCACCACCATCTTCTCAAAGGCAATTAGGGATGGATAATACATTCTGGCCTTACCAGCGATGGTCACATCTCACTAATGAATATATAAAAATATAATTTGCCATTTTAAGACCAGACTGGGCGGAGTGTGTGCTGGGCATGCTGTGAGCCCTGTATCAGTAAATGCTCCAGCTGAAGTGGAGTTTAGCATGTAAGTTTGTGTTTATACTGTGGAGCCAGGAGAAGCTGGTGTGCTTCTCTGGACTCCACAAAACCAGCTCCCAAAATCAAGACCTTCCTCCTCTCTTGCCGCTCTCACTTACCTTCTTCCAGCCCAGGGCCAACCAGTCTGCCCACATTGCTGTGTCCTGCAGCTGGCAGGCTGCCCCGTGGCTCGTTTTCTACCCACAACCCCAGCAAAATATTAATGAGGCCCAGCCCTTGATATGGTTTGCTTGCTCAGCACTTGAAATCTACCCCATAGTTCATTTGTACAAGTGTCTGCATTAAAGGAAAGAAGAAAGATTTTGAGTCTGCACAACAGCATGGGCAGGACTGTAATATGAGCACACAAGAGGAAAAAAGGACAGCAAATGCTCTAAGTGCTGCAAGTAAATCAGTACCTGAAAGAGAAAGATTCACCAACATGAAACATTAACCCATTTATCTTTTTTACACACCCCTAGGTTGATATATATCCACTCATCCAATGCATTTTCTGTCTTTTACACCACAGCAGCGTTGGGCACAAGGAACTTCTGCACATTCCCGCTGGCTACACAACTCTTGTAGTAGTGGGTGGTATCTAAATCCGAATGGACCAGAAGGCCTATGTAGTCGATTGCAGGATGATCCATTACATATGCCAAGGCACGGTTTTAAAAAAATTGTTTCTTTTCTTTGAACCCAGCCCCTAAGCCATCAGCATAAATGCACAGAAAATCATGTTCAGTGCATCTTTTCCACTAAGCAGATGATGTGTGCTGGACCCACCGGTGCCACTGGGTCTTGGAAAATTCTGCTGTGTGTAAACCTCCCACCAACATCATGTCCATGATGGGTGGATAGGTATATCCTCATATTCAAGTCATCATGAAAATGGGGAACTAAAAATAAATCAAATGATGGCATGTTTTCTTTCCTGAAAGTACTTGTCTTTATTTTAAAGATGACTAACATCCACTACTGAAGGCAATCACTTGCCAAATTAGTTAAGCAGAGTGTGCAGATATGCTGGTTTATGCATCACCCCTCCAAACCTGGTGTGGTTTCTGTGGCTTGTGGACGCATGTCATAAGCCTCAAGAACTGACATTGGGAAGTAGATGAAAAACACATTCTAAGTGCTCCTCTGTGCTAATGAATATCCTGACTCGGTGCTCACAAATAAAAGAACAAAAATAATGTTATTACAAAAAACAGTGGGCTGATGGAACATGCCTACACGGCTCAGAGTAGGCTCACAGTGTCTGTGTGAACATTTCAGCATGAACAAAACAGCATGATAATGAAAATCCTCGGATACATTGGGATGGTCGGAGCCTGCAGCAACACAATAACAACTGGGGAAGGTGCTTCAAACATCAAAGCTGGAAATAATTCTGGCCTTGACTTCTTTAGGCCTATGCTCAGCACAGAATCCAGTTCTGGGCTCTATGTGGCTGTTCATATGGTCCCAGACAGCATGTTAAGTTTGCACTTGGACCTCATGCACAACCAGACTGCATTAGGAGACAGCCTAAATCATTACATTTACTAAGGCTGCTTTATTACATTAACATGGTTTAGATTGTGCTTTTTGATGATATACTTACACAAGGTTAGGTCATTAAAATCAATGGGGCTTCCAAGTTTTCCAACCATCTTCAATCAGAACAGTTTAACTTCAATTGTTCTACTTCAAGATGAGTCATGTTCATTTCTTTCCCTCATGTACAGATAGGAGAAAGCTCCCTCAAGATCAGTTCGGTAAGATCCAATTCTGAGATTATAAAATAAAAGCAAAATACTGCAGATACTGCAAAATCTGAAATAAAAACAAAAAATGCTGGATTGTCAGAGGATACAGCAGGATATAGATCGATCGGAGACTTGGGCGGAGAAATGGCAGATGAAGTTTAATCCGGACAAATGTGAGGTAATGCATTTTGGAAGGTCTAATACAGGTGGGAAGTATACAGTAAATGGCAGAACCCTTAGGAGTATTGACAGGCAGAGAGATCTGGGCGTACAGGTCCACAGGTCACTGAAAGTGGCAACGCAGGTGGATAAGGTAGTCAAGAAGGCATACGGCATGCTTGCCTTCATCGGTCGGGGCATAGAGTATAAAAATTGGCAAGTCATGCTGCAGCTGTACAGAACTTAGTTCGGCCACACTTGGAATATTGCATGCAATTCTGGTCGTCACACTACCAGAAGAGGGTACAGAAGAGGTTTACCAGGATGTTGCCTGGTCTGGAGGGCATTAGCTATGAGGAGGGGTTGGATAAACTCGGATTGTTTTCACTGGAACGACGGAGGTGGAGGGGCAACATGATAGAGGTTTACAAAGTTATGAGTGGCATGGACAGAGTGGATAGTCAGAAGCTTTTTCCCAGGGTGGAAGAGTCAGTTACTAGGGGACATAGGCTTAAGGTGTGAGGGGCAAAGTTTAGAGGGGATGTGCGAGGCAAGTTCTTTACACAGAGGGTGGTGAGTGCCTGGAACTTGCTGCCAGGGGGGATGGTGGAAGCAGGTACGATAGCGACGTTTAAGAGGCATCTTGACAAATACATGAATAGGATGGGAATAGAGGGATACGGTCCCTGGAAGTGCAGCAGGTTTTAAGACAGGCATCAAGATTGACGCAGGCTTGGAGGGCCAAATGGCCTGTTCTGTGCTGTACTGTTCTTTGTACTCAGCAAGTCTGGCAGCATCGGTGGAGAGAGAAACAGAATTAATGTTTCAAGTCAGTGACCTTTCATCAGAACTGGCAAAAGTTAGAAATGTAATAAGTTTTAAGCAAATGAAGCAGGGGTGGGGCAAAAGATAGCAAAAGAGGTGTTGATAGGATTTTTCATTGTCTGAGATTATAAAATCCTGGCCAAATTATTGAACTATAGAGCAGAGCGAGTTAAAACTCTTGGAGACGACAGTCACATCACCAAAGGTACAGAAAAATCAAGCAATTTGTACGGATCATCACCAATATGACTGCAGGTGATGCTTGTTTGACCAATTTCACCAAAACAAGAAAAGCACACTCTTGTCCATTGAGCTTGAGAAAACAGAAGAGCAACATCCAATTCATGATTTTCAAAATAGGGGAAAATATTGTTGTCTACATAACAGTTGATTATAATTAACATCTTGTCTTGGTGTGAGCTGGAGAAATGGCCTAAAGAATTTTCATTTAGCGACATGCAGCCAGCAAAATTTTCTTTCTGTGACTTGTACTATATTCAGTCCTAAACTGTCAAATTGAGCAGGATGTTTCAAATGTATTTGTAAATTTATTCATTTTTTATTTATTTGCTAATTTAAGAGATTTATTCACATCTACTTCATGTGGATCTTAATCCTGTCCTCTGTAATAACTTTCATTTATACAACACCTTTAACATAGAAAAATGTCCAAAGGCAATTCACAGAAGCATAATCAAAAAATGTATGCCGAGACAAAGGAGTGGTAACCAAAGGCTTGGTCAAGGAGGTGGGCTTTATGGGCAGTGTTAAAGGAGGAGAGGGAGTTGGAGAACTAGATGGGTTTAGGAAAGTAGTTCCCCCACTTGGAGCCTTAGTGGATGAATAGCTACCAATGAACGGCAAACAGAAAGGGGAATGCACAAGAGGCAATAGTGTTGCCATTGCTGAATCCCCCAACATCAACATCCTGGGGGTTACCAATAACCAGAAACTTAACTGGACAAGCCATATAAATACTGTGGTAGGTCAGAGGCTGGGAATTCTGTGGCAAGTAATTCACCTCCTGACTCCCCAAAGCCTGTGCACCATCTACAAGGCACAAGTCTGGAGTGTAATGGAATATTCTCCATTTAACTGGATGAGTGCAACTCCATCAACACTTAAGGAGCTCAACACCATCCAGGACAAAGCTGCCTGCTTGTTCAGCACCCTATTCACCACCTTAAACATTCATTCCCTCCACCAACAGCACACAGTGGCAACGTGTACCTTCTGTAAGATCCACTGCAGCAACTCGCCAAGACTCCTTCGACAGCACCTTCCAAACCCATGACGTCTACCACCACCACCTGCAAACTCCCGTCCAAGTCACGCACCATCCTGACTTGAAACTATACCGCTGTTCCTTCACTGTTGCTGGGACAAATACCTGGAACTTCCTCCCTAACAGAACTGTGGCTGTACTTACACTACATGGACTGCAGCGGTTCAAGAAGGTGGCTCACCACCATCTTCTCGAGGGCAATTAGGGATGGGCAATAAAGACTGGCCTTGCCTGTGAAGCCTACATCCCATGAACGAATTAGGCAATAGGTCCTTGGTCTGGTCTATGTTTACCTATGAAAGAAAGCAACCGAGACCAGATCTTATAAAAGATTATAAAATACAACTTACATTTGTGCACCACCTTTAACATAGTAAAACCATCTCAAAGCACTTCACAGGTGTATTCACAAACAAAATGTGACACCAAGCCACAAGGAGATAAGAGCACAGATGACAAAAAGTTTGGTCAGAGTAGGGTTTGAGGTGCTTCTTAAATAAGGAGAAAAAGGCAGAGAGATATAGCAAGGAAATTCTAAAGTTTAGGGCCTACACAGCCACCAGAATTGGAGGAGCGCAGAGATCTCTGGTGGGAGTAAGGGTAGGGGTGGGAAGATAGGAGGTCGGCCAGGAGACCGTTGGAATAGTTAAGTCTAGAGGCAACAAAAGCATGACTGAAAGTTTCAGCAGCCGATAAGACAGGGGCAGAGTCAGGCAATGTTAGGAAAGCACAAAGTTAAATTCAGAATACTACTTCAAGGTAAGCCAGGGCATTGCTTCAAACTAGTGAAAGAAAATTCAGAGCTGGTGTTAGGAAGCATTTATTCACACAGAGTAATCAATAATTGGAATGGACTTCCAGCTAGAATAAAGGAGCAATAAAGTTTAAAGTTATTCAAGCGCCACCTGGTGGTCTGAGGGGAGAATTGTAATTTTCTTTTATTTATTTAGAGATACAGCACTGAAACAGGCCCTTTGGCCCGCTGAGTCTGTGCTGACCAACAACCACCCATTTATACTAATCCTACATTAATCCCATATTCCTACCACATCCCCACCTCTTAATTCCCCTACCACCTACCTATACTAGGGGCAATTTATAATGGCCAATTTACCTATCAACCTGCAAGTCTTTGGCTGTGGGAGGAAACCGGAGCACCCGGCGGAAACCTACGCAGTCACAGGGAGAACTTGCAAACTCCACACAGGCAGTACCCAGAATTGAACCCGGGTCGCTGGAGCTGTGAGGCTGCGGTGCTAACCACTGCACTGACCTTGATAGATGAGCAAGACAGACTCAATGATTTTCCTGGTTTGTATTTATTAGACAGCTTTGAGTATGAATGCAACATTTTTCGTGAGGTCAAGCATGTTCTTCCTACATCAATATGTTAAATTAGAAACAGTCAAGTTACAGCAAAACTTTTTTTCTGATTATAACTAACCTTTGGCCTTAGCATGAGGTCATTATAGTACAGCACAGAAGGAGGCCATTCAGCCCATCAAGTCTGCACTGGCTCTTTCAAAGAACAATCCAGTTAGTTTAATTTCCCCGCTCTTTCCCCATATCCCTGCAATTTTTTTTCTCTTTCAAGTATTTATCCAATTTCCTTTTGAAGGCATTTGAATCTGTATTCACCACCCTATCAGGCTATGCACTCTAAATCTTAACCATACATTGTGTGAAAAAGTTTATCATGTCACCTCAGGTTCTTTTGCCAATCACCTGAAATCAGTGCCCTCTTATTAGTGATTCTTCAGCCACTGGAAACAATTTTTCTTCATTTATTCGACCTTAACTCTTCATGATTTTAAGCATGATATTCAGCAAAGAATCTCCAACTTGGATATGATGAGCTCCACTTCAGAACTTCTTGTCTAATAATAATTTCTAATTTATAGCCACGTGTGACAGCTAGAATCATCGATTCCTACTGAGGAACAGCCTAAAGTTCATTATTTCTTTGCAAAGCCATTTGGGTTTGTACTTGGGGTCACTTCAGAGAGCCAAGTAAGAAATGACAGAAAAGTTTCACAAAACAAACTGTAGGCAAAAGTGCTTGGATGTTATGCCATTTTGCTAGCAGCCAATTTTGGATGACAAAATCACCCCACATCCCAAGTCTTCCCTCACAATATCAGCATGTAATTCCTATACAAAGAGAGGGTGAAGCAACATCCATTTAAATCAAGAAATTTTGAACAAGCGATTTTTCTTTCCATCAAGTAAGTTCTCTTAAAAGTTCTGCTTTTCTTTCTACTTGAATTTTTTTCCCCAACAATATGAAATAAACATTTCAAAATATTAAATTTTGGAGTATAATTTTAAGAATAACAGTAAGCTATTAAAATCAGTATTTTATTCAGGAAATAATTAGCACAAATTCATAATTGGATCAAATGGTTTGAGACATGCAATTCCGTTCTATCCTTCATCACAAACTCCATTTCCAATCAGCTCTCTTGCTGACAATAAGAGCTGTCAACATTGAAAAAAAACCCACTTCCAATGAGATTTACAATCAAAAACTGCATAGCTGAGGTGCTACTTTGTATCAAAAACTAACAGTTAACAGTGCATGTTATACAGGCACAGGGTTAGTCTTGTATCAACATATTTCTTTATTCTGGTCCAGTTTTCATTTCTTTCTCTTTTTCTTTAAATTTATCTTCCTCTCTTCATTCTTCAAATTCAGTTAAGAGTAGCTTTTCTTGTCATGGGGCTAAGGTAAAATTCAGTTGCATTTTTATTAATTCAAATATTTATGCAAGATGGTGTGTCAAAGCACTCCTCTCCCTGAGCTCCCTCTGGTGTTGCCTAATATTGAGGTAATTTGTAGTGAGCTTTGGGTTAAACAGAAAAACCTTGTCACTCTAGTTTGGATATTGACTATAACACCTGATCTATCTCTTAGCAAGGTGCTGGAATAAAAGAGAAAGGACAGTTTTGTTATGTGCTGAGTCCCTTTGGAGGTGATAGACCTTATTGCTGTATATTGCTTGCATTTTCTGTTTTTATAAACTCAGCTTAGCCCTCACAAATATATTGGAAATGCTATAAAACCACTGCAATGCACAATACCCTGATCGGATCTTTCCAGTAGACACAAGTGGGAATATATCAAGAAAGAAGTACAGTTGTCTCTGTAGTATTTCATGGAATAAATCATACAATTGACTCATGTTTGGTCGTGTATAACAACCAAACTGGCTGCTAAATGGCTTCCTGTCATTTCTGTAGTGCAGGGATTTTCTATCTTGGCAATCACAAAACGATCTACTCAGTTTCTGAATTGATGCTCACACTTTTCAAGCAGACAGCTACAGAAGTTATGAAAAGATAGGAATTCAAGCTATTCAGAATTTTCCAAGCAGCTGGGTAAAATATTTACAATAAAAACAAGAAATGCTGGAAATGCTCAGCAGGTCTGGCAGCATCTGTGGAGAGAGAAGCAGAGTTAACGTTTCAAGTCAGTGACCATTCTTCAGAACTAGCAGATATTAGAAATGTGAAAGGTTTTAAGCAAGCAAAGTAGGGGTGGGGCAAGAGATAACAAAGGAGAAGGTGTAGATTGGACAAGGCCACATAGGTCATGGAGCAAAGGCAAACAATATGTTAATGGTGTGTTCAAAGACAAAGCATTAGTACAGATCGGGTGTTAATGGACTGAAAACTGAACAGCCAGAGGCACAAACATGAAAAAAACAGTGGCTAGGCAAACTGAACAAACTAAGATAAAATAAAGAAAACACAACAAAAGGAAAAAAGAAAAAAGAACTAAAAATAAAAGTAAAATGGGCCCGTCAAACTCTGAAATGATTGAACTCAATGTTCAGTCCGGCAGGCTGTAGTGTGTCTAATCGGTAAATGAGATGCTGTTCCTCGAGCTTGCGTTGATGTTCACTGGAACACTGCAGCAATCCCAGGACAGAGATGTGAGCATGAGAGCAGAGGGAGTGTTGAAATGGCAAGCAATTGGAAGCTCGGGGTCATGCTTGGGTCCTAGTTATGCCTGTCTTTTTGTGGGATATGTCGAACATTCCTTGTACCAGTCCTACTCAGGCCCCCTTCCCCAACTCTTTTTCCAGTACATTGATGACTGTATTGGTGCTGTTTCCTGCTCCCGCCCTGAACTGGATAACTTTATCAACTTTGCTTCTAATTTCCACCCTTCTCTCACCTTTACATGGTCCATCTCCGACACTTCCCTTCACTTCCTCGATTTCTCTGTCTCCATCTTTAGAGACAGGCTGACTACTAATATCCATTAAAAGCCCACCAACTCCCACAGCTACCTCGACTATGCTTCCTCACACCCTGCCTCCTATAAGAACTCCATTCCATTCTCTCAGTTTTTCCGTCTCCGATGCATCTGCTCTGATGATGCTACCTTCCATGACAGCGCTTCTGATATGTCTTCCTTTTTCTTCAACCGAGGATTCCACCCCCGCCCCCCCCCCCACCCCACTGTGGCTGACAGGCCCCTCAACCATGTCCGGCCCATTTCCTGCACCTCTACCCTCACCCCTCCCTCCCAGAACTGCAACAGGGTTCCCCTTGTCCTCACTTTCCACCCCATCAGCCTCTATATCCAAAGGATCATCCTCCGCCATCTCCAGCATGATGCCACTACCAAATGCATCTTCCCCTCCCTTCCAGTCAGCATTCCGAAGGGATTGTTCCCTCTGCGACACCCTGGTCCACTCCTCCATTACCCCCACCACCTCATCCCTTTCCCATGACACCTTCCCCTGCAATCGCAGGAGGTGTAATACCTGTCCATTTACCTCCTCTCTCCTCACTATCCCAGGCCCCAAACACTCCTTTCAGGTGAAGCAGCAATTTACTTGTACTTTTTTCAATGTAGTATACTGTATTCGCTGCTCACAACGTGGTCACCTCTACAATGGGGAGACCAAATGCAGACTGGGTGACAGCTTTGTGGAATACCTCTGCTCAGTCCGAAAGCATGACCCCGTGCTTCCAGTTGCTTGCCATTTCAACACTCCCCCCTCCTCCCACCCACTCTCACATCTCTGTCCTAGGATTGTTACAGTGTTCCAGTGAACATCAGCGCAAGCTCGAGGTACAGCATCTCATTTACCGATTAGGCAGGCTACAGCCTGCCGGACTGAACATTGAGTTCAATCATTTCAGAGCATGACGGGTCCCTCATTTTACTTTTATTTTTAGTTCATCTTAGTTTGTTCAGTTTGCCTACCCACTTTTTTTTCATGTTTGTGCTTGTGGCTATTCAGTTTTCAGTCCATTAACACCCTATCTGTACCAATGTTTTGACTTTCAACACACCATTAACATATTATTTGCCTTTGCTCCATGACCTTCTGGTTGGTTATTCTCTGTGACCTTGTCCTATCTACTCCTCCTTTGTAATCTTTTACCTCACCCCTGCTTTACTTGCTTAAAACCGTTCACATTTCTAATATCTGCTAGTTCTGCTAGTACTATGGCACAGTGGCGCAGTGGGCAGTGGTTAGCACTGTAGCCTCACAGCTCCAGTGAACCAGGTTTGGTTCTGGGGACTGCCTGTGCGGAGTTTGCAAGTTCTCCCTGTGACCGCGTGGGTTTCCGCCGGGTGCTCCGGTTTCCTCCCACAGCCAAAGACTTGCATGTTGATAGGTAAATTGGCCATTGTAAATTGCACCTAGTGTAGGTATGTGATAGGGAATATGGGATTAACGTAGGATTAGTATAAATGGGTGGTTGTTGGTCAGAGAATTGGTGGGCCTGTTTCAGTGCTGTATCTCTCTATGACTCTAAGGGTCACTGACCTGAAACGTTAACTCTGCTTCTCTTTCCACAGATGCTGCCAGACCTGCTGAGTATTTCCAGCATTTCTTGTTTTTATTTCAGATTTCCAGCATCCGCAGTTATTTTGCTTTTATTAAAATATTTACAAACCCAGGTTTACTGTGAATCCCAACCTACCTCCCGCTAAATCTGTAGCACATCAGACAATGCGTGAAATTATCCTGTCCAATATCCAATCTCAACATAAGTGCATAAGTAACAAATTACGGAACATAGAACACATACACTGAAAAGCATCGGACAAGCAAATAGTGGCCTGCAATTTGCAGTTAGATTAGAGATACAGCACTGAAACAGGCCCTTCGGCCCACCGAGTCTGTGCCGAACATCAACCACCCATTTATACTAATCCTACACTAATCCCATATTCCTACCAAACATCCCCACCTGTCCCTGTATTTCCCTACCACCTACCTATACTAGTGACAATTTATAATGGCCAATTTACCTATCAACCTGCAAGTCTTTTGGCTTGTGGGAGGAAACTGGAGTACCCGGAGAAAACCCACGCAGACACAGGGAGAACTTGCAAACTCCACACAGGCAGTACCCGGAATCGAACCCGGGTCGCTGGAGCTGTGAGGCTGCGGTGCTAACCACTGCGCCGCCCCAGTTGTTCTGATGTTGAAACAGTCAGTGCTCGCTGTCTTTACTGGATAAAACTGACAGCAACCTCTGGTATTGCACATGTGTAGTTCAACACAGAAATCACTGATACCCTGCTCCTCCACAGGGTGCACTATTGCAGCCTTCATTGAAGCAATCAACACAGGATCACTGATTTACCGCGAATTTCAACTTTTAACACGCTATTCTTGCCGTAAAAACCAATTAAAATGTTAAGCCTTGTTTGTTCAATCAGGAGTAGCTGAGATTTTGAGAGTGTTCTAAGTTATAATTACTGCTGAACTACTTCTCTGGCCCTGCAAAATCTAATTCTACAAGTATGGAGTCTCATGACCTCTGAAGAACATTTAAACATTGCATGATTCTTAAAATATGATTTTTTATTTCTAAGTTTGATATTTTAGCTTCTCCCTGAATCCCATGTGTATATCCCAATGTTTACTTTGCTTTCTGTACAATGATTGAAATGTGTATATTTTATGCTTTTTACTATATGCTCTGCTGTCTGAGAGGTTCCTTCAATCTGATAGGCTGATCAGCCTGGCTGCTGCCTGCCTTGTTGCCTGGTGTCACAGATCCCCTATAAATGGTGCCAAATTCAGAATCAAGGAAATCTATGCTCCAGAGCCCACTAAATCTGCGTGGGCAGCTTTTTTCAAGGTCAGCAGTGACCACAAAATCCAGGCCACTGTCCCTACGCACTTCCACAATACATTCAACAATGTAAATGACACAGAAAATCATGAAATGTAATAATTAGTCTTATCCATTATAGCTGTGCATGCTGGGGATATAACTCAGCTGATAGGTTCAAGCTTTTCCACATACCAAATATGACCATAAATTCAAGTCATCCTATTTAGAAAGTATCAATTTGTTGATTGTGTAAACTTGTTAATTCATCATTTTAATAAATTACACTTATAACTCAAATTTGCCATGCTGCTTCGGATGGTGGTGGTGGTGGTGGGGGGGGGGGTTGGTGGGGGAGGTGTTAGCTGTAGAGGAAGTGAGGGATCTTGGAGTAAATGTCCACAGATCCCTGAAGATAGCAGGACAGGTCGATAAGGTGGTCAAGAAGGCATATGGCATCCTTTCCTTTATTCGCCGAGGTATAGAATATGAGAAGGGAGGTTTTACTGGAACTGAATAAATCATTAGTTAGGCCACAACTTGAGTACTGTGTGCAGTTCTGGTCACCTCATTAGAGGTATGCAAAGGAAACCCGACCCAAATCTGAATGCTGCACCTGGAAGGCCAACCCAACCGACCAGAACCTGACACATGCCATCGGATCCCGCCGGGGTCAGGTCGGGTAGCAGGCCTTTACCCATGTACTGATGTAAAGGCCTGCTACCCAATCCGACATCGAAGGGTCCGGAATTCGGGCTCACGTCGGGTTTCCTTTGCACACCTCTACACCTCATTACAGAAAGGATGTAATTGCACTAGACAGGGTACAAAGGAGATTTACGAGGATGTTGCTGGTACTGGAAAAATGCAACTATGAGGAAAGATAGGATAGGCTGGGGTTGTTCTCCTTGGAACAGAGGAGATTTGATTGAGATGTACAAAATTGTGAGGGGCCTGGATAGAGTGGATAGGAAGGGCCTATTTACCTTAGCTGAGGGGTCACTGACTGGGAGACACAGATTTAAAGTGATTGGTAGAAAGATTAGAGGGGTGATGAGGAAAAGTTATTTCACCCAGAGGGTGGTAGGGATCTGGAACTCGCTGCCTGTAAGGGTAACACAGGCAGAAACCCTCAACTCATTTAAAAGGTATCTGGATATGCACCTCAAGTGCCGTAACCTGCACGGCTATGGACCAAATGCTGGAAAGTGGGATTAGGCTGGGTGGCCCGTTGTTTGGATGGCGCAGACCTGATGGGCCAATTGGCCTCTTTCTGCGTCGTAAACTTTCTATGATTCTAAAATACGTACAGAGCTTAAACTTCAATTTTGAACAAATACTGTAGTAAGTTTAGATAGAAGATACTAAGTTTCTTTTCAATTTACTTTCACCTGTTGAATACTACATGCATTCACAATATCCATTTAACAACTCTCCCTCAAACATTTTTTTAAATGGCATCTTTCTTTCAGCCACTTTTCAGCATTTTATCCTGGGTAAGAGTGGGCAACGTAGTACAAGTATGGAAAATGATTTCAACTTTTAAAGAGGCAGAAAGCCAACTAAAGGAGCTTGTAGTAAAGGCCAAAAATCAAGTGGAAAGAAAATGGCGAGTGAACTTGGGCTCCCCTTCCTATACAGCACCTTTTTTTGTCCTATACCACTTAGTGGCTAGCGTCCTTCAAATACAGGCTGACAGGTGAAAGTTTACGTAGCAATTTCGCACTCTAAATGCTCACATAAAAAGCATGGCTCAAAAGTCATGACACAGGAAGTAATGCTAAAGTTGACAGGTGGTGTGTGCAACATCCAAAACTTAAATGGTATACAACTAAATGCTGACTATAATGCCCAATCTTTAAGAAAGCGGAAAACAAAATGCAGTGTCGTCATTTAATCCACGACAACCAGAACATGTTAGCCAAATTTAGACTGAGCAAAAATTAGCAATAAAGGGTAAGAATAAATATGTGTAAAATTCAATAGAATCTGAGAAAAAGAATAAAACTGGTAACATCAGAAAAACTTTGCAATTTTACTCAGTAATACTCTCCCACTTTTTGGCAGACATGAGAAAGCTGCAAGCATTTAATTGGAGGGAACAGTCATGTGGTTACCAGGGACTAATCAGGGTCACTAGAACAGGATACCAAAACAGAGCAAATAGTTTGCTGGAAAATGATGCTCCTTTTAAAAAAATTATGCATTTTATTACTTTATTGAAATACTTGAGATATACATGCATTGTAATTACAGTTCACAATGAATCAGTACTATGCTTTACAGGGGATCAACACACAACACACAAGTTTCACCCAGTCTTTTTATCATTATCTGTATCTATAGGTAGATATGGTAGAAACACTGCACATTTTTCTTAGTTGCATAGGATATTTAAAAAAAATCCATTTGTTGGCCAACAGCAAACATATAATTTTATATTGTCTAAATTTAATTGGTAATTTGTTTCTTCAACTCTACAAGCCATCAAAACTGCCTTCCAGTTCCAGTAAGTCTCCAAGAGGCAGCGATTCAAAACCTAAAGGATCTGCACTTGCAGGCATGAGACCACTGAACCTATCTGGTGTTGCTGGTGACAGATCAGGCTGCAGAACAGGATGGCTGGGGAAGAAAGCGTTTTCATAGCTTGTGGAGACAAATGGAAAAAGTTCTGAAGGAGAATGATATGTCTGAAAGATAAGATAGAATGCAAAAGTTAATTTATTTTGCATACAATTCTATAAATGCCACAGAGCAACAGGTCCTAAAAATTTACAATTAGGAAAACATTTTTAAAGTGACTTACTTGTAATATTCATGTTAGCCACCATTTTTGATTTGTTAATTAGAGGTCAAATTGAAAGTAGGTTTTCAATCAAGTGCTATAAAATGTTTAGGTACTTAATGTAAAAGTCTAGAACATAACAAGATCTCAAATGTGATAGTTCCTGGTAACAAAACCTGTAACAAAAATGGAACTACATATCAGTTATATCTGTAAAGAAGTCCAATTTTTAAGGTTATTACCCTTTGCCTATTGCTGGGTTCTATTTCAACCCTGGTGAAGTACAATAATCGTATGTGTCATAGAGAAATACAGCACCGAAACAGGCCCTTCAGCCCAACAAGTCCGCGCTGACCATCAACCACCCATTTTATACTAATCCTACATTAATCCCATTTTCCCTCTCACATCCCCACCTTCCCTCAATTCTCCTACCACCTATCTACCCTAGGGGCATTTTTTACAATGGCCAATTTACCTATCAAACCGCAAGTCTTTGACATGTGGGAGGAAACTGGAGCACCCAGAGGAAACCCATGCTGTCAAAGGGAGAACTTGTAAACTCCGCACAGGCAGTACCCAGAACCGAATCCGGGTCACTGGAGCTGTGAGGCTGCGGTGCTAGCCACTGCGCCGCCCTATGTGTGTTGTTTTAAAAATAAAATCACCTTACAGGAAACTGCACCATACAACTAGGCAGCCACAGAGTTGGCGTTGGCAAAAAAAAATGGAAGATACAATATACAGCGGTGGTTCTCAAAGTGTGGTCTGCGGATCACGAGTGATCTGTGAGGGTCCTCCATGTGGTCTGTGGGCTGGTCCAAAATGCAAGTCACTGACGCTCAACGCCACAGCCGAGACCATACGAGAGAACAGCACAGAACCCTCATTCCCATCACTTGCTTGATGTTACAACCAGACAAGTTCCTGCATGCGTGGCAGGAGTAGTCATAAATAAGAGCAACAACAGTGCAGTTTCATAAGCAAGATTTATGCTACTGTTACAACATACAACTGTGAGATCAGATCTTCAATACCTGTAGGACTGACAACAAAGAGGAGGAAGTGGCTGAATGTGGAGCCCGACATGAGACTGAAGCTCTCCAGCTTGGAATCAGAGATCATCTCATTGGCATCCCATCAAAAGCAGCATCATTCTTCCCATTAATCCTGATGGATTTTTTTTGCAGGGGCGAGTGAAAGCAGGTGGGTAGGACTAATAGGTGGTCCATGAAATCTCGCCCTGCTCAAGTGGTCCACACGGAAAGGTTTGAGAACCACTGGTCTACAGTGATAAAGTTCAAGTAAAAATAAAGGATATTATGTAGTTCTGGACTGATACAGTAATCTTTATTAAAGGGAATCTAGCAGTCATTTCATTTCTCTTTTACACCACAGCACTTTTTTCCACAAGGATCTAATATGAATTGCTTTCATCTCCAGATTTCCTGTGTTGGGTCAATAACAGTTTAACATTAAACCCTGGAAATGTGAAAAACTTATGCTACACAGAGTAACACATTGGCCCCAATGCTATATGACATTTAAACGATGAGTGGACCTGACTTCAAAATATATTCACAACTGATCCAAGTCCATTCACCTAACTCAGTATCCTACTTATGGAAAGGTCAATTTTAATATTGTATCTGCTCTATGTGAGGAAAGCTGATCTGTTTTGTAGTAGTGGAAAAGGTCAGGAGACATAGCTGTTGAGTGTGATGTGCATCAGTGACAGTTCAAAGTAAGAAATAAGTGCAAGATTGATATAGTAATCAAATGACAGAGAAAGGGAGGTAGCAGCAATTCAATAACAGCAATGGAAAATTGTGTCAGTCATGTTGCAGGTGGTACTTGGTCTCAGCTTGTTCTCTTTCACAGTATGGCATGTGGTGACACTGTAATTTAAAGAAAATACTGGGATGTGATTAGGAATGCCACAACCATTGCAGGGAAAAATTGTACTTACTGTTTCAAGGTGGGTGTCCTGGACAATATGGTGAGAAACTCGTCTTACCAGGTCAACAACAGATAGGCCTGACAGAGTACCACCATTTTCCTCTTTTACTTTATTAATACATGAATGAAATACATCTCTGTAAGACAAAAACAAAGGATGAAACTAATGAGATTACTGACTTGCAAGATTAAGTTTTAAAAATTACAGATCACTCATTAAATTATTATTCAACAAAAAAAATTGGTAAAACCACAACACAGTCACTGAATGTCTGTAGTTTCCAATATGATCCTCACTTTTTGTTCAAGGCTTACCGATATATTCACAAATTTGAGGGGAAACTATACCAAAAAGTGATTTCATTTTTTTTAAATCGTCGCTTTTGCTCATAAGACACAGTAACCCATTTAACAGTAATTGTAAACAAGTTATTTCAATTAGTGAAATGAATCATATTTAATAAAGATATAAGAAACACCAAGAACTAAAAATAATTAGTAAGTTTTTATTACTCTGTTTCTCAAAACATGCACATTCTGTAGCTGACAAGCATCTGACTTGAAAATTGTTGCTTTCAAGCTCGCTATTTGGAAGCCCACAAGCTTATTCCTGAGTCATGACTCATACATGCATAAATGTGGGTGTGAGCCTGCATGTTACTACTCTATCACATCGCTCATCAGCACTTCAACAGGTTATACCATCAAGACCTACTGGTAGCATTCCCACGAGAGTCAGAAGATGCAGGGCTAGAATCCCAGTAGAGTTTGGGATCTCTGCCTCATGAGGAAGATGACCATTCAACATTAAGTAAATATATTTTTACTGTAAGCACTAAAAATAATAAAAACTTACTTGCTTGTTGTAGGGAATGTGAAGAAAAGTTGTTCCATTACCGCATGATAGGAGGATCTTGGTTCTGCAAGTATAGATAACCCACCATCAATTAGTGAACTGCTGGCAGTGGATGCTCCACCAAGTGGCTTTGGAGTCTGTAAAGTCTGGAAGTCTTTACTGCTCTGTACAATTGCATGTGCAGGCCGTAAATGACTGAAGTTTTTGTTAAAGGATTTAGTTGTTGAACCAGAAGGCTCAAATAAGTGGTTTTGAAGATTCTCAGAAACATGTGATGTCCGTAATGTAGCGAGAGAAATATCTGGGATTATTAATGATTTTGCTTCAGTTGAGGCAACCGGCATTTCCAAACCACCACTGGCAAGCCGAAGAGATGTATCAGGAAATGACCTTTTCTGACCAGCCAACATCCTAAACTCTAGTTCAAGATCAGATTGGCTACGATCCAACTGATCAATGGCTGAACTAGGCTGCATAGTCAGTTGTGTTGAGTAACTGGGTGGCCAAACAGCTGACGTGCAAAAGTCTTTTTTTGTTCTCAGTGATGTTTTTGCATCAAGTCCTATATTCCTGGATCCTGGTGAAAACCAGCCAACATCAGCGGTATCGGAATTTCCAGCAAATGCAACATTCTGACCCATTTTAATTGTTACTGGAGGTGATGAAAGTCTTTGTTGATTTGCAGAATACTTTTGATGTTCAGATTTGTACTGAAATGGTGTTAAATTACAAGAACAAGCGGAAGATGCACTGTCACTATGTATTCCAGTCTCCTGTAACCAAGAGGCAGCCTAAAAAAAAAATACAATTATTAGTAAACTCCTGTATAATCCAGCATGTTGGGCACATCATCTGGTATGTTTTCATTGCAGATATATGTACAGGGGTAACTTATACACAATTATGCAATGTCCACAATCTGGACAAGGAGTGGCAATTAACCTGTTGGGAAAAATTCATGGGTGCAGTGGTGCGTGGAGTGGATAGGTGCATGGCAAAAGTTAGCCCGCAGTTAGCAGGGGTGCTAGACATGAAGCCTAGCAAAAGAGGATTAAATAGTTTAGGTTGGCACTTGTGAGGAGGCAACGATGGAAGCCTCAATGGGCTTTTTGGGGAATGCAAAGAGAAGCACAGAGGGTAGTTGTGGGCTTATTTAAGGGGGAAGTTCAAGCCTGGGATGGCAGCAAGAGAGTAGGATGGCAAAAGAGTAATCACGGTTGGGGTAGGGATGAGACGGGGGGGGGGGGGGGGGTGCGGTGGCTAAGTACTGAAGAAGGGAGATGGCATGACTGACTGACAGGAAAGAGAGCAGACAGGCGAGAAAGGCCCAAGAGAGAAAGAAAAAGGTCAAAGTAATGGACTCTGGTCCGGAGCGGCAGCCAAAACATATACCACACACACCCAAATCATAGAATCAAACAACGTTTAAGGGACAGGAAGAGGCCACTTGGCCCATCTTGTGTAATGGACAGAGATATAATTCAATATCTAAAACATAGCAGAGAATAGGAGAGACATGCCCTGGCAGTAAACAAGAGACCTTCCTTCTTGCTCCAGCTACCTTTTATCAGATGGAACTTAAATATTACCACAAAATGTTACAATATCTAATTAACTAACCTGTCCGCCCAAATGTACAAAACTTCAACAACCTCAATAAATGTAATAAACAAAGCAAGATTCAAGTTCAACAGAAGGTGTCCTTTCTTTTTAATTTAGTCTCCCTCAGTTGGTGCCAGCGATCACTGGTCTATCCTGATTCTTGGATGGTTTACTGGGTAATGTCACCAATCTCTGGTCTCTGCTGAGCCTTCAATGGTTTAATGACTATACAATATGTTGCATATGTACATTTCTGATTCTTTCCTGATCCAGTTATCATTTCCTTGGATTCTTGCACACTAACAGCATACTGAAACAATAATAATTCATCCTATGATTTGCTGGTCTATCAAATACTAAAAAGTGGAATATCCTTGCTGCTTTTCCCACATGGCTATACTATTGTATGTTAACGATACTTAATGAGGCATTATTTTTATTCACAAAGTAACAATTTTCTTTAAATCTCAGCATTAATCTGTGGCAGAGCAACAATCATTCCCAAAGTGGTACAGGAAATGAAACTATTCTACACTGCAGAGATAATATTAATCTAATCATTCCTGTACTATATCTTTTTCATTTTTCAAAACACATGCACTGACTGCACTTTAAACAAAACAATTAATTAAATACAAAACTTTACTGCCTACTCTAAAGCTATAGAGGAAGGAATCAAAGGTGGAGCATTTTTAATCTGCAGACCTGTGATGTGCCCATGCACCCGCCTGTCACTCTCAATTAATTTTGCTTACCCTGCCACTCCCAAACTACTGTTTGTGTGAATGATTTATTATACTTCATATTAACGGCAGAAGGACTCAATAGAATTTTTTTTTTTACTTGTTCATGGGATGTGGGCGTCGCTGGCTAGGCCAGCATTTATAGCCTATCCCTTATTGCTCACTGAAGGCATTTAAGAGACAACCACATTGCTGTGGGTCTGGAGTCACAGACCAGGTAAGGACGGCTGATTTCTTTCCCTAAAGGGCATTAGTAAACATTTGTGTCTAGCAACATTTTTTCTATTACATTTGCAAATTACACATTCATAAAACAGCAAGTTATACTTCTTCTTTGGCCTCCTTGTCTCGAGAGACAATGGGTAAGCGCCTGGAAGTGGTCAGTGGTTTGTGAAGCAGTGCCTGGAGTGACTATAAAGGCCAATTCTAGAGTGACAGACTCTTCCACAGGTGCTGCAGATAAAATTGGTTGTCGGGGCAGTTACACAGTTGGCTCTCTCCCTGCGCTTCTGTCTTTTTTCCTGCCAACTGCTAAGTCTCTTTGACTCGCCATACTTTAGCCCCGCCTTTATGGCTGCCCACCAGCTCTGGCGATCACTGGCAACTGACTCCCACGACTTGTGATTAATGTCACAGGACTTCATGTCGCGCTTGCAGACATCTTTAAAGCGGAGACATGGACGGCCGGTGGGTCTGATACCAGTGACGATCTCGCTGCACAATGTGTCCTTGGGGATCCTGCCATCTTCCATGCGGCTCACATGGCCAAGCCATCTCAAGCGCCGCTGGCTCAGTAGGGTGTATATGCTGAGGATGTTGGCTGCCTCGAGGACTTCTGTGTTGGAGATACAGTCCTGCCACCTGATGCCAAGAATTCTCCGGAGGCAGCAAAGATGGAATGAATTGAGACGTCGCTCTTGGCCGACATACGTTGTCCAGGCCTCGCTGCCGTAGAGCAAGGTACTGAGGACACTGAGCAAGTTATAACTGAGTAGAAAATTACAAGCAGGAAATAGTCATCAAACTTCCAATGCAAACCTATTATAAAAACAAAGCAGTTCGCTCTCAGCAAACAGCTACCACTATATAAAAAAAGAGAACCAATGAAATCACTCCAAGTTCTTTTTGAAAATCCTTTTGGAAGCTAGTTTGAATTCTCATAGCTGACAAATTGGTACTGGAGATGACAAAAGCAAAAATAAGTTTGAAGTTTTCCATTATAACAAAAGCACCCTTGCTGCATCACAACAAAAGCTTTCTGCTATTTTTTGAAGGTTATGTGTTGGAAAAAATAGAAACACAGCACATTTTCTCATCAAAACTGCAAAAATTAAACCAAATTGGTTGATTAGGGTCCTTGCAAAAAAGCAAAACCAAAGATTTTTTTTTGAGATAACTAGGCCAAATGTTTATGAAGTGTAATGTGCACATTTGCCAATAATCTTGTTATACAAAATGAGAAAAACACAGTTTTTCATTGCTGTGGCAATACTAATGAAGTCAAAGTTGACTTAATAATTAAAAACTTACATTGACTCGAGTTATTTGTTCTTGAATTCCTTTCATTCTTTTTTCCCACATGTCACAAATGGCAATGAATTCTGGAGAATTAACATTCCTTCAAAGATGCAATCAGAAACATATGATGAAACAACTATACCAATCTCCTTTAGAACTGTTAAAGTGGTCATAATTTCTCATTTAAAATGAAGGAAACAATATTACTTTTACACCCAGTAAGCACTGGCCTACTCTTGGCAAGGTAACTTGGATAACAAATGGTAATGCAACCAGACTGGAACAAGTTTAGAACAGTCAGATTCTTACGGGCATGATAACAATGCTGTGTGTGTACCATAGTATCATAGAATGGTTGCAACACAAACATTTGCCCTTAATATGTATTTAAGATAAAACTACTGCTTGCTTTTAATTCTACAGCATACTTGTAATGGCAAGGTTAAGCAATTTAAATTGTATTAAGAATCACTAATTTGTAGTGCTTTAATTAGTAATTTAAAAATAACTTTTGCTTTAAAAGCTTTATAGTCATCCATCAGGTTTGCAGAAAACTTAATATGTCTTGCATATGAATTGGAGATTATTTAAATTCCTGGAGTTTTAAATGTTACTGTTGTGCCAGTGAAAGGTATTTTTAGATCCAAAAACTGCCTGATTCAAGCAACAGAAAATAATACAATTCTTAAACCGTGTACCATCCTGCTTGAGAGAAACACAGAAGCAGAAAACACTCAACCATAGCAATACCATCATTCAAATACCTTCTTTCCAAAAACTTCTTGAAATACAAATAGAAGCTGAAAAGGTAGAAAATTTATCGAAAAGTTGTCCTGTGTGCATGGCCATTTCAAATATTTGTTTTAATGTATTTTGTAAATATTTCAACAAACATTTTATTTTATACAAGTTGTTACAAATTATGAAAAGACAGTAAAGTGTAAAACGCCTTTATTCGATTCCTAATTCGGACATTTAAGTTACTGTGAAAGAAATTCAGCCACTACACAGAGATAAGAATAGATGTCATCACAATGGGGGAGGAGGAATAAGGAAAATAACGACCAAGTGACACTTCTCCTTTCAGAAACGTGTGCCATTGCATTATTATTTTGGTGACGGATCCGCCAGGGGTTCTTTTTATACAAGGCCTTTTTCTCAACCACATCCTTAATTCTTAACCACACCAAACAGGATTAATGCGACAAGAACAAAGACAGCAATTTCCCTTGCACAATTAAATAAGTTGGGTGGAACCCATGATAAGACAAATTGTACATGGCTTGTGGAAAGAACAGATTTGAAAAGTTGCATACCCTTTTCTCACTTTACGTTTAATCAAATTGGTATCAGAAAGTTATACGAGAATGAAAGGTCTGCTCATCCCACTATCAAGTCCCAATTCAAGATTTCATCAATTAAAAAAAAACTTCCCCAAACATGTCTCTATTCTCAGTTGAATCATAATTTGATTCAATCTTGTGTTTAAACATCTTACCAAAGTCAGCATTAACCATACTAAGTGAGCGATGTCCCACGAGTCAACAATCAAGTTATGCCTAGCATTCAACATGTGACCTTTTTGCTTGTGGCATCCACTGATTCTCCGAGCACTTTTTTTTTTACATCGGATACACTGAAAACAGTGCAATCTGTATTGAACACTTACCGAGTCTTCTGTGTAGCGCAAAACTTTACATTTTCAACAGCCTCCTGAAGTAGGCGATTGAGAAAATATAATCTTGTGTATTTTTTCCATTCTTGAATCTGAGTCTATAGCAGGAAATGAATTAAAATATTGAAAAGGCAATTTTACTGCCTTTAATTCATAAAGAATATACCAGATATGTAATTACAAACAGAAATGGTATTCTTCTTCTTCCATTAGTGCAGACTCCATAAAACATTTATCCAGACTGATTACAACCTTTATATTAATATGACCAAACCATCCACTAGGAACGCTGTGACCCTCAGATATCTGCGCTCCTCTAATTCTGGCCTCTTAGGCATCCCGGAATTTAATTGCTCCACCATTGGTGGCTGCACCTTCAGATGCCTGGGCGCTAAGCTCTGGAATTCCCTCACTAAGCCTCTGTCTTTCTACCTGTTTTTTCCTTTAAGATGCTCTTTCAAATTGACCGCTTTGACTAATCTTCTGCTCATCTGCGCTAATATCTCCATTTTGTAGCTCGGTGTCAAAATTTGCTGCATAACACTCCTGCCTTGGGACATTTTATTACGTTAAATACACTATACAAGTTTTTGCTGATTTATCAAATACTGTATTCAGTCTCAATGCACAAAGATAGAATTGAGAAATTTCATTCTGCCATTAAGAATTTATAACGTTAGTTCCATAAATATATGTCTGCATTGAGGACCTGCAGAATTCCCCAATGTATTATAGACCTGAAAGGCATCAGTTAAGCTGCTATTAGGCATAGAAGTTAAGTGAAGACATGCAAGTGGCTCCAAATTTTTGTGCGCCCTTAGAAATATAATGATTTATACAATGTTGTAGTGACCTAACAGCACAGCAATCTGAGTGAGCCATGGAATGGAAAGGTTCAGGATTGATAACCTGTTCCATTGCATTTGCAAGTCTTAGCCACATTCATGTGGAAAGATTCAAAATGGAAGTCAGCCATTTTTTTGCCACCAGGCCACCCTTGAATGCACCTTGGTGATTTATTCTGAGCAGAATTGGTACAGGCTTCGGAGCAGCTGCAGACAATTGCTTAAGCTTGAGAAACCAGACCTGAGAAAAACTGGAGAATAGGCAAGGACAATAATTTCTTTGAGAAAAACTATTTAAAGTTATTTTAGGAGTGAGGGATGCGGATCATCATAGAAACAAAACTGACAGTCCACATGAAACAGTTCAGTTTATCAGGCCAGCAATGGGATCACACCCATACTTTAAATCTTCAAATACTAGCAGTTTAAAAAAAACATACACAACAGATAAATTATAAATGTACAAAAGTCTTTATACATATTTGATCTAAAATAAACCAAATTTCTCTAAGCAATGATAAGTAAAATGCAAGAAAAAAATCCTAGCATCAGATTTGATCAATTCTGACTTGTTTTTTGCCAGTTTCACTCAAATATAAATGAAAATGTAATTGATGTAATCTTTCCCAACAATAAGTACCTCAACAGAAAGCAGTCTGCTTGTTGACTCTCTACAATTTTCCTTCATCACGTGACAAATTTTCTGCAATTTCTTCTTGTCGTTGACATATTTTTCCCTGAAAACAATAATCATTCTGATGAAGAAAACCTCAAAATGGTTGGCTGCTTGTGTGTAGTAGTAACAGTGCCATATATAGTACAGCTCTATATAAGCATTTGACTTCAACTTCCAATATTAAAAAGCTTAAATCAATAATAATGTAGCAAGAAGCAGTGGAATACCTTCCTTCTTTTATTTTCTGAACTTCAGTATCATTTTCATGAATAGTCTTTTTGGACCTGAAAAGAAAAATCACATTTCATTTGACAGTTTCTTATATTATAATCTACCTCTTTGATCAAGCTTTTGGCCATCTGTCTAATATCTATTATCTCATGTGGCTGGGTGTCCAATTTTGCTTTCTAACATTCCTGTGAAGCGCCTTGGGAGGTTTTATGATGTTAAAGACATGAAAGACGCCATATAAATACAAGTTTTTGTTGTTCCCAATTCCCTTAATTTAAGTAAACTCTAAATAGAACTGGCTGCTGTTTTCATTGACAAAACTGAGGAAACACTTGTTAGCAGCAATTATTATACTTTGGTCAACAAAGATGAAAATGATCACTTTTTGAACATTTAACTAAATTTGATAGACTAAGTTCAAAATAAAAGATGAAACTAAAGCAAAAACACAAATCAGTGATCCACAATTTTGGAATAGATGTCAAAAACTAAAATAGATGAATAAAATCTAGTTGTCAGTTTATTTTTTTCCAAAATGTTTGTGGCTTTTCAAATTGCATGCAAAGTAAAACACTTTTATAACACCATGTTACGCCAATGTGTTGGTTGAATGATAACTTTCTTTGGTCCACTGACTAGAGATCTGAATTTAAACTTTTTTTGGAAGAAATTTAAAAAGAACATTTAAAACAGAATGACTGCGAGCAGCTTAAGATGATCACCTAGTTTGCAACACTGCGTCCTACACTGCAAAGGAATGTGAGGTGGGAGACGAAATGTCAGCATTTCCCAACAAGAACCAAAATCAAGAAGTGTTCTTTTGAGCAAGCAGAGAAATACTGCTAATTGCGATGCCTGAATCACTGAGTCACTGCCATGTGACAAGTCCCTCCCCATCTGTGGTTTTTAAGCTGGTCGTTTTGTCTGCAGCAGAGAAAAAGCAACTAGATTCTGACATGTGCAGACCCTAAGTGGGGGTCCCTCTCTCTTTCTCCATTCTAGTTGAAAGCTTTCAAATCCTGCTTGTTGACTGACCACCTTTTCATACTCCCACTACAATCAGAAACCCCATTGAAAGAAATTATCCGCAGCGCTATCTTCAAGAGACTCACTGAACCAGACATCTACCTCTTCAAACTAAAAGCCTCAGGACCACTGAATTCAGGTAGAAGCTAGCCGAATCACCAAATGCCGCAGACTATACCTTTTTTATGGACTCGAACTCAACCAATCTACCTTTTCCCACTCTGTAACCTATTTGTATGTGTGTAAACCTCGAGGGCTGAATTTTACTGGCCCCTCAACGCCGCGGGCCACATACTGGAAGGGGTTGGGGTGGGGGGGAGGGGGGGCGTGATTCACAAGGGTCTCACACTGAATTCTTAAAGGGAGGGGGGCATTACAGGGGTCACACTCTGCATACTGGAAGGGAGGAGTGGGGTGGGTGGAATACACAGGGGTATCACTTTGCATTCTTAAAGGGAGGGTGTCTGGCATTACTGGAGGGAAAGCTCTGATGGCATGAAAGGAGGTACTGTGTACCATCCCTCCGTTAACAGTGTGTGCTCTGTGTTTGTGAAGGACCAGACAATGGCACACTCGGCACCCTGTGTGTGGGGTGGGTGGCAAAAAGGGCAGGAGCATTAAAGGTTATATGGATGGTGGGGGCAACCGATTCAGCTGGTAGGATCTTGATGTGGTCATGTTGTGCCTCTCTGAGTGTTGGCCAAGATGGGCAATGCCACAGCACGCCACATGGGTTGATCCAGGAAAGTAGCTGATGTACCCATCAACACCAATCCCTGCCCTGTTAGGAACCTTTGAATACATGAAGGGTTCAACTTTACTTATCACACGGAAATAGGTATGGCTCATTCTACATTGTGTGATGCTCTGCTCGTGAGGATCCCTCTGCGCCTGAGGCAATATCAACAGGCAGGTGTGATCTACGTACAGGCCCCCGGTCGTGAGCAGCAGCCCCCAAGGTGAGCTCGCCATTACGACTGCCGTGCATCTACAGGCCCCACATGACATGCCATCAGATGTCAGAGCATCAGTGTCAGGACGGTGGGGACACATCTCTGTGCCCTGCTCAAGGATGACCTGCAGCCCATGGGCACCAGTGGACATCCCACGCCTCACAGTGGCAGCCGTTCTCAAGCCTGACGCCTCTGCAGCTTTTTAGGGGCCCACCAGAGACCTTTGTGGGGTCTCACAGTCAGCAGTGCACCGCTGCATCAGGGAGGTCAGCAATGCCCTGCACCAGAGGGCCAGTGAGTAGGTCAGCTTCAGGACGGACTCACACTGCCAGGCCCAGAGGGCCATTGGTTCTGACATCATTGCCAGAGAACCATCGGTTGCCACGGTCATGGACTGCACTCATGGCCGTCAGGCCTCCCGCCAGGCTATCACCTGCAAACATCACCATGAAAAGAGCCCTCTTAATCTAGGTGAAGCTGGTATGTGATCACCGCAGATGCTTGCTACGAATGTGTGACCACTTCTCAGACAACTGCCGTGACACCTGGGTCTTGCGCCGGTCCTGGTTGCCACCACTGTTCACTGAACTGGCTCAGATAGAGGGGTGGCATCTTGGAAATAAGGGCTATCCTTTGCAGACATGGCTCCCGACATCAGTGAGAGACCCCACCACTGCTGCAGAGGGGAGATACAATGCCAGCCACTGAGCTACATGAGCCACCATTGAGCAGGATATCTGCATGCTGAAAGAGTGCCTCCAATGCCTGTATGGATAGGGTGATGCCCTGTACTACGGGCCAAAAAGGCCAGCTCCTTTCTTTGCTGCTCTGCGCAACTACGCTCCCAATAGGGGACAGTCCTGGCATGATGAGGAGAGACGTCAACAGGATTCCTCCTCAGACTAGGAGGACGCTGAGGACCTACAACATGAAAGACACATGGGAGGGCAGATGGCACCCAGGCTCTCCACGCAGGGCTAGCAGTGAGCTCGGATGTGCGGAAGTGCTTATCAGACAAAGGTTGTCTGCTCCTTAGCAACCGACATGAGCTCTGCAAGCCACACATCACCCTCGCTCACCTGCTGTGCACCCGTCCGCATCTGCAGCATCCCTGTGTAAACCATTAGAGGCAGCAGCTGACTGAGCCAATGTCCATGTCACTGCATCCGTGGAGACGCTCATGAGTAATGGTGGCATGGCAATGATGTTATTGCATACGTTGGCTCTCCTGAAGGGCCAATGGTGTAAAAGGATGTGACATTGGTGCTACATGCTGGCACACATCATTCCTCACATGTTGGTGAGGAACATTTAGTGAAAGACCTAGTTACATTGCTGCAACACCTGTGCATTCCCATTTGTGTCAGTGAGGTCTCTGTAAACCTCAGCAATACCTTTTATGGTCTATTTAAGTCTCATGTCCTGGAATGTGCAAATTCAAGATTATTCACCCAGGTGCGGCATGCCTACAAGAAGGAATGTTACACTTGAGTGGAAGAGGATCGCAACTTCACAGGACACAGCAGGGTAAGTATGTGGCAGCAAAGCATAAAGTGCTGGGGTCACTCAGCAGGTCAGGCAGCATCTGTGGAGACAGAAGCAGAGTTAACTTTCAGGTCTGTGAACTTGGACATGTTATCTCTGCTTCTCTCTCCAGAGATGCTGCCTGACCTGCTGGATTTCTGCAGCACTTTCTGCTTTGCTGCCAGATTGACAGCAGCCACACACTTCAGCAGTCAGGTAAGGATTCTTTGACAGCTGTCAGGAAGCAGGTGCTGGGGCGCTTAAAATAGGGCCCGAGCACCTGTTGCACAGCTGTCAAAAACTCTCTCACTGCACTGAATGTCCCGCCTCTCCCATGTAATATGGGGAGGCTGGCTTGGCACCGTGATTCTAATGAGCCCCGTCATGTAATATCACGGGGCCGCTAAATTCGGACACCCTGGTGAGTTTAGAGTATAAAATTCAGCACCTAATGTGAGAGTGAAAGTTGGCGCATGTTTCTTATTTTTTATTAGTTCAGCTTCGGTAAACATAGAAAATAGGAGCAGGAGTAGGCCATTTGGCCCTTCGAGCCTGCTCCGCCATTCATTATGATCATGGCTGATCATCCAACTCAGTAGCCTGGTCCGGCTTTCGCCCCATACCCTTTGATCCCTTTAGACCCAAGAGCTATATCTAACTCCTTTTTGAAAACTTACAATGTTTTGGCCTCAACTGCTTTCTGTGGTAGTGAATTCCACAGGCTCACCACTCTCTGGGTGAAGAAATTTCTCATCAGTCCTGAAAGGTTTACCCAGTATCCTTAGACTATGACCCCTGGTTCTGGACTCCCCCACCATCGGGAACATCCTTCCTGCATCTACCCTATCAAGTCCTGTTAGAATTTTATAGGTTTCTATGAGATCCCTGCTCACTCTTCTGAATTTCAGTGAATATAATTCTAACCGACTCAATCTCTCCTCATATGCTAGTCCTGCCATCCCAGGAATTAGTCTGGTAAACCTTCGTTGCACTCCCTCTATAGCAAGAACATCCCTCCTCAGATAAGACCAAAACTGCACACAATATTCCAGGTGTGGCCTCACCAAGGCCCTGTATAACTGCAGCAAGACATCCCTGCTTCTGTACTCAAATCCTCTCGCTATGAAGGGCAACATACCATTTGCCTTTTTTACCGCCTGTCGCACCTGCATGCTTACTTTCAGCGACTGGTGTATGAGAACACCCCGCTCTTGCTGCATATTCCCCTCTCTCAGTTAATAGCCGTTCAGATAATAATCTGCCTTCCTGATTTTGCTGCCAAAGTGGATAACCTCACATTTATCCACATCTGCTATGCATTAGCCCACTCACTCAACTTGTCCAAATCCTGAGGCCTCTCTGAATCCTCCTCACAACTCACCCTCCCACCCAGTTTTGTGTCATCTGCAAATTTGGAGACATTACATTTAGTTCCCTCATCTAAATCATTAATGTATGATTAATTGTGAATAGCTGGGGTCCCAGCACTGATCCCTGCGGTACCCCACTAATCACTGCCTGCCATTCGGAAAAAGACCAATTTATCCCTACTCTTTGTTTCCTGTCTGCCAACTAATTTTCTATTCATCGTAATACACTACCCCCAATCCCATGCGCTTTAATTTTAAATGCTAACCTCTTATGTGGGACTTTGTCGAAAGCCTTCTGAAAGTCCAAATAAACCACATCCACTGGCTCCCCCTCATCAACTCTACCAGTTACATCCTCAAAGAATCCGAAGAATAGATTTGTCAAGCATGATTTCCCTTTTGTAAATCCATGCTGACTCTGTTCGATTCTACCACTGTTTTCCAAGTGCTTTGCTATAAAATCTTTGATAATGGACTCCAGAATTTTCCCCACTACTGACGTCAGGCTGACTGGTCTATAATTCCCTGCTTTCTCTCTACCTCCCTTTTTAAATAGTGGGTAACATTAGCTACCCTCCAATCTGTAGGAACTGTTGCAGAGTCTATAGAATCTTGGAAGATGACCACCAATGCATCCACTATTTCTAGGGCCACTTCCTTAATTACTCTGGTATGCATACCATCAGGCCCTGGGGATTTATCGGCCTTCAATCCCATCAATTTCCCCAACACCATTTCTCTACTAATACTGATTTCTTTCAGTTCCTCTCTCTCACTAAGCCCTGTGTTCCCCAACATTTCTGGTATGATATTTGTGTCCTCCTTTGTGAAGACAGAACCAAAGTATGCATTTAGTTGGTCAGCCATTCCTTTATTCCCCATCATAAATACCCTGTTTCTGACTGTAAGGGACCTAAATTTGGCTTCACCAATCTTTTTCTCTTCACATACCACAGAAACTTTTACAGTCAGTTTTTATGTTCCCCACAAGCTTGCTCTTGTACTCTATTTTCCCCTTCTTAATCAATCCATTGATCCTCCTTTGCTGAATTCTAAACTGCTCCCAATCCTCAGGTCTGTTGTTTCTCCTGGCAAATTTATATGCCTCTTCCTTGGATCTAATGCTATGTTTGGCTACCTTTCCCATTTTACTTAAACAATTGTTGCAGTTCATCCATGCACTCTTTAAATGTTTGCCATTGCCTATCCACCGTCATCCCTTTAAGTAACGTTTCCCAATCCGTCATGGCCAACTTGCGCCTCGTAGTTTCCTTTACTAAGATTCAGGACCCTTGTCTCAGAATCAACTACGTCACTCTCCATCTTGATGAAGAATTCTATCATATTAAGGTCGCTCGTCCCCAAGGGGTCTTGCACCACTAAACTGTCAATTATTCCCCTCTCGTTACACAATACCCAGTCTAGGATGGCCTGTTCTCTAGTTGGTTCCTCAACGTATTGGTCCAGAAAACCATCCCGTATACACTCCAAGAATTCCTCCTCTATGGTATTGTGACTAATTTGATTTGCCCAATCTATATGCAGATTAAAGGCACCCATAATTATAGATGTTTCTTTATCGCATGCATCTCTAATTTCCTGTTTAATGCCTAGGTACAATAAAGTTAACCTCTTTCTTTCTAAACTCAAGAAAACCTGTCCGATTGGTTCTTGTTATGATCATAGCAAGTAAGTAATCAAAAACCTACTGAATTGGCCAGTACATTCAATTTAAGAAAGAATTAAACCTGTTGTGGTCAAACAAGGAGTGGGAAAAGAGGGAACCCCTTCGACCCCTCCTCACTTGACCATGACAATTTACACTGCAGTTGAAGCTGCAATGAATCACAGAATCGTTATCGTGCAGAAGGAGGCTATTCAGCCCATCATGTCTGCACTGGCTCTCTGCAAGAGCAATTCCCCCCCTGTTCCATTCTCCCCGTAACCCTGCACAGTTGCCCTTTTCATATAACTGTCTAATTCCCTTTTGAATGCTTCAATTGAACCTGCCTCCAGTACGTTCTCAGGGACCGCATTCCAGACCTTAACCACTCGCTGCGTGAAAAAGTTTTTCCTCATGTCACTTTTACTTCTCTTACCAAATACTTTAAATCTGTGCCCTCTCATTCTTGATCCTTTCATGAGTGGGAACAGTTTCTCTCTGTCTACTCTGGCTAGACCGCTCATGATTTTGAATACCTCTATCAAATTACCTCTCAGCCTTCTCTTCTCCAAGGAAAACAGTCCTAACTTCTCCAATCGATCTTCATAACTGAAGTTCCTCATCCCTGGAACCATTCTCGTGAATCTGCACTCTCTCCAATGCCCTCACGTCTTTCCTAAAGTGCAGCACCTAGAACTGGATACATACTCCAGCTGAGGCTGAACTGGTGTCTTACACAAGTTCAGCATAACTTCCTTGCTCTTGAACTCCATGCCCCTATTAATAAAGCCCAGGATACTGTATGCATTATTGGCCGCTCTCTCAACCTGTCACCTTCAATGACTTATGCACATATACACCTAGGTCCCTCTGCTCCTGCAGCCCCTTTAGAATTGTACCCTTTATTTTATATTGTTCTTCCTACCAAAATGAATCACTTCACATTTCTCTGCATTGAACTTCATCTGTCACCTGTGTGCCCATTCCACCAACTTGTCTAGGCCCTTTTGAAGTTCTACACTACCCTCCTCACAGTTCACAATGCTTCCAAGTTTCGTATCATCTGCAAACTTTGAAATTGTGCCCGGAGTCAGAAACAACTGACTTTCCCACCTGAAGTAAACTGAATTCCATTCAAGGTCAGAAGTTGTAAGTTAAGCCATTCACACTGGGCACAAACCTTCCAATAAATAATTACTGCAACGGTATATAGAAAATCAATAAGCCTCTTAAGAGGTTTTACTGAAATATCGAACGCTGATAAGACCAGGTTCCTGAAGCCTGTCAGTTGACTCCAAAAAGGTTAAATGTTTTGTAAGTTGCACACATAAATCTGTTAATGTGGATAATGTCGTCAAATCCTAAACCCATGCTTTTCCACTGGGATTCATTTAAACAAGTTATCTCTGAAACTGTAACTACATTTTTGTTTAAAAAAACATCCTTCAGATATGGGTGTTGCTATCATTCATTGCCAAATTTTGTAACTCGGAGAAAGGAACACCAGTTTCTAGAATCCGGGGTTCTGAGGGGCTTCAGGAGAAATGTATTAGATATGCAAGTCTGTCATACCTTTCTAAATTATTCTTTGTAGATTTAAGTTCTTCTTGTAGTGCAATGAGTTCTTGCGATTGATATTTTCTTTGATCATGAAGTTTCTCTTTTTCAGCCTCTAACTGCATCTTTATTGTTGCAAGTTCATCCCTCAGTTTCTATTACAAAGAGAGTTAAAAAGTGAAAAATATTACTTTATTTTGTTATATTCTGCGACTATTCCCATTGTCCACCATCTTCCACCGATTATTCCATACACCCTGGAAAACCCTGAAAAACTAATAGTTAAGCCCTGCTTACAGAATTTTCAGAGCTAAAATCTGTACTTTACAGAAGCTCTCCAGTCTTATAGCTGAAATAATTCCTTCAACCTCAACTAAAATAATTTCCTACCAGTCATATACCCATTCCTCTAAAGACTGCAGGAACAATTTCAATATCCTTTCCAATATAACGAAAAAAACCTTGTCCCCAGCAAGACTCAAACATATCGTTCATTATTGTTTGCAATTCCCAGTCTCTCATCATCTTAGAATGAGGATTAATGAAAAATCTATACAGTTCTTAAAATATTAAGAGATGTAGATTGATTAACATATATAATGCACGAGGTACAATGCAGTATATACTAAGGGTAATATGGGACTATAAAGTGACTTGTGGTGCCAATTTGATGATGTGATGATGTGATTTTACGACCTACCTTTGCTATTTCTCCAGTAAAATTTCTTGCATCAAAAACCCTTTTAGCCTATCTGAACACTCAAAATTCTTGTCAGCCTTTTGCAACACTCTCCTTTAATTCTCCCGATTCCTTTAAACGTCACTTGTATGTTAATGTTCCACTCCTGCAACTATGGGGTCACTATACATGTTCAAATTTGCACTTGGTACTATGCCAATGATCTAATCTTGCCTTCTGTTGGAATCTGTCCAAAACTTGTTCCGAATCATTTTGTGTATAAACAGAACCAGCATTGGAAAACCTAGGCCTGAGTCCACAAAAGTCTTGTAGATCCAGATAAGAGCTATCATTATTTTAAAGAAAATTAGCATTCCAGAATCTATGCAAAATGATGTTATGAAATATTCCAGTCACATGTTTCAAGTTACTAGCGGGTAAGCCGAAGTTTCATATTTTTATAAAATACTCAACTTTGACAAGAGCACCAGCTTTTATAATGAAGTAACTGTACCTTCTCATTGAACACAAGCTGCTCATGCTTTCCTTTGAAGGTTTTGATTTCATGTTGAGTGTCAGCACAAAGTTTAACATACAATTTTTGTGACTTCTCACAGTTCTGCAAAAGGTGTATGTTCTCATGGTAAAGGTACAAAAAGGTTCTCTGCAAGACAAAAAACAGAATCGCATAATGTGCAACTGATATCATGTTCCGAATAAAGACAATTTGAAGCCCCTATTATGTCACTAGAATTGTTGCTTACATTTTACTTTTTACATGATCACAGAGTACAGAAATTTCATTCAACTAGGAATATCTACAACAGAATCATTGGATTTTAGTATACTGAAGACCACTTGGCCCACTACTTCTTGCTGGCTTTCCGAAAATGCTTTCCATTTTGTCCAATTCTGTTTTTATAATACCCTTTTTTCCTGCTGTGTGTTACCTAAATGACTAAAAAATGCAGAGAATAATGGATAAGACAATAACTTGATCGGACTCAGGATTTAGATACTCAAGAGTTGTTCACACAGTTTATGTTGTTAACTGCAACTCCTATATTGCAGCTTTACACTCACTCCAAGGTCATCATGCTAAGCTGTCAATTTATATATTTACAATACAGTCGTTAGTAAGAAACAATTTAAGCTTCTCGGCTACCAACATTTAAAAGCTTTTTAAATGTAAAATTGGCTTGGAAAGTTATAGTTCTGGTTAGACAAGGTTCTAGCTTCTGATGTTACCTCTTTGTTTTCAAAAGGTTTTATAGGATCAGTGAGTACTGCGGCATTACTGGTCTTTATGTTCTGTGAGAAGTAAAAGGAAAGAAAAGAATCAGCATATCTTCTATAATTTATACAATTGTGAGAATTGGCTATGTACGAGCAGTGTGTACTCTGGAAACAAAGTATCACAACGCACTTGAGGCACACAAAAGAGTAATGGAAGATGACGAAAATTTCCATACTGTATCCCATGATTTTCTAGACATGTTATCTGTTCAGCATGTACAATTCAAACCAAGTTTATTCTATCCATTTTTTATTAAAATGTTGTCAAATGCTGGCTTAAACCTATGACTATATGAAAACGGTACAGTTTTTCTTTTCTTAAGTTGAACTATTAAGTGCAGTACAATATAAAAAGTACAAGTCAGGTTACTGGCAGATTTTTCTGTCTACAATAGAATCTAGTTATAATGATTGGTTTGGCCAGGTCTCTATGCCATCACTAAATCAGAAGATGACAATTAACATAAAAATTCAGAGCGCTGCTGTGTTCAGGTAGAAGCTTGGATGCTGTTCCTGATGTCTGAATGTAACAGTGTATGAGGCCAAAGACATTATTAGGTCTGACTAAGAGTGGGTTTAGGAGGGACAGGGCAGGGTCATTTCTGCTGGCAGAATGAACATGTTCAGTAAGGGATCACCCAACTAGCACTTTTCCCCATTAAGGGAAAACTGGACCATTGGCAGCAAAATAGTTTAAAACTAATTTCTGGCTTAGTTTCCACACAAAATCAAAAAAGCTGCCAACACCAGGTTTAAATGGGAAGGATGTTGCCAGGCTGCACAAACAAAGCTTGCCATTTGTTACCCTTTACAAACATACATTTCCATAATGTACAAGTATCCAATACAAACAGCGGCACAATGGTTAGCACCGCAGCCTCACAGCTCCAGCGACCTGGGTTCAGTTCTGGGTCCTGCCTGTGCGGACTTTGCAAGTTCTCCCTGTGACCGCGTGGGTTTCTGCCAGGTGCTCCGGTTTCCTCCCACAGCCAAAGACTTGCAGGTTGATAGGTAAATTGGCAATTATAAATTGCCCCTAGTGTAGGTAGGTGGTAGGAGAATGGTGGGGATGTGGTAGGGAATATGGGATTAATGTCGGGTTAGTATAAATGGGTGGTTGTTGGTCGGCACAGACTCGGTGGGCTGAAGGTCCTGTTTCAGTGCTGTATCTCTAAATAAATAAATAAAAAATAAAGACTAGAATACTGTAAAATGATTCTTCATTTGAAACACAGGCAGCTTAACATTTAAAATTACTTAGAGCAGCAGGATATAAAACAACCTAACTGAATAGGGTAAAGTCCCACCTGGAGAAAAATAGAAATCAAAATTATCTGTTCTCATAGAATCATAGAAACTTACAGCACAGGAAGGGGCCATTCAGCCCATCATGCCTCCTAAAGAGTTGTTGTGCCGAGTCCTACATTGCAGCCTTTTGTCCGTAACCCTGTAAGTTTCTCATCCTCGAGTACCTATCCATCTCCTTTTGAAATGATTTATGAAGTCAGCTTCCACCACTTTTTCAGGTTGAGTGTTCCAGATCCTGACCACTCAATAAAAACATTTCTCCTCATCTCCCCTCTAGATTTCTTGGCAATGATATTAAATCCATGACCTCTGGTTGTTGACCCATTCAACAGAGACAATAATTTATCTTCAATCTATCAAAAGCTCTCATCATTATTGAAAACCTCTATAACCCCTTAACCTTTTCTGTGCCAAGGAGAACAGTTCTAACTTTTCCAAGCTCTCTTCATAACCCAAGTCCCTCAACCCTAGTAACATCCTGGCCTTTACATCTTTCCTAAATTCTGGTGCCCAGAATTGTCCACAATACTCCAGCCATAACCAGTAATTTATAAAGGTCTAGTATGATCTCTTTGTTTTTATATTCTATTCCTCCATATGTACATATATAAGTCCAAGAAACGCAAATGTTTTTAATCACCTTATCAACTTGCCTCACCACTTTTAAGGATTTATGTATATGAACATCAAGGCATCTCTGTTTATCTACACTTTTCAAAATCATCCCATTTATAGCATACTGTCCTTCCATTTAGTCCTCCCCAAAGTGCATTACTTCACAATTCTCTGCATCAAACTCTGTCCTGCTATACTTACCCATGTCACCAACTATGCCATCCTGAAGCCTATGACTATCCTCATCACTAATTACTACTTGTCAAGTTTCGTATCATCTGTAAACTTCATAATGCTGCTCTCTGCACCTGAGCCTAGGTCGTTTATAAAAAAATGAAAAGAGTAATGGACTCAAAACTGACCTTTAGGAAACAAAGGCATTCCATCTCCCAATCTGACAAACATCCATGCACTACCATCCTTTACTTCCTGAAAACTGAGCCAATCTTGTTTTTATACTGCCACTTTTCCTTATTTCAATAGGCTTCCATCTTTTTAATATGCCGCCTGAGTGGCACTTCGTTGAATGCATTCCAGAAGTCTATACATACATTTATTGCACTATCTTGATCAATCTTCTGTTACCTCATCAAAGAATTCAATCAAATTAGTCGGACACGATTAGCCTTAAACAAATCCATGCCAGTCCTCCTTGATTAACCCATGCCTTTCCAAATGAAAGTTTATTTTGACCCTGACAATGGTTTCCACTAAGTTCTTCACAGATGTGAGGCTAACTGGCCTGTAGTTTAATGTTTTATCTTTCTCCCCTTTCTCAAATAGTAGCATAACATTAGCAATCCTCCAGTCTCCGGCACTACGCTACAGAAAAAAGTTTTGCCAATCTTAGTCAATTCACCTCAGGAAGGGCAAGAAGCTAAACAAGGTGATAAATGTCTCTACAGAACCAAACTACCCACTGTAAAAACAGACCACAGATTGTTAAACAGATGAACAGAAAGAAGGTAACAACAATAAGAAGAATTGACTTACTGGAATCAGAACAATTCACCTACCTTACTGGCAACACTCTGTTCAAGTCCTCTGCTGATTTTTAAAGACCGTGACTTAGAGTGAGAATCATTTGAGCTTGCTTGTTCCTCTGCTAACAAGGCAGATTGTGGATAATTCATAGGAAAGCGAGATTTATACAGAAATAGATGGTCAGCAGATAGCCTAACATGTTCTTCGTCTTTGTTTTGTGATGTTCCATATACTTCAGTCTTGCATTTACTCTTTTTATTGGAATACGAATCCAAATTAATTGAGTAAATTTTATCTTGAAGAACATCTAAATATGTATTGGTATTTGAGTTTTGCACCTTTTCTTCTTTTGATGCCCAATGGTAATAATCTGCCATCTCGGAATTTACATAACTGTGCTCATTCAGTTTAGGTGTTGTCTCTTCCAAAAATCTGAAAAATCAAAAGTTATGAACATTTTCGGCTTAGTTCGATGTCCTTAGATATGTAACATTTCAAAGAATATGTGTAGATAACAAAGGTATGCCAATTCACTCTCCAGCTAAAGAGAAAATAAAATATCCTTACAAACAAAGAATTTTAGATATGAATTACCTTTGAAAAGGAGACTGGTTTTGTAGATAGTACCTACTAAATTTTACCTTCAAATGTTTGTTCTAGGTCTCTCTATAAAGTTCAATAAAGCTCTGCAATAAAATTAATCCAGGAGTTGCCTGCCAACCCGAAATTGCATGAGTTTCTGATATATTATACTCCTGTAACATTTTTGAAATGCTTTTCATTACAGCTAACAAAAATATCCACATGACCCCAACCTTCCAATTAAAGGATGGCATTGGAAGCCAAGCAGGATTACTTTCTTGGGAAGGTAAGCAGGAATAGGTATTGGAAATAAAACTGCTTTTGAAATGATTTTTGGATTCACTAAAGAGCGTCAGAGCCAGAGTGTGCAACAGCTTTTTGTCCATTTTGATACCCAGGGTCTGGTACTCCCAGACCAGATATAACATAGCTAAACATGCAGGAAAGCTACACTGCCTCTGCTTCCTTACAACAGTATCTCATACTGTACCCATTGCAAATTCTTTCATTTCCCATAACCACAATATTTTAATGAGATTAAGAGATTAATTTAATGGTAATTTGTGTTGTGGTATTGTGCCCATCCGTTTCTGCGTTACAACTCTCCAAGCTCATTTACTGTCATTACAGCCATTGGGAAGGGGATACTTCCATTTAAACAGAAGTGAAAGGATTTGCACCACCCAAACCCTCAAACTTTAACTGGGAAAGTGAGCAATACTGCGCAAAATGTCCCTATGTAGAGAGTCCCAGTAGATAGGATAGAAATCATTGTAAAACAAGCTCAAAATGGAAGCAATAATGATTAGTATTATTTTGGAAACGAAAACCTTCTTATGCTAACCTCTGACATTGTTCGACTCAGTGTCCACTATCTAGCTCAATTCTTCCTTACACTTTTCAGCCAAATTTAAACTAATCTCCCTGTCACGCTTTTCAGAAAGCTTCTAACAATTTTCAACATCGGCCATTGGTGGCGAGGGTAAAGAGTTGTGGAGTTAGTGGCGAACAATGTCACTTGCTGGATAACCAGATCAAAAACAGGAAACAGAGAGTAGTCACAGTCATATGGAAAAATGTTCAAGCTTGAAAGCAGTTATGGATTTCCATGGCATTGTTCATGGTAAGTCAAATGATATGCTGTTTTAGAATAGAAACAAGATAGCACGTAATGGACAATCTAATTTTCTACTAAGGTGGTACGTTGACAAGGTCTAATTTCTGAGATTAAGTATATCCCAAGGCCAGTAAGACAGCAATATCCAAGATAGAATCTATGAGCTGCTATCATCCAGCCAATGAAGCTCACTGAACAGTACAAATCTCTACTGCAGGAAAGGACAAGGTGAGGAAGTAGAAAAAAAAGGGAGGGAGGGAATACTATACCTCCCTTCAGCTGGCACAGTCAATGGGGTAGAAATTGGTTTGTGCTAACCTGCCAGTGTGAACTGAGCACAGGAAACTATCCCTTCACTGGAAAAGGTAATGCTGAGAGCCAATCAATATTTGGTCTGAAACCTCATTATAATAAGACGAGCGAGGTCTGTGGACACCTACTGCTGCAATACTGGAAGTGGTTTTCAGGTACATCCTGAGGTGGGGGAGTGATCGGGAGGGAGCACTGGCAGAGACCTGCAGTAGTACTAACTTGCGTGGAGAAGCACATCTGCTCCTCCTGGCTCCAGATTAAAAGTTATTTCTTTTTAAACTTACTGTTTTTATCCTTATCCTTTAATGGTTAAGGACATGCAGATCAGGTAATCCTGAATGGAGCAGGCTAGGTGCCTACTCCACTCAGGGCAAATGAGTTTCTGTGATGAGTCCTAAATCAGGCACGGTCATGTCATTCGCACACTCAAGAGGCCCAACAACTTGTTTCAGGCTGGTGTAAGGGACACCTCTACAGCATCAAACGTGTTTTTGATGCTGTTTGGCATGGGAGGTTGGCCCCCTAAACTGGAACTCTTCATCCTATTTTTTGCTCAGAACAAACAAGGACAAGGAGGTCCAAATTTACCCTTAATATCTCTTCCAAGTTATTTTTTTTTTAATCCCTGGGGGGATCATCTGCATTAAGTATAACCTCCTCACCTCCATTTTTAAATGGATTTTAATCATAACCATTAAGTTTTAAAATGGATATGACTAATGGGGACAGCTGTTCTTTTAGCAAGAGTTGTGTGTGACAATTTCTGTGATTAATGTGCTAATGTTGGAGGGCTATTTATTTGAGGATCAGCTACAGTCAGTTTATGGTTTCTATCGGAATATAAGGCCTCAGCATTTTCCGTTAAAATACTGGCACAGTTGATAAATATATCACAGGCTACTTCATTACAGTGAGTTGGATCTGATGTTCTTTGTTTTTTTGGCAAAATATTGACAAGAATTCATCAGTTTAGTATTCTTCCATATATTTCGCCAACCTCGACGACAAGGAATTAATTACACCACAGCAGAGATTTTTACCTACGTTTTGCCGAATGCCTTGTGTGATCTGAAAATAACAGACTAGCTATCCCATCTGGCAATGAATACGTTTCTTCAAAATAAACACTTGTAAAGATCACCATGACAATATTTAAAGTAAGCTGTAGTTGAACAGTACTAGTTTTAGTCTCTGCCATACCCATATAAAAGCAAATACCTCCAGACTGGTCAGCTTCCCATCCTCCATGAACTTCACGCCATCCAAAATCTGCTGCCTCTATCCCACGCACCCATCCTCTTTCCTGTCCTCACTAACCCGTATTGGTTCCAAGTCCTCAACACGACAAATTTATTTTCAGATTTAAATCCCATTGTGGTCTTATCCCTCCCCATTTCCAACTGCCCTAGCCCTAAAAACATAATCCCACACACCCCCTCACCCCTGAATTCTCTGTGCCTCTTGAGCATCCCCGAATTTAATCACTCCACTATTGGTGGCCATGCCTTCAGTTGCCTTGGCCCTAAGCTTGACAATTCTAGGCCATTCAGCCCAACAATGGTGGGGTGGAAAATTTTAGAGATATTAATCTATGACTGAGTGAATTAGCATTTGGAAAAATATGCATTAACAAATGAAAGCTAGCATGGATTTGTTAAAGGAAAATTATGTTTGACTAAGAACATGGGTTCTTTGACTAAGTAACAAAGAGAGTGGATGAGCTTATGCTGTTGATGTGTATATGTACTTTCAAAAGTCATTAAAAAAAACGCACAATAGACTGATTCGCAAAATTGAAGCCCCTGGGATTAAAGGGCCACAGCCTGCATGGATGCAAAATTGGCTAAAGAACAGAAAACAGAGAGTATTGATGAATGGTTGTTTTCAGACCGGAAGGAAGTATGCAGTGGTGTCCCCCATGGGTCGCTGTTGGGACCATTGATGTTTTTGATCTATATTAATGATCTGAACTTGGGTATGCAGGGCATAATGCCAATTGCAAATGACACTAAACTCAGAAATGTAGCGAACAGTGAGGAGGACAGGAACAGACGTCAGGAAGCCATTGTTTTGTTGCATTTCCTAGGCAGGATTGGGAGAGACAGCCCTTATAGACTGAATCTAGAGGAAGCATGGGAGCCCCTACGTCTGGAGCCCGCTCAATTGCACGAGTTGCTGGAAGGTGCTCGCTTAAAGGGAATCATCAATCACCCATAGAAGTGTCTTTGACTCTCTTGAGCCAGACCCACAAGGCAGTGGGTATGATTTGACCCATAGCTGAGACCTGGTTGATGCACGCCAGGGTGTGTCCACATGACAGTGGGCCTGTATATCACATCTCGAGTTCAGCCTTAGGGTGCTTAGTTGCCATGTGTCACCGTAAGGAGTCACTACAGGGGGACATAGACTGGTAAAATGGGCAGATGCATGGCAGATGAAATTTAATGCAGAGAAGTGTGAAGTGATTCATTTCCTTAGGAAGAATGAAGAGAGGCAATATAAAATAAAGTCAGGGACATAAGGGCAATTGTACACAAGCCTTAGGAAGCCAGAATAAGTTGAGATGGCTGTTTAAAATGGTGTATGGGATCTTTGGCTATATAAGTTGAGGCATAGAGTACAAAAGCTGGTGTATTTGGATTTCCGAAAGGTGTTTGATAAAGTGCCATATCAAAGGTTACTACACAAAATAAAAGCTCATGGTATAGAGGGCAACATATTAGCACGGATAGAGGATTGGTTAGCTGACAGAAAGCAGAGAGTAGGGATAAATGGGTCATTTTCAGGTTGGCAAGCTGTAACTAGTAGAGTGCTACAGGGATCAGTGCTGGGGCCTCAACTATTTACAATCTACATAAATGACTTGGATGAGGGGACCAATGTATGGTTGCTAAGTTTGCTGATGTCACAAAGTTAGGTAGGAGAGTATGTTGTGAAGAGGATATTAGGAGTCAGAAAAGGGATTTAGATAGGTTAAGTGAGTGGGCAAAAATTTGGCAGATGGAGTATAATATGGGAAAATGTGAACTTATCCACTTTGGCAGGAAGAGTAGAAAAGCAATATATTATTTAAATAGGGAGATTGCTGAACTTTGCGGTACAGAGGGATCTGGGTGTTCTGGTACATGAATGTTAGTATGCAGGTACAGCAGGTGATTGGGAACGCAAATGGAATGTTGTCATTTATTGCAAGGGGAATGGAATGTAAAAGTAAGGAGTACTGTGTACAGTTTTGGTCTCCTTACTTAAGAAAAGATATAATTGCATTGGAAGCAGTTCAGAGAAGGTTCATTTGACTTATTCCTGGGATGAAGGGGTTATCTTGTGAGAAAAGGTTGGATAGATGTAAAGTAATTGGTAAAAGAAGCAAAAGCGCCATGAGGAAAAACTTTTTCACGCAGCGAGTGATGAAGGTCTGGAATGCACTGCCTGAGAGTGTGGTGGAGGCAGGTTCAATTGAAGCATTCAAAAGGGAATTGGACTAATCTGAAAAGGAAGAATGTGCAGGGTTACAGGGAGAAGGTGGGAGAATGGCACTAAGTGAATTGCTCATTCGGAGAGCTGGTGCAGACATAATAGTCCGAATGGCCTCTTTTTGCGCTGTAACCATTCTGAGATTTTGTGAGGTTGGGCCTGTATCCTTTGTAAGGGGCAGGTCATGCCTCACAAGCCTTATTGAATTCTTTGAAGATGTGACAAAACACATTGATGAAGGAAGAGCAGTGGATGTGGTGTATATGGATTTTAGCAAGGCGTTTGATAAGGTTCCCCATGGTAGGCTCATTCAGAAAGTAAGGAGGCATGGGATTCAGGGAAAGTTGGCTGTCTGGATACAAAATTGGCTGGCCCATAGAAGTCAGAGGGTGGTAGTAGATGGAAAGTATTCAGTATGGAGCTCGGTGACCAGTGGTGTTCCACAAGGATCTGTTCTGGGACCTCTGCTCTGTGATTTTTATAAATGACTTGGATGAGGAAGTGGAAGGCTGGGTTAGCAAGTTTGCCAATGACACGAAGGTTGCTGGAGTTGTGGATAGTGTGGAAGGCTGTTGTAGGTTGCAACGGGACATTGACAGGATGCAGAGCTGGGCTGAGAAGTAGCAGATGGAGTTCAACCTGGAGAAGTGTGAAGTGATTCATTTTGGAAGGTCGAATTTGAATGCGGAATACAGGCTTAAAGACACAATTCTTGGTAGTGTGGAGGAACAGAGGGATCTTGGGGTCCATGTCCATAGATCGCTCAAAGTTGCCACCCAAGTTGATAGCGTTGTTAAGAAGGCATATAGTGTGTTGGCTTTCATTAACAGGGGGATTGAGTTTAAGAGCCGCGAGGTTATGCTGCAGCTCTATAAGGCCCTGGTTCGACCACACTTGGAATATTGTGTTCAGTTCTGGTCGCCTCATTATAGGAAGGATGTGGAAGCTTTAGAGAGGGTGCAGAGGAGATTTACCAGGATGCTGCCTGGACTGGAGGGCATGTCCTACGAAGAAAGATTGAGGGAGCTGAGGCTTTTCTCATTGGAGCGAAGAAGGATGAGAGGTGACTTGATAGAGGGGTACAAGATGATGAGAGGCATAGATAGAGTGGATAGCCAGAGACGTTTTCCCAGGGTGGAAAGGGCTATCACCAGGGGGCATAATTTTAAGGTGATTGGAGGAAGGTTTCGGGGAGATGTCAGAGGTAGGTTCTTTACACAGAGAGTGGTGGGTGCGTGGAATGCACTGCCAGCGGTGGTAGTAGAAGCAGATACATTAGGGGCATTTAAGCGACTCTTGGATAGGTACATGAATGATAGTAGAATGAAGGGTAGGTAGTTAGTTTGATCTTAGAGTAGGTTAAAGGTTCGGCACAACATCGTGGGCCGAAGGGCCTGTACTGTGCTGTACTGTTCTATGTTCTATGTTCTAAACTCTCTGCCTCTCTTTCCTCCTTTAAGACACTTGGTAAAATCTACCTCTTTGACCAAGCTTTTGGTCATCTGATCTAATATCTCCTAATGTGGCTCAGTGTCATATTTTGTTTTGTAATGCTCCTGCGAAGTGCCTTGGGATCTATTACGTTAAAGGTGCTTTATAATATAACTTGCTGTTGTTGTTCTGGTCTCTCGTGCAATCCCCTCCCTTTCTCTTTGCCACTAACAGCCCTGCCTTCAGCTGTTGAGATCCCTTCCCGTCCCCTCTCCCCATTTCCAACTCCATTTCCTCCTTTAAGGGCCTCTATAAAATCCACCTCTTCAACCAAGCTTTTTGCCATCGCTCCTAATTTCTCCTCCTTTTGTTTGGCATCCTTTTTGCTTTGATTACAACACTGTGGGACTTTCGCCTACATTAAAGGCACTACATAAATGCAAGTTGTCTTCAAAGAAGGAAATTTCAGGGTTCTTGATCCACGTAATCAATCTATTAATTTCAAATAAAATGTCAGAACAACATGCAACACTATCCTGCCACTATTCCAAAAAGAGCCGAGCTCACTGGCTTATTTTCTAAGTTCACTGCTAGTCAACAGCAGACTTATTGAAGTGACTATCATGGCTTGAAGACAATTAAAATTCTTACCTGCTTTTATCATTCTTCACCAACTCATTTGAAGCTCCTGTATTCTTCTAAATGGAAGTGGGGAAGAACAGGGATAAGTAAAATTAGAGTGGATTTTGGTCAATAACTTACATCAATTAAAACATTTAGCATTTTTACAGAAAGACAGCTACATACGCCTGTCAACATCTGAGAATCCCATGTAAGTTCAAGTGGAAGTTCTTTAAAAATCTGTTTTTAAAAATGTAACTATGTTTAGCCAAACCCTCATGAGCATACTCATAGAATTGCAGAATTATTACAGTGCAGAAGGAGGCCATTCGGCCCATCTTGTCTGTACCGGCTCTCCAAACGAGCATTTCACCTAATGCCACTCCCCCATATTCTTCCCGTGACTCTGCACACTCTTCCTTTTAACATAACTGTTGTCATGCAGGCCCCCACCTGCCAAGAATGAGGCACATTAATTTCGCCACATTAACATTGATTTTTAAACTGTTACTGAAGTAAAGAAAGAACTTGTTTTTAAAGAACACCAGAACCTTGCATAGTAACACAGTACTTGGAAAGGACAAAGGGGCCACTCCCTACTCCAATTTAATCCACAATGGACTTTTGATTACCAGATGCTGAGGGTGGAGGAGCTCACATTCCAGGTTGGCTGCTAAGATGGCCGAATACACAACCAGACGTGGTCACAACCCCCCCAGTCACATGATTAACCTGCTGGGCAACCTGAGTTTTTCAATATGAACTTGCCACAGAGCATTTGAACTCAGAAAGCTCTTTGCTCCTGGACTGAGAACATCTCTCTCCTGTCTGCTCCCGTCTCTTTCGCACGGAACCGAAAACCCATTGAAGACACATGAACCCCAAGAGAGAAAAGTCTCCTACAGTGAACAAGGTTTAAGAATACTGGGCTCCTATGAAAAGCAAGACTACCCACAATCAAGGACTCTACAGCAAGCTCGAAGCACAGTAACAAACCCCCTTCAGAGATTGCCTCAAACTTTTTCACTTTATTTTTCTTCTGCTCTTCTCTGTCCTTATTTGAATGTGCGTATCGCGTATGCATGCTAGCATGGGGCGCGGCGTGTATCCGTAGGCGTTAACCAAACTAGAGTTTAAGTTTTAATAAATTTCACTTTTCTTCTTTAAACCTAAGAAAGCCTGTTTGTGCTCATTTCTTTGCCTTATAATTGGAAAGCAGTGAACAAGGATTCACAAAAGGGGGAGCTCAAAGCACACTGTGTTTAAAAATTAAGTCCTGTTACAGTAAGACCAGGTGAAGGCTGAAAGAGACCCCTAGACACCTTTCTCACCTGGTTGTAATACTGTCTAATTCCCTTTTGAATGCCTCGATTGAACCTGCCTCCACCACACTCTCAGGCAGTCCATTCCAGACCTTAACCATAGGCTGCGTGAAAATTCTTCCTCATGTCGCTTTTGCTACTTTTATCAATTACTTTAAATCTGTGCTCCCTCGTTCTCATTCCTTTCTAAGTGGGAACAGTTTCTCCCTATCTACTCTCATGACACCTCATGATTTTGAATACCTTTATCAAATCTCCTCCAAGGAAAATAGTCCGAACTTCTCCAATCTATCTTTATAACTAAAGTTCTTCATCCCTGGAATCATTCTTGTGAATCTTTTCTGCACCCTTTTGAACACCTTCACATCCTTCCTAAAGCGCGCTGCCCAGAACTGGATGCAATACTCCAGCTGAGGCCAAACTAGTGTCTTATACAAGTTCAACTTAACTTCTTTGCACTTGTACTCTATGTCTCTATTAATACTAATATTAATACTGTAGTACTTCAGTTATAATCATCTCAAACACTTTTTTTTTCATTTTCTTCTTGTAAGCTACAACATGGATAGCCAATTTGATGTGTACAATAGAAACATAATAATTTCAGCCCAAATATACCACCATGTACAGACCTGATTCAGCTTTTAAGCAATTCAGTGGCAAGAGAATGTAGAGCAGAATTACTGTTACATTGAACACAAACTTACAATGCCTGCAGGAAAGAGCCAACAGTTTAAGCTAGAATAGAGATCCTTGGGACCAACTGTCACCAGTAACTATCTGACAGGAAATGAGATAAAGGGAAGCAGGAATGCAAGACAGAAAAGGGTTAATGGGGGAATGAGAGAAGGGAATGAAAGCAAGAGTGGCAGAGAGTATGAGAGTGAGGTAGCAAAAGGGGAAGTGAGAAAGGTGGTGAGGAAGATGAAGAATGGCTGAAAGATGTGGGATTAGACAAAAGCACACACACAAACATGCAGGGCTAGATTTTAAGAACTCGCCGCAAATGGCGCCCTGCCTGTGCGGGCCGCATGTCATCGAGCCGCTGCTCATTTAAATAGCTGGGGTGGCGTGGCCCGCTCCCCCCCACCCCCAACAAATCTCGTGGAGGGGGCAGGCTGTCCATCCCCACCAATGGCATCAGCTGCCTGCTTGCCATTTTTGAAGGGCAGCCAGCCCTGCCGCCCAATTAAAATTTTTTAAATCCTACCCCCCCCCACCCGCAAAATTCGATAAATAAATTTCTAACGCCCCTTTGTTACCACCCCCCATAACAATTACAAGAGCGATTTGCCTTTTCCCCAAAACACTTCTTACATCTGACCTTCCCCCCCCGCCCCCAAACTGCACAAAGTTTAAGATTCAACCCTTCCCACCATCCACCTACACCCATTACGTGTATTTGACCCCGTTTCCCCCCCCCCCACCCCACTCCCCTCCCGCACTGACAAACTTACCTCCTTCCCTCTCCCCACCAGTGTGGTGCCTCGTTTCCCCAGACAGGAATCTGAAGGCGTGGGAGTGCCGGCTGCCACGCCAAAGATTGTTGCAGGCCCTCAAGATCTCAGGTAAGTATATTTAAATTTATTAATTTTATTAACTTGAACATTTAAATTGTGGTGCCGTCACCCAGCAGCAGGGGGTGGGGGGGTCACTATGGAGCCTCGCCGCTGCCGGATTGGGCCAGGCCCTCCCAGTGTCAAGGTCTGTGGCGGACCTCACCTGGAGCCATCTTCAGGCGTACCCCACCCCCCACAACGGAACCGACACCTGGGGAAAAACAAAATTCAGCTTGCAATTTCTGGATAATAATTTAAAGGATAGATAAGGTATGTTTTAAACTGAAGGTTGAAAGTGATACCTGTGTATCAAAATTTGTTGCACAAGCCAGTGAAATTTGAAAAATGGGGAGCACAAAATAATACACCTGCACAAAGGACAAAAAGTGAAGAGATACTTTTTGTATCACCATTTATATCACTGCAGAAAAAGCATCGGTATAAAAAATAACAGGTTGAGAATTTTTACAAAAAATATTGCTCCACTATGTTACAGCAAGAAAATAATTTAATTTAAAACAAAATAGGAAAGATTGAAGGAATGCTATACACGAAAAAAACTATTACAGATAATGCCACCATTTTTTTCTGAGGATGCTACTTTATTTTGGAAAGCATTTTAACAGGTAACTTTCTCCTTCTGGTCTCCCAAGCCATTCTGCAATCAACAAATTCCAAGGTACCTAATAATGCCACTTTGAGTAAGCCATATGTGTGACTTAGCAAAAGGTCTCCCTCAGATTGTCCCATGCTCCCGCTGGGAGATCCTTTACCCTCATTCAATGTTTCACTACAATGTCTCCAGCGTTACCTCCCCTGTCTCCCATCCCCCAATTTGAGGTCTTTTCTCTGAAGGGAGCTGTTCAGCTATCACCAACTGCAGATGCATCAGTGTCGCCATCTGGATAGCAATCAGGAGGCATTCAAATTAGGGCAAGTGTTACATTTGTAGAGTTCCAACAGGAACATTTACTGTTGACTGCAGAGAGATGTGACTTAACAGTGGATAGAATGCTTGCCTGGCTTCTTCCTGTTAATCCATTTTAGCAAGGATTATACAGTGAGGAAGTAATTATCTTCCTAATTATTTTCCAATAGAACTAATTTTTTTTTACATTAAATACAGCTAAATTCTGTTTAGTCTAACTTGCAAGTAAGTATTTAAAATACCTTTGTGTTCCCTTCCTTTTCTCGGGCTCCAACTGTTTCATCCTGTTAGGGATTTATTTTTTTAAAAGTCAGTAAACTCAGAAGGAAAAAATAGACCAGATAAAGAAGATTAGTGTTCCAATAACAAGACATCTCAGACAGCATCTGAGCTCAAGTGTTGACTGAATCTGCATCAGTAAGTGTTCTAAAGCTGTACACCAATTGCAGAGAGAAAAAAATCCATCTGTATAAGGCGCAGAATTGGCATTGAGGCTTTTCTTATTTGTCAACAATTAATACTTATTATAACCTTCAAGTACATTTTATAATTCATGGGATTGGGCTAATATAGTAGCATGGATTGAGGAATGGTTAACAAACAGATTTATATTCAGTGCTCTAAGTGCACAATCTGATGCTAGAGTATATTAAATTATCCAAGATAGTAAGGGCTACCCTCAACCTTTATGAAAAATATTGCCTCTAACATACACATTGAATCCTCTGACATACCACAGGGGAGAGAAAAATCCCTTAACTGCATAATTCCTTTAACATGGTCTATAATTTGCACTTGAATGAATCAATATAATCTGCTTCCAGCGTCTATAGGGAGCCTGTTCCATGTACTGAAATAATGTTTCCACTGATTTGTTTTGAATTTACCCTGGCTTCAAGCACAGGCTCTGTCCTCTGGTTCGACAGTTTTGGACAAGGTGAAAAAGTCAGCCATGGTCTACATTATCTAGCTCCTTTAGAATCCTACAAACAGCAATATTACCTTTCAAGCATCTCCTTTCCAGTGAGAACATGCCCAATTTACATAATCACTCCTCATAATCCAGAGATACACTCAACCAAGCATCATGTGGTTCTAATGTTGCCTTCTGTGGCTAGATGTCAATTCTGGTCTGACTGCACTCCTGTGAAGCTCCTTGGGATGTTTTGCTACATTAAGGGCACTATATAAAAGGCAAATGGTTGTTGGTTGTTGAACTTCTTTCAAGGAATGAGGAAGATAATAAATGTATACTATCTAATAGTTTACAAAGGAATCTGCCAAACAGGTGCAGAAATTGACAGTGGGAGCTCTTAGTTCACACTTCTACGTTAACTTGGACACTTTCCTGCTATAATGCTCCATTGTCTTGAGTTGTCAGGAGAAGGCAATGTTTGATAAAAAAAATACTCAGATTGTTCCAGGTAACAGTTTTCAGAGGAATAATCTACATTGAACAATCAAGATGGCCACTGCACGAATAGAATGAGCACTCATTTTCTCTGGCGGGCGCTGCCGTGAAGGGAACAAGTGCAAAGAGATGCACTCAATTAGAAAAAGCTAGTGCTCAGTCGACATCAATTGATTTCTTTTTCTACTGGAAGAATTATGTTGTACCAGATAAAATGAAACTTGGATACAAATTTCGATTTAAAAAAAAACAGAATGAGCTAAGAACTGTCCATGCCAAGCAAGGCATGGTGGGTCAATCAGCAGAGCAGGAAATTCTATCTTATTTGATAGAATGAGGGCTAGAACTGTCACCATTTTGAGAAAGAAACTGAAGTTCACATAAACCAACGAGCTCAAAGAGTGATGATACAAATTTACTTGGAACTAAATTCAAACCTCAAGCAACTACAACCTGAATGATTGTGTTTTCTATGTGCGCTTCACATCACTGGGTGTTTTCCAGTTGCTATAAAATAGCAAACAGTTTGACATGTAATCCTGATTCAGTGACCTTTAAAAACAAGACAAAATTGTTGGCTCATTACATCCCTATTTTGCATAATTATGGTGCCCACATCAGTAAATGAAGTTCTTTGGGCTTTACACCTGCAAGGAGGTCACTCTGCTGCTGGGTAGGCACATACTGAATGTACAACACTGAAAGCCAGAATACCTACAAATCATATCTTCCTCAGCCAGAAGGTTGTTAAATTACTAAATTACTGTTTGTTAAAAGATGCCTGGATGTGCACCTGAAGTGCCATAACCTGCAGAACCAAACACTGGAAAGTGGGATTAGGCTGGGTGGCTCTTTTTTTTCTGGCTGCGTAGACACGATGGGCCAAGTGGCCTCTTTTCTGTGCTGTAAACCTCCTACGATTCTATGACTGTAATTCTCTGCATACATCTTGTGAATGGCCTGTGCTATGAGTGAGAACTACAAAACAAATGTACAAAGGAATCTTTTTAGCTAAGAGATCAATAGGCCTATTAGGAGCACGACTCCATTGTCCTGAAGCTTGAACCAGAATTTCAGTAGCCCCTTGTTCTAAATAATAGTTATAAATATCTATATAGACTCATCTACTCAAAATTAGGAAGATCAGCCGGGAATAGAGGATCCCCTTTTGTGGCCAGCCACTGTCTACTCGGAGATAAATTACCATGTACATACTTATCGAACTATCTAACTATACTAATCTTTGGAATATCTCTAGATGCATCCCCACTGAAGTGTTTTCCAGCATTGTGAAAGACAATAACTTGGAGTCACTGTAGCTGAGCAGGCTGCTGAAGCTGGGGCTCTCTTTCCCCCTGCCACTTTGCCAAGCGCCCTGCAGGGGATGCTTCGCCACTACAGTAAATCCTCTAGAATCCACAAGGAGTAATGTCTTCAGAGTAAAGCAACTTCCTTTGGTATTACATCTATCAAATTGGATACACAAGGGTCATCCAATGGCTTACTTGCATGCTTTGCTCATTCCTTTTGAGGGCATCAAAGGCAACATCTCCTTTCTAAGAATGGAAGCTCCATCATTCTTTCTGCAAATCTGGTGCTATCAAAGCTGGAACATATCCAATTTGTATCTAAAGAACTAACTTGCGTTTATATAGTACCCCATCATGGCCTCAGGATGTCAAAATGTGAATTTGAACCAACTGACCACATTTCAATAGTGCTGTTGTTATCTAGGCAAACAGAGCAGCCTCTTTGAATTTAACAAGTTCTACAAACAACAAATAAATGAATGGCCAAATAACTTGTTTTTGGTGATGAAGCAGGGAAAAATCATGGCCAGGGCACTGGAAGAGTTACTGCTGTTCTGTGAACAGTGACAAAGGGTTTTTTACACCCACCTGAACAGGCAGATGGTCCTCTGTTTAATATCTCATCTAAAAACAAAAGAGCACTCCCTCAACAACAACTTGTATTTGTATGGCACCTTTAACGCAATAAGATGTCCCAAGGCACTTCACAGAAGCACAAAATTTGACACTGAGCCACATAATAGAGCAATTAGGGAAGACAACCAAAAGTTAAAAGATGACCAAAAAGGGTCTTGGCATCTGAAGGCATAGCCACCAATAGTGGAGTGATTAAAATCGAGAATACTCAAGAGGCCAGATTTAGGAGTGCAGATATCTTGAAAGTTTGTGGAGCTGGAGGAAATTACAGAGATCGGGAGGGATTTGAAAATGAGGATGAGAATTTTTAAATCAGGAACTAATACAGGTCAGTGAGGACAGGAGTGATGGGTCAACGGGACTTAATGAGAGTTTGAACACGGGCAGCAGAATTCTGGATGCCCTCAAGTTCACACCGGCCAACAGTACATTGGCACACACAATACAATACACTGGCATGTCAACCGATATTGTGCACTCACATTGACTGAGATATGAACTCACAACTGTGACTCTAAAGCAAAAGTGCTATTAGAAAAGCTAAGCTGACTCCATGGAGGGAATATGCATGGTAACTGAGTGGAAAGAGATGCAGTGGTTTTTGTCAAGGTTCATCCCAAGCAGCTCTGTAACACAGGAGTCTGTGCTCTACGGGCTGTTCCCAGGGATGCACACTGAGACAATCATCAACTGCTGCTGGAGGACTATCAATTCGGTGAAAGACGCCCTTTGGTCTGCCCGAAACTTGCTGGTCTTCCAGCGCAAAGAGTTGTCCACGACCGAATGTTGCAGACTGGCACATTCCAAGGTCCAGGAGTACGTGCTGAGGGACGCACTAAAGCTTGGGGCAGCCGCAGCAAAGGCTCAATGGGGAAAGACCACAGTGTAAGGTCCCCCCACCAAGCTGAACGGAGGGGCTGGATCCATGGGAAACCCTTCGAACTGTATCGGGAAAATTTTGTGTGCTGTAAAATGTATGTGGCATGGCAAATGAAATGGAGGGGTTGTGAGGCAACTCATGATTGTATTGAAAGAAACTGATCTCCTTTGCACTATTTGTATTTTTTGACTTGGTGCTGTTTGAAACTGTTTGGTAATGTATTTTTTGACAGATTTTTATGAATAAAGTATATTTTGGAAAAAAAAACTGAGTGAATTGAAGTTGTCTGCTTGCAAACTGCATGCAGTTTGTCTGACCAAGAAGCCACACACTATTGAAGCATTATCTGTAACATTTCTCTAGCTGTTTAAACTTTCTCACTGAGGAAAGAGAAGGAAAGATAGAGAAACTTGAAATGCTCTTGCAATTAAAATATGGCAATATATTCACTATACCTTCAGATCACTGTGGTCAGGCTTTTTGTTTGAAATATCTATTTCAGAAAGAAAAGACTTCATCAGTTTGTCATGCTAACATTGCCCTGCATGTCCATACAGCCGAATTGTTAAATATTAATTGTACATTACTTTTCCTTTCAATTCATCATGGTTCATTTTTGTTTTACATTTAACATTTTTTCAAATTAACCTTTTGTCACACCAATCAGTTTTTAAAAAGGTGCTATATAATTCTTATGACAAATATTAAAACATAGGCTCTGAGAAATCTTGAATTGAGGCTCCTGAACAGCTTCTTTGTTCCAGAATCTCAAGTTGATAACCAAAGAAAATGCATAGTTCAATGCAAGTCTGCCCATTTGAACCAGGCGTTGCATGGCTTAAAGAGACAACTGGATGCCACTCAAAAAGCAGAAGTTACAGTGCTCCACATGGCCCCACAAAAAAAAAACTCTGGCCTGATAACCTATTCAAGCCCCATTTCTCAAACTCCACACTAGGCCTGACCGACTGGCTGGCTCAACAAGGGAGCCAGCTGATTTTCTGCCCTCCCACACCTGGCAAGCTGCAGCGGGGGCACCCATTTGACACTCGCAGCTCACTGGTGGGAATCAAATGAGGCATAAAACCAAAGTGATTCAGGCCTCCCGATGCCAGCATTGGAAAAGTCTGTTCCATTGTTTCTCACGCATTTCTTCATCATCTTAAATTTGTGCCTTGTGTTTCAATTTTGATGACCAGTGAAAACAATGTAACATTGTTCATCTCATCATAAGCTTCAACTTTAATGCACTACACCAAGCCAACACAACTTTCTCAGCCCCAGTGAAAAAAGGACCAACTTCTTAAATGCTAACTATAACTAATCACCTGTGGCACCATTCAAGTGAGCCAACCCTGCACCTTTTCCATACATAAAGATATATATAAAATACACACACACCACAAAGTCTCAGATAACTGATTTGGTTCTCAGATTGTCTTTCCATTAAGGTGACTTGGCTACAAAGTGCAAATTTCTCATGAACCAAGCAAGTTCTCCATTTTAAAAAAAACTTAGAAAAAGTCAATACAGAGTAATGACCATCAAAATTCTTACGGGGTTGTTCACATATATAACCGCAGTTAAACTTCTCACCAGTTTGATCCTGGAGGATGTTAGAAAGTAGTTTTCCTGGATTTTGATGCTTCCTTTCTTTTTTTCTGGTAACCTTCAAGTTAAAACTAAAAAAAAGAAATACAATCTATAAGAATTTGGAAGATAACTTATAATGTTCCTTCACTATGCATATACTGAGTGAGGTGTAGAATTGTTGTGAAAACCAAATGTTGACAAGTATTGTATAAAAGCTCAACAGCAGATTAAATCTGAACAAGTTTATGCTGTTTTAAAAGCCTTTACCCATCAATACTGCATAAAACAAGCTGATAAAATTTATCAGTTGTCAACACTGAAGTTTAGCTAATGCAATTTTCAGTGGAACTATAATCTTGTACTTGAATGAGCAATACTTTTATACAATCAAGTCTTATGAATTACACGTTAAGCTCAACTTAGAATCACAGAATTGTTACAGCAGAGGTGGCTATTTGGCCCATCATGTCCGCACCAACTCTCCGAAAGAGCAGTTTACCTAATATCACTCCCCTGCCTTCTCCCTGTAGCCCTGCACACTCTTCCTTTTCAGATAAGAATACAATTCCCTCTTGAATGCCTCAATTGAACCTGCCTCCACCACACTCTCAGGCAGTGCATTCCAGATCCGAACCACTCGCTGCTTGAAAAACGTTTTCCTCATGTCGCTATTGCTTCTTTGGCCAATTACCTTAAATCTGTGCCCTCTTGTTCTCGATCCTTCCACCAGTGGGAACAGTTTCTCCCTATCTACCCTGTCCAGACCCCTAATGATTTTGAACACCAGCATCAAATCTGCTTTCAACCTTCTCTTCTCCACAGCGGCACAGTGGCGCAGTGGTTAGCACCGCAGCCTCACAGCTCCAGGGACCCGGGTTCGATTCCGGGTACTGCCTGTGTGGAGTTTGCAAGTTCTCCCTGTGTCGCGCGTATCCATTGTCTCTCGAGATAAGGAGGCCCAAAAGAAAGAAAAGAAAGAAGTATAGGTAGGTGGTAGGGAAATATAGGGACAGGTGGGGATGTTTGGTAGGAATATGGGATTAGTGTAGGATTAGTATAAATGGGTGGTTGATGTTCGGCACAGACTCGGTGGGCCGAAGGGCCTGTTTCAGTGCTGTATCTCTAATCTAATCAAAGAAAACACTCCTAACTTCTCCAATCTATCCACGTAACTGGCCGAACCAGTATTTTTATTCATTCATTCATGGGATGTGGGCATCGCTGGCTAGGCCAGCATTTATTGCCCATCCCTAATTGCTCTTGAGAAGGTGGTGGTGATTTGCCTTCTTGAATCGCAGCAGTCCATGTGGGGCAGGTACACCCAAGTATTGTTAGGAAGGGAGTTCCAGGATTTTGACCCAGCGACAGTGAAGGAATGGCGGTATAGTTCCAAGACAGGATGGTGTGTGGTTTGGAGGGGAACTTTCAGGTGGTGGTGTTCCCATGTATTAGCTGCCCTTGTCCTTCTAGGTGGTAGAGGTCTTGGATTTGGAAGGTGCTGTCTCAGGATCTTTGATGCATTGGTGCAGTGTATCGTGTAGATGGCACACATTGCTGCCACTGTGCGTCGGTGGTGGAGAGAGTGAATGTTTGGGGATGGGGTGCCGATCAAGCAGGCTGCTTTGTCTTGGATGGCGTCGAGCTTATTGAGTGTTGTTGGAGCTGCATCCATCCAGGCAAGTGAAGAATAATCACACTCCTGACTTGTGCCTTGTAGATGGTGGATCGGCTTTGGGGAGTCAGGCAAGTTACTCGCCTCAGGATTCCTAGCCTCTGACTTACTCTATAGCCATGGTATTTATATGGCTACTCCAGTTCAGTTTCTAGTCAATGGTAACCTCCAAGATGTTGATAGTGGGGGATTCAGCGATCGTAATGCCAGTGAATGTCAAGAGGAGATGGCTAGATTCTCTCTTGTTGGAAGTAGTCATTGCCTGGCACTTGTGTGGCACGAACGTTACTTGCCACTTATCAGCCCAAGCCTGAATATTGTCCAGGTCTTGCTGCATTTCTACACAGACTGCTTCAGTATCTGAGTCGTCGCGAATCATCAGCGAACATCCCCACTTCTGACCTTATGATTGAAAAGAGGTCATTAATGAAGCAGCTGAAGATGGTTGGGCCGAGGACACCACCCTGAGGAACTCCTGCAGTGATGTCCTGGAGCTGAGATGATTGACTTCCAGCAACTACATCCATCTTCCTTTGTGCTAGGTATGACTCCAACCAGCGGAGAGTTTTTCCCCTGATTCCCATTGACTGCCGTTTTGCTAGGGCTCCTTGATGCCATACTTGGTCAAATGCTGCCTTGATGTCAAGGGCAGTAACTCTCACCTCACCACTGGAGTTCAGCTCTTTTGTCCATGTTTGGACCAAGGCTGTAATGAGGTCAGGAGCTGAGTGGCCCTGGAGGAACCCAAACTGAGTGTCACTGAGCAGGCTATTGCTAAGCAAGTGCTGCTTGAAAGCACAATCAACGACACCTTCCATCGCTTTACTGATGATTGAAAGTAGACTGATGGGGCAGTAATTGGCCAGGTTGGACCTTTCCTGCTTTTTGTGTATAGGACACACCTGGGCAATTTTCCACATTGCTGCGTAGATGCCAGTGTTGTAGCTATACTGGAACAGCTTGGCTAGGGGCTCGGCAGGCTCTGGGGCACAGGTCTTCAGTACTATTGCTAGAATGTTGTCAGGGCCCATAGCTTTTGCAGTATCCAGTGCCTTCAGTCATTCCTTGATATCACACGGAGTGAATCATATTGACTGAAGAATGGCATCTGTGATGCTGGGGACTTCAGGAGGAGGCAGAGATGGATCATCAGCTCGGCACTTCTGGCTCAAGATTGTTGCAAAATGCTTCAGCCTTATCTTTTGCACTGATGTCTTGGGCTTCCCATCATGGAGAATGGGGATATTTGCACAGCCACCCTCTCCAGTTAGTTGTTTAACTGTCAATCCATTCACGACTGGATGTGGCAGGACTGCAGAGATTAGATCTGATCCATCGGTTATGGGATTGCTTAGCTCTGTCTATTGCATGCTGCTTACGCAGTTTGGCACGCATGTAGTCCTGCGCTGTAGCTTCACCAGGGTGACACTTCATTTTGAGGTTTGCCTGGTGCTGCTCCTGGTATGCCCTCCTGCACTATTCATTGAACAAGGTTTGATGCCCCTGGCTTGATGGTAACGGTAGAGTGGGGGACATGCAGGGCCATGAGGTTACAGATTGTGTTTGAGTACAATTCTGCTGCTGATGATGACCCACAGCACCTCATGGATGCCCAGTTTTGCATTGCTAGATCTGTTCGAAATCTATCCCCTTTAGCACGGTGGCAGTGCCACACAACACGATGGAGAGTGTTCTCGATGTGAAGTCAGGACTTGATCGCCACAAGGACTGTGCAATGGTCACTCCTACTTGTCATGGACAGATGCATTTGCGGCAGGCAGATTGCTGAGGACGAGGTCAAGTATGTTTTCCCCCCTTGTTGGTTCCCTCACCACCTGCCGCAGACCCAGTCACGAAGCTATGTCCTTTAGGACTCGGCCAGGTTGTTCAGTAGTGGTGCTACCAAGCCACTCTTGGTGATGGACATTGAAGTCCCCCACCTAGAGTACATTCTGAGCCCTTGCCACCCTCAGTGCTTCTTCCAAGTGGTGTTGAGCATGGAGGAGTACTGATGTCAGCTGAGGGAGGGCAGTAAGTGGTAATCAGCTGCAGGTTTCATTGCCCATGTTTGACCTGATGTCATGAGACATCATGGGGTCCGGAGTCGATGTTGCAGACTCCCAGGGCACCTCCCTCCCGACTGTATACCACTGTGCCGCCACCTCTGCTGGGTCTGTCCTGCCGGTGGGACAGGACATACTCAGGGATGGTAATGGCGGTGTCTGGGACACTGTCTATATAAGTTTAACATAACTTCTTTGCTTTTATACTCTATGCCCTTATCTTCTCCCTGCTGCTCTCACATGCATTCAAGTCTTCAGAAGAAGGAATTTTCCTCCACACAAGATCAGATGGCAGGTTGTTCAACCTAGCCTGTCTTAGAACGAAGACCAAAGTACAGAAGGTCCTCATCAGGGAACTCCTCTTTGCTGACGATGCTGCATTAACATCCCACACAGGAGAGTGTCTGCAGAGACTCATCAACAGGATTGTGGCTGCCTGCAACGAATTTGGCCTAACCATCAGCCTCAAGAAAATGAACTTTTGTGTTCTGTGTCAGTGCGCCATTTTCCCACACTCTCTTGGCCAGTCTGGACATAGCAGCAGACGCCTTTCCCATGCGTTTGTTGATTTCTGCATCGAGAGATAGGTTACTGATGGCAGTTGAGCCTAGATAGGTGAACATCATGGGACAGGACGTCAGAAATGCTCCATCCATCAATATCGGCGACCACGCTCTGCAAGTGCTTCAAGAGTTCACCAATCTAGGCTCAACTATCACCAGTAACCTATCACTCGAAGCAGAAATCAACAAGCGCGTGGGAAAGGCGTCCGCTGCTAAGTCCAGACTGGCCAAGAAGTGTGGGAAAATGGCACACTGACACGGAACACAAATGTCCGAGTGCATCAAGCCTGTGTCCTCAGTACCTTGCTCTGCGGCAGCGAGGTTTGGACAATGTATGTCAGCCAAGAGTGACGTCTCAATTCATTCCATCTTCGCTGCCTCTGGAGAATCCTTGGCATCAGGTGGCAGGATCGTATCTCCAACACAGAAGTCCTCGAGGCGGCCAACATCCCCAGCATATACACCCTACTGAGCCAACGGCGCTTGAGATGGCTTGGCCATGTGAGCCGCATGGAAGATGGCAGGATCCCCAAGGACACATTGTACAGCGAGCTCGTCACTGGTATCAGACCCACCAGCCGTCCATGTCTCCGCTTGAAAGAGGTCTGCAAACGCGACATGAAGTCCTCTGACATTGACCACAAGTCGTGGGAGTCAGTTGCCAGTGATCGCCAGAGCTGGCGGACAGCCATAAAGACGGGGCTAAAGAGTGGCGAGTCGTAGAGACTTCGCAGTTGGCAGGAAGAAAGCGCAGGGAGACAGCCAACTGTGTAACAGCCCCGACAACCAATTTTATCTGCAACGCCTATGGAAGAGTCTGTCACTCTAGAATTGGCCTTTATAGTCACTCCAGGCGCTGCTTCACAAACCACTGACCACCTCTAGGCGCTTATCCATTGTCTCTCGAGACAAGGAGGCCAAAGAAGAAGGATGCTCTATTAACTGCACTCTCAACCTGTCCTGCCACCTTCAATTATTGATGCTCATATGCATCCAGGTCTCTGCTCCTGCAGCCCTTTTAGAATTGAATCCTTTATTTTATATTGTCTCTCCGCCTTTTTCTTACCAAAATAAATTATTTCACAATTCTCTGAATTAAAGTTCTTTTGCCTCTTGTCCGCCCATTCCACCAACAAATCCATGTCCTTTTGAAGTTCTATGCTACCCTTCTCACAGTTCACAATGTTTCCAAGTTTTGTATCATTTGCAAATTTTGAAATTGTGCTCTGTACACCTAGGTCAATGATATGTATCAGGAAGAGTAAGAGTCCTAACACCGACCCTTGGGGAACTCCACAACAAATCTTCCTCCAGTTCAAAAAACATCCATTAACCACTACTCTCTGTCACACAACCAATTTTGCATCCACGTTGCTACTGTCCCTTTATTCCACGAGCTATAATTTTGCTCACAAGTCTGTTGTGTGGCACTTTATCAAATGCTTTTTGGAAGTCTATGTACACCACATCAACAGTATTGCCCTGATCAATCTTCTATGTTAGCTCATCAAAAAACTCCAGCAACTTAGTTAAACACTATTTGCCCTTCACAAATCCGTGCTGGCTTTTTTCAATTAACCTGAATTTGTCCAAGTGACTATTAATTTTGTCCTGAATTATCAGTTCTAGAAGCTTCCCCACCACTGAGGTTGAATTGACTGGCCTGTAGTTGCTGGGCTTATCTTTACATCCTTTTTTGAACAAGGGTGTAACATTTGCGATTCTCCAGTCCTCTGGCACCATCCCTGAATCTAAGAAAGACTGGAAAATTATGGCCCGCGCCTCTGCAATTTCCACTCTTACTTCCCTCAGTACCTCTTCCGGTCCTGGTGTCTTGTCAACTTTAAGTGCAGCTCATCTATCTAATACCTCATCAATTTTAAACCCTTCAAGCATCTGAATTACCTCCTCTTTCACCCTGACCTGTGCAGCAGCATCTTCCTTGGTAAAGACATGCAAAATATTCATTTAATACCTCAGCCATGCCCCTTGCCTCCACGTGTAAATCCACTAAATCCACTTTTTGGTCCCTAATTGTCTCCACTCCTCCTTTTACCAGCGTTTAACAATTAATATGCTCATAGACGACTTTTGGGGCCCATTTTATATTAGCTGCCAGTCTCTTTTCATACTCTCGCTTTGCTTCTCCTGTATGCTTTTTCATTTCCCCTCTGAAGCTTTTGTATTCCGCTTGGTTGTCAGTTGTGTTATCCACCTGACATAAGCACACTTTTTTTCTTCTTCTTAATCTCTATCTCTTTTGTCATCCAGGGAGTTCTGGATTCATTTGCCCTACCTTTCCGCTTCACGGGAACATACCTTGACTGTGCCCGAACTATCTCTTATTTCAAGATAGCCCATTGTTCAGTTACCGTTTTGCCTGCTAACCTTTGATTCCAATTTGTCTGGGTCAAATCCATTCTTACCTCACTGAAGTTGGGTTTCCCCCAGTTCATTATTCTTACCCTGGGTTGTTCCCTGTCCTTTTCCATAGCTAACCTAAACCTTATGATACAATGATCACCATCCCCTGAATGTTCCCCTACCGACACTTGATCCACTTGGCCCACCTCATTCCCAAGAACTAGGTCCAGTAGTGCCTCCTTTTTTGTTGAACTGGAAACACACTGCAGAAAATTCTACTGAACACAAAACACCTCGGAACTCTTGCCCCTCTCTGCCCTTTACACTACTACTATCCCAGTCTATATTCAGATCATTAAAGTCCCCCATTGTAACCACTCTAATTCTTGCATCTCTTTGTCATTTCCTTGAAAATTTGTTCCTCTACATCTTTCCCACTGGTTGGTGGCCTATAGACTACATCAAGCAATGTAATTGCAACTTTTTGCTCCTCAGCTCCAAGCAACATATTCTGTCCTTGACCCCTCTGGGACATCCTCTCTCTCTAGCTCTGCAATGTTCTCCTTAATCAAAACTGCTACCCTCCCCTTTCCTAAACACCTTGTATCCAGGAATATTTAGTACCCAGTACTGCCCTTCTTTCAGTCAGGTTTCCGTTTTTGCCACATCATACTTCCACGTGGCTATCTGCGTCTGCAGCTCACCAACCTTATTTACCATGCTCCATACATTTAGCCTTTATAACTTTCCCTTTTATTCTGACCCCACGTAATAACTTACTATTTCCTACTCGAGTGCAATCTGCCCCTCTCAATTCTCTGTGCACCTTGGTGTTCCTTTTTGTATTGACTCTTGGTTCCCACACCCTTACCAAGTTAGTTTAAATCCTCCCCAGTAGCATCTGCAAATCATTCTGCAAGGAAATTTGTCCCAGCTCTGTTCAGGTGCAACCCATCCGGCCTGTACAGGTCCCATCTTCTCCAGAACTGGTTCCACTGTCCTTGGAATCTAAAGCTCTCCCTCCTGCACCGTCTTTCCAGCCAGACATTCATCTGTTCTATCCTCCTATTTCTATACTCACTTGCGTGTGGTACCAGGAGTAATCCGGAGATTACTACTTTTGAAGTTCTGCTTGCTAATTTTTTACATAGCTCCCTAAACTCTGCCCGCAGGACCACAACCCTCTTCCTATCTATGTGGACCACGACTGCTGGCAGTTCACCCTCCCCCTTCAGGATGCTATACAGCCATTTCGTGACATCCTTGAGCCTGGCACATCTACGGTTGCAGAAACACCTGGCTATTCCCCTAACAATCGAATTGCCTATCACTGTTGCTCTTCCAGTTTTCTTTGTGCTCCATGTGCAGCCGATCCAACACTGGTGCTATGGCCCTGGCTGCACTCCCCAGATGAACCATCACTTTCCTCAATATTCAGAACTGAATACCTGTTGGAGAGTGAGACGCACTCAGGGTTCTCCTGTACTACCTGCTCGTTTCTTCTTGGATGCCTGGCAGTTACCCATTCCCTATCTCCCTGCATACACTTAAGCTGCATGGGTGACATCTATAAACGTGCTATCCACGAAGCTCTCAACCTCATGGATGCGTCTCAGCAACACCAGCTGTTGCTCAAGTTCCAAAACCCAGAGCTCAAGCTGCTGCAACTGACGACACTTCTTGCACATATCATACCCAGGTGAGGGGAAGTGTCCTGGAGTTCCCACATAGCACAGGATGTGCACTCCAGAGGTGGAAGCTGCCCTGCCATTCCTCTATCTGTTTTGATAATAAACCTTGGTACTATGAATAAACCTTGCTACCACTAATGAATTCCCCAAACTATATTCAAAGTACATGAAAAATATTTGCAATGTAACGATGAAGTATTATATCGATTCATTTTTAAAAAGTCACAGTTGCACAAGATCAAATACAGAAGATTCTACGAAGTCAATGCTTCCATTATTATCATGAAAAGTCATAAAACAAAGGTTGGCACTTGAGAGCTTCACACAACCGCACTGTAAAGACAATTTTCCCCACTTGGATTCAGTAACGGATGTAGGTGGACAAGTGAACTTTTAGCTCAACTGTGGGGAGGAAAAACACCCAGCGATAAATTTGTACTTGAATTATGTCTGGGACAGGAACATGATTTGTCTAAAAGTAGGAAGTATCTGCAGCTACAAATGGAATGGTAGCAAGGGTGTGAAGCAATTTAGGAGTGTTGAATACCATCACAGTAAGAATTTTATATAAAATTGAAACCTATAGGCTTATTTTGTAGCGTGATTTTTCCTATAGAATATTAGTACTAATACATTAAATAAATAAGCCTAGTGATATTACTTGCTATTTCTTGGATATTCTTAGGTTTGGTTGAACAAAGATCTTGATTTCAATCAGACAACACCACCAATATCATTCACATATCCAACATGCAATACCAGTAACTTAAATAAAGTTTTACATTCCCAACCTCTCAGAAGTAGGATTTAGAAACTCTGATTGTCTCAATCTATATCAATTAAAGGAGAACAATGCTTCAATATAAGATAGACATGCTGGCAGAAGCTATTTAAAATATCTCTAAATTGAATATTTATATTTTTAATTCTGTTTACAAGATACCTGAACTGAAATAATTTTGTATCGATTCAAGACGAGTAATGAATGGCCCGAATTTTATAGCCCCCCCCCCCCCCCCCCAAAGGCCGGGGGGGGGGGGGGGGGGGGGTGGTGGTGGAGAAGTGGTCGGGGGTAGGCAAAATTGAGTGGGAGGCAGGGGGCTGGCTGTTCCCCATCCCCTCCCACCCGCTGCAATTTTGCACGGGGCAGCAGCGGCAACAGAGGGCTCACCCAGCCCAGGCCACTCAAGGCCCTTAAGTGGCCAATTAACTGTGGCGGGCCTCCTGACTGTGTACCCTGTGCCCCACGGAGGGCACCCCCAAAGCCCCAACTGCAAACCCACAAACACTCCGCTCTCCTCCCCACCCAACTAACCGACTGTCCTGGCCTTGCCAGGGCCTGGCCGATTGTCCCCGGTGAGGCCCTAAAAACTACCCAAGTTCCAGGATCGTCCTTCCTCTTGCCTCTGATGACTGGGTATAGACCCAGCAGTGGTCACTGCTCCCGGTGGGTTACTAGGGTGTAGTCAGGTTTGTGAATGGGGGTACCCATGGAGACAGTATTTCTGGTGTGTCAGCATAAACTACATTTTTTCTGTAATGATGGCACGTATGAAAAGTCAACTGAAAAGGTGGGATGACTGTATGCTGGGAAAACTGCAAGCACCCAAAAAATTTTTTATTTTTAAATCTGATTAATGACAGGAGTAGACTATTCAGTCCGTCAAGCCTGTTCCACTATTCAATGAGATACGGCTGATCTGTAACTTAATTCCACCATTCTGACTTGGTTCCATATCCTTTTATACCCTTGTCTCGCAAAAATATATTGCTCAGATTTAAAATTATGAATTGAACTGGCAAAGTGATGCTTTTTGTGGGAGAGTGTTCCACACTTCTATCATCCTTTGTGTGAAGTATTTCCTAAATGCTCTTCTGAATGACCTGGCTCTAATTTTAAGGTAAGTCTCCTTGTCCTAGACTCTCCCACAAGCTGAAAAAGTTTCTTCCTATCTACCTTATCAATTTCTTTCAATATGCTAAAAACCTCAATCACCCCATAACCTTCTATAGTCCAGGGAATACAAGCCGAGTTTATGTAATCTCTCTTCATAATCTAACTCTTGGAGCCCTAGGAATCTTCTGGTGAATCTGCGCTGCATTCCTTCCAAGGCCAAAATAAAATAAGATGCAGTGCCAAGAACTGTACACAATACTCTAGATGCGATCGAACTAAGGTTGTGAATAGCTGTAGCAAAACTTCTTCCGCTTTATATCCTAACTCTCAAACCTTTCATTCGCCTTTTTGATTATTTTTTGTACCTATTACAGTTTAGTGATCCATGGCCCTCTAAATCTCTTTGGAACGCCACAGTTTCTAGCTTTTTGCTGGTTTATAGAATACTCGGATCTATCCTTTATTGGTCCACACACTTATCTACATTGAAATGCATCTGCCAAGTTTTGTTCACTCACTTAATCAGTACCTTTGTCATTTTATGCTCCCATCTACATTACTCACTATATCATTAATATTTACGTCATTTATCAGAAATATATAGCTCTCTATTGTGTTATTGATGTCATTAATAAATATAGTGATTAGGTAAGCCCACAGCGCAGATCCTTGTGAGACACCACTAGTTATTTCCTTCCAATTCAATGTACATACCTGTATCCCTGTTCTCGGTTTCCTGCCATCTAACCAAGTCATAATTTGCCTTCAATTTCATGAGCTTTAATTTTAGCTAGTCTCTTATGTGGAATCTTATTGAATGTCTTCCGGAAGTCCATAAAAACTACATCCATCGGTGTTCCCCTCTCTATTACTTGAGTTACTTCCTCAAAAAATTCAGTTTGTTTTGTTAGACATGAACTATCCTTTACAAATCCGTGTTGGCTATCTCCAATCAGCTCAAATTTCTCTAAGTGCTCAGCTACTCTGCCCTTAAGTAAATATTCCAATAACTTCCCCAAACAGATGCATTTATAATTTCTTGTTTTTTCACTCTCACCTTTCTTAAATAATGGGAGTTACATTTCATATTTTCCAATCTAAAGGGACAATTCCTCAATCGACAGTGCTAAACCATTTGCAATCTATTCACCGACTTCCATTAAAACAGGGGTGGTAACCATCAGGTCCTGGGTATTTTTTTAGTTTTGTGCCATGATTTTTTTCTCGTACTATTTTCTTACTTATGTTAACTTTAGTGAATTCCAATCCATGATTCATTATTAGTTTCCCTGGAATATCAGGTATATTATCCTCTTCCTCTACTGTTTCTCCAGTCGCTGCCTGACCAACTGAGTATTTTCAGCATTTTCTGTATTTAATTCAGAGCTCCAGTAGCTGCAGTATTTTGTTTGTGTGATTATTCAACAAGTCTGCCATTTCCTTAGTTCCATTTGCAATATTAACCCCATCTGTTTTCAAAGGTCCACATTACCCTTGTACTTTCTTACGTATACCAGAATGGTTCCTGATTAGCCCAACAGTGGCTCACATTAAACAGACAGAACCTGCATCTACATGCTTTTTAATTCTTAGAACATAGGTGATGCTGGTGAGGCAGCAGTTGTTTGTCCGTAGTTGCCCTGAGAGTACTGACAGCCAACCACATAGTGTTAGGTTAGAGCCACATGTAGGCAGACCAGATAGGAATAGCAGGTTTGCTTCCCTGAAGACACTAGTAAATCAACTGGGCTTTTGGAAAAGCAGCAGTGTTCAGTCATTTTTTGGTGCCAGCCCACAAATTACCAGATTAATTGAATTCAATCAGTCTGCCATCGTGTGATTTGAACACTCAAACTCTGGCTGCCAGCCCAATACTATAACCACTAAGCCAAAATATTCTGCATTCCGTGGACCCATTTTTTAACCATTAACTCTCAATATAATATTAAAGTTATTGTTTTCGCAGCTAGCTTTTCAAGACATTAAACGGTGATAACTCTCATCACAGTGCCACTTACAGGCAAAACAGGTAGTCATTAAATACTGACACATTTGTTATGAGTTTTTTCATATCAGAGTCTGAAGTAGGAATTTTCAACATGATTTGAAATGGAATGCTGCAATGCAGGACAGCAATTTTAATATACAATTTGATGCCTGTACGAAAAATGTACATTCTTTCTGTATAGAATATGAAAGGAAACGGATAATTTCATAGTTCAACTACGTCAAGAAAAATGTCTTCTGTGAAGGGAAATTGGTCTTGAATAACTGAGAAGTGGCATGAATGCATATTTGAGTCAGACTGAAATTATGGAGCATTTTCCTTCAGATTACATCAATATGATAGATTGGCACTGCAGCACATCTGGTGGGCTGACGATATTTTTCTCATTCATACTTCCTTCTGTTTGGAGAACGTAGGCAGATAGAAAGCAAAGCTTTCATTCATTAAACTGGTGAAAATAAATAAAACTGCATCAGGCTAAACTGATGAACTTACCTGCTAGCAGACTGCTTAGTTTCTGGATTCTGGCTAGTTTTCTTTTCTTTTGGCTTTGAACATTCAATCTGCAACAGATTTGGAAAGAACATGTTAAGCAATGCTGTTAATTTAGACTGTTAGTTTATTCTCCTTACAAAGTTGGCAATACCACATTTTTTTATCCAGACATATCTAGTCGCAGACGTGAAAACTGAAAGGTTTTCCACTTCCATTCAAGAGGCTAGAAATTGGGGATCTGTAGGCCGCTCATTACAGGGAAGGGGGGGGGGCGGGGAGGGGGGGGGGGGGGTTGTGAAGAGAGAGGCAGAGAGAAAAAATAAAAAATTTTCAGGCATTGCACCACCTATCACATATAGTGAATGAATCACGTACAAATGAACGAGTCCACTATAAGCTGTGGCGATATTCTGTCGAGAAGGATTATCAATTGTAAGTGTCAACCCATCCATCATATTCTTTTAAGCTGGTTTGATTAAAGTCTTTTCTTTAAATGGTAAAACTTCAAATCATACTTCATTTATCGCAGTAACCAACTGCTCTGCAGCTGAAAATATTAAATGGAAGCTTGCAGCACCTATGGGTAAGAAAACTTAAAATACAACTTACTGTCTTTTGCCGAGAGTCCTGAAAAATGTCCACTTTCCAGATGCACCCCATGCAGTCTGGGGTAAGACAGTCTAAACCCAAAATCTCCTGCAACAGTTAAAAAAAAAAATCAGTTTTAAAAGTGGAACCATGTGTAACATGCATTTGGGTCAATCATTACATCACAACAGGAAGTAAGAATATATTCAATATATTAAGCTGAGGGAACCTGGAAAGTCTGCCTCACTGTCAGTCACAAACATAGTGAAACAATCTGCAGGTTAGATCTAGTGCTGCTAGATACCCAAAGGTCACTCTAATCATTCTGTTGTTTTTAGTTGAATATCTTTCCTTTAAAAGAAACTGGCAGTTTGAAATACATGATACATTGCAGTTAAGTTCTTTGGAATGCTGTTATTTTCAAATGCAAAATAATGGAAGAAATGTTACTAACTTTTTCTACTTTATCCTGCAGCTCTTTAATTTTGCAGCATTTCCAACAGTATAAATGGTACTCAATATGGCAATCGTAGCTGCAGTGCACTCGAACAAACCCCTGTGGATAAAAAAAAGGATCTTTGAGTTCTATAACCAACAGAAAAGCACTGGGGTAAAACTAAAGTAACTGAACTTAAATCTGACAATATGAAAAAGATAATCCAGAATGATGTGCATGCCCTGAAGGTGGCTGCACAGGTAGATAAGATGGTCAAGAAGGCATATGGAATACTTACCTTTATTAGCCAAGGCATAGAATATAAGAGCTGGGAGGTTATGCTGGAACTGTATGATACACTAGTTAGGCCACAGTTGAAGTACTGCATGCAATTCTGGTCACCGCATTCCAGAAAAGATATGATTGCACAAGAGAACGTACAGAGAAATTTATGAGGATATTGCCTGGACTGGAGAATTTTAGTTACGAGGAAAGATTGGATAGGCTTGGGTTGCTTTCTTTGGAACAGAGGAGGCTGAGGGGAAACCTAATTGAAGTGTATAAAATTATGAGGGGTCTAGATAGAGTGGATAGGAAGACCCTACCCCTCTTGGTTTGTGGGGGGGGTGGGGGGGTCGATAACCAAGGGGCATAGATTTAGGGGAAGAGGTAGGAAGTTTAGAGGGGATTCGAAGGTAATTTTTTTCACCCAGAGGATGGTGGGGATCGGGAACTCACTGTCTGAAAGGATGGTGGAGCAAAAACCCTTGTAACATTTAAAAAGTACTTGGATATGCACTTGAAGTGCCATAACCTACAAAGCTATGGACCAAGAGCTGGAAAGTGGGATTCGACCCGATGGCTACTTGTCAGCCAGCCCAGACACGATGGGGTGAATAGCCTCCTTCCATGCTGCAAATTTCTATGATTCTATGAAGAACTGGACTATTTGTTCATTCTGGAAATGATCCAAACATAACAGCAATATAGAATGATGAAACAAACAGAAAAAGCGAGTACACCATTTAAAATATAATAAAGTGGTTAATAAAACCTATAGATGTGAATGACATTTCAAGGTGTAACGTTCCTGATAAAATAAATTGAAAAAGCCACTTGTTCTGAAAGTTCAGCTGCTCTATCCCCTTCCCCTCTTGGTTCCATCATGTTAGCTGCAAATCAGGTTAGGCAGGTGGTGTGCGAAATGGATAATTCAAACAAACACAAGAGATACGATGAGGTTGGGGTTAAGGCTCATTGTTGAAATGGTGACTGAAGGTTCAAACTAGTATGTCATTTGGGCTGATATTACATAACAGGAATGCTGGATGCCAAAAGTAGAAAAACACTGTTCAGGAGATGGTGGTATAGTGGTAATGTCACTGGACTAGTAATCCAGAGGCCTGTGCTATAGCCCTGGGTGACATGGGTTCAAATCCCACCATGGTAGCTGGTGGAATTTAAATTCAATTAATTAATAAAAATCTGGAATTGAAAGCTAGTCTCAGTAATGGTGTCATGAAACTAACATCGATTGTCGTAAAAACTTATTTGGTTCACTAATGTCCTTTAGGCAAGGAAATCTGCCATCCTTACCTGGTCTGGCCTACATGTGACTCCAGACCCACAGTAACGTGGTTGGCTCTTAACTGCCTTCTGAAAAGTACAAATGGCCCCAAAACATAAACACGCTATGCAGTATGTTAACGAACCACACCATCCCTGATGTGTGCTCAGACAGGTGGAAGCACCATAGATGTAGCTTGAATGTCCCATGTATGAAGGGCTGGGTGAAATCAGCTATAGTTGCTGCTCCTGATCAATTACCAGTGACCCTTTCTGTTAAGTGTGCTTGTGCAGACATCAGGTTAAAATAGGACTCTATTTAGCTGTGATTGCCTCAATGCCTGAGTAACACTGCTTACATTTGGACAATGGAACTAGAGGATAAGACACCATCTCAGGAAGAGTAAAGCTGGAGGAGCTACTACCTTTATCGGGAAGAAAAGGAGTTGCAATGAAGAAAACAAAATGCAATTTGCCATTTTGCCAAATTTGTCACATCCTCTGTTTCAAACTCCAAGACTAGATGGAGAAAAGATGCAAATCTTGGCTATGCCTTGATGATTAGAGCTGTTTCTGCAGCTGGCTCAGGATTTTCTTTACATCAGGAAACATATGAAATATAATGACATTACTGCACCCACATTCTACATGGATGAAGAATGATGCGACTGTGTCACAACTTCATCTGGAATTGAAAACTAGCCTCCTGAAGATTCAATCCAAATAACTGTTGAATATCTGCTTCCAAAACTTCAATTTATCACAACTAGAAAAACATTAACAAATTGAAATTAATATTTTAGCCCAAGTTATCTTGTGAGCATTGCTCTTGATAACAAAATAATGGGGAAGGTAATTTAAATTCAAATGTTTCAATGTTACAAACCAATATCTTACAATAGAGTAAAGCCAATACAACCCATAGAGTCATAGAGTTTTACAGCACAGAAACAGGCCCTTCGGCCCAACGCGCCTGCGCCGACCATCAAGCACCTGTCCTAACTAATCCCATTTCCCTGCACTTGGCCCGTAGCCTTGTAAGTTATGGCGTTTCAAGTGCTCATCTAAATATTTCTTGAATGTTGTGAGTGTTCCTGCCTCTACCACCCCTTCAGACAGTGTGTTCCAGATTCCAACCACCCTCCGGGTGAAAAATTTCCTCCTCAACTCCCCTCACCTTAAATCTATGCCCCCTAGTTACTGACCTCTCTGCTAAGGGAAAACGTTTCTTCCTATCTATCCTATCAATGCCCCAACTCAATGTTGTTTAATGTATAAATAAAAGCAAAATACTGCAGATGCTGGAAATCTGAAACAAAAACAAGAAATGCTGGAATCACTCAGCAGGTCTGGCAGCATCTGTGGAAAGAGAAGCAGAGTTAACGTTTCGGGTTAGTGACCCTTCTTCGGAAGGGTTCCGAAGAAGGGTCACTAACCCGAAACGTTAACTCTGCTTCTCTTTCCACAGATGCTGCCAGACCTGCTGAGTGATTCCAGCATTTCTTGTTTAATGTATAATTCATCTGAAGTTCTACCAACCATCAGGGACAGATATAATCACCAAAATATTCTCCCCAGACACAACACATCTTCGAGAATAAGAATTTCTAACTGCATTGTTTGGCTTTTTGATGGTTCAAATGGATATAACTTTATTGCATACACATGCAAACTGCATATAAATCAAATAATCCTACCTTAAAGTCAGGATCGGTTCTATAAATGTCACGTTTATTGTTGTGGGTATAACAGAATTGATAATGGCAGACAGCATCGGGCCGTGGGTGGTACAAACACTCTTTAAGAAGGGACTTCAACAGCTCCTAGGTTAAAATATAGTGCAATAATTCACAACAGAAAATTAAAATCAAACTGAGTTCATCATTGTAAGCTTTGAGCTCAACAAGTACCTTATGAAATACTAATTTCTGCTTTATTGCAGTTTTCCCAGAGTTAACATGACCTGATCCACAAGTGACTTCTACTAGCAATCCGGGCTCTTTCAAAGAGAAGGAACAAGTCAATGTTAGGAAGTACTTCCCATGCTCCGTAATTTACTGTGAACAGAATTTTTTTTCTTATATAACAAACGCTTTACCTTTTACAGATACTTGCCAAATCGCCTCAGCCTTGCTATGTCATGCTGTGATGTCAATGACAGTCAATATTTCAGACAGGTCTTTTGAAATCAATGGGGCCTAAAACTTCAGAGAAGCCTGAAAACTGATCTGGAGCGGATTTACCTTGGAAAAGCACAATCACACCGAGGAACATAAAAGGTCTTTTGTTGGTCATTCCCTGAAGCAGCTGAGCTGAATAGTAGACTTGGGGGGGTGGAAATTGGTTATGGTCCATGTTTCAGTCCATAACCAGCGGTACGCCAAGAATGCTAACCAGCCTAAAATTAGTTAACAGGCCCCATCAACGTTAGTTGCGCAAGTTTCAGATGCCTATTCTGCCTCCACAGGCAGCTTGTGCATTTTATTCCGTTGAATGTCAAGTCACCTGGCTTGCTAGCAGTGTCCCAAAGGTCAGACGGTGGGGGCAGTGCGTTTAAATTGACAAAAGGACAGGTGCTGAGGATGGCATTTTAGTCCACTTATCGAAAATTAATTTCCCAGACGGGTCCTAAAAACGTAACAGTCGCTCATCAACATTGGCAGAGTTCCTAATGCCTGTTTTAGGTGTCTGGCTGCAATACTTAAAAATTGGACCTGAAAAATTTAGCAGTGACCCAAACATAAATTCAGATTGGGTGTAGGCTATCTCAATGCTAAATGAGTCATTGCAACCTGCCCAAAAAACAGGTACAACACATACTAATTTCAAGCCTTTGGTCTGGCAGGTCCCTTGAGGTATCAAACAAACATCGAAGTGTATTCCCTCCACAAAAGTCAAAAAACTGGACAACTATATTACCTTTATGTTAAAATCGTTGGAGTACTATGAATATAAAAAAGAATGCCCTTGGACTTTCCTATCCCTTGCAGTGATTGCAGCTTTTGGAAATGTTAATTCATAAATATACACCAAAAATTCAATAAATTCTTGAATAAGGAACGTCTTGCACAAAGGATAGGGCTGAGTCACTCATCAGCAATGCAAACACACACGAGTTCTGCTCAACTGTGCAAATTCAGTATCAGCAGCTTACTTGGAATATTCATAAGTCAAATGTTAAACACTCCCTTGTGTCAGTATTTTTGAACTATTCCAGTTGTGACAAATGATTTAATGTTTCCTGTGTCTCAATCTGAATTGGCTTTCATATCAATCCATAATATTTTATCCCAGCTACTGAAATATCATAAAAGAATAGAACCAGAAATTATCACAGGGTGATGGCAGGGATGTTAGAATTAGTTTCAGACTCTCTCAGGTCCTCATCGCAATCCAATGCCCTCTGATTACCCTCCCTAACAACTATTCTATTGCATTCTTTATATTAACCTGCAGTTGTCTCCTCCACTTTAATGCACAGAGCACTTCACTGGTTTACGCATCTTAAAATAAATTCAGAGCTTTGTTACCTTCCAACTTCTTGATTTTTAATCAACAATCACCCACTCCTTCTAAACCTACACTGGCTTCCAGTTTCCGAATGCCTCAAATTTAAAATTCCCATCCTCATGTTTAAAGCTCTTCATGATCTTGTCTCTCCCTAGCTCTCTAATTTCCTCCAGTCTTGCACCATCTTCAGAACTGTTAGTTCATCTTATCTGACCTCTTGGCCTATGAAGCCCTCCTAACCCTTTCCCCACCACTGGCAGCCATGCCTTCAGCAGGCTCGGCCCTGCATTGGAAATTCCTCCATGTGTCACTCAGCCTTTCCACCTTCAAGAGCCTCCTTAAAATCTACCTCATCAACCAAGCTTCTGGTTGCCCCTACCAAAATCTCCACCTTTGACTTGGTGTCCATTTTATGAAGTACCCCGGGACTTTTCCATGTCAAATGTTCTATGAAATGCGAACTTTTGTTGATGCTGTCTTATCTGGATACATCAATGTCCCACAGATTGCTTGTTCTTGATGCTTTTGCTTCGGAATCCTGAACTGGCAGGGGCAATTTTTAACTCCCAGCTTCTTTTTGAACCAATAACTAAAAATAAAGCACTGCCCAATCTGAGTTAAGTCAAACATAAGCCTACTTTAAGTCAAAGACACTTTACCAGTAATCCTTCTCAACTCATCTTTCACAAGCACAAAATTTGCTTTTGCACCAGCAAGTACATACAAGCACATTTAACTCAGTGCCTTGACACTGACAAAAACTACATCTGGAATTCACAAAAAAATCTATTTCAATCAGCATTTAGAGGCCTTTCATTTCAAGAATGCAAGGTTATTTAATAGGTTAACTTTTGATCGACTAAGAAGGGACTTCAACAGCTCCTAGGTTAAAATCATTCCAAAGCTCCTGTTTAAAAAGCAGGCCTTATACTCCACAAAATGCAACACTAAAGCTAAAAATCTATATAACACTTTACTCTTACATGATCTCACTTAATAACAATTCGGGATAGTTCCATAACAGAAGGGGCTAATAGTCAGGTTCATATCAAATGATCAACTACCAATTACTGTAAAAGGTAAACACACAATTTTATTTCCTTACTTTCAGTACTCCGTCCCGAGTTTCTTCAATTACTGTATTTGTGCCTGGCCAAGTCCAAAGTCCTGGGACTAAATTACTCTCGATCAGTGCAAGAGATTTCTCTAACGTTGTCCTTGCTTCTTTATATCTAGAAAGAAAAACAAATTAAATTTATATTTTCCCTCCTTATAATTTTGGATAAGTCTTAGGTCAGTGGAGGCACAAACTTCCAGTCATCAGCTATCTGTAAACTATGATGCTGAAGTATTTCTAGTCATCGGCACTCGAGAAAGTTCCCAAACAAAAATGGCTGAATCAGGCAGAAATTTGGTTCTTCTGTTTTTCAAATTCAGGCAAGAACTGATTCAGTAGGTCGGTAAACCTCAACAATTGTCAAAGAGAAAATCCTGCACCTCCATCATAAAATGAAGCCAAATGAGTGATGCCTTTATTATTTTTTTTGATTGTATTGTTGTTATATGACCGCTCAAGACAAAGCCCCCAATCAAAATATATGATACTGATTGCAGTGGGAGCAACGCACTGGCAATTCAGTCCCATCACGCCACAGGTCGCATAACATATACCTTTAAGCTTTCCAAATCAAAGAAAGCAGCAGCCAAATTGAACAATCCAACAACCCCCAAATTAGGTGAAGCAAACCAGGTTATCTTTAGGTATTAACAAATTAACTGTTTATTAGAAAAACTAAAAAATCTTAAACACTACAGGGGCAGCGCAGTGGTTAGCACCGCAGCCTCACAGCTCCAGTGACCCGGGTTCAATTCTGGGTACTGCCTGTGCGGAGTTTGCAAGTTCTCCCTGTGACTGCGTGGGTTTTCGCCGGGTGCTCCGGTTTCCTCCCACAGCCAAAGACTTGCAGGTTGATAGGTAAATTGGCCATTATAAATTGCCCCTAGTATAGGTAGGTGGTTGGGGAATTGAGGGAAGGTGGGGATGTGATAGGAATATGGGATTAATGTAGGATTAGGGGTGGTTGATGGTCGGCACAGACTCGGTGGGCCGAAGGGCCTGTTTCAGTGCTGTATCTCTAAATAAATAAAAAAAAACAATATCTACAGTCCTTGCAGATTTACACTTCAGCCGAAATGGAATCTTCCCAATGTAGAAACGGTCTAAGGTTGCTTGAAGTCTTCGTAGTTGTCCAATGGGGAAAAAAAAGGTTCTTCAACAGGACAGTCAGTAGTCTAGTTCAGCAATTGAAGTGTTGCTCTTCTTCTCCAGCAATGAACACAGCAATAATTTGCTACCACTTTCAAAAGAATCAATCTGGCTTGACTTTTCAGAATTTTGAGACAGAATAATAAACAAGGCTTAAATAGACTGAGGGGAGAGCTCTTCTGTTTCCTTCACATGCCAGAACAGTCTGTGACCCAACTGTCTCTGAACAAACAGTTAGCCAGTTTTTCAAAGTTAAACAGCAACATTGTATGTCCTGTTCTCTCTCTCTGTACAGGGAGGCAGTGGCATAGTGGTAATGTCACTGGACTAGTAATCCAGAGCCCAGGCAAATTCTCTGGGGACATGGGTTTGAATCCCTGAAATTTGAATTCAATTAATATATCTGGAATTTTTTTAAAAAGCTAGTCTAATGATGACCATGAAACCACTGTTGTTTGTTGTAAAAACCCATCTGTTTCACTTGTGTCCTTTAAGGAAGGAAATCTGCTGTCCTTACCTGGTCTGGCCGACATGTGACTCCAGACCCACTGCCATGTGGTTGACTCTTAAATGCCCTAGCAAGTCACTCAGTTCAAGGGCAATTAGGGTTGGACAATAAATGCTGGCCTAGCCAGTGACGCCCACATCCTACATACGAAGAAAAAACAAAGGCAACCAAGATTCACCTTTACCCTGTAACCTCTGAAACTTGCTGCCTTAAAGAAGTTCTGATCTCTTACAGCCTTAAAGGCACACCGCATATTTCCTGAAAAAAAACCCAACAGGACCAGGTAATTTATGTAGGTTAAAGTACAAAAGTTAAGATTGTCCAAGTTGAACTCTTCCTTGGTCAAAATATCATCACTAAATGAACTGATCAACATTCAATTCAAGGAAAGCCATGCCACATTTTCACTTTTAAGAATTTTGTGCCATACAGGAACTGTGACAATCCTGTGGTCTTTCTCATCCTCAATATGTTCAGATAAATATTTTTATGATCTACAAAGGCCAACAGATGATCAAGGGTCTCTTGCTAGCTTTGGACAGTTAATAACTGTAGCTGTGCATCAGTATGACTAAGTGGATGGCACTTAACCCCGAGCTGAGATTCTTCCCTATCTGCAGTCCATGACCACCACCTGCTACCTTGATGCAAGGTCCATCTCTCACTTTCTGCTGCCAAAATCAAATCCAGGCCTTTACCTTGAGGAATAATTTCAAACGCTGTTCCAGCTGGCCTACCTGTCACCACATTACAGAAATGACAATGTATCTAGAATGGGACTGCCTGCATCCTCTCCTGCACATTCCAAACACCTCCATTCTTGCCAAGTTCCACCAGCTCCCCATGACCAATAAATTGACTTCAAGATCCTCCTTCTTTCTCTCAAATCCATCCACAGCTTCAATCAACCTCAGTGACATATTCTACTCTTTACCCATCAATTCCAATCACCCCCCCCCCATTACATCTGTTGCACCCTGCTCTCTGGAACACTCTCTTCAAATAGCCGTAAACTTCCATGCTTTCAAAAGCCTCATCGAAAACGCTCATCTTTAGCTATACCTTGGCCTCCTCAGATCTTCCTTCTATGCTTTTTCCATCCTGCTGTATCCAATGGTTTCCCCATCCTGTAAAGCACCAATTGATCTTTCCAAGGAGCACTACAAGTTGCTCTTGTTTTTGGAACAACAACTTGCATTTACACAGTGCCTTTAATGCATTAAACAAAATTTTGAAAATGAACCACATAAGGAGACATTAGAACAGATGACCAAAAGCTTGGTCAAAGAGGTAGGTTTTAAGGAGCCAAATGGATGCGACTGACCTCGCCTGGTTACATTCTTATCTATCCAGTCACAGCCAGAGAATTATTGCAATGGCTTCTCTTCGCCCTCCAGCACTGCTACTCTGGAGTCCCTCAAGGATCTATCCTTGGTCCCCTCCTATTTCCCATCGACATGCTGTTCCTCAGTGACATCATCTGAAAAAAACATCAGGATCCACATATATGCTGCTGACACCAAGCTCTACCTCAATTTTTATGCTTCTTGTGGCGAAAGGATGGTATGCTCACAGCATCAAATTAGCAGTTCCTGATGCTCATTAACATCGTAGGTGTGATCCTTTAAGCACTTGAAACTGAACAAATGATTTCTTCACAATGTATCTGAAGCGACCAATTGCTTGCAACAGTACTTAGTTTTCATGAAGTTATTTTATTCATCCCTAACTTCAACTTTGAAACAGGTTGTATTTTGGAAAATTAAATACTTTGAGAGTTTAACAAAAATTATACATCGACAAATAAGGTCATTGCAGGGAACAGAAGTAAAAATTGAAATTTAAGTTCCTTTACCTGAATGCACGATGCATCTGTAATAAGATAGGTGAACTAGTGGCACAAATAGAGGTAAATGACCTGATATAATTGCCATTACCATTACCGAGAGATGGTTATAAAGAGATCACGGTTGGGAAATGAGTAATTTCAGGGTGCACAATATTTCGGAGAGACAGGTAGAATGGCAAAGGAGGAGGCGTAGCCCTGATTGTAAAGAATGACATGAGGTCATTAAGAAGGAGGGATCTGGCCTCAGAAGATCATGAAGTAGAATCGGTTTGAGTGGAAATTAGGAATAGCAGGAGTCAGAAAACACTGGTGCAAGTAGTTTACAGGCCCCCTAAAAGTAGTTATATTACTGGACAGAATATTAAATGGGAAATTATTGGAGCATGTAAAAAAGGTAATGCATTAATTATGGGGGATTTTAATCTGCATATAGACTGGGACAATCAAATTGGCAACAGTGATCTTGAAGATTAATTTGTATAATGTTTTCGTGACAGTTTCTTGGAGCAATACGTTACAGAACTGACAAGGGATAAAGCTATCTTAGATCTCGCATTGTGTAATGAAACAGGGTTAATTAGCAAGGTCGTAGTAAAAGATCAAATATGAAACAATGATCATAATACCGTTGAATTTCATGTTAGGTTTGAAAGTGACACATTTCAATCACAGACAAGAATCTTAAACTTAAACAAAGTCAATTACGAACGTATAAGGGGAGAATTGGCTAAGGTTAATTGGGTAAATAGACTGGAAGGTCTGGTGGTAAATGAACAGTGGGAAACATTAAAGAAACAATTCAAAGGGTTCAACAAAAGTACATTCCACACAAAAACAATAAATCAAGAAAGAGTCATCCATGGCTCACTCAGGAAGTTAAAGAGAGTATTAGACTAAAAGAAGTAGTTTAGGTTTCCTATGTTCCTATTGCAATGTTGCAAAAAATAGTAGCAAGTCTGAGGATTGGGAGTGTTTTAGAAACAAACAAAGGGCCACCAAAAAGTTGATAAAAAGGGAAAAAATAGAATGAGAGTAAACTAGCTAGCAATGTAAAAACAGATTGCAAGAATTTTTATAAGTACATAAAAAGGAAGAGAGTAGCTAAAGTAGACGTTGGTCCCTTCGAGGCAGAGACAGGAGAAATCATCATGGGGAAATGAGGAAATGGCAGAGGCACTGTGTCTGTCTTTACAGTAGAAGACACAAGTTCCATATCAGTAATAGGCCGTAACCCAGGGGCTAAAAAGAATGAGAAAATTAACGAAATTGATATCAGCTGAGAAAAAGTATTAGAGAAATTTGTGGGACTAAAATTTGGCAAGTCCCTGGGAACAGATGGCTGACACCCTAGGGTTCTAAAAGAGATAGCTGCAGAGATAGAGGATACACTGGCTATAATTTTCCAGAATTCTTTAGATTCAGGAATGGTCCTGTCAGATTGGAAGTTGGTAAATGATATAGTGCTTTTCAAGAAAGGAGGTAGAGAGAAAACAGGGAACTACAGGTCAGTTAGCCTAACATCAGTCATTGGGAAGATGCTGGAAACTATTATTCAGGACGTCTTAACATTGCACTTGGAAAAGAAGAGTCGGGCCAATATATTAGCATGGATATAGGATTAGTTAATAGACAGGAGTAGACAGTGGGCATAAATGGGACATTTTCAAGTTGGCAGGCAGTAAGTAGTGGGGTGTCTCAAGGATCAGTGTTGGGGCCTCAGCTATTTAATTTAATGACTTGGATGAAGAGACAGAGAGTAATGTATCTAAGTTTGCTGATGATATAAAGCTTGGTGGAAAGGTAAGCTGCAAGGAGGATGTAGAGAGGCTGCAAAGAGATATAGACAGGTTAAGCGAGTGGGCAACACAATGGCAAATGGAGTATAAGGTAAGGAAGTGTGAAGTTGTTCACTTTGGTCATAAAAATAGAAAAGCAGACTATTTTTTTTTTTAAAAGGTGTGAAACTGTTATGTTATGATGTTCAGAGACACTTGGAGTAACTCATACAAGGAACACACAAAGTTAACATGCAGGTACAGCAGGCTATTAGGAAGGCAAATAGCATGTTGGCCTTCATTGCAAGGGGACTGGAGTACAAGAATAAAGAAGTCTTACTAAAATTATACAGAGGTTTGGTGAGACCACACCTGGAATACTGTGTGCAGTTTTGGTCTCCACAGTTAAGAAAGGATCTACTTGCACTGGAGGCAGTGCAGCAAAGATTTACTAAGTTGGTCCCTGGGATGAGGGGATTGTCCTATGATGAGAGGCTGAGTCATTTGGACCGAGATTCTCTGGAGCTTAGAAGAATGAGGGGCAATCTAATTGAGACATACAAGATTCTGAAAGGGCTTGATAAGGTAGAAGCTGAGAGATTGTTTCCACTGGTTGGGGAATCTAGAACGCGGGGGCACAGTCTCAGGACTGAGATGAGGAGAAATTACTACACTCAAAGAATTGTCAATCTTTGGAATTCTCTAACCCAGAGGGTTGTGGATGCTCCATCGTTGTATACATTTCAGCCTAGGATAGATAGATTTTTGGTCTCGCAGGGAATCAAGGGATATGGGGAGCGAGCAGGAAAGTGGAACTGAAGCCCAAGATCAGCCATGATCATATTGAATGGTGCAGCAACCTCCATGTGCCATACGGTCTACTTCTGCTCCTGTTTCTTGTGTTCTTAGAGGAGTCAAATCTCATTCGCTGTTTTAATGGAAAAAAATTGGCAAAAAAACTCAAAGGTCTGCAGTATATTACAAATTTCCGATCAGTATAGGTTGAGCAACACTTTCTACAAAGAAAGTGGTTGTCAGATAATGTGCTGTAGATAAGGTATCTTCACAACCTACAAATAGACAATAAATGTATTTCAAAGCTACATTAACACAAATCACATATTACTTCAATGTTAAATTTTTTTTAAAATAATTTGTCGGAAAAAGTCTTAAGGGACAGAGTTGAAAACTGACATTTGAATCTCATTTCAACTTATTTTTGATCTTTTCCCTTTGTTATCATTCTCCTCTGCTCTCCAACATTTTGATTCAAAAATGTCAACGGGGCGATAAAAATTTCTTTTACAGAAGCAACTTACTAAAATTACCCATCTCCCCAAAAGTCCACAATTCCATCTTTAATCGCTGCAGAATGCCACACTCCCTAAAGCCTCTCCCGCATATTCAAGGCACAGTACAATAGTATACTCTCCACTTGCTTGGATAGCTACAGCTGCAACAACACTGAAGAAGCTCAACACCCAAAAGAAGCCAAAAAAGTTTGCTTAATAGGTACGTCATCCATTAGCCTAAACATTCACCCCTGCTTTACTGGTGTACCATGGCTGCAAAGTGTTCTATCTACAGGATGCGCTGCAACAACTCAACAAGGCTCCTTCGGCAGCACCTTCAAAACCTGCAACATCCACCACCTAGTGGCACAAAATATTTTATCATGGCAAAGTTCCCTCCCTGACATATTTCATCATTGTCATCGTCAGTGAGTCAAAATATCCTGGAACTCCCGTACAGCATTGTGGGGGCACTTTCAACACACGAACTGCAGTAGTTCAAACAGGAGATCCACCACCAGCTAAAAGCAACTGGTAATGGGAAATAAATGCCAGCCGTACCAGTGACACCCACACCCCAAGAATGAATAAAAATATGATCTCACCTGTAAATTTTTGAAATATATTTTGATAAAGAACACATAGGAATGCCACATAAAACTTAACACAATTAATGTAATCAAAATATTCTGATGAGCTTTGTCCTCGTAGATTCTGATATTATATTGAAACCTGGAATACATTCACAGCCATCTTTCAGTATGTAGCGGGTGCTGCTACCACAGTCTACTGTGAAACTGAGCAAAGCAGAAAAAGCAAAGTCCCAAATACTATGCCATGCCTATGTTGCTTTATCTATCTCAGTCAGGGCGGCAGCATAAATACCACATTTCACCTCACCATCCTGTCATTAAGGAAGGACGAACAAAAATCAGGTATCCTGGTGCAATCACCATCCAGTGATCACTGCTGCAAAGTACACGTGTTATCAAATAAGGCTGGATCATGTTCAGCTGTGAAGTTCCTCACCAATTAAATTGCCTACACATGGTCATATCTCAGATGAAGAACAGCACTTGAGTAATGACAGCTGGTACTTGTGGAACTGTGCTCCAACACAATGAGTCATCGGGCTGAATTTTTAGTAGTTTTCCAGCGCGAGGGGTCATGGCAGGGGGGCCTGGAAAATTCTTATGGGAAAGGCCCACCACAACCCCCGACGCATTTCACTGGCAGCAGCGAGGCCTCGGTCCGGCCTTCATTTGCCTAATCAAATTTGTGCTAATAAATGTTAATTAACTTACCTGGACTGGGTGGCGTCCCACGCCGATATTCCAGCCGGTGGCTGGAAGTCCCGTGCCTTCCAAACCCGTTTGGGGATTCAAGGTGAGACACTGGTGGGGAGGGGGAAGGAGTATAATTTTTCAGGTTGGGGCGGGGGGGAGGAGGAGGAAACTTACTCCATTGGCTGAGGGGATGGTGGGAAGGGGTTGAAGGGCAAAAACTATAAAGTTTGGGGGTCAAAAGTCAGGACCAGCAAAAATGGTTTTGGGGAGGGGGAGTGGGGAGGAGAGGGAAATACATTTATTGGTTTAGAATTGCTGGTGGGATGGGGGGGGCGGGGGTGGAAGAGGGGCTTTGATCTGTACTTTCATGTTTTTATACAAATTAAAGGTAATGGTCACTTTAGAAATTAAAATTGCCAGTAAGGACTTGCAACCCTTTACAAATGTCGCCGGCGCCTGTGTGGTGGCGCTGGACACCATTGCCAGGTACGGAGTGGCCACCCCTGATGACGCAGAGGGTGCGACTGCTCCATGTCTTCCATTTAAATGAGCCCCTGCACGAAATATCTGCGCACGCAGACCGCCAAGATCATACTTTGCGGCATGCTCATGAAGTTCAGCCCATCATCTTCAAACAGAACGCGGAAATTTGGAAGGGGGCTTTTCCATTCAAATTCAATCTTTCAGGCTGATGCAAGCCATACGCTCCCCTCAAAATTATGAAACAAAACCTCAAATTACAAAGTAGCAAGATGCATTTTTATTGTAATATGTGGTCTTCTCCAACGTTATGAATAGCTTTCGTGAAAAACTTGCCCAATTAGGGTATTTGCTATCCAGAGGAAAAACTTAAAAAGAAAAATATGTTCACAACTTAATACAGACAGCTTGTGACTTTGCAGACTGGGTGACTGCTTTGCGGAACACCTCGGCCCAGTCTGCAAGCAGGACCCCGAGCTTCTGGTTGCTTGCCATTTCAATACTCCCCCCTGCTCTCATGCTCACACCTCTGTTCTGGGATTGCTGCAGTGTCCCAGTGAATATCAACGCAAGCTCGAGAAACAGAATCTCATTCACCGATTAGGCACACTACAGCTTGCTGAACATTGAGTTCAATAATTTCAGAGCATGACGGGCCCCCCATTTTACTTTTATTTTTAATTATTTTTTTCTTTTTCCTTTTTTAATTTTCTTTTGTGTTTATTTTATTTCATCTCAGTTTGTTCAGTTTGCTTACCCACTGTTTTTTTCATGTTTGTACTTGCGACTGTTCAATTTTCAATCCGTTAATACCCTTTCTGTACTAATGCTTTGTCTTTCAACACACCATTAACATATCTTTGCTCCATGACCTTATGGTCAGCTATTCTGTGACCTTGTCCTATCTCACCGTCTCCTTTGTTATCTCTTGTCCCACCCCCACTTTACTTGCTTATAACCTTTTACATTTCTAATATTTGCCAATTCTGAAGAAGAGTCACTGACTTGAAACGTTAACTCTGCTTCTCTCTCCACAGATGCTGCCAGACCTGCTGAGTGTTTCCAGCATTTCTTGTTTTTATTTCAGATTTCCAGCATCCGCAGTATTTTGTTTTTAATTTAACAGGCAGCTTTGTGTTCACAACGGATGAATAATTTAAAAGCAATAGTCACACTTCACTAACAAATGATTATTTTCACAATGAAAGCATTTGCAACTGTATTACCTATTCCATTTGAGATAGACTCGGCTTAGACCATAATATGAGAGGCAGTTGAAGTGACTAGAATCTTCCTCCTTAAACTCTTCAAGAATTTTCATGAAGTGTTGCTCAGCCTCCAAAATATCCTATGAAGATAATGAAATTCAGAGAAAAAAATTCACAAGTTTCCCCTTCAACTATTACTGGATGGCTATATAATTTCATTCATAATATTTTAATTGCAATACCTTTAAAAAACTGTTTTCAATATATTTTTAACCAATATTCTAAATTAATTAATGAATTCAATCCGTCTGATGAGATAACAGTCCACACTGAATCTTTATGTGACTGCCAAGCAGAACACTTTTCTTCCAGTGGTCAACGATGGAAATGAGCCATCAAACTATAGGAGCCACCTACTGAAAAAAGTCTTAACTACGACTCATTCAGTTGACAAAAAAGTTCAGCTATTCTTTTGGTTATAGTTTGATTTTCCAATTTTAATAATGTGTTAGAGTTTAATTGTTTACAACTTAAATAAAAAATATTTTTTACATATTCATAAAAAAATTAGGCCAAGTAATTACTCCCACAATAAATATTTAACAAAAATGTAGAAATTCATTTTCCTGTGGGAAAACCTCGAGCCTCTAATGGCATCTAGTAACCCTTAGCGAAAAATTGCAAATGTAAACAATTTCATGGTTCTGTACTAGCAGTCTCGCTTCCGAGTCAGAAGTTGTAGGTTCAAATACCTCTCCACAGGCCTGAGCACATAACCTAAGCTGACACTTCAGTGAAGTATTGAGGGAGCACTGTACTGTTGAAGTATGCATGCCAAGTGAAGCTCAGATCCAGATAAACAAGTGGAACTTCACCAAAGAATTATCTTTAACTTTCCCTAAAATACTAATCACTTGATTTGCTTGAATTGTTGGGCAAGAACAATGCTGAGTGCCTGTGAAAGTATGACAAAGCAGCACTGTTCATTTCCATTAGAAACAGTCACTTATGAAGTTAGCTGATGACAAGTAAATTTTGTTGCCAATAGGCCAAGACACATTCAAATGTTTGAAGATCATGCGAGATCATTTGCAATTCTAGATAACGCAATACAAACAATTCTATCAGAAATCTCATTTTTACTCAGCTCTACAATGTTGTAATCAGAACAGTGATGCAAATAATGGATAGCTCATGCAGAGCAGTTAGATATAAACTGCTGCACAATATAACAATAATTAGGGGCAGACTATAGCATTTAGACACCAATTATACTACAGGCTTAAATTGAAGTGGTTTTAGCTTTACATCAATATAAACCGTACAATGCAACACAAAGTTGAAATAATCTGAAGTGCGTTTCAGCAACTGGCTCAAATTCATTGGGCTGCATTTTATGGGCCACCGAGGGACCCATAAAATTGCTTCAGAAGGCAGGGGCAGAGTGCACTTAAGGGCCTCTTCCCAGCTCCACCTCAATTTAATAGAAGGCTGAGGGGCTCACTGCTGCAGGGGAAACCTGGCAGTCGCCTAGTGGGGCCGGAGGTCCCCCCCTAGGGGCAATCCAGGGCCCCCAGATGGCCCCCCACTAAGCCCCACCCTTGGCAGCGATTGCCACCTCCTCACCTTACCAACCCCACCCCGGGGCCTGCCTAAATGGCCCTGGCGATCCCAACACTACTTACCTCTCCCGGGGTCTCCAACATCCTCTTACCAGAAATGGCCACTGCTTCCAGTGTCAGTGCTACAGAGCTGCTGGCCTTCCAATTGGCCAGCAGCTCATCTCTTAAAAGGACGGCTCCCCAATGGCGGGCAGTTAATTGCTGCCATGAAAGAGCACCGGGGGTCCGATAGTGGGCCACGGCGGGGTCCCCTTCCACCTTGCCACTGGAACCCCCGTCACAGAACAAAATTCAGCCACTCATTCAGCTTCACACCAGCTGCTGTGTAGCTACTGGAAGTACCAAGCGAATTTAAATAGTTCTATGTAATGTGGTTTTGTTTCTTTTTATTGGTTCCCTTAACTTAAAAATCAACAGCATCTACTTTCCCCCAAAGAACCAGCAATATAATTTTGGCCCAGCGCTGTTCTCAGCAGTTCCTCTTCCTCAGCAATTTTCTCAGTTCCTATTCTCTTGTGCAGACATTGGCAAATTGCTGTGGTGATTGGTGCCAGTCACCCTCTGGAATATTGCTCATTATCTATGAGATTTGACAGTGAGCATCAGCAGGATATTTAACCATGGGCACAATTCCAGCAGAGTCAGCAACTAGTAGCAAGAACTCCAACTGATATTTTTCCCCAACCTTAAACCAGGGTGCTCTGACCAGGTTTAGTGTCTCACCACTGCCTCGGCTGACAGCAACGAACTCATGAAAGAGCAATACGAAATTATGAAACTGATGGAAAAGAAAAGACACTAGTTCATCTATACTCAAGAATGACATTCACCACCTGGAGCCATGCAATCTCCTGGAAGAGGCAAAAAAAGAGATATAAATCCAGGCCAATCACGGGGAAAAAATATTCCTCTCCGATCCCTTTAGGCAATTAATCGCCCAGATCATCATAAATGTATAGATTATTCAGCTCTAGCAGATAGCATAATATTTCTAACAAGTATTGTATAAAAATAATGTATGGTATTTGCATGTCCTTATTTGGTTCCTTTACATTACAATAGACAATTTAAGGTCATTTTCTGTGGTGGATCCATCATGAATGCCTCTTTAAGCTGCTGAGGCAATTTTGTACTTCACCCATTGAAGACCATGGGTATGATTGTTCAGCATAATGCTGCATACCAGAAGCCAGAAGAAATATACATCCATATTTATTGCCCCAAGCTTTACTGCAAAGATACATCCATTTACATTTGAATACTTTTGACAGTTAACCAAAGGGCAATTCAACACCAAATTAATTTTAAATGCTGAAATAAGTTTATTGAAATAATATTTTGAATTAAAGGAGGACACTGCATGAGCAATTCATAATACAGATAGAACACAAGTGCAAGGTTTTCCCTCCTTTGAATGAGTTCATCAATATTCATGGTTCGAAAATAAATGGAAGACATAAAATTAAAACTTAAGAGTTTTGGAATTTCTTTCCTCACCATATACAATCTACAGCCCCTCACCCATACCTAAATTCATCATGTGTAAGCTTCCACATTGAGTGCTCTCAGACTATTTCATCATATAGCATCACAGCTGAGCATAACCCTACCCTGACAATATGCCCAAACAAATACAGCTGCAGTTGTTGGATAATGATCAACAAAGGGAATCTATTGATTGTCCTCCCCAAACCCAGGAACACTGAGGCCAATTACCATTCCAGTTTTCTTACCTCCCAAATCCTGCTGGTATTTGTACATCAGCTGAGCATCACACTTACTATTCAATTTAGGGGAAATGTGGAAATCACTACCACAAGGAGGCAAATAACATAGATGCATTTAAGGGGAAGCTTGCTAAACACATGAGGGAGAAAGGAATAAATGGTTAGGCTAAAAAGGTTAGGTGAAGAGAGGTGTGAGGCGAACAACCGGCTAAACTTCATAAGCCATAGAAGAACCTTGCTGTTTGATTTTTTTTTTTATAAAGGGTCATTGTTGAAATAGTTTAGGTTTGTCAGTGCACTAGGGACAACCTTCATGGATTTTTTTGGGGGAAGGCTGATTTTCTCCCTCTCTCTCAAAGATTGTGGTATCATGTCAAAGTTGTCATTCTCTATGTGGAAGCTGAGACACAGGCCGAAACTTTTTTGTTGGGCGGGATGCCCTAACCACCAGCCAAAAAGTTGATGGTGAGCCTGCCTCTGCCAAGCCTGGGGAGCCAGACTGGAATTTTTCGCTCCCCAGGCCTTTAATTGGTCTTGGGCGGGTCACTTTGAGGCAGAAAGTTCTGCCTAATGGAGCTGCCACCCAATCAGTGGGCCGGCAGCTTAGTCCCAGCAACTCCACTGGGAGCGGTGGCCACTGCTAGGACTACACTCAGCCATCGGAAGAAGCTTACCGGACGGCCCCAAAGAAAAGGTAAGATTTCAGGGCCTCACCGGGGACAATCGGTCAGGCCACAGCGAAGCAAGGGGGGATCGGTTGGGGTGGGGGGGGGTGGTGTGGAGGGGGCAGGGGAGTGTTGTGCGTTGGAGGCAGTTGGGGCTTCAGGGGCAGTCCTCCATGAGGTGTAGGGTGCCGAATCAGGAGGGCGCCATGCCAGCCCACAAGGCGGCTGCCTGGTTTCACCAGCGTACAAATCAAGAAGGTGTGATTGCCTGTGCTAAGTTATCTGACGTTGACTTTTTTTTTTACACAGAACATACGACACAGAAATAGGTCATTCAGCCCAATTGGTCCTTTCTAGTGTTTATGCTCCACACGAGTCTCCTCACACATCTCTTCACCTAACCTTTTTAGCCTAACCATTTATTCCTTTCTCCCTTGTGTGTTTATCTAGCTTCCCCTTAAATGCATCTATCGGTAATATATCTGTTAAGTGCCAGTTAATTGGCCACTTAAGGGCCTTGATTGGCCTGGGGTGGGTGAGCCGTTTCTCACTAACACCACCCCGCAAAATTTGCAACGCGGGCGGGAGGGGGTCAGGAACTGCCCCCGCCTCCCACTCAATTCTGGCCAGAGTGTGTCAGTAGGCCATTAAACTGTGGAGGGTATTGCAGCAAACCTGAATTCTCTCCTGATCCAACCTTCACACACACACACACACACTGGGTATTTCAGAGATAAAACATACCAGGAATCAAATCTGGGACCTGCCTAGCTATACACCTTAATTTTACACTGGGGTCTCCATTATCCACTAGGCCATCAGGAAAGTTTGTTTATTAAAAAAGGGGTTTAATGATTAGACCCTCCACACTTTCAACAAGGAATGAAAGTACATACTTGAATTAAATTGTTTCCTAGAAATGACAATCCACAGGCATACTCGATAAGAATGTATTCCAGAGTAGTCAAGTTATATACCTGTAACAGAAAATCAGTTGCAATTAAGCAACAGTCCAGAATGGTAAGTTTAGTAGTTTACCAGTCCATAACTACAATTAAATATACAATACCAGAAATATAAGTCCGTCAACTAAACGAGTGGTGCAGCACACTGACCTACTCATTTCATAATTTTAAAATTAAATCTACTTCAATTTCAGATTTTGTACGAGGAAACTGTTTAGCAATGGGTCAATGTTTCAGACTATTTTTTATCACAAAAGACTTTGCTTCCTTACAAGCATTCTCAGAAGTATGTAACCCGGGTAAATTTTTTGAGGAAAAAATTTTTGTAGTGCAATGATAAAGTCTAGACTGAAAACTAGACTATGCATAAAATGGATTACATCATAAAACCACAAAATAAGGGCCAGTTTTAACATTGCAAATATTACAACATGCACACTGATCCAAAATACAAGTCAAGCAACTGGATACATACAACTAGATTGAATTTTAGCCTAACTGAAAGACAGAATACACTTGGCTGTATGAAGGGTACAGTTAGGATTTGGTAACTTGTGGAATTGCACACTGTAATCTATAGTAAGAGAAATGTAAAGCAGATTAAATATATTGGTAATGTAAGATACAGTGGCTCTAATGCGACAAAAAGTACAATACTTGAAAACATCTGTTGAAAAAATCACATGGCATTTCTCAAACAAATTTTATACACAAAGACTTCTCATTTCGCCTTGGTCAGGGTCAACTACCTTTACTAAAATATGTTGGCTGTGTTACCATCTAAAGACTGATGATGGATTTTACCCAATAGAAGTAAGTGTCTGCCATTATCTATTAATTTTGATTTTGTCTCTTAAAAAATTTACAACAGTTTTATTCGTTCTTCTTGACCTTTGTAATTGTACATGACTGAATGGAAGACTAATGTCTTCAACAACAACTTATATTTATATAGTGTCTTTAACGCAATGAAACGTCCCATGGTGCTTTACAGGAGCATTATAAAACAAAGTATGACACTAAGCCACAAAACGAGATACGAGGTCAGATGACCAAAAGCTTGGTGAAAGATGTAAGTTTTAAGGAGTATCTTAGGGAGGCAAGCGAGGTAGAGAGGTTTAGAGAGGGTATTCCAAAGCTTGGAGCCGAGGCAACTGAAGGCACGGCCACCAATGGTGGAGCAATTAAAATCAGGGATGCATGAGAGGTCAGAATTAGAGGAGTGCAGATATCTTGGAGGGGATTACCAAGATAGGGAGGGGCGAGGCCATGGAAGAATTTGAAAACAAGGATGAGAAATTTAAAATCAAGACATTGCTTGACTGGGAGCCAATGTAGGTCAGTGAGCACAGGGTATAGGGGAACAGGACTTTGTGCGAGTTAAGACACGAGCTGCAGAGTTTTGAATGGCCTCAAGTTTATGAAGAGTAGAATGTGGAAGACCTGCCAGGAATGCGTTGCAATAGTCAAGTCTAGAGGTAACAAAGGCATAAATGAAAGTTTCAGCAGCAGATGAGCTGAAACAGAAGCTAAGTCAGGCACTGTTATGGAGTGGGAATAGGCAGTTTCAGTGATGGCACGAATATGAGGTTGGAAGCTCATCTCAGGGTCAAATGTAATACCAAGATTGCCAACAGACTGGATTAATCTCAGACTGTTGCCAGGGAGAGGAATGGAGTTGGCAGCTAGGGAACAGAGTTTGGAGCGCAGACCAAAAACAATGGCCTCAGTCTTCCCAATATTTAATTGAAGGAAATTTCTGCTCATCCAGTACTGGATGTTGGGTAGCAGGCTGATAATTTAGCAACAGTAGGGGAGTCAAGAGAAGGGATGGTGAGGTAGAGCTGAGTGTCATCAGCATAGATGTGGAAACTAATAGCGTTCGGGTGATGTCGCCGAGGGGCAGCATGTAGATGAGAAATAGGAAGGGACCAAGGATAGATGCTTTAAATAAATAAAATTACTTCCTTTCACTGGATTTTTTTCAGCAATTAATGACAGATAATGTCAAATTGTTTTATAGAACGTCTCCAGCCTTCAAGATTGCATTGGCTTAAACAGGGATATTTCATAACATCAAAACAGGCAGTATTTTAAGTTCCAATAGCAATACTTACTTTTTTTTCTTTTATTAGTTTAAGGGCATTCAAATAGTTTTCCTGAGCATTTCTAAAATTAGATGCCATCAATGCCTCAGAGGCTTCTTTCAATTTACATCTTAACAATCCTTCCTCCATCTGTAACAAAGAAATTCATCAGTAACTTCAACTGATTAAAAAGCAGATTTGGCCTAATAATGAGACTGATCGTTTCTTATTTCGCATTCATGAAAGTTGCTCTATTTTATAAATCGTTTTACTGTTGGATCAGAAGTCAAGGTAACAGTAAAACAAAATTACTTCTGTGAAAATGGATGAATTTTGAATGCATTTATCTCTAAACCACTATACAGTATAAAGCAATAAGCCAGTCTTTTATAAATAGGCCATTTTTACAATTTCTCCCAATGTAAAAACAATTTTTTACAATCTTTACATTAAATGTACTCCTTATGAAGTGATATACATCTTTATCAAGCTGAAAAAGCCAAAATGTTCTATAGATAGCAATAACATGCTGCATTTAAATCACTTCACAGGATCAAATCTTTTTCTAAGTTGATAAGAAAACTAGGCCTACTAGATGAATAGAATTCACAAAATTTAGAAGTTTTTGCACAAGCGACATTTTCCAAGATAATTCCTCAGGTATTTAAAATAATTATAAATAATCAAAAACACAAGTCAGGTCCCCTCTGTTAGTTACACCTATTGAATGAGGCAGACGAGACGGTATTTGGGAATTTCCCTGTCATCCCACTGCAGGAATGACTAAAATCACCAGCTCCCTTTAGGGAGTGTACTTGAAGGTAGTTCTCCAACTCATGTTCTCCTGTCAGCAAGGCTTCCATCTGAGATCATAGAATTCCTGGCCTGTTTCCTCATAGCCAGTGCTCAATAATGGCAGCCACTTTTTTTTCCTAGACAAAAAGTTTGTGAGGAACTCCTAAAGCAGCCATCCTTAAACAGAAAATTACATTTTATATCAGTTATAAAAAGGTTTGAAAATTTGAAGTTGAAGTCATCTGTTTTTGCATGCTTAACACTAGTGACCTCTGATCTCACCCCAAAATTCTAGATTTGTGAATGACTAGTTTTTTTTAAAATTTGAAACATGAAATAGCAAGGTTTCCATTCCATTCCAATATATTGGAAATAATCTTTTCCTTTCAATAATACTGCAACAAAGTCAACAACCATCCACGATAAAGAATAGTGTTATGAAAGTGCTTCTGTTTTTGTTAAAAATATTTTTTGAGGATTCATAGGCAAACTGAAGACATGTTGGATCAGTTTTTTTTCAAGTGGGTCATCAAGAGGACACTGAAAGGGCTTGCATGACAACATTATTTACTGGTTGTCACATGACTCTAGCTAAAAATAGAACAGAAACCCTGGTAACTGGGTAAGATGTGTGCAGAGAAGTGATAAGTCAGAAGGTGGACTTTCTGTTTCTGGCTCCACTTTTGAATTGTTTGGAGTTGGGAATGAACTGCCTAAAAGGGTTTGGAGTTTTAAAAAATAAAACTGAAGGACAGAACACCAGCTGTTCCATCTCTTTAACAAGCCTGCAGAAGAGAGCTTCCAAGGAGAAGAGAATTCCCAGGAAGAAAAGACCAGAACTCAGCTCAGCTTTCCAGCACCTCTTTAAAAGACCCTGAGAATTCCATTGTGTCAAATCATCTCATCTCTTGGCTTTGAAGAAAAGGCTTTGAAATTAATTCTCAATGCCGCCTCAAAAGAACCGTTCTAAAATATCCCAGTGACCCGTCTACGTGTACTCAGAGGCCAGACTATATGCCAGTTTTGGAACACAACATATCTTATCTGCTGTTTCTTCAAGAATGAGCCAGTATTCAGTCCAAGTCTTTCTTTGTCTGTAACAGAGCTCTAAACAAAAATCTCTTATTTTTCCGGTTAACCATTGTATGTGTATGTGATTGTGAGGTGCTAAGGTGAAAAGGGAACTTTAATATTTCAGTCTGTGTGTTCATGCTTTACTTCATTACTGGTTAAGGCTTTTTTAATAATAAAATGATAATTTTGTTGTTTATCAAAGAAATCTGGTTCATGTGTTTTATTCTGGGAAAAATAAGAGTACATGAATGACCATATCGGTAAGCGGGAAAATTTTAATATAGGTTGTGAACTGTGGAGGAATGGGACTAGACCAAACAGTATACTCCTCCCGCCTCAGTCGAAATAATAGATAATTAAAACAAGAAGTTTAATTTTTGGGAAGCTAACTTCATGCAATTGTTATTGGAACCATTCCAATGACAATGCCAGAAAATCAGATCTGCCTCTAAGGAAAAGGGAAAAAGTAATTGGAATTACTTCAAACTTCATTCATAAAACTCTCCACTTAGCATTTTTGTGAACTTATGTGTCCACTTCAAGGAAGAATGTCAGGGGCGTAGGCGGAGATCCATTATAAATATAAAGTCCATCCCAATAAAGATTCTCATCAAACAGAAGGACATGACACTGTGAATTGTGAAGTTTGTGCATCTGCTTATCATCTCAGTGGTAAGTAAACTAAACACGAAAGTTACTGCAATTTTAAGTCAATTAAGTACATATATTCGTAATGCACGGAATATTGTAAAATTAAACACACTCTATCAGATTAATTTGAAGTATTTGATGTTGATAATTGCTTGCCAAATGGGTCATTTTTTTCTGCAACGGAGCCAATCATTCTAGTGGTTTGAAACTCCACTGAGCTGTCAGTAATAACAGCTAAAAGTTTGCCATCAGTTTTAGACTAAAGAACCTGCTTACAACTATGCACTGCTATTTTTTCTCCAATTTGTGATTTAAACCCTTTACCTCCCTTTACCTAAAGGCATGCGCTCATTCTACATTGCAACTGTATGGATGATGGTCCTCTAACACCTCATCCTAAATACAAGCTCTGACAGTGAGTTAGTCAGTAGATTACTCCACTGAGAGGCCCTCACAACCAAGTTGGATCCTATTCCTTTCCCCACATCCAGGCATATACAAGAGCATTGCTACCAGAATGGGATGTTCTCTAGCCCAGGGGGTTCTCAACCTTTTAGCTCTGAGGCATCCCCCACTTCCTGTGTTGCAAAGATTCCACCGATCCCCTGTAACACAACACAAGCTTTTACGCTGTGTAAAAATTAGTTACGCAATTAATATATTCTTTAAACTTAATATGAAACTTGTTCCTGCTGTTGGGCACCAGACTGAGGAGAGATTGAAGGGCTTCCCTCTTTCCCCTCTCCTTGTTAGACCACAACGGGTTTAATTTTTTCTTAAAGTGTATGTACTGGTCAATTCAGTAGGTGTTTGATTACTTGCTATGATCACAACAAGAACCAATCGGACAGGTTTTCTTGAGCTAACAAAGGAAGAGGTTAACTTTATTGTACCTAAACCGAATTAATAATATAATAAACAACACACCAACTTTCACTCACACACACAAATAGGTTACAGAGTGGGGAAAGGTAGATTGGTTGAGTTAGAGGCCATAAAAAAAGGTATACAGTCCGTCGAGTTTGGTGACTCAGCTGGCTTCTAGCTGAATTCAGTGGTCCTGAGGCTTTTAGTTTGAAGAGGTATGCAAAGGTGGTCAGTCAACAGCAGGATTTGGAAACTTTAAAGGTGGAATAGAGAGAGAGGAGAGAGAGGCAAGTGAGAGAGAGAGAAGGACCCCCACTTAGGGTCTGCTCATGTCAGAGTCTGGTTGCTTCTCCTCTGTTGCAGAGAAAAAACACCGGCTTAAAACCACAGATGGGGAGGGACTGAGTGATTCAAACAAAGCAGTTAGCAGTATTTCTCCCAGCAAGAAGAACAGGTAGCTCCTTTAAACTTCCTAGGTCTTGGTTCTTGCTGAGGACTTAGCAGTCATTTCATCTCCCCTCACAAGCACTGCAGTGTAGGATACAGTATTGCAAATTAGGTGACCATCTTAAGTTGAAAGGATGACTTTGCTGGCAGCTTGTCTTTTAAAGTCTTAAAAAAATAAAAATTCAGATCTCCAGCCAGTCGACCAAAGAAAATTATCATTCCAACAAAACACACTGGCGTAACACTATATCAGAAAGCGTAGTTTAGAAAGTACCATTCATGCAACACAACACACACTAGGGATCAAACCAGAAACAATCTAAATTTGAATTGACCTCACCAAGGTACATTCATCAATTTGAACAAGCACAAAGTTCAACAATAAGCTTGCTCCCTCTTGAAACTAAGTAGTAGCTCAACTGTTGTAAAATTGATTGAAAAATTGGGAGGAAGGAGTGGAAGCTGCAGTCAAGAACAACTGCAGTCTATATTATTGTGAATTCACAAGAAAAAGTTGAACACAGAAGTTATCTCAGAACCAAGAAAATCAAACTGAATCACAGAATTGTTACATTGCAGGAGGAGACCATTTGGTCCATTGTGTCCGCATCGGCTCTCCGAAAAGCAATTCAATCAGTTCCATTCCCCCGCCTTCTCACCATAACCCTGCACATTCTTCCTTTTCACATCAGTCTAATTCCCTTTTGAATGTTTCAATTGAACCTGCCTCCACCACACTCTCAGTCAGTGCATTCCAGACTTTAACCACTCGCTGCGTGAAAAAGTTTTTCCTCATGTCACTTTTGCTTCTGTTCTCAATTACTTCAAATCTGTGCCCTCTCGTTCTCGATCCTTTTACAACTGGGAACGGTTTCTCTCCATCTACTCTGTCCAGACCCCTCATGATTTTGAATACCTCTATCAAATCACCTCTCAGCCTTCTCTTCTCCAAGGAAAACAGTCCTAACTTCTCCAATCTTGAAGTTCCTCCTCCCTGGAACCATTCTCATGAAATCTATTATCTTGTACAGATCTCCATAATAAAAAGGTCATACCGTGGCCTCGGGTTTCTACAGTCTTCATTTAGATATGTCTTACCTTTGCAAGAGCTGCAAAATCTTGTTGCTTCCAGCAACTCTCACAAGCTAGGTTTGCAGAATTCCTGCTGTAAATTGACAGCAGCTTTCTTTTTAAGGGAAGGGTTACTTTGCAACTTGTGCAGTTCATAAGAATATCAAGCCACAAATATCTTGTCTGTAATAAATTCCAACAAATGCTAATATAAAATGCCTGGTCATAAATAAACTGATATAGAATTTAAGATCAGCTTTTAAAAGCTCTTTAGATAAAAGGCATTAACCAAATATGATTTACGTAAAACTATACAGCTAAAACAAAGTTAATTCCATGGCCAGTACATGCACTGTGTCGAAAAGAAAAGCTGCAGACTTATTTACTGTTTGCCAATTTCAGTTAAAAGATAAAATGTTGCTCATTTTACGTTATTTTTGTTGCAACTCAAGGGGCTGCATTTCTATGAAAAAATAATAAAAATGCAGTTAAGGAGTTCTCATGAGGTTTAGTTGTTTATGGAATTTTCTGAAATATTTTATATCAGTTTCAATAAACAAACTTACAACAGATATATTAATAAGATAATAAATAATTCCAATAGTTTATAGTTATGTTACGTATATCAAAAAGCCCTCTATCAAATTTTAGATATGACAAAAAACTATTCTCAACTCTTACTCATCTATCTGTTCTCATTTTTTCATCCGACAAAAGTTGTGTGTGGAACCTGAATAGTAACAAGAACTGACTGATCTGATACGATTTTCTGCCTTATTGCACTCTCACTGCAACCTCATATTCCATCAGTTAGAACCCAAACAAAATGTATTTAAATAAATTGCTGATCACACCAATACCCTCTGAAATGGCCGAGCAAGACACTCAGATGTGTGAAACCAGAACAGAAAAGTCAAAGAAGAATAAAGCTAGATAGACCACCTGGCATCAACCTAGGACCTAGAAACAACAAAGGCACACCCTGCCCAATTAACGCTGCAAAGTCCTCCTCACCAACATCTGAGGACTTGTGCCAAAATTGGGAGAGCTGTTCCACTGACTAGTCAAGCAACAGCCTGACACAGTCATAGTCACCCAATCATACATTACAGCCATTGTCCCAGACTCCTCCAGCATCATCTCTGGGTATGTCCTCTCCCACTGCAGGACAGACCCACCAGAGGTGGCCACACAACGGTGTCCTCAACAATGACTCTGGAACCCATGAAGTCTCAAGGCATCTGGTCAAACATGGGCAAGGAGACCTCCTGCTGATTACCATTTATCTTTCTCCCTCAACTTGTGAATCACTGGTCCTCCATATTGAACAACGCTTGGAAGAAGCAGTGAGAGTAGCAAGAACACAATGTCCCTGGGTGGGGAACTTCAATGTCCATTACCAAGAATAGCTTGATACCACCACTACTGACCAAGCTGGCCGAGTCCTGAAGGACAGAACTGCCAGACTGGTCCTATGGCAGGTTGGGAGACAACCAACAAGAGGGAAAAACCTACATGACCTTGTCTTCACCAATTTACCTGTCGCAGATGCATCCCTCCATTACAGTATTGGTAGGAGTGACCACCGCACAAGTCCTTGTGGAGACAAAGTCCTAAATTCACACTGAGAATACTCTCCATTGTGTTGTGTGGCATTATGACGATGCTAAATAGGATAGGTTCAGAACAGATCCACGTGGCACTGTGTAACCTCATGGCAACGCATACCTAAAAATGAGAGGTCAGCCCTGTGAAGCTACAACACGGGACTATTTGCATGCTGAATAGTGGAAGCAGCATGCTACAAACAGAACCAAGCGATCCCACAACCAAACAAAGCTCTGCAATCCTGCCACATCCAGTCGTAAATGGACAATTAAACAACAAACTGGAGAAGACTCCACAAACATCCCCATCCTCAATGATGGGGGAAGCCTGGCATGTCAGTGCTAAAGACAAGGCTGAAGCATTTGCAAACATCTTCAGCCAAAAGTGCCAAGCTGATGATCCATCTTGACTTCCTCCTGAGTTCCGCAGCATCACAGGTGTCAGTCTTCAGCCAATTCAATTGACCCCACATGATATCAAGAAATGGCTGAAGGCACTGGACATAGCAAAGGCTACAGGCCCTGACAACATCCAGGATGTAGTACTAAAGCTGTTCCAGTACAGCTACTACACTGGCATCTACCAGACAATGTGGAACATTACCCTGTCCATTAAAAGGAAGACAGGGCGGCACAGTGGCGCAGTGGCTAGCACCGCAGCCTCACAGCTCCAGCGACCCGGGTTCAATTCTGGGTACTGCCTGTGTGGAGTTTGCAAGTTCTCCCTGTGTCTGCGTGGGTTTCCTCCGGGTGCTCCGGTTTCCTCCCACAGCCAAAAGACTTGCAGGTTGATAGGTGAATTGGCCATTATAAATTGTCCCTAGTATAAGTAGGTGGTAGGGGAATATAGGGACAGGTGAGGATGTGGTAGGAATATGGGATTAGTGTAGGATTAGTATAAATGGGTGGTTGATGGTCGGCACAGACTCGGTGGGCCAAAGGGCCTGTTTCAGTGCTGTATCTCTAAATCTAAATCCAATCTGACCAATTACTACCCCATCAGTCTACTCTCAATCAGCAAAGTGATGAAAGGTGTTATCGAAAGGGCTATCAAGCAGCAATAACCTGCTCAATGACGCTCAGTTTGGGTTCTACCAAAGCCACTCAGCTCCAGACCTCATTACAGCCATGGTCCAAACATGGAGAAAAGAGCTGAATTCCAGAGGTGATGTCAGAGTGACTGCCCTTGGCATCAAGGAGCCCTCGTAAAACTCAAGTCAATGGGAATCAGGGAGAAAACTTCCCACTGGTTGTAGTCAAACCTAGCACAAAGGAAGATGGCTGTGGTTGTTGCAGGCCAGTCATCTTGACCCTAGGACATCACTGCAGGAGTTCCTCAGGGCAGTGATCTAGGCCCAACTATCTTCAGTTGCTTCATCAATGAGCTTCCCTCCATCATAAGATCAGAAGTGGGAATGTTTGCTGATGATTACACAGCTTTCAGTTCCATTTGGAGCTCATCAGGTATGAAAGCCTGCATGCAAGAAAACCTGGATAGCATTCAGGCTGGGCTGATAAGTGGCAAGTAACATTCATGCCACACAGGTGGCAGGCAATGACCATCTCCAACAAGAGAGAATCTAACCATCTCTCCTTGACGTTCAATGACGTAATCATCGTTGAATCTCCCATCTTCAACATCCTGGAGGTTACCGTTGACCAGAAACTTAACTGGACCAGCCATATAAATACTGTGGCTCCAAGAGCAGGTCAGAGGCTGAGAATTTTGCAGTGAGTAACTCAATTCCCCAGAGCCTGCCCACCATCTACAAGGCAGCAGTCAGGAGTGTGATGGAATACTCTACACTTGCCTGGATGACTGCAGCATCAACAACACTCAAGATGCTTGACACCATCCAAGACAAAGCAGCCCACTTGATCATCACCCTATCCATTACCTTAAAGGTTTACTCCATCCACCACCGGTGCACAGTAGCAGCATTGTGTACCATCTACGAGATGCAATGCAGCATCGAGCCAAGGCTCCTTCGATAGCACCTTCTAAACCCACGACCTCCAAAACCTAGACAAACAAGTGCAGCAGACACATTGGACCACCACCTCCTGCAGGTTTCCCACAACCAAGTCACACACCATCCTGGCTTGGAACTATATTGCCGCTCCTTCACTGTCAATGGGTTAAAATCCTGGAACTCCCTCCCTAACAGCACTATGGGTATACCTACACCACACAGCGTCCAAGAAGGAAAGAATTTTTTTAAAAGTCAGATGTGCTATTTGGTGCTTTTATAACTTAGGAGTTGCAGTTTGGAAAGGGTCAAATTTTTCACAACTTTGGGGTTCAACTCAAAGGCACTACTAATATGGAGTCTCAAGTAAGTCTTTTGTGCCTCTAAACAGAAAAATACAAATCAAATACCTTCAGTTTCCAATTTCTCATTCTTGCAAAACATTACTTTCTTCCTGCTCCTACCTCTGAACTCATTTCCAATTTGTTCTGCTCTTCCTGCTGCACTTCCTTGGCATCGTACAAAGTATGCTGCTTGCTCTCTTTGCTTGCTTGGTCCATTTTCTCAGATATTAGACCACTATAATACAAAGAATGTGACAGGCACTTCTGTTTTAAGTAAAAATTAATTACATTTACTATCATCACGATTGAAGGAGCTACAACTTTTTGGGAGGAAATTTTTTCAAAAAATCACAAATGCTTATTAAACTAATATGCTTATGATCTTGATTATGATTTGACAGTAAACAGTTCATATTTCCAGGTTACCTCAGTTTTAAAATGACTAATGGGAATGAGGCAAGCACTAGGTCTACATCTTTCATTTAAAAAGCTACAATTACTTAAAGGTATATGGAAATTTCCAGCTGTCATTTTAAATATTCAGCCATTAAAATCCATATGTCATTAAGCTTAAACTGATAAAGTCACTTCCCCTCTTGGTACTATTCATTGTGAAATTTAACCATTCGAGCTCGAAAAGTCCCGAAGTCCCAAGTTCAATCCCCAGACTAAGCTGAGTTAGCTGATCTCAGTCAGCGCATAGCAGATTGCTACAATCGATCTCTGTGTCATTGGGCAATGATGTGGGAGTTTTAAAAAAAGAGAAAATAAAATTCAGCTAACAAACTGCTTCTGAACTCATATTTGGACACTAGGCGAGACCAGAACGGGCTTGGGCCCAACACCCTTATGGTAGAAATTCCTGCCCACACCCAGATGATTAGACTCACACGAGAAAAAGACTTGCACTTATGGCATTCCTTTCACAAACTCAGGGCGACAAAGTGCAAAATGACTGCTATGTTTTCTAAATTACAACAGTGTCCACAATTCAAAAGTACTTTGTTGGCTGTGATCCACTTTAGGATGTCTTGAGGTCATGAAATGCGCAATTCAAATGCAAGTTATTGCTTCCTTTCAACTATGCTGCAATATTTAACAGGGTTAAATTTCTAAGAATGCAAATTTAAATATAAAATGTAAAGCTCCACCTTGGAATAGCAAGTGGGAAAAACAAAATCACAATTTTGGTTCAGTCAAAAAAGCATTTAAAATGAGGTAAAAAATTATTACGGATGACTGAATAAATACAAGCAGAAAAAACTTGCATTATATTTACAGGAAATAAGAATGATGAATTTCAGTAATTATCCAATAACTATTATTATTTTTTTAATTATTAGAGATACAGCACTGAAACAGGCCCTTCGGCCCACCGAGTCTGTGCCGACCATTAACCACCCATTTATACTAATCCTACACTAATCCCATATTCCTACCACATCCCCACCTGTTCCTCTATTCCCCTACCACCTACCTATACTAGGGGCAATTTATAATGGCCAATTTACCTATCAACCTGCAAGTCTTTTGGTGGTGGGAGGAAACCGGAGCACCCGGCGAAAACCCACACAGACACAGGGAGAACTTGCAAACTCCACACAGGCAGCATCCAGAATTGAACCCGGGTCGCTGGAGCTGTGAGGCTGCAGTGCTAACCACTGCGCCGCCCAACTGAAGCTATCAGGATGACAGGCAATGTCTAAATATAGGATATTTACAGACTCATGGTTCATTGTGCATGCGGTCCCAAACGCGATGTTTATCGGAAGGAAACCAGAAGGTGGTGAAAAGAAAATCACACATCAAGTGAAAATCTCCAAAAGGATTTGAGTAGTCAAGCGACATTTATTTCCATTATTGTTAGGCACTCAGGGACCTAAATTCAACATTGCTGTTGTAACCAGTGCAGAGGCATGACCTTCAGGGGCCACTATTAAACTGGGTTGAGGCATATTTTTAAGTAGTTCTCGTGGCCATCTGAAGTAAGTGTAGGCCTCATTTCAATAGTGAATTCAGATTCCTGTGTCAATTTCAAACCCAAACTACTAAATTAATTTCAGTACTGCTGAAAATAGAGACATGTTGTCAAAGCTTTTCATCTGGCACTCACCAGGACAATCCGCAAGAATACCAACGTAAGGGAAAATAATAACTTTATACTGTTTGAGAAGAGAGTGCTGATTGGTTGACAAGTGAACTCTGATTGGTAGAGGCATTGCCATGGAGAATGCACCAGTTTACGGTGACTGACAGTTAACTGCCAAGCTTTGTTTGAAATTTAAACAAGGCAGCTTGACTGTGACTGGTCAAGGCATTGCCCTGAGGAATGAACTAGCAAATGGCTGTCATTTATTTTGTTTAGCTGAAACAGGCACAATGTTTGTACATGTTCTTTCTGTCTGCAAAGGATACTGCATATTAATATATATATTAATAATTCTTAGCACACTGAGGATTATTTAGCTAATATTGTCCAATCGCAGAATCACATCTAATGTTGGACGCTCTGTTTTGAGTTTTGCAAGCAGAGGTTGGTTGGGTACAGCCTGTACCTTGCCCGTTGAGAACGGCAGAAGGGACATGTTGTTTGATACGATCTGCCAATCTTTGGGACGTATGGCCTATATACCTAGCATCATGCTGGCATCGAAATTCATATATCACATTACTCATTTGTGTGATAGGAAGGACGTCTTTTTGATGCCAGTGTGATGAGTTCACGGCATATTTTAAAGAGCCCGTTCTCCATGGCAATGCCTCTACCAATCAGAATTCACTTGCCAACCAATCAGCACTCTCTTCTCATACAGGATAAAGTTGAAGTTTTTCCTTATATTGGTATTCTTGTGGATTGTCCTGATGAGTGTACGATGAAAAGCTTTGACAATATGTCTCTATTTTCAGCAATCCTCAAGTTTTGTAATACCAAACTATTAAATCAATTTCATCTAGTTAGAGTATGCAACATGTAAGCTCTACTATTCCTGGGTCTTGAGCTGCCTGACCAGTGGTCCTGTTGGCTACTCTAAAAAGGCTACAAAATTTCAGAAATATTTTCTTTTTCTACAAGTTGGAAGAAGCAGGGAGTGTACCTTCTGGTTCCATGAAACTACTATAGCTACCGCCAGCCCAGCATTTTCTGATCCCCTCCCCTCCATGGGCTCTGAAATTGTAAGCGAGCTGCATTAGGGAGTCAGATTGGGACCCACAAATAACCTGGATGGTAATGATGAGGCCCGAAGGCAAATTACGTTGTTCTTCAGACCTCTCTATTCTTCCATGTCTTGACTGTGCACCACTGCAATTGCACCTTATTTAAATCGCTAACAAGTTTAAGCCCCTCAGTATCTGATGGAGGAATTACATACAAAGATTGGTGAAAATCTAGGGAAGCAATCATAATCTACTTTTGTGTTCAAAAAGACAACTCCACTGCATAGATTAAAATTTGGGTGCTGAGGGGTAAATAATTCTTATAAAGGGTTCAATTTGAATCTTACCTTTCATAAGATGATCGTTGCGCTATTGAGGTTACAGAGGATAAGAACATGTCCTTACTAGGATCTGTAGAAGGTGATGATGCAGCTGTTCCAGGATGTAAGGAAGGCAAGGGTGCAGTTTTTACAGGATTCGTAGAAGGTAACGATGTCACTTGTTCAAGATCCAGAGAGGAAAAGGATGGAATTTTTGTAACAAATAAATCTACAGCTGTTTCTAGGCTGTCAGATTCCAAAGAATTACATGGAATTGCAACACCTCTCTGGTCTTGTTTTGAACTGGAGTTTGACTCTGAATTAGAATTATCACCTTCAGATGACATCTTTGATTCCTGTCCTTGGTTTAGCTTGTCAAGACTATCATTTTCCGACTCAGAGCTGCTAGCTTTGAAGTTCATTGACAAGAAAGGAATCTGTAAAATAGAGTCAAGTCATTTTAAAAAGCTGCTTTTAAAATATGTAATTCAACATATGTGGTTTCAGGTCAAAGACAAGATACAAGTTAATTATGTAAATGCAAAAAACGTCCAACATGAACTGAATCTAACAAAGTATTTTATCCAAAGATATAACTTAAATAGAATTAACGAAGTTTACAAAGGGAGGCCTACTGTACCTGTGTAGCTCTTTGTTAGAAAAATAGTTAAAATATTTTTTCCACCCAAGTAAATACTTTCTCTTCTTTTCTGTCACTTGTCTCTAAAAGGCAATTACTCAAGCTTTGTAGTTCTGTAGGCATAAGCAGCCATTCTTAAACTATGAACTCACACTGTAAATGGCAGGACAATATTTTTAATATTCATTATTGGGATATAGGCATTGCTGACAAGCCTAACATTTACTGTCGATACCTACTTGCCCGAGGTGGTCCTGATGGGCCTCCTTCTTTAACTACTGCAGTGTGTGTGGTGAGGGTGCTCCAACTGTGAGGTAGGCAGATCCAAGAATTGGACCAGCGACAATGAAGGAACAAATTTTTATGTGCAAGTCAGGATCCTGTGTGACTCGGGAGGCAACTTGGAGGTGACCATGTTCCTATGCATCTGCTGCCTTTGTCCTAGATGGTGAGCTTCTCTTATTGCATTCATGGACCCAACTGCACTTCCTGCAGGGGTCACTGGAAAACAATTGGGTGCAGATCTACTTCTTGGCCTAGGGTCACTGAGGACAACAGCCATGACCTCACAATGAACTGGAGACATATAGTTAAGGTGGCTCAGGCTTTATCACACACTAATTTAACATTGAGATCAAATTTGAATAGATTATTTTTTAAAACTGTATTTTTTGCATTCACAAAGTTAGTTTATAAAGCAAAAACTGTATTCCAAGATACCCAGAGTCAGCACTTTGCCAGAACGCATAATACCTGAACCTGTGCCCTTGCGTATTAATGCTGCAGTGATAGGGGTTTTATGCAATGAAGTGACTCTTATCGCAGCGGCATGTGCACGCATTGGTGATTACCATCACAGGTATGGACCAAGATGTAAAAAGCAGTGACATCTGTGCAGACCAGAAAACAAGCTCAATATTTATTTTTTATGTCGTTGGAAAGTAAATGCTGTCACATTTGGGTCTTCATTGTATGCATGGACCTCTATTTGGCAGCACTTAACTTTACTGGACAAATTGTCTGGCATGGATTCAAGATGGTTCATTTGCAGCAGGTCACTGAAACACAACAGAAATAGACAGCTGACATCAGCTAATTCAGCAGAGAGTAGGAACTGAACCTGTGACTTCCACAGTCTGTGTGGCTCACAAACACACCATTTGGTGTATTTACTCAGCTACCTAGTCATTAGTAGGGTGGGTGAAGGAGACAAACTCCTCTGGAAGTTAAGCGACACTTTGACACTTCCTCTGGAAGTTAAGCAGGCTGAAAAAACGACAGGGTCATGTAATTTTCTTCCAAAAAGATTGGCTGTAATGACAAACTAAGACAGTAGATGGAGCCAGACATCATACTTAAAAAATGCCTCCTTTAGAAAACAGTGTACTGCTACATTATTGTACAGCAATGTGCCAACTGTGATGAGTTTAACCCATTTGCTCACAATTTTTTAAAGACTTATTTTTGTTCATTCATGGGATGTGAGCATCGCTGGCAATTATTGCCCATTCCTAATTGCCCTTGAGAAGGTGGTAAGCCGTCTTCTTGAACTGCAGCAGTCCATGTGGTGTAGGTACACCCACAGTGCTATGAGGGACAGAGTTCCAGGATTTTGACCCAGTGACAATGAAGCAATGGCAATATAGTTCCAAGTCAGGATGGTGTGTGACTTGGAGGGGAACCTGAAGGCGATGATGTTCTCATGTGCCAACTGCCCTTGTGCTTCGAGGTGGTAGAGGTCATGGGTTTGGAAAATGCTGTCAAAGGAGCCTTGGCGAGTTGCTGCAGTCCATCTTGTAGATGGTACACACTGCTGTCACAGTGCGCCCATCGTAGAGGGCATGAATGTTTAAGGTGGTGGATGGGGTACTGATCCGGGGGCTGCTTTTTCCTGGATGGTATCAAGCTTCTTGAGTGTTGTTGCATCTGCACTTATGCAGGCAAGTGGAGAGCATTCCATCACACTCCTGACTAGTGCCTTGTAGATGGCGGACAGACTCTGGGAAGCCATGAGGTGAGTTCCTCATTGCTGAATTCCCAGCCTCTGACCCAAGCCACAGTATTTATATGGATGGTCCAGTTAAGTTTCTGGTCAATGGTGACTCCCAGGATTTTGATGGTCATGCCATTGAATCAAGGCCAGGTAGCTAGATTCTTTGTTGTGACTTTCAAATCTCATTTGATGGAAGATTTTCGGCACATTTCTTATGAGTATGATACTTGATTGGGCTCATAACTGATGCTTAACATAGTTACAACATGAATTTGTAGAGCTCATTTAATTATAGAAAATGCTTCATGAGGAGAAACAGATGCTAAGCCAGTAGAAGAATTTGAAGAAATTACCAAAGCAGGCTGAAAAAATAAGTTTTGATGTGGCTAAACTATGTGATGGAATTCAGAAACAAATGTACTTATGAATATATTTATAGTTTCTTGGGATTCTTTTACACAGTGGTATATGAACAGTGAACAGTCAGAGCTGTGAGTGAGGCACAGTAACAGTAGCCATATGCAAATAAATATCCCATTTCCAATTGAATCGGGATGAACTGAACAGTAGTGGCATACCCTACCATTTGTAATAATCTCCCACTAGAATTACTAAAGTAATTTTCTGACCTTGTACTCCAAGTAGACAGCAAATTTCACATGTTTGTGTGCATGCAGCACATGGTTTTCTAATCATTTAAATTAATTATTAAAAAATGATTTACTAATCAGACTCTGGCAGCGCAGTGGCTAGCACCGCAGCCTCACAGCTCCAGCGACCCGGGTTCGGTTCTGGGTACTGCCTGTGCGGAGTTTGCAAGTTCTCCCTGTGACCGTGTGGGTTTCCTCCAGGTGCTCCGGTTTCCTCCCACATGCCAAAGACTTGCGGGTTGATAGGTAAATGGGCCATTGTAAAAATTGCCCCTCATGTAGGTAGGTGGTAGGAGAATTGAGGGAAGGTGGGGATGTGAGAGGGAAAATGGGATTAATGTAGGATTAGTATAAATGGGTGGTTGATGGTCGGCGCGGACTCGTTGGGCCGAAGGGCCTGTTTTGGTGCTGTTTCTCTCTATTTGTCTGTTTTGCTAACAGTAACTTTTATGCTTTATTACAGGAAGGATTAAAATCTGATCAACATGTGTTGCTTTGTAACCTGATCAAAATAACAATGCAAAACCATTCAGCATTGTGTAGGATAAAGTTTCATGAAGATTTTTGGGGAAAAAATGTAAATACCTCAAATTAAATGGGATATTAAGGATTTGTTGTATACTTACATCCAAATGTAGAGCTTGCTCATTTCTCTCCCGATCAACGTATATGTTATCTTTGCTATTTTTTACCCAAACATCCGCAGCTTCTACCGTAGGGATCACATCATCATCTTCACTAGATACATCATCTTCCTCATCATCCTCTTCAACTGCAGAACTCTCAGAATCACAGCTTTGTTCTTTCAAACTTTACATAGACATGGTTTTCCCAACATTAGTTTTACGATTTTCAGAGTAAAAGCTCAACATTTAACCAGCACAGAGAAACATCTTTTCTTTTTGAAAATCTATTCAACTTGCTTTTGTTTTAAACTTATAAAATGACAGTCAACGGGTGATTAACTGTAATCAGGAAAAGCAATAATTTAAATGTTTTACCTGATGTCATCGCTTTCCCATTTGCCAACTGTTTTTTCTGAAAATAAAAAAACACAGAAAATACTTTTAAGTACAACACAGATCAGAATATTAAATTCTGCATTAAAACCTCAGTCCCTAAACATGCTGAAATAATGACGTATACAAGTGGCCTTACTTATTCATTAATTTAGGTTTGCATGATAGAATTGTAATTAACATTCCTTTTGTCACTGTTTCTCCCCCACCTTGCAAATAAAATCTTTTACTAACCAGACCTCCTCGGGTATAATTTTTTCTTTGTAAAAAAACAAACACTTCAGGACTCGAACAGGACTAAGGGCCTGGAGCTCAGTGTTTGTTTCTGGCAGAATTCAAAGTGGGCACCAGGGTGTGGGTTTTGTTGAATTTACTTGATAGCACTAATGTTGACTCTGTCCAGCTTGCTGATGATTGGGTGAAGGCGAATAAGGGCAGTAATTGGTCACGTTACATTTACCCTTGATTGTATAGCATGATCTTTTAAACTGATGTAAAAGATGAGAACACCACTGCTGTTTTGAGAAATTACAAACATATCAGGGTCATCAGCTTCAAGAGATGGGCTCACACTACCATTGCTGTGCATCAGATACATTAAACTGGAGACAATTTCATACATTTAATTCTTTAAATAGCAAAGATGCCATTAGATCTTATGCAGGGAACACTGAACATGAAGAAATATTATTAATTTCTATTATATACAATAGTACAAGTCATAAATATTTTTAAATCACAAAAATTTAAAATTTGCAAGTTTAAATCCTTTTCCCCAGGATTTTCCAACCACGTGTCAGATAGATGCCAAAATACTGACACTAGGATTGCTTTAACTGCTTCAATTTCTTGCAACAGGTTGTTGGGTTACTGTAACAATACATTCTTCTTCTTTGGCCTCCTTGTCTTGGGAGACAATGGGTAAGCGCCTGGAGGTGGTCAGTGGTTTGTGGAGCAGTGCCTGGAGTGGCTATAAAGGCTCTTCCACAGGTGCTGCAGAAAAAATTGGTTGTCGGGGCTGTTACACAGTTGGTTCTCCTCTTGCGCTTCTGTCTTTTTCCCTGCCAACTGCTACACTCGCCACACTTTAGACCCGCATTTATGGCTGCCCGCCAGCTCTGGCGATCGCTGGCAACTGACTCCCACGACTTGTGATCAATGTCACAGGACTTCATGTCGCATTTGCAGACGTCTTTAGAGCGGAGACATGGACGGGCGTTAGGTCTGATACCAGTGGCGAGCTCGCTGTACAATGTGTCCTTGGGGATCCTGCCATCTTCCATGCGGCTCACATGGCCAAGCCATCCCAAGCGTCGCTGATTCAGTAGTGTGTATAAGCTGGGGATGTTGGCCGCCTCGAGGACTACTGTGTTGGAGATGCGGTCCTGCCACCTGATGCCAAGGATTCTCCGGAGGCAGTGAAGATGGAATGAATTGAGACGTCGCTCTTGGCTGACATACGTTGTCCAGGCCTCGCTGCCGTAGAGCAAGGTACTGAGGACACAGGCTTGATACACTCAGACTTTTGTGTTCCGTGTCAGTGTGCCATTTTCCCACACTCTCTTGGCCAGTCTGGACATAGCAGTGGAAGCCTTTCCCATGCGCTTGTTGATTTCTGCATCGAGAGGCAGGTTACTGGTGATAGTTGAGCCTAGGTAGGTGAACTCTTGAACCACTTCCAGAGCGCGATCGCCGAGATTGATGGATGGAGCATTTCTGACATCCTGCCCCATGATGTTCGTTTTCTTGAGGCTGATGGTTAGGCCAAATTCGTTGCAGGCAGCCACAAACCTGTAGATGAGACTCTGCAGACACTCTTCAGTGTGAGATGTTAATGCAGCATGGTCAGCAAAGAGGAGTTCCCTAATGAGGACTTTCTGTACTTTGGTCTTCACTCTTAGGCAGGCAAGGTTGAACAACCTGCCACCTGATCTTGTGTGGAGGAAAATTCCTTCTTCTGAAGACTTGAATGCGTGAGAGAGTAGCAGGGAGAAGAAAATCCCAAACAGTGGAGGTGCGAGAACACAGCCCTGTTTCACGCCACTCAGGATAGGAAAGGGGTCTGATGAGGCGCCACTATGCTGAATTGTGCCTTTCATTCTTTGGGCCTCCTTATCTCGAGAGACAATGGATACGCGCCTGGAGGTGGTCAGTGGTTTGTGAAGCAGCGCCTGGAGTGGCTATAGAGGCCAATTCTGGAGTGACAGGCTCTTCCACAGGTGCTGCAGAGAAATTTGTTTGTTGGGGCTGTTGCACAGTTGGCTCTCCCCTTGCGCCTCTGTCTTTTTTCCTGCCAACTACTAAGTAATACTGTGCCTTTCATATTGTCATGGAATGAGGTGATAATACTTAGTAGCTTTGGTGGACACCCGATCTTTTCTAGTAGTCTGAAGAGACCACGGCTGCTGACGAGGTCAAAGGCTTTGGTGAGATCAATGAAAGCAACGTAGAGGGGCATCTGTTGTTCGCGGCATTTCTCCTGTAGCTGACGAAGGGAGAACAGCATGTCAATGGTCAATCTCTCTGCTCTAAAGTCACACTGTGCTTCAGGGTAGACATGCTCAGCCAGCTTCTGCAGCCTGTTTAAAGCGACTCGAGTGAAGACTTTCCCCACTATGCTGAGCAGGGAGATTCCACGGTAGTTGCTGCAGTCACCGCGGTCATCTTTGTTTTTATCGAGGGTGATGATATTGGCATTGCGCATGTCCTGTGGTACTGCTCCCTCGTCCCAGCACAGGCAAAGCAGTTCGCAGAGTGCTGAAAGTATGGCAGGCTTAGCACTCTTGATTATTTCAGGGGTAATGCCGTCCTTCCCAGGGGCTTTTCCGCTGGCTAGAGAATCAATGGCATCACTGAGTTCCGATTTTGTTGGCTGTACGTCCAGCTCATCCATGACTGGTAGAGGCTGGGCTGCATTGAGGGCGGTCTCAGTGACAACATTCTCCCTGGAGTACAGTTCTAGGTAATGCTCAACCCAGCGGTCCATTTGCTTGCGTTGGTCAGTGATTGTGTCCCCTGATTTAGATTTGAGGGGGGCGATCTTCTTGATGGATGGCCCAAAAGCTCTCTTAATGCCATCATACATTCCTCTGATGTTTCCGGCCAGCTGAATATGACTGCATAGGTGTTGCCAGTAGTCATTTGCGCAGCGCCTGGCTGTTCTTTGTGCAGTACATTAGTACTTAAAAAACAAGATTTAGGGATAATGGTGTTAAGACTTGTTAAAGTATCTAGATGTTCACGTTGTCTTAAATGCAGCATTATCAATTTACTGGAGTTGTCCAGGTAAATAGACTCATCAAATAGAAAGGACTTTGCACTAACCTTTTGATGCAAGTATTTGTTCAGTTTGGATCAGTTCTTGCTGTTCTGTCAAACCCTTCACGTTCAGCCCTTTCCACTGACATACTTGAACTGCCAAAGAATTAGCCTTCAAAGCACGAGTATACCAGCCCTTTCCACATAATGCTCCTGCAAATAGATAATGGCCCTAAGAGGGAGAGAAGAACAATATTAAAAAGTGGAATTGTAGTTAACAAGTGTGCTTTTTAAATCTGTTACGACACAAATGCATGAAAACTGGAGATAAGCAAATTGCTCCTAATATTTTATGCATGATCATTCTGGTTACATATAGCTAACAGAGGTACAAAGCTTTACCCCAAACGATTACAGACAAAAAGTTCAATGTGCATATACTTTAGAATCTGAGAATTTTCAATGGTGCAACAGTGCCCAATGGAAAAAAAGCATCTGTGAATGATGTCAAGCCCATTGACAGTAGGCCTGCCAACAAACATAACCAGCATTTCTTCTGCAAGATACAAATATTGATGATACTGAACTGACAGGTGTACCAAGAAAAAAAAATAGCAATTTATTGCTCTTTTCAATATTGCTCCAAGACACAGGGCATTTCTATTTGGGCTCTGCCAGAGTTGTCACTAGAATCTCAGTAAACTAAAATGGTGCACGTGTGGAACGGCTGCATTGTGTCCATATGAAATGTGCAGAAGTTCCCTCCCTGAGCATGGCAGCACTGTGTTCGCGTGCAGCCCGACCCGAGCCAAGCCCGAATGCCAGACCTGAAAGAGAGACCCGACCCGAACCGAACACGTCGTTCCCTTTGTTCCCTTACTTTACAACTGCTGATTGCTTTCAGGCTGCAGTTAGTCATTTATGTAGTATTTCCCCTTCCCTATCTGACATTATGAAGTCCCACTCCAATGATGCCATGCAGGGCAACTCTTCTCATTCGTGCGATTGTTATCAGAACTGCATAGTCATGTAAGAGCTCTAAGCAAAACATCTATTCCTGAGCTACTTAAAACTAAGGACAGGATTACAAGGGTGATTAAGACATACCAGTAAGTGTGTAACTATATGGTAATTCTATGGAAATACTTCACCTGAAAATACTATTCAATTGGAATCATGCATATAGTTAAAGCAAACAACTTGTGGTTGTAACATAATCTTATACTACCTTTGTCTCAGTAACTCGAGTACAAGAGACTGAAAATTTATGTCACCTATTTATTTCCTGGCAATGACTGCAGATATTACTGAAGAAGCTTAAAGTGCAAGTCACACTTCCTAAGTTTCAGTAATGATGTCATCAAGCAACTACACAAAGCATCCGAACAACTGCCACACCAATGTCACAAAAAAAGGAGACAAAAACTGCCTTCCCTAACTCATACGTCATGTAACATGTGGGATGTGACTTCCAAGCAGGATGTTCTGTGCTTATGCTGATATCGAGTGAAACTCTCAATGAAATCTAATTACTACCTGAATGCCTGTTATACCTACCTCTATAGAATGAGGCCTCAGAACAATGCACCGTTTAGCATCACTCCATGCTTTTCTGTCAAATATAAAGGGGCACAATGTGAACAAAATGTAGGGTGAAAATACAACATTATAATAGAGATTATACTGTTATAATGAAGAGATTAAGATTAACGTATTCAAACAGGTTGGGTTTTTGTTACGGCCACTTACAAAACTAATTTTAAAATTCTATTTTCTGAAATAAGGCAGAACACCTCTCAAAGTATTATAAATATTTAAGCAAGGGCATTTGCAATAGAGAAATTAGACAAGGAATCTCAAAAGAGAATGATTGGAAAGGCCCAGTTTAGCCATTTTTTAAAATCTGTAAATGGGAACATTTTATTTCTTAAAACCCGAGAGGTACAAAGGAAGAATACAAGGCCTTTTAGCAGTGAGTCACAGAATTTAACATTATTCTATTTTTGTAAGAGCAAAACTTTTGCTCATGGCAAGTAAGGATTAGATTGAGCAATGAGCAATAATGTGGGACATTTAATATGCCAACAGTATGTTAAAAATCTAAATGCTGCTGTAAAATGTCACAGCTATTATTCAGTATTTAGTTTAAAATTAGTTTTGTAAGTGGCTGTTTGAAGCATATTTGAAGCATTCATGATTTAGAATTCAGAGTGAAGTACTTAGCCCAATGATATGTAGTGTGGTCATTACATTTGTCCATTTAACAAAATTAGGAATGGTACTTAAGCAATTCCACCATCAAAAAGAATCAGAAGTGTCCACTTGCTGGAAGAAGTAGTCCAATACAGCAGAGTCAGGAAAATTTATAATGGGGAATAGAGAAATGGCAGAGAAGCTAACTGATTACTCTGTGTCTGTCTTCACTGAGGAAGATACAAGAAATCGCCCAGAATTAGAGATCCAAGGGATTAGGGGGAATGAGGAATTGAAGAAATTAGTATTAGTAAGAAGGTTGTATTGGAGAAATTAATGGGGCTGAAGGTTGCTAGCTCCCCAGGACCTGATATTCTACATCCCAGCGTGTTGAAACAGGTAGCTATGGAGATAGTGGATGCATTGGTAATCATCTTCCAAAATTCTACAGATTCTGGAGCGGTTCCTGCAGATTGGAAGGTCGTAAATGTCACCCTACTATTTAAGAATGGAGGGAGAGAGAAAACAGGGAATTACAGATCCGTTAGCTGTACATGTCATTGGGAAAATGCTAGAATCTATTCTAAAGGATGTGATAAATGGACACTTGGATAATGACGATCTGATTGGGCATAGTCAACATGGATTTATGAATGAGAAACCATGTTTGACGAAAGCTGTTCAAGTTTTTTTTGAGAATGTTACTTATAGCATTGATAAAGGGGAGTCAGTGGACATGGTATATTTGGATTTTCAAAAGGCCTTTGATAAAGTCTCCCACAGGAGGTTAGTTAGCAAAATGAAAGCACATGAGATAAGCATGAATTAAGGATTGGTTAACAGGCAGAAAACAGAGAGTAGGAATAAATGGGTCATTCTCGCATTGGCAGGCTCTGACGAGTGAGGTACCGCAGGGATCAGTGCTTGGACCCCAGCTGTTCACAATATATACCTATGATGCGGATATGGGGACCAAATGTAGTATTTCCAAGTTCGCGGATGACAAAAAGGTGGGAATGTGTACTGTGAGGAAGATGCAAGGCGGCTTCAAGGGGATTTGAACAGACTTAGTGAGTGGGCAAGAACGTGGAAGATGGAATATAATGTGGAAAAAGGTGAGCTTATCCACTTTGGTAGGAGGAACAGATGTGCAGAGTATTTCTTAAATGGTAAGAGATTAGAAAGTGTAGATGTACAAAGGGACCTGGGTGTCTTTGTCAATAAGTCACTGAAAGCTAACATGCAGGTGCAGCAAGTAATTAAGAAGGCTAATGGTATGTTAGCCTTTATTGCAAGAGGATTTGAGTACAGGACTAGTGAAGTCTTGCTTCAATTGTATAGAACCTTGGTTAGACCGCACCTGGAGTGCAGTTTTGGTCACCTTACCTTCGGAAGGATATTATTGCCAAAGAGGGAGTGCAACGTAGGTTCACCAGACTTGTTCCCTGGATGGCAGGTCTGTCCTATGAAGAGAGATTGGGGAAACTGGGCCTGTATTCGGCAGAGATTCGAAGAACGAAACCTATAAAATACTTAGAGGGATAGACAGGGTAGATGCAGCTAAGATGTGTCCCCTGGTTGGGGAGTCTAGAACCAGGGGACACAATTTCAAAATAAGAGAGTAAGAAACCACTTAGGACAGAGATGAGGAGAAATTTCTTTACTCAGAGCATTGTGAATCTTTGGAATTCTCTACCCCAGAGGGCTGTGGAAGTTCAGTCATTGAATATGTTTAAATTGAGATTGACAGATTTCTAAACACAAATGGCATAAAAGGATATGAGGATAGTGTGGGAAAAAGGCATTGAAGTGGATGATCAGCCATGACCATACTGAATGGCCTACTCCTGCTCCTATGTTCCTAAGAGGCCACACCGCATTCACATCAGCAATTTCTCTGCGGGGTATGCCCAGCATTCACCATTGACATTACAATACCTGGACTATTTCTGGATCGAATAAAACAAGGCTTTTAATCTCACCTTTGGCTGAAATCAATGATAAAGTGAAAACTGCGTTTTAATTTGACCAGAAAGTTAAATTTAATAGTGTCTATTGGGCAGTGCAAACTGATGCACAGCAATTGTGTGCAAAATCAGCCAGATTTTGGAACATTTCAAAATAATATTAACCAGACGTTCCTGATGACTCCAGAGCCAGTCTTCTAAAACATCTGAAAGCCAGGCTCCAGAGATACCCTGCTTGGTGCTGTTTGATCCTCGTATCATATTGCAAGACATGAATATCTTATAGACTCCTCAAATACTACCACCCACCCATGTGTGATACATTAAGAAAATTATTCCATATGGCATATCTAAAATTAATATGTTCAATTGCAATGCATTATCTAGAATTACTTACATATTGTTATTTTAACAAGGAAAAGAATAGATGCAAACTTACTTGTACTGACACAACTGGAAATAGCAATAAGATCTCTTCTCATACAGCAAATGATTAAATGCACTACAAGAAGAATTTACACAAATCAGTTCTTCATACCTTAACCTTTTACAGAATGCAACAAAATCGCATAATGCAATAATTGTGGTAACAGACACGTAGAACATGTAATTGGAATGGTGGATGCAAGCAAACAGAATCCAGAATTTTTTAAATCTATCTGATGTTTCAATAGATAATCTGAGCTACATCAGTTGTCTTGCTTCAGAAGGTTCAGAACACCCGTGAATGAGTCACAAAATACATGATTATGGGGTGGGGGGGGGGGGGGGGGAAACATATGCAAGAGAAAAAGCTCCAGGCATCTGTAGTTCCATTAGCCCAGGGAGAATAGAGGTTAGAAACCTATGAAGGCTGTTACGACCAGGCGAGAAAGGACTCTAGGGTTCCCTCTCAGCCTTCACCTGGTCTTACCTTAACAGGGTTTAATTTTTAAAACACTGTGTTTTTAGCTCTCCCTTGATGAATGCTGGTTCACCGCTTTCCAATTATAAGGCAAAGAAACCAGCACAAACAGGTTTTCTTAGGTTTAAAGAAGAAAGGTTGAAATTTATTAAACTTAAACTCTAATTCAGTTAACGCCTACGGATACACGACGCGCCCACGCTAGTATGTATACACAATACACACTTGCAGATAGAGACAAAAAAAAAGAAAAATAAAGTGGAAAAGTTTGAGGTAATCTCTGAAGAGGGTTTTTGTTATGATTCTTCGAGCTCACTGTAGAGTCCTTGATTGTAGGTAGATCTTGTTTTTCGTTGAGGCCGAGTATTCTTCTTAACCCTTGTTCGCTGTAGGAGACTTCTCTCTCTTGGGGTTCATGTGCCTTCAGTGGATTTGGAGATCCGAGAGAAAGAGATGGAAGCAGACAGATTTGACGCCGTGGCAAGCCAGCCAGATGAGATCTTTTCAGTCCAGGAGCAAACAGGCACACTCAGTTCAAACTGTTTGTACATTCAGAAAAAAACAGGTTGCCAAGCAGGCTAGTCATGTGACCAGCTGGGTTAAATTGGATAAGGGAGTAACCCCTTTGGCTCCACAAGCACTGTCTGTTAATATACAAATGTCTTTTCAGCCAGGGCCTGGTGATTTTTTGAACAAGTCCTTTCTTCACTTCAGCAACAGTTTTCAAATCAATGTTCATATGACAAAATTAATATGCCTCATTCTTGGCAGGTGGGGGGTCTAGCATGATAAGGCTCTATCATCAGACAGTAAAAGTCTGGAAAAGCAACCTGGGGTAATTCGCCACAACCTCAGTGCCTCTGTTGAAACCACAAACTCACCATTTGAAATAAAATCACAAGCACAAATGGACACTTTTACTACCTTGGGCCTTTTCATCCTTCCAATGCACTTTTAGCAAGAATTGTTGTACGGAAGCCAACAACTGGAGGAATTCCAGATGAAATACTACGAAATTCATCTGGTGCACACAAAATGCCTATATGGCCATGGTAATTCATCAGTCTCATTCACAAGTGTTGTGCAAAAACCTTCTAACCTGTTCTGTGTGTTGTGTGAACCTTACATGGAAAACTTACCATACGCTTATTGCTTCATTCAAAGACTTCACTGCTGCTTCGTAATGCTGCTTTTTCATGTCTGATTCCCAATGTTTGTGAAATATTTTTGCTCGCTGATCACAAAAAGAAAGTTAAATTCATTACTAACACTAACCCTCAATTTTACAGTCAATTTGCAAGACCTAATGGAAAATCAAGCAAAGGGGATTCTACAAATCTATCCTTTTTTGGCAGCACTTTTTTATACACTGGCCATTAGGACGATGGACTTGAAAATGGAAAAATGCATGCTGCAATAGGTTGGTGATGAGGCCAACAGCTGAGGAAGCTTAACTCTGCATCAAACCTGTACAACTAGAAATAAGGAGTGCACGATGTTAAGGGTGGATGCAAAACTGGAGAATTATGTCCTTCATTTTAATGAGCAAAGAATGGTTCAATATACATTTTTAAAATACATCTTTTTCTACTCCATCATGAGTTGCTCATGCTCTCTGTTAAGTGTGAAGGAACTGTAATTAGAGTGAAATATGATTACCAATACTAGTCTCAATGGTACTTTGCTGCTCTGCTGACTGTCAACAGTACTGTCTGCATGTGTGGGACAGAAATTGACAAGGGGAAGGTTAATTTCAGCATGGCCCAAAACCTGCTATACTGATAGGTATTTTTTGTGTTTCAAGGAATAGCTTTTGTTTAGAAAAGTATGCATCTTCCCAAAATTAAGTTTTTCTATATTCCTAATTTTAGGATTAGAAAATAATTAACAACTGAAACATATTTCCAATTTCATAGCATCTTGTTATAAACTTTAAGAAGCGGGGGGCTAAATTATTACTTTCAACAAAGGGTCAGTTGAATCTCTTACCTCCTCTTCCTGAAAGCACTGATCTTCAAATTGTTCAAACAGATCATTATGATCTATAGAATATTGCTTTATAAGACTGAAATCTGCCACAAAGAAAACAACCATGAAGTTGCAGCTAAGAAAGTTTGATCCTAAATTGCTAATGCTTAGCTTAACAGTAAATCCAGATCACATCAAAAGATTTTCTTTCAAGGACTCAACCCAATATCTTGACAAAAGGAATTAAAAGTTTCTCCTTATACGCCCTCACAGGTAAATTGAGTGAAATTTCAGAACATTTTGCCTTGCATCATACATTGTTCAACCTTAATCTGGTGCACAAAATTTCCATGTTGTCAGGAGCTTTAGTAGCTATCAGGTTCCAGAGTATTTAAACATCACTAGCTATACTTATCCTTATAATTTCAATCTTTCTTCTTTGGGTTCAACGCAGCATTAACTGTTTTGGTTGGAAGTCTGCCCCTTATAATCTCTTGCTTAAGTTTGGAAATTTTGAATTTGAGGAGCAACTGAGCTCAACCACGAGGGAGTTAAATTGGCACCAGTACAATTATCCCAGATGTTGCAGTTATCTTGTAATTTCAATTTTAAGAACCAATTCAGTTCCCTCGCACTAATGGACTCAGTTACTCTTCCAAATCAGTTCCTTCATGAAATCGTCAGCACATTACTGGAACACATCTAACAAATAAAAATGGAACAAAAATTAAATCATAATTTTTTCATAACCACTCATTATTTTAAAAAAGTATTAACAGTACACTGCTTTATTAAGTATTTCCATCAGGTTTTCTAGTAAATCGTATATACTGTAGCACACAAGTAGGCCATTCAGCCCATCGAGTTTGAGCCAGCTTTTCGAAGAACAATCCAGTTAGTCCCATTCCCCTAAATTTTCCCCATATTCCAGCAATATTTTCTCCTTCAAGTATTCAATTCCATTCGAAGGCTGCTATTGAATCTGTATCCCCCCACACTATCAGGCAATGTATATTCCAAATCCTAATCATTTGTTGCATTAGAAAAAAACTTGGTTATTTTACCAGTCACTTTTAATTCGATAAACAAGGTATTTTAAAAAGAATGACAATAAAATTTTCAATCGCTCAATGACCTTAAAAGACCAGAAATTGAATAAAGCTCAAAAATTAGATGGATAAACTAATTCATATTTCATCCAGTTACCGAAAACCCCGGAAGGCCCTAGATAGATAAGACCTCCCTGTTGTTAAGACTTATATGGTACAAGAAAAACAAAGGGAGAAAAATTAGATGAGGCCAAAAAAGGGGTGTGGGGATGTTGATTACCTGTTCTTTTGTGATGTAGGCAACACACAAACTGCACATTAGCAGTAATCTCTGCTGTTGCAGTACATCTCAGCATTTAGATGCAGCGCCCGCAAAGCCAAGTGCATGCAGTTGATGGCACCTTGCGCCACGGTGAAGCCCGCTATCCTGGCACAGCCACATGTGCGCTCCACCTGCTTCTCTTTGGTCAGGGAGAGCACAATGAACTCCCTTCTCCTTGCATAAAGAACATCTGTCACTTCTCTTATGCAGCAGTGGATTGCAAATGGGGAGGCACCACCTACTCCAGCCTGGAAGGGTCCAGCTGCAAAGAAATTCATGGTCACAGCCACCTTCGTAGCCACTGGTAGAACCGTCCCTGCCTTGCTCTGAGGTTGCAAGTACGATTGCAAGAGATGACAGAGTTCAGTAAGCATGTCCTTCATAAAATGCAGATACTGAACACACTGCTCCTGGAAGGCCCTAGATAGATAAGACCTCCCTGCTGACAGCCCTTCTCCCCCGCCTCCCTCTGCGAGCAGCTTGTCCTTTTCTTTGCCCCATCTCTAGCATGCTGCATCTTAAGAGGGATGGCATGACTGGGAGCAAGTAGTATGACCAGAAACCTAGAAGTCAGAACTATGGCCTTCTCCAGTGCAGCACCATTCCCCGTCAGCCTCATCAACTTTAAGCAATTCTGGAAACCACTTAGCACTTCTACAAATTCAAATAGCTAATGGAAATTAATCAGCAATTAACCTGGGAGTGGTTGAAAATCCCTTTAAATAGCACTCGTGGAGGTCCTTCAGTTCCTGAACATTTTCAAGAGAGGGCATGAGGTGAAGTAGAAAGGTCGAAAACGGCAGGGCTGGTATCAAACTAGTGCTGCATGCTGACTGATGTCACGATCTGCCTACTCTGCATATTTTCAACACCAGTGCTAATACCTGCAACAAGATGGTGGTCAGCACAGGCTGCGCCCTAAGTGTGCACATGTGGTGCAGGCAGCATTTTGGCAACAAAACTAAAGGCGCTAGGCAGCCCAATTTTGCAGCCAAACCTCTATCATGGGTCAATTTATGTTTAGATAGTACAGAGCATATTCTGGACAAGCAACAAATAAGATATATATCACATAACCTGAAGATTGATTGGGCTGGTACCATTAATGTTATAAAACAGTATGGTTGCAAGATTATAAACTATGCACAATGGAAATTATAAAGTCTGGCAAGTCTATTCATATAAATAAAATACTACTGTTACATAATTTGAGTGGTGTGTTTTTGTAAACTACACAAGATGTTTCATTTAAGCTTATAATACAGCAAGATAATAGCGGCCATGAAGCAAATAGCAAATTCTTCTGTATCCCTTCTGCTCTCCCCGTTCCCCTGCCCTCCCTTCCCTCCTTGATTCGCCATGTGCAGCACCACTGGAGAATGTCTAATGGGATAAATACATCCCAAGGCTGACCCTAAACTCTCAACTGCTTAAATAAATACAAAACCTAAGATTTGTTAGGAGATACATAAAGTACATAACACAAAGAAGACAGCAAATCAGAGACAAAGACACAAGTGAATTAAATGTGCCATCAAATGGTGCATTCACAGTGCAAAAGTTTAGCATCAGCGCACAGTAAAAAAGCTCTTTGCGCCCATGCTTTCCTGCCATTCTATTTTTGCCAACCAACATTCAATTACAAGTACTAGTAACTTGAAATATTTATAATTTAACAAAATTTTAAGTGGTTATAAAATCCTTCTGGATTGAAAGAGAGAAGTTCACTTTAAGCAATACATAAATTATCAACTGGAAGCAGGAAATGGAGTTTCGAATTCTTGACAGACAGTATCATGTAATCAGGTCATACTCACAATGAAGACCAGTAAGAGCAAGGACAGTAGCCGTTTGCATTTTATTCCCAAAAGTTAACGTCTTCCAGGCATCCCGAAAAATCATCTGTTGCTTTACTACTTGTACTGCCTCTTCCAAAGTGGAACACTGAAAATAAATCTACTTTAATTCCTGAATTAAAATGTGCATTGCATCTCCAAGAGGTAATGAAGCACAGAAAAACTCAGCTATCATTTTAAAAATAGTAAGTCTACATAGTTTCAATATACTGTAACTTACTCATAGTTCTATCAGTATATAAAGATTATGAGTAAGAAAGTAATCGTCAAATACTAAGACACATCCAGAGCATCTCTTTTTCTCCATTTCAAAGCAGTGATGCATCGTTTTTAGTCAATTTTTCGATGAACAGCCAGGAAATTTGCATATTATATAATGAAGAAAAAGCCATGAGCACAGCAGAGTCACTAAGATTCTTTTTTCAAAATTTTCTTTTAAAGGATTCAGATCTGGTTCTGATAGAGTGTTGTATAACATTTACCGCACTTTGAGATGGCCCAATGGACTGTAATGGCTTTGTTCAATCCTTCACAATTCTATGTTCCTATCAGTTTTACTTCATGAACTTATACTAAATAATGATACCTAATGTTTAGGTGTTTAGTGTGTTTAAAAATCAGTTTTGCAGAAATGGAAAAATAACTGGGCTTTTACCTGAACAAGATTGTCACCAACAACACGAACAAATTTTATCAGCAGTGGCCGCTTCAACTGCAAAATGATTTGAAAATAGATTAGAAATTAGTATTTAGGGGCACAAAAAGAGAACTAGGCCATTCGGCCATGATTTAGGCACTTACAGCATAAACAAGCAGAGCCCTGTGTGCAGATTCCAGAAGGTCGATGACCTTCAGTGTTTTGAGATCAAGGTCCCGCAGTTCGTCACAACTGCAAGGAAAAAAAAAAGTGGTTTGCGAGCGGCTTTCCACTATTGGACAAAGTCAAAATTACCCCCCCAAAGTCAGCCTAACACTTGACTTTTCTGTGGTTGAAGTCATGCTCATCAAGGTAGGTAATATCAATGCCAAAGAATACAGCATTCATCTTCCAGGTGAAAATACAGGCTTTTCAGTAAGAAAAATAACTACAATGATTTGTTGTTCTGGTATCTTTCAAGCTATAGTTGGACTTATGAATGTCAATGAACCGTAATAACTATACAAAGAGGAAACACACCATTCCATGATTATTTTTAAAGTGCACAATATTACACTTTGTAGCCTCTTTAGAGTAGAAATACTATAGGCTGCAACTAATACGAGCAAATCAGGACAAAATGCAGCAGATTTTTTTTGACGGGATGTGGGCATTGCAGGCTAGACTACCATTTATTGCTGATCCCTAGTTACCCTCGAGAAGGTAGTGGTGAGCCGCCTTCTTGAACCATTGCTGTCCATGTGGCGTAGGTACACCCACAGTGCTGTTAGGAAGGGAGTTCCAGAATTTTGACCCAGCGACAGTTAAGGGACTGCCATACAGTTCCAAGTCAGGATGTTGTGTGGCTTGGAGGGAAATTGCAGATGGTGGTGTTCCCATGCATTTGCTGCCCTTGTCCTTCCAGATGGTAGAAGTCGCGGGTTTGGAAGGTGCTGTCGAAGGAGCCTTGGTGAGTTGCTGCAGTGCATCTTGTAGATGGTACACACTGCTGCCAATGTGTGTCAGTGGTGAGGCAGTGAATGTTAAAGGTAGTGGATGGGGTGCTAATCAAACGCACTGCTTTGTCCTGCATGGTGTTGAGCTTCTTTCGTGTTGTTGGTGCTGCACTCATTCAGGCAAGGGGAGAGTATCCCATCACCCTCCTGACTTGTGCTTTGTACATGCTTTGTAGGCTTTGGCGAGTCAGGTGGTGAGTTACTGGCCGCAGAATTCCCAGTCTCTGACCTGCTCTTGTTGTTACAGTACCTATATGGCTGGTCCAGTTCAATTTCTAGTCAATGGTAACCCGCCCAGGATGTTGATAGTGAGGGATTCAGCGATGCTCATGCCACTGAATGTCAAGGGGAGATGGTTGGATTCTCTCTTGTTGGAGTTGGTCATTGCCTGGTCAATATAGAAATTATAATGCCAAAATAGAAAATTATTTTTTTTTACCAATTTTCTCCCTAGAGGTAGTGACTGTTACATCAAGTATATGGTTCCAAAGGCCCTCAAGTACCTCTCCCAAGTAAGAGTTTCTTCATTGTCAACTTAAACAGGGAGTGTCAAATCTGACAAATGTCTCAGCTGGAGGCGGTCTTCAATTCGTTTTGCACTCTACATATTTTCATTATAAATATTCAATGTTCCAAAAAATTTCATGAACTATTCTTAAAGGTGTGTATCCACTGCCATCATAAACATAATGCTTTGTTCTGTCTTCTGGTTAGTCTAAAAGTCATGCAGTTACATCAAAAGATATGGGTGAAAGTACAGTAAGTGTATGAATTAAAGGGATGAGCCGAAATGGTAGAAGTGTCTTGTAAAGCTCATTACGAGAATTATAGCAGAAGAAAACAATGCTTTGATTGATGCAATCATGCCAACAGTCCATACAATGTCAGCATTTCTGTTCTTATTTGATTTCCTAAATTCAGTTTTTCTTGTTAAATCACAAGGTGGTGTCCCATGATTCACTATGACTCAGAGGACACCTTGTTTTGAGACATATTGTCCAATTGTGTAGCAAATGCAGTGATTTCCCATGGAGAAGCTCAAAGAACACTGGTCCAGAAATTCGAGTGCACGGAGGGTGCAAGGATCCCTTCGGCCTGCAGATCTTCTGGCCATCACCAGTATGGCAGAAGACGAGCTTCCAGCTTGTAAGGATCACGCATTTTCTGCCCACCATATAGTAGGCTTAAGAGGCTGCCTAATGCCTGAAAAATGGTTGACTTACAGCCGAATTTCTAGGCCACTGTCTCTCTTCCTTGAACACATAATCTAGACTGACACTCCAATTCAGTAACAAGAGAGTTCTGCTGTTGGTGATGCCATCCTTTGGCCAAGAAGGCAAACTGACAACCCTTCTGCCAGTTCCAGTGATTCATTTGTACATTAGAAATGTTTCGAAAACAATACTCAAAGACAATCAGGGACTTTAAAGCAACATTCTGGCACTTTGCTGCCACATTTGCTGGCCTAAAAGTTATTGCACCTATATATGTAGCATGCAGATGGCAGCCACATTCACAAAAACCCAGAAATTAAAATGGTGGAGGTTAGGAGCATTGCAGTATCGCTGCGGGTTCTGGCAGGCCGTCATTTTGACCCCCACAATGCCCCCACCCACCAACAATCGGGGATATAATCTCTGATTATGGAAGTACATAATGCTATAGCAAAATGGAAAATTTTACTCATTACCCAGCAAGTTGAACTTCAGGTACAGTTTATAAAAGGTGTACCATCCAAGTGGCTCAGTTACAGCCAATTTTCTGGTGTATGTTTGTTTTAAAAACAAAATCATTAGGGCTGCAATAATCAGTGACCTTAAATCACCAAATAGATGGATTCCCATACAATGGCAAAGCATAAGTACTCCCACACAGATCATGGACAATTTCTGTCTGTAATTGGAAAACAGCAGGCAGTCTGAGTCATCTTCTGAACATCTACTTGACATAAACATTCCCAGAGGCCTTTTGATGTCCCTTTAAGAGATGTTAAGCCACACAATGACAGCAACAGAAAAAAGCACTCCACCTCAAAACCCTACAATAATACAAAAGCAAAATACTGCAGATGCTGGAAATCTGAAGTAAAAACAAAGAATGCTGGAAATACTCAACAGGTCTGGCAGTATCTGTGAGAAGCAGAGTTAACGTTTCAGGTCAGTGACCTTTCATCAAAACCCCACAGTGTAGGTTGATAAAGTACTGGTCATGTACCCCTGTTAATCCTTAGCCAACAACTCATTTCAACCACCTCATGCACAATATCACCTGGCAAATACAGCTTTGCATTCTGCATTTTTTTCAACTTTACCTCAATTATAATTTTTTTGATGATATAATGGGAAAGCGGCGAGAAAAAAATGAAGACATAATTTCTGTGTAGCTGAAACTGATGCACAGAATTAAAATTTGAAAAGATAACAAAAATAATCACAATCTTGCAATAAGTCATAAGGGATTGTAAGACTCAATATTTTGGTTTAAATATCAGTAAAAGCTAATTAAGGATGTTAAAATTTGAGCAATTTATCTGTAAAAACTGAAAATGGCACGCTTCTCAAATTCACATTTAAAATTTTTAAATCATGTTGAATCCCAAATAAAGATACCTTCTTATTAAAAAATAACAATCCTGAATTAGAATTCACAAACAAAATTATTGTCTTATCTTGGGTTTAGAATTCTATTATGGATTAGTGATATGGATTTATCTGTTGTGTTGTTTTTAACTCATTATTACTGCAAAACTTACTGCTCACGTTGGATGAGCTCTGCTTCAGCAGCCCAGTTCCTGTAGCGTTCATCCAGGTGAGGCCTGCCAAAAAGAATTGGGCTCAGGAGCTGAACTTTGACGATGTGGCAATACCTCTTCAACACGGACATCCTCAGATAACACCATCTCTTGGGAATCAACACTGGAAACAAGAACACACACCACCTTAGGAAAAAACTTGCTAGTTGGATAACTAATCGAATCGATCTTTCAACAACACAAGCGCAACAGAGTCAAGATAAGCAAAAATAAAAATAATGCAGTTAGCATCTGAATAGCCAGTACCTCCCCCATTACTATTCAAATAGCCTTTTCAAGCTGTTAGTACCTGCTGTAGCTTTCAAAATACAGCCCTCCTTTCCACAACAAGCATTGCATTTCTCATCCTGAATAGTATAAAGCACTGGGAGAGAAATGTACAGAAAGCATTCAAAATGAATGGTTCTAAAAATAAAACCATACATTTAGCATGCATCTAATAGGTATTTCTGAATTTCTTCCCTCCTTACATCTTCAGACTGTTAGATTGGTACAACTATTGGTGCAGCAACATTTTGTGTTTCAGAATAATAAGATCAGCAGTTTGCATCAGTAAGTTCTCAACTCAGTTCATTTGTCAGGAAAGAGGTGAGCATAGCCCAGCTGCATCTGCTCAGTGAGGGGGAAAAACACAGGAATGAAATAAAAGCTCATTTTAAATCAGCAGCCTAGTCAGGGCAGGTTGCTCTGGCCCATCTCACAGCAGCAGCTTAAAGAACAGTAATTGCTATAGCATGGGCACAGCTGCCTGCCCAGTGCCTGAATGAAGGAATGTCAAGTTTGCACCTAAATCTATAAAAAAGTACAGTATGCTAGCAAAAATTATTTTATTACTGCTTTGCTCTCCATCGTAAATACTGTTCAAGTTTAATCAAAAATGTAGTGGGATTACAGGGAAGTCTGTACTACAGAGCTGTAAATATCCTCACAAAATATTTTGCAATATTTAGAATAGTCAACAGATAATAGTGAGAAATATCAAAGTTATAGTTACAGTACAATAACCTTCGACAATAAAATGAATAGACGTAACAGTAACTTTGAAAACATTCTTCCACTGTAATTGGTTTTGTTCATCAAACTGGCATCCTACTTCATTTAAGAAATAAGTGAAACTGAAATCCTATGACATTGAATTTTGAAAAAACTTAAGTTCTTTGTTCTAAATAACGCCATTAGTATACACGGGTAACTTCACAATGAAGCAATAATTGCTTTCGTCATAATTTCTAACACTACAAAATTCTAAACCTGACAAAATATGTTTAGAACAGGATAGACTTCTAAGCGTTGCCTAAGACCAGTTGCATTTGTTCTTCAAATCACAAAAAAAGTTATTCAAATATACTTTATACAAGGCCTCTATAACTGAGAGAGGGGATGCTTTCATCCCATGAGTAGGGCCACAACAAATTCACGGTCAAATTTTAGGGTCACTGCATTTTAAGAATCGTGAATTTCACGATTTCACATATTTAAATCGTAAATTTCACAGTGCCATAAACCATGAAAATGATCTATTTAAAACAAAAAAGGCAAAGGAAGTTTCTGGTTTCAAATGGCATTTATTGTATACTCAAAACTATTGTACTTCATCTCCTCACAATGTGCAGCAAATCCTTTGGTAGGTAGTCCTGTCCTAGTTTATGTGCACTTGGAATGCAACCACCATTTTGCACATTACGTTGAATACCCACAGCTTTGGATGATCAGGTTTTTCCAATGGTATGTTAGCACTTGCAAAAGCATCCACAAGTTCCACTGTAACCAACTGAGGATTTTCTGAGCTCTGTCGACTTCTCAAAAAGAGATGAAATCGTTGCTTGTTTTTTTGCGTGTTTGTTTTCCAGCAGTGCGGTATCAGATGCTCTCTTTCTGCTGCAATGGCTTTCAGACTCTTAGTGGTGCTGAACCACTGTCTGCCGTGTGTGATCCAAGGAAACATTGCAGCTTGCACAAAACAGTATTCAACCATCAGCATGCAGATTTTGGCTTCCAAATTCTTTCACTCGATGTTCCCGTTTTTGATTTGCTCATTCTGACATTTGCACTTTTCTGCTACAGTTGAGACTGCTACTCTCAAAATTGCATCGGAAGCCCTCACTTAGCTACCAATCAGCGAGTTGAGTCTGTGTCAATCAGTAAAACACACACTGTTCGCAACATGCCCAGCAATCAGTGAGTTCAGCATTGTGTTAATCAGTAAAACACGTGAAGTTTGCAAAATGGCCGATTTCACGGAGTACCCAAGATTACACTGTTTGTGACACATTTTTCATGGCCATGAATTTGGTCCTACGAGTCGCTGCTGGATTTAAATCCAGTTTTAAAGATTAAACAAAAAAGGGTCAGTGTGCTCATCACTCAAACCTAAAACATTCGAAAATGTTTAAATATTTCCCTTCTGCTTTGGTCCACTAAACTATGCACCATTCTCCAGCTGAACAGGTTAGTAGGTGGTTTGCTTCATTGTGTCAGTAAATGCTTTCAGAGGTACACAACAGTGATCTGCATTATGCATCCTAGAAAATTATTTTCCTTGGGGAAGTAACTCGTTTCAACTTAGCAACTCCACAATAGCACAAACCATTTACAACTTCACCATCTGAAAATTAAAGACACAAACTCATATTCTAAAATCCCACTGACACGCCAACGTGCTGCCTGTTTCTGTAATCCATAAATAAAAAAATTGACAAAAACACTGCTAAAATTAGAGTAATTACTTTTGTACCTGGCTAGCTGTACATTAGACAATCTTTTCTCTCAAAACATAGTTGGAGTCCTTTTGAGTTTGCTTACCTTCATAGTTTAGCTGTGGTGGATCAACTGGAGGAAACCATGGTTTCAAATCCTGGAATTATAATTAAACAACTCTATTAGCTATCAATGCCAAAAACAACCAAAACTAAATAGCACAAGGTTTGAACTAAGTTTAGGACACTTACAGAAATCTAAAATACCCTTTACATTTTCTCTGCAATAAGTAGAGGCTGCTTTCCCTGGCTGAAGAATCTAGAATTAGAGATAATCGACTCAGGATAAGGAGCTGCCATTTAGGACTGAGATAAGGAGAAATTTCTTCACTCAAAACATTGTGAATCTTTAGAATTCACTACTCCACAGAACTGTACATGCTCAGTTGTCAAGTATACTTATGAATGAGATCAATAGACATTCGGATACGAAAGGAAGCAGGGAATATGGGGATAGGGGAGGAAAGTGGAGCTAAGATAGATAATCAGCCATGATCTTATTGAATGGCACAACAGGGCCCAGAGGCTGTATAGCCTGCAGCAGCTATTTATGTTCTTACACAGGGTGCAATGTAATCTGCTGGTACCACAGCATCGAATGGAAGAATTTTATTTCTTCTAGTCACTCAGCCACGTGTACTGATTAAGGATGATATAAAGCAGACTTGAACAGTCAAAGGTGCAGAACCTGAAGGATGCTGGAAACCGAAAAATCAAACAACCCCCATGCTACTGCAGGCCTGTTATTCTGACTGCATATTTTGCATCACCAGCTATTAAAGGAATGTTGAGATTTTTATTTTTGACATTTCAAATATAATACTTTTATAGTCATTATGAATCATTAGTAGATTTAAAAGTGCACTGCAGGTGTTTATGTGCATCAAGGCAATGGGGACTGGTACACTTGCCCATTTTTTCGATTCTTTCATGGGATGTGGGTGTCACTGGCAAGCCCAGCATTTGTTGCCCATCCCTAACTGCCCTTGACAACTGGGTGGCTTGCTGGGCTATTTCAGAGGGCAGTTAAGAGTCAACCACATTGCTGTGGGTCTGGGGTCACATGTAGGCCAGACCAGGTAAGGATGACAGATTTCCTTCCCTAAAAGGACATTAGTGAACCAGATGTGTCTTTATATCAACCAATAATAATTACATGGCACCATTAAGGGCATTTAAGTGGTCATTGGATAGACATATGGATGAAAATGGAATAGTTTAGGTCAGATGGTTTCACAGGTCGGCGCAACATCGAGGGCCGAAGGGCCTGTACTGCGCTGTAATGTTACTATGTTCTATTACTGAGACTAGCTTTCAATTCCAGATTTTTATGTTAAATAATTGAATTTAAATTCCACCAGGTTCCATGAGGGAATTTGAACCTATGTCCCCAGGGCATTTGCCTGGATTCCTGAATTACTTGTTCAGTGACATTACCACTATGCCATCTCCCACCCTGTGTCAATGTCATGCAATCGCACAACAGGTTCAGAATAGACCGTTTCTGCCCTGCCCAATGGAAGAATTTCTGAAATAAAAACAAGAAATACTGGAAATACTCAGCAGATTTGGCAGCATATGTGGAGAGAGCAGAGTTAATGTTTCAAATCAGTGACATTTCATCAGAACTTCTGAACCAGTTGTGCCTGAAACGTTAACTCTGCTTCTCTCTCCACAGATGCTGCCAGACCTGAGTATTTCCAGCATTTCTTGTTTTTATTTCTGATTTCCAGCATCTGCAGTATTTTGCTTTTATTTATATGAGGAAGAATTTCTGTTTGCCATGTGTTCTGACACAATAAACATTATTCTTCAATGCATTAATGATATCACTAGTGACCAGATTATGTCTTTCCACAAAGAATTTTAAGCTATTCTTCAGTCATCCTCAATGAAACTGTAAATCTGTACTGAACTGAGCTTGTACTAAGGAACCACAGTAGCAAGGAAGTGGTTCAGAATGTATGGGCGACCAAAAAATCAAAAATTGAAATTCAGCCACTGCATGAGTCCCTGTCAAAATACTAAGTTTTAATCGATTTTCTTGGTCTGGCCTTTTTCAAGCACTACCAGGGCTAATGTTTTCAAAAAAGCGATACTGAAATCATGCATTGTTACATTTGGTCCTTACCAAAATCTATATTTAAGGATCACACTTTACATTTGTGCACTGATCAGAGAGTAAGTTTTTTTTTAATTGACATAAAACATTTTATTTAGGGATCAGAGGGCAAGATGGAAAATAGAAGCTACAAGCTGATGTCTTGTTCACCTGAATCACAATCCCCATTTATTATGAACAAACTATGTTCTATATGATCAAGCCTGCAGATTGTTTGGAAAGAGTTTAAGATTATCAAATCTGGTGTTGTATGTGGGCCTTCACAATGAGAAGGCTGTCATTATGCACTGCAACTTTTGTGACTCCTGTAAATGGATTTTGAACAAAGGAGTTATATTTAAACAGTTGTGACTGAACAGAAATTCCTTCAGCTTGTCAAAATGCACTTAGATCAGGAAAATTACTGGATTCTACTCTTTCATGATTACTTACTTCGTCCGAGGAAACTATATCTGGCAAGTCACTTGAATCAGAAGTAGTACAGCCATCACTATCCCAAATCCCAGGGTTCATAACTGAAACCTAGGAACAGCAATGTTAAAAATTGTGCATATATAATGTTTTCCAGCACCTTCTGTCAAACAATTTCCTCCTGTCCAAACACAATAAGAAAAGTTAATCAACAATGTCAGCTACATATTATTAAACCTCACACAAACAACTCCTTTACAACACTGGCTTATGCTACATTAGTGCATAGGCGGATGCATGGACAAACTCAATGGGAATTAACATGCAGGTAAAAGCAGGAAACAAAAGAAACAGCTCCTCCACGAAATAAACATAATAAACAGGAGGATCTGTGTGTGTGTGTGTGCATAATGAACGAGATTGAATATAAACAATAATCATCCAAATAAAAGCATGCAACATCACTCCGCAAAGTAAACACAACAGTTGCGATGTGTGCGCGTATAGTGGCATCACCATTTTAAACCCAGGACAGAATTGTAAACATTGCTTTCAAAAGGCTTGTTAGAAGGGGACTAAAGGGGGAATATATGGAATTGTACTTCAGAGGGAGGCATTTTGGTCCACATCAGACTTGAAGCCAAATCTCGATCGGGATTGGGTGTATTTAACATATCTCGCTCTTTGGAGAAAGGAAACATAGCTGCAGGGTTTTTGAAAGGGTTTTTTTTTTTGTTCCTGCCGCCAATGGCAACTGCGACTTGTGCCAAGTCCATGGAGCCTCTCAGGAGCCTCCAGTAAAGTTTCCCCGAACACAGCCTGGAGCCAGACTGATCCCTCGGGAACCCCTCCGCCCTATCCACGATATCGAAAACCCTCACTTATTTGGTAACTTAAAGCTGGTAATGCGATGATGCAACAATCCCCACCGACCCCAATCGCCTATTTTTTTTAATATACGTATACCGAAAAGAAACCCCCCGCCGCACACAGTTTCAGACTCACCGGCTGCCAACGTTCACCAGCAAAATGGAGGCCAGCTCTGGCACAGCTCGCGATAGCCAGCCAGCGTCTCACCGCACAGCACGCCGGGAGTTGTAGTTCAATCAAACTGTCCCTTTGCAAAAGACGCATGGCCAGCCTTGGGGTTGCCAGTCCTTAAGCATTTTCCTGGAACCTCCAGTCATCAAAAATTAGTCCCCTGCACGCTGCTGCGAGGAGCCCGGGAGAAAAGCTAAAGGACAATTTCAAGAAATTTAGTTTTAAAAAAAATAATTATTTGAACACTTTATTGTCAAAGTATTGGAGATGCGGATGGGGGGTGGAAAAAGGCTGTTTTACAGGTTGGGGCGATTGGAAGCTGGAGGGCATCCAAGAAAACCACCCGAAATACTTCAACCAAAGTTGGCATCTCTATGTGGAACATCTAAAAATTAAAAGGACACTGCCAGGATCATCCTGCACTCTGCACTGAAAATGCCATTAATAAAACTGCAAATACTGAAAATCTAGAATAAATGCAAAAAAATGCAGAAAATACACAGATCTTGCATTGGCTGTAAATAGGTTAAAAGTAACAGGAGCTTTGACAAAGGGTAAATGTCTGAAACATTCACCTGACTTTTCTCTTTACAGAGAGGCCAGCTGTGTGTTTTGAACAATTCTGTTTTTGTTTTTATTTATGTTTCCAATTGACATCCATTTTAATTTGGCACTGTCATGGTATTTAGGCACTTTAAGATGGATGGAGATTCTCTGCCAAGAGGTAAGCTTACAATAATCAAATCAGCTGTGTATACATTATTTCTCAGCTATCTTCCACTTTATTTTATTCATTCTTGGAATCTGAGCATTGCCAGTAAGGCCAGTATTTATTGCCCATCCGTAATTGCCCTTCATAAGATGGTGATGAGCTGCCTTCTTGAACCACTGCAGTCCATGTGGTGTAGGTACATCCTGAGTGCTGTTTAGGGAAGAACTTCCGGGATTTTGACCTGGCGACAGTGAGGATGGTCATAGTTTGGCTTTGATGTGGCGCAAATGTTACTTGCCACTTATCAGCCCAAGCCTGAATGTTGTCCAGTTCTTACTGCATGTGGGCATGGACTGCTTCAGTGTCTTGAGTGGCAAATGGTGCTGAACCCTGTCCAATAATCAACGAACATCCCCACTTCTGACCTTCTGTTGGAAGGAAGGTCATTGATGAAGCAGCTGAAGGTGGGTGGGCCTAGGACACTATCTTGAAGAACTCTTGCAGCGATGACCTGGGGCTGAGATGATTGGCCTCCAACAACCACAACTATCTTCCTTTGTGCTAGATATGACTCTAACGAGTGGAATGCTTTCCCCGATTCCCATTGATTTCAATTTTACTAGGGCTCCTTGATGCCACACTCGGTCAAATGCTGCCTTGATGTCAAGGGCAGTCACTCTCACCTCACCTCTTGAATTTAGCTCTTTTGTCCATGTTTGTGCCAAGGCTGTAATGAGGTCTGGAGCCGAGTGGCCCTGGTGGTGCTCAAACTGAGCATCGGTGAATAGGTTCCTGCTGAGTAAGTGCCGCTTGATAGTAAAAGCCAAACCAGGAGCATTCTGTTGAGATTTAAAGTATACCTCTTCATGTTCCGTTAAGATTTTAAGCTTAAAAAATAGGTGATTTCAAATTGTACTGTTGGTAGTTGCGCTTACTTTGTTTAACTCTTGTAAAGTTTTTTTGTTTAAAAATGTGAAATCTTGTGGTGTAATTCTTTCAGTAATAACTGGGAGTTCAAATTTCTTTTTAAAACATTACTGGTCTCAAACAAGATCCTAACAAAAAGATATGCAGAAGAGTTGTCCCAAAACTGCTCTTGTGCACCTCAGATGCCTCATTAATAATAGTAACTTGGGAGAAGGTTGCATGGCCACTTGCAAAAGAGGGTGAAAAATCATTGAACAAAACAAAACTGGAAACATTATTGCCTGCATAATTTACAGAAATAAATATTACTCCTATACTGTTTCTTGAAAGTTTTTTTTAGAACTACTTTATGTTTAACCCACATCACACATATTTGCACTGCTAAAATGACACCTGGGCTACTTGCTTTCAGATATCCATAATACTGTTTAATTGGCCACAGGTGACACACATACAAGTACAGGTATGGGTTGACTCATACTTGGGCACACCTTTCCCAGCTAACATCTGTTGCAACAGCTCCTAATCTCCATTTGATACTTTCCTAATAACCTGGCCAAGATAAAGTTCTGCATTGTGAATCATTATTCTCAAGATAAGGTAGCCTTGATTTAACTAACTTCTAACTGTAGGTTATAGTCATTGTTAACCACATGAACGTACACAACAATTTGTTTAATACAGTATTGTTGAAAATGTGATGTGTCGCTCATGAACTATGACTTCAGTCTATTATTACTTTTGGTTCATATATGTGCAAAAGGTTAAATTCTAGCAATTCTATTGCCACTGTTGCATTTGTGTACTGGAGAACAGTATATGCTCAGAGACAAACTATATCAAGAAACAATAGGGAATCAAACTGATTAAAAGATTCAATGGAGCAAAAGCAAATGTAAGAAAGAAAGCACATTATCTATTTTCTTTGGCAGCCCCTTGGGATCAAGGATGACTTGCTTTCACAACTGTACGATGGGTTCTGAGATATGACTGATTAAGTCCAATGTGTGATCTGTGGACTCTGCCACGAGGGGCAGGTGGTGCTTGAAGGGTCAGGAAGATGAGTAGTTTGAAGGTTTGTTTGCTCCCTCAGATGCCTCAACTTCTCCTCTGCATGTTCCCGACAAAGTCCCTCGAAGTGTACGATGCCTTCCTCAACGAGCTTTCTCCATCTAGGATGGTCACGAGCCAGGGACTCAGTCGACAAGGATGTTTGATCTCTTCAGAGACACTTTGAGGACATCTCTAAAGTGTTTCTGCTGTCCTCCTGGGCCAGTCCTGCCATGACCATGTTGTAACACAATAATGTGTCACACCAGCAGACAACACATTAGGTTGACTTCAGTTTGTTTATTTTCTGACACATTCAAATCAGTTATTTATAATATTTGTTAGGAAAAATGTCAGGGATCCACTGCATATATTTATCCCAATTGAATAGAATAACACGTGAGTACAGTCTACCATTATTTTATTATAAATAAGCTAAATAATGTTCTCTTGCCTTTTAGATATAACTTTAAGTACAGGGTTAACACTTTCAGTTTAGGCACCTGCTGTGAAGACATTGAACTCTTGCGAAAAATAAACAATCATTGCAAAATGTGGAGAGATCCTGTTTACACAAGGTGAGAGCGCAGCTCTGGGGGCTTATGTGACCTTCTTGCTCTCTAACAGAAGCAGCCTTGGAATCTTATTCTTTAGAACTTGGCTAAGATATAGTATATATCAGTACACAGATATGCTGAAATGAACGTTAAGCAGGCCTTCGGGAACGAGGATGACTTTCTTCCAGGCTAGGGTTGTGTGCCCTTAAGTAACTGAAAGCTCAAAAGTCTAAGAAAATAGAAAAATGAAGCAACGGGGTATGACATTGTGTTGACATCCTTCCATCTACTAAAGATTATGAGCACAGAAAACAATCCAGTTAGATGGGGCAATTTCTCTTAGTGGACCTCTGCTGATGGCTATGAAGGTCAATTCCAGGACACAAACCTCACATTCCAGCTTCGAAGGTGAAAGGTTGCCTTTGCTTGCTGCATTGCCGAGGCATGGTTTTAGGAGATGCAGACTTGCCAAGCATCTGCACCCACCCCTCAACCTTGTAGGCTGATGCCCAGAGGTAAGACAAAAGCCTAAATGTCTGGGGCCTAGTCAGTTGCCGGAGTTACCAGAAGGTGCTAACTGAAGGGAAACACTAACTGCCTAATGGGACACCCCGTGCTTGAGCTTATCAGGTTTACTCCCTTAGCCATTCACTCTTGATGTTGCTATTGCCAAAATACTGACAGTGTATATTGTGATTCATTTGTGACTAAGAGAGCCTTAAACAAACTGTTGCATCAAGAGTTTCCTCACATCAGTGATCTGGTCAAATCCAGAAAGTCAGTAAAGTAAAAATCAGATATTACATTGAGGTTTAAGTGCACATCCTGGCATCCAATTTTGCAAAGGCAGCAGGAAGAGGGGACAGTTAAAACTTAAAAAGGCGATTGCCTGAGTGCAATTACCTATGATTGATTGCCCCAGGCAAAAGCAGAAAACATTCTAATAATTTTTCTTACCTGGCACCACTGAATCAGAAAACCCAAGCCTAGTGCTGGCAGGTTACCTGGCTTTGGAAACTATTATGCCTCAACCTGATCCCATGTTCATTCATTGTCAGCAGTCATACATTAAAAGATGAGTATTTCCTGGCCAGGAGTGGCAATTTTTTTTTTTAAATAAACAGAGTCTATAGGCCAAAGTCAATTCAACCTAGCTGTTTCTTCCTAGCTTTTATGCTACACATACTCCTTTCTCAGATGTGTACTTTTTTTTTGGCTTCCCCTTAAATGTTTATTTGGTATTTTTCTCATCTACTTCTCATTCAATAGGTTTCACATTCTCATTAATCTAATAGGAGATTGAGAAACTCCATTTCAAATCATACTGTATTGTGAAATAAAAGATTTACAAACACTGGTAATACTTGTGCAACATCAATATCCTCCATATTATGGCAGCACTTGTGAAATTCACAGCAATGTTGCACAGAAGACATGAGCAGGACTTCCTATCTTATCATGAGACCCATTCAGTTGCAAGCTGCTTTCCCCTGCCCTGTCCACAACTCCCTCTACCATATCACTGCAACACTTGTACTTGGGAGAGGAAACCAACTCAAATATATTTTTACCAAGAAGCAAATTGTATAGTTGTACTGAGGTATTAGCACCAGAAGATCCATTTGAATGATATGCCTTCTTCCCAGAGCAGGCTGCTCACAGCTTTGAAGCAGACCTGAAATCATGTTAACTCCTTTTGATAAAAGGCATTTGAAGAACATTAGACCTACGTGCAAACTGTCTCCCATGGTATACTACAACTGACAGCTTATCGGAAGCTTTTTTCTAGTTTGCAGGCAACAATCCCACAAATTATAGCAGCCCAGCACCAAAATACAACTATTTGATGAAAGATCACTGACCTCTCCACAGCTGTTGCTAGGTGTGCTGAGTATTTCCAGCATTTTCAATTTTTATTCCAGATTTACAGCATCCACAGTAACATTACTGCTGGAGTTCACAGCAATGTCCTCAGCCCCACTATCTTCATAAAGACAGTCAAAACTGGTTGGATTACAATGTGGCTCCATTTCAATTCCTGATAATGAAGCCATCCACACCCCTATGCAAGACCTAAACAGCCAGGCTTGGGCTGATAAAATAATTCAGTCCAACAGTCTACTAGATGAACAATCCATCTACCACCTCAAATAGACATTGCTAAAACCCCACAAACTTGACCACCTAGGACAGGGGTTTGAAACCTGTGACTCTGGAGCAAGGAGGACTGCATTGAGATTTTTGCTCAGGCCAGGGGGCTGGTGAGCAAATTTTTAAATTTAAAAAAAAAGACAGACTAACTTATTGGCTTACTCCATCACTATATTGAAAACCTAGCATAGTCTTAATTGGCTTTAATCTGCCCACAGTTGATGCAGGGTATTTTGGATTGATACCTGTGAGGATTGTTCCTGACCTAGTCTGTGCTCTCCCCCCATCCCCAACTCTTGACTTTGCACGAAGGGAATACTCAAAACTGCAATATTGAGCCATTAGTTGGTTTAAAAACATCATGCCCAAGTCTCAACAGGAACAGTAAATAATTAGGACATCTCATGTAGATGATTACAACATGGAAGCAAGTTAAGCCTATGTTAAATGGTGACAGTTCCAAACCAAGCAAAAGACCAGATTGAAGATAAGTCAGACTAGAAGTCAAATGGTCCATTTCTCAAAGCCCAGTCAGAAATATGACATTTGGCAAAAATTTCTCATGCCTGGTAAACCAGACATTTCCAAATGCTCTTTATGCATAGAGAGAATACCCACATGACAAAGCCTGGCATGGGTATAAAGTTAAAACCTGACCACAGCCAACCCAAACTTAAGCTTTCTTCTCTCCCACCACCATGTTATCTGGCTCTCCTTAATCTGTTCTGGAAGCAGGCTAATCCTGCAGCTGGAATCATGGGAGAGACTGAACTATGGCTTCCTAGAAGCTGTGTCCAGCCCGACCCCAACTGGCATGTAGTCATGTGACCAGGCTTTATTACATGACCACCAGTATGGTGCATTAGAATTCCATCATTTTTTAAACTCCTGTGGCATACAGACCACTGCCGAGCTCTATCCGTTAAAAGTTGCAAGAAACCCCTTCACCTTCTGAATTCCAGGGAATACAATCCTTGTTTGTAAAACAACTGCCATCATTCCATTAAATTTACACTGCACACTTCAGTGAGTCTCACATCATTGTGAAAAGCAAAGCTTTAAAATGCTTGCCCAACAACCTCCCCCTTAAAGGGCACCTTTCAATTTTATGTAAAAAGGATCATACACCATTTTTGCAGCAAAGGCACAAAGTAACTGATTTACAACCAAATGCTCAACTCCCTCCACCCCCCAAAAAAAGGCACAAACATGGCAATTTCTGGTCATCAGTTTTATTAAAGACTGACAAGTATTCTTTCTAGTGATGTTCAAGTGCATCCAAAATTTTGGCACTTAACTAAAATCTGTTCATAGTCCTCAAGCAGTTTAGACAGTTTTAAGTGCACTTATTAGCCAATCCTAGTCAAACACTAATGACCTATAAAGACATGCTATGTACTTTAATCAACCTCCTCAATTGTTGGACCAGATGCTGCACCTGCACCAGAAGGAGCACTACCAGCACCAGGAAAACCACCTGGTGGACCACCAGCTCCCTGATACAACTTTGTGATGATAGGATTGCAGATTTTCTCAAGTTCCTTCTGTTGGTGCTCATATTCATCCTTTTCAGCAGTCTAAAAAAGGGGGAGAAAAAAAAATCAAATTAATTAAGTTTAAAAACATTAGCTGGGGGGGGTGGGGGGAAAAAGAAGACGCTCAGACATCCAAGGAAGATTTGCCATCACAACCCTTGACAGAGTTCTAGTGGAAACTACGAATGGTTATGGTTTACACTTCATCATAGCGCATGATTCAATTTGTACCTAAAGTTGAAAAACATCTGCCCTGGTAATTTACCTGGTTTTTGTCTAGCCAGCTGATAACTTCATTACATTTGTCTAAAATCTTCTGCTTGTCATCATCACCAACTTTGCCCTTTAACTTTTCATCCTCAATTGTGGCCTTCATGTTGAAAGCATAAGATTCCAAAGCATTTTTTGCAGCAACCTTTTCACGTTGCTGGTCATCTTCACTTTTGTATTTTTCAGCTTCCTGGACCATGCGTTCAATATCTTCCTTGCTCAAGCGACCTAAGAAAGAAAATTGGTGAGTTCAATGCAATACATGAGATTTAAGTTGGAGGACAAACTGGAGAAAAGACATCCAAGAAAGGTGGTTTGCCAGCTTTGGATAAGACTTCTGGTGCAAAACAAATTTGGGATTCTTCACATCACAGAAGTTTGAAGCTTAATTAAAATTAGTGCACAGATATCTCTACCTTTGTCATTTGTGATGGTGATCTTGTTTTCCTTTCCAGTGCTCTTATCCACTGCAGACACATTCAAGATACCATTGGCATCAATATCAAATGTCACCTCAATTTGAGGCACACCCCGTGGAGCAGGTGGAATTCCAGTCAACTCAAACTTGCCTAGCAAGTTGTTATCCTTAGTCATGGCTCTTTCACCCTCATACACCTAAAAAGAGATCATACATATTTTGAACTCATACACTTTACGCCTTTATGCAGAGTATGTGCTAGAGTAGAACTTGTTTGGTTATGCAACTCCAAAAAAAAGTCAGATTTTACCTGGATCAGCACACCAGGCTGGTTATCAGAGTAGGTAGTGAAGGTCTGTGTTTGCTTTGTTGGAATGGTAGTGTTGCGCTTGATTAGTGTAGTCATTACACCACCAGCAGTCTCAATGCCCAGTGATAGAGGAGTAACATCCAACAGCAGCAGATCTTGCACAGCCTCAGACTTGTCACCAGCCAAAATGGCAGCCTGCACAGCTGGAAGAGTACACAAGAAAAATGTTATGCTTCAAATTGATAAAAGGGAACACATTAAAAGGAAGACTGCACAAGAACTAGATTCAAGTCATTTCCATACCATCAAGGTATTGAATTCATAACTACCTGCACCATATGCAACAGCCTCATCAGGGTTGATGCTCTTGTTCAATTCTTTGCCATTGAAGAAATCTTGCAGCAACTTCTGGATTTTGGGAATGCGGGTGGATCCACCAACTAGTACAATGTCATGGATTTGAGCCTTGTCAATCTTGGCATCTCTCAAGGATTTCTCTACAGGCTCAAGTGTGCCACGGAAGAGGTCAGCATTGAGCTCTTCAAATCGTGCCCTCGTGATGGAAGTATAGAAATCAACACCCTCGTACAGAGAATCAATTTCAATGCTAGCTTGCGTACTGGATGACAGCGTACGCTTTGCACGTTCACATGCGGTGCGGAGACGGCGAACAGCTCTCTTGTTGTCAGTAATGTCTTTCTTGTATTTGCGTTTGAATTCTGCAATAAAATGGTTGACCATGCGGCTGTCAAAGTCCTCACCACCAAGATGGGTGTCACCAGCTGTAGATTTGACTTCAAAAATACCATCTTCAATTGTTAAGATGGAAACATCAAAAGTACCACCACCCAGGTCAAAAATTAGGACATTTCTTTCAGCACCAACCTACAGTAAAAAAACAATCAAAAGTTATGATGCCTTGAAGCAACCTACAATTGAAGAGGACTAACTATTCAAGAACTGCTGGGAAGGTTTTAGACAAGCATCACAGCTCCAGCGACCCAGGTTCAATTCTGGGTACTGCCTGTGTGGAGTTTGCAAGTTCTCCCTGTGTCTGCGTGGGTTTTCTCCGGGTGCTCCGGTTTCCTCCCACATGCCAAAGACTTGCAGGTTGATAGGTTAATTGGCCATTATAAATTGCCCCTAGTATAGGTAGATGGTAGGGAAATATAGGGACAGGTGGGGATGTGGTAGGAATATGGAATTAGTGTAGGATTAGTATAAATGGGTGGTTGATGGCCGGTACAGACTCAGTGGGCCGAAGGGCCTGTTTCAGTGCTGTATCTCTAAACAGAAACTAAACACGTAGTTAAACACATCTTTGTTGTATTAAATTCAAACTTATAGTTGCATTTGGCTTCACTGCTGTATGAGTATTTATGCAACACCAAAAGATGTAATGTGCTGAAAATGGACATTGGGTCATGGAAGTGGCCATCAGCCCAGGGGGCAGGGTGCAGGAGTTTGGGGAAGAATTCTGGGAAGTATGACAAAGCACAGTTGCCAATAGAAATATGAAGTAATTTGAAACTAAACACCATGGTATTTGCTGCTCAGTGTGCCTGGTCACACCTGGTGTGAGATAAAGTTAATTAAATTGATACTCTGGTTGAAAAGCATAGCCAGGGGTCTTCACAGCAGGCCAAGGTGGTCAGATATGGCCATTAAAAATAGGCACTGTTTTACAGTGCCAAGAATATACCCCAACAGAAAATGGAAATTCTAAGTAAAATCCAAGTAAGATAGTGGGAAGACAAGTCTAGTCATAAATGAGAACTTACATGTACATTTACTATTTACACTCAATATATCCTGGAAACATTACAATTGCTCACAAAGCAATTACAAGTTGTTCACCACATACCTTCTTGTCCAAGCCATAAGCAATAGCAGCTGCAGTTGGTTCGTTGATTATACGCAGCACATTGAGGCCAGAAATAGTACCAGCATCCTTTGTAGCTTGTCGTTGAGAGTCATTGAAGTAAGCTGGTACTGTGATGACTGCATTTGTAATAGTCTAGATAAGGGAGAAAACAGCATTTAGATATCACTATTGAACAATTTTAAAACAAAATACTTGAAGTGAAAATTGTACTGTTACCTTCCCAAGATATGCCTCAGCAATCTCCTTCATTTTCGTCAACACCATGGAGGACACTTCTTCTGGGTAAAAGGACTTCTTTTCAGCTTTGTATTCAACTTCAACCTTGGGCCGGCCACTATCATTGATGACACAGAATGGCCAGTGTTTCATGTCAGACTGAACCACAGCATCTTCAAACCTGCGGCCGATAAGGCGTTTGGCATCTGCAATACAAGATATTAGCTCAGGTGTCTATGTTATGCACACTAGGAATGCATCAAACATTGATCCAACAGAACAAACCAATTTTTAGCTGCCCAAAGACAGCAATACCAACAGCAATGGAGCACAAGTCCTAGTTTTTCATTCCTTACTTGGCATTCTTTACTCTCCCCCACCCCAGTAATTGCTTTGGGAACAGATGAATCTGCAAACAAATATTTTTAATGACATCCACTAGAATTACAGTAGATGGCATGTTGAAGTCCCTGGAATTTACCACAGATCCAGCTTAATGTCAATGACTAATAAACCCAACCTTTACTAAATGGGTTCAAAGATCAGCTGATCAAATAAACCTTCCCCTCCAGATTACCATTATAAATACCCAAATGAGGAAAATCAAAGTGGGCAAAAAGCCAGTACACAGTTAACTCACCAAAGACTGTGTTGGTTGGGTTCATTGCCACTTGGTTCTTTGCTGCATCACCAATAAGCCTTTCTGTATCAGTGAAAGCAACATAGCTTGGAGTGGTTCGGTTGCCTTGGTCATTGGCAATAATTTCAACTTTTCCATGCTGGAAGACACCTACACAGGAGTAGGTTGTCCCAAGATCAATACCAATTGCTGGTCCCTTGGACATTGTGCCTGAAAAAAAAAAACTGTTGAGTTAATTTGTATGTCCAAGTCAGCTCAACATCAATGAACCCAAGATATCTTTACATCCAACTTGTGTCTCAGAACTGCATTTTATTTTGCCTGATTAAATACAGCATGCCTTGGAAAACTACAAGCAGTGTGCCAGCTGCACCTGCTCCTTGGCCACTGCAGGTCACATGGTGTTCATAACTGTAAAATCCAGTTTGAGACAAAAGTGAAGTGTGCTATGAAAAGAGCAGCCTACTTCTCAGCAGAAATTCTATAAGGAGCTACAGGTACCGTTAATGCCCCAAGCAGGGACAAATCCTGTGAATAGACTATTGCTGGAGGTAGCAAAATTCCTTCTCACTTCCAATTTAAGAGTCTTCGCTTCAAGATTGAAGTTTTCTTGACTATTTTCTAAATTCCACAGTAAAGCTTCAACCAAGAGACTTTTAAACTCAGTGGATCCATTTCTATACTTTAGAAAGAACTGTTTGAAGCCTGCTGCAGCCAAATGCCTATCTACCAACTTTCACCAATTCCATGTGGAGAATTGAAGTAGCATCTAATTATTTTTAGACTAGGATATCTCACCCATCAGGAACGTAACCCACAAAGACTTTTATTTATTCAAATGCAATTTGAGTGAGAATGGAGAGTTAAGTTAAAAGTAGCTACAAGGCCTTCAACCACAAGTTTATCTTACTGCTCAAAAGTTAAATTTGTTGTTCTTGAAAGATAACTGGTTTGGTCCATTTTATTCTGGGGATTACTAGAGTGTTTAATTTGGCTATTCTCCAGTTGGGTGGGACTGAATTGACAGTGCATTGCTCCTGCCTCAGTCTTAAGACTTGCAAATAGTTATCAAAAGAGTCACCAAAATGGAGGTGCGTACATCATACTTTGAGTAATAATCTGACAAGATTAACAATTCATGTAACATGACTGGTGAAAGCCATACCTCGAGTTTCCTCCTGCCACTCAGCAATGCTGAGATGAACTACTACCTCTGTTTTAAACATTAATTAAGAACAGGAAGTGCTGGAAATACTGAAGTCTGGCAGCATTTCTCCACAGGTGTTACTAAACCTGCGGAGTATTTCCAACACCCGCAGTATTCTGCCTACATGTTAAATACCAATGCCTACCGGGATGAAAATCATAAGTTAATTTTGGTAGCCGAAGGAAGAGTATTGGAAATCTAAACTAACTTCCCTATCCCAACAAAGCACGTGTCCGGGCGCAACACGTGGTCTAACAGCACGGCGTCACATCTGGCACAGAAAGACCGATTTGACTAGAAAGGTTTCGATTTTGCTGTGAACTCAGCATTCCCCAGTGGGGTTGCAGTTTTGAGGCCTTTATTCGCCCTCCGGAAATCAAGGCCTTTAAAGCTTCCCGAAACTTCCTCCGATCTCATTTATCCATAGAGATTGAAAACAAAACACCATCAATTGCTGAGGGCAGAAAAAGTGTTAACAAGCAGTTAGAAGGCGCATCGAGGAAAGCGGGGGCTCAGGCGAATAGGGAATCAGGAGAATAGGGAACTTTCTTGTTCCAAACACCGGTACCATTTCCCAATGAGAACTGGGCGGATGGAGGGATAATAAAATCATCAACACTCGCACTCTAATCGGAATGAACAGTTTAGCAACTAAAAACACGGGAAAAGGGAAAAAAATTAAAGCGCAAAAAAAAAAATCGACGCCAAGCGCTTAAGTAGGCCCTCAGGTTCACCCCCCAAATAGAAAAGCAAATTTACAGCCATGTGGCGGGGCACTAAACCTTGTTACGGTTGATATTTTACCTGATGGTTAATGCGTGTCCTCACACAGAAAGCTGTTGGCGATGTCCGCAGCGCCGCAATGAGACCGAGCCTCGCCCCACCCCGGGTTTTAAGCCTCGGCAGAAAGTTCTAGAAAGCGGACTGCGTCACTCCTTTCCTCCGACCAATCAGCGCCGCGCCAAGTTGGGTGCGTCAGCGGGAGTGGCGGGAACCGACGCGAGGAGCTGATTGGCGGAGGTCCAAAGGTTTTTTTCAACCGTTGTATGTTGCCTTTTTAGGCTGTTGGAATGGCGTCGACCAAGACAAGCTTTTGGTCAACTTCAAGCAATATGAACAAACGTTCATTGTATATTTGTAAAAATATTCTCCCATCTTTTCAATAAGTGCGGAAAAATAATTGACTTTTTGTTGGAAAAATTTACTTTTGATTCCATCCCCATTGTGTTTGACAAATATTTTGCAAGTATCATTTTCAAGTGAACACGCAAAGCACTTGAAGTATGCATGCTAATACAGGAACAATACTAAGGAAGCTGATTGCTACCTACCTTTATTGTTCTTTCGATCTCATGGATCATTGCTTAAGTTTATCTGTCAGCATGCAGCAAAGTGAAAGCACACTTTTTCTCTCATTCATAATTCTTGTTCTCACTGATGAGGCCAAATGAAGAGGAAATCAGTAGCAAGGATAGTGCAGCAGCAACTTTGCTGGAGTATGACATTTATTTAAGGTGACAAAATTATGATCTTTTCATGTGTAAAATTAAAAGCTGCATTTTAGGACAATATTGCAAGTGCGCCATAGTTACAATGATCCGAGAATGCACTAATGTTTGCCAAACGTTTCTTATGCATTGCATTTCCAGTGTCTAAATATTTTATCACATTTCAAAAATATCTAATTTATCTCATGGTTTTATATAATTGAAAATGGTGACATGCTTACAGCATTTCCATTTTTTTTAGAGATGTTATTTACTTATACTTGAGACATCTCTCAAATTTGCCTGAAAATAATACAGCTTCATCTTTGCGCACACAAAATATGTAGGCAGAAGGAACAATGATGAAAAATATGCATAGGAGTAATACTGAATATGTGGGAGGGGGGGGAGTAGCAGATATCTCCATGAATAGCATTAAACTAAAAGTGAAGATAGAAGAGATTTAGGGGTGTTTGTAGACTCATCATGTAACATGGTAATTCATTGCAGAACAGCAGCAACAATAGGATGCTTTATTGCTTAAATAAGTATAGTGCAAGTTAGAGCATGGCTACCCGACGGAACCTGACGACATGTGTTGGGTTCAGGTCGGGTCGAGTCGCTCTTTCGGCTCTGGCATTCGGGCTCGGATCAGGCCAGGTCGGACACACTCTATCACCACCTCCGTTATGTGACTCCAATGTTAATGTACTTTTTGGACTTGAAAGGTTGTTTAGTTACAGTTTTTTTAAGCTTGTGCAGAAAAGCAACAAAGTGGAAAACAGAAGCTAGGTTAACTGATGGTCAGGTCGGGTCGGGCCGGGCGCGGAAAAAAATGAAAGGGCTGGGTCGGGTTCGGGTCGGATGTGGTTCTGTCAGGCTCAGGTCGAGTATCATTTGCAGACCCGAGCCGGCCTTTAGTGCAAGTAAGGGAATGTGCTAAAATTGTACAGGGCTCTGGTCAGGCTGCCCTATTTTTACTGTAACTAATTTTTCTCACCAATACATAAACTTTAAAGTTCTTTGAAACATCTTTGGACGAGGATTGAGTTATGACTGAGGAATGGCTGGAGAAAAGTGAGCTTTTCAACCTTAAAAGGTGACTGAAAACTTTTTAGATATGTATTAAATTGTACAGAAATCGATAAATCTGGTATCCTACTTCTGAGTAAACTGTGACAGGACAAGACTGCCATGTTCAGAGTTTTAATTTGCAGCTATGACGACTCAGTAAGACCACATAGTCTCAGCAAGGTCACAAGAAGCTTTCTGTGACTGGTTAACTCCACAGATTTACATGCATTATCAATCCAAATTTTTTGATTCTAATTTGAGTTACCTATTACTGATTTTAGTTTTCACAGGCTTCCCATATCATTTTAATAGCAGCACCCTCTTGTAGATGTTTGCATTGCTCTGCACAAAACAGGAGGGACAAGGGAGCACTGATTCAAACTGAAGACAAATTTTGAACTGATGGCAGAAAGGGGTTTTACACGCAGTGATCAACACTTGGAACAGATTCACAGATAGGATAGTGGATGCAAAAACCTTGGAATTATTTAAGATAGTTGAATGCTATGGCGAAGATTATAGATTTTTCTAGATGGATGAAATAAGATGGGTCAAATAACCTTGCTGAACCATATATATATACATTTGCCTTTTCTTCCCTTATTTTGAATATATTTAACACACAGATATTGATAGTTCCTATTTATGCCATGTTTGTGAAAATATCCCATTATACTCCTGGGCTGGCAGCTACCTAGGGAGCTCCGTTGCTGTGCAACTGTATCCTTGGCCATCTGTTACCCCAATCTCCTCAGTTTCACTATTTAAGATCCCCTGGCTGTACTAGTGGGTGCATAAGTTCAAGCTGCTTGTTTAAAGTTAGTTTGTCCCACTTTCCATCCCCTGACTGTGCCTGCTCTTTGTTTTCATCAGTGAGCACTGAATCTTTGCTCAAATTTGACTTCCAAATTCCTCAACTGCGTTGCTGTCAAGACTTCGCTACTGCACTGGACTACACTGTAAGGCTCAGCTGCTGTGACCCTGATCTTCTATTCAGTTGCTTAAGTTTTAAAGTAATTTTTTCTATAGCCTACAACCCATCCCCTACCTCTGCAGTTTGTTGCTGAGCTTTGTCCTGCTGATTTTTCAGCTTTATTTTGCTCCAGTTGATCCTTCAGTGCATTCAAGACCATTTACGGCCCAAGTACCCAAGGACCTACCCCAGTGACAGCAAAGAATGGAGTGGCGCAGATCAAGGACAGAGAGGCAGTCAGTGCTTGTTGGAAGGAGCACTTCGAAGATCTCCTCAACCATAACTTGGTCCTTGATGTGAGTGCCCTTGATCACATTCCACAGCATGCTACCCACCAAGACCTTAGGCACAATCCCAGCAAGACAAAAGATTGAAAAGGCCATCCAACAGCTAAACAAACAATAAGGCCGCCGGCGTAAATGGAATTCCCGCCGAAATTCTAAAATATGGCAGAGAGGCACTCTTGACAAAAATACATGGTCTCATCCCCCTCATCTGGAAGGAGGAGAGCATGCCAGGGGATCTCAGAGACTCCATAATTGTGACCATCTTCAAAAAAGGTGACAAGACTAGAGAGGGGTATCCCTGCTGTCCACCACAGGGAAGGTCATCGCAAGAGTCCTTCTCAACCGCCTCCTCCCCGTGGCTGAAGAACTCCTACCAGAATCACAATGCGGATTCCGTCCATCAAAAGGCACAATGGACATGATCTTCACAGCAAGACACCTCCAAGAAAAATGTTTAAAAATGTAGGGAGCAGCAGCAACCTTTATACATGGCATTCTTTGACCTCACAAAGGCCTTCGACTCTTTCAACCTGGAGGGATTATGGAACATCCTTCTCAAATTTGGCTGTCTGGAGAAACTCGTCACCAGCCTCCGCCTGCTGCACAATCTCATGGAAGCTGTAATCCTTGCCAATGGATCTCCCACTGACCTAATTGGAGTGCAAATAGGGGTTAAGCAAGGCCGTGTCATCGCACCAATGCTCTTTTCCATCTTCCTTGCTGCAACACTCCACCTCATCTCCTTGAAGCTCCCTGTGGGAGTAGATCTACTCTACAGGACGAGTGGGAAACTATTTAACCTATGTCGCCTCCAGTCCAGAACCAAGGGCACTCCAACCTCTGTCATTGAACTGCAGTACACTGACGATGCTTGCGTATGTGCACACTCAGAGGCCGAGCTTCAAACCCTTGTCGATGCATTCATGGAGGCGTATGAAAGAATGGGCCTTAAACAAAACATCCAGAAGACAAAGGTCCTCTACCAGCCTGTTCCCGCAGTGCAACACTGCCTCCCGATCATCAAAATCCACGGCGAACCACTGGACAATATGGATCACTTCTCATACCTTGGGAGCCTCCTCTCAGCAAGGGCAGACATCGACGATGAACCTCAGCATCGCCTTCAGTGTGCCAGCGCAGCCTCGGTCATCTGCGGAAAAGAATGACGACAAAGACCTCAAACCTGGCACCATGCTACTGGGCCGCAGTGTTACCTGCCCTCCTGTATGCGTCGGAAACATGTACAGCAGACATCACAAAGCCCTGGACAGATAACACCAGAAGTGCGTCTGCAAGATCCTGCAAACTCAGTGGCAGGATGGGCACTCCAATATCAGTGTCCTTTCTCAAGCTAATATCCCCAGTATCGAGACACTAATCATGGCAATTCAGTTACGTTGGGTGGGCATTTTGACTACTTCTTCATACCCGAACTTATCACTTCTACTTCTCCTGTTTTTCCAAAGTCCTTGAAGGTGTTGTCACCACCAAATCCTTGCCCAGCTTTCTTACACCTCCATGCTTGATACCCTCCAATCAGGTTTTCACCTGCTTACAGTGCTGAAACGGCCCTTATCAAAAATCACAAGTTACACCGATGTGACTGTGAACGTGGTAAACTATCACCTCTCATTCTCCTCGAGCTGTTTGTGGTATTTGACACCGTTGACCACACCATCCTCATCCAATGCCTCGCCTCCATTGTCCAGTTGAATGTGACAGCTCACGCCTGATCAGACTCTTACCCGTTCAATTGTAACCAGAGCATCTTCTGTAATATTTTCTCTTTTCGCCTCACACCATTACCTCGAATCCTCCAAGTATCTATCCTTCGCCCTCTCCTATTTCTTATCTGCAAGCTCCCCCTAGGCAACCTCATCTGAAAACACAACGTTTGGTTCCACATGTACGCTGACGACAGCCAGCTCTACCTTACCTTCACCTCTCGACCCCTCCACCGTCTCTGATTTGTCATGCTGCTTGTTCGACATCCAGTCCTGGATGAACAGAAATTTCTTCCAACTAAATATTGGGCAGACCAAAGGCATTATTTTCAGTCCCTGACTTTCTCCCTCTCTCTGGTCACCGTCTGAGACTGTCTACTACCTTGGCATGCTATTTGATGCTAAGGCAAGCTTGCAAGACTACCTTCCTCCACCTCTGTAACATCTGACTCTACCCCTGCCTAAGCTCATTTGCTGCTGAAACCCTCATCCAACCTCTAGACTATTCTAATGCACTTTTAACTGACCTCCCCTCTTCCACAAATTCAAACTGATTCAAAACTCACACCAAGTTCTGTTCAGACATTACCTCGCTGACATTTGCTCCTGCTCCAGCAACGCCTTGACTTTAAAATTCTCAACTTTGTTTTCAAGTCCCTCCTCAGCCTCACCCCCTTATCTCTGCAACCTCTTCCAGCTCTACAACTGTCTAAGCTATTTGCACTCCTCCAATTCTGACCTCTTGTTCATCTTTCCACCATTAGTTTCAGCTGCCTGAGCCCTCGGCTCTGGAATTCCCTTCCTAAACCCCTCTGCCTCTCTATTTCCTCCTTCAAAATGCTCCTTAACATCAACCTCTTTGACCAAACATTTGGTCATCTGACCTAATACCACCCCCTGTGGCTTTGTGTCAAATTTTGTTTGATAATGTTAGTTAAGTACCATGCTAAAGGCACTATATAGATGCAAGTTGCTGTGCATTTTTATTCATTTTCAGGATGTGTCGCTGGCAAGACTGGCATTTCTCACCTACCTCTTGCCCTGAGGTGGCAGTAATGGGCTGCCTTCTTGAACCTCTAGTAGCTTGCTAGATCATTTCCCCTAGGGAAGTCAAAAGTAACGCACATTGATGTGGGACTGGAATCTCACATAGACCACACTGGGTAAAGAAAGCACGATTTATTCCATAAAGAACAGTAATGAATGAGTTGGGCTTTTACGTCCATTCGTGTCCACATTTTGACTACTGCTTCATACCCGAACTTATCACTTCTACTTCTCCTGTTTTTCCAAAGTCCTTGAAGGTGTTGTCACCACCAAATCCTTGCCCAGCTTTCTTACACCTCCATGCTTGATCCCCTCCAATCAGGTTTTCACCTGCTTACAGTGCTGAAACGGCCCTTATCAAAAATCACAAGTTACACCGATGTGACTGTGAACGTGGTAAACTATCACCTCTCATTCTCCTCGAGCTGTTTGTGGTATTCGACACCGTTGACCACACCATCCTCATCCAATGCCTCGCCTCCATTGTCCAATTGAATGTGACAGCTCACACCTGATCAGACTCTTACCCGTTCAATTGTAACCAGAGCATCTTCTGTAATATTTTCTCTTTTCGCCTCACACCATTACCTCGAATCCTCCAAGTATCTATCTGTCCACTGGTTACTAACCCTTCTGCCATTGGAAACTACCAAAACCATTCACAGGCTTTAACATCTATCAAATTTCCTTTTAAACTTCTCTGCACTATTGGACTGTTTTGATTCACTGGGACCTTCTACTTTCCGGAGATATTTGCTGCAGAGAGACAACTGTCACCTCATCACATCTTAAGAACATGCAAAAATGACAGGCAGAAATTGGAAAGTGCTAGAAATCTGTGGGGAGAGAAGGTTAATGTTTCAGATCTATGACTTTTCAACCTTTGATATTGGATGCAAGGTCACAGACCTGAAATGTTAGGTTTCTCCACAGATGCTACCAGACCTGCTGTGCAATCCTAACTTTTTATTTCAGAATTCCAGCATCTGCAGTATTTTGCTTTTATTATATAGGCAGAAAACATCAGATGGTCCATCAAGACAGCCCCACACTCATGATACATGGAGCATTGCATGATATTTCCTGGCCCTGCTAGGTAAAAGCAAGAAATCAGGAAAGCAGCTGACATATCAGTGTTTATTGCAAGGGGGTTGTCATTTTACAGCAAAGAAATTTTGCTGCAATTAACCTGGAGTACTGTATAGTTTTGGTCTTCTTACCCAAGGAAGGTTATATATGCCTTAGTGGGGTGCAATGTTGGTGCACGTGATTGATTCCTGGGATGATAGGGCTGTATTGTGAGAGATTGAGTAGAATGGACTCATTCTCTGGAGTTCAGAATGAGGGGCAATCTCATTCCAATATATAAAACTCTTAGAAGGCTTGGCAGGGTAGATGCTGACAGCTTGTTTCCCTTTGCTGGAAAGTCTAGAACTAGGGATCAGTCTCAGGATAATAGGGTCAGCTATTTAGGATTGAGATGAAACATTTCTTGAGGTATTTATCTTTGGAATTATCTACCTCAGAGGGGTGTGGATGCTGAGTCTTTATTCAAGACTGAGATCAAGAGATTTTGGGCACTAAGGTAATCAAGCGATAGAAATCAGGCAGGAAAGTGGACTTGACAGTTTATCCTGGTCCTTATTGAATAGCAAAGTAGACTTTGTCAGCTCACATGGTGACCTGAAAGCAACACTAGGTTGGCAGTTTAGTGGGAATGTGGACAATGGAGCAGGACACAAGAACTTGCATTTATAAAGCAAGTCAAGATGTCCCAAAGTATTCTACAGCCAATTAAGTACTTAATTTTAATGCAGTCAAACAATAGCCAATTGGTAAACAGCAAGGTTCTGCAAAACAGGAATATAATAATGATCTTTACACTTTGTGTAATGTTGATTGATGGAACAAGCTTGAGCACAAGGGAAGATGGGAGGAAAAAATTGAAGATATGGATTCAAGTGTAAGCAGTGGCAACCTGTGGTGGAAAGAGGCTAGTCTTGGTTGACAAAGCAATGAGGAAACAAGGCATGCAGTTGAACAAAGTATGAACCTTAGTGGCAAATCCACAAAATCCTCACACTTGTAGTAGTAAAAGGTGGAAAGTGGGCAAGTTAGTTATATGGAGAAAAGCAGCTGGAAGGTTATTTCTGCTCTCAAAAGGATTCTGAAGAGTAGGCCAGAGTACTTGATGTGAATGAAACAGATTGCTAAGTCATTTGTGCACAAGATAAGCTCAAGTCAGCACTCCTTGGACTTGGAGGAAAGATGGGGCTATACTAAGAATAGCAAACATGATGCAAGATAAGTAAAGGTTGTGATGCAAGAGGGGCATTAAAAAACATGGACAGGGTGCATTGGATAAGCAGAGCAACTGCTGTAGAAGTATTGTGCAAATGTAGAGCTAAAAGTTAGGTAGTTAGAATTTAGGAGGGGCAATTTTAAGTGACTTTTTTTTTTAAAACCCAGTACAGACAGAAGTGCAGTTGGGAAGGGGGACAGATGGAAGTACAGGGAATGCGTCGAGATGGCTTTTTATAAAATTAAACCCATATCTTGTATTAAAAGAAAAGCACCCTTCCTCTTCTTGGAGGAGATTCAAATCAAGGTTCCAACAGCCAAAATATACTTCTAATTATTATTCTGTTTAGTTTTAGGTTTAAGCTCTAAATTCATCCTTGAATTCAAAGAATAAAGGGTGTCAAAATACAGTGTAATGAACCACACAGACACAAAAAAGGTTTCTAATTTTGATTAGTGGGATGTGGTAAATTCTACTTTAGTAGGCAGAAAGGAAGAAGTTCAGAGCACCTATCCTGGATTGGGTTCAGTAAATTCTGCTACAAGTATACAAAAGGAGATTAAGAGTACAGGATTGGGTTTAGCTGCAATGCTTGGTCAAAGCCACTGTCTAAGTTCAAAAATGAAAAATGGCCACAATGTACTGGAGCCTTGATCACTCTGTAGTACAATTCCAGCCACCACCTTTGAACAAATGGAATATCAAGGCTAGGAATGAAGGAAAGCAACTTTTGGTATATGTATTGCTCTTTTATTAGAAGACGAGAAGTTGTCAACTAGAATTTAAGAAGATGGTTTTCAGTCTCATTAAACTTCACACATTTAGTTACAGGGCAATAGTACATTTTGCATTCTTAAGTTACAGGATACAGAGGAACACCCAGTTTTCTACTCATTGTTTTAGTCAACTTCTTCAATGGTTGGTCCAGATGATCCTCCTCCAGGAGCAGCACCAGTACCAGGAAAGCCTTCAGGCATCCCACCAGGCATGCCACCAGCACCCTGATATAACTTGCTAACAATTGGATTGCAGATCTTCTCTATTTCTTTCAGCTGATGTTCATATTCATCTTTTTCTGCAGTCTGAAAAAAAAAAAAAAGGCATTTGACAAGCCAGCCTAATACCATTGGTACAAGTACACCCTTAACTAGTGCTTTTACTTGCTAATTACATTAAGATTTAACTGCAACTTAATAAAGCTTCCTTTAAAAGGATGTCAAGCTTGTGACTCCAGAATTAAAGTTACTCAAATGGAAAAATGACTAGCATTTATAATCACAAATGCTTACCTGCCTGCTCTGGTCCTTCCCTTCCTCTTCCCTACTCTTCATTCAAAATAATTTCTGAAAAATGTCAGTAAACCAAGCAGGAGTCAAGACTCATTTATTTAGTGCCTTAGTGGAAGAAACCCAGGCTCCTAGGGATAGGTCATTCAGCCTCCTCAAGCCTGCTGCACCAATTATCAGTTAAAGGCAGATTTATACCTCAACTCCATTTACTTGTCATTGCTCCATATTGCTAACAAATTAAAATTTGAATTGATCCAGCACCCAAAGCATTTTGGGACAGAATTCCAAATTTCAACCATCTTGTGAAAAAATGCTTCCTGTTTACACCCCTAAATGGCCTAGAGCTAAATTTTACATGTTCTTATTCTGAATTCCTCCATTGGAGTCAGTTTCTCTGTACCCATATCAGATCTCATTTTTCAACTCAATTGAGTTGCCTCAATCTTCTAAAAAAAAAATACAAGCCAAATTTATGCAGCAAGGTACTTACTTTAATCTAAGCCCTAGTGTCATTCTAGTGAACCTTCACTGTACCCGCCACCCCCCCTCTTGAAGTTTAGTTCCCAAATAGCAAGTAGTACTTCTTTAATGGGGTCTAACCAATCTCCTGTGTAACTGAAGCATCATTTGAATTTCAATGCTCTAGATAGAAAAGCCAACATTACATTTGCATTCGAGTACTTTGTATGCATGCAGTAGCTTTTAATGACCTGCACTTTGGACACCATAAAAAGATTTTTGCTCTTATTCAATCCTGAATTTTCATTCTTTATTCCTCACTTACCTAATTCTTCCTAGAGAGAGAGAGACAATGAAATTGTTTTCCAAACTAGCTCAGAAGTCAATTGCAATACCTGATGTGGCACTTACCCATAAACATTAAGAAAGTTCCAGGTTTGAGCGCATGTATCTGCCAAATCAGCAAAACAGAGACTACAATTAACTGGTCCTTGGTGGGGTTGGGGGAGCCAGGATTCTCATGAGTTGTCTTCCACTCAGGAGATGCAGATACTGAATTGAGCAGAGATCAATAAGCCTTGAAAATGCTTTACTTTCCCCCCCCAAAGACAGGACTTGTGAACACTAACTGAGTTGAGCAACAGAAGGAGATGTCCTGGCATCATATTTCCCAGTGGAGTAAGAAAAATTGGGGATAAACATCTGAAGTAATATGGGACAGCCAATGGAAATTTTTGGTCAAATGTTTTCTTGTTCAAGTTTTTAAAATATTCAAGTGTTCTTGCTAAAGGAATTGGGGGTGGAGATAGCAGAAGGGCTTGCCATAATCTTCCCTTGATACAAATGGGACTAGAAGATTGGTGTGGCAAATGTGACAGGTCAGTTAATGGTGGGTTAAGATTTTAGCATTAATAATGGCAGAAGAAAAAAAAAACAGGTTTGGTTTAATTAAACAGATTTTTAAAAAGCAGATTGTGCTTAACTACTCTAATTTAATTTTAAATGAATTAAGGAGAAAGTAAGTTGAAGGTAATGTCATGGATGCTGTCTGTATGAATTAAGAAAGTTTTTGACAAGGTATCACAATAAGCTAATGAAAATTGATGCTCAGAATAGGAGGGTCAGCGTCAGCTTGGATAAAAATAAATTGGCCTTAAGAACAGAAAACAGCATACTGGAGAATGGTAGACAGTGGTGTTCTTCAAGGGACCTGTGCTTTTCTTTGCTATAAAATAACTTGGATCTTGGAATACAGTAAAATTTCAAAATCTAAATCAAACTGGGAGCTATGGCAGACAGAGATAATTACAAATTGAATGCAACAGGATATCTTTTCTTTCTTATCTTTGGCCTCATCTCGAGAGACAATGGGTAAGCGCCTGGAGGTGGTCAGTGGTGCAACAGGTTATAGGCTAAAAAATGGGTGGATGGAATTACTGAAGTGAAGGGTGATGCATTTTGGCAGAGGCGATATAGACTTAATGGCACAGTTCTAACAAGTGTGCAGGGGCAGATGGACCTGGGGGTTCATGTGCATCAAGCTCAAGGTGGCAGGACAGAGTGTAAGTAGCAAAACATAAGGAATCTTGAGCTTCATCAATAGCGATGAGTACAAAAGTAACAAAGTTATACTGAACATGTCTAAAGCTCTAGTTATGCTACTAGTGTATCCAGTTCTGGTCACCATATGTTAGGAAAGATGCGAGTCCTCAAGAGGATTTACCAGTATGGTTCCAGGGATGAGGGATTTTAGCTATAAAAAAGGGTTAAGTTGGAGAAGCTGGGGTTGTTCTCATTGGAGCAGATGCAATTTGATAGGTGTACAAGACTTGAGAGACTTTGATAGGATAGAAAAGACAAGCTGCTCCCACTAGTTGATAGTACAAGGATTAGTGAACACAGATTTAAAGGGATTATGGTTTGGTGGGGGGGAAAAAAGAGAAAAAAAAGAGGAAGAAACACGAGGAAGAATTTTTTAAACCCAGCAAATGGTTATGACCTGGAACTCCATGCCTCCTATCAGGGGGGGTGGAAGTGAAGATGAATGACAATAAAATATGATGAGCTTGAGGGAGATAAACTGGCTAGGCTAAGAGGATAAAGTGGGGGAAAATGGGACTGATTGGTTAATAATGGCACAGCCAATGACGTGACAGAATAACCTTCACAAAGACATGCAATTTACCTGGTTCTTATCCAACCAGCTGATAACTTCATTACATTTGTCTAAAACTTTCTGCTTATCATCGTCACTTATTTTGCCTTTTAGTTTCTCATCCTCAATGGTAGCCTTCATGTTGAAAGCATAGGACTCTAGAGAATTCTTTGAGGAGACTTTATCACGCTGTTGTTCATCCTCAGCTTTGTACTTCTCAGCTTCCTGGACCATACGTTCAATGTCTTCTTTGCTCAAGCGACCTGTTGATGCAAATAGCATTTGTAGATCATTCTTTTTATAAATACTGAGCTACACTTAAAATCCCCATTATTAAAGCTGGTCAAACAGCACAGGAATAATTAACAATTTTGCAAGGCCTCTGTTCCTAATCAGTTTCCAGAAAGCCCTGTGGAAAAGCTTGGAGTGATTAGTGCTTCAAATAATCAGTTGCCTTTTGTCAGTAGTCCTCAGGGAGTAGCATAGGCCCAATTCCTGCACTATATCATGCCATCAGTGACTTTACACTTTTTTTGGGCACATGTTTGATACATTGACTAAATCCAAATAATGAACCAAAAAACTTGAGCATTTTGGCTGCAAGATGTCATGAGGCATTTGAATGTGGTCAAAAGCAACTGCACACATCAGAAAAAGTTATTGAAGTTTAACATAATGACCAAAGTTCTTTTAGCTCAATGTAGTTTTCCACCAACCTCAGCAGCAATGAGTGTTAGCTAGCTTAGGCACTAAAGAAATTTAAAACCCATCATGCAAGGACTGGAAGTCTACTTGTGGGCATTCTAACATAACATGAGTAAGCATCTTAAAAAAAAAGGAGACAAGTGCAGTGACCTCGACTAAGTGTTAGCAGCTTTGAACAGATACAGTATCATTCTAAAACATTCCAAGGGGCTTCACAAAAGTGTGATCAAAACAAAAAAATTGACCAAAGCAAATTCGGACATGTGACCAAAATTAAGAGAATTAGATTTTAAAGGGAGGTGGAGGAAATTCTAGGGCTAGATGTCTGAAGGCATAACCAACTATGGGATGAAGTAAGTGGTGGATGCAGAAGAGGCCAGAGCTGGAGTAACAGTTTTAAGGGCTGTATGGCCATAATGCATTTGTACATAGAGTACGAGAATTTTAAAATTGAGGTATTGCTGGAACAGTAACCAATGTAGGTCAGTGAGCTCAGGGGTGATCGGTAAATAAGACGTTGGGCAAGTTAGGATATGGGCAATATAGATTTAGAGGAATTCAAATTAATGGAGGGTAGAAGATAGGAGGCTGGCCAGGTTACACACCAAGGCTCTTTAAACAACACCTTCCAAACCCACGACCTACCACCTCGAAAGACAAGGGCAGCTGATGCACGCAACACCACCTGCAGTTTCCCCTCCGAGCCTCTCACCTTCCAGACTTGGAACCATATCGCCGTTCCTTCACTGTCGAGGTCAAAATCCTGGAACTGCCATCCCAACAGCACTGTGGGTGTACCTACCCCACATGGACTGCAGCAGTTCAAGAAGGCGGTTCACCACTACCTCCTCAGGGGCCATTAGGGATGGGCAATAAATGCTGGCTTAGCCAAGACGCCCACATCCCATGAATAAAAACACTGGAATATAGTTTAATCTAGAAGTGACATAAGCATGGATGATGGGCGGAGACTGAGGCAGCGCAGAGACAAGCCACATTCTGGATGTGGAAGTAGTCTGTTTGACAGATATAGGGTTGGAAGCTCAGGGCTGAACAGGATGCCAAGGTTGTGAACAGTTTGAGAGACAGTAGCCATGGAGGCACCTCAAATAAATTTGCATTAATTGCATGATCACTAAAATGGCAGAACAGTGATTCACCTTTGTCATTTGTGATGGTGATCTTGTTTTCCTTTCCAGTGCTCTTATCCACTGCAGACACATTCAAGATACCATTGGCATCAATATCAAATGTCACCTCAATTTGAGGCACACCCCGTGGAGCAGGTGGAATTCCAGTCAGCTCAAACTTGCCTAACAAGTTGTTATCCTTAGTCATGGCTCTTTCACCCTCAAACACCTAAATTGAAAGAGATCATCCTAACTGAGTTACAGACATACAGACAGTTTAATCAACTTTCAGATACTGAATGTACACTTCCAACAATGGTATATGAATCTTTCCTTCAGTTGGTTCAATAGTGAAATTACATAAAGGTGTACAACTGTCATGGCTCAAGACCAAAAGTTTCATTTGTTTAATGCATTCACAAAGGAGGAAGACAAAAAAAAACTCATCCACAGTTGTTTAGGTCAATGTGGTAATTTTATTTATTTTATTATTTTTTTTTTATAAAGAGATACAGCACTGAAACAGGCCCTTCGGCCCACCGAATCTGTGCCGACCAACAACCACCCATTTATATTAACCCAACAGTAATCCCATATTCCCTACCACCTACCTACACTAGGGGCCAATTTACCTATTAACCTGCAAGTCTTTGGCTGTGGGAGGAAACCAGAGCACCCGGCGAAAACCCACGCAGTCACAGGGAGAACTTGCAAACTCCACACAGGCAGTACCCAGAATCGAACCCAGGTCCCTGGGCTGCAGTGCTAACCACTGCAATACTTTCATCTTATTTCTGACAAAAATTGCCCCAAGAGTAAACTTCTAATGACCCACTGTAAAGAGCACCTGGCCTCTTGGTTCACCTTACATAACAGAAACTTAGGTGCATTTCCAGTGTGTTGCATTCTCTCACAGCTAGGCAGCTGAAATGTTAAACCTGGCTCCACCCTAAACTCAGGGAGGAGGCAACCAGACTTCCTGCTCTTTGTTGGTTATTAATCCCTCCTGGAAAGTGCAACTATGTGACTATTAGGCAAGGACAGATCTAGATCAGCTACAAATGCTAGCATTCTAACAAAAATGCAATAGTCACAGTACAGGAAGTGAGACAAGAGAAACAACACAGGCAAATAATTGGAACACTCGCATGCTGTGTGGAACTACAGATCAATCTTCAGAATGTCGGGAAAATTAAAAATTTGTCTTATTAGAAAACAGTGCATTTCTTTATGTCATTATACAATCTTGGCATTCAATTAAGGCGAGCTGAGCTTTGCTTGACCCCATTGGCCTCACCATCACAAATAAAATGCATATTTCTATCTCTGTATAAATCTTCCTCCTCCACCTATTTACCGCTAAAATCTTCATCCATGCCATTGTCACCTTCAGAACAAATCAAGGTTTTCCTGGCCATCCTTTTTCTTTTGGGCCTCCTTATCTCGAGAGACAATGGATACGCGCCTGGAGGTGGTCAGTGGTTTGTGAAGCAGCGCCTGGAGTGGCTATAAAGGCCAATTCTGGAGTGACAGGCTCTTCCACAGGTGCTGCACCACCTAAGTAAATTCAAACTCATCCAAATTCTGCTTTATCCTGTCCTATTCTCCCTTTATCTGAAGCAATAAAAGTTTAAAGTTCCCAATCCTTCAAAGGCCTCACTCCTATCTGTAACTACCTGCAGTCTTCAGGCACTGTCCTCTAGTGCATCCCCTGCCCCCTCACTATTAATGGCTATGCCTTTAACCTGTTTTGGCCCAAACTGAATTTCCACCTGAATGCTGCTTCACTGCCCACCTCTCAAGCAACTTTAAAAACTGAGAAAAATGGGGAGGAGTGACACTTTTCCTTTAATTACTCAAACACCATGAAATGTTTTTCTAAAGGCACTATATGAAAGGATATTACTGATTAATATTCTGCACGATTGTACAGAAGCCTATTAGACATTTTTCCAAAATATAGTCACACCCAGTTTAAATGCAAAACAAAAGTAGGTTCTCACCTGGATGAGCACACCAGGCTGGCTGTCAGAGTAGGTGGTGAAGGTCTGTGTTTGCTTTGTTGGAATGGTAGTATTGCGTTTAATTAAGACAGTCATTACACCACCAGCTGTCTCAATGCCCAGGGACAGAGGAGTGACGTCCAATAATAGGAGATCCTGTACATTCTCTGACTTGTCACCAGCCAAGATAGCAGCCTGCACAGCTGAAAGACAATACTGTCAAATAGTTATGTTGCTATTACCAATAACAGACTTGGAAAAGATGTTTTCGATAAGGAGAGCAATATTTCTAATCATGAAACAAGTGAGCATCCCAAACCATTCTCCAGCCAAAAAAGATGCCCACAGCAAGACCTCCACTATTGTGTTTAACAACCAAGAGAATGGGGGAACACAAAATAAGTGAATATTTCCTGGCACCTGCTGTTGCAACAAAAAAATATACAAATCTAGATTTTCCATTTATACTAGCTTCACTCAGATTAGTACAGTCTGAAAATTAACTCATTCGATTTAAAACTCATTGTGGTATCACGAGATTGATATTTTGCTTTGGGAAACAAACATTTCCCCTTCCATAAAAATAAATTTGGTTACCTGCACCATATGCAACAGCCTCATCAGGGTTGATGCTCTTGTTCAATTCTTTGCCATTGAAGAAATCTTGCAGCAACTTCTGGATTTTGGGAATGCGGGTGGATCCGCCAACTAGTACAATGTCATGGATTTGAGCCTTGTCAATCTTGGCATCTCTCAAGGATTTCTCTACAGGGTCAAGTGTGCCACGGAAGAGGTCAGCATTGAGCTCTTCAAATCGTGCCCTCGTGATGGAAGTATAGAAATCAACACCCTCGTACAGAGAATCAATTTCAATGCTAGCTTGCGTACTGGATGACAGTGTACGCTTTGCACGTTCACATGCGGTGCGGAGACGGCGAACAGCTCTCTTGTTGTCAGTAATGTCTTTCTTGTATTTGCGTTTGAATTCTGCAATAAAATGGTTGACCATGCGGTTGTCGAAATCCTCACCACCAAGATGGGTGTCACCAGCTGTAGATTTGACTTCAAAAATACCATCTTCAATTGTTAAGATGGAGACATCAAAAGTACCACCACCCAGGTCAAAAATTAGGACATTTCTTTCAGCACCAACCTGCAAAAACAAACTAGTTTTAAATGGTGTTCTCTTGACATGCAGTGCCAGCATACAACAAAATCTCAAACTACGAGGTAGGTGACCATTTAAAATCGGTTTTTGGGGGATATTGATGGAAAGGGGAACAAATGTTCATCAGGCAGAAATAGTACCATGAAATCAACTATAAAAAAAACATATGGGCCCTTTGTTTTCAGTTGATCACAATGACCAAAGCCATCTTTTTTGGCCCTCCTCCATTGCCTTGCAATGGATTCACTTCTCAGGGACTTGGAGGCAACCTGAAAATTCCACATCTTATCCATTTACACTGCAACATCCCTTGCCTTCAAACCCTTTATCCATATATTGTCCTGTTTGGACTCCATTATCCTTGTTAGCTTCCCAGCTGCCATCCTCCATGAACTCCTCTCAAACTTAAAATGCCTGTACTTCATTACATGCCATGTCCTAATCATCCTTTACCCAACTCCTCACCAACCTATGCAGGGTTCCTGATCCTCAAAGCATGTTAAGTTTTAACTTTTCTAAACCTTCCATGCTCAATCCCACCCTATTTAGAAACTTCTTCCAGCCTTGCACCCCCTCCCACCTATTTGTCTTTGATTCTGGCCATTGATTCATGACATCACAGCAGGGCAGGGAAGAAAACACCTTTCAGCAGTCTCTGTTCTACCCTTCAAAATTCCTTTTCGACTTTTAAATATCTTTTTTCTGTTTTTGTTTTTCTCCAGCTTCTGTAAAGTACTTCAAAGATCAGTTGTCTGAAGGATGGTAATTCCAATACTACAGCATTTTCTCATTGGAGTGGTCAATCTAGATTATGTCCTAATGCAAGATGTTGCTTGTGCATACAATTTCGTTACTCAAGCAAAAACAGCCAAATGTAGTCAATTACTAACTAGTTTAAACCTTTCTGTAGGAGGTTCCTTGCAAACCTGGAACATAATGTGCCAACTTCTGAAAGGCAGATTGGATACTGCAGTAATTCCTTTACTTTGGGTAAGTGTCAACAAATAAGACTTGCACTTATATAGCACCTTTCATAACCACTGGACATCTCAAAGCACTTTATAACCAATGACATATTTTGACGTGCAGAAACTGTTGTAATGTAGCGAATAGCAGCCAATTTTCACATAGCAAACTCAACAGTAACGTGGCATGACCTGATTTTCTGTCCTGTCATGTTGATTGAGGGATAAATATTGGCCATAATACCAGGGATAATTCCTCTGCTCTGAAATAGTACCATGGGATCTTTTACGTCCACTTGAGGGCAAATGATTAATGTTTCACCTGTGAGACAGCATTTGACAGTGCAGCACTCCACTCTCAAGGTTGTCACTCCAATGCAGTACCAATTTTTCTGATCACATCCTGGATGGGATTTGAACCCACAACCTTCTGACTCAAGGGAGGTGCAAGTGCTACCAACTGAGCCATAGCTGACACTCAAGTTATTGTCAAGAACAAAAAAAACTGATGGACTGAAATTTGTTACAAGATGCTTCATAGTCAAGGACCCCTGAAAACCCATGGATTAAATTAATAAGATTTTAATGTGTAAATACAATGTCATAAATAGAACACATTGTTTTGACATACCTTTTTATCCAAGCCATATGCAATAGCAGCAGCTGTTGGTTCATTTATAATACGGAGAACATTAAGACCAGAAATTGTTCCAGCATCCTTCGTTGCTTGGCGCTGAGAGTCATTAAAGTAAGCAGGTACTGTAATAACAGCATTTGTAACAGTCTGAAAGATAAACAGAATTAAATCCAATAATGTAGTATGCTTTAGGATATTGGTCCTGCATAGTGATGCACAAGGCAGCTGGTTTGTACATCAAAAGCCTTTTCAACACTGCCATGGACCCAAATTCTACCTCAGCCTTCTGTCCCTACCCCATTACTTCAGTCAATGCAGTCTGCACTCCGCCCCTCCTCTTGATCACTGTTCTTCACCTCCCAATTCATATTTAACGTGTTGGCTGCTCCTTCCACCACCTTCCCTGCCCCCAAAATATTCCATTTATTCATCAATGCATGAAGAAATGCTTCCATTAGCAGTTTAGGCAAGTCCAATCATTTCTTGATGTTATCACAAATTCCCTTCATCTGTGAAGCTGCTGCATCAAGTTAAATGTTTCATCAGACACTTTGCTCTCATGTCCTGTGTTGACAGGACCCTCTCTGCTTCAAAAGTAAACTTGACAGAAATCTCTTCTCTCCCTTGGAGTTGCTGCTCAGTGTAAACACGGTGATTTGAACCTTGACCTAGCTTCCTCCAGTCTATCTTCCAATTTCTCGACACTCTTGGCATCAGTCGTGCATGGACCCAGTTATTTCATGAGGCTATGCAAACTCCAAGGTTCACTGAAAAAGCCATTAATTTTGCTTTTTTCTGCCTACCTACGAATTACCCATCACCCCTGGAAACTAGCCTTGGCTCTCAAGATCCAGCTTCTGCTGTCCTTTTCATCCATTTTAACCTTGCTGGAGCTCAGCTGGTGATAATCTTGACTCCTCCCTCCCCAAGTCCTTCATTATTTTCAAAACTCATCCTTTAAATCATTCAGCACTAGATCTGGTAAGTTCCCTTCAATAGTACACTTGCCTCTCCATATGGAAATTCTCCAATTACTCTAGGATTATGTTGGCAGTTAAAGACAACTCGCTCCTTTCTCCATGACTAGACAGCTCTTCTGATCCCCTAATCAAATGAGGGGAGCTTGGGGGATGGGTTAAATAATGTACTCAGCTGTCCACCCCAACCTGATTCCCTCCCCCCCACCCCCCCTTCTTTGACTCCAGCTTCTCTCATGTTCACCAAGCTTGTTTTCCCATGAGACAGTGGCTGGAACTTTACACCCACCAAATAAGCAGGCTGGTGATTGGGGGCGGGGGAGTGTATAAAATGGAGTGGGAGGCAGGGGAAGCGTTCCCAACCCCCTCCCACCCCCGTTGCAAATTTACAAGGGGGAAAAGCAAAAAAACTGCCTGCCCCAGGCCACTCAAGCCCCTTAAAAAAGGTGGCCAGATAACTGGCACTTAAGGGCCTCCGCCTGCCACTACGCATTTTTTACCCTTGGCTGGAGGACGGCTGAGGCCTCAAAAAGCCTGTCTGGTGAAACCAGGCAGCCTTCTTGCGGGCTGATGGAGGGCCCTCCTGATCAGGCACCCTGTGCCCCATGGAGGGCCGCCCCCAAAGCCCAATTGCCCCCATTCCTCACCACTCCCCGCCCCCCCCCCCCCCAAAGATGCCATTTGCCTCACCCGGGGCAGACCGATTGTCCGCAGCAAAGCTCTAAATCAAGAAAAAATTACCTTCATTCCGGGGCTGACCTTTATCTTCCTTCCACTGGCTGGGTGTAGTCCCAGCAGTAGCCACTGCTCCTGGTGGCGCTGCTAGGAGCAAGAGCTGCCAGCCCACTGACTGGCTGGCAGCTCCATTAAGTAGGACTTCCTGTCTCAAAGAGGCGCAAGTTCTGCCCAAGACCAATTGAAGGCCCGGGGGAAGCATAAAATCACCACCGACTTTGCGGCCAGTGGACAAGCCCTCCCCCCGCCAATGAAGAATTCTAGCCATTATTCCGCTAAAAACCCAATGGTTCCCTTCCCCTATTTTGTCCCCAGGCCAGAATGCAGCCATCATGCCCTTTAAGTACTCCCCTGGCCAACTGTTCCCTGCTCACCCCACCCACTAGCTCTAGGCCATGCTGCTACCCTCTTCTCAGCCACTCGCTCCTACGTCGCCCAGTCACCCCTTGCAGCCCACCTTGCTTCTTCTTCAGGTGGCGCCTGGTGACTGATGAAATGCGGGAGCAAGTGGCCGAGAGCAGGGAAGCAGCACAGCCTAGAGTTAACAGCTGGAGCTGGGGGGAGGAGGGCGGGGAGACGCAAACAGGGAACAACTCGGCCAGGGAAAGGAGGGGTGGGGAGAGGAGGAGAAGCAGCCACTGGGGCGGGAGCTAGTAACTGTGTTTGGGTGAAATCAGTCCTGATCAGTCATATAAACAAGTCACAACGAATTGGCAACACATTATATACTCTACCCGATTTTCTTTTCCATCGATCGGGAGTGCCAATTCACTATCTTCCAATGGAAATTCAATCATAAAATTCCTTTTGTATTTAATAGGATTACTGGAATATTAAATGGATCTGATGATTGCAATTAGTATCCTATAACTACATAGCATATTACTAGGCTTCCATCCAACTTAATGCAAGGTTAGTTTGCTATCTAGCCATAAGCATTTCCTGCGATAAATTGAGCAGCGCCATCTTCAATCCTGGCAGCTGCCCGAACGTCGCAGTCACTGACATTCCAGTTGAAGAGCCTGCATTTGCGCCACCTAGTGGTTATGATGTCAGCAAATGCAGCCAAACAGATCAGCTGTGGCTGGAAAAAGGTATTTGCATATTACAGAAGGTGACTGGAAAGATAAAGGACCATTCCCTGACACATTCAACCCACAATGGACATTGATCACCAGGTATTGTGTGTAAGAGGACTATTCTGATATTGTTAAAGTGAACTGACCACATTGTGGTCAGACCAGTTAGTCACAAGACTAACCTGCTTGGCAACCTGGATTTTTTCTGAATTGAACAGTGAGTGTCTGTTTGCTCCTGAACTGAACAACTCTTGTCTGCTCCCATCTCTTTCTCACAAGCCTCTGAATCCACTGAAAACACTGTTAATGACATATTGTTTGCCTTTGCTCCATGACCTTTTAGTCAGCTATGTGGCCTTGTCCAATCTACACCTTCTCCTTTGTTATCTCTTGACCCACCCCCACCTCACTTGCTTATAACCTGTCATTTTTAATATTTGTCAGTTCTGAAGAAGGGTCACTGACCCGAAACGTTAACTCTGCTTCTCTTTCCACAGATGCTGCCGGACCTGCTGTGTGGTTCCAGCATTTCTTGTTTTCATTTTATGTTTAAAAGTAAAACCCTGTTACAGTAAGACCAGGTGAAGGCTGAAACGGAACCTTAGACCTCTCACCTGGTCATAACACTCCAATGTGCTATTTTCTAGCTCAGTGGCCAGATTTCCTATCAATCCCCTTTCAAATTTCTATGTGCATTTGAACCATAACAAAATAGTTTGATAGAAACAGATGGCATTAGGAATAAAGTAGTTACGAAAAGCCTGAACAAACTTGCCTGCAATATTACTTAATACCTGCTCATCTACCATAGATTATACAGAGTCAAGACAAAGTACTACCTTTAGGTAAATTTGGATAGAAACTAGGGGATAAATGGATCAGGACACTCCGATCTCATTCAATCCCCATTTTCAAAGTTACAGTCTATATATAAATTTTTATGTCCACATTATAGAAACTGTCTAAACTAGCCTACTCCTGTTCATGACCCTGATTGTTAGTGCACAGTACAGTTCAACCATAATACAAAAGGAAACATTTAAAATTTGAAGATTTTTCAGCTTTTGCCTCATATTTAACTAAAGATGTCAAAAACATTACTTAGGGTATGGCCTTATCACAAGGTTTTGTTATATACCTTTCCCAAGTAGGCTTCTGCAATTTCCTTCATTTTTGTGAGCACCATAGAAGAAATTTCTTCAGGGTAAAAAGACTTGCTTTCTCCTTTGTATTCTACCTGAACCTTGGGACGACCTCCATCACTTACTACATCAAAAGGCCAGTGCTTCAAATCAGCTTGAACTACTGTGTCTTCAAATCTACGTCCAATCAGGCGCTTGGCATCTGTAAAATTTCAACCATTTAAGTACAATTAAACAAAAAAAAAAAGTTAAAATATAGAAAACAGAAAATATTTCTCCTGCCACAAAACCATGTGTTGTACTAGGGTATGTTTCCATGTTATAGCAGTGTTCCATTTCCACTTTTCCCCCCCATCTGTGGCCTGTGCCACAGGCGGCACAGTGGTGCAGTGGTTAGCACCGCAGCCTCACAGCTCCAGCGACCCAGGTTCAATTCTGGGTACTGCCTGTGTGGAGTTTGCAAGTTCTCCCTGTGTCTGCGTGGGTTTCCTCCGGGTGCTCCGGTTTCCTCCCACATGCCAAAGACTTGCAGGTTGATAGGTTAATTGGCCATTATAAATTGCCCCTAGTGTAGGTAGGTGGTAGGGAAATATAGGGACAGGTGGGGATTAGTGTAGGATTAGTATAAATGGGTGGTTGATGGTCGGCACAGACTCGGTGGGCCGAAGGGCCTGTTTCAGTGCTGTATCTCTAAAGCCAATGATGTGGGGAAAACAGTATTGAAATCCTGTCCTCAATCTCACCCATATACAACAAGAAGGCTCTCTTTCTCCTCTCCAACACCACCCCCCACCAACCCTTGGGACCAGTGATCCTCCAAAAGCTGCAGTCAACTTAGCGGAAAGAATCAAAAGGAGGGGGTGGAACTACCCAATCTCTAATTCAATACCACAATATATTTACCCAGTAAGCTGTAGTGTTAAACAAGTTTGTTAACCTGGTTACTCAAGTACACCACAGCTGTTATCTTAAAAGACTGAAAATTAAAAGCACACAAACACATTTCTGGATGAGAACATATAATCAGAGGAATTAGTGTACCTTACATTGCAAAACCAAAGCATACTTGATGGTATCAGAACTTGTTCCTTTAAGTAGAGAACTTTGTTGACTCACCAAAGACTGTGTTGGTTGGGTTCATTGCCACTTGGTTCTTTGCTGCATCACCAATAAGCCTTTCTGAATCAGTGAAAGCAACATAGCTTGGAGTGGTTCGGTTGCCTTGGTCATTGGCAATAATTTCAACTTTTCCATGCTGGAAGACACCTACACAGGAGTAGGTTGTCCCAAGATCAATACCAACTGCTGGTCCCTTGGACATTTTGCCTGCAAAAGAAAAAAGTAGTCATTCTTAGTATCTATTCAACAACATAGACTGAACCTAATGTTTTAGGAAGGTTGTATGAATTTCCAAAAGGAATTTTTACAAAATTGAGTAATATCAATAACTAAATGCTATGTACACTTGAGAGTTAGGATACAGAATTACCTCAACTCCTCCCAGTAACAAAATCAATCAAGTCTCAAGATATATTCGTATAAGCATCAGTCTCCTCTTTCAACAGCCACTGTGCAGCCAAATAGCCTAACAGGGAGCAGACAGATCACTGAACAAGACCTTGATGATCTCCCACTAGAGCAGTATTGTCCACTACATTAGCCACAGGTAGCTAATTGGAATCCAGATGTGGAAATCACATTTCTAATCAGTTAATTAAAAAAAATGAGCAACAGAAACATTGGAAGCAAACTCAATAACCATTCACACAGTATTTGCATTTCAACTTGTTCATTTTGTTAGTTAAAACAGACAAAAAGCAGAATGCACATGTGTTTTGATCACTACGAGTAGGCCATTCAGCATCAAGCCTATTCCACCATTCAACACCATGGCTGAACAAGACCACTTTTACTTCTGTGGTTACTGAATGGTGGTGTTTAAGTGTACATATAAACATACTTGTACATCAATGCAGATATGCACTTCCTACTAAATAAATACATGTGGCTCATCAGCAATTTCTACTGGACAGCAGTGAGCTATAAAACATCCTAAATCAAGAATAGAACACATTTTAAACATAATCCCAGTTTTGAGAAAGGTAATTAACTGCTGTCATCTCTTGGATTATAATTCTTCAAATCCACATTGGACTGCAAATAGAACAATCCTCAAGCATCCCATTTTCCTGCTGATTAATTCTCAACATCTTCCAAAACTTATTTGGACATGAAACAGACATTCTTCAAATATAGCAACTCGGGCAATTTACCGCACCAGGCTTCACACATCTGCAACAAAACTCATTTACCCAGTGACTAAAAAAAAATTAATGAAAACATTATTAGTGTTTCATATGCAATTATTTTATTTCAATTCATTTAAGGTTACAAGACCAGACTCACAAACCACGAGTAGCAATCTTAATAAGGCAGCATGTGCCTATATCCCTGAATTAAAATGATTTGCTAATAAAAGACGGGAGATAAAACACTGAGGTTGGTTAACATGCTTTTAACTTTCAGCTCTCAAAAAAAACTTACACAGAAAAAAAACCCCAAGTCTATTCTCACTTTGTGCGAATGAGAATAAAACCCGGTTTATTGAGGGGAAAGGTCACATTTATACATAAAGGATGCAAAAGATGTTGAGATTAGGATTTGTCTAAGGCAGTCATCTCACCTCTAGATATCCACAACAGTAGTAAGTTTAACTACTTAAACCATGGTCAATGGGAAAAAATCCTAATAAATTAAGTGCAAATTTTCAAAAATAAATGCAGAAAACGACAAAAGGATGTTTTCCATGATTCATTCAATAACAATTAATTCAATAAAAATGTTTTAACTGGCTACAGCCACACTAAATGCAACACATTTTTGGAAATAAGTTATCATATACAATACGTACTCTTTTTTTTCCCCCAAAAAATAGAATGGCAATTTATCACCGGCTCTTTAAATTGTAGGAAATCTTCTCCCGCTACTCTCTGCAAACTCGCAATGCGGCTCAAAGCGCTTTTGCCAATCACCGCAGAAGCTTCTGGAAAGAACTGGAACCTTCTAACCAATTAGAAATGCGCCCTCCAGCATTACGTCACACACTCCCGCCCCACCCCCACCCCCACCCCCAAGGCGCTGAAGCGACCAATCGGAGGAAGCCGCCGGTCACCCTGTGAAAGGTGAGCGGTTTAGCGGCTCGGGCTGTGGAACGATCTGGAAAGAGCTTGATGTTTTCAGGTTACCGTCAATGGCTGCTCCTTCAAAGGGAGGCTTTTAGCTGCAGCTAAGGGTGTAAGTCTCTTAAACAAAGTAAAAGACTTATTAACCCATAAATTACTGCCCCCTCAAAAAAAACAGTTTCTCATTATCACATTTTAAAACCCTCTGTATTGGATTCATCATCCAATAAAGAAACCAACAATAGGAATTCGTCATTGCACATGCTTGCCAGCTTACATCTTTCAGCTGAGTCCGAAGGATGGGTTATAATTCAAAACTTTCCCAGACCAATATTTCCTGCAGTTTCAGTTTTTCCCCCCCTCTTATTTCAAATTGAAATCATTCAAGTTATGATCTGGATCACTTCGCTTTTGTTTAGAGTTCGCAGTTACGATGCACCGCCTTTTAAAGTGCCCCATATCTTATTTTATCTCTTCCAAGCCAGAACAGAGTTGGAGTACATTCGTCCTGGGTGCAGAACGTCATTAATAGGGATGAATGCTGAGATTATTTTTGGGTTGCAGTTTCCGAGCCTGTGAAATGTGAGGCCAAAGATCCACTCCAGTATGGACTTATTCTAAGCCCACTAGCAAACACAGATGGATCCTTCATTTTAGCATGGGGAATAGGATTCACAACAGAATGCTTTGTCTGCACAGAAATGGAATGGATGCAGGCACCACCATCTAAACCAATCAGCGGACTGACGTTGACAGGGGAAATGGATGTCTCTTCAGCAAGCAGCAGTTCTTCATCCATCAGGCCACGAGGACTAAAACATTTACATTTTATTTGTCTGGGATCCTGAGAAGGGCAGATGTCACTTGCCTCTTGCTGTAATGACAAATGGACTTCCAAATGCCACTGAGCAGAATAGAATGCGCCAACATAAGGCTCTACAACAGTTATTAATATATTTCTCCGTTTTGCTTCTGCCACATTCCTTTCTGTCCAGAAGCTTGCTGATTTAAGGCTGGGATACAGTTCCATGTGTTCTCCCCCCGGTACAGTTTGAGTTGAGTCTTTACCTTGAGTGGGACAAGCTACTCAAATATAGGGCAAATCACAGTTGAGCCCAATGCAGTTCTCAATGTCTACACATACTGTTATTTCTTTTTTTTATTCTAGTTAGTATTTTATGTACTTCTATAAGATCTCTTTCACATTCTCTTAATTTTTTCTTGTCTTTCCTCATTGTTAAAAATTTGGGTTCAGTGACAGCAGTCACTACCTTAAGACCGTGAACATCCTACTTTTATGGGAGGTGATCTTCATCGTCCTTTATCTACTTTTAAAATAGTGTAACCTGGAAGTGTAAAAATAACATCCATTTTATCACCTGAACCACACATTGATGTCTTTTGAATAAGTGCTTCTTAAATCTCTGAAGGTGTATCAAGTATAGTAATCACTTGGTGAGCGGAGACCAGTCATGAATAGGTCAAATGCTTTATTTCACAGAAAGCTGAACATATAGAACAGCAGTTATGGTTATTAATTACTACACTATATTTTAGTGTATTTATACAAAATAATGAAAATGCCAAGCAGGATGATGCTTAACTGTCTTCCAGCATTCTAACCTCTTAGTTTCAGCGAAAGGCCTTGCAGCTTTCTCTTTAGAAACCTGATTGAGGCATTCAAAAGGGAATTAGACAGTTATATGAAAAGGAAGAATGTGCAGGGTTATGGGGAGAAGGCAGGGGAGTGGTACCAGGTGAAATGCTCATTCGGAGAGCCGGTGCAGACACTAGGGCTGAATGGCCTCTTTCTGCACTGTAACAATTCTGTGATTCTTGTTCTTCTGTCTTTGTTTCTTTAACTCCCTTTGTGGCTAGCAAGGAATCAAAGGCTTTCCAACATGTGTGGGTGTGAGGTGTTTTCTAATTGCCAAGGTAGGTGAAAAAGTTACATATTATTTACTACTTTCTGGCCAGAAGATGACACAAATGAACAAACAGATAGGGAACATAGGAGTAGGCCATGCAGCCCCTCGAGCTTGCTCCGAAATTTAGTTAGATCATGGCTGATCAATATCTCAACCCCATTTAACCGCTTTGCTCATTAATACAAAGCTATCTCATTGTCATCTTAACCACCTTTTGTCTCAGAGCCTCTTTTAATTTAATTCATGTGAATACAGTATGTTTGAAAAAACAACCAGTGGGGTTTGGAGTCCACCAGCTGCACTCAGGAAAAACAGGCCTACGTACAGTCTAACAGATGTGCTAAAAGGAACCGCTTGTTAGGCCGCACCCAACAAGTTGTTTTTTAAAAAAATATACTTACCTGAATGTGAAGCCGAGAAGAAAAATAAAAATTAACTTCTGTTTATACAGTGCTTTTCATAACTTCTGGATGTCCCAAAGCCCTTTACATCTGATGAAGTACTTTTTGAAGTACAGTCACTGCTACAATGTAGAAAACGCACAGCCAATTTGTACATGGCAAGCTCCCACAAACAGCAATGAGATAATGAGCAGATAATTTGTTTTAGTGATATTGGTTCATGGATGAATATTGGCCAGGCCACTAGGGAGAATTCCTCTGATCTTCTTCAGAATTGTGCCATGGAGCCTTTTGCACCCACCCAAGGGGCAGACAGGACCTTATCTTACATCCCATCTGAAAGGCAACATTTCCAACATTGCAACACTACCTTAGTACTGCACTGAAGTGCCAACCTAGATTTTGTGCTTGAATCTCTAAAGTGGGATTTGAACCCACCTTCTTCTGAGTGAAAGGCAAAAGTGCCACCACAGAGGCACAGTTGACATGAGAATCGACAGAAGCATGAGTGGTTTTCCTAATTCTCCTGACCCAATGTTTCTTTTTCCCTGTCAACTCCTTCCTCACTTACCTGAGGGCCACTGCAACATCATTGGCCGGATCTTCAATTGTGGGAGCTGCCTGTTGCTCTCTGCAGCTCACTGGCTCAATGGAAATTATACAATAATGCAGCATAGAAGGCGGCCATTTGGCCTGAGGCCCAATATTGGTAGCTCCTTGTGCCTTACTGTTTACATGCAAGGATTGTTACCTGTGCCCCACCTACCCAAAAATTAATGCGACCTAATTTCTAGAGTATGAAGAATATCTACTATTAATTTCACAAAGGAAGCATAGACTCACTTTGGAACCCTGAAAGTGGTAGGCTATTCTTTTCCCTTCAGCACCACTCTTGAGTGCTGTTGCTGACAATCCTGCTCCACCCCACTCCCCCTGCCATAGCTGCACTAATGGAAGAGTTTCTCACTTCTGTAAGCAGTGAGTATGAAATCTTGCAAGAGCAGGAGCCATTGTCCCAGATGCACAGGTACTTTCAACCAGCAACAGCATTGAGGCAAAGTAGCCTGTTCCCATCCATTAATGCTGGCAGTGAGGTAGGAATAGTCCGAAAGGAAGAGGAAATGAATGCCAATGAAGGGTGGAGGAAAACTGAGGGACCTGGATAGTAATGTAGAGGGAGGGAAGAAGGCAGAAGGTGGGAGTTGTGCTTTGGTAGGTGGAATGCTGGGACAGCTGTGAGTGACACTGGGGGTGAGACAGGAAGGAGAGTGCTAACATTAACTGAGATGCAATGAACAGGGATAGTGCCAACATTAATTAAAACAGGAAGGTGCTAGCGTAAACTCAGTATGGTGATCTTCTCGTCCAACTCTCCAATCCACACTCCCTTCAACAAGACTGCTGCCGCGTCCAAAGAATTACCCCATAAAGAATCAAAAAAAAGTGTTACATTTCCCAGCACTGACATCTAACACTTAAATGAGGACAAATATTGAAAATAAATGTATTCTTAAAAGGTAAAAAACTAGTATTTAATGTGCAAATAGCAATAAATATAGGTACAACTCATGTCCAACAAAAACATTTAAACTCATATACATTTTACAGTTTGGAAAAAAAAAATTAAAAGATGCATTTCTGATTCACATTCAGTTAACTGTTGCAGTATTTTTTTCATAAATTATAATTTTCCCCAAAATATACTTTGAAATAAGTGCAACAAAGGCAACTATATGCAAAAATGCTTTAAAAAATTACAAAGTAGAGACAAGTTTTGCATTATAATATAATGCAAATATAAGTTGTTGTTATAACAAAATAACTTATACTGTGCTCTCCTTATCCAATGTATTTATTTGATCTTCAGAGATATTGTTAGTATATCGCTTCATTTGTTCCTCTGAATGTATCTGACTTGTGTAATGCATGCCAAAAGTGGGTTCTGTACAAGAACAAAAACAAAGAAATAGTTTTAATTTCAAATTTGCAAAACTTAACTCAGATTTAACAATAATGACAATTCCAGCACTCATCACAACTATGAAGCATTTCTAATTATAGAATTGCAACTTAACAAATTTAGTGCAGAGATTTCATGAACCTTATTAAGAATATTTGTACCAGTAAACTGAAGCAAAAGCTTCATTTAGGCCAACAAGCTTTAATGTTGTGGTACTGTTCTTATCATAATTTTAATTCATCACTTCAAATTGGTCCCATCACTATTACTACCAGTGGCAGATCTGTAATCGCCTCAGTGTTATGCAGCAGTTCAAGATGCTCTCTTGAGAAACAAGCCAGGTTTATAACTGCAGTGCTAGCATGTTTCATAAACCTGCCCTTAAGCTTCGATGAAACACTGTTGGGCTTCAGTGCTGAATATGGAAATAGGATGGTAAACAACAGTTTAGAAAATTCAATTTGAGGTGTGGAGTGAGACCATGTGACCTGAAGTCCCATCATTTAAAGAACCTATGGACAGAGGTGCTGAATTTTCACTTGTACTTCAGTGTCATCAGTAAAGATGATTGTAAACAGGAAATTGTACTTGGAAAAACAGCAAGGACAATTTCTGCAAGTTGAAGAGAGCTGTGCTGTCAATATAGATAAGTAATAGATTACGAACAGAGGAAAAATTGTTTTGTCAAGAACACCATTGTAACCAATTCAATTCCATCATAAGTATACTAAAGTTATGATGACTCTTGTAAAAATAATTTGTACAGATGAAAAGTAGCTCTTTTGAAATTGTCTATTGTTAGGTGAAAGTACTCTGAATACCGAGGTACCAATATCATTCACAACTTACATTGCCTAATTTTGAAAACTGATTTATTTTAATCTTATTGAACAAAATTAAAGTTGATTTAATTTTCTTTGAGTTTGAGGTTTATGGAAATGATTTTTCTCAAGTATAAGGGGATGTTGTAATCTTAGTGTCATATATGCTAACAGACATGGATTGTACCAGGTCTCTTTAAACCCTTGGAAGATGAAAGCTGGTCTTCTGAGAGACAGTCTCTCTCTTATCAATAGTTTCCGACCCCTCCCTCCCCTCTCCCATCTTCTTTCTCTATCTCCCTTTATTGTTTATCATATCAGTATTAAGTGTGCAGCAAATTCAGGTCCATTCTTTCCTTCTTTCAATAATCCATAGGCTTTTGAAATCCAAGCTTGTCATCACTTAGTCATTACCCCTTGCTTTGCTTTGTCTTTGCTTGATAACTCCTTTCAACCCTGGTGATGTCTATGGGCCTTGATATTTCTCCTAACTTGTCAATTTAAAAAGAATTAAGTGTGAATTTAATATATGTGTCTCATTTTTTAAATACTATTTTTGAAGAATTCCAAAGACTAATGCTCCAAAGTAGAATTGATCAATTGCAGCAGGACAGTCAATTCATAGTAATCGTGGAACAAATTCTAAATGATTCATTTGAAATGCTACCAAAGTCCTTCGGAGATCATCTTCCCTAGCTTACCTCGATTATTGTTTTCTGGTCGAACATGTTCTTCATTACTTGACTTGTTTGATCTGTTACTTTCCACCGTTAAATCAGAGTCATCTTTTTCTGAAATAAGTGAAAGCAAATTGTAAGCAGTGACAAAGTCTTCAGGGTTCTTTTTGTTCTACCATGCATTAGACCCTGTATGGTAAATTAACCTAGCCTGTGCTCTCAGTGAGAACCACAATTGTAAAAGGCAAAGGTGGGAGATAAAGTACCGAATCTTAGCACCTTTGAACAAGATGGTAGTACAATTGGTAGTGCAGGATCTGTGAATCTACTCATATCCATTATATTGAGCATTGGCTGTAATGTTCAAACAGTTGGATAGCTTGCCAACTCTCACTGTCAAAGCTCATACCTATCTAATGGGTACTAGGGTGAGTTAGTGAAGGGCAACTACAAGTGAAACTGTTTTCAGCAGAGAAGCCTGTACTTATCATGGGGTTGGAGAAACAGCAGGAAATTTTCAAAGTTTAAAAATTGCATTAAAAGTACACTTACGTTTTCTCCACTTTAAATGCTCCTTCCTTATTTTTAGCACGAACAATTGGAACACAATGAGTAAAGCACAGATCAGGAAAGCTATGAGTATCAGTAACAGGGCACTGCTCTGCTTCATTTGTTGTTTCTCCTGCTTTCCATTATTTTCCACTGTAAAGGATACAAGCAAGGTTAATAATGACTGCCTGTTAAGTAGAAACCATACAGCAATCCTTTTTTTGCCTGGTCTTTATATTACTGACAATTGTAGTAAATAATCCCTCCAAGAGCATAAAGACACAGTAATTGCATTCAGGCACCACTTCCCCGACTGAATTAATTAAAAAAAAATTCCCATCACTGTACATTTTCCATAAAACAGATATGTTAGGATGGGCCAAAAGGCTTTCCCTGCCCATATTTATCTTGGGACGCTTGTCAAGGCTTTGCCTCTCTGCTCTGTGGACAGTGCAGAAACCCATCCATTCAGGGTAGTGAAGACCGAATGCGGGTAAAATTGGTCATGGGCTATAGTGAGTCAACAGCATGTTTTAAACCCTGATTTCATTGAAGTCAATGGAAAAGAAAATTAGACTGTGTATCAAACAGACTTCCAATACGCTATTACACATTTCGTGCCATCAACCAAGACCAATTTCACACTCACTGTTACTTGAGGGTAATACTGAAACTTTAAACTCTGTAAAGGAATTCTTCTCCGCTTGTAGAGACAGAGTTGCTCCAGGTATCACTCATTACAATGAATAGTTATTTCTTGACTATAATATTTCTTCCAGTGTCTTTTTGCCTATTTCATTGTGGATTTTATAATAGCATAAAAATTAATTTGTAAACTGACTTACTGATTTGAGTGTTTCCACATTTTACTGTGGAAATAGTTTTTTCTTGTTCCATTGATGAAGTGTTTGTTATACTCCAGGCACTTGTAGAGTTGAATATGGTCCCTTCTGAAAAATACGTGCAGAGTTGTACTTTGCATTAATGCACAGAACAAAGTAAAATAATTATTGATGAATGGATACTTAGTATAAACATATTGAGCTATGTAAGGAGTGTTCAGGCTAGGCTGAATCATGGTCTGAAGTACAAGGTTAAACTCTATCACTCCATGAAATCTGTTTTTCATAAGACGCACAGTTTTAATTTTCTGTGTGTTTGTAGTTACAGTCTATGCCAATTAATTTAAAGTCCTTTTTGCTTGCTGTTTTTGGTCAGTTATCTACTAATTTGAATTGAGCATTTTCATAAAACAGCACAGGAGACCTTTTTGTACAACTTCGATTTAAGTAATGATATTTTGAATTTAAAAACTTCATTCAAGTTTGAGGAGTAAACTTTAACCTGTTACTTAGGATGTCAGGCAATATCAGTGAATGTTTGTTTGCTGTGTGATAAAACTGTTCAAGAGTATTGCAACTGTGACCATCAGTATTTCTGTTGTGATAAATCACCAGTTGACTATGAGTAAATTCGACATTCAACATTTCAAGTTAAAGAATTTTCTGAACTGATCAGTCTCTTAATACTGTTAACTGCAACTCTTACATATTTTATATTTTATAACTGATAGTTTGAGGACTCAGTATGTTCAAAAGCAAATACAATACAACTCTATGTTTTATGATTGTTTTCAAACTTTTCTGTGTGTAAGATCCCTTGAAAGTATTGACACACTCCCAAAGACCACTAGTCCTAATTTCTGAAAGATAATGGGCAGGGTTTTGGGTCAGGACCCCAATGTCAGGATCAAATGGGGGTCCCTACCCTGCACTGTGCCGGGGGCAGTAACCCGGCAGTCATTTTCCTTGAATTGGCCAATTAATGGCCAGAGGGCATGCTTGCCTCCAGACAGCTGGCCTTTTCCCAATGCTGCAAAGGGTTCATAAACCAAGTGGAAAATTCCAGTCTGCCTCTGATAATTGGCCTTTTACTTACCTTCATTGGCTACCCACCACATGTGGATGGATAGCCCTTCTGCCCCCGATTCTGTCTCTGAGAAAGTGACCTGGGGGTTGGATGGTGCCAGCAAATTGGCATGCTGGCCGGCAGTGCGAAACTACACACCAACTGCCTCTGTTCTCACCCCCATATTGGGGCACAAAATCTGCCCAATGTCACTACTCAAAGAAAAACAGCAATATCACTGCAGAAAAGGTACCAGACTCAAACCAGGAAATGAAACAAAGCAACAAATTGCATTGAAATGACACATTTATCGCAAGGCTTTTCACAGAGGTGTAATCAGACAAAAATGGATGCAGAGTCAAAGGAAATATTAGGAATGGTTGATCAAAGAGATGGATTTTAAAGAGAGTCTTAAAAGAGGTGAGAGAGGTAGAGAGGCAGAGGGATTAAGGAATGGAATTCCAGAGCATAGGGCCTAGATAGTTGAAGTGGTGTCAGCGGTGGATGAAGGGAGGGAGGAATGTGCAAACGTCCAGTCAGAATAATAGAGATTTGGAAGGGAGGGGGAAAGGCCATGATAGGATACAAACACGAAGATGGAAAATTTAAATTTCAGATTTTGGGGCTTGGTACCCAATGTAGGTCAGCAAGGACAGGGGTGAATGGTGTGTGTGTCCTCATGTGGGATAAGTTACAAGCAGCAGAGTTTTCAATGAGCTGTAATTTACAGAGGGTGGAGAATGGAAGGTCGGCCAGGAAAGCATTGGAATAGTTCAGCTCGTTTATGCCATTTCTCTAGAGTTTCTGCTGATTTCCTATTGAAGTTACGGAAGGAGATTGGGAGAAGTTTATGGAATTTCAGGACCAATATATTTAACCAGTACACATTTAAATCTCCTTTATTAGTCCATGCTTATCTGTGTGGCTGTTCATTTTTGCTGAGATTATTGTTTCTAAAAGCTTCCCCACCACCAACATGAAACTGATTGGTCTGTAATTGCCAGGTTTAGCCTTCTCCACTTTTTTAAACAAGAGTGTAACATTTGAATTCCCCAGTCCTCTGGCATGACCCTTGTATCTAAGGGGAATCGGAAGATTGTGACCAGTACCTCCACAATTTCGACCCTGACAGCTGCATTTAAATTACTTAAAAAAGGGGAAAGTTTTTTTTTAAAAAACCTTCAGTGATAAGGTGAGTAGTACTACTTAAATTAGAGTAATTTATTAAGGACTTTAGATTGTAGTGGGTAGTGTTTGGAGTAGAATAAGACCCCTCGTGTAATTAGTATTTTTTAAAGGGAGTAACTAAATTAATTTAAAGGTAAGTCATGGCAGGAGAGCTCAGACCCGTGATATGGTCTTCTTGCGTTATGTGGGAAATCAGGGACGCTTCCAGTGTCCCTGACGACCATGTGTGCAGGAAGTGTATTCGTCTGTAGCTAATGGCTACCCATATTACAGAGCTGGAGCGGAGGGTGGATTAATTGTGGAGCATCTGCGATGCTGAGGATGTCATGGACAGCACATTTAGTGAGGTGGTCACACCACAGTTAATGGCTGCACAGGCAGAAAAGGTGACCACCAGACGGAGTAGTCGGCGCAGGCAGGTAGTGCAGGAGTCCCCTGTGGCCATCCCCCTCTCAAACAGATATACTGCTTTGGATACTGTTGGGGGGATGACCTCCCAGGGGAAAGCAGCAACAGCCAGGTCCGTGGCACCACGGAGGGCTCTGCTGTACAGCAGGGAAGGAAAAGGGGTGGAAGAGCTATAGTGATAGGGGATTCTATTGTAAGGGGTGCAGATAGGCATTTCTGTGGCCACAAACGAGACTCCAGGATGGTATGTTGCCTCCCTGGTGCTAGGGTCAAGCGTGTCTTAGAGCGGCTGCAGGATATTCTGAAAGGGGAAGGTGAGCAGCCAGAAGTCATGGTTCATATTGGTACTAACGACATAGGCAGGAAGAGAGATTAGGTCCTGCAAAGTGAATATAGGGAGTTAGGCAGAAGGTTAAAAAGCAAGACCTCAAGGGTTGTAATCTCAGGATTACTCCCTGTGCCATGTACTAGTGAGGGTAGGAATAGGCAAATTAATGCGTGGCTGAAGAGCTGGTGTAGTTGGGAGGGCTTCAGCTACTTTGATCATAGGGATCTCTTCTAGTGCAGAGGTGACCTGTACACGAGGGACGGGTTGCATCTGAACTGGAAGGGGACCAATATCCTTGCAGGGAGGTTTGCTAGTAATACTCGGGAGGGTTTAAACTAGTCTTGCAGGGGGGTGGGACCCAAAGTAGTAGTCTCTCCGATGAGATAGTTGAGGCAAATGTAGAGGTTAAAGCAAGCAAGTCCAGTAGGCAGGCTGGGCAGGGGCAGGATAGGGAGCGTGGAAGGTCTGGTAGGCTAAACTGCATTTACTTTAATGCAAGAAGCCTTACAGGTAAGGCAGATGAACTCAGAGCATGGATCGGGCTATGGGATTGTGATATAGCTATTACGGAAACGTGGTTGAGGGATGGGCAGGACTGGCCGCTCAATGTTCCGGGGTACCGAAGCTTCCAGCGTGACAGAGGTGGAGGTTAGAGAGGAGGGGGAGTTGCACTATTGATCAGGGAGGACATCACGGCAGTACTTAGAGAGGATATCCTGGGGGGAGCGTCCAGCGAGGCTATATGGGTAGAACTTAGAAATAAGAAAGGGGTGATCACTTTGATGGGATTATACTATAGGCCCCCCAATAGTCAGAGGGAATTGGAGGAGCATATATGTAGGGAAATCACAGATAGGTGTAGGAATTATAGGGTTGTAACAGTAGGTGATTTTAACTTCCCTAATATTGACTGGGACTGCCTTAGTGCTAAGGGATCAGATGGGGAAGAATTTGTTAAGTGTGTCCAGGATAGTTTTCTGAAGCAGTATGTGGATGGCCCTACTCGAGAAGGAGCTACACTCGACCTCCTCTTGGGAAATGAGGCTGGGCAGGTTGATGTGTCAGTTGGACAGCACTTTGGGACCAGTGACCATAACTCTATTAGCTTCAAGATCGTTATGGAAAAGGATAGGACTGGTCCTCAGGTTGAAGTCCTAAACTGGGGGAAGGCTAATTTCGATGGCATCAGACAGGAACTCTCAAAAGTTGAATGGGAGAGGCTGTTTACAGGTAAAGGGATGTCTGGCACGTGGGAGGCTTTTAAAAATGAGATAGGAAGAGTTCAGGTCCAGCATGTTCCTGTTAGATGGAAGGGCAAGGCTTGCAAGTTTAGGGAACCTTGGTTGATGAGGGATATTGAGGGTCTGGTCAGGACAAAGAAGGAGGCATATGTCAGGTATAGGCAGCTGGGATCAAGCGAGTCCCTCGAGGAGTACCGGGATGTAGGAGTACTCTTAAGAAGGAAATTAGGAGGGCGAAAAGGGGCCATGAGATTTCCCTGGCAGGTAAGATAAAGGAGAATCCTAAAAGATTCTATAAGTATATTAAGAGTAAAAGGGTAGCTAGGGAGCGAGTAGGTCCCCTTAAGGACCAGTGTGGTAACCTATGTGTGGAGCCACGGGAAATGGGCGAGGTCTTACATGAATACTTCTCGTCTGTATTTACCATGGAGAAGGTCATGGAAGATAGTGAGTTCAAGGGAGGGAACGGCGATATCCTGGAGCATATCAACATTACAAAGGAGGAGGTGTTGGAGGTTTTGAAGCGCATTAAGGTGGATAAATCCCCAGGGCCTGACCAGGTGTATCCTAGGATGCTTTGGGAAGCAAGGGAGGAGATTGCTGGGGCCCTGGCAGAGATTTTTGTATCATCATTAGCCACGGGTGAGGTACCAGAAGACTGGAGTTTAGCTAATGTTGTGCCTTCATCCAAGAAGGGCAAGCAGGGATAAGCCAGGGAACTACAGGCTGGTGAGCCTTAACATCAGTGGTGGGAATGTTATTGGAAGGGATTCTGAGAGACATGATTTATATGCATTTGGAAAGGCAAGGTCTGATTAGGGATAGTTAGCATGGCTTTGTGCGTGGGAAATCATGTCTCACGAATTTGATTGAGTTTTTTGAGGAGGTGACCAAGAGGATTGACGAGGGCAGGGCGATGGACGTTGTCTACATGGACTTTAGCAAGGCCTTTGACAAGGTGCCACGTGCAGATGACACCAAAATTGGTGGTATTGTGGACAGTGAAGAAGGTTGTCTAAGGTTACAACAGGATATAGATAAACTGGGAGAGTGGGCAAGGGATTGGCAAATGGAATTTAACGCAGACACGTGCGAAGTGATGCATTTTGGGAAGTTAAACCACGGCAGGACATACACTGTGAATGGCAGGGCCCTGGGGAATGTTGTTGAGCAGAGAGACCTTGGGGTGCAAGTACATAGTTCCCTGAAAGTGGCAACACAGGTCGACAGGGTGGTGAAGAAGGTATATGGCATGCTTGTACTCAATGCCTTGGCCGATGAAGGCAAGAGTTGGGACGTCATGTTACAGTTGTACATAACGTTGATTAGGCTGCACTTGGAGTACTGTGTGCAGTTCTGGTCGCCGCACTACAGGAAAGATGTGATTAAGCTGGAGAGGGTGCAGAAAAGGTTCACAAGGATATTGCCTGGTTTGGGGGGCTTGAGTTATAAAGAGAGATTGGACAGGCTGGGTCTGTTTTCCCTGGAGCGAAGGAGGCTGAGAGGGGACATGATGGAGGTATATAAAATTATGAGAGGCATAGATAGGGTAGATAGCCAGAGTCTGTTTCCCATGGTAGGGGTGTCTAAACTAGAGGGCATAGATTTAAGGTGAGGGGGAGGAAGTTTAAAGGGGATCAAAGGGGTACATTTTTCACACAAAGAATAGTGGGTATCTGGAATGAGCAGCCTGAGGAGGTGGTGGAGGCAGGAACAGTAGCAACATTTAAGAGGCATCTGGACAGGTACTTGATTGAGAGATATGGAATTAATACAGGCAGGTGGGATTCGTATAGATAGGCATTATGGTCGGCATGGACGCGGTGGGCCGATGGGCCTGTTTCTATGCTGTACGACTCTATGACCTCCCTCAGTAACCTAGTATGCATCCTATCCAGACCAGGTGACTTAACCACTTTTATAACTGCCAGCCTTTCTCATACCTCCTCTTTATTCCTTTTTATCTCATCTGGTATCCTAACAACCTTCTCGTTTACTGTAGCTTTGGCAAATTTCTCTTCTTTGGTTCACACTGATGCAAAGTACTCATGTATTACCTTAGTCAGCCATGCCCCAACTGTCCAATTCTGGGCTCCACCCTTAGGAAGGATGTAAAAGCTTTGGAAAGGGTACAGAAGAGAAGTACTAGAATCGTTGTCGGGATGAAGGATTAAAGTTACATGGAGACTGCAGAAACTGGCGTTCTCCTTAGAGCAGAGAAGGCTAAGAGGAGATTTGATAATGTGCTTAAGAAGATAAATCTTTAAGTCAGGAAATAAGGAGAAACTGTTTCCAGTGACTGAAGGATTGACTACTAACGGGCACAGATTTAAGGTGATTGGCAAAAAAAAAGCGGCGGCATGAGAAAAAAATGTTTAAGGTAATGAATTATTAGGATTTGGAATGCATTACTTGATAGCATGGTGGATACAGATTCAATAGTAGCCTTTAAAAGGGAATTGGATAAATACCTGAAGAAGAAAAAAAATGGATACAGAGAAAGAGCAGGAAAATGGAACTAACAGGATTTCTTTTCGAAAGAGCTGGCACAGACCCGATGGGTAGAATGGCCTTCTGCAACGTGGTACTCTATGAATTGGAGAAGAGCAGAAGATGGAGAGGAACATCAGGGCCAATATTGACATTTGAAGAGGGGGACATAATCCATACGAAAAATACTAAGAACAGAGATACATTATTCTCATCCTGCTGAACTGATTGATTACTCCTATTGAATAGAGTGTATAAGTAGATTAAAGAGCCATTACATTTACAGACACCTGTATGTTAAAAATTAGAGTGCATTACTAATTCATATTTATGAATATTGAGGAAATATATTTGATCAACATATAGAATATGACTATTGCATACCATTTGTCTCTGTGTTGTTTTCAGTTGAATTGTGGAGATTGCTGTTACTTACTGAAAAATTAGAAAATTGAGTTAAAAAGATATCATGGCTATAAAAATTATAATTTTAAAAAGAAGATATTTTTGTTTTATAAACAGCTAACTCACAGGTGAATGCGTCTGTTTTATGCTGAAAGGTACTTTGTTGAATCTCTGTGATAGGTAACTCCGTGCTGGGTGTTGAGTTTCGACTCGATGCTGTCTCACTTATTGCTGGTGGGGGGAAAAAAATCTCAGGTTTCAATCCAAGAAGGGGTAGTAAATGTTTTCAAACAAATAATATAAATGTTCATTTGGGTCAGTTGGCAGCATTCTCATTTGGGGATTAAAAATTGTGGGTTCATGCCCAATACCATAATCTTGGCTGACACTATTGTCAAATATGCCATCTTTTAGGATATTAAATCAAAGTCTCATCTGCCCGTTCAGACTTAAGAGGACCTATTGCACTTTTTCAAAGATGAGTACAGACTTCTCCTGGTGTCCTGGGTAACATTAATCCTCAGCCAACACCACAAAAAACAGATAATTTGCCATTCATTTCATTTTATTTGTGGGATTTTGCTTTATACAATTGGCTGCTTATTTGTCTCCAAAATAACAGCAACTACATTTCAAAAAATAATTAATTGGCTGTGAAGTATTTTGGGATGTCTTAAAGATGCATAAGGTGCTACATAAATGCAAGCCTTTCTTGTTTAAATTTAGACTGATACTTGAATGCAATACTGAGGGAATGCTGCATTGTTGGAACTACTATCTTTTGAACCAGATAACAGCCTGTTCTGGAAGTGCAAGTGGCTGTTAAGATCTCATTGGCATATTCAAAGCAAAACAAAACAGAGTGTTTTTCAGCATTTTTCCCTCAATCAACACTATCAAAAGAACATATTTATTGGGAGTTTATCTCATTAATATTCACGAATCATCGTTATGAAAAATGTCTGCTTGTGCACCTAAGTAAGTCAGCACTTTTGAAAAGGTTTTTAGAAGTGCGAAGTGGAGATGTTTAAGCAGAAATGCAAGTATTATTTAATACCATTAAACTGTTTTTCCATTTGTTTCTGCTACAGCTCCAGTAAAATGAAAAGAGGCAGTATGCTGATACTGCTAACTGGAACACTTCATCAATATTTCATTACTCTGACAGTAGAAGAGGCAGTGCATTGAACAGACAAAGACAATACTGCATAACAGCTACAACTAAACACAAAATAGGACAATCATCATATAAGAAATAAACAACTGGACAACTTCATTTTAACTTCAACCAAAAATATTTACCAAAGAGGGTAAATTCATGCCTAAATGAAAAAAGGAGGATTTTTTAAAAACAGAATTGAAAAATCCCTACATTTCTCAGTAAAGAACCCCATAAAATTACATTGTTTTGTAAAGTACAATATCTTTTTGGGCCATTAATTATAGAGAAAAAGCAGGAATTCTGCTGTTCTGCATTAAACAAATAACATCACTGCTTGAGTCTTTAATTTTATATTTCTGTATAGGTCATTGTAATTTGCGCCTTACCTAACATGAGTGTTACATATAGTGCAAAAAAAAACAGATCTATGATTTGTTTTCCTTCTGCAAGCTCAAGAGAACTCCACCTTAGATATGAAGACTACATTCAGACATGAATCAAAATATGGGCCGGAATTTTATGCACGTCGGACAGGAGCCATCCACCGACTGAAAAGTCGGTGGCGATCCCGCCCCCGCTGGGCCTGGGGATGCAGTCTGGATTTTACAGTCCCCAGGCCCTTAGTTGGTTTTATTGGAATGGAGCTGCCGGTGAATCAGCCGTTAACTGGCCACTTAAGGGCGTTGATGGGCCTGGGCCAGGCGGGCTGGTTTTTGCCACCGCCGCCCTGCGTAAAATGGCGGCAGAGGAGGGAGTGGGTCGGGAAGGGCCACCCGAGCCTCCCACTCCATTCCCCCCCACCGCCCCCGCAGCCACCATCCCACTCTTTAGGGGATGTAAAATTCCGGCCATGGGAACTATTACATTAGGCACATGGTATTCTATAACAATAGCATTTCAAATGTCACTACTGTTTCTATGTTTCTAGTGGTATGGTAGCATTGTGGTTATGTTGCAGGGCTAGTAATCCAGAAGCCTGGACTAACTAAGCAGAGACTCAAGTTCAAATCCCCCACGGCAGCTGGAGAATTTAAATTCATTTAATTAAATAAATCTGGAATAAAAAGCCAGCAATAGTAATGGTGACCATAAAACTACTGGATTGTGGTAAAAATCCATCTTGCTCACTACTGTCCTTGAGGGAAGGAAATCTGTCACCTCACACATCTGGCCAATATGTGTCTCCAGACCAACAGCAGTGTGGTCGACTCTTAACAGCCCTTTCAAATGACCTAGCAAGCCACTCAGTTGTACCAAATCACCACAAAAAAACCTCTCAGACTGCAGTGGTTCAAGAAGGCAGCTCAACACCACCTTCTCAAAGGATGGGCAATAAATGCTGGCATAGTCAGCAATACCCATATCCAGTGATTGAATAAAGCAAAGAATCTTCCACAGCTCTTTATTTGTTCTACATCCTGAAGTACATTTTGTTCAAAGTATAACATTTGTATGTAAAAACACTTTTGTTTCAGATCTGAATGAAAAATACGCAAATAAATCTTGTGCTTGTTCTAATTGTTTTACATAAGGGCTGAATTGACAGGTCTGGAACAGACACGCACTTTGGAAAGTAGAGCTGTCTGATAACTGTGTACTTAATACCTTCATTTCCTTGTTTCAGTTTAGTTTATGAACCAGCCAGGATTATCTGATAGCTGTATCACTTTAAGTGAACTTTGCACTGTAAGTATAATTCAATCCACATATCCTTTATCGTTATTGAGAGGTGAGGATGGATAGAATTTCGGATTATCAAAATTGTTTGTTTTAAAATTATTATAAGGTGGTGTGATGCCACATTGCATTGGCGTGCCATTGTGCAATGCTATCGAGTTATAGAATATGGCCTGCTATTTTTCACATAAGTGGCTTGCTGACAGGAAGAGGCAATGTGGAGAACCGTCACTAGCTACAGTAAGAGGAAAAAGATTCAGTGCACCGCCTAGTGGCCAATTATTGAATAGCATATAGAACCCTGGAACTGGTTGCCTGCTCACCCAGACAAACTAAGAGGAATGGGACAGAAAAAATACAAAATAATTTAAGCATTAAAGGGGCATTGACAACAGAGATACAAAATTGGCTAAGAGAAAGAAAGCAGAGAACAGTGGTTATCAGACTGGAGGGAAACACACAGTGGTGTCCTCCCAGGGGGCACTAATGGGACCACTGCTCTTTTTGATATATATTATACAGGGCATAATTTTAAAGTTTGCAGATGACACAAAGCTTAAAAATTGAGTAAGTAATGAGGAAGATAGTAGCACACCTCAGCAGGATATATACAGAATGATGAAATGGGCAGACACATGGCAGATGAATTTAAAACAAAGAACTGATGCATTTTGGAAATGAAAATAGAGGAGAGGCAATCTAAAATAAATGGTATAATTTTAAAGGAGGTGCAGGAACAGAGAGATCTGGAGTTCACATTACATCTTTGAAGATGACAGGACAAGTCGATAAGGCAGTTAAAAAGCATACTTTCTAAATAGAGGTATGGAGTACAAAGCAAGGAAGTTATTGTAAACCTTTATAAATCACTGGTTAGGCCACAGCTAGAGTATTGTGTCCAATTCTGAGCACTACACTTTAGGAAGGATGCTAAGCCCTTGGAGAGGATGCAGAGGAGATTTAGCAGAACTATTACCAGGGATAAGATACTTGAGTGATGTGGGGAGACTGGAGAAGCTGGGATTGTTCTCAGAGCAGAGAAAGTTAAGGGGTTAATAGAGGTGCTCAAAATTATGAGGGGGTTCTGATAGAGTAGGTAAGGAGTAACTGTTTCTACTGGTGGGAGGTGGGGCGGGGAGGGTGTCAGTGATCAGAGGTTACAGATTTAAGATAATTGGCAAAAATACATGGGGAAAATTTAGATTTTTCTTTACAAACTGGAATGCACTGCCTGAAAGAGTGGTGGAAGCAGTAACTTTCAAAAGGGAATTGGATATATACTTGAAAATGAGAAATTTGCAGGGCTATGGAGAAAGAGCAGGGAGTGGGTCTAATTAGATAGCTCTGTGAAAGATCTAGCACAGGCAGAGTGGGCTGAATGGCCTCTATCTGTGCTGTATGATTCTATAATATTTTTAAACTCTAACATCTATTGTGAACGTTTCATCCACTCAAGTTTTAACTTTGCATACTGGACACTTCTGGATCACATTTCATCACCACTCTCGCGATTAATGGGTTTGATGAATATACAATTTAATGATAAAGGTGATCGTGGGAGATGTTTTGAAGGCATAATCAAAATATCTGTTTTTGAATTTTTTCATAGATAATTGATCTGTAGTTTCAAACCAGCTGATAACAGGTAATGGTATTGAAGTAAAGTTCTGCTTGCAGCATTTGACTAAAAACAGTATTTTACCCCATTTATGGGACAATGTCAGCTCAGTTTGTATGTATCCATTATCTTGTATCCTGTTCAAGTAACAGTCTTTACATTGAGCAGAATGGGTCTCAAACTGAATACAGTTGCCAGTTAGGCTATTTTTAGTGCTGCTGATAAGTACTGATTTCTGTCCGGTGATACAGAAGTTCCCAGTGTGATCTCGACTGGCTCACTTAAAATTGACATGTTCCATAATACGTGGGAGTGAGAGAGGGGGAAACAGAAAACTATGAGGGGATTTGATGCAAGCTATTTACAGTTTAAATTATTATCATTAGTAGCTGCTTTGCAAAACCTGCATGAGTTATGCATGTGTGTTCCAAAGTAATAGCAAATACATTAATAGCATATTCCCACATATACTATACTGAGTAACACCTACTAATGAGAAGTTGGAGAAAAATATAACTTGCTGTGTGCAGGATCACTTTCATATGAATACTCATGTCTTATTGGTCTGAATTTTGCAGTCAGCAGTGAAGCAACAGCATTTACTGCTGAGCTCAAAGAAAGCTGCTCACAAAGATCTAGCAATCACTGTAACATGGATTTCACTTTTCCCAATGTTAATTTAGTTCTGGCACTAGCAATAGGGGATCTCTAACATCCAGCAGCAGTGATAATATCAAGCAGGCTAAGCAGCCAATCACATTGAAGAATTCTCACAGCCAGCAAACAAGATGTTAAAAAGCGCTCATTACCTTTCACTTTTTAATCATTTTATGCACAGCGAAATAAAGATTAGGACATACAGATGGGATTATGGTAGAAGCTAAAATACCATAAACTTTTAAAAAATGAATATTTTAAAAATCTGTGGCATTCTTTATCATAATGGAGTATAAAATTAGTCTTTTCAGGGCCCAAGAGGTTTCTCAGTATGAACTTAGTATGCTAGTAAAGACTGGGTTACACCTCAATCAACAAGGCATAACTTTTTCAAGGGTTTTTACACCGAGACTATTAGCTGAAAAGTGGAAGTTCATGCCAAATCAGGTGATATACAGATTTTTGATCTCAGGGAATCAAGAAATATGGGGAGCGGACAGGAAAGTGGAGTTGAAGCCGAAGATCAGCCATGATCGTATCGAATGACGGAGCAGGCTTGACAGTCGTATGGTCGAATCCTGCTCCTATTTCTTATGTTTTTATGTTTTCAGAAGATTTCCATCTTCAGGGGCTTCAACAGCACACCCTGTGGAGTAACAGGAAATCACTGACAGCAACTTGTGGATTTCCGTATTTAACTGCAGGTGTACAAGCACCGGAAGTTGCTGTCAGTTTCATAGTTGTAATGATGGTGAATGCTGACAGTTTCACTGAATGCTAACAGTTTCACCATCATTACAGCGGCGAAATCTGGGCTAATTTTTTAGAGAGAAGTACTGGAACTTTATTTTGCCTGATAGTACAGTGAGGTGCTCTTATATTAGAATAGTACAGGTGACAGGAGATCTGCAGGTTGCACTTCATAATATAGAGGCCCCCACACTTACAGTGTGTGGACATGCCATCAGATTGAGTTTGCTAATCCTTTGCATTTCCATTGATACAACAACCAGGTCCTTACATTGCGGAAGAATCCAACATAACCAAAATCTATCTTTATAAATAAAAGGAAGTGAGTAACACATAGAGGCCATTCGTTCCAGAAGGAAGCAACTAGGCCAAATTTGGTCTGTCTGATCTGCAGCACTTGAAAAAAGGTAATGGTCTCAGACAAGTACACATAGTAAAACAACTGTTCAGTAGAAATGGATGAGCATAATAGTTGCTTCTATAAATAATACATCCATCAGGTACACATTTAATGGAGCCAAATGAATAAGTAGATGTTAAACAAATTTACTGTCACCCATATGCTGAAACATACAGAGCATGTTATTTATAATTTCCATTAACATTCTGCTCCTTTTCCACAAAATTCTTTGCATTTTTAAACAATGAGAGAGCATGTTTGGTTAACATGAAGATTAAAACAATTACATACCATCTGACTCTGTGGTACCTTCAGTTGAATTGTGGAAATTGTTTTTATCTGTTGAAAGATAAGAAATCAGATTAAGGAGATGTCAGAGCAATAAGACAATTGCATTTTTTTCAATAAAATATTTTAACGTACAGGTGGATGGGTCTTCTGTAATCTGGAAGGTGCTTTGCCCTGCCTTTGTTGTAAGTAATTCTGTGCTGGATGTTGAGTTTAGACTGGATTCTGTTTCACTTTCTGTTGGTAGAGCCAAAGTCGTGTTAGAAATTAATTAAAGGGATCTTGCTATCTTTTAAACAAATAACCTTATTTTGTATAAACTTATTTATGTATTGACTTGGCTCAGTTGGTAGCACTCTTGCCTCTGGATCTGAAAGTTATAGGTTGGAGCTCTTAATCATTCCAGCCGAATAAGCCAGTGCAGGAACAAGGGAGTGCTTCGTTGTTAGAGGTGCTAATCTTCAAATAAAATATGGAACTGAGGTCCTGCCTCTTAGTTCAGATGGATGCTATGGCCGGAATTTTACGGTAGGCGGACGGGAGCCAGCCTCCAACATAAAGGTCAGTGGCGAACCTGCTTCCGCCTCGCCTGGGGATCCGTTCCATATTTTACCGGTCCCCAGGCTTTAATTTTTCTGAGGCGGGACTTCCACCTGCTTGAGGGAGGAGGTCCTGCCTCATTGAGCTGACAGCCAATGAGGCGGGCTGGCAGCCCTTAGTCCCAGCAGCGCTACCGGGAGCGGTGGCCACTGCTGGGACTGCAGCCCAGCCAAAGTTATAAGAAGACGTGGAGCCGGGAAGAAAGGTAAGTTTTGGTTGCCTCGCCGGGGGTAATCGGTCAGGCCCCAGTGAGGCAAGCGTGGTCAGTTGGGGATATGGGGGGGGGACCTCCATCCCCCACCCCCCAGGACGATTAGTAGCCGCCGAGTTTTCCCAGGTGGCTTTTCCCGGCTCCAGGACGCCCACTTGCCACGCGTAAAATCTGCGTGGAGACGGGCGAAGGCCCTTAAGTGGCCACTTAATGGCCTTGATTGGCCTGGGGCGGGCGGGCCGTTTTTCGCTCCCCCCTGCCCTACATAAAGGGCGTGAAATTCCAGCCTATGTCTTAGTTCAGATGGATGCTATGTATCCCATGGCATTGTTTGAAAAGTAGCAGGAATTTCAACTAATCAACTTTCCTCCCTTATTCAGCGATTTCAACCAGCCAATATTCTACGCTTAATCTAAACTGCCAAGAAACCTAAATGAACTGGACATTCATTTCATTGCCTGTTTGGGATGTTGCAAATGCAGAATAGGTGCTTTATCGTTATAGCAACAGTTACTACTACAATTTCAACAGCATCTTGAGTCACTTTGACATGCAATTATTCTATATAATCATCAGACAGATTCTCCTCCAGCTGCATTAAAGTCTACAAGATGAGTTGATGTAAAAAAATCCCTTTGTAATAATAGGGTTTAACATTACAAAGAAAAATCAGGAACAATTTAAATCCTATTTTATGATACTCCTATTTATGATATTAGGACAGTAAAATTATTTTTGCAGAACCTATGGAATGAAACAAATGTAGTAAAGATGTTTTTTAATTAATGTTTTGGGTACAAATCTTTTTATTTAACTACATTAGATGTAGTTTTGGGCTGAATACTCACTTCAGACCATAAGTCATTCGGTATAATTTATGTTGGACTGCAGCAGTTCAAGAAGGCAGCTCACCACCACCTTCTCAAGGGTAATTGGGATGGGCAATAAATGCTGGCCTTGCCAATGACGTTCACATCCCATGAACAAATAAAAATAAGTTCTATTTTATAATACTAAGACAGTAAAATTATTTTTACAGAACTTATGGAATGAAACAAAAACATTTTTTAATGAATTTTTTGCGACAAATCTTATTATTTAACGGAGTTTCTCCTGGCAAAGCAGAGCATGCGGAGAGCGATTGCCGATGTCATCAGTACATCCAAACATTTGCCAGTGAGTCTGCACATGCGCGCCGTGTCGTCACCACATAATGACACCAGACACAATGACATCCTTATCCCTAATTGGCCTCCATTCTCCCCAACAGTACCGCGCTCCCTCCCACAATCGCCACCTCAATTGCTGCATTCATTTTCCTGCTCACTCCTGTGATCGCTGCTTCCTCTTGTGCCCACCTGCTCGCCACACAGACTGCTTGCCATTCCAGACTGCTTGTTGCTCCTTCCCGCTGTTCTCTCCTGCGTCTGCCTGCTCGCCATTCCATCTTGCGCCCGACTGCCCGCCGCTTCCTCCTGTGCCTACCTGCTCGCTGCTCCATCCCACTGCTCCCTCCTGTGCCCGCCTGCTTGCTGCTCCTTTTCACCGCTTCCTCCGCTTGCACCTCACTCACTCGCCCCCCCCCCCCCCCACCCACCCCACTGCCTCTCCAGGTGGCGAGACGGGAAGTGAGTGGCAGGAGGGAACGGTGAGTCGATGGGTGCAGGAGAGAATGGCGGGTTGGAGCAGTTGGGAGTGGGAAGGAGCAGTGAAGGGAAGCAGCGTTCGCTGGAGTGAGTGGGGAACTGAATGCAGTAATCACAGGAGGGAGCGGACTACTGTTGGGGGCGTGCAGTGTGGAGGAGGCCATTGAATGGTGAAGGGTTTGGGTTCAATTTGTTCCTTTGTGTCAAATTGAGCAGTGCCATCTTTATTACTGGCAGCTGCCTGAGACATCACAGACAGTATTGTATATGTTGATGAGGCTGCATTTGCACATGTGCCAGTACTGTGCGATCTAGTGATTGCATTGTCAGCAAACGCAGTCTTTATTTAATTGCATTAGATGTAAAGCATCTTTGGCTGTAAATCAAACAGTATAACTTATACCAAATTCAGAAGAGGAAGGTCATCAAAAATTAAGACATTTCTAATGATTTTAGAAGCCTTATTGGATAGTTTCTGACAACAAGGGAACAGGAATAGGCCATTTAGCCCTTCAAGCTGGTGCCTTCATTCAATGATATCATGGCTAATCTGTGACATCACTCTATATACAGGCAATATTTTGCAGTGCTGTTTATTCTGGTTTGGATCTGAGGCTAAATGGGTTAACTTCTCTTTCAGTGTGGAAAGAATAAATTGGTGATATTTTCCTAGATATAAGATGCACTGCAGCAACTTGCCAAGGTTTCTTCTTTGACAGTATTTTCCAAACCCGCGACCTCTACCACTTAGAAGAACTGGCCAGCAGCCACATGGGACCACCACCTGTAAGTTCTCCTCCAAGTCACAAACCAACTCGACTTGGAAATGTATTACTGTTTCTTCATCATCACTGGGTCAAAATCCTGGAACTCAATACCCGACAGCACTGTACATGCACCACAAAAACTGCAGTGGTTCAAGAAGGCAGCTCACCACCACCTTCTGAAGGAAAATTAGGGATGGGCAATATATACTGGCCTTGCCAGAGATGCTCACATCCTATGAAGAAATAAAAAAATTCTTATATGGGAATGTTTAAAAAAATTGCTTCATACGTAATTACTGCTAACTGCTTTAACTTAATCACAATTAATTACCATTTGTAAGCAGCATAGAATCTTCTGTTGATGTGAGGAAATCATCTGTTAAATCAGAAGGGAAATGAATTAGTTTACACATTTTTTCTAATAAATTTCTAAATCTATTTAAATTTTGTATTACAAACCTACAAGTTAGACAAATTGAGTGCATAATGTTTATGTTATGAGCGGTTTGCAAAAATATATATATTTCAGATTTATTCATGGGTGTCACTTTTTTGTATTACATTCTTGCAGATACTCTCACAGTCTCTGAGTATCATTCTGTTATCAATTGATTGGTTTCAATAAATTTGGCTTGGTCATATGTGTAGTATTATGAGCTCTAGTGTGACAAGAGTATTCAACACCTGAGGCCAAAATTTTTGAATTTGCCTGCAGTCACACAATTCATACATAAAATAATGCTCTGTTTATTTATATATACAGCTACACTGCTTAGAGTTGGTGTCAACAGATTTGTCCACAATATATGGTGTACAGTAAAACTAAAAAGCTAAGCAACCGGCATTTTTAAAAAACATAAATCTCTATTTCTGGCACAGTGGCGCAGTGGTTCGCACCGCAGCCTCACAGCTCCAGCGACCCGGGTTCAATTCCTGGTACTGCCTGTGTGGAGTTTGCAAGTTCTCCCTGTGTCTGCGTGGGTTTCCTCCGGGTGCTCCGGTTTCCTCCCACATGCCAAAGACTTGCAGGTTGATAGGTAAATTGGCCATTGGCAATTGCCCCTAGTATAGGTAGGTGGTAGGGAAATAGAGGGACAGGTGGGGATGTGGTAGGAATATGGAATTAGTGTAGGATTAGTATAAATGGGTGGTTGATGGTCGGCACAGACTCGGTGGGCCGAAGGGCCTGTTTCAGTGCTGTATTTCTAAACTAAACTAAACTATTTAGCAACTGCCTCTCCTAATTGGTAGCAGTCACAATCAGAATTTCATTACGATAATGAGGTGCAAACAGCTGATTGAAACTGGTTGGAGACTCAGTTTATCTTGAAATCAGGAGAACTTCTTAAATTGGTAAATACAGGGTAAGTATTTAATTGCCCAAAATAGTCCAAGGTGCTCAAATACATAAAATTACGTGGACCTTTACAGCACAGAAAAAGGTCATTTGGCCCACTGGGTTTACACCAGTTTATGCTCCCCATGAGCCTCCCTTTTACCTTACTTCATCTCACCCTATAACCATATCCTTCTATTCCTTTCTCCTTCATGTACTTATCCAGCTACCCTTAATTGCATCTATACCATTTACCTTAAACACTTCATGTGGTAGCGAGTTCTAGATTCTTTGAGTAAAGAGGTTCCCCTGAATTTTTATTCGATTTATTAATGACTATCTTTTATTTAGGGCACCTTGATTTCGATTCACTCATGTTATCAGTGGCATTTTTTATTTAACTCCTACGCTAATGGCAAATGGTTAACGTCATACATATGTATCTTTCTGTTTTTTCGATACAAAGAAAACACTCACAATTGGTTTTCCGAGTATCTAGGGTGCTATCCTCCTCTTTGCCTGTCTTAGGTTGCTCACTGTCAGTTGTTGATTTGGGGATGAAAGTTGTGGCAAAGTCTTATCATAAAAAAATTGATTCAAAGATAAGGAAAACTGAATAAGGATAAAGTAATATCATTAATAGTTGTTTAAAAAGCTGGAACATTGCTTGCTAGCACAGTGAGTTAGTGAACTCGTATATGCCATGCAGAAGTACTTTGGATCTGGATTCCTGCAATTCCACAGTCCATTTTTGGGGGATATGCCAAGTGGAATGAAGGCAATTCCCAAGAAGGATGGTGATCAGAGAGAAAAATAAAGGATTGGTCAGTCTGCTGCATCCTGGAATACCCCCCCCCCAATGATATATTCAGAACATCAGTGGCAGAATCCTTTCATATATTGTCTGTCACTCTCAATCACAGAATCGTTACAGTGCAGGAGGCCATTCAACCCATCATGTCTGCACTGGCTCTCTGAAAGAGCAACTTCCTCAGTTCTGTTCCTCTGTTATCTCCCCAGAACCCTGCACATTCTTCCTTTTCATGATGGGAAGAACTCAAGGTTTTGGAGTAAAGAAAAACATAAATGGGCTAAAATTATTTTTTTAAATGTGAAAATGTTAATATAAATGCTGGAAATTATGGTTTGGCAATTAATGGGCAGAAAATAGGTCGTTCCTTTCTGTTGCAAGTGTGATGATGTTGATTAACCCTGTTCAGCCACTAGGTGGAGCATCTTAAGAAAAGGGATGGTCGCGGCTCAGGAAAATGCAGCTCATGGGTTGAGGACAAAGAGCTGGATTTTACAGCCCCCCTGACGTTGGGGGTCGTGGCAGGGGGCCCAGAAAATGCCTGCGGGAGAGGTCTGCCACGGGCCTCGAATCCTGGAAGGCCTGGCCTCATATTGCCGGCGGCGGTCAGGCCTCATGGCGGCCCCTCCCCCGCCTCCGCTCAGCGACGGGTGCCAAATTTACATATTTAAAAAATGCAAATTACTGAATTAAATACCTGCTCCCGCCGTCTGTTCAATTGTCATATTGGAACCAGCGGTCGGCACCCCTGCGCTGTTGGATCTGTGTGCGTTGATGTAAGGCGGGACACTGGTGGGGAGGGAGGAGCAGGTAAGTTTCTCAGTGCGGGGAGTGGGGGGGTAAAACTAATTTCATTGGTCAAGGGGGTTGTCCGAATGGTTAAAGATTAAAGTTTCTGAACTTTGGGGCGGGAAGGTCAGGTGCACAAGGTAAGTATTTTGGGGCGGGGAGAGGGCAAGGAATGAATTATTTGGTCATTGTGAGGGTGGGAGAGAGGCTCGAAACATACATTTTATCTATTCGAATAAATTCCAAGTGACTATTTCTTTAAAAATTCAAATTAAATGTAAGGGCTTGAAGCCCTTTGAAAATGGAGTTGGCGTAAGCGCAATGGTGCCGGACGCTGTCGATGGGGACGGACTGCCCGCCCAATCCACGTCACCAGGGGGAACGGTGCGCCCCAGCCATGTAAATGAGCCATCGCGGTTAATATTGCGGTGGTTCTGCAGGGTAAAGCTCGCGCTGGCAGACCGCCATTTTTTACCGTCGCCGCCAATTACAGTGGCAACATAAAATTCAGCCCAAAATCTCATGGCCAGTGGCAGTTGGGCATCTCATGTAATATTTCATCTCTGTCACCCTTGCAGCCAGTAATCAGCCCAGAGTGGGACGAATGCCAAAGAAGTGGAGTACAGGGCACATTAACTCTGTGCCCACGTTAACACAGGTGGACAAGGCTATTTGCAGTTCAGCCACATTGACAGAAAGGGAAAAATGGTTTTTTTTCTGACGTCAAATATATAATTTAGTTGGTCCAAGGGAATTCTCTGCACCGAACATATATTGTGAATATATACAGGCTGAAGAGCCAACTTTTTGTGTAATGATAGTTGATAAACATATTTAGTTCACAAGTGAAAGAGGTGATGTTTTCATCCACCTTAATCATTTCTGAGGATGTACAAATGTCTGAGAGAAGAGGTGACAATATCAAATTACATACTGAAACAGATTGAATCTGACCCTTCCCGCCCCTCCTGCTTTTAATGAGTATAAATTTCTATGGAATTTCTCTTTCTTCAGTCATTAGGTGGGCTACCTGAGGCAAATATCTCAAATCAGGAAAATGCAGCAATGGTGGCTAGAAGCAGCTCTGCAGTCAATCTTAGGAGTGCTAAAAATCAGAGCTAGAGGGAGGATGATCAAGTTTGCTGCCATGATGGAACATTTTCAAAAATGAGCTATGAATAGTTTTTTTTCACTATTTCCGACATTGGCTTTTGGTGGCACTGGATTTAATTGTATTGCCAAATAACTGGATTTCAGATTCTTTGTTACTGCCCCTAAACTTTCTATTTTGGAATAGTACGGAGAAAAATGTCAGTATACATCCACTATCAGTAGTTTCAAATGAGACAGAATGAATTACCATTGACAGTCTGTCACTTGTAAAATCAATAGCAAAAGAAAAATACTTGCATAGACATTTTAAAAAAAAATCACTCTGTCCCTTTTTGGTTTTTTTTGTGAATTTTATGCTCAAAGTTAAGTGATGTTAGTACTGGGAAATGGGACACTTTCCGTTTTGTTAGCCTGCATCGGTTTCATGCATTTTAAGGTCAGGTAGGATGGAAGTAAACCTCTGAGCAAGATTTCCAGATTGGGCCCAACGTCTTTTAGGAATAAAAGAGAAGCTATCCAAACTAATTTTGCTTCTACAAAGCTGCAAACTCACAGTTGGCTGTGGGAGTATTTTCTGTGCTGTTTTCCTGAGTGACTGATTGGAATGATTCAATGTCAGTTGCTAATTCTGGCATGGAGGTCGTGTTCATTTCTGATCAAAAAAGCACAATGGGAGGATGAGAAATTAATGTTTAGTTGCCCATCACTAAAATTAGGTATAAACAGAAAATAACGCCTGCACAATCAAAATGCACCAACATAATAACCCAATGCTTTAACTCAACTGTTTAACAAACAATAGTTAAACTACTGGAATTATAGAATACATTCAATTTTTCTGAAACATTTAGGCTACCTTTATTGCAATGCAGTAAACAAAAAAAGTGCAAGTAATGTGATTATGTAATTTTAAAAGAAATTCAAGCAGAAAATATATTTTGTTTAGATTTAACAAGTTTATTTGAAATATGCAAATAATTGCTGCCAGGGGCCAACATAGTTTGCTTTGAGCCTTTTAAAAAATATAGTACATTGTTACTAGTTGGCACCAATTATGTTTAAGTCAATCATGTACATCTTCAGTGATAGTCTTAAGTTGTCATCTAAAATTGCTCCCTCCCCTACCACTAGCAGTGACAAATTTGTAATCATAATTATTTCACCCTGTGTTCAGTAGCTCAGACACAACCAAGGTTTGGAAAGACATGGGCCAATATATCCTACTGCCCCTTTGAAGCAACAGAAGTGAAGCAAGCTGTGACTTTGACCTGCCAATGGGATAGATTTATTTAAATATTTAGGGTGGGTGTCCATGCCTGTCGAAGGACAGCAGAAACAACTACCTCCCAGGGAATGACAGGGCACTATGTATACTATCATTTGGAATTGATTCCTTTGTTTTCTTCATTCAATGAGCCTTTGTAAGACTCACAACAGGACCTATGCCTGCTCTCTTATAAGTTCTGATGGCCTAGCAGTTACAGCACTGGACGAGCGATCCAAAGCTTGTGAGTTCAGATTGCACTTTGGCAAGTTAAGAAACTGAATTCAATATCTTGTGGGCAGATACCAGGAAAAATGACCATGAAAGATGTTGGATTGTCATAAAAACTCACTGGTTCTGTGAAGTCCTTCATGAAAGAGAAACTACCATCCCTACCTGGGCTGACCTACATGTGACTTTAGTCCTACACTACATTGTCATTTTCTTGTTCTGTTCCATGCCTAGTGAATATGAGGTCATTCATTTCTTCTGTTGCTTTAAATCTAACAGTCCATGCCCTGGGCCATTTCCCATAACAAAGGCCTTTGCTACGTGGACAGGTCATTAGCTCGACTCATAACATCCTACCAAGAGAACTAGCTAGATCTGATGTAGGGTGGGTTTGGGGGGGAGCGTTTCCATCCCAGTCCTATTTTAAACAATTACACTGCTGGGTGTCAACCCAGTATTCAGAGATCGAGCCTCTCATTTCCGTTCACTCCGCTGTCTGGAATGGTCCACAAACCCATAACTTTCTGACTTGAAGGCGGAAATGTGACCACTGAGCCAAGGCTCACTCCGTTACACTATGTGGTTGATTCAATCCCCTAAGAGTGACTAGGAACAGACAATAAATGCCAGCGCTGCCCAAGAACAAATTGGGAAACAAAATGCTCCTAACGGGGCAAGCTTAGTGGAATTACCAGGAAAATCTGGGAACACCTTGCAGAACCCAGTGCTTTGTGATGTCACAAGAATAGGCTTTAGAAGTACCTACATGCCCTGAAGTGCAAGTTGCGGAGGAAAATCTGGAGAATCCAGGTTTTGCTGTAAATTGTGCCTTAGTTTCCCCTGCTGCCAGAATTTCTGCTGTAAGATCTGTAAGTGGGGTGCTTACACAATCAGAATTTAACTGCACAGAAAGAGGCAATTGGCTTCAACATTCTTTCAAAGAGCTTATTTAGTTCATTTCCTTTTCTCATTCTGTTTTCATTTCTGGCTTTTCAAAATAGTTATCCAACTCATTTTTAAAAGATATTATGAATTCTGCTTCCACCACTGGTAGGGAATTCTATGTCCTAACAATACTGCAATACAAAGTTCTCACAACTTGGCCTTTTGTTGTTCTGCTTCTAGTCTTAAATTTATACCTTCTACTGACTGTCTCAATGAGCAGTGAAAAGTTTTTCTCTATTTACCTTATCAAAACCCCTCCCCTCCCTCCACATCCACCAACCTATTCACCACCCTATCCCCCTTTTTGCTTCCTACCCTGATCTCCCCCTTCTTTCACTCTTTCCCCCTTCCTTCCCGCTGCTTTCTTCTCTGACTCCCCATCCTGCCACTATCTCCATTCTTCCCCCTCCCCACATTGCCTCCTCAATCTCCTTCCTCCCAGCCCTCCCACCACCATCGGGATCCAGTTATCCTTCGCTTGATCTGAACTGCACTTGGTCTTGATTCCCCGTGTGCAATGACCCATGAGATAATCTATTACTTGAAAAAAAGTCAAGTAATATTTTCTTCCACACCCTTGCTCGAGTGTGTGGAGTTTTTTTCAAAAGTTTATGCGGGTTTTTGCAGGGATTGCGACATAGGAGTGGATTGTCTCACTTAACATTTGCCCTGCGTCACTCTTGTAGCCTGCGCCTCTGAACAACTGAGCTCAGAGTGGGCTAGATGCAGTAAAGAGGGTGTGCAGGCCTAGCTTCAATCTGCACCCACATTACCACAGGTGGAGGAGGATGTGTGCAATTCAGTCACATTGACTGGTTGGGGGTGGGGGGGGGGGGGGGGGAGGGAGGGAGGCGTTCATGAAAAAGTCATTGCGTTGAAGGCTTTGTATACTCGTCTTTCAATTTGAAACAAAAACTTACCATTTGCAGTTTCAGTGTATGATTCGGTTACTCCAAGGGAATTGTCTGTTATAAACAAAATATTAATTATATTCAGGTTGTAGGGATGAAAATGCCTGCTAATTTTTTTATTATATAATTCCTGATAATTTTTTAAACTATATATATTTCATAAATATTTAAGTCATAAGTGACAGTGCTGATGTTTTCAAAACATTTTCTTGAATCTCACAATGCTTTTGCTATTTGTACCCAGTTCTGGAGTTGGTATATATGTTGCTGTGAGAGAAGAGCTTTCAACATGGCCTGAAACAGCACACAGTGAATCTGGTCCCTAACTAATCACTGTCATAGAGTTATACAGCACAGAAACAGGCCCTTCGGCCCATTGTGTCTGTGCCGACCATCAAGCACCTATCTATTCTAATCCCATTTTCCAACACTTGGCCTGTAGCCTTGTAGGCTATGGCATTTCAAGTGCTCATCTAAATCCTTCTTAAATGTTGTGAGGGTTCCTGCCGTCAGGTAGTGTGTTCCAGATTCCAACCACCCTCTGGGTGAAATTTTTTTTCCTCAAATCCCCTCTCAACCTCCTGCCCCTTACCTTAAATTTATGCCCCCTGGTTATTGACGCCTCCGCTAAGGGAAAAAGTTTCTTCCTATCTACCCTGTCTATGTCCCTCATAATTTTGCATATCTCAATCAATTCCCCCCTCAGCCTTCTCTGTTCTAAGGAAAACAACCCTAGCTTATCCAGTCTCTCTTCATAGCTGAAATGCTCCAGCCCAGGCAACATCCTGGTGAATCTCCTCTGCACCCTCTGAAGTGCAATCACATCCTTCCTACAGTGTGTTGACCAGAACTGTACACAGTACTCCAGCTGTGGCCTCACTAGCTAGCATTTTATACAGCTCCATCATAACCTTCCTGCTCTTATATTCTATGCCTCGGCTAATAAAGGCAAGTATCCCATATGCCTTCTTAACCCCCTTATCTACCTGTGCGGCTGCCTTCATTGATCTATGGACAAGTACACCAAGATGCGTCTGTACTTCTTAGGGTCCTACCACCCATTGTATATTCCCCTGCCTTGTTAGTCCTCCCAAAATGCATCACCTCACCACTTGTCAGGATTAAATTCCATTTGCCACTGCTCTGCCCATCTTACCAGCCCATCTACATCGTCCTGTAATCTAAGGCTTTCCTCCTCACTATTTATGACACCACCAATTTTCATGTCATCTGCAAACTTACTGATCATACCTCCTATATTCATGTCTAAATCGTTATGTACACTACAAACAGCAAGGGTCCCAGCACCGATCCCTGCAGTACACCACAGTTCACAGGCTTCCAATCGCAAAAACAACCCTCGACCATCATCCTCTGCCTCCTGCCACTAAGCCAATTTTGGATCCAATTTGCCAAATTGCCCTGGATCCCATGGGCTCTTACCTTCTTAACCAATCTCCCATACGGGACCTTATCAAAAGCCTTACTAAAGTCCATGTAGACTACATCAACTGCTTTACCCTCATCTACACATCTAGTCACCTCCTCGAAAAATTCAACCAAATTTGTTAGACACGATCTCCCCCTGACAAAGCCATGCTGACTACGCCTGATTAATCCCTGCCTCTCCAAGTCGAGATTAATCCTGTCCCTCAGAATTTTTTCCAATAGTTTCCCTACCACTGATGTTAGACTCACCGGCTTGTAATTACCTGGTTTATCCCTGCTTCCTTTCTTGAATAATGGTATCACATTTGCTGTCCTCCAATCCTCTGGTACCTCTCCTGTGGCCAGAGAGGATTTGAAAATTTGTGTCAGAGCCCCTGCTATCTCCTCCCTTGCCTCACGTAACAGCCTGGGATACATCTCATCTGGGCCTAGGGAGTTATCCACTTTTAAGCCTGCTAAAACCACTAATGCCTCCTCCCTTTCATTGCTAATTTGTTCGAGTATATCACAATCCCCCTCCCTGATCTCTACACCTACATCACCCTTCTCCATAGTGAACACAGATGAAAAGTAATCATTTAAAACCTCAGCTGCGTCCTCCGGCTCCACGCACAGATTGTCACTTTGGTCCTTAAGCTGCCCTTACTCTGCATCAATTGCTAAAATCATCTAGTTTTACATATATATAATTGTAAATCTAAGCACTGTTAATATAATAATGATGATGAAGTTTCTACTCACAGTTGTTATCAAATCTGTAGGTTACTCTAAGAATCTTGTCCATTAGACTTTCATGACGGACCAAACAGTCAACTCTGGATTCCTGGTCATGCGCTTTTATTTTCAAAATACTGATTGTTGTAAACTTAGTCCCTTTGTTTTCTGGTTTATATTCTGTATGTCCTGTGTTTATAAAAAAAAGTTAGTGAAAGTACAGATCACGGTGAAGTTCCTGTAGGTGGTTAACCCTGACATGCAGCACTTAGACTCCATTCATTAGCAGCATTTGTGCTGGACCTATAGCACCCTCTAGTGTAATATTTTTTATATTTATTCTTTATGTTATCAACAGGAATTAGTTGCTCACATCAGGTGGAAAATGAAAGCTGCCTGCAGGCATATAAATCAACAGCAGCTTTTAAAGTGCATTCATATGTTTCCGAGCAGTCAAAAAATGCCTGCACAAAGATAATATTTTTGAAACTATTTAAAAGGATATTATTCTCACAACTGAGGTTGAGATACCAACCTTGGCTCAGGGACAACACTCTTTCCTCTGAGCCAGATAGTAGTGGTTGCGATAGGGAATATGAAGCACTCTGGGGAATTTGGTCTGCATAAGAAAAAACTACGAGGAGACCTGATAGCGGTTTCTAAAATTGTGAAGGGGAAATTGTGAAGAAACTGCTTCCACTTGTGGATCAGTCTCCTTACAGATGCTGCCAGACGAATGTGGTTTTTTTTTCAGTTTTTATTTCAGATTTCTTGCATTGGCAGTTAATTTTTTAAAATTTGAGTTGGTTCATGGAATGTTATAACTGCCAAAGAAGTACCATTATGGGTAAGACGCTGAGCATATAGTTGTGATAGAGTCTACCACCACATCTTCACACTGCTGATGGAAGGATGGTGTGTGCAAACATGATGGGGTTGAAGAAAAGGGAGAACATGGAAAGAAAAATAAATATATAATAAAAGGGATTCAAATCCCAGTCACTATTAAAAAGTTCCTCACCATGCAACTCCAGTTGGTTGTTTACAAGCCAGGTTATTTGGGGCTTTGGCTTGCTTCCAGTGGTGATACAACTGATCACCTTCTCCTCTCTTCCCTTCAGCAAATGTTTGGTGATGTTGAGTACAGGAGGAGATGGTGGTGCTGGGGAGATAAGAAAAGATGCACAATTGCTTTGAAATGCTTCCAAGCAAACTAAATGCCAAATAAAATAATAAAAGCCAGAAAAAATAATTAATGTTTTCCTTAACACTGGCTTTCACTTCCTTCAATAAAATGATTTGACATATTACCACTTTCTTATCCTTCCAATATACATACCTAAAACAGTGAGGTACACTTGTTTGGTTACTATTTGATGGCTATAATATAAACAGGTATACATGCCGTCATCTTCCACTGTGGTATTGAGCAGGGTGACAATTAACTTTGCACTTGAGTATTGCACTAATTTGTATCTTCTGTCCCTTAGCCCTGTTGGAAAAATAATGTCTTAATCATAATCTTTGTTATGAATATCCAAACAATCATACATATATCTGAGAATAAGAATGAGCTGTCTCCATTGAAAGATGAAACTTTAACATTCTAAAGTAGAACATATTTATTTCTATAGAATATTTTATTCGTTTTGAATGATATTTGTTCTTTATCCAGCCATTATACCCACAGGAGGGGAACAGTAGAAGTGAAAAATGCTAGTTTAAAAATGGCTGCTTTACATGATGGCAATATGATCCAGATTAAGAATATAGCAGTAGTCGATGATTCTAAAAGTATATCTATATTGTGTTGCAGTAAAACACCTCCATCTGTGGTCAATTCTCACTCCAAGATCAGTTAGCTTACTAATTAACTACAACATGCTATGATTTAACGATAACTACCAGTAAACCGATGACTGATGCCAGATTTGGGTTTGCCTGCAAACTCATGAGAAACAGCAACAGAAAGATATAAATTGTATACTATTGGCCTCACAAATGAACTGTGCTTACACTATATTATAAGACTAATTAAAGTTATTTCGGTAAAAGCAGAAAATTATATTCTTTTTACTGATTGATTCCTGTGTAGTTGAAGCACATCATTGTTGAAGCAAAAAAAGCAAAGTACTGCAGATGCTGGAAATCTGGGAAAAAAACCCTGGAAATGATGGAAGTACTCAGCAGTTCAGTTAGAATCAGCAGAGAGAAAAAAATAAGTTGTGACATTTCGGTTGTACACCCTTCTTCAGAATGATAAAGGGTCCACATCTGAAATATAAACTTGTCTGCTCCCTCCAAAGATGTTGGTTGCCCTGTTGAGTGTTTCTGGCATTTTTGTTTTTTTGTTGCAATCATTATGGACAAGGGTTTAGAATGTCTATACTTCAAATATTATCAACAGTATTTCATAGAAAAATCCACTCAAATAGAAGTAGTATTGTCAAGTATGATATAGATTTCTGTAATGGTACTTTCAAGAAGAAAACCCTCCATAACAGATTGTACGGTACCTGTCATTATTAATAAGAAACTGACTTTTAAATAGACTGAAGTATTGGTGTAATTTTTCGTGGGATGGCAATGCAAACTCAAGTCCCCACACAGAGCTTTATTTCACTGGATCAAAATTGACGTAGATGAAGAAACGTGGAGAGAAGAGAAATTCAGAGAGCAAGAGAACCATTTGGTCTCATGGATTTATGTTCAGACTGGTGTTGATTTGTAAAATGACTGATTATAATGTGTGTAACTTTTAAGAATAAATACAACTTGATAGAGGGCTTATATGTAATTCTTTTGCGAAAGGTAACTTTCATTGCTAACATTTCTTGCTATTCGTATGTGGCATAAAGCAATTATAGAGGAGGAGGCACTAATAACAAATGGAGAAGAAGTGGTGAATACGGTGTAAAAGATAAAGCAGATCATTATTTTATAACTATATTTAGAACAAGCTAAGTTGTGTCAGACCACAGTGAAGTCGTACAATGCTGAAATGGGTTTCACAGGCTGTAGGACAGGAAGACCTTAAACATGCAGACACTGCATTCACTGTCCACATACAAAATGTGCAAGCTAAAGTTCTGGTCACAACAAAAGTATCTAATGCAGCTTAAGAAATACTTCCGCATGACTTTGACCTTAAAACCTAGCTCTTTCGCCAAGTTTTTGGTCACCTGTCCTAATATGTGGTTCAGTGATAAATTGTATCTGATGCATGGCGCAGGCACGACAGGCTGAATGGCCTCCTTCTGTGCCGTAATATTTCTATGGTTCTATAACGCTTCTGTGAAACACTTTTTTACTATGTTTTACTATGGTAAAGGTGTTATTTAAATGTAGGTTGTTGCTGTTGGGGGCGATCTGATCAATTAATTCTGCACAGCTCAAGGACTGAAGCTGGAAATTTCTTGCTCTTAGTATATTTCAGTCCCAAGACTGTTTCTGTGAGGTAATTTCATGCCCTAATAATATTGTGTAAAAACAAAACCTCAAACTGCCCCCTTCATTGTTTTGTTGCTGAGTTTAATTTACTGACATGGAAATAATTTTTTTCCTATTTACCTTATCAAAACCCCTTATAATTGTTAACACTTCTATCTCTGCTGTAGTGAAAGGAGCCCCAGTTTACCCAATTTTTTCTCATAAATAGAGAGTCTTTGTAAATCTCTCAGGGAATGATAAGACCACTAGTTTGATTTCATTAATAGATAAAATGCTCAGAGGGATCATTAGAAAAGCTATTTTGATCACCCGAAGTAGTCACCTGGAACAGTCAACATGGCTTCTGTTTCTGGAAAAGAAACTTTTATTGCACTAACTTCATCGAATTTGTTGAAGGAGTGAATAAGGGTAGTCATTGTCTACCTAGACTTTCAGAAAGCCTTTGATAAAGTACCTCACAATATAATGCTCTACAATATAGAACCTTGTGGAATTTCTCTCCCAAAAGGCTATGGTTGCTGGGTCTTTGAAATTTTCAAGACTGAAACCTGTAGATTTTTGTTGGGTAAGGGTATCAAAGATATGGATCAAAGGTGGATAAATGGAGCTGAGGTACAGATCAGCCATGATCTAAGTAAATAGCAGAACAGGCTCGAGGAGTTGAACAATAATACTCTTGCTTACCTTGGATATTATTGAAGTATATAACTTGCCACCGTGGATTTGTCCACTCAATAAATGAGTCCTTACTTCCATCCATTGTACAATTGAGAACTACTGATTCCCCCTCGAGCACGGTGATGTTCTCTGTCTGCAGGGAGGCTGAGCTTGCTGGAAATAATAAAGGTATATGAAGATTTTCTCAAATGAGCACTTGATTTATATGCATTTCATAGGAAATGTGACCCTTTACAATCCTACTGTGTGAAGAATCAATCTCTCTGACAAATCCCAATTGATTATTCCAAGGTCCTTTGTAAAGGCTTGTGAGTCAAAGATTTATTTTAGAGCAAAAATGGTATTGTAATTGTCAGTGTGCAAGGAAGCTGGATTATTGCTTTTTGAAGATTTTCAGAACTATTTGAGGTAATTTTATTGAACTCAATGGAAATGAAAATCAAGCGAGGGAGTGGTTGATTTTATACTGTGCATTTTACACTGTATAATGTATTTTTTGAAAAGATAAAATCACCCTCTCTGTGTTAACCATAGACTCACTCAGATACTGTCTTGAATTAATCAGGAGTCTAAGAATTTCTGGCTTAAAACCATAAGTTCTTAACAGTAATTTCCCTTTAACAATACTCCCAATTGTGAAATAACTGACATTTTTGATTTTTATAATACATACAGAAGATGCTAAGTAACCGTGTTTTTCCCCTAATCATCTTCCCCAAGGAAACAACAACAACTTATATTTATATAGCACCTTTAACATAATAAAATGTCCTAAGGTGCTTCACAGCAGCATTATAAAACAAAATATGACACTGAGCCGCATAAGAAGATATTAGGTCAGATGACCAAAAGCTTGGTCATAGAGATAGGTTTTAAGGAATGTCTTCAAGGAAGAAAGCGAGGTGGAAAGGTTAGGAGGGTTATTCCAGAGCCTAGGGCCCTCCATCAATATTCAGCAATTCCTTGCATCATGAAGAATTGTAAAAGGGTTTCACCATTTCATTCCTTACAGATCTGAGGTAGTTTTGAAGACTGGTTTGTTACCAGTTACAGTGACAGTCACCTTTGGTCCTTTAATGCCTTAATGTCAATTGGTAAGGAGATCATGCTGGACATGTTTTACTGTTAATGTGTGAGTGAAAATGGAGGCACTTTACAATCAGGGTAAATATGACTCTCTAGAAATTAGGTAAAAGTTTCAAGACACACTCTTCAGTAACCGTATGCCATGTGGAGATGCAGGGTAACATAGTGTTTGCACGACTATGGTTTTTCAAGTTTTGCACAACCCACAAAATGTCTTCCTCTCCTCTCCTGAACCCAATGATTTATGCTGGATGCAATTCCAAGCTGCCACATGTCCCCCTCCCCCCCACCCATGCAGCCAAGTGGTCATTCTTCATGTATAACATGAGACAGTGACTGCTGACAAGGTATTTGATCTTGTGGGTTTTACAGCAGAACCTCACCACTTAATTCAGTACACAAAGGGAATTGAACCTAGGCCTCTTCCTGCTCTATTTGTTTGTCAGTTCCACATTGAATAGTTGCTTTAACAGTTAGACCATTGAAATGTGGCAGAACTATTGTATCTGCTCAGTTCTCAGGAAAGATAACAGTTGCACATTTTTGGAAAAATCAATGTGCTTGATGACTTTAAATAAGATGTCTCTATATACAATACATTTCTATGTATGATATATACCCATATAGATTACCATTGTGAGAAGCCATATGAATTAAGACTCTTCTTGGGTAATTTGGGAATTCCCAAGTTTATATGGAGTACCAAAGCTCTGCAAATTCACAAAATCATAGAAATTCCAATTTGACAACTAAAATACAAACTGTGCAGCATGATGAGAGGAAGTGAGAGAAAAAGCAGACTGTTTAAGGGGTGGTCACATGTGTGGAAAGTTTGTAATATGACCACTCTGCAAACTCTGACTTTCCAAGTCATCTTGTCTGCAAAAGCAAAAGAAAAAGGCATTTAAGAAGAATGTTAGTGTGTAAGATTGTAATCCACGTGACAAAATGTGAAAAGAAGGAACTGCTAAATAATTCAGGGTTTGTAATGTTTAATCCTGTGGTGTTTTCTAAAAATAAGGTTGCTATACTGTAACCTTCCCTCCCCCACCCCATCTCACCTCTCTATACTTCAGACTTGGTGACCACAGTGGTCTTTCTGGTGTGAAGGCAACTACGAGAAGATATGATTCATTGTTAACACTTAAAAAGCCCCCTCTGGAAAATTCTGTAGCTGTTAATCTATGAGTTTGTCAAAGCTACGTAGGCTACAAACCTTGTGTTATTCACATTTCTATTTTAAACACATTAGGAGGCAGACTATTTTCATTTTGCAATGATTCACCCCCAGTTAAAGACAAGACAAATGTTTCAATGTTGCAGGTTAAACCACAAGCTACACTGTAACTTCACTTAGTGAACCAGTGGAGTCTTTGATAAGCATAACTCAAGTTACAAATTCCCAATTGCTCTTTAAATATTATTATCAGTTAACCACATGGGATATCCCAAGCAATGGTTTTGCCAGCAAGGACTGTGTCATCCACACTTGGTAAAATAAAAACCATTGTTGGCTTCTTCAAATGTTTGCAAATGGAACAATTAGATGCTATGAAATCCTAATACAATTCCATATGGAAGGTGAAAACATTTATCACTGACAATACTCCACTTGCCCTTAGAAAGAGTACATGGCATAAGCCAAGTGGTCACTTACATCACTGGAAGAGGACACGACCTCGTCCCCTCAGAGGGCCAACTAACAATCATAAATGTAGTCACACAAAAATGATCTAGAGAACAGTCTCAAGGGATGAGAAATGGGAAGCAATAACTTGCCTCGAATCAATTGAAAATATTACACAACACTATCACTTCATTACATAGCTCCATTACTCAAATCCCTCGATACCAGATGTATGTAGGAGGGCTGTGGAGAAGTTGTTGGGTGTGGCTGTGTTTTCTGGACATGTCTACAGATTCAACTGCACAAAAATAGAATCAAGGCCATTGCTCAAATAACAGTTAAGCATTTAAGGTTCACCAAGACTTTGACATTATGAAGAGCACATAAACGGTTTTGGATTGATATCTGGAGCCTTTTCTGCTGAGGAACTGAAGACTACCAACAGTCTTGTCTGCTATGTTTCAGTAAAATTTTATCAAGCCTTTTCAGAATTTGACTGGTTCACCCTAAAGTTCAACATTGGCATCCTTATGATGATTGCTTGGATCCTACAGCCATTAATAGATTATCGTATTAGAATGTAGTTAATGGTGTTTGACTTTGATGCACTAAACCTAATGGCAAGTGCTATTAAAATATTCTTACAATGTGAAACTTTAGTACCCGCATAAGAGGGGAATCTAACAGGATTGATTGTAGAACAGGTGAAAGTGAGCAAGTTAAATGGTAAGGTGACATTCTTTTCCTGTTATGCGAAGGGAAGTACAAATAAATATCTGTTAAAGCCTGTCTTCCTGTCATGCTTTGCTGTATTAATGCGAACAGGCAAAGTAAAACATAACTCATCACAAGATATGAATCAAAATCAAGATATGAGAAACCCCTACAACAAATCAGTCTGAAGCCACTATTTTTATTCTCATTCATAATAGCTAGTTTGTCACTCTTTGGTACAAAGCTGTAGTATATTCCTGGGATTTAAATGACTTATATAAATTATTTCAAATCATGACAGCATCTAAACTCTTTAATGATGTTAAAAGCTTTATGGCACACTACAATTATCATTAATTTGTCGTTAGTAAAGCACTGGCATAGAAATAATGTGCTGTAGTAAATTTGTTTGCATTTTAAGTTGTTCGTGCATTAAAACTATAGCATTTAGCAACAGTGTTAAGACAGTGTTAAGTCCTTATGGTCATGAAAAGATATGGGACATGTTGCAAAGTTCCTCAGATCCAGTATGGTGAATTCGCTAGTCCTACACTCCCATGTGTGAAGGGAGCATGAATTGGAAATAGGGCTATAATACTGTAGCAATATCATAAAATGTGTACATGTTGATTTCCTCAGATATCTCCAGTGAAATTGTAAATGTGCTCATTTATAATATGCCATAATTTTGCTGGAAATACTAAACAGAAGAAGTTCTTCACAAACACATTACACAGTGACTGAATGAATTTTATCCCAATATTTCTAATTGGCTGCTATATAAATTCTTTGGATGATTTGTCATGCTAATCCATCTGCCTCAATTCAGATGAGCTCTTGTCAATTCCTACCCAGCTCACAAGATGAACGCTCAGTAGGAACATAATCCAATCCAAAAGCAGGGTAGAGAAAAATCTGAACTTGTCCATTTCTCATGTAAAAGATGTGTTTTGAATAACTCTGGACTAGTGCCATAAACTCTGCAATAATATTTAGAACCTTCAGTAGTTTCCATAGAGTGTCTAATTTAATTTCAAACATACCAACTGGAGTTTCAAAGTAAAATAAAAGGAGAAAAATTAATGTTAAAAAGCTTTTTGACCTGGTTTTTGAGGGGGGGGGGGGGGGGGGGAAGCAGGGGTGGTGGTGGAGGGGGTGGGGGGTGGTGCTGGGGGGGTGTAGTGGCATGCTTCACAGCCAAGGCTTGTTAGCTAACTCAGCAGCAGAGATTAAAGTCAAGACTTTTATATTGTCTGTGTCTCTGTTTTACTTCGGACACTGTCAACTGATCCACCATATGAAAATTCAAGTCTGTAACCTGTACAATTTCAATTTTGAAACTTGTTTTTGTCATAGCAAATTTATCAATATTTTCACTGTAATAATCCATTTTACAATTAAACAAAAAATCAATAAACTTTAATTATTTTAAGGTAAATGACATGGGCTGCTATTTATTATATAAACAATGAGTAAGTGAAGAAGGCCTTTGTCACTCATGCATTACAATGATGACTTTCCCATTAAGAGGATAAACTGGATAATACCACTTCTCCATATTAGCCATCTTCTCTGTTTATTCACCATTACAATATGAAGTATCAAATTTTATTCTAAATTTTAGACACGTGATCATGTCACTAACAAGAAGTACCTGCACTATAATTAAACATACATCTATGCAAGTGCATCTATCGTGGCTTCAGAGAAACCAATCTGATTTTATTTAGCGTACTATATCCAGGTGAGTAGCTTTAATGAAAGAAATCAGGGTTGTTTCAATGGCTTTTTCAGTTCATTTCTTTAGTGATTATGATAGTATTTATTCATGTATATTGTACTATTTTTAAAAATTGCCTCAGCTGTGCATGTAAGCCCACTGCACCATTGCATTTTTCATTCAAATGCATTTTAGGGTCCTGTTCATTTTAAGTTCACGTATCTACAGCAACTGTTCAGATCAATATTGGTCACTTCTGCAAAAGGCAGTTGTGGGTGAAATTCAACTTTGCCTCCTTTGCAAAACAGGAGGTAGCAAATTGGACTCCCATTTATACAGCCTGACTTTTTTTTCCCCGAATTTGCTACTGCCTGTTTTGCTGCCCTCCTGAAGTTGAATTTCACCTGTTCAGCATTTTAATCAGATAGAAAACCAGCAGTAAAACACAGCCTGAAAATGCATTTCAGCTTTTTTGAAAAAAAAACTTTTTCCCTTGCCAGTTTTTTAAATCCCTCTCTGTCAGCAGTGGCTCAGTGGGTAGCACTCTCAGAAGGTTGTGAATTCAAGTTCCACTCCAGAGACATGAGCACAAAATCTAAGCTGCCAGTTCAGTGCAGTACTGAAACAGTGCTGCACTGTTGGAGGTGCCATCTTCCAATCTTCCAGCTGAGATGTTAAACCGAGGCCCTGACTGCCCTTTCAGGTGGACATAAAAGTTCCCATGCTACAATTCGAAGAAGAGCTCGGGAATTCTCCCTGGTGTTCTGGCCAATATTTATCCTTCAACCTACATCATCAAAACAGATTACTTGGCTGTTTATTGCATTCTTGTTTCTGGGACCTTGCTGTGCACAAATTGGTTGGCACATTTCCTGTACTACAACAGTGACTACAGTTCAGAACTACTTCATTGACTGTAAAGCATTTTGGGATGTCCTCAGGTTGTGAAAGGCACTATATAAATACAAGTTCTTTCATTCCTTTTTATTTGTTGAGACACAGCTCTATAAGCACTTGGTGCCCTCAGATATCATGACCAAATTGCCATTGTGTGCAATTTGGCAATGAGTGACAAAAGGCTATTTAAATGTGACAGCTCACCCATCATTCACAAATGACAACTTTCTTTAGGCATTTCAGAATAGTAATCAAGAATAAAAAATTAATTTGATCTTTCTCTTCCCAACCCAAGTGTGTTCAGCCCTATTATAGTACCCCTACCAATTGAAGTAATTTAACACAGACAAGTGTTTGAACCTGACATCTCACTACACTGTAGGACCCAACTATGCACTGGATAAACACAAATGAGATATCATGAAAGACACCTGTTTTAATCTTGTAAATGTACTGGCAGATCTCTTGTAGTATTGCTCATGCTCAGTTGGAAGAGAATATTGGGGGAAATGTGCTGAGAAAGGTGCTGCAGGAAGTAAATGTGACATGCACAGGAAGTGCAATGTGCACAAGACTTTTAATATTGATTACTTTTACCATAACTTTAAAAGCACAGCAATTAAAATAACTGAGATGAAATAAGAAATATTACCATCATTTAAAAAAAGTCATAGTATTCTGAATGATTCTCCCTGATCTTGAATTTTGTTCTGAACTGTTTGGTAATAATAACAATGATGACAATATTATAAATGTTTCCACAACACCCACAGTGCATATTTCAGATAAATTCCCATCACTGAAGGCAAAATAATTGTGTTATGAAAATACCAGATGGAAAGAATGCCAATGTGATTAAGAACAATACCCACAAGTTGACAGCCTTTCATGCTTTTTAAAGAAAAGTATTAGGGTTTTACATTCAACAAATTTATCTGGTTCTTTCCTGAAGGCATTCGTTCTTCCTGGGATGCAGTTCCACAGCCAGTTGGTTGGTTTGGAAACCTCATTCAGGCAGCCAATCCCCTGGCAGTGAAAGTCAGTAGGATATTTTCTCAGAGGAGCATTATAGCTGAGCCTGAGCTTAAGCCTGGGCTCACCTGATGTGCACAGTGGGGTTTACACACTAGCGGTTGGGAACTACATCCTCACTGATTTTTTTCTGTCCTCAGGTATGTACACAAATTGCAATACCGTTACTGCTGCTTTGGTCGATATAAACTAACTCAGCACAGACTAAAGATTGAATTTCCTGGTGCCGAGGTTATTCACTGTATAAACTCACTGCTGTCTGAGAGAGAGTTTATAAATAATTCATACTTATTCCTCTGAGAGGAATTTTTTCAACATAGGAGTTCATACAATAACCACAGTGAATCACCACTTTCAATCTTACTATCAATAAATATAAGATATAAATATGCAACTAATAAAACATCAATATTAACCATGTAACATTTTCACAGATAAGTGCCTCTACCTCAAAAACCTCTTTCTGTATTCAAAATCAAATATTAGTTTTCATTATAAAAAGCTTAATATAAAAGTCTACAAACAGAATGCCAACTAAGTACATCTACACCGCAGCCTCATTATACACATTATGCTGTGGTTTTCCAGCATAGTTAAAAATAAAATTATTTTAATTTTACTTGTGAAAAGTCAAGTTTTTGATTTACCTTGCAGCACTAAAAAGGCTAGAAAATACAGCACTGAATGAACAGCCATGGTATCCTTTCACAAACCGTACACTGTCTGGTCTCTTCCTCTACGACTGTATTTAGTAATGTACCCCGGTACAAGACAGGACGTGGGTTACCGTGACATCACAAAGCCATAAGTGGTAATGGACTTTCCACCCAGTTTTAAATCTATGTCTAGTGCAGACATCAGACTGGGTAAACAGTACAATGTTTCAAATGCAATGTTTCGAATGCAGTTTGTTTCAAAAACAATGTGACATTCTTCATCACCAAAATGTTACAAAGAATGGCTACAAATTTCCTCCTATTGTTCAGTGCAACATTGGAGCAAGTTCAGCATAAAAGACCAACTCAAAAGATTGAGGAAATTTGGGCGTAAGTAATTTAAGCCTGTTCTTACACTACCCCCAAGTTTCCTCAATCTTCAGTAGAACCTCCACTGCAACCCTCTGCTGCTCATTGGCATAGCCCTGCGCCAACACAAAGGACTGGAGAACGCTAATTTCCTATATCTACACCAGTTCCGAATAGGCTGTAAAAGTATACCTGAAATTTTAGACACAGCAGAACACAAAGTCATATTTCTAATATTTTATAGTGTTTTTTTTCAAAAAGGAGTTTTTAAAAATTTTGTCTCATTGAATCCTGCACTTCCTGTATTTTCTGTTTCTGTAAATGCAATTTCAGAATGAATTATGCTAAAACTTGAAAAGCTTAAATTTTTAAATATTTGTTCATGGAATGTGGGCATCATTGGCTAGGTCAGCATTTATTGCCCATCAAATAAGTGGCTGGCTCTCAGCCTAGGTGTCCATCTCAGAGGACATTTAAGAGTCAACAACATTGTGAATCTGGAGTCACGTGTAGGCCAGACTAGGCAAGGATAGTAGATTTCTTTTCCTAAAGGACATTAGTGAACCAGATGGGTTTTCACAACAATCAACAATGGTTTCATGTTCACCATTAAACTTGCTTTTTTAATTCCAAATTTTTAATTGAATTTAAATTTCACCATCTGCCACGGTGAGATCTGAACTCATATCCTCAGAACACTAGCCTAAGGGCTACTAATCTAGTGACATTACCACTACACCCCCACCTCCCCTAGATTGTCCTTTTTAAAATATGCAGTGCCAATTTGAATAGCTGCCTTAATATTTTAATTTTCATACATAAAGAGGGATTTAAACAAGGAATATTGGGCAAGTTCTGCGCTTTCCTTGATTTCTGCTTGTTTTTCACCAGCTTTTATGTTCCACGTATGCTAATTAAATTCTCAGGAAAATTTTAATCTAAGTTGCATCCAGCAAGTTTGCTGAAAATTTTGACATAAATTCCATCTAAACTTTCTGGTTACAGTTTTGCTGGAAATTCCGGGCCCATACTGAGCCAATTGTTACTGCTCCAGTCGGGTGAGAGCAAGGCAGTTAGTTACAAGAATCGTGTTGCTAAATTTACTGCCCCGTCCTTATTCGCCTAATGCCATTTTACTGACATTCGGAGGACATCAGTGCTATTTTCAGGTACCAATGGGTGAAGCGTGTGCCATTCATGTTCTGCCCATCGGTACTTTACACAGAGCAGCCTAACCAGCAGTCCTGAAAGAGACTGCTGCAAACTGTTCACAAATGCCTGGAAAAGAATAAATGTCCTGGCTGCATGGTCCTCTCATTGTGCCCTCAGTGAGTACCTACCCTCCTTCAACTTCAGCTCAGCAAAGAAGCCATTGGATTTTGCACTCCCCCTGATCAGCGAACTGCCTCTAGGGTGGTCTCCTTTCTCAGAATGCCATTCCAATACTATGTGCTTAATTCGCTGGTGATGCAATGGGCCTCATTAAGTATACAGGCATTAAATTTTGACTTTCAATATTTAAAACAAAGCAGGAAATAAGGTCATTTTTAGGGCTAAATAAAATTAGAGGCTATTCAATATAGGTATCTGCTGTTTGCTGAATTTCCCACATGTTACATGGAAACTGGACTGAAGTGAACTGCCCACACTGTACTTAGATCATGGCCATGGTCTGGAAAAAACAGAAAAAGTGATAGCCCATGCAGAATGATTTTGAAACTGATGTAAGTGTTGGTGGTGAGAACCACTGTCCACCAATGACCTTAAGTTGTTCCCACCAGCAGTGGAGTCAGAGTTGAGTTACTATAGTTTATATTCAAGAGTAGGATAGAGCTTCACACCCCCTCACGGGTTCTCACTGTAAGATTTTCTAACCCACAAGGAAAAAAGACACAGAAGCCACAGGGTTACTCATGAGTGGGGGCAACCTCTCCATAGCAGACTGCTTCCTGTTCAATAGTTTGATTATACTGTTTGGTTTCAAAAAGTGTGCATAATGACTTCTTTCCAAAGAAAATTGCATGGTGTTTGATTTGACTAATAAGTGATTGACTCTTCTTGATAAGTAACGTTTAAATATAAGTCTGGTTGTAAGTATCTTTTATCTACGTCTTAATCCATTATATGTGGCATGATTATACTGTTTATCTTTTCCTATAGCTATGCTTAATCAGAGTTTTTGTTCAAAATTGACAAGTTGGTGAAGACTAAGAAGTTAATGGGCTGAAATTTATGAGCGCGCCACAAATTGTGGATTCGCGCTCTGCTGTCGGCGATCTTCAGGGGTGGATGCGCCATCGCTGAGCCCCCATGATATTTCACACAGGGGTTCATTTAAATGGAGGGGGTGGAGTGGCCGCCTCTGATGATGCTCCATCCCCGGCAATGGCATCCGGCTTCACTACGGAGGCGCCGGCACCATTTTTAAAGGGCTTCAAGCCCTTCAGGTAAATTTTAATCCCCTCTCCCACCAGCATCCCCCCCACCCCACCCCCCCGCAATGAGATCGAAATAAATAAAACTACCTATACACCCGGAAAACACATTTTTTAAATGACGAACTTTAACACCCCACCTTCAGAACAATTGACCCTCAACCCCTTCCCACCATCCCCACAACCAATCAGAGTGGTTTTCTCCGCTCTCACACCCCTCCCGACCTGAAGATTTCACTGCTCCCCCCCTCCCCACCAGTGTCACCGGAATATCGGCGTGGGATGGCCGCGGGATAAGATAAGTTGAGTTACATCTTTTTAACTTAATATTAATATTGAATAGCAGGCTCCACCACAGAGCAGCTGGGGTGGGGGCAGCACCGAGACCTCGCGCCGCCCGTAAATGCGATGAGGCTTTCTCGGCCTGGGGTCCTCTCCTGGAAGAATTTGCCAGGCTTCCCCACCATGAACCCCAATGCTGGGGGACTCATAAAATTCAGCCCAATTTTTCACAGACATACGATGGCTATCTGGCAACATGGATGAGATATGTCAAGCGAAAGTATACACAGCACAAAGCAATGAGGCAAGGGAGGAAATAAAAAGATTATTTTTTTAAAAAGGAACATTTAGAAGTTAAAAGAGCAGAAATGAGACATGGTGACTGTGGAAAACACTGAAGGAAATGAGAAAAGAGGAGCTAAGGGACAGTAAATGAGATAGAGAGAGAAGTTAAAGGGAGAAGATAAAAGAGAAGGCAATGAGGAGTACATAGTCAGCAAGGAGGAAAATGGAAAGTGAAAGATATGTCAAGTGACAATAACTAAAACAATAAGAGATGAAGAAAATGCAACAGGAAGAGACCACAGTCATAAAGATGCAAAATGTAGGGAAAAGAGACAATAAAGAAAGAAAAACAGAAAATCTACAGGAAGACCAGTAGGAAAAGTTAAATAAGATGTTTTGAAGATGGGATATAGGCATAGAAATTTCCTTATGCCTGTTTTCAGACCTGAAATGGGAACAGAGCATTAGCCCCAACCAAGAGGCTCGTGGCCAGCCTGAAATTAGGCCTTGGTCCTCATTGACATTATTTGACTGAGCTGTTAGCATCTGCCATGCCTCCAAAGGCAGCACTCCCATTTTATAAAGATCAATTTTAAGCCATTTGCCTTGCTGGTAGCAGCCCAAAGGTAAAACTTGGGTGGGTGTGTGTGTGTAAAGGGAATTGAGGAGGGAGGAATTGATCATGGACAAGCAGTGGGAGTGCTATGGAGCTGGAAGGAGCATCCCTGATCCTTCTGGCTCCATATGAAACCTAAAAAGAAAATGTTCCTTTTTGACAGCGGCTGCTTGCTGGGCAGCATCCATGCCTAGAAAACCTGAGGGAAGGAGGCTTAATGTCTGTTTCATGCAGAGAAACCCAATTTTCCTGAAGGGTCCTAAAGCAGGCATTTAGGCCTTCAATAACATGCAAGCTCTAACAGATGTTTTAGGGTGGCCATCTTAGACACCTGAAAAAATGATCCACCCTAATAGTGCGTCTGATGTACTTGGGCTACAGAGCTTAGGTACCCCAAATTAACCCTTCTTGTGCCCATTATACATCCACACTATCTCCCAATGCTATAAGAACATGAAATTCAGCCTTGAATGTATCAACCTTAATTCTGAATCATCGTTATGTCTTTAGAGTACTTTGACATTAAGAATTGAATAGGACAACACTCAACATAAACTACCAATCTCACACACATTCTGTGCATAAAACTTGTCAAGTAAATGATCAAGCACAGGTCTGGAAATACACGCTGGGAGCAAAACCTCTTAATGGCTACTGGTGACAATATGCAATCTGTGTGAAGTAGATATGCAGGAATTTTGTTTCTTCCCTATTACTTTCATGGCCTCCATTGAATAACCACAGAGAACAACCTAGATCTGTTCTTCATGGACCATAAAATACAACTATCTGTAGAGCAAAGTTCTCCTAAAAATAAAAATAAATCTCTGCAGGTATTACTGTGAGAATGAACAGTATCTGTGCAACTGTTGCGAATTTCAATCATGTGTCAGTAACATTGTAAATTTGCAAGAACTTGGTTGTTGGGAAAAATCTGTTAAGTTAACCTCCTGTAACTTGGGTGTTTTGGGGAAATAAACAGCCTTATGATGTGAAATTCAATTAGAAACATGGAAAGGAGAAGTTTAAATATTAGCATATAGCTAATGAGAAATAAGTAGATGTGTGGCAATTAAAAATAATTTAACTAGTTTCACTATCCAATGGATAGGTGTTGAATTTGACAAATATTCTGGACTCTGACTGATAGTCTAGAGTGTTAATTATCTGAATGTTTATCCCGTAGAATAAATAGAGAATTTAAATTAAGCCAATAAATTACAATGTTCTCCAAATAAAAATTGTTAATTCACAAAGGCACTTCTTGGTAAAAAATAGCATGGATTAGAGCCTATATTTACGAAGGAAGTGTCAAGAAGTGAGACCTTTCACTGGATTAGTGAAGGTTAAGAAAAGATTTAACAGAGGTTTTCGAAATTATGAAAGGATGAATAGTGAAAGATTGTTTCCACTGGTTGGTGAATCAGTAACAAGCGGCATAAGTTTAAGATTATCACTAGAAGAATGAAGGGGGAAGTAAGAAAAATTTTTTTCTCATAGTTATTGGGGCATAGAAAACTTTACCACAACTGTCTATTGAGGCAGAGACTATAACATAATTTAAAAGGAAAATTAATATGCATCATATTTGACAAGAATGTAAAAGGACACAGGGAAGCATATGGGAATAGGGTTAGAGTAGCTGCTCCAAATGAGGAGTGAGCATCTGTCCAGTGAACTGAATAGACTCTTCCTGTGCTGTCATTTCCATTAATCGACCATTCCATGAAAGGGATAATCTTTCCTGAAGGAGCACTCCAGCTTATACCGGCCACACAAAAGAAAGCTTAAAACAGTCCTGGAATGGTTTCTTTGGTTGGCTGGCCAGATTTCAGCTCTCAGGACTGCCACTGCGGGCACCCCCCTTACCAGCGAACACAGATTGTGTCAGGGTCCTATTGACCTAATGGACACCCAATTTTCATCAACGTATGAGACTCCTGCCTGACTCAGGTGAACATCTCACATGATTGAGAAAATAAGTATGTCAGAATTGGAGACAAGCTTGAACGGGTTGGGTATTTCACCGGCTGTATTTTAACTGCAGCTCCATCCAGATTCCATCTGTTGGGAGAAGTAAAAATTCCTTCTTCAGTAAAAGTAGGTACTTTTTTATTACAGCTCATGGGTTGAAAAGGTCATTTTCAATCTCGTAATTGATTAGAAATGTGGCATTGCCTTCAGGAGTTACAGATCAGTCCAATATATTTGGTCTTTAGTTCGCAGGTTTTTTTCCCAAATTACTAACTAAGTTCTAGTGGGAAGGTGCAGTTAAGCTGTAATCCTCCCAGGTGACTCTGTTTTACCATGCAGGAAGTAATCCTTCAGCTGAGTAAATGATTTGAGGCCCAATTTTAACCCACAGTGGGAATTAATCAGGCAGTGCGGGAGGTGGGGTTGGCAGGGCAGGTGGTGGTTGGGCGAGGGGGTGGGGTTTGTGTAAGGGCCAGGTGAATGGCAAATCCCTAGACCTTGGCAGCATGAGGCCCAGGCGATATTAATTTCTGGGCCTTATTTGCATGCAGTTGCTCAGCTGCCCGGCCACGATGGGTAGGAAATGGCAGCTGGCAAATGGATGGGTAGTGGTATTTTGGGCAGCAAAAGGCCACCAGTTAACAATCAAAGGACCAGTCATTGTCAAGTAGTGGGCTTCAGGCAGGGTCGGCCTGAAATTTCCTTCAGGGCTCAGAGGAGCATTCCTGCTCCTCATGGCTTCACAAGGAAAGTTAAAAAAGTTTTAACTGTCTGGTGCCTTCTTGCCATGGATCCTCTTCCTGCCGCCTTCACTGGGCTGGAAAACCACAATGTCTTCCACACAGTCAAAATTGCAGTAGAAACCTGATGGCGTCATTGCATATTTAATGAAGGGCCCCTCTGGATTCATCTACTCAGAATAGGAAACAGTGTGCTTGGTGTGGGATGTTAGTGAGTAAGTGACCAGACCGATTTTCACTATCTGGTTTCCGCTGGCCAGGTAGGGTTAAAATTGCACCTTGAGTCATTGACTAAAAATAACTTTAAAGAATTTATTTTCTCACCAGACACGTCTTGAAAACATTGTTACTGAAATGCATTTAAAATTTTTGCTCAAACCAGCCTCAGCGTAAATTTGCTCTGTCATTTGGTAAAGTTCTATTGTGATCATGACCTTGAGCAGTGTTCATTTCACATGTTTGTTATCAAGCACAAAAGTTGAAATTGGAAGTACAGGAAAAAAAACAAGTGACTGATCTTCTGATTAGCTGCACATTCTACTTATTGGTAACTTATTAGAATTACCTCAAATGCATCCAATTGTGCTAGTTGACAACAAATCCAGTACAATCCGTCCAGTGCCTGAAGTATTTAGTGTAAAATATGTTCAAACCCTTCAGAAATATTGCAATTGAATAGAGATTGGAAACACCTCCCACTGACCATAATTGCTTCTCTTTCTGTTCATGCACCATTACCTCTGGAGTCCTCAAAGGATCTATCCTTGGCCCCCTCCTATTTCTAAGCTACCATGCTGCCCCTAGGTGACATCATCTGAAAACATAGGGATGAATTTTCAATCAGCCATGGGGAATGAGTTCAGGTATGGGCGCGCCCGGAAAATCGCACACTCAGAAGGCGTCACTGGTTCCCGATACCTCAGTGATGCAATTAGATTTTCAAAGGGTGTGCAGGAAAGGGGAGCCGCCAACCTGCATGCCTCCAGTTAATTGTTTGTTGAGCTCGTTGTGAAGCTCATTAGAAGTATGGGGAGCAACAGTTAGCAATTTTCAAATGGCAAGCACAGGGAATACAGAGGGTCTGGGACATGTTTGCGCATAGCTGTTGGGAACACAGCCAGAAGTCATTAATGCTCATGACTGCACTGTGAAAAAATTCTATGAAAGGGGAGATTTAAACTCAGTTGCTCATGCAGTAGCACAGAGTTGCCATTGCGAGTGCTGAGAGGCTTGATTTTGTGAGGAGAGACACTTGAGAGGAACATGAGGCTGCTGGTATCCATGGCCACCTCTAGCCATGCCTGCTTGGTCTGGCTCGCTGCAGCTCTCCTTCTAGATGGAGGGATGAGTACACCTCTCCTGTCCACCACTGCCTCGATCAGGGCCTCAAGGGAGGTATCAGAAAAACGTCGGACTGCACCGAGACGGCTGCTCTGAGACGGCTGCCCAAACCACCAGTGGCTCTCTGCTCTCCATTTCCAAAGCAATGGCAAGCCCAGTCATGGCTGCCATTTTACTTTTAAATTATCCCTCTGTGCTTAGCTCCTGCCTCCTGCCCTCAACTGACACCCCAAACTTGGCTCCAAATCAATTAGTGGCTGAGACTTTGAAAAATTGCATTTTATCACTGACATGGTGCTGGGTCAGGACCTGGAAATATTCTGGGCCTCCGGTTCCCGATCCTGGAATGAAAATTCGACCCTTAATGTCAGATTCCACATGTACGCTCACAACACCCAGCTCTACCTCACAAAACTTCTCTCAACCCCTCCACCGCCTGTGATTAGTCACACTGCTTGTCTAACATCCAATTTAGGATGAGCAGAGATCTTCTCCAATTGAATATTGTAAGAGCGAAGCCATTGTCTTCGACCCTTGCCATGAACTCATTTCACATAGCCACTGATTCCTTCCCTCTCCCTGGCCACTGATGCTGCCTAAATGAGACTGTTTGCAACTCTGGTATCATATTTGACCATGAGATGAGCTCTCTGTCAACTGGACCATCTATTTCCACCTCGGTAATATTGCCCATCTCAACCTCGCCTCAGCCCATCTGCTACTGAAATCCTCATCTATGCTTCTGTTACCTCCAGATACGACTATTCCAGTGCTCTTATGACCAGTCTCCCACCTTCCACCCTCCATAAACTCCAACTCATCCAAAACTCAGCCACCCACATCCTAACTTTCATCATTCTGTTCACTCATCACTTCTGGGCTCGCTGAACTACATTGGCTCCCAGACCAACAGTGCATCAAATCAAAATTCTCATCCTTCTGTTCAAATCATTCCATGGCCTCACCCTTCCTTATCTCTGCAATCTCCTCCATTCCTACAACCCTCTGAGACTCTGCATTCTGATGATGCACCCGAGATTTCCTTCATCCCATCGTATCTTCAGCTGCCTGGACCCTAATCTCTGGAATTCCCTCCCCAAACCTCTCCACCTTTCTCTTGAAAACTTACTTCTCTGACAAAGCTTTTGGTCAGCCATCCTAATAGCTCCTTATGTGGCTCAGTGTTAAATTTTATCCTCTTGTGAGGCATGTTGGGATGTTTCACTATGTTAAAATGCTATATAAATGCAAGTTGTTGTTGGTTGTACACTGTGAGACATTAGCATTTTTAATACTCTTTTAGACTTGCTCATGCTCTCTTATGAAAGATCTCATGCACCACATTAAGTTTTAGTTTTAAGCCATCAAAACCTGGAATTTTATGATACTTGTTTCTCAGTACTTCTTTGGAAATCCCCAATAGGACAAGGTTTAGTTTCTAGAAGGAAGAAGTTATAATTAAGTGGTGTGAACATGTAGGGAAGGAGCTTAAAACTGAATCTAGCTTAGGGAAATAGCTAATGCAGCAGAACGTGTTCATCGTGGTTTCCAAAGAAAAATCCTATATTTGAAAATCATAACATTTAAGCTATTAACTGTGAAGTAATTTATATTTTATATCAGTTTATTTTCTGTTTTCCATTTTTGTGGTGAACTTTATTCTCACCAAGGGGCTACGGGTGCGCTGCCTGAAGGACCCTAACCTTAAACAGCATTCTCCTTCTGTCCTATGAATGCTCCATTCCTTATTTGTTCCATGCCTATTGGTGGATTAATGCGCACCAGCAATTTTTAAAATCATTTCACTTACAAACTCTTACAGTTAACAAAATAAGTAGATTTTCATTCCATTAGTCAGGACTGAACTCCAGGTTATAGCGATAAAAGGAACTGTGTTCTAACCTCTGGAGTAGGTTTTAACTAAACCACCCAGCATGAATGGGTCATTAAAATAATGGAGGGGGTTTATGCCTTGTTCCCGAACTATTCTTGCTTGCTCCCCCACCCCAGCATCTAAACTGACCTCAAACAAGCATGGAAGAACCGCCCCCCCCCCCCCCCCCCCCCCCAAGGCAGTTAGGGGACTACTTTACATTGAAAGGGCACAGCCTGATGACATCATTGGTGCTGCAACGCCATGTTAACCAAAACATTGGGAGGCCTGAAGGGGGCCAAATCTCACAGGCAGATCTGGCGACAGTCAGCTTAGTGGCAAGAGTGGGCCAATAGTTCCCTTTATTTATCTTTTCTGAGGAGTGTTCCCCAGGCCTCACAAGGAATCCTTCAGCCCCCATAATCCCGGGCTTGCCACTTCCTCTCAATGGCGGCATCTCCTATCAAACCCCAATCCCAAGCTTTTACATCATGTCATGGACCATCCCCTTGGGAATCCAGTGTCCTCATGCTTCTTTACCAATTTTCACCCCTGTGTGCTGGCCCTGGTATCACTTCACTCAGGAGACAGCTGTACCACATGCTAATGAGGCGTTCACCCACGGCCTCACATTCAACTCTCTATTGGGGTTTTCTTCCCACCCTGCACTCCACCTGTCCTGACCTAAGATCACCCTCCTATGTCACAGTCTCATTGTTTATTCAACATTCATCAAAAAAATTCACAAAGAAACATAGGTGAATTTCTTTCATAAAAATACCAACAAAACTAATGTCAAAGCTATTACGAAAAAATGTCAAAAGTATTTTGTAGCTCCATCCAACATATAGATCCCATTAGGACGACTACAGATGGATCAATTTTAATTAGTTATTATTCATCAATTTGCGATGGTCTGATACCTTTGGTTGAATAACAAGGGCTGAAAAGTACTGAGATCTTGCTGTGATGCTGCAAGTGTAGTGGGTAGGGACTTTTATCTGCTGCTTGGAGAAGATGCTAACCCTATTCTAAACACTCTGATGAGGGCATTTTAATATTTGAGGGGTGGGGGGAGGGGGGGGTGCAGCCCTTAAAGGGCCAAAGAGTGAAATTAAATAATTCTTCTTTCCCCACTGAGAAACCAGGGTGAACAGTCTGAGGTACTCCTGGCCGGCCTCCCACCTGGCACACTCCAAAAACTTGAATCAATCCAAAATGCTGCTTGTATCCTAACTCGAACCAAGTCCCATTCACCCATCGTATCTGTGCTCGCTGACCTCATTGGCTCCTGGTCCGGCAGCGGCTCGATGTTAAAATTCTTATCCTTGCCTGCAAATTCCTCCATGAGCTTGCTCTTCTCTATCTCTGTGATTTTCTCCAGCCTGACAAACTTCCAAGAAATTTCTGCACTTTTCCAATTCTGGCCTCTTGAACGTCCCCGACTTTAATCGCTCTACCATTGGCGGCCGTGCCTTCAGCTGTCTAGGCCCTAAACTCTGCCTCCCTAAACCTCTCTGGCTCTCGCTTCTCCTTCAAGACGTTCCTTAAAAAGCACATCTCTGACCAAGCCTTTGGTTACTTATCCTAACTTCCTCTTCTGTAGCTTGATGTCAAATTTTATTTGAGAATCGCTCCTGTGAAGCACATATGTTCAATATGCGATATAAATACAAGCTGTTGTTGTAATCGATCCCTTTGAGATTGATTAATGCAATAACTTACAAGTTAAATTTAGTGAGGGTGCAAGGTGGAGGTAAAGTGTGTACAAGTAGCTGCCACTAGACGGAAGTGAGGGTTCACCCAGCAATGACAAACATTTTACACTATCAGATTGCAGACAGGAAACCATGATACGATAAGTCATGAGAATAGGAATGGCACATCATTTCCTGAGGTGCTTTGCTCGACAAACTATACCTCAACTTGCACTATGCAAAGTTTGAAAATATAAAGCTTTGAGACAGATAGTTATCACTTATCCATTACTAGACCAGCCAATATTTATATATAATTATCACTCTCTAGGGGGTCCAAGTGTGGCTTTCTGGATTACAATTTAAACAATAAAAATAAACATTTCCTGAAATTTAGGCAGATAGTTTTGAGAGAAAAGATACATTGTGAGTATAATTTTCTGTATGCTGTCATCAGATAATTGTAGTCCAGGTGGTGCATTTTGCCTTTGTGTCTCGGGTGGGCGTTTGCTTGCAAGTGATAATTTGCTTTATGCAAATAGTTGCATTGCAGCAGTTTTGATGTGTATTGATACATGTGGAAATGATAAAGAAGACTGATTTCTACACAGCAAAGGAATTTAAGGATATGATCAGTGAGTTTGCATTGCTGGTAAAATTCTCTATTCCTATTTTGTGGAGACTGATAAACCCATGCCATATATTAGAATTAGAACATTAGAACATTACAGCGCAGTACAGGCCCTTCGGCCCTCGATGTTGCGCCGACCTGTGAAACCATCTGACCTACACTATTCCACTTTCATCCATATGTCTATCCAATGACCACTTAAATGCCCTTAAAGTTGGCGAGTCTACTACTGCTGCAGGCAGGGCGTTCCACGCCCTTACTACTCTCTGAGTAAAGAAACTACCTCTCACATCTTTCCTATATCTATCACCCCTCAACTTGAAGCTATGTCCCCTCGTGTTTGCCATCACCATCCGAGGAAAAAGACGCTCACTATCCACCCTATCTAACCCTCTGATTATCTTATATGTCTCTATTAAGTCACCTCTCCTCCTCCTTCTCTCCAACGAAACAACCTCAAGTCCCTCAGCCTTTCCTCGTAAGACCTTCCCTCCATACCAGGCAACATCCGAGTAAATCTCCTCTGCACCCTTTCCATAGCTTCCACATCCTTCCTATAATGCGGTGACCAGAACTGCACGCAATACTCCAGGTGCGGTCTCACCAGAGTTTTGTACAGCTGCAGCATGATCTCGTGGCTCCGAAACTCGATCCCCCTACTAATAAAAGCTAACACACCATATGCCTTCTTAACAGCCCTATTAACCTGGGTAGCAACCTTCAGGGATTTATGCACCTGGACACCAAGATCTCTCTGTTCATCTACACTACCAAGAATCTTCCCATTAGCCCAGTACTCTGCATTCCTGTTACTCCTTCCAAGGTGAATCACCTCACACCTTTCCGCATTAAACTCCATTTGCCATCTCTCAGCCCAGCTCTGCAGCCTATCTATGTCCCTCTGTACCCTACAACATCCTTCGGCACTATCCACAACTCCACCGACCTTAGTGTCATCTGCAAATTTACTAACCCACCCTTCTACACCCTCTTCCAGGTCATTTATAAAAATGACAAACAGCAGTGGCCCCAAAACAGATCCTTGTGGAACACCACTAGTAACTAAACTCCAGGATGAACATTTGCCATCAACCACCACCCTCTGTCTTCTTTCAGCTAGCCAATTTCTGATCCAAAGCTCTAAATCACCTTCAACCCCATACTTCCGTATTTTCTGCAATAGCCTACCGTGGGGAACCTTATCAAACGCCTTACTGAAATCCATATACACCACATCCACTGCTTTACCCTCATCCACCTGTTTGGTCACCTTCTCGAAAAACTCAATAAGGTTTGTGAGGCACGACCTACCTTTCACAAAACCGTGCTGACTATCTCTAATGAACTTATTCTTTTCAAGATGATTATAAATCCTGTCTCTTATAACCTTTTCCAACATTTTACCCACAACCGAAGTAAGGCTCACAGGTCTATAATTACCAGGGCTGTCTCTACTCCCCTTCTTGAACAAGGGGACAACATTTGCTATCCTCCAGTCTTCCGGCACTATTCCTGTCGACAATGACGACATAAAGATCAAGGACAAAGGCTCTGCAATCTCCTCCCTAGCTTCCCAGAGAATCCTAGGATAAATCCCATCTGGCCCAGGGGACTTATCTATTTTCACACTTTCCAAAATTGATAACACCTCCTCCTTGTGAACCTCAATCCCATCTAGCCTAGTAGCCTGAATCTCAGTATTCTCAACAACATTTTCTTTCTCTACTGTAAATACTGACGCAAAATATTCATTTAACACTTCCCCTATCTTCTCTGATTCCACACACAACTTCCCACTACTATCCTTGATTGGCCCTAATCTAACTCTAGTCATTCTTTTATTCCTGATATACCTATAGAAAGCCTTAGGGTTTTCCCTGATCCTATCCACCAATGTCTTCTCGTGTCCTCTCCTTGCTCTTCTTAGCTCTCCCTTTAGATCCTTCCTGGTTAGCTTGTAGCTCTCAAGCGCCCGAAACTGAGCCTTCACGTCTCATCCTAACATAAGCCTTCTTCATCCTCTTGACAAGCGCTTCAACTTCTTTAGTAAACCACGGCTCCCTCGCTCGACAACTTCCTCCCTGCCTCACAGGTACATACTTATCAAGGACACGCAGTAGCTGCTCCTTGAATAAGCTCCACATTTCGATTGTTCCCATCCCCTGCAGTTTCCTTCCCCATCCTACACATCCTAAATCTTGCCTAATCGCATCATAATTTCCTTTCCCCCAGCTATAATTCTTGCCCTGCGGTATATACCTGTCCCTGCCCATCGCTAAGGTAAACCTAACCGAATTGTGATCACTATCACCAAAGTGCTCACCTACATCTAAATCTAACACCTGGCCGGGTTCATTTCCCAGTACCAAATCCAATGTGGCATCGCCCCTGGTTGGCCTGTCTACATACTGTGTCAGAAAACCTTCCTGCACACACTGGACAAAAACTGACCCATCTAAAGTACTCGAACTATAGTATTTCCAGTCGATATTTGGAAAGTTAAAGTCCCCCATAACAACTACCCTGTTACTCTCGCCCCTGTCGAGAATCATCTTCACTATCCTTTCCTCTACATCTCTGGAACTATTCGGAGGTCTATAAAAGACTCCCAACAGGGTAACCTCACCTCTCCTGTTTCTAACCTCGGCCCATACTACCTCAGTAGACGAGTCCTCAAACGTCCTTTCTGTCGCTGTAATACTCTCCTTGATTAACAATGCCACACCCCCCCCTCTTTTACCATCTTCTCTGTTCTTACTGAAACATCTAAATCCCGGAATCTGCAACATCCATTCCTGCCCCTGCTCTACCCATGTCTCCGAAATGGCCACTACATCGAGATACCAGGTACCAACCCATGCTGCAAGCTCACCCACCTTATTCCAGATGCTCCTGGCGTTGAAGTAGACACACTTTAAACCAGGTTCTTGCTTGCCAGTGCCCTCTTGCGTCCTTGTAACCATATCCCTGACCTCACTACTCTCAACATCCTGTACACTGGCACTACAATTTAGGTTCCCATTCCCCTGCTGAATTAGTTTAAACCCCCCCGAAGAGCACTAGCAAATCTCCCCCCAGGATATTGGTACCCCTCTGGTTCAGGTGAAGACCATCCTGTTTGTAGAGGTCCCACCTACCCCAGAAAGAGCCCCAATTATCCAGGAAACCAAAACCCTCCCTCCTGCACCATCCCTGCAGCCACGTGTTCAACTCCTCTCTCTCCCTATTCCTTGCTTCGCTATCACGTGGCACGGGCAACAACCCAGAGATAACAACTCTGTTTGTTCTCGCTCTAAGCTTCCACCCTAGCTCCCTGAATTTCTGTCTTAAATCCCCATCTCTCTTCCTACCTATGTTGTTGGTGCCTATGTGGACCACGACTTGGGGCTGCTCCCCCTCCCCCTTAAGGATCCCAAAAACACGATCCGAGACATCACGAACCCTGGCACCTGGGAGGCAACACACCAACCGTGAGTCTCTCTCGTTCCCACATAACCTCCTATCTGTTCCCCTAACTATGGAGTCCCCAATGACTAATGTTCTGCTCCTCTTCCCCCTTCCCTTCTGAGCAACAGGGACAGACTCTGTGCCAGATACCTGTACCCCATTGCTTACCCCTGGTAAGTCGTCCCCCGCAACAGTATCCAAAACGGTATACCTGTTGTTGAGGGAAACGGCCACAGGGGATCCCTGCACTGCCTGCTGGTTCCCTCTCCTTCCCCTGACGGTAACCCATCTACCTACTTCTTTTACCTGAGGTGTGACTATCTCCCCATAACTCCTCTCAATAACCTCCTCCGCCTCCCGAATGATCCGAAGTTCATCCAGCTCCAGCTCCAGTTCCCTAACGCGGTTCTCGAGGAGCTGGAGTTGGGTGCACTTCCCACAGATGCAGTCAGCAGGGACACTCTTGGCGACCCTTACCTCCCACATTCTGCAGGAGGAACATACAACTGCCTTAATCTCCATTCCCACTATTCCAACTTCCCAACAAATCTACTGAAAAACCAAAAACAAAAAGTCAAAACTTGTTAGGTTAGCAATCCAACGGACAGAACTTCTTAAATAAAAAGCTTACCTTATCAACACACCAGAGTCCTTTTTTTTGGTTAGAGGAGGAGGGTGGGTGGGAGACACTACACGTGTAGTGTCTCGGGTACAGCCACCACACAAATATATACTTTTTACTTACCCAGCAGTCCCCTGGTCCTCTGTGATGGGACAGAGGGGGGAGAAATTAAATGACAGGTGTCATGGAACAGAATGCAAATGGAGTTCTAAAGTCCAACGTTCTCTGTTGTTTCTTGAGCTGGAAGTCAGATGGTTTCCCGGAAAGGCTTGTTGTTGTTGCTGGACACCAGGTGGTTTCCCGGAAAGACTTGTTTTCCTCACAAGACCTCTCAGTGCCCCTTTTAAAAAACATTTCCAGGGACTGTTTTTCAGAGTCAAGTGAACTTTACATTACCCTCTTTGAAAACCCCACAGTTTAACATTTCCTCATTCTTTCAAAAATGAATCCTCAAAAAATATATTTAACAAAACACAGAAGCACTTTTGGAACAATGTGGCCAGAATTTTGGCTCTTTTTCAAATGGTCCTTGACATGTTTAGGGCCAATTCATCTACATAAGATTCGTATCACTTTTCTCTCCATCAAGTTTCTCCATCCTGAATAGGAAGAAAAAGCTTCCAATATCATCGTAATTTAATCAAACTGCGTTTTGCCCACATTTATCAGCAGTGCACTATTATTTTGCCATGTGCAAGTCGGCAAACAAAATTCGATGCAAATGAAAGTACCAAGCTCACCGAGTCTCAACAAGCATGGGATGCAATAAATAGAAAAACGAAATTTCAAATGAATGTGAGGAAGGATCAATACTATGGTATCGAACATAATTTCCAATCAGAGTTAACATATTTTTGGCACCCCAAGAAAGTGGAACATCCCCAGCCTGACATATTCATATTTGATCTGATCAGTAATTATCTGCGGTTAGTGTTTTAATCAATTTGACTTGTTTTGTTAATGCTGACTTCAATGATTTGTATAAAATAACCAACTGTGATATTTGCTTTCAATACTAGATTACTGACTGAACCAGAATCAATTTTATACTTGGTGTTTTCTCTTCTTGTATATACAGACAAATACAAACAGATCAAGGATTAGTATGGGAACAACTGAATGTTGGATAAAATGAAATCAACTTAATATATCACTCCATTTTCAAATCATGGGCAGAGTAGGTAGATTAGGTAGATTACTTGATTTTGAAACAAAATAAACTGCAAATGCTAGAAATCTGAACAGAAATAGTAACTCAAGAGATCAAAAAGCTTCAAAAAGAGGAAAGACAGGTATCACAGCACTTGAGTGCATAAGGAAAAATTCAGCAATACAGAACTCCCTGACCTGAACCTGACGGAACCCGATGACATGTATCGGGTTCAGGTCGAGTCGGGTTGCTCTTCCGGGTCCGGCATTTAGTCTTGGGTCGGGTCGGGCTGGGTCGAACACAGTGACAGCCAGGACGTCAAGGCAGGAAACACTCCGCACTAGTCTGCAGTAAGCGATTCCATCCAAGGTAGAGCACAACCTTTGCAATAAAGTTGATTATATTCCGGTGGTCGGGTCAGGCGCGGGAAAAAATGAAAGGACTCGGGCCGGATGTGGTTCTGTTGGGCTCGGGTCGGGTTTCATTTGCAGACCTGAGCAGGCCTTTATCGGGAGTTGGACTCAAAGGGATTGTGGGTTGGCGATGACACTACAGTGTTTGATCCCTGACTATGATTCCATGCCTCCTCTTGGTGTGGCTCCTCACTGGGAGCACAGAATTGCTTAATTTAGCACGCAATTTAGATTGACACATGAGCGCGGTGCTGAAAAAGTGCTACATTGTTTGGACGAAGTTTAAACTGAGGCCCTGTCTGCCTGTTCCAATGGTTCAGCTGGCTGTTAAGTTGCCACTTTTGGCATTGCTGTTCTTGGTCACCATATTTGCCGACTTAACAGTGACAGCTCTTCAAAGTACTGGATGTGAAATGCTTTGAAATGTGACAACACCTCAATTTTAAAATCCTCATCCATGTTCTCAGCTCCCTGCATGACCTTGCCCTTCCCTATCTCTATAGCCTCCTCCAGCCCCACAACCCTCCGAGATTTCTGTGCTCCTCCAATTCTGGCCTCCTGCGCATCCCTGACTTTAATCACTCCACCATTGGGAGCTTTGCCTTCAGCTGCCGAGGCTCTAAGTTCTGGAATGTCCTCCCTAAACCTCTCCACCTCTCTACCACGCTCTCCTCCTTTAAGATGCTCCTCAAAACCTACTTCATTGACCAAGCTTTTGGTCATCTGTCTTGATATATCCTTATTGACTGGATTTTGAAAATGTTTTTCTTGATAATGCGGTTGTTAAGCACCATGGAAAGTTTACAATATAAATGCAAGTTGCTGTTGCAGCTGCTGAGAGATTTAATAACAACAGGATACAATATGAATGGATCTCCCTTTAATGTTTTGGCAGAAATGATTACGAGGTTTCCTGTCCCATATTTGTACATCAATGTAATTGGGTGCAGTCCAATGAGCTGTCTCGGCATTTATAATAACAAAGATGATAGATTTGCAGACTCTATATTCTTAAAAATAACAGGAGCTTTCGTAACTCATTTTGTAGTTTTAAAACTGTGCTATCGGAATAGATCTGAAAATCAATCTCTCTTGCCCTCTAGTGTTTACATGTTGATAACCCCACAACTATTAAACGGTACTTCAGTCTGGTCTGATTCGCATCAGCTATTCAGGGGCAACCCAATGTCTTATGGGCAGATTAAAAAAGGCATCAGCTATTCTCTAGTTTTAAATGTACATCAATGCTTGAATATTAATTTGAGACTGACAATGGATATGTAGGTTTTTTGCTTGGTAAAATGAAGCCCATGAGAATCAGTATTATTAGAGGGGAATTAGAAGGGATACATTTGTGTTTTACTCAATACTGTATCATAATTCATTCCATCTCTGTTTCATACTGCAACTGTAAGGAGAGATGATATCTTAGCAGGTTCTTCAAATGAGGCCATATGGGTAGAACTTAAAAACAAAAAGGGAGCAACAAAGGGAGTTCCAGGACATCACTGCATGAGTTCCTCAGGTAGTCCTAGGCCCAACCATCTCCAGCTGCTTCATCAATGACCTTCCTTCAATCATAAGGTCAGAAGTGGGGATGTTCGCTGATGATTGCACAATGTTCAGCACCATTCATGACTCCTCAGATACTGAAGCAGTCTGTGTAGAAATGCAGCAAGGCTTGGACAATATCCAGGCTTGGGCTGATAAGTGGCAAGAAATGTTTGCAACACACAAGTGCCAGGCAATGACCATCTCCAACAAGAGCGAATCTAACCATCTCCCCTTGACTTTCAGTGGCATTACCATTGCTGAATCCCCCACTATCAACATCCTAGGGGCTACCATTGACCAGAAACTGAACTGGAGTAGCCATATAAATAATGTGGCTACAAGAGCAGGTCAGAGGCTAAAAATCCTGTGGCGAGTAACTCACCCCCTGACTCCCCAAAGCCTGTCTACCATCTACATGGCACAAGTCAGGAGCATGATGGAATACTCTCCACTTGCCTGGATGGGTGCAGCTCCAACAACACTCAAGAAGCTCGACACCATCCAGGACAAAGCAGCCTGCTTGATTGGCACCCCATCTACAAACATTCCCTCCCTCCATCACTGACGCACAGTGGCAGCAGTGTGTACCATCTACAAGATGCACTGCAGCAATGCACCAAGGCTCCTTAGACAGCACCTTCCAAACCCGCGACCTCTACCAACTAGAAGGACAAGGGCAGCAAATACATGGGAACACCACCACCTGCAAGTTCCCCTCAAAGTCACACACCACCCTGACTTGGAACTATATCGCCGTTCCTTCACTGTTGCTGGGTCAAAATCCTGGAACTCCCTTCCTAACAGCACTGTGGGTGTACCACATGGACTGCAGTAGTTCAAGAAGGCAGCTCACGACCACCTTCTCAAGGGCAATTAGGGATGGGCAATAAATGCTGGCCTGGCCTGCGATGCCCACATCCCATGAATGAATTAAAAAAACACTTGGCTGGGAGTGTACTACAGGCCTCCAAACAGTCAGGGAGAGATTGAGGAGCAGATTATGTAGGCAAATCTCAGAAAGGTGTAAAAATAAAAGGGTAATAATAGTAGGGGATTTCAAAATACCTACTATCAACTGGGATAGTCTTAGTGTAAAAGGCTTAAAGGGGGCAGAATTCTTAAAATGCATACAGGAGAGATTTTTGAGCCAGTACGTAGAAAGTCCTTCAAGAGAAGGGGCAGTACTGGACCTAATCCTAGGGAATGAAGCTGGACAAGTGGTAGAAGTGTTAGTGGGGGAGTATTTCGGGGATAGTGACCATAACTCTGTAAGATTTAAGGTAGTTATGGAAAAGGACAAAGATGGGCCAGAAATAAAGGTACTGAATTGGGGGAAGGCCGATTTCAATATGATAAAACAGGATCTGTCCAGAGTGGACTGGGAGCAGCTACCTGTAGGAAAGTCTACATCAGACCAGTGGGAGTCATTCAAAGAGGAAAAGTGAGGGTTCAGAGCCAACATGTACCCGTTCAGGTGAAGGGTAGGACCAACAAGTCCAGGGAACCCTGGATATCAAGGGATAGAGGATTGGATCAGGGAAAAAAAGGAGGCTTATGGCAGATTCGGGGTGCTGAAAACAGCGGAGGCACTAGAGGAGTATAGAAAGTGTAGAGGGTACTTAAAAAAGTAATTAGGAGAGCGAAGAGGGGACATGAAAAAACACTGGCGGACAAGATGAAGGAAAATCCTAAGGTGTTTTATAAGTATATTAAGGGCAAGGGGATAACCAGGGAAAGAGTGGGGCCCATTAGGGACCAAAGTGGCAATCTGTGTGTGGAGCTAGAGGACATAGTTGAGGTTTTAAATGATTACTTTGCATCTGTGTTCACTATGGAGAAGGATGATGTAGATGTAGGGATCAGGGAGGGAGATTGTGATATATTTGAACATATTAGCATTGAAAGGGAGGAAATATTAGCTGTTTTAGCAGGCTTAAAAGTAGATAAATCCCCAGGCCCAGATGAGATGTATTCCAGGCTGTTATGTGAGGCAAGGGAGGAGTTAGCAGGGGCTATGATACAAATTTTCAAATCCTCTCTGGCCACAGGAGAGGTATCAGAGGATTGGAGGACAGCGAATATGGTGCCATTATTCAAGAAGGGTAGTAGGGATAAACCAGGTAATTACAGGCCGGTGAATCTAACATCAGTGGTTGGGAAAATATTCGAAAAAATTCTGAGGGACAGACAGGATTAATCTCGACTTGGAGAGGCAGAGATTAATCAGGGATAGTCAGCATGGCTTTGTCAGCGGGAGATCTACTTATACAATGGATGGTAGGACCCTAAGAAGTATAGAAGGTTAGAGGGACCTTGGTGTCCTGTTCATAGATCACTGAAAGCAGCAGCACAGGTAGATAAGGTGGTTAGGAAGGCATATGGGATACTTGACTTTATCAGCCGAGGCATAGAATATAAGAGCAGGGAGGTTATGATGGAGCTGTATAAAATGCTAGTTAGGTCACAGCTGGAGTACTGTGTACATTTCTGGTCGCTACACTATAGGAAGGATGTAATTGCACTGGAGAGGGTGCAGAAGAGATTCACCGGGATGTTGCCTGGGCTGGAGCATTTCAGCTATGAAGAGAGACTGGATAAGCTTGGGTTATTTTCCTTAGAACAGAGAAGGCTTAGGGGGAACATGATTGAGGTATACAAAATATGAGGGGCATTAATAGGTCAGATAGGAAGAAACTTTTTCCCTTTGTGGAGGGGGTCAATAACCAGGGAGCATAGATTTAAGGTAAGGGGCAGGAGGTTTAGAGGGGATTTGAGGAACAAATTTTTCACCCAGAGGGTGATTGGAATCTGGAACGCACCGCCTGAAGAGGTGGTAGAGGCAGGAACCCTCACAACATTTAAGTAGTATTTTGATGAGCACTTGAAATGCCATAGCATACAAGGCTACAGGCCAAGTGCTGGAAAATGGGATTAGAATAGTTCGGTGCTTGATGGCCAGCACGGACATGATGGGCCGAAGGGCCTGTTTTTGTGCTGTATAACTCTATGACTTACTCAAGCCTCGATTATATGGAGTGCCTCATTTTAGAACTGATATTCTGATTTTGATTTTGAATTGTAAAAATGTATTTACAACATTCTAACTTTTATCTGGAAATGGATAAATATTTGAAAAAGAAAACAATTAAAAGGGCACAGAGAAAGCAGAAATGGATAACTTCTTCAGAAAGTCGGCACAGTGTAAAGGTCTTGTATTGTAGAATTATGAAATTCTATACAAGGATATGGGTTTCAGAGTAGAGCTAAGTTTCAATGGCTCTAGTTGGTTCAAGTTTGTAGGGATAATACTGCACATCATAATGAAATTTCAGTAAATTTTGGAACTACTTTACATCTTTTATCCAACTCATTTTGTAATTTTTATATTGCCTCTTCTAATTCCACTGCTCCATCTAATTTGGTGTCATCTCCAAGTTGGAGCGCTTTGCATTGAGTTTCTGAATTCAATGTCCAATATAGAGACAGTAGTAGTCCTCATGAGAAATCTTAAAGAACCCCACTCGGTACTTCCACCTCACCCCTGCCCCCACCTTCTTCTCTGTGACATAATTTCTCTCATGAGTATATGTTTTTCTTTTACCTACAGCTAAATTCTTACCCATTCCCAGAGTTTACATTGACTCCTACCGCATTGAGTTTAACTAATAGCCTTTTGTATGAAACTTTCTCAAATGTCTTTTAAAAGACCAGGTATACCATGTCATAGGCATACCACAGACCAATTGGGATGCCACATCATCAGAGTATTTGAGGAAGTTAGTCAAGGACGTTCTCCACTGAGTTCATGTTGACTACTGTATAGTAGGTAATTATTGTATAGATATTCCTGAAGTTTATTCTTAATAACTGATTCTGTTGTTTTACACAGTTTTGCCTGCATCAGTTTTGACACCCTATTTTTTTGAATGTGGGAACTATATTAGCATATTTCCAGTCCAATTGTACTTTAACAGTGTCCAATGTCTCCTTCATAATGATTGATAGTGGCTTCAATTCCTAATCTCCCAACACTCTGCGGATTGATTTATATTGAGCCCCTTTACTTTATATTAAAATCATTGCATTTATTTTGATGAAAATGTTCAGGTGTTAATCTTTGTAGGAGCTTTTGACCAGTTTGATTTACCTCAGCAATTGAACTGAGAAAGAGACTGATCTTTATCTCTTGCTCTGCCTTCATATAATCACTTCAGTTAATTGATAGCTCCTTTGCCAGAGATGTGCTGTCCTGTTTTTGTAAAGGGGTGAACGTGGTTGGAACATGCTTTTGAAGAAGAAAAAAATGACTGAAAAGTTGGAATGCTGGCAAAAGCTAAAAGCTAGAACCTGTTATTCAACAATGGCAATCAGCACTGGAATTGTAAGTATTTTACAAACGAAACAGTTTCATTTGTCTCAATTCAGTGTTAAGCTGTAACTATTGATCAGAATTTGTTGGATTGTGTTTATTACAGATGAGATAATCATGACAACCTAAACTCCCTTCAGGTTCAATAATTAAAGCAGCAGTGTCTCATGAAAATGTCTTTGGTAAACCTTCATTAATACTTTGACAATCATGACATGAATTAAATTGAATTGTGTCACTGTACATACCATTATAAAAATGACATATGGTTCTTCACACCCTTAAAAAGAAACTTGGCAGAGATTTTTTCATAACAGGTGTCTTTAATATAGTGTTTATATTACAATGTTAGCCTTCAGCAATAATAAAGCTTCAATCTTATTTAGGAGTCTGATTCTGAACTGCCAGTGTGCTATGATGCCCCTCTGGAGAACATAATCTCACACTGCAGAGCTTTACATTGCCAGGAGTACAACTTGAGTGTGGTGTTGTAGGAACTAAGGGGTTAACAACTGCCATGTTTAATCTGTTGTTACTGGACTGCTTGAATGAACCTGTGCAGGTTATGGCCTGCTGCAGTTTACATGAGGTGCTATATTTTAAAACGAGAATGCTTTTAAGAAGTGATGCGATTATACTCGGGAATAGTTATACTTTGTATGCGTATCAATGCATTATATTAGATTAAGTTGTGTACCTTGTGTTTGGAATCATGTTGTTATGTGAAATGTAAATTCGTATGCTGTACTGCAAAGATGGTGAAAGACTGTTCTCACTCATGAAAGGATCAAGAACTGGAGGTCACAGATTTAAAGTAATTGACAAAAGAAGCAGAAGCCACATAAGGAAAAACTTCTACACGCAGCAAGTGATTAGGATCTGGAATGTACTGCCTGAGACTGTAGTGGAGACAGGTTCAGTCGAGGCATTCAAAATTAGAATTAGACTGTTATCTGAAAAGGAAGAATGTGCAGAGTTATGGAGAGAAGACAAGGGAATGGCATTAAGTGAACTGCTCATTCGGAGAGCTGGTACAGAAGCGATGGGCCCAATAGCCACCTCCTTCTGCACTGTAACAATTCTGTGATGCTGAGACTGTGTCTGCTGCAGCAACAATAGCATAAGTGGCTTTTGAGATGAGACAGTATGTCAGATGACTGCCCTTCTCCATTTCAATTAAGACAGACTCAGAGTAACAATAACTGATAGACTTACAGGCCTCATGGGGATGGAAATGTAACTAAAGATCTTCAGAGGCCATTCACAACTGGAATCTTGATAGGGATGGCAAACATTCCCCATTGTGTGACAATGACTAAGGCCATCAAAACATTTGTAGAGACAATGTATGGGAGGTGAGGTCATACCTGACCAATCGAAAGGGTCAAGTTGGAATATGACCTAATATGGAATGAAGAAACCCTCAGAGGGTGATCAAAGAAAAGTGCTGAGAGACATCAGCGTGCATCATCGAGAAGAAAAGAAAGAAGATAGACTTCAATCAAGAGACTAGCGCCGCAGTCAACCAGCTAACGAGGACTGATGTTCCACAATGAATGCGACTGCTTACCACTGCCTTTTGTTAAGTAACATGTTTTTGTGCTCATTGTAATAAACTTAATAAATTCTGTGAAGCCTGTGAAAATACACTTGCACCCAGTGTGGTTTGTAGCTAGTGTGAACTGAAAGTCCCTTTGAGATCAGCTCTCCCACCTTAGTCTGTAATTGCGAAATAAAAACAGGAAGTGCTGTAAATACTCAGCAGGTCAGGCAGCATCTGTGGAGAGAGAAGCAGAGTTAACGTTTCAGGTCTGTGACCTTTCACCAGAAAGTATTTCCAGCACTTTCTGTTTTTATTTCAGATGTCCAGCATCTGCAGTATTTTGCTTTTATATTAGTCTGTAATTATAATTGACCTAAGTCTTACAATTAAATTAAAGCAAACCCCAGATCTTACAGTGTCAAAGTAAATGTACAAAGTGTTGATGGGTAGGTCCTTTGGATCCCCTGTACACTTCTGAAATTTATTCAGAGCTTATATAAATTCAGAGCTCTTAAAATTCAATGGCCTGAATTGCAGGCTAGTATATATATGTCAGCAATGTGTGAAGAGCTCATGCCTGTATTGGATATTCCAAATTATAGTCAAGCAGTATAACCAAGGCATTGGTCTGTGAAAATGGATATTATGGGCTGAGTTTTACCAGCCCAGCGGCATTGTTGGATCATGGTGGGGACGCCCGTAAAATACTTACGGGAAAGGCCTGCCTCGACCCACGACGCCAAGAAGGTCCCGCCGCAATTTACTGGCGGCGGCGGGACTTAGGTGTGGCCACTCCCCCCCGCTTGGTGGTGGCGCCCAATTATAATATGCAAAGGACTACTCACCTCTCCTGATTATGCATCCTGCCGCCTCTCGATCCACACTTCTGCATTTTATGTTGAACGGGCGGCCGTCACGTGCCGTCTCGTTCATGAACCTGAGAAGTCGACGGGACATCGGAAGCAGGAGTACTCAACAGCGAAGGTAAGTCTAGATATACAGGGGTCTGAACTCTGCATACTTGAAGGGAGGGGGAGGAGGGTGGGACTATGGGAGGCAAACTCTGTAGTGTTACGACCAACCACTCCAGTCAAAGCCCCCAATCAAAATATACAATTCTGATTGTGGTGGGAGAAATGTACTGTTGATTCAATCCCGTCCCTCCACAGATCGCCTAACATATCATTTTAAACTTTCCAAATTAAAGAAAGACACAGCAAATTGACCATCTATTAACCCCCAAATGAGGCGAACCAAACTAGGTGTCTTTAGATCAACAAATTAACTGTTTAATTAGAAAAACTAAATTCTTAAACACTACTAAGATATAAATAACATTTAAAATAGAAACATTAGTGTCCTTGCATATTTATGCTCCTGCCGAAGTGAAATCTTCCAATGAGTAATAGTCCAAGGTTGCTTGAATCCGATGGAAAAAAAAGGTTCTTCAACAGTAGAACAGTCCATTGTCTAATTCAGCTGCTGAAGTGATGCTTTCCTTCTCCAGTGATGAATTTCAACAATTACAGTTCAGTAGTTAAAGGAATTGGTTATTTTCTTTTAAGAAATTAGCCTGGCTTGACATCTGAATTCTGATTCTAATAAATAGGGTTTACATAAACTGAGAGAGAGAGCTCTCATTTCCTTCAGTATATGCTGGTACAGCTATCTGTCTGTTTCTCTGTTAGCTGTCCCTCAATAACCAGTTTTTCAACTTGTTTCAAATGTCAATCAGCAACAATGTATCTCTCGATCCTCAGACTCTGAGTGGCTGTATCTCGGGCAACCAGAACGCACTCATTGAATCACAATCTCTCAGTGGCTTGTTGTCTGAATGGCTAGATCCCAGCAACGAGAATGCATTCTTTGACTCAGTCTCTGGAGCTTGTTGCCTTAAAGCAGTATGGCTCTTTTTCCAGTCTTAAAGGTACACTGCATTCTTCCCGAAAAAAAAAAGTACAGGATCATAACAGTAGGTATGAAGGGAGGTATTGCATACCCTCTCTCTATGAATGGTGTCCACTTTGCGCCATTGTACGCTTGTGTGTGTGAAGGAGCAATGGCATTCTAGTCACCCTGTGTGTGGGGAGGGTGCCAGAACTGGCAGGAGTGTAAAGGTTACCTGGCTGGTGGGAGCACTCAACACAGCTGATAGAATCTTCATGTGGTCATGCTGTGCCACTGTTAATGAGAGCAAAGATGGGCGATGCCATGCCACGCCACATAGTTGATCCATGAAAGCACCTGATGTACCCGTCGACAACAATGCCTGCCCTGTTAGGAGCCTTTGGTTAAATGAAGGAAACAACTTCATTTATCACGTGGAAATGGGTTTCTCATCCTAGATTGTGTGATCCACTTCTCCTGAGGATCCATATGCGCCAGAGGCAAAATCAACAGGTAGTTGCGGTCCATGTAAAGGCTCCTGGTCGTGAGCAGCAGCCCCCAAGGGGAGCTCGCCATTACAGTTTGCTGTGCCTCTACAGGCCCAACATGACATGCCAGCAGATGTCAGAGCACCAGTGTCAGAGGTGATTGTGCAAGTAGAGAGGGTGGTGACTTGTCTTGATGACCTGCAGCTCATGGGCTTCGGCGGACATCCTATGCCTGTGGTCCCCATAGTGGCAGCGGCTTTTAAACAATGCCAATGCAGCATTTCAGGGGTCCACTGGAGACCTTTGTGGGGTCACACAGTCAGCAGCGCACCGCTGCATCAGGGAGGTCACTGATGCCTTGCACCAGAGGGCCAGTGAGTGTGTCAGCTTCAGGACGGACTCTCACAGTCAGGCTCAGAGGGCCATCGGTGTCAGCACCATTGCTGGATAACCAAAGGTTTTAGGGGTCATAAACTGCACCCATGTGGCCATCAGGCCTCCTGCCAGGCTTCCACCTGCAGACGTTACCATGAAATGAATCCTCTCAATCTAGGTGCAGCTGGTATGTGATCACTGGAGATGCTTGATGCAAATCTGTGCTTGCTTCTCACGCAGCTGCCATGATACCTGGGTCCTCTGCAAGTCCCAGCTGCCACTGCTGTTCACTGAACCAGCCCAGATGAAGGGGTGGCTTCTTGAAGACAAGGGCTATCCCTTGCAGACATGGCTCCCGACACCGGTGAGACACCCCACCACTGCTGCAGAAGAAAGACACAACACCAACCACTGAGCTACAAGAGCTGCCATTGAGCAGGCGATTGGCATGCTGAAAACGTGCTTCCAATGCCTGTATAGATAGGGTGATGCCCTGTACTATGGGCCAAAAAGGCCAGCTCCTTTCTTTGCTGCTCGCTGTGCTCTGCACAACTACGCACCCAGTAGGGGGCAGGCCTGGCATGATGAGGAGAGGCGTTAACAGGATTCCTCCTTGGACTATGAGGATGCTGAGGACCTACAACAGGAAAGGCGCATGGGAGGGCAGATGGCACCCAGGCTCTGCATGCAGGACTAGCAGTGAGCTAGGGATGTACGGCAGTGGCTTATCAGACAAAGGCTCTCTGCTCCATAGGAACTGACATGAGCTCTGCAAGCCACATATCATCCTCACTCACCTGCTGTGCACCAGTCCACATCTGCAGCATCTCTGTGTAAACAATTAGAGGCAGCAGCTGACTGAGCCAATGTTCATGTCATTGCATCCGTGGAGACGTTCATGTGTAATGGTGGCATGGCAATGATGTTATTGCATACATTGGCTTTCCTGAAGGGTCAATGGTGCAAAGGGATGTGACATTGGCGCCACATGCTGGCACACATCATTCATACAGAGAAAGGACACACATGTTGGTAAAGAACATATCGTGAAAGAGTAATTAACATTGCCGTGACACTTGTGCATTCCCATTTGTGTCAGTGCGTTCTCTTTAACTGCTTGCGAATGCCCCTTCTTGGTGCAACCTCTTCACGAGCAGACTAACTGGAGGAAGGCTGCTGATCTGATTGCCCTTTGGCTGTGGGTGACTTTGGCAGTCGTCCTCTGCATGACGGGGCCTGGAGGACCCCAGCTGGCTGGGGGAACGATTATTCATCCTCTTCCCGCATTGACCCTTTGATGCTGGACGGCCCAATGGCTACTCACCTCCCCTGCCACCTCCAGCCAGGCTACCAGGGCCTCTTCTTACCATCGCTGGGGAAAAGGAGCTCCTGTCTTGCCTGCATAGCCTGGAGAAGAGTGAGCAGGGAGGCATCGCTGAACTGTGGGGTCACCCTAGAGTACCTCTCTGCCATCCTCGGTTTTTGGTGTAGTTCTTTAAATGCAAAGGTGACTCCACAGTGTAACTGCTCCAACTTCTGACTGCAAGATTAGTCTTGCACATGTTTGAAAACCAATGTAGGACTAATGAGGAAATTTGTTCTGTTACAGATCGACACATGTTCACATACACTTTGCTTCTGCAGCAGTTGATCATAATTATTGATGTGATATTTCTAGTTGGCAATGCAGCCAGAATAGGAACATATCTTCCTGGTTCTTTACAAAGATCATTTAATAGCAGTTACATGTCTTTTCACATAACAGTTAGCAGAGAAATGAATACAGATTCCGAGTGCATATTAGTCTACGGCTTTTCAGTCAAATGATTAGAAGCCCATAATATGTAGATATTCTTCAGTTATGGTTTTATTTCTGTTGTGTATTTGCCTTTTATGGTATATTTAAGTCTCACGTCCTAGTATGTGCAAAATTAAGATTATTCACCCAGGTGCAGCACGCCTACAAGAAGGAATGTTACATTTGAATGGAAGAAGAGGATCGTAACTTCACAGGACACTGGGAAACAGCAGGGTGAGTATATGGCAGCAAAGCAGAAAGTGCTGGAGAAACTCAACAGGTCAGGCAGCATCTGGTAGAGAAAGAAGCAGAAAGAAGAGAAAGAGCATCTCTCCCCACAGATGCTGCCTGACCTGCCGAGTTTCTCCAGCACTTTCTGCTTTGCTGCCAGATTGACAGCAGCCCCACTCTTCAGCAGTCAGGTAAGTATTTCTTTGGCAGCTGTCAGGAAGCAGGTGCTGGGACGCTTTAAATAGGGCCCCAGCACCCGCTACACAGCTGACAAAAGGTCCCTTATTGCTCCGGATGTTCTGCCTCTCCCCACGTAATATGCGGGGTGGGGTTGCTGGCACTTTGCAGTAATGATAATGAGCCCCCTTGCGAAATATCGCGGGGGTTCGGTGGTGGCTATTCAGTACGGGCAGGCCACCTCTGAAATCAGTTGTTGTGGCATAATTGTATCCTAAGATAATAAAAAGGATCTTAGAACTTTATGTTTATAGAAAATGAACCCTGTTTTTATGAATGTTTGCTCTTGATGTGGAGCCTCACTGGGACCAAAGATGGAACTTATGTGCATAATTTCCCTCCCCCCATGATTTTCTGTTCTGCAAAATTAATGGTGGTGTGCACTTATAAAATTTACAGGGATGAGTAGAACTATGATACATAGAACAGCAAACACCAACATTAATGAGAAGATGAATGAAGAGAGCAGTCGAACAATTAATTGTCCAATGTTGATATCTGATTCCTGTAATTCTGCAGTATCAGGAGGTTGGTGCATTGCTTTTAACTATACATACATTGAACGATGAATCACAGGTGACTTATAAATAGTTAACCACTATTTGCACAGATTGGTAATTATTAATGACATTTGCAATTTTATGAACCACTATTTCATTGGCCTCTCTCCAGTGACACTCCTGATGTTACAAAGGGTGAGCCATTTGCTATGTGCAAATTGCCTATGCACATGTGTGCAATTAGCCAGGACTTGCTTCCAGTAAGAGTGAAGCATTACAATTTTAGGATTAGGATTCAAAGATAACTTGATCAACTTCAGCACCTCTGGACTAAGGAGTGGAAAAACAAGCCAGAAATCCCTGGGGTAGGAATTGGTATATGTTGCATTAATTTTTCAGGCATAAAATGGGCACAAAACACGTCAACTTTGCAGTGTGATGGTTGCACCCAATTTAGGCAGGAACTTATCCCATTGATAAATTTTTGGGACCTATTTTAGATGTCCCAGGTGGATGCCTAAAACAGAAATTACAGCCCTTAAATATATATGTTAGGCACCTCACACCTGTTGAAGGACCTCATTCAGAAATCTGTTGCTGGTGAATGGAGCAGGTGTTGGATCTACCACACTCAGGATTTTTCAGTGATGTCAACCAGAAGTGTGTGAAATTATTACTTTAAAAATACACTTTGAAGCCAGGAGGAGCAAGTGTGCAATTCTGGTCGCCACACTACCAGAAGGACATGGAGGCTTTGGAGAGGGTACAGAGGAGGTTTACCAGGATGTTGCCTGGTCTGGAGGGCATTAGCTATGAGGAGAGGTTGGAAAAACTCAGATTGTTTTCACTGGAACGACGGAGGTGGAGGGGTGACATGATAGAGGTTTACAAAGTTATGAGCGGCATGGACAGAGTGGATAGTCAGAAGCTTTTTCCCAGGGTAGAAGAGTCAGTTACTAGGGGACATAGGTTTAAGGTGCGAGGGGCAAAGTTTAGAGGGGATTTGCGAGGCAAGTTTTTTACACAGAGGGTGGTGAGTGCCTGGAACTTGCTGCCAGGGGAGGTGGTGGAAGCAGATACGATAGCGACGTTTAAGAGACATCTTGACAAATATATGAATAGGAAGGGAATAGAGGGATATGGGCCCCGGAAGTGCAGAAGGTGTTAGTTTAGGCAGGCATCAAGATCGGCGCAGGCTTGGAGGGCCGAAAGACCTGTTCCTGTGCTGTACTATTCTTTGTTCTTTGTTTGTTCTTTGTGTGCTTCCCTGGCTCCACAGGAGTTCTGATCACTGTTCATGCCCCACCCCAACCAATAACCTGCTGTAAGCTCTGTCACCTGCCGAGCCTTATCTGGGGCCACTGCTGGCGAGTCTGGCAGTCCAACTTTGATCTCTTTGCCTGGGCAAGCTGCCTGTGGAGGCGTGACCTGAGCTAGCAGCCTAGTTATCTGATGAGGCACGTTGGCCAATAACAGGACCAGATCAAAGTCTACCCACTGTCTTTATTGCTATCTTGTGATCTTGGAAATTGTGGGTGTGAAATGTAGGGGAGAACAGAATTATGTCTTGCTAATGTCCTTCAGCTGAGTAGACCTTTGACACTGAGAGACCAGGCTTACTCGTGAAAATTGATCATTGAAGAGAAATATTGCGCTTAACATATCCTTATATACAAATACAAATCAAACTCCACTAAAAGAATGTTTGTATGCTATCTGTTTCTATGCTTTTGTATGTTCTGTAACTCAATGACCTTCATATAATTCTTATGTTATGTAACACTCAACTACAAGCTTTCTCAATTCAATGACAAGGCAATGGTAAACTGTTGGTGCCTGTGGAATTGTACCCCAGCCAAGATTGATGCCTCTGAAGAAAATTGTGGTGGGTAGAGGTAAGAAACATAATTTATTCCCTCCTCTCCACCCACCCCCATTCTAAACTTGCTTTGTGCTGCTGTTCAGAGCTTTCCCAATTGAAAAGTCTGGGCAGTCAGTGTAATTGTGTATTGCAAAATTTAGCTGAATCAGTCTTTAAATACCATGGTAAAGTGAAGATTTTTGCAAGAACATATTAGATACTAAAAGAATAATGAATAGGCAGGTGCGCTTGGAGAACTCATTGTTGTCATCCTCCCTCAGGGGCCAATCCTATGATGCAGAAATCGCTCCTTCAAATGATGATGAATGAACTGACGGTGATGAATAATGGTACTACAGTGCATTCCAGACATTGTGGAGCATTTGTAGGGAAGTGATGAAGGATGGTTGAAATTAACTCCAATGGAAAGAAATTGGTTACAATATTTCTGAAGTAACCATTTAGATATGTTGACTGCTGTGGTGTTACTAAATGTGTCTATATTTTTCTATTATTTTGGGAAAAAGGCATTGATTCACCCATGTTTTCCCTTCCCATTCAAGGGCTTTAGGTCATTCCTCATCTTTGTCCATCTGGGAGAGTGGGAGATTTTGATGCCTGTCATAATGCACTTGGTCAAATGACTTGAGCAGGGCAAGGTGTGAAATGGCAGTTATCTCCATCTTTGCAACCTCTGCCCTACAATTTGACTTTAGCTTTAGTGCTATGGCTGAGAATTCATAATTTGTCAGAGTTCGGCATGCACATGTACATGCACTTTTTCTTAGCAGTGAACCTCAAACATTTTACAGTGATTCTAATGTGGAAGAATAACTACACTCCAAGGCCGATTTTAACTACAGGTGGAGAATGGATGCGTGGGAAGGAGCACCTTACAAGTGGCCTCCTGGATCTTATCCAAGGTGGCAGTGGCCATAGCAGCAGCATAGACAGTCCATTGAGTGAGCCCATGTCATTTCTAGGCCTCTACCGGCCTGTTCACATCCGGTGAGAGAGTTACAATGGCCCTCCCAAGATTTGCTCACCATCTGGAAAATCAAGGCAAAAACTGCAGGGATTTTCCTCATCTTTTGTAGAGAAATTACAGTCTGCTGGGGACATGTATGGGTATTCTTTGTTGCTGATGCTAACTATTAAATGGTTTTTAAATTCAAAATTATGTGTTAAGACATCCTGGACCTGTGCTGTGCTTGTTCCCAGGCATGGTGCTTAAGCTGGATTCCCAAACAAAGCAGAAGCAGGGCTGGAACATGGGAGCAAGGGTAGGCCATTCAGCCCATCATCGCCTAATTCTCTATTCAATTAGAGCATAGCTGATCTGAACCTCAACTTTATTTACCCGCCTTTGCTGCATATCCCTCAACCCCTTACCTAACAAAAATCTGTCAATCTCAGTTTTCAAAGCTCCACTTATCTCACCGTCTGCAGCCTTCTAGGGGAGAGAATTCCAGATTTCTCTGCCCCCCCCCACCCCGCTTTGTGTGGAAAAAGTGCTTACTGATTTCACTCTTAAATGGCCTCGGTCTAATTTTAAAACTATGCACCCTCATTATGATTCCCCCACGAGAGGAAATGATTTCTCTGCATTTACCCTTTTTTTCCTACCCTTTTAAAATTTTAAACACCTTGGTCAGATCACCCCTCATTCTTCTTTACTCAAGAGAGTGCAAGCCAAGTTGATGCAAATTGTCCTCATAATTTAATCCTCTCAGCCCTGGAGTCAAGAGCAGCAACAAGATGCAGATTGGGGTGGAGGACAATAATTTTTGATTTTCTCAGGGGTCAGAATCTTCCCAGTGTTTCTGCTCATGACTAAAGTAAAGTATTGGAGTGGCCACTCGTTTTGCTTGTATGTACAAACCTGACGCATTCAGATTCTAGTTCAATTACATTTTTTGAACATCATTAATTTTCATGATATTTGTTATGTAACTCCATGAACTACGTTATAGAACAAGTATATTTTGGGTTCTGATTTGAGCTGCAGACTATGGCTGAGTTGCATTTCGTTCCTCTGCTTCCTGCAGCACAGATAAGTATAGCTCATTCATTCTATTAACTCTAAAATTAATTGATTTCTGCCATCTTGTGGTGAAAATAGACTGCAACTCATAAACTTTGTTGATACACTGGATACCACTGGAAATATTTTTCTGTCCCAGACAAAGCAATTAAAACTAGGACTATCTAATGAAAAATAATTGAAATTGCTAACTGAAAATGTGGAAAGTTTGAATGACTTTACATGACTCATGATGTTATCCCACTCAATAAGCTCCTGGTTTAAAGGCATCCTTCAGCTTCAGGCCCCAGGTTGAACAACATGGGAGCCGGTAGTATAACTTGGGGTTATCCCAAAGGGAGGGAGGAAAGAAAATTTAAGGGAGGCAGTCACTTAGGGCTACTCTCAAGTAATTCCTTGTGGGTGGATTTTCAGTGGTGTTGGCAGAGACCTGGGAGCAGGGTTGTCAAAGCAGCCTCTTGGTTGCAGTTAGGTACAGAATGTGGAAACCAAGGGAGTTGAAAGGGAGAAAAAGCTTTTTTAAAAAAGGGTGAATGTTATCTGTAGAACGGTTCAAATAGAGGTTAATGCTAATGAAAGGGTTAAGACAATCCAATTATTTTTCCTGAAAAGAAAGAAATTGAATGAATCAATCTCAATGCTTCAAGTACCGCTGTTCCAGTTCATCTACAAAGAGATTAATTCTTGCTCTTTTCAAACAGTAATTAGCCAAACCTCATATTTTTTAATATGATGCACAATACACTTCCAGATTCGAACATATCGATCTATCACATTGCTCAGTTAATTGAGCAGCACACCCCCCCCCCCACTTATTTTCCAATTCCTTTTCACTTCTGTCAGCGAGTGATTAAACCAAGCTTTCTCAGAAAATGTAATAAGGCAACAGTCCATGTTATTTATGGCGGGGACAGCAATTAGACTTCACATAATAATTAGATTTTTCTTGTGTGAAGAGCTCGTCAGTAATTCTCTAATTAAGATGAGAAGGTTATGTTGACTTGAACTTAATGCACCACTGACCATTCAGATGCTCAGGATAAGAGAGGACTGTTCACTGAGGGCGACAGGGCCTGTTAGCTCATTTGCAAGCCAAGGCAGAATGGGCTCCATCAGTTAATAAACTGTCACCAGCTGTGGTGACGATGTGCTCCCAATAAATCTATCATGTGCTGTTACTTGATATGAGGTACAGGTGCATGCGCAGTGACCCTCATAAATCCAGACTTAAGAACATATCCCACCACCTGATTCCCTGCTTGTCAGCTTTTGTCAATTGCTTGACTGAACAGCTGGTGTCTTTCCGCACTGTGGGAGTTCTGAAATCCAGTGACGGCTCTTGGAAGACTTGTTTTTTAATAGTATGTCATTAGGAAGACTTAATTATATGGTGCAAAATTTTGTAACTTTTACTTTATAAAATTATAATGACTTCATTAAGCAGAATGTCCAGAACAATTTAGCTTCACGCTGCACACAGTTATTTTTTGTATGTGCTTGATGTGTTCTATGTAAAATATTGTAAGATTAAGAATAAAAGAACCCTGAATAAATATGGCAGATCCATTGTTTTCTCTTGTAGTCCCTTTTCCTTGGGATTTTAACATACTTAATTTAACGTCATTATAATTTTATTACCATACCAGTTAAAGGAATGTGTTGGCTGAAAACTGGCAGTTAATTTGTTGTAGATTAACTGCTGATTATATTTTTTTGTTAATGTATCTGCATATGCCAACATGGCCTATGTTTGATAAAGCTTTAAACGTCAATGTCTAGTTGAGTATTGACACCTGTACCCTCCCGCTACATTCATTTACTTTCTCACCCCGCAATTCTTCTCCCTTTTTTTGCTGACTCTTGCTAGGATACAGCTCTGTCTTCCGGCACCTCACCTTTGACACGAGACTTGCACAAAAAATTAGTTATAATTGCTGTCTCTCAGGTCTTCAGCCTAGAAAGAAATCGTGACTGTGGTATGTCAACATGTGTCATGAACTGTAATTACCAATTCTTTTATTGACTCATTTCAAAAATCACTACTTTGAAATTAGATTTAGGAAAATTCATGCTACTTGCAGTACAGCTCCTTAAATAAATCCTGTTTAGAAAGTAGGAAATAAAGATATTTACAGCGATACTAAGGAAACTTAGTTCTGTGACAGATCCTCCCCTCACCACATTGATGGGATGAGGGTTTCTTCCTGTGTCCGCTTTAAGGGTCCTACTGTGTAGTCTCAACCGAATTACCGAGATGCATGGAGCTACAGCAAATAGAGTCACAGAGTCATAGAGAGATACAGCACTGAAACAGGCCCGTTGGCCCATTGAGCTGTGCCGACCATCAACCACCCATTTATACTAATCCTACATTAATCCCATATTTCCTACCACATCCCCACCTTCCCTCAATTCTCCTACCACATACCTACACTAGGGGCAATTTACAATGGCCAATTTACCTATCAACCTGCAAGTGTTTGGCTGTGGGAGGAAACCGGAGCACCCGACAGAAATCCACACGGTCACATGATTGCTTCTAATTTAGCACTGACCTGACAGTTTCAGCCAAGTATGTTTGTTTTACATATTTGTCCTCAGGATGTGGTTTCTGTTGGCCAGGCTGTATTTGTTGACGTTCCCTGGTTGTCCTGAGAAACTGGTGCTGAGCTTTCTCCTTGAATTGCTGCACTCTTTGTGTTGATAGCACCCCCAGAATGGTGTTAAATAGGAAATGCCAGGATATGGATCCAGCAATGATGAAGGAACGCTGCCATATGTCCAAGTCAAGACAACATGTGAGTTGAATGGGAATATGGAAGTGATGGAGTCCCCATGGACTTGCTGCTCTAGCCCTTTTTGGTGGCAGAGGTCACAGGAGAGAGAGGTGCTGTCAAAATGGAAATGTTATTGTCACAATGTCGTGCTAAGTGGTACTATCCGGCAATGGTGTCTGGCACCGCTGGGCAGGCGCCGGCGCCATTTTTAAAGGACTGCAAGCCCTTACCGACAATTACATTAAAAAAAATATTTTTATATATATATATAAAAGATCAAAGGCTCTTCCACAGCCCCAGTCATAAACCAATAAATTTATTTCCCTCTCCTCCCCCAATAAACCATTTTTGCCGGTCCTGACATTTTACCCCCAAACTTTATGATCTTTGCCCTTCCATCCCTCACCCAATGGAGTAAGTTTCCTCCTTTTCCACCTCCCCCAAAACATGAAAACTAAACTCCTCTCCCCTCCCCACCAGTGTCTTGCCTTGAATCCCCAAACGGGGATCATCCACCGACCAGAATGTCGGCATGGGACGGCTGCCTGGTCCAGGTAAGTTAATTAACATGTATTAGCATAGATTTTACTAGGCAAATGAAAACCCGCCACCGCGTGGCGTCTTGGGGGGGGGCGGTGGCGGTGTTGTGGGGCGATTGGGGGGGGGTGCACACCATGGCCTCGCTGCTGCTTGTAAAATGTGGCGGGGCCTTCTTGGCATCGGGGGTGGTGGCAGGCCTCTCCTGTAAGAATTTTCCGGCGGCCTCACCACGACTTCCAACACCAGAGGGCTAGTAAAATTTAGCCCCATTGTTGGGGCTTGCTAGGAAAAATTATTTTGCAGCTATATGTTAATATGTGTTAATATAGTTTTTATTTCTGTCCTGTGCAGGTTGATGTTGTTAATATTCTAGTCCTCCATGCTGCTACTTCTTTTCTTAATGAATAGATAATAGATAATAGAATATATAGAAAAGGCAAATCATTAAAAGAAATAACCCCGGGAAGTGATCAGTAAATTACCTGGCTTCTCTGAGAGCACTGTCTCCATCTTCTTCCAAAGTAGTTCAACTCATTTTACCACTAAACATGCATTTTTGTGAAAATGCTTGATGTTTGTCTCTGCTAGTTTTATTTAGAAGTCTTTCTTTAAAAGGGAAGCATTTATAATGCTTAATGCATTATTTTCAGTACACAACTATAAACACAACAAGATTTTACACCTCAGCAAGCACCTGCAAAATCCCTGAGGCTAGACAGTTAAAAGCTAGTCTGTCCCCATTGCTATCAAGTCTTGTTATTGCAATCTTAGTGTATTATGCACAACAGTAGTGTTCACTATGATGTTCTCTGGAGGATGTCAGATCATGTAAACACACGACTATATACGAAAATGTATGTCTTTGGTAAAAAATATCATTTTAAATGTGCACCATTTAATTACCCATTCAGTAATCAAATCCACATTATAGCAAGATAGATTGAACTTAAATATGCATTTTGTGCAACTATGATTGGACTTAAAATATCTAGTTGTCATCAAGAGAAATTTTGTTGTGAATTGAGTATAATTAGTGTCAGGGCTATGAATAACTGGGTAGTTGGGGAAATGTTATGCTTGGATAAGGCAGCCAGTCTTGAATAGTCTGCTTGTGTCTTGGTGAGGTGTCTTGCTTTTCTGTGAAGCCAGCAGTTTCCATACAATAATGCCATTCAGCTTTTGCAGCTATGTTATTATCTTTTCAATACATTGATCTCTATCTCAATCTCCATCTATCTCTACCTTAATCTCAGCATTTTTTGACCCTGGGGCTTCCCCATGGTGATAATGTTCCACATCCTAATCCTATTCTACTTCTAAGTGACACACTTAAATAAGGTGGTGGGCTGCAAGATGTCAAAGGGTATTTCTACCTGGATATGCAAATTAGCTGAGTGCAGTTAAAAAACATTTCACTCATCACAGAAATATTTTAAATGGGCTCAGATCAACACTGCTGATGTTGAATAAACAATTTGTTACAAAATTAGAAATTTCCCCAGAAAACCAAAGCTCTCAGATATTAAATAATCTGCTTTACAGCACTTTCTGTGTTTTTGGCAAGACCAGACATATACCATTAATACAAATTATAATGCATTTTGCAGCTTAGCAGGGGGAGATAGCCCACAGTTAAATCAGTGTACTGTTCCATATGGTGAGATGGAGGTTTTTAAAGTGAAACAAGAAAGATTAAATTTTCTTAATCTTTCACCAGACATGCCTACAGCAGTACTTGGTACCAAGGCTGCAACAGCAAGACCTTTTACACAAAGCTCCTCCTCCTTCCTGAAATCATGATTGTTCCTTTCAGAATGTCCCTCCTTTAGACTAATCTTCTTTCTGCTGTTCTTCATTTCGTATTCCGATATACACAAGTTAAAAAAAGATCCAACTTCACCTAACTACTCCTTGCAAAATAAAGAAGACAATGGGCTGGATTTTGTGCAGGAGGCAGGGATCCCAGCCCGGGCTGAAAAGACAGTGTGGTGGGGGGAGGGGAGGGTTGGACCCCAGCTCTGCATTTTGTCAGCCCCCCCCCCACCCTGGAGCGATCCTCTGATCTTTTGGGGTGAAAGTTTCAGGAGGCGGGATCCCCGTTCCTTTAAAGGCTTTATAGGGATGGGGATCCCGCCCCCAAGAGCCCCCCGGTGAGGGGGTGTGGGGGGATGGGCGTTTGGTCCAGGGGCATGGGTGTCCCATTTGGGGGGGGGGTGGAATTGGTTTCTGGTGGGAGTCTTGATGGTAGAATCCCAGCGGTGGCAGGAAGAGGCCCTTAAATGGCCTATCCCACCCCCGGGAGAATCGGAACCGGGTTCAACGGCGGCTGCTGCTGCTCCAATTCTCTGGTCCCTCCTCCATAAAACCCACCATTGGGAGGAGAACAAGATCCAGCCCAATATTTCAGATTCAAAGTTACTTTTGAATTGGTAATTTGGTGCATTTCTCATAATGGGAAGTAATTTAGTACAATGGATCAACCAAGCACTTACTTGGATTGAACTGTCAACAAACTCAAATATAGGGCTGAATTTTATCAGCCCTCTAGGAATGAACAGGGTGGCCTGGGGGCCTATAAAATAGTGAGGGAAGGTGGGGGTGGAGTGCCCGTCACCTTTCCAACATCATTCAATTTTGTTAGGAGTGGTGAAGGCTGAGGTTGGCCTTCCTGCCCAGAGTCCAATTGAAGCCCTTAAGTGGCTAAATATGGGCATTTAAGGGCCTCTTCCCATTGCTGCTGGCATTTAACCAGTTTGGGAGGACATCTCTGCCACAAGGGAGGCTGCCCAGTAACACTAGGTGGCCTCACTGTGGGCTAGGTAGGGGTTGCCCTCTTGTTTGGGCATCTGAGGCCCACTGAGGGTTCACGGAAGGCCCCTTGTCTGCAAAGGTGGCTCCTGCACCAAAACACCTCCTGCCCTCAACAACCACCAACTTCCCCACCTCGTTGGAGCCTGCCTGACTGGCCCCAGTGAGTCCATCCCACTTACCTGTACTCTGGGCCTCCAGCGCCACTCCTGCTGCCAGGCCTACTGGAATACCACTGCTCCTGGTGGTGCTGATTGGCCGGCAGCTCTTGGTGGTGAGATTCCAGTATTGACGGGATAGGGATCTCAGTGCCATGCAGTTAACTGCCTGAGCGCCGTAAAATACAGCCAGGGGTCTCCCAAACTGCCAAGGTGGGGTTCTCCTTGCCTAATGGCCTGGTGCCGGGACCCCGCTGCCTGGATAAAATCCAGCTCACAAATCCTTAATGACTTCACTAATCAAGAAATTGCACAAAATATCCTTTTTATAACCATGTGTTGCCATGCTCCCAAAACCAGTGTTATAGAACGAGCTAAATGTAGCGTGACAGTTGATAAGATCCACAAGACATGCAGTAACAACCCAAGAAGAAGATTCTTCATTGATGTGAGATGGAAATGTCACCGGAACCAGATCTCACTATCAGCCCTAGGATGGCAAAAATAAATTGAATGAACTGCTAACCACTAGATTGTGTTGTCACCTGTACTAACCGCCTACTTGCTGGTTTGAATAATATGTGGATTTTCTTTACTTGTATTCTTGGCACCACAGATTTCTACTGACAAAGGCATTCAGATTAGGGGACCAGATGCTGTTGTATCATTTACATTTTAATGGCGTTCCCAGGAATGTGTGGGACGATATAGCGTCTTGGTTACAACTCATCAATCAATTTCATTCCTCACATAAAGATGACCCTTTAGATCTTGCTCATCTATCTTTTAGCTGATTTGCAGAAAAGTAAAATTTCCTCCTTTGCAGAGGATGTAGGGCACTTTCCCCAACCCACCTAATTTTCCACAATGGTGAAATGTTTACATTCCTCTACAACTCCCTGGAGATTAAACTGGTATATGCATCTAGCAAAATCTTGAGGTCTGGTCTGTCGCGAGGCCTTGTGAAGTAAAATAATGTTCTGATCAGGTGATTGGGTGAACAATATTATCAGGCTTTTGTTTGGAGTGAGACCACTGAGTTGTTCTGTACTGTTATTGTGGCTGTCTTGGGGCACTCCCGAGATATCTAAAGCTCATTGGCCTACATTAGGAATCCCTGTGTAAGAGTGTTTCCTTGCTTGATGCTGCTATTCATCCTGCAGCATATCTGTTATTGCAACTGCAGTTTACTACCTAACACAGAACATGCTATTGTATAGATATCCAGTTTGAGGAAAAGCCTTCCAAATACTTTCCTTCAGTGTTCCTTTCACCAATAATGTATTGCTGCTTCTTAGGTCAATTTTATATATTACAATTCATCGATCAAGTGATTCCTCTTCCCTCAGCTGAGTTGGTAATTGAGACCATTTATAAATGGATTGACAACATGAACTAAATAATTTTTAAAATGAAAAACATTTTCGAACAAAGTAAGTATAGAATTTTAGTCAAGGGACTAATCTACCTTCCATTATATAACTATAAAAGGATACTATAACTTTAATTCAATTTTATGGTCATGTTTTGAAATGTATTCATGCTTTTTATGTGTTTCTCCAAATCCCAAGTGCTACTAATCATAGCATCAATTAGCATTATTAAAATAGATGATGCCCATTCTAATGAAATGCTTCAATTGCCAACATAACAGCAAATATGCCAACTCTCCGAGGGGCTGATGCAAAGCATCCAAACAGCAATTACTTCCAACTTAAAATTATTAATTACTGTCAGAAGTTGTGTTTGAGAGAACACAGGAAAAAAATAACCATTGCACACATCACCCAATGGGAACAGAGAATACATTGCTGATGCAATGTTTTGAGGGTTCATATTTCATCGTGCACTCATCACAATTTTTAAATGGGATGTTAAGTGCAAGTCCATTTTTCATTCCATAATTGCACAAAGTATGTGAACAAGAATAATATTTTTAGGCAATAATGACTGTTATTGGACTGGGGAATTGCAGGTAGGAGGTTGAGTGAAGGACAGAACCATCAATCAAGTTCTCCAATCAGTCCGTCTATTCTCAATTTCTTGGTTCAGTAGACATGGAAATTCAGCATCAATTGCTAGTAATTTGTGGCATTTTAGAAACATAGAAACATGGACAAATAGGAGCAGGAGTAGACCATTCAGCCCTTCGAGGTTGCACCACCATTCAATATGATCATGGCTGATCATCCAAACTCAGTACCCTGTTCCCGCTTTCTCCCCGTATCCCTTGATCACTTTTTGAATGACTCCTTCTGATTTTCTTTGATTTTGCACAGCTCCTCCCAGATTTTATCAATATTAGCCATTGGCATCGGGATCTGTTGACTCACCACTTCTTGGGCTATTTTACATGAGGGTATCCTTGGTGCAACATTCAATTAGAAAACAGTAGCGGATAAGACACACATAATCTAATGGTGAAAATGGTGCTTGCAAAACTGCTCTCAAATCAGAAATGAATATAATTATATTTCAGTAGATTTCAATATGATGTCTGTTAGAAAATGGTTATACTGTTATGTACCTTCCTAACATTGCAGATGGAATTTACAGAAAATATTTAGTTCAGCTATTGTTTATTCGATTTCTGCAAGCCAAAGTAGTCCTTTCTGTTTAGGGTTAATAATGAATAAAGGCCAAAGACACTAACTACTTGTATTTTATTGCCTTTTGTGAAGGATGTTAAAATACACATGAAACCAAGCATTTAACAACTCATGGGCCTATTTATTCAGGTAGGGATTGGTGCTAAGATAATGTCAGAAAACTGAGGAATGTTAACTCCTGTCATTAGTAGCATCATTGCTCCAACATAAAACATAGAGAAAGGAGGAATGATAACTAGGATTATTGCAGGAGCATATTGTCCTGAATCATTCAGTATGCTGTAGTTTAGAAAGCTATCTCTCTTGCTCTGTTTCTTGTATTGTGATATCTTTTGTAAGGTTCTTTTCACTCTTAATTTTCATTAGGTATAAATTGTTCAGCATTGGCTACTTAGAACACTGGCTAATTTTCCTCCTCTCCGAACCAACCAAGGGATGCTCAGGCCAGTTTAACACTCTAACCATTGCCTGAGCAGAGATCAGCTAGTTAAGGGTAGATTGGGGATTAAACCTGGGACCATCCTGTTCTGCATAGTTCTATTTCACAGTGGCTAGTTCTCTTTACCAACTGAGATACCAGGGTGATGTTTAAAGTTTACATAAATATCATAGTTGTTTGAGTGTGCACTAGTGTGCACTCCCTTTGACTGTTCTGGTGTATTTTCTGCTGAGCCACTTCACCACATGGTAATTGACCTTTAGTTATCATTCTATTGTAAATTTGGCCATCCATTCTTTTTGATGCTGCAGAAATACCTGACTGTAAAATAGGTAGGTATTTCTGATTACCAAGGCAGCTGATGCTTTTTATTTGGGCTGAAAATTTATTCACTATGCGAAAGTATTACTTAGAATTATCAGTTAATTTTGTTAGAGGTGATCTCTCATACGTGTTTGATGTGATGTAAACAACATCTGTTCCTGTCTTTCTGCATTAAGTTGAGGCCCAGAACATCAAATACACCATGGAACAATGGTTCAAAATAACAAAAATAATATAGCTGCAAAGCAACAAGCCAGAGTTAAATAACGAAGGTTCTAAAGTTAGATAGATGTTCTTGAGTTTTGCTCAATTAAATTTTGGAGGTCAGGAAAAAAAATTGCTATGTGTTCCCTCAGGCAAATAAATGGATAGAATTCATGATGAGGCAGATTGCTCGCGCTGTTTAGCAAAAATGGGCTTGACGGACTTAAAGGCCTTTTGATCTTTCTCATATTATTGTTTTCATATCTAAACTTGTTCATGTTCATCACCTTTCTGTCATTGTGGTCCATGCTGTCTTTTTCTTGCTGTTTTAGCATGAATTGTACTATGATACATGCAAGCTGATCTTTTTTTTGTGCATCTATTTATAATACCCTGTGAGTCCCATTTCATTATCGAATGTGATGTGCCTTGGGACAGTTTATAAATGAACATTGTTGTTGTTCCTTCTGATTCATTGATGCCCTTTGACCTGCATTGCATGTTATGACTGTTGATTGCCTTTAAGATCTTAGTATGCTAATGAGCCAAGTGCCAGGACACTGTCATGTGACCACAAGCCACTCTCACTCTGTAACTGTAACACCAAGAGGCAAGTCCTGTGAATAGTTTGCTCTGTACTGTATATACTTGTTACTTGTTAATGAACTTGTTTGAGATCTTCAATCAACTGAACTCAATGCATCTCAGGGGCAGAAATACCTCAGCTACATGTAGGAGAAAAGGTCAGGGTCATACACCCCACAATGAAAACATGGTTGCCTGCAGAGGTGTCCGGAGTGTGCGGTGAGCATCAGACCTATGAGATTACAACTTTTAGTGGAGCGGTGTTGAGAAGGAACCGAAGCCAACTGAAGCCAAGCAGTTCTCCAATTGTGCATGGCTGACTCGAGGGAGGGCGCTCCGATGATGGGGGTGTGACAGAACAATAGATGGCAGTCAATGCATTGACAACATGCTGGCAAACTCAGGACAACCAAGGGTGAAATCCATATCCCCAGAAGGTTATACCATAACCAGATCTGGAAGAGTTGTCAAACCACCGAAACGATATGTGGACTCCTACGCCTCTACATTTGTAAATTTCACAATCTCTATTCATGTGTAAATAATTTTGTGATCTAATTTTATATATTCTTACTTTTAACATACAATACTTACCTTTGGAAAGAAAAGGGATGTTGTGTGATTGCCTTGAAGTGTGATGTCCCTTTAAGATCTTAGTATGCTAATGAGCCAAGTGCCAGGACACTGTCATGTGACTACATGCCACTGTCACTCTGAAACTGTAACACCAAGAGGCAAGTCCTGTGAATAGTTAGCTCTGTACTGTATATACTTGTTAGCTGTTAATAAACCTGTTTTGAGATCTTCATTCGACTAAACTCCACTCATCTCATTTCTGTTGCATCAGACGACATAAAAAGCTTCTCATTACAACTATTGTCACCTTCAAATATCATCAGAATCCTGCCTAGCCCCCAACCCCACGACTTATAAATGGTCAGTTGTACTGATTCAAGGGTCGGAAAATAATTTAAATTCAATAGTAGCTGTCAACAGTATTATGAACAATTACAATATTACAAAGCGAATTTAAGACATACATTTTAATTATGATGTCTGTACACTGTTTAAACTTCATCTGACTGAATGCAAATCCCTGATTTAGCTCAATGACTGACTTAGAAAGTTAGCCATTATGCTTCAAGCTTGTAAAAACCATCTTATCTAAATTTTTGCATAAGCTATGTAACTGATGTGAAGGAATTATTATAATTATACTATTTATATGGTGTTGATTTTAATCACTTGATTTTCATCTATGCAAGGATGTAGAATAATTTTTAACAAATGCCCCTTTTCTGAAATACACAGAGAAGGTCGGGACAGTGTTCTGATCTTGTCTTCAGTGGCTAGCCATTAGAGGGCACTGCAACACCATCATTTTAACACTATTGAGTTATTAAGGATCTTGCGAATGATTACATTTCAGTTAACTTTTGAAAATATCTTCAAAACTGACACATCTCAAAACGATTGTTGCAATATTAGCAGATGAACACAATGGTTTTGTTTGCTATTCCTCTGCCATCTATTTTTTTGGGGGTGTAAACCTGTTTTAACTTAACTTAATGGAGCTGGTCACCTATTTAACGTATAAAGGAATGGCATTTGAATTAGTTAAGCTTTCATTTGCTAATATCGCAACAGTGATTTGTCGGCGATATAATTTACATGATTCAATCAAAGCAGTATTCCACTTACTGACTGATACATAAAGCTACTCGATTAGTGCTCCCAGGAAATAATAATATATAGTGAGTGCTATAAAAATGTTTTATAAAGCTAATCATCTGCACTCGTTAATGACCAGAGTCAGAACATTATGCCCCATTTTCTCTTCCATCCCCATGGGTTTTACTATTAGAAAATCATGTAAACCACAATTTGTACCAGAGGTAGCATTCCCCAAAGTCATTGCTTCCACTTTCATTGAGTATAATTGATGAGTGAGATTCATCTATCCCCAGGTTAGTGGATATTTATATGGAATAGTACAGGAACGATCAACTCTAATGCCCACTTGAGTCTTCTCCAATTCAAAATCATTAATAAACCTTATCTTGCCCTTAATAGATTATTCTCTATGACCTCAAGACTGTATTAGAGATGTCATATTAAAAATGGCTTCCATTTACTCAAGCAATATAATGGATACATGCCTGTGCTGACCCAGAGGAATTGTAGATGAGCATGTCAAGCAGATGAGTGAGGTTACAGATCGAATATTTTGATTGGTTTGCTATTCTTAATACCTCGGTCCATTTCTGGTAGAGTTCATCATAATTATTCAATCACCATTTCACCTAATGTCTTGTTTCATGGCTTCCTTTATTTTAAAAATCAGAATCAAACAGCAGTACTGACATTCTGAAACAGTGGTAGACTTTTACACATCAGATTCCCTTGCATGAGTGAGGTTATATTGGACCTGTTTGTCCTCAGTCAGGTCTGAACATAAAGGCCGAGATATTCATTGGCCTATTTTACAGGTGCATCCGCCTGGTGCTGGAAGTGAGCTGCCTGCCAATTTGGATCGGGCTGTTCCATTGGTGTCCAGGGTGCATTCTAGAACAATTCAGGGAATTCTTATAATGCTTAAATAACTGTTCTACACTGGTTATAGGATCTTTTGTAGAATTGGTCTTCTCCAGTGCTTGACTTGCCAAATTTTGCCAAGGACCCATTCAAAGAACAAAGAACAACGAAAATTACAGCACAGGAACAGGCCCTTCGGCCCTCCAAGCCTACGCCGATCCAAATCCTCTATCTAAACCTGTCGCCTATTTTCTAAGGGTCTGTATCTCTTTACTTCCTGCCCATTCATGTATCTGTCTAGATACATCTTAAAAGACGCTATCGTGCCCGCGTCTACCACCTCCGCTGGCAAAGCGTTCCATGCACCCACCACCCTCTGCGTAAAGAAATTTCCACGCATATCCCCCCTAAACTTTTCCCCTTTCACTTTGAACTCGTGTCCCCTTGTAATTGAATCCCCCACTCTGGGAAAAAGCTTCTTGCTATCCACTCTGTCTATACCTCTCATGATTTTGTACACCTCAATCAGGTCCCCCCTCAACCTCCGTCTTTCTAATGAAAATAATCCTAATCTACTCAACCTCTCTTCATAGCTAGCGCCCTCCATACCAGGCAACATCCTGGTGAATCTCCTCTGCACCCTCTCCAAAGCATCCACATCCTTTTGGTAATGTGGCGACCAGAACTGCACGCAGTATTCCAAATGTGGCCGAACCAAAGTCCTATACAACTGTAACATGACCTGCCAACTCTTGTACTCAATACCCCGTCCAATGAAGGAAAGCATGCCGTATGCCTTCTTGACCACTCTATTGACCTGCGTTGCCACCTTCAGGGAACAATGGACCTGAACACCCAAATCTCTCTGTACATCAATTTTCCCCAGGACTTTTCCATTTACTGTATAGTTCACTCTTGAATTGGATCTTCCAAAATGCATCACCTCGCATTTGCCCTGGTTGAACTCCATCTGCCATTTCTCTGCCCAACTCTCCAGTCTATCTATATTCTGCTGTATTCTCTGACAGTCCCCTTCACTATCTGCTACTCCACCAATCTTAGTGTCGTCTGCAAACTTGCTAATCAGACCACCTATACTTTCCTCCAAATCATTTATGTATATCACAAACAACAGTGGTCCCAGCACGGATCCCTGTGGAACACCACTGGTCACACGTCTCCATTTTGAGAAACTCCCTTCCACTGCTACTCTCTGTCTCCTGTTGCCCAGCCAGTTCTTTATCCATCTAGCTAGTACACCTTGGACCCCATGCGCCTTCACTTTCTCCATCAGCCTACCATGGGGAACCTTATCAAACGCCTTACTGAAGTCCATGTATATGACATCTACAGCCCTTCCCTCATCAATCAACTTTGTCACTTCCTCAAAGAATCCTATTAAGTTGGTAAGACATGACCTTCCCTGCACAAAACCATGTTGCCTATCACTGATAAGCCCATTTTCTTCCAGATAGGAATAGATCCTATCTCTCAGTATCTTCTCCAGCAGCTTCCCTACCACTGACGTCAGGCTCACCGGTCTATAATTACCTGGATTATCCCTGCTACCCTTCTTAAACAAGGGGACAACATTAGCAATTCTCCAGTCCTCCGGAACCTCACCCGTGTTTACAGATGTTGCAAAGATATCTGTTAAGGCCCCAGCAGTGCTATTTAAAGGATTCATCCACTACATACAGGTTATCTGTTGTTTTGTCGTTTAAGGTTGCTGGTTAACCTCTGGGATTAATTCTGCCTTCTGAAAATATGTTTTTTCTTTTGCTGGACTGCTTTTGTCTGGCTTCGAAAAATAGTTTTACTGCAGTCATGGGCTATCTGTCAGAGGTGTCTTTGCGGTTGGAGGACAAGGGGGATTAGTGAATAAATCATGAGAGAGCAGGAGTTTATGGGAGAAGATGGAGGAGGACGGGTACACTGTGCAGGAGGCCAAACCCACAGTGGGTCTTCAAGGAGTACATCTCCCATCTGAACTTCTCTGAGGAGCAAGATCTCAGGCACACGGCTTCACAAAGAAGGCTAGCTATGGTACCTTGCACCAAAAAGGTGGCATACACTGAGAGACATGCTGCCACCAGAACCATTGTGCAGCAGCCAGTCAGCTTGCTCAAGCAATGGTTCCATTATTGCCTGAATCATTAGAGATGAGCTATTGCAGTACAGCTCTGATTGCATAACAAGATTGGTGGACATCTGCTGTGAAGGAAACATATGTTTTAAACATCCCTAACAACAAGGAGAACTTTAATGCAAAAGAGGGACTGAATTTTACACCCTCTACCCCCAGAGAGCGGAATGGTGGGGGGAGGGGCGTCAATGGGCGGCACAGTGGCGCAGTGGTTAGCACCGCAGCCTCACAGCTCCAGCGACCCGGGTTCAATTCTGGGTACTGCCTGTGTGGAGTTTGCAAGTTCTCCCTGTGTCTGCGTGGGTTTCCTCCGGGTGCTCCGGTTTCCTCCCACATGCCAAAGACTTGCAGGTTGATAGGTAAATTGGCCATTATAAATTGCCCCTAGTATAGGTAGGTAGTAGGGAATTGAAAGGTGGGGATGGGGTAGGAATATGGAATTAGTGTAGGATTAGTATAAATGGGTGGTTGATGGTCGGCACAGATCCGGTGGGCCGAAGGGCCTGTTTCAGTGCTGTATCTCTAAACTAAACTAAACTAAATGGAACGGGAGGCTCCGGGAGCCCTTCCCGACCTGCTCCTGCCTCTGCTGCCACTTTATGCAGTGCGGTGGTGGCAAAAAATGGCCCGCCCAGGCCAATCAAGGCCACTTAAGGGTCTTTGCCCGCCTCCACGGGGATTTTACCCGTGGCTAGTCGGGTGGCTGAGGCCCGAGAGAAGCCGCCTGACAAAAGCAGGTGGCTCTGTGACAACCCGGAGGGGGGGGGGGGGTGCAGCCTCATGATCGGGCCCCCGCTGCCCCAACCACCCCCAACACTCATCACGCACGCACCCCCCCACACTGTCCACCCAATCAACCATCCTTGCCTGGCAGGGGCCTGACTGATCACCCCCAGCGAGGCAACCAAAACTTACCTCTGTTCCGGGCTCCCCAACATCTTCTTCTTCAAGCTGGGTGTAGTCCCAGCAGTGGCTACCACTCCCAGTGGTACTGCTGGGACAATTAGTTGGCGGCTCGCTGATTGGCCGGCAGCTCCATTAGGTGGGACTTCCTACTTCAAACGAATGGAAATCCTGCCTCACACCAATTAAAGCCTGGCGACCTGCAAAATATGGGTCGGATCCGCAGGTGAGGCAGAAGCGGGTTCGCCACCAACTTTTCAATCAGTGGCTGGCTCCTGTCCGCCCAGGGTTAAATCCCAGCCAAGAACTTTAAAGGTGGTTAAACAGGAACGTTTAATAGACATTGACTTGTCAGCTGGTAACCAAGAACAAATCTTAAGTTGCTATGGGACTAGCAGAATGGAGTGGTACAACCTTGAGATAAAACCCCTTTAAATTGCAACAAGAGACATGGTTGATGAAGTAACCCCACTAAAGTTTGCCCCAATCATGAACAACAAGGGGTATAGGCGTGCCTGAATGAACCATTCATTGAGATGTGCAAGTGAGAATCATGAACAAAGTGTGGACTCAAACAACGTAAGAGTTAATACAATATCTGGCATTTTCACTACAATCAGTTAGGACAAACGTGTCCTGGTCTAATGGGGAGAAGATGTCTAAAGATTCACAGACTTTAAGTGATCATCAGCTTGTCCACCGGGCACTTGAAGACTCTAAGACAGGTCCAGTTGTGTTTCCTAAGTAATCAGTGTGTTAATGGTTAAATAGAGAGACTGTATTTGTGTGTTCCCGTCCATGCACTTCATTGCAACACCCAAAGTGGGAGGTATTAAAGTTATAAATAATTCCGAAAGCTGCATGCTATATAACTTGTTCTTACCATCTGGACAGCAAGAAGTGCAGCAGAAGGAGGAACAAGAGCAGAACATTGCACAAGAGCAGGAACAGCATTGACCACCAGTGCCTCGAGCTGCCAAAGCTCTTAGAAAGCAGCTCATCCAAAAGAACTTCTAAGATGATAATGATCTGAACTTTCATGGAAGCAGTATGAGCTGCCATAGTAGCCCAAAGAGCCTCCTTGGTGGCAACAACCAGAACAACATGCATTTATATAGCGCTTTTTAATGAGTTAAACATCCCATGATGCTTTACAGGAGCGTTATCAAATAGAATTTGATACTGAACCACATAAAACTTGGTGAAAGAAGTAGGCTTTGAGGAGCATCTTAGAGGACGAGAGAGGTAACGGCAGAGATGTTTAAGGAGGGAATTCCAGAACTTAGGTCTCAGGCAGCTGATGGCATGGCTGTCGATAAGGGCTGATAGAAATCAGGGATGCACACGTGGCCAGAATTGGAGGAGGGCAGAGCTCTCAGAGGGTTGGAGGGCTGGAGCAGAAAACAGAGATAGGATCGAGGGAGGAGGCCATGAAAAGATTTGAACACAAGGATGTAAATTTTAAATTTGAAATGTTGCAGAACCAGGAGCCAATGTAGGCCAGTCAGCCCAGAGATGATGGGTGAATGGGACTTGGAGTGAGCTCAGGTAGTGTGGCAATTTGCCATAGTAGCTGTCTGAGCTTCCATGGCAGGAGTTTCTTGGGGAAGGAGTGAGAGTGCCGACTGGCTAAAGGGTTCATTGAGAGTCTTGACCTTGGTGATGACGTGCATCGTGAGGGCCCTGCACCTATCTTAGTCTTGTCTGATCCTTCCTGCTTTACATGACTTCGACTGTCACTTGTGCAGGGATGGTTGATGGTCGATGTAACGTCATAATGAGCAGCCAGCCATGTGATCAGTGATTACTCCAGGCATGCCACTGCTGCTGGGCAGTCGCTCAACATCTCCACAGCTCTCTGTGAGAGTAGAGCATTAGGTGATGGTGTGATCAGTAATCCTGCCCTCCCTTACTGTGCAATGCTCAATTCTTCAGTAATAAACAGCTATCCTGGCCTCCCAGTGCTATTTCAGTTGTTTAAACGGCTCCTAATTGCAGTTCACAGCTGATTGTCAGGATGATTTCTTCTGCTGTTTTACTGGATAGACCGCTGTGTGGGTGATAAACTGAATATTTTAGCACAGCTCCAGGACACTGTAAAATAGGGAAGTGTTAAAAAGCCAGTTAATATCGCTGAATAACCATAAGCCACAATCAGTTAACCATTTAATGGCATGCAAATGGTGTAGAAAACAAAAATATATAAGGCAGTGGGCATGGGTGGGTGGGGTGTGGTGCTCAATATTAAAAATCCCCCATGGAATGAGTATACCATTATGTAGTCTACACAAGGAAGCGAGTTCATAATTCATTGGGAATAATTTATATTGAACTCCAGTGTTTAATTTGATGGTTTGGACACTCTGGAATCCTCGCTACAGAAATTAAATTACAGAAAGAAGTAGTGATATTTGGAACCTTTCTTTAAACGACCTGTCATATTACAAAATTCGTAGGCACAGTTTTCCTCACAAACTTATGTCGTGTATAATCTAGGCACTGCGATCATGTGGTTTTACCTTATCCTATTCTTTCCCTGTATGTCAATGCACAGGGTTGGTTTGAATGCTGCCCAAGAGACATTGGTTCAGAACGCCATCCTAATGGTGTAAAAGTTTTCTCCTCTCTAATAATTAAAATGAGCTTCAGCAATCTAAATCCATCTTGTTGTGGGAAGGATTAATCCATAATTCTGCACTAACTTCAATTGTTTGATTCAGAAATAATGAAAGGCAATTTCTGATAGAAATGCTATGCTGGTGCAACAAGTGCGGCTTCTAACACAAATGCTCTGATTTAAAAATTCTCCCTTTTTGGGAAAGATTGTCCTTCCCTGAAGTACCCCACACCATCTTTGACCAAGCAACTGCCCATTTTTCTATAACTGATGTGAGGAACGTGCCGACATTTCATTCCCTCCTGATGACAAAATGCAGAATTGTGGACCCAAACCTGCAAGGTACCCATATCATTTTATGCCCTACTGTATAGCATCCAAAGCTAGATTGTTAAGTGGGCCTGCTATTTGTACAACTAAACAGAACATACGGATTGGCTGAGCAAATCAATAAACAAGCAAAATTCTAATTACATTTTCATTTTATCACACAATTGCTTTCCCAGCTCTCAAAGGGTGATGCAGTTCAATTATTTGACATTTTACCATACTATTTTACAGCTTTAAAATGGCAACGCAATATGATTTTGCCCCATTCATGAATTGATACTTGCTGTAATCAATTGTCTTGCATACTTGCTCACTCCCTGCTATATTAATGTGTTGTACCTTGGAAAATCCATTTATCCTCTGTGAGTTCTTGCCATACAACACAAATGTTTCACATTTTAAAAGGAATATAAATTATATGTTATGCAAATGTGATGTGCTTTCCATTAATGGATTCCTGGTTAATGTTATGAAATGTCAGTTGTAAAATATTATAATGTCATTTGAATCCCCATTACTGCAACCTACATGTTAAATACCTGAAGCTCTTTAGATATTTAGATATATTTATATCTTTTTATGATTTGTTCTGTGTTATGTACCGGTAGTTGTTTTTTATTACAAATATGTTAGAATATTACTTCAAAAAAGCTAGCTTAATGAAAAATGAATACAGCAAATAACATCATTTTGTCTGGGTATTATGCTCATTACTGGCCCTGGGGTATTTATTATGAGCACTTCAGGACCAGTAATGACCAAAATGCTCAAATAAAATGATACTATCATTACCATTATTATCTATCAATGTGTCCTTAGCATGACATTCTTTCTCTTTTGTTATCATAGCTTTTCTGCGGCGGGCTTTGATGGATTTGCAGTCTTGTTGCTCTGTTTTTAAAGTTTGTAATAAATTGCTGCTCCTTTGTTTATTTCTTGAAGCTCCAACACTAAGCACAGCTTGACTTTGGCTGTGTTGCACATCCCTTTGCTGATTAATCTAGGTGACAGGTCAAAAACAGGACATGTCGAGCGGGAAAAGCAGAAAGAGTAGGAGTGTTGTTGTATGTGTCGGAAAACTGCTCAATTTATTAACTTGATATGATTGAATAACTCATACTACCTAGAATCTTTTTTTGAACCATTTCATCCCATAGACTGACATCGATCAGAAGCTGAAGCAGCTGCATTATGAGTGATTCTTCTGCACAGCCTTTCATACCTCTAAATATTTATGCCAGTATTCTGTCACCAAAATAGGTAGCAGGTCATTGTCCTGTAAAACAGTTCATGATCAGGGATTTCAAGAGGGGAGATGGTCGAAGTGATAATTTTATCCTACTGTAGGATGTTACAGCATGCAACTCAAGTGAAAATTGATAAAATGCGTCATACATATTGCTGGCAATTTGGGAAGTCAGCAGACCTGTCAGGTTTCACTCATCAAATGCAAGATTCATGCATTTTGAACACGTTTTATGCTCTCCTGACTAAATGTTGCTGCCTCATCCCAAATTATTCATGTCGAAAATGCTTTTCAGAAGAACAATTGTGAAGTCGGGACTTGAATCGATTATGACATTTAAAGACAATCCTTCACCACCCGTCACCACCACCTGCCACCACCCCCGCCCCCCCACCCCCCCCAACTCCAAACCCCTAACTCCAACCTCACCATCCCCAGTCTTTTGAAAAAGAAAGATTGTTTCATCTCTTTGCACTGCCCGACTAGCAGACAGTTCCTTCATTGTGATGCCCTCAGGACCTGAGCGAGAGCTGGCCAAATATAGTTTAAGGTAGAAGGCAAAGACAGAGAGACCAGGACTGCAGCAGCTGAGTACAACGGCTTCTCTATTTATTCTCCTGTTTTAGCTTCACTTTCAGCTTGCTAGCATGTGTGTTCTACAGCAGCCTCTAGAGTATAAATGCACAATGCAACTGCAATTTCAAAACACGACAACACTACATCCCTCCCCTTCTGCGTAAATGAGAGACATTGCATGTTTCGGTGGTTTGTTTCTAAAAATGTAAACGATAAACTTAAACATAAATAGTTCACTTCATAACAGTCACTTAGGTATGGTGGGCATTTTCTCTTACGAGGAGGCAGCAGATGTCGTGAAAGATATTCCACTGGGTTGAACTTGCTGATACTCAACTTGGAAGTCATACTCTTGTAGTTTGAGTATCTGACATTCTATTCGAGTGGGTGGTTTGTTACCTGGATTGTTGAACAAGCTCGCTAGTGGTCTACGATCAGTTATTACTTTAAACTTGCTTCCATATAAGTAGAGATGAAAGTGTAAGATACCCTATGTGATTGAAAGTGCTTCTCTCTCTCTTTGTAAATAATGTTGCTCTACAAGCGTTAGTGATCTGCTTGCCATCGCAACGATTGATGGGTCACCCGTCTTATCTTTCTGTACAAGAACTGCACTTAAGCCGACCGTGCTTGCATTCACGAGTAAATGGGTGTTTTTCTCAAGGCTGAAATAAGCATTTATGCAACTTGCCGACAAATGTTGTTTGATCTGGTGTACCGCCTGTTTCTGTGATTTAGTCCATTCCCACTTGGTGGTCTCATTTGTCAGATCGCGTAGGAGGGCAGAGAGCATAGCGAGATTGGGAATGAAACGACTGCAGTACGTGACGGGTCCTAGCAGACGTACTTCTTGTACGTTTGTAGGATCCGCAGCATTTGCAATGACTTCAACATTCTGTAGATCTGGTGATGCTCCTATACCAGGGGAAGTCGTGGTGTAGTGGTAATGCCACAGGACTATTAATCCAGAGCCCAGGCTAATGCTCTGGGGACATGGGTTCAAATCTCACCACCACCACGACAGATAGTGAAATCTGAATTTAAAGCTAGTCTAATGTTAACCATGAAACCATTGTTGATTGTTGTAAAAACCCATCTGGTTGTAGAATGTCCTTTAGGGAAGGAAATCTGCCATCCTTACCTGGTCTGGCTTACATGTGACTCCAGACCCACAACAATGTGGTTAACTCTTAAAATGCCCTCTGAAATGGCCTAGCAAGCTGCTCAGTTCAAGGGCAATTAGGGATGGGCAACAAATGGTGGCCTAGCCAGCAACTCCCACATCCCACAAACGAATAAAAAAAACACTGAACACATGACCAAAGATTTCAATTTTGCTTTCATTGAACAAGCACTTGTCTTTGTTCAAGGTGAGGTTACATTCTCTGAGACATTGTAGGCATGCATGTAGGCGTGTCTCGAGTTTCTTTTTGTTGCTGCCATAGATAATAATGTCATCATTGATGGTCAGCATGCTTTCAAGTCCTTGAAGTGCAGATTGAATCAAGTGCTGAAATACCTCACTGTCTGAGCTGACTCCAAAGTTGAGCCTCTTGTATCGAAAAACACCGATGTGAGTAGAGAATACAGTGAGATATCACGATACTTCTGCAAGCTCGATTTGATGGTAGCCTGCATTGAGGTCAAGTTTAGTGAAATGTTTAGCACCATTCACTTTCTCGATGATATCACTGATTATCCGTGTCAAGTGTCCTTCTCGTTGTATGGTCTGGTTAGGCGATCGCATATCAACGCAGATTCTACTCTGGTTCTCACTCTTGGGTTTCTTGACGACTTCTATCGGTGACACCCAAGGGGTAGGCTCAAACCCAACTTTCTCAATAATGTCAAGGTCCAGTAGGCATTGAAGTTCCTTCTCTGTCTGTTTCTTGACATGAAATGGTATTTGTCACCGTTGATGCACAACTGGGGGCACCATTAGGGTCTACATGCAGCTTCCACGTAACACCTTTTAGCTTGCCAATGCCAGTGAAGCAATCAGCATGCAGTTCGAGAATGTTTTTGTTATGCGACGGAATCGTGTATGTGACAGCAATCATGCCAATCTGTTGCTGTGTGGAAACTGAAAAGTGTGTCACATTCTTCAGATATGGCGTAGAATACAGCTTTCATTCTAGTGTCTTTGAATGAGACTGGCATTTCAAAAGTCCCGAGGGTTTTCAGCGGTTTGTCACTGTTGTAAAGGAAAATTTTCATATTCCCTGGTTTGCAGAGAATGGGGCAATCCTAATGTTTAGTGAATGTTTTGTCTCTCATGACATTGACAGATGCTGCTGTTTCTATGAGAGCATCTACCTCTGAGCAGCCAATGGTCAGTCACATATGGTTGTTTGCTGTGTCTGAGAGAAAGGACAAAAGTATGTTCAGGGTCATTTGCCTCTACTTTGGCTACATTCTCTTGCCTTTTTGCTGTGGTACACATAGTGCAGAAGCAAAGCCTTTCTTCTTGTGTCATCTGTGATTGTGAAACCTACCATCGTGCCTTCGAAATGTCGCAGCCACTTTTGCCAACTTGGGGATACAAATAATGGCTCTGAATGCACATCAAAAGCTGGTATATTGGGCATACACAATGCCATATTGATCAGCAATAAGGGATCAGGGATCGCATTCCTTTCAGAGGAAACTTCTCTGCAGTGATCTGATATTGTAAATTCTTTTGATAGGATGGCTATTTTGGAGCGATCAGTGTGTGAGTATACACGGTACAAGCTTCCTGTGTGTGCCTAACACAGTCTCCAACAGTGAAAGTAGACAAAAACCTTCCAAACCTTTCATACCTGAAAGCAATGTGTCCATTTTTTTCATCCTTTTTCTGTTTACCATGTCACCATTGTGATATCCTTGGGTCTTGCGTGAGGTTTAGACAAATTTGGTATAAGGTATGAGGCAAAGAGAGAGACAAAGACTGCAACATCTGAACACAAAGGCTTTTCCATTTTATTTCCTGTATTTGTTTCACTTTCACTCTGGCAGCATGTGTGTTCTACAGCAGCCTCTAGAGCACATAATGCACAATGCAAGTGCAATTTCAAAACACTACAACATGACAGCCTACAGTTCCTTGTCTCTAATGTCATGCATTTTTGGTTTCTTTGTATTGGTATTCAACTGAGAGTCTCATACTCAGGACCACAGCAATGTAAAGCCAGGTCCTTAGCCTTTTAAGAGGGCTGACCTCTCAATGTAAAAATAGTTCTCATGTTGAAAGGGGATTGAATTTTTGTGTCAGATTGTATGCTGGATTCTTTTGGAATAACATGGAAAGATTAGGTTACTGGTCTGCTGTACTCTGGTAAATACATGCATTCTCTGGAAAGTATGTTTAAAAATAATATTGTAGATACAAATTACATGGTGATTACTCCAACGCCAGAGAGAGAGAGAGAAAACAAATTGGTATGAACATCGGGATGGGTGGGGCATAGAATTTCTTTTACCTTTGCTTGAACATAGGATCACTGGGTGCAGTTTATAGAGGGAAATTGGGTGGGTAGGGTTTTATGTCTGTAATGAAGCCCATTCAACTTTCTTGCCATATTAATGAATGGAGGGAAAATAAGTCCATTACAGGCATGGAGGGCACTTGATTTTCTTCTATATGCTGTGCCCAAGTGATCCTTCCAAGTGCAAGCAGAAGAACATCTGCTGAGAATGTGTTAGATGGGCAGGAAATAGCATTTTGGGAGGAGAGTATCTGCAACACTCCATCTTTTTTAAAGGATGTATGGAACTTGCTGAAGAGAGGTGTAGTAAACCAGGAAGTAGTGATTGGACAGGACCAAGCTTGGGTTTTAAAAAGATTGTAGAAGGTTTGAAAGGTTCATATATCTTTGAAAGAAAAAAAAAGTTGTCATGTCAAGCCATGCATTTAAATAAGTGAGCACCAAACACTTTAAACCAAAAGGAAAAACAGCCACTAAGAAGCCTTCAAATGATTGAAAAGAGCAAGGATATGTTCTCCAATGCCTGGACATGTTAAGTGCCAAGTCTACCATTTAAATTCATCCAAAACTATTTCTACACCTTATCTTAGAGTGTGGCAGTGACTTTCCTCTTTGGGAGCAATCAGTGACCCAGTTGCAAGTTGTGGCCAATATTACGCCAGCTTTGCAGAGTTTTTTTTTCAACTTTCCACTCAAATCCATTTTCACATCGCGGAATGTAAAATCTGCCACGAACCAGTAAATTTTTAAAAAATCAAAAGATTTGAAGGCGTGCCTATTCGTGTCCTTGCACTTAAAATGTAGCTTAGTTTTAAGAGCTTCCTCAAAGGCCCGCATCAAGCACAATTAGAGGAAACGCACAAAGGTGATTAATTTGATTTGGGGCATGTCCTGTTTTGTGGGCGGGCTGACTTCTATCACGATGGTTTTTAAATTAGCACCAAGGATCGCAAAACTTGATTTACACTGAATGTAATTTACACTTAGAATTCCACAATCATTTGCCCTGGTTTGGCCAATTTCATGTGAGTTGCACTGAAACAAAGCAGTACAACCGAGCGAAACTCCAGCTTATTATGTTTACTTGCCCAAGAACACTTTGTAACTAATTTATTGAATGTGAAGTGCAGAGGAGCATCCTGAGGACATGGTAAACTCCTAAGAAATACAAGTTCTTCTTTAAAAATTTCATCCAATCTTTTTTCTTCGATAGATAGTCCCATGTGAGTACTATACTTGCACTGAATTTCATCTGTCAATGTTCTGTCCATGTACAGATATCATCCAGCATCTTTTGTAGATCCTTGGTTGTCAAATTTAAGATGTTTTTAGCATTTTACTTTTAATACTAACTTTTGGATTATCTTCCAACTGTCATATAAAAATGTCAAGTCATGATACAGCAATAGGTTTACACTAGGTCAGTAAAATAATTAATTCTCTAAGCTGAGGAAATCAGTATGCGAGAGCAAACCCCGATTCTCACGTCTTCCAGTGTAAAACTATTTTGCATCTGAGTCAGAAACTGGTTAATGATGAAATTTACTCTACTTATATACTATCATTCTTTCAGTGAATTAGTATTAAGAATATATATTTCTAAATTTATGTGTAGTTTTTGTCTCTTTGTGCTTGATTATGTCCTAATTATTCTGCACATCATTTTCAATTCTTCATAATTATATTACCTGAACTCAATAATGTAGTATGTAGAATGAATCAAATGTCAAAGACAGGGTGTAGGGGGTTGCTTCAATCAAAATTAAAATTTGATTGATGAGCTCCTTGAGTAATGTGTGTACCTTAAACAATGATAGTCTTGCCTTTAAAGGAGAGCTATTACAGTCAAGGATGAGAGATAACCAAGTCATAAATTAGTTTGAGGTTTCAGCAATAGGTGGGGATAAATCAATTTAGGTTCATGCGCCATAAACCATTCATAATTATTCATTTAATAGCAGATTAGGGATTTCTGATCAGTACTCAATAATTAAGTTTATGAAGGGAAAAATTATGTAATGAAAGTAAGAAAACAAGACTTAAGCATTGCCTGTAACAGTAATGGGAAAAGTATATGAATAAACATTATCCATACCACATAAAGATGATTAAGAGAAAGAACATGCATTTTCATAATGCCTTTCACGACCTCAGGAAGTTCTAAAGTGCTTCACAGCTAATGAAGTACCTCTTGAAGTTTGGTCACTCTTGTAATGCAAGGCATGCGGCACTCAATTAGTGCACAGCAAGGTCCCACAAACAGCAATAAGGTAAATGAGGAGATCTTTTTTTTGGTTGTGTTAGTTGAGGGATACATGTTGGTCAGGCCATTGCAGAACGCCCCTGCTCTTCTTCAAATAGTCCAATAGGATCTTATGCTGCTACCCGAAAGAGTAGACAGGGCCTTCATTTCACATCTCACGCAAAAGGCAGCCTAGATGATGTGTTCAAGTCTCTGGAGTGGGATTTGAACTCACAACCTTCTGACTCAGACAAGAGTGCTACTACAGATCCAGGTTTGACACTTAATAGCAGCATTAGCAATTCCAGGTTGAATTGGATGGGGAAAAGTGGAAGAGGAGTGCCAAGACTCCTTTGACAGCACCTTCCAAACCCGTGAGCTTTACCACCTAGAAGAACAAGGACAGTAAATGCATGGGAACAGCATCACTTGCAAGTTTCCTTCCAAGTCACACACCATCCTGACTTGGAACTATATTGCCGTTCCTTCATTGTTGCTGGGTGAAAATCTTGCCTATAACACAGGGGCTCCAGTGGTTCAAGAAGGTGGCTCAACACCACTTTCTCAAGGGCAATTAGGGATGGGCAATAAATGCCAGTGACTCTCAAAGCCCATGAAGGAATATAAAAAGGATAAATAGGGAGTAAACAATGTGCATATGAACATGAAATTTATTGTGGATTAATGATAAGCACAACTGGATATTTAACCTTCATTAATACTTTAGCCTCCAAAAATGAAGAGTGGACATACATCAATGCTAACTATGTTTGATGTACTAACAACAAATATCAGGCAGGATGGGCCTTTTTCTGCTGTGAAAGGGTTATGGCCTCTGCATTGTGCGAGTTTGAATTCTCACTGGAAACAGAAATCCCACTCCCTCTGAGTATATAGTGGCTGAAATCACTCCAGGAGCAGCAGGACTCTGGTAGAAGTAAAGACAGAAAATGCAGGAAATACTCAGGAGGGCAGGCAGCATTTCTGGGGAGAGAAACAGAGTTAACATTTCAGGTCTGTGAACCTTTCATCAGAACTCCTGGTAGAAGTGGTGTAGAAGGTGGCAAGATGGAGGGCTGGAAAGGAATTTGGGGTAGGAATGGGGTATGTGAAGGGGAAGAAGGCCAAAGGCAGAAGCAGTGCCCTGGAATGGGCTAGAAAGGAGAATGCCAACATGAATTGAAAAGAGAAAAAGTGCTAGCTAGAACTTATGGCCTTGGAGATGGAGTAGCATGAACTCAGGCGGGTGAAAGAATGCTAATTTGAATTGAGTTGGGGGTGGGGTGGAATAAGAATGCCAGGGGTAAGATCTCACATGGTAGATCTGGAATCTCTGGAAGAAACACGTGGCACTACCTTCTGGATTGCTGCTGTAAACTTGAACATTTATAATTAACTTTATCATCAACTCCCTCTAGTGGCGCACTGTGGGATGAATTTTATAGGCCCTCCAACGTCGGGGGTCATGGCGGGGAGAATTTTTCCAGGACAGGCCGCGATCTTAAGCACAGCGGCTCATTTAAATAGCCGGGGTGGCCTACCCCACCCCCCATGTGGAGGGGGCAGGTTGTCCGTCCCTGGAAATGGTATCAGCTGCCTGTGTGCAGGCACTGATGCCATTTTACAGGGCAGCTAGCCCTGCCGGCATATTTAAATGTTTAAAGAAAGATCCCCCAAAATTTGCATACTTAAATTTTGGTCCCATCACCCAGGAGCCTCGCTGCAGCCCGTGACGGGCCTCGTCCAGGGAGAACTTCAGGCACCCACCCCACCCCGCAACAGATCACAATGTCGAGGGCTTGTTAAAATCCAGTCCACAGAGTCATAAAGTCATTTATGTCACAGAAGCAAGCCATTCAGACCTACCCCAAGCATGTACGGTGGCCTTAAATGAACAATACACTACACCAGGCTGAACTGGAAAGGGAAGAGTAGAGGAGGAGTGCCAGGCACAACTGAGAAGATAGAGGAGCTGGGAAGTTTGCAGGTGGAGAGGGCTGTGTAAAAATAAAGTTGGATTGGGTAGTGTCTCCTGGGACTAGTTCTTGAGTGAACAGAGTGCTTCTGTGCACTGAATTAGGATGAAAAAGGAAGTGTACGTGAGAGGATGTTGCTCTGATTGGTCTCTTGAAAATCTAAATGCCACTTTGATTTTTAATCTTATAAAGAAAAGCAAGCAATTGCAAAATATAAAAGTACTTCAAAAAGTAACAAGAATTCACCACTTTAAACAAAAAAAATTGAGATTTTGGAGTGCTCTAGAAACACACCAACAATTTTGTGCCATCATAATTTGCAGTTCCCCTTACAGGCTTTCTTCAATTTGTGTTATATTTTGTCTACAGCTGAATTTATAAAGTCCGTGCAATTACTTGTTTTCCTGCGTCAAAGGCTTGTAATCAAGACCGCGTTTTAGTTTGGGGGCTGTGTCTGTGCTTTTAAAGCTGTTGATAAGCTTTTTCTAATTTTTATAGGTTGTTATGCATGAATATATTCCATACACTTTATACTCAGTATACTGAATAGCTCCATGGAGAGCCAGCATGGACTCAATGGTCTGAATGGCTTGCTTCTGTGCCGTAGATGACTTTATGACTCTGTGGGCTGGATTTTAACAAGCCCTTGACATTGTGATCTGTTGCGGGGGGTGGGTGGGTGCCTGAAGATCTCCCTGGACGAGGCCCGCCACGGGCCTTGACGCTGGCAGGACCCGTTCCCATCCTCTCAGCTGCGGCGAGGCTCCTGAGTGATGGGACCAAAATTTAAATATGCAAATCAATAAAATTAATAAATTGAAACACACTTACCTCCAATCTTGAGGGCCCGCGCGATCGTTGGAGCAGCGGTCGGCACTTCTGCGCCTTCAGATCCCTCTCTAGGGAAATCCAGCGCCACGTTGGTGGGGAGGGGGTAGGAGGTAAGTCTGTCAGTGCAGGGGTGGGGGACAGGGTCAAATATATGTAATGGGTGTAGGGGATGGTGGGAAGGGTTGAGCCTTAAACTTTGTGCAGTTTTTGGGGAGGGGGAGGAAGGTCAGATTTAAAAGGTAAGTGTTTTGGGGGGGAAAGGGCAAATAGTTAATGTAATTGTTTTTGGGGGCGTTGGGCAAGAGGCACAAGAAATTTATTTATTTAATTTTGGGGGATCTTTCTTTAAACATTTAAATATGTCGGCAGGGCTGGCTGCCCTGTAAAAATGGCGTCAGTGCCTGCACACAGGCAGCTGATACCATGTCCAGGGACAGACAGCCCGCACCCCACCCCCACATAGTTGGGGGGTAGGCCACCCTGGCTATTTAAATGTGGCCCGCACGGACGAGCCGCCATTTTTTGAGCTTGCTGCCCAGATCGACAGAGGGGTCTTAAAATCCAGCCCTATGACTCTACTGCCCACCACACCCTGGTTCTGTTAGTCAGGGTGGGAACATTAAATGAGGCATACAATAATAGGAAAAATAAAAGGCTACCATAATATTCTAACATATAAACATTGATTGGCTCTGTTTTGTGACCCAAGTCACTTTATCCATTTCATTTTTTCAAATCGTGTTCCTATCATTCCCATTTCTGGTTATATCAATTTACTATATCTTTCGAAAAAAGTTCACATCTTTTCAACAATTTTTCCTGTGGAAGGGAAAATTCCTTTTTGGTAGACTTGACTGGTATTCAAGTAGCTTTAGCTACCAACAGAACCTGGAATTCCATAGGATATTGGAGTGTAAACCTCAATAACATAAATATTCAGCTATTCCATGTTTTCATGTCCAGATTAAAAAATGAAAATGGTCTCCTAGTTCTGAACTCTGAAAGCACCTCATCAAGCATTTATGGATTCGAGCATTAATTCAATGGTGAATGATTTATTCCCTCTGCAAGAAAAAAACAACAATTTCAATTTTAGGTTAAGTAATTAATAAATCTTGGCATTTACATCCCTGTTCACTGTATAATTACTTTCCTTAGTGGAAACAATATCCATTGTCTGTCAGGAGCTCTAACTGTTGTGTGCAATGGGAAGTAATAATGGTCGGACATTCTCTAGAGTTGACAGGAGAATTGCCATATGGTTACAGAAATGTATTCTGGCAGGTTCATAAATCTCACTGTTGTAAACTTCCTCATGGATCCACTGCTACATTGTTTCTTCTCTCTGTCTTCCACATTTTAATTCCCTCAAATTAGCTTCTGCCTTTTTCTCTCTTCCACCACCTCAGTCTATTATTGTCCTTCAGCAGGTGGTGGTTTGGCACATGGACAGCTCCCTTCATGCTGGCTATGTTACAATCCAAAAGGTCAGCTTGAGTGGAAGGGGCTTGATAGCTAAAGTTAAGACTTGGAGGGGAGTGCATCTGGTAGTGGATAGAGTGAGCATTGATAGGTCCATCAGTCTTTTCTTGCTCTTCTTTTTTTGTGTTCCTTTGAACCAGTTTCTTTCCCTTCTGGAATAAGTGTCTTCTTCAAGAAGCTCTTGTGTCAATGCAAATTTATTTTACCAGGATTTGAACTTTGAACTCTGATCTTTTCATTAATTGCCTGACACTTTAGTGCCGTAGATGCTGAGTTATAAGGCTGTAAAGAATTTCTCTGCACCGTTGTCTTTGTACAGTGATGTGTCAGCAGCATTTCATAATTATATATACACGGAATATCAGCAGGTTCAACATTGGTTTGGTCAATTTCCCAACTTGTGAGCAAATGCAATTAGCAGCCATAGGTTATTTGTACAATGGGGGAAAATTAGCAATGACATGCTTTTTTAAGGTACAGATTTTATCTGGTAAAGCTTGTGTGAAGTATTGTGCAGGCTACAGATACACACAGTCACACTGAAGATCTTGTATGGCTCTGTACCTTTCTAAGCAGCACTAAGTATTCATTGTTAATGTGGTCAGGATTTTTTTTGAGAGTAGTAGAACTGAAAGTTCAATTTCCAGGTTCAACTGGTATTAGCACAGAGGCTACTTGAATATCAGCTGGGTTGTTCCGGGGAGGAGTGAAATGGATTCATAGAAGTGTCTCCTATGTGGTTTGAACAATATGGTTCTCCATTAGTTGAAGGGTGAGAGAGTTGTGATAATGGCATCATTGCTATTTTCTTCGAGAAAGTCTGCCCATATTGCTGCTATTCATGTCAGCCGTGCCTTAGTTGGTAGCACTCCTTAAAGGCCTGCTTGGGTCTGCAAAAAAAACCCCCACCCGAGCCTGACAGAACCACATCCGACCCGAGCCTGACCCGGCCCGAGTCCTTTCAATTTTTCCCGTGTCCGACCCGACCCGACTATCAGTTAACTTACCTTCTGTTTTTCACTTTGTTGCTGATTTGCGCAAGCTTAAAATAACTGTAACAAAACCACTGTTCAATCCAAAAATTAAATTAACATTGGAGCCACTTACCTGTGAAAGAGTATGTCCGACCCAAGCCCAAATGCCGGACCCGGAAGTGGAACCCAACCTGACCTGAACCTGACACACGTTGTCAGGTCCCATCGGGTTTGGGTTGGATAGCAGGCCTTCAGTACTCCTACCTCTGAGTCAGAACGTTGTGGATTCAATTCCCACTCCTGCAGCTGACACTCCAGTGCAGTACTGAGGGAGTGCTGCACTGTCAGAGGTGCTGTGTTTTGGATAAGATGTTAAATTGAGGTCCTGTCTGTCCTCCAAGGTGGACATAAGAAATTCCATGACACTATTTGAAGAGGAGCAGTGGCGTTACTCTTAGTGTCCTGACCAATATTCACTGCTCAACCAGCATCAATAAAAAATACAGATTATCTGGTCATTATCACATTGCTGTTTGTGGGAGCTTGCTGTGTGCAAAGTGTCTGCCATATTTCCTACATTGCAATAGTGACTACACTTCAAGAAGTACTTCATTGACAGTGAAGTGCTTTGGGACTTTCTGTGGTTATGAAAGGCATGATTTCAATGGAAGCTTTTCTTTTCTTTTTGAATCCAGGCAGCTAACTGGTTAATGCCGGTGCTAAATTGTTCATTTTTGTGTGACTATAACAAAACCACAGGAAAAAAAACTGAACTACTTTCTATGATTAAATTGTTAGATTGAACATCTAAGATACAATTCAGATCCTCTGATGAATTATGACTTATCCAGTCATGCACAGGATTTGTTCTAATAACGTCTATGGGATTCTGTAAGGGTGCATTTATACTGTCATTTTTGCATTGATGCAAAATGGTTTTGGGTGCACTTTAATGCAATAATGTCACTATAACTCTTAAGATTACAGAGCATAATGTTGTTTCCCACAATACAATTGGGTGCTCTGGGTAGGAGAAAGACTATTTCAGGTATTGTGTAAATCTTCCTCTACTGTTGCATTTATTGAAATTGGACTTGAAATGGTAGAGAAGACAGGAAAGTAATTTGTATTACTTCTGGGAAAGTGTGTGTGGGCTTTTTATCTATATATATGGTTATAGCAGTTCATCGTGGGAGTGCTCTTTGCTTCTCTATTATGTCTGGGCCACATTGTTGTTTTCAACATAATTCTTTAGAAGGCAGGCCCCTTGAGAATTGTAAACAATTTGCTGTGCACCTGGATTCAGGAGCGTTACTCCATGTATCAATGTGGAGAGATATTCCTCTCTCTCAGTATCTTTTTAAAAACCTTGCTATTCCCATGCTAGGGGAAACCAGATGGTAAAGATACTGGTAAAGGCCTTTGCCTCTCCCTTTTTGTCTTTCTCTTTCTTTTCCCCTCTTCTTTTTGTTCTCCGTCTCTCTCTCATATATGTCTCTGCATCTCTCTCTGGTTTATTTCTCTGTCTCTGTCTGTCTTTTTCTGCTTTCTGTCTCTGTTTGTCTTTCTCTGTCTCTGTCTTTCTTTCAGTTCTGTCTGCCCATTTCTGCTCCTTTTTCTTTAACTACTTGACACACACTGACATCATTGTCCTTGTGGAAAGAAAATCCATTGACCCCCTTGTCTAAATTTCCAATGTGCATTCCCATGAGGCCTAACCTGGAAGATTTGTTGTGGAATGTATGGTTTTACATTCCAATTGGAAAATTGACCTTGGACTATCTCTGGCTGTGAGTCCTCTCAGACTTCACAAAAAGAAACTTCACAAGCAAAATTAATCTTTTTCAAAAAGATGGACTGCATCGTCTGAACTCGAGTGGAGTTTCGAAATGAAGTGCGTTGCCTCTCAAAACCCAAGGTTTCCAGTGTTTTTTACTTCAGCAATATAGATTCTTTAGTAATATGAAGGTAAGCAGTTATAAGGTGACATGGTGAAGTAATAACAAAAAGAACATTGAGGCATAATCTGCCATCCAGAATAAAGTGAAATGGCCAGCTAGCAATAATGGTTTCACTTTTAGATTTTGGTCTGAAGGACAAACAGTGCAATATTGGTTTGTCTATTAGAGGATATTAATAGAAAAAAATCCAAACCAGGAGCTTTTGTAATATCCTTTATAGATTAAGCCAGATGAAAAGTATTTACCTATCCTTATAAACAGGATATACTTGAAATGCACAGGAAAGAAATGTTGAGACACAGTAAGCTCTGTGCCAGCAATAACTGAGCTCCTTCCTTTTCAATTTGCCAAGTCTAAAGGGCTGGACCTGAGCTGAGTAAATCCTATTCCTCCGAGCAATCCAAGGTTATATTGCTATGTCATTGAGTCTGGAGCAATGCTTCTTTCTAGGCTAAGCCATTCAATGGTGATTCAGTTCAGCATGCTCGGATGCCCAAGCTTCACCCTGAATTCCTGATTGATAATATTCAGTGTTGGTCTTCACCTATGGATCAACACTGGTGTTAAAATAACGCAGAAGGTAAATTGAATTGAATATAGCATCTGATTAGTTTCCATAGGCTTATTATGCATAGGATTTTAAGTCTATGAGCTAATGGTGGGACCATTTGGAAAAACACAAAATTTGAAGGCCATAGACATAGCAATTATATTTTGCGAGAGTGTTAGCTCTCCAGGGTACATCTGCAGTTTGATAGGTTTTCTCATTTTCTGCTCTGGGGTATGAAGCATCTGGTTACAGCAGTTCACTGGGTCTATGCCAACTGGTGATGGAAGTAATTGGAGCAGGGGAGAACTCAAGGACAGCAGAAGAGAGTGATGGCTGCTTGTCACCATGCCTTGACAGCTCACAAGGCTGTAGGTTTGCAGACATTGCAAAATAGGACAGAAGATGTGGGTGTAGTTACTGAGTTGTGTTTAGTATTACTTAGAAACCCAATAGATATGGGTGAATCAAAATGTGATGGGGTGAAACCTAAACTGGTGGCAAAACTAAGGAGTGGTTCCTGGGCCAAAAGTAGAAAGGAAAATTTATTTACTTTGATGCAGGTGGACTGAACAGGCTCAACAGTTTGGGAAAAAGTTCACCCTCAAACTCCAACATATTCATCAGCGAATTTATTGTTCCCAATGTGAAGGATCTGTCAGCTGGCAAGCCTATGACAAAATTACCTGACCAAGTAATTCCATCTTGACTGTCCTCCATCTTTCTACTATGGGCAAAGATCTTTGCTGATATATTAATTTGACTTTTTTATTTTTAGATAAATGTCCAAATGATAAATTTTACAATTGACCCGAAGTGCTCCCACCCAACCTGTAGCATCCTAGTTCAGATCCAGATCCTAGGCATGCATGTCTGGAGTCATTGTCCTTTGCGTGATCTTGAGAAGTTCTCTTCAAGGAAAATGTCTAACTGGGAGCTTGTTCTGTTACTGGGTGGGAAATTGCATGGCGTGGAAGTAACAGCTTAAAGGGGCAGACATCGAGGTTTACAAGGCAGCACCAAAAGGATTTGAAAAATGGCTGAAAGCAGTTTAAAAGAGCTAAGAATGGTCTATTTCTTTAATGGGGCCAGAGAAATTCTAATGGAGGACATGATGTACAGAAAGGAGGTTTTCTTCTGGATGGAGCACAGCCAAGCCTCTAACAAGAATAGCAGAAGGTGGCAAGCAACTTGAGTGCCGTGAGCAACATATCATGGACTGAATTCTATAAGCCTGCCGCTGAAAATGGCAGCGGGCGAAAAAATTGGCGGGCCGCATGCCAAAGAGCCTCTGCGATTCAAAGCGTGGCGGCTCATTTAAATAGCCAGGGCGGGCCACCCCTCCCCCTCCCCCCCGATCACGTGGAGGGGGCCGGCTGTCTGTCCCTGGAAATGGCGTCAGATGCCTATGTTGTCAGGGCCCATAGCCTTTGCAGCATCCAGTGCCTTCAGTCGTTTCCTGATATCATGGGGAATGAATCGAATTGGCTGGAGACTGGCATCTGTGATGCTGGGGACTTCAGGAGGAGGCCGAGATGGATCATCAACTCGGCACTTCTGGCTGAAGATTGTTGCAGTTGCTTCTGCCTTGTCTTTTGCACTGATGTGCTGGGCTCCCCCATCATTGAGGATGGGGATATTTGTGGAGCCACCTCCTCCTGTTAGTTGTTTAATTGTCCAGCACCATTCACATCTGGATCTGATCCATTGATTATGGGATCACTTAGCTTTGTCTATTGCATGCTGCTTACGCTGTTTGACAAGCAAATAGTCCTGGGTTGTAGCTTCACCAGATTGATACCTCATTTTGAGGTATTCCTGGTGCTGCTCCTGGCATGCCCTCCTGCAGTCTTCATTAAACCAGGGTTTGTCCCTCAGTTTGATGGTTATGGTAGATTGGGGAATATGCCAGACCATGAGCTTACAGATTGTGGTTGAGTACAATTCTGATGTCCCACAGCACCTCATGGATGCCCAGTTTTGCATTGCTAGATCTGTTTGAAATCAATCCCATTTATCATAGTCGTAGTGCCATACAACATAATGGAGGGTATCTTCAATGTGAAGATGGGACTTCATAGAACATAGAACATAGAACAGTACAGCACAGTACAGGCCCTTCGGCCCACAATGTTGTGCCGAACCTTTAACCTACTCTAGGATCAAACTACCTACATACCCTTCATACTACTATCATCCATGTACCTATCCAAGAGTCGCTTAACTGTCCCTAATGTATCTGCTTCTACTACCACCGCTGGCAGTGCATTCCACGCACCCACCACTCTCTGTGTAAAGAACCTACCTCTGACATCTCCCCGAAACCTTCCTCCAATCACCTTAAAATTATGCCCCCTGGTGATAGCCCTTTCCACCCTGAGAAAAAGTCTCTGGCTATCCACTCTATCTATGCCTCTCATCATCTTGTACCCCTCTATCAAGTCACCTCTCATCCTTCTTCGCTCCAATGAGAAAAGCCCGAGCGCCCTCAACCTTTCTTCGGAAGACATGCCCTCCAGTCCAGGCAGCATCCTGGTAAATCTCCTCTGCACCCTCTCTAAAGCTTCCACATCCTTACTATAATGAGGCGACCAGAACTGAACACAATATTCCAAGTGTGGTCTAACCAGGGCTTTACAGAGCTGCAGCATAACCTCACGGCTCTTAAACTCAATCCCCCTGTTAATGAAAGCCAACACACCATACGCTTTCTTAACAACCCTATCAACTTGGGTGGCAACTTTGAGCGATCTATGGACATGGACCCCAAGATCCCTCTGTTCCTCCACACTACTAAGAATCCTGTCTTTAAGCCTGTATTCTGCATTCAAATTCGACCTTCCAAAATGAATCACTTCACACTTTTCCAGGTTGAACTCCATCTGCCACTTCTCAGCCCAGCTCTGCATCCTGTCAATGACCCGTTGCAACCTACAACAGCCTTCCACACTATCCACAACTCCAGCAACCTTTGTGTCATCGGCAAACTTGCTAACCCAGCCTTCCACTTCCTCATCCAAGTCATTTATAAAAATCACAAAGAGCAGAGGTCCCAGAACAGATCCCTGCAGAACACCACTGGTCACCGAGCTCCAGGCTGAATACTTTCCATCTACTACCACCCTCTGTCTTCTATGGGCCAGCCAATTCTGTATCCAGACAGCCAACTTTCCCTGTATCCCATGCCTCCTTACTTTCTGAATGAGCCTACCATGGGGAACCTTATCAAACGCCTTGCTAAAATCCATATACACCACATCCACTGCTCTTCCTTCACCAACGTGTTTTGTCACATCTTCAAAGAATTCAATAAGGCTTGTGAGGCATGACCTGCCCCTCACAAAGCCATGCTGACTGTCTCTAATCAAACTATGCTTTTCCAAATAATCATAAATCCTGTCTCTAAGAATTCTCTCCAATAATTTGCCCACTACCGACGTAAGACTGACTGGTCTATAATTCCCAGGGTTATCCCTATTCCCTTTCTTGAACAAGGGAACAACATTTATCACCCTCCAATCATCTGGTACTACTCCAGTGGACAGTGAGGATGCAAAGATCATCGCCAAAGGCGCGGCAATCTCTTCCCTCGCTTCCCGCAATATCCTTGGGTATATCCAGTCTGGCCCCAGGGACTTATTTGTCCTCATGTCTTTCAAAATTTCCAGCACATCCTCCCTCTTAACATCAACCTGTTCAAGCATATCAGCCTGTTTCACGCTGTCCTCACAAACGACCAGGTCCCTCTCACTGTGAATACTGAAGCAAAGTATTCATTTAGGACCTCCCCTACCTCCTCCGACTCCAGGCACAAGTTCCCTCCACTATCCCTGATCAGCCCTACCCTCACTCTGGCCATCCTCTTGTTCCTCAGAGAAGTGTAGAACGCCTTGGAATTTTCCTTAATCCTACCCGCCAAGACTTTTTCATGTCCCCTTCTAGCTCTCCTAAGTCCATTCTTCAGTTCCTTCCTGGCTACCTTGTAACCCTCTAGAGCCCTGTCTGATCCTTGCTTCCTCAACCTTAAGTAAGCTTCCTTCTTCCTCTTGACTAGCTGTTCCACATCTCTTGTCATCCAAGGTTCCTTCACCCCACCATGCCTTCCTTGCCTCATCGGGACAAACCTATCCAGCAGTCGCAGCAAGTGCTCCCTGAACAACCTCCACATTTCTGTCGTGCATTTTCCTGAGAACATCTTTTCCCCATTTATGCTCCCCGGTTCCTGCCTAATAGCATTGTAATTTCCCCTCCCCTAGTTAAATATTTTCCCATCCCGTCTGCTCCTGTCCCTCTCCATGACAATAGTAAAGGTCAGGGAGTTGTGATCACTATCACCAAAATGCTCTCCACAAGGACTGTGTGGTGGTCACTCCTACCAATACTGTAATGGACAGATGCATCTGTGGCAGGCAGATTGGTGAGGATGAGGTTAAGTATATTTTTCCCTCTTGTTGGTTCCCTCACCACCTGCAGCAGATCTAGTCTAGCAGCTATGTCCTTTAGGACTTGGCCAGCTCGGTCAGTAGTGATGCTACCAAGCCACTCTTGGTGATGGATATTGACATCCCCCACCAAGTACTTTCTGTGCCCTTGCCACCCTCAGTGCTTCCTCCAGGTGCTGTTCAACATGGAGGAGTACTGACTCATCAGCTGAGGGAGGGCAGTAGGTGGTAATCAGCAGGAGGTTTCCTTGCCCATGTTTGACCTGATGCCATGAGACTTCATGGGGTCTGGAGTCCATGTTGAGGACTCCCAGGGCAACTCCCTCCTGACTATATACCGCTGGGTCTATCCTGCTGGTGGGACAGGACATACCCGGGGATGGTGATGGCAGTGTCTGGGACATTGTCTGTAAGGTATGATTCCGTGAGTATGACTATGTCAGGCTGTTGCTTGACTAGTCTGTGGGACAGCTCTCCCAACTTTGGCACAAGCCCCCAGATGTTAGTAAGGAGGACGTTGCAAGGTCAACAGGGCTGGGTTTGCCATTGTCATTTCCGGTGCCTAGGTCGATGTTGTGTCATCCGTCCAGTTTCATTACTTATTAACTTCGTAGCGGTTAGATACAACTGAATGGCTTGCTAGGTCATTTCAGAGGGCATTTAAGAGTCATCCACATTGCTGTGGGCCTGGAGTCACATGTAGGCCTGAACAGGCAAGGACAGCAGATTTCCTTCCCTGAAGGACATGAGTGAACCAGATGGCTTTTTACAACACTTGACAATGCTTTCATGGCCATCATTAGACTAGCTTTTTTTCGTTCCAGATGTTTATTCATTGAATTCAAATTCCACTTTCTGCCGTGCTGGCATTCAAACTCATGTCCCCAGAGCAATACCCTGGGTCTCTGGGTTACTGGTCCAGTGACCATACAACTACGCCACCGCCTCCCTGCTCGGCTCTTTGATAAGATCATGGCTAATCTGATTGTGGCCTCAACTCTACTTTCCTGTCTTCCCCCATACCCTTTGACTCCCTTGTCAATCAAGAATCTATTTAACATAGCCTTAAAAATATACAGTAACCCTGCCTCCACTGTTCTCCGGGGAAGGGAATTCCACAGACTAAAGACTCCCTGAGAGAAAAAAAATTCTCCTCATCTCTGTCTTCTATGGGAGACTCCATAATTTTAAACTGCGTCCCCTAGTTCTAGTCTCTCCCACAAAGGGAAACATCCTCTCAGCACCCACCATGTCAAATCCCCTCAGGATCTTATGTGTTTCAATAAGATCACCTCTCATTCTTCTAAACTCTGGATACAGGCCCAATCTGTCTAACCTTTCCTCATAAGATAACCCCTTCATCCCGGGATCAGGAACTCATTGAAATAAAAGCAAAATACTGCAGAAGTTGGAAATCTGAAATAAAAAAAAAAGTGCTGGAAATACACAGCAGGTCGGGCAGCATCTGTGGAGAGAGAAGCAGAGTTAAGTTTCTGATGAAAGGTCACTGACCTGAAACGTTAACTCTGCTTCCCTCTCCACAGATGCTGCCTGACCAGCTGTGTATTTCCAGCACATTCTGTTATTATTTCTGGAACTTTTTGGTTCATTTTCAAATAGAGAGAGTTTTCTAATAATCATGTGTTGGTGCAGTCACTGCGGACCATCTTATGCAGCATGTTGCAGATGGCACCTCCTATAGAATAGTCCATTTTCTGCATGTGCACAGTCTGCTAGCTCAGCTTTCCAACTTTGCAGTCCACCATGAAGTATATGGAAACTCTAGGCATACATGGAGACCCCACATGTCACTGGCTATAAGACAGTTAAAGTTTCTGTCATGGATGCTTAAACTGCTGCTGTACACACCTGGAGTTCCAGGATGCAATGGTCCTCAACTGTTGCCCACACTTATACACATGTCTGGCAAGATTTACTGGATAGCAATTGACAGCAGAAACTCTGGATGATATTTGTTTGCTCTGCTAGACCAGGGACACTGAGATTATGCAGCTGCTGCCACCACTGTCGGACACAGCTAACTCTGCGTAACCCGGAATTCAAAGCTGGAACCTTACGGGTCTCCACAGCTTTGATTCGCAGAAGGCAGCTTCTTGACTGGCTGAACCAGTGGGTCACTCTGTGAGTCTGTTTGAAGTTCATCTTTGTTTGTACCAATGAATATTTAAAATTGTATTTTAATAATCTTTCACTCAGCTACATCTGTTGCATTTGCTTTTCACTCACAGAATGGCACACAGCTGTTATAACGTGAGTAGAGGCCCGTAAAGAAAAATAACAGCGCAAATTTAAATAAATTAATGCCATCCTGGAGGCATTGTGGTCAAATGTATCCAGATTTATGACAGTAAACAGATTAATGCAACAATCTGGTTGCCACTTGTGCTTGAGGTAATACAGCTAACTGCGAAGAGTTGAATCAGAGCCCACATCATCCTGTGCTAGCTTTTTACCAAGAAGCAGATTTAAACCCTGCTCACATAACAAACTCAGGGGGTGAAATTGGTCTACACCAGCAGCACGAAATAAGTTTGTAGCGAATTGGCAGACTATTTTTCACCACCTCCGATCTTCGTTCCACTGAAGTTCACAAAGCGCTAGTTCAAGCTCTTTTTGGAGACTCATTTCCTAGGCTCACTGTGGCTTTTTCTTGGTTTGAAATTAAAAATCTTGGCAATATTTTCTCAGTCAATGGAAAATGAAAGCTGACATGGTGAAAACTTGGCTGCCGATTTGCTACGGGCCCGTTTTGCTCTGTTAACGTAGAACAGTTTCACCCCCCTCAGTTTCAAAAGCCTGGGATATGCAATAGTTCTGTCTGGAATGTATAATTTTGGTCTGAGAGGGAGAACTTCGATGAAAGAAGGCAAAAACTTGGTGAAAGCGAGATTTGTGCTTCAAAAGCCTGTAGGTTGTAGGAAGAAAGAAATGCTGAAGGAAGGACATTCATAGTTTTGAGACCCTGCGAGAATGGAACAATGCTGAGAGCTTTGAATTCAGTGCAATGAGGATACAGATGAAGAAATGGAGCATAGGAGGAACAAGAAAGGGAAGTCTTTGGTTCTGCTGGCATCCCTACTATTGCCCTAAAACTTTCTGTGTCGGAGTTTCGCCTGCCTCACACTATCTCTCCAGTCCACCTATCCTTTCTCAGAAATTGAAAAAGGAAGGAAAACAATTTAAATTTTTCTTAGTTGCAATGTTTCAGATTATGCAAACCTTCCTTTGGATGCAGCTGTTTTATTCCACAGAAATGCCAACTAAAGCTTTAAGAATACTTCTGTATCATAGAGTTAAATGCCAAAGCATAGACTCATGGATCAGTGAATACAGGAATAAACATAAGTACAATTGCCACACAGTTCCTTGCAGCCTTGACAGACCCTAAATTACTCTTTGCAGAACATGCATTTGTAACTGCCTGTCCTTCTGGTTACACTGGAAGCCTACATCATTCACTGCTAAAGATGGAGTGCATGCAGTATGAGGTCGATCACATCCAGGGTGAATCATTCGGAATCACTGTCGCATGCAATGCCTCATTAGAAAACCTGACACTAGAATGACGAACTGAATTTATTGCAGGCTTGGATAAACAGGAGGAAAGCATGAATAAAAAGGTAAGTTTGTACTTCAGCTGCAGGAGGACATTATCTAAAACTACACAAACTTTGTATCAGCAGTAGAATGGCAAACTGGGAGTGGTAAAGCTGATGGCAGAAACATGAATATTGGGAGGCACCTTTCAATTTGTAGCATTTCATTGTTAGCTTCTGCACTTTCTGAGGTTTCACACTTTTGACTATCTTCAAACCTATTTTCATGAATTCTCATTATGCCTATTGTTATATAGTTTACAACACAGAAACAGGCCATTTGGCTCAACAGGTTCATGCCAGTGTTTATGCTTCACACGAGTCTCCTCCCACCCTCCTTCATCTAACGCCTTCAATATATCCTTCTATTTCTTTCTCCATCATGTGTTTATCAAGCTTCATCTTCAATGCGTTTGCCTCACTACTACTTGTGGTGGTGAGCTCCACATTCTAACCACTCTCTGGGGAAAGAAGTTTCCCTTAAAAAAGTAGTATACCTTATTCGCTGCTCACAATGTGGTCTCCTCTACATTGGAGAGACCATACGCAGATTGGGTGACCGATTTGCAGAACACCTCCGCTCAGTCCGAAAGCACGACCCCAAGCTTCCGGTTGCTTGCCATTTCAACATAACACCCTGCTCTCATGTCCACATATCTGTCCTGGGATTGCTGCAGTGTTCCAGTGAACATCAACACAAGCTCAAGGAACAGCATCTCATTTACCGATTAGGCACACTACAGCCTGCCGGACTGAACACTGAGTTTAATAATTTCGGAGCACAATGGCCCCCCCCTTTTATTTTTAGTTACTTTTTATTTGTTTATTTTATGTTAGTTTGTTTCATCACTCATTTTATTTTACCATGTGCCTGCCCACTGTTTTTTCATGTTTGTGCTTTGGGCCAGGGCTGTTCATTTTTCTGTCAATGAACACCCTCTCTGCACTAACGCTTTGTCTTTCAGCACTATTAACACACTCTTTGCCTTTGCCCCATGACCTCCTTGTCAGTTATTCTCTGTAACCCTATGTCCTATCAACACCTTCCCTTTTGTTATCTCTTGCCCCACCCCCGCTTTATTTGCTTAAAACCGATTACATTTCTAACCTTTGCCAGTTCTGATGAAGGGTCACTGACCTGAAACGTTAACTCTACTTCTCTCTCCACAGATGCTGCCAGACCTGCTGAGTAGTTCCAGCATTTCTTGTTTTTATTTCATATTTCCAGAATCTGCAGTATTATGCTTTTATTACCCTGAATTACCTATTGGATTTATTAGTGACTATCTTATATTTATAACCCTTAGTTCTGTTCTTGCTCGTAAGTGGGAACACCTGGCTGAATCTTCTGTGCGGTGGCTCATTTAAATAGCCTGGGTGGGCCGCACCATCCCACTGTCCCCTCCGCCCCCCGCCCACCCCCCCAGTCACATGGAGAGGGCTGGCTGACGCCAATTTTAAAGGGCTTTGAGCCTTACCGGTAAATTTAAATATTTAAAGCACAAGTCAATAAAAATAAAAATAAACAAAGACATTTCCTCTGCCCCTCTTCAACACCCCCCCATAACAATTTAATTAATTATTTGCCCTCTCCCCCCCAAGACACTTACCTTGTTCACCTGACCTTCCCCACCAATACTGCATAAACTTTAAACTATAAACCTTCCCACTAGGCCCTACACCAATGATACCACTTTGACCCTGGTTCCCCTCCTCCCGCATTGAGAAACTTACTCCTCCCCCCTCCCCCCTCCCCACCAGTGTGGTGCCTCGTTTCCTCGGATGGGGAACCGAAGGCACGTGAGTGTCGGTCACCGGGCTGAAGATCAGAGCGGGAACACAGGCGCAGATGTAAGTATCATTAATGCATTCATTTTAATTAATTTAAATATGCAAATGGAGGTCCCATCGCCGAGCAGCAGGGGTCCGCCACAAGGCCTCGCCACCGCTGGTGATTTGCGGTGGTGCCTTTCCGGCATCGGGGGTCTTGAAAGGCCTTTCCCGGAATAAAAATCTGGGCCCCCCCCCCGGCCATGAACCTCGACGCGGAGGTAAAATTCAGCCCAAGGAATCTGATGGATGAAGATTTGCTTTAAAACATTTCAACAGGGAGACAGAAAAGACTTATATAGTTGTAACATTTGATGCCATCTTGCACAAACTTCTCAAAGGGCTGAACGATTATTCATTTTTTCAAGTGCTGTTACCCATTGACATCCAATCTGAAGAGAGATAGGTCTCACAAATTGCAGTAGATGAATGATCAGTTAATCTGGTTATGGTAGTGTTGGTTGAAAGACGAACATAGATCTGGACACCAGGAGAGCTTCCTGCTCTTTGAGTTGTCCATTTAAACCAACAAAACTGAGTCTCTGCTTAATCTCTCATGCACTTGTCGGAACCTTAAAATGAAACATTCTCTCAGTCCTACACGATTTTGTGCTTCAATCCTGGAGGACAGCTTGAACCCACAGCCTTTTGACTCAGACAGGCAGCTGCAGGAAATGGCAAAGAGCTGAGCATGATAATGAGGTCTTGTAGCATCTAGTCAATCTGGTTACGATTGACCTTGGAATGATGTATGGATGTTCAGCCATAATTGACAGGCAGAAATAAGCTTAGTAGGAAGGGAATTCAGGAAGATGTGAACAGAAATAGGTGGCTAAAAGTGCAGATAACATCAGTATTGCTTTTATGTGCAGCTGAGAAATGCTGCTGACACCATTTGTCGATCCCGCAATGTCATTGCATATCAGCAACGTACAGAGCGGTCTGCCTGATAGCAGTGACATTGACAGCTGCTGTCAGCAAAAACAAAATGCACAAAACTGACTAAAAGCATCCCATGAACTTCATAGTGCAAATCATAAAAAGCAATACTCTCGAATGGAATTCAGGGCTGTAATCTCATTTTTTTTAGAGATACAGCACTGAAACAGGCCCTTCGGCCCACCGAGTCTGTGCTGACCATCAACCACCCATTTATACTAATCCTACACTAATTCCATATTCGTACCACATCCCCACCTGTCCCTATATTTCCCTACCGCCTATCTATACTAGGGACAATTTATAATGGCCAATTTACCTATCAACCTGCAAGTCTTTGGCATGTGGGAGGAAACCGGAGCACCCGGAGGAAACCCACGCAGACACAGGGAGAACTTGCAAACTCCACACAGGCAGTACCCAGAATTGAACCCGGGTCGCTGGAGCTGTGAGGCTGCGGTGCTAACCACTGCGCCACTGTGCCGCTCATCTGAGGGCCCAGGCATCATCTGAACCCGTTGTTGGATTTAGTACCTGGTAATCATTCCCAGTTATCCATCGTTCTCTATTTTTCACAGTTACATTTTCAGTAAAAGGGAATTTACGATTATACCTAACATTTGGAGTAACTCTGGTTCTGCAGGCACAGCAACCAGCTTTTCACTCTGTATACTTTGGTAGTCTGTCCAGCAGCAACAGAATCAATGATGTTTTACATCATTATTGTATGTTTGTCACCAACTCATTTGGAATTGGTCACTAGTAAATCCTCTGTATATATTGTTACAACCAAGTCTGGAGGAGTGCATTGTCTTTCTCTAGTTGCACTTCTGCACGGGTCGCAACATATTTTAAATGTTTTATCTAGTTACCGATGTGGCGAATTATATACTTTATCTATTATAGTTTCAGAATAAAATCCACCAACCAGGTTTCTTTAATAAACAAAATTATTAATTTATTATAAAACCAGACTTATTCAAGACAGAATGCAAAACTTATTAACACACAGGTTGAAATATGGAAGTTCCCTTGTAAATTAACCCAACACACGCACACACACACACACAAACACACACACATACACCGGTTAAAGAAAAAAATAAAGAAGTTTTCTCTGCAGAGATCTCTTTATACAAAAAAGACAAAAAAAAACTTTAGCCAAGTTCTTGTTAATTCTTGAAGAAAAAGGATAAGATTTGGTATATTCCCCGGTTATCACTTATTCCGACATCCAAATACGTGTAGACAGCTGTCACTGGGATCTTTTTGGAGAGGTTCTTTTCAGGCGCCATCGAGGATTAGTCTGGCAAGCTTTTCAGGAGAAATGTGGCATCAGTTTCTCCAATATTCACTCTGGATTCGCAGGGTTTCTCAAAGAGGTGGAAAAGGTGAGCTGGTGGCTTCCCCCTGGGCAGGCTGACCCCCAACTGAACCAAAACAATATCTAAAAACAAAATCAATTCTGACCACCATAAATCTTGACATGTCACTTCTCTGTAAACAACTCCCATGGTCAGAAGACTCCTACTGTTTCCTTAACTGAAGTCATGTGACTTCCAGTAAGTGTGTTTTGAAACAAAGTCCAATAGTCCTGCCAGTGACCTTTTTTTAAAAAAAAACAAAGTCTCTTCAGTCTTTCAAATGAATCAATTCCCACAATTTTTAAATACAAGTCCTCAAAACATATTAAAAAAAGGAAGCACTTTCATAACATTATGTACACAGCATATATATTGCATTGGGGAATTGAAGCTTTAGCTGGCTAATGAATGATTCACATTTTCACTTCTGTAAAGGCTACTTTGTTTATTGCTTAGCTCTTTATTATTTACTTGCTTCCCAATTACACATTGAGGTATTATTGAAAGATATTTTCTTTTATTCATTCATGGGATCTGGGTGTCACTGGCAAGGCCAGCATTTATTGCCCATCCTATTTTACGGTAAAAAAAATCAACCTGAAACTTTGGGCTGAATTTTCCCGGTTGGGTTGCAATCCCGATGTCAGCTTCAATTCCAGGTCAGGAACCTGGATGTGGCCATTGTGGGGACTTCGGTCACAATTTTGCCAGAGACAGCCAATTCAGAAACTGCCTCCGGGAGCCCTAACCAATTAAGGATGATGGGCGGACTAGTGAAGCAGGAGGCCCAATAGAAGAGCTCGCGACAATATCCGGCTTCCAGCCCCACTGGGAGAGGTGAGCGCTGTGAAGGCAGGCAAGGGTGCCTCAAGATGGAGGCCATCATTGTAGAGGGGGAACCCCTCCACAGGATAGCTTGCGGCTGCAGTTGTGGCTGTCGCATTCCAGCGAGTCCGTGTTGGGGTGAATGAGAGGAGCCACTGATGGCCCCTCAACCTGCCATTGGGAATCTGCCTCCAGTTAAATGCTGGGCTCCGGCCTCAGCAGGGGGCTTGTCCACCGTCTGCAAGATCCTGGAGGCACCATTACCTTCCCCTATTAATTAATGAGCTTAATTGGCTACCTACCACTGCCGGGCAAGTAACCTCTGCCACGTTGATCCGGCAAGATCGCTCAGAGACGGGAGCACACCTGACGAGTTATTTTACAATTTTGCCTCCTAATCCGTCTCTGCAGGACCGGGAAAATTCAGCCTGTTAACTCTGTTTCTCTGTTGACAGATGCTGCTAGAACTGCTGAATATTTCTCGAATTTTCTGTTTTTGTTTCAAGTTTCCAGCATCTGCTGTGTTTTACTTTTGTATTAATTTATGTTAAGTCCCTTTTTGTATCCAGTCTATTTAGTGGGATTTACTCTTTGTACACCTAAATAGGTATGTAAAATAAAATTAAAAGCCAATGTAGAATTTGGATGGAATGCTGCACATTAAAAACAACGCAATCCATTTGAACTGCTGACAAAATGTTAAATTGAAGTAATTTGTTTTACAATCTGCTGCCATTATATAATTGCTTTACACAACAATTTAATTAATCTCAACACTTTTCTTTTATGCAAATGAATTGCTTATTGTGTTGCTGTGCCCATTTACCAGAAGATTTACATTTCTGAAGCTTTATATTAAAAAAATGAGTTGCTCTTGGTTTATTTAAATTCAGTGCCAACCTTTCTGTTTTGAAATCCAAATTACCAATGCCCTTTATCCTTGTATCTCACTTTCAATTATTAGTGGCTCAATGCACAATGTTTTCTTTGTTGTTATAAGAATTAATTTTTTGTAGGCTTTGATTATTCATTTTGTCCAGGTGCAAGGTACAACCCCCACCGAGATATTGCTGGATAGCTATTATGACATCGATCTGTTCTTGTAATGCTGTGGAGGAGCAAATTATTCATGACTTGTTTACTCATTCACCAGCTGGCATAGTCTGTTTGCTGAACTACTTTCACTGCTGCATTAATTTCTGTCTGACGGAACGTTCTCTTTGCAACTTTTCTGTTTTATGCTGGCAATAAGTGTTTTTGTATTTGATTCCTGGTCTGCGCTGAGCTAACATGTTTTAGCCAAAATAGCCATTGCTGTGCTCCAGTTGGTTTGAGAGCCTCAGGGAGGGCAATGAGTGCTTAGGTATTTTGCTCCTGATCACTTTCCAATTACACCTGCTGGAAATTGTACACATGTGAATGTGGGCTCAGCTTGATGTTGTTCAGGAGTGAACAGTTCACTGGCATTTGCTGTCTGGGCTTACATGTGAAGAATGCCCACTTGGTTGAGGTACCAAAGTGCTTCCAGAGTGAAGGGCAAAAAGCAATGGCAGGGACAATTGCTTGTTGGTATGTGAAAACTACCCATCGGCTGCACTGGTCAGCCTACTGGAATGTGCTCCTAACCTATGAATTCAGGATTAATTTTCTTCATATAAGGCCACATCATTGATTTGAACAACAAAGCATGGCCCTTTTAGGACTAACATTACCAAACAGTTGGTTACACCGCTAAACTGACTCCTCAATTCAACCTCCCCCATTCCTCCAACATTTTTACCTTCTACTGTGGGTTGCACCTGAGCTACTGGAGATCTATCTGCACATTGCTGCTTACAGCATCGGTACAGCTCTGCTCTGTGGCAATTGGCAGCTGGTTAGATTTTCATAGGTGAAGATTTCCTCTTGTCCACGAAGTGTAGTGAAATTGTAACTATTCTTTACAAATGCATTTATGATTGTGTTACAGCTGGTAGATAGAGGAATCTATCTCCTCTATCTCCATCACCACCAAATTCGAAGAGAGTTGGTAGAACAGTTAGCTCTCTGCCAACATTCAATAGATTGCCAGGGAACTTTCTCAAGCTGATTTTACAATAGTGTTAGGTTGTATGACATTAGAAGTGAATCCCGAGTGCTCTGAGACTACTGCAGGAGAAGATATCATTTCTTGGCAATTGTCTGCTTTACACCAGTTTACACTGCACATAACTATACAGCGTGTACGATACAACTGGGTCTTAAGTGTGGAAGGAATGTGGAAAATTATTATACACACGAGTATAATTTTAGTTCGCGAGTTTACAATATGTCGCTACATTTCCTGGGTTATGTGGCTCACTTGGCTTGTTGCTGTGACTGACAAAATGTCATTGAGACTACAGGCAAAACAAAATACTTTAAACAAAGCCACAATTCTTGTTTTCATGAGAAATTTCTCCAAATTCACAGTCTTGTTTTTCAGGATGTTAATTTTCACTATCTAAGCACTAGTAAATCCTTTCTATTTTCCATGAACAATACATTTTCATTTCAAGCACGTCCCCTTGATAAAGGTCTGAAAACAAATCAAAATGCCAAGAAGCTGACTCCACAGACCATTAATCTGAGAAGAAATTAAAAGTGCATTATTTGACATTTTCGCAAAAAACAAAGTACACAATAAATATGGAGCATTACATCAATACGCTCTCATGAGCATGAAAGGCTCATAACTCAAAAAGCAAGGATGATCTTCAAAGTTACAATGAAATCTGAATGGGTCGGAAATTAAGCTAATTTTCATTCTATTTCAGTCTAGTAAAATGCCTCTACTTCCAGTGGTGGGAGCGGAGGATTGCCCACATGAGTAATTGAATAGGATGGGGGAAAATTAAAGGCGATTGGGAGAAAAGGATCAACTGAAAGCCTTTGGAAAGGCTCAAAAGCCATCTCAACCCATTAGCAGCATTTGCCAAGACTGAAAGGCTGAGGGACTAATTAGTGACATGAAATGAAGGAAAAAGAAACCCAAGGTGCAGGCTTAATTCTAAAGACAGGTGGTGGGACAACTCTCAACACACTTGCTTGATGACTGTTGAAGTGGAGGTACTGCTGCCTGAGGTAATTGTGAAGAGGGTGCTAGTTTCCTCTCCCTACAACATGCATACAATGGGCTGAACTTCATGCAGCCATTGGAGGCGGATACGGTGGAATGGGGGAAATGGAGAATTGCAGCGGAACCATCCGCCCAGAAATCCAACGTTGTGACATTGGTTCTGGATTTTATCAGGAAAGAACCATGGCGGCATTGCCACCACAATGCAATGGGAAGCTATTTTAAATTGCTGAAATGCTGTTTTAAATGCATTTAAATATAAGTAATTCTGATTGAATGGTTGGCCCTCGATTTTGTGAGTTGCGGGTGGACCTCACATGCCTGCAGCTTCACAACTGTTAAAACCTGGCAGCACCGGGGCAATATGCCAAATTGTCACCCTTGACACTGCCCTTGGGCATTGCTGGATGGGGGTGGGTGTTCAGAGGCCATTGTGAGACTGTGTTGCTGCGTGTTCTGCTAGCGGCTTCAGGGACTCGGGTGCTCTGCAAGGGTGTGGGTTTGTTGGGGGTGGGGGTGGGGGGGGCGGAGGGGAGAGGCGGGGAGTGTATTAGGTTATCAAACTGCTGTGTGATGTGTTCGGTCCCTCACACTGCTGGAATAGAGGGTGGGCTATCAGCAAGGTTGTGCTCTGAATCCAGCAGCGACTCCGCCGAGCGAATTGTCAACACCTCAGTTGCCAAGGCAGGGTCGAGTCTGCATCAACATTGCTCTGCAGGCCCACAGGTCACCTGACATGGGTCTCATACACCCTGTATTGTTGGACCCTTGTGGTGTGATGCGGTGCCTCTGACGGAGGGAGGGACAACAGACTGCTGCGCTTGCCCGTGAAGCTCCATGATCAGAGCAACAGCAGCCAGCCATGCCAAGCAGGGCCCACATTTGCCACAGAGTGTACTGGACTTGTATCAGCTACTGCCACTGTCAGCGAAGACTACGGTTCTCCAGGGAGGCTGTCACTGACTTATATTCTACCAACTGCACCACCAACCTCAGACAGTGCTCAGTTCACCACATCCTCATCACTCACATACCAACAATCTTTATCAATGAGGACTCATACCTAAAGCTCATATGCTTCACCTCACCTTCACAAACTTAGCATTGCTGAAAGCCTCACACCTACATCTCACAGCTTGCACATACTGCCAGCTATTCAACCATGATGGCCACATCACCCAAACGAATTGCACGACACTCACTGACATACTTCCCTCTCTCGTGCAGGAGAAGGGGGAGTACAACCAGAGGCAGCAGCAATTACCCAGAGGATATCATCAGGCACGCCTGTATGTCCTTACTCCTATAGAAGAGATGGTGCTGGCCATTATTGGGATGCCCATTGCTGAGGCCATGTCCAGTGGAGGGGCTGAAAACACCAAAAATGACAGTATCCTGTAACCGAATCCTCCTTCTTAAATCCTACCTCATCCTTATCCCAAACTGTTTTCCATTTTACCATCTGCAGATGGTGTAATCATGCACCTCTTATTCACCTCCCCCAAAATACCATCCCCACCAACACCGCCCCCCACCCCCCACAACCCACCCAAACATCTACACACCAGAACCCTACTCGGTGCTTTTCGCCTTTCAGGTACCCAAGAGGTGCAACCTGGTTAGGCAGTGGAGGAACAGCAAGAAGACAGTAATGATGAAGACACACTGTCACTTGATTTCACACACATAGCCAGCAGCACAGATAATGACACTGTGTCTAATTTAGAGGATAGCATAGAGGTAACTTCTGCTCTTGGTGAGACAGAGGGCATGAGTAGCCTTCAGCCAGGGCAGGGGGCAAGGATAGCGTATGTGCCAGCTTGTGGCAGGGCAAGATTTCACATGATTCTGCTGCAGAGGACTCAGATGAGGACTTGGATGGAGTGGCATACAGAAGAATGCTGATAGGTATGCACAATGAAATACTTGGTGCTTTGGGAAGCCTGCCAGAAAGCCTGTGGTCAATGTCAAGGAGCATGGAGAAGTCCAGCACCAACTTGGCAAAGAACTTGGAGCCCATCTATTCCAGGATGGAAAGCACATTTGTGGATCCAACCACGATGCAGTGTCCGATGGCTGATGTCTCAGCATCCATTGCAACACCAGCAGTTTCCATCCAAGTGGTGGAAGCTCAGACTGAAGTCATGCAATGTCACAGTAGTCTAGCAATTTGTCTGCCAACAAATTACCATGATTGTGGGCCTGTCGCCCTGGGGGAGTGACAGTGGCTCCGTGGAGCACGAGCCTGCAGTCCTTTCTCAGGAAGTCAGCATTGGTGTTCCCACCACAGCCAATCCACCAATGCCTTTGATCTTGCCTGTCAGCCAGCTAGCCCGGACTGCTGCCGCCCATGCTGAGATAGTGCACTCCCAGAGCTTCTCAAGGTCATCCTCCAAGGCTATCTGCAGTCCTGCCCACTGAAAGACAGAAGCCTTCCACGAGCTATACTGCAGCCACTGGACTTGCACTGTGTAGGAGCACTAGGGCAGGGAAAGGCATGAAGAGAATGCACAAAGGTGATTAGTTGACTTTTCTATGCAATGGGGAAGGATTTCATTTATAAATTTGGCTTGAATTGTTTATTTTGTGGTTGCTTTTATTTTTGCATTGTGGCCAAGTGGATGCTGTGGTGGTCGGTGACTGACGGAAGATAAGGTGTGGGATTGTTGGTGAGTGGGGACTGGGCATTGCAGTGACAGGTATCACAGTCGGATGAGTTCTTCATGGACAGACTGGCCAGAAAGGGGCTGTCTAACTTGCCTTGTCCTTCTCCTCCTGCTTCTCCTCCTCCACATGCTGATGATCCTTTGCTGTAGTGGCTCAAATGTAGCTGGCACAGGGGTCTGCCAGAGAATGAAGGCACCATGACTACTGCCAGGATACTGGGCATTGACCTGCATAATTCTCTGCCTTTCATCAAACACCAGCTTGATGATGAGGGAGTGGAATACATTTCAGTTACGGTAGAAGGCAGAGTTGACATGTGGCACTTGCAAAGCGATGTATGTGCAATCAATGGTACCCTGCTATGCCTGCAACCCTAGCGAAGCCGAATGATCACTCTGCCTGCTTCTCGCTGGTAAGAGGGAATTAAATGTTGCTAGCTCTCAATGAATAGCAAAGAGCATCACTGGTGCAACAATGGATGGTAAACTGTGAGATGTTGCAACTCCAGCCTGGAAGGATCCAGAAGCATAAAGATGAAGATGCCACAGTCGCCTTCACAACCACTGGCGAGGTGGTCCTTGCTGTGCTCTTAGGTTGCAGTTGTCACTGTGAAGATGGCAGATTTCATTGCAGGCATCCTTACTGAAGCACAGTCATCACACACATTGCTTCTCGCTGAAGTTCAGGTAGGAGAATCGCTCCCTGAACATCCTGAGCAGATATGGCCTCCTGCTGAGAGCAATTTTCTCCCTCCTCCTCCCTCTTGCAGCTGCTTGTTCTGCTCTGTGCGTCCTCTGTTCATTCTCTAGAACATGTTGTATTCCAAAGGGAATGGCTACTAGTGCACCCATGTCTGGGAGCAACAGGTTTGGGCAGAAACCTTGAAGTCAGTAAAAACCCTTTGAGCACCTGCCACACTACTTCCTGTGGACACTGGAAACTTTAAACAACTATTGAAAGCACTGAACACTTGCATTATTGAGGCAACATCCAAAAGAAATAAACCAGCAACTAACCCGTAAGTAGTTGCTTTTCCCTTTAAATAGTGCTGATGAGATGGTTGGGGGGAGGGGGGGTGGGGGGAGGCTTCCTGCTGCTGAACATGAGTTCAGATGTGTGAGGTCAGCTGAAGTGTTGAGCTTCAAAATTGCACCTTCGGCATCAAATCAGCGTTGCACCCTGATTGCCATCATGATCTGCCTGCTCTGCATATTTCCGGTGGCCGTTCACTCTGCGCTAATGCCCTCACCAATATGGTGTTCAGCGACCCGTACCGAAAGTGTGCGTATGTGGTGCGGGCACCTGTAGCACCCAGATAATGGTGCAACCGATCCAAAATTTGCGCTGCAGGTGTCTTTGTGGTTTGTTTGAGCAGTTCTGGTTTATGCCAAGGCAAACATAAACCTATGACTAAAGCTTTTCCAAATGTGTAATTTATTTGTTGTTCAGATTATACAGTATTTTTGATAGTCAGTCTGCTCTCTTCATGACAAGGTATGTGTTTGCACAGATAAACCATAAGCAGAGGGGGATCCCAGAGAAGACAAGGGGAGGGGTAAGCAGCAACGAGTAAAATCCTTTAAAGTAGAAGGGTTTACTATGGTATAGCAAGCAACTTTTAATTGAGAGCAAATTATATACTGTCCTATTAAAGCATGGCTCGGGAATAAAATTAAAACCCGACCCGAGCCTGACCCGACCACAGCCAATCCGAGCCTGACCCAGGCCCGAGTCCTTTAATTTTTTTTTGCACCCGACCCGACACGATTTTCCTTCACCAGTTCCAGCAGCAGGCTATTCCTGCAGCTGGAGTTGTGGGGAATCATGGGTAAGCCTGAATCCGTGATTTCCTGCACTGTCCAGCCCGACCCGAGCCTGAATGCTGGACTTGGAATTTTGACCCGACCCGAACACGACACATGTAGTCAGGGTAGTTGGGTTCAGGTCAGGTAGCCAGGCTTTATGTCCTATACGTTGCCTGCTATTCCTGATCTGTGTGGAAAGGAAAAACTTGATTTAATACTTTAAAATAGTGCCTTCCAGTTACTTGGGTATATTTTCAGGTTGGATTTAGAACTGGGTTGCACAGGAGAGTCGTTTTCCACCGGAATAATTTATTCTGTTGTGAGGACTGTAACTTGCATTCTGTGGTCGATACCCCAGTTGGGTGGTGTGAAGGCTGCTTTGCTGTCACCTGTTGTGTGATCACTTTAAGAGTGATGTCCCTCGAAGAACTAAATATGCTAATGAGCTAAGTACCAGGATGTAGTCATGTGATTAGAAGCCATTGTCACTCTGCACTGTAACACCCTGGACAAAGGATCTGTATATAGTTTGCTCTGTATAGTATTAGTTTAGCTGTAAATAAACCTTCCAGCGATCTTCAAGAAACTGGAATCCATGTACCTCATTGTGTTGCTTAAGGTAACACAAAAAAACTCATGATATGGTGGCAGCAGAAGTAAAAAGACAACATATAACCTTGAAGGCCACGGGTAAAACAGCAATCAAAATTTAAAAGCAATACAGAAAACAGAAGAGAAAATTTAAAGCATCAAGGGAAGAAAATTTAAAATAAGTTCCTGAAAAGAGTAAAAGAAAGCTACATACCTTAGAAGTCTGAGAACAGCTCCATAGAATGGAAACGTGGCTAAAAAGCAAGCGATTGGGTGATTCATTGTTCTGATGATCGAGCAATCCCAGTAAACAAAGACAAGCCTTTGAAGAGTTAAAAAAAAATTAATTTTCCAAACGTTCTGTGTAAGTGAGAGAAAAAATGGGAAAACCCTGAAATGAGTGCGAACTAAAAACATCAAAGTCTGATAGTGGAAAAAAGCGTGGGAAACCCCTGAATCTCCATTAAAGCAGTCAAGCTGAAAAAAATCATTAAACCAGTCAAGTGGGAAGAAGATAAATAAACTCTCGCCAAAAAAAACAAAGGAGAAAACCCTTGAACTGCCTTGAGAACAGCTGTGTAAACATACAAGCCAAGTGCTGAAAGGGAAAAAACAGAGAACACTGTCAGGCACCTGTTACACTCGGTCGAAGCAGCTAACCTGCAAAAAAGAATTTCTTAAAGGGGGAACAGTGCAGTGTTGATAAAACAAGTTTTAAGCCACACATAGGAAAGTCATAATCAGTACAGTACTGAAGGCACACACAGAGCTGAACAAACTTAAGTATAGAGCAGAAAGCAAAAGTACAATAGAAGGATGGATATCAAATTTCCCAGCGTGAACTGGAAGGCCATTGATATCTTATCTGAGTTCAAGCTTTTTAAACAAAGAAGGCAGGTATGCTTCATAGACTAAGTGGTTGCAGAACCAGAGAAGCAGGCTTTGAAGATACTGATAGCAGTTGGAAATGAAAGGTTATACAGAATCAATACCTCTGGCTTATCTGAAGAGGACCAGAAAGATTCTGCAAAGCTATGGAAAGTGCTGGAAGATCAGCTTCGGGTAAGAGTCATCAGCTGAGGTGGGGGGGGGGGGGGGGGGAGGGGTGCGGTAGCTGGTAATCAGCAGGAGGTTTCCTTGTTCATATTTGATCTGATGCCATGAGACTTCACGGGGTCCAGAGTCGATGTTGAGGACTCCCAGGGCAACTCTCTTCTGACTGTATACAACTGTGCTGCCACCTCTCTGCTGGGTCTGTTTTGCCGGTGGGACAGGACGTACCTGGGGACGGTGATGGCAGTGTCTGGGACATTGTCTGTAAGGTATGATTCCGTGAGTATGATTATGTCAGGCTGCTGCTTGACTAGTCTGTGGGACAGCTCTCGTAACTTTGGCACAAGCTCCCATATGTTAGCAATGAGGACTTTGCAGGTCAACAGGGCTTAGGTTGATGCCAGGTGGTCCATCCGGTTTCATTCCTTATTGACTTTGTAGCAGTTTGATACAACTTAGTGGCTTGCTAGACCATTTCAGAGGGCATTTAAGAGTCAACCACATTGCTGTAAATCTGGAGTCACATGTAGGCCAGACATGCCTACAGGATATTAGTGAACCAGATGGGTTTTTACGATAATCGTTTCATGGCTATCCTTCGACTAGCTTTTAATTCCAGATTTATTAATTGAATTCAAATTCCACCTTCTGCAGTGGTGGAATTCGAACCCATGTCCCCAGAGCAATACCCTGGGTATCTGGGTTACTTGTCCAGTGACAATACCACTATGTCAACGCCTCCCCATTGTGGACAAAGATTCTGTATATAGTTTGCTCTGTATTGTGTGTATTAATTTAGATGTAAATAAACCTTCTAGAGATCTTCAAGGAACTGGAATCCACGTACCTCATTGTGTTGCTTAAGATAACACAAAGAAACTAATGAAACCACCTACATTCATCATTCTCCTTAGCTCAACAGGACTTGAATGGTGTGTAAACCTCTTCTCTGAGCCAGTACTTCAGGACAACTTGCAAATACGTAGTGATAGCTCCAAAATAAACTTCATATCTTTCAATAAATATTTTATCAAGGAAATTATTTGAACTGTGAGGAACATCCACTATCACTTGAATTTTTTTCAAATGACAGTAATGTACTTACATATATGTACGTAAAAGAAAAGGCTGAAAGCAATTTTTTTGTACAAACATGGTTTTATCACACAGCGGAAGTACATAGTTTTCAGTGAATTAGGAGATGGTGATCTAATCTAGGCATTCAGATAAACTGCCAGTTACTGGAGCTTACTAGCCTGCATTCACTCATATCCATTTATAATATTAATTCTCACATTTATTGGACAATGGGTTTTCATACTTTAGTATTAATAATAGATTGTATTGGTGGCAGACAGTTTGTTTCACCTCAATGTGTCTTTCGAAAACAATGCTCTGTAATGTTGCATCTCACAGAATATGACTTTTATGACATAACACGTCTTGCCAGAATTTCAGCTTACATTTGACAATAGTTCGCTATCTGCTATATAAAGTAGAATATATTTTAGCTCCCTGTAACGTGCAGTGAAATAAATCCTAAAATCAGCAAAATATGACAAAAATGGAGTAGATTTTCAGGTTCCATTGCTCAGGCTGTGGGAATAGTGCATAGCAAGCTTTCTGCTTGCCTGAAAGAAGAATGATTAATTTTGATAGTTTTCTTGGTCCTCCATTGATATTCAAGCTTCTCTCCAGGATTGGGCCTCAGACTGGTTGCTGACAAAAAAAGGAGGTAGAATATCAGACATATCAACACCCCTTAAAGACTATGATTTGAAAGAATGTGACCACTTAAAGGTAAGTGGTTGTATTTGGGAACAACATTTTTTGACTCCCTTCCCCAATATAATGGGGGCCAAATAGATGGTTGACACAAGTGAAAGGAGAACAAAACAAACATGGAAGCAGGAAACTGAATCTGTGGGCAAGTGATGAAGAGATACAACACCCATCTTCCCTGATTGATAGCTGGTGAAGTGGAGGTGCTGTTGCAAGGTGTGGATCCAAGAGCATTGCCTACTGTAGAAAGTGGCAACAACTTTGCTAATGCTGCACACTCGAGAACGTATACAGAAGAAGATAGCAGACTTCAATGAAGCTGCCAAGGTGAGCTATGCAACAATATTATATACCAGGTAGGTAGCCAAAATATGCATGCTGCCATGTGTTTCCTGTAAGCATATTGCCCAATACAGCACATGCCTGGAAGGAGATAGAGGCAGAAAACTTCAAGGTAATGGTGACCTTGAGTTCCATTGGCAGTGTTAGCCTTTTCGTCTGCAGGTACCCTTGCAGCATATGGCAGAGCTACGGAACTAGTTTATGCCAACTAGACCTTGTGAGGGCATATTATTGCCAGTTAGATGTGCCAGAGCTTGTATTTACAGAATGACATTTCAGTGGATTACTGATCTGTCCAGCATGTCTTCTCATATACTGGACCATTTCAATCACAAAATAATAGGCTGGAATTTCATGGAAATAACTGAATAAATGATGCTATTATTTCAGCACAAAATGCTGAGGGAATTTTCACATAAGTGATATGCTTGAGCTTCCTTGGTCTTTTTCACCTATTCAGTGAGAAGTTCACTGAAATTCTCTGCCACTGGTTTAACATAGGCTTTACCCCCTTAGCCCCCCATTTGAAAGAATGGAGAATAAAAGTTTCCTGTAATTATACCAGTTCTGAACAGGCTGTAAATTTGCATTCAAAATTTTAGGCACAGCAGGGCCCAAAGTAATTTTGGATGTTTTATGATTTTTTCAGTGATCTTTTAATAAATTCGCACTGAGACCTGAAATATATTTCCTATATTTTTGAACCCATTTTTATGGCATCCGAATGAATTATATTAAACATTAAAAACATCTGTGATTGGATTTTCTTCAACATGCTGTGCCTAATGTGCATAAATGATGGCTTGATGTCTTCAAACTTTAATATTCATACATAGAGAAGGACTTAAATAGAAAATATGGCATATATTTAGCATTTTCCTTGGGCCCCCATTGATTATGTCACGTTTTATGTTGCACTATATGCTAATGAGATTAGTAGGAAATTTTGGTGTAAGTACCAGTCAGCAAGGTCGGTGTAGAAATCGATGTAAACTTTGGTGTAACTTACTGGTTACGCAGTTGGAAGACTTTCTGGGTTAATACGCATTTTTTATTTCCCTACATTAATTTTAACTTGAAAAGCTAATGGACATGGGACTCTGTAGCTTTCAATTAAAGAGCTCATGATTCCCTGAGGAGAGCGAAAGTTTGTATTATATGAGTGCCCTTTCACATTGCCTTGCCTTGTTATGCTTTTCCTGCTCCAATAAATTCTTCTAATGATTCACATAATTGGTTTTCTGGTCAGTTTTGCAGACAACATCTGGCTTTCTTTTTGTTGTTATCAAATGTTTCTACATTTTCTGATGGCTAATGGAATACAACCCCCCAAAAAATAGCCCCTGAAAGACACTGATAAAATTAAAATAAAAACATTCATATTTTGAAAAGTTCTCCACCCCTTTAGGAGAACCTAGGTGTGTGCACTTTCACTTTTCACTGCACCAACAGCACCTGCTCCTCAATCCATTTCTAAGTGGATGGGAAGTCACACCTGGGACATAATCAGACAATATTTTAAAGTGGGGCTTTCACACAGAATGTACAATTTCCCAGGCTTTGCTTATACTTGCTCCAGAGGGACTGATCCTGCTGGCTGGAAAATCTATCCTAATAATGTTCCTTTCCTGCTACTTGCTATTGGCATGTAGAAGTTACAAAGATATACTAGCCAGGAGGTATCTGTTTCAGTCTCCAGTCTTTGCTAGGTTGGCTGAGTCAGGACAGCAGCAGGGGTGCAGCAATAGCTTTCATACAATAGCTGAAGGGAACAATCTGTCCAGGTTTCCAATCCAAATCATGGGTATAGAAGTTATTTTGCCTTTCTGTATAAATCTGTTTATCAGTGGTTAAGCGTGTCACATGCCTGTCTCCATTTTGCTTGCACTGATTCAGAGGATTGAATGTAAAACATTATGCAATGTGTGCAATTTTGCTGTTGGTTCTTGGTTGCCAAGGATACTGCGCTATGAAGGCAAAGGGGGAGAAAACTTCCCATTCCTCCTGATTGGCATTCAGTGACCCCTGCTGGAAAGGGCAGGTGTGCACGGATACCTTGCATGCACCATAAGGATGGCACTGCCAGTCAACGTCACCACTACCTTCAATGTTTCTGCTTCTAGCTCCTTCAAGGCTAGCTTTCGGATCATCTGCAGTATAAGACTGTCAGATGAGAATGGGATTAGCCTGTGGCCCTTGACAGAAAACCTTACTGACACCCAACATCAAGGCTCATATGCGAACCGTGGCTTATTGGGGTTAATTACTTGAAGTTTGTTGATATCATTTAAGTCAAATCATTTAGAAGAGGAGGAGGCAGCATTAGAAAGGAAAACATTCCAAAGGAAAAGTTTGAAATAAAAACGGTTCTAAATTGATGGAAAATTGTCCTCAGAAACTCTGTCTGTATGTATTATCAACAATAATAGGTGGAAGCACACTTCAAGGGTTATCACAAATTTCAGGGCTATGATATAAACAGAACAAAGCAAACTTTCTTTCATATAATGAATGTGGAGCGAGTTAAACCTGCTGGTTCTAAATTCTTAAGGAGAGGAAAACTTATTAAGCAGAGGTTCAACTCAAGGCTTGAGCTTCTCCACTGTCCATAATAGGTAAAAAAGTAAAGTCCTGTTACAATGAGGTGCTTGTAACAGTTTATATGCAAGGTTTTGTTTTGTGAATAAACAAAGTAGAATACTATGTAGGTCACTGAGTATAAAATATGGATTAGCGACATGGAAATGAAGATCCTTTTACACATCTTTACGGTCCATCAACCTGACACATGGACTTGCTTCTTGTCATCTGCAGGTTGAATATTTTTAACATTGTACTTGAAAATGTTATTGCAGCTGTGTAGCCATCCTTCTATCTATGGACTCAGCAGACCAGTGAATACATGCTCTGCAAATAAATACCAGCAGTGAATGAGAGCTTGATACATAATTGAAGAACTTTACAAAAGTTTCAGCCCCGCAAGACCAGATGCCTTTGGTTTTTATTTTAGGAAAGGAGCATATTTGACATCATATCTTTTATAAAATGATATTCTGCATGCAGGTAATAGGTGGAAGCACACTTTAAAGCTGTAACAAATCTCAGGCTTATGATAGAAAATGAGAACAAAGCAAACTTTCTTTAATGTAATGAATGTGGAACCAGTCAAACCTGCTTGTCCTATATTCTGGAGAAAAGGAAAGATTATTAAGGCAAGGCTCACCTCAAGGCTTGAGCTTTACCACTGTCTCTCAGAGCACTCTTGTATGAAAAAAAGGCATGTTACAAAGTGACTGGGCTATGATGCAGGCTGAGCTCTAATATTACACAGAGGGGGTGAAATTGGACTTTGTTTTTCAGGTAGAAAATGAATACAAAAAGTCCGATATAGTGGGCCAACCTCCTACGCATGAACAGGGTTGGAAATATGTCTGCGCCATGTTGGTTTGAGTGCTGTACAGGCATTTCTGGTGACGATGTAAAACAGGCATTGGGCATGTTGAACATGCGAATAAGTGGCCTAATGCCTGAAGACCAGAAATTGGTCTCCATTGGGCCTGCCACGTTCATCGTTAGCTGCTCTACGTACAGCCTAACCAGTGGTCTTTAAAAAGACTGTTGGAGCCTGCCAACAAAATGGGGAGCAGGAGCACTGTTGCTGGCTACTGCTCACCTCCGTCCCTATTACCTTATTTCCCCATTCCCTAGCCAGCTGAATTGATTCCCCTCTACGACGGTCAAGCTGCCTTTCGGGCCACAACTGGTGCCTACAGCTCACTGGTTTGATGGCAATGAGGCTAATGAATTAATTAGCTCTGGCTCTGCCATCAATTCATTTGGTGTGTGCAACATGTGTTGTACCAGGATCATGCACCAATTTAGGTGCAATTCAGTTTCCAGACTTTATTGTTTGCAGCTCCCTCATTAATCTGGAAACCCCCACTGAGTAACTTAAACAAACTTTCAGTATGGCTCCAAGACAGGAAGTAGACTATACTTTGAACAGTCAAGTGCTGTTGAAATAACATCCTGTTTTCTAGTGACTCTATTCTGAATCACTTGCTATCTTTGGTAGGTTATCTTTTCCCATTTCTCTGGCAGTGCTACCTTCTAATTCATTGGTAGAATGTTCACAAGCTGATGGTTAAGCTCTACTTTGGTTTCATCTTTATGGGCAACACTTAATTCCCATGCTGCTGGGATACGGGACTCGCTGTGTGGGAACTTAAGGATGTAAAATCATAATTTAATTCTAACACATGGTGAGTTGGACCACCACACACTATACCTCAAAAAGGCATTTTTAATAAGAAACTGTCCCCATCAAGAGCTGGTCTTCATAGAATTTATTTTTATTCAGCATAGCAAATCCACAGCAAATACTGAATTCAAACTTTAGCATTATCCTTCTTATTTTATTTTCATTTGTTGCTGTTACTCCAGGCACTCTACTAATTGCCCCACTGCAGGTCTGCAGGTCTGTATGCAATACGAAGATGAGTGAAAACTTTTGGCACATCTTCCCAGTGCCAGTGTCTGTCTGTGTCTCTCATTTTTTGTCTCTAGTTCAGTGGTTCCATGTATCTCACTTCGCAATGAATTGAGCTGGGCCTTACATGAGGGCAAAGGAGTGAGAGTGAGTGAATCAGAGTCTTGGAGTAAGAGGGTGGAGGGGATGAACCAGCAGAGGTTGGGGACACGAGACATTGTAGGAGGGAATAAGAAGATCCTTGGGAGAGGTAAATTGGAATGAATAAAAAATAATCAAAATAGAATAATGCAACGTGTGCAATTTTGCTGTTGGCTCTTGGTTGCCAAGGATACTGGGCTATGAAGGCAAAGGGGGAGAAAACTTCCCATTCCTCCTGATTGGCATTCAGTGACCCCTGCTGGAAAGGGCATGTGTGCAAGGATACCTGGCATGCACCATAAGGATGGCACTGCCAGTCAAGGTCACCACTACCTTCAATGTTTCTACTTCTAGCTCCTTCAAGGCTAGCTTTCGGATCATCTGCAGTATAAAACTGTCAGATGAGATGGGATTAGCCTGTGGCCCTTGACAGAAAACCTTACTGACACCCAACATCAAGGCTCATACGTGAACAGTGGCTTATTGGGGTTAATTACTTGAAGTTTGTTGATATCTTGGAACTCTATTCAAGCAAAAGTCAAATCATTTAGAAGAGGAGGAGGCAGCATTAGAAAGGAAAAGTTTGAAATAAAAACGGTTCTAAATTGATGGAAAATTGTCCTCAGAAATTCTGTCTGTATGTATTATCAACAATAATAGGTGGAAGCACACTTCAAAGGTTATCACAAATTTCAGGGCTATGATATAAACAGAACAAAACAAACTTTCTTTCATATAATGAATGTGGAGCGAGTTAAACCTGCTGGTTCTAAATTCTTAAGGAGAGGAAAACTTATTAAGCAGAGGTTCAACTCAAGGCTTGAGCTTCTCCACTGTCCATAATAGGTAAAAAAGTAAAGTCCTGTTACAATGAGGTGCTTGTAATAAGACAGTTTATATGCAAGGTTTTGTTTTGTGAATAAACAAAGTAGAATACTATGTAGGTCACTGAGTATAAAATATGGATTAGCGACATGGAAATGAAGATCCTTTTACACATCTTTACGGTCCATCAACCTGACACATGGACTTGCTTCTTGTCATCTGCAGGTTGAATATTTTTAACATTGTACTTGAAAATGTTATTGCAGCTGTGTAGCCATCCTTCTATCTATGGACTCAGCAGACCAGTGAATACATGCTCTGCAAATAAATACCAGCAGTGAATGAGAGCTTGATACAAAATTGAAGAACTTTACAAAAGTTTCAGCCCCGCAAGACCAGATGCCTTTGGTTTTTATTTTAGGAAAGGAGCATATTTGACATCATATCTTTTATAAAATGATATTCTGCATGCAGGTAATAGGTGGAAGCACACTTTGAAGCTGTAACAAATCTCAGGCTTATGATAGAAAATGAGAACAAAGCAAACTTTCTTTAATGTAATGAATGTGGAACCAGTCAAACCTGCTTGTCCTATATTCTGGAGAACAGGAAAGATTATTAAGGCAAGGCTCACCTCAAGGCTTGAGCTTTACCATTGTCTTTCAGAGCACTCTTGTATAAAAAAAAGGCATGTTACAAAGTGACTGGGCTATGATGCAGGCTGAGCTCTAATATTACACAGAGGGGGTGAAATTGGACTTTGTTTTTCAGGTCGAAAATGAATACAAAAAGTCCGATATGGTGGGCCAACCTCCTACGCATGAACAGGGTTGGAAATATGTCTGCGCCATGTTGGTTTGAGTGCTGTATAGGCATTTCTGGTGACGATGTAAAACAGGCATTGGGCATGTTGAACATGCGAATAAGTGGCCTAATGCCTGTTGTCGGAGCCAAACCAGAAATTGATCTCCATTGGGCCTGCCACGTTCATCGATAGCTGTTCTACGTATGGCCTAACCAGTGGTCTTTAAAAAGACTGCTGGAGCCTGCCAACAAATGAAGAGCAGGAGCACTGTTGCTGGCTACTGCTCACCTCCCTCCCTATTACCTTATTTCCCCATTCCCTAGCCAGCTGAATTGATTCCCCTCTACGACGGTCAAGCTGCCTTTAGGGCCACAACTGGTGCCTACAGCTCACTGGTTCGATGGTAATGAGGCTAATGAATTAATTAGCTCTGGTTCTGCCATCAATTCATTTGGTGTGTGCAACATGTGTTGTACCAGGATCATGCACCAATTTAGGTGCAATTCAGTTTCCAGACTTTATTGTTTGCAGCTCCCTCATTAATCTGGAAACCCCCACTGAGTAACTTAAACAAACTTTCAGTATGGCTCCAAGACAGGAAGTAGACTATACTTTGAACAGTCAAGTGCTGTTGAAATAACATCCTGTTTTCTAGTGACTCTATTCTGAATCACTTGCTATCTTTGGTAGGTTATCTTTTCCCATTTCTCTGGCAGTGCTACCTTCTAATTCATTGGTAGAATGTTCACAAGCTGATGGTTAAGCTCTACTTTGGTTTCATCTTTATGGGCAACACTTAATTCCCATGCTGCTGGGATACGGGACTCGCTGTGTGGGAACTTAAGGATGTAAAATCATAATTTAATTCTAACACATGGTGAGTTGGACCACCACACACTATACCTCAAAAAAGTATGTTTAATAAGAAACTGTCCCCATCAAGAGCTGGTCTTCATAAAATTTATTTTTATTCAGCATAGCAAATCCACAGCAAATACTGAATTCAAACTTTAGCATTATCCCTCTTATTTTACTTTCATTTGTTGCTGTTACTCCAGGCACTCTACTAATTGCCCCACTTCTGCAGGTCTGCAGGTCTGTATGCAATACGAAGATGAGTGAAAACCTTTGGCACATCTTCCCAGTGCCAGTGTCTGTTTGTGTCTCTCTTTTTTTGTCTCTAGTTCAGTGGTTCCATGTATCTCACTTCGCAATGAATTGAGCTGGGCCTTACATGAGGGCAAAGGAGTGAGAGTGAGTGAATCAGAGTCTTGGAGTAAGAGGGTGGAGGGGATGAACCAGCAGAGGTTGGGGACACGAGACATTGTAGGAGGGAATGAAAAGATCCTTGGGAGAGGTAAAATGGAATGAATAAAAAATAATCAAAATGGAATGATGATCCATTTCATTAATTGTGCTGTTTTTATTGTTCATCACTTGCAGGCACATTCTGGTTTTATTCAGAGGAATTTCGTTTCTCTATGACAAGAAATCTGGACGTTACTCCTGGTATGTCAACCATATTCCAAGCTAAAACTTTGAGGGAATTAATTAACTTCAAAGAGTTGGTCACCATATCTACCATTCTGATCCATTAATACAGAGGGAGAGCTAACAGGCTTGTGATAGGTGGGGGGGAAGGGGTGAACTCTGCACTCTGATGGGTGGTGGGGGAAGGGGTGAACTTTCCACTCTGATGGCTTGGGGGTGGGGTGTGGGGAAGGGGTGAACTCTGCACTCTGATGGGTATGGGGGTGAAGGGGTGAACTCTGCACTCTGATGGGTATGGGGGTGAAGGGGTGAACTCTGCACTCTGATGGTGGTGGGGGAAGGGGTGAACTTTCCACTCTGATGGGTGGGAGGGGGAAGGGGTGAACTCTGCACTCTGATGGGTATGGGGGTGAAGGGGTGAACTCTGCACTCTGATGGTGGTGGGGGAAGGGGTGAACTTTCCACTCTGATGGGTGGGGGGGGGGGGGAAGGGGTGAATTCTGCACTCTGATGGTGGTGGGGGAAGGGGTGAACTTTCCACTCTGATGGGTGGGGGGCGGGGGGAAGGGGTGAACTCTGCATTGCAGTGTATTTTTTGCAGGGCTGGCAGCCTTTGAAAAATGGTGCAAGCACCTGCTCCTTCGACAAGTGACACCATGAATGGCATCGCTGAGGCTGCCCGCACCACGTGATTGGGTGGACGGCTGCCATGAATCTGTAAAATGGCCGTCCGCTGCATAAACGCGTTGGCGCGGGTCCTGTGGGGGATGGCTGGCAACCCCTGGTGGGAATACTAAATCCAGCCCGCGGTCACGGTTGCTGTGTTGCACAGCAAGATCCCAGAAGCAGCAAGTGAGATAAATGACCAATTAGTCAATTCTGGCAATATTGGATGAGGGATGAATGTTGGACAGGACAATAAGAGAACTTCCCTGCTCTTTTTTGTGACTAGTGTTGCGGGATATTTTATATTCAGCTGAACAGGCAGACAAGGCCTTGTTTTAACATCTCATCTGAAAGAAGATAACTGCGATTCGTGGGCAATCCCCCTGATAAATCTACTTTTTGTCACTTTATAAAGCTCTATAAGATTCACCATCACTGTTATAGACTTATCCAAATCGTCTCTTTAACTCCATCCAGGGAGCCATATCATGGGATTTTGTGAGACTGGCTCTATGCTTTTCTCGTATATTATAATTTGGGAAATATTGTGCTGCATCACATACGCATCACTTTGTTTCAACTAGAAGTGCAATGAAGTCTAAATAAAATGCCAATCCTCCTTTTGAAGACTGCAGTACTATTTCTGCGCCATAAGCAAAATGAAGCTGCCATTTCAATTTTTCATTTTCGACAGTGCGGTGTGGGGAAGGCACAGCCCTGCCCCTGCAGTCTGTTCTCACTGGAAAGACCAGCTGTGAAAAGCATTAAGTTAGCACCAATGATTACCCTGTTGTCAAGCAGTTCTTCTTGCTATTAACTATGGTGTGATGATGTCAGCAGCAGCACAGCCTTCCAACCAAATAAGTGAAAGAGAAAATGTTTTGTACTGAAAACATTTTGATTCTCTAAGTTGTTGGGACTGAAAGTGCAATTACATTTCCACTTAAAACCAGACCAGATTCCACTGTGGTGCCTGTATTACAGGCACCTATTTGTTCTCATGGTATTGAATGAAGTGTGCTGTTATGTTCCAAAGAATATTATTGCTCTAGATATATGATCACAAAGATATTTTCTTATTTAAATGAAAAGATGTAAAATATGTACAAAGTATTGAAATTGATGAACTGCAAATATATATATAAAGAATGGCAGCAGTTAATTTGCACACAGCAAGGTTCCACAAACTGTAAATAAGGTGAATCTGGTCAATTGTTTTTGGTAGTGTTTTAGGGAGGAGTGTTGGCCAAGACATTCTGACAAATCCCTGCTCTTTCATTTGCTCTCAGGGTGTGGATGATGCTGGCAAGGCTGTATTTCTAGCCCATCCCTATTTGTTCTGAAAATCTGATGGTGGGTCTTTTTCTTGAACTGCATCCAAGTTCATATCTGTTTTCACACAATCTCTGCTGCCCCTGTCTTAACTCACAATAAGTTCTGTTACCTTATCACTTCTGTGCTCGCTGACCTACACTGGCTCCTGGTCAAGCACCATTTTGATTTTAAAGTTCTCATCCTTGTTTTCAAATCCCTCCATGGCCTCACCCCTCCCTATCTCTGTAATTTCCTCCAGCTCCACAACCCTCCAAGATATCTGCGCTACTCTAATTCTGGTCTCTTGTGCATCCCTGATTTTAATTGCTCTACCATTAGTGGCAGCACCTTCAGTTGCCTAGACCCCAAGCTCTGGAATACCCTCCCTACATCGCTCTGCCTCTCCACCTCACTTTCATCCTTTAAGACACTCCTTAAAACTGACCTCTTTGACCAAGCTTCTGGTCATCTGACCAAATATTTCCTTTTGTGGCTCAATGTCGTACTTTGTTTTATAATGCTCCCGGGATGTTTTATTACAATAAAGACAATATTTTATGTAAGTTGTTGTTGTTGTTAGGTTAGAAATTCCAGGATATTGCCTTGGGGACAATGAAGAAACAGTGATGCATGTCCAAGATATGATATAATGCAATGGGATCTTTGGCGTCCACCTGACCCGGCAGACTTGAAAGCAAACTCATTTACAGAACCCAGGCACTCCTCACCCAACACCATCTGAAACAATGAAGTTGTCCAAAAGTTTTGGACAACTGCCCTACGGATGGACCATTTTGTTAAACCTGTTCTATATGCATCCTTACATGAGGCCTAATTGGAGACCAAACTAGCATCATGTACCTCTCATGTCTGTAACACATTTCACCACGGTGCAATATGTTAGCCATTGTGTGAGAGCAGATATGAACTTGGATGCAGTTACCTTTGCAGTTGAATAGCATACCAAAACTCACGGTCTATGTTCACCCGTTAAGAATAACCATCATCATGTTTGAATCTAGTGGGCTAAGGCTTTTTGCTGCACATGGAGTTATATCCTAGAAAGGAGAGGGAAAGAAAAATATTAGGGAAAAAAGGGAGGCAAGCACTGGAGGGCTGCTGTACCCTTATAAAATTCAGTGCCTTCAGAAGAGCAAAAGAGAGTAGAAAATGAGAAAGCAAATTAAGGGATTAGCGGAGGATAGTCAGAGAGATTCTCTGATGATGAAGGAAGATTTAATCAGAACACTTCTCATTCCTTCTGTTCCTTCAGTGCTCACTGCACTGCACTTGGAGGTGAAATTTTATTCACTGTACAGCAGCTTACCATTCTGTGTCACAATAAATAGGCAGAGTGATTGTACAGAAAAGATCAGTTATGAATTTGAAGACTTGCATATTCTGTTTTTACCAGGATGATGCCATACCATCGAGACTAAATTAATTGTCTTTTAAAACTTCTGTAATCCTTCTGTGCCTAAATAATGGTTAACCTTTTCATTGGCACCAATACACATTTAGGTTTGAACAAAATAGCCCCTAGTTGAAAAATCGGTGTTGGCTTGGGATAAGGCTTGAAAATGTAGCTTTCCAGCTATTGTGCTGGGATAACAGGTTATAATACAAGAAAGATGTGGTAACTGGTTTTTCAGGTGATGAGAGACAGAAATTCAGAAAGATTACAGGAAAGCCATTATAAAGCATTTGCAAATGCACATTACTGATGTAAATCCTTCATCTCCAAAGCTGCTTAGGACACATTTCTATGAAAATCAGGTGGAAAGATGTCCCAGCAGGAAAGAAACCAAGAAGTGCAAACTAGGTTTCCTGGAGGAGCAAACAATCAGTGAATGAGTGATGAAGAGCAGTATAGTTGAGTAACTTGGGATATAATACTGCAAATGTTAATGAAAAATGACTATCAATGTCATAAAAATGTTTTCTAATAGACATCATTCAGCTGTGGGATGATCATCTTCCTGTGTAATGGATTCTACTCACTCTTTAATACTGCTGGTCTCCAACACTGTCAGCAAATATGTGAATGTAATCTCAGAGGCTATTTACAAGCTTCGACTATTCCAAGCGATGCACTCCTTTTTAGTTTTTTCGGTTTTTGAAAATGAGTCTGAAGCCAAATGCATAAAGGCACCACCTACTGTAACGGTAAGCCATGCAGACCAGTCTGTCTTAACTTTATTAAAAAAGCACCCAGGGTTTCTGGCCCTGATTGCTTCCCAGTGACCCAGTGAGTTGAAAAGCTCCATGCGTGGATTACAGTTAAGACCATTCTGCTTTCAGAGAGGCTGCTGATGCTCACTGTTGGAGCTTATTTGTATAGTATGCTCCACTTGGATGAGGGACTGGACAGTTGGCATATTTCAGCGTCGGTCAGCATCTTCAGGAGAGGAGTGAATAAAACTGGGGGAGTTGTGAGGCTGGTGGGTGGGAAATATGGGGAACAATGATAAATGGGAAACCTTTACCGACAGTGAATGCAGTCTTATTGGAATAAAAGCAAAATACTGCGGATGCTGGAAATCTGAAACAAAAACAAGAGATGCTGGAATCACTCAGCAGGTCTGGCAGCATCTGTGGAAAGAGAAACAGAGTTAATGTTTCGGGTCAGTGACCCGAAACGTTAACTCTGCTTCTCTTTCCACAGATGCTGCCAGACCTGCTGAGTGATTCCAGCATTTCTTGTTTTTGTTGCAGTCTTATTGGATTTTGACAGACTTCAGTGAGCTTGAAAAGATGACCTACTGTCACACTATGCAAAATGGAAGTATCAATCCATGTCCGTGCACTAAGAAGTTATCTAACTGATGCCTCAGGATTTTAAAAAAAAGTTCACTAATAATTTGCACTAGGACACATGTTGATATTTCTATGATGCTCCCATTTGTTTGTATTATGGTGATATGGTCTTATAAAAAGCCTCCTAGTCTGCAGCACACAGTGAGAAGACTTCTTCCTGTCTGCATTTTACTGTTCCACCTTCCCCCACACTCGCCTCTTCTCTTTAAAACATCATATAGGTGGTTGTATCTTCTTCAAGGTGTGGCACATCAGTATGTTCCATTTTTCCAATTCCTATGCTTTTGAGTAGCTTCCAGCAGCTCCAGGTCAGGAATTTACAAGTTCATAGGTTAGTTACAGATATTAAAGGTTACGGAACTGAAATGGGTAGATGGAGTTAAGATACAGATCAGCCATGATCTAATTGATTGATGAAACAGGCTTGAGCAGCTGAATGACCTCCTCCTGTTCCTATGCTCGTAGTTGAAGCGGAACTGTTGACAAGTGAGCTTGAACATCACTCTCAAATAAGCACTTACCATTACACTATGGTGACCTTTTTATTTCCTGCACTGGACATATGTGTATCTGAATTAAATTATCAATTATAGCTAAATTATTGTCATCTTGCCCAGTAGACAATGGAGACAGAGCTAATCTGGATAATTATAGGCCAGTTAGCTTAACATCTGTGGTAAGGAAAATTTTAAAGCCTCTAACAAAAGGTTGAAATTATCATGTGTCTAGATAAAGACAAAATAGTTTGAAGTAGCCAGCACCAATCTCGAAGGGGATGATCATGCTTGACAATCCTCATAGAATTCTTTGAGATGGTAACAAACGTGGTCAATGGGGGAAATGCAGTGGATGTGGTGTAAGCTGACTTTAGGAAAGCTTTTGACAAGCTGCCACCTGGGACATTGCAAGCAAAAATAAAGCAGTCGGGACTTAGGAGGAGGATATCAAGCAGAATCAAAAAAATTGGTTAGAATGGAAAAGAATGGAGAGTAGGAGTTAAGTCCCGCAGGGTTCAGTTCTGTTTACTGTGTATCAATAATTCGGATATAGGTCTAGAGTGAATGGTGCTGAAAATTGCAGATGATACCAAAACAGGAGCTATAGTTAATTATTTGGAAGACCAAAGGAAACTGCAATGGAATATTAAGTGACAGAATGGGCTAAAAAGTGGCAGTGTCAGTAAGTGTGAGATGAGACATTTTGGTAAAAAAAAAACAGCAGTAATTATACTTTGAGTGGAAGGAGGCTCAGTGCTGGGCACGTGCAGAGGGATTTGGGGTATAGGTTCACAGACATGAAAGGCTGCAAAAGAAGCAAATAAAATTCCATGTTTTGTCACAAGAGGTAAAGAATGGAAAAATTAAGAGCTCATAATGAACCTATGTAAAATCTCAGTCAGAACGAGTTGGATTTTGTCACGCCAGTGGGACGCAAGGCCCTGGGCCGAAAAGGTGAGGGGAATGCCACCTCAGCCTTTAGGAGCGCCCTCGGTGAGATCTAACGGCGCTCAGGCACCACGTGAGGGGATCCTGCCTCAGAGAGCTGCCGGCCAATCACAGGGAGCTATGGCTACTGCCGTTACTGTAAGAGGCCTTCGCGTCAGGTCCAGTGCTGGAGCCCGGAGCCAAGGTAAGTGAGGCAGAGTTGCAGGGGCCAGACTGGCAGGTCCCAGTGAGGTGAAGGGGGGTGGGTAAGGGTGGGCGTTTAGTGTAGGGGGAGGGTGGTTAACGTAGGTGGAGCTGTTCTTGCCGGGGGTCCTCTGTGAGCCATTGATTGTCCAGGGAGGTGGAGCCCCCCAAGCCCGCAGGGAGGTTGCCTTGTTTTATTGGGTGACCACCCTGTGTGGTGGAGGCAACCCCCCGCCCCTCCACCACTGGCCAAATCCCAGCGGCGGGGCGAAGAGGCTCTAAAGTTGCTGTTAATAGGCCTCTTAAAGGCCACAAGTAGCCTCTGTGCCGACCATCAACCACCCATTTATACTAATCCTACGCTAATCCCATATTCCTACCACATCCCCACCTGTCCCTATATTCTCCTACCACCTACCTAAACCAGGGGCAATTTCTAATGGCCAATTTACCTATCAACCTGCAAGTCTTTTGGTGGTGGAAGGAAACTGGAGTACCGGACGAAAACCCACGTAGACACAGGGAGAACTTGCAAACTCCACACAGGCAGTACCCAGAATTGAACCTGGGTCGCTGGAGCTGTAAGGCTGCGGTGCTAACCACTGCGCCACTGTGCCGCCCATGGACTAATTAGGCTGAATGGCCTGCTTGCATGTTATAACTACCATGTATTTCTATGTAGTTTGAGATTGCCCCAAACTAAAATCTTAGCTATCAGTGTGAATGTGAATTAAACCACAGTATTTTTCCATTCGGAGCTCTATTCTGATCCCCTTGATTGCCAGTTCCAATTGGGCCTGAATAATATGTATCATCAGTCGCATTTAATAAACAACCATCTTCCAATTTAGATGAATCATATTTACACCATGTATGGGAAAAAGATCCCTCAACTCTGCAGCTACAGCAGTGTCGACTCTTTTTTGTATTCCTCGTCATTGTCATCACATGGAAGATGCCATACGAGAAGGTAAGATCAAAGGAAAGGTCAAGAGGAAAGGAAAGAGGAAAGATCAAAATGATAGTAAGGATGTAAGCAATTCAGAAACATTGACCTGAAGGTGGATGTGCTGTCCAAATGCACAACATGACTTATTGCTGATACAAAACTGTGAAATCTCAGGTAACATGGTGGGCTGGTGTGATGTGGTTTCACACCGGTGACTCTGTTCTCACCACCACCTTTGGAATTCTGATGTTAGCTCAGCCGCTGAGGGGAGACTGGGTTCTTTCCTCCAAACAGGGAGACAATACCTGAGGAACAGCCATCCCCCTTGCTGCTCTGTGCACTTCCACCTGCCTAGTTTCAAAGCAATATTGATGAAAGGGTTGGGGGAGACCACCTGCTGTTTCAGCCTGGGATGGTGAGCAGGGTGGGAAGATGTAGTTTTAGAACATAGAACAGTACAGCACAGTACAGACCCTTCGGCCCACGATGTTGTGCCGAACCTTTAACCTACTCTAGGATCAAACTACCTACATACCCTTCATACTACTATCATCCATGTACCTATCCAAGAGTCGCTTAAATATCCCTAATGTATCTGCTTCTACTACCACCGCTGGCAGCGCATTCCACGCACCCACCACTCTCTGTGTAAAGAACCTACCTCTGACATCTCCCCGAAACCTTCCTCCAATCACCTTAAAATTATGCCCCCTGGTGATAGCCCTTTCCACCCTGGGAAAAAGTCTCTGGTTATCCACTCTATCTATGCCTCTCATCATCTTGTGCCCCTCTATCAAGTCACCTCTCATCCTTCTTCGCTCCAATGAGAAAAGCCCTAGCTCCCTCAAACTTTCTTCGTAAGACATGCCCTCCAGTCCAGGCAGCATCCTGGTAAATCTCCTCTGCACCCTCTCTAAAGCTTCCACATCCTTCCTATAATGAAGCGACCAGAACTGAACACAATATTCCAAGTGTGGTCTAACCAGGGCTTGAAAGAGCTGCAGCATAACCTCACGGCTCTTAAACTCAATCCCCCTGTTAATGAAAGCCAACACACCATATGCTTTCTTAACAACCCTATCAACTTGGGTGGCAACTTTGAGCGATCTATGGACATGGACCCCAAGATCCCTCTGTTCCTCCACACTACTACGAATCCTGTCTTTAAGCCTGTATTCTGCATTCAAATTCGACCTTCCAAAATGAATCACTTCACAATTTTCCAGGTTGAACTCCATCTGCCACTTCTTAGCCCAGCTCTGCATCTGTCAATGTCCCTTTGCAACCTACAACAGCCTTCCACACTATCCACAACTCCAGCAACCTTTGTGTTATCGGCAAACTTGCTAACCCAGCCTTCCACTTCCTCATCCAAGTCATTTATAAAAATCACAAAGAGCAGAGGTCCCAGAACAGATCCTTGTGGAACACCAGTGGTCACCGAGCTCCAGGCTGAATACTTTCCATCTACTACCACCCTCTGTCTTCTATGGGCCAGCCAATTCTGTATCCAGACAGCCAACTTTCCCTGTATCCCATGCCTCCTTACTTTCTGAATGAGCCTACCATGGGGAACCTTATCAAACGCCTTGCTAAAATCCATATACACCACATCCACTGCTCTTCCTTCATCAACGTGTTTTGTCACATCCTCAAAGAATTCAATAAGGCTTGTGAGGCATGACCTGCCCCTCACAAAGCCATGCTTACTGTCTCTAATCAAACTATGCTTTTCCAAATAATCATAAATCCTGTCTCTCAGACTCCTCTCCAATAATTTGCCCACTATCGACGTAAGACTGACTGGTCTATAATTTCCAGGGTTATCCCTATTCCCTTTCTTGAACAAGGGAGTAACATTTGCCACCCTTCAATCATCTGGTACTACTCCAGTGAACAGTGAGGACGCAAAGATCATCGCCAAAGGCGCGGCAATCTCTTCCCTCGCTTCCCGTAATATCCTTGAGTATATTCCGTTTGGCCCCAGGGACTTATCTGTCCTCATGTCTTTCAAAATTTCCAGCACATCCTCCCTCTTAACATCAACCTGTTCGAGCATATCATCCTGTTTCACGCTGTCCTCACAAACGACCAGGTCCCTCTCACTAGTGAATACTGAAGCAAAGTATTCATTTAGGACCTCCCCTCCCTCCTCCGACTCCAGGCACAAGTTCCCTCCACTATCCCTGATTGGCCCTACCCTCACTCTGGCCATCCGCTTGTTCCTCACATAAGTGTAGAACGCCTTGGGATTTCCCTTAATCCTACCAACCAAGACTTTTTCATGTCCCCTTCTAGCTCTCCTAAGTCCATTCTTCAGTTCCTTCCTGGCTACCTTGTAACCCTCTAGAGCCCTGTCTGATCCTTGCTTCCTCAACCTTAAGTAAGCTTCCTTCTTCCTTTTGACTAGCTGTTCCACATCTCTTGTCATCCAAGGTTCCTTCGCCTTCCCATCCCTTCCTTGCCTCATCGGGACAAACCTATCCAGCAGTCGCAGCAAGTGCTCCCTAAACAACCTCCACATTTCTGTCGTGCATTTCCTGAGAACATCTGTTCCCAATTTATGCTCCCCAGTTCCTGCCTAATAGCATTGTAATTCCCCCTCCCCCAATTAAATATTTTCCCATCCCGTCTGCTCCTGTCCCTCTCCATGACTATAGTAAAGGTCAGGGAGTTGTGATCACTATCACCGAAATGATCTCCCACCAAGAGATCTGCCACCTGACCTGGTTCGTTGCCAAGCACCAAATCCAACATAGCCTCCCCTCTAGTCGGCTTATCTACATATTGAGTCAGGAAACCTTCCTGGACACACCTGACAAAAACTGCTCCATCCAAACTATTTGCACTAAGGAGGTTCCAATCAATATTAGGGACTTGAAGTCACCCATGACAACAACCCTGTTACTTCTGCACCTTTCCAAAATCTGCCTCCCAATCTGTTCCTCCATGTCTCTGTTGCTATTGGGGGGTCTATACAAAACTCCCAATAAAGTGACTGCTCCTTTCCTGTTTCTGACTTCCACCCATAATGACTCGATAGACAAACCCTCCTCAACGACCTCCCTTTCTGCAGCTGTGATACTATCCCTGATTAGCAATGCCACTCCCCCACCTCTTTTACCTCCCTCCCTATTCCTTTTGAAACATCTAAACCCCGGAACATCCAACATCCATTCCTGCCCCTGTGATATCCACGTCTCCGTAATGGCCACAACATCGTAGCTCCAAGTACTGATCCATGCTCTAAGTTCATCACCCTTATTCCTGACACTTCTTGCATTAAAATAGGCACACTTCAACCCATCATACTGGCTGCAACTTTGCCCTGTCAACTGTCTAACCTTCCTCACAGACTCTCTGCACTCTGTATCTGCCTGTTCAACAGCTACCCCATCCACTGATCCGTAGCTCCGGTTCCCATCCCCCTGCCAAACTAGTTTAAACCCTCCCGAAGAGCTCTAGCAAACCTCCCGCCCAGGATATTGGTGCCCCTCCAGTTCAGATGCAACCCGTCCTTCTTGTACAGGTCCCACCTTCCCCAGAAGGTATCCCAATGATCCACATATCTGAAGCCCTCCCTCCTACACCAGCTCTGTAGCCACGTGTTCAGCTGCACTCGCTCTCTGTTTCTAGCCTCACTAGCACGTGGCACCGGTGTCAATCCTGAGATTACTATCCTGCTCGTCCTGCCTTTTAGCTTCCAACCTAACTCCCTATATTTGCTTTTCAGGTCCTCATCCCTTTTCCTAGCTATGTCATTGATACCGATGTGGACCACGACTTCTGGCTGCTCCCCCTCCCCCTTAAGAATCCCGTAGACTCGATCCGAGACATCCCTGACTCTGGCACCCGGGAGGCAACATACCATCCGGGAGTCTCGTTCGCGACCACAGAATCTCCTGTCTGTTCCTCTAACCATTGAATCTCCTATCACTATCGATCTCCTATTCTCCTCCCTTTCCTTCTGAGCCACAGAGCCAGGCTCAGTGCCAGAGACCTGGCCGCTGTGGCTTTCCCCTGGTAGGTCGTCCCCCGCAACCGTATCCAAAACGGTATACTTATTATTGAGGGGAATGGCCACAGGGGATCCCTGCACTGTGCGCCTATTCCCTTTCCCTCCCCTGACGGTCACCCAGCTACCTTTATCCTGTAGCTTAGGTGTCACTACTTCCCTATAACTGCTCTCTATCACCCCCTCAGCCGCCTGAATGATCCGAAGTTCATCCAGCTCCAGCTCCAGTCCCCTAACGCGGTCTGTGAGGAGCTGGAGTTGGGTGCACTTCTCACAGGTGAAGTCAGCAGGGACACAAGTGGTGACCCTTACCTCCCGCATCCTGCAAGAGGAGCATGCAACTGCCCTAGCTTCCATCCCCTCTGCTCTAAATTGACACAGAGATTAAGTAAAAATAAAGGAAAACCTTACCTTACCAAACCCTCCACACAAGAGTCCTTTTTTTTTGGTTAGAGGAGGAGGATGGGTGGGAGACACTACAGGTGTAGTGTTTTGGGTTTACCCACTGCCCGAATATATAAGTTCACTTACCCAGCAGTCTCCGTGTCCACCGAATCACGAGGTGGGTACTTTATACTGAAACTTACCTTCCCAGCTGCCCCCTGGCTCGCACTCTCACTGCTACCGCTGTTCAAAAAGAAGCTGCCGAATCGCGAGGTAAATACTTTATACTGAAACTTACCTTCCCAGCTGCCCCGTGGCTCGCACTCTCACTGCTACCGCTGTTCAAAAAGAAATGTTCACTTCCCAACTACATTAAGACAGTGAGAAGTTGTCAACTCATTAGTTCTGTCTCTGCGATTTTGAGGTGAGGAATATCTGAAATAGTGCATGGGAACAGGGTACAGATTTCTGAAATTAAAAAGCAAAAATGCAGGAAGCACCCAGGAGGTCAGGCCGCATCCGTGGAGCGAGAAATAGAGTTAGCTTTCATCACTCTTTTTCTCTCCCCACGGATGTTGCCTGAATAGCTGAGTGTCTCCAGCATTTTCTGATGTTATTTCAAACTTCCAGCAGTACTTTGCTTTTGTGTCGATTTATGAGATTTGCAACTTAGAAAATTCAGAATTCATGGACTAAAACATATTGCAATCAGAAATCTGTTGCATGCTATAGAAATGTAACCTCAGTGCAGGAAGATGTAAAAATATCTGAGCCTCCAGTAAAATTCCAGAGTGTTGTTGCCAGTATTATCCATTGAGCTCAAAATTTATCAATGTAAGCCCTTCAACAACAAGCTGGGACCAGCAATTTCTTAAATACACTTAACCTGAGATATCCGTTGCTGGATAGAATGGCAACTTAAAATCCCAGTCCTGATCCATCTCAAATCCTCACAAGGACAGTTCCAGTTAAGATGAATTTTATTTAGTGGGAGATCCTACTTACACCAAAGTGCTACTGTGTGCATTAATAATGTTATAGCATGGGGAGACAATATCTGTACAACAGTTTGCCAGGCGAATGTGCATCATTGGTCATCTTACTGTAAATAAATGGGGGCCAGGACAGTTATTTACCCTCAGATTTGTCACAGTGATATAAATCATAACAGTCTCGCACTATGAAGAGTCTGTCGAAGGATCAATTTAAGAAACACTCTGTTTTCAAGGGATCAAATGTGAATAAACTGCTGATGACAGCACAGATTTTGGTGTTCAGATTAAAGTTTTTCTTTTTGGAATTTCTACATTATATTGCATGTTTTGAGGTTTTTAATGGCTCCTGTTTATATCCAAGGGGGAGAGTTTCTGCTTTGGCCGCAATTTGGCAATCCCGTTGCAAATTGCATTCAAAATTGTGCCGGTTTTCTGAATTAATTCTTTTGCTCACGTTTCCTGTCAAATTTATTGACATATTACTGAATGTAAACTCTTCCATGTGTCAGTGCAGTTGAGTAGTGTTCTCGAATGTAATTTTTTTTGCATTAAAAAATATTACTTGATGTATTTAAGAACGGTAACCTGGTGCAGTTTTATTAATACAGCTGAAAATGTGTTTATTACAAAAAATAAGCATTTTTCATAAGTGTGTCTAGTCCAAAACGTATGAGTAACTTGATTTTTTAAATAACTGAATATGACTTTAAAAAACTATACAGAACCACTTACTAGTTTCAGCAGTACAGTTTCTTGGTAAGTTCATTGCTTTTTAATATTTAAAAGCTTTCAAAAGGTGCCTGTTAAAGGTCTTGGGCACAATTTTCACTCCAGGGTTGGGAAACTGACATTGGGACTGTTTCCGGGTCCTGACCGCCTCCCCAGGGTGGGGGGAGGTGTTGGGGGATAGGGGTGGGGACAAGTTGTCACAGCCTGTGATTTTCATGGAGGTGAGCTGCTAATTGGCCGAAGGATGGGTTGGGCGGCCAGTTGGGGGCCGCGTGTGCGTGATGGAGGCGGGACCTTGCAAGTGTCAGCCCCATTTAAAGACATCACTGCAGCCAGAATGGATGCACCAGGTGTTCAGGAGGAAAGGCAGAGGTTTACCACATGTGGCAGGGATGCCCTCGATTCTCTGATGCCAACCTCGAGGTTCTTGTGGAGGCAGTGAGGGAGAGAAGGGAGGCCCTCTTTCCGGAGGGTGGAAGAAGAAGGCAACCCTCCCAAAAAAATTTAGCAGGGCTGTAGGTGGTGGAGAACCTCAGCAGCAGAAGTTTGGTCAGGTGGAACTGGGTCCAGTGCCGTAAAAGTTTCAGTGACCTTCTTTGCTCTGGCAAGCTGAGTGCAATGTGGGCTCACATAAAGGTGTGAGTAGCCATCTCTTCGATGGATTATCCTTGTTCCCTAAAATCCATCCACGTAGTTTGGGGGTGGAGTGAAGAGCTGCTGCACCCTGGACTGGTGGAGGATGAAGGAGTCATGGCAGCTGCCAGGAACGTGAGTGCACACTTGCAGGAAGCTCTTGTGGTCACCGACTAGCTGAACATTGAGGGAGCGTACATCCTTCCTGTTGATGAATCCCACTGGCCGGTCTGTCAGCGCCTTGATGGCCACATGTGTGCAATCGATGATGCCCTGTACCTCCATTCCCACACCCATCAGGATCTAAAAAGCCTGCACCTTGTGTCTAAACAAAAGCTTAATTTTAAGAGTCTCCTCGAATGTCTGCAAGCAGGCACAATTAATGGAAACTCGCCGTTATGATTAACTCGATTTGGGGGCATGGCCAGATTTGTGGACAGGCCAGTTTCCAGGGAGATGCTTTTTAAACCAATGGAAAAGCTGAAAAATCAATTTGCATTGGACTTAACTTGCACTTGAAATTCTTCAGTCTTTGGTACTGCTTGATTTTGGGTGTATCATGCAGGCTCCCACCTGCCAAGAATGAGGCATATTAATTTTGTCATACGAACATTGATTTTAAACTTGCTGGGAAGAAGAGAAGGCCTGTTACAAGGGCTGCTAGACACTTAGCTGAAAAACATTTGCATACTAACAGACAGTGCTTGTGGAGAGAAAAGGACCATTCCCTGACACATTCAACCCACAATGGATTTTGATCACCAGACAATGAAAGTGTAAGGAAGAGCATTCCAGAGACTGCTAAGGTGATACAATCCACAAAAGCCAAGACTGGCTAAACCAGCTGGTCACATGACTAACTGGCTGGTCCAGGGTTTTTTGAACTAGCCACAGAGTTTTTGAACTCAGAAAGACTGTTCACTCCTGGAGTGAGAAGACCTCTCTTGTCTGCTCCCATCTCTTTCTCACAAGCCTCTGGACCTACTTTGGACTCATGAACCTCAAGAGAGAAAAGTCTCCTACATCGCACAAGGTTTAAGAAGAATACTGGGCCCCGACAAAAAGCAAGAACTACCTACAATCAAGGGCTTTACAGCAAGCTCGAAGAACAGTAACCAAAACCATCTTCAGATATTGCCTCAAAATTTTCCACTTTATTTCTTCTGCTCTTTTCTGTCTCTATCTGCATGTGTGTATCGAGTATGCATGCTAGCCTGGGTGCTTCACGTATCTGTACGGTAAGACCCTTGAAGGCTGAGCGGGAACCCTAGACCTCTTTCTCACCTGGTCATAACAGGCGAATTATGCTGGAAAAACCAGCTACACCTCTAAACGTTCTTGGGTGACTCATTTGTTAATCTGAAGGGTTTTTTCATCTGAACAGATGCTGATATCATCTAGTGTGCTGGTTATCTGTAGGATTGGACTGTTTATTGGTAAATGCTGTAAGCTCCATTTGCTCTTCAACCAATTACAGTTACAACCTGGAACCCTTCCAGTTTTATTCTCTCTAATATAACAAGCCTTTCTTATATTTATATATATATACATATGTACATTAGTGAGTTTTCCTGTTCAATTACTGTTACTGCTGTTTATATCTTCAACCAGTATGCACTGAAGATACCAAGAAGAAGTTAAGCTACAGATCAGCCAGGATCTAACTGAAAGGCAGAATAGATTCGAGGGGCTGAATGGCCTACTCCCATTCCCATTAAATGGAAGAGTCTGTGGAACTCAATTAGGTCATAGGTCAGAACACATAGTGAGTAGAACCAGCTGGCAGCCAGAGAAGACCCATGCAGAGTCGACATTCAGGCAAAAATTGTATGGAATGTGTATTTATTTTTGGCAAAGCTACTGTGAGATTTTCTCATCTGACTCTCATTCACCTCCAGGATCAGTGTAAGAAATTATGTTTAATTTTTTTTTGTAAAACCTGTGATTGCTCTGTGAGTTGCTGGAGTCAATGAAAAGGAAAATTGGGTGGTTGCGTAACGGTAGCTGATTTGCTACCGCCCATTTTGCGCCTTTCCCATGCCTCCCCAACTCCCGCTGAAGTTGAGCTTCATTCCCATGTGTCCTGACAAACTGGTGAATGTTGTGACCCAGGCTGATTTAGTACTTTTATCGCCCCCTCTGCCCCTCGCCCAGGCATGTTGACATCGGTTGCAGCATCCTACGGCAGCCCAGTGGAAACCAGCTAGCTTAAGGTTGGGGATTGACTTTGGGAGTTTCCTACTGTATAAGGTTCAGTTTCCCAATGGGCAGTTCCCTGATAACCTCAACCATCTCTGAAGTATTCTCTACCTGAATCATATTCATCCTTCTGCTCTGGAGGAACTGAATTTTGTTTGGGACTGACAGGCAATTTGGACTTATTGACTGTGTAATTGTTTACCATTTATGTATTTTTAAGGATGAATGCCTTATTTTGTTTGCATGTGAAGTTTCTTCCACTTCAGTGTTTGGTTCAGCATTTAATATTTAATATGCTTTAATGCAAGTTGTAAAGTATGTTCCAAAGTTAGCATTTCTGCTCCTGGCTACACTATTAAGCAGAGTATTGACTCTGAATACATTTATTTCACTGTTTGGATGTTGTAAATTGCACTCTTATGAATAGTCCTGCAATTCTGCAACATAGCTTTCAAATGTCAATGCTTTGCAATCAGAAAGTGAGAATGCCAGAATGAGCAAATCAGAAATGGCCACAATCATTACTGCAGCACATTGAGTGAAAGAATTTGGAAGCCAAATTCTTCATGCCGATGGTGGAATACTGTTTTGTACAAGCTGCAATGTTCCGTTGGATCACACATGGCAGGCAATGGTTCAGCGCCACTTAGAGTCTGAAAGCCATCACAGCAGAAAGAGAGCATCTGACACTGCACCGCTGGAAAACGAACATGCAAAAACAAGCAATGATTTCATCTCTTTTTAATGAAGTCAACAGAGAGCTCAGAAAATTGTCAGTTGGTTACAATGGAACTTGTGGATGCTTTTGCAAGCACCAACATACCATTGGAAAAACTGGATCACCCAAAACTGTGGGTATTCATCCAACATGATGTGCAAAATGGCAGTCGCTTGCCAAGTGCAAATAAACTAAGACAGGACTACCTACCAAAGGTTTTTGCTACACATTGTGAAGTGATGAAGTCTCAGATTAAGGGAGATGAGTCTTTTACAATTATATGTGATACATCTACGGCCTTACCAAACATAAAATCAAACAAAATATGCAGCACATAGTTGACTTTCTCATCTTGCCGTAGATGTACAGTCAGGAAAGCTAAAAACAGTGCTTGCAGATTGCGTCCACTTAGAAGCTGTTAGTTACACCACAGTTTCCCAAGCAATAATCAAAACTTTTTCAAAGCATGGTGTAGATTTCAATAAAGTGTCTGCTTTTATTAGTGACAATGCAATTTACAAGACAAAACCTTTCAATCTGTGCTCCAAGGTATAATGCCTAATGCTGTCCATATTACAGGTAGTGCACATATAATTTCTCTTGAGAGTGAGCTGTGGAAAAGTGAATTTGGTCAAGTTGACAAACTGGACAGCTACATTAAAAATTCTTCAAACGCTGTCCTAGCCACAAACTTTGATATAGGCAACACTTTGCAAATGTGGCTGAAATGGTTGAAGCTGGGGAACAAAACATCGCCCTTCCTCCAGAGCCAGTAATTACAAGCTGGAATTCTTGGTTTCTGGCAGTACAGTATCATGCAGCTCACCTGAAATACCACTCAGACTTTGTCTCAGAAGAGCTCACACTGACACAGAAAACATAGGTTTCAACAGACACTGTAACCCTTCTAAATGATGCTCAGCTTAACACAAGAACGCAAGAAATAGGAGAAGTCATATGGCCCATCGAGCCTGTTCCACCATTCAATACAATCATGGCTGATCTTGAGCTTCAATTCCACTTTCCTGCCCGCTCCCCATATCCCTTGCTTCCCTGTGAGACCAAAAATTGATCTATCCCAGCCTTAAATGTATTCAATGATGGAGCATCCACAACCCTCTGGGGTAGAGAATCCCAAAGATTCACAACCCTTTGACTGAAGTAATTTCTCCTTATCTCAGTCCTGAATAATTGGCCCCTTATCCTGAGACTGTGTCCCTGTGTTCTGGATTCCCTGACCAGTGGAACCAATCTCTCAGCTTCTACCCTATCGAGCCCTTTCAGAGTCTTGTATGTCTCAACAGATCGCCTCTCATTCTTCTAAACACCAGAGAATATAGGCTCAATTTACTTAATGAGGAGGTTCCGTTTGTTGCCAAGAATGTTAAATGACTGATGGATTTGATCACTTGGTTTGAATCTTGATACATCACAATCTACAAAACGTACAATAAAGTAATGGATGTACTGTTCTGGGCTGAAACACAGTCAAACGATCAACACTCTGATGATGCTGAATTAAATGCCTGCGCTCAACAGGTGTTTTTTTGTATGGCAAAGAAGCTCAAACACTATTATGCTATGGTAAAGAGTCAAGCAATGAAGAAAAAGCTGCTCAGAGGTTTCAACAACCTTCTGCAGTGTTCCTGGAGGCTGTGTATATCTTTGACCCTGCACAAATGCATCTGTTGATGGTGGATTTAAACTCATTTGATGCAATTCCTGGCTTTGACAAGAACTGTAGGCTGGAGATTCCTGCTTATAAAAGCATTACAAAAGCAGCAGATTGTACTTTGCCTGTGCTGCAGTTTTGGAACTCTGCGGAATACAGAATTCCCCCACCTTGCAAGGCTAGCACAATGCTGCCTGACAATTCCAGCAAACTCTGTGGACACAGAGAGAACTGTGTCTAAACACAGACAGGTGTTCACAGAGCAGAGCCAGGGAATGAAGAAAGAGACAGTTGCAGGTTGCTCCATGCTCATATTCAACCACTGACTTCAGTGAGTAATGAATGTGACCTATTTATAGTCAGATTTTTACAATAGGTTTTGAGTATACAATGGGCTGGATTTTGTGCCGGAGGTGGGGCTTCCGGCACCGGACTGAAAAGGCAGGGGGATCCCTGTCTCTCCTTCCACACCCCACCACCCCCCCCCCACCTTCCCCCACTGGAGTGATCATCCTTTTTTTTGTCAAAGTTAGGAGGCGGGATCCCCATCCCTTTAAAGACTTTAAAGGGATGGGGATCCCATCTCCAAGAGCTGCTGGTCCATCACAAGGCCAGCAGCTCAGCAGTATTGGCAGCGCCACCTGGAGTGGTGGCCACTGCCGGTACTGCAGGGGCCTCAGACCCAGTTTCAGTGCTGGAACCGCGGTGAAGAGTGGGTGAGGCGGGTTTGCTGGGGCTAGTCTCGAAGACCCCAACGAAGGTGGGTGGAAGGGTGGACTTGTGGTCCAGGGGGGTGGGGATTTTGGAGGGGGTTGAATTGGTTCCTGGTGGGGGTCCTCTGTGGGTCACAAATTGCCCAGGAAAGAGGGAACTCAAACAAAGCCCGCAGGGAGAGCATCTTATTTTAACAGGGCATCCTCCCCACACGATGGAGGCCTCCCCCACCACTGGTAAGATCCCAGCAGTGGAGGTAAGAGGGCCTTAATAGGCCAATAAAGTGTTTCAATTAGCCTCTGGGTGGGAAGGTTGTTGTCGGCCTATCCTGCCCCCGGGAAGATCACTGGATGATGGGGAGGCGATGGGCCCTCCGTCCCGCCACCCACTGCAATTCTCTGTGCCCTCCGCCTCCAATCCCGCCTTGGGATGGGGGGCCTGTAAAATCCCCGGCCATAAATGCCATTTCAATCCAGAAACCTCCCTTGTCTTTTTTTGTTGTTTTAAATAGGTCGTTTCCATAATTTATTGCAAATTTACGATTTAAATATGTGCAATTGGAAAATTCACGATTCTTAAAATGCTTTGACCGTGAAATTTGTAAAATTTGACCATGAATTTAGTAGGGCCCTAATTGGAATATATCAATTAATTATCCGCCCATGGTCACACACACTAACAGTTTCAGATTTGTTTTGACAGTGGATACACCAGCGAGCAATAGTTTGAAAATGTTAAGGGTGAATTTGCTTTTTTGAGTTGCCTTTGACCGTAGAACACAAGGATGTTTCAACAGTATGGTTTTATATGAAGGGCAGTCACACACATCAAAAGGGACCAAAAATACTTTAAAAATATCACTTGGCTGTGTGATATACTAAAAGGCACTGCTATGCATGACATCTGAAACTCATCGAAAACCTGACAATAGTCAGTGTCTCTCCAGGTAGCTACTGAGAAACACACAAGACAATTACCCTTGACAGCTGGTGTCCTTTGGCTTTTGGTGGCAATTGCCTATGAGTGTCTGGTTTCGAGGCTAAAGGGCAATTTAGAGTCATTTCGTAAGCTGCGGGGTTCCAAATGGACTCGATGAAGGAGTTCCAGTTCTTGTCAAAATAATAAGAGCTCATTTTGTACATGTTCCCATCCCTTTCTGTCTGGCTCCTGTCAGGCATAATCTGAGCTGGCTCATGGTAAAATGTGGATACAGGACTTAGGTTGTCTGATCTTGAACTTCTTGTACAAACCCTTGCAGATCAGGAGACTTTCACTTATGTACCTCTGGCAACAATATCAGTAAGCTGCCATGAACAAGGCAAGCAAACAAAAAAAAGCATAATTATAAGTAAAACAGCCCCAGTAAATGTATATCCAACCTGAACTTGGATAATTTAAAAATGTACTTTTATTCTCTTTCAAAGGGCTTTAATCATTTTGTTTATTTTGGTCCAATTTTTACATGTTGTAAATTCATTATCATCCATCCAATAGCTTCTTTGAAATCAAAAACAAAGTGCTGATGAAAGGTCATTGACCTGAAACATTAACTTTGCTTCTCTCTCCACAAATGCTGCCAGACCTGCTGATTATTTTCCAGCACTTTTTGGTTTTATTTCAGATTTCCAGCATCTGTAGTATTTTGCTTTTATGGGTGGCACAGTGGCGCAGTGGTTAGCACCGCAGCCTCACAGCTCCAGCGATCCGGGATCAATTCTGGGTACTGCCTGTGTGGAGTTTGCAAGTTCTCCCTGTGTCTGCGTGGGTTTCCTCCGGGTGCTCCGGTTTCCTCCCACATGCCAAAGACTTGCAGGTTGATATGTAAATTGGCCATTAGCAATTGCCCCTAGTATAGGTAGGTGGTAGGGAAATATAGGGACAGGTGGGGATGTGTTCGGAATATGGAATTAGTGTCTTCTTTGGGCCTCCTTATCTCGAGAGACAATGGATATGCGCCTGGAGGTGGTCAGTGGTTTGTGAAGCAGCGCCTGGAATGGCTATAAAGGCCAATTCTGGAGTGACAAGCTCTTCCACAGGTGCTGCAGAGAAATTTGTTTGTCGGGGCTGTTGCACAGTTGGCTCTCCCCTTGCGCCTCTGTCTTTTTTCCTGCCAACTACTAAGTCTCTTCGACTCGCCACAATTTAGCCCTGTCTTTATGGCTGCCCGCCAGCTCTGGCGAATGCTGGCAACTGACTCCCACGACTTGTGATCAATGTCACACGATTTCATGTCGCGTTTGCAGACGTCTTTATAGCGGAGACATGGACGGCCGGTGGGTCTGATACCAGTGGCGAGCTCGCTGTACATGTGTCTTTGGGGATCCTGCCATCTTCCATGCGGCTCACATGGCCAAGCCATCTCAAGCGCCGCTGACTCAGTAGTGTGTATAAGCTGGGGGTGTTGGCCGCTTCAAGGACTTCTGTGTTGGAGATATAGTCCTGCCACCTGATGCCAAGTATTCTCCGAAGGCAGCGAAGATGGAATGAATGAATATGGAATTAGTGTAGGATTAGTATAAATGGGTGGTTGATGGTCGGCACAGACTCGGTGGGCCGAAGGGCCTGTTTCAGTGCTGTATCTCCAAACTAAACTAAACTAAACATATTATTACAATAGCTTATTTGGTTTTGGGAAAAAATTAAAATTTACTTCCTGACTTATCTGGCACCTTTGTGTTTAAGGTGAAATATCATTAGCATTTTAAGAAATTTACATATTTATGAAAAGGAAAGAGCTGCAAAGAAATCTCTTTCCAGCTGGATTAGAAAAGCAAGCAGTTGCGTTTTGTTAGACACTGGTTTTTATAATGTAAAACACAAACAGCCCCGCTGCAATGCACAGCAGCTAACAGTGCCAGGAAAGGGAAAAAATGGGTTCACATTTCAGGTATAATCCTGCAGTATCTTTACAATGTTTTCAGTTTTTGTTTCAGATTTGGAGTTTTTTTCTCTTTATCTGGTTCTTTTACACAGAACTGTTTTGTGTGAGCCAAAAATATAATCAAGTTTAATGCAATACAAATTCCTATTTGCCATGTTTTTAAAACATGTTCCAGCACTGACAAACATATGTAAACTTTTTCACAGTGAGTCTCAAATTAATTGTCTATCTTTAGTCTCTCTACTTTATTTTTTCTTCTGCTCTTTTCTGTCTCTGTTTGCATGTGCTAATCACTTATCCATGCTTCGTGGGGTGCGGCGTGTATCTGTAGGCATTAACCGAATTAGAGTTTAAGTTTAAGTTTTAATGAATTTCACTTTTCTTCTTTAAACCTAAGAAAGCCTGTTCATGTTCATTTCTTTGCCTTGTAATTGGAAAGTGGTGAACAAGGATTCACCACAGGGGAGCTCAAACCAAAATGTGTTTAAACAAAACCGTGTTGCAACAAGACCTGGTGAAGGCTGAAAGAGACCCCTAGACACCTTTCTCACCTGATTGTAACATCAGGTAAGAAGTCGCAAAGGATGACTTCAGTAATTAACTATTAACATTCCAACAACACTTGGGGTCTCTTTCAGCCTTCACCTGGTCTTGTTGCAACAGGGTTTTGTTTAAACACATTTTGGTTTGAGCTCCCCTTTGGTGAATCCTTGTTCACCACTTTCCAATTATAAGGCAAAGAAATGAGCATAAACAGGCTTTCTTAGGTTTAAAGAAGAAAAGTGAAATTCATTAAAACTTAAACTCTAATTTGGTTAATGCCTACGGATACACGCCGCACCCCATGAAGCATGCATACGTGATACGCACATGCAAATAGAGACAGAAAAGAGCAGAAGAAAAAATAAAATATGAGGTTTGAGGCGATATCAGAAGAATTTCTTGTTACTGGGCTTTGAGCTCACTGTAGTCCTTTTGTAAGTAATTCTTGCTTTTCGATGGGGCCCAGTATTCTTCTTAAACCTTGTTCACTGTAGGAGACTTTTCTCATTTGGGATTCTAAAGCTGGTGAGAAAAAGATGAGCAGACAGGAGAGAGGCAGCAGCAAGCCAGCCACGAGAGGTCTTTTTCAGTCCAGCAGCAAACAGCTTTCTGAGTTCAAATTCTCTGTGGCAAGTTCAAATAAAAAAAAACAGCCAGTTAGTCATGTGACTAAACTGGTCTGACCACGTCTGTTTGTGTATTCGGGCCATTTTAGCAGTTAACCTGGAACGCTAGCCTCTCCACCTTCAATGTCTGGTAATCAAAAGTCCATTGTGGATTAAGTTGGAGCAAGGAATGGTCCCTTTGTCTTTTCCAAGCACTGTCTGTTACTATGCAAATGTCTTTCCAGTCAGGGGCTTGGCAACCCCTTGTAATAGGCCTTCTTTTCTTCCCAGCAACAATTTAAAAATTTAATGTCCATGTGGCGAAATATCTGTGCCCCATTCTTGGCAGGTGGGGGCCTGCATGACACTAAACAACCTGATTTCTAGTGCTTTCTCTTTCTGTCTACTTCACTTCTTTAGATCTCATTTAAAGCACAGAGTCTTTCCAAAGTAGCAGCTTACTTTTCCAATTTCACCTTTCTGGTAAAACTGCCAAAATGTGGTCCCTGCCAGCCTGAATGCTCCTGTCTGTACTACATTTCAAGTACAATTATATTTCAGTTATTTTTGTGGGTTAAGGTTCACATTACAGTAATGAAGGTATTCCAAATGTCTTTATTATACTAATATTTTCAATTTCATAGTGCATGAGCTGCGAACATGAAAAATGAGTTAGCTCAGGGAGGCTGGAGTACCCCTGAATATGCTGACAGTGTAATAGTTAATATCTCATTTATTCATTAATGCACAGTTTGATTGACAACTAGACGAGAACAGCAAGAGGGTTCCACAGCTTATAATGCAAAAGTTGAACACATGCAAATATAATGACTACATTTAAATTTAATAAATTAACTTTATTACAATTATAGAAAAAATGAGCTCTCCTACTGAGCTCAAGATGCAATGAAAGAAGCTTTTTAATACATTAAGATGCTGAATAATTTGGGAGAAAATAGAACTCATTCATTTTCAGACAAGCAAGACACAGAATTTTCTGTGTGTCTCTCTCTTTAGTAAATGCTCAAATATGACAAATCTCATTAATTTGTACCTATTTATGAATGTGTGAGCAGATGTCATGCAATTAAAACTTCAGATAGCATCAGGGGATAAGCTGGAGACTGTTTAGGAACTGCTGTGGGTCACAAACCAAGTAAAGAACGACATTACCCTAAATAATAAGGCAATTAAGATTCAGTCTGATTAGGAAGGAAAGGAACAATCAATATCTAACAAGGTTATTGGGTGTTAACTTTTTAAACATGAAGCTATACATTGCCTTTTGCCAGCATGAAGTGTTTCTGCATTTCTTTACTTGTATTGTTCTGCACCTGTTTAATTATCAAGCTTGATTGCTCCCATATTTTTCCAGTAGAATTAAACCATGATTGCAACAGAAATTAAATGGATGCTTTACAGGCCTATAGCTTATTTCAAGGAAAAAGAAACAGCTCATTTCTATGCTAGATAACACGCAAGAGAGCCATTTTCATGACTTCTGGTCTGGGTTCAAATCTCATTGTTGCTTTACACCATAAAGTAAACGTAATGATGTGAAATTTGATTAGTGTTCCTTCTGGACAGATAGTTCCCTCTTTGTGTCAGCTTGCTAGTCCATTTTTATAGTGGTCATAAAGACAGAATATAAAGTATTCCCAGTCTCTAAATAGCTATTTTGCAGTTGAAAAATTTGCTCATTTATACTTCTATTATTTATGCTTTCTTGAAATGTAGGCTTTAAATATTATTTGTAATGTTTCTAGAATTATAAACTTCAAATTCAACAAAATATTTATGGTGAAAGTGGTCTTTTGCAGTCATTTAGAACTAAATTGATTTGCTCCTCAGTTAGTATGTTGGGATTAATATGGGGAAAGGTACATTTCTCATGGTGTAATATGTATAAGAAACTTCTTAGCTTTACCTAATGTAAGTGCAATAGTTTGAATGAGCTCTCTGGGAAAACTTGCAGGTTTTTTTTGTTACGAACAGCCAACTTTGATTATTTTAAGTAGCTTTAAATTGGATGGCTCAGCTTTCAATCAACAGCAAATTAGGAAACCACAGATCTTAATAATGGAGATAAACAGCTCAGGGGTAACTGAACCATTAGCTTCTAATTAATACATGAAGTGCCTTTATGGCCACATAACTAATGCGAAACTTAGTGCATATATTGCAAGTTTTGCATTAGTGAAAAGTGAATGGCATATTGCACAAATTCTATGTCTGGTTAAAGAATGGAATTGAAAATTATGGGATAAGAACATATGAAATAGCAAAGAATACATATATGGCAACCGAAGAAAATGGCAAAAATCTTCCAAAAAACCCCCTGACACAGCCACTAAAAAGCCAACCCCTCAAAACTCACCATGCAACTAAGAAATAGTCCTGAATAGATTCATATTACCAAGGTCACGTCTTCAAGTCAACAGAATTAGTTACATTTCTTCACATTACATTGGACTTTCGGACTTCAATTAATGTTTGGGATCGCATTCTGCGATTCAGTTCCTCTTTCTGTGAAAACTGAGACTCAGTGGCCTCACATAAAACTAGAGAAGTAGTTACAATTGAATGCAATGGGATATGAGTTTGTTGCAATTAAGCTACTGATATTCCCAATATTCCATCAGCTGTGTAATAATGGGAAGAAAAAACTAAAGTACACATCATTCTGGTGAGGCAGCAGTTTCCTCCAATGTCTTTTGAGTATAGTGTTTTCATTCTATATTAATTGCCCTCTAAATCTCTAATTACCTTTTCATGGATGATAAGGGCCCAAAATTCTGCTGCAGAATTATAGAGTATGTGCATTCCACAATGATTTTGTCTGACCCAGAATACAATGTAAGGAGGACCTGGAAACATTTATTTTAATGGAGACTGTTAATGACCTTGTTGAAATGAAGTTTGCTTCGATAGAATCTCTTTTTGGTCAGCAAATGGTGAATGATGAAATATTGCGAGACTGGAATATAACAGTAGAACCTCAAAACAACAAACTTATTTCAAGCCTTAAATTAAAACAGAAAATGCTGGAAACACTCAGCAGGTCAGGCAGCACCTGTGGAAAAAGAAACAGAGTTAACGTTTCAGGTCTGTGACCTTTCATCACCATTAGGAAAGGTTAGAAAGGTAATAGGTTTTGAGCAAGTGAAAAGGGGAGTGTGGGAAGAAGAAAGGAAAAGGCCTGTGATAGGGTGGAGAGCAGGAGAGATTAAATGACAAAAAGTTTCATGGTGCAAGGCTAAGGGAGTGATGTCTAGAGGGGGTGTGAATGGTAGCATCCTGAATAGCTGCTGCCTGAAAGCAAAAGAAAGGGAAATAAGGGAGAAACAAGAGATAAAAAACAAACCAGCACAGAAAAGTGAAAAAAAAATGAGGGCAGAGATTACAATTTAAAACTGTTGAACTCAGTGTTGAGTCCAAAAGTGCCCAGACAAGAGATGAGATGCTGTTCCTCAAACTTATGTTGAGTTTCATTGGAACACTGCAACAGACCAAGGACAAAAAGGCCAGAGTGGGAGAAAGTGGAGAATTAAGATGACAACCAACTGGCAGCTCAGGGTCACACTTGTGGACTGCATGGAGGTGTTCCGCAAGGCAGTCACCCAGTCTGTGTTTGGTCTCCCCAGTTACAATGTAACAAGCCTTCCTTCAGAAGAATGGTATAGCCAGCCATTGTCTGTAATAGCTCAGTCATGCTACAGTTTGCATCAATGCTAAACTGTTTCAGTTTCACATCAATGCACAATGCATAGTGTAATTTGGGTGTGAAGTCACACTTAGGGAAAAGGTGCAGAGCTGCCACCAAGAAATACTCACCCTGTTGGCTTTTACACTCAACTGTAGCTTGCTGCATGGCCAACTTTAGAGTGCGCCCAGGCAATTCAATAAGTCACCTGGGAACATTCAAAGCTAATCTTATAATGTTAGCAAACAGTCAATTTGTTAGTCAGCTTTGCCTAACATTGATTTTCAACTAGTATTCAGATGCTGATGAGCAGAGCTTTGCACTTATGTGCAAATCAGCCTGTGTAGAACTCTGTCGTCCTTGGGCAGACAGTGAGGTGGCAGCTGGCAGTGTATTTTGGATCTGATGCTGTAAATCTTCAAAGGTATTGGCTCAAGATCATTGCATGCGGTTAATCAAGGACAGTTGGCATGGATTCATAATAAAAACAAGAAATGCTGGAAATACTCAGCAGGTCTGACAGCATCTGTGGAGAGGGAAGCAGAGTTAACATTTCAGGTCAGTGACCCTTCATCACACTTCATAATGTTTTTTGAAGAAGTGACCGATTAGTTCAAGGTGTAAATGGGTTTTCAGAAGGCATTTGATACGATGCCTCACAAGAGGCTTGTTAGAAGATTTCAGGTGTATGGTATGAAAGAAAATGTTGCAGCGAGGATAGAAAGTTGGATAATGGATGTGAAACAAAGAGTTAGAGCAAGTGACTGTTGCTCAGCTTGGAGGAAAGGTGCAAGTGGTGTACCCAAGAGGTCAATGCTGTTTCCACTTCTGTTCTCAGCATAGCTGATTAATGATTGCATATGTACACCTGTTTTAGGCCCCTCAATCCACTCCTTCCAAGAACATTCCTTCTTTTGCTGCCAGTGAGGAATGCGTACCACTATTAATTTTCTTATCAAGGGAGAGCTACCTGTGGAGGTGTGACAGGTGCTGGCAGCTTGACCGAATAATGCTAGTGAACCTTGAAGCCCTATTTCTATCCAGCTTTGAGACTCCCATTTGTGGCCTGCACTCTGTGTGCAAAAATGGGCCTAAACAAATTTGAATCCCTGAAGAGTACAAGACGTAATGATAAATTTATACAAAACAGTGGTACGGCTACAGTGAGAGTACCAGGTTTGTTTAAGGTTTTCTGTCTCATCATTGGAAGTAAGAATGGTACACAGGTAGGAGACGTGTCTGCAAAAGGCTGTTGGGGAGTGAAGGAAATGCTCCACGGGGTCATTTTATAAGATAATTGGATAACTATTTGAAGTGGCAGAAATGAAAGAGCTATGGGAGAGAGTGGGACAGTTGGCTTTGTTTCTGATTACTCCAGCAAAGGGCAAGTCAATATTAATCCCTCCCACCCCCACAGCTGGCAGGTGAGGGTTGGAAGGATTTAAAGATTTAATTATGGGTAATGCATCCCTAACATGTGCCCACCATCCTTTTTATCACAGCTAATATTGAGCCAAATGAGTGTCCCATGGCGTAGAGGTAAGGCACTTAATTCACATTTTTAAATCAATCTCTCCCAGTGCTTGTGGAAACGATTTAAAATTGATTGTCGCTGCATGGTTTTCAGGGGTTGGGAAATCTGACAGTGAAAGGGAGGAGGGAGCTGCCAACTCAATAAGCACTCCTTGTGCTCCTCTCAGCCCCTCAAGGAAGCCTCTGGTCTTCCCCAGTCCTGATCATCAGCCTCCCCACTTCCCGCAGCTATCCCGATTGCTGACTTCTCACCCTCTCCTCTTCCTCCTGAATTCCTCCCCCTCTTCACCCCTAAAGCCAATTGAGCCAACCGTCCCACAATCTCCCATAGCCCTCCCAATTGCGAGGGGCAACCCAGCTACAATCTCCTGCCACTGGTGTTCCCTCCCAGCCGCCAGCCAGTCTCTCCATTTAGCCAGCTGCTGGATGGGAGATGGACCTACAAGGTATTAATGAGGTCCTGCTGTTAGGTTTAGTAGGCCCTCCCGTCTCCAGCCTTGATGGATTCTTTGGCCTTTCACACACCCTTTCTGCTTTCCAATGAATATCGGTGCTGAAGAGTTGAATGCTCTTTGTGTGTAAAGAAAGGCTTGCATTTATTTATTGTGTCTTAAAGAGACAAGTATATTGGAAAAAACCTGTTAAATTCCTTTGACACCCCAGGGTGAGAAAAAATCAGCTTCTGTTACACCGGACAGGGGTTTCCAGTGTCAAGTGACACCACATGGGTTAAAGGGTACTCGAGAAACTTCTCAGAGAATAGTGAACCCAGTTGTGGTCAGTGTTCCTATCTGTGCGTTCACCTGGCTGAGGTGATGGACAATAGGAAGGAAAAGACCTAACAACTGGAAAACTATGCTTGGAAATTTGAAATGGGTTAATTGGGACAACCTTTTTGAAAATTTAAAGCTGAAAATGTTCTGGTGGAACTTGTTGCTTTAATCTTACCATTTTAGAAGATTATATATCTGTAAATGTGGGGAAAAATGTTAGTTTTTTTTCAAATTGTATTTTTTACACATTGTAATGAAATGCATTTCAGGAATGGCGTTTCATTCTGCCAGGGGCAGAGGTGTTATGATCCTGTAGTTTTTTGCTTCTTTTCCGGGAAGTATACAGTGTGCCTTTAAGGCTGTAACAGGATCAGTACTTCTTTAAGGCAGCAAGCTCCGCTGCTGAGTCAAAGAATGCATTCTCATTGTCATAGGATACAGCCTTGTCTGAAAAGAAAAGCTTGCATTTATATAGCACCTTTCATGGACCACCAGACATCCCAAAGCACTTTATAGCCAATTAAGTACTTTTGAAGCGGAGTCCCTGTTGTAATGTCAGAAACGCAGTGGTCCTCTGCACACAGCAAGCTCCCACAGACAGAAATGTGATAATGACTACATAATTTTTTTGTGATGCCAATTAGGGTATAAACATTGGTGAAGGCAACAGGCATAACTCCAGTGCTCTTATTTGAAATAGTGCCATGGGATGTTTTAACATCCATCTAAGAGGGCAGATGAGGGGCCTTGGTTTAACACTTCATCTGAAAGGTAGCACTTCTGACAGAGCAACACACTCTCAATACTTTACTGGCACACCAGCCTAGATTTTGTGCTTATGTCTCTGGAAAAGGACTCAAATGCCACAGCCTTCTTGTTTAGAAGCATGACTGCTACCAACTAAGCCACAATAGATAACTGATACAAGATCAGTTGATGTCGTAAACATCTGTGGTTCCCTAACAATACTGTAATAATGTTTGTTTATGTGATACGTTTAGCAGGATGGTTGCTGTCATTATCTAATTTTGAGACTGATACACTGTAACTTACACATCAAATGACTAAATGCACTCCACAAAGAAGGAGATTTGATTCACTTGTAGGCAAACTGAAGCTTGCTGTGAATTCCTTGGTCACTGCTCTGCTAATGCAAGCGTCAAACTTTTTGATGTTCTTCCCTTAAGTCTCCCAATTCAGACTTCTTTGCTGGCTCACATTTATCTAAGAAATGGATGCTGTTTGCTTGGGCAAATCAAATAGCTGCTCTTGCATAGTAACAAAGAGATGCCTGTAATCCAAGCCATCCAATATATTTGTCAGCAGGTTTTAACATCTAAGACTTTAATAGTCTTTTCTGCACAGCAGAATAGTGCTGCCAGACAAAATGCTCTTTCAAGATTTCTCAATCTTTATAAGAACAGAACTTATCTACGTGTTGTTTTATGCTTTATATTCAAGAAAGATCAATACGGCTTTTCGGAAAGCTGAAGCAATCGGGATTGATTAGATTTTTAGATTAGATTAGAGATACAGCACTGAAACAGGCCCTTCGGCCCACCGAGTCTGTGCCGACCATCAACCACCCATTTATACTAATCCTACACTAATCCCATATTCCTACCAAACATCCCCACCTGTCCCTATATTTCCCTACCACCTACCTACACTAGTTACAATTTATAATGGCCAATTTACCTATCAACCTGCAAGTCTTTTGGCTTGTGGGAGGAAACCGGAGAAAACCCACGCAGACACAGGGAGAACTTGCAAACACAGGCAGTACCCAGAATCGAACCCGGGTCCCTGGAGCTGTGAGGCTGCAGTGCTAACCACTGCGCCACTGTGCCGCCCTGACATCAGGGTGTAAACTTGGAATTGTCAACCTTTTAGAAATGTGTTCTTTGCGTGGAATTGTCAATGAGCAAAACCTCTCTTTGGGTATAACATCTGCTTTGTCTCTTTTGGAACAGTAATGCTGAGCTCAGCCTCCAACAGTAGCAACACATTTGTTGTCTTCAAGGGACTTAATTTACCTGGACAGTGTCACCTTCTGGCACATTAGTTGGAACGAAGGTCCCAGTTTCCCTTGATGCCTCTTCCACTAAAGCTTTCAGTCCAGTATGAGTTACTGCTTAAGTGAAAATGACAGTGTTGTAACTCTGATGTTGTCCAGATGAGGCCTGTAGAGTTATTCATGTGTTTATCCTGTTGCGTGGGCCTACATTTGTCGTGCAAAGCTATTAAAATTCCAAGCAGCTGGGGCATTAGATCATCATTGTTTAACGGTATATAGTTGGTAAGCTGTGGTCTTTTTTTCTGATGATCTACTGGAGCACTTTAAGTTAGTTTTATATGTTCAAAATACTGAAGTCCATTGATAAGCAATAAAATGTAACACTTTAAGTGCTGACTTGCTAGGAGTATTTTAATCTATTCATTATTCATTATCACAGCTGTGCAGAGGTTTCAGTGTAGATACAAGGTGCACTTCTGCTAACACAACAATAGGACAAAACAACATTACCAGGCAATTTACTCAGGCTACAACCGTTAATTAAAATGATTTATTGCATTTTGGGTGAAATATTTGGAAGTTCTCCCTGGCAACTTAGTCCCTTATAGTCAAAGTAGCCATAATTCATGTGGGTCTCAGTTAACTCTATGCTGTCTCGCCAACCTAGCAAGTGGAGAATGATTTATCACTGGGGCATGACTTCCTGAAAATTTCTACTCTTGTACTGTGCGATTTGCAGCCTTAATATCACAATTTGTATAAAATGTTCTGATATTGAAAGATATTTTCTTAATGGTGAGAGACACAGAGCTATGATGGAGCAAAGGGATTAGGCGTCCAGGTGCACAAATCACTAAAATCTGGTGCACAGGTATAACAAGTAATCAAAAATTGAATGAAATGTAGACCTTTATCTCATGAGCAATGGAATTCAAAAGTGAGGAAGTGAGACTTCAATTGTACAGAGCCTTGGTCAGACCCCATCTGGACTATTGCATTCAGTTTTGTGCACCGAACCTTTGGAAAGATGCATCAGTTTTGAAAGGGGAACGGCACAGAATCACCAGAACAAGACCAGTGTTCAAAGGATTAAATTAGGACAGGTTGCATAAATTTATCTTGTATTCCCTTGAATTTAGAAGGTTGAGGGAGGATCTAGTCAATGGATTGAATAGGTAGATACAGAGCAACTATTTCCTCCAGTGGGGAAACTCTGAACAAGAGGATAGAATCTTAAAATCAAAGCTAAGCCATTTGGAGATGTACTTTTCCACACAAGGTGTAGTGAAAATCTGGAACTACTGTTTGAGCTCAGCACCACAGTTCCAAATCAATAAAATTCTTAGTGTACAGAGCAGTTGTTGGCACCATGCTCCTGCACTGCAGTGACACATGCAAGTGCTCGAGAAATTCCATCATCAATGCCTTCCCCGCATCCTCCGGATTCATTGGGAGGACTGCTGACCAAGTGCTAGTATCCTTCTTCAAGCCAGATCCACAAGTATTCAGGCAAAATTCCTGCAAAATCAATTGCAATGAACAAGCCACTGTGTGTCTGTGGGACGTCCTGCTTCATGTGCCCAAAGATGTGCGGATCGAAATTTGGCCTGCTCAGTCACATGAAGACCCATGGCAGAAACTCACGACCCTGAGTGGATGTCGTCCTCGAATCGAGGGACAGCCGGCGACAGTTTCGAAAGCTGTGGATGTTGGCCAATTGAAATTTTTAAGACCGAGATTGATAGATATTTGTTGGGTAAGTGTACCAAGGGATTATAGACAAAGGTGGATACATGAAATCAGCCAAGGTCTAAATAAACAATGGAACAGGCTCAAGGAGCTGAATTGCCTACTACTGTTCCTGTGAAAGTGGCAATATCTGGCCGACATATAACATATCTCTCCTTATATTTGTCATATTTTATTCTTCATGACATAACATGCCCTGTAATTTGAGACAGTTGTGTGGTTTGAGAAGTGTACACATAAGGAATAAAAATGGGGGCTGATATTCTTCTGCTAAACTCTCCATGAGTGTGTCAGATTCTAGGGCAATAAGCAGAAGAAATTGTAACAGAGATCCATTATATCAATTTCCACTGCACTTGCACCGATTTCCATAGGTGGAAAGCTCCCATTTGAAACAGGCAAGTGGAGCTCAGAGGTTGTAACCAGTTCGTTCAGATTGACAGACCTGAAAAGGGGCTGCTAGTAATCTCCGAGGGCTGAATTTTGTTCTGCCCTCGGAGGCTGGCACGGAGGTGAGGGAAAAACAAAATGGCAGTGGCTGTTGTTCCCAACGCTGTTCGGACCCCCTGCCATTTTGTCTGGGGCGGGGAAGGTCAAGGACAATTAATGGCCACTGAAGGGCCTTTTACCGCTTCCACCTCAATTTCTCTGAAGACAGCGGGGCCCGCTGGTGCATGGAGATGCCACCAGGGAAAGCCTGGTGGCTACCTAGCAGGTCGGGGGGAGGGTTCCCTCCTTTGGGGGAAATCCAGAGCCCCTGGAGGGCCCCCCAGTGGTGATTGCAGCCCCAGCCTCCGTAAAGACCCCCACAACCCCTTCGCCGGGGCCTACCTCACTGGCTTTGGTGACCACGACCCCACATACCTCTCCTGGAGTCTTCTCTCTTTGTACTGCAGTGCCTCCTGTAGTACCGGCATAGTCCACTGCTCCCAGTGATGCTGCCGGTGCTGCATAGCTACCAGCCTTCCATCCCCAGTAATTGGTTTCCCATTGTTAAATAGCTATGGGGATCTGACGGAGGGCCAAGGCGGGTTCTCCCCCACCTTCTGGTCTGCTGCTGGGACCCCATCCTTGCTGGAATAAAATCCAGCCCCGAGTACCTCCATGAAAGGTAAGTTTGAAACTGTATTGAGTGAAGAAGGAGGAATTAGTGAATGAGTGCAAGATGGACTAATATAGGGCCCACTCTAAATATAATGCATTTATTACTCATAGATGTAACAATTTTTCACAGCACAATCATAAGGTATCCTTAATCTTATAGCATTGCAAATGTCTCATGAAAAATGCATGTATGTTCTGAACTATGAATGCAGATGAAGGAGGAGCTTTAGTTCTTCTCTTCTTTGGCCTCCTTGTCTTGAGAGACAATGGACAAGTGCCGAGAGGTGGTCAGTGGCTTGTGGAGCAGCGCCTGAAGTGGCTATAAAGGCCAATTCTAGAGTGACAGACTCTTCCACAGGTGCTGCAGATAAAATTGGTTGTCGAGGCTGTTACACAGTTGGCTCTTCCCTTGTGCTTCTGTCTTTTTTCCTGCTAACTGCTAAGTTTCTTCGACTCGCCACGCTTCAGCCCTGCCTTTATGGCTGCCCGCCAGCTCTGGCGATCACTGGCAACTGACTCCCATGACTTGTGATCAATGTCACAGGACTTCATGTTGCGTTTGCAGATGTCTTTAAAATGGAGACGTGGACGGCCGATAGGCCTGATACCAGTGATGAGCTCGCTGTACAATGCGTCCTTGGGGATCCTGCCATCTTCCATGTGGCACACATGGCCAAGCCATTTCAAGCGCCACTGGCTCAGTAGGGTGTATATGCTGGGGATGTTGGCTGCCTCAAGGTCTTCTGTGTTGGAGATACGGTCCTGCCACCTGATGCCAAGGATTCTCCGGAGGCAGCGAAGATGGAATGAATTGAGACGTCGCTCTTGGCTGACATATGTTGTCCAGGCGTCGCTGTCATAGATCAAGGTACTGTGGACACAGGCTTGATACACTCGGACATTTGTGTTCTGTGTCAGTGTGCCATTTTCCCACACCCTCTTGGCCAGTCTGGACATAGTAGCGGACGCCTTTCCCATGCGCTTGTTGATTTCTGCATCGAGAGACAGGTTACTGGTGATCGTTGAGCCTAGGTAGGTGAACTCTTGAACCACTTCCAGAGCGTGGTCGCCGATATTGATGGATGGAGCATTTCTGACATCCTGTCCCATGATGTTCGTTTTCTTGAGGCTGATGGTTAGGCCAAATTCATTGCAGGCAGCCGCAATCCTGTAGATACTCTGCAGACACTCTTCAGTGTGAGATGTTAATGCAGCATCGTCAGCAAAGAGGAGTTCCCTGATGAGGACTTTCCATACTTTGATCTTCGCTCTTAGATGGGCAAGGTTGAACAACCTGCTACCTGATCTTGTGTGGAGCAAAATTCCTTCTTCTGAAGACTTGAACGAATGTGAGAGCAGCAGGGAGAAGAAAATCCCAAACAGTGTAGGTGCGAGAACACAGCCCTTTTTCACACCACTCAGGATAGGAAAGGGGTCTAATGAAGCACCGCTATGCCGAATTGCGCCTTTCATATTGTCATGGAATAAGATGATGATACTTAATAGCTTTGGTGGACATCCGATCTTTGCTAGTAGTCTGAAGAGACCACGGCTGCTGACGAGGTCAAAGGCTTTGGTGAGATCAATGTCATCACCCTCGAAAAGAACAAGGGTGACCGTGGTGACTGCAACAACCACCGTGACATTTCTCCTGTAGCTGGCAAAGGGAGAACAGCATGTCAATGGTGGATCTCTCCGCTCGAAAGCCGCACTGTGCCTCAGGGTAGACACACTCAGCCAGCTTCTGAGTCTGTTTAAAACAACTCGAGCGAAGACTTTCCCCACTATGCTGAGCAGGGAGATTCCACGGTAGTTGTTGCAGTCACCACGGTCACCCTTGTTCTTATAGAGGGTAATGATATTGGCATCGCGCATGTCCTGTGGTACTGTTCCCTCATCCCAGCACAGGCAAAGCAGTTCATGGAGTGCTGAGAGTATAGCGGGCTTGGCACTCTTGATTATTTCAGGGGTAATGCCATCCTTTCCAGGGGATTTTCCACTGGCTAGAGAATCAATGGCATCACTCAGTTCCGATTTTGTTGGCTGTACGTCCAGCTCATCCATGACTGGCAGAGACTGGGCTGCATTGAGGGCAGTCTCAGTGACAACAATTTCCCTGGAGTACGGTTCTAGGTAGTGCTCCACCCAGCAGTCCATTTGCTTGCATTGGTCAGTGATTGTATCCCCTGATTTAGACTTGAGGGGGGGGGGGGCGATCTTCTTAATGGTTGGCCCAAAAGCTCTCTTCACGCCATCATACATTCCTCTGATGTTTCCGGTGTCGGAGGCCAGCTGAATATGACTGCATAGGTGTTGCCAGTAGTCATTTGCACAGCGCCTGGCTGTTCTTTGTGCAACGCTTCTGGCTACTTTAAGTGCTACAGATGTTAGCTCGCTGGGGGCTTTCTTGTAGTTCAACAGTGCAATGCGCTTTGCGGCTATGACAGGTTCCAGCTCTTCAAAGTGAGATTGAAACCAGTCTGCATTCTGCTTCCCATGTTTGCCATAGGTGGTCATTGTTGAGTCATAGATGGCGTCTCTGATGTGGGTCCACTTGGTCTCTGCATCCCCTGTGGGAGTGTATTGAAGGGTTTTTTCAAGTGAATTTAGAAACTTATGTAACAGCTGTGGATAAGAAATTCTGTGAGTGTTGATGCACAGGCGGCCCTGCTGCTTGGAGTGATGTAGCTTCTTTGTTTTGAGTCTAACTTTGCTGCACACCAGGGAGTGCTCAGTGTCGCAGTCCGCACTGTGGAAGCAGCGTGTGATTTGGACACTGTTTATAGAGGCTCACCTTGTGACGATGAGGTCCATCTGGTGCCAACGACATGATCTTGGGTGCCTCCATGAAACCTGGTGACAGGGTTTATTATGAAAGAACGTGTTGGTGATGCAGAGGTTGTGATAGGTGCACAACTCCAGCAGTCTCTGTCCATTCTCATTCATCCTTCCAATGCCATAGCACCCAAGGTAGGAGGGCCATGAGTCATTGTCGGCCCCAACCCTGGCGTTAAAGTCCCCCAGCAGGAAAAAACGTTCGGTATTAGGAATGCTACTAATGATATAATGGAGCTCCTCGTAGAACTGGTCTTTAAATTCAGGTGGGGAGCAGAGTGTTGGAGCATAGATGCTGAGTAGATGTACTGGACCAGACACGGTGAGCAGTTGGATGGACCGTATGCGTTCCGAGCCATTTGAAGGTGGCTCTATCAGGCTGAGCAAAGAGTTTCTGATGCTGAAACCCAGTCCTTGTTGTCTTGGTATTTCAGGATCCCTACCCTGCCAGTAGAAGGTATAGTCTTGCTCTCTTAGAGATCCACTCGCGGGGAGGTGAGTCTCCTGAAGTGCTGCAATGTCCACGTTGCACTACAGAGCTTGTTGATAATGCTGGCGGTCTTCCGAGAATCGCTGATTTGTGTAGGGTCTTCCGACAGGCCAGGACACATAGTTCTGATGTTCCAGCATGCAAAACGAAGGGCTGGTACCGTTTTTCCTTTTTTTGTCGTGCTGTTTGGTGCGGTGTTACAGTCCACTTGTCGGGCAATGACCCTGAGCTCCAAGCACCCATTGAAGCAGGTGGACTGTGGCGGGACAGAACCTTACCGACCGGGGGCTGCCCTGTTTGAGGCGGGCGGTAGCTGTCCAGTGAGATGTGATGACCTCTCCCACTGACAAAGGCAACCCATGGCGCCCAATCTCTACGCCAATTGAGCTGGACTTATAACCCTTAACTGCTGCCTTCCGTGTTGTTTTGGTCGCTGTGAGGCGACTATGGAGTGACCTCTCCATGGCACATGCCTGGGCAGATGTATGGAGGTTGTGAGTTGCCTAAGTGTCAAAGCCCCCACTCGGCCTTCCTAGTGTGGTCCAAAGGAGTGCAGAGCACAACGTTTGGCACCAGTATGGCTGCAGGAACAGCCGGAAATATGCCAAAGGTGACACATGACTGCCTTAGGGGTTCCGCTCTGGATTTTCTGTTAGGGTTTGCCCCCCTAGCTTTGGTCTCTCCCGAGACGCCCACAGGGTTGTTAGTTCCTATCCCTGAACAGGGGACAGCTTTAGTTATGTCATAGTAAACATGGGACTCTTTTTCAGTTGTTGCATAGAAACTAACCAGTATCTGACGGAGCATTTGATCATCATGAGAGTTTATCTCTGTCGTTGCCATTTCCATTTTATAACTATAGTGACTGACACAAAATGGTGAATGTTCTTTAAAACACCTCATTATACCATCCCTTTTGCCTTCAGGTTATTTGGATGTTGTATTGGAAATCTTCACATATAAGAGAAACAAGATTTCTTATAGTAGTCAACAGGGTCACTGACCCGAAACGTTAACTCTGCTTCTCTTTCCACAGATGCTGCCAGACCTGCTGAGTGGTTCCAGCATTTCTTGTTTTTATTTCTTAAACTATGCCTTGCAGCTCACATAAGTAAACTGTGGAAGGGAGACATTCTGGCCTGTAAGATACTTCCATTCTCCATTGATTTTGTGTTCCTGTTGTAAAGAAAAAATTAAGAGAAATTTGAGTTTTCCCATGAATAGCGAAGGTATAAACACTGAACAGTTTGCCCTTCAGTTCATAATGGAATCCCCAGCTTGTAGTACCATTCCTTTATCAGGAGGGAGCCACTGCACCATTTTTTATTTTGCAGCACAACGCGGTTTTAATACTGAAGTGATGCAAACTATCACCAGAGGCTGGATCCAGACTTCATTGGTCTCAGCTACAGTCAGAGCCAATACTCGCATCCTACCCGTCAGCTTTGTTTTATTAGTTTGCTGCTGCTGTTTTAAGTGCTACTGAATAATGCAGCGCATCAGGGAATGCCTTCAGAGATTTTCAATCAATTCTGTAAACAGTCTTAACATACAATCTTCTCTTTAACTTAAATCAGTCCGTTAATTCAGGTACCAGCTTAATTTTTATCACCTCAAAGGAAATGCTTAGCATTTGGGATGAAGGCCGAGTAAGTTCAATATATTATAAGTAATTCCACTCCCTTCCCACCATCTAAAGCATGATTGACAGAATATTGGAGAGTTGGCATGAATTAAGAATGTCCTGAGCTGCTTCTGGCCAGCTGTAGATGAATGTTGTAGCAGAAAATCAAGCAAGGATCTTCTGCACATTTGTAATTAAATCTTGGACAATTTTTGTTTGATGCGGATAGATCCAGAAAATAACTCCCTGTTGTGTCCATTTTGAAAACATGAGGAGGAGGAGATCATTATCACTGAAGGGAAAGAAAGCTGCATAAAAATGCGTCTGTGCAGGATAATTAAAACACAGCAATCTAACAACTGGCATTTATATAGAGCATTTAACATTGAAAGCATTCCAAGGCATTGTACCTAGGAGAGAAAAAAATATATAAAAGGAATAAGAAAACAGACAAATCATGACATGAGAGTCGGGTGGATGGATTTTGAGGGAGTTTTTAAAGGTGAAGAGGGTGGAAAGATTTCGGGAGTTGGGTTGACGAAGCTGAAGGCTATGTCACTATTGATGACACAAAGAAAGAGGAAATGTACAGAAGGCCAAATGTTGGAGAATGAGGTGTATAAGGTCATGGTCGGATCTGAAGACAAGGACTGGGAATTTAAAATGAGTGTGTTGGGGGGCAGGGAGTCAGTGGGAACGGGACTGATGGGCAAGTGGGACTTAGTGTGGGACAGGTTATGCATGGCTGAGTTGTGAAGATGTTGGAGTTCATGGAAGGTGGAGAGCAAGGAGGACATCAAAGGAATTGAACCGAGTGGTGATTGAGGCATGAGTAAGGCTTTCAGTTGTGAGGGAGCTGAGGTAGGTCGGAGGTGGAAGTAAGTCGCCTAAGTGATGGGCAAGAAGCGGCATTTAAAGATCAGACCCTGGGTTAAATCGGACTCAAGATTTTGCATGCTCTGAATAGAGGGATTGCAATGAAAGATTCAAATCATGTTGCAAACGGGTGAGAGTAACTTGAGTGGTTGAAAAATGTCCTCTGAAGTGCAAGATCAGATTGGAAGTTTCTGGTGCTCTGCCTACCCTGCACGTCAGCAATGGTAGTGAGCAATATAAACACAGCTGCATGCTCCAATGGCCAGGACAGCTCCGTTGCAACTAGAGTTGGCTTCAACTCCCTTCGGCTTGGAAACCTTAAACAATCAGCAAAGATTACTCTTCTGCACAATTGAGTGACCCCTCAGAGAAGGCGCCTTTGTGTGGGAAATAGGGGAGAGGTTCAGGCTGGAACAGAGAAAGAGGAGCAAGCCATTCAACCCCTTGAGTCTGTTCTATTAGACCATTGCTGATAAGTGCATTTGCTTCACATCATTCATACTGTTACCTAACAAAAATTTATCCATCTTAGGCTTGAAAATGTTAATTGACTCAGCATTGAAGCTTTTGAGGGGAAGAAAGTTCCACATTTCCACTACAATTTGTGTGAAAAAGTGCTGCTTAATTTCACTTCTAAATGGCTTATCTCTAATTTTAGGATTATGACTCCTTGTTCTGGATTCCTCGACCAGAGAAAATAAGATAGATACAAAGAAACTATTAAACCCCTTAATCGTTTTAAATACCTCATTTAGATCCACCATCAAACTAAAGGTAGTAGAAGGTAATATAAATCAAATTTATGCTATCTGGTAACATTGTGGTAATGTTACTGGACTAATAAATTAGAAGTAAAAACAAGAAATGCTGGAACCACTCAACAGGTCTGGCAGCATCTGTGGAAAGAGAAGCAGAGTTAACGTTTCGGGTCAGCGACCCTTCATCGGAACTGACAAATATTAGAAAAGTCACAGGTTATAAGCAAGTGAGGTGGGGGTGGGGCAAGAGATAACAAAGGAGGTCTAGATTGGACCAGGCCACATAGCTGACCAAAAGGTCACGGAGCAAAGGCAAACAATATGTTAATGGTGTGTTGGAAGACAAAGCATTAGTACAGATTAGGTGTAAATACACTGAATATTGAACAGCAGCAAGTGCAAACCTGAAAAAAAACAGTGGGTAAGCAAACTGAACAAACTAAGATGAAATGAAATAAATGCAAAAAAAAAAGATTGTAAAAAATGTAAAAAAGAATGTAAAAAAAAAAGGAAGAAAAAATAACTCAAAATGAAAGTAAAATGGGGGGCTGTCATGCTCTGAAATTATTGAACTCAATGTTCAGTCTGGCAGGCTGTAGTGTGCCTAATCTAGTGTGCCCAGAAGTCTGGGCTAATGATCTGGAGACATGAATTTGAATCCTGCCATGGTAGCTGGGGAAGTTACATTTACTTAATTAAATAAGTTTGGAAATAAAAGATAGACCCAGTGACCATGAAGCTACTGGATTGTTGTAAACACCTAGCTAGTTCACCAACGCCCTTTAAGGAAAGAAATCTGCTGTCCTTACTTGGTCTGGCCTATATGTGAATCCAGACCTACAGCAATGTGGTTGACTCTTAACTGTCCTCTGACATGGCCAAGCAAGCCATTCAGTTGTATTCAAGAAGGCTGCACACAACCACCTTCTTGAGGAGTAATTAGGGATCAGCAATAAATGCCATCCTTGCCAGTGGCACCTACATCCAATGAATAAAAAAAGTTAATCCTGGTATAATTGTGGTGAGTCTGTGCTGTGCCAACTTTAAGACCGATATTTTGTTGTGATCCCTCTGGAGATCAGCAAACCAAAGGAACCAAATTTACCGAACGAACCCAGTAAAAAAAAACAAATATACAAGATTTCACTTGTATAACTTTCAAACCAAAATCGACATAAATTAAACATGAATTAACAGACAAACCACAGTCAATATTTATTACAAATTACACATTAACTATCAGATACAACAAAGATCAATCTCTTGGATTTACTGGACAGTCCACTCTGTATGTATGGCACCAATTACAGCCACAAAATTCTTCAAATCTCTGAACTTCCTCAGGTAGATCTCCAGCTCCTTTCTTCCAAGATGCAGCCACCGATTCTCATTTGACAGCAGTTTCCCTTCAACCCGAACTCTGCGGGTATGGTCTTCACCCAAAATGGCGCACTTCTCCAGAACCGCCTCAGCTGTACTCACAACGGTCTTGTTGGTATGGATCCACCAGCATTACCTTTATCCGATCCCTTCAGCGACAGCGCTGTGCACTGTATGGCTGGGTTTGGTTAATCAGTTACCTTAAGTAACAGAAAGAGCTGCAGCAACTTGTATTTGCCTATTGCCAACTCCTGAATCCAGCTTTCATTTTCCTTAGCTTGCTTGTACTGCACCCTTGCATAATCTGAGCTCGAAAGGCTCTGTATCTTTTTATCTGGTTCCAACCAGTTTCAGTTTCCCCAGAAACCTGACGTTTTTGCTTCAGTTTCAGTTTCAGTTTTAGTTTCCTTTTGAGTTAGGGTCTGTCTCAAAAAACAAGCTTTGAAACCAGGGTCAGTGCATCCATAAGAACATTCGACAAGTCATATATTCAGAGAAGAGCTCGCATACACTCCCCTACTGGTCACACAAACAGCAGATTCCATCATAATAGCTTACCTGAACTTTGCTGCACAAAACTCAATGCAAAACTCCAGATGGGGTCTGACTAAGGCTCTGTACAACTGAGGTATCACTCCCGCACTTTTGTATTCTAACCCTCTTGAGAGAAAGGCCAACATTCCATTAGTCTTTTTGATTATCTTTTGTTCATCAGATTTTAGTTATCTGTGCACATTGAAACCCAAATCCCTTTACTCTTCCACAGCTCTATGAGCTGAATTTTACCAAGGGTTTTGGGATCCCGACATCGGGTGAAAAGCGTGGCCATTTTACTGTAGGCAGTCTCCTAATTAGCTGCCTGTAGGCCCATCATCCAATTAAGGATGGCAGACAGGCTCCTGATGCAGCTTGTCCAAACACAAGGCCTCCAGGGAGATCATTGGTGTCACGGGAGCTGCCTTCCCTGCCTGCAGCCCCCTCTGTGGGGCATGGAGCCTCTGGCTCCGATGGCACCTCCACTGGGATGCTTCCTCCATCAAGCTGGCAGCCTCCTCATGCGATGATGGGGTTGCCCCACCATTAGCAAAATGCCGGCAGCTCCGTAAAATGGCCCTTAATAGGGCCTTTAAGTATGCCAATTGGCTGTCTGCCTCCTTGGCGCCAGCAGCCAATCCGCCTCGCAGCCCACCACTAGGAAAGGTCCCCGGGAGCAGGACTACATCACGGAACCATCCCGATGTGGTTCTCTGCCAGTTTACCGCACCCTAACCCCCGCCTCCCGAGGGCTGGTAAAGTTCTGCCCTATGTCTCTCACCATTAAAAAAATATTTCAACTTGATGCCACTCCCTTTGTATTCACTGTTGAGACTCACTCATAAAAATGTGGTCCCATGGGTGATATGATGGAGGGCATGAATCAGCACCTCATGTGAATTTATTTTTAAAATTAGAGATACATGATCCCAATACTGCACCACTTTTTACAGTATAACTCGTTATCTGTAAGATTAATTCAGTACACAGATTTGCAAAGTTGGCACTGCTGGAATAGAGTCTGATCTCTCGAGGCTATTTTTCAGTTACTTGTGGCTGTATGTGTGTAGCAGTCTTGTGAGATAACCCTGGCTACCAGCCACAGGGGACACATACCAAATGCCAATATTGCATCCAAAAAGGTTCACTGATGTTTGCATACAAGAAATGTTACAAGGTCACAAATATTCTGCAAGACTATTGGTTTTAGTAACTTCACTAGAGTCTCAGTAGACTCCTGTCAAACCTCAATGTGCATCTGCTGAGATCTATGCCCATTTCCCCAACATAATTGCAATGCTCTGGGGACTCAATGAGCTACTCCATGAACCAGATAGTCTCCTTATCCAAACTGTCTGTTGAAACATGTTGTTTCCCTCTGTTTGTACCTTGTTCTGACCGTTTCTTCACAAGATCCTGTTTTTAAAAATTTGTTCCTGGGATGTGGGCATCGCTGGCTAGGCCAGCATTTATTGCCCATCCATAATTGCCCTTGAGAAGGTGGTGGTGAAGGCTGCCTTCTTGAACTGCTGCAGCCCATATGGGGTAGGTACACCTACAGTGCTGTTGGGAAGGGAGTTCCAGGATTTTGACCCAGCGACAGTGAAGGAACGGCGATATAGTTTCGTCAGGCTGGTGTGTGGCTTAGAGGGGAGCTTACAGGTGGTGGTGTTCCCATGCATCTGCTGCCCTTGTCCTTCGAGATGGTAGAGACTGTGGGTTTGGAAGGTGCTGTCTAAGGAGCCTTGGTGCATTGCTGCAGTGCATCTTGTAGATGGTACACACTGCTGCCGCTGTGTGTCAGTGGTGGAAGGATTGAATGTTTGTAGATGGGGTGCCAATCAAGCGGGCTGTTTTGTCCTGGATGGTGTCAAGCTTTTTGAGTGTTGTTGGAGCTGCACCCATCCAAGCAAGTGAAGAGTATTCCATCACACTCCTGACTTGTGCCCTGTAGATGGTGGACAGGCTTTGGGGAGTCAGGAGGTGAGTTACTCACCGCAGGATTCCAAGCCTCTGACCTGCTCTTGTTGATGCATTAATACCATCCTCAGTTTTATCTGAGATGTAAAACATTACAGGCTAGCAAACAATGATCTTAAATAATTACCTGACAACTTGTATTGTTGCCCTTATTATTATAAAAGGACCTTAAACTAGACCTTGCCTTCATGTAGGAGCTCATTATTTTACTCAGGCTTTTCATGAGTTTTAAAAAGCACTCAAGTTAACTTAGTCAATATTAGGGAGGGGATATGTAATGCTGATAATATATTTAAATGTTGAAATTAGAGTTATCACATTCCAAACAAACATGCTCCGCCACAAGTCTATGATCATCATGTACCATTTTTTTGTTCATCTAGTTCCAACTAACTCCCAGGTGGAAAATGGTAGCCTTCAACCTTGAAATGATGCTGCAGGATAATACCGCAAGATGCTTATCACATTCATTTGAAATATCTCCCTTTGCTGTTTGAGGAGATTTGATTTTTTGTTTCATTTTAAATGGGTTAATGCCCCAATAAATTTGTGGAGAGAGGAATTTCAAACAAGCAGGTCCTGCAATATAATTTCAAGGCCTTTTAATAATTAGAATTATTTTTGGTGCTTTTAAAACCATGTTATTAGTTTGACAGAAATAATCAATTGAATCAATTACTATGGGCATTAGCTTAGAAAAGGTACCATTTTATGATCTTACTAATCCTTTATATTATGTATAAACAGTATATGCACTTGGACAGGATTTGATACATTTTTTGGGGGGTTTAATACAAAAAAAAGTCCCAAAGCAATTGCCCCCATCACTTTTTCCTTCCTTTCAAATGGTCTTCATTTGCTGCCTTCTCCTGCAGAATTGCAGGTACAGACCCGTGTCCTGCCACTCTGAGTTGCAGAATATTTGGAGTCTATTCAAAACCTTTCTTCAGAGTTCTGTTTTCAGCTCTTGAAGCCTTGTTAATTAGATAATCCTGCAGTGAGCAGTGAACATTTTCTTTATTCAATTCCTATTTAACCAGAAGCTGCACACTGTTGAGTCAGCAGCCGAGCAAATGTTCCTGTTAAACAAATGATCCTATTAAGAAATTTTCCATTACTTGGTTTGTACTTTATTATTCAATTCACAATAGTGGTCCTTGAATCACACCTCAGTAGAACTTGCTTTTGTATTGCTTTCTCATGTATTGCACAGTTCTTGAAGAAAAGGGATAGATATTGGAGTTACTTTTTTGCTCTTAGAAATTTCCATAGTTGCTGTTCATTGGTATGTGGCAGGGTTTAAATGTATAATTTGGGGTCTGAATCAAATCATTCAAATGATAATACTTGTTAGTAAGCTTTATTAATTTACTAGTTGATCTCCCTTGATATTATTTACAGATATAAATAAGAAAACAATTCTCACTCTCTTCCTCTCATTGTCTTTAATTTCATTGCCAATTTTTACTTTTGATATTCTTGTTTACTCTTTTTTTTGTCCTCCACTTTTACTGTTCCCTCTCTCTAATCTGCTGTATTTCACGTATTTTCTCTTGATGTCTCTTGAGACCTGATTTGAACTCAGCCCACCCTGTGGGGATAGAATGGGAAGGGGATTGAAATTACATCTGGGGGCTCCCCGCATTGATCCCCAACCGTTCCCAATGCACTCCATTTTAATTGGTGATTTTCTCACTTCAGGACAATTGTGGGCCGAATTACAGAAGCAAAGTCAGGTTCCGATGAGGTAATTGCTATATGTATGCAATAATAATTGCTGGGCCTTCCCTGCTAAGGCTTTCCCTGAACTCTGAAATTGTGCAATATAATTTTTTTAAATTTCTGTACAGTATCTGAAAGTAACAAAATACTGAAAACAATTAAATTGCTTTTTGATGTAATTTGGAAAGTGTGAGATCAGAATGCTAATTGTAAGATCACAAATAAATGATCAAACTGTTACCCAATGGAGATATAGCGTTGGATTTTTCCGTCGGCTTTGGGATCCCAGCATCAGGACCAAATTGAAGTCCTGAGCCTGCACTTACCGGAGGCGAAACCGGCTCAGCAATATTCCTGGAGGCGGCCTCCGAATTGGAAGCCTCACGCTCGCCGTCTTATTAAGGATGACAGGCAGGCTCCCAATGCTGCTGGCCCAATCAGAGGGCTGGCAGCCCTAGAGCCTTGGCAACCCTGCCAGAAGAGGTGGGTGCTGCTGAGGCCAGTAGGAGACCTCGAGGACGCCTTGACATGGAGGTGCCCTCGGAGGCGTGCATTTAATGAAAACATTCTGTGGGGCAAATCTGGTCGGCTCCTCGGAGCAGAGGGGAAACCCTTCTGGGAGGATATTTTGGGCCGCCAGTGCGGCCTTTCCTGCCCGCAGCCTCGTCATTGGGGCCTCCGGCTCCAATGGCCCCCTGTGTTGCCAAAGGGAGGCGTCTGCAAGTGGCAGGGGTCCACTCTGCTCCCAGCAAAATGCTGGTGAGGTCACAAAACTGCCCTGAATTGGAGCCTTCACAATATTAATTGGCTGCCCCTCTCTGTGGAAAATTCTGTGGCAGTGGGAATGCATCGGGGAGCTGTCCCCATGCGACTCCCCCCTACTTTCCCGGCAACCCCCGCCTCCAATCCCACCACCATAGGGCTGGGAAAGTTTAGCCCAAAGCATTGTGTGTGAAACAATGAGTGAAATCTCAATTAATGTGAACTGAATCTGTCAGCCTCAGCACTGAAACTTGGGCGACAATTACAATGTAGAGGCCATAAAGCAGCTGAGCAATTTTTCTGAGTTGCATTAGTGGGTAAATTTGGGGTGTGATGATCCGTTTTAAAAATGAAGCGTTCCATCCCTATACAAGTCAGATTCATGCACTTTCAGCGCCTATTTGCACTCATTCTTCAGTCTTGCAATGCCACAATAAATCTGGTGGTGTAGAAAACAAACGTCTGTTTGAAAATCCCCTGCAATAATATAAGGTTGTTGAAGCCCAACTTGGCTTATTCGCTTCTCTAACTCATCCAAAGCTTCAGGTTCTATTGAATGGCAGAGATGCGGGGGGAGAAAAAGGTTTCCTTCAGCAATGTAATCCCTAATATCATGAGCACAAATGGGGCTCATTGAAGCGATATCGCAAATACATTTCCTTCCATATCTGTAACGAGGAACTGAAAATACATTTTCTGTTCTCAAAAAGATTCATCGTTCATAAATGAAAACAGCAAATGCTGGAAATACTCAACAGGTCTGGCAGCATCTGTGAAGAGAGACACGGAGTTAACGTTTCAGGTCAATGACCTTTCATCAGAACTGATTCCGCTTTTGTCGTTTTCAGCTCCTCCACACCCATCTTTTATCTCTTTTATTGTCCCATTATCACCCACTTTTGCTTTACACCATCATCACATGCGGCATCACGCACTGTTATTTCTCATTTCAATGCAAAAATCTCTGGAGACCTTTTAGATGATAGCAGATTATTTGTAAAGGGCTCCTAGTTTGCCATTCCACTTAGACTATGTGCTTTAACTGTCTGAATAACTGCATTAAATTGAAATTTTGTGTGACTTTGAGTATAGAAATGTCATTTGAAGAGTACACTGTGAAACCCACAGAGCCTCACTTTTGTTTAGCTGCATGAAATTTGGTTGGGACATGACAACTCCTCTACAAACACTTATAATGATGGTGATATTTAGTCCAAGGCCATTTACTTCAGAATCATTTACTGCATTGGATGTGTAGGAAGTGATTCATCATGTGTGCTTCTGTAACAATGTAGAAAAGCAGCAACTGGGGATGAGTTCAAGGGTTGTTTTTTTCCTGATGCTTATTCATGCTGATGATTTGCTGGATAGTCATTGTGACCTTGACAATATTTAAGGTTTGCTTAAAACATAGGCTTTCAAACTGGGGTCCACAGTCGGGAGGAATCTTTAAGGCTTCTTTATTATTTCAATGTGATGTTATTTTTGTTGCAGTGTATGAATAAAGGGAGTGAGCATTTGGTTTCGTGATAGCATTCCCAGCTCTGAGTCAAAAGTTAAAGGGTTCAAGCCCTGCTCCAGCGAAGAAGGGTCACTGACCCGAAACGTTAACTCTGCTTCTCTTTCCACAGATGCTGCCAGACCTGCTGAGTGGTTCCAGCATTTCTTGTTTTAATTTCAGATTTCCAGCATCCGCAGTATTTTGCTTTTATTTTAGCCTAGAATATAGCCTGTATTTACTGCATTGGCATGCAGCAAGGCACTCGCGCCTGGACGGCTGCACATCTGTTTAGGATATCTGGTGTCCCTGATGCCAATTATAGGCAGCCAGCAGCATGAGAAGTGCACTCTGGCTGCAGCCAACAGTGAGAGCTTGTCCAGAGAGAAATGGCTGTAAGAAAGATATGTAGATTGGGCACCCAGTTTTCAGAGGCTCCAGTGCAGGCAGTGGACTGGAGGAGGGAGATGATCTTCTTTGTCTCCCCCTCCACCACTGCCCCTCACCAGAATCTGACATCCCTCCCAGGCAGTACCTCCACTGCCAGTGTGAAAAGATTGCTGAGCAGGTTAAGGCCAGGAACTAATCTCCATGAAAATGGCAATGATGTGGTAAAAAGTTCAGCAATCTTGCTGGAGTTGTCATGGTAACAATACTACACTCTTACTCTCTGCTCACACCTCTACCACCTCCAGCCTCACAACTCACAATACCCCTCTCCTGTGCTATCCATGGACTCCCGCCTACAATCACTACACCTTACTTCCCCACACTTCCCCAGACTCACACACTCACCACTATTGCCCTCTCTTCCCCACACTTCATGACTGACACACTGCATAGGAGTTATATAGTTTTATATATATGAGTGTCCGCGGCCATGGCGTGCGGTAAGTCCATTGAAGAGAAGAAGGAGCAGCGGGACCCTAGGGAAGCCTTGTGAAAAGGTGCCCCGAGCCCCCAAAACCCACGACCGGCTCCTCGGCCGCAACTTCAAAGTGCCCCCGGGAGACAGCGCACTGTCGGCAATGCTGGTACTGGCGCACGAGGATGTCGCTCACCTCCCGAAGGAGGCGGACGAGATTTCCAGGCGTCGATGGTGGGAACTGAGGAAATGGCTTATTACCTGCACCTGCTCTTCCCCCCACCCCCTTCCCCTTCCCCCCCCTTCCACCCCTCCCCCTTCCCCTTCCCAGCTCCACTCTCTCAGCTCAACACCCCCCCGCCCCCCCCTCACAGCCCCTTCCCTGCACCCCTTTCGCACCATCTTCCCCCTGCACCCCCTTCCCCTGCACCCCCCCTACCCCCTTACAGCCCCCTTCCCAGCTCCACCTCGCACCCCCTTCCCTCCACCCCTCCCCCTCGCACCCCTTCCTCCCACTGGCATCATCCTACACCTGTGTAGGGGCCCTAACAACCCCACTGTCTTGTGGGCGTCTCGGGAGAGACCAAGGCTAAGGGAGTAAACCCTAACAGAAAATCCGGAGCGGAACCCCGTAGGCGGTCATGTGTCACCTTTGGCATGTTTCCGGCAGTTCCTGCAGCCATACCGTGCCAAACGTCGTGCTCTGCACTCCTTTGGACCCCACCAGAAAGGCCGAGAGGGGGGTTTTGATGATTGGGCAACTCTCAACCTCCATACATTCGCCCAGGCATGCGCCATGGAGAGGTCACTCCATAGTTGCCTCACAGCGACTGAAACAACACGGAAGGCAGCAGTTACGGGTTATAAGTTGAGCTAAATTGGCGTAGAGATTGGGCGCCAGGGGTTGCCTTTGTCGGTGGGAGAGGTCATCACACCTCACTGGACAGCTACCGCCCGCCTCAAACCGGGCAGCCCCCTGTCAATAAGGTTCTGTCCCGCCACAGTCCACCTGCTTCAATGGGTGCTTGGAGCTCAGGGTCATTGCCCGAAAGGTGGACTGCAACACAGCCCCAAACAACATGAAAAAAGGAAAGAAGGTACCAGCCCTTCGTTTTGCAAGCTGGAACGTCAGAACTATGTGTCCTGGCCTGTCGGAAGACCTTACACAAATCAACGATTCTCGGAAGACCGCCATCATTACCAACGAGCTCAGTAGACTCAAAGTAGACATTGCAGCACTTCAGGAGACACGCCTCCCCGCGAGTGGATCTCTAACAGAGCAAGACTATACCTTCTTCTGGCAGGGCAGGGATCCTGAAGAACCAAGACAGCATGGAGTGGGCTTCGCCATCAGAAACTCCTTGCTCAGCATGATAGAGCCTCCCTCAAATGGGTCGGAACGCATACTGTCCATCCGACTGCTCACCACACTGGTCCAATACACCTACTCAGCATCTATGCTCCAACACTTTGCTTCCCACCTGAAGTTAAAGACCAGTTCTACGAGGAACTCCATAACATCATTAGCAGCATCCCCAACACCGAACACCTGTTCCTGCTGGGGGACTTTAATGCCAGGGTTGGGGCCGACCATGACTCATGGCCCTCCTGCCTTGGGCGCTATGGCGTTGGAAGGATGAATGAGAACGGGCAGAGACTGCTTGAGTTGTGTACCTATCATAACCTCTGCATCACCAACTCGTTCTTTCACACTAAACCCTGTCACCAGGTTTCATGGAGGCACCCAAGATCGCGTCGTTGGCACCAGCTAGACCTCATCGTCACAAGGCGAGCCTCCTTAAACAGTGTTCAAATCACACGCAGCTTCCACAGTGCGGACTGCGACACCGACCACTCCCTGGTGTGCAGCAAGGTTTGACTCAGACCAAAGAAGTTGCATCATTCCAAACAGAGGGGCCACCCGCGCATCAACACGAGCAGAATTTCTCATCCACAGCTGTTACAAAAATTTCTAAATTCATTTGTAACAGCCCTTCAAAACACTCCCACAGGGGATACTGAGACCAAGTGGGCCCACATCAGAGACGCCATCTATGAGTCAGCTTTGACCACCTATGGCAAATGTTCGAAGAGAAATGCAGATCTCACTTTGAAGAGCTGTAACCTGTCATAGCCGCTAAGCGCATTGCACTGTTGAACTACAAGAAAGCCCCCAGCGAGTTCACATCCGTGGCACTTAAAGCAGCCAGAAGCACTGCACAAAGAACAGCCAGGCGCTGCGCAAATGACTACTGGCAACACCTATGCAGTCATATTCAGCTGGCCTCAGACACCGGAAACATCAGAGGAATGTATGATGGCATTAAGAGAGCTCTTGGGCCAACCATCAAGAAGATCGCCCCCCTCAAATCTAAATCAGGGGACATAATCACAGACCAACGCAAAGAAATGGACCGCTGGGTTGAGCACTACCTAGAACTGTACTCCAGGGAGAATGTTGTCACTGAGACTGCCCTCAATGCAGCCCAGCCTCTATCAGTCATGGATGAGCTGGACGAACAGCCAACAAAATCGGAACTCAGTGATGCCATTGATTCTCTAGCCAGCGGAAAAGCCCCTGGGAAGGACAGCATTACCCCTGAAATAACCAAGCCTGCTATACTCTCAGCACTACATGAACTGCTATGCCTGTGCTGGGACAAGGGAGCAGAAGCTCAGGACATGCGCGATGCCAATATCATCACCCTCTATAAAAACAAAGGTGACCGCGGTGACTGCAACAACTACCGTGGAATCTCCCTGCTCAGCATAGTGGGGAAAGTCTTTGCTCGAGTCGCTCTAAACAGGTTCCAGAAGCTGGCCGAGCGCGTCTACCCTGAGGCACAGTGTGGCTTTCGTGCAGAGAAATCGACCGTTGACATGCTGTTCTCCCTTCGTTAGATACAGGAGAAATGCCGCGAACAACAGATGCCCCTCTACATTGCTCTCATTGATCTCACCAAAGCCTTTGACCTCGTCAGCAGACGTGGTCTCTTCAGACTACTAGAAAAGATTGGATGTCCACCAAAGCTACTAAGTATCATCACCTCATTCCATGACAATATGAAAGGCACAATTCAACATGGCGGCACCTCATTAGACCTCTTTCCTATCCTGAGTGGCGTGAAACAGGGCTGTGTTCTCGCACCCACACTTTTTGGGATTTTCTTCTCCCTGCTGCTTTCACATGCGTTCAAGTCTTTGAAGAAGGAATTTTCCTCCACACAAGATCAGGGGGCAGGTTGTTCAACCTTGCCCATCTAAGAGCGAAGTCCAAAGTATGGAAAGTCCTCATCAGGGAACTCCTCTTTGCTGACGATGCTGCTTTAACATCTCACACTGAAGAGTGCCTGCAGAGTCTCATCGACAGGTTCGCGGCTGCCTGCAATGAATTTGGCCTAACCATCAGCCTCAAGAAAACGAACATCATGGGGCAGGATGTCAGAAATGCTCCATCCATCAATATTGGCGACCATGCTCTGGAAGTGGTCCAAGAGTTCACCTACCTAGGCTCAACGATCACCTGTAACCTGTCTCTCGATGCAGAAATCAACAAGCGCATGGGAAAGGCTTCCACTGCTATGTTCAGACTGGCCAAGAGAGTGTGGGAAAATGGCACACTGACACGGAACACAAAAGTCCGAGTGTATCAAGCCTGTGTCCTCAGTACCTTGCTCTATGGCAGCGAGGCCTGGACAACGTATGTCAGCCAAGAGCGACGTCTCAATTCATTCCATCTTCGCTGCGTCCGGAGAATACTCGGCATCAGGTGGCAGGACCATATCTCCAACACAGAAGTCCTCGAGGCGGCCAACATCCCCAGCTTATACACACTACTGAGTCAGCGGCGCTTGAGATGGCTTGGCCATGTGAGCCGCATGGAAGATGGCAGGATCCCCAAAGACACATTGTACAGCGAGCTCGCCACTGGTATCAGACCCACCGGCCGTCCATGTCTCCGCTTCAAAGACGTCTGCAAACGCGACATGAAGTCCTGTGACATTGATCACAAGTCGTGGGAGTCAGTTGCCAGCGTTCGCCAGAGCTGGCGGGCAGTCATAAAGGCGGGGCTAAAGTGTGCCGAGTCGAAGAGACTTAGCAGTTGGCAGGAAAAAAGATGAAAGCGCAAGGGGAGAGCCAACTGTGTAACAGCCCTGACAAACAAATTTTTCTGCAGCACCTGTGGAAGAGCCTGTCACTCTAGAATTGGCCTTTATAGCCACTCCAGGCGCTGCTCCACACACCACTGACCACCTCCAGGCACTTACCCATTGTCTCTTGAGATAAGGAGGCCAAAGAAAGATATGTATATATATAAAATGGTTATATAGGGGATTTGTTAGTTAGGGGAACAGATAGGCATTTCTGTGGCCATAGATATGACACCAGGATGGTATGTTACCGCCCTGGTGCCAGGGTCAAGGATGTCACAGAGCGGTTGCAGGACATTTTTCTGGGGGAGGGTGAATAGCCAGAGGCCGTGGTCCACATTGGTACCAATGAAATAGGTAAGAAGAGGGATGAGGTCCTGAAAGCAGAGTTTGGTTAGGAAAGAAATTAAAAAGCAGGACCTCAAAAGCAGTAATTCAGGATTACTCCCAGTCCCATGTGTGACTGAGCATAGGATTAGGAGGATTGAGCGATTGAATAGGCTGGAGAATAGGTGCAGCAGGAGGGCAACAGATTTCTGAGGCATTGGGTCCTGTTCTGGGGCATGTGGGACCTGTACAAGATGGACAGGGGCAGCTTAGCAGGACTGGGACTAACATCCTCGCAGGGAGATTTGTTAGTGCCGTTGGGGAGGGTTTAAACTAGATTGGTGGTGGGTTGGGATCTCAGATTGGAGGGAAGCAAAATTGGTAACAGGAAGTAGAAAAGTAGTCACCGAAATTAGAAGGCAGACGAAACGAAGGCAAACATCAAATAGGATCAAAATAGGAATAATGTTAAGACAAAGTTAAGGGTACTCTATCTGATTGCACGCAGCATTCACAACAAGGTAGATGATTTGAAGGCACAAATAGAGGTAAATGGGTGTGATTTATTTGTCATTATGGAGATGTGGTTACAGGGTGACCAGGACTGAGAACTGAATATTCAGGGATATTCGTCATTTAGGTTGGATAGGAGGAGGGGAAGAGGAGGTGGGGTGGCGCTGTTAATAAGGGACGAGATCAGTACATTAGTGAGAGAGGATCTTCGATCAAAGGAGCAAGATGTAGAACCAGTTTGGGTGGAGCTAAGAAACAGCAAGGGCGGCAAACATTGATGGAAGTTGTTTATAGGCCACCAAACTGTAGTGGTAATGTTGGGCACAGTATAAATCAGGAAATTAGAGCTGCATGTAGAATGGGCAATATAGTAATAATGGGCAGCTTCAATTTACATATAGATTGGGTGAACCTAATTAGAATTCCTGGTGTGTGCACGAGATGGGTTTCTGGAGCAGTATGTTGAGGATTCAACGAGAGATCGGGCTATTTTAGATTTAGTATTATGTAATGAGAAAGGGATAATTAATAAGCTTACTGTAAAGAAGCCATTGGGAAATAGTGATTACAATATGATAGAATTTTACATGACGTTTGCAAGAGATATAGTTCATTCTGAAACGAGGGTCTTAAATCTGAACAAAGGAAACTATGAAAGTATGAGGGGCAGGTTGGCTATGCTGGATTGGGGAAAATAATTTAAAAGATTTAATGGTCGATGGGCAATGGCTAGTATTTAAAGAAGTATTACGCGCTTTACAACATATGTACTTTCCTCTAATACAAAAACCCAACAGGAAAGGTGAATCAACCGTGGCTAACACTAGAAGTTAAGGATTGCTTTAGATCAAAGCAAGTGGCTTATAAAGTGACCAGAAAAAGTGGTAAGCCCAAGGGTTGGGTGCAATTTAGAATCCAGCAAAGGAGGACCAAAAAACTGATAAAGAAAGGGAAAAGAGAATATGAATGCAAGCTAGGTAGAAACATAAAGGTGGACTGTAAAAGCTTCTTTAGGTATGTGAAAAGGAAATGATTGGCAAGGACAAATGTGGGTCCATTACAGCCAGAGAGACAGAAGAATTTGTGGTGGAGAATGGGGAAATGGCGGAGAGACTAAACAATTCCTTTGTGTCTCTCTTCACGAGGAAGATGCAGAAAATGTCCCAGAAATATTAGGGAACCAAGGGACCTGTAAAAATGAGGAACTGAAATAAATTATCAATAAAGAGGTTGTAAATAGTCGTTTGGCAGTACAGAACTTGAGTATTGCTGAGAATAGAGACACGTTGTTGAAGCTTATCGTCTTGTACTCATCAGGACAATCTGCAAGAATACCCAATGTAAGGGAACTGATGCAGACAGAAAGAATATGGACAAACTTTGTGCCTGTTTCAGCTAAACAAATTAAGTGACAGCCATTTGCTGGTTCATTCCTCAGGGCAATGCCTTGACCAATCAGAGTCAAGCTGCCTGGTTTAAATTTCAAACAAAGCTTGCTAGTTAACTGTCAGTCACCACAAAGTGGTGCATTCTCCATGGCAACACCTCTACCAATCAGAGTTCACTTGCCAACCAATCAGCACTCTCTTCTCATACAGTATAAGTTGATGTTTTCCCTTACATTGGTTATTCTTGCGGATTGTCTGATGAATGCAAGACAAAAACCTTTGACAACATGTCTCTATTCTCAGCAATACTAAAGAGGTAGTACTCTAAAAATTAACTGGTCCCACTCAGGAGGTTAGTGAACCAAATTAGAGCACATGGGATTGGGGGTAATATACTTCTATGGATTGACAATTGGTTAACAGACAGAAATCAGAGAGTCGGAATAAATGGATCATTCTCAGGATGGCAAGCTGTTACTAGTGGGGTACCGCAAGAGTCAGTGCTTGGGACACAGCTGTTCGCCATCTATATAAATGATTTGGTTGTGAGGACCAAATGTAATATTTCCAAATTTGCTGATGACACAAAACTAGGTGGGAATGTAAGTTGTGAGGAGGATGCAAGGAGGCTTCAAGGGGACTTGGACAGGCTAAGTCAATGGGCAAGAACATGGCAGATGGAATATAATGTGAATAAGTGGGAGGTGATCCACTTTGATAGAAAAAACAGAAAGACAGAGTATTTCTTAAATAGTGAGAGGTTAGGAAGTGTTGATGTCCAAAGGGACCTGGGTGTCCTTGTTCATGAGTTACTAAAAGCTGGTATGCAGGTGCAGCAAGCAATTAGAAAGGCAAATGGTATGTAGGTCCTACTTTTTAATCTGCTGCCTAGCTCCATAAATTCTTTTCATAGTTCCTCATCCCTCTTTCTACCTATGTCATTGGTACCAACGTGGACCACGACCTCTGGCTGTGCACCCTCACCCTCCAGAATACTTTGTAGCCACTCAGTGATTTCCAAGACCCTTGCACCAGGGAGGCAACATTCCATCCTGGAATCATGTCTGCGACCACAGAAACGCCTATCTGTTCCTCTAACCATAGAATCCCCTACCACTATTGCCCTCTTGTCCCTTTTTCTCCATCCCAGCACAGCCGAGTCAGCCATGACATTCCGGTCATGACTCTCGGTGTATTCTCCAGAGGAACCCTCTTTCCCATCGGTACTCAGAACTGAATACTGGTTAGAAAGTGGGATGTCCTCTGGGGACTCCTGCACTACCTGCCCTGACTTCTTTATCCGTCCGGCAGCCACCCAGACACCCCCCAACTGTGCTTGCCTAGGCACTGGCTTGACTACCTCCTGAAACGTGCTATCCACGTAGTCCTCCACCTTGCGGATGCGCCACAGTGACTCCAGCCGCCGCTCGAGCTCCGAAACCTGAAGCTCAAGCTTCTGCAACTGGAGACACTTTCTGCAGATATGTTTGCCAAGGTCACATGGCACGTCCACGACTTCCCACATTGCACAGGAGCTACATTCCGCTTGGCCAAGCTACCCCGCCATTACTTACTTTTACAATGAAATAAAAACTTTCTAGTGTAATAACTTACCAGCTATTTACAATCAACTTTTATCCCCTGTACCTTTGAGGCTGAGAAAGAAAAAGACCAAAGAGCACTTTCCACCGCCCCCAGCCAACGAAAATACCCACACTTACTTACAGCCTCACTCCATGCAAACAGCACTAGTGTAGCCAGTAAATACTAAAACTTTACAGGTTGCTATCCTAGGGCTTTAATTTAAAAGGACCCTTTTTTTTAACTCCAATCAATCAGTTATCCCTAGGCAATAACAGCTGCCGCCCACCAACCAATCAGTTCACAGAATTACAGTGATGTCACTGTTCATTTTTTTTACACTAAGTCCAAACAGAGCGCGCGCAGAAACAGTCATAGAGTCCGCCGACACCGTCCCTGACTTCAGGTTAGTGAAGGCCCTCGAGCCCCGCTCTTTCTTTTATAGGTCTGATTCCACTCCCGACTCCTTGCAGGTCCACTGCCGCCGTCCCCGACTTCAGGTTAAAATCATAAATCACTTCAATTGGTTATTGTAGTATGATCGGCACATTCTGTAAACACCTCAGGAGACTAACATTAACATACTCCTTTCTTTCTTGCAAGAGAAGATCGCACTGAACTCCAGTCAGCATGCTGCCAGCCAAGGAGGCTGAGCCCAACTGCACGCCCTCTCCCTCCCTCAGAGAAAGTGGGCTAGCCACCACAGACAGGGGCACAGTCATGGCTGCAATGACTGGCAATGCTGGAGGAGATCGTACACAGGGGTTTCTTTACATCTTATCCTCTTTTTCCATAATTACTTCTAACTCACCCTACACATGACAAACTGCAGTTAGGTAGAAAGAACGAGGAGAGGCAATATAAAATAAAAGGTACAATTCTAAAGGTGGTGCAGGAACAAAGACCTGGTGGTATATGTGCACAAATTGTTGAAGGTGGCAGGGCAGGCTGAGGAAGTGGTTAAAAAGGCATACAGGATCCTGGGCTTTATAAATAGAGCCATACTGTACAAAAGCAAGGAAGTTGCTGAACATTTATAAAACACTCGTTTGGCCTCAACTGGAGTATTGGGTCCAATTCTAGGCAACATGCCTTAGGAAGGATGTGAAGGCTTTAGGGAGGGTGCAGAAAAGATGTCTAAGAATAGTTCCAGGGATGAGGGACTTCAGTTCTGAGAATAAATTGCAGAAGCTGGGGTTGTTCTTTTTAGAGAAGAAAAGGTTCAGAGGATATTTGATAGAAGTGTTCAAAGTCATGAAGGGTCTGGACAGAGTAGACAGGGAGAAACTGCTCCCGTTGGTGGAAGGGTCAAGAACCATACAGCACTGATTTAAGGTGAATAGTAAAAGAACCAAAGGTGACATGAGGAAAAACTTTTTTTATGCAACAAGTGGTTAGTATGTGGAATAAACTGCCTGTGAGTGTGGTGGAGGCAGGTTCAATTGTGGCTTTCAAAAGGGAATTTGATGAGCACCAGAAAAGAAAAGAATTGCAGGACTATGGGAAAAGGCGGGTAGTGCAACTAGTTGAGTTGCCCTGGCAGAGAGCTGGCCATGGGCGTAACGGGCTGAATGGCCTCCTTCTGTGCTCTAACCATTCTATGTTACTATGATTCTATACAAAAACAAAAATTGCTGGAAATACTCAGCAGGTCTGGCAGCATTGGTGGAGAGAGGAGCAAAGTTAATGTTTCAGGTCTGTGACCTGTTCTGATGAAAGGTCACAGACCTGAAACGTTAACTTTGCTTCTCTCTCCACAGAAGCTGCCAGACCTACTGAGTATTTCCAGCACTATTTGTTTTTGTTTCAGATTTCCAGCATCTGCAGTATTTTGCTTTTATGATTCTATGCAGATGCTTTCACCAGCCACTTCTCTCCTCTGCTCTCCCTCTACAATAAAAGATAATCCTTGTCTCTCGCTTCAGGTGTTGAAGATGTGGAGATATCTTTTCCAGTCAAGGAAGAGCAGGCAACCCCGATACTGCTGATTCAATGTTACTCAATCTCACCCTAGCAAGGATCAGCTCAGATACTGGCATCATGTGTACCTTGGAGGAAAGGCTAGAGTGAGGTACATCACCAGGCACAAGTATGCAGGAGCTAGGACAGGAGAGTGGGATGCTGTAGGTGCCAGCTTGCAGGAGGGTGAGATTGCACACTAGCTCTGCCACAGAGGATTTGGATGCTGACTCTGAGGGCCCAGGCTACCAAAGAAGGCTGCTGGGTATGCATTAGGAAATGCTAGGTGCAGTGGTCAACCCCTGCCAGCAAGCTTTTCATAATGTTGCAGAACATGGCCGAATCCAGCTTCAACTTGTATCAAGGCCTCCTGCAGAGCTTGGGTACCATTCCATCTAATTTGGACCACGTGGTCGGCTCTATCCACACAATAGTAGTGCCTATGATCATAGATCTCTCCCAGTTGCCATGACAACTTAGACAGCTGCCATCTTGGCTCCATGGACCAGTATTGACAGATGTTTCCACTTGTGTGCAGTGATCTATATATACAAAATAACTAGCTTCATGAGGACTGCAGAGTGTATCACTAAGGAATCAATTTCACTACATCGAGGAAATGCGACATATCTAAGTCATTCACTTATTCAATGGGCAAGAGAGTCAATGAACTGAGACATCTCTCTTGGTGTCCAAAAAGTACTCAATTAATGTTACTCAATACCTGTTTAGCACCAGACAGTTCACAATTCACAAAGCAGAGAGATCTGTTATAAGACTATACCAAGATCATTATAGTGGCCTCTGATTTATAATTAAAGCATCAACAAACAAAATATAAGTTAATTATTTTGCATTTGGCTTAAATTGTAGTAAATCAAAATCTAGGGATTTCTTGTAACCTCACAATAGAAGCTTGACATTATTCATTTATCGGTAGGGCCAGATGGGTGTCTGACACTGTTCTGAAAGTGCTCCTACTTTTTAGTACTTTTTGAGGATTCATGGCTGTAGATTGTGGAAAAAGGCTCATTTGGGACTGAGGTGATTCCAAGGATGCTGGACTTCGTTTTTTTAAAAAAAGGTCATTGAAAAGACTTGAGCTTTCTGTTTAAAAACAACATTTACTGGATGTTACATGTCTTCAGCTGAGTAAACAGCAGGTGCCTTCTGCCTATGAGAGTTGTTTACAGAGAAATGATATGTCAAGATTTATGGTGGTCAAGAGTGGGTTTCATTTTTGAATGCTGGTTTTTGAGTCAGTTGGAGGTCAGCCTGCTAAAAGAGACCAGTTCATCTTTTCTCCACCTCTTTGAGAAACCCTGAGAATCAAATGTATGAAATAGAGAAACTGAAGCAGCATTTCTCCTGAGAATCTTCTGGAAGACTTCCTCTCAACATCTCCTAACAAACTGCTTCGAAAAAGATCCCAGCGACCCATCTACGTGTACTTGGATACCAGACTGTATGCCACCTGGAACATAATATCTTATCCTTTTTCTTCAAGAATTAACAAGTACTTTGGCCAAAGTATCTTTGTTTTTCCTTTAACCGGTGAATGTGTGTGTGTCTGTGTTGGGTATTTAGAAGGGAAAGATAAATATATATATATATTTATACTTTCATATTTCAAACTGTGTGTTAATGTTTTGCATCTTTATTAATTAAGTCTTGTTTTCTGATAAATTAATACTTTTGTTGTTTATTAAAGAAACCTAGTTGGTGGATTTTATTCTGAAATAAAAATAGAGTATATAATTGGCCGTATAGGTAATTGGGTAAACATTTAAATATATGTTGTGACCTGTGGAGAAGTGGAACTAGAGAAAGACAGTACACTCCTCCAGCCTTGGTCATAACAATACATACAAACCATGTGCGGTGTTTAAGAGTCTCCAAGCTAAACTCCCGAGAAATCCAAAGAAGAGGAGTTTCCTTCCATTTGGTGTGGAATGCACTCCCATGTACCTAAGTCCCGTAAATGTAGTTGTTGTTTGGAAAGAGTGAAGGCTATGGGCACAGCCTTGAGTATGTGTAGGTTTACTGCTGATATTTAACTGACTAAAACTGCACAGTGTACCATCATAGAGTATTGGTAAGCATTCTGCTCCTTGTCTAACTCAGCTACCACGAGGACATGGGCTTGTAGGATTTCTAGAGCACGTTGTGAAGAATCCCAGTTCTAGTGACCGGTCTACTTGTCCATGCCTGTCAGCCCAGGAACTGCTTGCATGTTTGCATCTTTTATCAAGATCTATATCTGAATCTAAATTTGCTTATGATACAAAGGTAGGTGGAAAGGTAAACTGTGGGGAGGACACAGAGAGGCTGCAAATAGATATAGACAGGTTAAGTGAATGGGCAACAAGATGGCAGATGGAGTATAATGTAGGGAAGTGTGAAGTTATTCACTTTGGTTGTAAGAATAGAAAAGCAGAATATTTTTTAAAAGGTATGAAACTTGTAATCTTTGATGTTCAAAGAGACTTGGGTGTGCTTGTATAAGGAATGCAGATAGTTAGCATACAGATACAGCAAGCAATTAGGAAGGCAAATGGCATGTTGGCCTTTATTGCAAGGGGATTGGAGTACAGGAATAAAGAAATCTTGCTACAATTATACAGCGTTTTTGTGAGACCATATCTGGAGCATCCGCAGTATTTTGCTTTTATTCTGGAGTTCTGTGTGCAGTTTTGGTCTCCACATTTAAGAAAGGATATATTTGCTTTATAGCTGGTACAGCGAAGGTTCACTAAGTTGGTCCCTGGGATGAAGTGATTGTCATATGAGGAGAGGAGGAGAGGCTGAGTAAATTGGGCCGATACTCTCTGGAGTTTAGAAGAATGAGAGGTGATCTCACTGAAAGATACAAGACTCTGAAGGGGCTGGATTGGGCAGACACTGATTGTTTCTGCTGGTCGGGGAATCTAAAACACAGGGGAACCATTTCAGGTTAAGGGGCTGATCATGAGGAGAAATTACTTCACTTTGGAATTCTGTACCCCAGAGGGTTGTGGATGCTCCATCATTGAATACATTAAAGGCTGGAATAGACAGATTTTTGGTCTCTCAAGGAATCAAGTGATATGACAAGTGGGCGAGAAAGTGGAGTTGAAGCCTGAGATCAGCCATGATCGTGTTGAATGGCGGAGCAGCCTCGATGGGCTATATGGTCTACTCCTGCTCCTGTTTCTTGTGTTGTTGAAATATTTTACAATGCACACTTAGTTGTTTGACCAATAGAACCCAGAGGATGATCATACGGGGATTGTCATCAGCCTGGGAGGACGTTACCAGCAGATACCCACAGGGGTCTGTATTGGAATCTCTTTGGATCAATAGCTTCATAATCTGGAGCAGGGGGTCACAAGTGTATTGGCTTAATTTGCAGATGATACCAACTATTGAAGGTGGTAGACTGCAAAGCTAAACATGACCAGCTGCATGAGGATCTGAATCTACTTGGGAATTGTGCAGACAGATGATGAATGAAATTCAGTGTAGAAAAATGACAATATTCCAGGAAGGGACTATTAAATAAATGGAAAGAAAATAAAGTATATGGAAAATGAAAGCGATCCGGGGAGTTCTGATTGTCAATAAATTGAAGCCATTGCAGCAATTCTCAGTGGCAATGAGCATAGCACATTAAATGTTGGCATGAATTAAAAGATAAATATTGAGCCGAAATGGTGATGTAATCTTACCACTTTATAAATAATTGGTGCGACTGCACTTCAAATACTGTGCATAATTCTGGTTACTGCAGTACAAGAAGGATATTGCAGCTATTGAAAGGATACAGAAGACAGCAACCAGAATGATTGTGGGGATGGAGGGATTGGAGTATGAGGAATGATTACATAAATTGGGCATGTTCTCACTGGAAAAGAGAAGATTGAGAGGTGCTTTTCATTTCTAAAGGGACGAGATGATGTTGACCACGACAAGCTGTTTCATTTTTGTCAGGAACAGTAGAATCAGAGGGACCTGACAAAGGGTAAATTTAAACTTAATCTGTGGCACATTATTTCTGTGAGCAAGCAGTAAATCTATGGAACAGGCTCCCTAGGGAGCTGGTGGAAGCAGTTATTATTGATTTGTTCAAATGCATATCAGATAGATTTATTTCAGAAAATAATATTTTGCGATACAGTACATGAGTAATCTGTAACATGAGATCAGCAAGCTCCACTGTTATTCAAGAAAGAGGGGAGTCAGTTGGCAAATAAGTTTTGTTTTTTCTGCTGACTTTAGTTTGGGAGTTCCTACATTACAAATCAACACGCTGATGTGCTTTTCTAAAGCTTGTTAGATTCAACACCATGTGACTAATTATTAAATTGAGTCACTTTGAAAGCCCAATTCAATTGTGTATTCTGCAACCCTTGCTCTTAAGATCCTTTCACAATATATAAAGCACCTTCAAAAGGTGCAAGTGTATGGCCAAACGTTTTCTATAACAACGTTTTTTTCAGAAAAATCCAATAAAATAACCTTGTATGCAGCACAAATTTCACTGAGACTTTTTCTGGTAAACAAAACTTTCTTCGAGTGAATTTAATTCTCATTAGGCGAGGGACGTTAGTGGTGAGGAACAGAATATTTTCAATTGCAGATACGCGGGGTGATCTTTACCTCAGGGCAGGATTAGTGTGTGTGGGGCTGGAAAGAGTGGCAAGGACCCTTGGCTTTGAGAGCATGAGGACTCGCACCCGAATCTGTTCAGATCCACTACCTAGCCTGTGAACAGGAGCTGCCCTTATTTTAATTTGTCACCTGCCCAGGCAGTTAAATGGTTAGATGCAGAATTTTTCTGTTCTCACCTAAATATACACCTCCGGTCCCACCTCAGAAAAGTGCCCATTCCATTGCATCAGTTTGACATTGACTTCTGGATCTGATTGCCAATTTTTTGGCAACATGCTGAATTAGGGGCATTTTTGTTCTGTGAGCCAATGTCTCTTAGAAGCTGGATTGAAACTGTTCAAACTCACCAGTTATGACTTGCAGACGGTGAACGATGTGCTCTTATTTGAACAAATTTTCATTTTACTATGATATAGCGTTTTTAACGGGTAAGCTTAGATCTTATATGTAACCTAATCTTGCTTCTAGCAAGAAAATAGATGATGGCAGTCACTGCGATGCACAGATCCTGACCCAGCATCTGAAGTCGATTTTCTGAATTATTTGCAAGTGGTCCACTGATGCAATTGCTTTGGGAGATTCCAATCATGTCTCTGACTGAACCTATCACTAAATATTTCCTTGATAATGGAACAAAAAAGACATAAAAATAAAAACCTAACGCTCGCTGGCCATCTATCAAATCCCCGACCTCAAGGAGGGTCTTTGATGTGTTCTCCAGTAGCATGCTACTGATTAAAATTTAAATTGTCTTGGTCAGTCTGCATATTGGGAATCATTCACAGAGTGACGACTGTCTTTTCTCTTCCTGGCACTCATGCAAAACTTCCCATCAATTCAGCATCTATTTTAGAATTACTTTTGATTCAGGCATTGATTGAGAATGTTGTGACTTTAAAAAAAATCAGTAAAAATCTTGACTTCAAATTCTCGACTTCATTCTTTGCAGAGACAAGGCAGGCTACCTTCAGAGAAAGCTTTAGAGAGACCTTAAACACTCACTCCCTCCACCACCGGTGCAAAGCAGCTGCAGTGTATACCACCTACAAGATGTACTGCAAAAACTCACCAGGGCTTCTTCGACAGCACCTTCCAAACTGGCAAGCTCTACCATCTAGAAGGACAAGGGCAGCAAGTGTATGGGAACACCACCACTCTAGGTTATACACCATCCTGACTTGAAAATATATCGCCGTTCTTTCATCGTCACTGGTTCAAAATCCTGGAACTCTTTCCCGACCAGCACTGTGGGAGTACCTTCAGAACACAGACTGCAGCAGTTCAGGACAAAAGCGACTCACCACCAGCTTCTCAAGGGAAAACAGGGATGGGCAACAAATGCTAACCTTGCCATCGAAGGCCATATCCTGTAAATGAACAAATAAATAAAGAGATGAGCCTTGGAGTTTACTTTGTGGACGCAATGTGGACCCAAAATGGCACTGAAGCTGCGACCATTTTGCCGAAGACAAATTACACCCAAATATTTTTGCAATCTAATTAGAATACACCTGAATGTCAAAATAGCCATGAATCTGAGTAATATCCATGTGTGGTTCAAACATAATTGGAACCGGGCCAATGGGGTCATAAATGAAAGTGCCAAGGGCTACAAAAGTTGAAGAAAAACACCTTTCTTTCAGAATGAAGTTGGGGAATGGGAGAAAAGTGCTATGAAGGGCCACCTGTGATTTGGGCTCAAAAAAACAGAAGAACTCTTGGTGACTTGGGGAAAAATGGTTACAGAGAAGCCACATGTTCAGGTTTATGGTGGTCAGGAGGTCAACTCTCTCTGTTTGGGGTTTGAACGTTGTTTTCAGTTTTAGTAGTTGTGGCAGTTTGTGCTTTCCTGCTGAGGAGAAAAGAAATCACCCAGCTCACCTCCTTCTCTACCTTTCTGAAGAAATTCTGCTCGGATTCAGTGTGGGGAAAAAAAGCCTGGTCATATAGTTCCGAGGTGCTGGGAAATAGTCCTGTGATTCAAGTGTGTTCTGGCAAAAAATCCTTGATGCCACATTTCTCCTCGAAAGCCTACAAGAATAAATCTCGACATCTGCAGAACAGACTGCTTCTGAAACGAACCCAGTGAGCCATCTCCGTATATCCGGATACCAGACCAAAAAAGGGAAAACTGACTTCCTTCCATATCTTTTTTCCTTTTTCATCAAGAAATAGCAAATATTTGGCCAAAGTAGTTTTTTTTGTCTTCTTTTACTCTGCAGAGTGAATTTCTGTATTTTTCCAGTGTATATGTATGTGTAGTTGGGGATTGGCCTTTATAGCCACTCCAGGCGCTGCTTCACAAACCACTGACCACCTCCAGGCGCGTATCCATTGTCTCTCGAGATAAGGAGGCCCAAAAGAAAGAAAGAAAGAAAGAAAAGTTGGGGATTTAAAAAAAAAGGGAACTTTCATATTTTAATCTGTGCGTTAATGCTTTGCTTCATTACTGGTTAAGTCTTGTTTTATAAATAACTGATAATTTTCTTGTTTATTAATGAAACCTGGTTGGTGTATTTTGTTCTGGGATAAAAAAAATAGAGTATATGAGTGGCTGTGTCCATAACCGGGTAAACATTTAAATAAATGTTGTGACCTGTGGAGAAGTGGAACTGGAAAAGACAGTGCGCTCCTCCTCAGTCATAACAATAGAGAAAATGAGAATCCATTGACGGCAATTCAATTGTGATTTACTGAGAAGAAGGGATAGATTTCTACCAACCCGTCTGATCCGGTAATTCCAGCAGAGAGGTTGCCTCTTTAGACAGAGATGCATATTGTTTACAATCTTTGAGTACTGTAACCAATAATGAACTCAGTGCAAAAAATGCCAGTATGGATTGAAAAGGGTTATGTCAGTTCTTTGCTGCCTGATGGACTACCTGAGATATTGGAAGAAAGTGCATAAAAGCTCTGAATTCTTGCTGCAGTCTAAATGGACTGGAAATGATCTAAGATCAAGTTACTAACCTTTGCCCCAGCAAAGAAAAATATTGTAATGAAGCAGGATTTTGCAGGCTTATGAAGAGATGGATTTAGTCAGGACGGATAACAGGAGAAGGGTCAACTGTAGCATCAGTGCATGTGTGTGCATTTGTTAACTAGAATGTAATGGAAGGGAATATTCCATTGGCCAAATTTGAGCTTGCAAAGGATAATCATCTATTATGGTTCATTATTGCTACAATTTGTCCTCATGATAGTGTGAGGCAAGAGGAAATATATTTGTTTTTGGAAATGTACGTATGTGACGAGTGATTGGACATGTGATGAAAAACACAGACGGGAAGAAATCATTAGATTTATCTAACCCATTAAAAAAGCATTAGTGTATTTGTAGGTTGGCATCCCATACTACAAGGCTTGTACTTAGATGTGTTATAATTTTTTTGTCTCCCCTATTTAACTGTCCACTTTCACATCATTATGCAAATTAGCTCTTTCTTAATTAGGTATGAAAGTAAGCAAATCTGTTTCAGCAAATGGCATCTTGTCAGATGTTAAAACTTTGCATCAGAGTCAATTTCATCTCCTTCATATATTATCAACTCCCACATGAAGTTCAGCATGCCTAATCACACTTTAATGGCTATGTCTGTTATAGTACTTTTAAATGTAATAATAGATTATTGTGATGCTCAGAAACAATTGCGATGCCAAAGCTTGGCAATTTGTTTTCATTCAGTGTCATATTGAACATTTTCTTTGCCCTTCTTTATTTCCTCTTGAGCGACTGGGAACAATTTAAAATTCAACCTTTAAAAAGAAAGACTTGCATTTATACACCACGCTTAATGACCAAATGTGCTTTTCAGCTTATAAAGTACTGTTAAAGTGCACCACTGTTTTAATGTAGGTCATGTAGCAGGCAATTTGTGCACAGCAAGGTGCCACAAGCAGCAATGAAATAATGGTAAAAATCTGTTTTATTTTAGTGATGTTGATTGAAGGATAGTTATGGCCCAGGATACAGGGGAAAAATACTCTGCTCTTTGTTAAATAGTGCTGTGGGAACCTTTATATCCACCTAAGGGGACAGACGGGGCCTTGGTTTAATGTCTCAACCGAAAGAAGGCACCTCCGGCAGTGCAGCACTCAAGTAACTGCACTGAGGTGTTAACTTCAGCTTTGCGCTCATGTCTCAAGGACTTGAACCCACAACCTTCTGATTCAGAGCACCACTGACTGAGCCACAGATGACATCTATAAATAGGCTTTGGGCTTAATGTTCATCTTATAAATATAACTTCATGAAAACTGTTTGATTCATTTCTGTGCAGCAGTGAGAAAGTGATGAGACTGTAAGTCGAGGCCCCATTCTGCCTGTTCCCACAGCACTCTTCAAGGAAAATCAGTGTGTTCTCCTAGAGGCCCGGACAACATTCTTTCCTCAACTAACACAGTGAACACAGTGAACACAGATTCACTGGTCTTTCCTCTCATTTGCTGCTTGCTACAGTTTTTTGATATCCCGAGATGTAACTCATTTGTTCCTACACCATTACCTCAACCACATTCGAGATCACAATCTGCTAATTGTAATGATGGATATTTTTTCAGCCATCTTCAGTCTTGAATTTTAGTTGCTAAGGTGCTGGAAATGACTAATGTTTAATACACAAGATGGATATAAAGGGAAGTTTTCACATGTCATGAAATGGATATGTATTGGAGGTACAAGGTTATTTATTGTGATTGTCACATCAACATGCTTTGTTGTATGATAATTTTCTTTAATCCACTGACTATCTGAATTTATAGTTTTTTTGAAGAAATTTTAAAAAGAATAGATAAGAAAAGATGACTTTGCTGGCACTTTAATTTGTAACACTGTAGCCTACATTGCAAGGCCTGTGAGGGAGACGAAATGCCTGTAAATTCCCCAGCAAGAACCAAGACCCAGGAAGTTTAAGGGAACTACCTATTCTTTTTAGCAAGAAAGAAATACTGCTAACTGCAATGTTTGAATTAGTAAGTGACTGTCATGTGACAAGCCCCTTTCCACTTGTGGTTTTAAGATTGTGTCTTTCTGCAGCAGAGAGAGGAGAAGCAACTGTACTCTGACATGAGCATGGCCGAAGTAGGGGGCCCCTCTCTCTCCATTCCAGCTTGAAAGTTTCAAAACCTGCTTGTTGACTGACAACCTTTGCATTCTACAGTTACAATCAGAAATCCCGTTAGAGGAAATCATCTGCATCATTATTTTCATTGAACCAGTCATCTACCTCTTCAAACTAAAAGCCTCAGGACCACTGAATTTGGCTGGAACCTAGCCGAATCACCAAACCCCACAGACTGTATACCCGTTTTTTTCTATGGACTCTAACTCAACCAATCTACCCTTCCCCACTCTGTAACCTATTTGTGTGTGTGCAAACCTATCGTGTGTGTGAGTGAAAGTTAGCGCAGTTTGTTATTTTCATTAGTTCCGTTTAGGTACAATAAAGTTAACATCTTTCTTTGTTAAACTCAATAAAACCTGTCTGATTGGTTCTTGTTATGATCACAGCAAGTAAGTAATCAAACACCTACTGAATTGGCCAGTACATCCACATTAAGAAAGAATTAAACCTGTTGTGGTCAAACAAGGAGAGGAAAAAGAGGGAAGCCCTTCAACCCCTCCTCACTTGACCATAACAGTGATCCTGCCAGTGGGGTAATTGGTGGTGGCAAATGCAATTTTACCAGGTGAGGGGATACATTGGTAAGAATCTTAACCTTCTTTTCAGGAACTATTGTATAGGAAATATTTAACAATGACTGCTGGCAGGATTCCAGTCTTTATTGTTTTATGCTGCCAATTACAAGTTTCATACACATTTTCCATGTCAGTGGTTTGGTACGAAATTGGTGTTTCTGAAGTAAGGGGTTCAAAAAAGGCCTGTATCATCTGCTTGATTCAAAAACTGACAGATGTGTTATGACTTGTGTATAAAGCTCACATCTGGAATGATTTAAAATTGTATTCTGTGTATCTACATGAAACATTCATTGACATAGCCTAAAACTTCCTTTACAATTTGTGGTTAAACATTAGAGTGTGAGATCTTTTCATGAGTGGGTGACATTTGCACATTGAGTGGACTTTGTGTGAGCTAAATCCCTGGGCTGCCTGTGGCACCTTTTGCATGAGTTGAACAGTTGGCCTGCTAACCATTTAAACTGCAGCATTTTCAGATGGACGAGCTCTTCAGGACTAAGGGGAACTTTCCACAGAAATGATCGGCGTAGCAAGCCTGGTGGGAGACAGCTGGCGGAGTCAGTTCCATCTGCACTACAGCAGAGTACCTGGATCCAAATACAAAACAGGCCTGAACAAAGATACCACAAGTATGCACGCCACACCGTGTTTTCACATGATTTGTTACTCATTACTGTTGTCGCATCTGAAATATTCATACAAACTTATAGCCAGTTGAACTAATAGCCACACTGTGTCGTGACACACGCCAAGTTGCATCTTAGACCTGAAATTCGTGTCATAGTAAAAACATAAAAGCAGCTTCACTCAACAAATCTTTCCAACACAATGCAACTGTATGAACCATGCTCACTTACTGAGAGAAGACAGGCTGAAACATGGGGTATCTCTGTATGGTATGCCTTCCTTAAACTGGCAGTATCTGCAGACTGCTTTTCTGTTTGCAGGATAGAAAGGGACATAATAAAGGGGAGAAAAGAAAAACAAACTGGAAGAGGGCTGAGAAGTTACAAGTCCTTGAATCCCCTTCAGGAGGCCACGCTGGAAATCACCACTATAGGATCACCAAGGAAGTAGGAAAGGGTGAAACCAGGGGCCACTCAGGAACAGTACCATCTTAGTCTTGTCATGATTTAATTGCCTATTCATTATCTCTCAGGCAGTCACACACTCAAGCATCATGCACAGTTTGAAGGTGTCTCCAGGAATGACCAGAAGGTGTAAGCAATTACGGCAACATCAAATGGTCCTCGGCTATTGCCTGTTGATTTGATTGGTAGCATATTGGCAGGTGCAGCCATCTGCCTGCAGTGCCACCTGATATCCTTCTTTTAACCTATTCATTCTCTTCCATTCATTTAGGTGAGACGAAAGCACTGAATGCAATCCCCGTAAATGACCAATGTCTGGCAGCAAGTAACAAATAAACATTTATGCTGTTAAGTTTCAGTTCTCAACATGCACGAACTTGGTTGGCCTTTGATGCTCATTTGAAATGGGAAAGATTAGTGCCTTGTACTTGTGCATGGAAACAGGAATATTGTAACCTCTTAAACAGTAACTACGAGTATGTTTGAATTGGTAGTAACTGCACAGGCAGTGAGATAGTTCATTGTGGACCTGAAACCCTCACAGGAATTTTCATTCCTGTGCTCAGTGGACAGGATGTGTGTGAGGTCAGATATATAGCAAAACATGGGCTGAATTATGCTGGAATAGGGCATCTTGCAGCCTATGCTGTTAGATGGTCATTTTTCTGCACCTTTCAGCTTGGAATTTTTTCATGCCGTAATTTGCTGGAAGTGTGAGCTCATAGCCGCACAAAGGGGGCAATGAACTTGGTGAATGGTGGAATGTATGGTGTATCTCTTTAACCAATGAGATTTAAGAATTGAAAAAGAAACACAGAAACAATGCAGAAGGAGGGTGAATTGAATCAAATCAAACACGGAAACAGAAATAAGAGAGTGAGAGAAAGATTCGATGAGGGAGATAAACGAGACAAAGGTAAGAAAAAATTTAATTTAAAATTTGACGTTTTTCAAAACTTTAACAATTTTCTATATGAAGGAATGGGATTGAATAGTTCAAGTTGTTCCCTTCTGGGCGACAGAGGTTGATTGGAATTGCATTGACAAATATCACACTGCTTAAAAGATACTGTTAAGTTCCAGCCCTAACTCTGTGTGGTGTGTTTAAGGGGAAATTAATGTGCAAATCCAGCAAGTTTTTAAAACTAATGAAGAGGCTAAGGGTGAGATGCCATTTGTGCGAAGAAAATGGAGGAGTGGCGTAAATTCACCAGCAAGTTCTGGAGATTTGCAACTCATGGCATACCTGTTCATTCCCTGAACTTGCTGTCTGATTTGTGCATTAATCATGGCATGCCTTGTCAACATGCCATTATGTTTCCAGCAAAATCCAGACCATTATTTCTAATGACTATTTGGTGTGTACGTGCTGAGCTCTTAACGAAAGCAGTTTTCCCATGTTCCAACAGTTGTCACCTGCACAAGGAAAGCTTATCAAGATTCCAAGAAATGCAGTCCTACTAAATAATGTCTGAAGACTTTGTTAGATATATTGTGTTACATTTCTTTTTTAAGAGGTTTGTTTCTGCTGCAAGATGTCAATAACAACAACTTGCATTTATGTCGTGCCTTTTATGTTGCACAAAAAGCCCAAGGTACTTTACAGGTGCATTATCAAACAACATTTCGCACTGAGCCGTATAAGGAGTTATTAGGGCAGATGATCAAAAGCTTGGTCAAGGAGTTAGGTTTAAGGGCATCTTAAAGGATAAGAGAGAGACAGAGAGATGGAGAGACTTAGGGAGGAAATTTCAGAGCTGAAGGCTTGGCTGCCAATAGTGCAGCAATTAAAATCGGGGCTGTGCAAGAGGTCAGAATTGGATCTTCATCTGGTTTGCAAGAATATTTCACAGCAATTATCATAATTCCTTCTGAAGGATTTCTAATTCTAGGTCCATGTGTATATAATGTTTGAAATGCATCATTAAAGAGGAATTTAGCCCTAGTTAAGACTTTGAGAGAGTAATATGGCCATTTCATGTTTGAGTCAACCTTTGCTTGTACTGGGGCATGGAATGAGCTTTTGATTGGCCTTTAAACTGATTGCATCACATTTCTTATAGAAGTCATGATGGATTTACAATTATCTACTTTCTTGAAATTGCTTGACTTTTCGAAATTGAAAAGTGCAATTGCCCAGAGTTTTGACAGGGATGCTTGATAGCAGAAGTGTTTCAATCCTTGGGGAATTAACCAGCATCTGTGCTCATTTAGTTTGTGTAAGACTCTCTGTATGGTTGAATTCTGATTAAAGGGTAACTAGCTTGCCAAAACACTTTTCATGGATTAAAACTATGCATTTAGATCAGGATTTCTATAAACTGCTTATAAAATCTGACCAATCCACAATATTTATACTTCAAAACATTTCAGAGTTCAGGCTGCAAATGAACAGCAATTACAATTTTTATTATACAAAGTATAATCTTATATAAGAATAATCTTTATGTGTGAAAGTCAACTGACATGATGGATTAGCAGTTTGCTGAGTAATGAAAATACAAAATAACTGAGGAATATTTTCTGTGTGAATCAGGCTCATGTATATTTAACTGTCATGCTTTGATCTGAAATTTTAAAGAAGAGAAATGGAAAGTGCTTGGTTATTCTATGGCTGGATCATCTGAATTATATTTAACTGAACAGAACTAAGGTATATATTGAGCCATTTTCTTAAACTTTTCTGTCAGGGTCTCAGAATGATGCTTAAAAAAACTTCCTTACATAGTCGTCCTCTGTTCACCTTGATCACCACTCCACTTTCTTCATGTGGATCTGTGATTTTGCAGAGGTACACGGTTTTTGTATTTCCATTTGCACAAGCGACAGGGAGGGGGCAAGTTCAGGATCATGTGATGTTGTGAAAGTCCGTTTCACCCAGAGAGATGTTTTGTTCAGCATATTCAAATGTGAGACATCAATTGATTCCCTCAAGATTTACAAGCATTGCTCCTTCTGAGCAAAACCCACTGTCAAAAAATAAAGCGTAAACTCTCTGCATGTGTGGGTTTGAGATGTGACATGACAGAGAGATGCACACACATGGAACAGAATTTGCATATTTAGCAAAATCCGTTTCAGTAGTTGGTCTGGCACCAAGTAACAAGCTGTGTGCAAGACCAATGACTTTTCACCTTTTGAAACCTAAGTTTAAATCCATCTTTAACAAATGGGCCACATTACACACCAGTAATGGCATGTCCCAAGAACTTGCTGTTCATTGCCAGTGGGAAGCCATAGATTGTGATGCCCGGAGATGCTACATCAGGGGTGCTGCAGACACCTTTGAGACTGAGCAAAGAACCATCATGAAAGAGAAAAGTAGGAGAAGGATAGATCCATTTGCCCCCAGCAGCGACTACACCTTCACTTGCACCCGCTGTGGGAGAATCTGCCGGTCATGGATAAGCCTGACTAGTCACCAGTGGGCCTGTAACCGAAGAGTACAGCCTTCCCAAAATCTTTGTCCGTGAAGAAATGCCAAGAAAAAAAATGTGCGGGCCTGTTAGATTTTTTATAAATTAGTTTGCAGAAGGAAGTATGGGTGCAAGAGGTACAGACAGGCATTAACGCATTATGGTATTTACATTTATTGCTTATTAGCGTTCTTCAATTTAAAAAACATAGTCTGTGGAAAAAATGCATCACATCATATTATTGAAACAATTAGATCATTTCAACCAGTTAATATGTAAGACAAGCAGTTTAACAGAGTCAAAGCAGATTAAATATACTCTACAGCTGAAGAAATCATTGCAGCACAACTGATTAGCAATAAAGATGGATTAAAATAGAGAGATTTGTTTTGACATCCTACCCTCCTACCTTGCATGACCAAACTGAATAAAAGTTTAACTATCAAGTAAAAGGGGTGGGGGTGAAATTGGTCATTGGCAACAGTGAGAAATAGTGTATCAGGAGCTTGCTTTGTACCCTTCCTGATATTCTTCTTTGTACGTTGGGGTGCTGATTCTGCGGATTCAATATTGCCCATTTTGCGCTGCTGCCGCAAGATGAATTTCAACCACCAACCTCCGCCCCACTGCCGCCCCCGCCCCCACGTATGTCTTGTGAGGAACACAATGATGTTAATAGTCAGTGTTCTTGTCCATATTGCTCCTTATGATCTTCATTTGTAGCAAAGACAACGTTGGCTTGAAGCAATGAATTATCAGAGGCAAAGCCCAGACTCATCATTGTTTTAAACTGGCTTAAAAACAGATAGATCCCAGGGGTAAGGAGTTGCACTTAAGACCTTTTTACACTGAAGCTGAGATGTTTAAGGAGTGGCCTGATACTGCTCTTAAAAATTATTGAGGGTTATTACAGGGTAAATGATGATATTTTGTTTCCTCTGGTGGATGAAGTGTGAACAAGAGAACACAAATTTGAAACAATCACAAAAAGTCAAAAAACACTGAGGGTGATTAGAATGTGCAGTTATTTGTTGATGCAGATCATATGAATTCTTTTAAAACAGAATTGAACACTTTCTTGAAATAAAGCAATATTAAGGGTCTGGGAAGAAAGCAGCATGAGACGAGATGGCTCGTGGAGAAAAATATTGTGCACTGTAACATTCTATGATTCAATGTAATGGTATAAGAATTTGTATGCCAAAGTCAAACATGGTTAGCAAGCTTTACACAATTTAGTTAAAGAGGATCATTGCATCAAAAAGCTAACATTTCCACCATGCTAATTAGATTCTTGTGGTGGTTGGGATATATTAGATCAGCCTTGATAACCCAACCTAATTTCAATGGTACTAATGTTGTGTTGACTTACATGCAGTGATTTATAGTGAAAATGCAGATAAATAAGTTGATACTATTCGACAACAATGGCATCATATTGTACAAATGGCGGCACAGTGGCTCAGTGGTTAGCACCGCAGCCTCACAGCTCCAGCGACCCGGGTTCAATTCTGGGTACTGCCTGTGCGGAGTTTGCAAGTTCTCCCTGTGTCTGTGTGGGTTTCCTCCGGGTGCTCCGGTTTCCTCCCACATGCCAAAGACTTGCAGGTTGATAGGTAAATTGGCCATTATAAATTGCCCCTAGTATAGGTAGGTATAGATAGGTGGTAGGGAAATATAGGGACAGGTGGGGATGTGGTAGGAATATGGAATTAGTGTAGGATTGGTATAAATGGGTGGTTGATGGTTGGCACAGACTTGGTGGGCCGAAGGGCCTGTTTCAGTGCTGTATCTCGAAACTAAATGACAAATACTAAATTTCCTGTTTGCTAACAGTAGGCCAGATTTTCTTTTCAGCTCCTGGGCTCAGCATAGAAAATTCACCAGCCAGGAACCCCTTTCGTAAAATTTGAGCATCAGCCACCCACAGTTTGATTTAATTTTTAAGAATGGATATCACTGGAAGTACGTGCCTGAATTTGCGATAGGCACTGCTCCTGCAGGTGAAGCTCTTAATCCCCAAGGAGGAAAATTTGGGCCATTTTAACATATGTATGTATTTCAAGCAGTATACGTCAGACATACAAGATTGAGCCACTGCCAGGGTTGACTTGAGTGATATAATAACTGCATGACTAAGGGATTAATGCATTTCCATTGTCACAAGAGGTGTTTATTGCTTCCTCCACACTCTAAGATTATCTCCTAATGTGAAAGTCAGTGTAGTCATGCAAGATAATGGCCCATAAATAACCCCTTACTTTGTAGAGGAGGATAATGATATACCTAGGAGCACAAATCTCAAGACTTTATGAAGCGGGGAGGTCATCAGTCAAATATTTTCTTGAGGGGGAATGAAGCTAAACTATTGATCTCTGTGCTTCTTAATTGAGCGATCCTGTAAAGGACTGAGGCTCTTAGTGAACCGATGGAAGTAGAAAGTGTAAATCACTCCCAGTACTGAATATATTTATACATAGTTGCAAAAAAATTGTTCTTTGTATTTTGTATATTGCCGGAAAAGCCCTGTGAATTTCTAATAAGAACATAAGAACATAAGAACTAGGAGCAGGAGTAGGCCGTCCGGCCCCTCAAGCCCGCTCCGCCATTCAATAAGATCATGGCTGATCTTTCCGTGGACTCAGATCCACTTACCCGCTCTCTCATCGTATCCCTTAATTCCTTTATTGTTCAAAAAGATATCTACCTTAGCTTTAAAAACATTTACTGAAGTAGCGTCAACTACTTCACTGGGCAAGGAATTCCATAGATTAACAACCCTCTGGGTGAAGAAGTTCCTTCTCAATTCAGTCCTAAATCTGCTCCCTCTAATCTTGAGGCTGTGCCCTCTTGTCCTAGCTTCACCTGCCAGTGGAAACATCCTCTCTACTTGTATCTTATCTATTCCCTTCATAATTTTATATGTTTCTATAAGATCCCCCCTCATTCTTCTGAATTCCAATGAATATAATCCCAATCTACTCAGTCTTTCTTCATAAGCCAACCCCCTCAACTCCGGAATCAACCTAGTGAACCTCCTCTGCACCCCCTCCAGTGCCAGTATATCCTTTCTCAAGTAAGGAGACCAAAACTGCACACAGTACTCCAGGTGCGGCCTCACCAGTACCTTATACAGCTGCAACATAACCTCTCTGCTTTTAAACTCAATCCCTTTAGCAATGAAGGACAAAATTCCATTTGCCTTCCTAATTACTTGCTGTACCTGCAGACCAACCTTCTGCGATTCATGCACAAGGACACCCAGGTCCCTCTGCATAGCAGCATGCTGCAACTTTTTATCATTCAAGTAATAATCCTTTTTACTGTTACTCCTACCGAAATGAATGACTTCACATTTATTAACATTGTATTCCATCTGCCAGACCTTTGCCCACTCACTCAATGTATCTATGTTCCTCTGCAAAGTTTCACAGTCATCTGCACACTTTGCTCTGCCACTCATCTTAGTGTCATCTGCAAACTTTGACACCCTACACGTGGTCCCCAACTCCAAATCTTCTCTATAAATTGTAAATAATTGCGGTCCCAACACCGATCCCTGAGGCACACCACTAGTGACTGATTGCCACCCAGAATAGCACTCATTTATCCCCACTCTCTGCTTCCTGTTAGTCAACCAATCCTCTATCCATGCTAATACTTTTCCCTTAACGCGATGCATCCTTATCTTTTGCAGCAGCCTCTTGTGCGGCACTTTGTCGAAGGCCTTTTGGAAATCCAGGTACACCACATCCACTGGGTCCCCCATTGTCCACCTTGCTCATCATGTCTTCATAGAATTCCAAAAGATTTGTCAAGCATGACCTGCCCTTCATGAACCCATGCTGCGTCTGCCCAACGGGGCAATTTCTATCAAGATGCCCTGCTATTTCTTCCTTGAAAATAGACTCAAGCATCTTCCCCACCACAGAGGTTAAGCTAACCGGTCTATAATTCCCCATCTTTTGTCTACCTCCCTTTTTAAACAGTGGCGTCACATCTGCTGTTTTCCAATCTGCTGGGACTACCCCAGAGTCCAGCGAATTTTGGAAAATTACCGCCAGTGCACCTGCTATTTCTCCCGCCATCTCTTTTAGTACCCTGGGATGCATTCCATCAGGGCCAGGAGACTTATCAATCCTTAGCTCCATTAGCTTGCCCAACACTACCTCTTCCGTAATAATGATTGTTTCCAGGTCCTCACCTACGTTCGTCTCTTTGTCAATTACTGGCATGTTATTAGTGTCCTCCACTGTGAAGACCGATACAAAATACCTATTCAATGTCTCGCCCATTTCATCATATCCCATAACTAAATTCCCCTTCTCATCCTCTAAAGGACCAACGTTTACTTTAGCCACTCTTTTTCGTTTTAGATATTTATAGAAACTTTTGCTATCTGTCTTTATATTCTGTGCTAGTTTTTTCTCATGTTCTATCTTACTTTTCTTTATAGCTCTTTTTGTGGCTTTCTGTTGACCCTTAAAGTTTTCCCAATCTTCTAATTTCATGCTGTTTTTGGCCACTTTGTATGCCTTCTCTTTCAATTTGATAGCCTCCCTTATTTCCTGAGACACCCATGGCAGATTACCCCTTTTCTTCCAGTCCTTCCTTTTCACTGGAATATACTTTTGCTGAGCACTTTGAAAAATTGCTTTGAAAGTCCTCCACTGCTCGTCGACTGTCCCGCCATAAAATCTTTGTTTCCAGTCTACTTCAGCCAAGTCCTCCCTCATTCTATTGTAGTCCCCTTTGTTCAAGCGCAGGACCCTGATATTGGATTGTATCTTCACACTCTCCATCTGTATTCTAAATTCAACCATACTGTGATCACTCCTTCCAAGAGGATCCCTAACTATGAGGTCATTAATTATTCCTGTCTCATTACACAGGACTAGATCCAGGATAGCTTGCTCCCTCATCGGTTCCATTACATACTGTTCAAGAAAACTATCACGGATACACTCAACGAAGTCCTCCTCAAGGCTACCCTGACTGAGCTGGTTCGACCAATCTACATGTAGATTAAAATCTCCCATGATAATTGCCATACCATTTTTACAGGCATTTGTTATTTCTTTGTTTATTGCCCGCCCCAATGTGATGTTATTATTTGGTGGCCTATAGACTACGCCTATCAGTGACTTTTTCTTCTTAGAGTTTCTAATTTCCACCCAAATAGATTCAACCTCAAGCTCCAGAGAACCTATATCATCTCTCAGCACCGCCCTGATGTCGTCCTTGAATATCAGAGCTACACCACCCCCCTTACCTTCCTGTCTGTCCTTCCGAATAGTCTGGTACCCCTGGATATTTAACTCCCAGTCGTGACCAACCTGTAACCATGTCTCCGTAATGGCTACCAAATCATATTCATTCGCGATGATTTGTGCCGTTAACTCATCAACCTTGTTACGAATGCTACGAGCATTCAGGTAAAGTGCCTTTATGCTAGCTTTCTTATCCTTATGATTTCCAACATCTCTAATAATATCTCCTGAGTTATCCTTCCTTTCTGCTTCTTTCATAGTCTGCCTTGAACTTAAACCCTCCTGCACACGTTAACCTGCTGCTTACCTTTTTATTTATCATCATACTCCCTGTCGTTTTCCCTTTCCCTTCCCCCCGACTCACTAGTTTAAAGTCCTAGATATAGCTAGAGACACATTTGTCCTAATGATTAATATTTACATTAAAAATTGTTTTAATTCAACGTAATATGCAATGTAAGACAACCAAAGATAGCGTGTTTGTAAAATCAGACAATCTATTTCTGTGATTTTTTTGGCTGTACTGCACCACATTGCAGGCAAGTGACTGGGTGATGTTGTTTCTACTTTGATTGACAGCCATGGGGTGGAAAAGAGAGATGCTTAGTTCCCATTCTGTTTCATGTCCATTCATCAATGGAACAAAGCCCAGTGTTGCAAAGTATCCTGCATGAGCCTGGATCTTGAAGTTCGGAAATAAAAATATTTATCCACAGGCCAAGAGAAGCATCTCTCAACATTTCTTCAGTCTTAAAAGGCATGTGCTGTAATTTATTTTACACCCACTGCCACACACATCCAAAAATAGGGCATGGAGTCTTTCCATTTCTACCCTTTGGGTGTTTGATTCAATAATTGACAATCTCACTTATAACTTAGGGGATAGAATTGGATTCCCAATTTAAACTTGTTTTGGAATAGGAATTAATCTAATTTCTCATCTCTAGTTGCGAAGCTTCCTCGATTTTCATCAACTTGAGTCTTGTATGCCCTTTTTAAAACGTGTTAGATTTGTTGAGGTTGATAGCTCTCCTGCATAACCAGGTGAATTGTTATATTAAAGTAACTAATAGCCCACTTAGCTATGGGGGTTGAGAGCAGGTCACAGTGCAGAAGAAACAGGATTTTTGCTCTTTGGATATTGCATGTATCTATAATGAATGACTTGACTTCTTGCTTGACTCCACAGAGACTGACACTGCTGTGCAGCTGCCATTCACCTCACGTCCTTCCACCATTGGGGGAATTATTTAGAAGCAGCACACATTTAGGAAATGGAAGACATGCACTACACACATCAGAAAGGAGATGCACCAACAAAACTTGGCTTAGCTTGAATTCAATGTCTTGTGACATTTCCTTTGGGATGAGGCAGAATAATGTGAAGAGCTGCTGTGCTATTTGATAATATTGCTATAGGGCTGGAGGCAATGTCAGGAGATCAATATTGAATAATGGATATATAGCTGCTTAGAACCAAAGAAAAATTATGGCACAGAAGGAGGCCATTCAGCCCATCGTGTCTGCGTCAGCTGAAAAAACTAACCACCCACTCTAATCCCACCTTCCAGCACCAGGCCCATAGCCTTGCAGGTTTCAGCACTTAAGGTCATGTCCAGGTACCTTTTAAATGTGTTGAGGGTTTCTGCCTCCACGACCATTCCTGGCAGTGAATTCCAAACACCCACCAACCTCTGGGTGAAAATGTTTTTCCTCATGTCCCCTCTAATCCTTCTACCAATCATCGTAAATCTGTGTCCCCTGGTAATTGACTTCTCCGCTAAGGGAAACAAGTCCTTTCCATCGACTCTATCTTGGCCCCTTATAATTTTGTACACTTCAATTAAGTCACCCCTCAGCCTCCTCTGTTCTAAGGAAAACAACCCTAGCTGATCCAATCTTTCCTCATCGCTCCAACTTTCAAGCCCTGGCAACATTCTCATAGATCTCCTCTGTACTCTCTCCTGAGCAATTATGTCCTTCCTGCAATGCAGTGACCAGAATTGTACGCAATACTCCAGCTGTGGCCGAACCAGCATTTTATACAGTTCCAGCATTACATCTCTGCTTTTGTATTCTATACCTCGGCCAGTAAAGGGACGCATTCCATCTGCCTTCTTCACCACTCTATCTATGTGTCTTGCCACCTTCAGGGACCTGTGGACGTGCACTCCAAGATCTCTCACTTCTTCTACCCCTCTCAATATCCTCTGGTTTATTGTGTATTCCTTCGCTTTGTTTGCCCTTCCCAAATGCATTCCCTCACACTTCTCCAGATTCAATTCCATTTGCTGCTTTTCTGTCCGCTCAACCAAACCATTGATATCAAAGAACAAAAAAGAACAAAGAACAGTACAGCACAGGAACAGACCATTCGGCCCTCCAAGCCTGCACCGATCTTGATGCCTGCCTAAACTAATACCTTCTGCACTTCCGGGGTCCATATCCCTCTATTCCCTTCCTATTCATATATTTGTCAAGATGTCTCTTAAACGTCGCTATCGTATCTGCTTCCACCACCTCCCCTGGCAGCAAGTTCCAGGCACTCACCACCCTCTGTGTAAAAAACCTGCCTCGCACATCCCCTCTAAACTTTGCCCCTCGCACCTTAAACCTATGTCCCCTAGCAACTGACTCTTCCACCCTGGTAAAAAGCTTCTGACTATCCACTCTGTCCATGCCGCTCATAACTTTGTAAACCTCTATCATGTCGCCCCTCCACCTCCGTCATTCCAGTGAAAACAATCCGAGTTTTTCCAACCTCTCCTCATAGCTAATGCCCTCCAGACCAGGTAATATCCTGGTAAACCTCCTCTGTACCCTCGCCAAAGCCTCCACGTCTTTCTGGTAGTGTGGCGACCAGAATTGCACGCAATATTCTAAGTGTGGCCGAACTAAGGTTCTGTACAGCTGCAACATGACTTGCCAATTTTTATACTCTGTGCCCCGACCGATGAAGGCAAGCATGCCGTATGCCTTCTTGACTACCTTATCCACCTGTGACCTGTGGACCTGTACGCCTAGATCTCTCTGTCTGTCAATACTCCTAAGGGTTCTGCCATTTACTGCATACTTCCCACCTGCTTAGTCCTTCCAAAATGCATTACTTCACATTTGTCCGGATTAAACTCCATCTGCCATTTCTCCGCCCAAGTCTCCAACCGATCTATATCCTGCTGTATCCTCTGACAATCCTCATCATTATCTGCAACTCCACCAACCTTTGTGTCGTCCGCAAACTTACTAAACAGACCAGCTACATTTTCTTCCAAATCATTTATATATACTACTAACAGCAAAGTTCCCTGCACTGATCCCTGCAGAACACCACTGGTCACACCCCTCCATTCAGAAAAACATCCATCCACTGTTACCCTCTGTCTTCTATGACCGAGCCAGTTCTGTATCCATCTTGCCAGCTCACCTCTGATCCCGTGTGACTGCACCTTTTGTACCAGTCTGCCATGCGGTACCTTGTCAAAGGCTTTACTTGATGAAGGAAGGGTAATGTGGTGACCAGAACTGCACGCAGTATTCCAAATGTGGCCGAACCAAAGTCTTATCCAACTGTAACATGACCTGCCAACCCTTGTACTCAATACCCCGTCCGATGAAGGAAGGCATGCCGTATGCCTTCTTGACCACTCTATTGACCTGCGTTGCCACCTTCAGGGAACAATGGACCTGAACACCCAAATCTCTCTGTACATCAATTTTCCCCAGGACTTTTCCATTTACTGTATAGTTCACTCTTGAATTGGATCTTCCAAAATGCATCACCTCGCATTTGCCCGGATTGAACTCCATCTGCCATTTCTCTGCCCAACTCTCCAATCTATCTATATTCTGCTGTATTCTCTGACAGTCCCCTTCACTATCTGCTACTCCACCAATCTTAGTGTCGTCTGCAAACCTGCTAATCAGACTACCTATACTTTCCTCCAAATCATTTATGTATATCACAAACAACAGTGGTCCCAGCACGGATCCCTGTGGAACACCACTGGTCACACGTCTCCATTTTGAGAAACTCCCTTCCACTGCTACTCTCTGTCTCCTGTTGCCCAGCCAGTTCTTTATCCATCTAGCTAGTACACCCTGGACCCCATGCGACTTCACTTTCTCCATCAGCCTACCATGGGGAACCTTATCAAACGTCTTACTGAAGTCCATGTATATGACATCTACAGCCCTTCCCTCATCAATCAACTTTGTCACTTCCTCAAAGAATTCTATTAAGTTGGTAAGACATGACCTTCCCTGCACAAAACCATGTTGCCTATCACTGATAAGCCCATTTTCTTCCAAATGGGAATAGATCCTATCCCTCAGTATCTTTTCTAGCAGCTTCCCTACCACTGACGTCAGGCTCACCGGTCTATAATTGCCTGGATTATCCCTGCTACCCTTAAACAAGGGGACAACATTAGCAATTCTCCAGTCCTCCGGGACCTCACCCGTGTTTAAGGATGCTGCAAAGATATCTGTTAAGGCCCCAGCTATTTCCTCTCTCGCTTCCCTCAGTAACCTGGGATAGATCCCATCCGGACCTGGGGACTTGTCCACCTTAATGCCTTTTAGAATACCCAACACTTCCTCCCTCCTTATGCCGACTTGACCTAGAGTAATCAAACATCTGTCCCTAACCTCAACATCCGTCATGTCCCTCTCCTCGGTGAATACCGACGCAAAGTACTCGTTTAGAATCTCACCCATTTTCTCTGACTCCACGTATAACTTTCCTCCTTTGTCCTTGAGTGGGCCAATCGTTTCTCTAGTTACCCTTTTGCTCCTTATATATGAATAAAAGGCTTTGGGATTTTCCTTAACCCTGTTTGCTGAAGCTATTTCATGACCCCTTTTAGCCCTCTTAATTCCTCGTTTCAGATTGGTCCTACATTCCGATATTCTTTCAAAGCTTCGTCTTTCTTCAGCCTCCTAGACCTTATGTATGCTTCCTTTTTCCTCTTAGCTAGTCTCACAATTTCACCTGTCATCCATGGTTCCCTAATCTTGCCATTTCTATCCCTCATTTTCACAGGAACATGTCTCTCCTGCACGCTAATCAACCTCTCTTTAAAAGCCTCCCACATATCAAATTTGGATTTACCTTCAAACAGCTGCTCCCAATCTGCATTCCCCAGCTCCTGCCGAATTTTGGTATAGTTGGCCTTCCTCCAATTTAGCACTCTTCCTTTACGACCACTCTCGTCTTTGTCCATGAGTATTCTAAAACTTACAGAATTGTGATCACTATTCCCAAAGTAGTCCCCTACTGAAACTTCAACCACCTGGCCGGGCTCATTTCCCAACACCAGGTCCAGTATGGCCCCTTCCCGAGTTGGACTATTTACATACTGCTCGAGAAAACCCTCCTGGATGCTCCTTACAAATTCTGCTCCATCTGGACCTCTAACACTAAGTGAATCCCAGTCAATGTTGGGAAAATTAAAATCTCCTATCACCACCACCCTGTTGCTCCTACATCTTTCCATAATCTGTTTACATATTTGTACCTCTATCTCACGCTCGCTGTTGGGAGGCCTGTAGTACAGCCCCAACATTGTTACCGCACCCTTCCTATTTCTGAGTTCTGCCCATATTGCCTCACTGCTCGAGTCCTCCATAGTGCCCTCCTTCAGCACAGCTGTGTATCCTCTTTGACCAGTAATGCAACTCCTCCACCCCTTTTACCTCCCTCTCTATCCCGCCTGAAGCATCGATATCCTGGGATATTTAGTTGCCAATCATGCCCTTCCCTCAACCAAGTTTCCGTAATAGCAATAACATCATACTCCCAGGTACTAATCCAAGCCCTAAGTTCATCTGCCTTACCTACGACACTTCTTGCATTAAAACAAATGCACCTCAGACCACCAGTCCCTTTGCGTTCATCATCTGCTCCCTGTCTACTCTTTCCCTTAGTCCCGCTGACTTCATTATTTAGTTCCTTACAGGCTTTAGTTACTACCTCTTTACTGTCCACTGACCTCCTAAAAAACAGATTACCTGGTCATTATCACATTGCTTGTGCGAGCTTGCTGTACGCAAATTGGCTGCCAAATTTCCTACATGGCAACAATGGCTACACTTCAAATGCACCTCATTGGCTGTAAAAGACCTTGGGATGTCCTGAGGTCATGAAAGGTGCTACATAAATGCAAGATATTCATCCATCCATCCATCTGGGGATCTTGGACCAGCTCCATTTGATCTTGGTCTTCCTACTCCGGAGCCAGCAGATAGAGAGGAATACCTACAAATCTTATTTAGACAGAACTCAATTACTTTTTTATTCTGCTAATAAATGGCAGATGAGGTGCAGCTTCAAGAGAGTGTGAATGGAAAAACTCATAGATACCGTGAAGTAAATAATGAAATCCTGTGGGCCAAAATACAATTACATGATTCAACTGGCAAGCAGATTCACCTTTAAGAAGCAGGAAGAATCAAGGCCGTACCCATTTTATTTGGGTGCTGAATTCTAGCAGTGCTGAGACTGCAGTCAATTTCCATGGTGCCATTCATATTTCTTCTTAAAACCTCAGCACCACAGTCTCTTCACTGCTGTGCACAATGGATGTCAGCAAGGTAAGACACCATGGGAGTCAACTTTCACTGCCTTGCCGACGGGGAATGGGCTGGTACTGCTCTGAAAATTGTCGCAGTGAATTTACTGCTCCATTCTCACTACTGTTTCCAACCAGTGTGGGAAATGGGTGGCCAGTTGTGCCTGCTTGTTTCAGATGGGTGCCTGATTAAGGCATGCATACCTCAAGCACACATAAGACCTGGATGAAGCTTTCAGGTATTACTCTACAGAAGGTGTGCCATGAACACTTCATCTTTTGGTATTAAGTGTAATGAGCTCCAACCAGCAGTCTTTCAATAGACTGGTGCAAGCTGCTCCCAAAACACCACAGGTTAAGTTTTTAATTGCCTCCCCATCCTTTAACTCTTTTCTTTTGGTTCAGCTTTGTGGAGGAACTCCGAGATATCCCACTCCCTCCTTGATTGGAAAGCTAATTCAATGCTTGCAGCTTGCCAGGCAGATGCAAATGGGGCCTGACCATCAAAGTGCACAGGGCTGTCATTGAGATCTATTGGATGTGATGCCTCGACCTGAGACCTGCCCGCTGTCCTTTGATAACGAAAATTCGTTCCCATAAATTCTCTAAACTAATTAGAAACACTTTGTATTATCACAGTGTTTGTTATATATTGTAGGGTTAGTAGTAGCAACTTCTTCAAGGGAGAGGAACAAATTTGACTACAGTCTGGTCGCACTCGGTGTCAACTGTCTTCTAATTATTCAAATTCTAATTCAGCAATAATGTTGATAGTTGAATTAACTGGAGCCCAGAGTGATAGAAAATCGTTGTGGGCAGAAGACGAAGGTTTTTTTCCCTACCCCGGGGCAACTACTAGGGGAAAAATCTATCCTCCATGCATTATCATTAATATTCATTTGATCATTGCACTTAATTTTCCACTATATTCCTGTATATGCAAGACAATTGTATACGTTTATAGGTGCATTTGCAGGTGTAACCAGGTACTTTCCCCTTCTTCATGCTATTTTTCTAATATTATGGGCAAATTATTTGTTGATAAAATGTGTTGAAATTTGATATTGAGAATAATCAAAGCAAAGAGATATCTCCTCTGTCACTGATGGCAGAGTGCTTTATCTTCCTGGAGACCATTGGAAACGGGAACAGAGGAAGGAGAAGCAGATGTATATGGATATAAAAAGAAAAACCCTTGGTTGTGTATTCTTAGTCTGACCAGCAGACAACGTCAACATTCATTTCAGTTGTCAAACTGTTCGTGATCTCTGGCAGGAACATAGGGCTAGTTTTGAAAGAGATTCTGAGATGTGTGATGCTTTGCCAGTCAGTAGTGTAGGTGATAGCTACTCTTACTTTCTATGCAACAAGAAAGATTTTGTAAGTGTTACTGCAGACATCCTCCAGCTTGCCGTACATTTTGAATTCCACATGTCAGAGCATGTTCCTTTGCTCGTCATGGCAAATATGCTTTTCTGAATTTCTGAAGCCAGGCAATAGGAAATTCCTCAGGTTTCCATGCCATCGATAGCTTCTCTGGAACCTTTAGATTAATCTGTGATGAAATAGAGTGCACTGCATGGGTCCTTTTGTAATGCCACATTTAATCGTCCTATATTTATCCCTCAACCAACATCACTGAAACATTATCTTGTTATTATCACATTGCTGTTTGTAGGAGCTTGCTGTGCGCAGATTGGCTGCCACGTTTCCAACATTACAATGGTGACTACAGTTCAAATATATTTAATTGACTGTAAACTTCTTTGGATGTCTTGAGATCATGAAAAGCGTAAAATAAGAGCAAGTTCTTTTTTAAAATCAGTGATTAGAACTGTTTGCAAAACAGAGGAATGGAGCAATTCTTGTGCTCCATCTGCTATGGCTCCACTCAGTGTTTAGATTGGAATCACAGCAGGATTGTGACATTCTTTGCATCTTGGCTAACTAATCTCAGATATTAAAATATCATTATGAATATAAATGGGGTCGATCTAACCGATTGTCTTGAAGACCCCCACCTGCCAAGAATGAGGCATATTAATTTCCATCATATGAATATTAATTTTAAACTGCACCTGGAGTGAAGAGATGACTTGTTTAAAGAGATCACCAGACGTTTGGCTGGAGAACATTTGCATACTAAGAGACGGTGCTTGGAGAGACAAAGCAACTACTTAGGGCGGCACAGTGGCGCAGTGGTTAGCACCGCAGCCTCACAGCTCCAGGGACCCGGGTTCGATTCCGGGTACTGCCTGTGTGGAGTTTGCAAGTTCTCCCTGTGTCTGCGTGGGTTTTCTCCGGGTGCTCCGGTTTCCTCCCACAAGCCAAAAGACTTGCGGGTTGGTAGGTAAATTGGCCATTATAAATTGTCACTAGTATAGGTAGGTGGTAGGGAAATATAGGGACAGGTGGGGATGTTTGGTAGGAATATGGGATTAGTGTAGGATTAGTATAAATGGGTGGTTGATGTTCGGCACAGACTCGGTGGGCCGAAGGGCCTGTTTCAGTGCTGTATCTCTAATCTAATCTACTCCCTGGTCCAATTAACTCAAATGGAGTTTGATCACCAGATATTGAAGGTGTAAGAAAGCTTGCATTCCAGGGTCTGCTAAGATGGAGAATCCACAAACGCAGGAGTGGTTAAACCAGCTGGTCACATGACTAATCTGCTGGCCCAGGCTTTTTGAACTACACACATGACAGTTTGATGACAGACTTCAGATGGCAACTGAACCTGGAACAAGAGAGCTTCTCTCTGGGCTGGCTCTCTCTCTCGCTTTCTCACAAACCTCCCGATCCACTGAAGTCGCTTAAACTTCAAGAGAGAAAAGACTCCTGCATCGAAGCAAGTTAAAGCGTTCTCTAGGCCCCAACGAACAGCAAGACTTACCAGCAACCAAAGACTCCACATTGAGCTCAAAGGACTGTAAATACACCCAGCTATTGCCTCAAACTTTTCCCCTTTATTCTTTTTACTTTTTCTGTCTCTAGCTGCGTGTGTGTTTATCGCATATGCATGCTAGCGTGGTTGCGTATTCTTAGTCGTTAACCGGATCAGAGTTTTAGGTTAATAAACTTCCACCTTTCTTGTTTAAATCCAAGAAAAGCTGTCGGATTGATTTCTTTGCCTTACAATTGGAAAGCAGTGAACAAGGATTCACTGAGGGGGAGTTAAAACACTGTGCTTTTAAAATTAAACCCTGTTATGGTTAAACCAGGCAAAGGCTGAGAGGGAACCCCTAGACCCCTCTCTCACCTGGCCGTAATAGCTATACTTTTGCAATGTGTCTTGGAGTACCATGGTTATATTTGGTGATTCCATTCATAAAGTGGCCCTTGTGGTGTGTGGACATTTCAGAATCTGATGCTTTGATTATTCCTGAGGTATATTAATGCAACATTCCCACCAAGTTAATTTTGAAGTGCTACTGTACTGAGATTGTGTTTTGTACTCAAATTGATATTGGTCTCCCTTGTTATAAAGCAAATGGGGAGTGATTGCCATGTTGTGAAACGTTGTATCAGGTTGGCTCAGCTGGTGATACTCTCAGTACTTGGTCAGAAGGCTACAGCTTTGCACCAGGATTGGTGAACATAATCTCTAAGGTAGTGCTGGTTGGGTGCTGCATTGGATGTCAAATTAAACATTTGCCTGTACAGGTGGATATTAAAGATAATATAGTAACATTGGAAGAAGGGCAGGTGTGCAGATCAACATCCTCTCCCTGCCAACTCCCACCACATCCCCTGGCCCCAATAAAAGGAGAGTAACCAGTCATCTATCTCAATCCTGTTTATGGGACATTGCTACAGCAGAATAATTGCAACAATTGCCAACATAACAGTCATTGCATTCCAAAAGAGATGAATTGTGTGAAATTGATTTATGGTATTTTGATTTAACTAGACATTATATAAGAGTAAGGTCCTTTAGCAACTTTTCTATTGCATAAATAAGCAAATTGCAATACAATTCGGTTCTGTTCTGTAATCAGGAAATTTTGGTTTATCTGAATGTACTGGAAGTCTACAATACACACATCAAAACCCCTGAGTCAGCCAATATCCCAGGATCCTCTCATGAGAAGTTCATCATGACGATTGGTTCTAGGTGCATTAAAAGGATTGATTATGTATAATTATTACTATATTGTTACATTACAACAGTGCCTACACTTCAAAAGTACCTTATTGGCTGTAAAGTGTTTTTGGACATCCCAAGGTCATAAAAAAATGCCACATGAACACAAGCTCTTTCTTCCTTTCTTTCACAGAAGATAGTTTCCCGAATTTAATTTTGCACAGTTTTTTTCTGAACAGTGGGTACACATTAAAATGCTTGTTAATCACCCAACATTTATTTCCCAAACTTCTGCAAATTAACACAGTGCCGCTCCATGAGCAGCACTTTCAAATGTGCTTTTGGCCTTTACATGATGACGTTCCATTGCTTTGACAGAGCAGGGGTGCTCTGTAATAAAGTCCTTACATGCTTTTCCTGGCATGTTTTGTCTCACATAATATCAGCATGTGGCGTGGAAATATGCCATCTTGTGCTGTGAAAGATTCTACTTCTTTTATAAATCAGCTGCAGGAGCTCCTTTTCCACACTGGCCCTCGTTTTACTGAGGCCAGAATCAGCCCTACTTGATTCTCAATTGATTTAATTAATTACATTACTTTTTTGGGGGCTGGTTTACCTTTATGCTCATTGTAAGCAGTGAACAGACACATTTTTATATCAATATAGGGATATGTTTGATGTGCAAGCATTTATTAATCTTGATCCAACGCACAATTTTTGCTGTTACATCCACCACTAACCGCGATGGGTTTAGAGGCAGGGAGAGCTCCCGCCACCATCCCACCTCCAATGAAATTTAGTCTGGGACAGGAAGGCCTGTGAATGGCCTCAATTAAGGGCCTCGTGCCGCTACAGCCACAATTATTTGTGTGGCGGCGTCTCTGTCACTGCACGAGAAGCATGGCATGATAAACCGTCCGAGCTGCTTCCCGGCTCCGGGGCTGGCAGCTGGGGGGTTCCCTCGTTCAAAGGCACTTAATGCCTGAACGAAGGACCGGGCATTGGGAAAGTGTGGCCCGCTGAGGGTCGCCCCCCCCTCAGCCCCGCCCTTGCTGCTGACCCCCTCCCCAACCCCCACAACCCCCACCCTGTGAGACCCCACCCAATCTGACCTACCTGAGGCCTAGGTCCAACAACGATCCTCAACCTCCAGGATGGTCAACTCCAGCAGCAGCAACCACCTCTGCAGTGGCGCTGCAGCTGCTGGCCTCTGATTGGCCGGCAGTTCTCCAAAGGCGGGATTTCCGGCGACTGGGTCCTAAATCAGATGGAAGGCCCGCCACTATCCACTTAAGTGTCTGATTGGTACAAAATTTGGTAGGCCTTCCGTAGACGAGGCAACGCGGGGATCTCTTCTTCGGCTCCCCCCAACGTTGAGTTCCTTGCTGCCAACATAAAATTCCCCTGTTATTTAGTAGGTAAGAGGTACAGACATATTAATAGATTTTTCTGACTGACAACTGATACAACACAAGAAATTTCATTGAATAGGTTCTATTGTTCCATTGCAATTTTTTTTTAAGTAGATGATCCAAAACTACTGTTCTCATGCTGCTTACAAAAGGATCCCCCAAGTCTCTTTCTTGATATCCCTGCACTCAGTTATTGTTGTTGATTTCTTTGGATGCTCAGTACCTTGTCTAGAGCAGTGGTTCTCAAACTGAAGTCTGTCGAGACTTTCCATGGGGTCTGAGCAATAATGTGAAATGCATTTCGGGAGGCGGGAGCAGTGTGCTGCCACCACACGTGCAGGGTGGAGTGGGTTGGCTGTCTCATCTAGGAGCGGAGTGCACAAGGTTGGACAGACCCTGCAGTGAGAAGTAAGCACACCCATCTCCCTGACATCTGAAAGTAAATACTTGTTGTCTTAAATGCATTCATAGAACCCTCTTTACGTGCAGCACTGTCATATTATGAGCATTGTATTGTATTATAATTTGGATGGGCAGGGTCCATAATTACTAAACCAATTTTGGTTTTCAAATGGATGAGACTATTAGATTAGAGAAGCAGTTTGCAGGAGGCTATCGTGGCTATTGAAATTTTTTATTGGTTATTTGTGAAGCCTGATTTATCTCTTAAGGGGTGGATTCAGGTCTTCAAGTTTCTCTGATAATCTCTGGAGAGATTTGATAGTCCAAAATTTCTTCTTGAGGCATCATAAGGAAGTGGCTGCATTGATAAGAAAGATGGAGTAGGTAACAGAGAGCAAAGGGTGGGATGAAATGGATGTTTTTCAGATTGGCAGATGGGGGGAGGTTGTGTTCCAGGGATCTAAGCAGGGATCTCTTCTATTTTTCATTTATAGAAATGTTTTGGAAAGGAATACAAGAGGAGTGATATCCAAGCTTGCTGTTTACATCAAATTGTCGAAAATGATAAATGCTAATGAGATAAGCTGTTAAGTAATAACAAAAACATGGAGGGGGAGTGGCTACTAAGACAAGGATTGTAATACATTATAAAATTTATATCTCTTAAACTGTTTCAATTAGAGGCAGTGTTACGGTCAAGTGAGGAGGGGTCGAAGGGCTTCCCTCTTTTCCCTCTGCTTGTTTGACCACAACAGGTTTAAGTCTTTCTTCAAGTGGATGTACTGGCCAATTCAGTAGGTGTTTGATTGGTTCTTGTTATAATTACAGCAAGTAAGTAATCAGACAGGTTTTTTTGACTTAATAAAGAAAGAGGTTAACTTTATTATATCCAAACTGAACTAATAAAAATAATAAACAATGCACCAATTTTCACTCACACATACACACTAGAGGTTTGCACAGACACAAATAGGTTACAGATTGGGGAAAGGTAGATTGGTTGAGTTACAGTCCATAGCAAAAAAAAGGTGTACAGTCTGTGGTGTTGTGGCTGGCTTCTAGCTGAATTCAGTGACCCTGAGGCTTTTAGATTAAACAGGTAGATGACTGATTTGGTGAGTCTCTTGGATATAGTGATGCAGATGATTTCCTACAATGGGGTTTCTGATTGTAGCCGGCGTATGTTCTGTCAATAAGCTGGTTTTGAAAGCTTTCAAGCTGGAATGGAGAGAGAGTGAGGGAGCCCCCCTTAGGGTCTACTCATGTCAGAGTCCAGTTGCTAATTTTACACTGCAAAGAAAACACCAGCTTAAAATCAAAAATGGGTAGGGGCTTGTCACTTGACAGTTACTCAGCCATTCAAACATAGCAGTTAGCAGTATTTCTCAGTTTGCTGAGAGAACAGGTAGTTCCTTTTAACTTCCTGGGTCTTGGTTCTTGCTGGGAAATTTGCAGATATTTTGTTTCTCTTCACACAGTCCTTTGCAATGTAGGATACATTGTAGCAAACTAGGTGCTCATCTTAAGCTGAAAGAATGACTTTGCTGGCAGCTTGTCTTTTTAAAAATATCTTAAAAAAAATATAAATTAAGTTCTCCAGTCAGTGGACCAAAGAAAATTATCATTCAACAATCCACATAACGCATAACAGCAGCGATTAATGATTAGTCCCTTCGTGACTAACTTTGAGACTGGATTGCCATGGTTTCCTCAATGCAATTGGAGGGGGTGGTTTGGGATCAAGGGTTTAAGGATGGAATTGCCATCCAAAAATATCTTAACTAGTAATTAAACAGACGTTTTCTTATTGCTTTATTAACAGCCCTGTCCACCCACATACACAAAAGGTGTCCTAACCACTATGGATCATCATTCTTTGCAAGATTCTTGAGGGCTATCTAGTAGGGGTGTCTATTTCTTATCCTGTATTTTTATACTTGTCAAACTATCCATACCTTTGAAAGTTAGTCTGTGAGACTATGGGAATCTTCATTATGTCTACCATATTCACAACACAAGCCCTCTAAACCTGATGCGAATTTGGGAGTTATTTGCTCCAAGTTTGATTGCTGGTATGTGAAGATGTTGCAAGAGATTGCATCCCAATACTTTACATCTCCTCCCATGGGGTGTATACATATTTCTTCAGTCTGCTGATTTTGATACCAAAAGTACATTGACTACATTTTATAGGAACAGGACGAGGCCATTTAGCCCCGCAAGCCTCTTCCACCATGCAGTTACATCATGGCTGATGTGCACCTTGATTCCATTTACCCTTAATCCTCTTTCTTCGTAAAAAATCTCTCCATTTCTATTTTGAAAGTTTCACTTGACATCAGCTCGACAGCTATTTTGGGGAGCGAATCCGAGATTTCCACTCCCCTTTGTGTGAAGGAGTGCTTCTTGACATCACCCTTTATAAATCTCAGCAATTCAACAATCTATCAGAAAATCCCTCCTTCCTGAAATTTTGTTTTCGGACGCAAGCTTTACGTATTCACACAAGTATTGTGAGTAGTTACGGTGCCACGCATTAATTTTTATTGAGTATTCTGTCACCATGTGCATTGGAAGTTTGATTTGGTGTGTGCAAAATTATGCTCAATTTGCAGTGGCAGCTCACAACTTATCATTTGTGCAGTATGAAGGAAAGTTTGAGCCTCAAGTGTTGTGCTGGATCTGTGAACCTTTCAGTTCTAATAGGATTATTTTCTTATGGTCAGAAAATAGGCTCGTGAATGAAAAGAAATAACAATGACATTTAATCCGTTCACTTGTGAGTTGCTTAGTCATTTGGAAAATTAGTCAGACGAGGTAAACTGAAGCTAAATTACTGTACCTACTCCCTAATGAATAAATAAATTAAATGTGCATATTTTATGTTAACCCACATTGAATTAGAGTGGAAGATGTTATACTGAGAAATGAGGAGTAGGGGGTGCTGTATCATGTCAAATAAATTGAATCGGGAAAAGGAGACAGACTCCTTGAGCTGTAGACTGTGAATGGAAGGAAACATGAAATGGGTTTCAATAGACTTCTGTACATTGGGAACAGAAATATATTAGTACCAGAAGCACTCATTTTAGGTTGCAGTTATCAGACTGTTATGTATATGGTATGATGGACTATTGAAGACTTGTGTTACACTACTGTTCCTCCATGCTTAATGAGAAAAAAAGAACTCTGTGCATGCTCAGACCTTTGCTCTCTTGGTAAATAATTAACATGAGAGTATGGTTGGGAGCTTCTCTTCCTTTAAACCTCCTGCTGTGTTGTAGTTATACTACACCTGGTGCAAAGCCCAAGTCACGTGAGTCTATATGTGCTACAGCACACTCAGGTGTGAGATTGGGACTTTTCTAGTTGAAGCACACTAGAAATACTTTGCATTAATACAAAATGGTAATATAAATGCAGTTTTAGTACAATATTCAGAAAATCCACATTTGACGGAGAGGCCAGTGATAAACAGGTAGTAAAATTTAGCATAATTCAAATGATAGATCTTAACCAAGCTTTGTAGAAAGGAGCTAAGGTCTTTAAAATAGAACATTACACAACTGGTGCAGGTGAAAGAGTGTATGATCAGGCTTAACTAATTAGATTGAACCCTGCTGTCCCAGAGGTAGTGATTTACCGATCAACAGAAGGTTTTCATCCATCCAGATTGTTTGGTTATTTTGTCTGCTTGTACTTAATTTCTGCAGTCCAAAGCAGACTCAGTGCACAAAATATTTTTCTTCTAGTCTTCAGGGACTAGCTTAAAAAGTGAAAGTTTGAAAAAGATAGTGTATGTATCTGGGATTGATGACTGATATCATGATTTCTGAATTGTAGTCTGTATTCGTTATTCAGTTAATATCCTGCACACTTGAAGGATCAGATATAATCCAATATATTCCAAGGAACAGTAGACTGAGATATGTAAGCTCTTTTTGGAGTTAAGGTGAGGTGCTATCATAATCTTGTTATTGAACATAATTCATAAAGCATGGAGAAATCATAATGGCATCTGTACAAGTTGTTTGCCTTTTGAACTGACCAGAAAAAGGTAGGCTGGATTTATGTATAATTATCAAAGTTTAAGAATGGATAAATATCTTTTTGATAGTGTCAAGGCACAGCTTATTGCCTTAACATTTAAGAGGCAATTATTTAAATAAGTGTGCTAGGAGCTCATGAGAAACAAGAATATTGAAATTGCTAATCTTTAAAGGAGAAAATAATCCATTATATGAAATCCACTGTTTTTTTTAATGTTGTGGTAAATGGGAACCATGTGCTTTTTATATTACATTGAGGCACGCAGTACTACTGTATTTCCTGAATTACACTTCTCCAACAGGGTTCACTGCTTTGATTTTCTGATTTTATTGCAGTTATTGATGTACATTTCAAATGCCTATAAGTATTTAATCAGCTTTGAAAGATTGCTCGGAATAGCAATGTATTGTGGGCATGCAGAATATGACTGCACCTCATTAGTCAAGGAGCTGTTTTCTAAATGCTTCACTGTAACCTAGCCTCATATTCACATAGATGTTGGCATAAATTATGTATTTTGCATGAAGTAAAATATGGTGGATTTATAAATTTGTCGCAAACAAAGCAAGTTATGTGCAGCACTGACAATGTTGGTTTGATCAGAATGAGTGCTGCAGGCATGAATTTATTAATTCACTTTCATTGTGCAGCTTGGCTTCACATGAATGGGCAAAGTTCACATGTTCAAAGAGAAAAAAACCCTACTGAATAGCACTTGGTCATCCCTTGGGTCTACTGCTGTGTATGTCCAAACTAAGGAAAATAAATGTGAAAATGCAATTTATATGTTCAGGGCTGAGGACAATCACTCCAATCTTTCCAGAGTCTGAGCTGATAGCTGGCTCGATGACATATTGAATTAATGCAGTGTGATAGGGCCTTGGGACGTAGTTTTTGTCTAGCCATTTCTGCCAAATGGCAGTTTCTGATCTTTACCAAATTGTCACGGTGAGTTGAGAGGAGGTACATCTTCACTGGAAGGGCAGAGGGAATGAATCCTATAATTTTAGTTTCTCAATGTATATTTTCACAGGGACTACAATTGAATAGAATATGCTTCAAATCCTCCTTTTCTGAAGTGCAGTTCTGATGGCGACTAGTTGGCACGTGCACAATTCTGTCATGTTCATTCTTCATAAGGCTCACTGTGGACTCCTATGTACTCTGCTGAGTGGTTGGTTACAGTAATATTAGCAAAGGGCCTGGAGTTATTCTGCTTAATCTCAATTGGGGAAATATTGGATAGCATGGTGGGAAGTTTTTTTTTAAAAAAAAAGGAAATAGTTACAGTGAGAAACATAAAATTGAATCATTTTGTATGGATATTACTGAATCTTCCCGGTTTTAGATCTTGTGCAATGATCTCCTCAATGAAAGAAGTAACATTTTAAAATGCTTTTTGAAACAGGCCAAGCATATGAAAACTTCAGGTTCCTTTTAAAGGACGATAGCCAGCAAAAACCGCACTGAATCTGAAAGTTTAATTCTGATTGTACCACTGTATTCCTGACTATTCAGAACTTCTTTGTCAATTGCATGAACTGAAAAATGCCTGGTGTCGGCTCCAAGTTCCAACAGTTGTGGTTATTTTTGATTCCGTATATGTCTTTAAAAAAAAAAATTCCACCTAATGCAGTAAATACTGACTTAATTGAACTGTTCCAAGCTAATAATTTAGAGTTGGTAAAAAAATTGAACTGTGATGCAATGGGCTGAGTGATTTTCTTGCTTCAAAATGGTTATGTTCTTGTGTTATTACCAATTTTGTTTAATATCCACAAATTGGCCATTTTGTTTCTTTTGCATTTTTGGTAGAGTTTAAGCTTCATTTTAGCATTTCCATTTACTGTGAGAAAGATCAAGTTCGTTTCTACAATATGTGTGAGTTTATCAGTGGTTTTATCCTCCTATTCCTCCCACTTTGTCTCACTTGCAGCATCATTGGAGATTAGCACACAACTGTGGAACTATGGTAAATTGCTTTCAGATGTATTCTGGTGACTTTAAGCTCGTGCTTGAGTGTCGGATGTTGGTGCGCCCTATGTCAGTGTTATACACACCAAGGTCGTGTAAAATGCAGCCAGATACAGAGCAGCACGCAGTGCCTCAAGAGTACAGTTTAAGCTCAGCTTCATAGAGTGTTCTACAGCAATCACACAGAAGCTTCCTCTGAGTGAGATTCAAATTTACTGATCTGTGGCAAGTTTCATTTTGAAATAAAAAAAGAAAATGGTGAAACTGCCCAGCCTTCAAAAAGAGAAAAAGGAAATCAATGGGGGTAATTTTCTGCTGAGCACAGGTCAGAAAAATCACAGTCGAGTGCCACAATTTCTTGATTTGCTGGGATGGTGGGCGAGACCCGCATCTGTCGCATCTTTTCAGGGAAAAGAAGACCAAAATGTGTGACGTGTCAGAACTGCAAGATGAGAAATAAGCAAGTCCCTTTTAAGACTGAACAAAGTGAAGGGAGGGTAAAATAAAAAGGCAGGTTCTGGAGGAGACTATTAATGAGATTTGCATTTTATGTTAACAGTCCACTACAAACTGAGTTGAAACTTCTCATTCATTTCACACAGTGGGGTAGGTCCTGACTTTGTGCAAAAGTGTTTCATGAGAGATGGCGAGTCAGCAGCCTGTTTTTACGTCTCTCCTGACGGACTTCAATGGAAATAAAAATCGGGAGCGATATAAAACGTCTGCCTGCTTCACAATCGCCCGTTTGCACTACTGTGCAGTCAGGATCTACCCCCAGTATCTTTCCAGCTGGCAGAGAGGAAACTTTCATCTTCTCAGTTGGAGCTGGATTTGGGCCCAAGTCCTGGAGCTGAGAAAAAGGTGTGGTAACTAATGCTCCAAACAGTCCTCGGAGAAAATTCAGTCATTCAATGGAATCACCATTCATGCATTATGCTGGAACCACTCAGCAGGTCTGGCAGCATCTGTGGAAAGAGAAGCAGAGTTAACGTTTCGGGTCAGTGACCCTTCTTCGGAACCCCTCTCTTTCCACAGATGCTGCCAGACCTGCTGAGTGGTTCCAGCATTTCTTGTTTTTATTTCAGATTTCCAGCATCCGCAGTATTTTGCTTTTACCATTCGTGCATTTCCAGTTGCTTTGTGAAGACCTCTCTGTTGACTTTTGCCTATCTACATTCTGGCAGGGAAATGAGGCCCTGTTCATCCTGTTGCCCATCTTCCAGCATAAATCCAACACCAAGGTCTTCTTTTTCTCTCTTGATTTAGCTACGCTGTTGTTTTTGTCAGTGCTCCATACACTCCAGCTGCTGCTACCAGCAGGGCACTCTGCTCCCTTCAAGAAGTGTAAATTACAGCATAGCCTCTCAGAGATCCCATTATCTGAATGAGGTGTTTGGATCCTTTAATTCCTTGACAAAGAATACTTTAATCAGCAGCATTGCAAAGTATACTAACTAAGAATCAGTTTCTCAAATATTTAAATATATCACATTAAACATACAACCCGTGTTGTATAATACATATTAGGGGGTAGCAGTCTATGGGAATAAGCCACTTGTAAGTAAAAATGATGTTGCTTAGTGGTTTACTTCACATTGAACCACAGTTGCTCTCATTTATTATCTCCATATTTCTCAAGATCAATATTATTTACCTTTTATTTTGCTCCTGGTTATTAAATATTAGATTTCTTGCTTTCTGACATGTACCTCAGTGCCAACCTGAATACCATCTGAATCAGTCAATCAAATCTTCAAAAAAAAAACCCTGGCATTTTGTATTCAAAGGGTTTCCAGAATTGTAAATACAACTGTTCTTTTATGATCTTTTTCTTATCTGGGATCTTTCCATGTTTGGACGAGCCTGTTTCCAATGACAAATCATGTTTCCTACATACGTATGTCAGTGATATTCTTTGATCAGTTTACATTAATCAGGTGCTATAGCGAACTTTATCAGTGTGAATGATGAATGATGTAAGGAGGTGTAAGATATGTAGTCACTGGAGTACAAGCCCCTGAAGACCTCTGATCTGACTATTGACTACTGACAAGAAACTAAATCCACTTGTGCATGGAATAGTGTCAACAATCTGATTGTATTTAGTGGAAAATTGGACTTTAATAAAGGAGCATTACCAATAAGTCATTTTGTTAAGTGAGTGCTTAAAAAGTACTGCTTATTCTGCGTTACCTGAGATGGCGGAAAACTATCCTTCAGTATAATCACCGGCACTATATGTCAATGGATTAATAACAAGATTTTCAGATATAAGCTGTATCCAAAGATCCAACAAAGTTTAATATTTGTTTGCTCCAGTTTAGATTCACATCAGATGGTACAACATTTACTTGTTGAGGAGGATGGCGGGGGACTGAATCAGGTTTTCCAGCCAACGTGGCTTTGAAGCAACTTGCAAGAAGATTGACTTTGCTGTTTCTGTTCCTTGTGGAAGAAGTGAGATTAAATAGCTTGTGGTTTGGAAATCATGGGGCTGAGGGAAGTGAAGGACCTGTATCTGACTTTGCATTGGAGCATTAACGTGCTGTTTCCTGACACCGCCTTCAAGCTATTTAAAGTCTTTTCAGAAATCGTGCTGTTGAAAAGATTACAGTGGCAGAGCTAGTTGCTGCTGTGTTGGATAATGATCATGTAAAAGCATAATAGCATAAAATGCATTCTTTCAAAGACTGGGACCATTGTATGCAATCATGTACCTTTTCTAACCTGCAGATTCACTGAAGAAACAACCGACCATAGGTTTTAAAAACTCCAAGTTAAAATTTCAAGAATTTTATTTTCCCAAACCCCCAAAGGTAATCAACTGAAATGCCAGGGTAGTAATATGATTCGAGATGGCAGAAAACCACTCCATTCAATTCAACTTTCACCAGTTCTGTTCCCCAGATACCAGTCCTTGGTCCCATCAGCATTGAAACAAGTAAGTTGTATTGAGAATTTGAGAATCTTTGTCTGTTGTTAACCTTATAAACTTCAAAGCCAAGCACTAACTGACTCTTTGTTATCTTCATTGTACATTACTGTACATTTTTCCACATTAATGGCCTTCTCATTCAGTTGTTCAGATCCCTCTGAATCTTATTCAGACTAATCACCTCAAAACAATACTTGCTGATAACACAAATCTATTAAAAGGAGTATTGTTTGGAATTAGTGTAAACAATGGGGGCACCTGAGTATCTCCATCTCCACTGCCCATTGTCCCCCTTCGCTGTAATTTCAGAAACTTTCTATTCCTTAATTTCTGTACCTCGGGGTGGGGGTGGGGGGCTGGTTGTTCCTGTCCTTTTGCAACTCATCCGAGGCTCAGGTAAGGGTCTTATGCTCAGGGATAAGGGCCATGGCCAACGGCGGTATCAACAAATTATCGGTGATGAATGTGGAAGAGCTAGAACCTTGAGGGACAATGGCTGCTCACAGGCAGAGGATCCTCTGGAAGAGGACTTGTGTTTCCTATTAAAGTACATATGAAGAAGGCAACCGGAAATGTTCTCAGGTACTTTTTCCCTAGTCATATTGCTCATTTCTCATGGAAGTTAACAAGTGGAAGTCTCTTATGATCAATTGAGGAGGAACGTGCAGGACTGTGAAGAAATGGGCAGATCACCACTACAATTACTAAACTAGTTTTCAAACCCAAAGGCTAGTTTGTAACTAATTCTATTCGTGTAAGTTTTCTGTAGAGGTCCCAGAGATAGAAGTTTAAATTGCTGGGCAAGGATGTTTCCTGCAGATAGAATTTACTTGGAGAAACACAGAATTTTTGGAAGGTGTATTTGTGTATTGTATCTTGTTAGGACCAGGTGAGGAAGGGGTCTCCGGCTACCCCTTCGCCCCTTCTCTTTGACCGCAACAGGGTTTATTCTTTTAACACAGTTATTTAGCTTACCACCTCAGTTCCTCTAATTATAATTGCAAATGAACCAATCAGACAGGTTTTCTTGAGTTAAAACAAGGAAGATACAAGTTTATTAACCTTGTCACTCTAAACTGGTTAAAATTACTAAAATACGTGACGCATCACACTCACATTCACACGAGAGGCACACTTACACACAAATAGATTACAGAGG